>NC_091454.1:55336926-58021197 GCF_027789765.1 Dendropsophus ebraccatus | reverse complement strand
GGTATCACATGCCTTTTACTGGGCAACTGGCACACTGGGTATCCCGTGCCTTTTACTGGGTAACTGGCACACTAGAGGGTATCACGTGCCTTTTACTGGGTAACTGGCACACTAGGTATCACGTGCCTTTTACAGGGTAACTGGCACAATAGGTATAACGTTAACGTGCCCTTAGTGGGCTAAACCAGGGACACTATAAGTCAATTGTACACACAGGGTACTGGAATGAATACAGCTGATGCTGATGCTGATGCGATCTATTTCTTAGCACTGAGAAGTGCTTTGGATGCAGAGATGACTTTTTCGCTGGATATTAGCCCTGAAAAGGACTTTTGGGTTCAGTAGTAATCCTGCCTAGCTAAAACACTAAATCTCTCCCTGCTCGAGGAACTCTCCCTGACTAGGTTGAAAGCGCATCTGCGGTCGAGAGGCGGTAGGCTTGTATTTAAGATTCGAGGTCATGTGGTTCAGCCATCCAATGAGGATATACGCCATTTTCGTGCTGCATGCGGACTCCCAGGGTCCCTTACGGTTTTAGGAAACAACTGAACTCAAGAAGAAGAGGTTAGTTGGGGGAAAGATCAGAAGCAACGTGAGAAAATATTACTTTACAGAAATAGTAGATGCTTCGAGGAAACTTTCAGCAGAAGTAGTTGGTAAATCCACAATAGCCTGCCTGGTGTATACATATATCTAACCTAAGATAATAAAAAGGTAAATACTAGTAGAGAAGACAAGATGGACCCAGCGGTCTTTTTCTGCTGACAATCTTCTATGTTTATATATTTCCTGTTTAATAAGTTTTTATTGAAGATTTTTTTAAATTTTTCAAAACATTCTTTTGTTGTGAACATCGTATGGGTTATACATAAAGCATCCAATTATTGATTCAATAGCGGAGATTGGATCAACATTACATAAAACGTTGGGTATATAGTGTGAAAAAAACACAACAGGTAGCATCTGTCCTTTGGGGACAACGACAAAACCTAGAAACAAAATTAAACTTTCTTCCAGTGGTCAGTTTATATATATATATATAAAAATAAATAAAAAGCATTTTTAACCTACTCTTGATTTTATGTCCTAACATTTGTTGCTTTCCCTTATTTCAACAAGGTGAGGGTCGTTATACTCATATGAACGGTAAATGTAATGTATGGTCAATTAGTACGTGGTACATTTGTGAATCAGGTTGTAAAAATTAATATATTTCTTTACAGTGTGTGGATATACTCCAACAATCCCAGGTTTGCATGAATCTGTCAGTAGATCCTGAGCCCCAAGCGATAATCCTCTCATAATGGTACGTATTATTTAGAGAGTCAATAAGTTCTTGTATATTCGGAATTGTGAGGGTCTTCCAATATCTGGCTAGTGTGATCTTAGCGTGTATATAAAATAGACATATCAATCTCCTGAATTTTGGGGGGAAACATTCTATGTTAAAGAATAATAATGTTTGGTGTGGGCCGTGCGTGGAAGTGGTGTGGATCACTGTATTCAATAATTGGAGGCTCTGTTTCCAGTAATCAGCAATTTTTGGACATGACCATAGTATGTGGTAAAGGTCCCCCTTTTCCCCGCAATTTCTCCAACATACATCTGTGGTTCCTTCATACATTCTGGCTATTCTTTCAGGTGTATAGTACCATCTAGTTATAGTCTTATATGCTGACTCAACATGAGATGTGCACTTAAACATTTTGTGAATGGTTTTTGTTTATATATTTCCATATAACGCCCACACAGAAAGTTAAATCACATGCGCATGTTATTATCGGATTAATCAAGGCAGTGAAAGAGTTGAAAATTATTGTTTATTATACTAATTATATGAATTTTTTGTACTTTAACAGAAATACCCAACAACTTTGAATTGGAGGCAGCATGCCAGCGCATGTCACCCGCCTTTATGCAGCTAGTCACCTGCTGAGAGGCCTGCAACTTGACCTTGAAGAAATGCAGGCAATGCTGGCAAGGCGACACCAAAGGCAGAGTTATTTTTTTTTTCTTTTCTTAATAATTATTTAATCCTAGAGTACCAGTTGGAGGGCTGCAGGTGTGGAGGAGTGATGTCTAATAATGCACACAACCAAAGAAATTGCACAAATAATCTAAAATCTAATCTAAGCTAGCTAGAATAATCTAAGCTAGCTATCTCCTGATGAAGAGAGCGAAACGTGCATCGGGCTTGTGGGCAGGACGGGGGTAAGATCTCAGTGTGTGCGCAGTGCCTGGACGCTGGAGTGTGGTCACATATGAACTGCAATTGTATATGGTGTTTTACTTCTGGCGCTCCTTTGTTAGTTGGTGGCCAGCTGAGGAATTACGTACCTGTTTTCCTCTATAGATTATATAGTACTGGTTTAGCTGTCCACTTCTATGTTGGGGTGTTATAGTTCAACAAAACACAGTTATCACTGAACTCAAGGAGAACAGTGAAAAAAAAATTTCAATGAAGTACTCAATCAAGAGTCTCCACTGATGCCCCTAAAAATGTAAATATGCAAAACAGGAGTCCGTGGAGCCTCGGTTGCGAGTCTCAAAACACGGGATAGCCAGATATCTCTCGCCTGTTGCCACGGGGTGCCTCCATGATAGGGAGAGCACCACACCACCCTGATAAATAGCCCCTTAAGTCCCACTCGGTTGCGAGTATTGGAACATAAATAGTGAAACACCAGGGTGGCCCCTTCTGTCAATGTCTAACTCAAGGTGCGAGTATTGCGATCATGACAAGGGCTTGCCAAGGCATGCTTCCATCCACAGACAGCCGTTTCGGGGTTTTTGCCCCTCGTCAGTGTGGAGTAGGATTCTGGCTAGATGGGGCAATAGCAAATCGACCAACGAAACACAGTTATCACTGAACTCAAGGAGAACAGTGAAAAAAATTTCAATGAAGTACTCAATCAAGAGTCTCCACTGATGCCCCTAAAAATTTAAATATGCAAAACAGGAGTCCGTGGAGCCTCGGTTGCGAGTCTCAAAACACGGGATAGCCAGATATCCCTCGCCTGTTGCCACGGGGTGCCTCCATGATAGGGAGAGCACCACACCACCCTGATAAATAGCCCCTTAAGTCCCACTCGGTTGCGAGTATTGGAACATAAATAGGGAAACACCAGGGTGGCCCCTTCTGTCAATGTCTAACTCAAGGTGCGAGTATTGCGATCATGACAAGGGCTTGCCAAGGCAGGCTTCCATCCACAGACAGCTGTT
Organism: Dendropsophus ebraccatus; assembly: GCF_027789765.1. Classification (NCBI taxonomy): domain Eukaryota; kingdom Metazoa; phylum Chordata; class Amphibia; order Anura; family Hylidae; genus Dendropsophus; species Dendropsophus ebraccatus. The sequence goes on along the minus strand of NC_091454.1, from coordinate 58,017,975 downwards.
TCGGGTTTTTTGCCCCTCGTCAGTGTGGAGTAAGATTCTGGCTAGATGGGGCAATAGCAAATCGACCAGCAAAACACAGTTATCACTGAAGTCAAGGACTCCTGTTTTGCATATTTAAATTTTTAGGGGCATCAGTGGAGACTCTTGATTGAGTACTTCATTGAAATTTTTTTCACTGTTCTCCTTGAGTTCAGTGATAACTGTGTTTTGTTGGTCGATTTGCTATTGCCCCATCTAGCGAGAATCCTACTCCACACTGATGAGGGGAAAAAAACCCCGAAACGGGCTGTCTGTGGATGGAAGCCTGCCTTGGCAAGCCCTTGTCATGATCATAATACTCGCACCTTGAGTTAGACATTGACAGAAGGGGCCACCCTGGTGTTTCCCTATTTATGTTCCAATACTTGCAACCAAGTGGGACTTAAGGGGCTATTTATCAGGGTGGTGTGGTGCTCTCCCTATCATGGAGGCACCCCGTGGCAACAGGCGAGAGATATCTGGCTATCCCGTGTTTTGAGACTCGCAATCGAGGCTCCACGAACTCCTGTTTTGCATATTTAAATTTTTAGGGGCATCAGTGGAGACTCTTGATTGAGTACTTCATTGAAATTTTTTTCACTGTTCTCCTTGAGTTCAGTGATAACTGTGTTTTGTTGGTCGATTTGCTATTGCCCCATCTAGCCAGAATCCTACTCCACACTGACGAGGGGCAAAAACCCCGAAACGGCTGTCTGTGGATGGAAGCCTGCCTTGGCAAGCCCTTGTCATGATCGCAATACTCGCACCTTGAGGTTTAACATTCTATGTTAAAGAATAATAATGCCCCTTCTGTCAATGTCTAACTCAAGGTGCGAGTATTGCGATCATGACAAGGGCTTGCCAAGGCATGCTTCCATCCACAGACAGCCGTTTCGGGGTTTTTGCCCCTCGTCAGTGTGGAGTAGGATTCTGGCTAGATGGGGCAATAGCAAATCGACCAACGAAACACAGTTATCACTGAACTCAAGGAGAACAGTGAAAAAAAAATTTCAATGAAGTACTCAATCAAGAGTCTCCACTGATGCCCCTAAAAATGTAAATATGCAAAACAGGAGTCCGTGGAGCCTCGGTTGCGAGTCTCAAAACACGGGATAGCCAGATATCTCTCGCCTGTTGCCACGGGGTGCCTCCATGATAGGGAGCGCACCACACCACCCTGATAAATAGCCCCTTAAGTCCCACTCGGTTGCGAGTATTGGAACATAAATAGTGAAACACCAGGGTGGCCCCTTCTGTCAATGTCTAACTCAAGGTGCGAGTATTGCGATCATGACAAGGGCTTGCCAAGGCATGCTTCCATCCACAGACAGCCGTTTCGGGGTTTTTGCCCCTCGTCAGTGTGGAGTAGGATTCTGGCTAGATGGGGCAATAGCAAATCGACCAACGAAACACAGTTATCACTGAACTCAAGGAGAACAGTGAAAAAAATTTCAATGAAGTACTCAATCAAGAGTCTCCACTGATGCCCCTAAAAATTTAAATATGCAAAACAGGAGTCCGTGGAGCCTCGGTTGCGAGTCTCAAAACACGGGATAGCCAGATATCCCTCGCCTGTTGCCACGGGGTGCCTCCATGATAGGGAGAGCACCACACCACCCTGATAAATAGCCCCTTAAGTCCCACTCGGTTGCGAGTATTGGAACATAAATAGGGAAACACCAGGGTGGCCCCTTCTGTCAATGTCTAACTCAAGGTGCGAGTATTGCGATCATGACAAGGGCTTGCCAAGGCAGGCTTCCATCCACAGACAGCTGTTTCGGGTTTTTTGCCCCTCGTCAGTGTGGAGTAAGATTCTGGCTAGATGGGGCAATAGCAAATCGACCAGCAAAACACAGTTATCACTGAAGTCAAGGACTCCTGTTTTGCATATTTAAATTTTTAGGGGCATCAGTGGAGACTCTTGATTGAGTACTTCATTGAAATTTTTTTCACTGTTCTCCTTGAGTTCAGTGATAACTGTGTTTTGTTGGTCGATTTGCTATTGCCCCATCTAGCGAGAATCCTACTCCACACTGATGAGGGGAAAAAACCCCGAAACGGGCTGTCTGTGGATGGAAGCCTGCCTTGGCAAGCCCTTGTCATGATCATAATACTCGCACCTTGAGTTAGACATTGACAGAAGGGGCCACCCTGGTGTTTCCCTATTTATGTTCCAATACTTGCAACCAAGTGGGACTTAAGGGGCTATTTATCAGGGTGGTGTGGTGCTCTCCCTATCATGGAGGCACCCCGTGGCAACAGGCGAGAGATATCTGGCTATCCCGTGTTTTGAGACTCGCAATCGAGGCTCCACGAACTCCTGTTTTGCATATTTAAATTTTTAGGGGCATCAGTGGAGACTCTTGATTGAGTACTTCATTGAAATTTTTTTCACTGTTCTCCTTGAGTTCAGTGATAACTGTGTTTTGTTGGTCGATTTGCTATTGCCCCATCTAGCCAGAATCCTACTCCACACTGACGAGGGGCAAAAACCCCGAAACGGCTGTCTGTGGATGGAAGCCTGCCTTGGCAAGCCCTTGTCATGATCGCAATACTCGCACCTTGAGTTAGACATTGACAGAAGGGGCCACCCTGGTGTTTCCCTATTTATGTTCCAATACTCGCAACCGAGTGGGACTTAAGGAGCTATTTATCAGGGTGGTGTGGTGCTCTCCCTATCATGGAGGCACCCCGTGGCAACAGGCGAGAGATATCTGGCTATCCCGTGTTTTGAGACTCGCAACCGAGACTCCACGGACTCCTGTTTTGCGGTGTTATAGTTCAACATCACTGCCTGTACTTTACTATTAGCGACCACCAGATGGCAGCGTTGTAATTGGCACATATTACACTATAGCACTTTAGCATATATATATATATATATATATATATATATATATATATATATATATTTGGTTGGTTTTCCGCACTGAGATCTTTCTCCCCCTCTGGCCTTAGTGTTATCTGTGTCATTCCCCATGGAAATTTAGAGTTTTTAATATTATGTATATGATGTATATGATAATAAAGGATTTGTTATACTTCTAGATTATTTGTGCAATTTCTTTGGTTGTGTGTATAGGTTTGGTTGCACAGTAGATTTATTTAGGCAGAACTTTGTTTTGGGTTGTCTGTCTAATAATGCACAGTTCACAGTTGAGCATATAGGAATAGAGCTGTAATCACTAAACAAATGCATGTACACAAATGATATGTATTTTTAATTACTGTATAACAGATGTCAAATATTTATTATTTTTGGTGACGGACAGAGGACGTTTTTCAGCTTATAGGAATTGAGCTGTAATCACTAAACGAATGCTCGTACACAGATGAGATGTACGTTTAATTACTGTATAACAGGTGTGAGCAGACCAAAATACCCTTTTGGGCATGTATAAATTGGCTATTCGAATATGCAGCCTGTAATACCAAAGTTAAGTATTGCTGTGACTGCAATGCTGTCTATAGACAGGAAAATGCTTGTTGCAAATATGCTAGTGTAACCTTGCTAAACACCCCACTAATCTCACTTCCTATCTGACTAATCTCACTAATCTCACTTCCTATGGGCGGGTTCAGACTACGGAATTCTTGCAGATACATTCCGTGGAATTCCATCGCCTGTACGCGCTCGCGGCCGCACGCCTTTCCGCCGGCTCCATAGACACCATTCTATGGGCTGGCTGATTCTGACGAAAGAATTGACGTGAAAATTATTTCGGCGGAATGCAGAATCAGGCGGCCCATAGAATGGTGTCTGTGGAGTCGGCAGAAAGGCGCGCGGCCGTGAGCCCAAACAGCCGACGGAATTCCAGAGAATTTATCTGCGAGAATTCCGTAGTCTTAATCCGCCCTATCTGTCTAATTGAAATGCCAGCATGCAGTATGCAATGAGACACTGAGAGAGCACTCTATCCAGCACAGTGAGTGAGCTGAAAATGGCATCCAGAACGCAGCACAGTGACTTTTATATGAGATGATCATGTGATTTAAGAAGCCAATGAGACCCATACACCTAATCATTGATGTTTCTGACACTTCTATGTTCTTTGCACTTATTGGCTGGCAAAAAGGCGCTCAAACGCTAACTCGAACGAACAGTAAAATGTTCTGTTCGAGTTCGAGAAAATTGAGATGTTTGACCCAAACCTAACTTTTCCTAGCCATTTGCAAGCATTTATCCATTACTGACTGTATCTATGTTCACAATGTTGTGAAGAAGTCTGCTAAGCTGTATAACATATTAATTATACAATCATATCCCTTTAGTACTCTGTACTTGCAATCATCAGACTTCTCCGCCCGAGCATCCCTGGCACTCCTCGGCCTCTAATTGGCCTAAGCTCCCATGTGCCCGCTTATGGTTGATCCCTTCTCCGTGATCCAACCTGATCAAGTGGATGGCTCAACTACAACCTCCTGAGATGCCGATAACTATGCTTTGGCTCTACGGGGATTCACAACCCTGCCATTACATACTGTAGACTGCCACTAGTGATGCCGGCTCTGAAGGTATAACGCCCCTAGTGATGCCTACTAGGCACCACGCCTTATTTCAATTAGGACTCAAAGTCATGTGTTGTTGTGCTTGTCTATTTTATTCATTTTTAAGATTAGAGAAAGAAAATCATTAACAGAAAACAAAGTAATTTTGTTTATAGAAGTCGAAGAAGAAAAAAAAATCATGTTGATTGTAGAGGATAGACTCGTTGCTTGCCGCACTTCCTTTTCTTTGTCAAGAAAATTACTCAAGTAACCTGGAATATATAAAATGTTTTAGTACATTTGCTCAAGTATTATTTAACATTGTGTGTGTGTGTGTGTGTGTGTGTGTGTGTGTGTGTGTGTGTGTGTGTGCGCGCGCGCATGTGTGTTCGGGGGAGGAGTGGGGGGGATGGCTTTTTTTGTATAGCCATTCATATGCCTGTGAGTTAGAAAACATCAAATTGCTAAATGAATGCATTTTTCAAAAACATTTAACTATCTTAGTTCAGATGGGAGTACCCCATTAGACCTTTTGAACAATTATGTCAACAGAAGGAATAACAATTCTTGCATATTATAATGCAGTCGACTTGTGCCATAGGAATATCTAGAGGTAAGCTACGGAAAGGAAACAAATAGTTTATAGCAGTGTTGAGGGGATACTAGGTACTATGTTGCACTCTGGGATGTATATGTAATATTTCATATCTATCTATCTATCTATCTATCTATCTATCTATCTATCTATCTATCTATTGTGTTCCTCTCTCCTTGGTTGATCAATGACCATGTACATGCAAATAATGCCTGCATTTAGACCTCAAATGTGAAGTAGAAAAAAGAGGAGAGCCTAAATAACATTTCTGCCTGATATTGTTTTTCTGTATTTCTTTATTATTAAAAAAGAAATGACCTTACCTGTAATTAGGCCAAATGATGAATTAAGGAAGTCAACCTGAAAGGCCTCGAAGAAGAGTATCACCACCTAAACCACCTCCAGCAGTGGTAATAGCTCTCCTACCACCTGAATCACCTCCAGCAAGTTCACCACCTGAAAAACCTCCAGAAACAGTGGCACCTATGTTAGCAAGTCCACCAACTGAATCATCTCCAGAACCGGTGCCAAGAACTTCACTACCACTACCTAAACCACCTCCAACAATCCTGTTAGCAATTCCATCAACTGGACCACCTCCAAAAACAATGTCAAGAGCTCCACTACCACCTAAACCACCTCCAACACGTTTTTCAGCAAGTCCACCACCTAAACTACCACCAACACCAAGAATGGTGCCAAGCCCACCTTCCAGAATGCTATTTGAAGCACCTCCAAGAATACCACTAAGAAGTCCATCACTTAGAACACGATTAAGACCACCACCAAGAAGTCCACCAAGAGGTCCAATACCTGAACCACCAAGAATGCTACTAGTTACACCATTAAGAACATTACCAACAGAAAACACAAATTTACCAGCAATATTAACAACTCTAAAAGCTACATTAAGGGCTGAGCCAAGATGTTCTGTAACTGGTCCCAAAAGTGGACCGAGTAAGCCAACCTGGAAAATAAAAACATATACAGCATTTATAACAGTAATAAGTCTCTTAAGCATTTTTTCATGTACAAATAAAGCTTTACACAGTAAAAAATAATATTGTTAAAGTGTCACTGTTGTGGTTTTTCTTTTCTTCAAGAAATCAATAGTACAGGCGATTTTAAGAATCTTTGTAATTGGGTTTATTAGGTAAATATGCCATTATCTGCATTTAAAAGACTTTCCCTAGGTCCCCTCCATCCTCTCTCTCATTCACTGCTCATTATCAGGAAATCTCGACACTTTTACATCAGTCGAGCCCTGTCTAAGCTATAGAGAGGGTAGTGGGGAGGGGGGAGATTAGTCGCAAGCAGAGAACAAAAAGTACACAGTGGAAGCTGTGTGAAAGCCGGTATTCAGAGGTCAGAGAGGTCAGTGCTGACTTCAGAGGAGATAAGCCGGTGATGTAGCTGTAAATTAACTCTTTGTTGTCCTGTTTTGGTGCCTTATCTCCCTCCACCCCTCCCCTCTCCATAGAAAACCATGAAAACAGGGGGGAGAGCGTCAAACTGCTTTTTCATGATAAAAATGCATTTTTTGCTAATAAACCCAAATACAAAGTTTCTCAAAATTGCCTGTACTATCGATTTCTGCAAAAAAAATAAATAAATAAATAAATAAATGACAGTGACACTTCAACAATCAGAGGCAAAACATTCTCGGTCTAAACATTCAGGGCCTGTAATACCGGATAGAATGTTTACAGACCTGGGAGCAGGTAGAAATTGAAAATACTTCTGCCCAGGGCTCTCCTTTGTTCCTGCGGCTGTGCTCTAAATGGCTGTAGATTTTTTTCTGGACCGTGTTAATGCCCTGCTCGGACTACATACGAGACAGAGGCTATGGAGAAGACTACAGGGAGGAGGCAAGTATAAGCAAAGAGGGTGACCTAAGTGTGTAAGATAGTCCAGTGTATGTAACTACACCCAGGGTGTGTGTAAGAGTGTGTTCATGCCTATTCTGTGTGTATCAATTTGTTTGTAAGTATATACTATGTGAGTGTGTATGTCTATGCTGTTTGTATGCATATACTGGCCTAGACTTACTCTTGGATTCTAATGGTAAGCAGGCTTTGCTCAAGTCTGTATTTCATTCAATTTTGGTGCATTGACTATTGTGGTCCATGGGGCATGGTCATTTTGGTGCTGTCTGATTTTGCTAATATGTTGCTTTTTAAGATCACTGTAATTTTTTTTTATTTTTGGTGGTACTTTTTACCCTAAAAATGGATCATACAAGATATTAGTCCTGGCTCAACTGATGGTCTAGTGAAAAAATGGAACACAGAAGGTAGTCTGGATTTTGTAGGGCATTAGCATGTCTCTGTTAAGGAGCCTTTATACTGTGTTACCTTCTTTATCAATCAGATCTACTACCAGTTGTTCCAACAAAATTTTGTCCTCCAGAAACTTATGCTATTGCTGTTTGTGGAGATGCCCTACCTAAAAAAAATGTAATGTTTTTTATCCCGTTTAGAACATACAATGCCATTGTGTTTTTTTGGTCACATTACATCCAATAAAAGTGATCAAAATACCCCCTCTAACCTAAGGTTATGTTCCCACGGCGTATGAGACCGGCCGTTCCGTGACCCGTCCGGGTCACGGAATGGCCGGTCTCTGCAAAGATCATCCCAGCCGCTACTGCAGTACCGGGTGGGTGATCTTTCCGGGTGCTCTGGTGCGGGTGCAGTAGCACGCGCCCACCCACATCAGAACTCTCATAGCACACAATGAAGCAAGCGGCCGGAGCCGCGCGCTTCATTCTGTGAATTGACAGGTCTTTCTGTGGCCGCAATTCACTGAATTGTGGCCGCAGAAAACTGACATGTCAGTTCTTTGCGGCACCGTATGAGATCCCGCCCGGAGCGTATACTATGTCTATATGCTCCGGCCGGGATCCCATAAAATGTTCATGCAGCGTTCCACCCGCACAAAGTACGGCCATTGTTGCTGATGGCAACAAAGAACGTACTTTTACGCTGTGTGAATTCCTTCCTATATTTGCCATTCCTTTTGAATCCACTCTTAACCCCATGACAATCCATGACGTACCTGGTACATCATGGTGCCCCTGGGGGGGGGGGGGGGAGTTTTGCCGTGTCCCCACTTTAAGCAGCACCATTCCTGACTGCTATCAGCCGGTAAACGGTGTAAACTCGGAAACCCGCCAAAGTGCAAAATTGACAATTTTTGGTTGCTTCAAATCCGGAAAAATTGTATTAAAAAGTGATCAAAAGTTGCATATACGCAAACAAGTTACTGATAAAAGGCCCCATACACAAAAAAATAAGTGTTATAACCCCTTCATGTCAGTAACATGTATATATGTGTTCCTACTGCACATACCTTGTGCAGTAGGAATGTATATATACGTTCCTGACTTCAGGGGTTTGATGTGTGCGGGACCGCTGCAGTGTCCGGGGAGCCGAGGATAATGAACCCCTTAAACTCCGAGATCTATACCGACTGCGGCGTTTAAGGTACTCAGTGACAGGACACGCTCCTGTCAATGAGTGATCGGGACTCCCGCAGTCCCAATCGCTTGTGCAGACGGCCAAGGGTAAGTCACTTCAATCCTGTCAGATCTGCGTTCTATGTATAGAATCTGCTCTCAGGCAGGCTTTATGCATAGATAATCGATAACACTGATCTATACTATGCTATGGCATAGCATAGATCAGTATATGCAATCTAATGATTGCATGTTTAAAGTGAAAAAAAAAAAATGTAATAAAAAAGTATTAAAAAAACCACATAAACCCCCTCTCAATAAAAGTTTAAAATACCCCCTTGCCCAATTATAAAAACATAAATATTTAAAAATAAATAAACATTATGTTCCGTAGCTTGCGAAATTTGTCTGATCTATTAAAATATAACATTATTGTTCCCGCACGGTGAACCGTGTAAACAAACAAAAAATAGAACATCAGGATTGCTGATTTTTTTAAAAAAAATCCGTTTTTTGCAAAAAACGGATTTAAAAAAACGGATTGCAAAAACGCAGTGTGAACCTAGCCTTATATATCAGACAAAAATTTATAAAAAACTATAAAAAATTTTGTTACACCAATAAGATATTAGTAAAAACTATTATTGCACAAAAAATGACACCCCAACCAACCCAGTAGGTGGAAAAATAAAAGTGCTATGGCTCTTAGAAGGCAGGGAGAAACATTGCATTAATTTGACCCCAACATCCGGGCATCAAAGGGGTCGGTCTTGAAGGGGTTAAGGATGGTAATAGAGCAATTTTAAACACATTTAGTTTTTTTTTAAGGTTTTCATTTTTTAAAAGCAGTCAAATAAAATAAAATTTATATGGCGAACATATGCAACTTGTCAATTTTACCATAGGGCGAATGGCGTAAACACGAAACCCCCTGAAATAAAAATAAGTAGATTTTTCTCCCCCAATTTCACTGCGCAAATAATTTTTTCCAGGTTTGGTTGCATATTTTATAGGCAAATTACATCTATAATTGCAAAGTACAAATGGTGTCACAAAAAATAAGGGTAATATGGGTCTGTAGGTGAAAAAATGCAAGCGCTATGGCCTTGTAAACATGAAGAGGAAAAAGCAAAAGTGCAAAAACAAAATATTGTCTTTGTCCTTAAGGGGTTAATTGTGGTTCAAAAATTGCAGTGTATGATTGCAGCCTTTAAGCAGTAAAGTATAGATCTTTATAGATTTGTTGTCATTGAAACAATAAATATAATCTGTCATTTATACAATACGTTGCACAATTTGACCCAACAAATACTTTTTTGGGGTTCACGAAACATAATACGCTAAAATGAAAGGGGCCAAAAAGTACAATCTTCCCCACAATAAATAAGCCTCATATGTCTCAGTAGAAGGAATATTGTAACTAAAAAACACAAATTTGAAGTGAAGGGTGTGTATGGTAAGCTATAGTGTACAGTGTCAGCGTATACTGCTGTCCTTTCCTTGTACTTCTGTATAAGCCAGGATGAAAAATATTAAAGGGGTTAGCCAGCGCTACAAAAACATGGCCACTTTTCCCCCTACTGTTGTCTCCAGTTCAGGTGCGGTATGCAATTAAGCTCCATTTACTTCAATGGAACTGAGTTTCAAAACCGCACCCAAACTGGAGACAACAGTAGGGGGAAAGTGACCATGTTTTTGTAGCGCCGGATAACCCCCTTAAGTTCCCTCCAAGTCAGAGGAGTGTGTGCAGCAGAAGTGGGATATGCAATGTAAAAGTTCAATTACCAAATTAGGAAGTATTTTAGTTAGTATTTTGCCAAGATTAAGGCCATCGTCAGAAATAAGCTTATCCTGGAATATAGAAAAGAAAAACAAATATTATATCATAGAAATGAAATGTGACTGTACAGTTTTTTCATTTGCTACAGTAATCTGATCTGCACCTTATGTAATGTTACGCAGAATTCAGGAGACAAATTAAGGTAAATTAAGGAATTACATTTTTTTAATTTTTTTTGCATAGACTAAAATAAAAAAAATGTTTATTTCTCCAACATCCGGAACATTTCAATCCCTCTATGGGGGAAGTGCCATAGAGGGGTTGAAATGTGGATATGGGTAAAATAAACATTTATTATCTTTCTGTCTGTGGTGTCCCACAATTAAGTGCCCTAGGCACCTGTCGTAAAGTTCTCTCTTCAAATCAGTGGTGATAAAGGTAGCATTCTATAGTTTCACTACTATCAGTGGTGTCAGTGTTACTTTTGAAGGGGTTTACTTTTATTATTGTACCATGTGTTCTGTGCTGACCATAGGTGATACTCTCTCTTCTTCAACCTATCCCTGCTCTCCACATACACACACACACAGCCCCTGGGAAAGTAGCTAGTTAGCCCCGTGTGGACAGGAAGTCAATGTAGTCTAGTCTAGTGTTAGTGAGTCTATACGTGTATGCAGAAGCAACCAAAGACACTCATTTTCTCCAGTTTATCCACTATACCTATTATGCAGTGCTAGACACTACAAGAGGGAGAAAGTCGGGCATAAACCTAGCCCATGCTGAGAACCCCTCTACAAAGTGCAGGGCATTATCCTGATGCACAGGTTGAATTAGTCTGGATAGAACAAAGATACCAGAAGGTCTACATATTCTATTTTGCAGTGAAAGGGAAAATGGTACACCCTCGGACACTTAGCTTTACCCAGGTAACCACGGCTGGGGCTTGTATCACCCTATTAGGGCGGGAAGCTCGACACTGTAGGGCAGAAGGTGGTCAGACATTGGTCTTAACATGGGTAGAAGTATCTCTCACTCTCAAGTATTCTCTCAAGTTCCAGCAGAGCATAGTACTACTTTGGGTTGGGACTCCCTTGATAAACTCATCTTCTTTACAGTGCTCTACTCTACTCTAAACTCTCCGAGCACCAATACAACTACATCTACTTTATTCTACACTTCCAAGTATCTCTGTAGTACAAACCAAGATAAACCCTTAAGTCTACACCAAGATTATCTATTTGCTGTCAAAGTGTTTTATCTTATTCAGAGACTGCACAGTAAAAGCTGTTCTATTTTTTATCACTGGAACTTAGTTGGCTTTTCATCAGCACCAGCACCTATACACCTTTGTCACACTCCTTGGGTCAATTTTTACCCTTTTCGGTGGGTGGTGGTACCGATAGTCCAGATGGGTCAATTGCCTCTCAGGATTACCGTGACAAGAGCCCAAGGGACCCATCACAACCTGGCAGGTCACCGACCACTTCAGTGGAGTACATCCAGCCACAACAAAAATCAGGTACTTACATCACACCTGTGTGCTGGACTAGCACTGGCGTCACAACAATTACACCTTGGCTGAGCTGTACAACACAACCAACCAATCACCATAGAAGTGGCATCACCAGTAACACCATGGCACCAACATCACTTGTCGAGTACCACATATTTATCTCCTTCTATCTATCTATCTATCTATCTATCTATCTATCTATCTATCTATCTATCTATCTATCTAGTTTATATTCAGTGATAATTGTATGGAATTTAAAAATTCTAACAACTGCACATTAAAGATCATGTAAGTCTATATTTCGATAAACAAAATTCTCATGTTTAATACTAAATAAAAAGAATTAAGAAAAATAAATAGAAATTACCGCTGTACAACATACGGCCCGAATGAGTACACTCATATCTGCATTTATTGTGAGTGCTAGCTCAGGCCTATTCCTCTGTAATAAATATAAATATATTATTAGTATATCACATGAAATACACATAGTATAGCAGTAAAGATATAATATAGGATGTGACTGATCACACTCCTTAAAGGTGTAGCTAGGTGGAAGACCTAGCCAAACTGTCGGGCAAATTATTTATGATCTGTGGAGATAATATGAATTTGTAAAGCAAAAGAGACTCAAGAACTTTAATTCTTATTAGCACTGAGGTGGATTTAACTTATAAGCTAGCAGTAAAGATAAAGCTTTAATTAGATCACCATGTGATTTATAGGCTTATTGTATATTTACAGGCACATAGGGGGAGATTTATCAAACTGGTGTACAGTAGAATTGTCCCCTCGCAACCAATCAGCTTCCACTTTTCATTCCTCACAGATTCTTTAAAAAATAAAAGGTGGAATCTGATAGGTTGCTAGGAGCAACTAAGACAATTCTAGTTTTCACCGGTTTGATTAATCTCCCCTATATTACTACATCACTTGATTTCTAAAACTAGTTATTAAAGGAAAAATCCACAACATAAAATTTCTTGTATACAACATTGTTTATAATGCTAGGATGATATATAATACCACTAAATTTATTCATTTAGACTCAGATGTCTGACAGTCTGTTGCTAAGGGTACTTTGCCTGACAACCAGTCTTCTTCTCATGCACCCAATGTGTATCAGATGGATAGTGTCAGTGTATAGCTAGGTTCATACATAGTATTTCTGTCAGAGTTTTGGGCTTTTTTTCAACCAAAACCAGGAGTGGTTATCTATTATAATTTTTCCCTTTCAGTTTCACCGCTGATTTTGTTTGGAAAAAAAAGTGACTAAAAGACTGATATAAATACCATATGTTTATCAGTTTAAAGGGGAATCTACCTGCTGATATGTCCCTGTTGCACAGGAGATGCAGGGGAGGAAGGTATGTTTCTTACCTTCCTCCTTGGCGCTGTTCCAGTGCAGTTAGTCTTTTCCTCCATGGTCCGGTGAGATTGTTAGGTGCACCAAGGCACCCATTAGAAATACTGCCCCCATAGCACCAATCCACCACCGGACGGCCCACCCCTTTCTAGAGATAATGAATGGAGCAGGCCAGATGGGCTAGATGGGTGCTATGGTTATGGGCAATGCTCCTAGTGGATGACCAAGCGCTCTTAATAGTCTCAACCAACCATGGACGTCTCCTGTGCAGTAAAAAAATATCAGCAGGGTAGAATTGTCTAACCTGCTTATAGCTCCCCTTTAACTGTTGCTAGCTTTATTATGATACAAATACTGTGTAAAGAAGTTAGGGTAAAGAACAGCATTACCAGAAAAGCTTCTCCGATGATTCGTTTACTCTGAACGTCAAGATCCAGACAATTCAACTATAAAACATGTAATAAAAACACATTAAATTTTAACCCTGCAAGGATGTGGATTGTCTTCCAAAACACTGCAATTTTGCAGGATGAATAAAAAAAACAACATTCCTGTTATTGGCAATGTTTCCCTCTTCATACATAGCATTCACTAGGTGTGTTAAAAACATGATACATGTATATTTAAATTTTCATGATATATTTACATTTGTTATGGATGTGTTAATACATATAATTTTAAATATTTTAATGGAAATCTGTTAACTGTAAATCACATTCCAAACTGCTGATTATTAGATAGCTATTAGGTCAGGGAGACACATGATACCTTTCATATATTTGGAGGTGCTTCCAGGATGTAGAAAAATGATTTTAGTAAAGAATAAGAAGTTTCCCAGGCCGCACAGAGTTCAAAGGAAGCCGGCTGACAGGCTAGCGGCTGAGCCTAGCAAAGCACTTTGCTTTGTTAGTATTGTAAATTTGCTTATCCCTAGTTACAGCAAATGTTCTCTTTAAGCTTCAGCCACAGTGTAGCAGAATGGCAAGAGAGCTGGACAATGTTCAAATAAAGTTGGGCAAACCAAAAGCTTAACACACGTTGTTACCTTAGTCTAAAAGCTAACGTAACATAGCAATTTAAATGTAGTGGATATAGGTGATAGGGAAGCATCCCTTGCAGGTAACTCCCCAATAGCAAGCTCATGTGTAGTGTACCTTATGTAGGTAATAGCAACCCCCTCACCAGTAGGCATGCCCCAGCAGCTAGCCCACCCTCCCCAAGTATATAGTATCCCCAAAAGTAATAGGCAATCCTTCTGTTACTTACACCCTTTTCCCCAAAGTTAGGCATATATTTTGTTAGTTAGCTTCCCCCCCCACACACACACATTAGATAGCATTTCCCATGTTTGGTATATATCTTGTTAGTTAACACCCCCATGTCAGGCCTATCCTTCCTACATAATCACCTGGCTTGCATCTTTGTCCTCTGGTGTCTTCTGCCTCTTCCTTCTCTTTCTATGTGAAAACAAAACACACAAAAAACACATACTCACCTGGCTTGCATCTCTGTCCTCTAGTGTATTTTTCCTCTTCCTGCTCTGTTGATGTACCAGTGACATTACTTGTGTGCCTCCAAAGCGCTGGGGGAGGGAGGGACCTACTGTGGCTGGAGGTACACTGCTGCCTGTGGCCACAAGAGAGATTGGCACAGTGAGGAGCCAATAGTTTTGCTGTGTCAATCACAGCAACGCTTTTCACTGTGAACACTCATCATCATCAGTGCTAACCATTAAAAGGGCCACTGCATAGGGGCTGGAGGCAAAGGAGGGGCACCCGTTTGACCAGAGTGGGGGTAGTGACGAATATGGACGGTTAGAACAACAGGCCCCTGGGAGCCTGTTGATCCTGGGCTGTGTGGGTGGCTGGGGGCAGTAAGTGAGGCCTCCCTTTAAGAAGCAAAGCCTCTTGCCAAGTAGCTTTAAAGGAACTCTGGTTACAGCTTACTGCACTTCAGGATCTCAGAACAGCCTCTTTGACTCTTTATACTACATTCTGGAAGTATATGAAGGTTACCAGGTGTTTCCTAACAACAGTAGTTTGTAATGTGATGTAATGTGATTTTTTTTTTATTTTTTTGTAATTCTTTACAAACTTTGTAAAGGAAAGAAGGTGATCTGTCTTAAAAATTTAGTTAACTTTTTTTTTAATCCTAGGATGTACAATTCTTTGATCCTTCATATAACACTTAACATGTAAATGTTTCCTGGGGTGCAAAAAAAAAAAAAAGCATAAAACATCATAAATTATAAGTGTAAAAAATTCACACAGAGATTTTTTTTCACCTTCCTTTCACTGAAATTTATACAATATTAAACTTTACAATAGCCATACCCAAAAAGGGTATTAAAGCAGACAAGGTATTAAAACAGACATTGCAGACCAAAACTTGAATAATGTACCAGCAGCCGTCATTACAAATACGGATGCCAAAGTATGTTAAACAACGGCCATTATTTGATGCTCAAACCGTCTAAAAAATCGTTGTGTAAAAATTATTTTCTTATTTCTTTATAGGTTATTTTCTTCTTAAAAGAATATTTGAAAGTTGGTTTTCTGATCTAGAGAGGCTACAAGCAACAGTATTTATCCATATAACGTCTACATTCTTCAGAAATCTTATTTATACCACAAATTGTATGACAGTGAAGTAATAAACAATACTATACCACTTCTTGAATAATAATGTTCATATCGCATTCTTTGAAGCTAGACACCAATCTCTAAAATGAAGGAAAAATAATATTAGAGTGATTAAAACATATAGTAATACTGTATATTCCTAATAGTGTGTATATGTTATTATCATAATCAGATTCAATTAAGTAACAGCTCACTCAGGAAATCATTGGCGTGGTTCTGTCTCACTCAGTTGGCTGAGTAAGCTGCCACTCCTGAGACAAGAGTGACAGGCCGCTCAGCCAATCATTGACTGACTGAGATGGGACAGTATCACAGCCAGTGATTGGCTGAGCAGGCTGTTAGTTTATTTTTCAGGGGAGCGCAGACAGGTAAGTATTGATGAGCAAACATGCTGAACTGGGTGGCTCGTTTAAGGTTAGTTTTTAGATGAAACCAAGCTTTTCTTCAAAGCTTGTCAAAGCTGCTAAACCTGCTTTGAAAAGTTCGCTCATCTGTACTTCCTATACCTTGTTGGTACCAAACATGCCTTTCTTTTTTTCCCGGGGAGGGGGGAGGGGGGGGGGGACTGAAGGCCTCAAAGACATAAGGTCAGGATAGGTCAAGTTTTGTTTCATGTATATAGGCACATTTAGTCACCAAGATCTCATATCATCTGTTAAATGTCTCTGCCCTCATCCCCATCCCTCAAGTCTTTGTGACTGCATTGAGTACAATGTAGTGACCATTGCAGCCCGAGAAAGAACAACTGGAAATAATAAATCAATTGTAGTTTTTAAAATACTACTGTGAAAGAGACTGTTTAAAGCAAAACTATCAGGTAGCCCACCACAGTGCTCCAAACAGCCCGACTAGCATAAGGATCTAACTACTAACGCCACAGGAACAGCATCTAGGGTCAAGGTAATAGAAATACCTTCCTCCTCAGCGCTTCATGCACAAAAGGGACACATCAGCAGGTTATATTTGTCTAAACCTCCAGTTTTCCTTTCAGGGGTGATATATTATATTTTTATAATAAATAAATTATGGATTTGAAAAAATGCATTTAAAAACACATAGAAAAGTATTTTAGGTTTCTTTAATGTCACTGTAATTGCTTGAAGAGCAAATGCATTTATTCCGAGGTGTTTTTTTTTTTTTTTTTTTAAGGCATTACAACAATGTTACATGTAAAATAAATATGCAAAATTGCTCTAGGAATTAATATAACTATGACCTCATGGACCTGTATACTAAACATTTAGGTTCACTTTACCACAATTGAGAAAGCCATATCCAGAAGACATATCTTTTCAAGTGAATTCTGCATGCCTGTTGCCTAGAATATCGAGACACAAAATAAAAGGATTTTTAAATAAAAAATACAATATAAGTGCAAGAATAAGATGGAACATGAAGAATATCAGAGAAAGGTTTCAACTATGCAAATTTTAATCATCAGAAATTATACAATTTTGTATAAAGGCATCTACTTTTAAATTATTCAAATGTAAGTAATAATAGATAACAACTAAATTCTACTATTATGTTATTCTAGTACTATATTATACTATACTAAACTATAGTTTATTATTATATTATTTTAAAAGAAGACTTTAGAAGTAAAGGCCCCAGAGTATTGTCTGAAACAAAGCCTCTATTACATGGTTGGACACAATCACTTGAATGTTTGCCACTTGGTCGTAGCTTGGTATGTCCTGTGATCCGGATTTACTTTTGTCCTTGAGTAGCAACCCACAGGTGCAAGGGCTTACCGTATATACTCCTCCCAGCACACGGTAAACACCTGCTTTGTAGATATTAAAAAATGAGGATCTTTTCCCTATTTCTCTCTCTCTCTCTCTCTCTCTCTCTCTCTCTCTCTCTCTCTCTCTATATATATATATATATATATATATATATATATTGCATACACACAGTGGTACCTCAGTTAAAGAAAAACTTGGATTGAGAGCATTTTGCAAGAAGAGCTCACAGTTTTTCTAAATTGTGACTTGGTTTAAGAGCATTGCTTTGGTTTAAGAGCTCACTGTACTGGGTGGGAGGGGAATGGTCTGCATAACGCAGTCTTCAGCACTGTACTCTGACCCAGGAAGTCTCCCTGACCTTCCAAATCATAGCAGATCCACTTCAGGCTGGGGCTTGCATCAGGGGACAGGACTGTGTAGGTAATCTCTTCATAGCTGTAACCCCTCTCTGCTCAAAAAGAGAGTGCAGCTTTTATGTGTCCACATAAGCCCTGCTCATTCCTTAATGCTCCCTGCAGTCTCTGTCAGCCCTTGTGTTTCCCAACTTCTCCATTCCTGCTATAATGTGCCTGAACTTACACTCAGCTATACACACTGCTGCTATAATGTGCCTGCACTCATCCATTCACTCTCCTGTATAGAAAAGTTTCTGTCACTGTCCTCCTGCACATCTCTTTGATTCTCACTTCCTGATTGGTCCATGCTGAACACCCACCCCTTCCTCATTGCTGTCATGTGACCACAAAAAACTTTGACAGCAGCCCTGCTTCTCTATTCTATCATGTTGTACTACACTACTGCATTATGGGGATCTGCAGTTCCAGGCTGCGTTCACACTACGTATATTTCAGTCAGTATATTTCAGTCAGTATTGCAACCAAAACCAGGAGTGGATTAAAAACACAGAAAGGATCAGTTCACACAATGTTGAAATTGAGTGGATGGCCGCCATTTAATGGCAAATATTTGCTGTTATTTTAGAACAACGGCTGTTATATTGAAATAATGGCAGTTATTTACTGTTATATGGCGGCCATCCACTCAATTTGAACATTGTGTGAACAGATCCTTTCTGTGTTTTTAATCCACTCCTGGTTTTGGTTGCAATACTGACTGAAATATACGTAGTGTGAACGCAGCCTGCCATTCTGTATCTACAAACTGCTGCTGTTTTTTGGGGGGGTTTATGCCCTTACTATACATTATACTTCACATGTTCATTGCTATACTGTACAGTAACTTATAATGACAAATTTATCTGTTTTATATGTTTGCTTCATTTGTTTTACATGTTATTCAGAATAAAAAATATTTTTATTGGAACCAATTGTCTACATTTTAATGATTTCTTATGGGAAACTTTGCTTTGGTTTAAGAGTCGATTTGGATTACAAGTACAGTCCCGGAATGAATTATGCTTATAATCCAAGGCACCACTGTAAAGATATATATATATATATATATATATATATATATATATATATATATATATATAACTTAATGAGAGTTACAAATTAAGTTACAATGTCATCTAATGTATAAACAATAAACAATAAAGCAGGTTAAATAATAAAAAGCAGAATTTACATTACCTTCATTTGTTCATATCTGTGAATAAGCATAGCTGCCATTGTAGCCAAAATTTCACCTTGAGGGAGCTGAAAAAAATATATGCATACACCTTATGTATAACATATGATAGAGAAGTAATCTTTACCCTTCAGTTTAGGCTATATTCACATATAATATTTCCATCAGTCTTTTGGGCAGCCTTTTTTTTTTAAACCAAAATCAGGAGTGAAACTGACACAGCAAAATCATAATGGAAAGATTTGCACAGCTTCTGTCTTTTCAGTCCACTCCTGGTTTAGGTTGATAAAAAAAAAAAAACTGACCAAAAGACTGATGGTTATACTGTGTGGGAACATAGCCTTATAATGTTTGCCTATACAGTTCTTTTTTTCCCCCTAAAGATGGATTGACATGGTCCTTTATATGTTGTATGGATTATCTTTGATTTGGCTATGACTGTATTTTGTTTTTGTTTTTGCCTATGTTCCATGTGTTTGTGGCTAATTTTACTGAATGAGGAACACAAGAAATATTTCATTCTGTAGTATGTACGTCAAAAATAAAAATAAAAAACAGAAAAAATGGGAAGCAAACTCATATCTTAGTCCAACCTTACTCATAAATCAGTGTGGCAATGACGCTCCCCTCCACTAAGTGAGTACAAACTATGATACACTGCCACACTGATTTATGAGTAAGGTTGGACTAAGATATGAGTTCGCTCCCCATTTTTTCTGTTTTTTTTTTTTTTTTATTTTTGACGTACAATACCGGAGCAGTGGATTTCCGGAGGGTGAAGCGAGCCTGACCAAGTCTCTTCTCTATGTTTTCGGGCATTGTGCTGACCAATTGTAAGTAGTTTTTTTTTTTTTTTTTAAGTTTTTTTAGTTTTTGTTCACCTTATCACAAGGACAATACCGCTCCCAGAGTAAGTTTTTTGGATTTTGTCTTACTATACTGTAGTATGTAGTGACCTTATTGATACCTTACTACAGCATTTCTAAATTGTCCCTGTAAGCATTTCATATTTGGTACCTAAATAAATAAATTGTATATTTCCCTACCCTTTATTGTTTTTCAGTTTGCTTTGTAATTTGTAATACAGAAACACAGCTCAAATTTGGAACACTTTACAACCTTTTTCAAGATGTTGACATTTTACAGTAAGGCTAGGTTCACTTTGTGTTTTTGCAATCCGTTTTTTTTTCCCCATCTGTTTTTTGCAAAAAACGGATGAAAAAGCGGTGGAAAAAACTGATGCATTTGTGTGCATCCGGAATCCGGTGTGCAAAACGGATCCGTTTTTTTTTTTTTACGGACACAAACACGTAGCTGAAACTACTTTTGTATCCGTTAAAAAAACTGATCCGTTTTGATTCGTTTTTTTTTACAATGGCAGTCAATGGAAAATCGGATCAAAACGGATGCACACAAATGCATCCGTTTTTCATCCATAAAAAAAAAAAAAAAACGGATTGCAAAAATGCAAAGTGAACCTAGCCTAACAACTTAAAAAAAAAAAAGTTAAAGTAGAAAAAAAATTTCTTACTGTGATTTTTCCACGGCAGTACATTAGGCCACCACTAGCATTACCAGATATACTAACTGCAGGGACTTGAAAAAAAAAAAAAATTAAAAAAATCATTATATCATTACGGTCCCATACCCACACAATAGTAATAGCAATGACTGTAAAAAAAGAGAAAAATCTCACCAAAGCAGCTGCTTAAACCCACAAGCAGGAAGAAGATGGCGATCTTCATAGTTGCAGTAATTGGTATTTTTAAGGTTTCTCCTTAAGGTTCCAACCACAGATAAGTTACACTGAGTGAAGCCACTTCATTTATATGGTGAAGACATAGCTTGGGGGATGTTGACTTAGACGTCACTGTTGGCATTTGTTATTGAACAAAGTCATCATCATTTTCATCTTAAGCCTTTAAAAATTATCCACACTTCTTTAATCCTAATTTATAAAACCAGTTGGCAACCCTTTTGTTACTGTCTATTTGTTTATTATGCACCTGCACTTTAATATTAAAATTATACAATAAGATCCTTCTTTTTTATTTCACACCTAAGTGTAAATGTAACAACATTTTAGAACCATTAAAAGGACACTACATTCAAAACTGAGACCCCTGAGACAACAAGAAAACAAATGTGGATTCACATATATGAGGTGACCTATGAGGTGCATGTCCATTGTTTTTTCAACCCAAATAGAAGATAATCTTTTGTTATTTCTTCCTTTCCTAACATTTTTGAGTAGGGATGGTCCGAACCTGCCAAGGTTCGGATTCATACGAACCCGAACTCTCGCCAATGATTCCCGCTGTGTGCCTGCTCCGTGGAGAGGGTGGATACAGGGGTAGGACCGCCTGGAAAACTGGGATACACTCCTAGCCATAGGCTGTATCCCATTTTTCCAGGTGGTCCTCCCGCTGTATCCACCCGCTGCACGGAGCAGCCAGACAGCGGGAAAACCCAAACCATGGCAGGTTCGGACCATCCTTATTTTTGAGTGTTTATATGTTAACCGCTTGTCACTTTTTTGTATTTTGGCAACCAATGTCAAGCATTTATCATTGCTGAGATTATTGTTGTTAAACCAGAGTGTTGTTAGGGCCGACTAAGGTGGTTGCTGGTACACTTGTGATTTAACCCTATCAATTGTTTGAATGTGTTGCATATTGTGGCTACGTTCACACTACGTATATTTCAGTCAGTATTGCAACCAAAACCAGGAGTGGATTAAAAACACAGAAAGGATCTGTTCACACAATGTTGAAATTGAGTGGATGGCCGTCATTTAATGGCAAATATTTGCTGTTATTTTAGAACAATGGCTGTTATATTGAAATAATGGCCGTTATTTACTGTTATATGGCAGCCATCCACTCAGTTTCAACATTGTGTGAACAGATCCTTTCTGTGTTTTTAATCCACTCCTGGTTTTGGTTGCAATACTGACTGAAATATACATAGTGTGAACACAGCCTGTATCTGTATGTCTAATGATCTGTATTTGTGTCTTTCACGATACAATTATAATGAATTTAATTAATTATAATTAGTGATGAGCGAGCATGCTCGTCCGAGCTTGGTACTCGATAGAGTATTAGGGTACTCGATGGTACTCGTTACTCGGACGAGCATCGCAAGATACTTGAGAAAATCTCATCATCCATTTCCTGTAAGTTTGTGCGCTATTTCTCAGCCAATAAACATGCAGGAGACTCTTTGGTGCATCCTGCGATCATGTGGGACGCATACATGTCGATAGCAGCGATTGGTTGGCCTGATCAGATGACCCTGCCATATAAAACGTGCAGCAGGCAGTACTCGCTTCAGACGCATGCTGTGAGAGATCAGGGACAGAGCTGCTGCTGGTCAGTGAGAGTGTCAGTAGGCAGGGTATATACTAGCAATACCAACAAATAGCCCTTTTCAGGGCTTCAAATCGTTTTTTAATAGTATTACTACAGACTGCTGGCTGTGAGTTGCAGTGCTGCTACCACGATTTAACCAGCACACTGTGGGGATTGGCTGCTGGCACATTACATGTTGCATACACACCCCTAAGAAGTGCTCAGTGTACTCTTTTTTTTATTTTGGGGCTGGTGTTCCTGCTGTACTACATTGGATTGCTGGGATTTGTAGTACACCTTTATTAAACTTCACTGCTCATTGTAAAGGGGTATCACAGCGTGTATCTAGGTCCAGCCACTACCAGATTGTACTGTACAGCCCCCCCTAAACTGCTCGGTACTACACTGTATTGCTGGGATTTGTAGTACACCTTTATAAAACTTCATTGCTCATTGTAAGGGGGTATCACAGCGTGTATCTAGGTCCAGCCACTACCAGATTGTACTGTACAGCCCCCCCTAAACTGCTCGGTACTACACTGTATTGCTGGGATTTGTAGTACACCTTTAGAAAACTTCATTGCTCATTGTAAGGGGGTATCACAGCGTGTATCTACAGTAGGTCCAGCCACTACCAGATTGTACCGTACAGACCCTCGTAAACTAGTTGGTACTACACTGTATTGCTGGGATTTGTAGTACACCTTTATAAAACTTCATTGCTCATTGTAAGGGAGTATCACAGCGTGTATCTAGGTCCAGCCACTACCAGATTGTACCGCACAGCCCCCCCCCCCTAAACTAGTGGGTACTACACTGTATTGCTGGGTTTTGTAGTATACCTTTAGAAAACTTCATTGCTCATTGTAAGGGGGTATCACAGCGTGTATCTACAGTAGGTCCAGCCACTACCAGATTGTACCGTACAGACCCTCGTAAACTAGTGGGTACTACACTGTATTGCTGGGATTTGTAGTACACCTTTGTAAAACTTCATTGCTCATTGTAAGGGAGTATCACAGCGTGTATCTAGGTCCAGCCACTACCAGATTGTACCGCACAGCCCCCCCCCCTAAACTAGTGGGTACTACACTGTATTGCTGGGTTTTGTAGTATACCTTTAGAAAACTTCATTGCTCATTGTAAGGGGGTATCACAGCGTGTATCTACAGTAGGTCCAGCCACTACCAGATTGTACCGTACAGACCCTCGTAAACTAGTTGGTACTACACTGTATTGCTGGGATTTGTAGTATACCTTTATAAAACTTCATTGCTCATTGTAAGGGAGTATCACAGCGTGTATCTAGGTCCAGCCACTACCAGATTGTACCGCACAGCCCCCCCCCCCTAAACTAGTGGGTACTACACTGTATTGCTGGGTTTTGTAGTATACCTTTAGAAAACTTCATTGCTCATTGTAAGGGGGTATCACAGCGTGTATCTACAGTAGGTCCGGCCACTACCAGATTGTACCGTACAGCCCCTCGTAAACTAGTGGGTACTACACTGTATTGCTGGGATTTGTAGTACACCTTTATAAAACTTCATTGCTCATTGTAAGGGGGTATCACAGCGTGTATCTAGGTCCAGCCACTACCAGATTGTACCGTACACAGGGCCGGCCTTTGGGGTGTGCGACCTGTGCGCTTGCACAGGGCGCATCACTCCCGTCTAGCTGGGGGGGCGCTGAGGCAGAGAGACAGCTGTCTTTCTGCCCGAGCGCTCCTCTAGCTGGCCGCCCGGCACCCCCCTCCTGTGGTGGCTTCCCCCAGCCTCCCCTCCCCACGTGCGCCGCCTACTGTGTCCTATCAATCTTGTGACTGCTTGCGGTCACACGATTGATAGGACAGTACGCCCCCGGCTGATGCGTGCTCCCTGGGAATTCCTCAGCAGAGCACGCATCAGTGACCTCTGCGTAAGCCGTCGGCCTTGTAGTTCCTGCACAGGGAGGAAGTACCGGCCCCAGCGTGCGCTGAAGTCACTGGTGTGTGCGGTGCCAGAGAGCGCACATCGGCCGGGACGAGACGAGAGCCGCGGCGGGGGAACGAGGAATAGGTGAGTTGTGTGTGTGTGTGTGTGGGGTGGGGGTCAATCTATAAGGGGGTACACAAGGTGGAAATCTATAGGGGGAGACAGCAAGGGGTCAATCTATAAGGGAGTACACAAGGGGGCAATCTATAGGGGGAGACAGCAAGGGGGCAATCTATAAGGGGGTACACAAGGGGGCAATCTATAGGGGGAGACAAGGGGTCAATCTATAAGGGGGTACACAAGGGGGCAATCTATAGGAGGAGACAGCAAGGGGGCAATCTATAAGGGGGTACACAAAGGGGCAATCTATAGGGGGAGACAACAAGGGGGCAATCTATAAGGGGGTACACAAGGGGGCAATCTATAAAGGGGTACACAAGGGGGCAATCTATAGGGGGAGACAACAAGGGGGCAGTCTATAAGGGGGTACACAAGGGGGCAGTCTATAAGGGGGTACACAAGGGGGCAATCTATAGGGGGTACACAAGGGGGCAATCTATAAGGGGGTACACAACAAGGGGGCAATCTATAAGGGGGTACACAACAAGGGGGCAATCTATAAGGGGGTACACAACAAGGGGGCAATCTATAGGGAGGCATCTATAAGGGGGAGACAACAAGGGGGCAATCTATAGGGGAGGCATCTATAAGGGGGGGAGACAACAAGGGGGCAATATATAGGGGGGAATTTATAAGGGGGTAGACAACAAGGGGGCAATCTATATGGGGGATCTATAAGGGGGTAGACAACAAGGGGGAAATCTATTGGGGAGGCATCTGTAAGGGGGTAGACAACATAAGGGGGCAATCAATAGGGGAGGCATCTATAAGGGGGGAGACAACATAAGGGGGCAATCAATAGGGGAGGTATCTATAAGGGGGGAGACAACATTAGGGGGGCAATCTGTAAGGGGACAATCTATAAGAGGGGACAACATAAGGGGGCTATCTATAAAGGGGACAACAAGGGGGGCGATCTATAAGGGGGTACACAAGGGGGCAATCTATAGGGGGAGACAAGGGGGCAATCTATAAAGGGGTACACAAGGAGGCAATCTATAGGGGGAGACAACAAGGGGGCAGTCTATAAGGGGGTACACAAGGGGGCAGTCTATAAGGGGGTACACAAGGGGGCAATCTATAGGGGGAGACAACAAGGGGGCAATCTATAAGGGGGTACACAAGGGGGCAATCTATAAGGGGGTACACAACAAGGGGGCAATCTATAGGGAGGCATCTATAAGGGGGAGACAACAAGGGGGCAATCTATAGGGGAGGCATCTATAAGGGGGGGAGACAACAAGGGGACAATATATAGGGGGGATTTATAAGGGGTAGACAACAAGGGGGCAATCTATATGGGGGATCTATAAGTGGGTAGACAACAAGGGGGAAATCTATTGGGGAGGCATCTGTAAGGGGGTAGGCAACAAGGGGGAAATCTATTGGGGAGGCATCTGTAAGGGGGTAGACAACATAAGGGGGCAATCAATAGGGGAGGCATCTATAAGGGGGGAGACAACATAAGGGGGCAATCAATAGGGGAGGTATCTAGAAGGGGGGAGACAACATTAGGGGGCAATCTGTAAGGGGACAATCTATAAGAGGGGACAACATAAGGGGGCAAGCTATAAGGGGGGACAACATAAGGGGGCTATCTATAAAGGGGACAACAAGGGGGGCGATCTATAAGGGGGCAATCTATAAGAAGATACAACATAAGGGGGATGGACAACACAGGGGGGCCATCTATAAGGGTGACAATACGGGGGCCATCTATAAGGGGATGGACAACACGGGGCCATTTATAAGGGGTACAACATAGAGGGGCCATCTGTAAGAGGGGCAGAGGGGACAACATGGGGGGAATCTGTAAGAGGGGCAAAGGGGACAACATGGGGGCCATCTGTAAGAGGGGCAGAGGGGACAACATGGGGAAGGGGCATTTGTAAGGGAGACTACAAAGAGGGGGCCATTTATAAGGGAGGGCTACAGAGAGGGGGGCCATATACCATAAGGGGACTACACAGAGGGTGGTTCTTATGGAGATCCACTTAGGGCCATATATAGGGAAGTCTAAACAAGGGGCCATCTATAAGGAGGCTACACAGGGGGGGGATATACTATAAGGGGGTCACATAGAGTCAGCCTACCCACTAACTGAGGGTGTAAAGGGGCCAATACAGATGTGCAGTTAGTAGAGAGATGAGGATGATGCCAGAGTGAGGAGTCTAATATGTCTGTCTGGCAGATTCTGTGGACTTGTGGCTCGGAGAAGTTCTCATGATGGCCCAGGGCAGATGGAGAAGAAGATGAAAAGGGAAGAACTCCGATCAGAGAAGACGTCTCCTGTGAGTCACTGGATATAACTTCACTGTAATGTATATGGTGTACAGAGCTGTGTAGGGCTGGCTCTACCTCTATAGTGATCTGTGTACAGAGGATTTTATTCAGTAGTGGCGGTGGTTTTAGTCAGTATGTGGTGGTGTTGTTCAGTATCAGTGGTGGTGTTAGTCAGTATGTGGTAGTGTTATTCAGTAACAGCAGTGGTATTAGTTAGTATGTGGTGGTAGTCAGTATGTGGTGGTATTAGTCAGTATGCGGTGGTATTAGTCAGTATGCGGTGGTAATATTTGTTACTTGTAGTCTGGTACTTTGTTTTATTGGATTTAGTATACTGATTTGGTCAGTAACAATATGATAGTGATGGTAGTGGTTGTGGTGTGGCGGTAATATTTGGGAGGGTGGGGTGATGGGTGCTGGATATTGTCTGGAGGAGTAGGAGCTTTATAACACCTTGAGGGGGTCTCAGCAGACCCGTGTGTGTGTGTGTGGGGGGGGGGGGGGGGCGCCGAAAAAAAGTTTTGCACAGGGCGCCAATTACCTTAAGGCCGGCCCTGACCGTACAGCCCGCCGTAAACTAGTGGGTACTACACTGTATTGCTGGGTTTTGTAGTATACCTTTAGAAAACTTCATTGCTCATTGTAAGGGGGTATCACAGCGTGTATCTACAGTAGGTCCAGCCACTACCAGATTGTACCGTACAGACCCTCGTAAACTAGTTGGTACTACACTGTATTGCTGGGATTTGTAGTACACCTTTATAAAACTTCATTGCTCATTGTAAGGGAGTGTCACAGCGTGTATCTAGGTCCAGCCACTACCAGATTGTACCGCACAGCCCCCCCCCTAAACTATTGGGTACTACACTGTATTGCTGGGTTTTGTAGTATACCTTTAGAAAACTTCATTGCTCATTGTAAGGGGGTATCACAGCATGTATCTACAGTAGGTCCAGCCACTACCAGATTGTACCGTACAGCCCCTCGTAAACTAGTGGGTACTACACTGTATTGCTGGGATTTGTAGTACACCTTTATAAAACTTCATTGCTCATTGTAAGGGGGTATCACAGCGTGTATCTAGGTCCAGCCACTACCAGATTGTACTGTATAGCCTCCCCTCCTCCTATTTTTCCTGATTTCTGTATTTTATACGCAAGGCCTATCTAAGTTCCATACTGTGCAGTGTCCATAAAATGGTGAACCCCAGGAGGCCGTGGTTCAGGGCAGGGTGACACAGCAGCACCTGTTGAGGAGGTAGCATTGGCACACCGCAGACATCCACTCCCTAGCTTCTTTGACCAACTTACGGGGTCTCAAAGTAGACCGATATTGAAACCGCAGCAGTGTGAACAGGTGATCAGATGCATAGCGGATAATGTGTCCAGTAACTTATCCACCACCCAGTCTTCCACGCAGTCCACCCACGCTACCCAAGGGAGTGAAACCCTTGCTTCATTAGCTCAGTCTCCTTCCCCACAGCCTGGCCCCTCCAGGAAAAGAAGGGATTCAGATCCACCACCACCACCATGCTCCCAGGAACTCTTTTCTGGACCTTTCCCTTAGTCAGAGCAACCGGAGCAGTCGATCTGTCCTGATGCCCAAACTATGCAGCTCACGCAGTTGGGTGATGAGAGTGGTGAATTGCAAGCGGGGTTGGAAGAGGTGTCTGATGATGAAGATGAGACCCGGTTGTCAGACAGTGAGGTTGTTGTCATGAATGTAACTCAAAGTGAGGAGGAGAGTGAGGAAATTGAGTTAACAAAAATGACGTTTAGGATACACACCGCCACAGTTAATAGTTTGTTAATGCTGTTTTGTGCCTTAAAGGGGAGGGTAACTATCACTTCATAGAACTATTGACGTGACTATAACTTTCATATTGACATGTCAGCCTCCTTACCCCCAACAGTTGCCAAAATAGGGCAGAGGTGGTCAGGTCGTCACCTTTTTGTTTCTGTTTGTCTATCCGGGAAGTGATGATCAGGAAGGAACAGATGCCGCACTCTGCTGAGGGCCCTCTGCCCCTTCCTTTAAGCAAGTAGGGTTAGGGTCAGCACTTGGACCCTAACAAGTTTGTTGACATGTCAGAAATTTAAAAATGATGGTTACCCTTCAGTTTAATTTGTTGGGATATATACATATTGTAAGTTTGAGAGAGAAATCTATCTAGCTGTGCTCATGCTTGTTTATTAGCACTTAAACCAGTTAGCACTTAGAATTGTAACTTGTCACATTAGTCAACTAGGGGATGGGATGTCACTATTGATTGGTTCATAGTTTTCAGTTCGTAATTCACATTGTAAAAGTTTAAAGTTCTGCACTTATCTTACTTTTCATTAGTTGTTGTTGTTGTTGTTTGATTGCACAGTTTGTGTTCACTTTTACCACTTTGATAGTTTAGAAGGATGTGTGCTTTCCCCCCAAACATTTACACTATGATGTACCACACCACCCCTTACTAAGACATCATGTATAGATATATTGTACTTTTTTCTTAATTTAATATTTTCTTATTTTTTCTTAAAGGGGAACTCCGGATCGAGGCAAGAAAAAAATGAAACTTCTGCAGAAGCATATAGCATTATTTATTACCTATCTATCTATCCCAGTTTTGAAACTACCAAAAATCCATTTGTTTTGTGTTTTTTTTTTGTTCTGTTTTGTGTTTCTGTATTTCCTGGTTGAGCAGATGTACTCAGTACTATAGGTTCCAGAATGCATTGCTGTCCCTCTGTTTTAACCAGGCTGTTGCACAGAATTAGGCATAATGATGCCATTAGGCAGCCTCAGAGGCATGCATACATGCTGCCCGTGCTGTTTCCTGTCCATTTCCATGGTGTTTCCATCATTTTCTGAGGTTGACGTTTTTTCACACGACCTTCCCCCTACCGAACTTGGGTCCCCTGCAAAAAAGCTACAGTTTCCCATTGACTTCAACGGGGTTCGTTACTCGAAACGAGCACTCGAGTATCTGGAGATATTCGTCTCGAGTAACGAGCACCCGAGTATTTTAGTACTCCCTCATCACTAACTATAATAAGTAAAGTCTTAAGCAAACATGATTGTTTAGTAGACTATTATTAAGTGTACAAATGACAGAGCTTTTCCAGATGTCCACCTAGGTTTAAGTGAGTACAGACCCCACACAGTCAGGACAAAATTGTCAACATTTTAATCTAATTGTTTTTTGGTGAAAAATAAAGTACTCTTGCACAGTTAAACTTTTTGTGGTTTGTTACTTTGGGCCATATTAGAGGTAAGCGATTGCCAATCTGCTAGAGAGGTGCTCACTTACTAAGCCTCATATGCTGCTCGATAATTGTTCAGAAAGGCAAACATGAACATGGTTAGTGAGGTGCCAAATAATAAAGATGTATTTATCAGCCCACATTCTCACAGTGCCTCCCAGCCTTGACAATGGAATTCCCTGATCACAGCAGATGCAGCTCTTTCAGGCTGTGCTGCCCTGCTCTGGGGTGAGCCTGTCCATAAGATGGCCGTTATGGAGGAGCATGTGACCATGCCCCACCCCCCTCAGTGTCCTCTATTGGCAAATACAGGCTTAGTGGTGGACACTTGGGGGGGGGGAGGCGATGCTCCATGTCAGCCATCTTGTGGACAGACACTCACCCCAGAGCAGGGCACTGCAGCCTGGGAAAGGGAGCCTGATTTTAGCTCTATGAGGTACACAGGGACCAGCTTCAGTAAGTGATGTGAGTACACTTACTAATACTGTATACTAAACTATTTTAATATAAAGTGGCCAACCCCTTTAACCCCTTCACGTCCACAGTACGTATATATATGTGCTCCTACTGCACATTAGTCAAACGTTCCTCAACTGAAGCGGCTTTAAATGTGTGCGGGGCTGCTCCAATACAAGTGGTCCCCCACACATCAGTGTCCCTGGAGCAGGCAATAATGACCGTCAACAACAGTCATGCAGCTGTCTGTCATTAATCCCTTCAACGCCGTGATACACAGTAATCGTGGTGATTAAAGGGATTCTGTCAGCACTTTATCTATTTCAGAGGTGCTGACATTGTGAGGAAGGTGTGTGTCTGTCATTGTGTGTGTTACCTTTTTTTTCTGTAGCTGCTGTACTTTTTCCACAATCTTTTCGTAACTTGCGTGCCGCACGTCGTCCCACCTCACAACTACTTCCACCTCCCAGCTTCACATGAATATTCATTGCGGGCTGGCTCCGGCTTCCTGGCGACGTCATCTCTCGCTGCGCCTACACCGTAGACGGCAAAGGGCGCGTGCGGACGTGTCATTTCGCGCATTCGCCCTGGAAGCATGCGGCGCGCGCACTCCTGACGTCAACTCTGCACATGCACCATAGTGCATCGGAGCGACGCAGGTGCGCTGAGGGCCGGAGCCAATGCCCTGCATTGCTCCGACGCACCGATGCACTATGCAGACGACACCTCCACACGCAGCGTTTCTCTATGGCGTAGGCGCAGCGAGAGATGACGTCGCCAGGAAGCCGGAGCCAGCCAAATATTCATGTGAAGCTGGGAGGAGGAAGTAGTTGTGAGGTGGGACAAAGTGCGGCACGAACGCGGCATCATTACTCCTCTTTGGCACTTTTGCCGCAAGTTACGGAAAAAATTGTGGAAAAAGTACAGCCGCTACAGAAAAAAGAAAGGTAACACACACAATGACAGACACACACCTTCCTCACAATGTCAGCACCTCTGAAGCAGATACAATGCTGACAGATTCCCTTTAAGGGAGTCATTAACAGGATAAGCACCTGTTGGGGTGCTTTTACATAGAGATTTATCTGACAGATTTTGGAAGCCAAAGCCAGGAATGGATTTGAAAAGAGGATAGATGACAGTCTTTCCTTTATGACCTGTTCTCTGTTTATAGTATGTTCCTGGCTTTGGCTTCAAAGATCTGTCAGATAAATCTGTCTGTGTAAACGCACCATAACTCACTGATTGGGGCACGATCACTTGTACTGACAGGCAGGGGTAAGCCATTTAACTTTTTCCTGTCGGATGAGTGATCTGCGCATAGTCTGCTCTGAGGCAGACTCTATGTACAGATCGCCCATAGTATTGATCTATACTATACTATGGCATAGCAGAGATCAGTATTTGCAATCTAATGATTACATATGTTACTGTTTAGGGATGAGTGAACTTTTGAAAACGAACCTTGCTCTAACGGCTGAATAATTGCAGCTACAATAGTGGGAGTGTGATAGGGTATAGTTTCGTTTAGTTGCAGTTGATATTACAATGAAAAAAAGTGGGGAAAAAAATTTCCAAAAATAATGAGGAAAAAAAAAAAAATATATATATATAATAATAGGAATAAAATTAATAAAATATAGTGAATAAAAGTGCCAAATAGTTACAAAACATATTGAAAAGAAAAGTTTACAAGGAGGATGCGGCAGCACTTGATTGCACCCAGGCCAGTATTGTTGAGAAGAGACAAGTTGAGCAGCAGGAGGAGGCAGCAGTTGATTGATTCCAGTCCAGTATTATTGAGGAGAGGCTACTTGAGGAGGAGGCAGCAGTTGATCGATTACAGGCCAGTATAATTAAAAACAGACTACTAGTGATGATTATATTTCTATTTTTGTTCCTCAGCTTACAAAGTTCTGACAAACTAAATCTACTTACTCCTACGAAACAGGTTCACTGGCCATGATACAATTGCATCTAGGGGGTCACGTGATTGTTTTGAGAAACAAATGTATCGTTTTTTGTTCCTATGTGTATATGCCATGGTTATTTTGCCATTTTCTGTATTTTCACATCTGAAGAGTGAAAGCAATTCACTCAATTAGCTTATTTAGAACTCTGAAGGCAAATCGATGGAGGCAGATATGGTTATCGATAAATCACTCATCGACGTTTATGGATTAATCTTAGAAGTAAGTATTTGATAACGCCTTGCCATTAATGAGTTAATAAATGTTGACATAGGTGGAGTTCTAACAGCTTACCGCTTTTTGGCTTATCATTGTGAGTCTGAGAAGCGATGTGTGTGACAGTCACTTGATGTATTTTTTAGAGTTAGGGTACAAACACACACACCGTATACGCAGCAGATACGCAGCAAATACGCAGCAGATCTGCAGCAGATTTGGTGGTGCAGATTTGATGCTGTGTTCAGTTATTTAGATCTAATCTGCTGCGTATTTGTTGCGTATTTGCTGCTATGTGTCTGTGTGAAACATAATGCAATGTATTTCCAATTGTAGCCAATGTGCCGCCAATTATGTTTGATTTGCTATGTTTGTGTAATATCTCTTCCAGGAATTTTCTTTGTCTGATCACATGTTGCTGAGAAACAAGGGTGTGACTTATGGTTTGTGTTAGCGAGCTGCCCGTGCAGCTAACTCACTCCCCCCTCCCCCATCCCCCCTCCGGATTGTGGTGTCGAATTCACTATTACGTTATGTTTTAAATATTTGAGGCTTACACTATGACCACATGATGGGAGTAGTTGTGTACTGTGTATATGATATGGGCCGGCAGCAGACATCATGGAGGGAGAGGGAGGGAGTTAGCAGCACGGGAAGCTCCATAACCCACCCACATAAGTGACGTCATATTTAGTCAGCAACATTGCCTCTAACAAGGAAAAAGCCTCGACTAGCTATTACCTTACCAAGCGAGCATTGTTTGCAAGAGGTTTATATTATTTTTTTATCTTTTTATTAAGGTTCATGCTCGGCCACTGCTATGGGATGGCCCTGCACCTGGGTACACAAGCCGGCTAAGGCGGAGTGCCGCATGGAGGGAGGTTGCCCGGATTGTGTACCCATATTGGGACAAGCATAGTAGATTACAGAAGTTGATCATTGGTAATTTATTTACCCACTATGTCAAACAAGAAACTCTACTGTTATGGTCACCTGACGCTCATATATTACTAATGTCTGTACGTTTTTTGCTTTCAGCCAAACATGTGGAGACCAGGTGGTCCAGTGTGAGGGACAGATTCATCAGGGAGCGACGGCTGCTGATGAGGCGTGGGGCCTCACAAGAAGAACTCGGCTCTTTGCGTTTTGCCCCAATGCTGCGTTTCATTTTGAATGCCAGCAGACGGCGCCAGTAAGTGTGTGTCTTAATTGCATCTGTCCATGCTAGGATCAGATGATGTCAGTATTAGTTCAGTCTGTTATGTGTGCAGACATATAGACATGTGTTAGGTAGACAGAGATTATATACATCGAGCTTCCTGCAGGGGGACCTATATATTTCTGGGACAGGATAATAATAAAGTTACTAACAATAATGCTCCCCCTGCTGTACACTCAATATTCTTTATAAATGCAGCGTGCCCTAACTGGATACAAAAAATTAATAAGTCGATGATGTAAGACCTAACTGGAGTTCGATTTAGCTACAAAGCACGGACAGGATAAATGGCGACAAATGTGCCCCAATGATTACATATGACCTAACAATGTCCCACTCATTTCTCAAGTGAGATTTTTAGGGAGCCAAGGGCTAATTAGCGCAAGATGTGAGAATAAATTACTATTTCTTTGCAGACATATTATTTTCCCTGAGCATCATTTTTGGGGAGCAGTGTGAGAATGTTGATCAATAGTCTAGAAGGTAAGGCTAACACATTGGACATACTGGATAAAAAAGGACACAAAAAGCCTAAGTAAAATCCTGCATTGGATGCATATTGGTTCTTGAGAATTGTTACAATGTTGCTAACATGTTTGTAATAACAGATTTTGTCCACTGTTCATTTGTCAGCAAAGATGAAGAAGCTCAACAAACAGCAGAGGCCTCATCGGATGAAGAGAATAAAGAACCTCATCTGACGGAGGCACGCACCATGACTCCACCACCAAGAGGCCAAGAGGGCCCTGTTGAGCCTGGGCAGGGAGACGAACATCTGGCTTGACGTTAAAGAATAAATTGTGG
The DNA here is from genome assembly GCF_027789765.1 of Dendropsophus ebraccatus. Taxonomy (NCBI): domain Eukaryota; kingdom Metazoa; phylum Chordata; class Amphibia; order Anura; family Hylidae; genus Dendropsophus; species Dendropsophus ebraccatus. The sequence continues at coordinate 57,983,133 of NC_091454.1, read as the reverse complement.
GCGTCCCGCCTGCACTCCCTCTTATACTAAGGTTGTTGTTGGCATAAATGATTGTGATTAGTGGTCACACAGCCTCTGCCCCCCCCCCCCCCTCAACCACTATCCTGTGCTTTATACTATTTCGAGCATGTAATAAAGATATTTTGTGATATATCAGTGTTTGACTATTTTCTGGATATCACAAGTTTTTTACTTCCTATCTCTGCCTATCTCTCCCTCTCTCTACCTCCCTGTAAATATCTACTTGTTTGCCTATCTATCTATGTGCTTTCCCTCCCTAACTAGCACGGAGCTCCTCTCTCTCTGCAGTCTAGACACACAATGAGAAAGAGCATGGATGCTCAGGCACTTCCTATTCCTGTAGTGATGTCACACACCTTGATATTCACATAATAACAGGATAAAAGGGATTATAGGAGTAATAATTCCTTATATCCTCTTCCATTCTGTGAAAACAATACAGTTTTGCGACGCCGTTGCGGTTTTAACGAACTTCGTAGCAAACTTTTTGCAAATTTCGTAACGAATCTGGTTCGTACCGGTTCGGTTCGCTCATCCCTATTACTGTTAAAAAAAAGTGTAAAAAATAAAAAGTTAAAGAATATATGGAAAAAAAAGACTATTTTAAACCCCCAATAAAGGTTTAAACAGCCTCCTCATCCATTATAAAAATAAAAATATGTAAAAAAAAAATTAATAAATAAACATATTATATATTATTGCTTGTGGAATTGTCTGATATATTAAAATATCACTATATTTTTCCTGCACGGTGAAAGGCATAAACGAAAAGAGGGGAAAAAATACCAGAATTGCTGATTTCTTTTTTTTTTATTTTATATTTTTTTTATTATATATCAGAAAGAAAATAATAAAAAGTGGTAAAAAAAAATCTGTTACACCAATATCATACTACTAAAAACTAAAGATCATGGCGTAAAAAATTAGTCCTCAACCGGCCTTGTAGGTGGAAAAATAAAAGCATTATGGCTCTTAGAAGGCGAGGAGGCGACACTGCTTCATTAGGACCTGGACATCCGCTTTCTTTGTCATTAAGGGGTTAAAAGACTTATAAAACAAATCTGCTAGCTATGAGGTAAAAATCTGTAAATTTTGTTCTGTTGATTTTGCCCAGGTGATTTAAATAAAGTCCCTATTACACGGAAAGATTGTATGCCAAATGTAATAAAGTGATCCCCTAATAAGCAAGCAAATACTTACTTTTTACATGCCCGTTCAGGGGGCCACAGGGAGCTGCGGGAGGGGCTCCCTGGACAATCTTAAGATTGTCCGAAAGGCTCATAGGACATAGTGGCAGTCTGCTGCTGACGCTCCTATTACGCAGAGTGTAGGCCAGCAGACCATCATCAAAGACAAGGATCATCCAACATTGTGCATACAATCACAGCAACAGACCGCACTCCCTTTGGATAGAGATATTGGGTGCCAGTGCAGAAGGATTCCTCAATCCCGCAGTATATATAAACAGAAGCACTGCACTGCCAGAGATTAGTATGCTCGTGAGAGAATTTTTATTTACATGAAAATAAGGTGTCACAATCCAACCAGATCAAGGTACAGAGAAAATTAAGTAAGTGAGCAATGCTACTGGCGACGTTTCGGTCGTGCTTCCGACCTTCCTCAGGCCAATGTAGCCATACTGTAGAAGAGAAGTAGTAGATGGGGATCCTCATGTTATTACTCATGGAAAGTTAGACAAATTTCTAATGTACATTAATTATGGGAAATGCACATATAGGGCTATTTTCCTTAATTTAGTAGATCAGGGAGACTTCAGATTCTCTAAAAAACCATGACGTCACGAACCGGGGGTGTAATTACAATGGAGTGTCCAGCAGGGGCGCACTATATATATATAGACGTCAATGAGTACCATTGACTTCTATATATAGTGCGCCCCTGCTGGACACTCCATTGGTATTACAATGGATGTGTATGTAAATGTAATATACGGTGTTTTTGATTGAATACATTTATGGAATACTTTGGGGAGAAAGTGTCCTTGCTCCCCAAAGTATTCCATAAATGTTATCAATCAGTACATCAGAGTAAGCCCGCCGAACCACCGCCGCCTGCCGCGAGCGAAAGCCCGCCACCACCAAACGCCCTCCGCCGCTCTGGACTACACTCAACTACTACTCTCATCACCTGGCTCATAGCATGAGCAGGTGATGGGAGTTAGTAGCTGGGTTATATGGCTGAGATCGCCGCCACCGCTGATTCTGCCACGCAGGGGAGCCGCTCATCACTGCAGCCATCATCCCCCTCCGCTCCCCCCTCCTGTTTCTTCCAGGGTCCGGGCAAACTTTACACTATCTGATGGCTGACTCCCCGCCCGGCCGCCGTGACGTGTGATCGGAGAGCGGCGGACGGGCAGGGAGTCAGCCATCAGATAGTGTAAAGTTTGCCCAGACCAAGAAGAAGCAGGAGGGGGGAGCGGAGGGGGATGATAGCTGCTGCACAGTGATGAGCGTAGTGATGAGAGTAGTAGTTGAGTGTAGTCCAGAGCGGCGGCGGGCGTTCGGTGGCAGCGGGCGTTCGGTAGCGGCGGGCAGCGGCGGTTCGGCAGGCTTACTGTGATGTACTGATTGATTACATTTATGGAATATTTTTGCCATGCTCCCCTTGCCCAGATATCAGGTAAGCTGGGATTGTGGCTGGTGTATGCCATGGAGCAGGTAAGAATCTACGCCTGTTCCATGGTGTACGCCAAAACTTCATAAATCTCACCCATAGTGTATAGGAGGCAGCACAGAGTCTTGTCTGCATCCACACTGCAACTGAGCATATGAAAGCAAGTGCAGAAATTGAGTTTGCAGCGTGGTAACCAGGTGCAAAAATGATATATGATAGTATACATACACATGACAGCTTATCCTCAAAAGTCACCTGACATTTAATTGTAACCTCAGGGCTGGTGAATCTTCTTTGCTAACGCTAGTGAGTAGAAAGACTAACACATTTATTTAAATTGGCTGAACATACTTATGAGGAAAATGTCACAATTCTCAGAAGTATCATAGCAAACACTTGAATAAAAGCCAGACATTGCACTTTAAGATTTTAGTACAGATTGTTGGCTGACGTGGAGTAAATCACTTAATGAGGTTTTAATTCACTAATATCCTATCTTAATATAATCTTCCTAACTGTGAATGTATTATTGTGATGTCTCGATGACCTTAGCCGTAAGTCAGTGCTGTATGCTGGCTTGACAGTAAAGCTTCTTCATGCGAAAGTAGAAATATATGAATCGATTACAAAGACATACTGTACTTAGGAATTAGAGGGCCTCATAACCTCAACATTCACAATTGCCTCCCTTTAACAAAACAAACCTCTGAAAAAATCCTTGTGTGACTGGCAAATGTGACAATTTGTGCTGTGATGACCGACTGTACATACACTAAGGGGGTGTTTCCATATGTGCATTCAGATTGAGTTCCCAATGCAATCAAAGCTACACCCACATTTCTTAGCCAAAAGTTATGTGAAGGACCATTTGCTGATGAACTATTGTTGCTTAGTAGTGGTCTACTGGGCCAACAGGGGTCTACTGGTAGCCAGTTTTATTTGTCTTCATGATACAACTGCAATATGAAGACCTGCAGATGTTTCCCCAATAAATTCTGGGGATGCCTCCTTGCTAGAAAGGTTGCATAGATAGAAAGTGCAATAAGAAAGTAAATACTTATCTGGTGACACAATTCTGGAGTCAGCAAAATCCTTGGATGTCCATTTTACCATTATTGGTGGTCTACCCTTGGCAAGATTTTAGGGGCTTTGTTTCAACTAAACCTTTGTAACACATTCATTGCTAATCTTGACCCTTGCGGGCTCTGGTGTTTTCACTGGGGTACTGTTCACGGTGGCCAGGAGTGGTGTTGTCGCCCCCTGGACACGCTGGCACTGGGCTTTGCAAGGGTAGCACAAGGTGTGGTTGCAGGTGCAGGAGATAAATGAGCACAGAGTCCAGCACTTAAACAATAAATGACTTTTTCTTGATAACTTCACTGCAATACAGGTTAGGCAGCTTGATAGGTGCAGGTACAAGCGTGGGTTGTACTTAAGGTAGTGACTAGTCGAAGAAAGAAGAAGTAGATACCAGTAGATACCAGATACCAGTGGAAAACTTCAGCTTAGGATCAATTCTTTACATTAGAGCAGTGCTTCTCAATTCCAGTCCTCAGGCTATCCCATACAAAGGACACCTGTGCTAATACCTGATGCACTGAGTATAATTACATCACCTTTGAAATACTAAGGAAATCCTCAAAACATGACCTGTTGGTGAGGTCTGAGGACTGTAATTGAGAAGCAGTGCTTTAGAGTGTCCTAACAGGATCCCAGGCATAGACAAGGTTGAACTCAGGTGACCCCATCTCTGGGCTTAGCGGTGCATAGTTACTTAAAAGTCTCTCTCATAAAGAATCTGTAGCTGTGGTTCCTGACAAGGGCTCTGGCCCTGGTTCAGGCCTGGTTACAAAGTGCCGAAGAAACACTCTTGCTATTTCCACCACCCACTAAAGGAAACCCTCCCACCAGGAACTAACTCACTTATATAGAGGTGACTGGGCCTAACCTCCTATTGGTGGGGAAGAAGGAAAGAAGGAAGGAAGGCTTCACACAGCCCCTTCACGTCAGTAATACATAGATATACGTTCCTACTGCACATATTCCGTGCAGTAGGAATGTATATCTACTTTCCTGACTTCAGGGGCTGACTGATGTGTGCGGGACCGCTACAGTGAGAGCAGCCCCAGACACATCATTGTCCATTGAGCCCAACACAATGACAAGCAGGTGCAATCCCGCAGCTGCTTGTCATTAACCCCTTAAAAGCTGTGATCTATAGCGATCACAGCGTTTAAGGTTCTCAGTGACAGGACAAGCTCCCATGCTGCGGGGGTCCCAATCGCTTGTACCGACGATCGGGGCTATCTATGCATAGAGATTGCTCTTAGGCAGATCGCTGATGGCATAGCATAGATCATTACATGCAATCTAATGATTGCATGTTTTACAGTGAAAAAAGTGTTTAAAAAAGTGTAATAAAAAAAGTTTGTAAACGTATTAAAAAAAAACCTTTAAACCCCCCTGACAATAAAAGTTTAAAATACCATTATAAAAATAAATAAATAATAAACATATTATATATCATAGCATGCAGAATTGTCCGATCTATTAAAATATAACATTACTGTTTTGCAAGGTGAAGGGTGTAAATGAAAAAAAAAAAAAAACAACCAATATTGCACATTTTTTTAAATTATATATCAGTAAAGCGATCAAAATGTTTCTGTTACACCAATATATTTGTAAAAACTAGATATCATGGCATAACAAAATGACACCCCAACCAGCCCTGTAGGTAGAAAAATAAAAGAGCTATGGCTCTTAGAAGGTGGGGAGGAACATTGCATCAATTTGATCCGGACATCCGTGCATCAATGGGCTTGGTCTTGAAGGGGTTAATTAGAGTTAAAGGGGTGTTTTGGAATCAGAAAACTGTATTTGCTTAACATATATAAATTATGACTATAGACAGGACCGCTTCTGCCATGAGGCGGAATGAGTATTCTGCCTCAGGTGGCAGATTCTGTGTCCCTGCAGGGGGCGGCAAGATCCTCACCGCTGTCATTTTAGTTAAGTTTAACTTAGCTAAAATGACAGCAGCAGTCACAGCCTCACCACATGTCCTGCCGCCCCACGTACTGCCAGGTTCTCTGTCCTACGTCGCCCAGCAGCCTTGTCCCTGATTGGTCGACCTGCGTGCGCCGCAGCCGTCCGACACGGCGCTACGCAGCCACGGTCACCAGGTACCAGGAGTGTTGCCCTGCACTCCGGTAAGTTCCGGGGGGGGGGGGGGGGTGCGCAGTTGTGTAGTGTGTAGTGGCGCGAGACGGGTGGACGGGGAGTGAGATTGCGCAGTAGTGTGGTGTGGGGCCGCGCATGGGGGAGTGTTTGCAATCAACGCGCGGTGGGCTGGGGGCGGCGGCAGCCCGGGTTTGCCTTAGGCGACAGAAAGCCTGGGAGCGACCCTGACTATAGAGGGAGAGTTATCAAAGGGTGTAAAATATACATTGGTGTAAACTGCCCAAAGAAACCAATAACAGCTCAGCTTTCAGCTCTGGTAAAAGGAAAGCTGAGCTGTGATTGGTTACTGTGGGCAGTTTACACCAGTGTATATTTTACACCCTTTGATAAATCTCCTCCATAGTGTACTGGCTTGATCCCCGCTCCTTACTTTCTATTAAGACAAAGCATCATCCACTGCGGCCTTAGGCTTGTCTAGACCTTGTCTCGGAGCTCTTCCCCTTGAGTGATCTTACCATTTTTTAACAGCCTCTCCAGGCCACATTGTCACCCCTAGCCATATACACATACACATATGCATTTTATTGGGACATTTAGGGAGGTTGAAATGAAGTCTGTTTACAGCATGCTGCCTTGTGCTGAGCAATGCTACAGAGAGAGAAAACCCTGGGAAATAATGCAGCAGGTGCTACAAGCTCACTGATTATTTGATAGTCTGTTGTGAAATATGCTGCAAAACAGCAAATATTCTTTTGTGAATGTCTGCAATAGCATTGTTCCAAAACAAATAAATTCCCGGCACTCCAACAGCACTTCAGATGCAAAGTGATTTATTCAAAAAACGAGGTGCACATACATATAAAGTCAGGACGCGTTTCGGCATTACCGCCTTTCTCAACTGCCTAATACACACTGGAGCACTAACTCTACTTATGGGAATCCCACTCATAATGATGAAGCATCACGCCTAACGTGCGGCGCTCCAAGATGACGTCAGTCCATGTCTTGACAACATATAAACAAGTCCAAATGCCCGGTTCCGTGGGTGATAGAGTCATAATCGCAACTGGCAATGTGAACAGGGATTAGTATATGACATATTATATCTATATCATAAAAATCAAAGTCTGTCTGTCTGTCCTTCTGTCTGTCTGTCTGTCTGTCCTCTATAGACTTCCAAACGCCTGAACCGTTTGACCCCAAATTTGGCACACAGATACATTGGGTGCCCGGGAAGGTTATTGCGAAGGTCCCGTCCCCGCCAGATGTACAGGAGGGGAGGGGGAGGGGAAAGAGAGGCGCCCCATAGAGATGAATGGGAAAATCTCCTCACTGCAAACACAGGTGATATAATTAGCTGCAGCAGACACGGCAGTTGGAGCCTTAGCAACCAATAGGATTACTGCTTTCATTTTCACAGGGAGCAATGGTTGCTAGAGAAGCTGCCTCACAACATCCACAGTAATAACTGGTAGACCCCCTACTCCATCTATACAGTACATGTATATACAGGACCCCCTACTCCATCTATACAGTACATGTATATACAGGGCCCCTACTCCATCTATACAGTACATGTATATACAGGACCCCCTACTCCATCTATACAGTACATGTATATACAGGACCCCCTACTCCATCTATACAGTACATGTATATACAGGGCCCCTACTCCATCTATACAGTACATGTATATACAGGACCCCCTACTCCATCTATACAGTACATGTATATACAGGACCCCCTACTCCATCTATACAGTACATGTATATACAGGAGCCCCTACTCCATCTATACAGTACATGTATATACAGGACCCCCTACTCCATCTATACAGTACATATATATACAGGACCCCCTACTCCATCTATACAGTACATGTATATACAGGGCCCCCTACTCCATCCATACAGTACATGTATATACAGGGCACAACAGGTATACCAAACTGTGACTGGGTAATACTGCTACACCAGACCTGACCAATACCGCCATACTGTGCTGGATAACACTGTCATACCAGACCTGACCAATACCACCATACTGTGACTGGATAACACTGCCAGACCTGACCAATACCGCCATACTGTGACTGGATAACACTGCCAGACCTGACCAATACCGCCATACTGTGACTGGATAACACCTCCATACCAGACCTGACCAATCCTGCCATACTGTGACTGGGTAACACCGCCACACCAGACCTGACCAATACCGCCATACTGTGACTGGATAACACTGCCACACCAGACCTTACCAATACCGCCATACTGTGACTGGATAACACTGTCATACCACACCTGACCAATACCGCCATACTGTACTGGATAACACTGTCATACCAGAGCTGACCAATACCGCCATACTGTGACTGGATAACACTGCCATACCAGACCTGACCAATACCGGCAAACTGTGACTGGGTAACACCGCCACACCAGTCCTGACCAATACCACCATACTGTGACTGGATAACACCATCATATCAGACCTGACCAATACTGCCATACTGTGACTGGATAACACCGCTATACCAGACCTGACCAATACCACCATACTGTGACTGGATAACACCCCCATACCAGACATGACCAATACCGACACACTGTGACTGAATAACACTGCCATACGGGTAAATACAACCCTGCAGGTATACAGGACACTACAGGTATACAGGACCCCAAAACTATACACTACAAGTGCACGGGACCTCCACAAAACTATATACTACAGGTATACAGGACCCCAAACTTTACACTACAGGTATACAGGACCCCAAAACTATATACTACAGGTATACAGGACCTCCACCAACTATATACTTAAGGTATACAGGACCTCCACCAACTATATACTACAGGTATACAGGACCCCAAACTATACACTACAGGTATACAGCACCTCAAAACCATACACTACAGGTATACAGGACCTACACCAACTCTATAATACAGGTATACAGCACCTTCACCAACTCTATACTACAAGTATACAGGACCCCAAATATACTACAGGTATACAGGAACTCCACCAGCTATATACTACAGGTATATAGGACCCCAAACTATACACTACAGGTATACAGGACCTCCACCAACTGTATACTATAGTTATACAGGACCCTCAAACTATTTACTACAGGTATACAGGACCCCCGAACTATATACTACAGGTATACAAGACCTCCACCAATTATACACTACAGGTATCCAGGACCCTCAAACTATAAACTACAGGTATACAAGACCTCCACCAACTATACATTACAGGTATACAGCACCAACTATATACTACAGGTATACAGGACCCCCAAACTATACAGTACAGGTATACAGGACCTTCACCAACTGTACACTGCAGGTATACAGGACCTCCCTCAACTATTCACTATAGGTATACAGACCCCTAAAAACTATACATTGTGGGTATACAGAACCCCTCCAACTATGCACTACAGGTATACACTAATTCCACTGATTAATTTAGATGAAACAATACCTTTAGCTTCGCCTCCTGGGCACCTTAGAACAAATCTAATAAACACACTGACACTTTATACCCGGGCAGCGCCGGGTACATTTTCTAGTCTATATCATAAAAATCAAAGTCTGTCTGTCTGTCTGTCCTTCTGTCTGTCTGTCTGTCCTCTATAGACTTCCAAACGCCTGAACCGTTTGACCCCAAATTTGGCACACAGATACATTGGGTGCCCGGGAAGGTCATTGCGAAGGTCCCGTCCCCGCCAGATGTACAGGAGGGGAGGGGGAGGGAAAAGAGAGGCGCCCCATAGAGATGAATGGGAAAATCTCCTCACTGAAAACACAGGTGATATAATTAGCTGCAGCAGACACGGCATTTGGACCCTTAGCAACCAATAGGATTACTGCTTTCATTTTCACAGGGAGCAATGGTTGCTAGGGAAGCTGCCTCACAACATCCACAGTAATAACTGGTAGACCCCCTACTCCATCTATACAGTACATATATATACAGGACCCCCTACTCCAACCATACATTACATGTATATACAGGGCACTACAGGTATACCAAACTGTGACTGGGTAACACTGCCACACCAGACCTGACGAATACCGCCATACTGTGACTGGATAACACTGTCATACCAGACCTGACCAATACCGCCACACTGTGACTGGATAACACTGTCATACCACACCTGACCAATACCGCCATATTGTGACTGGATAACATCTCCATACCAGACCTGACCAATACCGCCATACTGTGACTGGATAACACCATCATATCAGACCTGACCAATACTGCCATACTGTGCTGGATAACACTGTCATACCAGACCTGACCAATACTACCATACTGTGCTGGATAACACCGCCATACCAGACCTGACCAATGCTACCATACTGTGACTGGATAACACCGCTATACCAGACCTGACCAATACCACCATACTGTGACTGGATAACACCTCCATACCAGACCTGACCAATAGCGGCATACTGTGACTGGGTAACACCGCCATACCAGACCTGACCAATACCGCCATACTGTGACTGGATAACACTGCCATACCAGACCTGACCAATACCGCCATACTGTGACTGGGTATCACCGCCATACCAGACCTGACCAATACCACCATACTGTGACTGGATAACACTGCCACACCAGACCTGACCAATACCGCCATACTGTGACTGGATAACTCTGTCATACCAGACCTGACCAATACCGCCATACTGTGACTGGATAACACTGTCATATAAGACCTGACCAATACCTCCATACTGTGAATGGATAACACTGCCACACCAGACCTGACCAATACCGCTATACTGTGCTGGATAACACTGTCATACCAGACCTGACCAATACCGCCACACTGTGACTGGATAACACTGTCATACCACACCTGACCAATACCGCCATATTGTGACTGGATAACATCTCCATACCAGACCTGACCAATACCGCCATACTGTGACTGGATAACACCATCATATCAGACCTGACCAATACTGCCATACTGTGCTGGATAACACTGTCATACCAGACCTGACCAATACTACCATACTGTGCTGGATAACACCGCCATACCAGACCTGACCAATGCTACCATACTGTGACTGGATAACACCGCTATACCAGACCTGACCAATACCGCCATACTGTGACTGGATAACACCGCCATACCAGACATGACCAATACCGACACACTGTGACTGAATAACACTGCCATACGGGTAAATACAACCCTGCAGGTATACAGGACACTACAGGTATACAGGACCCCAAAACTATACACTACAGGTGCACGGGACCTCCACAAAACTATATACTACAGGTATACAGGACCCCAAACTTTACACTACAGGTATACAGGACCCCAAAACTATATACTACAGGTATACAGGACCTTCACCAACTATATACTTCAGGTATACAGGACCTCCACCAACTATATACTACAGGTATACAGGACCCCAAACTATACACTACAGGTATACAGGACCCCAAAACTATACACTGCAGGTATACAGGAACTCCACCAACTATATACTACAGGTATATAGGACCCCAAACTATACACTACAGGTATACAGGACCTCCACCAACTCTATACTATAGTTATACAGGACCCTCAAACTATTTACTACAGGTATACAGGACCCTCGAACTATATACTACAGGTATACAAGACCTCCACCAATTATACACTACAGGTATCCAGGACCCTCAAACTATAAACTACAGGTATACAAGACCTCCACCAACTATACATTACAGGTATACAGCACCAACTATATACTACAGGTATACAGGACCCCCGAACTATACAGTACAGGTATACAGGACCTTCACCAACTGTACACTGCAGGTATACAGGACCTCCCTCAACTATACACTACAGGTATACAGCCCTCCCCCCCCAAAATACACACTACAGGTATACAGGACCCCCCCAACTATCCAACTATACACTATAGGTATACAGCCCCCCCAACTATGCACTACAGATACGCGAGACCCCTAAAAACTATACATTGTGGGTATACAGAACCCCTTCAACTATGCACTACAGGTATACACTAATTCCACTGATTAACTCAGATGAAACAATACCTTTAGCTTGGCCTCCTGGGCACCTTAGAATCTAATTAACACACTGACACTTTATACCCGGGCAGCGCCGGGTACATTTTCTAGTACAATATAAATCAACAATAATAATGAGAATAATAGCCTACCCCACAAATACTTCAGTCTCTTATAGTAACCTGTAATAAATAGATAGAAAAGATAATTCTTAAAACCACATACAAAAGTACAAAAATACAAAAACTACAAAAATACAAAAATACACAATAACTAACAATGCTAAGTCTACATCAACATAGTGTAATAAATAGATATACATAGTATCATAGGACATTCCTACATCAGTGCTGAAAGCTCATATTCGTGGTTTAACCCTCGAGGCTCCAGGGTCCGCAACGTGTGAATCCAGTAAGCCTCTCTGCGACGCAACAGTTTTTTTTATATCACCTCCTCGTTTAGGTGGATATACTTTCTCAATCACCTGGAACTGTAATTGCGAAATATTATGGTTGAAATCCTTAAAATGCTGTGGAATAGGTAATAATATATTGCCACATCTAATTGTAGATTTTATTTCGATATTCTATTTTTAATGGGCTGCATCGTCTCACCCACATAGAGCTTACCACACAGGCACCTGATAAGATAGATCACATTCTTGGTGTCACACGTGTGGTAACCTCTAATCTCATAAGATATACCTGTCTGGGGATGAAAAAAAAACATCTACCTTTAATGACATTACTGCACTGTGCACAGCACAGACATGGATAGGTGCCTTGTTTACCTGGAATCAAAGTAGTCTGCACACTTCCACTTTTTCTCACACCGCTCTCTGCTCTCACTAGCGTATTACGCAAATTAGGGTGTCTCTTGTTACAAATAAGTGGGGGACTTTCAAATTCCTCTATCTGTGGGTAAGCTTGTGTCAATATGTGCCAGTGTCGTCTGACAACCTGGTCAACCTTATAGCTTAAAGGATGGAACTCTCTAACAAATGGTATCCTTTTCCCTGTTTCCTTTCTTCTTACCTCACTGTTGGTGGTCTGAATACAGCTTGCTTCCTCTAAAATCCTCTCGGGGTAACCTCTCTCTCTAAATCTCTGTTTCATCTCATCTATCCTGTTTTCACATATCTCTGGATTATTTACAATTCTTCTTACTCGTTGAAACTGGGATCTAGGGATGGATCTTTTTGTTCATATATGATGGGCACTTTTAAAATGCAAAATGCTATTTCTATCTGTCCCTTTTCTAAACAAATCCGTGTCAAGACCACCCCTACTGTTCTTTTCCAGTAGGACGTCCAGAAAACTCACCGTATTTTTGTCCACCGTTACCGTAAATTGCAATTCCCTCCAAATGGAATTAAGATATTTCATAAACTCCATAAGGCTCTCCTGTGGCCCACCCCATACGCAAAAGATATCATCTATAAATCTACGCCATATTCTGGTGTGTGTCTGAAATAATTGATGGCCATAAACGAAAAAGTCCTCAAAGAATGCCATATAACCATTTGCGTATGGGGGGGCCACATTCGAGCCCATGGCCGAACCCCTCCTCTGTAGGTAGTATTCATCCTTATACATAAAATAATTTTCATGTAGGACCAACCGTAAAAGATCAAGAAAAAAAGTTTTTTGTTCCATATTGTATGTACTTTGGTCAAGCAACCACTCAGTAGATCTATACCCCTTATCGTGTTCTATAGAGGTGTATAAACTTGTGACATCAATAGTCACAAGTAAATCCTCCTCTTTGATGTCAGTCAGACCTCTCACCACTGTTAGAAAATCAGATGTATCAACCAAATAAGATCTTGTAGTTTTCACCAATGGTGTCAATACTCTATCCAGGGTCTTAGATAGTGGCATCAGGACCGAGTCCACTGACGCCACTATGGGTCTCCCTGGAGGATCAATTAAAGTCTTATGGACTTTAGGGAGAATATAAATCACGGGTGTAATAGGATTTTCTTTTCTCAAATAGTTAGCCATTTTCACATCTATGACCCCTCTCTCAACGTTGGTTTTCACTAAATCCTCAATCTTTTTTTGTATACCCAAGAGAGGATTACCTGGTAATTTCTCGTAGGTTTCCCCATCCGAGAGCTGACGCATGACTTCTCTGTCATAAGCAACGGCATCCATAACAACTATGGAGCCTCCCTTGTCGGCAGGCTTAATTACAATTTCAGTGTCACCAGCCAGCTCTCGGAGGGTTAACCTATCTTTTTTAGACAAATTATGGTTGATTTCAAATTCATTTTTACCCATCCTGTTCATAATGTTCTCAACTTGACTCCGAACGAGGTGTATATATGTTTCAGCAGGGTGGTAGAACTTAGGTGGGTCTTAACCCGAACATACTGGGGCTGAGTGCTTGACTCTCCACAGGTGCCTCATTCACACTGTCCGTTGAGGCAAAATGCGTCTTCAGACGAATGTTCCTATAAAATCTATGTAAGTCCATGTCCAGTTGGAATGTATTATACCGGGCTACAGGACAAAAGGATAAGCCTTTTTGGAGCAAGTTCATCTGATCAGCTGTCAGTGTACGGGACGATATATTAAGGACTATTGATGTCTCCCTACCTGGGATCGTATTGCTTTCGCCGGACCGGTTGTGGCGGTGGTGGCGACCCGCTCTCCTCGTCCTCCTGTGGGATTCCGTCCCTTGCCCCTGCGGGAAAAAGGACATCGTGCCCGTTGAACTCTGGATCGGTCGCTGCTGGACACCAAGGAATGGTAACCACCACCTGGCCTGTTGTATGACCTGGCTGCACCTGATGGATCCTGCCATCTGTATACACGCTTAGTAAGATAGTCCTCTGTGTCCCGGATGAACTTCACCTTCTTTTGATCCTCTATATCCTTCCTGTAGCCGCTCAATTGTTGTTCAATCGACTCTTTAAGTTTTGATAGATCCTCTGCTTCCAAGGAGTCTTGTAATTGTTGTTCCGTAGACTCTATTTCAGTTTTTAACTCCTTGATCGCTTTATGTAGCCGATCTATAGTGAGCAATATGATATCCAAAGAACACTTGTTGATCAGTCTTTCAAAATTTTTACAGTATTCAACATCATCAGTAAACGCCGAAACGCGTCCTGACTTTATATGTATGTGCACCTCTTTTTTTAATAAATCACTTTGCATCTGAAGTGCTGTTGGAGTGCCGGGAATTTATTTGTTTTGGAATCGTGCTCTTGTCCACGAGCACCAAGTCACAGAGTGCCGACCGTTTGGGTTGAGATGCAATAGCATTGTGTCTGCCACTGCCTGCCACAGTCACACAAAAAGATTTTTACTCTCTGCAGACTTTGTGTTATAATATTGTTTCTTTTCTCCAACTCACTAGTTCACTTACACACTGACAGTTCATTCCACATGACTGTATGTAGATTCCTGTACTTTTCTCTCTCATCTATTTAGTACAAATGCAATTCCGAGTTCTGTTCCTATACACTACCAATGATGTAGGCATCAATTTCAGTTTGTCACACACACTGATAGTCTCTAATAATTGTCTCAGAGAAAGGAAGGGCAGACTGCAAAGTCATATGGGGAAGCTCACTGGTAGTGTTGAATGAACATGTTCGTAAATGTTTGTATTCGCCGATAACGAACAACTTTTTCAATGATCAGAATGGTGATAACGATCCTTTTCAAACATATTTGAACTTGCGAACGTACTCAACTGCGCAATTTACGCTATGCATGTGTGTAACTCAAGACCCAAATGTATGCAATCTGTATGCAAATGAATGCAAAAGTGTACGCAACTGTGTAATTTACACTTTGCACCACATAATCTGTACACATGTGCGTAGACCAAAACGTACGCTTCTACTGTATGTTCGTTATTTGTTTGGTTTGTGTTCGCTGAACATTCTCAATCACGATAATTTTTTTTATGTTCATGTTCGGGATCTGAACCAAACCATCACAATAGACATGTGCTGAAATGTATGTCTGTTGCTGTTGCTATTTTGAGTGTTTCTCCCAAAATAAATTTCAACGTTAGAATTTGTAGAATATTTTTCAAATTTCCAGTCAAATTCTTTTTGTTATGGAACGATTCACACATCTATATAGAAATGACCGCCTGTATGTTTTGTGATGAACAGTCCATGTTTTATCTGATGACGGGCTATTTGTTAAACTTCAAAGAACGTTAAATGTGTGGAAGATAAAGACGTTCGATCTTAGACCGTGGTTAGCATGTGGATCTCTACACCTTACGTTTGCGTATCTTGGTTTCCATTGATAAGTTTTCCTTAAACGGACAGTGTCATGTTTTTGAAATTTTTTAAATGAATAGTACTAAGAACAAATAAGTGTGTTGGATTTTTTTTTATTTTTTTTTAATATAGTGCTTGAGTAGTATTCATAACATTTAGTGTTGCACAGGGGGCTGCCATGTTTATAGTGTCTGTGTGTGACGTCATTTCACGACACACACACAGACACTATACGGCACCTCCAGATCATTGAAGTGAACCGACGGAGTCCGTCTGGTTCACTTGCACTGGAGACTCCGTCACTGTGTCCTGCGCATGCGCACAGGCATGCTCAGCACATAGCATCCTGACACTGTGGGAGGGCTGCATGCCATGTTTGTGAAGCCCGCACTTTTATGAAAGTAAAGTGTGCGGGCTTCAACATCACAAGCCAAACACCAGCTCCCCCTCCCTCCTCCTCCTTCCCGCGCGCCGCAGATAAGACCCTTCACACATGAATAGTGACCGCCCCCTCCCCCGTGCAGCCCTAGCTGGGAGAAGATCTGTCAGTGAAGGTCCTTACCTCCCGGCAGGAAGATCGTCAGGAGGAGAATGAGAGGCAGGAGAGAGACACTGAGCTCCACAGGAGAGGATGTAAGGAGCTGACAGGGCTCCCCGCCCCTCCCCCACACTGTGCCTTACGATGTTACTGCTCCCAGTCCCACTACTACTACACCCATCCCCCTACCCCCTACTGCTACCACTACACTACACTACACTACTTCATCCAGCCTCCTACTGCTACCACTACTACACCCATCCTCCTACTGCTACCACTACTACACCCATCCTCCCACCCCCTACTGCTACCACTACACCCAGCCTCCTACTGCTACCACTACTACTACTACACCCATCCTCCCACCCCCTACTGCTACCACTACTACTACTACACCCATCCCCCCTACCCCTACTGCTACCACTACACTACACTACACTACTTCATCCAGCCTCCTACTGCTACCACTACTACTCCCAGCCTCCTACTGCTACCACTACTACTCCCAGCCTCCTACTGCTACCAATACTACACCCATCCTCCCACCCCCTACTGCTACCACTACACCCAGCCTCCTACTGCTACCACTACTACTACTACACCCATCCTCCCACCCCCTACTGCTACCACTACACCCAGCCTGCTACCACTACTACTACTACACCCATCCTCCCACCCCCTACTGCTACCACTACACCCAGCCCCCTACTGCTGCCACTACACCCATCCTCCTACTGCTACTACTACACCCAGCCTCCTCCTACTACCACTACACCCAGCCCCCTGCTGCTACCACTACACCCAGCCCCCTACTGCTACCACTACACCCAGCCCTCTACTACTTATGTATGAGAGTGCATGTACGAGCTGCCTGTGTGAGAGTGCATGTACGAGCTGCCTGTGTGAGAGTGCATGTACGAGCTGCCTGTGTGAGAGTGCATGTACGAGCTGCCTGTGTGAGAGTGCATGTACGAGCTGCCTGTGTGAGAGTGCATGTACGAGCTGCCTGTGTGAGAGTGCATGTACGAGCTGCCTGTGTGAGAGTGCATGTACGAGCTGCCTGTGTGAGAGTGCATGTACGAGCTGCCTGTGTGAGAGTGCATGTACGAGCTGCCTGTGTGAGTGTACATTAAGGATGACCAAATGTACAGCAGTAGCGAAACCCTTCGCTATGCTCGGCCGTCAGCCTGCTGCATTTGAGCTCCGCTCCAGGTGTTTGGAAAAGCTGGATACAGTCCTGGGAGAAGTTCTCCAGAGCTGTAACCAGATTTTCCAGGATGAAGGATCTAGAGTTTCAGCCTACTTTATACTCTGAGCAGTGGACATAACTTACACAACCCTACCTTGTGAGCACTCAGCCATGTTTATCCTCTACAGTATATTTTCTACGCAAGGTACTACTCTATGTGGTATTTGTTCCTTTGTTTCTTTGTTTTTGCATTTCTTTTAAGCCCCTAATGTTGCAATATACTTGAGTGCTAGCTAGTATTTTTTATTTTTATTTTTTTACTACCATTTCTCCAAAAATAAGTACCATATATTCTCTGGGAATGTCTTGTATCGTAGGAGTTAGGGAGGTGAGCGGCACAGGACAAGCACGTGGAGGAAGAGAGGTGATCAACATGGGACAAGTATGGGAAGGGAGGGAGAGAGGTGAGCAACATGGGACAAGTATGGGAAGGGAGGGAGAGAGGTGAGCAACATGGGACAAGTATGGGAAGGGAGGGAGAGAGGTGAGCAGCATGGGACAAGCACAGGGAGGAAGGTGAGTGGCACGGGACAAGCATGGGGAGGGAGAGAGGTAAGCAGCACCAGACAGGCATGGAGAGGTAGGGAGAAATGTGAGCAGCACCAGACAGAGCACAGGGAATGATGGAGGGAAGTAAGTGGCACGGGACAAGCACTGGGAGGGAGGGAGGGAAGGAGGGAGGGAGAGAGGTGGACGGCACAGGACAAGCAAGGGGAGGGAGGGAGGGGGTGAGCAGTGGGGGTCGATGGTAGATGGCCTTACTTTTGGGGGGCATCTTGCTTTCAGGGGGATGCCTTACTTAGTTGGTAGACTAGGTGGGGTGTCTTATTTTAGGATGATGTCTTATTTTCGGGAAACACAGTATTAAGTACAATCTAATTAAGCTCTGTCCTGATAGAAACACAGACCAATCAGAGGAATGCACCTATGATTATATATTTACAGTTTGTGGGCAGATAGGAATAGGAACATAAAAGGTATTATTATAAAAGACAGTTCAAATAAGGAAGAACAGCATGCATTCTACTCGACCTATACAGGTGGTACACCTTTAGCTCCTGGAAACCACATTTCTTTGAAGTTTCAGTTCTGTAGCCAAGCAATTACAGATTTTAATTACAGTAATATCTTACTGGCTGCAGTGCAAAATAGAAGAGCCACCTGAGGTGTCAAATATTTACTTATCATATTATAAAATAATATTTTACAGCCAAACTATGCGAGCAGTTCTTCCTTCTGCGTAATTTCTTATGTTGAATGCACCTGTTTGTGCACGATGGTTGCTGTAGGACTCTTGCAATGATATAATGGCCTTGCAATAGCTCTTTTAGGCTAGGTTCACACAACGTTTAAGATCGGCCGTTGCATAGCAACGGACGCTGTTCACCCAGTTCCTGCACCCGATACCTCCGCCGATACCACTGGCGGCTGTGCCCGCAAATCAATTAGCCATTCACTCCAATGCAATGTGCAGCTGCGCTGCACATTGAGTTCTGTGAACAGCTGATGTTTCCGGACGCTGTTCAGTGAACAGGGTCAGGAAATAATTGACAGGCACATTTTTCTAACACCCGTTCTAAAGATCGGGCGTTAAAATAACGATGTGAGAACACAGCAGACTTCAATGCAATGCCACCCCTGCAGTAAAGAACGGACACTGAGGCAATTGCAATCAGTGTCCATTCTTTACTTTAAAAGAACGTTGTGTGAACATAGCCTACGGGGAAAACAAGTGTGATATATTACACTGGTATTAGGGATGGTCCGAACCCGCCGAGGTTCGGCTGAACCCAAACACTCGGCATCGGATTCCCGCTGTCTGCCCGCTCCGTGCAGCGGGCGGATCCAGCAGGAGGACCGCCTGGAAAACTGGGATACAGCCTATGGCTATGGCTGTATCCCAGTTTTCCAGGCGTTCCTCCCGCTGGATCCGCCCGCTGCACGGAGCGGGTAGACAGCGGTAATCATTGCGGATGGTTCGGGTTCGTACGAACCCCGTCCGAACTCTGTTCGGACCATCCCTAACTGGTATACATCAATTTTGCTAACTACAAGACAACATGTGATCTGAATTCAAAAATAACATCTGTTTCCTCCAGTCACGTTCAGTTTTTCCGCAAAATGCTGTTTACTAATAAACTCTTAAACGGAAAGCATGGGCTGCTAGAGAGGCATTCAGGATTGGTGAAATTAATATCAAGAATGAACCACTTGTTAATCCTCAGTGGATATAAAATTGGGACTCATTAAGCAGTTTGGTAGGGCTTTGGATCAAGAATTCCTTAATGCCATGAAAACCATAGAAAAGAGTGCTTGGTCTGCCTTTTCTGACCTCATTACAGACTTTCTTGGCAACTTTAGGTCAGCAAAGATTTAAAGAGGGGGGGATCCCTTCATCGCAACCAGCCAGGCCTCAGTGTCGCACAGACGCTGATCCCAGCTCGGCAATCATTAGATCTGGGCTGCAGCAGCCTAAAGTAATACAGCACTGATCTAATCGATCAGTGCTGTATTATGTATATGACACTGACCTCTATGGGAGATCAGTGCAGTTGTATTAGAATTGCAGATTTTTGGTCACATCAAATCAATAAAAATTGTAATAAAAAGTGATCAAAAAGTCACAAATATAAAATCAAGCTACTGAAAGTAAAAATCATGCCTAGTGATGAGCGAACATGCTGGTGCGAGCTTGGTACTCGTTCGATTATTAGAGTACTTGATGATACTTCATACATTGGTTGGCCAGTTCAGATGACCCTGCCATATAAAATCTTGGCCGCCGAGGCTCGGCTCACATGCATGCTGGAAGAGATTAGGGACAGAGCTGCTGCTGGTCAGGGAGAGCTTTAGGGAAAGAATTATCATTCCAGTAGGCAGGGAATACTAGCGAAACAACCAAACAGCCCTTGTAAGAGCTTCAAATCATTTTTAGGCTACGTTCACACTGTGTATGTTTCCGTCCGTAGTGCGAACCGCGAATATACGCACGTAGTTTTGAGATTGATGCGTTCGCTGGGAAGTATACTATAAACGCCCGCACAATGCACATTATGTATAAGCTTACGGCCGGATCGTATACGGCGCCGTGAAAAATGAACAAGACCATTGTTTGAGGACGGAAATGTTGAAACTCACGGCCGTGGATTTCAGTGTGGTTCACTACTGCTTCCACAGTGTAAAGGGAGTGTCACAGAGTGTATATAGGTGCAGCCACCAACAGATTGTATGCCACAGCCCCCTAAAACTAATGGGCCCTCTACTATATTTTCTGATTTCTGTATTTCTTACACAAGGCATATCTAAGTTCACTACTGCTTCCACAGTGTAAAAGGGGTGTCACAGAGTGTATATAGGTGCACCCACCAACAGATTGTACCCCACAGCCCCCTAAAAACTAGTGGGCCCTCTACTATATTTTCTGATTTCTGTATTTCTTGCGCAAAGGAAATCTAAGTTCAATACTGCTTGCACAGTGTAAAGGGTGTCACAGAGTGTATATAGGTGCAGCCACCAACAAATTGTATCCCACAGCCCCCTAAAAACTAGTGGGCCCTCTACTATATTTTCTGATTTCTGTATTTCTTACGCAAGGCATATCTAAGTTCAATACTACTTCCACAGTGTAAAGGGGGTGTCACAGAGTGTATATAGGTGCAGCCACCAACAGATTGTATCCCACAGCCCCTTAAAAACTAGTGGGCCCTCTACTATATTTTCTGATTTCTGTATTTCTTATGCAAGGCATATTTAAGCTCCAAACTGTGCAGTGTCCATAAAATGGTGAACCCCAGGGGTAAGGGTAGAGGATGAGGGCGTGGGGTTCTAAGCAATGCAGTTGTCAGAGGCCGTGGTTTAGTGCAGGGTGACACAACAGCACCCGTTGAGGAGGGAGCAATGGCACACCACAGACAGGCTCGGACTGGGCCACAGGGGGGCCAGGGAAACCCCCGGTGGGCCCCGAGCTGGAGTGGGCCCCCCCGCTCCTAGGGGGGCCGGGGATAGGACCTCCCTTTTTAACTGGAAGCGATCGCAACAATCGCTTCCAGTTAAATGTAAGCAGTGTTCTGATTGACAAAGCGGGAAGCCGTAGGCTTCCCGCCCTGTCAATCACTCTTGTGACCGCAAGCAGAGATTTGCTTGCGATCACAAGAGTGTCGCAAGCTCCGTTGCAAAGTCCCGGCAGCGTCATCACTGACCTCAGTGTGCGCCGCGGTGGCTAGGACTTCCGGTTCATGGAGCGAATACCGGAAGTCCCAGCCACCGTGGCGCACACTGAGGTCAGTGATGGCGCTGGCGGCACTTCACAACAGAGCTGCTCACCTGTCAGGAGAAGAGAGAAGAGGAGGCCGGCGACCGACGGGGGATCGTGTGGTTAGGTGAGTAGTCTTGTGTTTGTTTGTTTTTTTTTTATCAGAGGGGGTAAGATAAGGGGGGGGGGCTGTATACAGGGGGAGGACAACATAGGGGGGGTATATACAGGGGGAGGACA
Source organism: Dendropsophus ebraccatus (assembly GCF_027789765.1). Taxonomy (NCBI): domain Eukaryota; kingdom Metazoa; phylum Chordata; class Amphibia; order Anura; family Hylidae; genus Dendropsophus; species Dendropsophus ebraccatus. Next base: position 57,960,689 of record NC_091454.1, on the reverse strand, counting down.
ACATAAGGGGGGGCTATATACAGGGGGAGGACAACATAAGGGGGGCTGTATACAGGTTGGAGGACAACATTAGGGGGGCTGTATACAGGGGGGACAACATAAGGGGCTATATACAGGGGGGAGGACAACATAAGGGGCTATATACAGGGGGAGGACAACAGAAGGGGGGCTATATACAGGGGAGGACAACATAAGGGGGGCTGTATACAGGGGGGGACAACATAAGGGGGGCTATATACAGGGGGAGGACAACATAAGGGGGGCTGTATACAGAGGGAGGACAACATAAGGGGGGCTATATACAGGGGGAGGACAACATAAGGGGGGCTGTATACAGGGGGAGGACAACATAAGGGGTGGGCTGTATAAAGGGGGAGGACAACATAAGTAGGGCTATATACAGGGGGAGGACAACAGAAGGGGGTCTGTATACAGGGGGAGGACAACAGAAGGGGGGCTATATACAGGGGGAGGACAACAGAAGGGGGGCTATATACAGGGGGAGGACAACATAAGGGGGGCTGTATACAGGGGAAGGACAACATAAGGGGGCTATATACAGGGGAAGGAAAACATAGGGGGCTATATACAGGAAAGGACAATATAAGGGGGGCTGTATACAGGAAAGGACAACATAAGGGGGGCTATATACAGGGGAAGGACAACATAAGGGGCTATATACAGGGGAAGGAAAACATAAGGGGCTATATGGAGCAAGGACAACCGAAGGGGGCTATACGGGGGAATAGACAACATAAGGAGCTATATGGGGGGTAGGGATGGCCAACATAAGGGGGCTATCTATATGGGGGGATGGATAACACAAGCGGGCCAGTTATAAGGGGGATAACACAGGGAGCCATCTATAAGGGACACTGGTTGGGGGCAATTTATAAGGAGGACAACACTGAGGAAGCATCTAAAAAGGGCACTACACAGAGGGGGACAACAATGTATAAGGGTAACTATACTGGGTGCGGTGTGTATACAATAGGGCATGCACAGAGAGGGGCATCTACTTTAGTGGACTACACAGAGGGGTCATCTATAAGGGGACTACACAGAGGGGGCTATATACTATAGGGCAGGAATAGGGAACCTTGGCTCTCCAGCTGTTGCAAAACTACAGCTTTAGCTGTGGCTGTCCAGGCATGATGGGAGTTGTAGTTTTGCAACAGCTGGAGAAGTTCCCTACCCCTGATATAGGGAATGCACAGAGGTTGTCATCTACTGTAAGGGGATTACACAGAGGGGGATCTCTACTATAGTAGAGGCACACAGGGCCATCTATATGGAGAAATGAACAAGGGGCCATCTACAAGGTGTGTACACTATATATATATATATACACACACACACACACACACACGCACACACACACATACACACGCTACAAATAGTCAGGGCTAATCACTGAGAGAAGGTGTAAAGGGGCCAGTACAGATGTGCAGTGTGTAGAGAGATGAGGATGGTGACAGAGTGAGGAGCCTAATATATTTCTCTGGCAGATTCTGTGGATTCGTGGCTCGGAGAAGTTCTCATAAGGGCCCAGGGCAGATGGAGAAGAAGATGAAAAGGGAAGAACTCCGATCAGAGAAGACGTCCCCCTGTGAGTCACTAAATCTATGTGCACTGTAACGTATATAGTGTAGAGCTGGGGCTACCTCTATATGACTGTATGAGGGGATATTGATCTTTTGTTCAGAGGATTTTATTCAGTAGCAGCGGTGGTGTTAGTCAGTATTTGGTGGTGTTAGTCAGTATGTGGTGGTGTTAGTCAGTATGTGGGGGTATTATTTGTTACTTGTAATCTGGTGTGGTGTTCATTGGTCTTAGTATACCAGATTTGGTCAGTAACAATATGGTAGCAATGGTTGTGGTGTTGCGGTAATATTTCCCCCTTGTATACTGGTAATATTGGTCTCAGTATACAGGATTTGGTCAGTAACAGTATAGCGGTAATATGTATGGTGATAATATTTCCCTCCTGTATACTGGTTTATTGGTAATATCGGTCTTGATAGACAGGATTTGGTCAGTTACTATATAGCGGTAATATGTGTGGGGATATTTGCTCTTTGTATACTGGTGTTATTGGTAGCTGTATGACTTGTATCTAAGTATACAGTGCTATCATGCAAAAAAAATTGTCTTATAGCCCAATTACACCAGCCAATAATTGGTAACAAGTGCTCCTAGGAAGTCTATTCAGCCGATGATGGGCCCATGTAAAAGTGCCAGAGATCTGCTGACATGCAAGCAAATGTCCCATAGTCGACTGATTTGATCTTTTGTGCGGCTAAGATCATTGCTGTCGGCTGCACATCACCTGCCCTGCTGATTAGCAATCATTTGCAGCCCTATGCTGCCCCATATCACGCCGTGTTAATGGACCCTTATTAATGTTACCATAGATAAGTGCGGTGGCAGAAGGGTGGGCCCCAAGAATGATTTCCCCTGGTGGGCCAAGGCACTCCAGTCCGACACTGACCACAGACGTTCACTCCCTAGCTTCTTCGCACAACTTACGGGGTCTCATGGTAATCTGATATTGAAACCGCAGCAGTGTGAACAGGTGATCACGTGGATAGTGGATAATGTGTCCAGTAACTTATCCACCACCCAGTCTTTCACGCAGTCCGCCCACGCTACCCAAGAGAGTGGAATCCTTGCTCCAGCAGCTCAGCCTCCTTCCCCACAGCCTGGCCCCTCCAGAGAAAAAAGGGATTCAGACCCACCACCATGCTCCCAGGAACTCTTTTCTGGACCCCTCCCTGGGTCTGAGCACTTTTATTACAAATTTATTACAAAATTGTAACAAAGACTGCACAGTGTTTTGCTCATTCTGGAAAGCTTAGTGATACACAACTCTGGAAATTGTCCAAAGGTTGCAGCAATATCTTACTCCTAAAGGTTTTTTGTTTTGTCTGCCCATTCCCTGCCACAGGGGCCTTCAGATCCTTGCACTGTAAGGAGATACATACTCCTCTGGCTGTGAAGGGGCAGAACATGGCGGAAAATTACCTTTCAAAAACAGGGCAAATAAAATGAAGGAAGCTGACCTTGCACATCTTTCCAAATGGAATATGAGAAGGATCTTCACATAAAAATGCACAAACATGTGTTTATTTTATTACCAAATAGTGCTACAATGAACAATGCAAACTTTGCTGTCTAATTCTGTGTTTGTCTCTCACTCTTTTTCTTTTGTACAATTTGGAAACCGAGTGATGAAGTTTGTCAGTATTCTGTTCTTAAGTGAGTGTCTGTATACAGACCTGTGTGTGTCTGTATACAGGCCAGTGTCTGTCTGCTGGCATAAAATGATAACAAAACAAAAGAGGAAAAAGGAAAAAAAATCAGACCCTGCTCAAACTAAAGAAACAAATGACAATTCTAGTTGTTGGGCAGCACATAATTAGTAAGGCAGGACCTCAAGTGATGATCCCTTTGCATGAGACAATTGCCATATCCTCAAGGAATAAAAACCAGGATGCCTGAGCCACATCAGTTCTGCAGTTGTGTTGAGTATTGTGCTGAGATAGCCATACCCCATGTACATCACATGATGCAGGGACTGTTACTCCAACTGCTACAGTAAAATTCAAATTCAAACTTTAAACAGCGGTGGGGGGAGAGGTGGTGAGTCACATAATGCAGGGAATATTACCCCAACAGCTACAGTCAAATTCAAAGTCAAAATCAAACTAAAAACAGCGGTGGGGGGAGAAGTGGTGAGTCACATGATGCAGGGAATGTTACCCCAACTGCTAGTCAAATTCAAAGTCAAATCCAATTTAGCATCCTTGTCTTGTCCATTTCGAACCATATTATCTGTGATGTCATCTTACGGGTGTCCTCTGCCGTCCTTTCACCAGTACCTTATTCTTTCTTTGGATGTTCTTTTGGGTGGTTCATATGCTACCTCTGTTTTAATCCTTCACTGTGTGATCCTTGCCATACTGTTGCCCATAATTTGGTGTAATAGTGCGATTAGGCAGCCTCAGATGCATCCATGCATGCTGCCCTTGCTGTTTCCTGTCCATTTCTGTGGTGTTTCCATCATTTTCTGAGGTTGACAGGTTTTCACCGACCTTCCCTCTACCTGACTTGGGTCCCCTGCAAAAATGCTCGAGTTTCCTATTGACTTCAATGGGGTTTGTTACTTGAAACGAGTATCAGAAGATATTCGTCTCAAGTAACGAGCACCCGAGCATTTTAGTACTCGCTCATCACTAATCATGTTGCAAAAATTGACACAGCCCCATAGACAAAAAAACAAAAGCGTTGTAATGATCATAGCAATTTAAAGAACTTATAGTTTAAAAATAATAATAATAATAATTTTTTAAAAGCTATCAAATAAAATAAAAATTATATAAGTTAATGATCATTGTAATCTTATCGACTAAAGGAACATAGATAATATTTTAGTTTTATCAAAGGGTGAACGGTTTAAACACAAAACCACTTAACCACTTATCTTCTTTGTCTCCTTCCCTCAGTTCTGAGCATGCTGCTTTCTGCTGAAGGTATAAAAAACTACATCTGAGCTGTTAAGTCCATCTCTGCTCTCAACCCTCTCCTCCCTCCTCTATTTTGAGACAGCATGTAAACAGCTCCCTTGCCAGCCATTTATCAACTGTTTTTGCTTTCTGTGCAGCAGGGAGGGTTAATCACAGTAAGGTCACAAGTAATTGGACCTCAGATTATCCTCCCAGCTTCACACAGTGTATAAACAGCCAGTCAGGAATGTTGTTTACATGAGCCATCTCTGATGAGAGGGAGGAGGAGAGATTGAGAGCAAAGTCGGACTGAACAGCTCAGATACAATTTTCTATTTCTTTAGCTGAAAGCAGCAGGCTCAGAACTGGGGGAAGGAGACTGAAAAGCTAATGACATTTATAGAATTAATTGTTAGCCTCAGAGAGGGGAAGGAGTAACATAGTGACTTAATAATAAGGTTGAAAGAAGACAAGAGTCCATCATGTTCAACCTAGAGAAATACTACTGTGTTGATTCAGAGGAAGGCAAAAACCCCTATGAGGCAGATGATAATCTATATCATAAAAATCAAAGTCTGTCTGTCCTCTATAGACTTCTGAATGCCTGAACCGTTTCACTCCAAATTTGGCACACAGGTACATTGGGTGCCTGGGAAGGTTAGAGAGAAGGTCCCGTCCTTGCCAGATATACAGGAGGGGAGGGGAATGAGAAGAAAGCGCCCCATAGAAATAACTGGGAGATTAGTGCTGCAGCTCTACAGCAGTAATGGCAGTAGGAAGCCTTAGCAACCAATAGGTTTCATTTTAAAGGGAGCTGGAATCTGATTGGTTGCTAGGGCCAGCTGCCTCAAAACAGATCCACAGCAATGAATGGTAGACCCCCTACTCCAACTATACAGTACAGGTATACAGGACCTCTACCAACTATAAACTACAGGTATACAGGACCCCCCAACTACAGTATATACTACAAGTATAGAGGACCCCCCCAACTATACACTACAGGTATACAGGACCCTAAAACTCTGCACTATAGTTATTCGGGACCCCCAGACTATAGGTATACAGAACATCCAACAACTATACACTGCAGGTATACAGGACCTCCCAAACTATACACTACAGCTATACAGGACCTCCACCAACTATATACTACAGGTATACAGCACCTTTACCAAATATATACTATAGGTATACAGGACCCCCAGATTATACAGTACAGGTATACAGGACTCCCCGAACTATACACTGCAGGTATACAGGACCCCCCAACTCTACACTTACAGGTATACAGGACCCCCAACTCTACACTACAGGTATACAGGACCCCCCAACTATACACTACAGGTATACAGGACCCCGCAGCTATACACTACAGGTATACAGGGCCTCCATCAACTATTTATTACAGGTATACAGGACCCCCAACTGTACACTACAGGTATACAGGACATCAACCAACTATACACTGCAGGTATACAGCAATTTTACCAACTATATACTAAAGGTATACAGGGCCCCAGACTATACAGTACAGGTATACAGGACCTCTACTGACTATATACTACAGGTATACAGGACCCTAAAACTCTGCACTATAGGTATACAGGACCCCAAGAATATAGGTATACAGGAAATCCAACAACTATACACTACAGGTATACAGGACCCCCAAACTATAAACTACAGGTATAAAGGACCCTAAAACTATAAAGTACAGCTATGCAGGACCTCCACCAACTATATACTACAGGTATTCAGCACCTTTACCAAATATATACTACAGGTTTACAGGACCCCCAGATTATACAGTACAGGTGTACAGGACCTCCACCAACTATATACTTACAGATATACAGGACCCCCAACTATACACTACAGGTATACAGGACCCCCCAACTATACAATACAGGTATACAGGACCTCCCAGCTATACAGTACAGGTATACAGGGCCTCCATCAACTTTTTATTACAGGTATACAGTACCCCCAACTCTACACTACAAGTATACAGGACATTCACCAACTATACACTGCAGGGGGGAGGGGGAATTTGGGTCAAAAAATGTGATTCTTCAAATTTTGAGGGGCTTCCATGTTTACATAATGCACTTTACGGTAAAAGTGATATTTTTTCTTTATGATATAGGTCAGTCTGAACACAGCGATATGCATGTTTACTAGGTTTTCTAACATTTTACTGTTTTTATTAGCAGTAAAACTTTTTTTTTATTACATACACTTATCCCTGATAGCAGGGATCAGTGCTATCTGTGATCTTTTGATAGAGGCTGCCTTTGGATTCCGGCAGTCGGGCCATCGATCGGAACACCCGATGGGTAAGTGACAGGAGATGCTCCTGTCACTTACACATAAAAGCTGCGGTCGCCACACAATCGCAGCAATTAAGGAGTTTATGGCGGGCAGCCGCGCAATCGCGGCCACCCACCATTAATGTTGAGGGCCTGGCTGCAGATAGCAGCCAGTCCTCACCGGCTATGGATTGAGCTGCCATATTGTGGGACCTCTAATTTTTTCACAGAGCTGTGTTTGGGCTTGTTTTTTTGCAGGAGGAGTTACCGTTTTTGTGGTATCATTTTTGGGTACATGTTACATTTTGTTCACTTTTTCCACTCTATTCATTTTGCTAAGTTTTTTTCCCCTTGCTCTTGAAGTGGTAAATGCTGCATGTTTTCCATGTTTGCCATGGTTTCCATGTCAAATCCTTGTGGCTATAAGTGATATGAACATGCCTTAAAGGTGTATTGTCATTTTAGAAAGTTATCTGTTGGCCACAGATTAGGGGATAATAAGAAAAGCAGACTAATTCAGAGAATGCAATGTATCCCTGATAAAACAGAGTGCACTGTGTGTGTGCAGCTAGTGCTGCATTCATCTGTGGGGCTTACTAACATTGCCATTGGGCTGAGCTCAACAATGCTCGGAAGACTTATTGATAATGAATGTAGTTCTGACCATGCAAGTGTATATCTACTTCATTCGTTCAGAGGATGGTTGTTCTCAATTCTTTGATCAGTGGCCCTCAGGACTTACAATCAGCATCCATTATCTTAAGGCTCTATTACACCAAATGATTACTGGTTGTTTTGATGATAATGCTCTGGTGTAATCGCTCATGTTAAAAGACTATGATCAGCCAACATGCAGCAGAAGACTTCAATGGGATGCCCGGACAACCCTTAGATCATCTGGGCAGCCCCTCTTGCTGGTCCCCACGGCCCCTCATGCACCTTCTGCTCACTGTGTTATAGCATGTGTAATAGCAGAGACAGCGAGTGGGGAACAAGAAGGAAGAGAGCACTGACCTGACAGGTCATTGCTCTCTTTCTCCTCTATATCGATATGTGCAATACAGCCTTTACACAACTCAAGTCCCCTGGCCTGGGGAGATTTGCAAAAAAATTTTTAAAAACATTTGCATCAGAACTATCTCATTATCTGTGTTTATTTTTTAACAAAACAGACCCCTTGCCAAAAGAAACACTCCAAGCTACAATTGGAACACTTATGAAACTAGGCAAGGATCCAAACATACCTCATAGCTTCAGACCCATCTTCTTTCCATTTGTTGACACAAAACTGTATGCAAAACTAAGGCCTTAAGGCTACCTAATATTATACCCTTGCTTATAAAACCTGACCATGTTTGAGGGGAGGTTGGCATCTGATGGTACTGACACATCAGATGAACCTAAAAGCACCACTAAAGTGTAAAAAACACTGAAGGTGAAACACTATATTAGTATAGTGTTTCATAGTCCCCATTTGAATTAGTTATCATCTGGCTGGCTGCCATATGACATTTTTTTTTACATACAAAAATTTGTATTTCAAGACTTTATTCATTATGAAGTAAAAATCTTTATATAGTGCTCCTTATGGTGATATGCCAGCAAATTGGCTGCTATCTAGAATGTTTCATATTACTGATATCACTAGATGAGAATACCCCCTTTTCCTTCGATTTTCTTGCTTATAATGAAACTACCAGCAGAAACCATAAAATCTGCTATATAAAAATGAGGGTCTTAGAATACAATTTGATCAAATAGTGTGTACCATCCCACCACAATAAGGTGATTTCAGAAACAGGATGGACCCTAGACATTAGATATGCCTTGACCTGGGTTAGCATTGCAAATTTTGGGCATGTAGGATCCAGCTTTCTCCAGCTTAGGATGGAGGATGGCTCTTAATGATTTTGGCTAGTGAAAAGGGGACAGGGCCTAATTTACGTCTGGCAAATGAGCACGTTGGTCTTCATAAATCAGTATGTATGAAGATAGTAAAAAAAATAGCCATGTTCTAGCCAGTTTATTTTTCTACATGTAGTGCTGCCTGAGTTATTTTTTTGCACTGTAAACTGTAGTGTTTATTGATACCACATAGACATTTGCATAGATGTTAAAAAACCAAATCCAGTCTCTGGCCAGAGAAATCCCCTCACGGTTAGTCTAACAAAAATCAAATGATAAATTGGAGAAACACCAATAAAAGTCACTTTTAATAATATATCTTAAAATAGAAACACCCCACAAACATCTAATACCACAGCTGTGGTGATCACCAAGTATAAAAAGTCCACAAAGCCACACATCAATTCCGTGGCACTCCATAACACTCCATAGTGTTATGGATGCACATAGAGAGTGCTGATATATTGAATGCTCCAAATTACAAGTTATAAGTTAACCCTTAGACGACCCAGGGCGTATAGTTACGCCATGGAAGTCTGTCCCCAGACGCCCTAGGGCGTAACTGTATGCCCTGGGTGTTTCTCTAGCTATGAAGCGTGCTCCGGAGCGGAGCGCGCTTCATAGCAGGTGGGGGCCGGCTGCAATCAGCAGCCGGGACCTCACCGGTAATGACACACTGCAGCCATCGCGCTGCCGCGTGTCATTAACTCCTTAAATGCCGCACGTCACGACCGCAGCGTTTAAGTGTAAGTGACAGGGGGAGTCCCCTGTCACTTACCGATCGGGACCCCCGCAGTGTGACTGCACAGGCAGGCTCAATGAGCAGATCGCCGATAACACTGATCAATGCTATGCCTATGGCATAGCAATGATCAGTGTGTGTAATCACACTAGTGTATGTACAAGTCCCCCAAAGGGACTTCAAATGTGTAAAAAAAAAAAGTTAAAAACACTAACACACTACCCCAAAACCCCTCCCCCAATAAAAGTTGAAATCACCCCCCATTTCCCATTATACAAATAAAACATATAAAAATAAACAAATAAACATATAAAATACCGTAGCGTGCGTAATTGTCCAATCTATTAAAATATAACAAGCGTCATTGCGAACGGTAAACGGCGTACACGAAAAAAAGGAAAAAAGTGCGCGGATTACCGATTTTATGTTACATTATATATAAAAAAAATTAATAAAAAGTGATCAAAACGTCCGATCTTCACAAATATGGTATTATTAAAAACTAGAGATCATGGCGGAAAAAATGACTCCCCATACAGCCCCGTAGGTGAAAAAATAAAACCGTTATAAGCGTCACAATAGTCCCATTTTATTTATAATTAATTGCCAATAAAAAGGATTTCATTTAAAAATACATATATAACATTAGAGAATCTGTGTAACCTGCATATGGTTGTGTTCGGCTGACCTATAGAATAATTGTATCATGTCGCTTTGACCATATTTGCATTACGTAAACACAGGAACCCCCCAAACATTACCACATTGCATTCTTTTTTGCGATTTCACCAATTTATATCTTCATAAATAATATATTTGGAATTCCATCATACATCTTAAGGTAAAATGAAAGACGACATTACAAAGTACAACTATTTCTGTAACAAATAAGCCCTTACATGGCCTTGTAGATAAAAAACTGAAAGTGCTAGAGCTCTTAGAAGGGGAGGAGGGAAAAACGGAAACACTAAGATCAAAATTTGCGCGGTCCACTGGGTCATTTTGGGCCTGGTCCTCAAAGGGTTAAAAGTGCGCACTGAGAATTAAACACCCTGACACATTGATGGTTAAGGTGGATATCCTTAATTCAAAGATGTCAACCAGTTTATATACCCTTAGGGCGTGTATATTTCTACTAAGGCACGTGTCAGTACTTCATTGGCTTAGGTACAAAAGGAGTTAGTTACGTAGCACTAGTGTTTACTAACGTAACCTGTAAGGAATGTAAATATCTCTAGGTGTTTAGAAGGTCAGCGCCATATTGTAATGACTGTACTAAATATACAAAATATCACATCCTTAACAGTCCCCCCCTTTGAAGCCATTATCAAAAGCAGATGATCTTTATTGCTAGGTCAGAAGGCTAACAATCTACCCCAGTGTATGTGTTCTAAGATCATCATGACATTAGGGACAACCCATCTCTAGCAGATAGGCTACCTCTTAAGGGAATTATACAAATGAAAGTCAAAAGTCCAATTCAGACCTATTCTGAAATGTATGGGGGGCGACTTTGCTTCTTCTTCGTTCATTGGTGTCAGGCTTTTGTATTCATGAACTGGATAGTTCAGTAGATTTGTGGCTGGTGAAGGATATATATCGGGGGTTGTGGTTGGTGGTGTGGATTCTGAGCAAAGACTGGTTACAAGTAGTGTGTAATAAGGGTTTCTTCTGGGTAAAGTGGTTGTAAGTGACAAAGGAGAAGATTCATCTGTTTGTTAACAACACAAAAGCGTGCAATAGGGTTGATATGCCTGGAGGTGTGTGTTATATGAAAATGATTTAACTTTACTAGATAAGTGGTCAAAACAATGTATCATATGCTTTCTGCTGTTTACTGTCCAAACAAAACAAAAATAACAAGACCTGATAGAGGTCTTTTCATCAGGACCATTACAGAAAATAATCTGGGATGGGTATAGGATGGGGGCACCATGTTGGAGAAGGGGGCCCTCCAACCCTCCATCATCTTTCACAACAGTACTGCAAGTGATTCCATTCTATACTACTTTCTATCACTATCCCCCCTTGGACATCACTTGCTCTATCCTAATATTCCGTGCTTATACCGTATGTCTTACACATGTGCCCCCCTGCCAGAGACTTTCATATAAGGAACTCAGAAGATCTTTCTCTGAGGGGCTATGGAGGGACTATTGTCTTGTAGACTGTGATATGTGACTTGAGAGGTTTGTAATGGCTAGACTAAATATACAAAATGTCACATCCTTAACAATAGATGCACAACAAGACCACTTAGTGTGGTAAAACAGTTAGTAAAAGGTGCGATTTCACCCACTCCACAGTATGTTCTGGTCCTGATGTCTCTCTCTCTTGAGTCCAGTCTAGTATGACACAGGGGTACTCAGATCCACTTAGCAGGCAAGATATCCTCTCCCTATTTAGCCCTAAGTGTATGTGTGTCTTTACCCCTGCTCACACAGGGTCTATCTGGGCACTCGGCCTAATTAGGGTGACCCCTACCTCAAACTACCCCTTTGGGATAAAATCCCTAGAAAAACCCTGTATCTGCCTACCGACGTGGCCCGTTTCTTTTGGATTTGCCAATTATCATCAGGGGATGGCATAAAGATAAAAGGGTATTTATATCTGAATGTTAAGTAGTGCGGTAAAATGAGAATACCTATTTGCACCTTTCACTAACTGTTTTACCACACTAAGTGGTCTTGTGCATTTATGAGTTCAGGAGTGCCATGGAATTGGTGTGTGGCTTTGTGGACTTTTTTTTATACTTAGTGATTACCATGACTGTGGTATTAGATGTTTGTGGGGTGTTTCTATTTTAAGATATATTATTAAAATGACGTTTTATTAATGTTTTCCCAATTTGCATAGATGTGACTTTTTTAATACTTTTTTATTTCATTTTTCCTGGTTTGCAATGTGTACAAAAATAATCAGTTTTGTAATTTAATTTTTTACACCTATTTTAAACGCCCATGACTGTGTTGCATCATAAATGTGATAATTGAGTAGATTGGACAATTGCAGATGCGGCAATAACAAATATGGTAAATTTTTATTCACATTTTGAGGAGTTATAAAAGTGTAGTATCTTTTTAAAGGCCTGTTCAAACCAAACATTCAAAAGTTCACATAGAGCAATGCAATGCATTCTTTCTACAACTAAAATCACAGATTGCTGATATAAAAAAATTATACAAGGAATTAAGGTTCTTTGTACCTACAAGCATATGTTATCCCTCCATAAAAATAAACTCAAGGGTTTATAAAGAGGTAACAAAATTAGCCCTCTTCACTTTATGTTACAATCTTGATCTAAATTGATCTAAACCAATTTTTCAGTCGTTCATAATATTAAATCTAATGTCAGCATGTTTTACGATTATGTCCTCAAACAGTGATGGTTATATAGGCTGGAGGGGCTGGTAAGAAATGTTGCCATCACCCAGGGAGGTTTGGCTAGAGCTCAGAGACAAGATCTAGCCAAGCCTCCTGTGACATCAAAGGATAATAAGTTGACAGGGAGATGTCTGAGAGCTAGAGACAATACACATTTTGTAGTTCTACTAGTTTTCATTTCCTGTCAATGGTGACTCACACAAAAGCACACTGAAGACAGTACTCTTACTGATAACACTATATTAGTATGTTATATGTTTCGAGGTTTGATTTAAAGTGATAATGTCACCCCCTTTCTGTATGAGGACTTCTCTACACAGCTGTAAAGGCTAAATTCTGTAGTTTTCATACCTTACTTTGTAATAAGCATAAAAATGCTTATCATTGGTGGATTGTATTTTTAAAAATCCCTTTCCATGAGAGAAGCTGTGAAACTTTTAGCCCCCCTTTTTTGCCCATTGGTACATACAGGTTCTGATCCTGATGGTAAGGCTTTAGTGGCAGTGTTACTCACATGATCAGAGCACTGAAAGACTATGACAAAGTTCCTCGTAGGATTCTTGATTATTGTCTTGGTCCTTGTATTTTCACACATTTTGGCTGGTACAGAAGCATATTATAGGCTTGCATCTGCCATAGTATCCATGGGCTGAGCACTGTGGTGACAGATCAATGACAGGTTTTTGAGGTGCAGTGTTGGTCTGGCACACGAAGGACGAGAGGATCCTCTAGTGGACCCACACTTTGAAACCTGCAGCCTTTCAAACGGCATAAACACCCACACTGACACTGTGCAGTGTGCTTCCTCTCACATTGCTGACGGTGCAAGCTGGGCCCCATGTCATAATTCAAACTCCTTGCTTACCCATTTAGATAAAAATGATAGTTAGGCTTGGACTGACCCTCCCCCAACTACTATATGGAGGCACAGAGGGGCCTGACTACTATATGGGGGCACAAAAAAGTCCTAACTATTTTATGCAGGTACAGAGGGACTGACTACTATGTGCAGGGACACAGGTTTCCTATGTTATATATGGAGGCACAGATGGGTCTTATCTACTATATAAGGTCATAAACAAGGGCTAATTTTATAGCAAAGTGAGGGACTACAGGTGAGTACAATTTGATGGCTGAAATAGAGCATAAATACTACACATGGGTAAAAAATGGGCACTGTTACAGTGTGGAATTACAGTGTGGATTAATACAGAAGGGGACGATGTATAGAGGTGACGATGGTGCAGGAGAAAAGAGCCTAAAATGTTTGTCTGGCAAATTCTGTGGAGACAAGGCTTCTTCATGATGGTCTATCAACGGGGGAAAACGAGTATTGAATTCTCGCAACCAGATAAGTTCATACCCTGTTTCCCCAAAAATAAGACATCCTCCCGAAAGTAAGATCCCCACCGCCCCCATGTTGCTGGGGGGGGGGGGGGGAGGGGTAGGGGAAGTGTTGTGTTGTCTGGTTATGCTGGTTTGTGATGACTATTACTATACAGTATATAATAAATGTTCTTTTTTTGTGTGAACTCTAAATTTATGAATTGTGTGAATTCTTCTTCATGGAAAAATAAGACTGTGGAGGTAATCTCTTCATAGCTGTAACCCCTCTCTCCCCAGACAGAGAGTGCTGCATGTATGTGCCAACATCTGCCCTGATCATTCTTTTATGCTCCCTGTAGTCTCTGTCAGCCCTTGTGTTTCCCATCCTCTTGATTCCTGCTATACTATGCCTGCACATTCAGCTATACACATTGCTGCTATACTGTGCCTGCACTTACACTGCCATTCACACTGGAAAGGTTTCTGTCACTGTATGGAAAGGTTTCTGTCCACTGACCACAAAAACCTCTGACAGCAGCCCTGCTTCTCTATTCTAGCCTGTTGTACTACATTACTGCTTTTTGGGGATCTGCACTTCCATCCAGTATCTACAAAATGTTGATACTGGATACTGGATGTTGATAAAAACGGTAGTGGTGTGGAGATGCTTAGCACCCTCCAACACTGACCAATGAATCCACTAGACCAGTTAATGTATTTTTAAGAAATTTTGCTAAGTTCATAATATTCTACGTTCAGCAATGAACCAATGGTGAGACACTTGGGATGACAAACATTTTTCTGGTCTTAAGATGTCTGACTTTACTGTGAGTTCTTATCCCATTTTATAAAGGGTAAATAGCTTATATGCAGCTAATAGCTGCATTTTAAAAAAAATAGCTATTTCTCATGGCAGGTTGTCCTAAATGACATGATTTTAGAATAAAAAAGAAATATAAAAAATACCATAATTTGTATAAAAATAAATAATTTGTATAAACACTCGAAGGCAATTGTAATTATGCTTGTCTATTTTATTAATTAAAATAAGATTCAAGGTTAGAGATTAGAGAAAGCAAATCATTGAACGTTTTGTGGAGAAAACAATATTGTTGCAGAAGAAGAAAAAAAATCATCTGGATACTAAGAGATAGAATTGTTGTTTGCTCCACTTCCTTTTCTCTGTCAAGAGAATAACTGAACAACCTGAAATAAATAAAAAATAGGTAATTTTTTTGTATTATTAAACAATGTGTTTGTTTTTAAACTAATTATTGTATCTAGTATTGAATGCAAAGTCATAATTAGGATGGATTATTCTTAGATTGTGTTCACAAAGAGTAAAATACTTCCAGAAAATAATTACAGACGTAATTATAAGTGAAAAATATGGCCATTTTTTATGTAATTATATGCTAAATTATAAGTGCACACACACTATAGAAATATGGGTAATATGAGTATGAGGAGTAAAAATAATGAACATGCTCATTATTTATGACCTGGCTGTACCTGTTCATGCACAGGTTTATTTTGGCAGCTGTAAAACATTAAATACTGCTGTATTTCTAAAAAAAAAATTCTACAAATATTTTTGCATAGAAAGTAACAAACTCTAAAAAATAATGGCCACAATTTAAAACAGACCATAAAAGAAGTTGAAAAACTATATAGATGTGGTGGTACCTAATACCAGTGTTTTATCTACAAGTTAACCAAAATGAAAGTCTAAGGAAGTACACCATCAGTTGTTAAGATTTTAATCCACACGGTGACGTTTTGGTATCAGTTACTGTATATATTCCCACTATGGGATTTTAGGGCAAGATGAAGCCGCCAATTTGCTCTAAAATCCTGCAGTGGAAACAAAGCCTCAGGCTTTTTTTCCACTACTTAAGAGACCAGCCATTCCTGACCCGGTCGGGTCATAGAACGGCCAGTCTCAGAAAAGATCATCCCAGCTGGTACTACAGATGATCTATAGCACCTCTTAGTTCTGATGCGGGCGCATCCGTGTGCACTGGCATCAGAACTCCGCACTGCACACAATGGACCCGCTCGCTCCACTGGGTGCACTGACAGGGTATTTTGTGGACGCTATTCAATGAATAGTGGACGCAGAAAACTGACATGTCAGTTTTTTACGGCACCGATAGGTATCGAGGCCGGAGTGTATACTATGTGTATACACTCCCGCCAGGATTCCCTCAGAAGGCAGTACTAGGTATGTTCCATGGGAATCAATAACGACCGTGATTCCCACGGAACTTACATTGTGTGAACATAGCCTCAACCTGCAAATATTGCACGTTGTGGGTCAAAATGTATTAAATAGCTAGAGTACTGCCTTTATCTTGGATGTTTTTTTTTTTAAACCTTGGATTAGGCCCCGTAAGGCTTGCACCAAGATGCTGACACATTGACTACGTTCCTGTGCTGCTTACCTGTACTGTATCTACTAGATATGTCACAAAACCAGTAGAATTGCAAGTCATGAGGTTCATAAAATAAGCAGTCAATTGAAATTTCAGGGGCAAAATTTTTGGTGTAATGTCAATTTGAACCATATACCTCCAAAAAATACTTGGGGGTCACATTTTTATGCTGCCTTATAGTCATATTATTCATTCTTAATGCCTTCCCTACAAAGCTTACCATGCTCTTAAAGGGGTAAATTAACTGCGTGCACATTTAGTGTAGCGTGTACAGTACATACTACCCAATTTACTATTTACCAGTGGCCCTACATGAATATATATACAGTATATATATACAGTATATATATATATATATATATATATATATATATGTATATATATATGTATATATATATATATATATATATATATATATATATATATATATAAAATAGCTGTATAAATTGCCATTACCAATATGAAGTGAATAACAAAAGCTCCATTAGATTTGTTAGAAAATATACTAGGGTCTAAATTGCATTAACTGGGCTATGAACTACAGTTTGGAATGTATACATCACTTCTTGGGAAAAGTTTTTCCTATTTAGTGCATAATCATTCACACAACACATGCACATGCTTATAATAAATACCTATATAATGGCACCTATACCTTAAAGGGAACCTGTCACCCCCCGTGCCGGGGTGACAGGCTCCCGACCCCCCGTTAGAGCCCCATATACTCACCTAATCCCGCCGGGTCCCGCTTCTGGATCCGGTCGGGTGACGGAGATCTCAGCCGCTGCAGCCCGGCGCGCGCTGAGAGATGAGTCCAACACCCATAGAGAATGACGGAGCGCTGGACTCTCCTGTCATTCTCTATGGGTGTTGGACTCATCTCTCAGCGCGCGCGCCGGGCTGCAGCGGCTGAGATCTCCGTCACCCGACCACCTCCAGAAGCGGGACCCGGCGGGATTAGGTGAGTATATGGAGCTCTAACGGGGGGTCGGGAGCCTGTCACCCCGGCACGGGGGGTGACAGGTTCCCTTTAAGGCTAAGTTCCCACAATGTATTTTTAAGCGAGGCGTTGGTGTTGTTTTTTTAATGATGGCCGTTATTTTATAGTAATGGACGAAAATAATGTTTATGAACATTATTTGTGGCCATTATTTATTAAAAGACATCCATCTTTTTGACGGCCGCCCTGTTGTGTGCCCAGATGTTTAGTGTCTCATTTTGACTACCGATAAAAATTATATTGAATAATGCTCTAGTATGTCTGCAAATTTTTTATTATTTATAGTTCAAAACACCAGTTATTTGATTTTAGATGAAGTAGGAGGAAAATGAAGTATTAAAGAAAAAGATTTTACCTGAAATCAGGGGAAGGATGAATTAAAGAAGTCAACCCAAAACGCCTCCAAGAATTTTGTTAAGAAGTGCACCTGTACCACTTCCAAGAACTACATTAAGAAGTCCACCGTTTGAACTGCCTCCAGTTAAACCATGTACAAGATTACCAACAAGACCAGTAGCTAAATTAGTGACAGTAAAAACTAATCTACCAGCATCATCAACAATGCTAAAAACTACATTAAGGGCCGAGCCAAGAGTGTTTGTAACTACTGTCAGAAGTGGGCCGAGTAAGCCAACCTGTAAAATAAGAACAAAGAAAGAGATATATATTTATTTATATGCAAACAGTCTGTTGTAGGCCAGCTCACCTGCCGTGGTATTGCCCTTGGTGCACGGTAAGACCCGGAGCCAGGGTCACAGCATACAAAAAGGAAAAGTCCAGCACCAAAATGGCAAATCCCATAAAGCTTAGTCTTTATTGTAATTCTTCACATCAGGTACAGTGAATAAAAAAGTTTACGCGTTTCAACGCTTCTCGTGCCTTGTTCACAACTTAAACCAAGTTGTGAACAAGGCGCGAGAAGCGTTGAAACGCGTAAACTTTTTTATTCACTGTACCTGATATGAAGAATTACAATAAAGACTAAGCTTTATGGGATTTGCCATTTTGGTGCTGGACTTTTCCTTTTTGTATATTTATTTATATATATTTGTTATTGTAATATGTCTGCTAAGCACTTTTTTCTCTCAAAAAATATATCCTAAAATTATACAGTAGAAAATAAATGCAGAAAAGTATTGTTAAATGGGTTGGCCTCTTTATAATAGTGTACAGTATAAGTAAGTGTACTCACTGTATATACCGACAGCAGCTCCCTGTGAGCTAACATCAGACTTCCCTCCTCCAGGCTGTGCTGACCGTGGTGAGTCTGTCCATAAGATGGCCGACATGGAGAAGCATGTGACCATGCAACGTCCCCCAGTGTTCTCCATTGGTAAATACAGGCTCAGTGGTGGACACTGGGGGGGGGGGGGGCGTGGCATGGTCACATACACCTCCATGTTGGCCATCTTATGGACAGGCTCAACACAGAGCAGGGCAGCCCAGCTTGGAGAAGGGGAGTCTGATTTTAGCTCTATGAGATACACAGGAAGCTGCTGCCAGTATATACTGTGAGTACAATTACTAATACTGTACACTGAGCAATTTTACTATAAAGTGGCCAATCCCTTTTACGAAGACAGACTGTAAACTGTACTAACCTTCTTTAGCAATGAGATCTGCCATCAATAGTTAAAGAGGATGTACCATTAGGTACATTATCTTTAATCTGATTGGCGCTGTCACGGGGAAGCTGGTGCCGCGTGTACGGCGCCGTTCTATTCACGGGTATCGGGCCGGGGCTGAAGCACGGGAGGCGGGCCGGCCCACTCCCAGTGGGAGGGAATTCCCTCCCCTCTATGACACGGCTCCATTAATTCTAAGGTGCTTCAGCACCAGCCCAGTACCCGTGGATAGATTGGCGCCATACTCGGGAACCAGACCGCAGTTTGAAAAACGGACTGCGGCACCGGCTTCCCCATGACAGCACCGATTTATCGGTGGATCTATCAGATTAATGAGGATGTACCTGATTGTACATCCTCTTTAAAATTAATTCTGCCTTCCATACAGCGAGGTAATAAGTCATTCCTGAGATTAATTTCCTACATATACTGTTATTGTCTCTTTGTTTTTGAATTATTCACACATCTACCATCAATATTATGGTTGTTTATAGCTATACTAGTCTAAGGCTGGGTTCACAAAGCATGACCCAACTAAATAAATAAATAAAAAGATCTGTTTCAATCCATACACACTGTCCGTGATTTTACAAAACTACAATCCACAAAATCTGCATCTGCATAAATTACTGACATGCTCTAGTACGGACCATAATTGCGGCACAAATTCTTCCATTGCAGTAGATGGGATCCGTGGATCCGTAATTTTTAGGGATGTTTCCTTAACATTCATGTTGATCAGTGGCGTAGCTACCCTAGAGGCAGGGAAGGCAGTTGCTATGGGGTCTGTGGTGGGAGGCGGCCTGGGGATTCACAGGGAAGATAAGAGCCTCCTGTGTCCTTTTGCTTAACCCCTTATGTACTGCAGTGTGTAAGTGACCCAGTGTTCTCTTACATGCTGCAACACAAAAAAGGGTTAATAAGCTCAACAAGGTTAGCTCTCTGCTTCACTGCTCTGATAACCTCTGTCCTTTGTTCTCTGAGCTTCTGAAGAGATCAGGGGTTATCAGTGCAGGAGTAGTGAAGCAGAGAGCTAATTGTCTTCTGTATCAACCCTTTTTTGTGTTGCAGCATGTAAAAGAACACTGGATCACTTATACACTTCAGTAAATAAGGGGTTAAGCAGAAGGTAGTCTGTCCTGTAACCATGAGGCTCCAAATACGCTGTTATAGTTAAATAGAGTGGATGGACAGAACAAGCAGACATTGGCTTTCTGCTCTGCCAGTCACTGTTGTGGCTGCACACAGGATTCTGCCTCTGGCCACAAGAGATTTTTTTTTTTTGCCACATCACTGAGTATATATATAGCTACGCCCCTGATGTTGATCCAAATAAAACGGATTATAGATGCATGGATTACCGACAATTTTTTTGCGGATTGCTAACGAAGATTGTGGATAAGTGCAGACACAATTTTTGGTCCTGAAAAAACACTGAACATGTGAATGTAGCCTTAAGCCATGTTCACACAGCGTATGAGACCGGCCGTTCCGTGACCCGGCCGGGTCACAGAAAGGGCGGTCTCTGAAAAGATCATCCCGGATGATCTTTTCGGCCGCAGAATTCTGATGCGGGCGCGCATCTAGCAGAAGTCTCCACTGCTAGATCCGCTCGCTTTATTGCGTGCACTGACATGGTTTTCTGTGGCCACTACTTAATTAATAGCGGCCACAGAAAACTGACATGTCAGTTGTTTGCAGTGCCCCGAGAGATCCCGGCCCGAGTGTTTGCTATGTGTATATGCTTTGACTGGGATTCCTAGGCAGCAATGCACGTATATTTTCGTATAAATCACGGCAGCTATACAACGGCCGTGGTTTTATGAACATATACGGTGTGTGAGCCTAAATCATAAATGATATTATCTATAGTTTAAATCATTAGGAGTGTAATGTAAAATGCAATTACCACATTAGAAAGTATTCCACTTATTATGTTAGCAAAATTAAGGCCATCAGCAGAAATAAGCTTATCCTGAAAGACAGAAATGAAAATCAAATATTCTATGAATATTTACTAGCTGATTTATTTTATTTATTTTTCATTCCTCCTCGATTTGAAGGATACTTGGTTTTCTACTTGTTCTATCTACTATCTATCTATCTATCTATCTATCTATCTATCTATCTATCTATCTATCTACTAAAATTAGGTATCTTAGATTTTTGCCTTCAGGTTGTGTTCACACACATTGCGGTTTCATTGCAGTATTGTACTGCAGCGTCTTCACAGAAATGATCGCAGTACTGCAATGTAATGATTGCAGTTATGCAAAGAAACTTTAATGTGTGAACGCAGCCTAAGGCTATGTTCACACTACGTAAAATAACGGCCGTTGTCCGCGCTGCAAAACTACGGCTGTTGTTTTGAGGTTCCCTATAATGACTGCAATGCAATGTAACTACGGCCATTGAATTCACACTACGTATCAGATAATGGCCGTTGTTTATACGGCCCCTTGAAAAATGAACATGTGAATTATTTTCGCCCGGTAATACTGCAACAACGGCCGTGGATTTCAATGCGGCCGCGAACGTAAAACTTATATCTGCCGAATTAAACTTGATTTTGATGTATAAAAATTTCTGAGTGGTTTCTCGGGCTGGGCGCAGTATTTAAAGTAAATGACCTGTTTTATCCCGTTTATAAACATGCTAGGAATCAAAATTAAACAACGACCGTACTTTCACAATTAGGCTAGGTTCACACTATGTATCTGTGCGGCTGCATTGCGGGCGGTAAATCATCGGCCGGATTTTTCCGGTTCATGCGTACGCTGGTATACGATATACGGCTGCACAGTGCACACTATGTATGAATCTACGGCCCTATCGTAAACGGACCCGTAAAAAATGAACAAGACCATTGTTTGCGGCTGGAAATGCGGCCATGGATTGACAGGCGGTCCGTACGTAGTACTTCAAAAATAGCCGGCAATGATGCCGAATGCCAATGCCTCTAATAGTTCATAAATATAAATTAATGAAACACATTTTCTTTGTAATAAAGTCCCTTTCGTTGTTCAATAATTTAATTCTAACGGATCCATCATTGTGCAATTAAATATACTGCTAAAATAAATAAATATATATATATATATATATATATATATATATAAATAAATGTATATTTATATATATATATATTTTTTGACAGTATATTTAATTGCACAAGTATAGATTCGTTTAAATTAAATTATTGAACAACGAAACTGATTTTATTACAACGAAAATGTGTTTTATTAATTA
Organism: Dendropsophus ebraccatus; assembly: GCF_027789765.1. Lineage (NCBI taxonomy): Eukaryota > Metazoa > Chordata > Amphibia > Anura > Hylidae > Dendropsophus > Dendropsophus ebraccatus. Next base: position 57,938,206 of record NC_091454.1, on the reverse strand, counting down.
AATATTAATTAGTACAGGAAGCTCCAGTAAGCCGTTAATTCATATTGCCGGCAATAGAGCATTCTGTACTAATCATCACTTTACTTTAATTAAAACATCAAATGTTTTTTTTTTAAATAAATAAATTAAAAAAAACCGCATAGGGTCCCCCCTATTTTTATAACCAGCCGGGTTAAAAACCAAACAACAGCAGCCTGGTAACACCAGGGTGGGAAGAGCCATTGGTTTAGGCCCTCCCCAGCCTAAATCTTACCAGCCTGCTGCCGCCCGGTCCAGGAGCGCCAATTTTGACGCTCCGGGACCACTGGCACCCGGCTCTTCCCAGTACCCCTGGTGGCATTGGGTACTGGGGTAATAATGGGGGGTTAGCGTTAGCCATTTTATACCGGCTAACACTAGGCCCCGACTTAGTAATGGATTCCGTCTATTAGACGGCTTCCACTACTAAGTCTATAAAGTAAAGAAATAAAGACAACACACAAGTGAAAAAATTTTTTTATTCAAATTAAAACACCCCCACACACCTTATTGACCAGTTTTAAAAAAAACAAACACAAAACAACCGCTGGTCATCGACGTAGTCCACGGAATCCGACGTAATCCACAGGATACCGATATCTGAAAAACAAAAAGGGAGAAACACACAAAAAACACACAAACAGGAGCACAACACCCATCATTGTGAGCGGTGTTGTGCTCCTTACAGTATGCAGCATCTTTACAGATCGCTGCTTACAGTCTGGCCCCCAAGGGGTTAAGGGAGGATGTATTTTATCCCCCTTAACCCCTTGGGGGCCAGACTGATGTCAGACTGCACCCATCCCAGCAAGGAAGGGGTTAAGTGACCCCCCTTCCTTACTGGGAGGGGTGCAGTGCTGGGGAGGGGGTGGGGAGAGCTCTATACTCACCCCGATGTGTCCTCTTCGCTGGTCCGCAGCACAATGAAGTCACTGTGCTGCGGACCCGCTAATTATATGTGTGCTGAGCCGATCAGCTAATCAGCTAAGTGCACATATAATTCTAAATGTTTCTTCTAATAATGCTATTGTGATAACATAATTAGAAGAAACATTTGATGTTTTAATTAAAGTAAAGTGATGATTAGTACAGAATGCTCTATTGCCGGCAATATGAATTAACGGCTTACTGGAGCTTCCTGTACTAATTAATATTTAATTAATAAAACACATTTTCGTTTTAATAAAATCAGTTTCGTTGTTCAATAATTTAATTTAAACGAATCCATCATTGTGCAATTAAATATACTTTCAAAAAATAAATATATATATAAATATACATTTATTTATATATATATATATATATATATATATATATATATTTATTTTAACAGTATATTTAATTGCAAAATGATGGATTCGTTTAAATTTAATTATTGAACAATGAAAGGAACTTTATTACAACGAAAATGTGTTTTATTAATTCAATATATTAACCATGAGAGGCATCGGCATTAGTGCAGAGGATCGCAAACCCCGGTAATAGCAATTCATGTAAACTGTTTCCCTGCTTTCCCAGATGCATCCAAAGGTGTTTGCATCACTTTCTAAAGATTTTATTTGTTATTTTTAGTTGAACCAGATTTCCAAGTAAATGACCGTATGTTTTCAGCCGCATGTCTATTTTTTCCCACGGCCGTAGTTTCAGCCGCACATTTCCAGCCGCATAAAAAATACAGCCGCACACATACATAGTGTGAACATAGCCAGAGCCCGTACGTTCGTAATTCTACGGCCGTTGTTTTGGCCTCAAAATAAAGGCCATTGAAAATAACGGCCGTTATTTTACGTAGTGTTAACATAGCCTAAAAGATTAATCATTTTAGCAAAAACTCATCCTGGTTCATTATGGCTATGGAAGTATAACTTTTACGTACATAACCAGTTATATCAAATTTAAATTCTGTGATAAGGTTACAAACCCACTTGCCGGATCTGCAGCGAGTCTCCTTGCTGCGTTTTTGCAGGGAGACTCGCTGCAGATCCCGGCCCTATACTTTCAATAGCAGAGAAACTCGCAGCAGGGATGTATATCCCTGCTGCGATTTTGTCTGCAGCCCGCCCCATTAACCCCCCGGCCGTCGGACATTATACATTACCCGGTCCCCGTTCCTGCTTGCTTCGGGGCTCCCGGTGTCTTCACGGCCCGCCCGGCCAATCAGTGCGCTGCTGCGGGGCAGTGCACTGATTGTCCGGGCGGAACGTGCCGGGAGCCGCTGAAGCAAGCAGGAGCCGGGATCAGGTAATGTATATCCTGCCCGCAGCCCCCGGCCGCATGATCGCCCGCAGCCCCCAGCCCCGCAGCCCCCCGCTGGGGGCGATCGTGCGGTCGGGGGCTGCAGGGCTGCAGGCGATCGTGCGGCTGGGGGCTGCGGGGCGATCGAGCGGCCGGGGGCTGCGGGCTGGGGGCGATTGTGCGGCCGGGGGCTGCGGGGCTGGGGGCGATCGTGCGGCCGGGGGCTGCAGGGCTGGGGGCGATCGTGCGGCCGGGGGCTGCGGGGCTGGGGGCGATCGTGCGGCCGGGGGCTGCGGGCGATCGTGCGGCCGGGAGCTGCGGGGCTTGGGGCAATCGTGCGGCCAGGGGCGATCATGCGGCCAGGGGCTGCAGGGCTGGGGGCGATATACATTACCTGATCCCGGCTCCTGCTTGCTTCAGCGGCTCCCGGCACGTTCCGCCTGGCCAATCAGTGCGCTGCCCTGCCGCAGCGCACTGATTGGCCGGGCGGGCCGTGAAGACACCGGGAGCCCCGAAGCAAGCAGGAACGGGGACCGGGTAATGTATAATGTCCGGCGGCCGGGGGGTTAATGGGGCGGGCTGCAGACAAAATCGCAGCAGGGATGTACATCCCTGCTGCGAGTTTCTCTGCTATTGAAAGTATAGGGCCAGGATCTGCAGCGAATCTCGCTGCAAAAACGCAGCAAGGGGACTCGCTGCAGATCCGGCAAGTGGGTTTGTAACCTAAAGATATAAAATGTAACTATGCTAACAGCTGCAGAGACTTGCTCCTGACACTCTAAAGCTAAGAAAAACTATACGTATAGCTAATTTTAAATACAGAACAGAAGAAAAATATATAGAAGTTACCGCTGCACAACATACGGCCCGAATAAGTACACTCATATCTGCATTAAATGTCACAGCTAGCTCAGGTTGATCCCTCTGTAATAAATGCAAATATTTTATTAGTATACCATATGATATACACATAAGCAAAAATATTATTTGGAAATATGTGATTTATATGGCTATTGTGAATTTATAATCATTGGGTATGTTCCCACTATGAGAATGTCATGTCAATTCTTTGGGCGGATGGCGGAATTAACCAGAAAATATCAGTGAGTCTATGGGACAGGGGGAACTTCAAGCGGAGGCTGCACGGTGGAATCAGCTTGAAGTCTCTATGCCGATTCCGTAGTGGGCATATACCCATACAGTTGATGCATTAATGATTGAAGACATGCCATAGACCATAACAGAAACAATCTACAGAAAGGTCATCTCTACAACTAGTTAGGGCTCAGCCACACTAGCGTTTTTCTTTGTTTCTAACGGATCCGCCCATATTAATTAAACCGATGAGCATAAACTGATGAGCAGACTGATGCAAACTGATTGCAAAATGTTCATCTTTTTTTAATGGTCCGTTTGTGTTTTGGCTTAAAAAAAATGACTTTTGTACATCAGTTTGCATCCGTTTGCATCAGTCAGCATCCGTTTTCCTATCCGTTTATTTTTCTGTTTTGGTTTCTTGCTGTTTCTGCGCATGCTCAGTGCAAAAACGGATGAAAACAAACGGATGTGAACGGAAATACCTTCCGTTTTAGATCCGTCATCATTAACTACAATGTAAAAAAAAACGGAAGTGCACTTTCCATTTGTGATCCGTTTTTTTTAAACAGAAAGAAAAATACTGCAAACACTATTTTTTCCTCCATTCAAAAAAATGGATCTTGAACGGATTGCATGCAAACGGAGCACAATTAGGGCAAACGGAGCACACTAAAATAGCATGGGAATCTATGGGGATTTTAACGGATCCGACAGTTTCCGTTTTGCTTACTCCAAAACGGAAAAGGTAGATGGAATGGTGCCAGATGGTCAAACGCTGATGTGAACGTAGCCTTATTCAAGAGCAATACTAGGATGATACATCACTTACAATACTAGAATGATAGAAAATACCCATTAAACAGATTTGACAATCACAAATAGCAATCTGATTCAGTTATATCTGATTTTTTTGGACAGCCATCATTTCGCATCCAAAAAACAGCCCTTATTTCAACATAATTTTATGTTTTGGCAGTCAAATGGGCAAAAAAGACATTGTATGGTTGTGGCCATAAAGTGTAAAAAGAAATTAGGTGTAGAACCATATTACCTGAATAGCTTCTCTGAATACTGCTTTAGTCTCAAGGTCAACATCTAGGCAATCCAACTATAGAAAATGAAAATAATACACTTTGGTCTTTAGGTTTTCATTTTTCATCCTACTTTTTTTTAATTTATTTTTTTTTATCACAGTAGCTGTATGAGGAGTTATTATGTTTTATCTTTTTTTGTTGCAAAAATCATGTTTATAATGGTCCCATGTTGGGATGCATATAATAGTTTGAACACAAATCTGTTCTTTTGTGAAAGATGAAAATAAAATTCTGCTGTTTTGGGTGTTTTGTTCTTACAGTATAAGGCCGGGTTCACACTGTGTAAGACACCAGCCATTCTCTGACCTGGCTGTGCCATAGATTCGCCGGTGTCAGTGAAGATCATCCAGGCTGGTACTGCAGTACCGGCCGGATGACCTTAATTTCTGTTGAATTGGGATGTGGGCGTATCCGTGTGCGCCCACATCCCAATTCACCATTGAACACAATAGAGAGTGTGGCCGGAGCTGCAGTCTCCATTGTTTTACCTGTCAGGGTTTTGTGGCCACTATTTAATGAAGTTTTTGTTGCGGCCGCTAGGGATCCCGACCAGAGGGTATACTATGTGTATACACTCCGTCAGGGATTCCATTGACTGCAATACAACGTAAGTTTCGTATAAATCACAGCCATTGTTGCGGCAACAACAGCCATGATTAATATAAAACTTACGTTGTGTGAACACAGCCTAAGGGCCTGCTCACACTGAGTAACAGTGGCGGAATTTCAAGCGGAGCCTACGCCGCTTAAAATTCAACCTGTTAGATTGATTAAATGTGATGCCTTGTGCGTTTCCTCTCTGCTCAAAGAACTGACGTGTCAATTCTTTGGGCAGAGAGTGGCGGAGAGCGGAGGCGCATGAGGCATCTCATTCAATCAATATAACAGGCTGAATTTTAAGTGGCGTCATCAGAGTGGGCTCTGCTTGAAATTCCCCCACTTTTAGTGTGAACAGGCCCTAAATGACATGTTAACATTATTCTGTTTATTAGTACAGAGAATAACTACAAAATGTATTTGTTGTTTTTTATGTTCTACTGATTTTGCACAATAAAAACACATGAATGAAATTCTGTTATCACTTTTATGATAGCTAAACCATGAGTCATGGAGCAGTTATCAGTCACTTCTGTCTTCCCCAGGGGCCTTGACTGATATCTCTCTATACACACCTCAACAGGGAGAGACCTATCAATCAAGGCTGTTGTGATGGAAAGAAACATGGGGTAACCTGCTTTATGATACCCAGCTAGATACAAACCAAGCAACAGTAGTCTAGTATTACCAGGGTGGGAAGAGCCTCATATTTTCGGTCTTCCCAGCCTAGTATCCTGCTAATGTCTTGGGTTCCAATCCTCATGTCTGAAGTTCTGTGGCCTAAAGGAACCTGACTCCCCCATTACCCCTGGTGGTGGTGGACACTGAGAAAGGGGGAAATAACAGGGGGTTAGTACTACCCAACATACTGCCTTTGCTTACTAATAGACACCATCTATCAGACAGCTCTACTACTACTTAAACTAAGACAAATGAATCCAACATAGTCCTCATTTATTCTGCGAACCTGAAAAACATATATTTGCTTCTCCGTTTTCTGCCCCCCCCAGTTTCCCAGGATTGGATCCAGTTTTCCCCAGCACTCGAAGTTGAGCGGCAGGGAACGGAGCAGTGATGAAAGGCCGTCGGCTTGATGAGCGGACAATCAATGAAGGGAAGCGCATCACTTTGGATGAGCAATTTGCTCATCTCTAATTGATAGAGTTCTATTAGATTAGAAAAATAAAAGAGAATTATACTTTTTTTTTTTTTTTTCATCATTCTTTCTTTAATGTAATCTTTATTGTTCAGGCCAACTGTAGGCCTTGTTGAAATTTTGTAAAAATTTAATAAAAATTTAAATAAAAAAAAATAAAAATAAAAAAGAAATTACTGCAAAAAAACTTGGTATAATTTACAATTACATCTGTTTTTTGTTTTTTTTTAAATCATTTTTAGCCACGCAAAACTATATAATGGCTCTAAACATGCATTTTAATATGTGGATAACAATGATTATCCTATAGGGACCAATAATGCTGCATAGATAGCAGAGTACTTAAAACATGTTACATAATCTGTTAATTTTGACCAGTGCAAAGGGAAACCCAGTTTAAGAAGACAAAAGCAAGTGTGTTAGTCCACTTTAACATACTTTGCAGATCCATAACACAAATTGTCTCACAGTGTAGCATGAAACAATACTATACCACTTCTTTAATAATAATGTCGATATTGCATTGCTTGTAACCAGCCACAAGTTTCTACAACAGAAGAGGAATACTTTAGTGAATGACATAAAGAGTAACACATTTCTAGCACTGTCTACAGAAAATTATCATTTGCAGAAAGTCCTAATAGATCCTATTTAGGGATGGAAACATTTCTAATTCATCCTTGTTTTGCTTCTTATATAAACCAGTTATATTTATTTCACACAACCCATTTAGTCTATTATCTAAATTTAGAAAGCAACAACGTTTTAAAGGAGAAGTCTGGCGTATTCTATAAGCCGTCAGCCTGCAGGGGGGAGCAACATACCTCTCCCCGTGCCTGCGGTGAGCGGATGACGTCACAACTCGGGGAATAATTGTCTGTCCTGGCTGATGGCCTGGCCGCTCAGCCAATCAGTGACTGGAGCAACGCCCTGCCCCAATCATTGACTGGCTGGCTAATATGTAAAAGATTTTTAATAAATTAATTTATTAAATGTGTAAATATGTATTTTTTTTTAATCAACCAAAAAGACTTATTTCTCAGCAAGCAAAAAGACTGAGGGGATATATAAAATGTATTCCTTTTATTGTAATTGAAGCCAAATTTTTGCCTAAATAACCAAGCCTCAATTTTCATATATCTTACGTGCTAATAAGTTTGAAATGTGCTTAGTTATGCAAGTAATTTCACGTGATTTGTAAATTTTTACCCCATAACTATCCCATTGATTGGCATAAGTGGAAACTACTCTTGAATGCGCAAGTGATTAACTGACTGACATTTTTACCGGTGGTTCACTTTTCTGAAAATTAGTAAAATAGGCCAAATTTCATATAACTAAAGCTATTATGACATTGGAGTGGCCAATGGACATTGTTGGTATAATGTCTAAGTTTTATCAGAACCTCAATCTAAGCCCCTGGAATCACAATACAGTCAAATAGACTGTGACAAATAATATCATTGCTGCAGTATGGCCACATTGTGGGCTTTTAATTATCCCTATAATTGTTAAAAGAGTAAGAAATTATTTCCAATTCCACTGCATTGGTTTGAGACCACTAATAGGAAGCATTATAGGAATTTGGGTTGGCCATGATGACTTGTGTATATGTCAGTTTTCTGGGTTATGAGTTCTTAGGATTAAAAGTTGATCAACTCTTCAAAGAAAAATTAGGCACATAGGGGAGATTTTTCAAACATAGTGTAAAGTAAAACTGGCTTAGTTGCCCCTAGCAACCAATCAGATTCCACTTTTCATTCCTCACAGACTCTTTTGAAAATGAAAGGTGGAATCTGATTGGTTGCTAGGGGCAACTGAGCCAGTTTCACTTTACACCATGTTTGATAAATCTCACCCTTGGGGCATAAAATTTGAACCACCCAGAGTTACTATTACTGGGACGTGCTTGAATGGTTAGCCTAGGACGTATACAAGGAGGCTTCTCATCTGTTCCAGTAAAAGGATGAAAAAGACAGCAAGAAATGGTATTCTGCAATAATTGTGACTCCAATAACTTCTCTCATAAAACTGAGTTAGTGGGTGAACGGCCACCCACACATTAAGATTGGTCTAATCGTAGAAATGGACAAATTGCAATAACTATAGACAAGGACTGTAGCTCAGTAACCCAAAAATAGCGGGCAATAGCTGTGCTCTACCGAAAACAAGGGATTTCTTTGCTGTAGTCATATGATTTCATGGCATGACAGCTGAGTTGAATGCTGTACATGTATGGTAATATGTGACATATCACTGCATATCTGTCATACATGTAAGGCATTCTGTATAAAGGGGTTATTATGTATGGGCACATTTAGCTGCCAAGTCTCAAAGATCTTATATTCTAATGATCTTATGCAAGCTGAACTTGTTGACCATTCTATGGTATTATACAAAAAAAGCTAGAAATACTGTATGAAGCATAGTACATAGTGCTGTAACTGACAGGAAGCTATAACTCATAACTATAACATTTTTGCAATATATTGGAAAAAAAAAATTAACCCTTTGAGGACCAGGCCAATTTAAATTTTTGCATTTTCGTTTTTTCTTACTTGTGCTTAAAAGGCCATAGCACATGCATTTTTTCACCTAGAAACCCACATGAGCCCTTATTTTTTGCGCCACTAATTGTACTTTGCAATGACAGGCTACGTTTTTTATAAAGTATACTGCAAAACCAGAGAAAAATTGAATGTGTGGGGAAATTGAAAAAAAAACAAAAAACGCATGTCTTTTATTTGGAGGGTATTTCTTTACGCCATTCGCCCTGGGGTAAAACTGACATCTTATATATGTTCCTCAAGTCATTACGATTACAACGATATGTAACATGTATAACCTTTATATTGTATGATGCCTTGCAAAAAAATTCAAACCATTGTTAACAAATATATGTTCCTTAAAATCGCTCCATTCCCAGGCATATAGCGCTTTTATCCTTTGGTCTATGGGGTGTCATTTTTTGCTCCATAATGTGTTCTTTCTATCGGTACCTTGATTGCGCATATGCGACTTTTTAATCGCTTTTTATTACAATTTTTCTGGATTTGATGCGACCAAAAATGCGCAATTTTGCATTTTGGGATTTTTTTTGCGCTTATGCCGTTTACCGTACGAGATCGGGAAGGTGATTGATTAATAGTTTGGGTGATTATGCACGCGGCGATACCAAATATGTTTGTTTATTTATTTATTTTTATAACATGGGAAAAGGGGGGTGATTCACACTTTTATTAGGGGATGGGGCTTTTTATTAATAATAACACTTTTTTTTTACATTTACACTTATATTAGAAGCCCCCCTGGGGGACTTCTAGTATAAGTACACTGATCTCTCATTTTGATCTATGCTGCATCGATGAGATTCCGGAAGCAGCCGGAAGCAAACGAATGCCGAGCCGGGATCAGCGCCATTACGGCGCAGACCCCGGCCAGGACAAGACACAGTGATTGCTCCTCCGGGACAACATCTTGGGGGGGGGGGGTCAATCTCCGCCACTAGACACCTGGGAACAGCTGCATCAGGTAATCGGATGCAGCTGTCATCTTTGACAGCTGCATCTGATTATCTCATTAGCGGGCATGGCGATTGGACCGTGCTCGCTAATAGCAGCGGTCCCGGGCTACATGCAGCACCCGAGACAGCGGCGGTTCAGAGTGGGGCCGCCGCGCGGCCCCGCTCTGAACACCTGTGGGCGGCCCTGGACATAATTATTTTAGCTTTGTTAAATGATACTGTAATTACATGAAGAACTCAGAATAAGTTTTTGAACACATTAAAAAAATGTTACATGTAATAGTACCCTCTGGCAGTTTCGAAGCAAACTGAAACTCTGATTTTAATATTGACTATTTGATTTGCTCAGCTTATATACATACTTATATATAAAGTGAAACAAATCTTATTTGGACTACAGGTATATGAAGCTTTGTGCTTTGTCTACATGGACTTGTATGTTGAAAGTGTAGATTTACTTTACCACAATTGAGAAGGTGATATCCAGGAGACATATCTTTTCAGGTGAATTCTGCATGCCTTTTACCTAGAATAGGTAGAGAAATAATGAATAAGAAGCATATTGTAGCTGTAAAACCTAGATGAGATGTACAGAACACCATGGAATGGTTTTAACTATAACTTTTATTTATATTCCAAAGTTGTACAACAGTGTATAAATAAATCCACTTTAACATAATTCCAGTATGATTTCTATTAAAGAAAAAGATATGGAATAGATAGATATATAGTATGCAATACTGGCTGAGAGAGTGGAAACTTCAACTAACCTACAATTAATGTACAGTTAAATAATAAAGAGCTGAATTTAGTATACCTTCAGTTGTTCATATTTGTATATTAGTATAACAACCATTGTTGCCAAAATTTGACCTTGAGGGAGCTGAAAGAAAACAAACATATGTATCTTTAGTACAAAGATGAATTCGCTACCATTTTATAGCGGGCCCTTAGATTTCTTTATCCATGAATTATCTTTAGCTGTCTTTATAAAATGTCCACATTTCTATATTGTTTCTGTAAGCATTTCATATTAAGTAACTAAAGAAATGTAATAATCCGTTATTATTAGCTTATAATTTGTAAAACAGAAAGTTTAGGGATTTCATATTAAGCATTAGCAAGTTACAAACAACAAAAAGTCTGTATTCTTACTGAAATTGTTCCAGGGCATGACTGTAGGCCCACACTGACATGACCAGGTTGATGATGGCCAGCAACTGGGGGGAACAAAAAAATCATGATATAATTATGATGCCATAGGCATACACTAGTACCCATACTATGCATATACTTCAGCGTATAATAGGAGAGATATCTTACCAAAGCAGCTGCTTAAACACACAATCAGGAAGAAGATGGCGATCTTCATAGTTGCAGTAATTGGTTTTCAGGTTTCTCCTTAAGGTACCAACCACAGATAACTTGCACTGAGTGAAGTCACTTCATTTATATAGTAAGTTTTGGTGATGTTGACCTAAATGCCATTGTTGACATTAGTTTAGGAACAAAGTTATAACTGTTTTATCATGAATCTCTAAAAGTATCCAGACTTCCTTAATCCTTATTTACAAAAAAAATATTTGTTTTTCACACCGGCACTTAGAGCTTAAAGATAAGTAATAAGATATTACTTTGAACCTATGTATAGATTAAATCCATGTATATTTCTAATATATATATATATATATATATATATATATATATATATATATATATATACTCTTTTCTTTTTGTTTATGGGGAAATTGTCAGGATATACAGTACCTCAACAGTTCTGCACTGTTTAGGTAAATTGGAACTTGCCCACATTACAATTAAACTAAAAACTTTTAACATTCAAAATACCTAACAGTCAAACTAAAAAGGCATTAATCCAGAATCAGAATCCATATTTCTGCCACCACCTGCAGTTATGGGCCTTGTTTACTGTCATTGCAAATGATGCTTAACAGGAAACTGTAATTGTTAATAATATATTGTTTTATCCAACTCAATCAGTGAAATTTATGTATACCTGTAGTGTATAGTTGGGGGGGGGGGGGGTCTTGTACACCTCTATTGTATATTGTGTGTCTCGGAGGGGGGTGGGGGTCCTGTATACCTGTAGTGTATAGTTGGAGGGGGGAATTCTGTATACCTGTACTGTAGAGTATGTGTGTGTGAGTGTGTGGGGCTTGGAGTCTGTATACCTGTATTAAGTTGGGAGGGTGGTCCTGTATACTTGTAGTGTATAGATAGGGGGGCTATATCTGTAGCGTATTGCGGTGGGCACTGTATAACTGTAGCATATAGTTTGGGGGGTCCCGTATACCTGTACTGTATAGTTGGGGGTCCTGTATACCAGTATTAAATAGTTGGGGTTAGGGGGTCCTCTATACCTGTACTGTATAGTTTAGGGGTCCTGTATGCCTGTTGTGTATAGTTTGGGGTCCTGTATACCTATATTGTATAGTGGGGGGTGGGGGGGCATGTTCTTTATACCTCTATTATATAGTTAGGGAGGTCCTGCATACCTGTTAGAAGGTTCTTGTATACTTGTAGTATATAGTTTGGGGTTCTGTATACCTGGTAGTGTATAGTTAGGAGAGATCCTGATACCTGTTGTGTATAAATGGGGGGGGGGGCTGTACACCTGCACATTCATGTCTCTATAGCACCAGTTGAGGCTAATTCCCCCACCTGTGCATTTCTGGCAAGAGCTGCAGCTCTAATTATGTTTGTGCAGTGTGAAGATTCTCCCATCCATTTCCATTGGACCGTCTCTCTTAGCCCATCCTCTCCTGTACATCTGGCAAGGATGGGACCTTCACTCTAACCTTCCTGGGCACCCAATGTATCTGCTTGCCAGATTTGGGGACAAACGATTCGGGCATTCAGAAATCTATAGAGGGCACACAGACAGACGAACAGACCTTCATTTTTGTTATATAGATAGCGTCACCAAAAGACTAAAATAGGACCAAACTGTATAAGAACTTATATTGCAGTATGCACCATTGGAGGTTGAAGGGACCACAAGGCATTATGTCAAGTAGTAAAGAGTGTAATGTTTGACACAGTAGGCAAGGTTTTTTAGAAATGTTAAACATCTGTTTGTCCAAACTGGACATTTTTGCCATTCTCTATAATGAACCATTGGTACTTTCCCCTCTTATCACTACACAGTTACCACGATTGGCTGAGCATAACTGTGCTCAGCCAATCGCGGCTGAGCAGCTGATGACGCGGCAGAGCGGGGCCGGCATTAGGGACGGCTGGAGCGGTTCAGCCGGCCTCCCGAAGATGTCGTCATTGTCCCAAGATGGTGGCCGGGGGTCGACAGTAATGCGGTGAGTATAATGCACCACACTTCCAGGGTGAGGGGAACATGGGGAAGGGGGCCATTCACTTACATAAAACACATTACAAAGTTGTATAACTTTGTAATGTGTGTTATTTTGTGAATCCATATCGTGGTAGATACTTGTAATCAAAGTATTTTAGGAGTGATACCTTTATTGGCCAAGAAAAATTTTTAGAGCTGTGAGCTTTCGGGATTCACAAGATCCCTTCGTCAGACAAGTTCACAAATGAATAACTTACAGAAACAGCACAACATTATAGGGATGTTACAAGCAAGAAAGAGAGACAGCTGTGAATAAGGGGGTGGGGGATTAGGGGGTAAATACATCACATAGATAAGCCAGGGCAATAAAAAGGACTTGTTGTAAATTAAAGCTTATTTGGAAGTCCAAGATTCTTGGTCAGTTGAGTCTTATCTGTGGAGTGTGTCCATGTAGTGGGTCATAAATCCAGGTGCCAGGTTTAGTCCATGTAGTCCTTGAATTCCCACACTTTCCTTCTTAATTTTGTGAATAAATGTTTAGCGCCGCACTACCCCTTTAAATCTCTCGTATTATTTTACCCTTTTGTTTTAGAGTCCTTTTGTTTGTTTACATATTGTCCTATTTTGTTTCTTTGTATTTTAGCCAAAGCTTGCACTTTTTTTTAAGATTGAAGCTTTAAAACTTTATTAAGTCGTGATTTGTACTCTGAAAGGATCCATAGTTCAAAGAGTGATATCGCTTAAAGTTTGGAAATACAACACAGAACTTTAAGGCAGTTGTGGAGTGCTACCAGTTGGGCATTCCTTTGCCTAAGAGTTTAGATAAGTTTCGAACTTTGCAGAAAAATTTTCGAACATTCAAACTGAAATTCGTCCAAAATTGTGGTCGGGGTACAGTATTGTGAATAATAGGGTGCAAAGGATTAACCATAATCCCTTGCAGTTGGCAAATCGGCTGCAAGCCACCACCATGCAACATTCACACTTCCCCCATCCATGTATATACAGGAGCAAGCCATCAGCTAGCCATTCTGCTTCTGTACAGTGTACAGAAAACACACACTTTTAAGGTATTGATAGAGAAAGACAGAGAGATAAGTAGAGGCAGGGAGAAAAAGGGAGAGTCAAAGAAAAAAAAAAGAAGTGAGGAAGAAAAAAGGAAAAGTGAAGGAGAAAAAAGGAAAAGTGAGGGAGAAAAAAAGAAGGGAGAAAAAGGAGAGTCAGAGAAAAAAAGGAGAATCGTTAAAAAAAAGTCAGGAAGAGGCAAAGCTATAGAAGCTTTATTAGGTAGAGAGTTACTTTGTGTGTCCATTCACAGTGTCTACTGCTGTCCACAGATCTCCTGGGTGATTTTGACCCTTTGATTTACCTGTCAGGTCACATCCTCAATCCTTGAATCAAACCATCTTTTGGCAGTATAACTGTGATTGTACCTCAGTGATTGAACACTGCTGCTTTCATTAAACCCTTGTGTCTGGCAGCATAATAACTGTGATTGTATTTCAATTATCAACTGCTGCTGACTTAATTTAACCCTGTCAATCACTGGTCACGTTACATCTTCAGCAAGAATGTGTTTTTTGAGACAAAAGAGCACCTACACTCCCACTATTGTAGCTGCCTTCATTTAGCTGTTTTAGTGCATTTTATTCAAGGTTCGGACAAACCTGGACAGAAATCAGGAACTTATAGGAGGCCATGGAGGAGTGTCACAGAACTGGAGACAAGACTGATAATCTGAGTTTTATTGCAGTTGGTTTGACACTTTTGAGTTCTCTGTTTGGAATACAGCTTTTTGCTTTAGTTGGTATATAGAAGTGCCATGGATGATAAGTGGATAAGCAAACTCAAACTAGCAAGTTCCAGTTTGTGCACGAACGCACATGTCACTGTTGCCCTGGCAATGCAAGGTAGGCTGTAAAACTTGAATACCTGCCCCTTTCAGGGCAAAACAGTGGGGTGTTCTGTGCTGAGGGGCTGATAGCTCAGAACGTCAGTGGGACATAAGGAGAGGTGAAAAGCGTCCACAGAATCAGACCTCTGTACTTAAATATGGAAAGGTTGCTGATTGCAGACAGGGATAGAAAGGCCTGAACAAGTGTGCTAAAAAGTGGGATTGTCTGTGTTGAGGAGTTGGTACCTGTCAGAACGTCATTAAAACAGGAGGAGGGGGCAAAGTCTTCTCTAGTGTATTAAAGGTATATACTGCATAAGAAATACCATAACTGGGCTAATTGAAAAGGGTAAGAGGCCAATGACATAGCTTTGGACAGTGCATATAAAAATGGGGTTCTTCTTTAATCCCTTCAGGACCGTTCAAATTTTCGTTTTTGCGCTTTTGTTTTTTTCCTCCTCGCGTTTAGAACTCAGTAGCACTTCCTTTTTTTCACCTACAGGACCACATGAACCCTTATTTTTTGCACCACTAATTGTACTTTGTAATGACAGACTTAATTTTTACATAAAAATTAAAGATCTGCCAACTAGATACCAGGGATGGGGCACAAATGGCAGTTTATATGCAGCTGTCAGCCATGACAGCTGCATCAAAACGGCTCATTAGCGGGTGCGGCCTGCTAATAGCCACAGTCCCGGGCTATTAATAGCACCCAGGATTGTGGAAGTTCAGAGTGGGGTCGCCACGCGGCCCTGCTCTGAACTCCCTTACCCGACTAAGGACGTGCAGTTATGTCCTTGGTTGTGAAGGGGTTAAATTGAACCACAATTGCACTCATTGTTAACAGATGAAGGTCAGTTACATAATTTGGTTCTCTGTATTAAAATAAACAGAGGGATCTTCCTTCAATTGAACCGCAATTCTCCTTATTGTGAAAAGCCATAGACCAGTAAGATAGTTTTGTTCTCTGTATACAAAACATTAAAGGGTTCTTCTATAAATTGCACCAAATTGAGCGTATTGGTGACAATCCGAGGCCAGAAACATAGTTGGGTTCTCTGTATTAAAAAAACAAGCAAACAAACAAACAAAGGGTTCTTCTTTAAAATAAGCCACAGACTATCTGTCTTGGCTAAACTGATGTTTTATATCTGCATACTTTTGTATTATTTTATGTATACTAAAATGTCTACCAGTTGACAGTAGCCACATCAATTACACATCCCCTCTAAGGAGAGGGCCAAGAACTATTTTTAGATTAATCTTTTTTTAGGCTCCATATTTAAAAGGTTTCATTTTAAAACAAACTATATTGTATTGTAAATTCAAATTAACTTTGAAATAAACTGGAATAAAATTAGTGAAACTAAACTTTAAATCAAATTTATATTTTTTTTTGTTCACCCACATTGGATCCTTTACAGATGTTCATCATGCTTGGCATGGATATTGTATTTGAGTTCTAGGTCTTCACTGGCACAATTGCTCTCTCATAGATACTTGTTATAGGAATGAAAGTGTTTTCATTCAAGTTCCAGGACCTCTAAGGAAGACTTTATTGTTATTTATTCATCCCTACTTCCTAGAATTTATAAAGAAAGAGGTAATAAGCACAGTATAAAGTTGCTTGTGACATTTATTTGGAAAAGCAATCAAGCTATTACATATACATATGACGTTTTGGTCAAGAGAACCTTCATCAGATTCTGTATACATGAACATAGGCACTCATCAATGAATATTAAGCATTAAAAAATTAGAAAGAGGATTAATGCAAAAGGTGAAAGGTAAGGGTGAGAGCAGGTTTGAGGTAATGTTTATCACACGTAGTGGGTTATTGTAATATGTTATAAAGTAAGCCAAGTTATGGTGAAGTAGGGTAGGGGCAGACTCAAAGGTAGCTGATGCCACATGCACAGGTGTTGTATGCCATAGTGTAGTTAATACTATAATATAAGGTGGGAGCAGGCTAAGGGCAGTTGCTATGGAAGTCTGAGCAGTAAGTAATGGAGGATACCTGCTTTGGCTGTACTGTAGATCATTGAAGAAAGTGATGTGGTGACTGTATATGCCTTGCCCATGCAGTGTGCGCTGTGACAGGGAAGTCCCCTGCGCTGGGAGCTCTGTGTGGGATTGAGAAGGAGGGAGGGAGGAGGGTGTGGGTGGGCTCAGCTGCCAAGTGTGTGCAGAATTGAGTGTTATGTAAACACTGCTTTGGAGAAAGCCTCTGGGGCAGATCTATGGCTGCATGTGCAGTAAGGAGGTAGTGGGGAGAGGGGAGAACAGACAGGCAGAGGTAGAGAGGAAAAGAAGAAGAAAAGGGAGGGAGGGAGGGAGGTAGATGGATGGATAGATGAATGGAACGGAAAAGGACTATGTAATCCCTGCTATCTGAACTAAAAGAAATAGGGGAAATCTTGTCAGTGCAGTCCATCACAAAAGCAAATGTGAGCATGCATGCAGAATCCTAATAGGTGGAAACATACATGTCATCTCTAATAAAAAGTTTAAACATACATGTCATTCTTGCAAAGAACTGTTGTAAACATTTATAAAAAAAAAAAAATCACTTCATATTCTCAGTTCATACCCATAGGTTCTAAGGTCTGCAACAAATGTATCCTATACGCTTCACTTTTCATCAGCGTGGACAGATGGTTCCCACCACTGCGGGCAAGTGTAACATGTTCCAGTAATTGAAATCTGAGTTGTTAGTTGCATTGAGCACAGGTGAGACAGATGGTCCCTTAGATTTTGGGGGCGTTTGGTACAGGGTAAAAAGGGCTTATGGAATTCCTTGGTTTGGGAATATGTTTTTCGTAGTAGGGGCCAGTATTGGCGCATGGAGTAGAAAATTGTATTCATAAACTGGCGGAAGGTGTGTACAAAGGGTACTTTGCTGTTGTCTTGAGGAGTGGAGTTATTGGAGATGGGTGTGTAGTGTAGCAATCCGGATAACCCCAGGCCCCATATTTGTCATTTTTAAAATGTGTGGTCTATGGGTGCGTCTGGTGGGTTGTTATGTCTATTTTGTACTTTGGGTAGGGTATAGAACACTAGGGTTATGGGTGCTGGATTCGTGCATTCATTAATGTAATCCATTTTATGTATAATGAAGAAACGAAGAAGGAAGCGGCAACTCACCAACCAGTGCGATTTATTCGGGGTATACGCTGTACATCAGCTCACAGGCAAGGCAATAACATTCTGAGTGTGTTCCACAGAGGCTACGGCCGTTTCACGCTTTCCGCGCTTCAACTGGCCTCGTATTACGTAATGACGTGGTTCTGCGTGGGGTAAATACCCACCCCTTCCCCACGGATACACATGACAACAACATACTAAGTGCAATTAAAGTGACAGTACACCAAAACTCAAATACTGCAAACTACATACAATTACACAAATACAGATAGATCGTTACGATCATTCAATCCAAGGGGACCCAATGCTCCAGTCTGTGCGATCCACACAACTTCTCTTTGTAGCAACACTCTCTGGCGATCTCGGCCTCTTTTCGGAGTGTGAACAATCTCTAAACCTGCGAATCGCAAAACACTGGGATCACCATCATGTTCAGCCATTACATGTTCAATTAGTCTAGGGGAGCCTACACCAGACCTTACGGATTTGAAATGCTCCCTAAATCTAACATATAAATATCTGATGGTCTTCCCGATGTAAAAATATCCACATGGGCACATCACGACATACACAACGAATTTACTGTTACAAGTAATTAGCTGGTTGACACAATGCTCATAACCACCTAGATGAAAAGGTCTAGTGTTCATATTATATTCACAGAAACGGCAATGCCTGCACTCAAAATTACCTTTAGGTAAACCGTCTCTCAGCCAGGTGCCTCTCGTCTCTGGGAGCACACTGCTGGTCAGGGTATCCCCTAGGGTCTTTCCCCTACGGTAGGCTACCACGGGCTTGCTTTTAGTCAGCATCTTTAGGTCCTCATCCGCTTCTATGATGTGCCAGTGTCTCAGAATAGCAGCACGGACACGACTGTCCATACTGGTATGCTTGAAGGAAAAGCAGAATCTCTCTTCCTCCTCATTTATTCTGCTCCTTCTTCCACTTTGCTCCACTTTTTGATAGGCTTCATCTATGATTTTTTCTGGGTAATCCCACTCTATCAATCTCATTTTTAAATCAACGGGTAGGCGGGGACCACAGGAGCCAGAATGACGGCGCTTAACGGCTTCAGGTTTAATGAAGTAAAACGATGAATTTTAATGGTCTCATAAACAACGCGTTTCGAGGCATAGATTGCCCCTTTGTCAAGTAGGAGAGACATAGTGTATCATAGGCAGAGGGTCCTTTATATATATGCCTAAGTATCTGTTTGGCAGGAAATTGTAAAAAAGGTGCCGCCCCCTGGGGTCAGAGGTGACTGAAACAGATCAAATCAAATGCTAACAATATACACTTGAATACAACATGATTACATTTGTTAAAAGTTAAAAAGACTCTTATGTGCATACAATCACGATTTCTATTATTTAAAATAAAATAAGATAAAAGTGACATCACAGAGGTCCGTATCACATGTTCATTTTTTTGGTGGTGATTTTGAATAAACTTTATTGTGTGCCACTTTTTTCTTTGTTGGTAGAGACATAACTTTATTTATAAGACAAATGATAAAAATCACTTGATCAGTTTTTTTTTTTTTGTGGTTTTGAATAAACTTTATTGTGTGCACTTTTTTCTTTGTTTGTAGGGGCATAACTTAATTTATAAAACAAATGATAAAAATCACATGATCGTTTTTTCTTTGGGGGGGGTTGAATAAACTTTATTGTGTGCACTTTTTTCTTTGTTTATGTGCACTTTTTTCTTTGTTTATAGTGGCATAACTTTATTAAAAAAAAAAAATTAAAACATGTCTAATTAATATAAATATACATGAGGTACATGTGTGCCTATGATAATGGGTAACCATAGATTAAGCTAAATAGGCTTAATGAGCTGGATAGGACTGAGTTAAAACTTTATTATGGATCGGTGGAAGATGGTGTAAGGTGAAAGGATATTATGGCTGAGAGAATATATTAAAGGTTGATTTCGAAAGCTTCATTCAGGCCATTAGGAGACAATGTATCCAGTTTAAAGATCCAAAACATCTTGCATCTCTTTAATTTCTGGAATCGATTTGAAGCATCTGCGGGTATATGATCAATTGGGCAGATTTTGAAACCAGAGAAGTCATTGCAGTGGTGTATGGAAGCGTGTCTTGATACGCTATGTTTCATAAACCCTGTGTTTACATTATGACGATGTTTATTGATTCTTGTTCTCAGGGGCATTATAGTTCTCCCTATATACTGAAGTCCACAGGGGCAGGTGAGTAAGTATACTACAAAATCTGTTGCACAAGTTAAGTGAAATTTTTCTTTAGTGATTTTACTGGAGAATTGGTTTGTACATATGATGTTCTCACAGCACTTACATCTAGGGTTATCGCATTTGTTGGTTTCATTTATGATGTTAGTATTTTTAGTAGGTATTTTGGTTGGACGTAGTTTACTGGGGGCCAGACAATTTTTGAGGGTTTTTGCCCTACGGTAAATGAACCTTGGAGTACGTGGGATCTCTTTTCTGAGGATAGGATCACACAGTAGAATCTTCCAATGTTTCTTGAAGAGGTCTTCCATTCTTTTATGGTTCGAATTGAAGGTAGTGATAAAAGCTAAATTAAACTGTTTGACTTTATCTTGTTCTACAGTTGTTTTCTGTCGTGATAGTTGTAAACACTCTTCTTGCGTAAGATTATTAGTTCTTGTTAGAGCTGAGTCGACTACTTTTGTAGGGTAACCTTTCGCTGCGAATCTATTCCTCAAAATACCACATTGCGTTTCATAGTCACTATCTTTAGTGCAATTTTTTCGAATTCTCTTAAATTGACTGAAGGGGATGTTGACCTTCCATTTCTTCAGCTGAGAACTATGATAATCCAAATAACTATTACTGACTACTTTTTTGAAATGTGTTTTTGTGATGACTTTCTCTTTCTCTGTGCTGAGTTCTAGATCCAAATATTCTACTTGGTCGCGGGAGTACGTGGCCGTGAAGGTGAGTCCCCAGGAGTTCTTGTTTAGGTAAGATACGAAATTTCTTGCTTCATCGATTGTACCATTCCATATAAGGATGAGGTCATCAATATACCGTTTGAACAGATGTATTTTCGGATGCCAGATGGGATTGGAATAAATAAAGACTTCTTCAAAGAGGCCCATGTATAAGTTAGCATAGCTTGGGGTGAAACTCAGTCCTATCCAGCTCATTAAGCCTATTTAGCTTAATCTATGGTTACCCATTATCATAGGCACACATGTACCTCATGTATATTTATATTAATTAGACATGTTTTAATTTTTTTTTTTAATAAAGTTATGCCACTATAAACAAAGAAAAAAGTGCACATAAACAAAGAAAAAAGTGCACACAATAAAGTTTATTCAAACCCCCCCCCAAAGAAAAAACGATCATGTGATTTTTATCATTTGTTTTATAAATAAATTTATGCCCCTACAAACAAAGAAAAAAGTGCACACAATAAAGTTTATTCAAAACCACAAAAAAAAAAACTGATCAAGTGATTTTTATCATTTGTCTTATAAATAAAGTTATGTCTCTACCAACAAAGAAAAAAGTGGCACACAATAAAGTTTATTCAAAATCACCACCAAAAAAATGAACATGTGATACGGACCTCTGTGATGTCACTTTTATCTTATTTTATTTTAAATAATAGAAATCGTGATTGTATGCACATAAGAGTCTTTTTAACTTTTAACAAATGTAATCATGTTGTTTTCAAGTGTATATTGTTAGCATTTGATTTGATCTGTTTCAGTCACCTCTGACCCCAGGGGGCGGCACCTTTTTTACAATTTCCTGCCAAACAGATACTTTGGCATATATATAAAGGACCCTCTGCCTATGATACACTATGTCTCTCCTACTTGACAAAGGGGCAATCTATGCCTCGAAACGCGTTGTTTATGAGACCATTAAAATTCATCGTTTTACTTCATTAAACCTGAAGCTGTGAAGCGCCGTCATTCTGGCTCCTGTGGTCCCCGCCTACCCCGAGGATCCGACACTTCATCTACCATTCTCCATTCCCTGATCTCCTGGCTTGGGATCTCGGCATCTACCCTTGGAGCCTGGCTGCTACGGCTATTACCTCTCTCTTCACTGACGGTGAGCAGTTTTATTATCAGCTTGTTCGACCTACAATCTGTTGTTTACGTTATCACCCTATGGCGCCCTTTCCACTTTTTTAGCCCTACTCATTTTTAAATCAACGGCCTGGCTCAGATACGTCTCACGATGGCTATTAATCCTCTTCAGTCTGGTGAACTGTCCTACCGGGACAGCTCGTTTGACATGATCAGGATGATAGCTGTTATAATGCAGAAGAGAATTAGTAGCCGTCTCCTTCCTATATCCCTCAGTCATGAGGATCCCATCTACTGCTGCCACTACTGTATCCAAGAATTCCAAACGTTCACCGCCAAACTTTTCATCTAGGCGGTTATGAGCATTGTGTCAACCAGCTAATTACTTGTAAGAGTAAATTCGTTGTGTATGTTGTGATGTGCCCATGTGGATATTTTTACATCGAGAAGACCATCAGATATTTATATGTTAGATTTAGGGAGCATTTCTAATCCGTAAGGTCTGGTGTAGGCTCCCCTAGACTAATAGAACATGTAATGGCTGAACATGATGGTGATCCCAGTGTTTTGCGATTCGCAGGTTTAGAGATTGTTCACACTCCGAAAAGAGGCCGAGATCGCCAGAGAGTGTTGCTACAAAGAGAAGCTGTGTGGATCGCACAGACTGGAGCATTGGGTCCCCTTGGATTGAATGATCGTAACGATCTATCTGTATATGTTGTTGTCATGTGTATCCGTGGGGAAGGGGTGAGTATTTAACCCACGCAGAACCAC
The DNA here is from genome assembly GCF_027789765.1 of Dendropsophus ebraccatus. NCBI lineage: Eukaryota > Metazoa > Chordata > Amphibia > Anura > Hylidae > Dendropsophus > Dendropsophus ebraccatus. Next base: position 57,915,287 of record NC_091454.1, on the reverse strand, counting down.
GTCATTACGTAATACGAGGCCAGTCGAAGCGCGGAAAGCGTGAAACGACCGTAGCCTCTGTGGAACACACTCAGAATGTTATTGCCTTGCCTGTGAGCTGATGTACAGCGTATACCCCGAATAAATCGCACTGGTTGGTGAGTTGCCGCTTCCTGCTTCGTTTCTTCATTATATGGTTAAGAGTATCTTCATGCAGAGCACCACCTGTTAAAGTGCACAAGACGCCATACATGCAAAGACTGCAAGCCACAGCCTTCTCCCTTGATTGCGCATCATAGGGGACAGGGCCAAGCGTACACACTTTCTATGTACTGTAATCCATTTTATCAATAATTATTAGGGCATCCCACTTGTCAGCAGGTTTGATTCCCATGTTTTTATTGCCTTTCAGCGTGTTAAGTGCCTGCCTGTCTGTCAAGCTAAGGTTAGATTGGCATTTGTAATGTCCCAGATCAAGATTGTGTCTAAGGGTGTGGACGTCCTTTGACACAAGATTGATTAATGTCTCTACTGCAGGTGAGTTCCTTGCTGGTTGGAATCTGCTCTTCTTCTTGAGGCCAAGCGAGATTAGGTCTACAAGCAGAGATACTGTCTTCATAAAGGAGATATGTAGAAAGTGGGGGCACCACTAAAGAACTGATGACAGCGTGCTGCTGTGCTAGAATGACAGCATATATTCAAAGAAAAAAAGACAAGCACAAATATGCAGCACACCCACTAATAAATAAAGTATATCAAACAAATCTTTATTAAAGCACAGAAAAAATTGGAATAAAAACAATTAAAAACAAAAACAACCATGTAGCATCACCACAATACGGTGTGCTACTATCTCTGTCTGAATGGCAATGGAAGATTACCAATTCCCAGATAGGGGAAAAAGATGTAACATATATCCAAATAGGTATGGGTCAACGGATAAGTGTACAACACTCCAGGTAAGAGGTAAACAGTGGCCCAACCCCTGTATATAAAATGCTAAAGCATGGTAATATTAATTAAATACAACCTACAATGCACGAATGTCCAACAGACAGAAAGAAAAATTGGAGCAACACGTTAAGTTGCGCTATACAACTTCGTCAGGAGCTGGTTACCTGTGCTCAAATGATCATATTTATATGTACTTACAAGATATGATATACATAATTAGGCATCCCACTGCATCCCCACAAACCCGAAGTTGCCCCGGGGATCCATAATAATGCTCATGCGCAAAGAAGGTTTATGCCGGAAACACTATCCATGCCGATCCACCATCTTGGTAGAGGCAAAGATGCAGGATATTACATATAAATGGCTCTTATGAACCAACTGTGAATAAACATCTATGAACAAGATCCGTGGCTCCCCCGGCGCATGCTCACTATCTCCATGAATGTATGTGGCGGCCATATTGGTTCCGGGATGATATCCCTATTTCATTACGGCCATGTTTACAAATAATGCCATAAGGCAATATCGGCGGCTAAATGGATGCCGGAGAGGCCATGCCTACCTAGATGTAATAATGTAAAAATAATAATAACAATACACAATAGAATGGCGCCATATCTGTATATATATAACAGCAATAACATAAGTAGATTAATAGAATCTTGAATTAATGACCCTCCAGAGCCTGCGCACTGTCACCGTACATGTGTACAGCGGCCTTATTGGTCCAAGGATGATATCCTCGACTAAGTAAAGTACAGTAATATCGGCAAAGTTAAAAATAAATATGGTCGACCCTGAAATCATAGACACTTATCCCTACGCATGTATAATATAAATAAATATATGTGTAGAAAACGCTGTAATTATCATATAGCGCATGCGTACATCCCACTTGTTAAATCAGCGGCTATTTGGCGATTAATTATAAATACAGATGCGTAATGGCATGTGATTATCCCAGTGGCCATTTTAATTGAGGGATAGCATTCCTCATTGTGCAATATATCAAACCAAACATTCTAAAGCCAAAATAAATAAATAACTAGTTTGTAAAAACACAGTAGCCCTAATGGCTGTATTAAATTAAAAAAAACAACTAAAACTAGATATAGTTATACCATTGAATATCTAAAGTGCTTGTGCTACATGGTGTAAGACAATAAATAATAAGACTATATAAGCATGCCCCAATAAAATCCAGAAAGACCTAAAAGTACCATAGTGCATGTCCCATAGTTAATTCTGTCTTGATAAAGACTAAAGGCCCTATTCCACGGAACGATTATCGTTCATAACTCGCTTCAACGACCGCTCGTCAACGATAATCGTTTCGTGGAATTGGTGTAAACGAGCGAACGACAAAGGCGAAATCGTTATATTGTCGTTTAAAATAGTTTTTCAGCATGTTGAAAAAAACGTTGGTCTTTGAAAGATAATTTGCTAATTGGTTCGTAAAATTCAAAATATTTCAGTCGTTCGTAAAAAGGTTTAAAAAAAGTAGGTTTGTCGTATGGTCATGATCACTAGATATGAGCAAACAGGTTCGGCCAGTATGGGATCCAGTTCGGATTTTATCAAAAGTCTGAGTCTGGTCAGATTCGAATTTTTGGAAGTCTGCTCCGAATTTTTTTTTCCCTTGCTTTCTAAAATGGCAGCCACCATGTTAGAAAGCAGGGAGTGTTCTGGGCGGGAAAAGCGCTCTCCCATGATGCCGGAACACATCCAATCCGCAGGGATGTTGCACTAGCCCACCCACTGTGTGACGTCAGTATTGCTTTAAGAGGAGCGGTCACATGACCGCACGACACAGAGAGAGAAAGGAGACTGTTAGCAGTGCACAGAGCTCATCAGTGACAAAACACTGCTGCTGCTGCTGCTGCACTGAGAAGTTATTGTACAAAAGCAAAGACAAAAAGATTATTAGGAAAGCGGAGAGAAGAAACATATAGTGATTGAGAGAGAAAAATAGAGAGGGCGAAAGATAGATAGGTAGATAGATTAGGCATAGGAGAGCAAAGGGTGCACAGAACAAAAATGTGTCCAGATCTGGTGGTCCATGAAGTGTCGCCTCTGCGTCTCATGGTGTTTCCCCTCTGTGTGGAAGTAATTGCCATGCTTCGGCTGCTTGTACAATCCGAAGGTCACACCAGGCTCCTTTCCACTTTGGATGTGTGATGTCCATCCTGCTTGGCATGTATATTGTCTTTGAGTTCCAGGTTTTTACTGGCATACTTTCCCCTTCATAGATACCCATTAAAAGAATGAATATGTATTTTTAGGCTTAGTTCACACATAGTAAAATAAAAGCAAAATAAAGCCAAAATTTGAGGTAAAAATACACCCTTATTTTTAATGTAATAATGTGCTCCATTAACGTCTTAGGGTAATTTATAATCAGTGCTCACAAAATAGAGGAAAAATGTCCGCAATTGAGTGCTGACATAAAAAAATAATGTACATGCCCATCATTACCTCTTTTTGCAAAAAATTGCTAAATTTATTTCCACCAGTTAAGATATTTATTTAAATTGGCCAAGCTAATATATTTAGGAGGAAATATCTATATCATCAGAAGTATCATAGTAAACATTTGAACAAAAGCCAGACATCGCACTGTTGGCTGAAAAAGTAATTTAATTATGTTTTCCTAAGGTCTTATAACCAACTAATATACTATCCTAATATAATCTTCATGATTGTGAATGTGTCCTTGTTAAGTAACGTTGCATGACTTTAGTCATATGACACTACTATGTTGTATGCTGGCTCAAAGCTAAAGCTTCTTCGTGCAAAAAGTAGAATGAAATGTAAAAAAGCTTTCCCTTATGGCATTTTGTTTTAATTCACCATGATATAGTTGAAGCGAATGATCAAAACAGAAATAAGTAATGGAGATTTCTGTTGATAAGCTATGTGAATTCTCTCAGCCAATAACATAAATTGTGACAGATGGAACAGTTTTGGATCTTTGACGGTTAGGGCCAGTGCTACACAGTGATTCCCCCTCCTTTTATACCCAAAGGCAGCTGTAACCATCATAATCCTGCAGTTGTAAAAAATCCATCAGAGTGATCTGAGCAGATGGAAGTAGTGGCTGGATTGTCAGGACTCTGTGTCATGTACATCATACATTAACCTTCCCTTCCATCCATTTTCCCTCCCTTTTACCTGTACCAATCAGGAGAATGAGCCAGGAGAGGACACAATGAAACATATGGTTAACCCCCAGTCCCCCCCCCCCTGTCCTTTTGCTGTATCTGATTGTCATCCAATAATGTACCTGATTTTTGTTGTTACTGTATTTGAAATGTGAAAATTTAGCTTCTAAACTTCTAGGCCCTATAATATCCTAAAAAGTTAAATTGTTAATTATTTTTCTATTTTCCTCCTCTAAAACTTAGGTGTGTCTTATCATCAGGTTCATCTTAGGGTATATTCACAGTAAGCAAAACAGGCGGAATTCCGCGTCGGAGCCCCCTCTGCGGAATCTGCCTCAGTGTCTCTATGGGATGGCTCACTCACCTTTGCGACATTGTTTCACTTCTTATACTCTTAGGTCATACCTGTGGACTATTTAAAGCAGTTTCGTGTTGGGGTTGCTGACTATGTTGTTGGGGTCTGCTCAACCCTTTTTTGTACTTTATGAAAACTTTCATGAAAATTAGATAAATTAAAGCTCCTGCCACTCTCTGCACCCTAGTAACATACCTGTGCATGGCATATGTATATGTATGTATAGTATGCTTGCTGTGTAGTACCCAGTCATGTGTGTATCCAGTATGTGTGCGCAGTATGCATGCCGTGTGTATATGTGTGTAGTATGCATGACATGTATATATGTGTGCAGTATCTTAGTTGTGTAGTATCAAGTTGTGTGTGTACTACGCATGTCATGTGTATATGTCTGTGAAGTATACTATTACGTGTATATGTGCACTTCAGGCAAAGAACTAGAAAAAAGTGTAGTCAAAAATCAGAGCCAAGTTACCAGTAGGTAGCATTGGGGCAAAATCACAAAGTAATCAGAAGAGAATTAGTGGCCAAACCAGTGATCAGATTACTGGTTACAAAGGCAAACCATTTATAGGCATCTGTGACTTGCGGGATGCCTGGTAATATACCTTAAATATTAGGAATATAAACGTATAAGTTAGTATTGCAAGAAGGGCATGATAAACTTCTCTCCTGTACAGACAGTAGAACCTTAACTCCTATAAATCCCATATATCTCAATTTCCGTCCTGTAGTCAAGCAAGTGCAGATTATATTACAGCCATTAAAATATTAAACATCTTACTGGCGGCAGTACAAAACTATTACAGAGAAGAGACACCTGAAGTGCCAAATATTTACCTATCATATTAAAATCTTACATATTACAGCCAAACTATACAAGTAGTTCTTGCTCGTTTACTTAATTGTACCAATCTGCACATGAAGACTGCTAAGAGGCTCTTGCTATGATCCATGGAGCATTCAACAACTCCTAAGATAACAGCAGAAGCATTGTAGCATATGATTATTGAGCAAAACAAAACTCCTTTTAAATAAGCCTTATACAGTCTAGTATAACTAAACATTGTGTCAAATTAAAAAGAAACTGAAGATTCAAATAATGTTTGGATCTATAAAGCTGTGAGGGTTACATTACAGCAAAACGGTTGCAGTGCGCTACAGCTTCTGTACAGTGAACTGAACACATACATTTACTCTAGCTAGAGAGAGATAGGTAGAGGCAGTGTAAAAAAAGAGGGTTGTAGAAGGTTGATTAGGTATCAGGGACAGATAGAGGCCCGGGCTGTTTCTAGGACTGGGCGGGCTGGGCCACCGCACGGGGTGCCGACAGCTAAGGGGGAACCCGGCGGCACCTGACACTGCCCAGCTCCTGCCCTGATCACATAATCGGCGCCCCCTTTACCTCCCCTCCCCTACACACCTCACTGATCTCCTCTAAGCTGACGGTGCCAGTCCCCTCTCCACCTGCGCGGACCTCACTTGCATATCTGTCAGACAGATCCTCCAGCAGGTGCAGTGATGATGTCATTGTGCCTACTGGAGGATCGGTGCGGCAGCTGACATGCTGGAGAGAGGAGAGGCCAGAAGAGAGGAAGATCGATGCCAGGATTAGGTGAGTATATTGGTTTGTTTTTGTTTGTTTTTTGTGTTGAGGCAATGCAGAGGGACTCTTACTATGGGGGTAATGCAGGGTGTTCCCTATACTGTGCCCCTGTCTCTATATACTGTGCCCCTGTGCTCATATACTGTGCCCCTGTCTCTATATACTGTTCCCCTGTGCTCATATACTGTACCCCTGTCTCTATACACTGTGCCCCTGTGCTCATATACTGTGCTACTGTCTCTATATACTGTGCCCCTGTCTCTATATACTGTGCCCCCATTGCTACCATTCACGAGTAAATACATAGGAGATAGCTATTGACTCTGATACATATAGTCATTGTGCCGGGTGTATCTTATCATTTATTGTGAGCAGTCAAGTGATAATAGACCCAGTAAGCCGTAATATACCATATTGTCCATATGTGACTTTGAATGTGTTTGAGGCTGTTGAAACATCCAGACCAGTTTACTAATTAGGCTGCAGGTTGCAACCTGCGGATACAGTCTGAATCTTTACGGCTATAGGCATTTAATATATTTCACTATACAGCTCTGAATCGGGAGAATAGTAAAGGGTTACATTAATATATAGAGATCAACAGTTCGATTTGGCATAAAATAAAAACGTTATTGTGCCCTAGTGGCACCATATGCCAATTTAGCAGCGATAGTTGAGATCTATTTGGACCACAATATCTGATATTAATAGGTATACCTTTACTGCCACCTAGTGGTCTACTAAGTATTGTCATAGATAAGCACATTGACTGTATAAGAGTCTGGCATATTAATTCTTGTGAGAAAATATAACTCCGAACCACGTGTACAACCTCTTATACCCCCATCTATTTTAACTCACTTGGTGTTCACACTTTTATTTATTTTTTTTTATGATTTAAATTTTTATTAATTTTCAAACTTTACAGAAATTTACATTAATACTCATAAATACGAAGCAAACACATAAACAATTATAAGCAATACACTAAATCCCCCCCCCCCGATATCTGATTCTCTATGTTAGCCTATTACTTTATATATCACTAATTCTCAGTATATTTTACCTTAATTTTTATGTCTCTTATCCTAACTTCTATTGGGGTAAAGCTGCAAATAGTACATGCACCATTTTTGCCATGTTTATGGGATCTTATAATCTCATCCATTCCTACAGCTATTGCAGTTTCCATCTTATAATTGTGTTGTACCTTAGCTATAACCTCTAGTGTAGATGGGATTTCACTAGATTTCCATCTTCTAGCTATGCTGCTTCTTGCTGACATTAATACATGCAGCAAAATTACCCTGTCTTGGGGTGGAATGTTCTCAGTATCCATTGAAATCAATGCCAGACCTGGACCCCAATTTGGTGGGTAGCAAAGCATACTTCGTATGAGGTCATCTATTTGGGACCAGAACATCTTAATGTTCACACTTTTATACTAAATTCATTAAAAGTTAAGTTTTATATAAGTTGGATCTTCACGGTAAATAAGGTTAATTTTTGAATTATCAGTTTGGTCCCTTGCATGATGATCGGGGGCAACCTGGGTTGTTTAACTATATGTCAATGAGAGCAGGAAGAAGCAGGGTAGGGACATGATGCTGCTTGGCTCCGCCTCTATGACACTTCAGTTGGTAACGGCTGATATTAAACCTTTACAGTCAGTAATCAGCAGCACTAAATGTCCAGTCACTTCTATCTCCCCACAACAAATATAGTGTGAGCGCACACTAAATAAATTGAAAATAAAGCAAATGGAGTGCAAGCTACTTCAGAAAAAAATACATGTAATAAACCAAAAAAGCAAGCCTGAAGGAAGAGAATGCTCAGCACATCCGAAATAATACACAAAATATACTTTATTAAATACTTGCAGATAATAACACACAAAGAAGAAAGAAAAAAGCTGAATACAGCAATTAAAACCAACTGCATAGAGGAAGACCCGGATACCCTCAAACTGAGGTCCTCCATATAAATAAATCATGCTTTGAAGGTACAGCACCCCTCACTGGTGTCAAGATACAAGTATACAATGCATGCATAGGTAATGATACAAAGCAAATAACATATGAGAATGAAACATACACACAATGACCAAACACATGCACTAATGTACAAACCAAAGTATAGAAATAGTGGAGGGATGAGAGTGACCCCGATGCTACCCTGCCCCAGTCACTTCTATCTCCCCAGCACCTGTCCGCTGGGATCTGCCACTCTGTACCTCATATGGACCTGACGGATTCTCTTTGAAGTGGTTTTCCAAGCTCTGAAAAACATGGTGGTTTTCTTCCAGAAACAGAACCACTCTTGTCCTCAGTTTGAGTGTGAGTTTTGCAGTTTGTTTCCACTGGTATGAATAAAGCCTAATTGTAATACCACACAGAACCTGAGGAAAAGGGTGCTGCTGTTTTTGCAATAAAAGTAACTGTTTTTGTAATCTTGGATAACCTCCTTTAAGAGTCTTTTCACACTTAAGCTGGGTTCACACTACGTATATTTCAGTCAGTATTGTGGTCCTCATATTGCAACCAAAACCAGGAGAGGATTAAAAACACAGAAAGGATCTGTTCACACAATGTTGAAATTGAGTGGATGGCCGCCATTTAATGGCAAATATTTGCTGTTATCTTAAAACAACGGCTGTTATATTGAAATAATGGCCGTTATTTACTGTTATATGGCGGCCATCCACTTAATTTCACCATTGTGTGAACAGAGCCTTTCTGTGTTTTTAATCCACTCCTGGTTTTGGTTGCAATATGAGGACCACAATACTGACTGAAATATACGTAGTGTGAACCCAGTCTTAATCTGTTTTAGATTTGATGCTGTTGATTTCACCAGCATAAATTCCTAAAATCTGCAACATTAAATTCAAATCGGCTTTAGAGCATGTCAATGTACTGACGATTGGTCGCTACTCATGGGCCATTGCTGTGTGCTTGCCCCCAGGCAAAAATTTGCCAGCTAGCCCCTGCATACAACTGCAGGTGACATCTACTACATTATCTGTACTCAGAGAGATAGCACTGTGTTTTTTGGGGTGTTACATAGGACTTCAGGTGACATCTACTACATTATCTGTACTCAGAGACATCACTGTGTTATCTGTGGTGTTACATAGGACTGCAGGTGACAGCTACTACATTATCTGTACTCAGAAAGATAGCACTGTGTTATCTGTGGTGTTACATAGGACTGCAGGTGACATCTACTACATTATCTGTACTCAGAGAGATATCACTGTGTTATCTATGGTGTTACATAGGACTGCAAGTCTCAGGGAGTTAAGCTCTGCTATATCTGCCACCCTGTAGTATATCTGTATCTCCTGATACTGTGGAGCAGCTTGTGCACAGATGTGACCCAGGGCCATTTCTAGGACCAGGCGGGACGGGCTGTTGGGTTAATGTGTCTGTCGGGATGGCGGCCAGGTGGGGTAGTGTGTGAAGGGGGGTCATGTGGGATAGTGTGTGAGGGGAGGTGTGTCATGTATTAGTATGGGGTAGAGCAGGTGCATTATTACTATATAGGCATAGTGCACAGCAGTGGAGGCATTTTTACTGTAGGGAACACACAGCAGGAGGCATTATTACTATATTGAGGCACAGCAGGGAGCATTATTATTATATGGAGGCACAGCAGGAGACATTATTACTATATGGGGGCACAGCAGAGAGCATTATTACTATATGGAGGACACAGCAGGAGACATTATTACTATATGGAGGCACAGCAGATGGCATTATTACTATATGGGGGCACAGCAGGGGGTATTATTACTATATGGAAGCACAGCAGGAGACATTGTTACTACATGAGGGCACAGCAGGGAGCATTATTACTATATGGAGGCACAGCAGGTGGCATTATTACTACATGGAAGGACAGTGGGAAACAGTGGGAGATCCTACATACAGAGGGCAACCCAGGGGGGGGGGAGTTAACTTTTATCAATATTCGCGCTGTTGCCAAAATGACCTAGAAACTGCCCTGGATAGAGGATAGTGTGAGGGTAGTAGTATAAGCTGTGTAGGTGTGAAATGGCTCCTGCCCTATCATTTTGTGAGCCAGTATACCCTGTTCACAGGTCTCTTGTGTGAAATTAACCCATTGAGTCCCCTGTCAGGGTACCTCAGATGATCTATCATAAAACTGTGTCTGGCAGCAGAAAAAGTGTCATTGACATTGACATTTATTTTGCTGCCAGACACGGTTTTAGAACAGGCCACCTGCCATAACCTGACAGGTGACTGACAGAGTTAAGGGGGTAGTTCAGCCAAAAAAAAACAAAACAAAAAAACATAATAATAATAATAATAATAAAAAATAAAAAATTCTTTCAAATCAACTGGTGCCAGAAAGTGCCAGAGATTTGTCATTTACTTTTATAAAAAAATCTCAAGTCTTCCAGTTCTTTTCAGCTTCTGCATATCCTTCAGAAAGTGGTATTCTTTTCAGTCTGGAGAGCAAGAGAGGTTTTCTCTGGGAATTTTCTGCTGTTTTGGACAGTTCCTGTCATGGACAGAGGTGGCAGCAGAGAGTACTGTGTCAGAATGGAAAGAACACACCACTTCCCGCAGGGCATACAGCAGCTGATAAGTTCTGAAATACTTGAGATTTTTTTAATAGAAGTAAATTACAACTCTCCAGCATGTTCTGGCACCAGTTGAGTTGAAAGATTTTTTTTTCTGAACTACCCCTTTACCTTCACCCTGGTGAGCTATGGACATTGGTGGATCATTGATGTACAATGAGTCATTGTACACCAGTGATCCACCACTGTCCACAGCTCTCAATGAGTCACCTGTCAAATACCCTTGAAATACCCTTGGTTCTGGTGAGGTGCAGTAGAAATCAGCCAACAGGGGGATTATATATGGGAATACAGGGCTAGTTGGGGTGTCATTTTTTGTGCCATGATCTCTCGTCTTTATTGATATCATATTGCTGTAAGAGAAAAATTTTGATTGTTGTTAATTAATAGGTTTTATTCTAATATATAATTTTAAAAGATCAACAATCCTGGTTCCCTGGTTCTGTCTGTTATTAGGCATACTTAAAAATATCACTGGGTTCTACTCATGTACCCAATCTGGGACCGTTGGGAAATTTTTGGGCATCAAAGGAATCCTGTAAAGTGTGGTCTTAAAAAAAGGCAAAATGGCCTGACAGGACAGTGGCCAGCCAGCCATTATAAAATCATATAGGTTTTATAGATAGTAAAAAGAAGTATAAAAAGTAGGTAGAGACCAACATTACCTGAAAAGCTTCTCTAACTATTCCTTTATTCAGTTTCAGACAATTCATCTATAATATAAAAAATAGATGTATACAAATTAAAACACATTTAGTCTTCACCCCAAATGACATGGCCTATTTACTCAGGATGTGTGTGTGTGTATCATCCCTACCTGTAAGAGCCATACCTAACTGTATTCGGGTTTGTTTGTTTTCACATGTTTTGATTCTGTCGGTACCTGCTATCGGTACATGCTTCGGGGGTCCTGATCAGTCAGTGACAGGGCAAGCACCTGTCACTGACTGATCGGGACCCCCGCAGCATGTACTGACAGCATGTCACTATGCATTTAAGGAGGTTAATGACAGGCAGCTCTGTGACCACGGCTGCCTGTCATTAGCTCTGGCGCCAGTCACACTGATGTGTACGAGACCACTCACATTGGAGCAGTCTCGCACACATTTAAAGTGCCATTCACTGCAGAAACACATATATATTTTCCTACTGCACGGGGCATGTGAAGCAGGAACATATATATATATATATATACAGATTGTGGACATAAAGAGGTTAAATAGGCTGATGAGTTTCCTGTGCTGACGCTATTGTGTTAATTTTTTATGTCCCCATACAAAGGGTAAGAAGACTAACATATTTATTTAAATTGGCTGAACATACCTATGAGGAAGATGTCTAAATTCTTAGAAGTATCATAGCAAACATTTGCACAAAAATGTCAGTACAGACAGCTGGCTGGAATATATGGGGAATATTTTATTTAATTATGTTTTCCTAAGCTCTTATCATTCAATAAGATTTTATCCTAAGATAAACTAACTTTGTACTAGTATTGCTATGAAACATTTTTATGACTTTAAATAAAAGTACCATATGCTGACTTGAAACTAAAGTTCTTAATGCAAAAAGTACAATAACATTTATTTAGTGCATTATTAATTCCTATAAGTAAAAACATTATGATATATATGAATAACAGAGCGCCAAATATTTTAATTTCTCCCCTGTAATTTTTTTTAAAGCTACGTGGCACAGAGAATGATGAACTACACTTAGGGCGACATGTATCATCCGGCGTAAGGATGATTTTAGGCGGAAAGTGCCGATTTGCGTATTTTTTTATTTGCAAATGGCCGATTTGCGAATAAAATATTCCCATATCGGCACTTTCCGCCGAGTACCCCGGGGGGCGGGGAGGGGGTTTGGAGGGGACGTTACGGGGGGCGCGGATTCAGAGTCCGCGCGATTTATCATTTTTTCAGTGCAAATATACGCCGAAAACCTACTCCACCTTTCAGGTGGCATAGGTTTTCGGCTGTGCGCACCGATGCGCAAGGGATTTATGTAGAGGCGGTCCGCCTTTACATAAATCTCCGTAGCGCCGGAGATGCGGGGACATTTATAAGTCCGGCGTAAAAAACGCCGGACTTAATAAATGTCCCCCTTAATGTGCTGCTGACTGATGCCTTCTATGCTCTTACTAACAAAAGCTGACACCGAGTCACCATGTGGATATGATGACTAGAGATGAGTGAATTAGATGAGCGGGCTGTCACTCCAGAGATTAGACTGACAGCCCGCTTAATTAATCAGTAAGTGACTGGGAGAGGCCAGTGCCACAGCTGGTTGATTAAGCAGGCTGTCTTTCTTGTTTGGAGAGTGACAGCTTTCTCATCCAATCACTGGTCGCTGCTGTCCAGTCTCAGTCAATAATTGGCTGTGTGGCTCTAAGACTAGCAAAGGAAAGAGGAAAAGCTATGGTACTTGATTCACAATGTTGCTATAAGACAAGCATACAAAAGGGGCAAAGCTGTGGTACTGGAAGCATAATGTCACTGTAAGACCAGCATAGGAGAAGCGCACAACTGTGGTGCTGTATGTGGATGTGATGACCACCATAGGAAAAGTGTTAGATTTGTAGTAATGATTGATTTACTGTGTCTGTGTCTGCTACCCTGTGTATTTGACTTCTCAGGGTCCTATTACATGGAACGATTATACCAGACCTGAGCAGTAAGTGTAAATGTAAATACCCCCCCAAAATGGGTTTAAAAATGTGGAAAAGTGTTATGTATTTCCACAGCCTTAAAGCTTTTCGAAAGGCTGCTTACCAACCTTTCTACAAGCTTTTTGTAACCTGAGCAGCAGTACTCCTACTCCTCAGTGAGCTTGTTTTCATTAAAGAGCCCTGACAAAAGGAGCTGAGTTCACTGAAATGTGTAGGACCAAGATTGACCCTTACAAGCTTCCCTAGTTCCAACAGATCTGTCATTTTGAATGCAAATTGAACACTGAGGAGTTACCAGTATGCTTCTAGCCAAATAGGTGTTTCTTTGCTCAATTTTCATAATTTGCAAAAGAAACAACAGAAGATGGAACCAGGAATAACAGGAATGTCATGACATATACATCTCTAAAAAGTAATCATTTTTGATTGTTTGGCAGCAGTAGTGTATAAGACAACACCCAACTTTTTTAACTAAAATAGAGAGTTTGGGATATACTGTCACGGCCGCGGCGACGTCCCGTGTTCCGGGCCGCCCCCGCGACCTCCTCCTGGGACGCGCGCGTGCCGTCTGTCTCAGATTTAAAGGGCCAGTCCGCCCCTAATTGGTGTTGCACACAATCACTCCCTATAAATTCCAACCCTGCCCCACTACAGGTGTTGGAGCCTCTATATGCTTCCCATAGCATTTGGCCCAGCTCCCTGTTGTTCCTGACCTTAGTCCTTGTCCCTTGTTCCTGTCTCCAGTCCTTGTCCCTAGTCCTTGCCCGCTGCCTTCCCATTGTTCCTGAGTCCTGTCCGCCACCTGCTAGCACGTCCACTATCCTCTGCCTGCACTATCTCCTGCCTACTGCTCCTGCCACGCCTCGCCTGCTGTCATTAGCAACCAAGCCAGGGGTAGCGACCTGGGGGTCGCCTGCCACAGCAAGTCCATCCCTGGTGAAAACCAGCGGCCCCTTAGACTCCGCTCCCTGGTGAGGTTAGTGCCATCGCTGGTGACGGTCCAGTGGATCCACTACTCCAGGCGTTACATATACTCGCCGTATACACACACTAAATTAATAAAAAAAAACATCAGCCAGCAGCGAGATCTGAGAGACAGAGAATAAGGTACAGTAATACCGGTAGGATACAAGGGCAGCCAGACAGGTGAAAGAGGTGTGTTTTTCTGTGCACAGCACTACTCTACCGTATTTCTTTTTTTTCATACCCCAGACACCTGCAGCTTGCTCTGCCCTTCATACTGTCGCTTCATACGGTAGGGATGTAAACAATTTCGAGCTCCCTCCACCATATGCGGCGACTGCAGATTCTCCAGCCAAGTTCCAAAGTTTTTCAGCAGCCGCCCTATAAGATGCAGGGCCGTTTCTAGGTAATTTTGACTATTGGGCGAATCTTGCTAAATAATCCCCCCTGTGCAGTCCCCATACTAATAACCTCTCTGTGCTGTCCCCATAGTAATAACCCCCCCATGCTCTCCCCCATAGTAATAATCCCCCCTATGCTCCTCCCCATAGTAATAATCTCCCTTGTGCAGTCCCAATAGTAATAATCCCCCTTGTGCTCTCCCCCATAGTTATAATCCCCCCATGGTTTTTCCACACATAGTAATAATCCCCCTGTGTAGTCCCCATATAAATAATGCCACCTTTGCAGTCCCCATGGTAATAATCCCCCCTGTGCTGTCCCCATAATAATAATCCCCTCTGTGCTTCCACCCATAGTAACAATCCCCCATTACGCCTGTTGGAGGGAGATGTGTGGGGGGAGGCAGCAGCGGCCTCGCAGGTACTGAGAGGTTGAGGTCCGGGGGGGTTCCACCAGCGCCCCCTAGCTTTCGGTGCCTGGTTTGATCACCCAGACCGCCCGCCACTAGAGACAACCCCGGACCTTTGAGAAGACTTTCCTGGGTTAAAAAATAGTCTTATACCCAAGTAAATACTGTAATAATCGACTGGGCGGCCTTGCTGCAGTGTTTACATTAGACTGCAGACTGACCAAGGCCAATGGTTACACAAGAGTGCGGACTGACTAGTGGTGGCATTTACACTAGACTGGCCAGAGGTGGTAGTTACACTAGACTGAGGATTGGTCAGGGGAAGTGTTTGTATAAAACTGTGGATGGACCATAACTCAGACAGCCTCTTTAAGGACATAAAATCATCACTTGTAACTACAATTATGAATCTCGTCTCTTAAAGCTACTCTGTACCCACAATCTGACCCCCCAAACCACTTGTACCTTCGGATAGCTATTTTTAAACCAAGATCTGTCCTGGGGTCCGTTTTGCAGGTGGTGCAGTTATTTTTCTAAAAAACAACTTTTAAAATTGCAGCCCGTGCCAAACAGGTGTATCTGTGCCCTAACTTTGCACCACTCCTCTGTCCCTCCTCCCCACTCTCTTCACCATAAGCAATGCCACTGGAACATTTTTTTCATGCTGAACATTGCACAGGTGCTTAACGATCCAGCCCATGTGCCGGGCTGACACAGGTGGGGAATAGGAGGCAATCTGCCTTGAGCATTCCTAGTGATGAAGAGGGTGTGGAGGAGGGACGGAGGGGTGGTGCAAAGTTAGGGCACAGATACTCCCGTTTGGCATGGGGCTGCCAGTTTAAAAGTTGTTTTTTAGCACAATAACTGTATCACCTGCCAAACAGACCCCAGGACAGATCTTGGATTAAAAGCAGCTATCCGAAGGTACAAGCGGTTTGGGGGGGAGGGGGGGGGGGGTCAGATTGTGGGTCGCTTTAAACTAAACAAATTACCTGGTTCTAATGGGTCCAAAAATTAGCCCTTGAACTACTTCTGTATCTGTATTCAGTTTAATGAAGTAGGTTCCGTGCCAAAAGAAACACCCAAGCAACAATTATAACACCTATGAAACTGGGCAAGGATCCAAATATATCTCCCAACTTTTCATCTATTACCTTTCTTCATGTTAACACGAAACTATATGTAAAAGTATTAACCTTAAGGGAATCTGTCAGCTGTAATTCACGGTCCAAACCACTGACACTATTAGATAGCTGTTTGGTCGAGGAGACACATTGGGGGAGATTTATCAAACATGGTGTAAAGTGAAACTGGCTCAGTTGCCCCTAGCAACCAATCAGATTCCACCTTTCATTTTCCAAAGAGTCTGTGAGGATTGAAAGGAGGAATCTGAATGGTTGCTAGGGGCAACTGAGCCAGTTTCACTTTACACCATGTTTGATAAATCTCCCTAATTGTATCTTTCAAATTTCTGTCTGTGTTTCCAGAATGTAGAAAAATACTTTTCTTATAAAGTAAAAAGTGTCAAATAGGTTTTCCCGAGCCCCTGAAGTGCACCAAGCTGTAACCCTTCCTAATTGAACCTCCCAAACCTGATCCTGCTGGGGACTCAGCTTCCAGATTTCAAGCAGGGGGGAGAGAGAGGAGACACAATTCAGCTGGCAATTCAGGAGCTTGGAAGAGCCTTGTTGACTCCTTGTTCCAAAGAATCAAATCATTTCTCTACATCCTGTAAGCACAGATAAATATTTGAAAGGTACCATATGTCTCCTTGACCTAAGAGCAAGCTAACCGTGTGAGCAGTTTGGAACATAAATTACAGCTGACAGATACCCTTTAACCCCTTGCCTCCGCAGCCTTTTTTCGCCTTAATGCCCAGGACCTATTTTTCAAATCTGACCTGTCTGTCTTTATATAGTTATAACTTGGCAGTGCTTTTAACTATCACGGTTGTTCTGACATAGTTTTTTCATGATATATTCCTCTTTATGTTTGTGGTATACTTCGGTTGATACACTCAGTGGTTTTTGTATGGTTAAACCCCTCCCCCTCCCCCCGTAGCCATGTGATCGCTCGCACGGCTTCGGGGGGGGGGGGGGGGGCGGAGGGAGTGGATCTCCCTCCGGATTCCCCATATACGCTGACCGCAGTGCCTATGGGGTTAACGGCCCAGGGGTAGCGGAGCTGCGGTCAGGGGCAGCAGGAAGAGGCTGTATGAGACAGCCTCCTCCCGTTGCCCGATCGCCACTAGGGAAAGCGGGGGGAGGCAGCGAAAGGATGACATTCTGGGAACATCATTTTGCAGGAACTACCAGCATTACATGACATTCCCCAAACGTCATATTGCTTCGAGGGGTTAATATTTTACCCACGCTTATTAAATCTGACCAAGTTGGGTTCATAAGAGAGAGGTAGGCACTTAATGGTACTTACGGATTTATTAACCTTGTCAGATGGGCGGATGTTTGTATTTCCTGCACTAGCGTTCAAGACTATAGTGCTCAAATTACCCTTGTAATAAAGGAAATGTGTCACCTAAACAGTTGATTACTATTCTGAGCCAGGTATTGAAAAATGTTGGGGACTGCCATCTTACCTGAGGTTTTTAAAAGCATACCTGTCATGATGTGCGGTGACCCCATCTGCATGCATTCCATTCTGCTGCTGGAAGTTTGGGTATCCATGGATACGACCACGCTGGGTCAGTTACGTGGATGAGCCCCATTCTGATCCAATAAGACTTGTGCAGAAAACTGACCTGGTTTGGTACTTCCCCCTCAGTGCTGCAATCTCCTAAATAGCATATTAATAAAACAGAATTTCATGAAAAAGGGAGAAATTAAAAAAATTACCTTCTCCCTCAGCATCTCCAGCCCTCTGGGATCTTAAAAGCAGGTTAGATTATTTCAACCTGCTGTCAGTCTCCCTTTAAAAAAAATGGTTTTACTACGTTAATTTTACTAGTGAGACTAGACAAGGGTGCCGCATATGTAACAAGAATTTCCCATGGTGCTTAAATACTAAAGCACAGCAGGCAGGGCCTTATTTATCACTAGGCACCCGTGTTCCAAGGCCTAGAGCAGCACCT
Source organism: Dendropsophus ebraccatus (assembly GCF_027789765.1). NCBI lineage: Eukaryota > Metazoa > Chordata > Amphibia > Anura > Hylidae > Dendropsophus > Dendropsophus ebraccatus. The sequence goes on along the minus strand of NC_091454.1, from coordinate 57,897,087 downwards.
CGCAGGGGTGTCCCACCTACTGTTCAGACTTGCCAGTAAATCTGGTGTATGGTGGAATTTTTCAGGTCTGGTATGGGTGTTATCTAGTCACAATATGGCAGTGTTGTTCAGGTCTTGTGTGGTGCGGTTATTCAATCACAGTATGGTGGTATTGGTCAGGTCTGGTGTGGCGGTGTTATCCAGTCACAGTATGGTGGTATTGGTCAGGTCTGGTGTTGCAGTGGTAAATGTGACACATGGAGCTATGACCTACCAATCCTGTGGTGAGAATTCCTTCAGACATTATGCAGACCGCTCTAATCATTGATTTAATGTGGAAATTTGTTTATGTGTTAAGCAGTTAAAAACCATGAAAAACGCGTTTCAGACAGTGTTTCTACATGTAAAGAAATGTGACTAAAACCACGCTCCAAAAGATGGGGCATCTTTAAGTTTAGTGCTTAGTGCCGCAGCAGCTGTTAACAGCTGACACCAGGGCACCAATTTTAAATTTCCTACTCATAAAAAGATATAAAAGGGACTTTTTAGCAAGAAAAAATAATGCTATAAAGCCCAACCTATTATAATGTAAAGTCAGTAAAGTACAGCAGCGTCACAGGTTGCTAGCACTGGGTGACTGCTTCCCTTCACTGCATCTTATTTATCATCATTTATTCATTTCTTTTTATTTATTTATTTATGCCACATTGAGTATTTATTTTACATTGTTACTATATACAGGCATGAAGGGTGGGCATTATTACTATATAGAGGCACAGTGGCCACTATTACAGGGAGCTAAGGGGACAGTAGTATTGTACGGGGGCATGGGGGTTATTAATAATAAACAGGAGCACAGGGGGCTTATTACTATTTGGGGGCACAGGGGTCATTATTTCTATATGGAGGCACTCACAACATTATTATTGTATGGGGCACAAGGCAAGATTATTAAAATATAGAAGCACCGGGGAACATTATTTCAATAGGGAGCAATATTACAGTTTGGCGGCTCAGAGGCTTAATTACTGCTGTATGACGGCATAATAACTGTAAGGAAAGCACAGGGGGCATTATTTATGTATAGGGAACTGTTACTCTTCGGGGCCTCTGGGGACATTGTTACTGCATGGGAGTTTAAGGGGCATTAAGATCGTATGAAGGCACAGTGAGGTTATTATATGACAGCAAAAGGGTGTGCATATCACTGCAGCATGTAAATTAAAAATGACAATCTTTTATTAGGTGTGCATTAAAATCTATCCAGTGCATGTGGATGTGCAGTCAGCATAAAGATGCAGAAATATTGACCCAAAACAAAAACAACAACAAGCACAAATCACTAGACAACAGGGTACAGTGACAGCTAAACAGTCTTCCCCTACAACTGGGTTCCTCAGGAGACCAAAATTTAAAGAAGTTAAAAAGAAATGACATTTTTTCCATTATACCTCCAAAAAAGGATTAATAAAAATCAATCAATAGGTTTCATAAATACCAAAATGGTGGCAATATAAAATAAACAAGACCTCATTTGGCTGTGTGGGCAAAAATGAAACAACATGACCCTTGGAGGGTGGCAATGAAAAATGTATGAAAAATTGCTTTGTCATTAAGGTCCAAAATAGGCCTAGCACTAAGGGGTTAAAGGGGTATTCCCATTCCATAGTTGAACTTGTCTAAATAAATATTTTGTCAAATATATTAATATAGCCTCCTTCTCCTTAGATTTAGCCTCATCCAGTTTAATGTCTCCCTGAGCCCCCATATAGTAGTTTGTTTCCTCTGTGTTCCTATATATTAGTTAGGCCCCTATGTGCATCCATATAGTAGGCAGGCCCCCCAGTATGTTGTGTACCCATGTAGCTTTCCCCTGTATGTCATCCTCCCAGTAGTTAGCTTCTGACTGCTGTTAACCTTATTGATCTGTAGAACTAGAAGAAATGTGTCCTCATAATGAATGGAGTTCACCATGGGTAAGCAGCTAGCTCTCCATTCATTTATTCATCATGGGACTTCAGAGCATTGCTAGCACTCAGGTACATTGAAAAGCCACATGTAGAACAAATGGTGTGACTCATCCAAGGTGTGCTCTCCATTCATTCTAGGGGTAATGTGACCTCTGTTCCTGTGATAGGTAGGGGTTCCATCAGTTGGACGACCTTTGATCAGCTTATTATTCCCTATCCACATACCCCTTTAACAAATCATGCTAAGTCAGTTGTGCTGAAGGATCCTGATGCTGGACAAATGCCTAAAATACTAAATGAGTAAAATGAAAGTAAATAAATATCAGCATATGACTTTTTTTTAATATATATTTGATATAAAAATTAAAACAAATACAGGATCTCAGAAACTAGTAGAGACTGGATACCAAGTAGGATGTTATAAATCTTAAAAGTAAACCTTTAGGACTTATATAGAAGGAATGTTTTTCCCGGATGTGCGCTTAAGCTGTCTTCATAGAGAACAATCTTTAAGGTAAATAGACTCAATATCAAACGAAAGAGCTGGTGATGCCAAAGATTGTTAAACATTGTCAGGACATTATTTGACTCTAAGTGGCAGTGTTGTACAAAAGATATGTAAAGACTCTCCAACTGATATAACTTCAGTAGATTCACTTCTCCATTAACATTGGAAGTCACAAAAAGTGTGTTATCATGTTCACCAAAAATGCTCAACATTCTGCTAAGATAGATCCCAGTGGTTTAGGACTTATTGACCGCAAGCTATAGTCGTTTCCCGGTTTGGCCACGCGTCAGTGCAATGATGGTTGCTGGTACATTATTCTAGATTAGGTGGGCTGATTGGCCTTTGGTTGTGTCTTTAATTGAAAAGCCATTGAATTTAATAGTAAAAACAGTGAAAGGAAGGTGAAAAATTTGAAACTAAAGGATAATGTTCAGTGTTTGCTAAAGATTTCCAAAACTATTTGTCACGATCATTGTTTTGACGTCCGAGGAAACAATGTCCATCATTTTATACACTGTGTTCATTCCATTGATTTGCATTGCAAAAATGGATGTGGCTGCATGCAGTTTATTTCCTGAATGTATAATTAACCCCTTAAGGACAGAGCCAATTTCTATTTTTGTTTTCGTTTTCGTTTTTTCCTCCTTGTGCTTAAAAGGCCATAGCACTTGCATTTTTCCACCTAGAAACCCACATGAGCCCTTATTTTTTGCATCACTAATTGTACTTTGCAATGACAGGCTGAATTTTTGCATTAAGTACACTGCGAAACCAGAAAAAAATTCAAAGTGTGGTGAAATTGAAAAACAAAACGCATTTTGTTTATTTGGGGGAAATGTGTTTTTACGCCATTCGCCCTGGGGTAAAACTGACTTGTCATGCATGTTCCTCAAGTCGTTACGATTACAACGATATATAACATGTATAACTTTTATTGTATCTGATGGCCTGTAAAAAATTCAAACCATTGTCAACAAATATACGTCACTTAAAATCGCTCCATTCCCAGGCTTATAACGCTTTTATCCTTTGGTCTATGGGACTGTGTTAGGTGTCATTTTTTGCGCCATGATGTGTTCTTTCTATCGGTACCTTGATTGCGCATATACGACTTTTTGATCGCTTTTTATTACAATTTTTCTGGATTTGATGCGACCAAAAATGCTCAATTTTGCACTTTGGGATTTTTTTGCGCTGACGCCGTTTACCGTGCAAGATCAGGAATGTGATTAATTAATAGTTCAGGCGATTATGCACGTGGCGATAGCAAATATGTTTGTTTATTTATTTATTTATTTACTTGTATTAATAACCTGGGAAAAGGGGGGTGATTCAGACTTTTATTAGGGGAGGGGGCTTTTTACTATTACCAACATTTTTTTTTTTACTTTTACACTTATACTAGAAGCCCCCCTGCTGCTGCAGCCGGAAGTAAACGAGTGCCGAGCCGGGGACAGCGCCATCTTGGAGCAGTCCCCGGCCGGTTTCAGTTACGGAGATCGCTCCTCTGGGATGTTATCTCCCCACTAGACACCAGGGATGACGCTGCGTCCGGTAATCGGATGCAGCTGTAAACTTTGACAGCTGCATCTGATTACTGTATTAGCGGGCACAGCGATCGGACCGTGCCCGCTAATACCTGCGGTCCCGGGCTACAAGCGGCTACCGGGACCGCCGCGGTTCAGAGCGGGGTCGCCGCGTGGCCCCGCTCTGAACGTCCCTAACGGCATCAGGGCGTAAATATACGCCCTATGTCGTTAAGGGGTTAAGGTGATCCCAAGCACAGCCTACTGCGTCTTTATTTACACCCACAAATAAAAAGTACACATTCAGAAACAGAGTGTAGTCATTCATAGACTATATTCAGGCTATTAAAGTGAATGGATGTGCCACCCTCGTCTCTCTCCTTACTGACAGGGATAGAAATGCTCAGCTCCACTTGGTCTAGCATTTGGTGGGGGTCTCCCCACAAAGACCCTGACCAATTCAAACTTTTAAGACAAATTTGGTCAGCTCTCCTACAACACCATTCACAGTGTGCAGGAACACGTTGCTATAGCTGAAATTGCAAACACACAAAAACACAAAAAAAATGCAACAGCTCACCACTAATGGCAAGACACAGACCCAATACTGATATGAAAATTGCTCAAAGCAGCCCCCCAACTGCTAAAAAAAATCTCCATAAAAATAATGAGGCTCTTGGTTACCATTTGCAAATAGTTTAAACCTTCCCAACACAGTAAGGTGGCCTCATGCCCGGGATGAACCTACACTTTACTTTGGCCTCTACATGGCATATATAAGCCTATGCTCTGGGAATGCAGGATCCATCTAATATTGGAAAAATAATACCAATACTAATGCCTCATTATTTTTATGGAGATTTTTTTAGAAGTTGGTGGGATGCTTTTAGGTGATTTTCATATCTGCATTGGGTCTGTGTCTTGCCATTAGTGGTGAGCTGTGGCACTGTTTTGTGTTTCTGTGTGTTTGCAATTTCAGCTTTAGCATTGTGCCCCTGCATTGTGGTGGGATGGTTTACACCAGGGGTCCCCAAACTTTTCACACAGGGGGCCAGTTCACTGTCCCTAAAACTGTCGGTGGGCCGCACTATAAAAAAACAAACTATAATTAAATCCCAGTGCAAAATGCCACACACACCCCAAAGTAAAAGCATCCCTCTTTCTTTCCACCCCTCACCCAGCCCCCACTCAACCCCTCACTCCCCCTCAACCAGCCTCCCCTCACTCCCCCTTCATCCCCTCAACCAGCCCCCTTACTCCCCCTTCACATCCTCAACCAGCCCCCCCATATAGTTATATTGTCCTCCTGCAATGTCCCCATAGTTATATTGTCCCCCTGCAATGTCCCCCATATAGTTATATTGTCCCCCTGCAATGTCCCTCATATAGTTCTATTGTCCCCCTGCATTGTCCCTATATAGTTATATTGTTCCCCTGTAATGTCCCCCATATATATATTGTCCCCCTGCAATGTCCCCAATATAGTTGTATTGTTCCCCTGCAATGTCCCCCATATAGTTATTTTGTCCCCCTGCAATGTCCCCCATATAGTTATATTGTCCCCCTGCAATGTCCCCCATATAGTTATATTGTCCCGCTGCAATGTCCCCATATAGTTATATCGTCCCCCTGCAATGTCCCCCATATATATTGTCCCCCTGCAATGTCCCCCATATAGTTATATTGTCCCCCTGCAATGTCCCCCATATACTTATAATGTCCACCTGCAATGTCCCCCATATACTTATAATGTCCCCCTGCATTGCTACAAAAAAAAAATTATACCTCACCTAATACTGTCTTCATCTCTCCTGGCCTCTTCTCTCCTCTTTAGCCAGTCACCAGAGGGATCCCCCAGCAGGTGCAGCGACGTCATCACTGCCCCTTCCGGAGGATCCCTCAGAGATCATTTCCAGGTTACATCCGGGGCGGGGGGTCGGTGGTCCGTACGGCGCCGAGGAGGCAGGCTGCAGGGCAGACATCTCACACTGCTCCGCGATCTGAGGTCCGTTGCACATCCCCCCCCTCCCCGACCACCGACCCGGATGTAACCTAGAAACCATCTCTGAGGGATCCTCCGGTAGGGGCAGTGATGACGTCGCTGCACCTGCTGGGGGATCCCTCCGGCGACTGACCGGAGGGATTCCTAGAGTGAGAGGGGCCCGGCCCGCCCGGGGGTAACGGTGTGGAAGTGTGGCGGGGGCAGGATAAATAGCCTCGGGGGGCCGCAAGCGGCCCGCAGGCTGTAGTTGGGGGACCCATGGTTTACACCATGGATCTCCAAACTGCGGCCCTCCAGCTGTTGCAAAATCACAATTCCTATCATGGCCGGACAGCTAAAGCTAAAGCTTTGGATTTGGCTATTTAGGCATGATGGGAAATGTAGTATTGCAACAGCTGGAGGGCCGCAGTTTACACTATTTGCAAATGGTATACCAAGAGCCTTATTATTTTATTCTAATGCAGCTGATAAGTAATAGAAGACTTGAAAATTTTTAATAGAAGTAAATTACACATCTGTGGCAATTGCTTGGACCAGTTGATTTGAAGGAAAAATCTTTTTGGTGAACTACCGCTTTAACCTCTTCACAACAGCCATACAGCTTGAGGCTAGGTTCAGACGCTGTAACTGTGCGGCTGTATTTGCGGCTGTAATTGTGCGGCGGTATTTTTGGTGGTTCGTGTGTATGCTTGGAAGTATAGGATATGCGGCTGCACAGTGCACACTATCTATGAATCTACGGCCTGATCGTAAACGGACCCGTAAAAAATGAACAAGACTATTGTTTGCGACTGGACATGCGGCCGAGGATTGACAGGCGGTCCGTACGGAGTACTTCAAAAATAGCCGGCAATGATGCCGAATGCCGATGCCTCTAATAGTTAATATATTGAATTACTAAAACACATTTTCTTTGTAATAAAGACACTTTCATTGTTCAATAATTTATTTCTAACGAATCCATCATTTTGCAATTAAATATACTGTTAAAATAAATAGATATATAAATAAATGTATATTTATCTATATATTTATTTTTTGACAGTATATTTAATTGCACAATGATGGATTCGTTAGAATTAAATTATTGAACACCGAAACTGAATTTATTTCCACGAAAATGTGCTTTATTAATTAAATATTAATTAGTACAGGAAGCTCCATAAGCCGTTAATTCATATTCCCGGCAATAGAGCATTCTGTACTAATCATCACTTAACTTTAATTAAAACATCAAATGTTTCTTCTAATTATGTTATCACAATAGCATTATTAGAAGAAACATTTAGAATTATATGTGCGCTCAGCTGATTGGCTGTTCGGCTGAGCGCACATATAATGACCCGGTCCGCAGCACAGTCACTTCATTGTGCTGCGGACCAGCGAAGAGGACACATCGGGGTGAGTATAGAGCTCTCCCCACCCCCTCCCCTGCACTGCACCCCTCCCAGCAAGGAAGGGGGGGTCACTTAACCCCTTCCTTGCTGGGATGGGTGCAGTCTGGCATCAGTCTGGCCCCCAAGGGGTTAAGGGGGATGCAATACATCCTCCCTTAACCCCTTGGGGGCCAGACTGTAAGCAGCGATCTGTAAAGATGCTGCATACTGTAAGGAGCACAACACCGCTCACAATGATGGGTGTTGTGCTCCTGTTTGTGTTTTTTTTGTGTGTTTCTCCCTTTTTGTTTTTCAGATATCGGTATCCTGTGGATTACGTGGACTACGTCGATGACCAGCGGTTGTTGTTTTAATTTTTTTAATAAAATGGTCAATGAGGGGTGTGGGGGTGTTTTTATTTGAATAAAAATTTTTTTAAACTTGTGTCTTCTCTTTATTTCTTTACTTTATAGACTTAGTAGTGGAAGCCGGCTAATAGACGGAATCCATTACTAAGTTGGGGCCTAGTGTTAGCCGGTATAAAATGGCTAACACTAACCCCCTATTATTACCCCAGTACCCAATGCCACCAGGGGTACTGGGAAGAGCCGGGTGCCAGTGGTCCCGGAGCGTCAAAATTGGCGCTCCTGGACCGGGCGGCAGCAGGCTGGTAAGATTTAGGCTGGGGAGGGCCTAAACCAATGGCTCTTAACACCCTGGTGTTACCAGGCTGCTGTCGTTTGGTTTTTAACCCGGCTGGTTATAAAAATAGGGGGGACCCTATGCGTTTTTTTTTTAAATTATTTATTTATTTAAAAAAAAACGCATAGGGTCCCCCCTATTTTTATAACCAGCCGGGTTAAAAACCAAACGACAGCAGCCTGGTAACACCAGGGTGGGAAGAGCCATTGGTTTAGGCCCTCCACAGCCTAAATCTTACCAGCCTGCTGCCGCCCGGTCCAGGAGCGCCAATTTTGACGCTCCGGGACCACTGGCACCCGGCTCTTCCCAGTACCCCTGGTGGCATTGGGTACTGGGGTAATAATAGGGGGTTAGTGTTAGCCATTTTATACCGGCTAACACTAGGCCCCAACTTAGTAATGGATTCCGTCTATTAGCCGGCTTCCACTACTAAGTCTATAAAGTAAAGAAATAAAGAGAAGACACAAGTTTAAAAATTTTTTTATTCAAATAAAAACACCCCCACACCCCTCATTGACCATTTTATTAAAAAAATTAAAACAACAACCGCTGGTCATCGACGTAGTCCACGGAATCCGACGTAATCCACAGGATACCGATATCTGAAAAACAAAAAGGGAGAAACACACAAAAAAAAACACAAACAGGAGCACAACACCCATCATTGTGAGCGGTGTTGTGCTCCTTACAGTATGCAGCATCTTTACAGATCGCTGCTTACAGTCTGGCCCCCAAGGGGTTAAGGGAGGATGTATTGCATCCCCCTTAACCCCTTGGGGGCCAGACTGATGCCAGACTGCACCCATCCCAGCAAGGAAGGGGTTAAGTGACCCCCCCTTCCTTGCTGGGAGGGGTGCAGTGCAGGGGAGGGGGTGGGGAGAGCTCTATACTCACCCCGATGTTGTCTCTTCGCTGGTCCGCAGCACAATGAAGTGACTGTGCTGCGGACCGGCTCATTATATGTGCGCTCAGCCGAACAGCCAATCAGCTAAACGCACATATAATTCTAAATGTTTCTTCTAATAATGCTATTGTCATAACATAATTAGAAGAAACATTTGATGTTTTTATTAAAGTTAAGTGATGATTAGTACAGAATGCTCTATTGCCGGGAATATGAATTAACGGCTTATGGAGCTTCCTGTACTAATTAATATTTAATTAATAAACACATTTTCGTTGAAATAAATACAGTTTCTTTGTTCAATAATTTAATTCTAACGAATCCATCATTGTGCAATTAAATATACTGTCAAAAAATAAATATATATATAAATATACATTTATTTATATATCTATTTATTTTAACAGTATATTTAATTACAAAATGATGAAATCGTTTACATTTAATTATTGAACAATGAAAGGGACTTTATTACAAAGAAAATGTGTTTTATTAATTCAATATATTAACCATGAGAGGCATCGGCTATAGTGCAGGGGATCGCAAACCCCGGTAATAGCGATTCATGTAAACTGTTTCACTGCTTTCCCAGATGCATCCAGAGGTGTTTGCATCACTTTCTTAAGATTTTATTTGTTATTTTTAGTTGAACCAGATTTCCAAGTAAATTACCGTATGTTTTGAGCCGCATGTCTATTTTTTCCCACGGCCGCAGTTTCACCCGCACATTTACAGCCGCATAAAAATACAGCCGCACAGTTACAGCGTCTGAACCTAGCCTTAGACATTCCAACTGCTAATGATCCATGCAGTTGGAATGTATGTATACACTGCTGGTGTGGAAGGGGAATTTAACATGTGTTGTGCTGCTTCAGTGTGAGCAGCACCACACACATTAAAGTATCAGCAGTAGGGACTTCACTGCTGACCGCCATTGACCGCTTTAAGGGAGGGAAAAGGGGGAAAAATTCTCATCCTGATGTCCCTCGGGTGTTGTGGACCGAATCCCTTGGGTCCCATATTCGTCTAAATTTATCTACAACTGAATTAAGGGCTGAGAGATATTCCATGCGCCTAACATCAGCTATTCTATTCAGCAATTGCTACCGGGACAGGGGGGCTGAGGATTTCCAGTTAACCGCTACCGGACATTTAGCTGCGGTAAGTATATGCAACAATAATTTGGCTGGATTCTTTCTCATAGATTTCGGGGGCAGAATAAGCAGGTAGCTACCACTGAGAGGACCGAACATATAAGATCCTTTACCATCCGCCAGTACTCTCGCAGTAAAGGGCAATCCCAGAATATGTGAAATAGGGTCCCCCTATTACAAGAGCAACACCAACATAAATCTTGGACCTCTGGGAAAATACGATGCAATAGGTCTGGTGTGTGGTACCAGAACAGCAGGAGTTTAAATTGTTTTTCTTTAAATGACACACAGGACAAGGATTTAGCTGCCTTTGACCAGACAATTTGCCAGGTCTCTATAGGCAAGGTTCTACCAAGATAGGATTCCCATCTGGTCTTGTAGCCATGTCGGGCAGCAGGGAAATCTAGAGGCGCTAGAAGACCATAAATTTTGGAAATCAGTCCCCTGGTGGACACTGCACATTTACAAAGCCATTCAAAGGGGGTAGGTTTAGATGCCGATTCAGAGCCATAGAGTGTTTTCACCCAGTGAGTAAGTACTTCATAGAAGGGATGAGCCTGTGGTAGTAATGCATACCTTTCTTGTAATTTAGGGAAGGGCAGGAGTTTTCTCTGAAACACATCCACTATGTTTGCCAGGTGAAATAGTTTTGCCGTTTGCCTTGGTCGTATCATGGGACCAATCATGCTTTCTGGGATAGATGGATTATAGAGGATGGGAATCAGAGAAGTACGCAATGATTGTAGAGGATACAGCTTGGTAGCTGAAACCTAGATGTCTTTAGTTAATTTCATAGGGCCCAACAATGAGATGCTACCTTTTATTCCCTGTGGAGACCAGATCAAGACCCCTGGGTGAATTGGAGCAATCCATCATAATTTTTCTATTTCAAACCACCTAGAGAAGGCCTGGAGAGCCGTCCATGATGGTATTCTGCAAAGGTGGGCTGCTAATAACAAAACAGGTCGGGCACCCCCATGCCACCCCTAGAAGTCCTGGACAACATCACCGAAGCCAGTATTTTATGATGCCCTTTGTTCCATATAAACCTAAAAAATTTAGATTAAAGGTCTTTGAAGGCCGATTTGGGGATGGGTACTGGGAGAGTTTCTAAGAGGTAAAGGATTTGGGATAGAATGGACATTTTTATCGCCGTGATCTGGCCAATGAGAGAGAGAGGGAGCATAGCCCATTAGGAGAGTAAGGTAGAAATCTAACTAAACAGGGGGAGAAAATTGTGTTTATATAAAGTCGTAAATGAGGCTGTAATATTCGTACCCAGATACCTGAGGGATGTGGTCCTCCATGTATAGGGGTACAATGCTTTAGGATTGTCTACTACAGGCTGTGGGAGGTTAAGTGGAAGGGCTTCTGTTTTTGTCTGATTAATTTTGTACCCAGAAAGCCAGCCATATTCATCTAGCAAATTATGAAGATTGTGAATGGATAAATATGGGTTCCGTAGAGATAACAAGATGTCATCTGCAAAAAGTGACAATTTAAGTTCCCTATCCTGGACCTGTATACCTTGGATGTCCGGGTAAAGACGGATCTGAGCTGCTAGAGGTTCTATACATAAAATAAAAAGTAGAGGCGAGAGGGGACACCCCTGCTGAGTCCCATTGCCAATCACCAGTCTAGAGGTGGTAGCATGTGGGAGACACACCATTGCTCCTGGTTTGGAGTACAGGGCCTGTATAGCCGTCAAGAACGATCCATGAACTCCAGAGTGGCATGGAGAAATGGCCAACCTAGCCTATCAAAGTCCTTTTCCGCATCCAACCCAAGGAGGAGTCCTGAAGCATTAGATATGTTCATAACTTCTATAAGATCAATGGTGCAGGAGGGCCCCCAATCTATTGGCCAACACCTTGGTAAAAAATTTTAGGTCAGCATTCAGTAATGATATAGGTCGGTAGCTACCGCACTCAGATGGGTCCTTGCCCGGCTTTGGTATGACAGTGATAAAAGATTCTAGTAAAGTCTGTGGTATTGGGGACCCAGATAAAAAAGGAGTTATATAGGGGCAACAGGTTGGGGGACAATTCATTGATGAAAGATTTCTAATATACGTACTTTAACCCATCGGGGCCAGGGGCTTTACCGTTAGGTAGTTCCTTCAGCACTTCAAGTAGTTCCTCTAGAGAGATGGGGGCATTAAGCACTTCTCTACCAGTCTCCGAGAGGGTCGGAAACAAACACGAGTGTAAGTAATCTTGGAGGCATGTAGAACGGTGTATTGGGTCTGTAGGCAACTCAGATGGAAGAGAGTACAATTTGGAGTAGTAGTCTGCAAACAAAGAAGCTATACGGGTCTTTGACAGCCTGTGGGGAAGCCTGGGCCCTGCCGTCTCGTAACTGGGAGGCCAACAAGGTATCAGCTTTATTGGCACGCTCATAATATTTATGTCTAGTATATGCAAAAAACAAAGTTTCAGCAGCACAAGAAAAAAAGAATGAGGGTGCAAGTCTCACCAAACCGGACCCAGGTTCGTATATAATATCCAAGAAGATGTAGGAGACCGCACTTCCAAAAAGAATATCCACTTTATTCACACCAATGCAACGTTTCGGCTCTATGTGTGTAGCCTTTCTCAAGCAGTGATACAAAACACTCCAATGTCAGAGTATATATGCATGTGTCCATAATCGCAAGTAATTAATCAATCAAGTGAAAAATACATAAACAATGTGAATAATATGTGATCGATAATAGCAAAATGGTGCATCAACACAGGTTTTTATAAAGAACTAGTAGGAGACCAAGCTCTCATGGTCCTAAGTTGTGATCAACATAAGTACAGTGCAGAAAAAAATATACAAACATAATGAGGTGACATTCACAGCTGTGATAACAAACAAAAACAAGGATACATACATACAAAGCGCCAAAGCAGGGAATCCACATGGAGAGGACCGCACCGGGAACGCTAGCGTCGCCCGCTGATGACGTCACACTCGGCTCTGCGCCCGGACCACGATAGGACGGACCACATGACATGGGGATGTCACATGATCGGCGCGATCCCGGGCCCATGCGCCGGGCAGTCACCAAGCCAGCAGCGGCAGCCCAGTAAGATCCAGAGGAAACAGCCACCATATTGGAAAAGGGAAAACTGCCCTTACAGCAAAGGTCATACAAAATATGGGTCAAAATGTTATGCTAATAAAGAGTATGGCAAAGGCTTAAACGGACTGTGGGCGATTGGATAACTAGGATAATTCATATGGGTATTACTATGGGTATTACTAATAGGGAATGAATGGTGCGGAATGACCAGTACCAAAATGGAGCACAGGGTAAAGTGTCACACAGAGCAGGGGGAGCAGCAGGTCAACAAAGGGCAAAAAGATGACTCACAACACCATACGGTCCTGTGGACACCAATGTCCTAAGAACCCACCCCATAAACCACACTAGTGCAGAAGAAATGGGGTAGGTAAAATGACCCCAAAGTGTCCCCAGCTTGTAGATCCAGTGGAGTGGAGTGGATCTACAAGCTGGGGACACTTACACCTGGTGGTATGAACATTGACTTTAAACTGTGACCTGCCACTGGTTAACTTTTTCTTTTTCTTTCCTCTTTTTCCTTTTCTTTTTTCATCCTTTGATGCCTTGCTGTGATTTTCTGCCCCCCCCCCCCCATGGTAGGAACACTTTGATACATAAGTCTCCCACCATTCTCTCTACTACATTTATATTACCACTTAACCCAAGTTGGAATTTTTTTCATCACAAACTGATTATTGTACATACATGTATATACTTTATTTGTAAATTGATTGGCTTTTCTCTCATGTTTCTTGCAGGATGAAAAACTGCTCTCAGAATGATTATGGATTGTTTTCAAGCTACTACATGCATCTGCCTGAATCCTTACATGGACCTTATTTCTCTTTTTATTTTTTGATGCCACTGCAATTTTATCTAGTGCATTTATTTATTTATTTTTGCATTCATGCACTAGCTTTTTCGGTTTCTGTCATTTTGTATGGGTGACTATATTAAAACTCATTTTTATACATTCATGGCCCATTTAATTTACTTTGGCCCCCTGTATCCACAGGATGTATAGCCCCTTGAAGCCACAGGATGCATGACCCGAGGTACGGATACATGGATGGGGTTTGTGTCTAAGCTGTGTAAATACAGTTATGCTACCGCTAGGGAGCGGATGTGATCATTTTACCTACCCCATTTCTTCTGCACTAGTGTGGTTTATGGGGTGGGTTCTTAGGACATTGGTGTCCACAGGACCGTATGGTGTTGTGAGTCATCTTTTTGCCCTTTGTTGACCTGCTGCTCCCCCTCGTCTGTGTGACACTTTACCCTGTGCTCCATTTTGGTACTGGTCATTCCGAACCATTCATTCCCTATTAGTAATACCCATATGAATTATCCTAGTTATCCAATCGCCCACAGTCCGTTTAAGCCTTTGCCATACTCTTTATTAGCATAACATTTTGACCCATACTTTGTATGACCTATGCTGTAAGGGCAGTTTTCCCTTTTCCAATATGGTGGCTGTTTCCTCTGGATCTTACTGGGCATGCGTGCGCTGCTGCTGGCTTGGTGACTGCCCGGCGCATGCGCCCGGGATCGCGCCGATCATGTGACATCCCCATGTCATGTGGTCCGTCCTATCGTGGTCCGGGCGCAGAGCCGAGTGTGACGTCATCAGCGGGCACCGCTAGCGTTCCCGGTGCGATCCTCTCCATGTGGATTCCCTGCTTTGGCGCTTTGTATGTATGTATCCTTGTTTTTGTTTGTTATCACAGCTGTGAATGTCACCTCATTATGTTTGTATATTTTTTTCTGCACTGTACTTATGTTGATCACAACTTAGGACCATGAGAGTTTGGTCTCCTACTAGTTCTTTATAAAAACCTGTGTTGATGCACCATTTTGCTATTACCGATCACGTATTATTCACATTGTTTATGTATTTTTCACTTGATTGATTAATTACTTGCGATTATGTACACATGCATATATACTCTGACATTGGAGTGTTTTGTATCACTGCTTGAGAAAGGCTACACAGAGCCGAAACGTTGCATTGGTGTGAATAAAGTGGATATTCTTTTTGGAAGTGCGGTCTCCTACATCTTCTTGGATATGTCTAGTATATACCAGCATTTTGTCAACTTGAAGGACCATTAGGTCTTTCAATTGGGAGCGAAACCCACAAGTTGTCTCAGGACAGCGATACTGGGGGTTGCAACTAATTTACGTTCCAGGGAGTGCATTCTAGCAAGTAATTGCCACTTTAAAAGACCTGTGTTTTTCTTTAGCCTGGAGAACAGAGAGACACAATGTCCTCTTAGCACTTATTTATGTGCTTCCCAGAGTGTTGACAACGAAGAGACACTACCAGCATTTTCCAGGAAGTATTGGCGAAGATACAGTATTGCGTCATAGATTCCCTGTGCTCCGGAACTCTAACCAAGAATTCATTTACTCCCCAGTGGCATTGTTTGCGGGGAGTCGCCAGTAATTTAAAGTCCAGGAGCACAGGTGAATGATCAGACCAAGTAATGCCCGTAATATCAGAGGTATCTAACAGTCTCAGACCTATAATGTTACTGAAAAAATAGTCTATGCGTGTGTGAGTGGAGTGAGGATTGGAATAAAAAGAGAAGACCTTTTCGGAGGGGTGGGAAATCCGCCATAAATCAAAAAGTTGGTATTTACGTTTAAGTAGCCGAAACCTCTGAGAGAGTTGAGTTAAAGAGGCCGGTATGGACCCTGGCTTCAAAAACTGTCTATTGGTGAAAAGGGCATGTTAAAGTTACCTCCAATTAGGAGTATTGGGTAGGCTAGGGGCTGCAAGGTATTGGAAATAGGTGGAAACAATCGGGAGAGAAAGCGTATTTGGCGTGTTAGGGCAATACAAATTACATAAAAGGACAGGTGTGTTCTGTAAGCTCCCGACCACTATGACATAATGAACGGAAGTCCATAGGCCATAGGAAAGTGACTGGCAAAGTTAAAAGCACTTGAGCTGTCATGGTGCGTCTCCTGAACAAAGGCTATATCTGCACGGGATGACCTCAACTCTTTATGCTGTCGAATTGGTGATATGCTCCTAAAGTCTGCCTCAGGCAAATATTATTAGACCAAGATATCATGTCCAGATCATACAGGACAAAGCAATCCTCCCACAACAAAGCATAGGTGGTAAGAATCATGTAGGCATTAAAGACACATTGGAGCCGCCAAAGCAAATGGTGTAAACCCCATGCATCGACACCATGGCCAGGCGAAGCTTATAATAGAAAAGGCAGCATTCTTTAATGTGGCTACGGGTTTCAGCTTTTCAATACACATGTTAGTTGTCAGGAATGTTCAGTAGCCTAGTGTGAACTGAGCCTGGTTTTTTGCTTTTGTGTGACACATCCGGTTGCTTTTCAGCTTCCGGCAATGCAAGAGTTACACTGAACTCTGCTAACCTTGATTGCTGCACCTGAGCAAGTCTGTTTGATTGACATGTTTCTCTGCCTATCTGCAACCTGGAGGATCAGAGCACCGGTCCAATGGGGATCCGCATCTGGCTCTTGATCCTCATAAAAGAAAGCTGACCCTGTGGGCTGGCTATTAAGGTTCACACCCTGATTCCAGCTTCCCCTGTCTACTCATTGCGATCCCCGTTCCTAATCCCTCTGCTTGTTTGACCTGTTATCTGACCTTCCGCCTGACATCTGACTATCTGATTCTTACATGACTTTGTACCGCGTTGCCCTTTTGGTTTGGACTTTGGTTTGTCGACTTTCCCTTTGTGTTTGTTTGTCTGTCTTGTTCCATGTGACACCTATACTAGTGCAGGGATTGCCTTTGTGGTTGTCCGCGGCTACCTAGGGCCATTTGAGGAAAGTAGGTAGAGACAGTGGGTGGGCTCAGCATTAGGGCTCACTGTTTTGTCTTGTCCCTACCTCCTCTGTCCTGACATTAGTGCTTAAGAAAGGCTTTTGCGTATTGAAGAATAACAAGAGCACCGATCTCGCTTATCAATGCTATGCAAAAGCATAGCAGTGACCAGTATAAGCAATTTAATGATTGCTTAAAAAGTCCCCTAGGGGGACTTAGGAATATTTTCATTTATTTATTTTTTTTAAGTAAAAAAGTTTTTAAAAAATTACAAAGCTTCTCCCCAATAAAAGTTAACTTCCCTTTCCCATTTTACAAATTAACCCTTTAAGGACAGAGCAAATTTCGATTTTTGCGTTTTCGGTTTTTCCTCCTTGTGCATAAAAGGCCATAGCACTTGCATTTTTCCACGTAGAGACCCACATGAGCCCTTATTTTTTGCGTCACTAATTGTACTTTGCAATGACAGGCTGAATTTTTGCATAAAGTACACTGCGAAACCAGAAAAAAATTCAAAGTGTGGTGAAATTGAAAAAAAAAACGCATTTTGTTTATTTGGGTGAAATGTGTTTTTACGCCATTCGCCCTGGGGTAAAACTGACTTGTTATGTATGTTCCTCAAGTCGTTACGATTAAAACGATATGTAACATGTATAACTTATATTGTATCTGATGGCCTGTAAAAAATTTAAACCATTGTCAACAAATATACGACACTTAAAACCGCTCCGTTCCCAGGCTTATAGCGCTTTAATCCTTTGGTCTATGGGGCTGTGTCAGGTGTCATTTTTTGCGCCATGATGTGTTCTTTCTATCGGTACCTTGATTGCGCATATACAACTTTTTGATCGCTTTTTATTACAATTTTTCTGGATTTGATGCGTCCAAAAATGCGCAATTTTGCACTTTGGGATTTTTTTTGCGCTGACGCCATTTACCGTGCGAGATCAGGAATGTGATTAATTAATAGTTCGGGCGATTATGCACGCGGCGATAGCAAACATGTTTATTTATTTATCTATTTATTTACTTTTATTTATAACCTGGGAAAAGGGGGGTGATTCAGACTTTTATTAGGGGAGGGGGCTTTTTACTAATAATGACATTTTTTTTTAACTTTTACACTTATACTAGAAGCCCCCCCTTACCGGCATCAGGGGGAAAACTTACGCCCGATGTCGTTAATTGGTTAAAACATGTAGAAAAAAAAAAAAGATAGTACGGTACCCTAACGTGGAATTGTCCAAACTTTTCAAATATAATGATATTGTGCCTGCATGGTGAACTGAATAATCGGAAAAAGGAGAGAAAAAAAAAATTGCATTTTCTGCCAGGGCATTGGTTTGCACCATTACCGATGACAGTGACCCTGACAGGAGCCCAGAACGGGTGGCTGCCTCTGTCTGCTTAGCTGCAGTTATTATGAGTGGTGGCAATAGAGCTGGGCTAATAGAGTGGTCATTGGGGTTACTAGCTTCTGTACTAGGCTCTTTAACTATCCACATATAACGACACTTAGAGGGCCCATGCCCCGGATGTTTTAGGACAAAAGTTATACAATTTACCAATATACACTTATCACGGAAAAAAGCACATAAAGTGCTTCTTTCCCTGCACTTACTACTGCATCATAAAATGGTGATGTCACCCCCCGATTCTCAGAGCTGTGCGGGCTGTGGCTGCTGGAGAGGATGATGACAGAGGGATGATCAGTGTCCCTCCAGTGCCCTGTGTCCCTCAGTGTCCCCCTTCCATCATCCTTTCCAGAAGCCACAGCCCGCACAGCTCTGGGAGTTGGGTCATGACATCACTATGTTATTCAGGAAGTAAAGCCTTGATGCAGTAGTAAGTGCAGGGGGAAAAACACTTTGGGGGACATTTATGAAATGTCCACCCGAGGCATACATCAGGGAAAAGGTGCAGATTCGCCCCCCTCTCCCTGGCGTATGCCTGCCGTACGCCCCGCTTGCCTGATGGGCGCGCTGGGGTGGGGGGCAGGACAAGGCAAGGAGGAGGCTCGTAAGCAGGTTTAGATTTAGTACACCGAGCGCAGGTTCAGGAGCCCGGCCGGCCGGATTCAATAAGAGGCGTGCACCGGGGAAAATGGGGCGGGGCCTAATATAAGAATGGCGTACTTGTAAGGTCTTCATAAATCCCCCCCCCCCTTTATGTGTATTTCCTTTAATAAGTGTATATTGCTGATTTGTATAACTTTTGGGGGGCAATACAATACTATTTTTCGCCAGACTTGCTCTTCCCGATCTATCTACCTCCATGCAATTTGCTGCTTTTGACCATTTACTGTAACTGGTGTCTTTAAAGCGTAACTGTCATGTTTTTTTTATTGCAGAAATCAGTAGTATAAGCGATTTTAAGAAACTCTGTAATAGGTTTCATCAGCCAAAAAAGCCTCTTTCTGTACTCAAGAAGTGATCTCCCAGCCTCCCCCTCTCACTTCTTATCTGTGCATTATCAGGCAAACACGTCTTCATTACAGAGAAGCCAGTGAAGACAGGCTCTGCTCTCTCCATTCTAACCTTATGGAGGGGGGAGGGGCCGAGGGAGATGAGGGAGCAGGAAGAGGTGACTTGAAGGTCAGCTGTTTGGAGACTCTCTGGGCACCTAAAACGCTAAATTCAGGTGTCAGAAAGGTCAGTGCTTATCTATGAACTTACTGAGAGAAGATTGCAGGGTGTTGTGCTTTGGAGAAATCCTCCGTGCTCAGTCACTCCTCTCAGCCCCTCCCCTCTCCATAGCCACATAATGGACACCGAAATCCTGCTTCATCTGATGTGAGGGGGGAAGCTGGGAGATTGCTTTTTCAGTACAGAAGGAAACTCTTTTAGTACATAAAACCTATTACAGAGTTTCTTAAAATCGCTTGTACTGTTGATATTTAATGTTTTCAGAAAAATGACCCTGAAATGACAGTTACGCTTTAAGACTTGCATGGATAATAGAAGGGACATTTGAATGAAGTCATCCTTTTAAAGATGAAAGCTCAGTATAGCATGTACTATTATTAATACTGCCTTAATGGTCTCGATGTGCAAGTGGGTGGTCCCTACTACAGTTGGAGTTCAGCCCTTTAAATACCACTGTCCCTCAATTTAACATTATATCTCTGTTATTTGAGAAAGAGGCATTAGAACCTTGAACCACATTGTTTATAGAGATGTGGAATAATAACTCTATATACTGGTATACCCACTTTCTTACTTTTTGCGTCGGACTGATCTTCTTGAGATGGTTGCATAGATCAAGCAGATCGCTAATACGCGCACCAGCAGCCTTTTCTATCCTATCATGCCAGAGGAACCCGGAAGTGTAGAAGAACCAAAGACGCGGACAGGGCTGCCAGGAACAGCAGCTGGTGGGAATTTCGAATGATTTGTGTCTGTCACAGTCTTTTTTCATACCACCGGAGTTGTCCTTGTTAATGACCTTGTTAACAAGTCTGGTATTATATCATTTCAGACATTTTACTTAGTATGCATATTTCATTTTTACAGAAAATACAAATCACCGGCTTTCAATAAACCTTACCAGGACAATGTGCGCAAATGTAAGCCAAAAGACGTGTTATATAAGTTACAGACATTAAATCAAGTTTCAGAACAAATCCTCTAAACATTATCTAATTCAGCCATGGTGGGGGTAAATATTTGGTATGAGACATCAGTTTACTATACGATGACAGAGGGATCATCAAACACACATTTCAAAGCAAATAACAAGATTCAGTAATTCTCATTTCTTATATGTGCCAAGCAGTGACAGCGAGCAGGAGGAGCCATTGCTCTACATAGTATATAACAAGCATTGTAAACTATTGGTCTTTAGATATTTGGTTGGGTATTCATCTTAGAAAACCTGTAACCAATATTCTCAGCCATGAAGATCACACTAGTGTTTCTTTGCTTGGGCGTCTGCCTTGGTAAGATTCTTTTTCATATTGTGCACACAGATTAAGAAACTAGGAAATCTGGGGGAAAAGCAATGTTTATATTTGTATATTTAAGGGGTATTCCCATTTCAACTAATATAGTTGTACTTGTAGAGGTCATCAAGTTAAGTATTTTTACAAATACATTCAGTAGGAAACCTGTCTAATTCTCCTGATTTGGCTATTTTTTCCCTCCCATTGTTTCGATTACCATTCTGCTTTAAAAGCAGTGGCTGGTTTGTTTTAGACAATTTTGGGCACAATGGGGGAGATTTATCTAACTGGTATAAAGTAGAACTGGCTCACATTCCACTTTTCTTTCCTCACAGATTCTTTGAAAAATGAAAGGTGGAATCTGATTGGTTGCTAGGGGCAACTTCTTTACACCAGTTTGATAAATCTCCCCCAATGTTTTGTGTGTTAAACCAAGCCAACCAAAAAATGGTGAAAACTTAGGGGGAGATTTATCAAACTGGTGTAAAGTAAAACTGTCTTAGTTGCCCCTAGCAACCAATCAGATTTCACCTTTCATTCCTCACCTATTCTTTGAAAAATGAAAGGTGAAATCTGATTGGTTGCTAGGGGCAACTAAGACAATTTTACTTTACACCAGTTTGATAAATCTCCCACTAAGTCTATAAAGACTATAAAAGCTTGGGCTAGATTTCAAAACAGTCTTAGTTTAAACTATCTAAAAATTAAGCATTATGGGGGAGATTTATCAAACATGTTGTAAAGTAGAAATGTCTTAGTTGCCCCTAGCAACCAATCAGATTCTACCTTTCATTCCTCACAGATTTTTTGAAAAACAAAAGGTGGAATCTGATTGGTTGCTGGGGCAACAAAGACAATTCTACTTTACACCAGTTTGATAAATCTAGCCCCATGTCTTTTCTTCAATGTACCAACTTTTGCTTTTGAAATACCTTTTGATGATCTTAAAAGGAATAATCCCTGTGACCACAAGTTAAAACTATCAGGATTGAGTCTTTATCTTAGGTGTCATTAATGTATGAATGCAATATTATACTCCAGTACGATACTTGTTTTAGATAGTTTGACTACTGTCTTTTTTTTTTTTTTTTGCAGGTTTAACAAATGCATTTATTGCTGGTGGCAGAAAAAAAATGTCGGTGAGTAGCATTTAACATTAATCTTCAATTCAGCTTTCCAAAGTGTTTTTATTCTAGTATCTAGAATACTCATGAAAATGTGTCATTAAAAGACACTGTCAGTAGGTTTATGCTGCACTATCTAAGGGTAGTGTAAACTAGTGACAGAGAAGCTGAACAGGATGATGTGTCACATACACTGTTTTGTGCAGCTGGACATGGACAATAAGTAGTCCTCTCCATGTGCATGTGCTCAGTAGTCCTGGATATTCAAAAGCACCAGCACACACTGCCCACCAGCCACTGATTGGAGTTATCTATCCATGCTGTATATAGGTAGACAGCTGTCAATCAACAGCTAGAGGGTTGAAGGGAGTGGTGTGGCATAAAGCTCATTCCCCTGCATATCAGCTCCTCTCAAGATAGTGTGTCGATTGGTTTTTTTAATGAGAAATTGGGGTCCTTAATCAAATTAAAGAGGTGTGGACACATCTGTAGCATCCCTATAATCTTTGTATAAACTTTGCATTAAATACTGTAGGTATTCTTTTTCAGGAACAAGAAGCATATTCCCATGGTCGAATGATGACTTTGGTGATGAAAAGATGGAATGACTGGCAGGTAAAAATGAAAAAAAAAAAAAAAAAGGGTTATTAAAATAACAGTTCGCTATTAGGGAGTTTAGGAAATAGTAGTAGTGGGTTTTTAAAAAGATCAAAAATCTGAATTTACAGAATTGGGTTCTAAATATTTTGGCACAATTAGGAAAAGTGTTTAAGGTCTATGTCTGGTGCAGATTACCCAAAAGTTGTCCAAAAGAGCAGTTCATCATTTTGGGCAAGGCTTGCTAGTGAAGGGACATGGTCATCCCATGCGCCACGTGTACTAAGATTCATGGCTGCTAGCAGTACGTATGGCATATGAAAAGCCACTCTTACTATATTCCCCCCAAAGAATCTTGAAATGGGCTACATATTTGCATTTGAAACAGTGGCTCTGTTTTAGACATGAGATAATATTCTGTTTCCCAATGAACCTGGATGAGCATTATAAGTTATAGTTGTTACAGTTTTGACTAAGATTTCTCGTCACCAGCTTTGCAGCTAAACTTGATACAGTCATTAAAAAAAAACAAAAAAACTTTTTGACATGTCACATAGACCCCCAACGATATCTAGATAGCAATGCTTAATTTGTCTCATTGCAAAAGAAGTCTTCTCCTGTGATGAGTTGGATCAAAAACAGAGTAGGAGAGTGAAGAGCCCTACTGTGTGCCTACCCAGGCTACTGTATATCTAAAGAGTTGTTAGGAGTCTTATCATTGAGAGAGTCCTTTTATTGATCTTATTCAGTCACCAATCTTTACTCCATTTTTTGCTTAGAGCTGCCACAGATGTACTGAAATTGAAAGATACTGTATAGAGAAAGCCATTGTAGAAGATCTGGCCTTTATTCTGGTAAATTATGTCTTTGTATATGTAATTCTACAGTATACCGTGCATTTCTAACAGTGTAATCCCCTAAAGCCTAATCACTTTATAATGTTAAATTCCAATACCATGATCATTTACATTTATTTGTTCTATAATGGAAAAGTATATATATGTCACTAAACACACTATTGAATGACCTACAGTAACATAGCTTTATCATTTTAGAGATTGTTGGCTAATGACATGGGATGCACACTGCAAGAGCTTGTGGGAAGAGCGGTAAGGATAAAGTATTCCATGATCGGTTGATTTACTCTATTTACTGTGAATTACAGAGTTTAAAACTGATTTTATATATATATATATATATATATACATTATTTTCATATACATATTTACATTAAAATGTAAAATACATGATATGTGCTATACATTTCAGATTACAACAATATAGACTAAGAAGAATACATAGAATACTTATCTGTCTAATGATTTATCATCTACTGCACCTTTTATCTAGCATTACTATGAATCAAAGCCATAAGGTTAAAATACTTTAGTAAGGAAATGTGCAAAATTATTTTCTTTTTTCTTTATGTAGCAGACAACATAATACTCCAACCTCTATTAAAAGGAAAATGATAATATCTTGATAATTTTGTTGACGTCCTTCATTAGATGATTTACATCTCTCCTGTTTAATCTCTGTTTTCATGAAATCATTAGAGCCATTGGTTAAATTAAATTAAATTGAGTTGATGTTTTATTTCAGGACTTCAAGATCCAAATTGTATATGTCTACAATGCAGTTGAGGTAGGTTAAAGTAGTTTTGTATATTAAGTTCATACATTGTTGTGAGAATATATTTTTTCATTGTTTAATATTCTACAAAGGTAGATTAACTTATTAAAGTGAACATGCTACCTTTTATATATCCATATGTTTCCAGAATGTAGAAAAATGATTTAAATTATTTTACAGTATAAAGAGTTAAAGTTAAAGTTTTCTCCAATTTTCTAAAGTGCAGCAAGCTGTAACCGCAACTTACTCCCCCTCCAATACCTGACCATGCTAGGTGAAGGGGTGTAAGGAGACATTTCAGCTTAAAGTCTTTCAGAACTTTGGGAACACCTCTTTAACTCTTTGTACCAGAAAATAAAAGCATTTTTCTACATTCTGGAAGCACAGACATTATATATATATATATATATATATATATATATATATATATATATATATATAATTCAGCTAGACTTCTTGTAAATGCATGTTTTTTTTTTTTTTTTTTAAAGGAAGGAAACCTAAGGCTTCAATTTTTTTGTTTAGTAAATTTTACATGAATCAAAATACAAAAGTATTTTAATAGATTTTCTTTCCTCCTCCCCCCCCCCCCCCCCCCAGAAAGGAGACTGTGATACACTTACTAGAATTTTAAGAAGTAATGGCTTGCTTAATCACTATATCCAAGTTATTGTTGGTTTGCTGGTAAGTTATCTTATTGCTAACACAAAGAAATCTGTGCAAAGCCTTTTAAGAAAATACTGACACAAAATTATTTGGCTTTTTTCTCCATAGAATAAACCACTTCATGATTCCAATGTGGAACTGGGAGGAATGTTAAAAGCTGTAAATGGCATTTTGGTAAGAAGTTAATTTCCAATATATTTCTGTAATGGTATATAGACGTGTAGTGTAATTTTAGTGGGTTATGTAACCTGGATGTTAACAACTGAAATCCTTAACTGCTGCCTACAAAACAACATCATCATTGTCAATTGCAAGGGAACAGCCCAAATTCCGTGGCCATGGTTATAATCAAAGAAGTCCAATTAACCACTGATGCACCTTAATCAGTGCAGTTAAAGGGATTGACCAATGAGCATAAGCTGGCTAAAGCCTTCTGATTCCAGATGCAAAAAAATTTTCTCTTCTCCTTCTAAGACATGGAGGGGTGGGTTTATGTCCCGATCATCCCATACAGGGTTAAACTACCCAATCGTCCAATAGCTGTACAGTGTCGCCACAACATTAAGACACTGTGCAGCTGTTGAACATCAGGTGCAGGCATGTTCCCCCCCACCCCACCCCAAAGGGATGATTAGGATTTAGACCCGTCCCGCTACATCTCAGAAGGGATACTTCAAGGACTTGAAATGACAGGAAGTAAATGTCTGGGAGAAGAAGGCTTTAGCCATCTTCTGCTTCCTTGAAAACCCCTTTAGACATTACCTAATATACTACTGTATTAAGGACTATCAGGCCGAGTTTCTGTAGCCACACATCCGCCAGGTTTAAGAAGCTAAGGCAATATTCCTTTTGAGAGCCTGTATGAAATTAACCCTACCATAATATTCTGTACTGAATATTCCAGTGAGTGCAATATGCATTGCAATATTGCAGAGAGATGCAGTGAGATGCAGTTTGTGGCCAGAGTGGCCAGATTTGAACTTAGGGTGGTTGCAGACTGCAGACTGCAGAATCTGCGTGGATAAATGGGTGGGCAAATTCTGCATTTCACTGAAAGAATTGACATCCAGATCGACATCCTGAATCAGCCCGGCCATAGAATGGTATCTATAGAGCCGGCAGTTATGCGGGCCGCCGTGAACAGGTACGAGCGATGGAATCCGCCGGGAACTGATTCTATAGTCTGAACCCACCCTTATTCCTAGCCTCAAAGTAGATATGTTGTTAAATTATCAACATTCAGTGTTTCTTAACTGCACAGATAGTCTACTACATTATTTTGTTATAAATAGTTTTTCATACTTTTACTGCCTCTAGTTTTACAGTAGCAGCAGGATGAACAGTTTGTCAGAAGCCATATTATTGAATGTTAGACAATGTTTCTGTTAGACACCTATATCTTCCACAAGATATCTTCTGAAATATCTTAACTACTATGTGCATCTCTATAGCTACTTACTACCCCAGCAAATCTGAAATGAAAAATAAAGTAACTTTGCAAATTATAGAAAAAAAAAAACTTGTATTGTCTCTACAGCTACTATGTAGAGCATGTTTCCAAGATAACCAACTACAAATCCTTTAAAATCTCATCGTGAATAACGTTATTACTTCAGAAGCAGTATAGAAATGGGGAAAAAAAATCTCTGGAGAAAAGTCAGTATTTTGAGGAAGACAATCATTGGACACATCACAGTTATGGTCTCTTAAATGAAAAAAAGATGGCAAAGTTCCAATACTGTTATGTAATTTTTCCTAATACTAAAAAACATGTCCACTTAATTCAACACGACTCCTGTCTCCAGGTTAGGCGTGTTTTGCAATTAAGCTCCACTCACTTCAATGGAACCAAGTTGAAAAAAAAAAAAACTAGAGATAAGAGTTGGGCTGTCTCTTAAAAAGTGTCCATGTTTATCTAATGCTAGATAGCCCATTTAAAGGGAGAAGTGCCTAACCTGCCTAATCTCCCTAGAGTGAATCTCCCTAACGTTTCTTACATTACTCATTGGCACTATTGACATGATATTGGGAGTTTTATCCCTATGCTAATGAGACATTTTGATGTCCAATGTAATATAGGGAGATATTATTAGGTTAGTTACGTCTAACCTACTGATAGTTTCCCTTTAAATGTTTATCTTTTCACTGTTCTACATAAAATGTTCACCATTTTCTTTTTTTATATTTTCTTTACAGGGTGGTACCTTAAATGCAGCACTTGGTCTTGCTGAAGGTGTCCTTGGTGGTGCTCTTGGTATTCTTGGAGGTGCTGGTGATGCTGTTGGTGGACTAGTTGGTGGCCTTACCGGTGCTGCAGGTGGAGTGCTTGGTGGCCTTACCGGTGCTGCAGGTGGAGTGCTTGGTGGCCTTACCGGTGCTGCAGGTGGAGTGCTTGGTGGTACTCTCAATGCTGCCACTGGAGCAGTTGGTGGTGCTCTCGGTGCTGCCACTGGAGCACTTGGTGGTGCTGTCGGTGCTGTCGGTGGTTTAACCAAAGGTCTTGGTGGCATAACCAAAGGTCTTAAATTAGGTTAACACCAGGTAATTCCTATTATTACTTAAAATGTTAAAATGTAAAAAAATAAAATCCATGAAAATGCTTATTTGGAAATTAGTTTTGCTTTTCTCTTATAGAGCACATTAAACATCAATTTTGTATTTAGTATTTTATAGCTCTTTCTCTAGTCTCATCTTTGTTCCCTGTCCTAAAATGTAGGTTCTTTTTTTCCTTAACTTATTAGTTATTTTTTAGACAAATGTGTTTGCATTTAAAATACGTTTCTCACAAAACGGACCAGTTGATTGTCATCACAGATTTATTTTAAGAAAAATTGTTCTGTTGGGGCAAAATTAAAACCTAACATAAAGAGCTACTGGGGTTTCAGAAGTAGCAAATGCATCCATGAAAATTTTTAAAGGGGTTATCCAGCGCTACAAAAACAGGGCCACTTTTGCCTCACACTTCTCTCCAGATTGGGTGGGGTTTGAAACTGAGTTCCATTGAAGTAAATGGAGCTTAATTGCAAACCACACCTGAACTGGAGACAAGAGTGGGGCAAAAGTGGCCATGTTTTTGTAGCGCTGGATAACCCCTTTAAAGGCCCTTCTATCACATAAGAAAACACAAATTTTATAAATATTACAATGGTGAGTGCTAATTTTGCTCTGGGGTCAAGCATTATGATTAGATGTTGAATTTAACTTTTCAGACTGTTGAACTATAGAAATTGAAAAAATTGTAAATCAATTGAAGAAATTGTAAATCAAAATATATAATAACAGTTTTTATTCTTTGCATTATTTTACAGATACATTTTTCTCCTACCTAACAAGATGGGAAAGTGATATCACCAAGAATCTTACATACAATCATAACATTTTCAGTCATTTACCTAATACAAACATGTCTCCATTGGTCATGTTTCATGCTATCAATTTACCTTTTCAGTTTGTTCTTAATAAATAAAAAGCATCATCTACACAAATTTGTCTTTTTCTTTATTTCATGGGGGAAGGGGCGTCATCACCATTAAAGTGTTAGTTAATGTCAGCCGATAAAAAAATAAAATGCTGCAAAAACATATAGAATTGATAACTTGTGTTAGTTCTGAAAGCACAAAAAATCCATTCATCTGTTTATAATCATCTCCCTATCATTTCCTTTCACTATTTCCTAGTTGAGCAGTTGCTTAATATTACAATGCTTTGCTTTTCCTCAGCTCTCCATCACAGCCCCCCTCTCCCCTGCCAACCTGCCTACTCCCCTCACATTTCACTCCTGCCAGTTCTCTACCCAGAGCTACTACAGAACATTGTAGGTCACCTTTACACTACGTACAGAATATTTTCAATAAATGACAGCTGTTGTTGCAGATTGCAACAATGTCCGCTGTTTATTGACAGTGTGGCCTAACATAAGAGTGTATAGAACAACATCCGTAGTGTATACACACTGTATACACTATGGCTGGTGTTTTATGCGACTGCTCAAAAAACTGACATGTTTATTTTGTGTGGCCACTATTCAGTGAACAGCATTTCAAGGGTCCAGCAATAATGTTTAAATCTACTGGTAGTAGAGAAACAGGCAAGTTAAGTGGAATCTTTGACTTGTTTAGACAGACAGACTTCTAAAGTCAGTGCCTCACACGCATAGCTTGACCATTAGATGCATGTGGTACCCACTAAGAGGATAGATGGAGTAGTTAGGGCAGCTCATCATAGTACTCCCTCTTGTAAAATCTGTTGGGAGGTCACACATGCCTTAATGGTTTGATAACCCTGTAGATCCCCTTGTGGAACCATGTAGCATTTTTTCATTAGGAGGTGTGCACAAGATGGAAAGCCCCTGACTGCAGGGTACACTTAAATTAAGTGTCTGGAGGTGTACCTTTGATGTCATGTATGCAATTGAACAGTTCAGACACACGAAAACAGTGGTGTAGATACTTGAGAAGACTAAACAGTGCTATTTTCCCTCTGAAAAAAAAGAGCTAGAGCTTATTTTCAGAGAAACACTTTATGCTCTTTCACTCTATATGGTAGTTACCAGCCATACTGTATGTCCCACTGTTGTTGGGCTCCTATACTGCAAGTCCCCCTGGCGTGTATGCTCGACTGGTCACTTGCTAGATGGTAACGTGTGACGCCACTTCTGTGTTGGTTGGTCAAAATAGTGTATAGCTCAGCAAGATGTTAGGTTGTTGTGACACCAGTGTTGGTTGGGCTCCCAGGTATGGTGGCTGCTTTTATTTTAGATAGGCTGGCTATACCCTTTCCTCTGTGGCCGGTAACCTTCCAGGACGTGAGGGGTCCTTTGGGCGCTTATCACGGTGGTCTGGAATTTTGACCCACCCGGACTATTGGCACCGCCACCCACAGAAAGAAGAAATTATCCAAGTCAAATGCAATGGCTATGTAGGTGCTTAGCGAATAACCACTGAGTCCAGCTAAAATAAATAAACTCTTCTTTACTTCAGGATGGCCTAATACAGTGAAGATCTTGACTTGATAATGTACTTTAATCTTTAGTGACACAACCTGTGCTGAGGGCTCAAGAGGAGGTATAGCCGTGCTTACTGAGTTGCGTGCTGAGAGGTAGAAGAGGTTTGGAGGGGTAGAGAGTAGGATGTTGAGAGAATCCCAACCCAGAGTAGAAGTGTACTCTGCCGGAACTTTAGAAGGAAAATAAGTAGAATACTTGTACCAGTAGAGAGAATACTTGTACCAGTGTTTTGACTCTTTGGTCTGTGTACCACCTATTGCCCACTGGTGTCGGGCGACCCTACCTAGAGGGTGAAACAAGCCCCAGACTTTGTTACCTGGGATGAGCAGAGTGGTAAGAGTTCTCTGATGACACCCGCGCTGCGAGATAGAATAAAAAGGCTTCTAGCAACTTTGCTCTATCCGGATCAGTTCCTCTTTCTTCAGGATACTGTCCTGCACTTTTAGACTGGTTTTCGGCATGGGTTGGGATTAGGGATAGTCCAAACAGAGTTCGGTTTGGGTTCGTACGAAACCGAACCCTCGGTAATGATTCCCGCTGTCTGCCCGCTCCGTGCAGCGGGTGGATCCAGCGGGAGGAAAAATGTGATACAGCCATAGCCATCCATAGGCTGTATCCCATTTTTCCAGGTGGTCCTCCCGCTGTATCCGCCCGCTGCACAGAGCGGGCAGACAGCGGGAATCTGATGCCGAGCGTTCGGGTTCATCCGAACCCGAACCTTGGCGGGTTCGGACCATCCCTAGTTGGGATGATCCAACACTTGTCCTCTCTAAGTGTGCGTGCAGCACTACATAGTGTGGAAGTGCTGCTGTCAAGAAAGGAGTTCTAAGGTATCTCATGTGCGTTCGTTCACTACAGAGACCAACCCAAAAACTCCACAGGGGACCTGGCATAAGCCAGGGCCCTACTTAGCTACTGCACAGACCATTCTGGCTTGCGCATGTCCTCTACAAAAGCCAGAGTAAGACTCCCTAAGGTGTGGCTACACTTCCTCTCCCTGTGACTTCCTCCTACAGCATCTGTAACGTGTGCTGTGAGTGGGTGAGAAGAGAGCAGAAGAGAAAAAGAAGGATAGAGATAGGTAAAAAAGAAAAAGAACTCTCTGGTGCACTGATCCTAGAAACAATTACCCTTAAGTTACCTACAGCCATGCAATACTTAGGTACTACTTCATTACCGCTTTTACTTTGAAGTACAGACTTTTGTGAGGGGTGTAAAGGCAAGAAACACCCGTTGTGGGACACCACACCCCTATAGTTAGGCCTCCCTACTGTATAAATCTCTCCCTTCTCTGTAGTTGTTACCATCAAGTAAAGCCTTCTAGAACACGGTGATGACTGCAATCTCAACCCAGATTTGTCTCAGGTGAAGCTGTAATAACTGTTAAAAATATTGTTCCAAACCTGGATGATCAAGGGAAAGTCACACCAAATATGGAGCATAGATCCACTGAGAACACCCCAGAAACAACATGTGCCCAAGACCCTAGAGATAGGTTTGCAGAAAAAAATACTGGTTGACAATACCAACTAGTCCATATTTGGTATCTTTTTCCAGTGCAAAGCATGCCAAAGACAGTTTATGCATAAAAAGGTCTTGTCTAGTGATGAGCGAGTACTAAAATGCTTGGGTGCTTGTTACTCGAGACAAATATTTCCTAATATTCGGGTGCTTTTAACCCCTTAAGGACAGAGCCTGAAATGGCCTTAATGACAGAGACAAATTTTATGAATATGACCAGTGTCACTTTATTCATTAATAACTTCGGGATGCTTTTACCTATCCGGCTGATTCTGAGATTGTTTTCTCTTGACATATTGTACTTTACATTTCTGGTAAATTGGAGTCGATAATCATAACAAATCTTTATGAAAAAAAAACAAATAATGTGAAAAAATGTGAAAAACTGCATTTTTCCAACTTTGAAACTTCTTTGCGTATACAGAAAGTGGTTATACCACATAAATTATATATTAAATAGCATTAGCAACATGTCTACTTTATGTTGGCGGCATTTATTAAACGATCTTTAATTTTTTTTAGACAATAGGAAGCTTAAAACATTAGCAGCAAATTTCCAAATTTTCAGTAAAATTTCAAAATCAGATATTTTTAGGGACCTGTTCAGGTTTAAAGTGTATTTGAGGGGCCTGTATGTTAGAAAGCCCCACAAAGCACCCCATTTCAGAAACTGCACCCCCCACACTCTGCAAAAGCATATCCAGAAAGTGTTTTAACCCTTTAGGGGAGTCACAGAAATAAAAGCCAAGTGTGTAAGAAATTTGAAAATTTTAATTTTCTGTGCAGAGATTTTATTGTAATCCAATATTTTTCATAATTATAAACCTATTACCAGAGAAATGCACCCCAATAATTATTGCCCCGTTTCTGCAGTTTATAGAAATACCCCATATGTGGCCCTATTGCGCTATTTGACGCAACCACAAGCCTCAGAATCAAAGGAGCGCCTAGTGAATTTCAACGCCTCCGTTATATTTGGTCATTTCTGACTGTACCACTTCAGGTTGGCAGAGGCTCTGGGGTGCCAAAACCTAAAAAACACCCCTAAAGGGACACCATTTAGAAAACTACACCCCTCAAGGAATGTAACAAGGGGTGCGGTGAGCATTTGGACCCCACAGGTGCTTCACAGATTTTCCGAACAATATGGCGTGAAAAAAGAAAAATTTATTTTTTACACTAAAACGTTGTTCTAGCCTTCAATTTTTCATTTTCTTAAAGGGATAAGAGGAAAAAAAAAGACACAAAATGTGTAGCGCAGTTTCTCCCGAGTACAGAAATACCCCACATGTG
This sequence comes from Dendropsophus ebraccatus, assembly GCF_027789765.1. Lineage (NCBI taxonomy): Eukaryota > Metazoa > Chordata > Amphibia > Anura > Hylidae > Dendropsophus > Dendropsophus ebraccatus. Next base: position 57,864,320 of record NC_091454.1, on the reverse strand, counting down.
GACATAAAGTGCCAAGCGGGCGAAGGACGAGCCTCCAAAGGGAAGGAGCGCCAATTGGCTTTTGGAAGCTGAATTTCACTGGAAAGGATTTCAAGGGCCATGTCGCATTTACAGAGCCCTCGTGCTGCCAAGACACTGGAAACCCCCCACAAGTGACCCCATTCTGGAAACTACACCCCTCAAGGAATCTAACAAGGGGTGCAGTGAGCATATGGACCCCACTGGTGACGGGCACAAATGTGGAACAATGTGACGTAAAAGTAAAAAATTTCATTTTTTCACTTTCATGGCACAAATGTGCCCGTCATCAAGGGGTCCATATCCTCACTGCACCCCTTGTTAGATTCCTTGAGGGGTGCAGTTTCCATAATGGGGTCACTTGTGGGGGGTTTCCAGTGTTTTGGCAGCACGAGGGCTCTGTAAATGCGACATGGCGTTCATCATCCATTCTAGCCAAATCCAACCTCCAAAATCCAAATGGCGCTCCTTCCCTTCGGAGGCTTGCCCTGCGCCCACATGGCACTTTATGTCCACATGTGGGGTATTTATGGACTCGGGGGAAATTGCTCTACACATATTGTGTGTTTTTTTCTCTTTTAACCCCTTGTGAAAATGATAAATTCAAGGCTAAACCAACATTATAGTGTAAAAAATGTAATATTTCATTTTCACGCCACATTGTTCCACATTTGTGCCCGTCACCAGTGGGGTCTATATGCTCACTACACCCCTTGTTACATTCCTTGAGGGGTGCAGTTTCCATAATAGGGTCACTTGTGGGGGGTTTCAACTGTCTTGGCTACACAGAGGCCTTTTGAATGCAACATGGCCCCTTAAAATCCATTCCATCCAAATCCAGCCTTCAAAAACCAAATGGCGCTCCTTCCCTTCGGAGGCTTACCCTGCACCCGCATGGCGCTTTATGTCCACATGTGGGGTATTTCCGTACTCAGGGGAAATTGCTCTACACATTTAGTGTTTTTTTTTATCTTTTAGCCGATTGTGAAAATGAAAAAATCATGACAAGATTAATGATTTAGAGTAAAAATTTTACAAAAATTACACTAAATGTTGGTCTAGCCTTGATTTTTTCCATTTCCACAAGGGGTTCAAAAAGAAAATTAACACAAAACGTGTAGGGTAGTTTCCCCTGATTACGAAAATACCCCACATGTGGACATAATGTGCCATATGGGCACAGGGCAAGCCACCAAAGGGACAGAGCGCCATTTAGAGGCTGGAATGGAGGATGGAGGCCATGTCGCAATTACAAAGCTCCTGTGCTGCCAGGACAGTAGAAACCCCCGACAAGTGACCCCATTCTGGAAACTACACCCCATAAGGAATCTAACAAGGGGTGCAGTGAGGATATGGACCCCACTGGTGACAGGCACTTACGTAGAACATGTGCCGAGAAAATAAAAAATACAATTTTTTTCATTTTCACGTCCCAAATGTGTCCGTCACCAGGGGGCCATATCCCCGCTGCCCCCCTTGTTAGATTCCTTATGGGGTGTAGTTTCCAGAATGGGGTCACTTGTGAGGGGTTTCTACTGTCCTGGCCGCACAGAAGCTTTGTAATTGCATCATGGTATCCTCTAATGGGAATGGCGGCCATACCTATTTAGCTGGGGAAAAGGGACAATTATTAATTTATTTGGGGGTATTAAGCCAATTATTGGTTTATAAGGTTGGAAATGACAGGTGTCCATCAAATTCAGCCTGTGTTGATCCAGAGGAAGGCAAAAACCCCTCGTGAGGCAGACGACAGTAGCCTCATCACAGGGGAAAAATTCCTTCCCGACTATATATATGTATATTGGCGATCAGAATAATCCCTGGATCAGGGTGACCCCTGAAATAGGAATAAGGGACAGAATTTAGATAATGTAGAACTCCAGTGACGTGTGGTGCGCCTTGGAGCGATCCAGTATGCAGAGGCTGGGGTGATCAGGACAGGCGTCACACTGGAAAATGGCGTCCTTCCTGATCCCCCTGTTACACCACACTCTGCACTTCTTCTGGGGTCTCCTGTTCTCCAGTGTGGGGGACGTCACCTGGAAAATGTTGTCCTGGTGCGATACGGGGTCCTTCATATCCAGAAGCGCTGGGTCCGCTCCATGGCTGCTAAATATTAGGGCGCTATTACTGCTTCTGATATGTTTGGATCGTGCCGCAATTTACAGTAGCTCGGGCAGCGAGGGACCGGAAGAGGGGGTGCTGGTATAAAAGTTATCCCCGTACAGGTGGTAACCTTTATCCAGCAGAGGGAAGATCAGTTCCCGGACGATGTCCCCACTAACTCCGAGGATGGGGGGGGAGGGGGCATCTGGGGGCATTTGGGGGCTGGATTTGGGTGTCCCTTTCTACATACACTCTTAAGGGTACGTGCACACTGCGGAATCGCGACAGATAACCCTTCGTGCATTCCGCAGTTGGCACCCGCCGGCAGACTGATGCAGGCGCACGTCTCCGTCCGTGTCATAGACTCCATTCTATGCACGGGCGGATCATTCTTTGGACGGACGACGGATTCCGCCCGTGCATAGAATGGAGTCTATGACACGGGTGGAGACATGAGCCCGCATCAGTCCGCTGGCGGGTGCCAGCTGCGGAATGCACAAAGGGTTATCCTTCGCCATTCCGCAGTGTGCACGTACCCTAAATCTGTAAGTGTACCCTGAGGTACGCTCACACAGTTTGTAGAATTTCACACCATACCGTCATCTCTTATTGGGACGGTACTGGCGGAAAAGACGTGTCTGGGGGGCAGCGTACGCTATGCTACCCCCCAGACATGTCACTGGATGATGAGGATGATGAGGATGAATGGAGGAAAGAAGGATCCCCCCATTCATCCTCACTGGCTGTTTCGGGGTCGGGGGCAATAATAACGTATCCCTCTGACACCGAAAACACCCTGGGGGCCATCTTTATACGGGGATTGGTATATGGGGTATGTAGTGGTGTAGTGTCAAACTTTATTCAATGTAGTGTGGTGTAATGTAGTGTTTTTTACGTGTTTTTTTTACAGTAAGTATAAAAAAAAAACCTACGCCAACAAAGGAGTTGCAGATAAATGCCGCACTTATGTTCGGCACTTATTAGCAGACCGTGGCAGTAGAATATAGAAAAAAAACACCCTACGCCAAAAAGGAGGAGTTGCTGATTAGCAGCGCACTTTCGTGCGATGCTGATCAACACTCAGCGGCGATAGGGTGCGGAAAATAGAAGAAAAAAAAATTTGGAAAAAAAAACAAAACTTTTTCTATATTCTGAATATCCCTGTAGCTGCTGATAAGTGTATTACACATATCAGCCGCTAGGGGGCAGCAGAGCGCAAAATCCGGAAAATGACGAGGCTGGAGCCGAAAATAGCCGAAAGAAGACGACGGGGAACGGCGGAAAGACCCGAAGACGCGCCGGAAAGATGGAGGACGCCGCGAACCCGGAAGACGCCGATCAGGACCCCGCGACAGGTGAGTAATGTACAATTACCTGCTCTGGACCCCTCGGCTTCCTAGCTGAGGGGTCCAGGGCAGGTATTTACTATATTGTGGGACTCTGATCGCCGTGCCACCGGCCCGATCGCCGTGAACGGCTGGCCGGCCGTTTACGGCGATCGGGCCGGTGGCACGGTGACCACCATTACTTTTTACAGTAATGGCGGTCGGTGCCGTCCTCGGACAGCACCGACCGCCATTTTTTTCCGGGTCATCGGGTCACCGATGACCCGGAAAGGTTCCGATCGCCGCTATTGGCTGATCTGAATTGATCAGCCTATAGCGGCGATCGTAAGCACGGGGGGTGTTAACCACCCCCCGTGCCGTGAAGCTATGATGGCCTGCTATGATTTATAGCAGGCCATCTTCCCCGACCGCTGTGTGTGAACACGCAGCGATCGGGGAAACATTGGGCGTAAATTTACGCCCTGATGCGCTAAGTACCAGGGCGCGAGGGCGTAAGTTTACGCCCAATGTCGTTAAGGGGTTAACGAACCCCACTGAAGTCAATGGGAAACTCAAGCATTTCTACAGGGGACCCAAGCTCTGCCCAGGGAAGGTTGTGTAAAAACCGGTCAACCTCAGAAAATGATGGAAACACCACGGAAATGGACAAGAAACAGCCGGGGCAGCATGCATAGATGCCTCTGAGGCTGCCTAATCACACCATTACACCAAATTCAGGGCAACAGCATGGCAGTGAGAACACAGGGAACCATTAAAACAGAGGTAGCACATGAACCCCCCACAAATTTAGCCTGACATAGCATGGCAGTGAGAACACAGGGAACCATTAAAACATAGGTAGCATATGAACCACCCCAGAATTTAGCCTGACATGGCATGTCAGTGTAAGTGCTGCTATATGGTATATGCCACCCTCTTACACAGGACAATCAGCAATGAGCTTGGATATGGCTGCACTAAGAAATATTAAAGCAACCCTGATGACTGGCTGCAAATGAGAAAATATACTGGTCACACTAGTTTTTGGAGGTTGTCGTATAGTCTGTGTGTAATTGGTGGTATATGGTGTATGCTACCTGTTACACAGGACAATGAACAGTGAGGTTCTATGCAGCTGTACGACAAATCACAGCAATACAATGTACAACAGCAGCAGCACCAGCCACAAAAATATAATAGTACTGAGGACTTCTTTGGGGTCTGTATGCAACACCTGCTGTCCCCTTTCTGCCAGCAGTCGATCACCACAGTGTGCTGCTAAAATCGTGGTAGCTGCACTGTAAGTAACAGCCAGCAGTCTGGAGTAATCCAAAAAAATAAAGATTTTAAGCCTTTACAAGGGCTGTTGGGTTCTTTTTCTAGTATCCCTGCATACAGGAACGCTAATTCCCTTCCTAACGCTCTCCCTGACAATCAGCAGCTCTGTCCCTATTCTCTTCCAGCCTGCATGTGAGGCGACCATCGCCAGCCCAGATTTTTTTTATGCCAGGGTCTTCTGATCTGGCCAACCATTCGCTGCTATCGACATGTATGGGTCTCAAGTCATCGCAGGATGTACCAAGGAGTCTCCTGCATGTTGATTGGCTGAGAAATTGCACCAAACTTACAGGAAAAGGATGATGCCATTTTCTCAAGTATCGTGAGAAGCTCGTCCAAGTAACAAGTACCATTGAGTACCCTAATACTCGAATGAGTTTCAAGCTCGGACGAGCATGCTAGCTTATCACTAGTCTTCTCCCATTATTTGAAAGTAATTCAAGCCCCCATGTCAGGATTGTGTAGTAACCTGGTGTGAACTGGGCCTGTTTTTACTTCTATGTGCCACACCCGCTTGCTTCTCAGCTATCAGGCAATGTGGGAGTTAAACTGATTTACGGGGAGACTTGATTTTTCCAGCTGAGTAGGTCTTTAGACTGACTGGTTTCTTTGCCTATCTGGAACCTAGAAGATCTGAGCACCGGTCATATGGGGATTAGGACTGGGCTCTGGTTAAGCATAAAAGAAAGCTAAGACAGAGTCCCAACGCTGGCTATTAGATTAACACCCTGATCCCAGCTTTCCTCTGTCTTTTCCTGTGCTCCCCGTCCTAACTCCATCTGCTTGCTTGACTTTGTTACCTGACCTCTGGCTTGACTTTTTGACTATTCGATTGTACCTGATTTTGTACTTCACTGCCCGTTTGGGCCCATTTGCTTGTTTGACTATCCGCTATTCTTTTTGTTTGTCTGTCTTCTTCTGTGTGCACGTATCTAGTACAGGATATGTCTTTGTGGTTGTCCACGGCCGCCTAGGGCCGTTTGAGGCAAGTAGGTTGGGACAGTTGGTGGGTTCAGCATCAGGGCTCACTGTCGTGTCTTGTCCCTATCTCCCCTGTCCTGAGACCCCAGTTACGCTTGTAAAGTCTAGAAGTTTTAGATTTTGGGTGACAATTCCAGTGAGAGCATAGAGTATGACTGCGGACCAGATTGAACTAATAATGTTCTCTAATAATATTACTACAATAACAGTAAGAGACCTAGGAAAGCCTGTAAGTGGCCAACAGAGCTTAGGATGGATGTCATCATAGAAAAGGTCAGGATAGAAACTACTCAGGGTACATCTCACATAGGACAGTAAGGGGGAGGAGCAGCTTTGTAAGTACCTGAGTACAGTACCTGAGAAAGTCGACTACAATCAGTCCAGGACCAAAACAAAAAGGAATGCACTCTAATGCCACTGTTTATTAATCCTGTTTACAAATATGCACTCAGAGGACCTGGACATAAAGAAAGCCAGATTTCAAAAATCTATCCAAGACAAGCAATGAGTAGTCAGCATGGGCAACATAAACACCTTCTGTTAACCCATGTAATAGATTTTAATGCAATAGGTGAAAAATCTATTTAGAACCTCATCCATTGTTTGATATGTCCAGAACAATACCAGTTGACCACCTTTCAACAAATAGTTGTATAATTGGATTTACAGAGATTCGAAAGGCCTGTCCCCCCTGTATCCTTGGGTCTACACAGAAAAAGGACTAGTAAACTAGGTAATATGTCCACCTTGACAGCATTTATTCTGCCAAACCAGAGTAGTTCAGCTTCTAGCTAGACATTGGGAGCTTTTGCCTTCCTAAAGATAACTTTAAAATTGCGTTCAAGCTCCTTAATCAAGGAAAAGATACAATTGCAAGGATTAGTAAGGTACATTGAAACTTTGCCTGAATAAAGGGTGAGTTCATACATGTGGGAGTAATTCTTTGAATGCCTGGATTTCTCTGCGGTACCACTGCCAGGTGTTCCATCACAAGAGAGTACGACAAGGAAGAAATTGGACAGTCCTGTCTAGAACCATAACCTTTATGCAGGGGAGATTACATGATACCAGTAACTTGAACCTGGCCAATGGGTTCCTTATAAAGAGTCCTAAATTTTTTCAAAGAGGCAAGACCAACAGCAATTTTATGATGATTTTCCTTTTAAAAAGGTCCAATAAACTCTATCAAATACTTTTTCTGCATCAGTAGATATCACACAAGAAGGAATTTTCCTCCTCATAAGAAGCAAAGTTTTATTGGTGTCATCCCTCACATCCCTGCTTTTTATAAAGCCCACCAGTTCATAATCCACCAGGTAATGGATTACCAGAGACAGGTGTTAAGCTATGGTTTTAGCATACAGTTTGACATCAATTTTGATCAAGGAAGCAGGTGTCAAAATTAGGATGGAAGACTGTCTTCTTTCTGAGTTTTGGAAGCACCAAAATATGTGCATAGAGATTTGAGAGTAAATAGACATGTTAGGTGGATGGAGTTAAAAACTTTAGAAGAGGAAGAAGAGGCTCCAAGGTTTTATAAAACTGATGGGTAAAACCATGAGTATCTAGACCATGAGATAACCCTAAATATGTGAGCCTTATTTCAAATGTGGAGATATAAGTTAAAGTATAGACCTTGTCCAGAACAGACATCTTCAAGAAGTTATACTTCTGGGTCAGAGTGGGAAGCCATCATTTCTTAAGACAGCTTTATGAATGGCAAAATGATTTTGTAGTGGAGGTCAATGCTTTGAAACCACTTGAGTCTCCTGTAAAAATCAAGCTTCTCGTGCAAATTATACAGCGCATTCCCAGGCATAATAAAACCTCATACATTAAGGGAGCAATGTGATGCATTTTAACTCCAACCCCCACCTCTACAAAGTCCTATTTTTCTTAAAGCATTGCTTAAATTTATTTTTATATAATAAAATAGTGGTGCAACTTTGGCACTCTGTACAGGCAGGTTTTTCAAATAGATATTTCAAAATAATAAAATTAAAATGTTACGTTTGTATGCTGGATTAGGATTAACAAAAGCAAAGTTCACAAGATTTTACACATTTGTCTTTGGATATTGATTCTGTTATTAAATGTAAAAATTATCTTATCTGTCCAACCTTTCTTTAAGTCTTAATTCAAAAGATTAGGCTGCAATAAGCTGTAGTAAAGTAAACCAAACCTTAAATATTAAAGCTTCATTGTCATCAAAAAAATTACTATTACAGATGTACAATTCACAATTCCTATGATGTCTTACTACCTCAACTCTGCTATGTCACTACCTTACTATCTCAACTCTGCTACATCACTACTTAACTACCTCAGCTATGCTATGTCACTATCTCAACTCTGCTACCTCAGTTATCATTGAAAGGAATAAAGTATTTTACTCTGTTATTTTTTTTTTCTGTCATTCTTAGAGCCAAATTTTCTTCACTAAGTTGTTCCATGTATCCAGTTTATTCTTCTGGATGGTAATTCCAGCTTCTCCTCACCTGTATAGGTATAAAAATTAACCCAAACCTCTCCCACTGACTTTAATGGGGTTCGAGTTCGAGTCGAACCGAACACCACTACTGTTTGAGGTTCGACTCGAACTTGAACATTTTACTGTTCTCTAATTTTTAATTATAAGTAACTGTACAGTATAAACCGCAGCAATTTGGATATATAGGAAGGAGCTGTAGATCTCCAAAATCTAGTTGCATAGTACAACAGGCTAGAATAGAGAAGCAGAGAATGCTGTCAGAGGTCTATGTGGTCACATGACAGCAATGGGGAAGGGGTATGTATTCATCAAGGACCAATCAGGACAAGCTGTTCAGAAGGAAAGCGACAGAAACCTTTCTATACAGCAGTGTGAATGGCTGAGTGTAAGTGCAGGCATATTATGGCAGCAGTGCGTATAGCTGAGTGTAGGCACATTATAGAAGGAATAAAGAGGATGGGAAACACAAGGGATGACAGAGACTTAAGAAGGAATGAGCATGGTATATGGTAAGCACAAAATAGCGGCACTCTCTTTCCGAGATTACCTCCACAGTCCTGTCCCCTGATGCAGGCCCCAGCCTTAAGTGGATCTGCTATGATTTTAAAGGCGAGGGAGACTTCCTGGGTCAGAGTACAGGGCTGTAGACCACGCTATGCAGACCATTCCCCTCCCCCACTCCCCCTCTAACCCAGTACAGGGAGCTCTTAAACCAAAGCAATGTTTTTAAACCAAGTTACAATCAATTTTGAAAAACTGTAAACTCTTTTTGCAAAACGCTCTTAATCCAAGTTTCTCTTAAACCTAGGTACCACTGTATATTTATTTATTTTGTGTGATACTGCTGTTTACCTCTAAATACTAGTCGAGCAGCACTTTAATATTACCTGTAAACAATGGACAAATATTATCTCCCTACATTTTACCATCATACTGACAAAATCAGTATACCAAGACCAACATTACCAATAATATCGGTATACAAGGGAATATACTGTCATATTGTTACAGAACAAAAAACATTATATCAACAGCTACAGTTCTCAATAATATTACCTGTATGCTATTACTGAGCAACCCCACATCACCACAGTGTGTTCGACAGATGCAAGTTTGTCTTCATACCATGGCTTGATGCTCTGCAAGTCTCTGTCCTTCGAGGCTCTCACCCTCTGGGGAACAATGACGTTGACACGTACGCTACGTTTTGAGGGAGGAGCCCTCTTTCTCAAACTGAATTGATGTGCCTGTGGAGAGAAAGAGACTGCGTTTCCAGATGACATGGCTTACTCAAAGGGACTGAAAAAGCATTAAAGCAAATGTACTATTAGGAGTAGTGAATTTTTTTTTATGTGAATCACATATTCACACTATAAATCTCAGCAGTTGCTTTGCCCAGGTCAGCTAAATAAAGACAGGGAAACGTGGATATTTGGGTTCGACCAGTTGGTTCAAACTGAAAAAAAAGCCTTCGATGAACCAGACCTTAAGGGAAGTTTCACACGTACCGGATCCGCAAAGGATTTCATGCTGCGAGTTTGCAGTGAAATCCGCTGCGGATCCTGGTAGTGTGAAGTTGAATGGATCACATGCCCACAGCGGAATTTTCATTCCGCTGCTAGTATGTGACCTGGCCCCTTTAATCCCCTGCTGGCGGCAGCCCGCGGCCCAGAGCGTACATTACCTGCTTGGCTCCCGGCTTTCCTCGCTCCCCATCAGCCAATTAGTGCTGTCATGCACTGATTGGCTGATGTGGAGCGAGGGGAGATGGGAGCCTATCACACGGCCACGGCGCCAAGCAGGTAATGCGAGCTGCGGGTGTTAAAGGGGCTGGGTCACAAACTGGCAGCGGAATGAAAATTCTGCTGTGGGTATGTGACCCATTCAACTTCACACTACCAAAACGCACAGTGGATCCGGTACGAGTAAAGCTACCAAAAAGTGTCACTGTCACTTTGCAAAACTTTTGACATGTCTTAGAGACATTAGAAGATAGAGCTGGCAGAAGACCGTGCAAAGCATGGTCCTCTCCCGGCTCTATGTCATGTGATCAGTTGGGATTATGGAGCTCTATGGAGCTGTGGTTCAATTCAAGTTAAACAAGAAACCTTTTTTTTGTCTGACTACTTTGGAGAAAACTATGTCACTGCCCCCCACTCTCTTTAATTAGCCCAGCTGCGGTTACTCTCATACAGCATAAGCTTTTTTGGAATACACTTTGCCCCCCTCCTTCTGTCTCACTGACGTTCTGACAACCACCAAATGCTCAGCACAGACAATCACACTGTTTTAGGAAACCCTCTGATTGCTACAGGTCTCACCTGTGGGATTCAGAGTCCTTTTTTCTTTGTCATCCCTGCATTTCTAATAATGTAAAAAAAAATGCTGTCAAAAATGAAGGTAGAAACAGTAGCCAGGAGGAGATTTAGTTTTGTTTGCCTACGGTAAATAGTTAAGTACAATTGACAACATTTTATATCCTGCAATAACTTGCCATTGTTTGCAGTGTAAGACGAGATGTGTTCAGCCATGGTTAATTGCATCTTTTATGACATCTTCACATAGACTAGCCAACGTCATCTAGCCAGAACGTTTACGTTGCAAGACATTTGGCTTAAATGCTCCATTTTCAAGTACAGCACAACAGATTGATAATCCCACATTGTCTATATTAACTCTTTCTGGGAAAGGCTAAGGCTCCATTACCTCATTGTCTATCATTCTCTGGGTTAGATTTATGTGTAATGTACTCAAATGGATGTAGTTTAGTCTACTTTCTGCTTCTGATACCATCAGAAAATTTTATTTGGGAAGCTGAAAACCACCAAAGAATTCACCAAACACTTAGAGGCTGGGACCTGGGGTGTAAGACCCCCTTCTTATTGCAAATTCACCCTATAATGTACCTTTTCTTGTTTTCTATTAAAAGGTAATGCAGTCCCAAATTTAAAAACCCTTTAGCAGCCTCTACAGGCCAGAGGGGACTAGGCAACCTGCATCTAGGGGACATTTATGGCTTATCCTGTTTCCTATATACTGTAGGTATACCCTGTGAGCCCTGACTTATACACTGTATACCATGGGGTATTTGTTATATCCACCATAGCAACCCATCAGCACCCTGTGAACACATCATTGGGGCATCTAAATCGTGACAGAGGAAGCCTCCTGCATCTTTCTAACCACTTAGATTCTGCATCTTCTGCATCTTTTATTATTGCATTTATTTCACTATAGGAGCTCATTTACATTTTTTTTTGGGTAAAAATTTCTCAAAAATGGCAGAACATACAAATATAACAAAGAGAGATACAGGGATATATCAGCAGGTTCTTATGGACAAACCTGCTGATAGTTTCCCCTTCAAAGGAAATGTGTCAGGTCCATACATGTACAGAGCTGCATAAACAGGCAGAAAGGTGACAGGGAGATCAAACAAATCATGCCTTTGTCTTTGCTGATGGACTTTTGCAGAGTTATCCTAAAAAAAATAGCTTTTTTTAGGAAGCTGAAGTGCCTCTGAAATGATGCTGACCTACAGCATGTAATCTTCTTCCCTACTAAGACCTCCCTGTCTCGACTGATTGATGTACAACATTACACCTCCAGGCTTGTACATTAATCAGCCAAGGCAGGGAGGTGTGTGTGTGGGGGGGGGGGGGGGGGGGGGGGAGGTGCATGCTATGACGGGGGGTATGATAACGTGGACAAGGATGTGGCCATACCCGGATTGGTAATCTGGTGGATTAGCATGCCTCTTAGTGAATCCGGACAGGGAAATGGTAGATGAAGTGTCGGATCCTCGGGGTAGGCTGGTACCACAGGAGCCAGAATGACGGCGCTTCACGGCTTCAGGTTTAATTAAGTAAAACTATGAATTTTAATGGTCTCATAAACAACGCGTTTCGAGGCATAAATTGCCCCTTTGTCACTCTCTCTCTCCTACTTGACAAAGGGGCAATTTATGCCTCGAAACGCGTTGTTTATGAGACCATTAAAATTCATAGTTTTACTTCATTAAACCTGAAGCCGTGAAGCGCCGTCATTCTGGCTCCTGTGGTCTCCGCATACCCCGAGGATCCGACACTTCATCTACCATTCTCCATTCTCTGATCTCCTGGCTTGGGATCTCGGCATCTACCCTTGGAGCCTGGCTGCTACGGCTACTACCTCTCTCTTCACTGTGTTGTGAATACAGGTGTTGTGTTCTTAGCACAACACCATCAGGTGAGCAGTTTTATTATCAGCTTGTTAGACCTACAATCTGTTGTTTACGTTATCACCCTATGGCACCCTTTCCACTTTTTTAGCCCTACTCAGGACAGGGAAATGGTGATGGGGCCTAATTTAAGACCGGCGTATGAGGGTTACAACCAGCCCTCACCCACATTTTTTTTGAAGGTCACAACCGACTCTCACTCACATTTTTTTAAGGGTCACAACCGGCTCTCATCTACAATTTTCTGAGGGTCACAACCGGCTCCTATTGTCAGTTGTAATCAGGTTCACAAATACCTCTCTTTCACAATTGTAAACAGATTTACAAATGCCTTTTTTTCACAGTTGTCAATAAGTTCCAAACTGCCTCCTATTGACCATCGTAATCAGGTTTTTAAATGCCTCTTTTTCACAATTGTATTGAGGTCCACGAATGCCTCTTTTTATTCACAATTGTGATGAGGTTCACAAATGGCTCTTTTTCACAATTGTAATCACGTTTACAACCGCCTCCTATTGTCAATCATAATCAGGTTCACCAATGGCTCTTTTTTCAAAATTGTTAATCAGGTTAACAGCTGCCTCTTATCCACAATTATAGTGAGAGCCACAACAGTTTCGTAAAAAAACAATTATAGGGTGGATTAAAGCAGGCTCTAGCCTACAATTTTTATGGGGGTCACCACCAGGCTCTCTCCCCCAATTATAATAGGGGTCACAAAGTTCCTCCTCGTGTACGGCATCTATGGTTGTTATAGATGATAGGAACTAAGGTGGAAAATGGGTCAGCATTTAAGGGGTGTAGGAGCATTTTTTTTCTTTTCCTTTTTTGTTTCTCTGCAATTAAATGTACAGTAAAGAGCGTTTCCTGATTTTTTTCCCCACTTAAAATTTGGACTTTATCTTGGGGTGCACATTATTGTTAATCTGTAGCAGTGGCATCATTTAGGGAGCTGGAAGTCTTTAATGTATCCGTGCATGCTCCCTCTGCTTTGTCATTTCCATTTTCTTGGTGTTTTCATGACTTTCTTAAGGTTTTAAGGTGCACCAGACACCCTCCCCTCTGCCAAGTAGGAGGTCCTTGACAAAGTCCTTAAGACTCCCATTGACTTTAATGGGATTGTTACGCTAATCAAGGACTTGAGCATTGGAAAATACTCGACTTAAGTAACAAGCATTTGGGCATTTTAGTACTCATTCGTCTCTATTCAGAGATTTTTTATTTTTAGACTGCAACAATATTATTGTGTGAGGCATAATGAATGCCTAGTTATATACTGCCATCTACTGGTAAATAATATTTTCATATGGACTTTAAAAAAGCAGATGCTTGCATCATAGTTCTAATTATATTTTTAACACTTCACTGTTTCAAAGTTCTCTAGGTAACATCAGTCAATCACTGGCCTCAGCAGTAGTCAGATGACACTCCATCATCATAGCAGAGGAATAAAAAAAAGGCAGCACTGAGTTCTAAAGCAGCAACATTGAATGCAGCAAGACTGAAATATGTGAGTAGAGAAACTCACTATTTCAGGGTATTTGAAAGTACTCAATACTTGTGATACACAAGTAAAAATGATTTAATTACCTAAAAAATGTGCGGGGAAGGTGCTGGGACATCCTTCTATGCCAAAGCCATGGCTGCAAGAATTGCAGTGATTGGCCAGCCACATTAGGTGACCCAGGTGTGTATAAAGACCTAGGTCTGACAGGGAGAGCTGCTGAAGCAGGGACAGAGTAAGTATAGGGCTTAGTGTGGTTTGTTAGGTAGGCGATTAGCTTACAAATATACCCAACAGTCTTTTTCAAGACTAGTAGTCCATCAGTGTGACTGTGACAGTGTGACTTGTGGCCTGTTAGCTGACAGGGAGAGCTGCATAAGCAGGGACAGAGCAAGCGGGGGCTAAGTGTGCTTAGCTAAGTACTGGCAATTAATTAAAAAAAAAATACTCAATAGTCCTTTTCAGGACATAAGAACATATTCCATACAATATACCAGTATTATATGGAATAGTGATACTAATATACAGCAAATAATGGTCAATTATCCACTCCCCTCCTGTGCTTGGCTCCAATACTGCATGTATGACCCTGAGCTAATAGACAAGGGTCTAGATCAGGGCCACCCCTTCCTGCTTTATTAGGATTTATGAGAACCGTGGTTCAGTGGCGGACCTATCGCTTGTGCAGCTGGTTCCACTGCACAGGGGCCTGGACAGTTGGGAGCCCGTCAGGCTCAGATACCATTAAGCTGCAGTTGAATTATTAGCAGAGCAACAGGAGCTTCCGGATGTGCACCGGCCGCTCTAATAATCTTCTCCCGCCCTGCACGCACAGGCAGCAGCATCGGAGTGACAGTGTCTCCTCCCCCGACCCGGCCTGATGGAAGAGAGCGTGTCTGTAAGTCCTTCTCTCTGTTATCTCATTCGTGCTGGGCTGAAGGGGAGAGCGTGTTACTGTGGAGCCGCGGGAGACTACAGTGTCAGGGCCGGGATATGTGTGTATGTGTGTGTGGGGGGGATTTAGCTCCTTTCTCTGTACCTCTCAGTCTCTCCTTATCAGAAACTGTATTTATTGCTGAAAGTTTAACCCTAAAACTGCCTTCCTGCAGCTCAGGAATCCATTATCTGTACAGGCAGTGTAAGGGTTAAATCTGCTGCAATAAAGAAGTCTCTGATAAGAAGAAACTGAAGTGACAGCTATTCACAGTATAGGGCCCATATTACAGTAGTATTAGTATTGTCATAAGATCCAATTAGCTGATGAGCAGATGTTTTCCCACACATCACCTGATCGTTGGTACTTTTACACATGAGCATTTCTAGGAACGCTTATTAGCAATAATCGGTGTAAAAAGGCCCTTACAAATAGCAGAGGACCGGGCCAATTAAATTTTTGGCGTTTTCGTTTTTCCTCCTTGTACTTAAAAGGCCATAGCATTTGCATTTTTTCACCTAGAAACCCAAATGAGCCCTTACTTTTTGCGTCACTAATTGTACTTTGGCAATGACAGGCTAAATTTTTTCATTAAGTACAAAGCGAAACCAGGAAAAAATTCAATGTGTGGTGAAATTGAAAAAAAAAACAAAAAAACACATTTCTTTAATTTGGAGGGTATTTTTTTACGCCATTCGCCCTGGGGTAAAACTGACTTGTTACCTATGTTTC
Source organism: Dendropsophus ebraccatus (assembly GCF_027789765.1). Lineage (NCBI taxonomy): Eukaryota > Metazoa > Chordata > Amphibia > Anura > Hylidae > Dendropsophus > Dendropsophus ebraccatus. The sequence continues at coordinate 57,848,672 of NC_091454.1, read as the reverse complement.
TCACAACGTTACGATTACAACGATATGTAACATGTATAACTTTTATGTGTAATCTGATTTTATTGGCAACCATACAAAGTACAGTAAATACAAACCAACAAAATATTGGTACAGGGTGACCTGCAAGTCGCATGGTGTCACACATTTTATATATATAAAGAACAGGAGAAAGAGCAGCGTAGTGCTAACAATACTAAACATATGCACCACCAACACGGTAATGCCACACAGATTAGACAGTAATCATGATAAAAGTTATGTAAGTTTCAGAAAAGAAAAAGAAAAGAAAGAAAAGTAAAAGAAGCAGTGAGTAAAGGAAGGCCATGAAAGAGGAGAGGAAGCAGGCGGGGGGGGGGGGGGGGGGGGGGCAGACATCGAGACCAAACACAGCAGCAAGTACGGCTCTATAGAATCATGGAATTCCCACTACTAATGAGTGAGAGAAAGAAAGTCCTCTGAGTCCATGAACAAGCAGACTGTTCATGAGAATCTGCTATCAACTCTTCCGTTCTACCCAGTTTCCTGAGTTCTCTAAGCCACTCTGCTATTAAGGGTGTTATGACGTGTTAAGGCTATTATGACGGGTGTTTTCCAGTGCCCGGGGATAACCATTTGGGCCGCAGTCAAAAAATGTTGCAAAATCCCCTTCTTGGTCATAGCAAGGAAGCCAGGGATCTGTGAGAGCAGGGTGAGTTGTGGAGAGTTGACAACAGTCTTTCCAGAATACGCATTATAAATGGTTATGATTTTGTCCCAAAACCAGATGTGCATCATATCACCAGCCTTTGTAAGGCATCGCCAACAACGGTCAGAGACCTCAGGAAACATTTTCTGGAGACTGGGCAGTAATACCACCGTGAAAGGATTTTATAATTATTCTCCTTCGCTTTTGCGGCCATGGAGATACCGTGGCAAAGTTCACATATTTTCTGGAGAGACTGACCGTCAAAAGAAACGTCCAAGTCGCGTTCCCACTTGTCAAAGAAAGGACTCTGTCAGGGTCAGCAGCACTAACCAGAATCTGGTATAGTACCAATATACAATGTGAGATAGCAGATGTGGGGCGTACGTGCCCCTTGGATAGAGGGCCCGTATGAACGAGGCCAACTGCCCATATTACAGCCAGGACAGCCGATGGTCCGGGGACTGGGCCTGGAGAGTCACCAGAGAAGAGATGGCATCACCGGTCATACAGTCCCGGACTCTAGGGCAAGCGGACCTATGTCACAGAAAAAATCCACGTGTCTGCAAGCCAGGCTGGAATGATGGGTTCTGAAGTATCGGGGAAAGCGGTCCCGACACCGCTGACAATCTGTAGTAAGCAACCCACCTATCCCAAAAGCACAACGTATGCAGGACAAAGAAGGGAAGACATGGCAGTGACTGGCGATCCCTGGAAGGAATCCATGCAGAAGAGAGGGTGCAATCGGACAGAGCGAGAAATCCAAGTCCACCTATCTCTTAGAGCCCTGGCAGTGTACCCAATCCAGGACTCCGCGCAAGACAGCCGCCTCATGATAGAGACATAGATCAGGCAATCGCATGCTACCCACAAACCTAGGTTGAGTCAGAGTGGAGTATGCAATCCCGGGATTGTTATTCCCCCAGATGAATTTTGAGATAGCCCTGCGCAGAGTCCTGAAAAAAGCAACAGGGACCACAATGGGGACAGTTTGGAAAATATACAATAGCTTAGGGAGGATATCCATCTTCACAATGGCCATCCTTCCAAACCATGAAGTCGGTTTCAGGAAGAAAGATGTCATATCTGAGAGAACCCTGTTCAGCATGGGGGTATAGTTCAGATCAAAAAGAGAGCTAAGAACAGGCAGGAGCTTAATTCCCAGGTAAACAATAAAGTCCGTGTGCCACTGAAATGGGAAGGAAGCTCTGACTGCATCAAACACAGCCTGCGGGATTGAAATATTAAGCCCCTCAGTTTTTGTCAGATTGACTTTAAAATTACTAAGGTCGCCAAATCTCTGGAACTCCTGTAGGATAGAAGGGAGCGACGTGGTGGGGGGTGAGATATAGAGCAGGAGATCTTCTGCGTATAATGCAAGCTTGTGGTGGTCCTGCCCAATCACAACTCCTTGGATTGTAGGGTCATGTCTGAGGGCTACCGCCAGGGGCTCCATCGTTAAGATATAGAGCATGGGAGACAAGGGACAGCCTTGGCGCGTGCTATTGTGGATCTCAAAAGAGCTAGATAGTAGACCATTAGCTCGCACTTGAGCTGTAGGACAAGAGTACAACGACAAGAAGTGGACCGAATCCCACTCCCCGCAGGACTATCCACAGGAACCCCCAATGAACCCTATCAAAAGCCTTCTCCGCATCAATGAAGAGCAGGCACAAAGGGGATCCCGAACGGCCAGCCCATGACATCAAAGTGATCATCCGGTCCTTGGCTCTCCCCCCCCCTTAGAATCAGCAATAGCCCCCTTAAGCTCACTTTCAGTGAAAGGAGACTCCAAGTCCTCAACCGACTCCGCAGGCACCTTAGGCAGCTCCGTGTCTTAAAGGTACGCAGATATCCTAGATCCAAGTCCTTTTCTGGCATCTCCGAGTAGCGCCCTTTAATGTTATACAGAGATGAGAAATAAGAACGAAAAAAATTAGAAATCTCTCTGAGATTGTGTATAGCAGTACCAGTTTGGTCAAGGAGGTTAGGAATATGCATGACCTGTGTACTTGGACTTGCTTTCCTCTGACTGGGACCGGAGGACACTGCTGCCCTGAGGCTGAAACCGGGGGACCCTGCTGGGCTGAGGTAAGGACCTGGATATACTGCTGTCCTGATGTAGGGACCGGAGGGCACTGCTCCTCTGAGGTGGGGGCCGCGAAGCTCTGTATCCGTGGAAGCGAGGAGACGATTCTGGTGCCAGTGAGCTGTGGGAACAGTGCTGGAGGGCTGGTGGGTGAGCCGAGCTGCGTCCCATCCTATTCGGCGACCGGAGCCCAGAGGAGCTGGTACTGGGAGGGCCGGGGCCGGGGCTCTTACCGCCGCTCCTGCCGGTGCAGGGGAGCAGTCCACGCTGGCGGAGGCTGTCTGCGGCGCCGCTGCGGACACATCCATGGCGGCGGCCGCTCTTGTCACGCGGGAGTCGGGGGTCACAGAGGCTGCAGGCTGAACAGGTAGGCTGCAATTGGTGGAGAGAAAGAAACAGTCCAGGCTACCCCGGATATTTTCGTGCCTGCCTTGGATCTCCTACGGCCACCAACCATTTGGGGTGTAACACGCATGTTTTGGGGGGCTTTATGAGACTGTCTGGCGCCCTGTTGACGGAGCTCACAGAAGGTGTGTGCTCACTCCTTCATAGCCAAGCCACGCCCCCATGTATAACTTTTATATTATGTGATGGATTGTAAAAAATTCAAACCATTGTTAACAAATATATGTTACTTAAAATCGCTCTATTCCCAGGCTTATAGCGCTTTAATCCTTTGGTCAATGGGACTGTGTGAGGTGTCATTTTTTGTGCCATGATGTGTTCTTTCTATTGGTACCTTGATTGCGCATATGCGACTTTTTGATTGCTTTTTATTACAATTTTTCTGGATTTGATGCAACCAAAAATGCGCAATTTTGCACTTTGGGACTTTTTGGCGCTTGCGCCCTTTACCCTGTGAGATCAGGAATGTGATTGATTAATAGTTCGGGCGATTACACACGCGGCGATACCAAACATGTTTATTTGTTTGTTTATTTATTTTTATTTATAACATGGGAAAAGGGGGGTGATTAAAACTTTAGGGGTGGGGGCTTATTATTATTAATGACTCTATTTTTTTACTTTTACACTTATACTAGAAGCCCCTATGGGGGACTTCTAGTAAAAGTACACTGATCTCTCATTGCGATATATGCTGCATAGTAATACAGCATAGATCGATGAGATAGGCACTCGATTGCTCCCGGCTGTGCCATTACGGCTCAGACCCCGACCGGGTGAAGACATGGGGATCTCCGCCACTAGACACCAGGGATGGGCTGCATCAGGTCATCTTTAACAGCTGCATCCGATTATCTAATAGCGGGTGTGGCAATCAGACCGTGCCCGCTAATAGCCGCGGTCCCGGGCTAAATGCGGCACCTGGGACCGCGGCGGTTCAGAGCGCGGCCGCTGCGCAGCCCCGCTCTGAACACCTGTGGGCGGCCCTGGACCTACAGGTACGTCCAGAGTCGCCTAAGGGTTAAATTGTCATTGTCATCATAAGAAACCTTTGTCAGGTCATGGAGACATGTCAAAGGTTTTGATTGGTCTGGGTCTGAAACCCGTACCAGTCGGGAGAACGAGCCGGGAGAGGACTGCGCTAAGAGTGGTTCTCTCCCCGCTCTGTCATGTGATGACTGATTCCATTAATAAAGAACGGGGAGCAGATCATGCTGCAATACCAAATAAAACTTCTGACATGTCTCTCTGAGGCTATGTTAACACTGCGTATGAATCCGTCCGTAGTGCGAACCGCGAATATACGCACTTAGTTTTAAGGTTGATGCGTTCGCTTGAAGGCATACAATATACGCCCGCACAATGCACACTACGTATAAGCTTACGGCCGGATCGTATGCGGCGCCGTGAAAAATGAACACGACCATTGTTTGAGAACGGAAATGTTCAAACTCACGGCCGTAGATTTCCATGCGGTCCCATACGAAGTACTTATTTCAGACAAATTGAACTTGATTTTTTCGATCCAAAAGGAGTTTTATTGGGCTGGGCGAAGATTTCCAAGTAAATGACCTGCCTCAGATCGCTTCGAAACAAGCTAGGTGCGCGGTGCGTACACATCCGGTCGCATGTCGATTTTTCGCACGCCTGTAGTTTCAGCCGCACATGTACGGTAGCGTAAGACCTGCGTACGGATTCGTACGCAGTGTGAACATAGCCTGACATGTTAAAAGTTTTTTTATAAAGCCCTATGCACAGTGTTGGAGTTAATAAGAGGAGCACACTTCTTAGTAAATCCATCGGGACCTACACCTTTTCCCTTGTGTATGCCAGGGGCATAAATGATAAATACCCCCCTATGTATTCTGATAATATGCAATGCATTCAGTGTACAACGCACCTAGGACTCTTTAACTACAACAGCTGCAAATACTACAACTCTCAGCATTTACTGACAGCCTGAACCCCTCAGGATATGCTGGAAGTTGTAGTAGATATGAACAGACAACTGAAAAGGTTGTCCTTCTAGGAACTACAACTCCTAGCATACCCTGAGAGCTCCAGAAGTGTAGGGCATGCTGAGAGTTGAAGTTAGTGTTATTCACAATTGTGGTGGCAGATACAGATTAGTCCAGGATGGGACAGGGTCAGCATGCCGCTTCTCTCTAGTTTTTTGATTGTCTTCATCCTCAGTTCCACATTGGGACCCACTCCGACTGCAGTACAGCACAGACATCAGGACCCACCAGAGACTCCTCCAGTGCGCCCTGATGACTGTGCTGTAGGGCCCTTCATGTTCCAGATACCCGGGCGAACATATAATTCATCTGTGTGTATGCGCCTTTATTAAAGCACATGGGTAGCAGTACAATGGGTAGGTTATTGGGGGCCCAAGCACATTTTTTGCACAAGGGCCCCCTGCAGTCTATGTCGGCCCCTTCCGTGGTTCACCCACGGCTGATATAATTCAGTATAAAAAGGTACTCCATCATATAGTATGTGCAATGTTTTTAGTGTATAGCAGAAGCCATGCCAGGGGCTGTTGTAGGAGTAATGCCAGAAGGTGTTTAGGAGTACAACCAGGAGGTGTTACAGGAATAATGCCAGGGGATGTTATATAAGTAATGCCAGAAGGTGTTGCAGGAGTAATGCCAGGAGGTGTTTCAGGAGTAATACCAGAAGGTGTTCAAGAGTACAACCAGGAGGTGTTACAGGAGTAATGCCAGGGGGTGTTGTAGGATTAATTCCAGAAGGTGTTGCAGGAGAAATGCCAGGAGGTGTTTCAGGAGTAATACTAGAAGGTGTTCAAGAGTACAACCAGGAGATGTTACAGGAGTAATGCCAGGGGATGTTGTATAAGTAATGCCAGAAGGTGTGTGCAGGAGTAATGCCAGGAGGTGTTTCAGGAGTAATACCAGAAGGTGTTCAAGAGTACAACCAGGAGGTGTTACAGGAGTAATGCCAGGGGGTGTTGTAGGATTAATTCCAGAAGGTGTTGCAGGAGAAATGCCAGGAGGTGTTTCAGGAGTAATACTAGAAGGTGTTCAAGAGTACAACCAGGAGATGTTACAGGAGTAATGCCAGGGGATGTTGTATAAGTAATGCCAGAAGGTGTGTGCAGGAGTAATGCCAGGAGGTGTTTCAGGAGTAATACCAGAAGGTGTTCAAGAGTACAACCAGGAGGTGTTACAGGAGTAATGCCAGGGGGTGTTGTAGGATTAATTCCAGAAGGTGTTGCAGGAGAAATGCCAGGAGGTGTTTCAGGAGTAATACTAGAAGGTGTTCAAGAGTGCAACCAGGAGGTGTCTAGAAGTATAACCAGGAGATGTTGTAGGAATAATGGCAGGTGTTGTGAGAGTAATACTAGGAGGTGTTCAGAAGCATAACCAGAAGATGTTTTAGGAATAATGTCAGGAGATAATGTAAGATTAATACCAGAGGGCGTTCAGGAGTAAACCAGAAGGTGTTGTAGGTGTAATACCAGGAGGCGGTGTACGAGTAATGTTTGGATGTGTGAGGGTAATGCCAGGAGGTGTTGCAGGATGAATGCCAGGAGGAGTTGCAGGATTAATGCCAGGAGATGTTGTGAGAGCTTGTGGCCCCTGACACTAATAGTGATGAATGAACCCATGGATATTTGGGTGTAACCTGTTCTTTTAAACTTGGGTAAAAAAAATTGTTGACCTAGACTTTACCCGAACCTTAGCCCAGACCCAAATCCCAATTAAGTCAATGGGGACCTGAACTTTGGGCCTCAAAAGTGGCTGTAAAATGGGTGTAGGAAGGGAAAGACTGTTGAAAATGCAGCGAAAATTGTGTTAAGGTTCCATGCACACGGAGCAAAAGTGGCGGAATTCCGTCACTTTTGCTCCGTGTGCATGGAGACTTATAACACGGCAATAGCCCTAGCAATAATGGGGTAGGGGAAATATTTAAAATAATATCACAATATAAATATAAAATAAATAAATACAATTAAAATTAATTAACTGAATAGATAAATAAATAAATAATATTGAAAGAAGACACCAGGTGGAGAAGAAGAAGTAGGTGTCAGTGGAAAGTAGAGGCAAAGGAAGAGGCACTAACAAACACTGCAAATTTGTACAAAGGTTCCTTAATCAGGCACCGGGACCGATACGTTTTGTGAGATCCACACCTGATTCATTTTTTGGAATGTCAGTTTGTCAACATTAGCTATGGATAGGTGGACCTAGGTGTACATGGGTTGCTCGTCAATGATGACACTTCCTGCGATGCTAAATAATCTTTCAGAGAGCACACTTGCTGCAGGACAGGCTAGTACCTCCAACAAATAGAGAGCAAGCTCTGGCCAGATGTCCAATTTGGAATCCCAGAAATTGAATGGGGAGGAGCCATCATTTAGCATGAGATGTGTTGACATGTAGTCATCCACTATATGTGCAGCATATAGTTACATACTGTAGTTAATACGGTTGAAGAAAGACACATGTCCATCAAGTTCAACCAAGGAGGGGATGTAGGCAGGAAAGGGGGGGTATACAAGGAGGGGATGGATACAGGGAAGGGGACAGATGATGATAGGTTCTATACATATGCATTTATATTATTTTGGTCTAAGAACTTGTCTAGCCCTGTTTTGAAGCCCTCTACTGTTTTTGCTGTGACCAGATCCTGTGGTAGACTGTTCCACCGATTCACAGTTCTCATGGTAAAGAAGGCTTGTCACCTACGGAGATTAAAACTCTTTTTCTCCAGCCGGAGGCATCGCCCCCTCGTCCTTCGAGGGTTTTTTTTTTTACCTGAAACATCTTTTCCCCATATTTCTTGTAGGGGCCATTTATATATTTAAATAAATTAATTATATCTCCCCTTAAATGTCTCTTCTCCAGACAAAACATCTCTCATAACTAAGATGCTCCGTTCCCCTTATTAGTTTAGTTGCCCGTCTTTGTACCCTCTCTAGCTCTAGGATATCTTTTTTATTAATCGGATTCAAAAACTGGACAGCATACTCCAGATGAGGCTGCACCAAAGCTTTATAAAGCGGTAATATCATATCCCTGCCCCGAGAGTCCATGCCTGTTTTAATGCATGACAATATCCTGCTGGCCTTAGAAGCAGCTGACTGACATTGTGTGCCGTTCTGTAGTCTATTATCTACAAGTACACCCAGATCCTTCTCCATTAGCGACTCTCCCAGTGTAACTCCCCCTAGGACATATGATGCATGTGGGTTATTAGTACCCAGGTGCATAACTTTACATTTATCCACATTGAACCTCATTAGCCAAGTGGATCCCCAAACACTCAGTGAGTCTAAGTCAGCTTGTAATGCGGTGTACTGTAATATACTGAGGTGTTGTTGCTTGGTGGTGTAGTTCAACCTTAGGGCTCACCTTCTGAAACCTTCCTGTCACGCTGGGGTCTGAGGGTGGCGGGGCACTTCTCCTCTTAGCATCTACACAGGGGAATATTTTTAATAAAAGACTTTACACAGAAGCGGTGCAAGTATATGGAAACTTTACTTGAATAATAACTTTGTACAATCCAATACAGGGGCATCTAAAGATGAATATATGTTGGCTTGATCAGAGTCCTTAGCTTCGGGGGGGGGGGGGGGGGGGGGGGACCAGAAAAAGACACAAACACATAGGCCTCAATACAGACAGCCCGGGGTTGCCAATGGCAACAATGTACCTCCAGATGCCTGACAATATATACTGGACTGGGCCATTGCAGTAATGTCTGCACATCTTCGATACAAAGCTTGGTGTCATCTGCAAAGATAGAAACATTGCTGTTAATTTAATTCTCAATATCATTAATAAACAAGTTAAACAGAAGAGGGCCCAGTACTTACCCTTGGGGTACACCACTTATTACCGGGGACCATTTGGAGTAGGAATCATTGACCACCACTCTCTGGGTACGATTATTAAGCCAGTTTTCAATCCACTTACAGACTAAACTTTCCAAACCCATAGACCTTAACTTACCCATCAGACGCCTATGAGGAACTGTGTCAAACGCTTTTGCAAAATCCAGATACACTATATCCACAGCCGCCCCCCCCATCCAGGCTTCTACTCATCTCTTTGTAAAAACATATGAGGTTGGTTTAACAGCTTCTATCCTTAGTAAAACCCTGCTGGTTATCACTTACTAGAAAATGTACCCGGCGCTGCCCGGGTATAAAGTGTCAGTGTGTTAATTAGATTTGTTCTAAGGTGCCCAGGAGGCCAAGCTAAAGGTATTGTTTCATCTGAGTTAATCAGTGGAATTAGTGTATACCTGTAGTGCATAGTTGGAGGGGTTCTGTATACCCACAATGTATAGTTTTTAGGGGTCTCGCATATCTGTAGTGCATAGTTGGGGGGGCTGTATACCTATAGTGTATAGTTGAGGGAGATCCTGTATACCTGCAGTGTACAGTTGGTGAAGGTCCTGTATACCTGTACTGTATAGTTCGGGGGTCCTGTATACCTGTAGTATATAGCTGGTGCTGTATACCTGTAATGTATAGTTGGTGGAGGTCTTGTATACCTGTAGTTTATAGTTTGAGGGTCCTGGATACCTGTAGTGTATAATTGGTGGAGGTCTTGTATACCTGTAGTATATAGTTCGGGGGTCCTGTATACCTGTAGTAAATAGTTTGAGGGTCCTGTATAACTATAGTATAGAGTTGGTGGAGGTCCTGTATAACTGTAGTGTATAGTTTGGGGTCCTATATACCTGTAGTATATAGCTGGTGGAGTTCCTGTATACCTGTAGTATATTTGGGGTCCTGTATACTTGTAGTATAGAGTTGGTGAAGGTGCTGTATACCTGTATTATAGAGTTGGTGTAGGTCCTGTATACCTGTAGTGTATGGTTTTGAGGTCCTGTATACCTGTAGTGTATAGTTTGGGGTCCTATATACCTGTAGTATATAGTTGGTGGAGTTCCTGTATACCTGTAGTGTATAGTTTTGGGGTCCTGTATACCTGTAGTGTATAGTTTGGGGTCCTGTATACCTGTAGTATATAGTTGGTGGAGGTCCTGTATAATTGAAGTATATAGTTGGTGGAGGTTCGGTATACCTGTAGTATATAGTTTTGGGGTCCTGTATACCTGTAGTGTAAAGTTTGGGGTCCTGTATACCTGTAGTATATAGTTTTGTGGAGGTCCCGTGCACTTGTAGTGTATAGTTTTGGGGTCCTGTATACCTGTAGTGTCCTGTATACCTGCAGGGTTGTATTTACCCGTATGGCAGTGTTATTCAGTCACAGTATGTCGGTATTGGTCATGTCTGGTATGGGGGTGTTATCCAGTCACAGTATGGCGGTATTGGTCAGGTCTGGTGTGGCGGTGTTATCCAGTCACGGTATGGTGGTATTGGTCAGGTCTGGTATAGCGGTGTTATCCAGTCACAGTATGGCAGTATTGGTCAGGTCTGATATGATGGTGTTATCCAGTCACAGTATGGTGGTATTGGTCAGGACTGGTGTGGCGGTGTTACCCAGTCACAGTTTGCCGGTATTGGTCAGGTCTGGTATAGCAGTGTTATCCAGTCACAGTATGGCGGTATTGGTCAGGTCTGGTATGACAGTGTTATCCAGCACAGTATGGCGGTATTGGTCAGGTCTGGTATGGCAGTGTTATCCAGTCACAGTATGGCGCTATTGGTCAGGTCTGGTATGACAGTGTTATCCAGCACAGTATAGCGGTATTGGTCAAGTCTGGTGTGGCGGTGTTATTCATTCACAGTATGGCGGTATTGGTCAGGTCTTATATGACAGTGTTATCCAGTCACAGTATGGCGGTATTGGTCAGGTCTGGTATGACAGTGTTATCCAGTCATAGTATGGCGGTATTGGTCAGGTCTGGTGTGGCAGTGTTATCCAGTCACAGTATGGCGGTATTGGTCAGGTCTGGTGTGGCAGTGTTATCCAGTCACAGTATGGCGGTATTGGTCAGGTCTGGTGTGGCGGTGTTACCCAGTCACAGTATGGCGGTATTGGTCAGGTCTGGTATGGAGTTGTTATCCAGTCACAGTATGGCGGTATTGGTCAGGGCTGGTATGAAGGTGTTATCCAGTCACAGTATGGCGGGATTGGTCAGGTCTGGCAGTGTTATCCAGTCACAGTATGGCGGTATTGGTCAGGTCTGGTATGACAGTGTTATCCAGCACAGTATGGCGGTATTGGTCAGGTCTGGTGTAGCAGTGTTACCCAGTCACAGTTTGGTATACCTGTTGTGCCCTGTATATACATGTACTGTATGGATGGAGTAAGGGGTCCTGTATATACATGTACTGTATAGATGGAGTAGGGGGTCCTGTATATACATGTACTGTATAAATGGAGTAGGGGGTCCTGTATACATGTACTGTATAGATGGAGTAGGGGGTCCTGTATATAAATGTACTGTATAGATAGAGTAGGGGGTCCTGTATATACATGTACTGTATAGATGGAGTAGGGGGTCCTATATACATGTACTGTATAGATGGAGTAGGGGGTCCTGTATATACATGTACTGTATAGATGGAGTAGGGGGTCCTGTATATACATGTACTGTATAGATGGAGTAGGGGGCCCTGTATATACATGTACTGTATAGATGGAGTAGGGGGTCCTGTATATACATGTACTGTATAGATGGAGTAGGGGGTCCTGTATATACATGTACTGTATAGATGGAGTAGGGGGTCCTGTATATATATGTACTGTATAGATGGAGTAGGGGGCCCTGTATACATGTACTGTATAGATGGAGTAGGGGGTCCTGTATATACATGTACTGTATAGATGGAGTAGGGGGTCCTGTATATACATGTACTGTATAGATGGAGTAGGGGGTCCTGTATATATATGTACTGTATAGATGGAGTAGGGGGCCCTGTATACATGTACTGTATAGATGGAGTAGGGGGTCCTGTATATACATGTACTGTATAGATGGAGTAGGGGGCCCTGTATATACATGTACTGTATAGATGAAGTAGGGGGTCCTGTATATACATGTACTGTATAGATGGAGTAGGGGGTCTACCAGTTATTACTGTGGATGTTGTGAGGCAGCTTCCCTAGCAACCATTGCTCCCTGTGAAAATGAAAGCAGTAATCCTATTGGTTGCTAAGGCTCCAACTGCCGTGTCTGCTGCAGCTAATTATATCACCTGTGTTTGCAGTGAGGAGATTTTCCCATTCATCTCTATGGGGCGCCTCTCTTTCCCCTCCCCCTCCCCTCCTGTACATCTGGCGGGGACAGGACCTTCGCAATAACCTTCCCGGGCACCCAATGTATCTGTGTGCCAAATTTGGGGTCAAACGGTTCAGGCGTTTGGAAGTCTATAGAGGACAGACAGACAGACAGACAGAAGGACAGACAGACAGACAGACTTTGATTTTTATGATATAGATAATACTTTCACTTATAATACTTTTACCCACTACATATTCCTGGATGTAGTCCCTTATACGCCTCTCAAATAGTTTCCCCACAATGGTCTATAGTTACTTGGGGAAGTCCTAGAGCCCTTTCTGAAGATCACCACTACATTTGCCTTATGCCAGTCCCTCGGCACAATACCAGCAAAGAATCACTGAATATGTCATACAAGGGTAAAGAAATTACAGAACTGAGTTCCCTAAGAACTCTGGGGTGTAATCCATCAGGCCCTGGAGCTTTGGTTACATTGAGTTTATTTAATTTATCTTGGACCATATCTATACTAAGCCAGTTCAGTACATTACACGTGTTAGCGGAACTGGTCCCGCTCACCACAGCTCCATCCTCTTCTTTTGTATATACAGAGCTGAAGAACCCATTAAGAAACGTAGCTTTCTCCTGATCCCGTTATTAACATCCTATCACTATTATTTAGGGGTCCTACATGCTCTGACCTTGGTTTTTTTGCATTAATATATTTGAAGAATTTTGGGGGGTTTCTTTTGCTATCTATGGCCACCTGCCTTTCATTGTAAATTTTTGCTGCTTTTATTACATTTTTACAGGTTTTGTTGACTTCTTTGTAATGTTTAAAGGCTACAGCTGACCCCTCTGATTTGTATTTTTTGAATTACATTATTTTGTCATTTATAGCCCTTCTAACCTCGGTTGTAAGACTGCGTTTACACAGACAGATTTATCTGACAGATCTTTGAAGCCAAGACCAGGAACAGACTATAGACTCGTTTTGCAATCGCGCGCCCGCAGCCCGGCCCAAACGCAGCCCGGCCCAAACGCAGCCCGCCCCCCCGATCGCAGCCCGGCCCCCTGCTCATCCGCAGCCCGGCCCCACGGTCAACCGCAGCCCCCTGCGCCGCCCCGATCGCCACCCCCGCCGCTCCGATCGCCCCCCCCCGTCGCCGCTCCGATCACCCCCCCCGCCGCTCCGATCGCCACCCCCGCTCCGATCGCCACCCCCGCCACCGCTTCGATCACCCCCCTGCTCCGATCGCCCCCGCCGCCTTGGTCACGAGCATACGTTACCTGCTCCGCATTCAGCCAATCAGTGCTCCTCTTCAGCACTGATTGGCTGAAGGGGAGCCGTTTGAAATTCCCAGCTCCCCTCTTCAGCCAATCAATGCACGGCAGCACTGATTGGCTGAAGAGGGGCCATTTGAATTTCCCGACTCCCCTCTTCAGCCAATCAGTGCTGCCGTGCATTGATAGGCTGAAGAGGGGAGCCGGGAAATTCAAATGGCTCCTCTTCAGCCAATCAGGGGTGGCGATCGGAGTGCTGGTGGCGGGGATGGCGATCGGAGCGCTGGCGGAGGGGGTGGCGATCAGAGTGCTGGCGGCGGGGATGGTGATCGGAGCGCTGGTGGCGGGGGTGGCGATCGGAGAGCTGGCGGCGGGGGTGGCGATCGGAGCGGCGGCGGCGTGGGTGGCAAACAGCGGGGGTGGCGATCGGGGCGGCGGGGGTGGCGATCAGGGCGGCAGCGGCGGGGGTGGCAATTGGGGCGGCGGGGGTGGCGATCGAGCCGGCACAGGGGGCTGCGGATGAGCGGAGGGCCGGGTTGCGGATGAGCGGGGGGCCAGGCTGCGAGCGGGAGGCTGGACGTTGGGTGGCGGGCGGCGGGACTTTCGCGCAACGACTGTTTACATGGAACGAGCGGCGAATTTTTGGCGAACGACGATTTAAGAACAAGTTAAAAGATCAAAATGAACGATTTCTCGCTCGTCGTGTGATCGTTCGCTGCGTTTACACGTACGATTATCGTTCGAATTCGATCGTTATCGTGCAAATTCGCACGATAATCGTTCCGTGTAAACCCAGCATAAGCCATGTGGGATTGGATTTTAACCGTTTATATTTGTTACCCATAGGAATATATTTGGCAGTACAGTTGTTTAATGTGGATTTGAAGATTTCCCATTTATTAGCTGCATCAGTATGTGCCAGTAGCCATTCCCAGTCTATGCCCTGAAGTTCTGCCCTTCACCCAGGAAAATTGGCCCTTTTAAAATTAAACATTTTTACCCTCCCAACATGAAATAGCCAAAAGAAATAACCAGATCCAACAACACATGACTTCTAGTTGGATCCAACACAAACAGGCCCAGAAAAATATCCTGCAGGAGGTTAAGAAATTCTCTTTTAGCTGAACTGTGACCCCAATCTATATCTGGATATTTGAAGTCCTCCATTACCACTACTGTCCCCTTCCGGGCAGCCCGCTCTATTTGTCTATGCAACTGACCATCAATCACCTCAGTAATGTTGGATGGTCTATAGATTACACCAAGAATACATTCTTCACCGTTTACCTCTCTCTGTAGCTCTACCCACAATGATTCCACATCATCACAGTCATCACCCACGATTGCATCTTTAAAGTCCTTAACCCCTTAAGGTCAAAGCCTATTTTCGTTTTTGCGCTTTTGCTTATTCCATTTTAAGTTTAAAAGTCCATAGCGCTTGCATTTTTTCACCTAGAGACGTATATGAGCGCTTATTTTTTGCGAAACCAATTGTACTTTGCAATGCCAGGCATTATTTTTCCATAACATATGCTGCGAAACCAGAAAAAAATCATTTGCGCTGTCAAATTGAAAAAAAAAAAGAATTTGTTTTGATTTCGGGGAGTTTTGCATTTACGCCGTCCGTCCTATGGTAAAACTGACTTGTTCTGCATGTTCCTCAAGTCGTTACGATTACTATGATATATAACATGCATAACTTATATTGTATTGGATGGCCTGTAAAAAATTCAAACCATTGTTAACAAATATACGTTCCTTAAAATCGCTCCATTCCCAGGCTTATAGCGCTTTTATCCTTTGGTCTATGGGGCTGTGTGAGGTGTCAGTTTTTGCGCCATGATGTGTTCTTTCTATCGGTATCTTGATTGCGCATATATGACTTTTTGATCGTTTTTTATTACATTTTTTCTGGATTTGATGCGACCAAAAATGCGCAATTTTGCACTTTGGAATTTTTTTGCGCTGACGCCGTTTACCGTGCGAGATCAGGAATGTGATTAATTAATAGTTCGGGCGATTACGCGCGCGGCGATACTAAATATGTTTATTTATTTATTTATATTTATAAAATGGGAAAAGGGGGGTGATTTGGACTTTTATTAGGGGAGGGGATTTTTTATTAATAAAAACACTTTTTTACTTTTTTTTTTTACTGTAACTAGAAGCCCCCCTGGGGGACTTGTATATAGACAGCACTGATTTCTCATAGAGATCAATGCTGTGTATATACACAGCAAAGATCGATTAGATCGGTCATAGATTACTATGGCCTGCTGCAGGCCATAGCAATCTATTGCCGAGCCGGGATCAGCGTCATTCCGACGCTGAGGCCCGGCACGGGCAGAAGAACGGATCTCCCCCCCGCGATCGCATCGCGGGGGGGAGATCCGTCCCACTAGACACCAGGGACGTGAGGTCTGAAGCCAATAAGGGAGTTCAGAGGGGGGCCGCAAGGCCGCAATCTCGGGTGCTTTCTGCAGCCCAGGACGGTGGCTGATAGCGGGCACGGTCCGATCACCGTGCCCACTAATTAGCTTTCTGAATGCACCTGTCAAAGTTTAAAAAGCAGCTTTTAGCCTTCCCTGGGTCCTAGTGGGAGGATCGCAATCCCCGCATCTCATACCGGTCGGAGTCTGCGCCGTAATGGCGCTGATCCCGGCTTGGCACTCGAAAGCAACAGATATATATATACTATATGTATACTGCATAGATCTCAATGAGAGATCATTGTAGTTATACTAGAAGTCCCCCAGGGGGGCTTCTAGTATAAGTGTAAAAAAAAAGAAAGTGTTGTATTATTAATAAGTAATCCCCTACCCTAATAAAAGTTTGAATCACCCCCCTTTCCCATTTTATAAATAAAAATAAATAAATAAATAAACATGTTTTGTATCGCCACGTGTCTAGTCGCCAAAACTATTAATTTATTTCATTCCTGATCTCGCATGGTAAATGGCGTAAGCATTAAAAAATTTCAAAGGGCAAAATTGCGCATTTTTTGTAGCATCAAATCCAGAAATATTTTAATAAAAAGCGATCAAAAAGTCACATATGCGCAATCAAGGTACCGATAGAAAGAACACATCATGGCGCAAAAAATTGAATCTCACACAGCCCCATAGACCAAAGGATAAAAGCGCTATAATGGAGCATGGGAATGGAGCGACTTTAACCTCTTAAGGACCCATGACGTACCGGTACGCGGGTCCTTTAAGAGGGCGCTGCGGCCGACCGGGTCCCGATCGGGGGAGATAGCCTGCTATAATACATAGCAGGCCATCTCTCCCTGTCGGCATGGAGGGTTGTTAACCCCCCCCCATGCCGACGATCGCCGCTATTGGCTGATAAGCCCATAGCGGCGATCGGAACCTTTCCGGGCCATCGGTGGCCCGATGACCCGGAAAAAAATGGCGTTCGGTGCTGTCCGAGGACGGCACCGACTGCCATTACTGTAAAAAGTAATGGTGGTCACGGTACCACCGTCCCGATCGCCGTGAACGGCCGACCAGCCGGCCGGCCGTTCACGGCGATCAAAGTCCCCACAAGTAATAAATACCTGCTCCGGACCCCTCAGCTAGGTAGCTGAGGGGTCCAGAGCAGGTATTTGTACATTACTCACCTGTCCCAGGGTCCTGATCGGCGTCTTCCGGGTTCCCGGCGTCCTCTTCATCTTGTCGGGTCTTCGGCTTCTTCCGTGAGTCCCGATCGGCTTTTTCCGGCTCCAGCGTCGTCTTTTTTCGTATTTTTCCGGCTCCAGCGTCGTCTTTTTTCGGATCTTGCGCTCTGCTGCCCCCTAGCGGCTGATAAGTGTAATACACGTATCAGCCACTACAGGGATGTTCAGAATGTAGTAAAAAAAAAAAAAAATTCCCAATTTTTTTTTTTTCTATTTTCCGCACCCTATCGCCGCTGAGTGTTGATCCGCATCGCACGAAAGTGCGCTGCTAATCAGCAACTCCTCCTTTTTGGCGTAGGGTGTTTTTTTTTTATATCCTACTGCCACGGTCTGCTGATAAGTGCCGAACATAAGTGCGGCATTTATCAGCAACACCATTTTTTGGCGTAGGTTTTTTTTTGTATACTTACTGTAAAAAACACGTAAAAAACACTACATTACACCACACTACATTGAATAAAGTTTTACACTACACCACTACATACCCCATATACCAATCCCCGTATAAAGATGGCCCCCAGGGTGTTTTCGGTATCGGACACATACGTTATTATTGCCTCCGACACTGAAACAGCCAGTGAGGATGAATGGGGGGTCCTTCTTTCCTCCATTCATCCTCATCATCCAGTGACGTGTCTGGGGGTAGCGTAGCGTACACTGCCCCCCAGACACGTCTTTTCCGCCAGTACCGTCCCAATAAGAGATGACGGTATGGCGTGAAATTCTACAAACTCTGTGAGAGTACCTCAGGGTACTGTTACAGATGGGTTAGGGTACGTGCACACTGCGGAATGGCGAAGGATAACCCTTCGTGCATTCCGCAGCTGGCACCCGCCGGTGGACTGATGCAGGCGCGCGTCTCCGCCCGTGTCATGGACTCTATCCTATGCATGGGCGGATTCCATCATCCGTCATTCCATCAACACGTTGGACGGAGAGCGGAATTCGCCCGTGCATAGAATGGAGTCTACGACACGGACGGAGACGTGCGCCTGCATCAGTCCGCCGGCGGGTGCCAGCTGCGGAATGCACAAAGGGTTATCCTTCGCGATTCCGCAGTGTGCACGTACCCTTAGAGTGTATGAAGGAAGGGACACCCGAATCCAGCCCCCAGATGCCCACTCCCCCCCCCCATCCTCGGAGTTAGTGGGGACATCGTCCGGGAACTGATCTTCCCACTGCTGGATAAAGGTCACCACCTGTACGGGGATAACTTTTATACCAGCACCCCCTCTTCTGGTCCCTCGCTGCCTGAGCTACTGTAGCTTGCGGCACGATCCGAACATATCAGAAGTAGTAATAGAGCCCTAATATTTAGCAGCCATGGAGCGGACCCAGCGCTTCTGGATATGAAGGACCCCGTATCGCACCAGGACAACATTTTCCAGGTGACGTCCCCCACACTGGAGAACAGGAGACCCCAGAAGAAGTGCAGAGTGTGGCGTAACAGGGGGATCAGGAAGGGCACCATTTTCCTGTGTGACACCTGTCCTGATCCCCCCGGCCTCTGCATACTGGATCGCTCCAAGGCGAACCACACGTCACTGGGGTTCTACATTATCTAAATTCTGTCCCTTATTCCTATTTCAGGGGTCACGTTGATCCAGGGTTATTCTGATCGCCATTATGGAGTCGGGA
Organism: Dendropsophus ebraccatus; assembly: GCF_027789765.1. Taxonomy (NCBI): domain Eukaryota; kingdom Metazoa; phylum Chordata; class Amphibia; order Anura; family Hylidae; genus Dendropsophus; species Dendropsophus ebraccatus. The sequence goes on along the minus strand of NC_091454.1, from coordinate 57,829,724 downwards.
AGGAATTTTTCCCCTGTGATGAGGCTACTGTCGTCAGCCTCACGAGGGTTTTTTGCCTTCCTCTGGATCAACACAGGTTGAGTTTGATGGACACCTGTCATTTCCAACCTTATAAACTAATAATTGGCCTAATACCCCCAAATAAATTAGAATTGTCCCTTTTCCCCAGCTAAATAGGTATGGCCGCTATTACCATTAGAGGATGCCATGATGCAATTACAAAGCCTCTGTGCGGCCAGGACAGTAGAAACCCCCCACAAATGACCCCATTCTGGAAACTACACCCCATAAGGAATCTAACAAGTGGGGCAGCGGGTATATGGCCCCCTGGTGACGGCCACATTTGGGACGTGAAAATGAAAAAAATTGTATTTTTTATTTTCACGGCACATGTTCTACACATGTGCCCATCACTAGTGGGGTCCATATGCTCACTGCACCCCTTGTTAGATTCCTTATGGGGTGTAGTTTCCAGAATTGGGTCACTTGTGGGGGGTTTCTACTGTTCTGGCAGCACAGGAGCTTTGTAATTGCGACATGGCCTCCATCCCCCATTCCAGCCTCTAAATGGCGCTCTGTCCTTTTGGTGACTGGCCCTGTGCCCATATGGCACATTATGCCCACATATGGGGTATTTTCTTACTCAGGGGAAACTACCCTACACGTTTTGTGTTCATTTTCTTTTTTAACCCCTTGTGGAAATGGAAAAAAATCAAGGCTAGACCAACATTTAGTGTAATTTTTTTTAAAATTTTTACTCTAAATCATTGATCTTGTCTTGATTTTTTCATTTTCACAAGGGGTTAAAAGATAAAAAAAAAACACAATGTGTAGAGCAATTTCCCCTGAGTACGGAAATACCCCACATGTGGACATAAAGCGCCATGCGGGTGCAGGGTAAGCCTCCAAAGGGAAGGTGCGCCATTTGGTTTTTGAAGGCTGGATTTGGATGGAATGGATTTCGAGGGGCCATGTTGCATTCAAAAGGCCCCTGTGTTGCCAAGACAGTTAAACCCCCCCCACAAGTGACCCTATTATGGAAACTACACCCCTCAAGGAATGTAACAATGGGTGTAGTGAGCATATGGACCCCATTGGTGACGGGCACAAATGTGGAACAATGTGGCGTGAAAATGAAATATTGAATTTTTTACACTATAATGTATAAAATTTTAAAATTTCTTACACACTTAGCTTTTATTTCTGTGACTCCCCTAAAGGGTTAAAAAACTTTCTGGATGTGCTTTTGCAGAGTTTAGGGGGTGCAGTTTCTGAAATGGGGTGCTTCGTGGGGCTTTCTAACACACAGTCCCCTCAAATACACTTTAAACCTGAACAGTTCCCTAAAAATATCTGATTTTGAAATTTTACTGAAAATTTGGAAATTTGCTGCTAATGTTTTAAGCTTTCTATTGTCTATAAAAAATTAAATATAGTTTAATAAATGCCGCCAACATAAAGTAGACATGTTGCTAATGCTATTTAATATATAATTTATGTGGTATAACCATTTTCTGTATAAGCAGAAAAGTTTTAAAGTTGGAAAAATGCATTTTTTCACAATTTTTCACGCTATTTTGGTTTTTTTCATAAAGATTCGTTATAAGTATCGACTCCAATTTACAAGAAATGTGAAGTACAATATGTCACGAGAAAACAATCTCAGAATCAGCCGGATAGGTAAAAGCATCCCGAAGTTATTAATGAATAAAGTGACACTGGTCAAATTCATAAAATTTGCTCCAGTCCTTAAGGCCATTTCAGGCCCGGTCCTTAAGGGGTTAAGGAACATATATTTTTAAAAAAAGGTTTTACATATATAACAAGACAGTTTTACCCCAGGGTGAACTGTGTAAAAACAAATACCCCCCAAATAAAAAAAATGTTTTTGTTTTTTTTTTTGTTTTTGTTTTTTTCAATTTCACCACACTTTTATTTTTTCTAGTTTCGCAGTGTACTTTATGCAAAAATTCAGCCTGTCATTGCAAAGTACAATTAGTGGCTCAAAAAATAAGGGCTCACGTGGATTTCTAGGTGAAAAAATGCGAGTGCTGTGGCCTTTTAAGCAAAAGGAGGAAAAAGCAAAAACAGCATTTGGTCGGGTCTTTAACCCCTTAAGGACCGGCCCAATTTAGTTTTTTGCGTTTTCATTTTTCCTCCTTGTGTCTAAAAGGCCATAGCACTTGCAATTTTTCACCTAGAAACCCACATGAGCCCTTATTTTTTCTGCCACGAATTGTACTTTGCAATGACAGGCTGAATTTTATAATAAAGTATACTGCGAAAGCAGGAAAAAATTCAATGTGTAGTGAAATTGAAAAAAAAAACAAAAAACATTTTGTTTATTTGGGGGGTATTCGTTTTTACGCCATTTGCCCTGGGGTAAAACTGGCATGTTATATATGTCCGTCAAGTCGTTACGTTTAAAACTATATGTAACATGTATAAATTTTCTTTTATCTGATGGACTTTTTGATCGCTTTTTATTACAATTTTTCTGGATTTGATGCAACCAAAAATGCGCAATTTTGCACTTTGGGATTTTTTTGCACTTACGCCGTTTACCGTGCGAGATCAGGAATATGATAAAATAATAGTATGGGCGATTACGCACGCGACGATAGCAAACATGTTTATTTACTTATTTATTTATTTTTATTTATAACCTGTGAAAAGGGGGGTGATTCAGACTTTTATTAGGGGAGGGGGCTTTTTATTGAAAACATCACTTTTTTTTAACTTTTATACTTATACTAGAAGCCCCCCAGGGGGACTTCTAGTATGAGTGCATTGATCTCTCATTGAGATCTTTGCTGTATAATTATACAGCAAAGATCAATGAGATCGGCACTCGTTTGCTTTCGGCTGCTGTAGCCGAAAACAAACGAGTGCCGAGCCGGGATCAGCGGCCCCGCTTTGAACACCCTTACCGACCGCAGGGCGTAAATATAATAAGGGGTTAAATTCACTTTAATATAATTTCTACCATACAGACATACTCCTCCCCTTCTGCCCACCCGGTCCCTTGTGAACAATGCAAATCCCTGAATATTGACAGCCCAGTCATGTGAGTAGCCCAGCCATGTCTCAGTCACACCAACCACATCAATGGACTCCTCCAGAACCAAGGCCTCTAACTGCCCCATCTTGCTAGTTAGACTTCTGGCATTAGTAACCATACACTTTATATTACCATCTAGTTTAACCCCTTTACTATAAGAAATCAGATTTATTGAAGTGCTGTGGTTACAATCATCCTCACTGCTCATCCGCTACAGGGCCGTTTCTAGCACCGTGCAGGGCGGGCTATGGCACGGGGCGCTGACAGCTAGGGGGCGCCCTCCTCACTCAGCAGCAGTGGCTGACACTGTCTGTGCAGAGGCCGGGGCATAGACCTCTGTGCGCCCCTCACACTGCACCTGGCTCCTGGGGGGCTCTTTTTGCGTCCTGTCAGATGAAGGGAGAGGAGAGAGGAGGCAGCAGAGACCTCAGGATACTTCCCGGCTGCTCTGCTAAGGATGTCACACAGGCAGCAGCTTCCATGTGACAGCTCTCCTCCCATGTGACAGCTCTCCTCCCATGTGACTGCTCTCCTCCCATGTGACAGCTCTCCTCCCATGTGACTGCTCTCCTCCCATGTGACAGCTCTCCTCCCATGTGACAGCTCTCCTCCCATGTGACAGCTCTCCTCCCCAGACCCGGCCTGAATACAGCAGAGGAGAAGCAGCCTGTAAGTCCAGCTTCTCTCTCCTATTACAGCTGAGTGTGTGGGTGGGGGGACTGGGAAGACATGGCAGTGTCCGGCCAGGTATGTGAGTGTGAGTGTGAGTGTGTGTGTGTGTGTGTGTGTGTGTGTGTGTGTGTGTGTGTGTGTGTGTGTGTGTGTGTGTGGGGGGGGGGGGGGGGATGGGCAGCTTCACTCTGGAGTCTGTACTTTCTCCTTATCAGTCACTTGTAATTATTGCTGAGAGTTTAACCCTTACATCAGTAACCTGTGCAGGCAATGTAAAGGTTAAACCTTAAAGGACAACTCCGGCGAAAATTTTTTTTGTCTTATTTAACACACATTACAAAGTTATATAACTTTGTAATGTGGTTAAATACCCGGTCTGGCCCCCTTCCCCCACTTTCCGACCCCCGACCCCCCCACCCCGGAAGTTAAAGAATATATACATTACCTATTACGGTCGTCACAGTCCTCTTCTCTGGTGTCGAGTGACGTCAGAGCTGGGGGGGGGGGGGGCTGTCCGGGTCTTCTTCCTCCTCGGCATCTTCATTGAGAGTGAATGGGAGAGAAAAGGCTGCTGGTGCACATGCGACCAGCAGCCTTTTCATTGGCTGGAGCGCATCACATGGCTTCCAGCTTGCTCAGCCCTGATTGGCTGAGCTTGTTGGAAGCCATATGATGTGCTCCAGCCAATGAAAAGGCTGCCGGTGCGCAAGCGCACTGGCAGCCTTTTCTCTCTCATGGACCCGGAAGCAAGAGACATCGCTGGACGGCGGAGGCAGGTGACGGTGAGGCGGACGGCGGGCGAATGGAGTGGCGATCGTCACCGGAGGGATGGTGAGTATGGTGTCTGTGTGTGTCTGTGTTTTTTTTTTGGGGGGGGGGATCCGCCGGAGTTGTCCTTTAATCTCTTTGCTGCAATAAGTGTCTGATGAGGAGAAACTGAAGGAGCCAGAGAAGTGATATTCATAGCATAGGGCCCATATTCCTATAGCATATATATTAGTAAGGACCTTTTACATGCCCCATATGCAGTCATGTACAACCAGGCTGCTGTATGGTTCGTACAGCCATGTAAATACATTACTATCGGCTGCATATTCCCTGTATACAGAGGGAGATGTACAACCGATAATAATTTATACAACTACTGATACAACTCCCACCATTTACTGACAGGCCACAGCCCTCAGAATATGCTGCGAATGAAGAGAGACCTCAAGGTGTTGTCCCCTCACAAACTACAACTCCCAGCATGCCCTGAGAGCTTCATTAGTGTAGGGCATACTGAGAGTTGTAGTTATTCACAAGGAGCTGTGGTCACAGATACATCACTCCAGGATGGGAGGGGGCGACCTGTCTCCTCTTACTGGTTCCGGCTATGTTCACACAACGTATGTTTTCGTAAAAGTACAGCCGTTGTTGCTATCAGCAACAATGGCCGTACTTTGTACGAAAACTTTGCTTTCCATGGGATCCCGGCCGGAGTGTATACACATAGGGGGAGATTTATCAAACATGGTGTAAAGTGAAACTGGCTCAGTCGCCCCCGGCAACCAATCAGATTCCACCTTTCATTTTCCAAAGAGTCTGTGAGGAATGAAAGGTGGAATCTGATTGGTTGCCGGGGGCAACTGAGCCAGTTTCACTTTACACCATGTTTGATAAATCTCCCCCATAGTATACGCTCCGGCCAAGACCCCTGGCAGCGCCGCAAAGAAATGACATGTCAGTTTTCTGCAACCACTATTCAGTGAATTGCGGCCACAGAAACTCATGTCAGTGCACACTATGGAGCAAGCCGCTTGCCTCATAGTGAGCTATGGGGAGTTCTGATGCGGGCGCGCACTGATGCGCCCGCATCAGAACTTTGCGGCAGGAAAGATCATCTGGGATAATCTTTGCACAGACCGGCCACTCCATGACCCGGCCGGGTCACGGAACGGCCGGTCTCTTACGCCATGTGAACATGGCCTCCTTCTGTAAGTGTCCCCCAGAATCAGCCCTCCCAGGAATCCAGGACACATGTTCCAGAAAGGGGCGCTCTGCAGTCTAGGTCCCCCCTGGACCTCACACCTCACTCAGCATGCCCCCATATTGACAAAAGCTGATTGAGGTCCAGGGGGGGGCGCTTTTTTCAGATTCGCCCTGTTGCCAAAATGGCCTAGAAACTGCCCTGATCCGCTACAAATGGATCTCCTTATCCACTGCTCGTATCCTCCCCCCACAGGACCCTTCTCATAGTAACATACTTTAGTCAATAAGGTTAAAAGAAGACAAGAGTCCATTAGGTTCAACCGTTAGAAACCCCACTATGTTAATCCAGGGGAAGGCAAAAACCCCTATGAGGCAGATGACAATTGCCCCATCACAGGGAGAAAATTCCTTCCCGACTCCAACGGCAATCAGAATAATCCCTGGATCAATGTATCACCAGAAATCAAATGCCCATAACTTGTAATATTATATTTTTCAAGAAAAGCACCAATGCCTCCCTTGAACTTATTTAATGAATCGGCCATGACAACCTCATGTGGCAGAGAGTTCCACAGTCTCACTGCTCGTACAGTAAAGAACCTGCGTTGATGCTGATGGTGAAATCTTCTTTCCTCTAGACGTAGAGGATGCCCCCTTGTCATGGTTACAGACCTAGGAGTAAAAGATCACTACAAAGATCTCTGTACTGTCTATTCATATATTTGTACATTGTGATCAGATCGCCCCTAAGACGTCTTTTTTCTAGTGTAAATAACCCAAATTTGATTACCTGTCCTGTCCTTAAAGCGTAACTATAATTTCAGTATCCAAAAAATGAAATTTCTCAAATAAAAAGCCCTCGTGTTACCCTTTAAAAAGAGCCCTAAACTGCGTTGATAGCTTGTACGCTCGCTGAGATATCCCCAGTTGTTTAGATTTAGATCAGTGCTGCACACCTCTCGCTGGTTGGTGCTCAGTGGGTTGTGGTTCTTCAACCATGTATACTCAAATGTAGAGAAATCCACGGCACTCAGTATTATGCAGAAGTGATAGTTTATTTTACAGTGATAGACATAAAGTGTATACTCCGACCAATATAAAGTATTATGCAATGGAGACCATAAATAAAGCTTTATTAAGGCTTTATTTATGGTCTCCATTGCATAATACTTTATATTGGTCGGAGTATACACTTTATGTCTATCACTGTAAAATAAACTATCACTTCTGCATAATACTGAGTGCCGTGGATCCCCAGTTGTTTGGCTCAAAAGAATAAATGAATTTTTCTTCTGGCTGAGACAAAGTGGGCGTGGCCTATCCCTCATCTCTCTGGCTGGCTCCCTCCAGTCACTGACCAGCACCTTAGCAGATGTATCACACATAGCAGGATCAGATAGAGCCCCAACATACAGTATCACAATGTAAGATTAGATACAGAGCCCCAGCAGATGGTATCACACACAGTGGGATTAGATACAGTCATCTGCTCTCATAGCACTGTAGGATAATGCCAGCCATGGAGGTGGGGGCACCTGCTGCAGACATCTGATAGTGAATATTATATGTACTATGGAAGGACTACAGCTGTGTTGTGCTGGGACTTGTAGTCGTCCCCTCAGTGACTCACCCACTCTCCCTCATGCAGTACATTGGAGTCATGGCTGGGATGTCCCTCCTTGTTGAAGCACTGGGTACTTGTCCCTCCATCCATCTCCTCCCCTGCGCTGCTCCTCACACACAACACCCTCAGCTCTGCTTGGTCACCTCTGTGAGGGGAGGGGGGAGAACGTGCTGCTAGGAGGGGGGGAGGAGGGTTTGTTTATGTTTCTCTCTCTGTGTGTCAGGGCTGTTATCTGATCCCCCTGTCAGAGTCCGTACACTCAGGACGGATCTCCAGGGAGGGGGCGTGTCCAGCAGGAATGCAGAAATAAGTCAGAGCCAGAGAGGGCTATAAGGGCATAACCAGCCTTATGTATTTAAAAAAAACTGTTCATTTTAGGTTATTAATGTATATTGCAAAAATTGTTATCATGCCCTAAGCTAACTAAAACTGAAAGGTCAAAATATTTTATAGTTACGCTTTAATTACCTTTATCGCCCTCCTCTGCACCCGCTCCAGTTCAGCTGTGTCCTTCTTATATACTAAACTGTGCCCTAAACTGTACACAGTATTTCATATGTGGTCTGAGCAGTGATTTATAAAGAGGCAAAACTATGTTCTTATCTTTAGCATCTATGCCTCTTTTGATGCATCCCATTATTCTATTAGTCTTGGCAGCTGCTGCCTGGCATTGATCACTAAAGCTGAGTTTACTGTCCACCAATACCACCAGGTCCTTTTCAGAAGTAGTTTTACCCAGTGTTTTATTATTTAGCACATAACTGTACTTATTATTTCTATGGCCCAAATGCATAACCTTACATTTATCCACATTAAACTTAATTTGCCATTTCTTCGCCCAAGCCTCCAGCTTCTCCAAATCCCTCTGTAATATGATATTATCCTCCTCTGCGCTGATTACTTTACCCAGTTTAGTATCATCTGCAAAAATGGAGATTCTACTCTGTAGCCCCTCTACAAGGTCATTAATAAAAAAAAAAATATTAAAAAGAAATGGACCCAACTCCTACCCCTGTGGTAACCCACTAGTAACTAAAACCCAATCTGAATATGTACCATCAATGACCACCCTCTGTTTTCTATCATTCAACCAGTTACTTACCCATTTGCATATGTTTTCCCCTAGTCCAAGCATCCTCATACGGCACAGTATCAAATGCCTTTGAAAAGTCCAGATACACAACATCCACAGCCTCCCCCAGGTCCAGTCTATAACTGACCTCCTAGTAGAAGCCAATCAGATTAGTCTGACAGGATCGATCCCTCATAAATCCATGCTGGTGCTGCGTTATACGATTATTTTTCAAGATACTCTAGTATAGAATCTCTTACAAACCCCTCAAATACTTAACCCAGTATAGATGTTAGACTTACGGGCCTGTAGTTTCCAGGATCACTCTTTGACCCCTTCTTGAATACTGGTACCACATTAGCTATGCGACAGTCCTGTGGAACAATTCCTGTCGTAATAGAATCTTTAAATATTAGGAATAACGGTCTGTCTAACACAGTACTTAATTCTTGCAAAACTCTAGGATGGATAACCTCTGGGCCAGGTGACTTATGGATTTTAATGTTTTTAAGGCGTTGCCCCACTTCTTGTTGGGAAGGTGAGATTTATGGGAGGATTTACATTATCCTTAGTCATGTTGTCTGTTTATGGGATTTCCTTTGTAAATAAAGTAGAGAAGAAAATATTTAGTAGATTGGCCATTTCCTCTTCCCCCTCCACATTTACACCCAGATTATTTTTGAGGGGAACGTTTTCAGTTTTAAGTCTTCTGTTATTTATATAGGCGAAGAACATTTTGGGATTTGTTTTACTTCCTGTAGCAATCCTTCTTTCTGTTTAAATTTTTGCTTCTTTTATTTGTTTTTTACACATTTTCTTCTGTCTATAGTTGCTCAATGCTTCCCCACTACCTTCTTGTTTTAGAAGTCTGAATGCTTATTTCTTATCATTTATTGCATTCTTAACAGCTGTAGTTAACCACATTGGTTTTCTCCTATTTCTACTACTTTTATGCCCATATGGTATGTGTCGTTCACACGATCTACCCAGGATGTGATTGCGCATCTGAGAGAGGGTGCCCAGAGTCAAGGATAAGTTGTCCTTAGTGAGATGTGTCTCCTCTTTATTCTCCCAGTTGTGCTCTACTGCTGCCGGTAAGGTACTCTGGGTCTACCTGGCCTGCTGGTGGAGGAGCACTGGCAGCCGTACACTAGCATCTTCTTACGAGAGACATTGGGGGAGATTTATCAAAGGGTGTAAAATTTAGACTGGTGCAAACTGCCCACAGCAACCAATCACAGCTTAGCTTTCCTTTCAGCACTGCCTAAAGCTGAACTGTGATTGGTTGCTGTGGGTAGTTTGCACCAGTCTAAATTTTACGCCCTTTGATAAATCCCCCCCATTATGTTTGGCACATAAAACTATAGTTTTAAAATGGATGATTTGCCAACTTTGCTAATGTGGAAAACTATTGGTTATATCAGTTGTGTCTTTAAAAAAATTGTATAACAGAACAGGGGATGCCCCAAGAAATTCTCTAAGATATGGGACATCTTGAATGATTCTCCCCAAACTGTAGTTCCCCCTGCCTTATTTTCTTAGCTTCAGTTTCCTGTTTTCAGTTGCCTGGCTAAAATGTATGTGCAGGGCTTTATTAGACTAGGGCTCACTGCACCCTAATTACTTCTGACTATTAGCTCCTCGAGTCGGTGGGATCCTGTCTGTAGACACATGTACCAATGTTTTTTTGTTTGATTTGGTTAATCTCTGTAGTATATGTAACATGTTGATGTAAGTGACTTCTGTATTTGAAGAATGTGTTACAGTATATATTTCGTATATTACACCTCATATGTATTTTTCTGACTTCTAATTTCGCTCATTGAGGTTATACTAGTTATTGTATTATAGTTACATGCAACAGTATTTAATAAAACGAGTTAAAAAAAACTGTTCCCTGGCTGGATCGAGGTGTGGATGGGTAGCCCAACAACTGGGACAATGGACTGTCTTCCTTCTCCTCTGCTTTCTCCTGTGCCACCATGACATCTTTGATCATAGCTTGAAGTGATTTTATCAGCAGCCATAGGATGGGGATGGTAGCACTGATGATGTTGTCTTTAGTGCTTACCATATTTGTGGAGTACTAAAGGCATTTGAAGGCAGCACAAGTCCTGCATGGTGGCCCAGTCCTTTGGTGTGAAGTGTTGCTGTTCCGAGCTGCCAATCACGAGTCTCACAACTAAAATTTGCTTCAAGTTCAGCAAGGAATGTGTGCCAAACTGGCTATGCCCAGAGCAGCTACCAGACTTTTCTAGTTGATGTACATCACCTTGTCATGCTTTATGTTTAGCGGCAGCAACCACTCGTCTGTCACCACTCTATCCCCACCCACAGCTCGTGTGGGGTGTGGGGTTTGTCCCCCAGACAAATCAGGTTCAGCACAGCCTGCTGTCGCTTCCCCCTAGCTGTGCTGAAATCAGTGGTTGATGGGATAAGATGGCTAAATTAGAAAGTGAGAGAGGAGAAAGCAGGGTAGGAGGAGGACAAAATGTGGAGCAAGGATTTTCGTCCAGCAATCCTGGGTGGTGGCAAGACATATGGCAGGCCCAGCTGCCCCAACATTTACCCAGGGGCAGGTAGGGAGATGTAAAGTCCCTGACCGTGCTTACTGGTCCACATATTGGTGATAATGTGAACCTTGGCACTAATGGTGTTGCACAGTGCGCACTGAATCTTGTTGGTGCAGATGAGGGATGGCCCAGCTAGAGAAGTGGCAGCCACCCCCATCCGGTTTTTAAAACTCTCTGTCTCCACCATCCTGAATGGGAGCATTTCAAAGGAAATGAGTTTTGCAATGCTCCTATTTCGAAGCAGGAATCGTGGGTACAAGGGGTAGTATTTTCTCTTTGTGGTGTACTACTGCAGTCCTCAGCCAGTGATGGTATTGTCGTGATGCCAGTGCTATTCCAGCACACAGGTGTGATGTTGGCACCTGCTTTAAGTGTGGCCGGTATGTACTGTTCCCCAATGGTTGGTGAACTGCCGGGCTGTGGTGGATCCCTTGAGCTCCTGTCAAGGTAGTCCTGAGTGGAAAAAACGACCCACCAGGACTATCAGTACTGCTACCAACTGAAAGGGGAAAATGACCCAAGGTGTGTCAAGGATGTGTTTAGGTGCTGGTGCAAGTGTAATGATGACTAAGTCCCAGTAGAATAAATATACAGTGGTACCTTGGTTTAAGAGTAACTTGGATTAAGAGTGTTTTGCAAGAAGAGCTCACAGTTTTTAAAAATTGTAACTTGGTCTAAGCATTGCTTTGGTTTAAGAGCTCCCTGTACTGGATGGGAAGAGTGGGGGCGGGGCATGGTCTGCATATAGGGGTCTACAGCCCTGTACTCTGACCCAGAAAGTCTCCCTCACCTTCAAAATCATAGCAGATCCACTTCGGGCTGGGGCTTGCATCAGGGGACAGGAATGTGGAGGTAATCTCTTTATAGCTGTAACCCATCTCTCACCTGGACAGAGAGTTCTGCATGTATGCGCCCAAATAAGCCCTGCTCATTCCTTCATACTCCCTGCAGTCCCTGTCAGCCCTTGTGTTTCCTATCCTCTCCATTCCTGCTATAATGTGCCTGCACTCACAATCAGCTATACACACTGCTGCTATAATGTGCCTGCACTTACACTCAGCCATTCACACTGCTGTATAGAAAAGTCACTGTCCTCTTGCACAGCTCTGTGATTCTCACTTCCTTATATCTACAAACTGCTGTTTTTTTTATAGGTTTATGCACTTACTATACATTAAACACCACATGCTTAGTGCTATACTGTGCATTAACTTATAATATAACATATTGAGCTCTTTTTAAATGTTTGTTTCATTTGTTTTACCTGTTGTTCAGAATAAAAAAAATATTCTTTGGGGGGGGGGGGGGTGAAACCAATTGTCTGCATTTCAATGATTTCTTATGGGAAATTTGTTTTGGTTTAAGAGTGGATTTTGATTATAAGAACAGTCCCAGAATGAATTATGCTCATAATCCAACGCACCACTGTAATCACTTTACTGAACAGTCTCTTGGAATACAGAACACTTTGGCAGCAAATGACTTATCTTGAAACAGGCTTGTGTTTACTGGATCTGTGCTGGGAGATACTTATAAGTGCTGATGAAAAAGAGGTAGATGTAGCTGTACTTGTGTAGCTTAGAGTTGAGCAGTAAAGAGGAGAGGAGTTTGTCAAGGGAGCCCAACCCAATGTAGTTGTGTGTTCTACCGGAACTTTAGAGAGAAGAATACTTGAAATATACTTGAGAGATACTTGTGCCCATGTTTAGACTATGTTGTTTGACCACCTTCTTCCCTACAGTGTCAGGGTATCCATCATACTAGGGTGACACAAGTCCCAGTCTTGGTTACCTGGGTGAAGCTAAGTGTTCAAAATTTTACGGTGTCACTCACGCTGCAAGATTAGATTTTAGAGATGTTCTCAGCGTGGGTTGGGTTATTCCCTGTCTTGTCCTCTTTGTAGTGTCTAGCACTGCATGGCTGAAATAGTAGATAGACGGAAGAAGTGGAGTGTCTCTAGTTGCTCCATACACGTGTGTCCCAACACGTGTGTCTCGACAATGGTCCTGGCAGAGCAAGGCCCTGGCTTAACTACAGCTGGGATTCCTACTCTGTGTGTGTCTTCCTCCTACAAGAATCTGTGGGAAACTGAACTACACTTTCTCCCATCAAGTGACTACTTCCTACAGGAGTGTGTAAGAGCCCCTGTGACTAGAGGAGAAGAATGTGTGCAAAGAGAAAGAAGAATAGCGATAGGCAGAAAAGAAAGAAGTATCTGCATTGGACAGTGAAATAAACAATACAGAAGAAGCAGTTACCCTTTGTTCACTACAGCTGTGCAATATGCAGGTTCACATACATAACACTGACATCTGGTGGTGAAACAAAAAAAATATCTTCATCACCACCTGACTGAGTGAAGGGATTTTGCGACAGATGTTGCACAAGAAACACCCATGGTGGGACACCACATCTTTATTTCAAGGGTTTGTGGGATAGCAAAGTGCACACTTTCCTGGGAAGGTGTGGACATGGCCATCGATGGTGGTGGTGGTGCTGCAAAATCTTCTGTTTGAGGGGAGACAGGTGGGCTTGTCACTCGGTAGACTGATGTAGAGGCCGAGACCACAGAAGCATAAAAGGGAGAATTAATGTTTGCTAGCTTATCTGGTATCTTATCCACTGCAGTTCATACTTGGCATTCAGGTGCCTTATCATGCATGTGAGGCCCAGGGTCTTGTCATCACCCAGTTTGCAGAAAAAATGCCAGGCTACAGAGTTTTAATAAACTGTTTTTACCATGTCCTCATCCTCCATCATAAGTGGCTGAGCATCAGTGCATTTCAGATGTTCAACTGGGGGAGGTGGAAGGACCACTAAATCAATGGGATCATAAAAGAGCAATAACAATTGCTTCATGATATGGGGCTCATAGTGGTTAGAAAATTTGCAAGAGGGTAAGATAGAGGGGTTGATGCTTTTAGCAGCGGAGGAGCGGGTGGAAGACAACTTCATGGAACTAGTTGCACTCTGTTTCATGTAATTAAAGCGCAGCTATAAAATATTTTTTCAATTTATCTTTAGCTAGCCTAGGCCATAATAAGAATATTTGTAATTTATAGCAATAAGTAAAACTTAACCGTTTTCAAAATACATGTGGATGAATGTCCCCTAAGAGCTGTGTTTGGCTCTGAGTTACTTGTACAATCCTGTCCAGCACTCCTGGAAATCCATACATTGCCTAAGCAGCAGCTTTGTACGGATTCCCAGATAGGTCTGCCCCAATCCCGCCCACATCCCTCCCCCTTCACTGGATAGCATACCACAGCAGTGCGAGAAGCTCTCCTCTCTCCTGGGCACTGTTGTCCTCCACGCTGTCCATCCGTATAGTGGGTCATCTGCAGCTGTGGTGGGATGACCTCAGTAAACCCCTGGCATCACACTAGCACACCCAGCACCCCCCCCCAAATAACCCCCCGGTTCACTATCTGTGTGTCGAACTGTGTGCTCCTGCTGTAAGCCCCCTCCCTCCCCTGGATCACTATTTGTCTGTGTGCTCCTGCTGTAAGCCCCCTCCCTCCCCTGGATCACTATTTGTCTGTGTGCTCCTGCTGTAAGCCCCCTCCCTCCCCATGATCACTATCTGTCTGTGTGCTCCTGCTGTCAGTCCCCTCCCTCCCCTGGATCACTATCTGTGTGCTCCTGCTGTCAGTCCCCTCCCTCCCCTGGATCACTATCTATCTGTGTGCTCCTGCTGTCAGCCCTATCCCTCCCCTGGATCACTGTCTGTGTGTTCCTGCTGTCAGCCCCCTCCCTCCCCTGGATCACTATCTGTGTGCTCCTGCTGTCAGCCCCCTCCCTCCCCTGGATCACTATCTGTGTGCTCCTACTGTCAGCCCCCTCCCTCCCCTGGATCACTATCTGTGTGCTCCTGCTGTCAGCCCCCTCCCTCCCCATGATCACTATCTGTCTGTGTGCTCCTGCTGTCAGTCCCCTCCCTCCCCTTGATCACTATCTGTCTGTGTGCTCCTGCTGTCAGTCCCCTCCCTCCCCTGGATCACTATCTGTGTGCTCCTGCTGTAAGCCCCCTCCCTCCCCTGGATCACTATCTGTCTGTGTGCTCCTGCTGTCAGTCCCCTCCCTCCCCTGGATCACTATCTGTCTGTGTGCTCCTGCTGTCAGCCCCCTCCCTCCCCATGATCACTATCTGTCTGTGTGCTCCTGCTGTCAGTCCCCTCCCTCCCCTGGATCACTGTCTGTGTGCTCCTGCTGTCAGTCCCCTCCCTCCCCTGGATCACTATCTGTCTGTGTGCTCCTGCTGTCAGTCCCCTCCCTCCCCTGGATCACTATCTGTGTGCTCCTGCTGTCAGTCCCCTCCCTCCCCTGGATCACTATCTGTGTGCTCCTGCTGTCAGCCCCCTCCCTCCCCTGGATCACTATCTGTCTGTGTGTTCCTGCTGTCAGCCCCCTCCCTCCCCTGGATCACTATCTGTCTGTGTGTTCCTGCTGTCAGCCTCCTCCCTCCCCATGATCACTATCTGTCTGTGTGTTCCTGCTGTCAGCCCCCTCCCTCCCCTGGATCACTCTCTGTCTGTGTGCTCCTGCTGTCAGTCCCCTCCCTCCCCTGTATCACTTTCTGTGTGCTCCTGCTGTCAGTCCCCTCCCTCCCCTGGATCACTATCTGTGTGCTCCTGCTGTCAGCCCCCTTCCCTCCCCTGGATCACTATCTGTCTGTGTGTTCCTGCTGTCAGTCCCCTCCCTCCCCTGGATCACTATCTGTGTGCTCCTGCTGTCAGTCCCCTCCCTCCCCTGGATCACTATCTATCTGTGTGCTCCTGCTGTAAGCCCCCTCTCTCCCCTGGATCACTATCTGTGTGCTCCTGCTGTCAGCCCCCTCCCTCCCCTGGGTCACTATCTGTCTATCTGCTCCTGCTGTCAGCCCCCTCCCTCCACTAGATCACTATCTGTCTGTGTGTTCCTGCTGTCAGCCCCCTCCCTCCCCATGATCACTATCTGTCTGTGTGTTCCTGCTGTCAGCCCCCTCCCTCCCCTGGATCACTATCTATCTGTGTGCTCCTGCTGTCAGCCCCCTCACTCCCCTGGATCACTGTCTGTGTGCTCTTGCTGTTAGCCCCCTCCCTCCCCTGGATCACTATCTGTCTGTGTGCTCCTGCTGTCAGTCCCCTCCCTCCCCTGGATCACTGTCTGTGTGCTCCTGCTGTCAGTCCCCTCCCTCCCCTGGATCACTATCTGTGTGCTCCTGCTTTCAGCCCCCTCCCTCCCCTGGATCACTGTCTATCTGTGTGCTCCTGCTGTCAGCCCCCTCCCTCCCCTGGATCACTATCTGTCTGTGTGCTCCTGCTGTCAGCCCCCTCCCTCCCCTGAATCACTATCTGTCTGTGTGCTCCTGCTGTCAGCCCCCTCCCTCCCCATGATCACTATCTGTCTGTGTGCTCCTGCTGTCAGTCCCCTCCCTCCCCTTGATCACTATCTGTCTGTGTGCTCCTGCTGTCAGTCCCCTCCCTCCCCTGGATCACTATCTGTGTGCTCCTGCTGTAAGCCCCCTCCCTCCCCTGGATCACTATCTGTCTGTGTGCTCCTGCTGTCAGTCCCCTCCCTCCCCTGGATCACTATCTGTCTGTGTGCTCCTGCTGTCAGCCCCCTCCCTCCCCATGATCACTATCTGTCTGTGTGCTCCTGCTGTCAGTCCCCTCCCTCCCCCTGGATCACTGTCTGTGTGCTCCTGCTGTCAGTCCCCTCCCTCCCCTGGATCACTATCTGTCTGTGTGCTCCTGCTGTCAGTCCCCTCCCTCCCCTGGATCACTATCTGTGTGCTCCTGCTGTCAGTCCCCTCCCTCCCCTGGATCACTATCTGTGTGCTCCTGCTGTCAGCCCCCTCCCTCCCCTGGATCACTATCTGTCTGTGTGTTCCTGCTGTCAGCCCCCTCCCTCCCCTGGATCACTATCTGTCTGTGTGTTCCTGCTGTCAGCCTCCTCCCTCCCCATGATCACTATCTGTCTGTGTGTTCCTGCTGTCAGCCCCCTCCCTCCCCTGGATCACTATCTGTCTGTGTGCTCCTGCTGTCAGTCCCCTCCCTCCCCTGGATCACTATCTGTGTGCTCCTGCTGTCAGTCCCCTCCCTCCCCTGGATCACTATCTGTGTGCTCCTGCTGTAAGCCCCCTTCCCTCCCCTGGATCACTATCTGTCTGTGTGTTCCTGCTGTCAGTCCCCTCCCTCCCCTGGATCACTATCTGTGTGCTCCTGCTGTCAGTCCCCTCCCTCCCCTGGATCACTATCTATCTGTGTGCTCCTGCTGTAAGCCCCCTCTCTCCCCTGGATCACTATCTGTGTGCTCCTGCTGTCAGCCCCCTCCCTCCCCTGGGTCACTATCTGTCTATCTGCTCCTGCTGTCAGCCCCCTCCCTCCACTAGATCACTATCTGTCTGTGTGTTCCTGCTGTCAGCCCCCTCCCTCCCCATGATCACTATCTGTCTGTGTGTTCCTGCTGTCAGCCCCCTCCCTCCCCTGGATCACTATCTATCTGTGTGCTCCTGCTGTCAGCCCCCTCACTCCCCTGGATCACTGTCTGTGTGCTCTTGCTGTTAGCCCCCTCCCTCCCCTGGATCACTATCTGTCTGTGTGCTCCTGCTGTCAGTCCCCTCTCTCCCCTGGATCACTGTCTGTGTGCTCCTGCTGTCAGTCCCCTCCCTCCCCTGGATCACTATCTGTGTGCTCCTGCTTTCAGCCCCCTCCCTCCCCTGGATCACTGTCTATCTGTGTGCTCCTGCTGTCAGCCCCCTCCCTCCCCTGGATCACTATCTGTCTGTGTGCTCCTGCTGTCAGCCCCCTCCCTCCCCTGAATCACTATCTGTCTGTGGGCTTCGGCTGTCAGCCCCCTCCCTCCCCTGGATCACTATCTGTCTGTGTGCTCCTGCTGTCAGTCCCCTCCCTCCCCTGGATCACTATCTATCTGTGTGCTCCAGCTGTAAGCCCCCTCCCTCCCCTGGATCACTATTTATCTGTGTGCTCCTGCTATCAGCCCCTTCCCTCCCCTGGGTCACTATCTGTCTATCTGCTCCTGCTGTCAGCCCCCTCCCTCCCCTGGATCACTATCTGTCTGTGTGCTCCTGCTGTCAGCCCCCTTCCTCCCCTGGGTCACTATCTGTCTATCTGCTCCTGCTGTCAGCCCCCTCCCTCCACTAAATCACTATCTGTCTGTGTTCTCCTGCTGTCAGCCCCCTCCCTCCCCTTGATCACTATCTGTCTGTGTCGCTCCTGCTGTCAGCCCCCTCCCTCCCCTGGATCACTATCTGTCTGTGTGCTCCTGCTGTCAGCCCCCTCCATCCCGTGGATCACTATCTGTCTGTGTGCTCCTGCTGTCAGCCCCCTCCCTCCCCTGGATCACTATCTGTCTGTGTGCTCCTGCTGTCAGCCCCCTCCCTCCCCTGGATCACTATCTGTCTGTGTGCTCCGGCTGTCAGCCCCCTCCCTCCCCTGGATCACTATCTGTCTGTGTGCTCCTGCTGTCAGCCCCCTCCCTCCCCTGGATCACTATCTGTGTGCTCCTGCTGTCAGTCCCCTCCCTCCCCTGGATCACTATCTGTCTGTGTGCTCCTGCTGTCAGTCCCCTCCCTCCCCTGGATCACTATCTGTGTGCTCCTGCTGTCAGTCCCCTCCCTCCCCTGGATCACTATCTATCTGTGTGCTCCTGCTGTCAGCCCCCTCCCTCCCCTGGATCACTGTCTGTGTGCTCCTGCTGTTAGCCCCCTCCCTCCCCTGGATCACTATCTGTGTGCTCCTGCTGTCAGCCCCCTCCCCCCCCTGGATCACTCTCTGTCTGTGTGTTCCTGCTGTCAGCCCCCTCCCTCCCCATGATCACTGTCTGTCTGTGTGCTCCTGCTGTCAGTCCCCTCCCTCCCCTGGATCACTATCTGTCTGTGTGCTCCTGCTGTCAGTCCCCTCCCTCCCCTGGATCACTATCTGTGTGCTCCTGCTGTCAGTCCCCTCCCTCCCCTGGATCACTATCTGTGTGTTCCTGCTGTCAGCCCCCTCCCTCCCCTGGATCACTATCTGTCTGTGTGTTCCTGCTGTCAGCCCCCTCCCTCCCCTGGGTCACTATCTATCTGTGTGCTCCTGCTGTCAGCCCCCTCCCTCCCCTAGATCACTATCTATCTGTGTGCTCCTGCTGTAAGCCCCCTCCCTCCCCTGGATCACTATCTATCTGTGTGCTCCTGCTGTCAGCCCCCTCACTCCCCTGGATCACTATCTGTGTGCTCCTGCTGTTAGCCCCCTCCCTCCCCTGGATCACTATCTGTCTGTGTGCTCCTGCTGTCAGCCCCCTCCCTCCCCTGGGTCACTATCTGTCTATCTGCTCCTGCTGTCAGCCCCCTCCCTCCACTAGATCACTATCTGTCTGTGTGCTCCTGCTGTCAGCCCCCTCCCTCCCCTGGGTCACTATCTGTCTATCTGCTCCTGCTGTCAGCCCCCTCCCTCCACTAGATCACTGTCTGTGTTCTCCTGCTGTCAGCCCCCTCCCTCCCCTTGATCACTATCTGTCTGTGTCGCTCCTGCTGTCAGCCCCCTCCCTCCCCTGGATCACTATCTGTCTGTGTGCTCCTGCTGTCAGCCCCCTCTCTCCCCTGGATCACTCTCTGTCTGTGTGCTTCGGCTGTCAGCCCCCTCCCTCCCCTGGATCACTATCTGTCTGTGAGCTCCTGCTGTCACCCCCTCCCTCCCCTGGATCACTATCTGTCTGTGTGCTCCTGCTGTCAGCCCCCTCCCTCCCCTGAATCACTATCTGTCTGTGGGCTTCGGCTGTCAGCCCCCTCCCTCCCCTGGATCACTATCTGTCTGTGTGCTCCGGCTGTCAGCCCCCTCCCTCCCCTGGATCACTATCTGTCTGTGTGCTCCGGCTGTCAGCCCCCTCCCTCCCCTGGATCACTATCTGTCTGTGTGCTCCTGCTGTCAGCCCCCTCCCTCCCCTGGATCACTATCTGTCTGTGTTCCTGCTGTCAGCCCCCTCCCTCCCCTACATCACTGTCTGTGTGCAGATCTGTGTGTTCCTGCTGTTAGCCTGTCTTCATCACTCTCATCATCCATGTCATAATCCCTGTCATCATCACTCTCATCATCCATGTCATCATCACTCTCACCATGCCCTCTACTCATCTCTTTCCCTCACATCATTGCTCTCATTATCCCCTCTCATGAGAGATGATGAAAGTGATAATGACAGTAATGATGAGAGTGATGAGAGGGATGATGATAGTGAGGAAGAGGGATGATTTGAGGGAGAGGGATGATGAGAGTGATGATGATGATGATAATGATGATAAGAGGGATGATGAGAAGGATCATGTGAGGGACAGGGATGATAAGAGGAAGATGTGGCTCTATACCTATGAGAAAACTACAATTCCCATCATGTCTGGACAGCCTTTTGCTATCTGTGAATGATGGGAGTTGTAATTTCTTTCCCCCAGCTGTAAAGCAACAGATAAAACAGCATAAATGCATCATTTCTGTCCTCCCTGTGGCTCTAAAGCTGTGACAAAATCATAACTCTCACTGTGCCGTGAGAATTGGTGGATTTTCAGGGTATGATGGGAGCTGTAGTGTGACAACGAGTAGTGTGTATGTTCATAAGGGAGTGGAGGGTTTGGCAGGAGAGGAGAAGGGAGGAGATAAGGTGGGAGGGGGAGGAGAGTGATTAGCTGTGGCTGAACCGTATTAACAGATGACACAGGCCCTAGACCTTGTTACCTGGGATGAGCAGAATGGTCAGAATTTTCTGGTTACACCCGCGCTGCGAGACAGAGTTTCTTTAACTTTGCTCCACCCAGATCAGTTCCTAGCTCTTTGGCTCTTTTATGGATACTGTCCTGCACTGTAGTTACTCCTAGTCCTCGGCGTGGGTTGAGGTGATGTTTTGGCTAAATGCAGAGGGAAACAAAAGAACTTCTTCCAGCACTCCAAAAAGTAATATTAAAAAGCAAACTTTTAATCTATCATCATTTAAAAAGTTTTACTCCCAATGGGAGACCGTACCAACGCGTTTCACACTTTTAGTGCTTAATCATGGTTTGTTCGGTAAAATGTGCAACCAGTGATTTAAAACCATATTACTCACCGCCCAATCCCTCCCCCATGTCGGTGACGTATGATCACATGATTAAAGTCCGACACCTGGAGGCATGGGAGGATCCGTTCCAATGGAAAAAACAACACATATATATGCTTTGTAAAAATCAAAAAGGGTGCAAAATACCTATGCTATTGTTAAGTGTCCAAAAATTGTATATTATTATTTGCATGTATTGCTCCCAAATAAAGTAAAGTAAACAATGGATCGTAGGGAAATGACATCTAAAAACCTTCAATGTATGTAATGGTACAACAGATCGTTTTTGTAGTTTAGACCATGTGGGAACCTAGTGTTCAATCTGAATATGCTTTCTGCTTCTATGTGTATTAGTTTATCTCTCCAATTTCCTCCGCGTATGGGTCTTTCCACCTTCTTTATGCCATAAAAGCGAAAGTTTGTTACATCTCCCCCATGGACGTCAGAGAAATGCTTAGCCGCTCCGGAGGATTTAGAAAAACTTTTCTTTTGTGCTTCTGTTAAATGTTCTCTAATGCGTGTTTTTAATTTGCGGCTCGTGCAGCCTACATACAAACGTTGGCATGCTATGCACTCGATGACGTAGACCACATATTCGCTATTGCAGTTTATGAAATTTTTTATATTGTGTTTTTCAGTTCCGTCACTGTTGTTGTATTCCTTAGTTTTTTTTGCAAATACGCAAACTCCACACCTATTGTGGCCACATTTGAAAAAACCTTTTGGGCTATTGTCCGTTGTTGCCATGTCGGTGGTTTTCAACATGCTAGGTGATAACATGTCCTTTAGAGAGCGTCCCCGTTTTGGTACACATCTGTAGCCTTTGTCAATAATATGTGATAGGGTTGCGTCTTGTCTTAGAATTGGTAGGTTTTTCTTTATTAGGTTCACAATGGAGTAATATTCCGGGGAGTATTGAGTAGAAAAGGTTATGACTTGTTGTGTGTCCCTGTCTTCCTTTTTATCTGAGTTTTTGTTTTCATTTTTATTTTTTAAGAGATCCATCCGGTTTTTGTTCTTGGTGATATGATATGCTCTTTTTAAGTTTTTATTTTTATATCCCCGTTCCTTTAAACGGGTTGCTGTTTTTTGTAGTTGTATTTCACAATCCTCAGCGTCTGAACAGGTTCTAATCACCCTTGTGTATTCCCCCACCGGGATTGCTCTGATGGTATGTGCAGGATGTTCGCTGTCCGCAGCCAGTATGGTGTTGCCATCAGTAGGTTTCCGGTATAAGGAGGTTTTAACCTGTGACGTTTTTTTACAGCCTGTTAAGTGAATGTCCAAAAAAGCCACTTGTTCCTGATGCCAATTGTGAGTGAATGATATATTGTTATTATTGCAGTTAAGATATCCTACAAAGGCTTCCGCTTCTTCCTTGGTACCCTTCCAGACTAACAGTAAATCATCTATGAACCTCCCATACCATCCGATAAGATGGCGATGTGGGTTCTCCATATTGAAAATATACTTCTCTTCCCACCAGGCCATATATAGCCCTGCCAAAGTGGGTGAGAATTTAGCCCCCATCGGGGCTCCCCTCTTTTGTAGGAAAAAATCGCCCTGAAACAAGAAAAAATTGTGCTTCAACAAAAAATTGGTTACTTGCAAGATATATTCACGTAATTCATAACTGTAAGGGCTGTATTTATACAAGTGATGGGCAAGGGCTGTAATAGCCTGGTCGTGGGGGATAGATGGGTATAGGGCGATGACATCACAGCTTAACCAGCTGTTGCCCGGTGTCCATTCAAAATCTTGAAAGGTTTTCAGTACAGCCCCACTATCCTTTAAGTACCCTGGTACTCTCTTGGCCAGGGGTTGCAGTAGTTCATCCAACCATTTGCATAATCTTTCATTCAGGGATCCCACTCCAGCTATGATGGGACGCATGGGGGGGGGAGTGAGCCCCTTGTGTATCTTTGGTAAGCCATATATTGTGGGGGTGGTGGGATTGGTGGGTATCAAGTAATCTCTTTGTTTCTGAAAAACACAATATAAAAAATTTCATAAACTGCAATAGCGAATATGTGGTCTACGTCATCGAGTGCATAGCATGCCAACGTTTGTATGTAGGCTGCACGAGCCGCAAATTAAAAACACGCATTAGAGAACATTTAACAGAAGCACAAAAGAAAAGTTTTTCTAAATCCTCCGGAGCGGCTAAGCATTTCTCTGACGTCCATGGGGGAGATGTAACAAACTTTCGCTTTTATGGCATAAAGAAGGTGGAAAGACCCATACGCGGAGGAAATTGGAGAGATAAACTAATGCACATAGAAGCAGAAAGCATATTCAGATTGAACACTAGGTTCCCACATGGTCTAAACTACAAAAACGATCTGTTGTACCATTACATACATTGAAGGTTTTTAGATGTCATTTCCCTACGATCCATTGTTTACTTTACTTTATTTGGGAGCAATACATGCAAATAATAATATACAATTTTTGGACACTTAACAATAGCATAGGTATTTTGCACCCTTTTTGATTTTTACAAAGCATATATATGTGTTGTTTTTTCCATTGGAACGGATCCTCCCATGCCTCCAGGTGTCGGACTTTAATCATGTGATCATACGTCACCGACATGGGGGAGGGATTGGGCGGTGAGTAATATGGTTTTAAATCACTGGTTGCACATTTTACCGAACAAACCATGATTAAGCACTAAAAGTGTGAAACGCGTTGGTACGGTCTCCCATTGGGAGTAAAACTTTTTAAATGATGATAGATTAAAAGTTTGCTTTTTAATATTACTTTTTGGAGTGCTGGAAGAAGTTCTTTTGTTTCCCTCTGCATTTGGCACAACAGCGCTGAGCCGGCGTCCTGATCATCCGTGCACCCTCCTTACTCTAGGAAGCTCCTATCCTCAAGCATTAAGACAACAATAGCAAGGTGAGCTGTCTACTGAAATATTTTTTTACTTTGGATATATTGTTTATACGGCTCTTGTAGTACGTGTCTCCCACCAACAACCAACTATGAACTTTATTAAATTAATCTAAACATAGGAAAAGAAATCCTCTTCTATGGTTGTTGTTAACAATACTAGGAAATAGAAAACAAGGATAGAGCACACAAAAAATATATAAAAATTACCTTCACACCAAAAGCAATCTAAAATAAATAAATACATTACCCACCACCCTTGATATCATTCCAAGGAAAAAACCACGATGGAGGACTCACAGGGAACTACATCACAAACAACAGAAAATTTAGTACATGACTTTGATCTAAACCACACGATGGAAGAAAGAAAAAGAAAACTGACACAAGTGTTTGACCTGCTAGAAACTGATAATCCGGAATGTAAGACCTTATTCACACAGTGGGAGAAACTACGTTCACAGGAACTACGCCTATGGTGGGACTATAACACCTTGTCCACTTATCTAGAAAAACAAATGATACCACGGGGCTTAAGAATCTATAAAAATCCCACAACAAATTTATCGGAAGAGTTTGAAACCGAGTGGGAACAAGCACTAACGGATTTTTCTTTCAAACTTATAAACCTCATTGTTAAACATGAAAAAATTAAATTAGATAAAATCAAAATGGAACTGGAGGAAACAAAAAACTCCCTGCAAACATTTAATGACACTCCAGAATATAACGACCTAAGCATGAAAACCCAACAAAAAATGAAAGAATTGGAGGAGTATATATTATCAGTCAAGAAAAGTAAGTTCAAAAGGGATAACATGGACTATACGCTTAACCAGGTGTACACCTGGAAAGGACAACGCCCGAACAGACCAAGACCTATCTTGAAAAAAGACAATAAAACAAAAAAGAAGGAAGGGAACCACGTTAGCTTTTCCATGGTGGAAACCACGGACTCCTCAGACCATGATAATTATTTATCAGACAACAATAGTGAGCCAACAAACACGCAAACTGGAACAAATACAAAAACTAAAAGAAAGTACCAGAGAAAAGGGAAAAAACAAACGGAGGGTGCACTAGAAGACAATGAGGATATAAGTGAGGACACGGACACACCATATGTGCCAAAAAACGCATCAGGCGTGCGGGGAAAAAACATCGCAAATACAAAACGCAACCCCACACGCAACAAAACAAAATGAACGAACATGAAACAGGGGGAAAGGAAGAAGAGGATACCTTTGATAATATTGTGAACTTATCTTCAACCACTCTAACTTGTGACCAACAGAAAGTCTTAAGCAAGGGCTTGACCTTTGTTCCCACACAACACTTCGACCTATTCCACACATTAATGGATATCAACCGGTTTTCACGCTTATTAACCTTAAAGAGACACTTTTTCCAGCAGGAACAACGAGGTTCGAACATCAATGTCGCAACCAGCAACTGGGATGAACTGTATAATGAGTTCAGTGACCTTCTATTCAGTGATCAAGTGGACTTATTACAAATTAAAGATCTGGAATATGAAGGACAAGGGGGTCTACCGGAACATATACACAACACTAATGTAACTATGTCCAATACCACCTATTACCCCCTAAAATCTAGAGTCGAGGCTCTAGATCAGTTCCAATACAGCATGGAGAGGGATTTGACGGCACTGTACAATACTGTTAAGAAACAACCTAATAAGAACTACAATATTTCACTGAAAGAGAATATAGCCATTACAGAATTACAAAAAAATCACGATATAACTATAAAAATGGCGGACAAGGGTGGAAAAATTGTAGTTCTAGACACTGATGTATACCGCCAATCCATTTACAAGATATTGAGTGATGCCAACACTTACCACAAATTATCCCAGGACCCCACTCCAGTTTTTCAGGGGAAACTAAGAAGCCTAGTACAAGAGGGAGTGGATTTGGGTATCCTCAATGAGAAACAAAGAGATTACTTGATACCCACCAATCCCAGCACCCCCACAATATATGGCTTACCAAAGATACACTAGGGGCTCACTCCCCCCCCCATGCGTCCCATCATAGCTGGAGTGGGATCCCTGAATGAAAGATTATGCAAATGGTTGGATGAACTACTGCAACCCCTGGCCAAGAGAGTACCAGGGTACTTAAAGGATAGTGGGGCTGTACTGAAAACCTTTCAAGATTTTGAATGGACACCGGGCAACAGCTGGTTAAGCTGTGATGTCATCGCCCTATACCCATCTATCCCCCACGACCAGGCTATTACAGCCCTTGCCCATCACTTGTATAAATACAGCCCTTACAGTTATGAATTACGTGAATATATCTTGCAAGTAACCAATTTTTTGTTGAAGCACAATTTTTTTCTTGTTTCAGGGCGATTTTTTCCTACAAAAGAGGGGAGCCCCGATGGGGGCTAAATTCTCACCCACTTTGGCAGGGCTATATATGGCCTGGTGGGAAGAGAAGTATATTTTCAATATGGAGAACCCACATCGCCATCTTATCGGATGGTATGGGAGGTTCATAGATGATTTACTGTTAGTCTGGAAGGGTACCAAGGAAGAAGCGGAAGCCTTTGTAGGATATCTTAACTGCAATAATAACAATATATCATTCACTCACAATTGGCATCAGGAACAAGTGGCTTTTTTGGACATTCACTTAACAGGCTGTAAAAAAACGTCACAGGTTAAAACCTCCTTATACCGGAAACCTACTGATGGCAACACCATACTGGCTGCGGACAGCGAACATCCTGCACATACCATCAGAGCAATCCCGGTGGGGGAATACACAAGGGTGATTAGAACCTGTTCAGACGCTGAGGATTGTGAAATACAACTACAAAAAACAGCAACCCGTTTAAAGGAACGGGGATATAAAAATAAAAACTTAAAAAGAGCATATCATATCACCAAGAACAAAAACCGGATGGATCTCTTAAAAATAAAAATGAAAACAAAAACTCAGATAAAAAGGAAGACAGGGACACACAACAAGTCATAACCTTTTCTACTCAATACTCCCCGGAATATTACTCCATTGTGAACCTAATAAAGAAAAACCTACCAATTCTAAGACAAGACGCAACCCTATCACATATTATTGACAAAGGCTACAGATGTGTACCAAAACGGGGACGCTCTCTAAAGGACATGTTATCACCTAGCATGTTGAAAACCACCGACATGGCAACAACGGACAATAGCCCAAAAGGTTTTTTCAAATGTGGCCACAATAGGTGTGGAGTTTGCAAAAAAAACTAAGGAATACAACAACAGTGACGGAACTGAAAAACACAATATAAAAAATTTCATAAACTGCAATAGCGAATATGTGGTCTACGTCATCGAGTGCATAGCATGCCAACGTTTGTATGTAGGCTGCACGAGCCGCAAATTAAAAACACGCATTAGAGAACATTTAACAGAAGCACAAAAGAAAAGTTTTTCTAAATCCTCCGGAGCGGCTAAGCATTTCTCTGACGTCCATGGGGGAGATGTAACAAACTTTCGCTTTTATGGCATAAAGAAGGTGGAAAGACCCATACGCGGAGGAAATTGGAGAGATAAACTAATGCACATAGAAGCAGAAAGCATATTCAGATTGAACACTAGGTTCCCACATGGTCTAAACTACAAAAACGATCTGTTGTACCATTACATACATTGAAGGTTTTTAGATGTCATTTCCCTACGATCCGTTGTTTACTTTACTTTATTTGGGAGCAATACATGCAAATAATAATATACAATTTTTGGACACTTAACAATAGCATAGGTATTTTGCACCCTTTTTGATTTTTACAAAGCATATTGTAAGACAGCAGCTGGGAAGGTATATAATGGGATATATATTCCAGCTAGGTTCTCTACATACATGTTACCGAGGTATCGGGCCTTAGTAAAGTAAGAACCGATAATTCAGCTGTGTTAGCTGCAGTAAGTGGTTGACACCTTTTTATAGTTAGTATAGCTGTTTGTAGACAGCTGATCCGGGACCGTTCTTACTGGGAGTAGTCAAAGTGTTGGGTGGGTGACTACTCCCCATGTTCCAGGCCACAGTTTGTCCAGCCTATATAGAGCCAGCTAGTCAGCTGAATGGGGGGTGTGGCTGCTACACAAGGAAAAGTGTTTGTCTGCTGAGCTGCACACAGAAGGTACCTGTGTCTCCTGCAAAGTTTTGTGTTTGTTTGCTATAGTGCTAGTGAGGGAACTAACACTGTTTAGGTAGTGCTCAGACGAGCAGGTTTTTATTTGACTGTTTTATTTGACTGTTTCCATTGCACCTCCACTGCTGGCAATAAAACTACGGAGGTTATAGCATTTAGATTGCAACCTTGTCTGTGTCTCTTCATGAACGGACTTTGCCCCAGATCCCAGGACTGAAAACCTTACATATGGTGGAGGATGCGGGCACTTCTTAAAGAGGCAGTACTCTTAAAGAGACAATACCTAAAACAGACAAAGAGAAGTTGCAACTATGGAGGAACTAATAAAGCAGCTTGTGCAAGCCAATATCAGCCTCCAGCATGCCCATACCTCACAGCGAGAAGCTAATGCCTTACAGCGACAGGTGCACGAGGAGACTGTAAAAGCCCAGGCTGAGACAAATCGCCTATTGATGGAAGCTCACCAAGCCACGGTGAAGGAACAGCAGCGGGTGAATCATTCTCTACAGCAGCAGCTTCAGGCTTTGGCAGATAGGCCAGAGGGGGCGCTAGGTGGGCAGTCTACGCCCCGGCAGCTGGTGCAAAATGCATTAAGGAAAATGTCCAAAGAGGATGACGTGGAAGCATATCTTGACACGTTTGAGAGGATTGCAGCGAGAGAGAGACTTCCTGTGGATCAGTGGGCCGATGTCCTGGCACCCTTCCTAACCGGAGAACCTCAGAAGGCCTACTTCGATCTAAGGGTTCAAGATGCTAAGGAATACTCAAAGCTAAAGTGTGAAATCCTAGCCCGACTGGGGGTTACCATAGCGGTGCGAGCCCAAAGAGTCTACAACTGGGAGTTTGATCCTACCAAGCCAGCTAGGTCGCAGATGTACGACCTTTTTCATCTCACTAATAAATGGTTGCAGCCAGAGGATCTCACACCAGCCCAAGTCGTGGAAAGAGTCGTCTGTGACCGCTTCATCCGCTCTTTACCCATTGGGCTCCAGCGCTGTGTGGGGTATACGGACCCCAAAAATGTGGACGAGCTGGTGTCCGTTGTGGAGCGATACAGCGCAACCGAGGAATTCCTACAGGTGTTGCATCCCCGTGAGAACAAACCGAAACCGACACTTGGTAAGACTGTTCCATTTATAAAAGGGGAGAGACTGTATCCTGAGGGGAGGAGGGCCCGATTTGATGACAGGGGTGAACGGTTACCCAGACCAAAAGGGGACTCTTTAAGGAGAGCCCAGAGCCCCATAGTCTGTTGGCGCTGTCAAGGTCTTGGACATGTGGCGGCACAATGTCCGATGGCAGGGGAGCCAATGGAGTGTGGCCTGGGAAGACGTTCATCATTGTTTGCCAAACCTTCCTACTCTGCTCAGGCAGACTCTGGGAGAGACAGACGTGAGTGTTCCGTCAAGGTTGGGGAAAACTCTGTGCAGGCCTTATTGGACTCAGGGAGTATGGTGACCCTGGTAAAAGCCAGTCTCGTGGACCCAGACAAACTCCAGACACGCCGAATGGGTGTTGTCTGTATTCATGGTGACACTAAAGACTATCCCACCGCCATACTTACAGTAGAGACTCCTTGTGGCTCAGTGCAACATGAAGTGGCCATTGTTGCGGGCTTGCCACACAGTGTCATCCTTGGCTGTGATTTTCCTCTGTTTTGGGATATGTGGGGGAATAAACAAAGTACCATGTATGATGATGTACAGGTTGTAAATGATGGGTCTGAAAATACTGAGGCTGTAGCTCTGGTGGAAGGGGAGTCAGATATATTTCCTTTAGCAGTCCTGGTTGGGGATCCAGAAGAAACGCCCCCTGAACTAGAGCTCTCTTCTTTGCCCGTGTCAAAAGGAAACTTTGGTACAGAGCAAATAAGGGACCCTAACTTGGTTAATGCTTGGAAGAGTGTAAAGGTTATTAATGGTAGACCCCAAGAGCCAGGAACAGCATTAGTCTATCCTCATTTTGCTGTAAATAATGATTTATTGTACCGGGTAAAAAAAACATCAACAGAGGTGGTTGAGCAGCTGGTTGTACCCCGGTCCCATGTACGCCTGGTTTTAGAATTGGCTCATTCACATGTGCTGGGTGGGCACTTAGGGGTCGACAAAACCAAAGAGCGAGTAGAGCGGAACTTTTTCTGGCCGGGTATTTATAAAGCGGTAGAAGAATTTTGCCAAACCTGTCCAGAGTGCCAAATTAGTGCCCCAAAACCTAATTTCCGGAGCCCTCTAATACCCCTACCGATAATTGAAGTTCCGTTTGAACGGATCGGTATGGATTTGGTTGGGCCCCTTCCTAAATCAGCCAGAGGTCACCAGCATATTTTAGTGGTCGTGGACTATGCTACCCGTTACCCAGAGACAATTCCTCTTAGGAATACCTCATCTAAAGTGATAGCAAAAGAGCTGTTTTACATGTTTACCAGAACAGGGATCCCAAAAGAGATCCTAACTGACCAGGGCACACCGTTCATGTCCAAAGTGACCAAAGAGCTATGTTGTCTTCTAAAAATTAAACATTTGCGAACCTCTGTGTACCATCCCCAGACAGATGGACTTGTAGAACGATTCAAGAAAACCTTGAAGTCCATGCTTAAAAAGGTGGTGGATAAGGATGGGAAGGACTGGGACCGCCTATTACCTTACCTGATGTTCTCAATACGGGAAGTTCCACAGGCATCCACTGGCTTCTCCCCATTCGAGCTTCTATATGGCCGACATCCCAGAGGTCTACTGGACATAGCAAAAGAGACCTGGGAGCAAGAAAATACACCATACCGAAGTGTAATCGAACACATAGCCGAGATGCAAGATAGAATGGCGGCAGTCATGCCAATCGTCAGGGAGAACCTGCAGCAAGCCCAGGAAATACAGGCCAGGGTTTATAATAGGTCAGCAAGGGTCAGAACCTTTCAGCCAGGTGACCGGGTGTTGGTACTAGTACCAACAATAGAGAGTAAATTTCTGGCAAAATGGCAAGGTCCCTATGAAATCCGAGAGAGGGTGGGCGAGGTAAACTACAAGGTATACCAGCCAGGAAAAAGAAAACCCTACCAAATCTATCATGTTAACCTAATCAAACCCTGGAAAGATCGAGAAAGTCTTATGGCCATAAGTAAGCCTACAGGCCTATCAAGCTCAGAGCCACCGGCTGTTCGTGTCTCAGAATCCTTGTCTGATATCCAGAAGAAAGAGGTTAGGCAGTTCTTACAAAAGAACAGACGAATCTTCTCTGAAATGCCGGGCCGAACTTCGGTCATAAAACACGACATAATTACGGAACCAGGTCAGAAAGTAAGGATGAAACCGTATCGAGTGCCAGAAGCCCAAAGACAAGCGATTTCAAAAGAGGTGAGAAATATGTTAGCTTTAGGGGTAATTGAGAGGTCGCAAAGTGGTTGGTCCAGCCCCATAGTGATCATCCCCAAACCGGATGGCAGCTTACGCTTCTGTAATGATTTTCGCAAATTAAATGAAATCTCAAAATTTGATGCCTATCCTATGCCCCGGGTCGATGAACTTATTGAGAGATTAGGGCCTGCCAGATATATAACCACACTGGATCTTACCAAGGGCTACTGGCAAGTGCCACTCACAGACAAGGCCAAGGAGAAAACAGCATTTTCAACGCCAGAAGGACACTTTCATTATGTTGTTCTTCCTTTTGGTCTACATGGCGCACCAGCGACCTTCCAGAGATTGATGGACCTCATACTAAGGCCCCATAAGGAATATTCAGCCGCCTATCTGGACGATGTGGTCATCTATAGTTCAGACTGGGAGACTCATCTAGCAAAAGTGCAAGCTGTCTTGGACTCGATATGGGAGGCGGGCTTAACAGCAAATCCCAAGAAATGTGCGATAGGGCTAGAGGAGGCTCTCTACCTTGGGTATGATATTGGAAGAGGTGTCATCAAACCACAAATTGATAAGATAGAGGCCATTAAGAACTGGCCTCAACCAGTCTCCAAAAAGCAAGTCAGAGCCTTCTTGGGAATAGCTGGATACTACAGGAGGTTTGTTCCAGGTTTTGCCACAATAGCCGCCCCTCTCACTGACCTCACAAAAGGGACAAAATCTACTATGGTAAAGTGGAGCCAAGAAGCAGAACAAGCCTTCCAGAAACTGAAGGAAGTACTCTGTAAGAGACCAATCTTAGCTGCTCCTAACTTCAGGAAAGAATTTGTGGTTCAGGCTGATGCCTCTGAAGTGGGCATAGGAGCTGTCCTGTCCCAGCTGAGTAATGGGGAAGAACATCCCATAGTGTATCTTAGCAGGAAGTTGTCGGCAGCTGAAAAAAACTATTCCATAGTGGAAAGAGAATGCCTGGCGCTAAAGTGGGCCATTGAGTCACTCCGTTACTACTTAGTAGGGAGACAGTTCAGGGTAGTGACAGACCATTCCCCTCTAAAATGGATGGCCCAAAATAAAGGGAAAAATGCGAGAGTAACCAGATGGTTTCTGGCATTGCAAGACTTTAAATTTTGTGTTGAACATCGCCCCGGTTCCCAACAAGCCAATGCAGACGCATTGTCGCGGGTCCACTGCCTCAGGGCACTAGGTGCTCTTCCCCACAGGTCTGAGCAGAGGGGGAGGATATGTAAGACAGCAGCTGGGAAGGTATATAATGGGATATATATTCCAGCTAGGTTCTCTACATACATGTTACCGAGGTATCGGGCCTTAGTAAAGTAAGAACCGATAATTCAGCTGTGTTAGCTGCAGTAAGTGGTTGACACCTTTTTATAGTTAGTATAGCTGTTTGTAGACAGCTGATCCGGGACCGTTCTTACTGGGAGTAGTCAAAGTGTTGGGTGGGTGACTACTCCCCATGTTCCAGGCCACAGTTTGTCCAGCCTATATAGAGCCAGCTAGTCAGCTGAATGGGGGGTGTGGCTGCTACACAAGGAAAAGTGTTTGTCTGCTGAGCTGCACACAGAAGGTACCTGTGTCTCCTGCAAAGTTTTGTGTTTGTTTGCTATAGTGCTAGTGAGGGAACTAACACTGTTTAGGTAGTGCTCAGACGAGCAGGTTTTTATTTGACTGTTTTATTTGACTGTTTCCATTGCACCTCCACTGCTGGCAATAAAACTACGGAGGTTATAGCATTTAGATTGCAACCTTGTCTGTGTCTCTTCATGAACGGACTTTGCCCCAGATCCCAGGACTGAAAACCTTACAATATATATGTGTTGTTTTTTCCATTGGAACGGATCCTCCCATGCCTCCAGGTGTCGGACTTTAATCATGTGATCATACGTCACCGACATGGGGGAGGGATTGGGCGGTGAGTAATATGGTTTTAAATCACTGGTTGCACATTTTACCGAACAAACCATGATTAAGCACTAAAAGTGTGAAACGCGTTGGTACGGTCTCCCATTGGGAGTAAAACTTTTTAAATGATGATAGATTAAAAGTTTGCTTTTTAATATTACTTTTTGGAGTGCTGGAAGAAGTTCTTTTGTTTCCCTCTGCATTTGGCACAACAGCGCTGAGCCGGCGTCCTGATCATCCGTGCACCCTCCTTACTCTAGGAAGCTCCTATCCTCTAGCATTAAGACAACAATAGCAGGGTGAGCTGTCTACTGAAATATTTTTTTACTTTGGATATGATGTTTTGGCTAGTTGTCTCTTGAAGGGTTTAGCAGTGTATTACACAGCGTGTGGGTGCTTCAAGAATGAAGTTTGTAAGGGGGATCTGTCCTGTGTCCTACCCGTGCGGGGCACTGACTAAGACTAGAACTGGTCCGTAGAGGGGTCCTGGCAGAAGGCCAGGGCCCAGGTAGAACCAGTGTGGAGAGCTATCTGGGCTACATCCTCTCTCCACCGAAGTTCAACTAAAACTCCTCATTCACCAAGGGACTAACTTCTTAACCAGCGTGGTGCCCCGTGGTTGGGTGGAAAGAGTGCAACAGAAGAGTGGAAAGGAAAGAGGTGATAGGACAGAAGAAAGGAAAGATCCTACTGGCTCACAGAATCTGGTACACACACATATAACAACCCTGTGCAGTTTCTATACTTCAGCTATGCAATACAGCGACATCTAGTGGTTATTTTGGTAATACTGTAGCTGCAACAAGACCACAAAAGTACAGACTTTTACGAAGGGTGTGAATAGTAGCAACACCCATAGTGGGATACCACAACAACAATTACCATCACTGGCCGAGTACTACGCACACCACACTTGCTACCACTAGAAGAAGGTGTTATATTTTCAAGCATAGCATGTACAGATTTCCGATATCCACTCCCTACAACACTTGTGTGTAGTGTATAAGCACACAACTTCTAACTGGGTATAAGAACAAAAGGACATGGGGTATACATTTACACCCCCGCAGCCTGGGCCTTGACACAAGAGGACATAAATGTACGTCCCACTGGGGTATCGGGCTATGAAGCGAGCTCTGGAGCTGAGCTCATTTCATAGCGGGTCCCGATTGCATGGCCTGACTGCCAGAGGTCCCTTATCTTCCTCCGTGCAGTCAGGTCTTCAGTCTTCTGATAAAAAGCAAAATCACCCCTTTCCCATTTTTTAAATAAAACACACATAAATAATAAAATCAATTAATTATATACCGTAGCATGCATAACTGTGAAGTCTATTAAAATAAACCAATATTATTCCCGCACAGTGAAACAAAAAGCGGTAAAATAAATAAATAAATACATTTTTATTACATTTTATATATTAAAAAATTAATGAAAAGTGATCAAGACATCCTATCCATGCAAATGTGATACTAATAAAAACTAGAGGTTGTGTCTCAAAAAATGACACCCCATACAGCCCCTTAGGTGATAAAATAAAAGTGCTATAAGAGTCACAATAGGGCTATTGTAATCACACCTATTTGCAGAAAAAAGTTTTACTGTTTATAACAAAAGTAAAACATTAGAAAAGCTATATAAAGATGCATATCGCTGTATTCAGACTGACCTATAGAATTAATATATAAATATACTGTAAATTGCATTACATAAACAAAGCCCCCCCTAATTTGTGGAACTGCATTTTTGTATCCCAATTTTAACCCCATAAATGATATTATGGGTGTTTTGTCATTCATTTTATGGTGGATTGAAAGGTGCCATTACAAAGTACACCTGTTCCTGTAAAAAAACAAGACCCCACATGGCCCTGTAGCTGGAAAAATAAAAGACTTTTAGCTCTTAGAGTGCGAGGAGGAAAAAATGAAAACGCCAAACTGAAAATTGGCCCGATCCTTAAAGAGAACCTAGCACCTAAAACTCACTGTCCCTATTATCAAAGTTTATCTCTCCCTAAGTGTATTTATGAAGCTACAGACTGTCTTTGCAGCCTGTATCTTTTACTTAACCCAATCCTCTTGTTCGGTGCAGCAAGGTCGGGCGCCACCATCTTGATGACGTCACTTGCATTCTACCGCTGAAATGCAAGTTACGTAATCAAGATGGCGACGCCCGGCCTTGCTGCACCGAACAAGAGGATTGGGTAAAGTAAAAGATACAGACTGCTTTCATATGGCGACGCCCGGCCTTGCTGCCGCTCTGCATGACGGGAGTTTCCTGTCTTGCGCAGATTCCTTTGAAAAGAGCCGGCACAAGACAGGAAAGTAAAACGGGAATAATTAAAAAACGCGGACATGAAAATAATTAATTATATTTACAAATGTTATTAAAATCATAATTTACATCTAATTAGGGAATTAAAAAAAAATAATTTTCGTCCATGATTGGTTCTCTTTAAGGACATTGTAGGCTCTGTCCTTAAAGGGATAAGGCCTTTCTATCCCTAGAAAAGGTAAGGTGTGTAGTCTGCTCACCTTGTAACTTCTTATGACCTAAGTACACGAGTAGGAAGGTTCTCGATATCTAGAGTTGTGGCCAGCCGCGTAGTCCAAAGATAAATGTGGCACTGAAGGCATCCCAAATGTGTAAAAATGTAGATTTTATTCCATCTCAAAAAGGATAAAACTCCTGATGGGAGATCAGTGGACCTCCATGTTTCCCATGTTAACGCTTAATCATGGTATACCAAGTTTACATTTTGTAATTTTTGGTGAGCAGGAAACCTTCACTGCTACATTTATCCTTTCTACCTCTGTTTGCAGCAGTAGCAACCTTCCAATAGTGTGAATAGAGGTCTAAATCTGCATGCATTTTTCACCCCCTCCTCCTGTCTCACCTATGTTCCACCAGCTCTTTAGCACAGACAATCCTACTGTTCTGCCCTAAAAAGGGCAGTAAGTAAACGTTTTAGGCCTACCTATCTCTCCCTGTCTGCAGTAGCAACCTCTCCCTACACTAACTGACACCATAATGACTGTGGGATGTGTGACCCCCAATATTATACACCAGGTTCACATGTCCAGCCTTACCGTTGCCCATATGGGGGGGCATGGGCAACAGTAAGGCCAGGGCAACGAGGAGGCATAAAAGTTTGATGTTACACTTTGTTGTTCTGCAAGGAAGTTTGTTAAAAGGCTGTTGAGCTGACAGCTCATCAGCTTTTCAACAAACTTTTTTGCAGAACAACTAACTGATACACGAATAGACATGTTACTGTATGCGGATTAATTTAGGCAAACGAACACTTGGATTCAGACACAAACTTGAATTTGTCAGTTACCAACTTTAAAGGGGTCATCCAGCGCTACAAAAACATGGCCACTTTCTTCCAGAGACTGCCCCACTCTTGTCTCCAGCTTGGGTGGGGTTTTGCTGCTCAGTTCCATTGAAGTGAATGGAGCTTAATTTCAAACAGCACCTGAACTGAATACAGGAGTCGTGTTGTCTCTGAAAGAAAGTGGCCATGTTTTTGTAGCACTGGATAACCCCTTAATCTTTGCTTGGATCATTGCAATGCCTTTTTGGCAGTGCTCCTTAAACAGTGAGTCAGAACTCTCCAATGAGAGGCAGAATGAGCAATTTTTGTATTTTTTGCATTTTGGCCTGTTTGTGTTGCCCCATTACAGAAGTTGTGTTTTAGGAAGCTGAACAAAATTCCATTGTAGGATACCCTAAATACTAGCATTTTTATATTTCAAAAGATCCAAAAGATACAGTGGTTTGCAACAAATTAGAATATCAACAATTTTTTTTTTCAGTATTTCAATTCAAAAAGGGACCTCATATATTCTATAGAGTCATTACATACAGGGTGAACTTTTTCAAGCGTTTATTTTTGTTCAAGTTGATGAATATGAATTGCAGCCAAGAAAAACCCATAAGTCAGTACTTCAGAAACTCAGAATAATTAACCCAAAACACCTGAAGTGCCTTCATAAGTGTTATAAAAGGTCCCTTAGTCTGGTTCAGTATGCAATACAATCATGTGGAAGACTGCTGACTTGACAGATGTCCAGAAGGCAGTCATTCACACACTCCAAAAGGAGGGTTATGCCCCTATTCCACTGGTCGTCAGAGGAGCAAACGAGCGCTCTCAGCGCTTGCTCCTCGTTTCCTGCTCGCTGCCGCCGCTATTCAGCGCGGCTGCAACGAGCGGGTGAGTGCGGGAGGGGCGGCAGGGAGCTGCGGGGGGGGCTGCCCGGGGGATCGCTGATCGCCCAGGCAGCCCATAGGATATAGCAGCATCTGCTGCCGACGCTCCTATTCAATGGAGCGACGGCAGCAGATCGCTGCTATATCAGTCGCTTGTTTTTCAACATGTTGAAAAACAAGCGACTGCAACGATCAGCCGACATGAACGATGTCGGCTGATCGTTGCACTCTATTCCACGGGACGATTATCGTTCGTAGCAGCCGATATCGGCCGAATACGGACGATAATCATTCCGTGGAATAGGGCCTTAAGCCTCAAAAGTTAATTGCTAAAGAAGCTGGCTGTTCTTAGAGTGATGTATTAAAGCATGTTAATGGAAGGTTGAGTGGAAGGAAAAAATGTGGTAGAAAAAGATGCACAAGCAACCGTGAGAACTGCAGTCTTAACAGGATTTTAACAAAAATGCCATTCAAAAATTTGGGAGAGATTCACAAAGAGTGGACTGCTGCTGGAGTCAGTGCTTCAAAAGCTACCACATTCAGACATGTGCAGGACATGGGCTACAAGTGTTGCATCCCATGTGTCAAGCCACTCCTGAGGAATAAACAATGCCAGAAGAGTCTTATATGGGCCAAGGAAAAGAGGAACTGGACTGTTGATCAGTGGTCCAAGGTGCTATTTTAAGATGAAAGTAAATTTTGCATTTCATTTGGAAATCAATGTCACAGAGTCTGGAGGAAGAGTGGAGGGGCACACAATCCAAGCTGCTTGAGGTCTAGTGTGAAGTTTCCACAATCAGTGATGGTTTGGGGACCCATGCCATCTGCTGGTGGAGGTTCACTGTGTTTCATCAACACCAAAGTCAACGCTGCTGTCTACCAGGAAATTTTAGAGCACTTCATGCTTCCCTGTGCTGAAAAGATTTTTGGAGATGGAATTTGCATCTTCCAGCAGGATTTGGCACCTGTCCACACTGCCAAAAGTACCAACACCTGGTTTACTAACCACAGCATCATTGTGCTTGATTGGCCAGCAAACTCGTTAGACCTTAACTCCATAGAGAATTTATGGGGTATTGTCAAGAGGAAGATGAAAGACACCAGACCCAACAATGCAGACGAGCTGAAGGCCGCTATCAAAGCAAACTGGGCTTCAATAACACCTTAGTGTCATCAGCTGATCGCCTCCATGCCACGCCGCATTACATAGTA
The DNA here is from genome assembly GCF_027789765.1 of Dendropsophus ebraccatus. NCBI lineage: Eukaryota > Metazoa > Chordata > Amphibia > Anura > Hylidae > Dendropsophus > Dendropsophus ebraccatus. The sequence continues at coordinate 57,790,921 of NC_091454.1, read as the reverse complement.
ACATAGTAAACAAGGTTGAAAGAAGACAAGAGTCCATCAGGTTCAACCTAGGAATATCCTACTGTGTCGATCCAGGAAGGCGAAAAACCCCCACGGGGCAGAAGACAAACGCCCCACCACAGGGAGAAACTCCCCCCTCCCCCGACTGCAATGGCAACCAGAACAATCCCCGGACCAACGTATCACCAGAAATCTAATGCCCATAACTTGTAATATTATATTTTTCAAGAAAAGCATCCAGGCCTCCCTTGAACTTATTTACTGAATCAGCCATGACAACATCATGTGGCAGAGAGTTCCACAGTCTTACCGCTCGTACAGTAAAGAACCCGCGTCGATGCTGATGATGAAATCTTCTTTCCTCTAGACGTAGAGGATGCCCCCTTGTCATTGTTACAGACCTAGGAGTAAAAAGACCACTACAAAAATCTCTGTACTGTCCATTCATATATTTGTACATTGTGATCAGATCGCCCCTAAGACGTCTTTTTTCTAGCGTAAATAACCCCAAGCATGATAACCTGTCCTGGTACTGTAACCCACCCATTCCCTTAATGACCTTTGTTGCCCTCCTCTGCACCCGCTCTAGGTCAGCTGTGTCCTTCTTATATACCGGTGCCCAAAACTGTACACAGTATTCCAAGTGTGGTAAAGCCAGCGGCACCCGGGATTCCCAGCCAGTCTCCCATGCTGGTACTTGCCGGGCCTTAAGCCGTGTAGCAGTCTGCGATCTGACGAGGGCAGGCACCTTCAGCTTAGAATGGCCGCTGACGATTGATTGCATTGATGCAAAAGGTGCCCCAACCAAATATTGAGGGCATTTACTGTACTTTTCATTTAGTCAACATTTCTGTGTTGGTTTTATATAATATTCTTATTTTCTGAAATACTGACTTTTGGGTTTTTCTTGGCCGTAATCCATAATCATTAACTTTAACAGAAATAAACGCTTGAAAAAGTTCACTCTGTATGTAATAGAATATATGAGATCACTTTTTGAACTGAATTACTGAAAAAAAATGTTGATATTCTAATTTATTGCAAACCACTGTACTTCTTTAGGATAGATGATTTATCACAAGAAACTGGAAAGATGCTTACTCCCCATTTTTTTTTAATTGTGATAAATCTCTTTTTTATGTTTTAGAAACAAAGGCAACATATAGGAAAGCTTATAAACAGCTGGGTTCCTTGGTGTAAAACACATGAGGATGTCATATGATTAAATATTTATTTCTATCTTTCACCCTTTTCTTCTCTCTGTAGGATAGTGAGATAGATGGAGAATAACATATATTTATTAAAATTAATGTGTGCATTTTTAGTGCTTAATAGTGAATAAAGAATGATTGAAAATTATTATCTAACAATGGATAATTAAAATTGTAGAACAAATACAAAAAATGTCCATTAATGTAATTCACCCATGAATGTAAATATGCACAGGAAACTTAGTAATCTGCTTACTGGTGACAAGAAGATCCATATTGACACTTATTAAGCAAATCTTACAAGTCTTTTTGATTGCACGCCAAACATTTGATAATCCATAAAGGAGGAGCTATTAATCCACAGCGACAATTACTGACTATATAAAGGGTGTTAAAAAATGTTAATCTTTAGATTTTTGGTTGGGTATACCTCCATAGGTCTCAGCCATGAAGATCGTATTAGCTTTCTTCCTCTTGGGCATCTGCCTTGGTAAGACTTTCTTACTAGAGTATAATACTAGATATTTGTTTATCTTTAGATCTGTGAGATCCTACCTACGCTGGTTATGGTGATTATTTGTATTAATAAAATTATGATTATCAAACACACTTGAGAAGTGATGTCAGCGACAACTCTCCTGGTAAAATCATGATGTTTTATTCAGACATAGACATGAGATACAAGTTGCATTCCACAAAGACAGCCGGATGATGCGCTTTGCTTGAAACTGGCGTCACTCTTTTTCTTTGTGTGATGCAACTTGTATCTTATGTTTATGTCTGAATAAAGCATTGTTATTTTACCCCACTAGAGAGCTGCCGCTTACTTTACTTCTCAAGTGTGTTTGATGTTTGATGGACTTTCCTGTGTCAGCTGGGTATCCCTGGGTAATGTGCTGCTTCTTCTATAGGCCCTCTAGGGTCCAAGAGTAAGCTACCACATATCACATCAGTGCTGGAAACTGTATTTTGCTGTTTGTTGCAGAATTATGATTATTGTAATGATTTGTACCGGCAGCTTGAAATTACTAATACCTATCTATCTGCGCATGTAGCCAGGCTTAATATGAGTTGTAGCCAGGGTTAACTTGATCTCTCATGCAACAATTGTGTCAGGGAGCTATATTAAGTCAATTAGAAAGTTGAGTTAAACGCGTTATTGGTTAACCCTGGTTACAACTCATGTTAAGTCTGGCTACATCTGTATCTATCTATCTATCTATCTATCTATCTATCTATCTATCTATCTATCTATAGGTTGGAAATACAGAATATAGAAAGCACTCTTCTTATGAAAGCTGATAGTCAAGGGGTTCTTGTCTATAGCTAAAGCGGATGAAGCGGATGAGGAAGTATTAGTTTAGAACAGGGGTGTCAAACTCAGGCCCTCTAGCTGTGGCAAAACTACAATTCCCATCATGCCTGGAGACCTTTGGCTGAATTCGACACCAGTGGTTTAGAAGCTTTAAGATATGGTATGGATATGACATATTGTAGTAGACATGCTAAACACTTTTACTTATGTCACCTCTTGGTTGGCTTACTTACACCAGTGCCAGAATTCTGGCAGCCCCTAAAACATTTGCTGCATTTGAGGACTCTTTTTGGCCATACTCCCATTCTGCACACTTTTCAAAATTTTCTAGCATGAAAAAGAAATTGCATAAATATAACAAATAAAACTCCATATAGCTATACATTGAATTACATTAGGAAATGTTGGACATTTGCATTTCTTCAATACATTACTCAGGTGATGTATTGAAGTGAACACTTAGGGTGAGATTTATCAAGCATTATGTAAAGTGAAACTGGCTCAGTTGCCCCTAGCAACCAATCAGATTCCACCTTTCATTTTCCAAAGAGTCTGTGAGGAATGAAAAGTAGAATCTGAGTGATTGCTAGGGGCAACTGGGCCAGTTTCACTTTACACCATGTTTTATAAATCTCCCCCTAATGGTGCGTTTACACGGACAGATTTATCTGGCAGATTTTTTAAGCCAAAGCCAGGAACAGACTACAAACAGGGAACAGGTCATAAAGGAAAGATTGAGACATCTTCTCTTTTCAAATCCATTCCTGGCTTTGGCTTCCAAAATCTGTCAGATAAATCTGTCTGTGTAAACGCATCATTAGTGTCAAGGTTCTCCTTCAACTTTACAAACAGTACAAATGCTTATGTGTTCTGAGTAAACATACCCAACTTATTTCTCCTCCAAGCTCATCTGTCTACGTGTTCAAAAAGATTTTCATATCATTTATTTTAGAATAATACACATAATGATAATGGTCCAATGTCTACTATAATTATTTGTATAGCTTATCAGAAACTCAATATATGTAGAAAAAATAATCAATGCAGATGTTTGCACTTTCAATTTCCCCAAAACACAAACGATACATTGCCATACATTTCATACAGTAGATGTGACAATAAAATACAATTTGCAGTGATTTACATTTTTCAAATGTAAAATGAGGACATAGCTGTAAGATTATTTTAAGAATGTCCCTTCTTAGGTTTATATTGAAGTAAAACATTCAATGATGTGCTAAAAATACATATCAGTATGTAAGTTTTGAATCTAGAAAAATAAGTCCGCATTTGCTAGTAGATTGTACACTCCATTTAGTAAGGGACCGATTAGGCGAAAATAAATGCAGACCTTCAAATTAGTAATTACTAATTAACATTTGGTTAGCGGACTTCCTTATCACCTTCTAATGCTTCAACATGGAAATTATTTCTTAAAGGAGAAGTCCGCCAATTTTTTTTTATTAAGGTATTGTATTGCCCCCCCCCCCCCAAAGTTATGCAAATCACCAATAAACACTTATTACGGGAACTGGTTATAAAGTGTTTTTTTTTTTCCCTGCACTTACTACTGCATCAAGGCTTCTCTTCCTGGATAAAATGGTGGTGTCACCACCCGACTCCCAGAGATGTGCAGGCTGTGGCTGCTGGAGAGGATGATGGCAGAGGGATGCTCAGTGTCCCTCCAGTGCCCTGTGTCCCTCCAGTGCCCCCCTGCCATCATCCTCTCCAGCAGCCACAGCCCTCACAGCTCTGGGAGTCGATTCGTGACATCCCCATTTTATCCAGGAAGTGAAGCTTTGCAGTAGTAAGTGCCGGGAAAAGAGCACTCTATAAGCATTTCCCATAATAAGTATATATTGATGATTTGTATAACTTTGGGGGGGGGGGGGGAATACAATACCTTAATAATAATTTTTGCCAGACTTCTTTAATGATTCTGAATATCTGTTTATTCATTCTTATTTTGCAGTTCCCAGCAATGCAAATTTTAGAAGACGAAAAATGTTGGTGAGAAATACTTTTATTTCTTAATAATTTTATAAGTACAAGACAGAAAACCCAGATTTGAGAGGGGGGGGGGGGTGGAATTGAGATCAATGGGGTTTCATTCATCCTTGGCATCTAAGCGATGAGGAGTACAGTGTCTCACCGTTCAGTTCTTAGAAGCAGGTACCCTGGACAAGACTCTCTGTCCCTATACGAAATCTAATTGGATGCTGAATCTGAATTAAATCAAATAGTCAATTCAAGCGAATCCTCCTGAAACTAACCATTTATTATTGGAAGTTGATGAAATATAAGAATCCGCAGTGCCATATTTTTGCTGTTTTTATATTGATATACATGTTCCTGTTGTCTTCCATAAAAAGTGCCAAACATTCCTACAATTATGTCTGTATTGCCTCTCAGCTTCATTGGGGTAAATTGACAAAGCTATGTAGCGTGCTGTGGAACCAGTTGGTGCTATACAAATAAAGCAATTATTATTATCATTATTATTATGGGGCTGAGTTACAATACCACACACAACCTGAGGACAAGTTTGGACTCTTTCTGAAAGAAAAGAGTCTTGTTCTTCTAAAGAGATGTTATTTTAGGTAAAATAAATTCTGTTTATTGTTTCTTTGAGCGTTTATTTAAAGAAAAGAGAGAATTATTCATATTATGTTATTCATTTACGGATTTTTGTTACTGCTTTGCAGGAGACTGAGGGCTTTGCTCATGCCCGTATAATAACATTAGTTATGAACCGATGGAGCACTATGGAGGTACGTGGAATGTGTTATAATGTAAATTATCAAACTAGGCCCATTTATCATTCATCCACAGAAATACCCGCAGTAAATAATCATGTCCCTCTCAGGAGCTCCTCCCTATATCTCATTCCTTCCCTTGACTTTACTTTGTCTCATATTGCAATCTAAATTTAGGAATATACAAAGAAAACTTCCCTGCATTTTAAGAGATTGACAATTCCCCCTCTTTCTTCCCTATTCTCGCTATTCTGTGTCTGGCTGTAAAACAACTGGCTGCTGCAGGAGCCTTGACCTGTATGTCTGTCTGCAATACAATAAAATTAACTTTAAGCCTATCCTCTTTGCTGAGCATCACCTATTTAATTTAAATAAATTTGACTTAAACTCCATGTCTTTGGGAACCACAGTCACTTTTATTGTCCCTTTGTTACAAATCATTGTATTTTATTTTCATTTTTGCAACAGTTTACCCCCAAAGATTTGTATAAGTCACTTAGTAATTGGCATCCATAAACGATTATATACGATTATTTAAAACTGTTCCTGTCCTCCCTCTTCTGTTTCTTAGAACTGTCACAAATGTAGTGATGTTGAACGATTCTGCATGCAGAGAGCCCTTGTGGAAGATCTCCTCTTTGTGCTGGTAAGCATTTTAAGATTTATTAATATGGTAAAAACTGTGATACCTTACTTATACAGTAGTTTAAATAATACATAGTAGCAAAGATTGATTTTGACGATTTTGGCAGTTGCAGTCTATGGCTTTGTTCACATATACTGTAGTATTTCCATGAGTAGTTTGGTCAGTCTTTTTTCAACCAAAACCTGGAGTGGATTGAGAAAAAAAATATGTACAAATCTTTCCATTATAATTTTGCCCTGTCAGTAGAGATGAGCGAGAATTAAAATGCTCAGATACTCTGGTGCTCGTTTCGAGTAATGAACCCCATTAAAATCAATAAGAAACTCGAGCATTTTTGCAGGGGACCAAAGCTCTGCACAGGGGAGGTTGCCTGAAAACCTGGAAACTTCAGAAATGAAAACAACATGGAAATGAACGGGAAACAGCAGGCACCCTTTAAGGCACCCGTTGCAAAGGACACTGCACAGTGATAATAGGTATAGCTGAACTACAGATCCCAGCCAGCCAAGAGAATGTCAGCAACAGGACAAATTGACTACTGACAGCTGCACTACAAGTCCATGCCAGCAGCCAAGAGTAGTACGGAAAAAAAAATGTTTTAAAAATTGTAAGCCCTTAAAAGGACTGTTGGGTTCTTCCTTTCGGATTCCTGCCTAACCGCACACTATTTCCCTGCCTAACACTCTCCCTAACAGACAGCAGCTCTTCTTCGCTATGCTCATCCAGCCTGTGTCTGAAGCGAGCATTGCGGGACCTGATTCTTATATGCCCAGGTAATCTGATCTGGCCAGCCAATCGCTGCTATCAACATGTAGGGTTCCCACGAGATGCTACAAATATCCCAAAGACTCTCCTGCATGATGATTGGCTGAAAAAAAGCCACCAAACATGCAGGAAGAGGAAGATGCAATTGTCGCAAGATGCTTGTCCGAGTAACAAGCACCATCGAGTACCCTAATACTCGAACGAGTACCAAGCTCGGACGAGCATTCTCACTCATCTCTAACTCTCAGTTCCACTCCTGATTTTGGTAGAAAAAAAGACTGACCAAAAGACTGACAGAAGTACTATGTGTGCACATAGCCTATAAGATTGCATTTCCACAACCCAACCCTAGTAAAAAAAAAACAAAAAAACTATCTTTTATATATTTATCAAAATCAGAAAAACTGCATTTGAAACTTATATGTAAAAAATGTTTTATTTCTATTTTAGAGACTTTTGACCCAAGATTTACAGTGCTCAACGCAGGAGATTGCCAACAGACTAGTAAGAAACAATACAAAAAAATCTAACATATAACTCAATATGCTATCATAATGAAAAAAAAAAAACAAAAAAAAAAACATTTTTTTATTTATGCAGCACTAGTTTATAAAAAAAAAAAATTGCTCTTGATCTTTTGAGATCCTCACTATTTTTATACTATTTTATGGTATGTCAGCTGGTCATAATTAAGCTTAGGAGATGCTGTAGGAAGAGAAAAATAGTGGGGGCTTCTTAGTATTCCCTTTACTTATGTGTAGGCTACTCTTTTCTATTGTAATCCACTAACTATTGGCAGACATGGGAATTATTTACAGCTAGCTCAGCTAGCTATATGCACTGAGCAGTGAGTGGAAAGTACCGTTCTTTTGCCTTGGGGGGTTAGTTTATTTACTTCCTGAGCTTCTGCCTAGATTCTTGGGCGGGCACATAGTATGCTTAACCCTGCAATAGTGATTTGTTTAATTATAATCAATGGATAAGCTCCACAAATGCTCTTCAGCTTTTCATAAAATTCATAACTTTTATTTCTTATTAATGATAAAACAGCCGTTTTATCATGAAAAAGAAATAAAAGTTTATACTTTTTAATAGAGTTTATACATTGATTATATTTATTCCCTTGGAGTCCAAAGGGGTCTCTTCGTGCTATCCTCACAATGCTGGAACTAATCTAAATATGATGGAGGTGATGACTGCAAATTAAGTTGCGTTTTCCATATTCATGGTGCGTTCACACCTACAGGATCTGCAGCTGATTTTACTGAATAGCTTCTAAAGACAATTTTTAAATTTTATTAGATCAGAACATTTGTTCAGTGATAAGCTTTAATAAAGAATAAGGAATACATACATTGGGCATATAGCTCCTATTATATGACATATAATTTAATTGCTGTAGCAGACAACAAGGAATAAAGACTATGATGGTCTATTTAGTGCTAGGGCAGTGCGCGCCCGGCACAAGCATTGCGCAGAAATCTACACCTGCCTGGTTTTGCCGTTTTTTTTTCCAGGCTTAAACCTTAATAAATCAGGCACAGGAGGAGGCCATGCCCCCCCACCCAGCCCACCCATCAGGTGATCAGGGATTACAGCAGGCGTATGCCATGGAAAAGGGATAAATCTGCCCCTTTTTAGTGGCATATGCCAGGGAAGCACAATGATAAATATCCCCCCCCCCCATATCTCTCAAGCAGTAAATTCTCAAAAATGTTTATACATTTGCAATATGCAACCACTATTTCTGTAATACTGTATAGTACACACTAAGCTCATAATCATATTCATTGTTGCAGAAATGCAGGAACAGAAACGCAATGAACTACATGGTGCAATAAAAAAATGCACATCTTAACCCCCCCCCCCCCCCTTCCAGGATGCTTCAGTTGTTATAACAATAAACTGCTATTTTATTTATTATTTAGAAACTTGAAAGACACCTGCTTGACTCACTTCTCAAAGCGTTGGAGGTAAGATAATAGCTTTGAAAAATATACAGACATATACAGTACTTTCCTTTGCCTGCCTACCTGGATACATAGACAGACTAAAATTAAGATAGAATGCAGTAGAAAAATTATGTTGGTGTACTGTGGAGAATATATATATATCATGTGTACAGTGTACAGTATATATATATATATATATATATATATATATATATACTCTAAAACCTCACATATCTTCATAATTCAACTCCTATTCTCCCTATTTTAGCCACTATGCCATAATTTATATGTAATGAAAAGGCCAGGTAGCAGTGAGCCTGGATGCAAAGGCCAGGATGCAAGAACCTGTTTTTTATTCTCTCACCTCTTTGACTTAAATAATAAAAAAACTGTTTACTTCCAGAGAGGAGAAGTCGAGTCATTTACAATGATTTTGAGAAACCAAGGAAAACTGAATTATTTCATGCAGTCTGTGTGTAGTGTCTTGGTAAGTGCATAGCTATTGGTTGGTTCGGTAATATTAAAAAGTTTTGGGAAAATCTTCTATGTCAGTAACACCTCTGGAAAAAAGCTACAGAAATTCTAGGTTCAAATTTCTGTTTAAATCAAGATGATGATATTGGTAATGTTTGGATTATACTTCCTACTAAATGTGAGGATAGTATTATATGAAAAACCATTGCATGTATATCTGTATACCCTATTACAGCATATGGACATCACTAAAAGACTTCCCTTGCTATGGTTCCCTCAATGTTTAACAGAGCAAAATGCTGCTGGAGGACTGCTGTAAAACACTTTAGTATTGACGTTTATCCCAATTCATTCTGTATTAACCCCTTCCAGACCCAAGACAAAAAAGTACATCATGGGATACTGACAATTGCCACAACATGATGTATATTTTTGTCATAAAAAATGAAGTGGGCACTGCCATTATACCTATATGATCATTGGCAGAAGTGAGGCCACTATAAGAAGCCCCACTTTTGTTACAACTGCTGGAATTGCTAAAAATCCAATCCTAGCAAAGAGACCCTTCAAAAAGGTATAGATCTCTGTACAATGGAAAGAGCCCTCTCATAAAGGGGATTCTCAATAACTGGAGTCAACATTGAGACCCAGGATTACCTATTGTGAGTGTCTATTTCTTAGGTCCTTAAAGGGAAACTATTAGCAGGTTAGAAGAATCTCACCTGCTGATATGTCCCTATAGTGCACATGGCGCTGAGGATGTAAGTTCACCAAAATACATATGGATTAATGCTAATAGCACAAAAACGGCACCAAGGATGAAGGTAAGAAACTTATCTTAATCCTCAGCATCCTGTACAGGGAGATATAAGCATGTTAGATTCCTCCAACCTGCTGATAGTTTCCTCTTAAAATAGTGAATTTTAAGAAATGTCTACACTTGTAACAGAATATATTTTTATTTGTTTTTTATACATTTATTTTCTAATAGAGAGTGGACTTGGAAAAAGCCAACGTGGACTTGGGTGCCATCATTGGTGCAGTGAATAACATACTTGTAAGACAAAATATTTTATCTTGTTATTAGGTTTGAGCATTATTACAATACTACATTTGTATTCAGAATGCAACTGAAAGTGTCACTGTCGTTAACTTTCACACTACGTATATTTCAGTCAGTATATGTATATTTCAGTCAGTATATTTCAGTCAGTATTGCAACCAAAACCAGGAGTGGATTAAAAACACAGAAAGGATCTGTTCACACAATGTTGAAATTGAGTGGATGGCTGCCATTTAATGGCAAATATTTGCTGTTATTTTAGAACAACGGCTGTTATATTGAAATAATGGCAGTTATCAGTAGCGGTCTTTGGCACCAAGCACCCCAAGCAATCGCTTGGGGCCCCCAACATCCAGGGGGGCCCCCACGTCCTGCTCTTGTGCTCAAGACCGTTGGACAGGGCCGCTGCCCCGCTCGCTGCTGCGATCTGAACTGTAACTATGAGCACTCGTAATGAGCGCTCACAGTTACATGCAGCAGCAGCACTTACAGGGCGGGAGCCATTGGCTCCCTTCCTGTCAGTCACTCTTCCCTGCGGTCACAAGTGGCCACTTTGTCCTTGTGGTGCCGGCGCTCCAGTGACATAACTGGAGCATCAGCGCCAGAACAAGGGGAGTGCGGCCTCTTGTGATCGCAGGGAAAACCCTTTCTGCGGCCACAAGAGTGAAGAGAAGAGGAGACACCCGGACCCAGGTTAGTATAAGTGTTTGTTTTATTATGTTATATACTATATGGCATGGGGAGCACACAGGGGTCTGTTTAACTGGGGGAGAGCACAGCGGGGGAATATATAAATGGGGGGAGCACACAGGGGTGTCTATATAAATGAGGGGAGCACACAGGGGGGCTATATAACAGGGGGAGCACACAAAAGGGCTATATATAACTGTGGGAGCACACAGGGGGCTATAGACTACTGGGGCTTCACAGAGGGGTATATATACTACTGGGGGCAGCACACAGGGGGTCTATATACTACTTGGGGCAGCAGAATGGGGTCTATATACAACTGGGGGAGCACACAGGAGGTCTATATTTAAGTGGGGGAGCACACAGGGGGGCTATATACTACTGGGGGAGCACACAGGGGTCTATATACTACTGGTGGGGCACACAGGGGGTCTTTATACAGCTGGGGGAATATACAGGGGGTCTATATACTAATGGTGAGGCACACAGGGGGTCTATATACTGCTGAAGGAGCACACAGAAGTCTACATACTACTGGGAGAGCACACAGGAGTCTATATAATACTGGTGGGGCACACAGGGGGTCTATATACTACTTGGGGAACCACACAGGGGGTTTATATACTACTGGAGGAGCACACAGGGGTCTATCTCCAAGTGGGGGAGCACACAGGAGGTCTATATACAAGTGGGGGAGCACACAGGGGGGCTAAATACCACTGAGGGAGCACACAGGGGGCTATATACTAGTGGGGGAGCTCACAGGGGGTATATACAACTGGGGGCAGCACACAGTGGGTATATACGACTAGGGGCAGCACAAGGGGGTCTATATACAACTGGGGCAGCACATAGGAGGTCTATATACTTCTGGGGGAGCACATGGGGGGGCTATATATAACTGGGGGAACACACAGGGGTCTCTATACTACACAAGGACACAAGGGGTATATACTATTGGGGGCAGCTTACAAGGGGTATATACTACTGGCGGTAGCGCACAAGGGGTATATACTACTGGGGGCAGCACACAGCGGTCTATTGTTGTGGAGCGCATGTCGAGGGGGGGGGCCCAGACATAACTTTGCTTGGGGCCCCAGAAATGCCAAGACCGCCCCTGGCAGTTATTTACTGTTATATGGCGGCCATCCACTCAATTTCAACATTGTGTGAACAGATCCTTTCTGTGTTTTTAATCCACTCCTGGTTTTGGTTGCAATACTGACTGAAATATACGTAGTGTGAACGCAGCCTCTCAAACTGTAATTCAACAGTAGATGTGATATAAAGCAAGTTTGCAATTAACATTTATTATTATTTTTTATCACACGGAAAACACGGCACTTCCTGTTTTTTTCCTTTTTTTTTCCTCAAAGAGTCAGAAAGCAGGAAGTCCTGGGTATCCCAGGCCATCTGAGCTCTCACAGAGAGAAGGCAGTCATGTGATTGATGGACACATTGAACTGTGACTCTCTGTACTGGCCAGAATTCCTGTATTTAGTCTAATTTTTTTTACAACCAGCACAAGTCTAAAACAAAGTCTTCAGGAGACTGGACCTGGATTTCTGGTAAGTTCAGCTTTGTTTTACAGCATAATAACAACAACAACAAAAAAAATAATGAATGTATATTGTAGACTTGCTTTATTTCACATCTACTGTTGATTTAGATGTTGAAAGTTATAACGACAGTGACACTTTAAACAGTACAGTATAATATTACATATGTTAATGAACAGTAACATCATTACTGAAAGCTTTCAGCTTGTATAATGGTTAACTTAGGGCTATTCATACTGATAAAAAAAGTAGGGATTCATTCTTACCCATATTATAATCATCAGGGCCGATTCTAGATTTTCTGCTGCCTGAGGCGAAAATTAAAATGGCGCGTTTCCACGTAGATACCTCAGCTATAAGTAAACTTTTTTTCTCATTGTGTATTAGGCTATGTTCACACAGCGTAAATTAACGAAATACGAGCATATGGACTAGTCGTGAAACTACGGCCGTTGTTTAAATGTGCTTCCTAGCATGTTTCTAAGCTGTAATCCCTGTGCTACAGACCTTGCTGTGGCTTTTACCTGGCTCCCTCCGGGGCTCTGAGACCTGACCCCCACCCCTGACCTACAAACAATTATCATCCTCAGCCACCACCCTCCGCCTTGCCCAGGTTATATTACTTACTAGGAGTGGGGAGGAGGAGGGACCAAGTGTGGAGCCGCTAAGGCCGGCCGAGCAGGCATGTACCCAATCCTCAGGAAGACTGCCGGGTGATGTCACACATCAAAGAGACGTAGCCTGGCAGTTCCTGGGGAGGGCAGTATGGGCCCAGCCAGGGACTGAGCACTATTAGGAGGCCGGGGCTGCTGTCATTTTAGTGAAGTTAAAGGGGTATTCCCCCCAAAATTATTTTTGCATTAATATGTTGCCCACTCGTAGCTTTCCATCTTTCCAATATAAAGTTATTATGGATTCTGCACAGTTTTGCTGTTATCTAGATGCATTCACCCCCACGAATGCATAGAAATATCATATCACAGTCCAACTTCGACACACTCGCTGTTCCTGGCCCCCACCCCCGGTGTTGGCATCACGTGTCCTCAATCTCTTTAATAGGCCGGGTTAGCGCTTCTAACCCAGTCCACTGAAGTGAAGGAGGACACTGACGGGGTGGCTGCTGTTGGAGAGGGAGACAGTGATCACTGCAGCTGTCACTGTCTCCCTTTCTAACAGCAGCCACCCCGTCACCCGCACCATGTGCCCCCTCAGCCCCTGATCACTGTTCCCCCTGACTGTGTTGCCCCCCTGCCCGTCACTCACCCACAGCCACCACCAGTAGCCCCTCCCCCCCGGTGCTCACCCGCGGCACAACCCCCGTCCGCCCCCCGCCTCGCTCTCACCCGCAGCAGTCACCGAACCCCCTTCCCAAACTAACCATCGGCCACGGCCCCACTGTCACCCGTTACACCCTCCCCGCTCACACCCGCGGGAGCCACAGAGCACTGTTCCCCCCTTACTGTCCCCCCCCGCCCCATCACTAGAACCCCCGTAACCCCCCTCCGGGGCGCTCACCTGCGGCACTCGACCATCCCTCTGCCATACCCCATGCCACACTCTCACCCGCAGCAGCTGCAGCAGACTGACGGGGATGGCTGCTGTAAGAGAGCGAGAGACAGTGATCAGTGCAGCTGTCACTGTCTCCCTCTCTCACCGCAGCCACCCCCGTCACCTGCATCCCCGCTCTCAGCCCCAGATTACCGCCAGCCGCCACCAGTACCCCCTGGCGCTCAGCCGAATTCCCACCACACTCACCTGTGGCAGTGACACCCCCCAGTGCTGCTCCCACTCACCCGTGGCTGTCAACCCCCCCCCCCTTAGTACACAGTGCAGCCCGCCCTTCCCTCTGCTTACCTGTGGCCCTGTGCACAGTGCGACCCCCCCCCCCCCCGTGACCCGCGACCCCCCACATCTCACCAGCTACTTCGCTTCCTAAACTCTGCTTCCTCACTGCCTCAACTCTGCTACTCCATTGACTCAACTCTGCTGCCTCAACTCTGCAACTCCGCTGCCTCAGCGGCACTGATTATTATTATTCAATATAAAACATACTGAAGTATACAAATCGATCAAAAAACGACAAAAGTTTCTCTTTATACTATGTACTGTATATACTTTAAGTATTTTGAACTGTATGGACTCTTTTATTCTTTTTATTTATACCATGTTTATCTTTTTTCAGGGTGGAACTCTTGAAGTTGCAGTAAATGTAGTAAAGGATGCTGTAGGTGTAATTGGTGGTATAGCTGGAGGCGTTACCAAGGCGGCTCATGGTATTTTCAGTGGAATTGCCAAAGGTGTAGGGGGATTAGCCAAAGGTTTTGGTGACACTGTGGGTGGTATAGCTGGAGGTTTAGGTGGAGCTGTGCGGGGCATATCTGGAGGTATAGGTGGAGCTGTGGGTGGTCTAGCTAAAGGTTTTGGTGACACTGTGGGTGGTATAGCTGGAGGTTTAGGTGGAACTGTGGGCAGTTTATCTGAAAGTTTAGGTGGAGCTGTCGGTGGTCTAGCTAAAGGTTTTGGTGACACTGTGGGGGGTGTAGCTGGAGATATAGGTGGAGCAGTGGGAAGTATAGCTGGAGGTTTAGGTGGAACTGTTGGGGGTATAACTGGAGGGTTAGGTAAAGGAGTAGGTGGTCTAGCTAAAGGATTGCGTGATACTGTGGGTGGTGTAGCTGGAGGTATGGGAGGAACTGTGGGTGGTATAGCTGGAGGTTTAGGTGGAGCTGTGGGGGGCATAACTGAAGGTATAGGTGGAGCTGTGGGTGGTCTAGCTAAAGGTTTTGGTGACACTGTGGATGGTATAGCTGGAGGCTTAGGTGGAACTGTCGGGAGTATAACTGGAGGGTTAGGTGGAGCTGTGGGCGGTCTAGCTAAAGGTATGGGTAACACTGTGGGTGGTATAGCTGGAGCTTTGGGTGGAGCTGTGGGGGGCATAACTGGAGGTATAGGTGGAGCTGTGGGTGGTCTAGCTAAAGGTTTTGGTGACACTGTGGATGGTATAGCTGGAGGTTTAGGTGGAACTGTCAGGGGTAAAACTGGAGGGTTAGGTGGAGGTGTCAGTGGTCTAACTAAAGGTTTGGGTGACACTGTAGGTGGTGTAGCTGGAGGTATAGCGGGAGCTATGGGTAGTGTAGCTGGAGGTTTAGGTGGAACTGTCAGGGGTATAACTGGAGGGTTAGGTGGAGCTGTGGGTGGTATAGCTAAAGGTTTTGGTGACACTGTGGGGGGTGTAGCTGGAGGTATAGGGGGAGCTGTGGGTAGTATAGCTGGGGGTTTAGGTGGAACTGTGGGGGGTATAACTGGAGGGTTAGGTAAAGGTGTAGGTGGTCTAGCTAAAGGTTTGGGTGATACTGTGGGTGGTGTAGCTGGAGGTATAGGGGGAACTGTGGGTGGTATAGCTGGAGGTTTAGGTGGAGCTGTAGGGGGCATAACTGAAGGTATAGGTGGAGCTGTGGGTGGTCTAGCTAAAGGTTTTGGTGACACTGTGGGTGGTATAGCTAGAGGTTTAGGTGGAACTGTTGGGGGTATAACTGGAGGGTTAGGTGGAGCTGTGGGTGGTATAGCTAAAGGTTTTGGTGACACTGTGGGGGGTGTAGCTGGAGGTATAGGGGGAGCTGTGGGTAGTATAGCTGGAGGTTTAGGTGGAACTGTGGGGGGTATAACTGGGGGGTTAGGTAAAGGAGTAGGTGGTCTAGCTAAAGGATTGCGTGATACTGTGGGTGGTGTAGCTGGAGGTATGGGAGGAACTGTGGGTGGTATAGCTGGAGGTTTAGGTGGAGCTGTGGGGGGCATAACTGAAGGTATAGGTGGAGCTGTGGGTGGTCTAGCTAAAGGTTTTGGTGACACTGTGGATGGTATAGCTGGAGGCTTAGGTGGAACTGTCGGGAGTATAACTGGAGGGTTAGGTGGAGCTGTGGGCGGTCTAGCTAAAGGTATGGGTAACACTGTGGGTGGTATAGCTGGAGCTTTGGGTGGAGCTGTGGGGGGCATAACTGGAGGTATAGGTGGAGCTGTGGGTGGTCTAGCTAAAGGTTTTGGTGACACTGTGGATGGTATAGCTGGAGGTTTAGGTGGAACTGTCAGGGGTAAAACTGGAGGGTTAGGTGGAGGTGTCAGTGGTCTAACTAAAGGTTTGGGTGACACTGTAGGTGGTGTAGCTGGAGGTATAGCGGGAGCTATGGGTAATGTAGCTGGAGGTTTAGGTGAAACTGTCAGGGGTATAACTGGAGGGTTAGGTGGAGCTGTGGGTGGTATAGCTAAAGGTTTTGGTGACACTGTGGGGGGTGTAGCTGGAGGTATAGGGGGAGCTGTGGGTAGTATAGCTGGGGGTTTAGGTGGAACTGTGGGGGGTATAACTGGAGGGTTAGGTAAAGGTGTAGGTGGTCTAGCTAAAGGTTTGGGTGATATTGTGGGTGGTGTAGCTGGAGGTATAGGGGGAACTGTGGGTGGTATAGCTGGAGGTTTAGGTGGAGCTGTAGGGGGCATAACTGAAGGTATAGGTGGAGCTGTGGGTGGTCTAGCTAAAGGTTTTGGTGACACTGTGGGTGGTATAGCTAGAGGTTTAGGTGGAACTGTTGGGGGTATAACTGGAGGGTTAGGTGGAGCTGTGGGTGGTATAGCTAAAGGTTTTGGTGACACTGTGGGGGGTGTAGCTGGAGGTATAGGGGGAGCTGTGGGTAGTATAGCTGGAGGTTTAGGTGGAACTGTGGGGAGTATAACTGGGGGGTTAGGTAAAGGAGTAGGTGGTCTAGCTAAAGGATTGCGTGATACTGTGGGTGGTGTAGCTGGAGGTATGGGAGGAACTGTGGGTGGTATAGCTGGAGGTTTAGGTGGAGCTGTGGGGGGCATAACTGAAGGTATAGGTGGAGCTGTGGGTGGTCTAGCTAAAGGTTTTGGTGACACTGTGGATGGTATAGCTGGAGGCTTAGGTGGAACTGTCGGGAGTATAACTGGAGGGTTAGGTGGAGCTGTGGGCGGTCTAGCTAAAGGTATGGGTAACACTGTGGGTGGTATAGCTGGAGCTTTGGGTGGAGCTGTGGGGGGCATAACTGGAGGTATAGGTGGAGCTGTGGGTGGTCTAGCTAAAGGTTTTGGTGACACTGTGGATGGTATAGCTGGAGGTTTAGGTGGAACTGTCAGGGGTAAAACTGGAGGGTTAGGTGGAGGTGTCAGTGGTCTAACTAAAGGTTTGGGTGACACTGTGGGTGGTGTAGCTGGAGGTATAGCGGGAGCTTTGGGTAGTGTAGCTGGAGGTTTAGGTGGAACTGTTAGGGGTATAACTGGAGGGTTAGGTGGAGCTGTGGGTGGTATAGCTAAAGGTTTTGGTGACACTGTGGGGGATGTAGCTGGAGGTATAGGGGGAGCTGTGGGTAGTATAGCTGGGGGTTTAGGTGGAACTGTGGGGGGTATAACTGGAGGGTTAGGTAAAGGTGTAGGTGGTCTAGCTAAAGGTTTGGGTGATACTGTGGGTGGTGTAGCTGGAGGAATAGGGGGAACTGTGGGTGGTATAGCTGGAGGTTTAGGTGGAGCTGTAGGGGGCATAACTGAAGGTATAGGTGGAGCTGTGGGTGGTCTAGCTAAAGGTTTTGGTAAAACTGTGGGTGGTATAGATAGAGGTTTAGGTGGAACTGTTGGGGGTATAACTGGAGGGTTAGGTGGAGCTGTGGGTGGTCTAGCTAAAGGTTTTGGTGACACTGTGGATGGTATAGCTGAAGGCTTAGGTGGAACTGTTGGGAGTATAACTGGAGGGTTAGGTGGAGCTGTGGGCGGTCTAGCTAAAGGTTTCGGTGATACTGTAGGTGGTGTAGCTGGAGGTATAGGGGGAGCAGTGGGTAGTATAGCTGGGGTTTTAGGTGGAACTGTGGGGGGTATAACTGGAGGGTTAGGTAAAGGTGTAGGTGGTCTAGCTAAAGGTTTGGGTGATACTGTGGGTGGTGTAGCTGGAGGTATAGGGGGAACTGTGGGTGGTATAGCTGGAGGTTTAGGTGGAGCTGTAGGGGGCATAACTGAAGGTATAGGTGGAGCTGTGGGTGGTCTAGCTAAAGGTTTTGGTGACACTGTGGATGGTATAGCTAGAGGTTTAGGTGGAACTGTTGGGGGTATAACTGGAGGGTTAGGTGGAGCTGTGGGTGGTCTAGCTAAAGGTTTTGGTGACACTGTGGGGGGTGTAGCTGGAGATATAGGGGGAGCTGTGGGTAGTATAGCTGGAGGTTTAGGTGGAACTGTGGGGGGTATAACAGAGGGGTTAGGTAAAGGTGTAGGTGATCTAGCGAAAGGTTTGGGTGATACTGTAGGTGGTGTAGCTGGAGGTATAGGGGGAACTGTGGGTGGTATAACTGGAGGGTTAGGTGGAGCTGTGGGCGTTCTAGCTAAAGGTTTTGGTGACACTGTGGATGTTATAGCTGGAGGTTTAGGTGGAACTGTCAGGGGTAAAACTGGAGGGTTAGGTGGAGCTGTCAGTGGTCTAACTAAAGGTTTGGGTGACACTGTGGGTGGTGTAGCTGGAGGTATAGGGGGAGCTATGGGTAGTGTAGCTGGAGGTTTAGGTGAAACTGTCAGGGGTATAACTGGAGGGTTAGGTGGAGCTGTGGGTGGTATAGCTAAAGGTTTTGGTGACACTGTGGGGGGTGTAGCTGGAGGTATAGGGGGAGCTGTGGGTAGTATAGCTGGGGGTTTAGGTGGAACTGTGGGGGGTATAACTGGAGGGTTAGGTAAAGGTGTAGGTGGTCTAACTAAAGGTTTGGGTGATACTGTGGGTGGTGTAGCTGGAGGTATAGGGGGAACTGTGGGTGGTATAGCTGGAGGTTTAGGTGGAGCTGTAGGGGGCATAACTGAAGGTATAGGTGGAGCTGTGGGTGGTCTAGCTAAAGGTTTTGGTGACACTGTGGGTGGTATAGCTAGAGGTTTAGGTGGAACTGTTGGGGGTATAACTGGAGGGTTAGGTGGAGCTGCGGGTGGTATAGCTAAAGGTTTTGGTGACACTGTGGGGGGTGTAGCTGGAGGTATAGGGGGAGCTGTGGGTAGTATAGCTGGGGGTTTAGGTGGAACTGTGGGGGGTATAACTGGAGGGTTAGGTAAAGGTGTAGGTGGTCTAGCTAAAGGTTTGGGTGATACTGTGGGTGGTGTAGCTGGAGGTATAGGGGGAACTGTGGGTGGTATAGCTGGAGGTTTAGGTGGAGCTGTAGGGGGCATAACTGAAGGTATAGGTGGAGCTGTGGGTGGTCTAGCTAAAGGTTTTGGTGACACTGTGGGTGGTATAGCTAGAGGTTTAGGTGGAACTGTTGGGGGTATAACTGGAGGGTTAGGTGGAGCTGTGGGTGGTATAGCTAAAGGTTTTGGTGACACTGTGGGGGGTGTAGCTGGAGGTATAGGGGGAGCTGTGGGTAGTATAGCTGGAGGTTTAGGTGGAACTGTGGGGGGTATAACTGGGGGGTTAGGTAAAGGAGTAGGTGGTCTAGCTAAAGGATTGCGTGATACTGTGGGTGGTGTAGCTGGAGGTATGGGAGGAACTGTGGGTGGTATAGCTGGAGGTTTAGGTGGAGCTGTAGGGGGCATAACTGAAGGTATAGGTGGAGCTGTGGGAGGTCTAGCTAAAGGTTTTGGTGACACTGTGGGTGGTATAGCTAGAGGTTTAGGTGGAACTGTTGGTGGTATAACTGGAGGGTTAGGTGGAGCTGTGGGTGGTCTAGCTAAAGGTTTTGGTGACACTGTGGGGGGTGTAGCTGGAGGTATAGGGGGAGCTGTGGGTAGTATAGCTGGAGGTTTAGGTGGAACTGTGGGGGGTATAACTGGGGGGTTAGGTAAAGGTGTAGGTGGTCTAGCGAAAGGTTTGGGTGATACTGTAGGTGGTGTAGCTGGAGGTATAGGGGGAACTGTGGGTGGTATAACTGGAGGGTTAGGTGGAGCTGTGGGCGTTCTAGCTAAAGGTTTTGGTGACACTGTGGATGTTATAGCTGGAGGTTTAGGTGGAACTGTCAGGGGTAAAACTGGAGGGTTAGGTGGAGCTGTCAGTGGTCTAACTAAAGGTTTGGGTGACACTGTGGGTGGTGTAGCTGGAGGTATAGGGGGAGCTATGGGTAGTGTAGCTGGAGGTTTAGGTGGAACTGTCAGGGGTATAACTGGAGGGTTAGGTGGAGCTGTGGGTGGTATAGCTAAAGGTTTTGGTGACACTGTGGGGGGTGTAGCTGGAGGTATAGGGGGAGCTGTGGGTAGTATAGCTGGGGGTTTAGGTGGAACTGTGGGGGGTATAACTGGAGGGTTAGGTAAAGGTGTAGGTGGTCTAACTAAAGGTTTGGGTGATACTGTGGGTGGTGTAGCTGGAGGTATAGGGGGAACTGTGGGTGGTATAGCTGGAGGTTTAGGTGGAGCTGTAGGGGGCATAACTGAAGGTATAGGTGGAGCTGTGGGTGGTCTAGCTAAAGGTTTTGGTGACACTGTGGGTGGTATAGCTAGAGGTTTAGGTGGAACTGTTGGGGGTATAACTGGAGGGTTAGGTGGAGCTGTGGGTGGTATAGCTAAAGGTTTTGGTGACACTGTGGGGGGTGTAGCTGGAGGTATAGGGGGAGCTGTGGGTAGTATAGCTGGGGGTTTAGGTGGAACTGTGGGGGGTATAACTGGAGGGTTAGGTAAAGGTGTAGGTGGTCTAGCTAAAGGTTTGGGTGATACTGTGGGTGGTGTAGCTGGAGGTATAGGGGGAACTGTGGGTGGTATAGCTGGAGGTTTAGGTGGAGCTGTAAGGGGCATAACTGAAGGTATAGGTGGAGCTGTGGGTGGTCTAGCTAAAGGTTTTGGTGACACTGTGGGTGGTATAGCTAGAGGTTTAGGTGGAACTGTTGGGGGTATAACTGGAGGGTTAGGTGGAGCTGTGGGTGGTCTAGCTAAAGGTTTTGGTGACACTGTGGATGGTATAGCTGGAGGCTTAGGTGGAACTGTCGGGAGTATAACTGGAGGGTTAGGTGGAGCTGTGGGCGGTCTAGCTAAAGGTTTTGGTGATACTGTAGGTGGTGTAGCTGGAGGTATAGGGGGAACTGTGGGTGGTATAACTGGAGGGTTAGGTGGAGCTGTGGGCGTTCTAGCTAAAGGTTTTGGTGACACTGTGGATGGTATAGCTGGAGGTTTAGGTGGAACTGTCAGGGGTAAAACTGGAGGGTTAGGTGGAGGTGTCAGTGGTCTAACTAAAGGTTTGGGTGACACTGTGGGTGGTGTAGCTGGAGGTATAGCGGGAGCTATGGGTAGTGTAGCTGGAGGTTTAGGTGGAACTGTCAGGGGTATAACTGGAGGGTTAGGTGGAGCTGTGGGTGGTATAGCTAAAGGTTTTGGTGACACTGTGGGGGGTGTAGCTGGAGGTATAGGGGGAGCAGTGGGTAGTATAGCTGGGGGTTTAGGTGGAACTGTGGGGGGTATAACTGGAGGGTTAGGTAAAGGTGTAGGTGGTCTAGCTAAAGGTTTGGGTGATACTGTGGGTGGTGTAGCTGGAGGTATAGGGGGAACTGTGGGTGTTATAGCTGGAGGTTTAGGTGGAGCTAAAGGGGGCATAACTGAAGGTATAGGTGGAGCTGTGGGTGGTCTAGCTAAAGGTTTTGGTGACACTGTGGGTGGTATAGCTAGAGGTTTAGGTGGAACTGTTGGGGGTATAACTGGAGGGTTAGGTGGAGCTGTGGGTGGTCTAGCTGAAGGTTTTGGTGACACTGTGGGGGGTGTAGCTGGAGGTATAGGGAAAGCTGTGGGTAGTATAGCTGGAGGTTTAGGTGGAACTGTGGGGGGTATAACTGGGGGGTTAGGTAAAGGTGTAGGTGGTCTAGCTAAAGGTTTGGGTGATACTGTAGGTGGTGTAGCTGGAGGTATAGGGGGAACTGTGGGTGGTATAACTGGAGGGTTAGGTGGAGCTGTGGGCGTTCTAGCTAAAGGTTTTGGTGACACTGTGGATGGTATAGCTGGAGGTTTAGGTGGAACTGTCAGGGGTAAAACTGGAGGGTTAGGTGGAGGTGTCAGTGGTCTAACTAAAGGTTTGGGTGACACTGTGGGTGGTGTAGCTGGAGGTATAGCGGGAGCTATGGGTAGTGTAGCTGGAGGTTTAGGTGGAACTGTCAGGGGTATAACTGGAGGGTTAGGTGGAGCTGTGGGTGGTATAGCTAAAGGTTTTGGTGACACTGTGGGGGGTGTAGCTGGAGGTATAGGGGGAGCTGTGGGTAGTATAGCTGGGGGTTTAGGTGAAACTGTGGGGGGTATAACTGGAGGGTTAGGTAAAGGTGTAGGTGGTCTAGCTAAAGGTTTGGGTGATACTGTGGGTGGTGTAGCTGGAGGTATAGGGGGAACTGTGGGTGGTATAGCTGGAGGTTTAGGTGGAGCTGTAGGGGGCATAACTGAAGGTATAGGTGGAGCTGTGGGTGGTCTAGCTAGAGGTTTTGGTGACACTGTGGGGGGTATAGCTAGAGGTTTAGGTGGAACTGTTGGGGGTATAACTGAAGGGTTAGGTGGAGCTGTGGGTGGTATAGCTAAAGGTTTTGGTGACACTGTGGGGGGTGTAGCTGGAGGTATAGGGGGAGCTGTGGGTAGTATAGCTGGGGGTTTAGGTGGAACTGTGGGGGGTATAACTGGAGGGTTAGGTAAAGGTGTAGGTGGTCTAGCTAAAGGTTTGGGTGATACTGTGGGTGGTGTAGCTGGAGGTATGGGAGGAACTGTGGGTGGTATAGCTGGAGGTTTAGGTGGAGCTGTGGGGGGCATAACTGAAGGTATAGGTGGAGCTGTGGGTGGTCTAGCTAAAGGTTTTGGTGACACTGTGGATGGTATAGCTGGAGGCTTAGGTGGAACTGTCGGGAGTATAACTGGAGGGTTAGGTGGAGCTGTGGGCGGTCTAGCTAAAGGTATGGGTAACACTGTGGGTGGTATAGCTGGAGCTTTGGGTGGAGCTGTGGGGGGCATAACTGGAAGTATAGGTGGAGCTGTGGGTGGTCTAGCTAAAGGTTTTGGTGACACTGTGGATGGTATAGCTGGAGGTTTAGGTGGAACTGTCAGGGGTAAAACTGGAGGGTTAGGTGGAGGTGTCAGTGGTCTAACTAAAGGTTTGGGTGACACTGTGGGTGGTGTAGCTGGAGGTATAGCGGGAGCTATGGGTAGTGTAGCTGGAGGTTTAGGTGGAACTGTCAGGGGTATAACTGGAGGGTTAGGTGGAGCTGTGGGTGGTATAGCTAAAGGTTTTGGTGACACTGTGGGGGGTGTAGCTGGAGGTATAGGGGGAGCTGTGGGTAGTATAGCTGGGGGTTTAGGTGGAACTGTGGGGGGTTTAACTGGAGGGTTAGGTAAAGGTGTAGGTGGTCTAGCTAAAGGTTTGGGTGATACTGTGGGTGGTGTAGCTGGAGGTATAGGGGGAACTGTGGGTGGTATAGCTGGAGGTTTAGGTGAAGCTGTAGGGGGCATAACTGAAGGTATAGGTGGAGCTGTGGGTGGTCTAGCTAAAGGTTTTGGTGACACTGTGGGGGGTGTAGCTGGAGGTATAGGGGGAGCTGTGGGTAGTATAGCTGGAGGTTTAGGTGGAACTGTGGGGGGTATAACTGGGGGGTTAGGTAAAGGTGTAGGTGGTCTAGCTAAAGGTTTGGGTGATACTGTAGGTGGTGTAGCTGGAGGTATAGGGGGAACTGTGGGTGGTATAACTGGAGGGTTAGGTGGAGCTGTGGGCGTTCTAGCTAAAGGTTTTGGTGACACTGTGGATGGTATAGCTGGAGGTTTAGGTGGAACTGTCAGGGGTAAAACTGGAGGGTTAGGTAAAGGTGTAGGTGGTCTAGCTAAAGGTTTGGGTGATACTGTGGGTGGTGTAGCTGGAGGTATAGGGGGAACTGTGGGTGGTATAGCTGGAGGTTTAGGTGGAGCTGTAGGGGGCATAACTGAAGGTATAGGTGGAGCTGTGGGTGGTCTAGCTAGAGGTTTTGGTGACACTGTGGGGGGTATAGCTAGAGGTTTAGGTGGAACTGTTGGGGGTATAACTGAAGGGTTAGGTGGAGCTGTGGGTGGTATAGCTAAAGGTTTTGGTGACACTGTGGGGGGTGTAGCTGGAGGTATAGGGGGGGCTGTGGGTAGTATAGCTGGGGGTTTAGGTGGAACTGTGGGGGGTATAACTGGAGGGTTAGGTAAAGGTGTAGGTGGTCTAGCTAAAGGTTTGGGTGATACTGTGGGTGGTGTAGCTGGAGGTATGGGAGGAACTGTGGGTGGTATAGCTGGAGGTTTAGGTGGAGCTGTGGGGGGCATAACTGAAGGTATAGGTGGAGCTGTGGGTGGTCTAGCTAAAGGTTTTGGTGACACTGTGGATGGTATAGCTGGAGGCTTAGGTGGAACTGTCGGGAGTATAACTGGAGGGTTAGGTGGAGCTGTGGGCGGTCTAGCTAAAGGTATGGGTAACACTGTGGGTGGTATAGCTGGAGCTTTGGGTGGAGCTGTGGGGGGCATAACTGGAGGTATAGGTGGAGCTGTGGGTGGTCTAGCTAAAGGTTTTGGTGACACTGTGGATGGTATAGCTGGAGGTTTAGGTGGAACTGTCAGGGGTAAAACTGGAGGGTTAGGTGGAGGTGTCAGTGGTCTAACTAAAGGTTTGGGTGACACTGTGGGTGGTGTAGCTGGAGGTATAGCGGGAGCTATGGGTAGTGTAGCTGGAGGTTTAGGTGGAACTGTCAGGGGTATAACTGGAGGGTTAGGTGGAGCTGTGGGTGGTATAGCTAAAGGTTTTGGTGACACTGTGGGGGGTGTAGCTGGAGGTATAGGGGGAGCTGTGGGTAGTATAGCTGGGGGTTTAGGTGGAACTGTGGGGGGTTTAACTGGAGGGTTAGGTAAAGGTGTAGGTGGTCTAGCTAAAGGTTTGGGTGATACTGTGGGTGGTGTAGCTGGAGGTATAGGGGGAACTGTGGGTGGTATAGCTGGAGGTTTAGGTGAAGCTGTAGGGGGCATAACTGAAGGTATAGGTGGAGCTGTGGGTGGTCTAGCTAAAGGTTTTGGTGACACTGTGGGGGGTGTAGCTGGAGGTATAGGGGGAGCTGTGGGTAGTATAGCTGGAGGTTTAGGTGGAACTGTGGGGGGTATAACTGGGGGGTTAGGTAAAGGTGTAGGTGGTCTAGCTAAAGGTTTGGGTGATATTGTAGGTGGTGTAGCTGGAGGTATAGGGGGAACTGTGGGTGGTATAACTGGAGGGTTAGGTGGAGCTGTGGGCGTTCTAGCTAAAGGTTTTGGTGACACTGTGGATGGTATAGCTGGAGGTTTAGGTGAAACTGTCAGGGGTAAAACTGGAGGGTTAGGTGGAGGTGTCAGTGGTCTAACTAAAGGTTTGGGTGACACTGTGGGTGGTGTAGCTGGAGGTATAGCGGGAGCTATGGGTAGTGTAGCTGGAGGTTTAGGTGGAACTGTAAGGGGTATAACTGGAGGGTTAGGTGGAGCTGTGGGTGGTATAGCTAAAGGTTTTGGTGACACTGTGGGGGGTGTAGCTGGAGGTATAGGGGAAGCAGTGGGTAGTATAGCTGGGGGTTTAGGTGGAACTATGGGGGGTATAACTGGAGGGTTAGGTAAAGGTGTAGGTGGTCTAGCTAAAGGTTTGGGTGATACTGTGGGTGGTGTAGCTGGAGGTATAGGGGGAACTGTGGGTGGTATAGCTGGAGGTTTAGGTGGAGCTGTGGGGGGCATAACTGAAGGTATAGGTGGAGCTGTGGGTGGTCTAGCTAAAGGTTTTGGTGACACTGAGGGTGGTAAAGCTGGAGGTTTAGGTGGAACTGTTGGGAGTATAAGTGGAGGGGTAGGTGGAGCTGTGGGTGGTCTAGCTAAAGGTTTTGGTGACACTGTGGGTGGTATAGCTAGAGGTTTAGGTGGAACTGTTGGGGGTATAACTGGAGGTTTAGGTGGAGCTGTGGGTGGTCTAGCTAAAGGTATGAGTGACACTGTGGGTGGTATAGCTGGAGGTTTCGGTGGAGCTGTGGGGGGCATAACTGGAGGTTTAGGTGGAGCTGTTGGTGGTCTAGCTAAAGGTTTTGGTGACACTGTGGGTGATATAGCTGAAGGTTTAGGTGGAGCTGTGGGGGGTATAAGTGGAGGGCTAGGTGGAGCTGTGGGTGGTCTAGCTAAAGGTTTTGGTGACACTGTGGGTGGTATAGCTGGAGGTTTAGGTGAAGCTGTGGGGGGTATAACTCAAGGGTTAGGTGGAGCTATGGGGGGTATAGCAGGAGGTTTAGGTGGAGCTGTGGGTAATTTGGCTGGTGGGCTGGGTCATACGGTTGGTGGAATAGGTCAGGGTATCGGTGAAGTGACTGGAGGTTTAGTTAACCCTGTTGGCAGCGTAGCTGGAAGTTTTGGTAATGTTGCTGGTCAAGTTGTCAATACTGCTACTGGTATAGCTGGTAGCATGGGTCATATGGCTGGTGGTATTGCCGGTTCTGTTACTGGTGTAGTCAGTGGTGGGACTAATCTTGCTGGTAGCCTTAGTGGTAATGTTGGTGGCATGACACAAAGTGTTACACATTACAACAGTGGTAGTCAAATACATAATGGTGGAGGTATTACATTTGTTTCTGGTGGTCAAGCACAAGGTGGTAGTGGTATGACGTATGTTTCTGGTGGTCAAGCACAAGGTGGTAGTGGTATGACGTATGTTTCTGGTGGTCAAGCACAAGGTGGTAGTGGTATGACATATGTTTCTGGTAGTCAAGGACAAGGTAGTATGACATATGTTCCTGGTGGTCAAGGACAAGGTGGTATGACATATGTTTCTGGTGGTCAAGCACAAGGTGGTAGTGGTATGACATATGTTTCTGGTGGTCAAGCACAAGGTGGTAGTGGTATGACATATGTTTCTGGTGGTCAAGCACAAGGTGGTAGTGGTATGACATATGTTTCTGGTGGTCAAGCACAAGGTGGTAGTGGTATGACATATGTTTCTGGTGGTCAAGGACAAGGTAGTATGACATATGTTTCTGGTAGTAAAGGACAACGTGGTAGTGGCATGACATATGTTTCTGGTGGTCACAAAAAAGGTGGTGGTGGTAGTATGACATATACCACTGATGGTCTTACTGGTCAATATACTTTCAGTGGAACAGGACAGCTAAGTGGTACCCACAAAGGCTAACTACAGGTAATTTTATAGCATAAGTTTAACTTGTCAATACAGTATGTATAATAATTATAATTTAAGGAACGTGTTGGACATTACATGAAAACTTTTTTACTACATATTCATAATTTCCACAGTTTACAGCCCTATGAACATGTTTACTATCTTTTCATTGCGTTAGGTTTACTTATATTGTACTGCTTTAAAATGATTCAATGTTTTATTCCCAACCAAAAAAGTTAACATTATTATGTTAATGTGTTTTCCCTTAGTCCCATTGGCAGCACAACAGATGGGGTGTCTCCGCCCCTGTGAACCCGCAGGACGATAGGAATATTTAATAAAATTATCATAGCTCCTCCCCATCAGGCATAAGTAGCCTCCCCAGCCACAGGCTCAGTGAGTTAATGCAAAAGAAAAAACTACTAAACAACCATAATAGGGCGGGACGTTTGTGCTGCCAATGGGACTAAGGGAAAACACATTAACATAATAATGTTAACTTCCCTGTCGTCCCATAGGCAGCACAACAGATGGGGAGTTAGCAAGAAGAACCCCCATAGGGAGGGCCCTCCGTTGCTACCGCATTCAGGACCGACCTGCAGAAAGCGGTCTGTCTACTCAAAAAAGAATCAAGCCTATAGTGCTTCACAAAAGTCTGTGGGGTAGCCCATGTTGCCGATTGACAAATCTGTTCTAAGGGGATGTTACATCTTTCAGCCCAAGTCGTGGACACCGCCCTTGTGGAGTGAACCCTAGTAAACTCCGGACTCTGAACCCCTGCTATGGAATAACAGATGTGAATGCACTCACAGATCCACCGAGAGATTGATGGCTTAGATGCTTTTCTCCCACGAGCTTTACCTTGAAAGCATACCAGAAGATTTTCTTCTCTTCTGAATTGCTGAGTTCTCTGTATGTATGTTTTTAGACATCTCACCACATCCAGAGTTGTAGAGTCCACACCGTCCACAGGAGTCCCTGGAGAGAATACTGGGAGTACAATTGATTGGTTAAGATTAGACACAGAAGCAAATTTTGGTCTGAATGATGGAAGCAATCTTAGCACGGCTCTATCTGATGATATAGATGTGTATGGTTCCTCAGACCCCAATGCCTGCAGTTCTCCCACTCTCTTAGCTGTTGTTACTGCTAACAAAAAAACAGTCTTAAGTGTTAGATGTTTTAAGTCCACCTCTTCCAGAGGCTCAAACGGGGCCTGACACAGTTGTTTCAAAACCAAAACTAAATCCCAGGCCGCTACAGGCCTAGTAACAGTAGGCCTTAGTCTTGTGATTGCTTTGGTAAAGTCCTTTATTTCTTGAACCTGTAGTAGTCTCTTTTTGAGAAAGACTGATAAAGCCGCAATCTGTACTCTTATAGAGTTTGGTTTTAGCCCCTTTTCAAAACCATCCTGTAGGAACTCTAGTATTTGGGAAATTGTGGGAGCTGCAGGATTAACCTCCTTGGAGACAGCCCATGTCTGAAATATTTTCCAGATTCTGTCGTATGAACGATTCATAGCCTCACTTCTGGAGTGAGACAATGTCTCCCTTACCCTTTGTGAGAGGCCCTCAGCCCTCAAAAGGGAGGAGCCAGCCTCCAGGCTGCTAGACTGAATGTGTTGAGGTTCTGACATACCTGGGCTCCTTGTGATAGGAGATCCTTCCTGAGGGGTAGTTTCCAATATACCCCCCTGCTCATCAGCATCAGTTGGGAGAACCAGGACCTCTTTGGGCAGAATGGAATTATGGCTATTACCGAGGCCTGATCCTTCCGGATCTTCACTAATACCCTGGGTATCATAGAGACCGGAGGGAACACGTAGGCTAGCTGAAAGGACCATGGTATTGACATTGCATCCAGTATAGTTGGATTGTCCTCCTTGTATAGGGAACCGAAGTTGCTGAGTTTGGAGTTGATTCTTGTGGCCATTAGGTCTATTTGGGGTAACCCCCATATGTCCACTATCTGTTGGAATATCTGTTCGTTCAATGACCACTCCCCCGGTACTGTGAGACCTCTGCTGAGCCGGTCTGCTAGCACATTCTGTGTTCCCCTGATGTGGACAGCAGATAACCTTGTTACCCTTTCTTCTGCCCACCTCAGGATCCTCTCCACTTCTCTTAGAAGAGACTGGGATCGAGTACCTCCTTGTTTGTTTATGTAACAAACACACGCCATATTGTCCGTCCGAATCCTCACTGCCTGATTCGCCAGCAGTGGTGCAAACCGGACAAGTGCCCTGTAAATAGCTCTCAACTCCCTTAAATTGGAAGAAAGACTCCTTTCTTCCTCTGACCACAGACCTGAAGCCTCCATATCCTGCATATGGGCTCCCCATCCTGTACCTGAGGCGTCTGTGGTTAACGTAACCCATTCTGGTTCTCGGATGTCCATGCCATCTTTTACTTGCCTCCACCACCGAAGTGATACTCTTGTGTTTGTGGAAAGGGCATGTTGGTTGTCCAAGGATTTGACATCTCTGTCCCAAAGGTCGAGAACCTCCTTCTGTAGACGCCTCATGTGCAAGAGAGCCCAAGGGATGGCTTCTGATGTTGATGTCAGAAGGCCTAGAAACCTCATTAAAGTCCTTAGAGAGACCTGTCTTGGAGATAGAAGAAACTGACATCCATTCTGAATTCTGGTCTTTCTTTCTGGTGTTAAGTAGAGTCTCATGGACTCTGAATCCACGATGAATCCCAGAAAAGTCTTTGTTGTAGAGGGAGCTAAGTCTGACTTGTTGAAGTTCACCAACCAGCCTAGCTGTTTGAGGAACTGAAGTGTGGTCTGGACCTGCGTGTTGAGGAGGTCTGCAGAGGGTGCGAGGATAAGCCAATCGTCCAGGTAGGGAATTATTCTGATTCCCTGTAACCGTAGAACGGCCACCACCGCTGATATCACCTTGGTGAAGACAAACGGTGCCGAGGTGATGCCGAAAGGCAGGACCCGAAACTGGAGATGGCGTAACTGACCCTCGAGTGTGACCGCGATTCTTAGGAATCTTCTGTGGGCGGGCAAGATGGGTATGTGGAAATAGGCATCCTGTAGATCCAGGGATGCCATGAAGTCCCCCTCCAGGAGTTCTGACCTGACTGTTTTTATGGTTTCCATGCGGAATCTTTTCTTCCTCATGTACTTGTTCAAGTACCTTAAGTCTATTATGAGCCTCCATTTTCCCAAAGGCTTTGGTACTAAAAAAATTGGGGAATATACCCCTTTCCCCCTTTCTGCGGGAGGAACCTCCTCTACCGCAGCAATCAAAATTAAATGTAGGATTTGTTCCTGAATGATCTCCTGCTTTGGAGGTCTTGGTAGATAGGAAATTAAAAATTTTTCTGGGGGAATAGGGTCTAACATAAGAGCGTATCCTGACCGGATTGTGCCTAACACCCAAGGGTCTTGAATTGCAGACTCCCAGGCTGGCGAAAAAAACATTAGGCGACCTCCTACCGGTAGTTCTTCGTCCTCAGAAGTCCGGTTTCTTGGTGTTGGACTTGGGTCCCTGTCTTGAGGTACCTCTTCTAGCGTAGGCTCCTCTACCTCTGGAAGAATAAGGGGGTTGTTTTCCTCTCTGGGGGGATCTATCTCTCCTATATTGTCTCCGAAATCTCCTCGAGATTTGCGGCAGAGACTTGCCCTTTTTATCGGACAGCTCCTCCATGAGCTTGTCCAACTCTGTCCCAAACAGCCTTCCTGGTTGGTATTCCAGGTTACACAGGTGATATTTAGATGGGTTATCACCTGACCATGGTCTTAGCCACAGGGCCCTACGTCCCGCGGTGGATAATGCCATGGTTTTAGAGGCAAGTCTAACCTGCTGGGCAGAAGCATCACACAAATAATCTATGGCTAGGTCAGTCTGCTTAAATGAGGATAAAATATCATCCCTTTTAACGCCAGATTCCAGATCTTCCTGAATCTTTATTAACCATTTTCTGAGCGCCCTGCTCACTTCAGAGGAGGATACGGCTACAGTGTTTTGTGCTGCAGCTGCAGCGTAGGTTCTTTTAAGCGCAACCTCCAGACGTCTGTCCATTGGCTCTTTAAGGCTAGAACCATCCTCTGCTGGGACTAGCGTGCGCTTTGATAACTTTGCAATGGCTACATCCACCTTAGGTGGTATAGCCCAATCTTTGGCCTGCTGTTCCTGTATAGTGTAAAGCATCTTAAACCTGCGACTCAATACCGGAGCCTTCTCCGTTTTTTTCCACTCAAACTTCATTAGATCCAATAAACGGTCCTCAAGCTTAAATGCTCTAGAACCCTTTGTTGCAGAAGATGAGTCAGCTGACTCTTCTGGCTGGTTGATTAGCTGTACAGCTTTAATCAGTTTTTGAGCCTTATCAGCTGGGAAATAGGCCCTTCCAGGCTGAAGATCACCCTCCTCAGAGGATGATGGTCCAACTTCATCCAGTACTCTGAAGTCCTGCTCGGACTGTGAGTCCAGGGGAGAGGACTCAGCCCTTCTGGCTCTCTTCCTGGGTTTCTGAGTTAAAGAGTCCTTTAGTTCAGAAATGGACTTTTGTACAAAATCCGTTACCCAGGTCACTACATCCTGTATGGTTGGTTCCTCCTTATCAGGGACTCTGGGGCGACAGTCCTGGCACGTGGTAGATTCCCAACCATCAGGTAGAGGTCCCTCTATAATTAAAGATAGGGGCCATAAGACTGGGATAAAATCTGTGCTGCAACAGATCTGTATGTATATATATATACATGTATATATATATCCCACTACTCACCACAGCGATTACATGCTAGGTGTTTATGCTTGGAGGTGGCCTTCCTTCCTCCTGACCCTCTGCCTCCTGATTCCATAGAAGACATCTAAGGGTATACATGCCAATAAGTATCCAGCAGACTGAGCATTAGCAGATAAAAGCTATAGTGTACTTACTATACCGCAAGTCAGTTCCAACTTCACAATCCAGATCCTGATAGCTCGTCAGTAGCACCCACTCCTTACTGCAAATCACTGACAGCACTAGGAGTTACTGACGCCAGTCTTAAATATGGCCGCTTTGGCGCCAAACCTTAGCCCCTCCCCCAGCCACTGCGACTGTGCTCCTTTCCCCTCACCCCCAGCAATTCCGGTAACCTGCAGAGATTCACTAGTGCTAGCTCTCACTTACCCCTGAGAACGCTCCCTGGCCTCCGGTATCCCGAGTCTCCGTGCGCCGCTCACCGGAGTGTACGGAGTCTATGACCTATAGCTCTGACGTCACTTCCGGCGCTCCGGACTCCGGAAAGATGGCGGCGCCCCTGTGCGGGGACACGCCATCCAAGCTATTACTGCCGGCCAGAAGGACCTGTAAAAGAATACCTGGGATCCCCGCGTTGTTATACAGAGTAGCGCCGGAGGGAGAGGGGAAGGCACAGTATACCGCAGGGCAGAGGGAGACCAGGTAACATAATGCCGAATCCTCAGACTAGCTGACAGATTCGGCTTGTACAAAAACACCTGTCCTTGGTGCAAAACGCCTGCGGGCCCAAGGACGAAAAAAAACTCACTGAGCCTGTGGCTGGGGAGGCTACTTATGCCTGATGGGGAGGAGCTATGATAATTTTATTAAATATTCCTATCGTCCTGCGGGTTCACAGGGGCGGAGACACCCCATCTGTTGTGCTGCCTATGGGACGACAGGGAATGAAGTTTAGCATTCTGCTGAACTCTTGTAACTGGAGAACAGTATATTAACAATTGGCTAACAGGTTCCATGAAGGAGCCATCTGAATCCTCTTACTCTATAGTGAAGAAAGAATGCAGGAGCATATGCGCATGATCATATTTTGCATGTCTGCAATGCAATGTCTGCAATGTCGTATTGTTGTTATCTTACCTGTTGTTCACAAGAGATTTAAACAGTCTATAGCCATCTGTTAAATATCCTTATATTGCCTCTGTTTACATTGCAGCAGCAATGACTTGCTGTAACTGTATGTGGCTGCTGAAGTCAGTCAGTGGCTGCAGAGGTGATAAAGTATGTATGCCACATGACCCCTTCAGCAAGTGATAGTACCATTAATACTAAAGCACTGGGGGATTTTTTTTTCTATCACATATGCAGCTGCTCAAATTTTATAAAAAAAAAAAAAGCCACTCCTAGCAGTATCTCATAAGTAGGGCCATCTTAAAATCTTAAAATTAGCCTTACACAGCTAAATATAGACAAAAGTTCTCTTAATCTGCTCCTTTTTGTGGGATCAACCAATGATTTAATGTGTACTGTGGCCTGCTAACTTTTCACTGATGTTACTTTGAATTTTACCAGGGCCCATCCATTGTTCCCATGGGGAATTCCTATCTCCTTATTAATAAGTGTATATTAGTGATTTGTATAACTTTTGGGGGGCAATACAACGCTTTAATAAAAATTTTCGACTCACTTCTCCTTTAACCCCATAAAGACAGACCTAATTTCATTTTTTGCGCTTTCGTTTTTTCCTCCTTGTGCTTAAAAGGCCATAGCACTTTTTTCATCTAGAGACCCATTTTACTTTGCAATGGCATAAAATACGCTGCGAAACCAGAAAAAAATTATATGTGTGGTGCAATTGAGAAAAAAAAAAGGCTTGTTAATTATGTTCCTCAAGTTAGTAAGATTACAACGATATGTAACTTGCATGACTTCTATTTTATTTGTTGGCTTTTAACCCCTTAGCGACCCATGACGTATCTGATACGTCATGGTGCCGCGGGGGGTGTTCAGAGCGGGGTCCCGCCGGGACCCCGCTCTGAACGGCGCTGATCCCGGCTGACACGTGCAGCCGGGCAGTGCCTCTGTTAGCCGGCGCGGGTCCCGTTGCCGCGCCGGCTAATTAAGCACTTCAATGCAGCTGTCAAACCTGACAGCTGCATTGAAGTGCTTAATGCACACTATCACTGGTGTCTAGTGGGTCGGATCTCCCCCCCGCAATGCGATCGCGGGGGGGAGATCCGTTCTTCTGCCCGTGCCGGGCCTCAGCGTCGGAATGACGCTGATCCCGGCTCGGCAATAGATTGCTATGGCCTGCAGCATCTAATCGATCTTTGCTGTGTATATACACAGCATTGATCTCTATGAGAGATCAGTGCTGTCTATATACAAGCCCCCCAGGGGGGCTTCTAGTCCATGTAAAAAAAAAGTAAAAAAGTGTTTTTATTAATAAAAAATCCCCTCCCCTAATAAAAGTCCAAATCACCCCCCTTTTCCCATTTTATAAATATAAATGAATAAATAAACAAATAAATAAACATATTTAGCATCGCCGCACACGTAATCGCCCGAACTATTAATTAATCACATTCCTGATCTCGCACGGTAAACAGCGTCAGCGCAAAAAAATTCCAAAGTGCAAAATTGCGCATTTTTGGTCGCATCAAATCCATAAAAAATGTAATAAAAAGTGATCAAAAAGTCGTATATGCGCAATCAAGGTACCGATAGAAAGAACTCATCATGGCGCAAAAAATGACACCTGACACAGCCCCATAGACCAAAAGATAAAAGCGCTATAAGCCTGGGAATGGAGCGGTTTTAAGGAACGTGTATTTGTTAACAATGTTTTGATTTTTTTAAAAGCCATCAGATACAATAAAAGTTATACATGTTATATATCGTTGTAATCGTAATGACTTGAGGAACATGCATAACAAGTCAGTTTTACCATAGGGCGAACGGCGTAAATGCAAAACTCCCCGAAATCAAAACAAATTCGTTTTTGTTTTCAATTTGACAGCGCAAATTATTTTTTTCCGGTTTCGCAGCATATTTTATGGAAAAATAATGCTGGTCATTGCAAAGTAAAATTGGTTTCGCAAAAAATAAGCGCTCATATAAGTCTCTCGGTGAAAAAATGCAAGCGCTATGGACTTTTAAACATAAAATGGAAAAAGCAAAAGCGCAAAAACGAAAATTGGCTTTGACCTTAAGGGGTTAAAAAATAAATGTTCCTTAAAATTGCTCTATTGCGATGCTTATAATGCTTTTATCCTTTAGTTTATGGGTCTGTGTGAGGGGTCATTTTTTGCGCCATGATTTGTTCTTTCTATGGGTACCTTGTTTGCGTAAATGCGACTTTTTAATCACTTTTTTTTACAATTTTTCTGGATTTCATGCGACCAAAAGATCAGGGATGAAATAAATAAATAGTTCGGGCAATTACACGCACGGCGATATTAAATATTGTTTCTTTATTTATTTATTTTTATTTTTAAAATGGGAAAAGGGGGTGTGATTCAGAGTTTAAATAGGGGAGGGGATTTTTTATTGATAAAAAAAGTTTTGCTTTTTTGTTTTGTTTTTTAAAATTTTTACACACATACTAGAAGCCCCCCTGGGGTTAGAGCTATTTCACCTGGGCAACTTCTAGTATCACTACTTTGATCTCTCATTGAGATCTATGCAGTATAGATATACTGCATAGATCAATGAGATCTGTGTTCCATTGCTCTTGGCTGCTGCAGCCGAGAGCAATAGATTAGCGAGCTCGGATCAGCGCCATTACGGCGCAGACCCCGGCCCGGTATAGATGCGGGGATCGCTGTCAACTTTGACAGCTGCATTTAAAAGGCTAATTGGCAGGCACAGCGATCGGACCGTGCCTGCTAATTGCTGTTGTCCTCGGCTGCAGATAGCACCTGGGATCACGGCGGTTAAGAACATTGTCACCGTGCGGCCTCCCTTTGAATGCCCCTAGGGACGCCAGTGTGTACATTTACGCCCTGTGTCCTTGAGGGGTTAAGGTTATATTGTGGACATTCTTACCGTATAAAAGATTTCTTTGTGGCCCCTTCCCTCAAAAATGCATGTTATTGTTGGTGGACAGTGCCATTGGGCTGGGGTTAATGGCTGTGGAACCGCATATCTTCGTCCACATTGGTGCCCTAGGCCACACCCCTCTGTGACATCATACGCATCTATGCACCAACCCCTCCACAACGTCATCAGAATGGGCCAACCTAGAGGCATAAGCCCCACCTGGGATTTTTATGCTGATGATGTCACTGATGGGCAGGGCCAACAGCATGTATATGGGCAGAGATATGGGGTTCCATGCCCATTAAGCCCCGTCCCTATAGCACTGTCTAACAACAATTACATGCATTTTTGAGGAAAGAGACCACAAAGAAACCTTTTATACAGTAAGGGTACAAACCCACTTGACGTATTTGCTGCGTGAATCAGTCTTAAAAATAAGCAGGCAAAACGCAGGTTGGCTTTATACAATTGTTCTGCGTTAAAATACGCAATTGCATATTATATATTGAAGCGTGAAGCTACATGTGTTTTTCGCACAGGTTGTTAACAACTGATGCTTTGCTAACAACAAGCTTCACGCTTCAAAAATACGCAATTGCGTATTTTAAAGCAGAACAATCGTATAAAG
Organism: Dendropsophus ebraccatus; assembly: GCF_027789765.1. Taxonomy (NCBI): domain Eukaryota; kingdom Metazoa; phylum Chordata; class Amphibia; order Anura; family Hylidae; genus Dendropsophus; species Dendropsophus ebraccatus. The sequence continues at coordinate 57,754,036 of NC_091454.1, read as the reverse complement.
CCAACCTGCGTTTTGCCTGCTTATTTTTAAGACTGATTCACGCAGCAAATACGTCAAGTGGGTTTGTACCCTAAGATATGAAATGTCTACAATATAAGCTTTAGGAAGCTTATAGAAAGGGGCTGACAATATCACTTTAACATAGGAATTTTCTTCCTACTATAGGTATAAATGTAATTTATGTACAGACTTAATGATTTATTATAATTATTAAATTGAGCTTTATTTTTTCAAAAATGTTAATGAATACGTAATAATAGTTGTCAATGTCAGTATTATTAAACGTATAGAAAAGGAGAGGGCACCACAAAAATAAAGATAAAGGGGGTGCTACAGTGCTAAATACTGAACAATATGTCAAGAAAGAGAAAAGAGAAGTACTGAACCAGCACACCCAAAATAATTAATCAAAAATATGTTTATTAGAGTACAGACACAAAACATAAAAACACTTAAAAACATGTAAACATGGTGCACGCCACAATAAGCTGCACTAGAACCACTGTCCACAAGATGGCAGTAATAAACTGCCTCAATCCCATGAATAAGGAAAGCCAATATGATAACCACTGTATGTAGAGGCAAAATGCAGGTAGTGCAAAATAATGTGTCGAAAGTGCATAATAAACTGCCACTTTCCTCTACAGACAGAAAAGACAGGCCCAAGTACAAAATATTCAATAGTCAAAGAGACTAGTCTATACAACCTGTACCGCGGCCGATATGAGATGGATAGATGGAGGAGAACCGCCCAACGCGTTGCGTCGCACAATGCGACTTCGTCAGGGACAACAATCTAATGCTCTGTACTGTCTTATATACCTGTATACCAGCTTGCTATAAGCGTCACCTGATGCCGCCAATCTATCGCTCCGTGCGAACCGGAAGTGTCCTCTGAACTGTGATGACGTATCGCGCATGCGCACTAGGACATTAGTCCGTACTTTTATAATAAAGGAAATGTATTATATATGCATGGATCCATTATCAAGAGGGTACTAAGCCACTGTGTTTGTGTCAGCTTTACAAAACTATAACATGGATCCATGTTGTGCGCGCGCTCGCCGAGTGGGGCTTTTGACTCAAAGCTGCTGCTGCCGTTCAAAATACCGCGCATGCGCATGATAAGCGTAGCGGGCAGAGAGGGAGATATGTCTAAGGTAATGAATCTAACTATGTGTCCGCGCATGCGCAAAATGGACAATCAGCAGCCTTATTACTCGTGAGGCTTAGTTCATGTGTAATATATATCAATTCCAGTTCAATATTTAAGAATATATGCTAGGAGCTAGTGCAGCATGTAGACATAATAGATAGTAACCATAAATTGCATCTAAGTTCATTATATCAATACTGTAACAAAAAAAACCTCAGTGATCCAACTTATAAATAAATACATAGATAAATAAATAAATATATATACAGTAATACATTATTCAATAAAAAAATATATCACGAATGTGTAAATATAATATATATAATACCATTTTATACAAAAAGCTAGATAAAATAGAATTAATTTAAGATGTGATCATGATTATGGGATACATCCATTCAATTGATAAGTGGCATATGTGCAGATACATAATTCATATAGTGTTAATAAACGCACATACATAATTATTACTAAGTAAAGTAGTGCAACAACCTATATAAAAAGATAACACTAAACAGTACATGTATAACCAATAAACATCTGTAACCTACAGTAGCACCATTGTGGGCACTTAGTGCCCCCAACAAGGTGTACATGTGACCGATCACATTAGCAAAATAACAATAATAGATAGGATAACCAAAATGGAAAAAATACAAAATATAATAATATATATATGTGCCACAAAAGCCCCCAGAAAAAAGAAATGTATTGATGACCCACGATGCAACGAAAAGCAGTCCTGGGGCCAAGGATGCCCCATCGAGCAGGAAAGACAAGCAGACATATGCTAGTATATTTCAGTCCCAAAGTATTCACTGACTATTCGTAAGTCCATGTGAGTTTGGAGATCCCACTACATAGGTACTTTTAGGAATGCATCAGAATTTGTATGTTGGACATAAAAAAGGAATATACTCGGATGAGAAACAGTAAAGTATTCGCTGACTATTTATAAGTCCATAGGAGCCTGGAGATTCTACTATGTGGAAACTTAAGTAATGCATCAGAACTTGTATGTTGGGAATAAGGGGTAAGTGTACCCTGATGAAAAACAGTAGAGAACATATCATTAGGTCTACAAAATCTAATAAATCATAATGGGAATACAGCCTCCAAAAGATTATATATAATGTATAGCATATAGTATATAACAAATGGCTGCAAAAAAATAAAAAATTGAGAAGATGGAAGATAATAAATGAGCACTATGGCGTGTGAGTAAAAAGTAAGCCTAGAAAGTTGTGAAAAAGTTGTCATGTGGTGAGTGTGTATAATGTGAGCCTACAATGAGATGCCTAAATATATGTCTAAGTGTGTGTCAGCATAAAGTGGTACAACCAAAAATGAAGCCAAAGTGAAAATACCAATAAGCCTGCTCTAAAAAGTGCAGGAGAGTCTGCACAGCAACCGTGAGTCATGTTGAGTGTGTGTGTGCTAAAAACAAAAAGAAAAAAGAAAAAGAATATAAAGAAACTATGTGTGATGTGATGTGTGACCAGTGAAAATATCAAATCATGAACAATATAAATAAGAAAGTATATATACCTACCATTATCACTTAAAAATGCGTGTTCTTCAGAGATTGTTGGTATCTCAGGAAATACACTGACGGGACAAATTAGGCTATATGTAGGAATCCATGAATTTTCCTGGGGTATGAAAAAGAAAGGTTAGCCCAAAAAACCAGTAAAGAGTAGCTCTTCATTCATGCCAAAGGGATTGATGGAGTTGAGCTCAAAAATCCATCTGGATTCCTTCTGGAGTAATGAGCTACTACAGCCTCCACCCCTTGGACCCACACTTACTCTTTCCAAACCCACCACTTGTAGACCTTGGGTCTTACCTTGATGTTTTTCTAGAAAATGACATGCCACTGCTGTCAATGGTTTTCCTTGCTGGGAGTCGCGTTTAGCCAGGTTTATGGTAGAAGACGAGAGATGTTTGTCCCACATATACTTTTTGTCAAGGGCATAAGATGGCATAAATGACCTGTTTGGTACGACAATTGATGTAATGTCTTAATGGATATATTTTGCCATTTTGTGAGTCCTTAAATTCTCTGGTGGGTTTGATAAATTGACAAATGTTGCATTGCCCACAACCATATGTTCCAGTATGTCTATATCCTCTACCTGTAGATGTCATTGGGCTACTAAAATGGCTTTGGGTAAGGAGATCCTTCAGATTCGGTGCCCTTTTAGCTGTAATGAGAGGCTTTGGAGGAATATGTGGTTCTCCTCCATCTGTCCATCTCATATCGGCTGCGGTACAGGTTGTATAGACTAGTCTCTTTGACTAGTGCATATTTTGCACTCGGGCCTGTCTTTTCTGTCTGTAGAGGAAAGTGGCAGTTTATTATGCACTTTCGACACATTATTTTGCACTACCTGCACTTTGCCTCTACATACAGTGGTTATCATATTGGCTTTCCTTATTCATGGGATTGAGGCAGTTTATTACTGCCATCTTGTGGACGGTGGTTCTAGTGCAGCTTATTGTGGCGTGCACCATGTTTACATGTTTTTAAGTGTTTTTATGTTTTGTGTCTGTACTCTAATAAACATATTTTTGATTAATTATTTTGGGTGTGCTGGTTCAGTACTTCTCTTTTCTCTTTCTTGAAGTATTATTAAACGAACTTTGCCACAGTCTAAAATGTCTAATTAGAAAAGCACTGGAACATATGGAAACATGATATCATAGATCTTATGCAGTTGATATGAACAATTATTATACACTATGGGGGAGATTTATCAAACTGGTGTAAAGTAGAATTGTCTTTGTTGCCCCTAGCAACCAATCAGATTCCACCTTTCATTTTTCAAAGAATCTACTTGCTTTTATCAGTTTGATAAATCTCCCCCTATGTGTCTTTGTTATCAATTGAAAAGTAACCAAAAGTTGTCTGAAACTATATAATACATATTAGTTTATTAAAAAAATTGTGTACTTTTTATGCATAATATGTGGTAAAAATGTTCTGCTATGCAATAATATTAATGCATTATTCTTTATATTTTCTTTCAGTAACCTTATATTTCAGTTCTCACAGGACAAGAAAGTGATACATTTATTTCTAGTTCTTTCCAAACATTTCCACTTTTCCGATCTCATGACGCTCTATGTTCCCAGATTTTGGTTCTGTTCCTTATTCTCACTTGTGTCACTTTAATGTTAATAAAGATAATGCATCTATTCTTGGACAAATGCTTCATGTTTTTTTATGTATTTAATTTTTAATGTGGATATCCAAAAAACATAAATAGTTAAACAAACAAAATAATTGGTAGAGCAAATCAAAATATGCAAAATTATAAGGAATCCATAAAAGATACAGTGAAACCTCTTTGAGATGACTACTCACAATTGCATTAAAAAGTGGTTTACTAGGAGCTGGTTGTCTCAAAATAAATGGCTAGTTTGGAAAACAGGTGGTGGAACTTAAAAATGCCGTTTTATAACTTTGCAAATGGCCATCAGCATAGACAAAAGCATCACTTGTTTTATTTCCCTGCCATCAATCTGCCTGTGTCTGGAGATCTGTACCTGATACGGACCTGAGATTCCCTTTAAGATCTGTCACTGGAGACCTGGTCTGGATAAGGTGGTGGGCTTCTACAAGAGCTGTACACAGGCAAAGATTTTGGAGAACTTACACTGTATAAAAATCTGAGGTGGCCTAACGTGTAAATTGCAAAGAAAGTGAAATAATATGATTATTGGATTATATTGCAAATTCTAATAAATAATATTTATTGATATATCCATAGAATATACCATAGATCTCTGTAAGTAGCAAACTACTGGGATCTCTGTGATCAAAATATTGAGGCTTCATGCCTACAGTACACCCATGGCCTTCTCTGTTGCCGTAGACCTGCAGCTACTGATGTGCATATGTTATTGTCAGCAAGACATTCACTTTGGCATGAAAACCTTAATTTAGAATAGGTGAGCAACTATGATTTTTTTTACAGCACAGATCACTGTCCCAACAAAGATACATAACGCCTATGGATGTGTATACATAACACCTATGGATGTATATGTATAAAAATGAATGGGTCCGCATTTAATGCAGACAGAAAAAATTGATGTGTGAAAGGAGCCCAGGAGTCTTATATTACAGGGCCCTGTCATACACACAGTTGGTACTTCTCACTGTAGTCTCTGAACAGGTATGGGTACCTATAATTTTCACACAAATAGAAATCACTGGACTCTAAATATTATGCTCACTGCACAATCTGAACTAGAGGAAAATTGAGGTCACTAGACTCAGTATCAGTTCATTCCTCTTTCTAGTTGGTTACTAGTTGTGTAATATGACCATACTTTCTTGGGCTATGTTCACACTACGTTTTACAGCATCCATTGCATAGCAACGGATGCTGTTAAGCTGCCAGCCACCGTGCTGCATTCAGGATGTTCCTGCAGCCGATACCTCTGTATCGGCTGCAGGAACGTTCTTTTTTTACTATTGATTTGTGGGCACCGTTTGGTGTGCCCACAAATCAATTAAAGGAGAAGTCCGGCCAAAGTATTTTTTAATATGTTATTACTTATGGAAAGTTAGACAAATTCCTAATATATATTAATTATGGGACATGCACATATACTGCTATTTCCCTTAATTTAGTAGATCAGGGAGTCTTCAAATTCTGTTAAATACTGTGACAATCAGTTGTAATTCTTATGGAGTGTCTAGCAGGGGGGCGCTCTATATGTAGAAGCCTATGGCACTGTATTGTATATGCAACTGTATGTAATGTATCACAGGGACGCAGGGCAGAGAGAAACCAGGCTCACACCGGCAGGGAGGGAGAGAGGTGTCTGTACATCTAACTACCTCCCCCCCCCCCTCACTGCTCAGTGTGTGGGACACATATGCACAGTACTACTCCTCCCATCATCTGCTCATAGTATGAGTAGATGATGGGGGAGTAGTATCAGACCGGTCATCATCACCATAGGCAGCCCACATACATGCAGTTGAAGAAAGCATATCTTCTTCTCTGGTTAATAGCAAGCACTTCACTGGTAATATCCCGTTCTCAGGATGAGTGCTCAGGCCCCCAATGATCATACAACATAATCATTTATGAGAGAAATGTCTGCAGTGTGAAAACCTCTTATGTTGTTCCTATGTGCTTACAAGGAACGCAGAAAAACTATGTACAGCCCACTCCAAGTCCAGTAATGTACAGAGGAAATTAATCTCAATGAGAGCCCGCTGGCAAGCATCCCCCCCCCCCCCGGCACTCACGAGAGCCACACTTACCCCCAGCAGATGAGCGTCCTGCCGAGAGCTGATAAAGTGTTGCGGCTCCTGACCCCCTCCCCTCCCCTGCGGTCGCGGACACACTCACAAGAGCCACAGTTACCCCCAGCAGATGAGCGTCCTGCCGAGAGCTGCATGATTTGACCCCTGGCAGCTTTCATTGCGGGGGGAGGGGGGGATCGGGGGCTGCCACACTTCATCAGCTCTCGGCAGGATGCTCATCTGCTGGGGGTAAGTGTGGCTCTCATGAGTGCGGGGGGGGGGGAGCTTGCCGGCAGTAAGGGGTTTCCACGCTGCAGACATTTCTCCCATTAGACATCAGACCCAGTGGTCGAACCTTAATTATTAGTTATCACCGACGTACAAGGACCACTATAGGGCATATAAAATATAACTTTTAATAATTTATTAAAAAACACGGTCCATATACAACATAAACAGACATAGACACCCAATTGTGTGCTATATATACAGTGTACTTTCCTCATGGGCGCCAATGGATGGGGGGAAACATATAGCCTAATAGCATACAACCAGGGATGCTGGTATAATGCAATGGGGAGATGGTGAGGAGAGGGGGGGAGGGGTGATGGTGCACCCTACTCTAGACCCAGATACCCTCTTTCCCTGCCTTTTGGGGTGCCCACCTCCTTAACAGGGTGGCCCCAACCACGATGACAGTCCCTCTCCTGTTACAGGTGCCCAGGAGAAAACAACAAACGAAGAGACAGAAGACAGAAAGGTGTGAAAAAAAGTGACAACTCAAACCACCTACAACACAATAAAATGCAGCAGTAGGATGTACACATGTAACTATTAGGAGTATGTATTGGGTAAACCGCACTCGTTCCGACGCGTTTCTGCCGTCCGGTTCTCAGACGGGTTCATCAGGGAACAACTCTAGCACTCCAAAGAGGATGTGCCCTGCATTGTAACAGCTGTGAAGATCTCTCAATGAAATGGACCTCTTATGATAAAATACATCAATACATGATATAACAAGTAACTTGTGATGCATACGGTAGCAGGGAATACAAGTAGCCAGCCCACCAGATGTCAGTTATACTAATCCCTATAACAATATAACAGGTATGGAGTACCTGATAAGATAAGATATGATAAGAGGGGGATCATGGACTCTCTTGAGACAGTGATCAGACCACTACCACCTTCTGACCCAGCAAGCTCCAGCTAAGTAGCCTCATCTATACTTAATACTCTGGTACATCTGTATTCATAGACATTGGGCTTTTTACTCCATACCTGTTATATTGTTATAGGGATTAGTATAACTGACATCTGGTGGGTTGGCTACTTGTATTCCCTGCTACCGTATGCATCACGAGTTACTTGTTAAAACATGTATTGGTGTATTTTATTTTCCTGGGCACCTGTAACAGGAGAGGGACTGTCATCATGGTTGGGGCCACCCTGTTAAGGAGCTGGGCACCCCAAAAGGCAGGGAAAGAGGGTATCTGGGTCTAGAGTAGGGTGCACCATCACCCCCCCCCCCCCTTCTCCTTACCATCTCCCCATTGCATTATACCAGCATCCCTGGTTGTATGCCATTAGGCTATATGTTTCCCCCCATCCATTGGTGCCCATGAGGAAAGTACACTGTATATATAGCAGACATTTCTCTCATGAATGATTATGGCTGAGAACGGGATATTACCAGTGAAGTACTGGCACTGCTATGAACTGCATGTATGTGGGCTGCTTATGGTGATGGGGACCAATCTGGTACTACTCCCCCCAGGAGTAGTACCAGGCTCGGACTGGGCCACCGGGGAGCCGGGGGATTCCCCGGTGGGCCCCGCCCCCTCCTCCCTCTTGCTGGGCCCCGCCCCTGAGCCGGAGAGGGGCCTCCTGTTTAGATCCCGTTTAGTATGGGGAGCTCAAGGGGGCCCCCTGCTGGCTCCCACACTGCTGTGGGGAGTAAAGATCGGCATCAGCACCGCCGGTGAGCTAATCATGGGCCCTCCCCTCCCCCTGCACTCAGTCAGTGTGGCCCAGCTCCCGGCACTGCTCTCTTCCTGCTTGTTATCAGGAAGATGCAGAGAGAAGGAGCAGCTGCAGGGCCCCTCCATCCCCCTCCCCTCTGCAGTGACATCTCTTCTCTTCTGCCACTGTGTGTGCTGTCGGTGCAGAAGAGAAGGGGGAGGGGCTGCAGGCTGCCGGGTCTGGCTGGGAGAAGAGGAAGTGAAGATGGAGACCAGAGGACTCCATGGAGCTTCCTGCCCTGCTTAACATGTGAGTTTTGTTTACTGTATATTTGTCTGTCTTTGTCATCTGTGTGTGTTTGTACATCTGTGTTATATCTATGTAATGTGCCTGTGTGTGTGTGTGTGTGTGTGTGTGCATCTACCATGTTTATAGTGTATATTATGTAATGTAGTTCTATAGATATTTTATTGTATATATGTAATCTGCATGCTTTTGTATCTGTCTGTCCTGTGTGTGTGTGTGTGTGTTAGTATGATTAGATGTATGTATATATGTAAGGTGTGTTGTGTCTGCATGTTTGTGTATCTCTGCAGTATGTCATTTTGTGTGTATGTATGTATGTATGTGTATGTGATGAGAAGACGTTCGCCTTTTGGAGGTCCCAGTTGTGCAGGAAATCTGTGAGGCTTAGGCGCCGATCAGCTGATTGAGGATTCTCACATCAAAGATGATAGGAGTTGTAGTAGACGTAACAGTAAGACTTTAATCAATGGATAATGTGTTTTGTAGAAAACCCTCAATAGATCTGACGAAGAAGGTTCCCCTCAAAACACATCATCCATTGATTAAAGTCTTACTGTTACGTCTACTACAACTCCTATCATCTTTGATGTGAGAATCCTGAATCAGCTGATCGACGCCTAAGCCTCACAGATCTCCTGCACAACTGGGACCTCCATAAGGCGAACGTGTTCTCAATTATTGCACCGACTCAAAAATAAATATATAAGCAGCATCAGCTGCCGCAGTAGACGCAGGTAGGATAATGCACTCCATCTGAACAGAGTTTTAAAAAAGCAGCAGAGACAGCACCGAAGTAGTAAAAAAATTTTGTGACTTTATTCAAACCCTCTAGTGTGATGTTTTAATTTTAGTCGCACAAGAGGGAGTGAATAAAGTCACTTTGGTGCTGTCTCTCCTGCGGAATGATTGTACCAAGTCTCCTGGTTGTGTTGAAAGGGCTGCAGATGGCGTCAAGGTGTATAAACCACCACTAAAGTGACTGGCAGTGTTGGGCTTGTAGCCCCCATGGTGAGCAGCAAGTTTAGCTACTGGCACAAATCTGTTCTGCAGTAATACGCCATGTGCGCCTTATGGTGTTCTCTGCCATTTCCTTGTACATGTATACAATGGCAGATCACACCTTGATAAGGCTAGATTCACACTATGTAAAAGTACTGCCGTTGTTGCCATTTGCAACAACGGCTGTACTCTGTACGGTGTAGAACACTGCCTTTACTGCTATGGGATCCCGGCCGGAGAGTACACACATGGTATACGCTTCGGCCGGGATCCCATACTGCGCCGCAAAGAACATGTCAGTTTTCGCCCGCCGCAATTCAGTGAATTGGGGCCGAATCCTTTGGTGCACTCCCATCTGCTTCTTCCGGTCCTAACTAAAAATCTCCAGTCTTCCAGTACTTATCAGCAGCTGTATGTCCTGCAGGAAGTGGTGTATTCTCTCTAGTCTGACACAGTGCTCTCTGCTGCCACCTCTGTCCATGTCAGGAACGGTCCAGAGCAGGAGAGGTTTTCTATGGGGATTTGCTGCTGTTCTGAGACAGTTCTGGACAGTCTCACTGTGTCAGACTGGAGAGAATACACCAAGTAAAGCAATTTACTGATCTGTAACTTCTGACATCAGAGTTGAAAATTGTTTTTTCTTTACCAGATAACCCCTTTAACGCTTTAATGACTGATATGCCATTCATGAAGGTCCTTAAAAGTCTTATTCTAGCCCAACAGCTTGTGGTGAGGCTAGAATGAACCGTCATGGGTCTCCTCTGCTGGAAATTGTAATAGAAGAGAAGACTAGATGGTCATTTTCTCCTTCATCTTCTGAGGCTGTGTTCACACATGACATTTTTCATATGTTTTTGCAGCAATATTCTTGAAATTTCATTTAGGTTTCTACATAAATAATCCTGTTTTACCGTAACTGCATAAACCAGTAACAACTGTACAAGTGACTGGCAGTGCACTAGCATTGCTGCTCACATACACAGCTCAATGCAAAGTCACTGTAGTAACGTGAAAGGTTTGCCGCTGATTATGGCTATGTTCACACTACTTAAATCTACGGCCGTAGTTCTCGCCGCAGAACTACAGCCGTAGATGTGCGGCGTGGAACATAGCATTGTTTGCTATGGGTCCGCAGAAGGACCTGGCAGTTCACACAGTGAAGCGAGCGGCTCCGGCCGCTTGCTTCACTCTGTGCTATGGGAAGCTCTGATGCGGGCGCGCGCTGATGCGCCCGCATCAGAGCTCCACGGAGGAAAGATCATCCGGCCGGTACTTAAGTACCGGATGTGATGATCTGGGCTGAGACCGGCCGTTCCGTGACCCGGCCGGAGTCACGGAACAGCCGGTCTCCTCCATAGTGTGAACATTGCCTTTGTCTGTGTATGTCGGGTGGGCCCCAATAATCAATTTCCCTGGTGGGCCAAGGTACCCCAGTCCGACACTGAGTAGTACTGTGTGTAATGTGTCCCACACACCGAGCTAGGAGGGAGGGGAAAGATAGTTAGATGTACAGGCATCTCTCTCCCTCCCTGCCGGTGTGAGCCTGGTTTCTCTCTGCCCTGCATCCTTGTGATACATTACATACAGTTGCATATACAATACAGTGCCATAGGCTTCTACATATAGAGCACCACCTGGAATTACAACTGATTCGTGACGTCACAGTATTTTACAGAATTTGAAGACTCCCTGATCTACTAAATTAAGGGAATACATGTGCATTTCCCACAATTAATGTACATTAGGAATTTGTCTAACTTTCCATAAGTAATAACATAATTAAAAAAATTGGCCAGACTTCTCCTTTAACTATTCACTTCAATGTAAAGTACGGCTGCCGGCTGACTTTACATTTGTGAACAGCTATTATTTTCGGACAGTTCAGTGGACAGACGCTGATTCCATTGCAATCAGCGTTTGTTCTTTACTCAAAAAGAACTTCGGGTAAACATAACAGATTATGAGGATCAGTAAGAGATGGGGTTTATTTGTTTGGAACGTGTTGGCTAAATGGGTGTTACCTTAATTTTTCTTCACATCCTCCAATTCCATGTGCATGTTACAAAAAAAAAGTAAACCATGAACCTGCAGCTCAGCTATACTATAACATGCTTATTTGCTTGTGCTAGGTTTATGAGCATGCTATGTCAGTACCCTGGAACAATAACTTAAAACACTACCATTTTGCTCTCAGAATAGAATCTGTATAACAGCCAGGTGAGAGGCCACTAGTAATAGAATAAGGCACCTGTGGGCAGACTGATCCGGTGTCAGTGAAGTTTTAAAACTTCGGGGGAGATTTATCAAACATGGTTTAAAGTGAAACTGGCTCAGTTGCCCCTAGCAACCAATCAAATTCCACCTTTCATTTCTCACAGACTCTTTGGAAAATGAACGGTGGAATCTGATTGGTTCAGGGCCGCTTTAACCAGAGGGCACATGGTGCACGTGCACCGGGCCCACTGGTTAAAGGGGTCCCCCCGAGCAGGTCGGCTGTTGCTATGTGCGACCAATGCGGTCGCACAGGGCTCCGGCCACCAGCCTGTCAGGGGGGAGCGCCATGGATGGGTAATCTACTTACCCCTCCATGGCGCCCCCTGCAGGGCCCCCCCGTCCGCCGCTGCTGCGGCGCTCCAGCGCTGCAGTAGCAGCGACACTGACAGAGAGAGAGCCATTGGCGCCCTCCCTGTCAGTCACTCTTGTGGCCGCACTTCCTGCGGTCACAAGAGGCCGCACTCTCCCTCTAGCGCCCGATGTCACTGGAGCGTCGGCGCGAGGGTAAGGGGAGTGCAGCCTCTTGTGACCGGAGGAAGTGCGGCCTCAAGAGGGAAAAGAAGAGGAACGCGTGGACCTAGGTGAGTAAAAGTGTTTGTTTTTTTCAATGTTGTATGGGAGGGGGAGCTATATACTATTGGGGAGCACAGGGGGCTATATACTATGGGGGGGCACAGGGGGCTATATACTATGGGGGAGCACAGGGGGCTATATACTATGGGGGGGGCGGCTATATACTATGGGGGAGCACAGGGGGCTATATACACTATGGTGGAGCACAGGGGGCTATATACTATGGGGGAGCACAGGGGGCTATATACTACTGGGGAGCACAGGGGAGCTATATACTATGGGGGAGCACAGGGGAGCTATATACTATGGGGGAGCACAGGGGGCTATATACTACTGGGGAGCACAGGGGGCTATATACTATGGGGGAGCACAGGGGGCTATATACTATGGGGGAGCACAGGGGGCTATATACTATGGGGGAGCACAGGGGGCTATATACTATGGGGGAGCACAGGGGGCTATATACTACTGGGGAGCACAGGGCGCTATATACTACTGGGGAGCACAGGGAGCTATATACAGTGAGGGAGCACAGGGGGCTATATACTACTGGGGAGCACAGGGGAGCTATATACTATGGGGGAGCACAGGGGGCTATATACTATGGGGGAGCACAGGGGAGCTATATACTACTGGGGAGCACAGGGGAGCTATATACTACTGGGGAGCACAGGGGGCTATATACTACTGGGCAGCACAGGGGGCTATATACTATGGGGGAGCACATGGGGCTATATACTATGGGGGAGCACAGGGGGCTATATACTATGGGGGAGCACAGGGGAGCTATATACTATTGGGGAGCACAGGGGGCTATATACTATTGGGGAGCACAGGGGAGCTATATACTATTGGGGAGCACAGGGAGCTATATACTATTGGGGAGCACAGGAGTCTATATACTATGGGGGAGAGCACAGGGGTGCTATATATTATGGAGAGCACAGGGGGGCTATATACTATTGGGGAGAGCACAGGGGGCTATATACTATTGGGGGGAGCACAGGGGGGCTATATACTATTGGGGGAGAGCACAGGGGGGCTATATACTATTGTGGGAGAGCATAGGGGTCTATATACTATTGGAGCGCACAGGGGGCCTATATACTATTGGGGGAGAGCACAGGGGGGCTATATACTATTGTAGGAGAGCACAGGGGGGCTATATACTACTGTGGGAGAGCACAGGGGGGGCTATATACTACTGGGGAGAGTGCACAGGGGGGCTATATACTAATGGGGGAGCGCACAGCATGACTGTATATAACTAGAGGAGCACATGAGGGTCTATATACTACAGGGACACCTTAAAGCTATGGAGGCACAGAGGGGTGTAACTATGTAGGGGTACAGAGGGGTGTTACTACTGTATAGGGGTATAAGGGACCTAACTACTGGATGTGTTGGAGCCTAAAATATTTGTCTGGCAGATTCTGGAGAGAAGATTCACAGCCAGGAGAAGACTTCAAGGTGGCCCAGGCTGGATGGAGAGAAAAAGAAAAGGTGACAGACTCTGATTGGAGAAGACGCCCCCGGTGAGTCACTGGATGTAACTGCACTCTGTTATAGGGTTGTAGTGTTAGGGGTCATGATGTGGCGGTATTATGTAATGGTATCATTGGTGATATCTTTCTGTTTTGTTTAGTGCAGTTTTTATGTAATATGTAATCACTGTATGGTGGAAATAGTGTTATAAGGTAACTACTGTATGTATTGGGGCTCTTGATACAGTGTGGGGGTAAATTCAGTACATTATACAATGTGCCGAAAGGGAAGGGGGGCCCACTCTTGAGGGCTGTGCACTGGGCCAACCAATGTATTAAAACGGCCCTGGATTGGTTGCTAGGGGCAACTGAGCCAGTTTCACTTTACACCATGTTTGATAAATCTCCCCCTTCATTTCTATTGAATTGGGATATGGGCGCATCCGTGCGCGCCTGCAACCCAACTCACCATTGCACACAATGGAAAGTGCATCCGGAGCTGTACTCTCCATTGTGTGCACTGTCAGGGTTGTGCGACCGCCATTCAATGAATGACTGAAGTCAATTTTTCTTTTAAAAAATGGAGATAAAAAAACATTGTGTGAACATAGCCTTTAACCCCTAGACGACCCAGGGCGTATAGTTACGCCATGGAAGTCTGTCCCCAGACGACCTAGGGCGTAACTGTACGCCCTGGGTGTTTCTCCCGCTATAAAGCGTGCTCCGGAGCGGAGCGTGCTTCATAGGAGGTGGGGGCCGGCTGCAGTGAGCAGCCGGGACCTCACCGGCAATGACACGCTGCACCGATCGCACTGCCGCGTGTCATTAACTCCTTAAACGCCGCGATCGCGGCACGACCGCGGCGTTTAAGTGTAAGTGACAGGGGGAGTCCCCTTTCACTTACCGATCGGGACCCCCGCAGTGTGACTGCGGGGGTCCCGATCGGTAAAACGGGCCGCCGGAGGTCTCTCACCTGCCTCCGTGAGGTCCGATCGGCGATCTGCTACACTAAGCCTGCACAGGCAGGCTCAATGAGCAGATCGCCGATAACACTGATCAATGCTATGCCTATGGCATAGCATTCATCAGTGTAGAAATCAAAGTACTGGATGTAAAAGTCCCCCAAAGGGACTTCAAATGTGTAAAAAAAAAAAAAAGTTAAAAACACTATTACACTACCCCAAAACCCCTCCCCCAATAAAAGTTGAAATCACCCCCCTTTCACATTATATAAATAAAACATATAAAAATAAATAAACAAATAAACATATAATATACCGTAGCGTGCGTAATTGTCCAATCTATTAAAATATAACAAGCGTCATTGCGAACGGTAAACTGCGTACACGAAAAGAGGGAAAAAAGTGCGCGGATTACCGATTTTATGTTACGTTATATATAAAAAAAAATTAATAAAAAGTGATCAAAACGTCCGATCTTCACAAATATGGTATTAATAAAAACTAGAGATCATGGCGGAAAAAATGACGCCCCATACAGCCCAGTAGGTGAAAAAATAAAACCGTTATAAGCGTCACAATAGGCCCATTTTATTTATAATTAATTGCCAAAAAAAAGGATTTCATTTAAAAAAAAATATAACATTAGAGAATCTGCGTAAACCTGCATATGGTTGTGTTCGGGCTGACCTATAGAATAATAGTATCATGTCGCTGTTACCATATAGTGCATTACGTAGACACAGGAACCCCCCAAACGTTACCATATTGCATTCTTTTTTGCGATTTCACCAATTTATATCTTCATAAATAATATATTTGGAATTCCATCATACATGTTATGGTAAAATGAATGACGCCATTACACAGTACAACTATTCCTGTAACAAATAAGCCCTTACATGGCCTGTAGATAGAAAACTGAGAGTGCTGGAGCTCTTAGAAGGGGAGGAGGGAAAAACGGAAACACTAAGATCAAAATTTGCGCGGTCCACTGGGTCATTTTGGGCCTGGTCCTTAAAGGGTTAATAGGTCCCTTTCACTAGGTAAATATACGCAAACCAGGCTCACCAACCCATTACTGCCTCCTGATTTGCAGCAATGCATTTTTTCTAAGCATTACAGTCATAAAATTAAAGTTAAAATTTTTATTAAACTATTGTATTGCCGCACAAATGTTATATAAATTTCCAATATACACTTATTACAGGAAATGCTTATAAAGTGTTTTTTTCCCTACACTCACTACTGCATCAAGGCTTCACTTCCTGGATAAAATGGTGATGTTGTGACCCGACTCCCAGAGCTGTGTGGGCTGTGGCTGCTGGAGAGGATGATGGCAGGGGGATGCTCAGTGTCCCTCCAGTGCCCTGTGTCCCTCAGTGCCCCCCTGTCATCATCCTCTCCAGCATCCTCTGGGAGTCGGGTCGTGACATCACCATTTTATCCAGGAAGCGAAGCCTTGATGCAGTAGTAAGTGCTGGGAAAAAAGCACTTTATGTGCATTTGCTGTAATAAGTGTATATTGGTATATTGTATAATGTTTGGGGGGGGGGGGGCAATACAATACTTTAATAAAAACTTTCACCGGACTTCTCCTAAACATAATGATAGCATTTTTAGGGTCTGCCTTTGGAAAGTACTATTTATATAAATAAATGTAGTACTTTGAATAGCTTTGTTCAGATTTCTGGAAATACATATGAATGTTAAAGGAGAAGTCCGGCTTTTTCTAAAAGACGTCAGCCTGAGGTTGAAGGGAGAAACTGATTACAAGTATCAAGTTAACTGTCTCTGCGCCCACCGTCAGCGGTTGCGGGACCCCTGGCAGGTTTCAGGATCTCCACGGTGTCCACATCATGACTCGGCTGATGGATTGGCCTCTCAGCGGCCAGTCCATCAGCCGGGAAAGGCAATTCCCCCTGAAATGTGACGTTATCACAACTCGGGGGAAGAATTTCACTATGAGCAGCTGCTTCACTTTTCCCTCTATCTTTTTTTGTTTTTATACATGACACCTAATATAAGTAATATAATAAATGACTGAAAGACGTAACTAAACTAAACAATTTACTTCATGTAATGTTTACTCACTTGTCTCCTCAGCTATGAAATGAGTCCTCAGCTATGAAATGAGTAACTGTTTTGTTGATAAGACCTGGTTCACAAAATCACACTTGATAATAACTGAACACCTGGCTGAATACATCTTTTCAAAGTTTACAGAGTGTACAATATGTAAGAGGTCACTAATATGCTGGGTTACCTATTTTCATCCTGTTGACCAGTAAAAGGACAGATAGATACAAAAAGTTATACACTGCTTAAAAATTAAAAAAATATTTATTGTACCACACATTGTTCATTGAGCATAGACAACGAAATGTTAAAACCGAACGGTTAGAAGCGCAAAAAGGACAATTTAAAAAAGTTCAAGCGTAACAATATGAAAGGGAAAATATAAATGAGTTACAAATTCATAGCACTTGGCATTACCAGGGTCTGGCTGGCAAATGTTAGTCTGGGTGGCAAGCACACAGTACTGACCCATGAGTGGCAGGCTAGCGGCCCATCCTCTTCAAGGACCACTCTGGCCTTACCTATTATTACCCTCCCCACATCATTGCAAGGAAGGTAGATGGCCACCCGCTCCCATACTCCTTCCAGTGGCACTGTTTCAACGGTTCGGATAACATCTTTGGCCCTTCCAGTCATTTGTGACCAGAGAAATCCTTCTGCGCTCTATAAAGGAGTCAGAAGTCACTTTCCTGTATAAGTATATGGGACGGCTCAGCACTGACACAGAAGCGTCCATAGACTTACCTTGACAAAGTGACTTCTGGCCCCTTCATACAGAGCAATAGGAATTCCCTGGTCACAAATGACTGGAAGAGCTGGAAACGTAATCCGAACTGTCGGAACAGTGCTGCTGGAAGAAGTACAGGTCCAGGTTGCCATCTACCTTCCTTGCACTGATGTGGGGAGAGTAATAATAGGTAAAGGTTGGAGTAGCCTTTTAAAGGGAACCAATTAGAATGATTGTGCTGATATGGTTTTCAGCTGCACAGCATAGATCTGCGGTGCAGCTCCCCGAGGCTACCAGCCACTGAGTATAAGATGGTGGAAAAGCTGGGTGACCACTAGAGATGAGCGAACCGGTTCGCCCGATATGGGATCGGATTCAGATTTTTGGAAATCCGCTCCGATTTTTTTTTCTTGCTTTCTAAAATGGCAGCCGCCATTCTACAAAGCAGGAAGTGTTCCGGGCGGGAAAAGTGCTTTCCCATGATGCCCGGAACACATCCAATCAGCAGGGATCTTGTACTAGCCCACCCCCTGTGTGACGTCGGTATTGCTTTAAAAGGAGCGGTCACATGACCGCACCATGCAGTGTGTAGAGAGAGAGAGAGAGAGAGAGAGAGAGAGAGAGATAGATAGAGAGAGAGAGGAAGAAAGCTGCTGTTGTGTACTACAGACTACTGAGAAGATATTGTGGGAAAGGAAAGGAAAGATTAGGAAAGCGGAGAGGAGAAACATCTAGTGATTTAGAGAGAAATATAGAGAGGACGAAAGATCGATAGATTAGGCATTGGAAAAGGGTGCACGGAACCAAAACGTGCAGTACAGATATACAAGTCCTACCTATACTTCTGATAGTGTGTATATCACATCTGTCTTATCCTGAGAGACAAAAATACCTGGTTCAGGTGTATAGCATTGTATCTTAGAAAAAGTGTTTTATATATATATATATATATATATATATATATATATATATGCCCAATTTCTATACTTGGACCCTTCTGATTGAAAGTGTGTATATCACATCCGTCTTATCCTGAGAGACTAAAATACAATGCTATACAATGCTATTTTAGTCTCTCAGGATAAGACGGATGTGATATACACACTGATGAGCAGGAATATAGAGGATTAGGGAAATACCATCTCTCCTTATGCTGATTAGTTTGATGGAGTCTTTGCATGTGGAAGTGTTCTTTCGTAGTTTCTATTTTATCCTTTTTGATTACACCTGTTTGTAATTGCTTGTGAACACATGTACGCATTTAATTTGGTGTATCGGGTTTACCCGATACCATTTCTGTATTTGTTCTGCGGATGTAGTCTTGAAAAAACAATAAAAATGTGTTTAAAAAAAAAAAAAAAAGATACAATGCTGTACACCTGAACCAGGTATTTTAGTCTCTTCAATCAGAGGGGTCCAAGTATGGAAACTGGGTATATATATATATATATATATATATATATATATATATATAGCACTATAGATACAATGCTATACACCTGAACCAGGTATCTTTAAAAAGTGCTATATATATTGTGGGGATGAGTTCAAATGGCAATATAAAAGTCTTTCTCAATATGCAGTTTAGCCAAACAGCCGTCCTTTTATTTTCAGCATAGAAGGGACAGCAAACTAAAACCCTAATGGCTTGACTTCAGCAAAACAGAATATAAAGTCCAAGTGGACGTCACAAACTCACAAGTCCTTTTCAGTTGCGGGTTCACCCGCTAGGATGTGGAAAGGTGGGATGGCACAGCTTCCAGACACCCACCAGCTTCCCAGCTGACACACTCGAGCACTGCAAGTCCCCCAAACTCCAGAGTTGGGACCACACCCTCAGCTCTGCTGAGCTACTTGGATTCTATCCAGCCACAGAAAACCCGGCCTGGAATACGTGGGAGCAGTCATCCCACCCAGCTCTAAGACTGCTCCAGTGAAAGGCCGGCCCGGATCAACTGTGCAAACAGCCATACTATTCAACAAAAAGTGTCAGTAACCTAGGGTTACTGACAAAAGCTACCAGCTCACTTCACCGAGGCCAGGCACCTCGGTGACACGTATCGGTCATCTACTATGACCCCTTGTACCTTCTCACATACCCCCCCCCTCTGTCCAAAGCCAGGGGCTTGGGCACCTTCAGCCACCAGACTATGCACCCTTGACAATGCATCTGCATTTCCCTGCATTTTTCCTGGTCTGTGTTCTACTGAAAAGGAGAACTCTTGCAGGGTAAGGAACCAGCGGGTAACCCTGGCATTATTTCCTTTTTTATCTCTCATCCACTTAAGTGGGGCATGGTCAGACACTAGCCTGAATCTCCTTCCCAGTAAGTAGTATCTAAGGGAGTCTAGTGCCCATTTTATAGCTAAACACTCTTTTTCGATGATGGCATAATTTCTTTCTGCTGGGGTCAGTTTTCTGCTAAGGTAAATTACTGGGTGCTCCTCCTCGTTCACTACCTGGGACATCACTGCACCTAGACCGACATCCGATGCATCAGCCTGGACCACAAACTCATGGGAGAAATCTGGAGCCACCAACACTGGCTGTCTACACAGAGACTGTTTTAGTTCCTGAAAGGCCCTCTCTGCCTCTGGGGACCACTTCACCATGGCTGACTTTGTGCCCTTTGTAAGGTCAGTCAGGGGAACTGCTATCTCCGCAAACTTGGGGACAAACCGCCTGTAGTATCCCACAATACCCAGAAATGCCCTGACCTGTTTCTTCGTGAGTGGGCGGGGCCAATTCTGAATAGCTTCCACTTTATTCAATTGCGGCTTAATTTCTCCTCTGCCAACTATGTACCCCAAGTACCTGGTTTCCTCCATCCCTAGGGCACATTTATTTGGGTTTATAGTAAAACCAGCCTTCCTTAAGGCGTCTAAGACAGCCTGAACCTTAATGAGGTGACTTCCCCAATCATGGCTGAAGATGACAATGTCATCTAAATATGCAGCAGCATACTTCCTATGGTGACGTAGAACATGGTCCATGGCCCTCTGGAAGGTGGCAGGAGCCCCTTGCAACCCAAATGGCATCCGGAGGTACTGAAACAACCCCTCAGGCGTGGAGAAAGCAGTCTTCTCCTTAGCTTCTTTGGACAGTGGGATTTGCCAGTATCCCTTAGTGAGGTCCAGGGTGCTGATGTACCTAGCTGGCCCTAGTCGTTCCACCAACTCATCTACCCTTGGCATGGGGTAGGCATCCATCGTGGATACTTCATTAAGTCTGCGGTAGTCATTACAAAATCTCCATTCACCATTTGGTTTTGGCACCAACACTATTGGGCCGGACCACCCGCTTTTGGACCTCTCAATCACCCCCAGTTTTAACATTCTCTGGACCTCTTTGGCAATGACCTCCCGGCGGGCCTCAGGGATCCTATATGGCTTTAGGTTTACCCTCACTTGGGGATCTGTAAGGATCTCATGTTCTATTACACAGGTGCACCCGGGAGTTTCCGTGAAGAGATCTTTATTCTTCTGCAGCAGTTCCCTACACTGTTGTTTTTGGGAGGGGGATAGGGTCTCTGAAATTTTAACTGTCTCAAAGGTGGTCTCTGGTTGTGTCACCAGGCAAGAAACTTCAGGGGGGGTTCTCTCCTTCCACGGTTTTATCAGATTAATGTGGTAGATCTGAAAGGGCTTCCTCTTTCCTGGTTGATGGACCTTGTAGTTGACCTCCCCTATTTTCTCCACTATCTCGTAAGGACCCTGCCACTTGGCTAGGAACTTGCTCTCCACAGTAGGGACTAACACTAGTACACGATCTCCTGGATTAAACTGTCTCAGACGAGCAGACCTATTATAGACCCTGGACTGTGCCTCTTGGGCTTGCATAAGATGCTCTTTTACCATGGGCATCACCTTGGAGATCCTTTCCTGCATTTGGGCTACATGCTCTACCACACTTTTGTAGGGCGTGACCTCACTTTCCCAAGTCTCCTTTGCTACATCTAAGAGACCCCTGGGGTGCCTGCCATACAATAATTCAAAGGGGGAGAACCCTGTAGAGGATTGGGGCACTTCTCTAATGGAGAACAACAGGTATGGTAAAAGACAATCCCAGTCCCGCCCATCCTTCTCCACTACTTTCTTTAGCATCGCCTTCAGGGTCTTATTAAAACGTTCAACAAGGCCATCTGTTTGTGGGTGATAGACCGAGGTGCGCAATTGAGTGACTTTCAATACCTTGCACAGTTCTTTCATTACCTTAGACATGAACGGAGTTCCCTGGTCTGTTAAAATCTCTTTAGGAATGCCTGTTCGGGAGAAGACATGGAATAACTCCCTGGCAATGTTTCTGGATGTGGGACTTCTTAGGGGGACAGCCTCAGGGTACCGGGTGGCATAATCAACAAGTACGAGGATGTATTGATGCCCCCTAGCTGACTTCATCAACGGCCCTACCAGATCCATTCCTATCCTCTCGAAGGGAACCTCAATAATTGGTAATGGGACCAGAGGACTACGAAAATGGGCTACCGGGGAGGTGACCTGGCAGACAGGACAAGATTGACAGAAATCCCTAATCTCTCTGTAACATCCTGGCCAATAGAAACGCTGTAGAACCCTCTCAAGCGTTTTGTCTGCCCCTAGGTGACCACCCAAGACATGTGAGTGGGCCATATCCATTACCATACGCCTATATGGTCCTGGCACCAGTAGCTGCTCCACCACCTCATCTCTTATCTTGGTCACCCGATATAACAGGTCACTATTCATGGCAAAATGTGGGAACCGGTCGTCTGCCCTAGGCTCCTGGGGAACCCCATTAAGGACCACAACATTCTCTAGGGCGCCTTTCAGGGTCAAGTCTCTGAGTTGGGCTGTACCGAAATTACCCCGGGACACCTCCAAGTCAGGGACATTATCCTCTGGGGTAACCTCAGTCTCATTTTCCCCTACTAGGGCGGTCATAGGGAACTCCGGGTTTACCTCCTCTTCCCGACCCCCCAGGTTGTCTGAACCCCCTGGACGATTTGGCATAGTGGTCTTTTTCCACAGGTCCCAGAACAGGGGGCAGTCACGACCAATAATAGCTTCATGCATCAGTTTTTTAACCACTCGCACATTATGTGACAGGGTACCCCAGTCTGTCTTCAGAACCACCTGTGCCACAGGATACACCTTGGTGTCCCCATGGATACATGTGACCCCCAGATTTTTCCCAGGGAGCAACACATGAGGGAGAGAGGCTGAGATAAGTGTGACCAGGCTTCCTGAGTCCAATAGTCCTGCGGCAAGAGTCCCATTAACAGTTAGGGTACACATTTGGGGTCCCTCCCCATTGGTGGGAACAGCGCTGCATGCTGGCTGCGCAAAGAGGGAACTGCGGCGGCCTGCAGAGCAGTCCATTGGCTCTGTTGTGAGTGGGCACTGGGCTGCCATATGACCTGGACCCCGACATCTCCAGCAAATGATCTCCCGAGAAGGCCCTTTGGTTATGGGTTCCGTCCCTCCCCTGGTCTTGGGACGACCCTCTCGAGAGGATTTCGGGGCAGATAACTTACTGTCCAAGTCCCTCTGGGCTCCCCAGTAGAGAGACTTATGGTTCTCTGGTCCCCTCAGGGATTTCTCCACAGTGTGAAACCTCTCCACCAGTCCCACCAGGTCATCTGCAGTCTGGGGGTCACCCTGTGCGACCCAGCACTGGATAGGTCGGGGAAGAGAGTGCATGAACCTGTCCATGACTACACGCTCCACCATTTGGGCTGGGGAACATAGCTCAGGCTGCAACCACTTCTGAACTAAGTGTAACAGGTCAAATAGCTGGGATCTTGGAGGTTTGTCCATGCGGTAGGCCCAATGGTGTACCCTCTGAGCCCTGACAGCCAATGTGACACCGAGCCGTGCCAAAATCTCCGCTTTCAACTTGGGGTACTCTTTAGCGTCCTGCAAAGCCAAATCATAATAAGCCTTTTGGGGCTCCCCGGTTAAATATGGGGCCAGGACTTCAGCCCACTGATCCGGCGGCAGCTTTTCCCTGTCAGCCACCCTCTCAAACACGGTAAGGAAAGCCTCGATGTCGTCCTCTGGCGTCATCTTCTGTAGAGCTTCCCTCACAGTCCTCCTGACTTTATGTCCATCATCCAGCATGGCTCCGGGTGGATTTTCCCGAGCATGAATGGCATCTGACAGCACAGCCATCTGCTGGATGAACAGTTTGTTAGTCTCCTGCTGGGCCTGCATTGCCTCTGTATGCGCCCTCTGTTGTTGGAGGTTGGCTTGCATTAGCTGTTTGATCACCTCCTCCATGGCTGCTGGTGTGGTCTGGCTCTGTACTGCAGCCTTGACCTAGGACATACAGAAAGTTCACAGGATTGCTGCCCGCATCCGAAACACCATATGTGGGGATGAGTTCAAATGGCAATATAAAAGTCTTTCTCAATATGCAGTTTAGCCAAACAGCCGTCCTTTTATTTTCAGCATAGAAGGGACAGCAAACTAAAACCCTAATGGCTTGACTTCAGCAAAACAGAATATAAAGTCCAAGTGGACGTCACAAACTCACAAGTCCTTTTCAGTTGCGGGTTCACCCGCTAGGATGTGGAAAGGTGGGATGGCACAGCTTCCAGACACCCACCAGCTTCCCAGCTGACACACTCGAGCACTGCAAGTCCCCCAAACTCCAGAGTTGGGACCACACCCTCAGCTCTGCTGAGCTACTTGGATTCTATCCAGCCACAGAAAACCCGGCCTGGAATACGTGGGAGCAGTCATCCCACCCAGCTCTAAGACTGCTCCAGTGAAAGGCCGGCCCGGATCAACTGTGCAAACAGCCATACTATTCAACAAAAAGTGTCAGTAACCTAGGGTTACTGACAAAAGCTACCAGCTCACTTCACCGAGGCCAGGCACCTCGGTGACACGTATCGGTCATCTACTATGACCCCTTGTACCTTCTCACAATATATATATATATATATATATATATATATATGTACCCAATTTCCAAACTTGGACCCTTCTGATTGAAAGTGTGTATATAACATCCCTCTTATCCTGAGTGACTAAAATACCTGGTTCACGTGTATAGCATTGTATCTTAAAAAAATGCATGTTGATTACTGTTGCTCCTGCCTCGCCTCCATGTTGGCTACTGCTGCTCCTGCCTGCCCTCCATGTTGACTACTGTTGCTCCTGCCTGTCCTCCATGTTTGCTACTGCTGATCCTACCTGTCCTCCATGTTGGCTACTGCTGATCCTGCCTGTCCTCCATGTTGGCTACTGCTGATCCTGCCTGGTCTCCATGTTGGCTACTGCTAATCCTGCCTGGTCTCCATGTTGGGTACTGCTAATCCTGCCTGGCCTCCATGTTGGCTACTGCTGCTCCTGCCTGGCCTCCATGTTGGCTACTGCTGCTCCTGCCTGGCCTCCATGTTGACTACTGCTGCTCCTGTACTGGCCTCAAATGACTACTGCTGGACCTCCACTGGCCTCCAATGACTATTGCTGGACCTTCACTGCATTTGTAACCTTTTTCCTGCATAGACCCAGTAATGGTAAGTTTCCTGCATAGACCCTGTAATGGTGAATATTAAAGTCTAGAAAATTGACTTTGAGATATCGAAAAGATAATGATGTTACTGACATGTAGAGTCCTAAATTCAACCAAATACACTACCCCCGTATCATAAAGATACTTTAAACTATGAAATCTGAAGAAATCTGAAATTCGGTCAGACCGAACTTTTGAAAAGTTCGCTCATCTCTAGTGACCTTATCAAACTGAGTATAAGATAATGGGAAAGCTGGGTAAACACATCATACTGAGTAAAAGATGGTGGGAAAGCTGGGTGACCACATTATACTGAGTACAAGATAGTGGGAAAGCTTGGTGGACACATCATACTGAGTACAAAATGCTTAGAGGGCTTGCTGACCTCTATCATACTGATTACAGGATGCTGGGAAAGCTGAGTGATCTTCATTACATTGAGTACAAGATCCTGGGAAAGCTGGGCACCTCCATGATACTGAGTACAAGCTGTTGGAAAAGCTGGGCGACCTCCCTCATACTGAGTGTCAGATGGTGGGAAAGCTGGATGACCTCCATCATACTGAGTATAAGATGGTGAGAAATCTGGTCGACCATATCATACTGAGCATATGATGGTGGGAAAGCTGGGTAACCTCCATCATACTGAGAATAAGATAATGGAAAAGCTGGTTTATCTTTATCATACTAAGTATAAGATGGTGGGAAAACTGGGTGACCCCCATCATACTGACTACAATACAAGATGCTGGGAAACTGGGGTTTCTGTATTTTCACCACAGTTTTTAACAATGTTGCTGTCAAAATCCACCCCCCACCCCACCCCCACCGCCCTTTCCCCTCACCCAGACAGGAAAGCTGAGATGATGAAGTGCAAGGAGGAGATTGAACACAATGCTAACTCAAACAAAAAACATTGCTTTTCTAAAAACAACTGGTCCCTCTTCAAGGGAGGTAGTCTTTTGAACAATCCAATAGACAGGCTTTAGACTGGAGCAAAATAACAATATTGGTGCATATTAAGATAACTGTAGTGTAGCATGTTATCTTTATTCATTTGATTGTGTCTCAGTTTCTTTTGTCTGTATCCTTGAAACTGAGATCTTAGAGGTGGCATCAGAAATCCTTATCTCCCCTGTAACATGTCTGCCAGGGATGTGATGCAAATTTGTATACTTCACTACACTTTAACTCACTTTTATAACATGAGCAGTAATGAAGGATCCTTGGATTGAAATTCAACCTCTATCTGTTCAGGATTTTTAGTAGGAGTTATAATTATCCAACCTAGATTGTCATTCACTGTTCTATTCTGACACAATCTCTCCTTAATATGTGGAGAGGCTATACTGTAGGCCAGTTTGAAAAAGAGAGGCTGCTCTATCTCACTTGATTGGCTGTACTAGAACCGGCTCTACTTTCTTCTTCTCAGTAGAGAGGCTGCGCTCTAGCAAATTTCTCGCTCACCGTGTATGTGCATATTAACCTTTCTTCTCTTTGTCATATCTGGTACACGTGCAGTAACAGTATATAACTTTGTGCAAACATAATAAACCAGTATACACAAGTAAAACACACATTAAACTAGGCCAACAACCAAACACATGCATTACAGTGATCCCCGAGGGACCATGCACAAGGAACTGCCATGAAGCCAATGTATCATTAAAGGGGTACTCCAGCGTGGGGGCACTTTTGCGCTGGGTCCGGGGACGAAGTGGCCGAGGGAAAAGATGTCCACTCACCTCCCCGATTCCAGCGCACCCGAGCACCACGATGCGGGACCCGCCCCTGGAACGGGGGAGGTGAGTGGACGTCTTTTCCCTCGGCCACCTCGTCCCCGATCCCAGCGCAAAAGTGCCCCCACGCTGGAGTACCCCTTTAAAATGCATCTTATTGAACTCCTTGCTGCTCTCCTGAATAGCACATTAGAACATTATACCAGGTACACAGAAACTAGCTGTACCAAATCAGTTAATTTCACATACACCTCAATACAAGTTTTGGTAGTAATGGATATACTGTAGTAAGGCTGTCAGGTTGTAGCGTGTCTCTACATTGGTGTTGGTTCACCTCAGGCCAGGAATCAGACCAGGTTACTGCAGGAAGTGATGTATTCTTACCATCCTGACACAGTGCTCTCTGCTGACACCTCTGTCCATGACAGGAACAGAGCAGAATCAAATCCCCACAGAAAACCTCTCCTGCTCTCCAGACTGGAAAGAATACTTTTTCCTGCAGGACATACAGCAGCTGATAAGTACGGGGAGACAAGATATTTTTTTTTTATAGAAGTAAATTACAGATCTCTGGCACTTTCTGGAACCAATTGATTTAAAAGAAATTTTTTTTGGAGAACTACCCGTTTAAGGTATTTTTATTAGAATATGATAAGAGATTATGGGGGAGATTTATTAAACTAATGTAAAGTAGATTTTTCTTAGTAGCCCCTAGCAACCAATCAGATTCAACTTTTCATTTTTCAAAGACTCGAATGGAAGGAGTAATCTGATTGGTTGCTAGGGGCAACTGAGCCAGTTCTACTTTACACCAGTTTGATAAATCTCCCCCTTTGAGCTCCAAGCTGCAATCTTGCAGTCATTGACAGGTAGGGTACATTGTATCCCTTTGCCTATTGCATTACATCATTTCTAAATTTTTGTTTAGTCACCCTTCAAATCAACATGTACATTCCCACCATGCAATGACGGTGATATTGATTATCTGGTTGTTATATTCTCTGTTAATAGGTAACCCAAATACCTTGACTACAGATAACAAGAGCTATAAAAGAGTGACTTGTTTTCCTAGGAATTATTCTTCTCCAAAACTCCCTGTATACAGAACCTTACAGCTGAGCATTTCCACACGTTTTTTTTTTTTTTTTTTTAAAGCTGACAAACATGAACTTTAAAGTTATGCTTTCGATGGCAATGATTCTTCTCTGTCTTCTTTTGGGTAAGTCACCAATTACATGTATACATACATTTTTGCATTCATTTGTAATCATTTTAAGAGATACTATGCACTATTTTAACATTGCAACTGACTACCATTTTTCTCTTCAATGGTGAGGCAAAAATATTATCTAAAACAATAGAGATTGTTAGCATTGGTCAACAAGTCACTTATTTTATTTTATTTTATTTTTTTTTAATAAATGAACTGTGTGTATTTGTAGGTACTGCAAAGACTAACCCTGCTTCTGATGAAGGAATAGAGGTAAATAAATTGCCTGTACTGTAAAGTTAAATATTAGTTTTTATGGTCTAACATTAGTCATACATTCTAAAGTACTTGCACTAATTTCTTTTATAGAGTCAAAAAGAGGCAGTTTGTAGCCATAAAATTAAAACAAACAGAAAAATTGACTGTTATGAGTAAATTCCTACTATAATCAGCATCACTGCGTTTCACAGTGATCACAATGATCTGACAATTACCTTGAAGTCAGGTGGGTTTCCAATATCAGATTTGCAGTATATAATTTGGTGAAGTGGCCTGCTTACATTCTAAGGGGCCTATTCCACTGGACGATTATTGTTCAGATTATCGTTAAATCGTTCGAATAATCGTTGGGTTGAAATGCAGTTAACGATTAACGACCGAACGAGAAATCGTTGATCGCTTTATAAGACCTGGACCTATTTTTATCGTTGCTCGTTCGCAAAACGTTCGTATTGAATAAGACGTCGTACGGTCCTTCGCAGTAGATACGATAGCGAAGAAGCGAAGAAGAAATGATCGCAAATACGATCATAAGTAACGATTATCGTTCCATGGAAATGAGTGAATGTCTTCAGGTCTTTCGCAATAGTGGTCGTTTGAGATTGTTAATAATCAACGATTATGCGAACGATAATCGTCCAGTGGAATAGGGCCCTAATAGTGGGTCCATCAGTCTTCAGATACAGTGAAAAGGTGATTTACAAACATCCCCCCTTCCCCCTCTGGACTACTCTTTTAAACTATTACATACAAGAAACCAGAATTTTTTTTATTAATATTTTAGATCATTTTCTGTAAAAAGAAAATCTGTACAAAAGGAATTAATATTTGCTCCAATTTTAAATAATAATAATAATAATAATAATATAATAATAATATAATTATTATTATTATTATTAATATTATTATTATTATTATTATTATTATTATTATTATTATTATTATTATTATTATTATTAGGCAGTAGAGTGGCTCAATGGTTAGCCCTGTAGCCTTGCAGCACTGGAGTCCTGGGTTCAAATCCAACCAAGGGTAACATCTGCAAAGAGTTTGTATGTTCTCTCCATGTTTGCGCGGGTTTCCTCCCACACCCAAAAACATACAGATAGGTAAAGTGCTGCGAAATCTGTGTGCACTATACTAATAATAATAATAATAATAATAATAATAAATAATAATACGTTAATGATTTTATACAATGTTGTCAGTAAATATACATCACTATATTAGGACAGGAAAATTGTTATAGTAACAGAGGAAATCTTTTACAGCCTAACTGTGATGTCGGCTCGCCATCAAGATGCCCACGGAACTATGATCCTGTATGTGGCAGTGATCAGCATACATATGACAATGAATGTCTGCTCTGCACAGAAAATATGTAAGCACAATGACTGTTTTCTTCATATTGTCACTGTCTACTGCTAAACATACTGAAAAGCACATGCTGAAAACAATAATGATGGCAACTAGATATGAGAGAAGCAAATTAGACAAATTATGATTTACAGTGAATCAGGCATTAAATTATCTTCGTAGCGATTCACAAATTCACCAGATTTTCTTTGCAGATTCGCTAAACATGGGGGATGCACCTGTTAGCTTGCAGATCTGTCTTTTGGCAGGAACAAGGGATTATCCATAATCTCTACCGCCCGTCCAATCAGCTGTAAACCCCAGTGTGCTCTTAGCACCCCCCCCCCCCCTGCCACATGTGGTGATTCATTTTGTGGAGGCAGCCAGTCAGCTCTGTATAGAGGAGAGCAGGTTGCAGCAGGCAGTTAGAGTAGGGAGAGAAATACAGAGAGATAGGGACAGACAGGAGAGGAGGGTGTATTCTGGGTGATTTTCTATGGGAGCATTGAAGCCATTATCCAGTATACCAAGTCACTGGGTGACCGTTGTTCATTATACCAAAACACTGGGTGCTGGGTGTGCATTATAGGAGGTCACAGTGAACACAGTGTCCATCTTAATAAGTCACTGGGTTCTCATTTACCAATGACTGCTGTCCTGGGAAAAAATTGAAATTACTCCACTGATTCACCAACCTCCACTACTGTCCATGGCGGAAATTGAATGATTGACAGGCTCATTGACATTTTAAAAAATTGACATTTTCCAATTATGACATTGTCACAGAAACATCTGTTGACAAAAATCTCTACTCTGTAATAGCCCGTTTATTGTAGCTACTATAGTTTGCATGTTTTAATAAAAATTTGTTTGTATGCAATCTGTGAATATTTGCGATTTCACAAAACGAATTTCCGAGTGATGCGCTCATCTCTAATGGCAACAATTGCACCAACTCCTCTGTTTTCATGTAATGATTTCTTATATATCAGTATGTATGTACAGTAGTAATCCAATTCTGCTGGTAATGTTGAACAGCTTATTAAGATGGCTCAATTATTTGTAGAGGTGGGCGCTTCCTGAAGCTCCCATCCGTCCTCACTGCATCTGTTTGCATTACAGTAGATTTAAACAACAAATTTTTCTAACATTTTGAAGTAGTAAAATAAAACCATGATTTTTTTTTTCTTTCACCATTTTTTGTTTTCCCTTCTTGACATTTTATCAAATTGGAAAGTTTATCAAGGTTTTGAGAAAAACACCACCTGTCATGTTAGATTAGCCTTGGCAGACCTATAAGCAGTCTATCAATAAGAATGTGAATAAGCAGCTTATCAAAACTCTGAGTATGTTCCTTTCTCATTTAATATCTCTCTTATATTCTTATTTTCAGAAAGAAAAACATACATCTTAAAATTGTCAAGAAAGGAAGATGCTGAAGATTTGGATTGTTATGAGGAAGCCAATATTTTTCCTCAAAATCTAGAGTTCTTGATCAATGACAGGATACAAGTATATTGCATATGAATGTGATTATCTTAAAAAGTCACAAAAAAGGCTAAAAAATAATACTTACCGATAGTGTCCATACAAATAGCCACATGCACGCTTCCATTTTTTTTTTTTTTTTTTGCAACTGATACTTATTTTTTTATAGGTTCCTAATAAAGTACAGTGTGTAGTATTTAGAAAGTTAGGACAAGATATCTTTTAATCTTTCTGTAGATGAGGTCCAATTTTTAAAGACACGTATTGTTTTCCTGATAAATAAAATCTATAATACAAGTAAGTTGTCTACTCATTATTTGATGACTAATGAGAACAATGAGTAATTTGTCATTGTTTACTTATTTTTATTAAAAAAATGTTTTGAGTGGAATAGAACCTATGATTCTCAAAAGTATCAGTTAGCTGTCATCTTATTAAAGGGTAACTATCAGCAGGTAAGACAAATCTAACCTGCTATTACAAAATTGCTCCGTTTTAATTTTAGTTATTGGTACAATAGAGAAAACTGCTTGTGAAGGTGTACATAGAATTAAAGTGCTGGGCTTGCAAGGTTCTATTTTTATTGCCATGGCAAAAGGTAAACTGAAAGTATTTAAACTGAAATTAACAATTCTACCTTCTGAATCACGGTTACACATTACTTACACTACATACACTGTATACAGTAAACAGTTTTCACATGCAAAATTTTTTATTAGATATATATTTAACCCCTTAGTGCTGCAGCTAGTTTGGGCTTTCATGACCAAGCTACATTTTCAAAATCTGACCTGTCTCACTTTATACGGTAGCGTTGTGATGCATTAATGTATGCTAGCGATTCTGAGATGACATATTGGTAAAATTTGGTCACTATCTTGTGTGTTTTTGTTAAAAACATCAATTTATCATGAAAAACGATAATTAATGTTTCCTGTTTTTTAAATATCAAACATACGCTATTCAGCATGCTGTAAAAATGTCATAATTTTTGTATTCTCTGGGTTACTACTGTTATGTCGATACCAAATTTGCATAGTTTTTTTTTTATTATTACCACTTTGGCCCAATAGAAACTATCTTCCTAAAAAAAGGATAAAAACTGTCGCCACATTGCAAGATCCATAATGTTCCTATCTTTCACACAACAGAGATGGCTTTGGGCTCATTTTTTTTTATACCAAGTATTACATATATATGACGTTTTAACCTCTTTTATGGCGTATTTTCGGAAGCAGATTGATGAACACCAACAATTCAGGTGCTTTTTTTCCTTTTTTTCTTCTACAGCGTGTATTATATATATATATAATTGATAAAATGGTTTTAAAGATTGGCTCGTTATGGAAGTGGCAATACCAGACAAGGTTTTATGTTTTCTACAGGGTTTATGTAATATTTTATTATGTATAGGGAATACAATTCTTTTTTTATTATTGGGGGGATTTTTGTGTGTGTTTTGGTGCAAACATTTAGTTTTTTTTTTCAATTTTACACTAGTGTACATTACTGTACACTAGTATACACTAAGCACTTGATCACTGTTACAATACACTGCACTACTACAGTAGTGCAGTGTATTGCCTATGTCAGCAACGAGCTGACAGGCAATCTTCACAGCCATACCTTTCGTATGGCTGTGTAGAGGCTTCACCCTGGCAATCCCGGGGGCCTTCAGATATGACTTGACAGCAGCATATAATGGGTTAAAACTAACCAGAGTGGTGAATTACCTCTCCGGCTAGTTGCAGCAGATCAGCTGTCATGCTCCTGCGACGGTATAATTTATTCTGTCCCTGCCGTAAAAAGCAGACGGGGACAGAATAAAGCCCAATAGTGACCACCATGAAAAGCCGATACGGCGGTCACTAAGGGGTTAAGTTATTTTACTATTACCATTGAACTGATACTGTAACCAAATAAAAGGTATAAGACAATTAACTAGAGATCTGGTTATTAAAGGGAAACTCTGGACGGGACACTTTTTCAATATGCCTGGGGAAGGGGTGGATGAAAACAAAAAACATTCACTTACCTTCCTGGCTTCAGACCTGGTGCCCGCAGTTTGCCACTTCGGCCCCTGGATGCTTACTTGTGGTGAGAAGTTGAATAAATCCCGGCACTCGCTTGTGTTCACTGCTTCAAAGGATGTTTATTACATCAACGCTGCACGCGTATCGACCACACTGGTCTTTATCAACAACATGCTTGTCAGTGGTGTAAGAATTCACAAAATTAAAAGAGACTGTGGATTCTCATCTAACAACGTTCCGTAAAGATATTGAGACCAAGAAGAGAAATAAATACTTACGTGACTTGGAAGACTACATCAACCATCGTGTATACAGATGGCAAGATCCATCCTTTCGTGCTCAAGGCTTTTCCAGGAGAAGAGGCGGGGGTTCCCGCTCATCAAGCTCAAGCAAGAAATAGCAATATCCCCAGCGCCCTTTTCAGAGGGGACGTCCACGCCAACCAACCGAAAGACCCGCCGAGGGGGATGGAAACACCCTAGGAACATCCAGCGGAGTGACGACGCGGTCCCAGGTATGAACCAGTCACTAGTGATCAATATTTCCTCTGTATCATTGTCACCGGCTCAGATCAAGATCCTTGAGAAGTGGCTGTCTTTTAACACCATTGAACATTTTGACACCTTTTCAATGGATATTGATCTATCCCGGCTATTCCGCAATATAAGACTTAAGACTTTCTTCGGCAAAATGGACAAGGACCCTTCAGTCCAAGTGGATGACAGTTCTGATTTATTACGTTTAAGTGACCTGGGACTTAGGAATCGTAGTGCAACCAACCCTCCTAAAACTGATCACGCCACAGAGACTTTTGTCAAATTAGTCCAATCTGAAGCGGACAAATTCAGAAGAGTCTATGAGAGGGGTATGCACCACGTTCAAGGGAATTTCTCCAAGGATGAGTTTGAGGCTTTGAACTCACCGGCCGATTAGACCGGCCATTCCGTGACCCGGCCGGGCCACGGAACGGCCGGTCTCTGGCCGGATCATCTCGGCTAGTACTTGAGAACCGGCCGGATGATCTTTCCGGCCGCAGAGCTCTGAAGCATCAGAGCTTCCCATAGCGCACAGTGAAGCGAGCGGCCAGAGCCGCTCGCTTCACTGTGTGAACTGAAAGGGCTGAAATGTCAGTTATTTGCGGCCCCGTATGGGATCCCGGCCGAAGCGTATACGATGTGTATACGCTCCAGCTGGGATCCCATTGAAAGTAAGGCATTGTTCCACCGCGCCAAAAGTACGGCCGTTGTTGCCATCGGCAACAACGGCTGTACTTTTACGTAGTGTGATCAAAGCCTTAAGGGAGAAAAATTGTATTGTTAAACCTGCAGACAAGGGGGGATCTATTGTCGTGATGGATATTGATATGTATGTCAGAGAGGTATACCGACAGTTATCAGACACTAATACATATAAACGCATTTCCAGCAACCCAGTGAATGCCATAAGACAGAAAATTGATACTTTGGTTACCAAATACTCTGACATCGGGATCATCGATACACATTTAGCACAATACCTCATCAACAGAACACCCTGAACACCAGTACTATATATCTTGCCAAAAATTCATAAACAGTTGGATGATCCTCCGGGTCGTCCAATCGTTGCCTCCACAGATTCCATCTTGAGTCCGTTAGCCATTGTGTTAGAGAAAATACTTACCCCTTTAACTAGACAAACCTAGTCGTTCTTACTGGATACAGGAGATTTTCTACAAAAAATTAAAAATATGGGTTCAGTCTCTAGCGATAGCTGGCTCGTGACGATTGACGTAGAGAGTCTGTACACGTCGATCACTCACAAGAAAGGTATCGGAGCAGTAAGAGTTACTCTTACAGTCTGACTACACCTCTGAACAATGCCAGTTTTTTCTAGAATTAGGCTAGGTGTTACATGAAAACTATTTCTTGTTTGGTGATTCCTTTTATGTCCAACAGAGGGGCTCGGCGATGGGGTCCAATGTGGCCCCCCCATATGCGTACATGGCTTTTTTTGAGGATAGATTTGTCTACACCCACAGTGTTTTTTTTTACGCCATGCAAGGTTTTGGTAGCGCTTTATTGATGATGTCATTTGCATATGGGAGGGGCCACTGGACTCACTCTTTGAGTTCCATTCTGATCTTAATAAAGTGTGGGAAGAATTAAATTTCACCATGACACATGATCAGCACCAGGTACATTTCTTAGATACCACAGTTTTGAAAAGATCAGATGGGACACTTTACACTGACCTATACCGTAAAGAAACAGACAGAAACAGCCTGTTACACTATTCGAGTGGACATCCACATGCTATAAAGAAATCCATACCCACTTCACAAATTGATAGAGTCAAGAGAATAGTTACAGATTCACAAACATGTGAACTCTGAGAATCAGAGATGGAAGATCACTTTTCAGCGAGGGTACACCAGCGGCCACCAGGAGACGGGGGGCACAGACTGTGGGTACGCTCAGGGTGGGGAGGTTACATAGAACTGGTGACCTCCAGGGCGAGGGGCACACAGTGGGCGGTGCTGCTGTCAGAGAGGCAGACAGCTGCAGTGTCTCACTGTCCTCCCTCACTTCAGTGGACTGGGTTAGAAGCGCTAACCCAGCCCATTGAAGAGATGGAGGACACGTGATGCCGTCTCGGAGGGTCGGGGCCAGGAGCAGGGAGCGGTGTCGGAGTGGACTGAGAGCTGATGATTCTATGCAATCCGTGGGGGTGGGGGCACCTAGATAACAGCAAAACTGTGCAGAATCCGTAATAAATTTATATTGGAAAGATGGAAAGCTACGGGTGGGCAATGTATTAATGCAAAAATAATTTGGGGGGGGAATACCCCTTTAACAGAGATTATGAGATTAGTCATTTACATTAATTTATTCATTTTGTTCTGATATTTGTTGTTTCTCTTTTCATTCTCTGCCACAAGGCGGTCCTCCATGATTAGCGAATCCTAGATACGAGAGTGCATATACGTCACTTACTATGTGTTGACACTCCATCCATTGATATTTCACTACATGTGTTTGTTTATGTTTATTTTGGTTACTATGGTACCTATTATGACGTCACAGTTTGGCGCTAGATTACAGGTATTTAAATGTACGTTACACCACTGAGAAGCATGCTGTTGATAAAGACCAGTGTGGTCGATACGCATGCAACGTTGATGTAATAAACATCCTTTGAAGCAGTGAACACAAGCAAGTGCCGGGATTTATTCTACTTCTATGTGACTTATTGCCACGAGAACTGCGCCACAAAAATATACGGAGTGTCGGTTGATTGAATCTCTTGTTCCTTGTGGTGAGAAGGGACCTGAAATGTGACGTGACTGACCCAATCAGCCATTCAGTGGCTGTAGCAGTGTCCTGCCTTTGCCGCTGAATGGCTGAGCAGGCCTTCCACATCACGTCTTTGGTCCCTTTTCACCTTTGGGAAAGTGAAACTGCAGCATTGTGAACAGGTGATTATGTGGATAGCGGATAATGAGTCCAGTAACTTATCCACCAACCAGTCTTCCACGCAGTCCACCCACGCTAGCCAAGGGAGTGGAACCCTTGCTTCAGCAGCTCAGCCTCCTTTCCCACAGCCTGGCCCCTCCAGGGAAAGGAGGGATTCAGATCCACCACCATGCTCCCAGGAACTCTTTTCTGGACCCTTCCCTGAGTCTGAGCAACCGTAGAAGTCGATCACGCAGTCAGTGGGTGATGAGAGTAGGCACTTGCAAGCAGGGTATGAAGAGGTGTCTGATGATGATGATGAGACCCGGTTGGCAAACAGTGATGTTGTTGTCATGGATGTAACTCAAAGTGGGGAGCAGAGTGAGGAATTGGAGGAAGAACTGGTGGATGAGGACGAAGTGACTGACCTGAGCTGGGTGGATAAGCCTAGTGAAGACAGTGCTTCTGAGGGGGAGGCAAGTTTAGTCACAGGACCAGTTGGAAGAGGAAGAGGGGTGAGCAGAGGAAGAAGAAGGGCCAGAGCAAATAGATCAGCAACTGTTTCACAGAGTCAAACTCCCGTGGTCAGGCTAGATCTTTAAAGAAACTGTGGATGACCGACGGACTGTAGTGTGCAACCTGTGCCACGCTAAGATCAGCAGGGGAACCACCACTACCAGCCTAACCCCTACCAGAATGCTCAGGCATATTAGTGCTAAACACCTCACTCAGTGGCACCAAGGCCGTTCAGTTACTGCAACTCACACCCCTGCTCCTTCCCCTGCTTCACATGCTGGCACTGTCAGTCCCCCCGCCAGGGCCCCAGGCACGAGCGGCTCCCGCTTTACACCCACCCTTTCACCTCCACTATGCTCCAAACCGTCTAGCAAGGTGTCCAAGCGCAGCGTTCAAATGTGCCTACAACAGACCTTTGAACGGAAGTGCAAATACACTGCCACTAACCCACATGCACAAGCCCTAAATGTGCACATAGGCAAATTGCTGAGCCTGGAGATGCTGCCCTATTGGCTGGTAGAGACAGAGGCTTTTAGGAACCTCATGGCAGTGGCTGTCTCTCAGTACTCTGTCCCCAGCCGCCACTACTTTTCATGGTGTGCCATCCCAGCCCTATACTAGCACGTGTCAAATAACATAATCCGTGCCTTGACCAACGCGGTCAGTGACAAGGTCCACCTAACGACGGACACGTGGACAAGTGCCGGCGGGCAGGGACTCTATATCTCCTTGACGACACATTGGGTTAACTTGGTGGAGGCTGGGACAGAGTCTGACCCTGGTTCCGCTCATGTGTTGTCCACACCGAGGATTGCGTGGCCTACCTCGGTCGCGGTCTCTCATTATTTGTATACCTCTTTATCCTCCTCTTCTTCCTCCTCCTCTCAATTACCCTCCATGAGCACGTCGCCTTAATTTGGTAGCGCTAGGTGCATCAGCACTGCAGTGGGTAAGCGCAAACAGGCGCTTACCCACCGCAGCTGAGCATAGGCGACAAGAGGCACACCGCCCAGGAGCTGTTGCAGGGCATCACGGCGCAGACCGATCTTTGGCTCGCGCCTCAGAACCTCAAACCAGGCATGGTAGTGTGTGACATAGGGCGGAACCTAGTGGTGGCTCTACAACTCGGCAGCCTCACACATGTGCCATGCCTTGCCCACGTGTTCAACCTAGTGTTGCAGCGGTTTCTTAGGACCTACCCCAATTTGGCTGACTTGCTCACCAAGTCAACCCCAGATTCTGCCACCCTTAGGGCAGTGCAAAGATGCTTGCAACTGCCAGCTTACCGACTGCTTGCGACATTCCCACGCGGTGGAATTTCACCTTCCAGATGGTAGCCAGGGTTTGCCAGCAATACAGAGCCATTGTGGAATCCCAGATGTCAACCTCGGCAAAAAGCGCTAGTCAGATCAGTGAGCTTCCTCAAATCTACAATTAGGAGTGGACGTGGATGTCTGCTATCTGTCAGGTACTGGGCCCCTCTGAGGAGTCAACACAAATGGTCAGCGGCAATGCCGCCATTATGAGCCTCACCGTCCCGCTGCTGTGTCTGCTTCAAACCTTTCTGCTCAGACTGAAGTCTGAGACTTTGCCTCTGTCTCAGGAGACAGGGAAAGAACATCCGCCGCTAGATAGCCAGACCACCCTCACGTCTGTTTCTCAGCACGAAGTAGAGGAGGAGGAAGAGGAGCAGACTGCTGCCACGATTGAAGAGGGTACCCATGCTCAATCCTTAGCTGTTGAGCGTGTATGGCCTGAAGAGGAGGAATTGGTGGAGTAGGAGGAAATTGAGAGCCAGCCTATTGAGGAGAGAGAATTCTTGCATGTCTGGATCCTGGCGCACATGGCTGACTTTATGTTAGGCTGTCTTTCCCATGATCCTTGGGTTATTTTTTTTTTTTTTACAGCACCGATTACTGGCTGCTCACCCTCCTGGACCCTCGGTACAAGCAAAGCTTTTCCTCTCTTATTCCTGCCGAGGAACACAGTATGAGAGTGAATCAATATCAACAGGCCCTGGTGCAGAAGCTGAAAATTTACTTCCCATCTGACACCACTATCGCCAGAAGATGTAGTTCTGTGGTCCAAAAAGCAGTGGAGAGGCAGTGGGGTGGAGCAGGCAGCTTGTCAAGGGGCAGGGGGACACTCTCCAGGGCCTTTGACAGTTTCATGGCACCCCAGTAACACTTTGTCACCCGACCCCAGTATAGAAAGAGTTGGGGGGAGGCCTTCAGAAAGATACCAACGTCCTTTACGATCACTCTGCTACATACAACTATTGGGTTGAAAAGCTGGATAAGTGGCCCGAACTGGCATTTTACGCCTTGGAGGTGCTGGGCTGCCCTGCCGCTAGCATGTTGTCAGAGCGGGTCTTCAGTGTAGCTGGTGGAATCATCACTGATAAGCGTACCCACCTGTCAACTGACAGCGCTGACAGGCTGATGTTTATAAAAATGAACACAGCCTGTATTTCACCTGAATTCAACTGTTCACATGGGGAAAGCAGCTCAACATGAGGATTCTTCTTATATCCTCCCCTCCTCCTCTTCCTTCTCCTCCTCCTCCTTCAATTCTCAGCCAACGGCCAATTTTTCTTTCGCCATGCTGTGTCTGGCATAATCTCTGGGAGGCTCACTTGCTACCGCTTCTACCCTGGTCACTCTGTCATCACCGCCATGCTGTGTCTGGCATAATTTTTGGGAGGCTCACCTGCTACCGCTTCTATCTTGGTCACTATGTCATCACCGCCATGCTGTGTCTGGTCTGGCATAACTTTTGGGAGGCTCACCTGCTACTGCTTCTATCTTGGTCATTCTGTCATCACTGCCATGATGTGTCTGGCGTAATTTTTGGGAGGCTCACCTGCTACTGCTTCTACCTTGGTCACTCTGTCATCACCGCCATGCCGTGTCTGGCATAATTTTTGGGAGGCTCACTTGCTATCTTAGTTTTAATAGTTCCCTGTGTTCTCACTGCCAATTTTGAATTGGTTCATATGCTCTCTCTGTTTTAATGGTTCCCTATGTTGTCACTGCCATGCTGTGTCAGGCAAAATTTGGGGGTGGTTCATATGCTACCTCTGTTTTAATGGTTCCCTCTATTCTCACTGCCATGCTGTGTCCGGCTAAATTTTTAGGTGGTTCATGTGCTACCTCTGCTTTAATAGTTCCCGGTGTTCTCAATGCCATGTTATTGCCCAGAATTTGGCGTAATGGTTCAATTAGGCAGCCTCAGAGGCATCCATGCATGCTGCACCTGCTGTTTCCAGTCCATTTCCGTGGTGTTTCCATCATTTTCTGAGGTCTATAGGTTTTCACACAACCTTTCCTGGGCCGAGCTTGGGTCCCCTGCAAAAATTTTCGAGTTTCCCATTGACTTCAATAGGGTTCGTTATTTGAAACGAGCACCCAAGTATCGGGAAATATTCGTCTCGAGAAACAAGCACCCGAGCATTTTAGTACTCGCTCATCACTAAATTAAACATAAAAATCCACTGGTCTTTGAAGTAGTGCACTGAATCTGATGTATTCCTCAGGACACTGATACTCGAGGACTGAGTAGCCCAATGCATGATTGAGGATGAGCATGTTTGCTCAACACTAGTCATTACGTATTGGAAACCCAAAAGTCGCTTGAACCATGTCCAAGCAATAACAGAAAATCCATTCAGGATATACAGTAATATTTTGTATGTGTTTTTATGGGGGGACTGTTTTTTTGTTGAAATAAAATTTAATTATTCAATTTATTTTTGTGGACAATAAATTTCTTTGGGGTTTTTTGTAGGTGTTATATTGGATTGTTAAAATCTCAATTTGTGTTATTTGAGATAAAGTTTGATGTTCTTATGTAGGTGTAATTTATACAGTAATATCAAACATAATTAAAGGGAAACTATAAGCAGGTTCCTTCATACATTCATACAGAGCTGCAGATCCCGGTACCGATCTTTTTTCTGTCCTCCATGGCATAGTTTTTGAGTAAATAGATCTAAATCTAATATACTAATTAGCCTGTATGGTGCATTCCACTTTATAGCTAAGCTGACTTGGATATAAACATATATCCCTGATTTATGTTTTCAAACTATATTTAAAAAAAAAGGGGGGGGGGGGGGCAAGTGCACAGGTTCATTATTTGCCCCAAGGGCCGTAGGGCTCCTCTGTAGATGCAGCACTGCGTACTCTATCTAGCATTGCATAGTTGCCCCTTGGATGTGACTTATTATGGGACTTTTGGTTCATTTTGTGCATGGAGCAGAGCCTTAGTTACGTATCTGCATAAATATCATAGATTGAAGGCTAGCCATATATATGTCACATACCCCTTTCTTTAGTAATCAAGTTAATGATGGACGAATTGTATATGCTATAAAAATGATTAATCACAAAACAGTAGTGAGCAAATAGTGAAACATTCGAATATTCGATATTTGTACGAATATCTCCCAAATATTCAATCCCATTAAAGTCTATGGGAACAAGTATTCGATTATTGTAAAACATCTACTTGACCACTTGGAGGTAAAAACCGGAAGCTGGGGGATTTGAACGCTTATCGAATATTTATCGGATATTCAGTGAACTATTCGATAGATCAAATACCTTACTATTCGATCGAATATCTGTCTTTAACAATGGTAACAATGTGCTTGAATTTACTATATTAAGTGCAAATACAGTTTGCTACAGAAGTATTAGCATTCTATTTACATTTTTACCGTTCTCTTCCTAAATGGCCACATGATGGCACTGTTCAATCAGTAACAAAATATACTTTGTAAGAAGTGAAATAATACACTGGCAAACAACTAAATGTAGAAGAAAATCTCTTAGCTGTTCCTTATGTAATGTAAGTAAAATTGCATAAACCGCTATTTCCTTATATAATATCCTCAATTGAAATAATTCATTTTAGCTACAAAATGGTTCAGACATCTGCAGCAGATTACAGAAGATTACGTAGACTAGATGCGAGTGTAAGAAACTACTAGTATCAGATCTGTATGGGTTTTAGCTTTTGAATGTGGGCAAAATTATTTTCAGAAGGTCGTGAAGCAGAGATCTAGGTGAGTAACTGAAACGCAATATTTGTAAAAGTTGAATAAGGTTCCTTTCAATAATGACTCCTTGTTTACATACGAGTGAAATATCTTTTAAGTATGATATTTACATAGGTATCAAGTTGTAATAATGATAAAGGAATTTTTCAGATAAAAAATTGATTGTCTATCTACAGGATAGGCTTTTAATAGTTGATCAGCAGGGTGCCGATATCGGCACTCCCGCTGATCAGCTATTAGGCGTCTGCAGTACATTCGGGACACTGTTGGCTGGGGATAGGTTATCAATACTTTTTTCCTGAAAATGCCCTTTAACTACAACAGCAAATTTTGTTATTACAGTTTTGTCAAGATGTTTTCTAAACTGCCATGTAAAAGCAACATTTACTATCTAAAGAATATTATTAACCCTTTAAGGACCGCGTTTTGCATTTTCATTTTTTCCCCCACGCCTTCTACAGGGCCAGGTGAGCACTTGCTTTTTTTTTTTTTTTTTTTTTTTTTTTAGGAACAGGTGTACTTTGTATTGGCCACTATGGTATTTCAATCTACCATAAATTACCCTCAAATTTCATTTATGGTGAAATTGGGGGAAAAATACAATTCTGCAAATTTTGTTTGCGGGGTTCCGTGTTTATGTAATGCACTTTACAGTAAAATTTACATGATAACATTATTCTAAAGGTCAGTCTGAATACAGCAATATGCATGTGTATATATCTTTTCTAATGTTTTACTCTTTTTTAACAGAATTTTTTTTTTCCACCTTTGGGGCTGTATGGGGTGTCATTTTTTTGTGCCATGATCTCTAGTTTTTATTAGTACCAAATTTGTGTAGATTGGAAGTATTGATGACTTTTTGTTATTATTTTTATTTATGTAATAAAAAAAAAAAATCAGTAATCCTGGCATTTTTATTGTTTTTTGTTGACACAGTTCACTGTGTGGGAATAATATAGTTTTATTTAAAAAAAAATCTTACAATTACGCATGTTACAGTATATAATACGTTTATTTATTTATTTATTTAGAAATGTTTTTATAAAATGGGAAAGGAGGGTGATTTAAACATTTATTGGGGCAGGGGCTATGGCATATAATTTAAAACTTTTTAAAATTTTACAATAGAGGACTAACATTTTTACGTTATGCCATAGCATAACATTGATCAGTATTATCTGCGATCAATGCATATAGCCTGCCAGTGGCAGACTCTATATATGGATTGCTGATCTGACTATGGGGAGGAAGGTAAGAGACCTCCGTCAGTTAGTTACAATGATCAGAACAGTGACAGGAGCGTAGCTCGTCATTAACAGTGAGGACCTGGCTGCTGATAGCAGCCGGTCCCCACATGCTATGAAGTGAGCTCAGCTCCTGAGCTCACTTCTTTTCACAGCTGGACCCACTGGGGTACAGGTACGTCATTGGTCTTTATGTGACAGGCTCCCGTAATGTACCGGTATAGATAGAGATTTGTAGATTTACTAACCACATCTTCTAGAGTTTTTTACAGGTATCTACTACTTATTCAGTAAAGTAATATTTTTCATGTTTTCATGTTTTCCCCCTACTTACTTTAGATTGTGTCACCTTGTTCTTATGTTCAGTTTCTCATCAAAAACACTTCCCTCCTGAACCTT
This sequence comes from Dendropsophus ebraccatus, assembly GCF_027789765.1. NCBI lineage: Eukaryota > Metazoa > Chordata > Amphibia > Anura > Hylidae > Dendropsophus > Dendropsophus ebraccatus. The sequence goes on along the minus strand of NC_091454.1, from coordinate 57,709,991 downwards.
GTTTAGTCCTTTAACATATTAAACCCTAATGCTCTGTTTGGTCAAAAATGATAGAATTTGAAATTTGATATTTTTTAAAACATTCATTATGCGGTTCTGAAACGTATGATTAATATACTTTTCCTCATTTGAGGGGTTCTTACTATAGATAGTTTTTTTTTGTTGTTTACTTTTTGCTCAACTTTTTTTTTTTACACTAGTACTGGTCAGTCAAAAATGACCAACAGCCTTTTATATTAATCGCCAGTCATTTTTTGAGAAAAATAAAAGTTATAATCTCATTTTGGACTATATATTGCATATACTACTGTTTATCAATTTATCTAGGTCCTTTTCATCCATGCAGATTTACACACAGATACTGCAGATGAAATTGCTTTCAATATAGTAACATGCAAAATGTTTTTCCTGTATCCTATTTACCCTGCTGTTCATATAGAAATAGTTCAATTCAGTTGTCAACATTTCACATTGTAAATTAAAAGATTTTCTTATTTTCCTTGTCCTTAAAGGACAAAATGTTACATGCAACAATTTTTTCACATCATACCAACTCAGGCAGATGTTGCCGAAAAAAAAAAAAAATGACCATGCTGGGTAGTGTTAGAAAAAATAAGCTAGAACTGCTGCAAGGTATCCTCAGTAAGAGAGACGTTTATGGTTCTATGTTTTATTTTACTAAGGATACAACAGTAATTTCTTACGTTCCCATAAAACACAAACATGTCATTTTGATGACCACAACGCACCATGGTAGTGCAATCAGTAATCGAGTCGACAGAAAGCCAGACATGATTTTACATTAAAATGCCACAAAAGGGGCAATTGATACTCTAAATCAACTCATAGGCATTTATTCCTGTAAACACAAAAAAATTATTGGCCTATGGCCGTTTTTTACTTGATGTGCCGGCATGCAATACATTTGTGTTATGGAGTGAAATACACCAAAATTGGAACAAAAATAATCACTGGTTAGACCATATATCTAAGAAAAAAAGTAACAACTAGAAATCATGGAGCTGCAGCCATTGTCCACAGGATCAAACAGCATGCTAAAGAAAGTGATCCACCAGCAACGCAACCAGCCTAAAATGGAAATAATGCACATTCTGTCCCACATCAAGTAATCACGAAAAAGGGATATTTTGCAGTTGTGCAAAGTACTTGTAAATTATACTTGTGACAAATGCAAACAGTATTTACCATTTTATCATGTCGGCGATCGGCCTCTCCCTCTAATAGCCGCGGTCAAGTGCTGCAGAAAGCAGTCGGGATTGCAGCAGTTCAAAGCGGGGTCGCGGTGCGGCCCCCCTCTGAACTCCTCTTCCGGACATATGCCATACGGGTGCGACATATGTCCTTAAGAGATTGAAGGGATAACCCAGTGCTACAAAAACATGGCCACTTTCTTTCAGAGACAACACCACTCTGGTCTCTAGTTCAGGTGCGGTTTGCAATGAAGCTCCATTCACTTTAATGCAATTGAGCAGCAAAACCCCGCCCAAGCTGGAGACAAGAGTGGGGCTGTCTCTTGAAGAAAGTGGCCATGTTTTTGTAGCGCTGAATAACCCCTTTAACTAATTTCTACATCAGCTCTTCATGGGAAAAAGTATCAAAGGTTTTGCTGATGTCCAGATAGGGGGTATTTACAGCACACCTTTAATCCAGCACTTTTGTGACATAATCAAAGACATTTATAAGATTAGTTTGACATGATCTGCCCACAATAAAGCCATGCTGGGTTGGAATTATTATTTTTATTATTACTATTACTACTACTACAGATAAGCTAACTACTTATCTGTAGTTACTTCTACAGATAAGATAAATTAAGCTAACTGGCCTGTGGTTACTGGGCTCTTCCCTACTACTCTTCTGGTGGATGGGTATAACATTGGCCATTCTCCAATCATCAAGGACATCTCCTGTTAGAATAAATTAAAGTCTCCAAGATCACAACATGTAGAAAGAAATTATATATAATATATATATTTCTTTTTACATTAATACTTTGGATTGAAACCACAGAAGCTGTGAAAACCTTTCCATTATAATTTTGCCCTGTGAGCTCCACTACTCATTTTGGCTGAGAGTGACAAAAAGACTGACAGAAATAGTATCTTAACGTGAAATAGCATAAAAAGATGTTGTGGGAAAATAGGTTATAGTCCCTAGGGGACTTATATATACAATCATTAGATTGCATATACTGATCAGCATTATGCCATTGCTTAGCATTGACCAGTATTATTAGTAATGGGCACATAAAGTTTGCCCTGCACATATTAAAACCCCTTCACAACATAAATGTACATACAGATTCCTACTGCACAGGGCATCAACAGTAGGAACACACACACACACACACATATATATATATATGTATATATATATATATATATATATATATATATATATACACGTACATTGCTGACGTGAAGGGGTTAAACAAGTCAATTTTCTAATGACAAAATCTCTTTAAGGCCAAAAAAGTGGCTACAGAATTAAAGGGTCTATAATGTAAAACTCTTTGGGCAGAGATCCAGTGTGTGATCTACCCCTGCTTCCTAATGCCCAGTTACACTGGGAGGGTCAGATGGTGCTGACGTGCTTAATGGCCCACGAGCCATTTATTACACTAAACACTAAGGCATATAAAACAGTTTACAATTGAGACATACTGTAACAGGGAAACTTACAGATACGTAACACATAAGGGGTAATATGAAAGTTATTGCCCTTACTCTTTTCAGATGAAGAGAAATCACGCAATCTTGTTGCTCAGGCTAGGTGCAATAGATCTGAGCAGGTTTCATAGAACAGAATTATTTAGCCATAGGCTGAGCACCAACAGCTGTAAGCCTGTCCCATTACTTTGCCATTTGCCATGTATACTGTTATTAAGAACCAAGCAGCGGTGGTATTTATAGGGGTTGTCCAGCTGGGACTCTTTTTTTGGGAATGCCAGGTGTGTAAGAACAGTTACATTCACTTACCCCTATAAAATTGGCACATATGACTCCACACTGCTCTCCTAATCTGTGTTTTCATTTTTTTCAAGAAGTTTAACACTTCCCATTCACTTAATACTTTTGCTTTTGCAATTTTAGATATGCACCTGTCCAATATTCTTCACACAGAACAGTTGTTCATCCTATTCTTCTAGCTGCCAGGCTTGTTTTTACTCAGAAATGGAAGTTCCAAACTCCTCCCTCCATGGATTGTTTGTAAAACCAACAAATTATTTTGAAAAACCTAAAGTGACTCTGTATTTACAATCTGTCCCCCCTAAACCGCTTGTACCTTCTTATAGCTGCTTTTAATCCAAGATCTGTCCTGGGGTCCATTCTGCAGGTGATGCAGTTATTGTCCTAAAAAACAACTTTTAAACTTGCAGCCCTGTGTCAAACTGGCGTGGCCTAGAGTGTCTGTGCCCTAGGCTTGCACCCCCTCTCTATCCCTCCTCCCCATCCTCTTCATCATTAGGAATGCTCCAGCCAGGTATTTTCCTATTCCTCACTGCACAGGTGCCTTAATGATCCAGCCCATGTGCCGTGCTTACACAGGTTATGAATAGTTGAAAATCTGCCTGGAGTATTCCTAATGATGAGGAGGGTGGGGAGGAGGGACAGAGAGGTTGTGCCTGCCTAATGCACAGACACTTTAGGCCATGCCAGTTTGACACAGGGCTGTAAGTTTAACCCTTAGGGGACACAGCCAGTTTTCATTTTTGTGTTTTCGTTTTTCCCTCCTTGTGTATATAAGGCCATAGCGCCTGCATTTTTCCACCTAGAGACCCAAATGAGCCCTTATTTTTTGCGCAGCTAATTGTACTTTGCTATGGCAGATGTAATTTTTGCCTAAAATGTGCCGGGAAACCAGAAAAAAATTATATGTGTGGTGAAATTGAAAAAAAAAAATGTTTTGTTTTTTTTTTATTTGGGGGGGGGGGGGGAGTTGTTTTTACTCCGTTCGCCCTGGGGTAAAACTGACTCGTTATATATGTTCCTTAAGTTGTTACGATTACAACGATATGTAACATGTATAACTTTTATTTGATTTGATGGCTTGTAAAAAATTAAAACCTTTTAAAGAAAATATATGTTCCTTAAAATCGCTCCATTCCCAGGCTTATAGCGCTTTTATCCTTTGGTCTATGGGTCTGTGTGAGGTGTCATTTTTTGCGCCATGATGTGATCTTTCTATCGGTACCTTGATTGCGCATATATGACTTTTTGATCGCTTTTTATTACAATTATTCTGGATTTGATGCAACCAAAAATGCAAAATTTTGCACTTTGGGATTTTTTTGTGCTGACGCCGTTTACCGTGTGAGATCAGGAATGTGATTAATTAATAGTTCGGGCGATTACGCATGCGGCGATAGCAAACATGTTTGTTTATTAATTAATTTATTTATTTTTATTTATAAAATGGGGAAAGGGGGGTAATTCAGACTTTTATTAGGGGAGGGGATTTTGTGTTATTAAAAATACATTTTTCTTTTACTTTACACATATACTAGAAGCCCCCCTGGGGGACTTCTAGTATATGTACTCTGATCTCTCATAGAGATCCATGCAGTATAGTTATACTGCATGAATCCATGAGATCGGTGTTCTATTGCTTTTGGCTGCTGCAGCCAAAAGCAATAGAATGCCGAGCCGGGATCAGCGCCATTACGGCGCAGACCCCGGCCCGGGATGGATGCGGGGATCGCCCCCCCGCAATCGCGCCGCAGAGGGGCGATCGCCCCACTAGACCACCAGGGATGGATATGAGCAAGTATTTAGAAGCAGCTGTCAACTTTGACAGCTGCTTCTAAGTACTTAATTAGTGGGCACGGCGATCGGACCGTGCCCACTAATAGCCGCGATCCCGGGCTACATGCGGCACCCGGGATCGTGGCAGTTCAGAGGAGGGTCGCCGCGCGACCCCCCCTCTGAACTCCCATAGCGGCACGAGGACGTTCAGTAACGTCCTGGTGCAGCTATGGGTTAAAAGTTGTTTTTCAGGACAATAACTGCATCACCTGCCAAACAGACCCCAGGACAGATCATGGATTAAAAGTTTGGATTAAAGTTTGGGTACAGAGTCACTTTAAAGGGATAGTTCACAAAGAGAATTCTTTTAAATCAACTGGTGCCAGAAAGTGCCAGAGATTTGTAATTTATTTCTAATAAAAAATCTCAAGGTCAAGTGCTCCGGTACTCATCTGCTGCTGTATGTCCTGAAGGAAGTTGTATTCTTTACCGCCTGGAGACTGGAGAGCAGGAGAGGTTTTTTTCATGGGCATTTGCTGCTGCTCTAAACAGTTCCTGTCATTGACAGAGTTTGCAGCAGAGATCACTGTGTCAGACTGGAAAGAATACACCACTGCCTGCAGGACAAACAGCAGCTGATAAGTATTGGAAGACTGGCATTTTTTTTTTTTTTTTAGAAGTAAATTACAAATCTCAGGCACCTTCTGGCACCATTTGTTTTTGTTTTGTTTTGTTTTTGCGAACTACCCCTTTATAAAAAAAAAAAAAAATGACATCCTTGGCTTCAGCTCTGTCACCCTACTGCTGGGTTTCTAAGACATGACATGGTAGACCAGTCAGTAAGGAGAGGGATGTTTGCGGCACAGGTTTTAGCAGTCCTTGGCATCTTGTTTAATTGTCCATGGTATTGTTTATGTTCATCATGTTCATTCTGTAGAAATAAATTTTCACCTTAACCCCTTAAGGACCGGGCCTGAAATGGCCTTAAGGACCGGAGCAAATTTTATGAATTTGACCAGTGTCACTTTATTCATTAATAACTTCGGGATGCTTTTACCTATCCGGCTGATTCTGAGATTGTTTTCTCGTGACATATTGTACTTCACATTTCTTGTAAATTGGAGTCGATACTTATAACGAATCTTTATGAAAAAACCCAAAATAGCGTGAAAAATTGTGAAAAAATGCATTTTTCCAACTTTAAAACTTTTCTGCTTATACAGAAAGTGGTTATACCACATAAATTATATATTAAATAGCATTAGCAACATGTCTACTTTATGTTGGCGGCATTTATTAAACTATATTTCATTTTTTTTAGACAATAGGAAGCTTAAAACATTAGCAGCAAATTTCCAAATTTTCTGTAAAATTTCAAAATCAGATATTTTTAGGGAACTGTTCAGGTTTAAAGTGTATTTGAGGGGACTGTGTGTTAGAAAGCCCCACGAAGCACCCCATTTCAGAAACTGCACCCCCTAAACTCTGCAAAAGCACATCCAGAAAGTTTTTTAACCCTTTAGGGGAGTCACAGAAATAAAAGCTAAGTGTGTAAGAAATTTGAAAATTTTAATTTTCTGTGCAGAGATTTTATTGTAATCCAATACTTTTCATAATTATAAACCTATTACCAGAGAAATGCACCCCGATATTGATTGCCCCGTTTCTGCAGTTTATAGAAATACCCCATATGTGGCCCTATTGCGCTATTTGACGCAACCACAAGCCTCAGATATAAAGGAGCGCCTAGTGAATTTCAATGGCTCCGTTATTTTTGGTCATTTTTGACTGTACCACTTCAGGTTGGCAGAGGCTGTGGGGTGCCAAAACCTAAAAAACACCCCTAAAGGGACACCATTTAGAAAACTACACCCCTCAAGGAATGTAACAAGGGGTGCGGTGAGCATCTGGACCCCACAGGTGCTTCACAGATTTTCCAAACAATATGGCTTGAAAAAAGACTAAAGTATTTTTTACACTAAAATGTTGTTCTAGCCTTCAATTTTTCATTTTCAAAAAGGGATAAAAGGAAAAAAAAAACACAAAACATGTAGCGCAGTTTCTCCCGAGTACGGAAATACCCCACATGTGGACATAAAGTGCCAAGCAGGCGCAGGACGAGCCTCCAAAGGGAAGGAGCGCCAATTGGCTTTTGGAAGCTGGATTTCACTGGAATGGATTTCAAGGGCCATGTCGCATTTACAGAGCCCTCGTGCTGCCAAGACACTGGAAACCCCCCACAAGTGACCCCATTCTGGAAACTACACCCCTCAAGGAATCTAACAAGGGGTGCAGTGAGCATATGGACCCCACTGGTGACGGGCACAAATGTGGAAAAATGTGACGTGAAAGTGAAAATTTTCATTTTTTCACTTTCATGGCACAAATGTGCCCGTCATCCAGGGGTCCATATCCTCACTGCACCCCTTGTTAGATTCCTTGAGGGGTGTAGTTTCCAGAATGGGGTCACTTGTGGGGGGTTTCCAGTGTTTTGGCAGCACGAGGGCTCTGTAAATGCGACATGGCGTTCATCATCCATTCTAGCCAAATCCAACCTCTAAAATCCAAATGGCGCTCCTTCCCTTCAGAGGCTTGCCCTGCGCCCACATGGCGCTTTATGTCCACATGTGGGGTATTTACGGACTCGGGGGAAATTGCTCTACACATTTTGTGTTTTTTTTTCTCTTTTAACCCCTTGTGAAAATGATAAATTCAAGGCTAGACCAACATTATAGTGTAAAAAATTTAATATTTCATTTTCACGCCACATTGTTCCACATTTGTGCCCGTCACCAGTGGGGTCCATATGCTGACTACACCCCTTGTTACATTCCCTGAGGGGTGCAGTTTCCATAATAGGGTCACTTGTGGGGGGTTTAACTGTCTTGGCAACACAGGGGCCTTTTGAATGCAACATGGCCCCTCGAAATCCATTCCATCCAAATCCAGCCTTCAAAAACCAAATGGCGCTCCGTCCCTTTGGAGGCTTACCCTGCACTCGCATGGCGCTTTATGTCCACATGTGGGGTATTTCCGTACTCAGGGGAAATTGCTCTACACATTGTGTTCTTTTTTATCTTTTAACCCCTTGTGAAAATGAAAAAATCAAGACAAGATCAATGATTTAGAATAAAAATTAAAAAAAAATTACACTAAATGTTGGTCTAGCCTTGATTTTTTTCCATTTCCACAAGGGGTTAAAAAAGAAAATGAACACAAAACGTGTAGGGTAGTTTCCCCTGAGTACGAGAATACCCCACATGTGGACATAATTTGCCATATGGGCACAGGGCAAGTCACCAAAAGGACAGAGCGCCATTTAGAGGCTGGAATGGTGGATAGAGGCCATGTCGCAATTACAAAGCTCCTGTGCTGCCAGAACAGTAGAAACCCCCCACAAGTGACCCAATTCTGGAAACTACACCCCATAAGGAATCTAACAAGGGGTGCAGTGAGCATATGGACCCCACTAGTGATGGGCACATGTGTAGAACATGTGCCGTGAAAATAAAAAATACAATTTTTTTCATTTTCACGTCCCAAATGTGGCCGTCACCAGGGGGCCATATTCCTGCTGCCCCCCTTGTTAGATTCCTTATCGGGTGTAGTTTCCAGAATGGGGTCACTTGTGGGGGGTTTCTACTGTCCTGGCCGCACAGAGGCTTTGTAATTGCATCATGGCATCCTCTAATGGGAATGGTGGCTATACCTACTTAGCTGGGGAAAAGGGACAATTCTAATTTATTTGGGGGTATTAGGCCAATTATTAGTTTATAAGGTTGAAAATGACAGGTGTCCATCAAATTCAATCTGTGTTGATCCAGAGGAAGGCAAAAAACCCTCGTGAGGCAGACGACAGTAGCCTCATCACAGGGGAAAAATTCCTTCCCGACTCCATAATGGCGATCAGAATAATCCCTGGATCAACGTGACCCCTGAAATAGGAATAAGGGACAGAATTTAGATAATGTAGAACCCCAGTGACGTGTGGTGCGCCTTGGAGCGATCCAGTATGCAGAGGCCGGGGGGATCAGGACAGGTGTCACACTGGAAAATGGCGTCCTTCCTGATCCCCCTGTTACCCCACACTCTGCACTTCTTCTGGGGTCTCCCTTTCTCCAGTGTGGGGGACGTCACCTGGAAAATGTTGTCCTGGTGCGATACGGGGTCCCTCATATCCAGAAGCGCTGGGTCCGCTCCATGGCTGCTAAATATTAGGGCTCTATTACTACTTCTGATATGTTCGGATCGTGCCGCAAGCTACAGTAGCTCAGGCAGCGAGGGACCGGAAGAGGGGGTGCTGGTATAAAAGTTATCCCCGTCCCTGTACAGGTGGTGACCTTTATCCAGCAGTGGGAAGATCAGTTCCCAGACGATGTCCCCACTAACTCCGAGGATGGGGGGGGGGCATCTGGGGGCTGGATTCGAGTGTCCCTTCCTTCATACACTCTAAGGGTACGTGCACACTGCGGAATCGCGAAGGATAACCCTTTGTGCATTCCGCAGTTGGCACCCGCCGGCGGACTGATGCAGGCGCGCGTCTCCGTCCGTGTCGTAGACTCCATTCTATGCACGGGCGGATTCCGCTCTGCGTCCAACGTGTTGATGGAATGACGGATGATGGAATCCGCCCATGCATAGGATAGAGTCTATGACACGGGCGGAGACGCGCCCCTGCATCAGTCCGCCGGCGGGTGCCAGCTGCGGAATGCACGAAGGGTTATCCTTCGCCATTCCGCAGTGTGCACGTACCCTAAATCTGTAAGTGTACCCTGAGGTACGCTCACACAGTTTGTAGAATTTCACACCATACCGTGATCTCTTATTGGGACGGTACTGGCAGAAAAGACGTGTCTGGGGGGCAGCGTACGCTACGCTACTCCCAGACACGTCACTGGATGATGAGGAGGATGAGGATGAATGGAGGAACAAAGGACCCCCCATTCATCCTCACTGGCTGTTTCGGTGTCGGAGGCAATAATAACGTATGCGTCCGATACCGAAAAAACACCCTGGGGGCCATCTTTATATGGGGACTAGTATATGGGGTATGTAGTGGTGTAGTGTAAAACTTTATTCAATGTAGTGTGGTGTAATGTAGTGTTTTTTTACGTGTTTTTTACAGTAAGTATACAAAAAAAACCTACGCCAAAAATGGTGTTGCTGATAAATGCCGCACTTATGTTCGGCACTTATCAGCAGACCGTGGCAGTAGAATATAGAAAAAAAACACCCTACACCAAAAAGGAGGAGTTGCTGATTAGCAGTGCACTTTCGTGCGATGCTGATCAACACTCAGCGGCGATAGGGTGCGGAAAATAGAAAAAAAAAAAATTGGGAAAAAAAAATTGTTTTTTACTACATTCTGAACATCCCTGTAGTGGCTGATACGTGTATTACACTTATCAGCCGCTAGGGGGCAGCAGAGCGCAAGATCCGAAAATAGACGACGCTGGAGCCGGAAAAATACGAAAAAAGACGACGCTGGAGACGGAAAAAGCCGATCGGGACTCACGGAAGAAGCCGAAGTCCCGACAAGATGAAGAGGACGCCGGGAACCCGGAAGACGCCGATCAGGACCCCGGGACAGGTGAGTAATGTACAAATACCTGCTCTGGACCCCTCAGCTACCTAGCTGAGGGGTCCGGAGCAGGTATTTATTACTTGTGGGGACTTTGATCGCCGTGAACGGCCGGCCGGCTGGCCAGCCGTTCACGGCGATCGGGACGGTGGTACCGTGACCACCATTACTTTTTACAGTAATGGCGGTCGGTGCCGTCCTCGGACAGCACCGACCGCCATTTTTTTCCGGGTCATCGGGCCACCGATGACCCGGAAAGGTTCCGATCGCCGCTATGGGCTTATCAGCCAATAGCGGCGATCGTCGGCATGGGGGGGGTTAACAACCCTCCATGCCGACAGGGAGAGATGGCCTGCTATGTATTATAGCAGGCTATCTCCCCTGATCGGGACCCGGCCGGCCGCGGCGCCCGTTTAAAGGGCGGACGTACCGGTACGTCATGGGTCCTTAAGTGACAGTGATCCATGACGTGCCGGTACGTCATGGGTCCTTAAGAGGTTAAAGGCCACTTTATATGGAAATTATGATATATTCTCTTTTTGCCTTTGTTCTTTCGGCAGTAGACAAGGATGTGACATCTTGCTCTATTTTTCAGACATACATACAGATCATTTTCGTTCTTATAACAACATTATTATGTTAGGTTACTGTTAAGAGACTAAACTCTTGCCGTACAAATATTTTACTTACACTACAATTTCCAGTGTCATTACATTAATAATAATTGCCTTTTTATAAATTCATTGAAATAGCCTACTTTTATGTCAGAGATTAAAAGGAACCCATCAATAAAGAAGGGAAGGCTTGTTCTGGAGCACACAGTGTACTAATGCTTTGTGTTCATTGCTCATAAAAGGGAATCATTTTAGCAGATGAGAAATGTAATGTAAAATAAAATCTTTTGTGACCAATAAAAGATATATTTTTCTCATAACACAAAGAACATATCCATTAGCAAATGTTCATTGTGAATTGCTAACATGCATAATACTATATGAAAAAACACCAGTTTAGTAAAGCAATTATTAGATATACATATATAAAAGATATAACAAGCATAGTTGTTTATCACAAAAAAAATCAACAATACAACATGATAAGTTCATACAGTTACAGATGTATGGCACACCGACTGTACCATGACGGTGCAACAACTTACACCAGCATACTGTTCAATAATTAAGACTGAAATCTCAAGCATTATTTATTGTTAGAACAATCTGATATGAAACTATATGCATTGCCACTCACTCCTTTTCGTGGCTGAATGCTCACACACCTATCCTAGTGATGTAATGTAAGGACCTTTTAGACAGGCACGATCAATTGTGCTGCCGGGTCGCACGAACAAACACATTATTGTTTGTGTGCCTATTTAAATATATTCCCACATAGAAAAATAGCGAGCACTCACCAAACTTGCTGCTTTATTAGTTTGGTTATTCCAAAGACTCCCACGTGTGGGGAGGGAAGTGGTTAGAGATGCATCCAGCCTGTCTTTTGGCCATGGATGTATGTAATACAAAAAGGGTGAGCTCAAAAGGTGAAACATTTCTTTTACTAAGGCCACTGCATTAAGCTTGCTTATCTTATCTAGTCACTATTGTATGTTGATAGATCCACAATAAAGCACTTTTTTAGATGCAGGTCCCTTTTGATCCACTGACTCCTCTGTAACCTGTTGCTTCTATTAAGCTTGCTTATGCAGACTGGCATCATTTATTGCAGAAAGTAACAATCTCCTCCATTAGATCTCCTTGATGATATTGTCTATCTTAAATATATTGCTGTCAGCTGCACACAGGGAGATGTATGACACATAGGGATACGTTTTACCTCCATAAAGAAGATGCAAGTGGACGTTTTCCCTCTTCCCAGCTGATCACTGACACTTTTACATGGGCCAATTATCGGTCTAAGGAGTGTTCCTTGCCAATAATCTGCCCATGGAAAAGGCCCTTAGGAGAGCAGTGATGCAAACAATATTGTATGTATCACTGCTTAGTGCAAACAGGAGCAAGGAATTCTTGTCCTGTTCTTGTATGTACAATCTGTGCTTCTAGTGTAGAGACCAGTAAAGCTGACTAACATGCCACAGGCCTGTCTGGCAGCTGCTAAAGCTTTATCTTTATTTACTTTGCTATTGTGGCTTGCCATTATTTCTTAATTTACTTTGTGTGAGTTTTGGAGTAACTTTGTGGCAGCCATTATTGGCTTCTAGCTTGTTCTGGGCAGAGTTCTGTCATATTTCAAATGCCGAAAGTTTGGGTTTGGATGGACTCGAGCATGCTCGAGGTTCGCTCATCTCTAGTGCTGATTCCATATCAGCTGATTCCAAGTTAAAAAATATGCAATACGTCAAAGTTTTCTTTTTTGTGCTTTCATTTCATCTCCCTTGTGTTTAAAAGGCCACATCGCTTGCATTTATTTTATTGCACTTATTTTATTTGATGGCTTTTAAAATACTTAAACTTTGAAAAAAAAACTAAAAGTTTTTCAAATTGCCCTAAAACCATCCTTAGAACACTTTTATTTTACGCCATTATCAGTTTTTCCTATCAGTACTTTGCTTGCATATATATGACTTTTTCAATTTTACAATTTTCCTTTTACAATTTTTCTGCATTTGATGTGACAAAAAAAACTGCTTTTGATCTTTGGCAGGTTTTTGCGCTTACACAATTTGCTGTGCAAGATCAGGAATGTGATCATTTAATCTTTTAGACTATTATGTACTCGCGATACCAAATATGTTTGTTTCTTTATTTTTGGGAAAAGGGGGTGATTTGAACTATACTAGGGCATGGGATTTTTTTTATTTTTCATGGAAAGTGAATGGGAGAGAAAAGGCTGCTGGTGCACTTGCGCACCAGCAGCCTTTTCATTGGCTGGAGCACATCACATGGCTTCCAGCTTGCTCAGCCCTGATTGGCTGAGCTTGCTGTAAGCCATGTGATGCGCTCCAGTCAATGAAAAGGCTGCCGGTGCGCAAGCGCACTGGCAGCCTTTTCTCTCCCATGGACCCCGAAGTAAGAGGCATCGCAAGACTGCAGCAAGAGGAGACGTAGACGGCGGGCAAATTGAGTGGTGATCGTCACTGGAGGGATGGTGAGTATGGTGTCTGTGTTTTTCAGTTTTTTTTTGTCCGGGTCCCGTGGGAGTTGTCCTTTAATAAAATTTTTTTTTTTTTACATACATTAATTTAAATTCCCCCAGGAAAATTCTAATACAACTGCAATGATCTATCATAGTGATCACTGCAGTATTCGTAATACAGCATTCATTAGTTAGATCAGAGCAATATTACAGATTGCAAAGCAGGATCAGTGTCAGTGCGACTCTGAGGCCGGTCTGGGTGAAACGAGGGGATCTCCCCTCTGCAATTCTTTTTCTGGATGCCCTGGAATTATTATAAACAGGGTTGTCACGCTGTAAACACCAGCAGTAGTCTGCCATCATGTTTGTGTTCCTTCTGCCCTGATATCTATGTTTCATAAATATATATATATAGCCACAAAATGCTGACAGTTTTAAACTACTTACTTAGTTGTCTTCCAATTAGTTATACCTACTGCATATCTTTCTGCACACTATTATCTGTTTTCATACTTAGCTTTTCCAAATAATTATATATAATGTTACGTTATAACTGCAAACAGCATTTTGCGGAAAAACTGGACGTTACTGGAGAAAACGGATGTTATATTTGGATTGAGCACCCCAAAATACATAAAGATCACATGTTATCTTGTAGTCAGCAAAATTGATGTATACCAGTGTCATTTATTTACAGTATATTCATTTTTTTCAATCAGTATATACGAATTTACTAAATTATATTTTCAATAGGCATGTGGAAATATTTTTTTATTTTTTTTTTTAACAATAGCTATTGAAGACTCTGCTGTTTTTCAGATTTTCTTTGGTATGTTTCTACACATCTTGTTATACCAGAATAGAAGGATAATTTGAATAAGCACTGTTATATATTAATGTAAATGAGAAGACATGGTGGATTTTGACTGCTAAATTCTTTTCTTTTCTGGAGGAGTACATAACATCAGGATAAAACTACAGCTATTTGGAATATAGTTGAATTGATCAGCTATGTTCACACAACGTTTATCCTTTCCGCTTTTGAAAGAAAAAATGAGTTCCATCATTCCGCTGTTTGGCTGCCCATCAGTGCAATGACGGCTGCTGGTACATTATTCTAGTTCAGGTGAACTAATTGGTCTTTAGGTGCCCTAATTGAAAAGTCAAATAAATGTAATAGTAAAAATGGTAAAAGGACGGTGAAAAAAAAAATCTGCGTGTGAACAACTAAAAAAAATACCATCCGCTGTTTGCAATAGACGTGTGAAAATAATTGTCATGGTCAATAATTTGCCATCTGCGCAGACAGCATCCATCATTTTATATACTGTGTGCATTGGACATACATCATTTCATTGACTTCAATGCATTACATTGAAGTCAATTAAATTGCAGCAATAGCGGACATGTTTTTAAGTCTAGGTTCACACTACGTGAGACACCGGCCGTTCTGTGACCCGGCTGAGTCACAGAATGGCCGGTGTCAGTGAAGTTTATCCCGGCCGGTACTTCCGTTTCTCCTGCGGGATCCCCGACAGAGTGTATACACTCCAGCCGGGATTCCCTCTGACTGTAGCAAAATGTAACTTTTCTATTATCACACCCGTTGTTGCAAATCGGCAACAACGGCCGTGATTAATAGAAAAAGTTACGCTGTGTGAAATTAGCCTGAATAGAAAAGGCCGTCTTTTTTCTTTTTTTTGTGTGAAAATAACCATAAACTGCCAAAATAAACTGTGGGCTTTCCTGATCTTGAAAACAAGAGCAACAGAAATGTGTGAAGTTATAGATCAAGATTTTTACAGCTTTGTTTCTCTCGCTTCCACATAAGCAAACAACAGGTATGAAACGGGTATGAGAAATGGTCCACAGACAATAATGAGAACAGAACAAAAGAGAAATTCCCCTTTGTGCCTGTTGACAAAGTTCCTGGTTGTTTTTTTTTTTTTTTTTATATATAATCAGTGTTTGTTTATTTTATCCTAATTACAATAAAGATCACTAAGAGAGGCACTCTGCTTTGGATGACTATGTTTCCTATTGCAATTGTGTTGTAATATCTTTTTGCATAAATAATTCCTTTCATGCTCATAGCAAACAAATAGAATCAGATTGATAATCAGGTATTTTTCCAACTTTTCTAAAACTAGTACCCCAGATCAAAGACTGTAAAAGACTAACAACCTCCCTCCACCGAAAATAAGGGGGATGTGGAAGGATCACATGATCACAGAACACTACATTACTTACAATAAAAAAAAAATCTAAACTTAAAATCAAAATATGAAAATATAAAAAGTTTCAGAAATTGCAAATGACTTGCATGCATGAAAAAAATGCTTCTCAATAATGTACTATAAGGGCCTGTCCAAAGTTCCATTATGCCTAATGTGAAAAAAGCATTCTCACATGGTAGCCCTCCAATGGTGGCAAAAGGACTTTTACTTCATATTTTCCGCCATATCTGTATAGGTGTTGCCATGCAGTTGCTGGAGGAAAGCAGATATAATATGTACCCCTTGAGTTGAAAAATCAGGTAAATGCAACTTTTTGTTAACTTCAAAGTGAGTGTACCATCAGGTACATTGCTTTAAGTTTTTTTTTATATGAATAAACCGACGCCGGCGTTACAGAGGGAAAGGGTTTCCTCACACTGGGGGCTGGCAGGCCCGCCTTCAGTGCCTGAGGAATAGACCGTCACCCTGTGCAGGAATCGGGCCATGGTTAAAAAAAAAAAAAAAAATACACAGCACAGGCATCCCTGTGTCGGCACCCTACTATTTATATAACAAACTTAAAGCGATAAACTTGATGGTACTTTCTCTTTAAGGGCACCTGCAGTACAATCCACAAACTGTCTGGTAAAAGAAAGGTAATGAAATACAGCACAAGCTTGGTATTACTGATAATATAATATATTGCCTATAACAATGAACCAAAATGAATGACACAAATGTACAACTGTACACATCGGTCAGCGACACATGTACATTCAGAATGGCCACATCTGTGCATGCCTGGATATGTGTGTGTGTTGGGGGGGGGGGGCAAAAGTGTTGTGCAGGTTCTCTGCTGGAAAAACATACTAAGAGAAGAGATGGTCAACAGAATAGGTGACCATCACCCTTTTCTAATATTTGACAATATTTATCATCTGCATATCTACCTGACAGATTTGGTAATACTGTCTTAAATACATGGTAGTAAAAAACAATAGCTTGATCAGTTTGTCTATGCTTTATGTTGGACAATAAATCTGTCTATACTTTTGACTAAGAAAACTCTCTTTTAATAGAATTATTAGGGTTCTTTGGAGCCGTTCTATTTTTACCAATATCTTTTTGTAGGTGAGGTCTCCAGAAATAAACACAGTATTCCAGATTAGTGTTGATCGAACTATTCGAGAAAAGTTAAGTTTGAGCCGAACACCTCGATTTTCTTGAACCGAACATTTTACTGTTCGTTCAAGTTAGTGTTCGAGTTCAAGTTTTAGCGCCTTTTTCCAGCCAATCAGTGCAGAGCACATAGAAGTGTCAAAAACGTCATTGCTGAGGTGTAGGGGTCTCATTGGCTGCTAAAATCACATGACCATCTCATATATATATATATATATATATATATATATATATATATATATATATATATATATATATATATATATATATTTTAGAAAATGTACCTGGCGCTGCCCGGGTGTAAAGTGGCAATGTGTTAATAAGATTTGTTCCAAAGTCGCCCAGGAGGCAAATCTATGCCCTTGTTTTTTGTTGTTTGTTTGTTTAAGGAAGAATCCTTAAACACTATGTACCCCGACAGTTCTGCACTGTCTCCCCCCCCACCCCCAGACCATAAGTAAGGTGTGTACGCAGAAAACCTGCAGCGTATAATAATAAATGCATACACAATCCTGCATCATCATAACCTGGCCCTCTTAGGCACTACCTTTCATCCTTGGTGAGGACAACGCAGAAGAGGTTTCAAAGTTTCTAAGGCTGGGTTCACACTACGTATATTTCAGTCAGTATATTTCAGTCAGTATTGCAACCAAAACCAGGAGTGGATTAAAAACACAGAAAGGATCTGTTCACACAATGGTGAAATTGAGTGGATGGCTGCCATATAACAGTAAATAACGGCCATTATTTCAATACAACAGCCGTTGTCTATATCATAAAAATCAAAGTCTGTCTGTCTGTCTGTCTGTCTGTCTGTCTGTCCTCTATAGACTTCCAAACGCTTGAACCGTTTGACCCCAAATTTGGCACACAGATACATTGGGTGCCTGGGAAGGTTATTGCGAAGGTCCCGTCCCCGCCAGATGTACAGGAGGGGAGGGGGAGGGGAAAGAGAGGCGCCCCATAGAGATGAATTGGAAAATCTCCTCACTGCACACACAGGTGATATAATTAGCTGCAGCAGACACGGCAGTTGGAGCCTTAGCAACCAATAGGATTACTGCTTTCATTTTCACAGGGAGCAATGGTTGCTAGGAAAGCTGCCTCACAACATCCACAGTAATAACTGGTAGACCCCCTACTCCATCTATACAGTACATGTATATACAGGACCCCCTACTCCATCTATACAGTACATGTATATACAGGACCCCCTACTCCATCTATACAGTACATGTATATACAGGGCCCCCTACTCCATCTATACAGTACATGTATATACAGGACCCCCTACTCCATCTATACTGTACATGTATATACAGGACCCCCTACTCCATCTATACAGTACATGTATATACAGGACCCCCTACTCCATCTATACAGTACATGTATACACAGGGCCCCCTACTCCATCTATACAGTACATCTATACAGGACCCCCTACTCCATCTATACAGTACATGTATATACAGGACCCCCTACTCCATCTATACAGTACATGTATATACAGGACCCCCTACTCCATCTATACAGTACATGTATATACAGGACCCCCTACTCCATCTATACAGTACATGTATATACAGGACCCCCTACTCCATCTATACAGTACATATATATACAGGAGCCCCTACTCCATCTATACAGTACATGTATATACAGGACCCCCTACTCCATCTATACTGTACATATATATACAGGGCCCCCTATTCCATCCATACAGTACATGTATACACAGGGCCCCCTACTCCATTTATACAGTACATCTATACTGGACCCCCTAATCCATCTATACAGTACATGTATATACAGGACCCCCTACTCCATCTATACAGTACATGTATATACAGGACCCCCCTACTCCATCTATACAGTAAATGTATATACAGGACCCCCTACTCCATCTATACAGTACATGTATATACAGGACCCCTACTCCATCTATACAGTACATGTATATACAGGACCCCCTACTCCATCTATACAGTACATGTATATACAGGGCCCCCTACTCCATCTATACAGTACATGTATATACAGGACCCCCTACTCCATCTATACAGTACATGTATATACAGGACCCCCTACTCCATCTATACAGTACATGTATATACAGGACCCCCTACTCCATCTATACAGTACATGTATATACAGGGCACAACAGGTATACCAAACTGTGACTGGGTAACACTGCTACACCAGACCTGACCAATACCGCCATACTGTGCTGGATAACACTGTCATACCAGACCTGACCAATACCGCCATACTGTGACTGGATAACACTGCCAGACCTGACCAATACCGCCATACCGTGACTGGATAACACCGCCACACCAGACCTGACCAATACCGCCATACTGTGACTGGATAACACCCCCATACCTTACATGACCAATACCGACACACTGTGACTGAATAACACTGTCATACGGGTAAATACAACCCTGCAGGTATACAGGACACTACAGGTATACAGGACCCCAAAACTATACACTACAAGTGCACGGGACCCCCACAAAACTATATACTACAGGTATACAGGACCCCAAACTTTACACTACAGGTACACAGGACCCCAAAACTATATACTACAGGTATACAGGACCTCCACCAACTATATACTTCAGGTATACAGGACCTCCACCAACTATATACTACAGGTATACAGGACCCCAAACTATACACTACAGGTATACAGGACCCCAAAACTATACACTACAGGTATACAGGAACTCCACCAACTATATACTACAGGTATATAGGACCTCAAACTATACACTACAGGTATACAGGACCTCAAAACTATACACTACAGGTATACAGGACCTACACCAACTCTATAATACAGGTATACAGCACCTTCACCAACTCTATACTACAAGTATACTGGACACCAAATATACTACAGGTATACAGGAACTCCACCAGCTATATACTACAGGTATATAGGACCCCAAACTATAGACTACAGGTATACAGGACCTTCACCAACTCTATACTATAGTTATACAGGACCCTGAAACTATTCACTACAGGTATATAGGACCCCCGAACTATATACTACAGGTATACAAGACCTCTACCAATTATACACTACAGGTATCCAGGACCCTCAAACTATAAACTACAGGTATACAAGACCTCCACCAACTATACATTACAGGTATACAGCACCAACTATATACTACAGGTATACAGGACCCCCCAACTATACACTATAGGTATACAGCCCCCCAACTATGCACTACAGATATACGAGACCCCTAAAAACTATACATTGTGAGTATACAGAACCCCTCCAACTATGCACTACAGGTAAACACTAATTCAACTGATTAACTCAGATGAAAGAATACCTTTAGCTTGGCCTCCTGGGCACCTTAGAACAAATCTAATTAACACACTGACACTTTATACCCGGGCAGCGCCGGGTACATTTTCTAGTTCTAAAATAACAGCAAATTTTTGCCATTAAATGGCGGCCATCCACTCAATTTCAACATTGTGTGAACAGATCCTTTCTGTGTTTTTAATCCATTCCTGGTTTTGGTTGCAATACTGACTGAAATATACTGACTGAAATATACATATATTGACTGAAATATACGTAGTGTGAACCCAGCCTAATACTGTATACACTCCGTCCTCCCTTGCAGATAGCCCCCGTACTGTATACACCCCCCCTCCTTGCAGGTACTCCTATACTGTATACACTGCCTCCCTGCAGGTAGCCTCCATATTGTATACACTCCCCCCCTGCAGGTAGCCTCCATACTGTATACACTCCTCCCCCCTTGCAGGTACTCCTATACTGTATACACTCCCTCCCTGCAGGTACTGTAGCTCCCATATTGTATACACTCCCCTCTGCAGGTAGCCCCACCCCTTCGTGTAGCCCCCATACTCTATACACCCCCTCCCCTTTGCAGGTAGTCCCTATACTGTATACACTCCACTTCACATGTAGCCCTCATACTGTATACACCTCCCACCCCTGTGGGTAGCCCTCATACTCTATACACTCCCCCCACTTGCAGGTAGCCTTCATACTGTATACACTCCCCCCTTACAGGTAGCCCCCATACTGTATACACTCCCCCCTTCTTGCAGGTTTCCCCCATACTCTACACACTCCACCCATCCCGCTGTAAGTATGTAAATTAACCCCCTTGGCGGCCGGAGCGTAACTTACACTGACAAAGGCACCCATCATCCCGCCTGCGGTTAGATCGTGCAGGCTCCCCTCCAGTGTGTTCTGTGCTGCTGCTGGGCACGGCTCTCTCCTGACGGCTCGGGGCACTGCATATTATACGTCCCCCCTGAAGCAAGCTGGAGCGGTGTGTGCAGTGTTCAGAACCGTGAGGAGAGAGCCATGCCCTGCAGCAGCATCACAGCGCTGAACACACTGGAGGGGAGCCTGCACTATCTAACAGCGGTCTATGTGGGTGGGATGATGGGTGCCTCTGTCAGTGTAAGTTACGCTCCGGCCGCCGAGGGGGTTAATTGACATACTCGCAGCGGGATGTCAATCCCACTGCGACTATGTAGTGTCATATGGTTGAATGACACTGGATCCGCACCGGTTTTTGCTGCGAATTCGCAGCGTGAAATCCGCTGTGGATCCGGTAGGTGTGAAGGCACCCTTACTGTATTTATTTCTGTGGATGTTGTGAGGCAGCTGGCCCTAGCAACCAATCAGATTCCAGCTCCCTGTGAAAATGAAAGTAGTAATCCTATTGGTTGCTAAGGATTCCAACTGCCGTTTCTGCTGGGGAGCTGCAGCACTAATTATATCACCTGTGTGTGCAGTGTGGAGATTTTACTATTTATTTCTATGGAGCACTCTTACCCCTAACCCTCCCCTCCTGTACATCTTGCAAGGGCGGGACCTTCACTCTAACCTTCCCGGGCACCCAATGTATCTGTGGGCCAAATCTGGGGTCAAACGGTTCAGGCATTTAGAAGTCTATAGAGGACTGACGGACAGACAGAGACAGACGGACCTTCATTTCTATTATATATATATATATATATATATATATATATATATATATATATATAATCACTGTGATGAGTTCTGGATGTCATTTTCTGCTCACTCACTGTGCTGTACAGACTGCTCTCTGTCTGTCTCTCTGCTTGCATGCTGCTATTTAGCTTAGTTAGTTAGTTAGTGGGGTTTTTAGCAAGCTCAGGGACTTATGGTACTAGCTCAGGGACTTAGGGAGAAGCGTAGACTTAGTTAGATGGCATTTTCCTCTCCATAGACAGCAATACTTGGGTTTGGTAAGGCTGGGTGACCTCCAATATTTCCTTTTTCACACTCAGTGCCCCAAAGTCCATTTTTTGTTAGTTTTTATTGCTGAATAATAGTATAAAAAATGTCCTCCCATCAGTCATAGGCATCAAGCAATCATACATAGGATTTCCTAATTACATTTATCCCGAGTTGGTAAAAGTTCATTTTTGTCAGTTTTGGGGGTGAAATACCATTCAAATATACTGTGAATTATTGTCATTCAGATATATATATATATATATATATATATATATATATATATATAAGTTATGCAAAAACCAAAGCACTCCTGTTTGTCAAAAAAAAGACTTTCAAAATCATTAAGATATAACTAATAATAAGGTGAAGCAAAGTTACATGTTCCGTAATCCCAAAAGAACCAAAAGTCCATAAGAAGAAAAAAAGTAACAGCTTCCAGGCGGATTCATAGTGCAAATAGCAAAAAAGTGCCTTTTATTACCTCATGGTACATACAATTCAGCAACGTTTCGACCTACATGGTCTTCCTCAAGCTGACACAACATGGTATACAACAAAGTATATATATCATTAGTAGCCAATCATAATGGTATGTCCAATTACAAGGTATCCACCCCTTAATTCTTTATTAACCCTCTTTCCACCAACATAGTGAAACATACATCACATAGTCTATACATAGAATTGTGATCCATTACCAGACATTGCTTCCTCTCGGCTCGGTACGAGACATTCGCGCCACCACATCGGCGTCTTCCCGATGTCAGTGCGCAAGCGCAAGGTCCAACCAATCATCTAGCAATCAGCTGACAAGGCGGCGGTCATGTGACCGCTGCCATGGCAGCCAAAATGCCAACACACGGCAAAGGAGGAGGCGGGAGCAATACAAAACGAAAATACGAAAAAAAGGAAAAAAACTTTGTAAATTATAAAAAATAAAGTCATAAGGACCAAAATACATGGTTGAAGTCCAAATGCTATGACAAAATAATATAATAATAACAGTCCAATTCATTTGCCAGTGAGATGTATCCCAATCCAATGTACATAGGAGATTTCTTTAAAGCATAAAGGTGTCGCTCACAAGTTTCATCACAGTTCTTGCAGACCTATCATATACGGGCTTCTAGCGCTGCATTGTCCAACATCTACTGTTAGTCATATAGGTGGCGTCCACTTTATCGGTGTTACATTGATATAACATATCACATCTGCAGCTCCATCCAAATAGGAGAGATAGCCTTTTGGTCCCGAACCGAACCCCGATCCCTTCCGGGCCTTCGTCAGTCATCACAGTTCTAGGGACTTCCCATTATAGCATAGTAGAAGTATAGCTGCGTACATACCGCGTCATACATCACCTGATCGATCAGCATAGTCAGACAACAGTCCACTTGTGCAGCTATGAAGCCCCGATGTCACATCATAGTACAGGTCTGTCCATGGAGCGCTAGCAAGACTCCAAACTTAATCCAAATCTCCTGTAGATGTTAACACAGTATGTCTGTACGATTATCATGCAGTCCATGCATCTCCGTAGTTTGTAAAATATTCAAGTCGAATCCATCTTCCAATTTATATAACACCTAAATGTACATATAGACTGTCTTGTACACCAACAAACGAATGAATAAAAAATGAACAAGCAAAAATATATTTCACTGATCCAAAAAAATATGCAGAAAGTGTAAAAAATAAAAATGAAATAAACATAAAAAAGTATTACTACCAAGCCTCCTTCGTTGACCAATCACTGTCTCAGAGGGAGCCATAGAGTGCACACATCCAGAGGATCTAGAAAAATAAAAACATTTTTTAAGAAAAGACATATAATTAAACATATACTCCATAAAACCATATCAATAAAATACAGACAAGGACCATCACATACCTGGTAGGACCTTATACTCCATATTGAGACCCTTGGGACTCAATGTGTCAAGCATAAAAATCCATTTCAATTCCAACTTTTTTAATCTCAATTCCCTGTTTCCCCCCCTAATTAAAGGTGGCACATGGTCAATGACCCGAAATCTCAACTGGCTGACTGAATGTCTTGCATCTACAAAATGTCGTGGTATGGGTAGCTCTAGTTTCTGTGTTCTGATGGTACTCTTATGCTGTTGTATCCGCAATCTCACCTCCTGTGTTGTCTCCCCCACATAGTACAGTCCACACGGACAAACTATAATGTAGACCACATAACTGTATCTGCACGTGAATCTCTGTCTTATCTTGTACTCCGCTGCAGTGTGTGGATGACAAAACTTATCTCCCTTCAGAAGACCATTACAGCATGAACAATTTAAGCATGGAAAGCAACCATTTTTCACAGCCCTAAGTGTAGATTGTATGGGGCCCTTAGTGACACCTATATCCGATCTCACCAATCTGTCCCTAATATTCCGAGTACGTTTGTAGGACATGATAGGCGGGGAATTGAATTCAACAACCTTAGGGCAGCCTTTATTCAAAATACTCCAATGTCTCCTAAGTATGGAGCCAATACGCAAACTCAATGGCCCATACGTGGAGACAAATGGAATGCGCGAGGACTCTGCTCTATGTTTTCGTGTGAACAGCGTACTTCTATCAATCTGTCTGGCTTTCTCACAGTGGGCATCCACCAATTCCTCTGGATAGCCACGTTCAATGAATTTTTTACACATGTCATCTAACCTACCATCGACCAATTCCTCATTAGCCACTACCCGACGGACTAGCAATAGCTGGCTCCACGGAAGCGAATCCACCATACGTTTTGGGTGATTAGACTGGTAGTGTAGTATGTTGTTTTTATCTGTAGGCTTAACGTAAAGATCTGACTCCAAGCCCCCATTTCTAATACTAATGTTAGTGTCCAAAAACTGAATCTGCTCATGTGACCAGACCATAGTGAACCCCAGGTCCTCATGTACTGTGTTCAATTCTGTTAGAAATGACTGTAGTTCATCAACAGTCCCATCCCAAATCAGAAGAATATCGTCTATGTACCTTAGCCAGCTCTGAACATGTCTCCAATGCGTAGATGTATATAAGGTCCTACCAGATCCTCTGGATGTGTGCACTCTATGGCTCCCTCTGAGACAGTGATTGGTCAACGGCAATGAAGGAGGCTTGGTAGTAATACTTTTGATTGCGGATACAACAGCATAAGAGTACCATCAGAACACAGAAACTAGAGCTACCCATACCACGACATTTTGTAGATGCAAGACATTCAGTCAGCCAGTTGAGATTTCGGGTCATTGACCATGTGCCACCTTTAATTAGGGGGGGAAACAGGGAATTGAGATTAAAAAAGTTGGAATTGAAATGGATTTTTATGCTTGACACATTGAGTCCCAAGGGTCTCAATATGGAGTATAAGGTCCTACCAGGTATGTGATGGTCCTTGTCTGTATTTTATTGATATGGTTTTATGGAGTATATGTTTAATTATATGTCTTTTCTTAAAAAATGTTTTTATTTTTCTAGATCCTCTGGATGTGTGCACTCTATGGCTCCCTCTGAGACAGTGATTGGTCAACGAAGGAGGCTTGGTAGTAATACTTTTTTATGTTTATTTCATTTTTATTTTTTACACTTTCTGCATATTTTTTTGGATCAGTGAAATATATTTTTGCTTGTTCATTTTTTATTCATTCGTTTGTTGGTGTACAAGACAGTCTATATGTACATTTAGGTGTTATATAAATTGGAAGATGGATTCGACTTGAATATTTTACAAACTACGGAGATGCATGGACTGCATGATAATCGTACAGACATACTGTGTTAACATCTACAGGAGATTTGGATTAAGTTTGGAGTCTTGCTAGCGCTCCATGGACAGACCTGTACTATGATGTGACATCGGGGCTTTATAGCTACACAAGTGGACTGTTGTCTGACTATGCTGATCGATCAGGTGATCTATGACGCGGTATGTACGCAGCTATACTTCTACTATGCTATAATGGGAAGTCCCTAGAACTGTGATGACTGACGAAGGCCCGGAAGGGATCGGGGTTCGGTTCGGGACCAAGACGCTATCTCTCCTATTTGGATGGAGCTGCAGATGTGATATGTTATATCAATGTAACACCGATAAAGTGGACGCCACCTATATGACTAACAGTGGATGTTGGACAATGCAGCGCTAGAAGCCCGTATATGATAGGTCTGCAAGAACTGTGATGAAACTTGTGAGCGACACCTTTATGCTTTAAAGAAATCTCCTATGTACATTGGATTGGGATACATCTCACTGGCAAATGAATTGGACTGTTATTATTATATTATTTTTTCATAGGATTTGGACTTCAACCATGTATTTTGGTCCTTATGACTTTATTTTTTATAATTTACAAAGTTTTTTTCCTTTTTTTCGTATTTTCGTTTTGTATTGCTCCCGCCTCCTCCTTTGCCGTGTGTTGGCATTTTGGCTGCCTTGTCAGCTGATTGCTAGATGATTGGTTGGACCTTGCGCTTGCGCACTGACATCGGGAAGACTCCGATGTGGTGGCGCGGATGTCTCGTACCGAGCCGAGAGGACGCAATGTCTGGTAATGGATCACAATTCTATGTATAGACTATGTGATGTATGTTTCACTATGTTGGTGGAAAGAGGGTTAATAAAGAATTAAGGGGTGGATACCTTGTAATTGGACATACCATTATGATTGGCTACTAATGATATATATACTTTGTTGTATACCATGTTATGTCAGCTTGAGGAAGACCATGTAGGTCGAAACGTTGCTGAATTGTATGTACCATGAGGTAATAAAAAGCACTTTTTTGCTATTTGCACTATGAATCCGCCTGGAAGCTGTTACTTTTTTTCTTCTTATGGACTTTTGGTTCTTTTTGGATTACGGAACATGTAACTTTGCTTCACCTTATTATTAGTTATATCTTAATGATTTTTAAAGTCTTTTTTTGACAAACGGAGTGCTTTGGTTTTTGCATAACTTTTTTGGACTTTTTGTAATCCAAGCCAAGGTGCACCCTATAATTTTTTTGATCTATTTATGATGAATCCTCTGGACTTAGGCGGGTCCAGTTCCTCTGGTACGTTCTTTTATACAGATGAGGACGCAAGACGTATCCTGGACGGACGGAAACCTGATAGTTCTTTCCTGAAAACCCCCACTGTGGAGATTCTAAGACGCAAATGGGAGAGTGAACAAAGGCATCTTACCTCCATGGAGTTACATCTGACAACTCTCACAGAATATTGCAAGGCAAAGAGAATTCCTCGTGGCCTAAGGACACACGTAAGACCTACATTATTGCCTAATAACAAACCATTTTGTACTAAGTTTGAACAAATCTGCAACAAATTTTCATATGATATAATGTTGCTAAACGTGGATTATTTGGAGATAGAGGCAGACCATAGTAAAAGGAGAATTGGTGATTTGGAGACACAATTGAAAGCTACAGTGCGAGGGGATGATTGGACACAATTATCTACGAAAGTGGAGACTAACCTCAAGAAGTTTTCTAAGGAGTTGGAGGAAACTAAGAAAGTTAAATGGTTTAGAGATCTGGACGATTACGTCAGTGGACATGTATATGATTGGCAGTATACAGCTGATTTTTCACAGGATATGCAGAGGAAACCAAGGGGACGCCGTGGACCACGTGGACGCAACTTTAAACAACTTAAAGACACCAACTTTGGTTTCACATCTGGTGATTCTGACTCAGCAGAGGACTCAGCTCAAAGATCTAAGGTACAGCATCCAGATGTTTTTTTAGACAAAGATCTCCCACCAGGACAAGGAAAAGGACACGCCGCGGGGGGCAAAAGCATTGGAAAAGACGCAAAAGACAAAGTGAACACACGGAAGGGACAGAAACGCAAGCAGGACTGATGCCTAATCATGACTTGGTGGTAAATATTTCATCTTTGAGTTTAACTGATGCACAACTAGATGTACTCTCTAAGGGGCTCTCTTTTTGCCCTGTGGAGAGTGTAGACTGGTTTAGATTAGATCTGGACTTACATAGCTTCTTCAGGAAATTGAAATTAAAAGTGTTTTTTACTGAAAATGTGACTGTGGGTACTAACAATACAACTGTACATGATATGTTTTGCTTGAAGGAGTTTGGGTTATCTAATATGAGTACTTTCCAACCTTACATACAAAATCACTGTGTAGAAACATACATACAATTGGTACAGAAGGAGATTGAGGATCTAAGGCGCTTAGAACAGAGGGGCATGATACGCCATAATTTAACATTAGAGGAGAAGATGGTGTTGGATGATCTGACAAGGGATGAGCGTGTCACCATAAAGCCCGCCGACAAAGGCGGGGCTTTGGTGGTGATGGACTCTGAAGCATACAGAAATGAGGTATATAGACAGATCTATGATCAGGAGGTGTATGTAAGATTATCTGGCAATCCCACAGAGACCTTCCAGAAGGAATTGATGGGATTGGTGACACGGGCTAAAGAAGCTGAGTTGATTGATGAGAAGATAGCCGATTTCTTGATAGCTGACCATCCGATAGTTCCCGTCATATATATGCTACCAAAAATTCATAAATCCCTTGTGTCACCGTCAGGCCGTCCTATAGTATCCGGCCGAGGATCTATTTTTGCCAATACAGCGATCTTTTTAGATCGCGCATTACGCCCCTTTGCTACTAGTGCCCACTCTTATGTAAAAGACACAGCAGATTTTTTATCTAAAATTGCCAATATTTCTTTGACTGACACTTGTATATTAGCATCATTTGATGTTGTTTCATTGTACACATCAATTTCACATGACAGAGGCTTGGAGGCCGTCAGACGTACCTTGGCCGGCTCCGATCTGTCTCCTCTGCGTGCTGACCTCCTCCTGACGTTGCTGGAGTTCATCCTACGCAAAAATTACTTTGCGTTTGGTGATGAATTCTTTTTGCAGCATCGCGGGACCGCCATGGGGTCCAATGTGGCCCCTACATATGCTAACATCTATATGGCGGTCCTGGAGGAGGAGGTCGTATATACATCTACGCATTGGAGACATGTTCGGAGCTGGCTAAGGTACATAGACGATATTTTTCTGATTTGGGATGGGACTGTTGATGAACTACAGTCATTTCTAACAGAATTGAACACAGTACATGAGGACCTGGGGTTCACTATGGTCTGGTCACATGAGCAGATTCAGTTTTTGGACACTAACATTAGTATTAGAAATGGGGGCTTGGAGTCAGATCTTTACATTAAGCCTACAGATAAAAACAACATACTACACTACCAGTCTAATTACCCAAAACGTATGGTGGATTCGCTTCCGTGGAGCCAGCTATTGCGAGTCCGTCGGGTAGTGGCTAATGAGGAATTGGTCGATGGTAGGTTAGATGACATGTGTAAAAAATTCATTGAACGTGGCTATCCAGAGGAATTGGTGGATGCCCACTGTGAGAAAGCCAGACAGATTGATAGAAGTACGCTGTTCACACGAAAACATAGAGCAGAGTCCTCGCGCATTCCATTTGTCTCCACGTATGGGCCATTGAGTTTGCGTATTGGCTCCATACTTAGGAGACATTGGAGTATTTTGAATAAAGGCTGCCCTAAGGTTGTTGAATTCAATTCCCCGCCTATCATGTCCTACAAACGTACTCGGAATATTAGGGACAGATTGGTGAGATCGGATATAGGTGTCACTAAGGGCCCCATACAATCTACACTTAGGGCTGTGAAAAATGGTTGCTTTCCATGCTTAAATTGTTCATGCTGTAATGGTCTTCTGAAGGGAGATAAGTTTTGTCATCCACACACTGCAGCGGAGTACAAGATAAGACAGAGATTCACGTGCAGATACAGTTATGTGGTCTACATTATAGTTTGTCCGTGTGGACTGTACTATGTGGGGGAGACAACACAGGAGGTGAGATTGCGGATACAACAGCATAAGAGTACCATCAGAACACAGAAACTAGAGTTACCTATCCCACGACATTTTGTAGATGCAAGACATTCAGTCAGCCAGTTGAGATTTCGGGTCATTGACCATGTGCCACCTTTAATTAGGGGGGGAAACAGGGAATTGAGATTAAAAAAGTTGGAATTGAAATGGATTTTTATGCTTGACACATTGAGTCCCAAGGGTCTCAATATGGAGTATAAGGTCCTACCAGGTATGTGATGGTCCTTGTCTGTATTTTATTGATATGGTTTTATGGAGTATATGTTTAATTATATGTCTTTTCTTAAAAAATGTTTTTCTAGATCCTCTGGATGTGTGCACTCTATGGCTCCCTCTGAGACAGTGATTGGTCAACGGCAATGAAGGAGGCTTGGTAGTAATACTTTTTTATGTTTATTTCATTTTTATTTTTTACACTTTCTGCATATTTTTTTGGATCAGTGAAATATATTTTTGCTTGTTCATTTTTTATTCATTAGTTTGTTGGTGTACAAGACAGTCTATATGTACATTTAGGTGTTATATAAATTGGAAGATGGATTCGACTTGAATATTTTACAAACTATGGCGATGCATGGACTGCATGATAATCGTACAGACATACTGTGTTAACATCTACAGGAGATTTGGATTAAGTTTGGAGTCTTGCTAGCGCTCCATGGACAGACCTGTACTATGATGTGACTTCGGGGCTTCATAGCTGCACAAGTGGACTGTTGTCTGACTATGCTGATCGATCAGGTGATCTATGACGCGGTATGTACGCAGCTATACTTCTACTATGCTATAATGGGAAGTCCCTAGAACTGTGATGACTGACAAAGGCCCGGAAGGGATCGGGGTTCGGATCAGGACCAAGACGCTATCTCTCCTATTTGGATGGAGCTGCAGATGTGATATGTTATAGCAATGTAACACCGATAAAGTGGACGCCACCTATATGACTAACAGTGGATGTTGGACAATGCAGCGCTAGAAGCCCGTATATGATAGGTCTGCAAGAACTGTGATGAAACTTGTGAGCGACACCTTTATGCTTTAAAGAAATCTCCTATGTACATTGGATTGGGATACATCTCACTGGCAAATGAATTGGACTGTTATTATTATATTATTTTTTCATAGGATTTGGACTTCAACCTTGTATTTTGGTCCTTATGACTTTATTTTTTATAATTTACAAAGTTTTTTTCCTTTTTTTCGTATTTTCGTTTTGTATTGCTCCCGCCTCCTCCTTTGCCGTGTGTTGGCATTTTGGCTGCCATGGCGGCGGTCACATGACCGCCGCCTTGTCAGCTGATTGCTAGATGATTGGTCGGACCTTGCGCTTGCGCACTGACATCGGGAAGACGCCGATGTGGTGGTGCGAATGTCTCGTACCGAGCCGAGAGGACGCAATGTCTGGTAATGGATCACAATTCTATGTATAGACTATGTGATGTATGTTTCACTATGTTGGTGGAAAGAGGGTTAATAAAGAATTAATCAGTGGATACCTTGTAATTGGACATACCATTATGATTGGCTACTAATGATGTATATACTTTGTTGTATACCATGTTATGTCAGCTCGAGGAAGACCATGTAGGTCGAAACGTTGCTGAATTGTATGTACCATGAGGTAATAAAAAGCACTTTTTTGCTATTTGCACTATGAATCCGCCTGGAAGCTGTTACTTTTTTTCTTCTTATATATATATTATATATACCATGTATTATTGTTATATAGATGTTAGATATAGAGTTCTCTCTGTTGCTAAATCTTTCTTAATGGCAAAAAGTGTAATTTTCACAGGGGTATTCCCCCCAAAATAATTTTTTGCATTAATAAATAGCCCACCCATAGGTTTCCATCTTTCCAATATCAAAGCTGGGTGACCTCCATTATACTGATTACTATACAAGATGCTAGCAAAGCTGGGTGACCTCCATTATACTCACTACTATACAAGATGCTAGGAAAGCTGGTTGACCTCCTTTATAGTGACTACTATACAAGATGCTGGGTGACCTCCATTATACTGACTATTATACAAGATGCTGAAAAGTTGGGTGACCTCCATTATACTGACTACTATACAACATGCCAGAAAAGCTGGGTGACCTCCATTATACTCACTACTATACAAGATGCTAGGAGACCTCCATTATACTGACTACTATACAGAATGCTGGGAAAGCTGTGTGACCTCCATTATACTGACTACTATACAAAATGCTGGGAAACATCCATTATACTGACTACTATGCTAAACGCTGGGAAACCTGGGTGACCTCCATTATACTGACTACTATACAAGATGCTTGGAAAGCCGTGAGTCCTCCATTATACTGACTACTATACAAGGATGGGGGCCCTTAAGGCACTGCAAGTAAGCCTGGTGCTGACAACGGCCCTGACTATAAGGAACTGTCTTCCTGTCTGATAGCAGCCCCCCCCCCCCCCCCGACTGTTTCCCACCCCGGAAATCACCCGTCCCTTTGATTGCAGCACATGTGCCCCCAGCTCATCCATGGCCGCCCACAGTCCCACCTGATTGACTCCCCCCAGGCTCACCCATGGCCCCGCGGCCCTCCTCTGAATAACCCCCTTACCCTCGCCTTATCGCTACTACCTCACTACACTTTGCTACTTTCCTGTCACTTCAACTCTGCTACGTCACTGCTGCTTCAACTCTGCTACGTCACTGCTGCCTCAACTCTGCTACGTCACTGCCACCTCAATTTTGCTACACCACTGCCGCCTTAACTCTGCTATGTCATTACTACCTAGACCCTGCTACTTTACTAACACTTCGACTTTGCTACGCCACTGCCACCTCAACTATGCTATGTCACTAACACCTAGACCCTGTTACGTCACTACCACTGCAAATCCGCTACGTCATTGCTGCCACAACTCTGCTACGTCATTACCACCTCAACTCTGGTATGTCACTACCTTACTACCTCAACTCTGCTACATCACTGCCACCTCAACTCTGCTACCTCAATGCCTTACTATCTCAACTGTACTATGTCACTATCTCAACTTTGCTACTTTACTTATCCATTGAAATAAATTAAGTATTTTACCCTCTTAATGTTTTTTCCTGTCATTCTTAAACACAATTTCTTCATTAAGTTGTTCCATGCATCCAATTTACTCTTCTGGATGTTAATTCCAGCTTCTCCTATCATATATAGGTATAAAAATTAACCCAAACATCTCCTATTGACTTAAATGGGGTTCGAGTTCGAGTTCAAGGTTCAATTTGAATTTGAACATTTTACTTTGATCACATTCTCCTCCTTCCCGATGAATTTACTTTCAAGCTACACAGCCCAGCATACGATTTTCTCTCCCTATTGCCTGGTTGCACGGGTGACTTATTTTCTGTCTGTCAGAAATCACTACCCCTAAACCGCAGTTTCCAGTGTCTTTACTACTTATCTAGTAAAAGGCAGTAATTTTCCATATTACAATCCTAACTCGTGGAAAGTTAAACCTTTTGTAACAAATTGTATGTTTGGTTTACAAAGAATGGGTGTATAATTATTACTTAATGTCTGTAGTAAAAGTTTGCTACTGAGACATAAATTATAGGTATGAAGAATAGTAATACAAGGTGCAGGCTTATTATTGCATGTGGCTGCACAGAGAAGCCTTCATCCATTATTATTGCACTCATATTACCCTCATTTTGCAGCCCATCTCAGCAGAATAAATATTGTTTTGTAGTAGAGATGGACAAGTGAACTATAGAAAACAGGCAGTGTTAGTCTATTATGTCTGCTCTAGTAGGCAGTGTGAAAGCTGGAATATTACAAGATTTTTTAAAATGTGGACAGTCATTTAAAACCTTTTTAAAATGATATGTTTAAGAGCTTATTTATAAGGTCTAAGAGTGGGTCATGTTTCTTTTATGAAGAGAAACTTAGTTGTGCACACAGTAGTTTTAACAGAGAAACAACTATTACAAGATGGAAAAGAATTCCAAAATGACCCATTTAACCTATTGGATGCTAGTGGATTCAAATCTATCAAATCCATTGGGAAAAAAAGCACTGTGTGCCATATTCATTCGAAAGGGAGCATCTCGACATCCCTATTGTTACTAGTGGTGTGCATCACAGAACTGTTTGTCACAGCTTTAAATAAAGCATTTAATATTTGAAAGGGGAACTCCAGGCAGGAGCCTTTTTTAATACATGCCTAGGGATACATCAGGTAAAAATAATACAGTGTGCCTACCTTACTGACTCCAGCAGTGTCATTGATATCTTACCAATCACTCCCGCTGTTCAGCCTCTTCCAGTTCCTTTGGCCGTGACATTGCAGGCCCTCTTGTAAGGTGTGTATGGCTGTACGGCTGTGTATGGCAGGGAGTGTAGAGTATGGCAAACCTATTCTAACACTGCTACAAGATAGTTCTTCACAAATGGGACCCCAACCACTGGAGGATACACTTTAAACTTATTGGATTCTGACCCCTATAATTTATAGGGCTTATTTTGTCTACGATAATCTGTCATAATAGATGGAGCTTTTTATAGAAAAGAAGGTGTTATATTACTGACATCAGTGTAATTGCTGATGTCAGTCATTTCCAGGGGGTGTCAGCTGCAGATGCCAGCTGGCACCCACTTTTTGGAGTGGGCTCGTTAACATCTTTCTGACTGCTAGCATATATAGTTGTATGGTGGCCATGAAGGGCTTAAGTGTTTAAGCCTTTTTTTTTTGCTAAATAAGTGCTAAAATGTGGCCTTATTTTGACATTTGGGACATATTTTTGATATACAAGTAAATATATCAAAAATATCCCAAGGAAAACAAACATTTTTGGGCTATAGTTTTTACTGTAGCCCAAAAGGGTCAAAACTTGTCAGGAGAATGTATTTTTGGGGTTCTTAGATCTTAAGACAAACAATTGACAAAGTCATAGGCCATGGTGCTTTAGTAACCTTTGTAATTTGTACAACATTAGTTTGTAATTAAAATGATTAATAGACTGGACTTATGCTTCAAATATTATAATTGTATGCACACAATAGCATACACAA
This sequence comes from Dendropsophus ebraccatus, assembly GCF_027789765.1. Lineage (NCBI taxonomy): Eukaryota > Metazoa > Chordata > Amphibia > Anura > Hylidae > Dendropsophus > Dendropsophus ebraccatus. The sequence continues at coordinate 57,674,908 of NC_091454.1, read as the reverse complement.
CTACTGAATCCATTTCCATTGTACAGTTTAGCCAGTGTACAAATATAGAGTTAATTTTAAGCTAAATTTCCATCATTTAATCATTGAGATAAATGGTGAATGGTATTTAAAGTATAAACACACTACACTAATTATTTCTGCATTAATCATTTTCAAGATAGAGAATATTTCTTGTTTGTTTGGTTCATCATCATAAGTCAATGTCTGGAATGTTCATTAAAGGTTAATAAATAGGGGCTATCACAGTGTCAGGTAAACTGTATGGCATAAATCTTTATAAATAAATCTAAATATGTAGTGCATTTACTTTAACATAATTTATGGCATGATATATATAGTATGAGAACTACAGTTTTTTTCTGTAAACATAAAAAAAGATAGAAGTAATCCACGGTTTAGTAAAAGATACCAATGAAACCAAGGTCATAAATTTCTAAACTTTTTTTGTAGGCACTTTTGGAACCTATATCATGGTCAGTGTTCTATATTTCTGATTTTGTAGCAACTCAAATAACATTGATCTTATGAATCATACAAATTAACCCCTTAAAGTTTACCTGTCATTATAAATTTCAAAATCTAAATCAAGAGTAGATGTGAAATAAAGAAAGTTTGCAATTTACATGCATTAGAATTTTTTTTTGTTATCATGCTTTAAAACAAAGGTATACTTATCTGAAATCAGAGTCTATTCTCCTGATGGCATTTTTCTTAACCTTGTGCTGCTAGAAAGGGTCTATGGAGCCTCAGTTATGAGTCTCAAAACAAGGGAATAGCCAGATATCCCTCCTGGAAAGATAACCTGTTACTAAGGGGTGCCACCCATTGGGGAGATCAGCAAACCACCCTGATACATAGCCTCTTAAGTCCCAATCGGTTGCAAATACTAAGCGCAACTGATTGTTGTGTTTTGCTGGTGTACTATTCATTGTCCCCATTAGCCAGAATCCTGCTCCACACTGATATAGGACAAACACCCCAATACAGCTATCTGTGGGTGCCTGGCTTTGGTATCGAGTTAGACTTTGACAAAAAAAGGGCCATTCTATTATTTTCCTACTTGTGTCCTAATACTTGCAACTCAATTGGACTTTAAAGGCTACATATCAGGCCGATTTGGTGTTCTCCCCACTGGGAGGCACCCTTCAGCAATGGGTTTCCTTCCCAGGAGGGATATTTGGCTATTCCTGTGTTTTAAAGCTCCCCAGACCCTTTTTTGCATATTCTAATTTTTCTGGGGGCAATGTATCAATGGAGACTCTTCAGTGAGTACTTCATTGACTTGTTTTGCTGGATCTTTTTGAGCTCAGTGATTGTTGTGTTTTGTTAGTCTTGTGTTGGTTGAAAAAAAAAAAAAAAAATGAAACTAAATGTGGAAGTCCCAGGCCAGTATAAAATGTCATTGCTCAATGTGTCCATCAATCAAATGACTATCTTCTCTGTGAGTGCACAGGTGACCTGGGAGACATGGGACTTCTGGTGTTTAGTCTCTTTTTCAACCAACGTAAGACTAAAAAGCTGATTGAATAAGTATAGCTTTGTTTTAAAGCATGGTAATTAAAAAATATAATTTAAATTGCAAACATGCTTTATATCACATCCTCTAATAATTTAGATTTTCAAAGTTACGACAGTGCTCATTTTAAGTGTCCCGATAAAAAAAAAACCTTTTCACATGTCAGAGAGACATGTCAATGTTTTTATCATTCAGAGTGTTTAGACACTTCAGATAATCATTGCTCTGTAAACACATACATTTCCGCACCCTTTCCTACAGGTAAACTCAACATAATTGGTGAAATCACTTTCAAATACCGTACCGTGCTAAGCCATCTAGGCTCTAGGTTCATATTCAGAAGGCGCACCGGACTATAAGGCGCACCAGACTATAAAGCGCACCGCATTAGAGTGTATAAGTTTGAACGAACGAAAAACGTAAGTCACCTGCTGATCACAGTACTTACTGAGTCTCCTTACTATGTCACCTGCTGATCACAGTAATGTATTTACTGAAGCTCCTTACTATGTCACAGTACTGAGGCTCCTAACTATGGTGGCCATAATGCACCATGCAGGATAGGCAGAATTCTGCCAGCGAGTCCCGTTGGCAGAATTCTGCATGGAGCATTGTGGCCACAATAGTTAGGAGCCTCAGTACAGTACAGTGTTGCTCTATAACCTCCAACCACTAGGTGGCGCTATTGAATGAAAGTCTATGCCTGAGCCTGTATCCGGGCTGTGGAGAGCAGGGAAAGCGGGACAGCGGTACAGCGCTACAACGGGAGAGCGGGACAGTGGGAGAGCGGGACAGCAGGACAGGCCTGCGGAGCCATGGGCCGGGAGTCCAGGTGAGGGAGCGCTGCGCTGCACTGTGCTGTGTGGCGGGGAGATGCGAGCTCAGCAGCCTATCTGCCCCATGGAGGCCAGAGCTGTCCCGGTCCATATATAAGGCACACTGGACTATAAGGCGCACTTACAATTTCTTAGAAAATCATAGTATTTAAGTGTGCTTTATAGTCCGAAAAATACGGTATGTTTGTTTTAATTTGTAAACTCAAATTTAAAAGATTTTAATAATGTATGTGCAAAAAAAAAAAATTGGAGTGTGTTATAATATTCTTTCAAAGAGGTGTTGAAGCGTGTCTAATAAACTGTACATTTCTTCTCTTAAAATAGCTGAAATGTAATCTGACATTCCCCTTCAGTATAATGGTTTATAACATTAAAGGCTAGATATATATTATTTTAATAACGATGCATGACGGGTATACCCGTCATGAGGCCGTTAAGGGGGATCAGAGAGGGCTCCCGATGTGAGCCCTCTCCGCAGCCCACAGTCCCCAGTTGCTATGTGTAGCCAGGGACTGCAGGTCTTAGTCGCCGCGGCCAGCTAATTAACTATTCAAATGCAGCTGTCAAAGCTAACAGCTGCATTTTAATAGTGACTGTGCCCCTGTCCCTGGTGTCTAGTGGGGGATCTCCCCCCCGCGATGCGATCAATTGGAGGGGAGATCCATTCCAATGAGCCGGTCAGGGGCTCAGCGTCGGAATGACACTGATCCCGCCTCGGCAATCCATTCAGATGGTCTGCAGCAGGCCATTATAATAGAGCACCGATCTGATGGATCATTGCTCTATTATATACACAGTATTGATCTCAATGGGAGATCAGTGCTGTGTATATAGAAATCCCCCAGAGGGCTTCTAATTACGGTATGTGAAAACAAAATAAAGTGTTTTTATTAATAAATAACCCTCTCCCCTAATAAAAGTCCAAATCACCCCCCCCCCTTTTTCCATTTTATAAATAAAAATAAATAAATAAACCAACATGTTTGGTATCACTGCATGTGTAATCGCCCGAAATATTAATTTATTTAATTCATGATCCCTCACGGTAATTGGTGTAAGTGCAAAAAATTTCCAAAGTGCAAAATTGCGCATTTTTGGTCGCATCAAATACAGAAAAATTGTAATAATTACCGATCAAAAAGTCGCATATGCGAAATCAAGGTACCGATAGAAAGTACAGACCATGGCGCAAAAAATCACTCCTCACACAGCCCCATAGACCAAAGGATAAAAGCTCTATAAGCATGGGAATAGAGCGATTAAGGAATGTTTATTTTCTGTAAAAGGTTTTATTTTTTTACATCACATAATATAAAAGTTATACAAGTTACAAATCGTTTCAATCGTACCAACTTAAGAAACATATATAACATATCAGTTTTTCCATAGGACACACAGTGTAAAAACGAAGCCCCCCAAAGAAAAAGAATTGCGTATTTTTTTTCCACTGCGCATATAATTTTTTTCTGGTTCCACAGCAAATTTTATGCGAAAATTAGCCCGATCCTTAAGGGGTTAAACATGAAACAACTACTACAGATTTTTTTTTTTTTTTTATAGAAATTCTGTCCCTATTGTTTGTACATCTTTTTCATGTACAGTACATATAAGTTGGAGTGAAATTCTTACAAAATAAATTGCAAATCGATATGTTTTAATTAAAGATCTTGAGTGAGCATAACCAGAGGAGCATGGGTTCAGTGAGAATTTCTGTTTCTGAGAGATTTGTTTTGGCCAGACCTTTTAAATAGTATAGGTCACATGGAGCATAGGAGAAAAAAGAAAGATCACATGACCTCAGGATAGCCCATAATGTCCATAAAAGACTATGTACATAGCTTCAGCTGTCACTTTAGAGATTGCACTGTAGGTGTTAGAGAGTGACCAATGAACAAAACTGATAGGAGTAGGACCACTCCACTATTGTTTTCAAAATGAGTGTACACAAACACAATAATTGTAGTTATATCCTTTTTGTACAAGTATATGTTAAGCCAGGTGGATTATTAATTTAAAAGCCACCGGAAATGGTAACAGGACGTGGGAGAAGAATGTGTGTTGGACTGGTCAATTATATATAATAATATTAAAAAAGGTCTCGGAAGCTGCTAGCCACCATATTATACAATTCAATATTGTCCATCAGATATATTACACACCAAGTTTTATGTAAAGAATTAAGTTATGGACACATGACAGACGTTCCAGATGTGGAGCGGGGGGAACAGAATATTTACATTGACTTTGGAGTTGCGTTAAGCTTGAAAAATTGTGGACCCTGGTTTTAAAAAAAAGAGAAAACAGGGATAGAGATACCTATGACCCCACAAATCGCTTTGCTTGGGGATACCTCTAGCTTCCGTTTGCACAGGCATAAAAAGAGAATGATCATTAGAATGTTGTTTTATGTTAAATTAATTTTGGAGAAAAACTGGATTTCCCCAGTCTCCCCATGATGCATGGTACTGTTTGAAAAGCATAATTAGGTATCAGGGGAGGTTGTGTTGGTAAAATTTAGCTTTAGAATCTTTTTTTTTTTCTCCCGTCAGGCGAAGGGGCATGGGGCGGGGGCAGGGGTGGGTGGGATAGGATAAAGGTTTAAGGTTTACAAAAGTTGTAATTTGATGGATTATTTAACTATTGGGGTTTTGAGAATTATGGTTTGGAATATGTGTATTGTTATTTTTTTATGTTGGAAAAGAAAAAGATTAAAATAAAGTTTAATTAAAAAAAAATTGTACTTAAAACAGCACTGCAAATAATGTACTGCATCAATTTGTCAATTTGTTTGTAGTTAACTAACTGTTGCAAAATGCTGTGTGTAGGTGGTTTTATGTTACTTTTGTGTACAGTCTATTAACCCTTTAAGGACAGAGCAAATTTCGATTTTTGCGTTTTCGGTTTTTCCTCCTTGTTCATAAAAGGCCATAGCACTTGCATTTTTCCACCTAGAGACCCACATGAGCCCTTATTTTTTGCATCACTAATTGTACTTTGCAATGACAGGCTGAATTTTTGCATAAAGTACACTGCGAAACCAGAAAAAAATTCAAAGTGTGGTGAAATTGAAAAAAAAAACGCATTTTGTTTATTTGGGTGAAATGTGTTTTTACGCCATTCGCCCTGGGGTAAAACTGACTTGTTATATATGTTCCTCAAGTCGTTACGATTAAAACGATATGTAACATGTATAACTTATATTGTATCTGATGGCCTGTAAATAATTTAAACCATTGTCAACAAATATACGACACTTAAAACCGCTCCATTCCCAGGCTTATAGCTCTTTTATCCTTTGGTCTATGGGGCTGTGTCAGGTGTCATTTTTTGCGCCATGATGTGTTCTTTCTATCGGTACCTTGATTGCGCATATACGACTTTTTGATTGCTTTTTATTACAATTTTTCTGGATTTGATGCGACCAAAAATGCGCAATTTTGCACTTTGGGATTTTTTTGCGCTGACGCCATTTACCGTGCGAGATCAGGAATGTGATTAATTAATAGTTCGGGCGATTACGCACGCGGCGATAGCAAACATGTTTATTTATTTATTTATTTACTTTTATTTATAACCTGGGAAAAGGGGGGTGATTCAGACTTTTATTAGGGGAGGGGGATTTTTACTAATAATGACATTTTTTTTTTTACTTTTACACTTATACTAGAAGCCCCCCTGGGGGACTTCTAGTATAAGTGCTTTGATCTCTCATAGAGATCTCTGCAGCATAGATATGCTGCAGAGATCCATGAGATAGGCACTCGTTTACTTCCGGCTGCTGCAGCCGGAAGTAAACGAGTGCCGAGCCGGGGACGGCGCCATCTTGGAGCGGTACCCGGCCGGCTTCAGTTACGGAGATCGCTCCTCCGGGATAACATCCCGGAGGAGCGATCTCCCCACTAGACACCAGGGATGATGCTGCGTCCGGTAATCAGATGCAGCTGTCATGTTTGCAGCCGGAAGTAAACGAGTGCACGGACTCAGAGTCCGCTCTATTCATCAATTTGTTCGCCATAAGATAGTCAGGAAACCTACTCCAGCTCTGAGCTGAGCCGAGGTTTCCTGGTGCGCGAACTCGACCGCACAGGATTTTTGTCAAGGCAGTAAGCCTCTACACAAATCTTCGTAATGTCGGAGCTGCAGGGACATTTTGAATGACATTTTTAAATGTCCCCCTAAGTGTATACGCTCCGGCCGGGATACCATAGACACCCGGCCAATGTTGTGTGAACATAGACTAAATCTGTACCTATTTCTGTGACCCAAGTGGAATATATATACTTGTATAGGTATATTACAAGTGCATCCATTGCACCTCTTCCTTTGAAATGATTTAAGAATATTTTATCAGTGGGTTTTAAAAACCTGAGTTTTCTTATATTCACCTGGTTGGTTTGTAGGTAAACATGTTACAATAAAAGTTAGTAATATAATGTGTATGTAGAGTATAGTGGAAGACTAGAACAGGGATAACAATTCATATTTTCTTTCTTCAATAAACAATTTCTCTAATAAAGCAATGGTAAGATTTCTTATGGAAAATGGGTTCTGTGATGGCAACAATTGAAACAGAATTAGCCTATTATGATGGAAGTCATGCAGCTCGCCTGCAGATACAAAATGACAATTGATGTTTGTTTTATTTTTTAGAAATTGATTCTTTAAAATTGAATATAATGTAATTCTAGAATGAGAAAAGTTTAAACCCAGGAAGTAGTGTGGCACTGTACCTTAAAAAATTATTATCCAATTTGAGAGCACTTCATACAGTAATTGAGTGCCTGCCAAATTTTATATGGATAATTGAGTTATAAAATATCATTTAGAAATTACTATTATTATAATAATAAAATAAACACACTTTATCAGCAGAAGCTAGAGATTCAATTTATCAGAACCATGTTTTATTATATTTATGTTCTCCTACTTTCTTCAAAATTAGCAATCATTGATCTGAGTTGAAATACAATAACAATATGCTATAAAAATGCAATATATGTGAAAAAGTAACATCCCATACATGAGGCCTAGCAATACTATTTTGTAGGAGCTAATCATCACTGCTCAAGGAGTGATGGCCTAATAAAGTATTGGCAAATTACCAGACTGACAACTTCATCAACTATAATAAAACAATATAGAAAAGAGCAAAAGATATCTAGAACCTTAAAGCAGATGTTCGTGCCACACTTGTCATGCATCCTCCTCCCTCTTCATGAATAATCAATGCTGCCCGGCCTCCTACTGGCTCAGCTGTCAGCTGATTGCAGATAAGTCCTCTGTAGGCAGGTTATGTCTGAAAGAATCTTTCCTCCCTAACGTGTTGGAGCTGTGGTCTAGGGGTAACTCACTTGTCTAGAGACCTGCCAGCAGTTCATTCTCTGGTTTGAATCCCCTAATGGAAATTAAATAGATGTCTTTTTATTCTTATTATTCTATCATTTTTAAGGCTATGTTCACACACAGTATTTTTGCTCAGTATTTTGGAACCAAAACCAGGAGTGGATTGAGAACACAGAAAGGCTATGTTCTCACACTGTTTAAATTGAGCAGATGGCCGTCATTTAATGGCAAATATTGGACGTTGTTTTTTTATTAAAAAAAAAACTGTAATTATTTGCCATTAAATGACGGCCATCCACTCAATTTTAACAGTGTGTGAACCTAGCCTGTGTTTTTAATCCACTTCTGGTTTTGGTTGCAAAATACTGACCAAAATACTGAGCAAAAATACTGTGTGTGTGAACATAGCCTTAAAAATGATACAATAATGAGGAAAAAAAAGTCATCTATTTAATTTCCATCAGGGGATTCGAACCAGAGAATGAACTGCTGTCAGGTCTCTAGACAAGTGAGTTACCCCTAGACCACAGCTCCAACACATTACAGAGGAAAGATTCTTTCAGACATAACTTGCCTACAGAGGACTTATCTGCCATCTGACAGCTGAGCCAGCAGGAGGCCGGGCAGCATTGATTATTCATGAAGAGGGAGGAGGATGCATGACAAGTGTGGCACGAACAACAGCTCTGTGACAGTAGGAGATATAAGACTGTACATAATCCGCTGCACAGAAAATTACCAAAAAGGCACCATGCTCACAGGGGGGCTGCCAGCTACAACACACTGTAAGCACCTTAGATAGTGCCCAGGAGCTGACGGATTCCCTTTATGTGAGAAGATTTATTATGTGTGATATATTAGCTGGAATACATAAATTAAATATCAATAGGTAGCAATACTAAAATAAGTAAATAAGTAAAAAATTGGATATACGCCTCAAAATTATATATAAAAAAATAAAAAGAGCAAAAATGAAAAATAATCAATCCCAATCCTAAAACTAGATAAAAACAATAAAATAAGTATGATATCCAGTGCATTAGTATATTTCTAATCAAGAAATGTAGACATCTGTATCAAACAATAAAAAGTAACTAAATAGTTTTTCCTCAATACAGTTCATAGTAGTTAGTTTAATTATCCACAAGTTGCCAGTGTAAGGTAAAGGTAGGCTGATATTGCCTGTCAGAGAGAGCTCTGTGATTTGTAAGATATGCAGCAGGTTGGTTTATAGATAGCATTTAACTTCTTAATAGTAACAACCAGTAGGAAGAAAAGAACAATAGTTTGATGCAAAGCACCAGTCACCGCTCTAGTGCATGTGCCGATTACTGCTGGCTCTCTCCTGGTCTATCGGCAAAGTGTGGTGTTTTCTCTTCCTCTATGCACCTGTCTAATAGCTCTCTCTCAGGTGAAGTGGTGGATGAGGTATTTACAGTTTCCCCACTAAATGTCAGTTTTTCTTATATGTATTCTATTGCACAGCCAAGGAAGGTCATGGGTTAATGTCTGTTGTATTATGTGTTTTATGCTGACCATTAGGAGGTGTTCTTTCTTTCTCAACCTATCCTGGCTCTACACGCTCTCAGCCTTGTTGGAGGAGTTAGCTCTGTGTGGTAGAAGAGCAAGTTAATTCTCAGATTCTCAGTAAGATAGGACACACAAGACAGATGCCAGGACCTCTGTGCGGAACAGCAGTTCAGTTGAGTCTAGCCACGAGTGTGAACAGATGCAGTTAGAGACCAACTGTTCTTTCAGTCTAACCACCATATCTACTATGCAATGCTAAGCAAACAACAGGGAGAGTAGTCACCAAGAAACACCCTAGCCCACTCCAGGGCCATTGTTATTGCTATTCCTTTTTTTTCTCAAAACAGAAGCAGAAAGAAAAGACTGCACGAAGCAGAAGATACGTCTTTTCAAATCCCCAGCTAAAGAAACTTACAAAAGGCCTTTTTTCTCACAGTCTGGTCAGACAATGTCTATATGTGAGTACGAGTATCACTTCATTCAAGATATATTGTCTACAGGTTCTGGCAGATTACATAGCTAAACTGGGTTGAGGCTCCTCTGGCAAACTCATCAACTACTCTTCAAGCACCACTACAACCACCTCTCTTACTTCTCTAAAACACCTCTTCCAAGCACTATGGTCAAGCACTCCAGTGTGTCAAGATTACTGTGTGAAAATGTGTACTGTTATACTGAAAAGCTTTACAGTAAGGCTGCGTTCACACTACATACAGTATACTTTGTGTGCTGGACTAGCGCTCTCATCAAGATAACTACTATCACTATCCGTACACCACAGAACTGGCGTCATGGGCTAGCTCAACTACTGGCCGAGTACCACACAAGCAGGAGGCTGCTCACAGTTCCTGCTAGTGTGTGCGCCGCCCGCTACTGCCTCTCTCCTGAGAGTTTCTAGGTGTACATCCAATTTTTTTACTTTATTATTTTTATATTGCTACCTATTGATATTCATGTGTTCCAGCTTATATATCACATATAATAAATCGTCTCACTTAAGGTCCTAGATACCTTCTCTTTATTAGTTCTTCTCCATGGGTATAGGGGTATTTCTAGAAGACCACGTCTGAGGTATTGTACCAATTTTAGCAGTTGATCTCACACGATATTCCTCTTTTCTCTCTATAATAAAACATGAAAGCCAATTTGCAGTGCCTAGTACCTGTGTTTTAGCTACTTTTGTATGAACACCTCTTTTCTTAATGGTGTGTCTTTTTATTCAACCATACTAACTATGGCCAGGTTCAGACTATGTAACTGTGCGGCTGTATTTGCGGCTGTAATTGTGCGGCAGTATTTTTGGTGGTTCATGCGTACGCTGGAAAGTATAGGGTATACGGCTGCACAGTGCACACTATGTATGAATCTACGGCCCGATCGTAAACGGACCCGTAAAAAATGAACAAGACCATTGTTTGCGGCTGGACATGCGGCCGTGGATTGACAGGCGGTCCGTACGGAGTACTTCAAAAATAGCCGGCAATGATGCCGAATGCCGATGCCTCTAATAGTTAATACATTAAATTAATAAAACACATTTTCTTTGTAATAAAGTCCCTTTCGTTGGTCAATAATTTAATTCTAATGAATCCATCATTTTGCAATTAAATATACTGTTAAAATAAATAGATATATAAATAAATGTATATTTATATATATATTTATTTTTTGACAGTATATTTAATTGCACAATGATGGATTCGTTAGAATTAAATTATTGAACAACGAAACTGAATTTATTTAATCGAAAATGTGTTTTATTAATTAAATATTAATTAGTACAGGAAGCTCCATAAGCCGTTAATTCATATTGCCGGCAAAAGAGCATTCTGTACTAATCATCACTTTACTTTAATGAAAACATCAAATGTTTCTTCTAATTATGTTATCACAATAGCATTATTAGAAGAAACATTTAGAATTATATGTGCGCTCAGCTGATTGGCTGATCGGCTGAGCGCACATATAATGAGCCGGTCCGCAGTACAGTGACTTCATTGTGCTGCGGACCAGTGAAGAGACAACATCGGGGTGAGTATAGAGCTCTCCCCACCCCCTCCCCAGCACTGCACCCCTCCCAGCAAGGAAGGGGGGGGGTCAGTTAACCCTTTCCTTGCTGGGATGGGTGCAGTCAGACATCATTCTGGCCCCCAAGGGGTTAAGGGGGATGCAATACATCCTCCCTTAACCCCTTGGGGGCCATACTGTAAGCAGCGATCTGTAAAGATGCTGCATACTGTAAGGAGCACAACACCGCTCACAATGATAAGTGTTGTGCTCCTGTTTGTGTGTTTTTTGTGTGTTTCTCCCTTTTTGTTTTTCAGATATCGGTATCCTGGGGATTACGTCGGATTCTGTGGACTACGTCGATCACCAGCGTTTTTAAAATTTTTTTTTTTTTTTATAAAATGGTCAATGAGGGGTGTGGGGGTGTTTTTATTTGAATAAAAAATTTTTTTTACTTGTGTCTTGTCTTTATTTCTTTGCTTTATAGACTTAGTAGTGGAAGCCGTCTAATAGACGGAATCCATTACTAAGTTGGGGCCTAGTGTTAGCCGGTATAAAATGGCTAAAACTAACCCCCTATTATTACCCCAGTACCCAATGCCACCAGGGGTACTGGGAAGAGCCGGGTGCCAGTGGTCCCGGAGCGTCAAAATTGGCGCTCCTGGACCGTGCGGTAGCAGGCTGATAAGATTTAGGCTGGGGAGGGCCTAAACCAATGGCTCTTCCCACCCTGGTGTTACCAGGCTCCTGTCGTTTGGTTTTTAACCCAGCTGGTTATAAAAATAGGGGGGACCCTATGCGTTTTTTTTTTATTATTATTTATTTATTAAAAAAAAAACGCATAGGGTCCCCCCTATTTTTATAACCAGCCGGGTTAAAAACCAAACGACATCAGCCTGGTAACACCAGGGTGGGAAGAGCCATTGGTTTAGGCCCTCCCCAGCCTAAATCTTACCAGCCTGCTGCCGCCCGGTCCAGGAGCGCCAATTTTGACGCTCCGGGACCACTGGCACCCGGCTCTTCCCAGTACCCCTGGTGGCATTGGGTACTGGGGTAATAATAGGGGGTTAGTGTTAGCCATTTTATACCGGCTAACACTAGGCCCCAACTTAGTAATGGATTCCGTCTATTAGACGGCTTCCACTACTAAGTCTATAAAGTAAAGAAATAAAGACAAGACACAAGTTAAAAAAAAATTGTATTCAAATAAAAACACCCCCACAACCCTCATTGACCATTTTATAAAAAAAAAAAATTAAAAAAACGCTGGTCATCGACGTAGTCCACGGAATCCGACGTAATCCCCAGGATATCTGAAAAACAAAAAGGGAGAAACACACAAAAAACACACAAACAGGAGCACAACACCCATCATTGTGAGCGGTGTTGTGCACCTTACAGTATGCAGCATCTTTACAGATCGCTGCTTACAGTCTGGCCCCCAAGGGGTTAAGGGAGGATGTATTGCATCCCCCTTAACCCCTTGGGGGCCAGACTGATGTCAGACTGCACCCATCCCAGCAAGGAAGGGGTTAACTGACCCCCCCTTCCTTGCTGGGAGGGGTGCAGTGCTGGGGAGGGGGTGGGGAGAGCTCTATACTCACCCCGATGTTGTCTCTTCGCTGGTCCGCAGCACAATAAAGTCACTGTGCTGCGGACCCGCTAATTATATGTGCGCTGAGCCGATCAGCCATTCAGCTGAGCGCACATATAATTCTAAATGTTTCTTCTAATAATGCTATTGTGATAACATAATTAGAAGAAACATTTGATGTTTTCATTAAAGTAAAGTGATGATTAGTACAGAAAGCTCTTTTGTCGGCAATATGAATTAACGGCTTATGGAGCTTCCTGTACTAATTAATATTTAATTAATAAAACACATTTTCGATTAAATAAATTCAGTTTCGTTGTTCAATAATTTAATTCTAACGAATCCATCATTGTGCAATTAAATATACTGTTAGGGTATAAACCCACACACCGTATATGCAGCGTATTTACTGCTGCGATACGCAGCAAACTCGCAGCAAAATCGCAGCAGATTAGATCTAAATAACTGAACACAGCATCAAATCTGTACCAACAAATCTGCTGCGTATTTGTTGCATATCTGCTGCATATACGGTGTGTGGGTTTATACCCTTAAAAAATAAATATATATATAAATATACATTTATTTATATATCTATTTTAACAGTATATTTAATTGCAAAATGATGGATTCGTTTAAATTTAATTATTGAACAACGAAAGGCACTTTATTACAACGAAAATGTGTTTTATTATTTTAATAGATTAACCATGAGAGACATCGGCATTAGTGCAGAGGATCGCAAACCCCGGTAATAGCGATTCATGTAAACTGTGTTCCCTGCTTTCCCAGATGCATCCAGAGGTGTTTGCATCACTTTCTTAAGATTTTATTTGTTATTTTTAGTTGAACCAGATTTCCAAGTAAATGACCGTATGTTTTTTTTTAATGCAATAGAAAGGGGGGAGGGAATTCAACTGCCATTATAACTTATCAGCACTCCACAATGTTGCATGCCTGCTGTTTAGACACCGGGCAGGTGCAGTGTCTGTCATTTAGCCACTTAAATGTTGTGATAGAAGAGCATTTCAAAGATTAAATGACCAACACCCAGTCCTGCAGATATATATATATATCTATATATAAGACCTTTGGTATTGCTGAATTGTCAAAAATAATAAAATGTAGTGTTCCTAATCCTGTACAATAAATGATCTATATGGAAAAAGAATGCCAATGCCGATGTATCAGATTTTTAGAAGACCATATGTCTTTTTCTGATGTCTTAGAAGATTTTTTTTTATTTTCCTATGGTATCAGAAAAAAAAGGCAAGTAGGTCTTAAAGAGTACCTGTCATTTCAGGGGCAACGTTTCAGATTAAGTTGTTATGTATGTATACGATAAATAACTCTGTAACCTGTAAATGTTATATTCTGATTTCTGTTCTGCAGGCTCCTTCTCTAATTTTCAGTTGTTACTGAGCTAGTATATGTAGACCATACTCTATGATGTCTAATTGATTCTAATGGAGCTGCATCACAGGGGGGGGGGGGGGGGGGGGGACATCCAGTTCTTCACCCCGGTGATGTGCGCAGGAACCATGCAGCAGTTCGAAAAAAAGGACCGCAGCACCAGTGCCATTCTATTCATGTGTAACGCTCAAAGCAAATGTACCTGATGGTAAATTCGCTTTAAAGAGCAGTAATAAGCAGTATAAGCTGTAACTCAAGCACAGGGGTAATATTTCTGAACTCTCTTTGCAATCACTTTTGATTGGACACTGGCTGTATCCAAGTACTTTCTTCCCGCCTTCCTCCTTGCCCCTCCCCATAGACTTTTCCAGCATGTAGCTTATACCTTAAAGTCACTCTGTACCCACAATCTTCCTCCCTAAATCGCTTGTACCTACCGGGGCAATGTAGAGGAGTAAACAAGCGCTGTCAATGCTCGCTTGCTCCTTGTTCCCCACTTGCTGCTGGCGCTATTACACATGCCAGCAGCAGGCGGGTAAGTACCAAGGGGGCATTGCGGAGCTGTGGGGGTGATCATTCGATCGTCCGAGCAGCCCATAGAAGATAGCAACTCCTCTATAGCAGCATAGAAGATACCACAGAGCGCTGGCAGCGGGTTATTGCTATTTAGTAGAGATGAGAGAACCTCGAGCATGCTCGAGTCGATCTGAACCCGAGCTTTCGGCATTTGATTAGCGGTGGCTGCTGAAGTTGGATAAAGCCCTAAGGCTATGTGGAAAACATGGATACAGCCAATGACTATATCCATGTTTTACAGACAGCCTTAGAGCTTTATCCAAGTTCAGCAGCCCTCGCTGATCAAATGCCGAACATTCGGGTTCGGATCGACTTTAACCCGAACCTGGTTCCCTCTTCTCTACTATTTAGTCGTTTGTCTTTTAACATGTTGAAAGAGAACGACAGACAATGATCAGCCAACATTGTTCATTTTGGCTGATCGTTGTCTCGTATTACACAAGACGATTATCGTCCGTAACGGCCGAATACAGCGAACTGTTGTTTATGGTAATAGGGCCTTTAGTGATATAGTAATCCTGTTTTTCAAAGTAAATGAAAGCCTGGGGGAAGGAAAAAGGCAGGGAAACACGCAGATTTTCCTTGAGTAAGATATATTGCAAAGTTTCTTAAATTCACTTACGTACAGCTTCAACTGACTCAATATATTGTATCTGTATGTAAACTTTTGATCCCCTGAAATGACATGGTGAATTATAAATGAAATATCTTTTTTTAAAGACTTGATGGAAAAATTGCCTGTATCATGTAAAAGGAGATATCTTAAACATGGAGATATCCTGACAAGGAATCTGTGTAGGGGATAAATATTTACCAAAGTATATATGAACTTAGGACTTCAACTGTATATTCAATCTAAAACCAGTTATAAAACACGTAATTTATAAAGCATGTCTTATCAGCCTTATCTAGGTGTTTTTTGTATTCTGCTACTGAAAGATCCAAATTGAAAAAGCCTTTAATAAATGAATGTTACCTCTTAGGGAACTTTTTTCCTCTTCACATTTATTTATATCTATTTGATTGATAAGCCTTTCAGCTTGGATTAGTGCCATCACTAGCCACTCAATGCACTAAAAGCTTTGAAAATAAACATAGGGAAAAAGTCTGGTTTCAAAATCATAAATGGAATATTTTTGGCATCGTATTAGTTTGAAAATAATGAAGATTAATCTGAGGTTAACAGGTTTTCCTGCTTTCACAAGGACCTTTGACTTTCTATCACACTGTAGAATAACTCACTGTTGAAATTTTCTTTCTGGAAGAAACATTTTAAGGAAATTCCTTCCCAAGATTTTACAAACCATTAGTTTCTATGTAAATTTAATTCAAATCCCTCAGCTTTGTGAATGCAGTGTTGCTGTAGATTTAATTTTCTTCTATGAGACATTCCCATATTCATCTACTTAGCAAGGTCAACAGTGAAGAGATATAAACACTCATTTTTTTTGTCTTTGCTATGGGAACCAATTAAGCTACTGTTTGAGAAAAGAGAAGGATTGTGCAGGAAGGCTAACAAACTAAACTTCTTGTGTACAGCTCTTTTACAGAGGTTAAGAAGGTGACAAGAGGAGTGTGTCACTGTCATAAATTACCCTAGACAGAAGCTTTAACATTCAAACTAATGAGAACAAAGCTGTATTTATAATAGTTATACCTTTCACAATGAAGAACTTTCCTTTTCTTCATGTCACCATTAACGTTATGCATTATGGGATCCTATGTATTGACTGATTTCATAAGAAGGCCAAGCATCTAGCGGGGCCAGAAAAAGTAGGCATATCAACACAACCATACATCTCAGGCAGCACGTGGCTGCTCTCCAGGCATAAGTGTCACTTACTACACTAACAGACCACTGGAACAGCATGTTTGTCCCCATTTTAGCAAGGACAGAATAACAGAGTGTACACATTGATAGTAGAGATGAGCGAATCACTCAGGAATTAATTTCACGAAGTTCACGAATATTCGCAAACTGCATACGAACAAATTTCATTAAAATTAAATGTTCGTGTGTTCGGACAAATATGACGCTAATTGTCTGTGTTCGAACTATTTGTTCAATCGGAATGGTTATAACAATAATTTTCGAACATGCGAACGTTTATCTTGTGATGTACGCAACTGCGTAATATTTGCAACTGTGTAATGTCCGCAACTGCATAATATTCTCAACTGCGTGATAATCTTAACTTCGTAATGTACACAACTGTGTAAGCATAAGCTAACATGTGCCTTCGCTATTGTGGCCGCCATATTTAGCGAATTTGCGAATTGCAGCACGATTCGCTGTGAATTGGAATCCGTCAGATTCGCTTCACTTATCTGTAATTGGTAGTCTCTCAAATAATTGCAGTACATCTAAAGGGTTTTAAGTTGAATTTGATGGACTCGTCTTTTTTTTTTCTATTTCTTTTTTTTAATCAACTATGTAACTACCATATTTTATGGCATATAAGATGACTTTTTAACCTCGAAAAATTTTCTCAGAAATCGGGGGTCATCTTAAACGCCAAGTATGGTCACTGCATACGGTGGGATTGCTCAAAAATGGCCGCATCCCCACCATATGCAGCGACCACAATAAAAATACAAACACAAACTTACCTGTGAATCGTTCCCTGCAGCCACGCGTCTCCTGTCATGTTTCTGATGCAAGCAGTGTAATGCAGAGACACTACCTGTGCCGGAGGTCCCTGAAGCTTTCCTGGCAGCCGAGCATGTCAGCGGAGAAGCTCTGAGATGCTTGGCTGCCGGGAGAGCTTCGGGAGAATGACAGAGGCACTGGAAGTCCCCGAAGCCTCTATCATTCTCCCTCTCCTGGCAGTCGAGCATTTCCGAGCTTCTCCAATGAGATGCTCGGCTGCTGGCAGAGCTTCGAGAGAATCACAGAGGCTTTGGGGACTTCTGGTGCCTCTGTCATTCTCCCGAAGCTCTCCTGGCAGCCGAGCTTCTCTGATGAGACGCTCAGCTTCCGGGAGAGCTTTTTTTTTTTTTTTTTTTTTTTTTTTTTCTGCAATGTGTTCAAATGATAACAATCACTAACAAGTTTTTTCATAGATAGGCGTTGATCATGATCATTAAAAAAAAGTCTGTCTTTATCTAAAGACAGCCATTTTTCACTTAAAAAAGACGTTGTGGGAACATAGCTATACGATTACAAATAACACTACAAAACAATATAAAAATTATAATAAAGTACATATTTGAATATTCTAATTGCCTTTTATCAAATATATTTTGTACTTGTGAAGTCCATGTCCACAATATGGATGACAAAAATTTTCTTGCTTTGTTGAAATATTCAGGTAATTGGTAACTGTTTTGATTGCTGACAATATGATACATTGTGCATTCTAAAATATAAAGCAATTTGTTAGGGAAAGTACCAGCAGACATAGAAATTCTAATCTCCTTGTAATAAATCAAATATGTCAACCTTTGAATTAGATATCATGTTATCCTGGTGGGACTTATAGATCAATCGTAAAGACAGCTGATAAAAGTTAGAGACTTTGTACCTGATTTCTTTGGAAGTTTAAAAATTTCATAAGAAATAATGTAAAGATAAAGGGATATTGGTGGCGATAGTAAACGATTATTAATACAGTTTCACTATATATTAATCAACATGCTGTAATCATATCCTCAATATAAACAGTTCCTTTGTGACACAGAGAAAGCTACACTAATACCACATACCTTCCGTTGGGTGCTACATTGGCAAGCTGTCAAAACAAGCAGACACTGTCATAAGGATAAACAAAAGAAAAACAGCTGGTTGTGTGATAAGGGCCAGTTCACACAAAGCAAAAGCAGTGGAATCAGTGCAGAAAGGAATGCTCTAGGAATTCTCACAGAATCAGTGAGAAAAGTGTTTCACCCGGAATTCTGCGCAAAATTCTTGTGTATTCTGCGTGCATTCCACGCAGAATGCAGGCAGAATTGCCGCACGGAAATGTAGGAGGGAGACACAGACAGTGTGTTGCAAAGTTGTTTTTTGAATTTTTTTTTCTTACAATCCCACGAGGGAATTCTGCACTGATTCCACACTGAAAGTCAACGCCCCATTGATTTATATAGGATTCCGCCAGCAGAAGAATGAAAATGTCCATTCTTCTGACGGAAGGCGGATCTGCTACGGAAACACAGCCTTGTGAACTGCAGAGTGGAATTTCCTTTGAACTCAAAGGACATGGTCTCTGCAGCAGTTTTATGGAGGGAATCTTTAGCACGGATTCAGCACTGAAATTCTGCCGCTTTTACTCAGTGTGAACTGGTACTTAAGGCCCTATTACACCAACAGATTACATGACTGATTCTTTAAAGCCAAAGCCAGGAATGGATTTGAAAAGAGGAGAAATCTAAGTGGATGGGGGGTGCAGAATAATGAGAAGGGATATGGCCACCGCCTGAACCAAATTTACACTTGTAAATTGTAGTGTAAATCTACACCGGTTTGGAGCTGGTGTAGATTTCTTTGGCTGCTGAGAGTAGCCTCAGATTCATCAGAATTAACTAAATGCCTGTTTGCCTCTCAATAAATCTGGTGTGGGTAGGAGGAGAGGAATTTTACTTTAGATTGATGTACAGTATAGATAAAATCCCTATAATCTCTATAATTCGCTTATGTGCTTACTCATTTGAGTGCAATCAATGACTTTAACATTACACAGACAGAGCCAAATATTTCTCAGCTAAAAAGAGTGCATTCATATCCAAATGGTGCCATAAACTGTCCAATAAATGTAATAAACAAGAAAAATATAGTGAGCAAATAATGCTGTAATTTGCCTGATTGAGAATGCTTGTAATGCCTGGATAATACAGTGCTTGAATGTTTGGTATTTCTTTAAAATGTTTTATATTTATGCATAACCTAAAATTACATCATATGTTCATCAGTCCTAAACATAGATAAAGAGCCAAATCATAGCAATTAGGAAAAATATTAAGCTTGGTAATTTATTGTGAAAAATGATTGAATATCGCATACAGTTTCTGTGAGTGGCAAGGGTATGTAAACCTTTGCTTTCAGTATCTTTGATGTATTTTGGTCTCATATGTCTAAAAATTGTCTAAAAAAAAATTGTTTTTTTAGTGTTCTTCTGATGGTGGACTCATAAACATTAACATTAGTTAATGAGAAAAAAGCCCTTATTTGCTTGGAGTTTGCTTTGAGATTCTTTGTAACCTTGCAGACTATTGTACATTTTGCTAGAGGTTTTTTGTTGGTCAGTCACTCTTTAAGAGTTTTAAAATGGTCTTGAATTTTCTCCACTTGTGCACAATCTGTCTGACTGTGGATTGGTTTCCAATAATTTTTTCCAGTCGAATGAGCATTAACCACTTTTTTTCTAAGGTTTTCAAAAATATCCTTTTTTTGGCACCATGATACACTTCTACACTACTAATAAGTGAGCATGTTCATATATGTTCGTACGCACATTCCGCTTATTATTCATGTTCTCCCTGCCATCCCAGAACATGCAGCTATATTCTTTCATTACACTTCAAACAAGAGCAAAATAAATCTCAGCAACAGGAAATGTAATATTAGCAGACAGATGAATAATCAGAAGAACGAAATGTAGTAACAAAATGGCAGACATATTGTAAAGGATAATAGTCAAAGTGGCAACAATAGAACCGAATGTGCCAAATTGCTGAATAGAAGAATTGTGTTAAAACTGGTTCAAAAACTAGGTCCTCAGGTCAGAGGTCACACGACAAAGCATAAAGAAAGTGCATGTTAGCATAGGAATGTGCTCACATCTGATGTATGCAGTGGATCTAAATAAGCTGAATTTTTATTTCATTAGCAGTAAAACTCGATATTATGGGCCTCCTGCAATTGGCCTAACTTTTGCATAAAGTACAATACAGCAGGGACACCTTTACCCTACAGAAGATGAAAACAATGCACTGTTATATAATATGAGGAAAAAGGATGTTACATTTCTAATAGCCCTAAAAGCTCACTTTTTATATAAATGAATATCATAACAGACTAAACTGAAAAAATTTACGGTTTTCGGGAATTAGATTAACAGTATTTCTCAAGCAGGAATGTAAACATCCCTAATAGATGTAAACACATGAATTAGAAGGAAAATTCTACGAAGAATCCTGGATAATTCACTAGAGTAATTTTTAAGAAATCTATTAGATTCCTAGATTTATCGACAAATACATGAATGAACGGTTTCCTGGATTCAAATATGTAACATGTAAATTGGCGTTTTGTAATATATGTACAAATGTACCTACTTGAGAGCCCTTCATTTGCATATAAATAGAATTCTCTGAGATTAAAGTAGTGAGGGTTTCTTGAAAATATTATATTGTAAATTTAACAAAGTTGATCCTGCTGGTATTTACACGTAATAACTACTTAAAGTAGATGAGCACAATTTTCCAAGACACTAACAAATACACTAATGTCACATATTTAAACGCCTTATTCCACTTGATGCAATAATGAAGTGCTCTATGTTTATACTTAAAACTTCAATTGTAGTTTCTTATCCATAGTAGGTATATTAGCTTAGAGTGTGCTTGAATAGTTCTTTAAAACAGGGCAGTCTCAATGTATCTGAAAAGTATTGGTAATGCTATCTATAATATAGTGATACATTAGAATTGTTAGGAATGTGACTTTACGCTCCTCAGTCCGTGCCGGGCGGCCGAGGAAGCGCTGAATTTCTGTCTGTGTTTGCACTGAATGAACTGTGTTTTACTTTCCAGCCACACCTGCCTTGCCTGTCAGACTTCTGGCAGTGCAGGGGTTAATGCACTGCTAGATCTGTTCAGCTGAGCTTGGTGCTGGGATCAGAGCTGGTCCAATCAGCTGCTGGACCTAGTCTCTGATCCAGGATAAAAAGCAGTCAGATCCTCAGTTCCCTGCTGGTTATTAGTTGTTACTAGTCCCAGCTCCCCTGCTCCTTTCCCAGCGTTCCCTGTCCTAATCCCCTTGCTATTGCTCTACCCGTATTCTGACCTCTTGCCTGCCATTTGACTATCCGCTCTCCTTCTGATTTTGTACTGCGTTGTCTGTTTGGTTTTGACCCTGTTAGTTGACTATCCTCTATTGTGTTTCGTTTGTCTGTCTACGTTTTGTGTATTCACCTACGCAGTGTAGGGACCAACTCCGTGGTTGTCCGCGACCGTTTAGGGTCGACTGAGGCAAGTAGGCAGGTGACAGTGGGTGGGTTCAGATCTAGGGCCCACTGTCTCTTGTCTTGTCTACTCCTGCCAGTCATGACAGAATAACCAGCCTTTAAAAAAAAAAAAATAATAATAATAATAATATATATATATATATATATATATATATATATATATATTATATATTTTTTTTTTTTTTTTTCTTTTGCGGGTCATCTCGCATCATGGATCCTGTGAAAGCTCTGGTTGAGCAAATGCAAGGTCTGAACAGGCTAGTTCAGAATCTTGCACAACAGGTGCAGGAGCAGGAGTCCACACCACAGCAAATGACCATGACCGCGGCAATGCCTCTGGAACCTCCGATTCTGCTCCCCGAAAAATTTAAAGGGGACAGGAAGGCCTTCAGGATCTTCAAGGAAGGTTGCAAATTATTTTTTCGGTTACGTCCCCGCTCTTCAGGAGATGAAACCCAAAGAGTCGGCATTGTCATGTCTCTCTTGCAGGGTCCTCCTCAGGAGTGGGCTTTTTCGTTACCCCCTGATTCTATGGAGTTATCTTCAGTGGACCAATTTTTTAAAGCCCTGGGGTTACTATATGATGACCCAGACAGAACCGCTGTGGCAGAGCGACAGCTGACTTCTCTGCGACAGGGTAAGAGACCTGTAGAGGAGTACTGTGCAGAATTCCGGCAGTGGTGTGTTCCTTCAGGGTGGAACGATCCAGCATTGAGGTGCCAATTTAGGATGGGGTTGTCTGACCAACTTAAGGACCTATTAGTGGTGTACCCTACCCCTGACACGTTAGAAGGGACTATGACATTGGCGATAAGGGTTGACAGGAGACTCAGAGACAGACGTGGGGAAAAGAGCGTCTCTGATGCTTCTAAATCTTTTTCTTTCCCTAACTATACTCCTAAGTCTAATCCTTCTGTTCCTCTGTTGTCACAAGAAGACCCCATGCAACTAGGTGCTGCTGACACCCAGACCCGACAAGCTCTTCGGCTACAGCACAATCTCTGCCTGTACTGTGGCAAGTCTGGTCACTGGGTGAAAGAATGTCCATCCAAGCCTGGTCAATCGGTGAAAAGACTCCAGCGTCTGAGTGACTGTCGAGGGAGTCACTCAGGCGCACAGGTACCTCTAGAAAATAAGAACAAATTGATGTTGCCCATCTCGTTGTTTTTAGGTAATAAGTGTATTTCTGGGTATGCTCATGTGGATTCTGGAGCTTCTGCCAATTTTATTAGCTCTGTATTTTGGTCATGCTTGGGAATTTGCCCTCTTCTGCTTAAATGTCCATGAACTATTACTGGTGCTGATTTTACCCCTTTGGCCCGGGGTAAAATCCAGTACATCACTCCGCATCTTGAGGTGCAAATTGGATCAGTTCACAAAGAAAATCTTGATTTTCTGGTTATGGATAACTTATCCTCTGACATTATTTTGGGTTTGCCCTGGTTGGACCAGCATAATCATGTGTTTGACTGGTCTAACAGAGAATTGATTAAATGGGGGCCAAATTGTGCTTCTCATTGTATTGCGCTGAATGTCACAGATTGTTCTCCTGTGGAGGGAGCAATTCCTGAGTTTTTATCTGACTTTGCTGATGTCTTTGATGAGAAGGCTGTGGAGGTGCTACCGCCACACCGACCTTATGATTGTGCGATTGACTTGATGCCAGGGTCCAAGTATCCTAAGGGAAGAATCTTCAATCTGTCTAGACCTGAGAGGGAGGCCATGCGAGAATATATCCAGGACAGCCTTCGCAAAGGTCACATTCGTCCATCTTGCTCTCCCTTAGGGGCTGGGTTCTTTTTTGTGGGGAAAAAAGATGGTGGTCTTAGACCTTGTATTGATTATCGTGAACTAAACAAGATTACCATTAAGAACCAACATCCCCTTCCCCTGATTCCGGATCTATTCAATCAGATTGTGGGCGCCCAGTGGTTCTCCAAGATTGACCTATGTGGGGCCTACAATCTGATAAGAATTAGGGAGGGGGACGAGTGGAAAACTGCCTTTAATACGCCTGAAGGGCATTTTGAATATCTGGTTATGCCATTTGGGTTAAGCAACGCGCCGGCAGTTTTTCAACATTTTGTTAATGATGTTTTCCGTAAATATCTTGGGCAATTTTTAGTAGTTTATCTGGATGACATTTTAATCTTCTCTCCTGATTGGGCCTCACACATAGCTCATGTTCGTAAGGTTATGGAATTGCTCAGATTGAACCATCTGTACGCTAAACTGTCCAAATGCCAGTTCGGGATCCAAAAGGTCTCTTTTTTGGGTTACATTATCACCCCTAACTCCTTCTGTATGGACCCACTGAAGGTGGCTGCTATTGAGAAATGGGAACGACCTACTAGTCTAAAGGCCCTGCAACGATTTTTAGGATTTGCCAATTATTATAGAAAATTTATTAAAGGCTTCTCAGTCATTGCCAAACCACTGACTGACTTAACCAGAAAAGGAGCTGATCTTGTGAACTGGAGTCCCGAAGCTGTACAGGCATTTGGACAGTTGAAAAAATGTTTTTCTGAGGCCCCAGTGCTTATTCAGCCGGATTTAGATCAGCCATTCATCATCGAGGTAGATGCTTCAGAAGTGGGGGTTGGAGCGGTCCTCTCACAAGGTTCCGAGACCCTCACTAATCTTAGACCTGTAGCCTATTTTTCAAGGAAGTTCTCTAAAACTGAATGTAATTATGACATTGGTAACAGGGAGTTGTTGGCCATTAAATGGGCCTTTGATGAGTGGAGACACTTCCTTGAAGGGGCTAAACATAAGATCAGGGTTTTGACTGATCATAAAAATCTCTTATACCTTGATAAAGCTAAGCGCCTTACTCCTCGACAGGCAAGGTGGGCGTTATTTTTTACCAGGTTCCATTTTGAAATTTGGGTTCTAAGAATGTCCGAGCGGATGCTCTGTCTCGCAGCTTTGAGGCCAGCAATGCCCCCAGGGAAGAACCTGAGACTATTTTAGCACCAGGTGTGGTCGTTGCCACCCTCCAACCTGACCTTGCCGCCCAGGTGGTAGATTCACAATCCCTAGCCCCTAGGAACATCCCGGAGGGAAAACTCTTTGTACCCCCCAACCTTCGACTCAGAGTTCTTGAAGAGACCCACTGTTCAGTTTTAGCAGGTCACCCGGGCATTGCTGGCACACAGTATCTGCTCTCACGGTATTATTGGTGGCCGTCTTGGGCCAGAGATACTAAACTGTTTGTTGAGGCCTCTGAGGTCTGTGCCAGGTCCAAGGTTCCTCGTAGATTACCTGAAGGTCTTCTACAACCTCTCCCTTTGCCTGAGAGACCCTGGACCCACATTTCAATGGATTTTATCACTGACTTGCCACCTTCAAAAGGGAAGACTGTTATCTGGGTCGTTACTGATAGATTTTCTAAAATGTGTCATCTGATTCCCCTTAAGAAACTCCCTAATGCACGTACGTTAGCATCTCTGTTCATCAATCATATTTTACGACTTCATGGGGTTCCAGAGAACATTGTGTCTGATAGAGGGGTGCAGTTTGTCTCTAAGTTCTGGAGGGAGTTCTGTGGTCGATTGGGGACTTCGTTGGCATTTTCATCTGCCTTCCATCCTCAGACCAATGGGCAGACTGAAAGAGTCAACCAATCATTAGAACAATTTCTAAGATGCTTTGTTTCTAGTGCCCAGGACAAATGGAAGGAGTATTTGTCCTTGGCAGAATTCGCCCTCAATAATAGAGAAAATCATTCTACCAAAATGTCGCCGTTTTTCTGCAATTATGGTTTTAATCCGAGGTTTTCATCTGCGCATGCTGCTGAATCTGTTAACCCGTCAGCTGAAAAAACCTATAGAAGACTGTGCACAGTCTGGGCCCAAGCTCTTGAGAACTTGGTTAAAGCCCAGGAATTATCGAAAAAACAAGCCAACAAAAGACGCATATCTGGCCCAGAATACCTAGTGGGTGACAAGGTGTGGCTTTCCACCAAAAACTTGAAACTTAGGGTTCCGTCTGAAAAACTGGCACCCAAATACATTGGGCCATATGTCATCACTGAGATAATTAACCCTGTTTCTTTCAGGTTGCAATTGCCAAGAGTCATGAAAATTCATAATGTGTTCCATAAGGCTCTATTGAAAAGGTATATCACTCCTGTGTTGCCGTCTATTCCTCCAGATCCCCTGGTCATTCAAGGGGAGCTTGAGTTTGAAATTGAGAAAATTCTGGACTCTCGCCGGGTGCAGAACTCCGTTCAATACCTCATTCATTGGAAGGGGTTCGGCCCAGAAGAACGGACTTGGGTGGCAAGCCGAGATGTCCACGTCTCATTAGACAATTTCATAATTGTAACCCCTCTAAGCCTCGTCCTTTGAGTGAGGGTCCTGAGGCCCCTCATAAGAGGGGGGGTACTGTTAGGAATGTGACTTTACGCTCCTCAGTCCGTGCCGGGCGGCCGAGGAAGCGCTGAATTTCTGTCTGTGTTTGCACTGAATGAACTGTGTTTTACTTTCCAGCCACACCTGCCTTGCCTGTCAGACTTCTGGCAGTGCAGGGGTTACTGCACTGCTAGATCTGTTCAGCTGAGCTTGGTGCTGGGATCAGAGCTGGTCCAATCAGCTGCTGGACCTAGTCTCTGATCCAGGATAAAAAGCAGTCAGATCCTCAGTTCCCTGCTGGTTATTAGTTGTTCTAGTCCCAGCTCCCCTGCTCCTTTCCCAGCGTTCCCTGTCCTAATCCCCTTGCTATTGCTCTACCCGTATTCTGCCCTTTTGCCTGCCATTTGACTATCCGCTCTCCTTCTGATTTTGTACTGCGTTGTCTGTTTGGTTTTGACCCTGTTAGTTGACTATCCTCTATTGTGTTTCGTTTGTCTGTCTAAGTTTTGTGTATTCACCTACGCAGTGTAGGGACCGACTCCGTGGTTGTCCGTGACCGTTTAGGGTCGACTGAGGCAAGTAGGCAGGTGACAGTGGGTGGGTTCAGATCTAGGGCCCACTGTCTCTTGTCTTGTCTACTCCTGCCAGTCATGACAAGAATCTTGTAGCTACTGCAGTTTAGATTTAAAAGCAGTTACAGCAGCCATAAAAAATAGTTTTGCAGTGTGTACAATCAAGATAGTATAATTCTCTACATAACTATTGCATATATCTTAAGCATCCTAGAGTAGTTAGAGGGGTTCTCTGGCCAAGCTTACTTTTGTATACAGCTCTGCAGCCGGAAGTGGGACATGACGGCAAGGCTGCCAGTGCTGCCATTCTGTGCTGTGACATCTGCTGCAGTAGGCATCTCTTGTTTCCATGCTGTGCCATCCTCCTCTTCAGACACAGGGCTGTGCCATACTCTCATGATAACCTGGGGAAGGGGGGATTCAAAATTCTCCAGTTGTCTAGGGAAGTTAAAGGGCTTGTCCAGCGAAAATCTTTTTCTTTTAAATCAACAGGTGTCAGAAAGTTATATAGATTTGTAATTTACTTAAAAAATCTCAAGTATTCCCACTTATTAGCTGCTGTATGTCATGCGTTAAATGTTTTATTTTCAGTCTGACACTGCTTTCTGCAGACATCTCTGGCTGAGTCAAAAACTCTGTCTCTGTTTTCTATGAATCCCCATAGAAAACCTCTCCTGCTCTGGACAGTTCCTGTCTCGGCCAGAGATGTCAGCAGAGAGCACTAGTGATGAGCGAATAGTGAAATATTCCAATATTCGTACGAATATCTCACAGATATTCGAATGTTCGATCGAATTTTCAATCCCATTAAAGTCTATGGGAACAAGTATTTGATTGAAAAACATCTATTCAACCACTTGGAGGTTCACCAAGTCCACAATGACACCTCAGGGAAAGGGAAGGGGATTTGAACGCTTATTGAATATTTCTTGAATTTTGGCATACTATTCGATAATATTCAATACTATCGAATACCTTACTATTTGATCGAATATCTATTTGATCGAACAGTATTTGCTCATCATTAGCGAGCACCATGTCAGACTGAAAATAAAAAAACATTTCCTGCATTACATACAGCAGCTAATGAGTATGGGAAGACTTGATATTTTTTAATAGAAGTAAATTAAAAATCTATGTAACTTTCTGACACCAATAATTTGAAAGAAAAAATTTTTCGCTCGACAACCCCTTTAAATACGAAATCCATGGTGCTCTGGGTTATAAGCTCAGCACAACTTCCAAGCTGAGAGAGCTATAAGTCTTCAGCCAGCAAGGACAAGAGTCAAAGGGGCCTCATTGCATGTTAGCACATATAAAGCTTCAGGCTAATGCTGCATTTACACGGAACGATTATCGCTCAAATTTTTGCAATTACGATCGCATTTGAGCAATAATCGTTCTGTGTAAACACAGCAAACGTTCAAGCGATGAGCGAAAAATCGTTCATCTTGATCTTTCAACATGTTCTCAAATCGTCGTTTGCTAAAAATTTGCAGATCGCTTCGTGTAAACAGTCTTTCAAAGATTCACCCTATGTAAAAGATGGGCTTAAGCGATTTTAAAAACAATGGCAATAACTATTTTTCTTACAAATCTTCTAACGATTTTTCTCCATCTAAGCACTGATCGTTATAAAAACCAAATTGTTGCTTCAAAATCGTTAATCGTTCGGTTGGGCGAATTATTGTTCCGTGTAAACCCAGCATTAGCCTAGTCATCAGTGAGGCTGAAAGAGCTGCACCTGAATTTACCTCTACTATGCTGATTAGTGCAATACAGAGCATCAGTTAGCTTCCCTGCATCATCTGTCAGGACCTTGCCAAAGACTGTAACAACATTTATTAATCTTACGATTATGTCTCTCAATTTAGTGTTATTCATCTAGGCTGTGAAAAGACTGCATTATATCTTGGTCACTAAAGAGGAGCTCAGGGAATGTGCATAGGAGCAAGTCCAGCAAAAGTACTCTTTTATATTACACATTTCATAGTCTAGGTCCAACATTTTAGTTCTCACAAAGAGCAGAAATCATCTGCAAGCTCATATAATTACTGGGCAAAATACTAGCTGACAACAACTACCAGCTTAAAAACTAACTGAATACAATTTAAGCATTGCACTCAATGTAACAATATTCAGGATGTGTTACAGGTGGCTGCCAACAGTCTTAAAGTGACACTGTCACCCCCTTAGTGCATTCTGACATCTCTACACAGGTGTAAAGGGTAAATTTAGTGTTTTTCATATCTTATTTCATATCATACGTCATGGTGCTTGTTCAAGTAAAAAGTGTCCTTTTATCAACTGCAGATTGTATTAAGTGGGCGTGGCCTCACGGCACTAGCGCCACATAACCCCGCCCACAACGGCACGGTTGGCCCCGCCCCCTTGGCGCCCATTGGTTGTCCAACGTAAAGGGGGTGGAGTCTAGACCTTTCTGCCAGCCTGTTCCAATGGCCGGCGAGGGGGCGGGGCCAATTGTGCCGTTGTGGGCGGGGTTATGTGGCGCTAGTGCCGCGAGGCCACGCCCACTTAATACAATCTGCAGTTGATAAAAGGACACTTTTTACTTGAACAAGCACCATGACGTATGATATGAAATAAGATATGAAAAACACTAAATTTACCCTTTACACCTGTGTAGAGATGTCAAAATGAACAAAGGGGGTGACAGTGTCACTTTAATTTTAGCACATAGCTGAAAAAAATTGTAAAGTTAATAAGCAAAGAACTTAAGGGTACTATTACACGGAACGATAATCGGCCGAATTGGCCCGATTCGGACGATTATCGCTCCGTGTAATAAATGCAACGATCAGCCGATGACAACGATCACTGGCTGATCGTTGATATAGGTTAGACCCTATTTTTGTCGGGCGCTGACCGCGCTCCGCTGCGTGTAATAGTCGCTGCGTGGCCGGCGACTAACGATATACATTACCCATCCACGTTCCAGGCCTGCTCCTGCCGTCCGCTTCTCCCGGGGTCCCGCGCGCGCTCTAGCTTCACAGAGGCCTGTCAGCTGATAGGCCGCTCAGCCAATCACAGGCCGCGGCAGTCCCGGCCTGTGATTGGCTGAGCGGCCTACCAGCTGACAGGCCGCTGTGAAGATAGAGCGCGCGTGGGACCCCGGGAGAAGCAGACGGCAGGAGCAGCCCTGGAACGTGGATGGGTAATGTATGCCAGTTTAGCAAGGGCTGCAAGGACATCTGTAACGATGTCCTTGCAGCTCTTGTCAAATGATTATCGAGCCGTGTAATAGGCCCAGTAAACAAGCAACAATCTAGCAGATCACTGCTCGTTTACAGGTATTATCGGGCCCTGCTCGGCCCGTGTAATACCACCCTAAGCGTATGGCTGTATCCGTGTTTTACAGGACTCCCTAGGGCTGCATACAACTTCTCCAGGCACGAGAAGTAAAATGCTGAATGCTCAGGCTCGGAAGAACCTAAAAGTGCTCAAGGTTTCCTCATCTTTATTTAAAAACTTTATAAACAGTGAAAATGTATGAAATGTGTTTTCCCTTTCGACAAACCACACAGGCAGATGTTGTTTACGAGTTTCATCCTGAAAGAGGGAGTGGATGATCAAAATATTACATTCATCAGCTAAATCCACATTTTGTTTACTAAACTTACCATTACTAATTTACTTTATATGAATGCTACTACACTTACCACTACTGATTTACTTTATATGAATGCTACTATCTTTACCACTACTGATTTACTTTATATGAATATTATTAGACTTACCATTACTGATAAACTTTATCTGAATATTACTACACTTACCACTATTGATTCACTTTATCTGAATATTACTACACCTACCGCTATTGATTTACAATATCGGGATATACTACATTTACCACTATTGATTTACTTTATCTAGATATTACTACACTTACCACTATTGATTCATTTTATCTGAATAGTTTAACACTTACCACTATTGGTTCAGTTTATCTCAATATTACTACACTTACCACTATTGATTCACAATATCGGGATATACTACATTTACCACTATTGATTCACAATATCTGAATATTTTATACATTTAGAAACCTCATTTATTAGCAAAAGTAAGTTTAAGGGTATATTCACACGGGCGGGCTCGCAGGGAGATTCTCGCTGCGAGCCCGGCAGGTCCTGTCAGTTCCCATAAACTACATACTTGCTGCGGTCTAAACGACCGCAGCGAGTATGTAATTATACCGCCCTTAACCCCTTCTACTCCCGCCGGCTCCCCCGCTGTAAGCAGCATACATTACCTGTCCTCGCTGCACGGGTCCGGCGTCCTGCTCTCCCGTCCCGCCAATCAGTGGCTGCGGCTGGGCAACACACTAATTGGCCGGACGGGAGAGCAGGACGCCGGACCCGTGCAGCGAGGACAGGTAATGTATGCTGCTTACAGCGGGGGAGCCGGCGCGAGTAGAAGGGGTTAAGGGCGGTATAATTACATACTCGCTGCGGTCGTTTAGACCGCAGCAAGTATGTAGTTTATGGGAACTGACAGGACCTGCCGGGGTCACAGCGAGAATCTCGCTGCGAGCCCGCCCGTGTGAATATACCCTAAGTATCATCTTTCTCTCTTTTATGCTAAAGAGGTTATCCAGTGTTTAAATATTTTTATATATTGGTGGCAAATTGGCAAATTGGTAAGCGGGGGGGGGGGGGGGGGGGGGGGCACAGGAAGGTGGGGAGGAGACGTGGTGCTTTATGTAAAAGTGACATCAGAAATGACATCACTGTCATATGAGGTAGCAGAGCAAGGTCCCAGTAGAAGATACTTTGGAAAAGGGAACGACTGCTCTTACATTGCATTCTGTGACTGTGGCTAAAAAATTTTAAACATGTACAGTTGGGGGTGGCAGTGACCCTTAACATCTTTGTGGCCCCACCTATGGTGGTATTACTGGCCATAATGCCCAGATGGCATCCCTTCTACAAGTCATGACAGTATAAAGATGATTAGTTAGATAGAGGAAACAGGAGAAATAATACTTTGAAGGACATCAACAAGGAAGTAAGACAAGTACCAGACTCTGGCAGCATCTATTTACTGTGTACAAAAATATTGCGGATTCAGTTCCTGATGCTTCCAGAAGTGCAGAAATTCTTCTGTGCTGCTTCTCACAACCCAGTAAATTCCATGGGATTACTAAATTAGAGCAGGATGTCATGGGCTAAATGTATACACTGGTCACAGCTCTGAGATAGGAACTTTGTTTTATTAAGGGGCATATGGATATCACAGCGGGGATTCCTTGCTCTAAACCTCCATCTCTTAGCCTTATAGACAAGCTGCTCAATAGCAGATCCCACTGTCAGGGACGTCAGCTGTCTATTACACCTGAATGTCTGTCCTGCAATATCACATTTTCCCTACTGCAAGAATTTCTGGCTGGCCATGATTCCTTTAAATTATTCTGTTTACTGTTTAAATAGTTAAGCGCAATACATACAATTCATCATACGCAGTACTTCCAGAATAAGGCTATGTTCACACTACTTATATGTCCGGCCGCATATTTTTCGCGGCCGGACATATACGTGTAAAACTCCGGCCGGGATTTACGCAAGTTGCGGCCGGCTATGTACGGTCCGCGAACTTACGCCAGTAATCTACGTATGCTTCCCAAGCGGCGTACGTAGCAATCTGACAGCGGTCTTTTACTTGGATATCTTCGGCTAGCCCCGGACACCCCACAGAACCTTTTGGATCGGTAAATCAAAGTGTGAAAATGAAGAAATCACCACTCTGTACGGGACCGCATGTTACGCTATGGGCGTAAGTTACAGCATTTCCGTCCCGAAACAATGGTCTGGTTCATTTTTTACGGCGCCGCATACGATCCGGACGTAAGTTCTTACATAGTGTGAACTGTGCAGCCGTAGATCCTATACTTTCTATTGTACGCAAACTACGTAAGTCTCCGGCCGCTTATTCACGGAGCGCGCTACGGCCGGAATCTTACGTAGTGTGAACATAGCCTAACAAAAGCATTATTCAATTTCTGTTAATCAAATTCATGTTGGTTAAATAGGTTAAGAGTTGGTTTACATTTGAATCATGACAATCATGTACAATGAATTGAACTTCCATCAGATCCACTGTACTATAATGCTTACAGACCCCTCTGACATATAATGATAAAGAAGTTACAGTAAATGACAGTAAAGTTTAAATGAATCAACAGTGAAGGAGCCTTTAGTGAAGATGTAAATTGAGCCTGAAAAGTACCAATTTATCACCATTTACTTAATACAGAAAAAATGCAATAAATACTCTAAATACTTAAATACACTATTATCATGTTATTATTGTCCTGTAATATACAATATATAGTCATTGATGGAAAAAAAAAATACACCCAGATAGAAATATCACATTGCTGCAACACTAGGAATGCAGTTATGTCTCAGGCAAAATATGTAGAAATGAGCGAATTTACAGTACAAACGAGGCAAAGCACTTTATTAGCTTGGCAGTCGGCAATACGCTGGCTGACTTTTGAACTTCATGCCGCACCTCTCCGGGTGCCTGGAAAAGCTTCTCAGGACTGGATTCAGCTTTTCCCATGAATCAAATACATTATTATTACATTCAAGTTTTTGGCATTAATGCATTACTTCATTCAAGCAAGTTTAAACCAAATCCAACAATGACATCGTATGAATATCTGCATCATATTACATCATTATACAAAAAGTCCTGGGTTCAAATCCCACCAAGGACAACATCTGCAAAGAGTTTGAATGTTCTCTCTGTGTTTATGTGGGTTTCCTCCGGGTACTATGTCCGTACTCAAAACATACATAAGGGAATTTAGATTGTGAGCCCTAATGGGGAATTGGCTAAACTATGTAAAGTGCTGTGGAATCAGTGTGTGCTATACAAATAAAAGCATATATATATATATATATATATATATATATATATATATATATATATATATATATATATATATATATACACACACCACAACCCCTGTCTGACAAACTGTGCTTTGGAAAATCAGACCATTTTTTTGAATACAGTAAACATCTCACTGAGTGGAATGTAAATGTGTCTGGCACCTGCAAATCTAAAAACATGGTCCACACAAACAAACATAGACACCCAATAGTGTACTCTATATACAGTGTAGTTTCCTGACGGGCACATAAACCTGTGGGAATTGATAATCCCACCTACTCAAGGGATAACGGTCGACCGGGATTATGGCACGACCCGCTGAAAGAGGGAACAAAAATAGAGATGGAGGGGGAGAGAAAGATGAGGGGTTATGGTGCACCCTACTCTAAGTCCAAAAACCCTCTTGCCCTACCTTTTGGGGAACCCACCTCCTTAACAGGGTGGCCCCAACCACGATGACGGTCCCTCACCTATTGCACGTGCCCAGGAGGAGTAAAGAGGAAAAAACAGAAGACAGAAAAGAGTGTATAGATGTGCCAACTCAAACCACCAAAAACTCAATAAAATTAACAGCAAAAGATATACTCTCATCGTGGGGGGATCATGGACTTCTTTTACCAGCATATGCATCGGCACTAGTATCGCACCCAGCATCTGCTAAGCTAAGTATCATTAGTGGCATATGTTTTGCTGTATCGAGTTGGTTATATACCTAATCCTGTATAATGATTTATGTGTTGTGGATTATGACCTAATTACATCTGGGGGCTAGTCTACCTACTCTCTGTCACTTCATTTATCATGAGCTTACTACTATATTATTACATTCTATATCGTATTTAGAGAGGTCCACTGTATATTGTCTGAGAGGAGATTCATTACAGCAGGTATCTGTTGCAGCACATCCTCTGGAGTGCTGTGTATTGTTCCCTGATGAATCCGTCCATAATTGGGGCGGTGGAAACGCGTCGGAACAAGCAATGTCTATTTAACATGTGCTTTATTTGGACATAAGTATATCTTTTGCTGTTAATTTTATTGAGTTTTTGGTGGTTTGAGTTGGCACATCTATACACTTTTTTCTGTCTTCTGTTTTTTCCTCTTTACTCCTCCTGGGCACGTGCAATAGGTGAGGGACCGTCATCGTGGTTGGGGCCACCCTGTTAAGGAGGTGGGTTCCCCAAAAGGTAGGGCAAGAGGGTTTTTGGACTTAGAGTAGGGTGCACCATAACCCCTCATCTTTCTCTCCCCCTCCATCTCTATTTTTGTTCCCTCTTTCAGCGGGTCGTGCCATAATCCCGGTCGACCGTTATCCCTTGAGTAGGTGGGATTATCAATTCCCACAGGTTT
Source organism: Dendropsophus ebraccatus (assembly GCF_027789765.1). Classification (NCBI taxonomy): domain Eukaryota; kingdom Metazoa; phylum Chordata; class Amphibia; order Anura; family Hylidae; genus Dendropsophus; species Dendropsophus ebraccatus. Next base: position 57,639,705 of record NC_091454.1, on the reverse strand, counting down.
ATGTGCCCGTCAGGAAACTACACTGTATATAGAGTACACTATTGGGTGTCTATGTTTGTTTGTGTGGACCATGTTTTTAATGAATTATTAAAAGTTAAGTATTAGTTTGTCCTAAGTGGTTGTGGTACGCCGGTGATAACTGTATGGTTTTTTTGACCACTGGACCCGATTCCATAGGAGTGAGACGGCACTTTATCTCCGTTAGTTGGATTTTTATACCTGCAAATCTAAGCCTGATCAATGCAAATGGTCCCATCTACCTGAAACATCAATTTTCTTCTGTGCTTAATATGTATGTTCTAGTTGTAGAATATATTTTAATATCAGATACATTTTAGGGCTTTTTCTCATGATTTTTCTTTGTATTGTTACTTAGCACTAGCACCAGTCTTCCTTGTACTATCTGACATGTTAATCAGAGATGTGTGAACTTTTTAAAAGTTGTTTGTCAGGTTCCTTAAACAAGCAACACTAAAGGTGCGTTTACACGAAACGATAATTGGCCCGATTGTACGATTAACGATATCGGAGTAACGATTTTTTTTTTCATAACAATCAGCGTTTAGACGGTACATTATATCGTACGGAAAATCGTTTTGCGATCGTTTTAGCCTATCTCACACATTGGGTAAATCGGCGAACGATCGGAACTATCTGCGGATTTTTTGTGAACGATGAACCACGATTTGAGAACATGTTGAAAGATCAAAATGAATGATTTCTCGTTCGTCGTTTGATCGTTTGCTGCGTTTACACGTAAGATTATTGTTCGAATTAGATCGTTATCGCGCAAATTTGCACGATAATCGTTACGTGTAAACGCACCATAAAACAGTTAAACGATTGCAAGCAGTGACAACCCTCTCAGCCAATCATTGGCTAACAAAGAGTGTCTCTCAATCTCAAGGAACTACCCTTTTCTGCAGTGCTCAGATAACCCATTGATTTGTATGGGCATTCTGTAATGCTTTATTTCCCCAGTGGTGAAGTTGCAGAGAAATCTAACATTTTATAGTCAGGTTTCCCTACAGATAACAGTTCGTCCCTTGAGGCAGGAAGAGGGGGATACTTTATTATTAGCTCTTTGCACGGGGCAATTTTATGTACAAAGTGTCCAAAGTAGACAACTACTATTAATATACCGTTGAAATACTGCTATAGCTGTCATTAGTATTATTATTAGTGATGAGCGAACATGTTCGTCCGAGCTTGGTACTCGTTTGAGTATTATGGTACTCGATGGTACTTGTTACTTGGAAGAGCATCTCGTGATACTCGAGAAAATCTCATCATCTGTTTCCTGTAAGTTTCGGCGCTTTTTCTTAGCCAATAAACATGCAGGACACTCTTTGGTACATCCTGCGATCACGTGGGACCCATACATGTCGATAGCAGCGATTGGTTGGACAGATCAGATGACCCTGCCATATAAAAATCTCGGCCGCCAATGCTCGGCATACATGCATGCTGGAAGAGATTAGGGACAGAGCTGCTGCTGGTCAGGGAGAGAGCGTTAGGGAGGGAATTAGTGTTCCAGTAGGCAGGGAATACTAGAGAAACAAACAAACAGGCCTTGTAAGGGCTTCAAATCGTTTATAAATTGTATTACTACAGACTGCTGGCTGGGACTTGCAGTGCAGCTACCACAATTTAACCAGCACACTGTGGTAATCGGCTGCTGGCAGAAAGGGGACGTTAGGTGTTGCATACAGACCCCTAAGAAGTGCTCCGTACTATTTTATTGGGACCTCTACTATAATTTCTTACACAAGGCATACTGTATCTAAGTTTACTACCGCTTGCACAGTGTAAAGGGGATGTCACAGAGTGTGTATAGGTGCAGCCACCAACAGATTGTATACCACAGCCTACCAAAAACCAGTAGGACCTGACCACCAGTAAATTTTGATATTTCTGTATTTCTTACTGTGGGAATATCCAAGCTTTCTGCTAATTGCCCTGTGTAAGTTGCTGCTATACACCATATAGCAGCACTTACACACAGACTCAATATGACTACCTCCAAAAGTAGTCTGAGTTATATATTTTCTTGGCTTGCTGTGATCTGTAGTGCAGCTATTTCAGTCTGGATTGTGCAGTGTCCATAAAATGGTGAAGCCCAGGGGTAAGGGTCGAGGGTATGGAGTTCCAAGCGATGCAGTGGGCAGAGGCCGTGATTCTGGGCAGGGTGACACAGCAGCACCCGTTGAGGAGGGAGCTGTGGCACACCGCAGACATTCAAATCCCTAGCTTTTTCCCGCAACTTACGGGGTCTCAGGGTACACCACTATTGAAACCGCAACAGCGTGAACAGGTGCTGATGTGCACAATGGATAATGTGTCTAGTAACTTATCCACCACCAAGTCTTCCACGCAGTCCACCCACGCTAGCCAAGGTAGTGGAAACCTTGCTCTAGAAGCTCAGCCTCCTTCCCCACAGCCTGGCCCCTCCAGGGAAAGGAGTGATTCAGAATTGGAGGAAGGGCTGGTGATGGATGAGGACGAGGTGACTGACCCTAGCTGGGTGGATAAGCCTAGTGACAGTGCTTCCGAAGGGGAGTCAAGTTCAGCCACAGGACAGGTTGGAAGTAGAAGAGGGGTGGTCAGAGGGAGAAGCGGGGCCAGAGCAAGTAGAACAGCAATTGTTTCATGGAGTCAAACTCCAGTGGGCAGGCCTAGATGTTTGCAAGTCTGGAGGTTCTTTAAAAAAAACTGTGGATGACCAATGGACTGTAGTGTGCATCAGGGATCCCTGATGAAGGCGCAAGTCATGCTGAAACGTTGGATGGTCCCTTTAAGACTCCGTAGTGAGTTACTGTGACGTCACACTTCACACGCACGGAACGCTAAAGCCGGTCGAGGTCGCGCTACCGGCCGGAGCGCACTCCCGGCGTATAATCAACAGACTGATTCGTTTTATCTACGTATTGCTACATTTGCTGCCACGTTCAACAAAACAGAAATGAGGACAACTGTACAGACGACATCTTCCAATTACAAACATCTGGACTGAGTAAGTGTTATTTCATTATATTACCAGAGCACGATTACCAGAGTTAGAGTAGTGGCGCTGGATGCACACACACATATTGTTTACAAGTATATAGTATATGCCACCACCATCTTTCACAGGGCAATTATCAGCGAGCTTGGATGTGACTCACCACTTCTCCCCAATGCAGATTGGATTTTGAGTTTGACTTGGAGGTGCTGGGCTGCCCTGCGCCTAGCGTGTTGTCAGAGCTGGTCTTCAGTGCAGCTGGTGGCATCATCAGTCACTAATAAGCGCACCCGCCTGTCAACTGACAGCGCTGACAGGCTGATGTTTGTGAATGTTTTTTTATTTATTTATGTCTTATTGAAGCCATATCCAAGCTCACTGCTAACTACTCTGTGTTATTAGCAGTGAGCTTGGTTGCGTGTGACAAGGGGCGGAACCTGGTGGTGGCTCTGCAACTCGACAGCCTCACACATGTTCCATGCCTGGCCTATGTCTTCAACCTAGTGTTGGTGCGGTTCCTTAAAACCTACCCCAATTTGGCTGACTTGTTCACCAAGGTGCACCGCATCTATGTGCATTTCCGCAAGTCAACCAAGGAAAGTTACCCCAACTGCTACAGAACTGCTCAAAACAGCGGTTGGGGAGAAGTGGGGAGCCACATTATGCAGGGAATGTTACCCCAACTGCTACAGCCAAATTCAAAGTCGAAACAGCGGTGTGGGGAGAAGTGGGGAGTCACATTATGCAGGGAATGTTACCCCAACTGCTAAAGTCAAATTCATAGTCAAATTTTATTTAGCATCCTTGTCTTGTCCATTTCGAACCATATTATCTGTGGATGACATCTTACGGGTGTCCTCTGCCGTCCTTTTACCAGTACCTTCTACCTTTTTTCGATGTCGTAGCCGTTTTGAAGACAGTATTGACCAGGCCTTTCACCAGTAGCTTCTATCCTTCCTTGGATGTTTTAGCCGTTTTGAAGGCAGGATTGACCAGGCCATTCACCACTAGCTTCTATCCTTCCTTGGATGTTGTTGTAGCCTTTTTGAAGGCAGAATTGACCAGGCCTTTCAACAGTAACTTCTATCCTTCCTAATACTATATAATACTATTAATGACAGTCTTTTATTTCGGCCCTACTATAGCTAGCACTATTATTTGGATATTATTTTAGCTGGTAGTCTTCAATTGGAGCACTACTATAGCTGGTACTATATTATTGAGGTATTACTACAGCTGACAGTCTATTATTGGTGCACTACTACAGGTGAAACTATATTAATAGGACATCACTTTCGCTGGCAGTCTTGTACTGGAACACTGCTATAGTTGTCACTATATTATTGGGGTATTACTATAGCTGGCAGTCTTCTATTTGGTCACCACTATAGCTTTCAATATATCATTAGGATATTACTTTACCTGGTAATCCTCTATTGGGGTACTACTATAACTGTCACGATATAATTCAGATATTACTATAGCTGGTAGTCCTTTGAACACGTACCATAAAAGTTTACTTTATCCTACAAGTGTGTCGGAAATCTTTTTCAGAAAGGCCTTGGGTGGGTGTGCTAGATTCCTGGACAGTCACAAATTTGAGTACTCAGAACCCAATGGTTCTTTTGTTGGCAAGGTTTCCCCAAGATCCATGAGCGTTTTCCCCCTTCACATTATGCCATTGCCTTAAAGGGATTATCCAACGCTACAAAAACATGGCCACTTTCCCCCCTACTGTTGTCTCCACTTCAGGTGCAGTTTGCAATTAAGCTCCATTTACTTCAATGGAACTGAGTCTCAAAACCCCACCCAAACTGGAGACAACAGTAGGGGGAAAGTGGCCATGTTTTTGTAGTGCTGCATAACCCCTTTAAGCACTAGATCTCTTTGTAAGAATACTTGGTTATCTGCAACAGATTAAAAAATAAAAAGTTTGAAAAAATGTTATTTTCTGGCTATCACTCAATGTTGTTAGCCTTTTCTCATCCATCCCATACACGGTTGCAGTTCATATTCAGGAGAAATCTACCAATTCTATCTTAATGGCAGCTACTTTATATTTGATGGCTCCTTCCTTCTTTAAATAGAAGAAATACCTATATGCATCAAATTTATTTTTCCCATACCAAATTTATTTTTTGTACTCAAAAAAGGCATAACACAGATGACCTATGTATTATTTGGCGTCATTATGTAATGTACATAGCATGTTTTTGGAATGTTAATACTAATTCTCCTCATTTTAAATTTTCAAGGTACTCTAATGGTAATTATACACATTTTCTTGATTCAATATTTAGAGGGATAATGAGCGTGCCTGTATTTCTTCCTCCTTTTACAGTAGGCCCATAGCAGGTAATAGTATTCTACATGCTCCTTCAGAATATTTGACTCATATATATTCTTTTACAGGAATTGATGTAATTATAAGGGCCAAATGAGCATGTTCAGATGTCTAACAGGATCACTAAAGTTAATTACAAACTAGGGGAATAGACACTGGACAATTGACAGTGCAGGAAGGAAGACTTGACATAGGGACAGACATTGCTTGCTATTTGCAAATTATGAAGATATCAATATGTAAGGAAAACAATGCTCATCCCTCCATTTTTTTTCTAGTCCCTTAACCCCTTCAGGACCAGGCTAATTTTCGTTTTTGCATTTTCGTTTTTTCCTCCTTGTGCTTAAAAGGTCATAGCACTTGCATTTTTACACCTACAGACCCACATGAGCCCTTATTTTTTGCATCACTAATTTTACCTTGCAATGACAGGCTTAATTTTTGCATAAAATATGCTGCGAAATCAGAAAAAAAACAACAATACAATTCTTTTTCTTTGGGGGGGGGGGGGGCTTCGTTTTTACGCTGTGTGTCCTATTGAAAAACTGACATTTTATGTATGTTCCTCAAGTCGTTATGATTACAACGATATGTAACATGTATAACTTTTATTGTATCTGATGGCCTGTAAAAAATTCAAACCATTGTTAACAAATATATGTTCCTTAAAATCGCTCCATTCCTAGGCTTATATGCTTTGGTTTATGCGCTTTTATGCTTTGGTTTATGGGGCTGTGTGATGTGTAATTTTTTGCGCCATGATGTGTTCTTTCTATCGGTACCTTGATTGCGCATATGCGACTTTTTGATCGCTTTTTATTACATTTTTTCTAGATTTGATGTGACCAAAAATGCGCAATTATGCACTTTGGGATTTTTTGCGCTTGCGCCGTTTACCATGCAAGATCAGGAATGTGATAAATTAATATTTTTGGCGATTACGCACGCGGCCATAATAAACATATTTTTTTATTTATTTATTTTTATTTATAAAATGGGTAAAGGGGGTGTGATTCTGACTTTTATTAAGGGAGGGGGCTTTTTATTAATAATGACACTTTAATTTTAACTTTTACACTTATACTATAGTATAAGATATGCAGCATAGATCGATATGCAGCATAGATCGAGGAGATCTGCACTCGTTTGCTTCCAGCTGCTGCAGACGGAAGCAACCGAATGCCGAGCCGGGATCAGTGCCATTACGGCACAACGTCACGATCTCCCCACTAGACTCCAGGGAAGAGCTGCTCTGAAGTCTTCAGATGCAGCTGTCAACTTTGACAGCTGCATCTGAAGACTTAATTAGCGGGCACGGCGATCGGACCGTGCCCGCTAATAGCCGCGGCCCCGGGCTACATGCGGCACCAGGGACTGCGGCGGTTCAGAGCATGGTCGCTGCGCAGCCCCGCTAACGCCCCCACCAGCGCGAGGACGTACAGTTGCGTCCTTGTGCGGGAAAGGGTTAATTTTATATTTTCTTCAGATATTTGCCTTTCTTACATCAGGACACAGTTAAGAATCCTCATAGAAAACCTCTTCTGCTCTAGATAGTTCTTTTCTCGGCCAGAGATGTCAGCAGAGAGCACTGTGTCAGACTGAAAATAAAACAACATTTCCTGCATGACATTTCCTGCTTTCCTAATAATCTTTTTGTCTTTGCTTTTGTACAATATCTTCTCAGTACAGCAGCGTGCAGCAGCAGCATTTTGTCACTGACGAGTTCTGTGCACTGCTAACAGTCTCCTTCCTCTCTCTGTGCAAACTGCCTCATGCGGTCATGTGACCGCTCCTCTTTAAGCAATACCAATGTCACACAGGGGGTGGACTAGTGCAACATCCCTGCTGATTGGATGTATTCAGGGCATAATGGGAAAGCGTTTCCCCCGCCCAGAACACTTCCTGCTTTCTAAAATGGTGGCTGCCATTTTAGAAAGCAAGAAAAAAAAAAATTGGAGCGGACCAAAAATTTGAATCCGACCGGACTCAGAGGTTCGCTCATCTCTAGTCAGTGACCCTGTAAACTAATTTCCCATGAAAATCTTATCTATAGGCTAACAGAGAACACATGGCTGTAGATTTTTGGTTTTAACAAACAAATACAAAATATAATTAAAAAACAAACAAAAAAAAAACAACATCAGTAAATGTGTGTGAGAATCCCCCTAGCTTATTTTTCTTTAACAAGCTTTTACCTGTATATTCAGGTTATTTATGAGTTCATTTAGACTATATGCTCAAATAAGAGGAAGAAGTTTTTGACCAGTATAATAATGTTGCAATAATTCTATAATTATAGGCAGCAATATTGCTTCGAGGTTGTCTTTTCAGACAGCTTTTTCTTTGTGCTTTATCATATCCCTACTCCATTTACTGCCAAACATATATCAAGACAGAATTATGGAATTCACAGCTGTAATAAAGATCAAAGTGAAGGAGAAATGAGACATGTTATTATAAAAACAACTCTAGGACTGATTGACAGGGTTCCAGGTGTCATGATTCAAGGAATGGAAAGAAAAATGGTGTCAGTTTTTGGCAGGGGTGCTAATATAAAATATAAACATGATATTCTCTCATTGCTAACACTATGTAGGCGTTTATACTTCAGCAAATAAATCAAAACATTAACTCCCATTACAGTAATGTGTTGTGGGAAGCTTTTATCTACCTTTAGCACTTCCTTCCCTCACCAGTAGATATGCTTTAAAGACAGTCTTTGTTTTTAAGTGACATAATGAAACAATGTAGCTGTCAGGATATGGAACCAAGAAGACAAAAGACAGGTGCAGCCCTGAAGCTTGCGCCCGCCCCGCTGTCCCTGTCTACTTGCCTCAACAGCCCTAACGGCAGCGGACAACTGCTCAACGGTCCCTGATCCTTTCTAAGTGTAGATTCTCAGAGAAGTCCATGCTATTCTATCTAGCAGATCCTGCTACATATATTCCTAGGCTATTTTCACCCAACATTGTTTTGCAGCCGTATTTTTGGATGGCCGTTATTTTGAGGCAAAAAATGTTTTTGATAACTATAGCTATAATTTTCGAACAACGAATATATTTTCGGCTCAAAATAATGGCCGACCAAAAGTACGGCCACATAACTACGTTTTGTGAACAAAACCTGAGGCTATGTTCACACAACGCAGAGAAAAATTTTTGAGAGAACATAATATTGTGTCAAACAATTAAGACCTGCTGCAAAAATGTTTTACTTTTGGTTATAGAATCGCAAAAATAATAAAATAAACTCATATATGTTTTTGTCATTTTCTACTGTTATGTCCTCTTACTGCGCAGAGTTCTTTTGACTACTTGAAAGAAACATTTCAATACAGTGAAATTTGTTTCATTGAACTTTGTTATGTTATTTTGCAGTTTTTTTTTCTGTACTATTGCACCATACGGTATGTCATGTTCTTGTTCTTCAATAATTCAGTTAAATATACTATCATTTTTAATTTTTAATAACTTTTTTTTATTCTCTACCTTAGCTTTGGGAATGGTAAAGGATGATGTTGACACGAAATATAGCATGACTCCTAGTGGTTTTTTTTTTTTTACTTAATCCTAATAAACTTACCTGTCTGATTCTATGGTTTACTGTTAAAAGGATATATTGCAAACATTTATTTTCAGTGCTACTGTATGTGGATTTGTGCTATTTTCTTGCTGTTTATGTAATGATTTGTTTTTAAAATGCAGGATTGCAATTATGTAATTTAAGACAATCTGAAGTTAAGAATTGTAGCTAATTTAAGAATTGTAGCTATGTGACCTTACACTGCTGAGTATAATGTAATTTAGAATGAGACTGTTTACACACAGTAATTTATAAGCAAAATCAATGAAGCAAGAAATATGCCAGGGCACTCACCAATCGATGTGATGTAAACTTTATTGTATAAACTGTATCTTCATAGCAGGTTAAAAAGCGGGTGGCGGGGAGGACGCCAAGCCCTCTCAGCAGGACAGCTGTTTCACGTTTCCACGCATCATCAGTCTACGCCCCTTCCTGCGCGTCATAGGTATATACACCCTCTAGCATGACGCGCAGGAAACATACTTAGATCCATGCGATCATTAAGGCCTATATTGCCTTGTGCACCAGTAATCATAATTAACCCCTTAATGACCGCGGGCATATATTTACGCCCTGCGGTCATTAAGGACGTTCAGAGCGGGGCCGCGCTCTGAACCGCGGCGGTCCCGGGTGCCGCTTGTAGCCCGGGACCGCAGGTATTAGCGGGCACGGTCCGAATGCCGTGCCCGCTAATACAGTAATCGGATGCAGCTGTCATCCCTGCAGCGTCATCCCTGGTGTCTAGTGGGGAGATCGCTCCTCCGGGACGTTGTCCCAGAGGATCGATCTCCGTTTCTGAAGCCGGCCGGGGACCGCTCCAAGATGGCGCCGTCCCCGGCTCGGCACTTGGCGGAATCAAGGTACCGATAGAAAGAACACATCATGGCGCAAAAAATTACACCTTACACAGCCCCATAGACTAAAGGATAAAAGTGCTATAAGCCTGGGAATGGAGCGATTTTAAGGAACGCATATTTTTTACAGGCCTTCAGATACAAGAAAAGTTATACATGTTATATATCGTTTTAATCGTAACGACTTGTGCAACATATATAACAAGTCAGTTTTACCCCAGGGCGAACGGCGTAAAAACACAAATCCACTAAAAACACAAAATGTGTTTTTTTTTTCCAATTTCACCACACATTGATTTTTTTTTCCTGCTTTTGCAGTGTACTTTATGCAAAAATTCAGCCTGTCATTTCAAAGTACAATTAGTGGTGCAAAAAATAAGGGCTTATGTGGGTTTTTAGGTGAAAAAATGCAACTGCTATGGCCTTTTATGCACAAGGAGGAAAAAACGAAAATGCAAAAATCTAAATTGCCCCGGTCCTAAAGGGGTTAAACGTGCCTCTTTCTGTAGCAACTTTTTATTAACATCTATATTGCTTGTGCTAAACACTCGCTCCAGGCCCATAAATCTTAAACCTATAGTGTCGCCTTTATGTACCTCGTTGACATGATGTATCAATCTTGTTGCACCTTGTCCCGTGCGTATAGAGCGTATATGCTCGTAAAAGCGTCTATTTAAAGCTCGCATAGACTTTCCTAGATAGAAGTACCCACACGGGCATGTTATTGCGTAGATTACTTGTTTGGTTTTGCAACATATAAAGTCGGTGACTTTATGTGTATGACCTCCTAATGTTATTAGTTGTGTTTCGGAAAAATGATTACACCAATTGCAATTTCCACATTTGTGGTTACCTTGCAAGGGGTTCTTTGCCAACCAGTTATTTTGATTTTTCTTGTCTCTATTGTTATTTAGTTTGCTGTGTATTAAGTGATCTCTGATATTTTTAGTTCTTCTAAAAGAGACCATAAGGTCTTTCTGTATAAATTTTTGAAAAAAAATATGATACCAATTTTCCTTAATAGTCTTTTTTATAAAGTCAGCTAGGGGACTAAATTTAAATGAAAAGGCAAAACGTGACTGTGTTTCTTTTATAGTATTTCTCTTTCTGTTTTTATTTTTCAGTAGGTCATTGTGGTTCAGCTTCATCGCTCTATCTTTAGACTTCTCCAGTTGGGACCTATTATACCCTCTTACTGCTAGTCTGGATGTCAGTTCGTCTGCTTGTTTTAGGCAAGTGAAATCTTCACTGTTTATCCTGCGTAACTGCAGGTATTGTCCGTAGGGGACAGGTTTTTTAACATAAGAGGGATGATAGCTGTCATGATGTAGATAGGCATTGGATGCCGTGGGCTTTCTATAGCTGGTGGTTGTGATCTGGTTATTTTTGATTTCGACTAGGACATCTAGGAACTCAATTTTCGTGTTGTTAAAATTATGAGTAAAATTCATATTAAGATCTTTAGTATTAGGGTACTCTACAAACCCTTTGAACTCTTCTAAGCTCCCTATCCAAATGATGAACACGTCATCCACATAGTGACGGTAGCATCGCATATGTGGAAGATAAGGGTTACTAGCAGAAAATACCATTTGTTTTTCTAAAAGGGCCAAGTACAGATTTGCGAGGGTACAAGCGACGGACGTATACGTTCAATGCAATTCGCACAGAGAGCACCACCTAAGCTGTAAGATCATTAAAAGTATAACTCCCACCCTCCTGAGTATGTGTCTAACTGCATGGAGGTGGTAGTGCCGGTAGCTGCTTCTATACACAGACATTATAAGTAGGGATGAGCGAACTTTTGAAAAGTTCGGTTCGGTTCGATCCGGCGAACGTTCCTGAAGTTCGGCTTTGTCCGAACTGAACCCAAAACGAACCTTGCAATAACGGCTGAATAATTGCAGCTACAATAGTGGGAGTGTGATAGGGTATAGTTTCGTGTAGTTGCAGTTGCTATTACAATTAAAAAAGTGGAAAAAAATCAAAGAGCAAAAATAGTGGAAAAAAAAATTGCCGGCATTTGCCGCACCCTTTAATAATTAATGTTTAATTATTAAAACAAATTTTTGTTCTAAAAAAAACCATTTTCGTTGTTCAATAGCATAATTAAAAGGAATCCATGTTTCTGCAATTAAATATACTGTTAATGAAAAAAATAATTTATAAATAAATGTGTATATATTTATATTTATTTATTTATTTACAGTATATTTAATTGAAAAAGCATTGATTGCAGTAGCATCACTACTAAACCTCTATGGCTGTACAGTAAGGAGGGGTGCATAGCGCACCCCTCCTTACAGTACAGGAGCAGGGAATCCCTTAATTAAGTGGGGATTCCCTGTCCTACGGGGTTTCCCACAGAGAAGCAGAAAGCGGTCTGCTTCTCAGCGGGAAATTTAAAATCTCCTGCACAGAAGTTACAGTCTCGTTCCCAGGGGCTTAAAGACTGACCCTTCAGAAAATAGGGGGGGCCCTATGCGTTTTTTTTTTTATTATATATTTAAAAAAAAAAAAAACGAATAGGGTTCCCCCTATTTTTATAACCAGCCGGGTTAAAAACCAAGCGACAGCAGCCTGGTAACACCAGGGTGGAAAGAGCCATTGGTTTAGGCCCTCCCCAGCCTAAATCTTACCAGCCTGCTGCCACCCGGTCCAGGAGCACCAATTCTGACGCTCCGGGACCACTGGTACCCGGCTCTTCCCAGTACCCCTGGTGGCATTTGGTACTGGGATAATAATGGGGGGTTAGTGTTAGCCATTTTATACCGGCTAACACTAGGCCCCGACTTAGTAATAGATTCCGTCTATTACACGGCTTCCACTACTAAGTCTATATAGTAAAGAAATAAAGACTAGACACAAATGAAAAAAAAAAAAATTCTTCAATTAAAAACACCCCCACACCCCTCATTGATCATTGATCATTTTATTGCACAGTAAAGTCCGCCGGTCATCGACGTAATCCTCTGCATGCCGGTATCTGAAAAACAAAAATTGCAGAAATCAGTAGTATAAGCAATTTTAAGAAACTCTGTAATAGGTTTCATCAGCCAAAAAAGCCTCCTTCTGTACTCAAGAAGCAATCTCCCAGCCTCCCCCCATGACTTCTTATCTGTGCATTATCAGGCAAACACCTCTTCATTACAGAGAAGCCAGTGAAGACGGGCTCTGCTCTCTGCATTGTAAGCCTATGAAGGGGGGAGGGGCCGAGGGAGATGAGTGAGCAGGAAGAGGTGACATGAAGGTCAGCTGTTTGTAGACTCTCTGGGCACCTAAAACGCTGAATTCAGGTGTCAGAAAGGTCAGTGCTTATCTATGAACTTACTGAGAGAAGATTGCAGGGTGTTGTGCTGTGCAGGACAGCTCCGTGCTCAGTCACTCCTAACAGCCCCTCCCCTCTCCATGGCCACATAATGGAGACAGAAATCCTGCTTCATTTGATGTGAGGGGGGAGGCTGGGAGATTGCTTTTACAGTCCAGAAGGAAACTCTTTTAGTACATAAAACCTATTACAGAGTTTCTTAAAATCGCTTGTACTGTTGATATTTAATGTTTTCAGAAAAATGACCCTGAAATGACAGTTACGCTTTAAGCCCCTGGGAACGAGACTGTAACTTCTGTGCAGGGGATTTTAAATTTCTCGCTCAGAAGAAGACCGCTTTCTGCTTCTCCGTGGGAAACCCCGTAGGACAGGGAATCCCCACTTAATTAAGGGATTCCCTGCTCCTGTACTGTAAGGAGGGGTGCGCTATGCACCCCTTCTTACTGTACAGCTACAGGGGGTTAGTAGTGATGCTACTGCATCACTACTTAACCCTTTAAACTCCATGGACCGGCTGCACTGCACCCGACCCGTGCACTTATATAACTCCATTGAATAGTTAATATTTAATTAATAAAGCAGATATTAGTTTTAAGAAGGTTATTTTCCTTGTACAATAACAATTAAAACTAATCAATGCTTTTTCAATTAAATATACTGTAAATAAATCAATAAATATGTATATATATATATATATATATATATATACACACACACACATTTATATATTTGTTTATTAACAGTATATTTAATTGCAGAAGCATGGATTCCTTTTAATTATGCTATTTAACAACAAAAATGTTTTTTTTTTAATGAAAATTTGTTATATTAATTAAATATTAACCATTAGAGGGATCGTCATTATTGTCGGGGATCACTAACCCCGTAATGCCGATTCCTGTAATGCTGTTTCCCTGCTTTCCCAGATGCATTCCAGGAGGGATTTGCATCACTTTCTTAAGATTTTATTTGTTATTGTTATTTTAACCAGATTCATTACAAACGTTCTCAAACTTTTTGCAAAGTTCGTAACGAATCTGGTTCGTTACAGTTTAGTTCGCTCATCCCTTATTATAAGCAAAATACAACAGTGAAATAAGTATAAAACTAGAAAAGGCTTGGGAAAAGGGTATTAGGAGAAAAATGTTTTTAAATAAACTAGTGTCAGAAAGCTGTAGAGATTTGTCAATTCTTCTACTTAAAAATCTGAAGTCTTCCTGTACTCACATGCTTTATGTCCTGCAGAAAGTGGTGTATTTCTTCCAGTCTGACACAGTGCTCCTTGCTGCCACCTCTTTCCATGTTAGGAACTGTCCAGAGTCAGAGAGGTTTTCTAAGGGGAAATCACTACAACTCTGGACAATACCTATCATGGACAGAGATGGCAGCAGAGATCCCTGTGTCAGAGAGGAAAAAAAAAACACTTCCTGCAGGATATATAGCAGTTGATAAGTACTGGATTTTTAAATAGAAGTAATCTACAAATCTGTATAATCATTTTATTAAATGATGATGGTGGCACGGCGATCAGAGTCCCACAAAATAGTAAATACCTGCCCTGGACCCCTCAGCTAGGTAGCCGAGGGGTCCAGAGCAGGTATTTGTACATTACTCACCTGTCCCGGGCTCCTGATCGGCGTCTTCCGGGTTCGCGGCGTCCTCGTCTTAGTTCGGGTCTTCGGCTTCTTCCGTGACGTCACGTTCGGCTTCTCTCGGCTATTTTAGGCTCCAGCGTCGGCTTTTTCCGTATTTTGCGCTCTGCTGCCCTCTAGCGGCTGATATGTGTAATACACTTATCAGCAGCTACAGGGATGTTCAGAATGTAGAAAAAAATTTATTTTTTTTTTTCAAAAATTTTTTTTTCTATTTTCCGCACCCTATCGCCGCTGAGTGTTGATCAGCATCGCACGAAAGTGTGCTGCTAATCAGCAACTCCTCCTTTTTGGCGTAGGGTGTTTTTTTTTCTATATTCTACTGCCACGGTCTGCTTATAAGTGCCGCACATAAGTGCGGCATTTATCAGCAACTCCTTTGTTGGCGTAGGTTTTTTTTTTATACTTACTGTAAAAAAACACTACATTACACCACACTACATTGAATAAAGTTTGACACTACACCACTACATACCCCATATACTAGTCCCCATATAAAGATGGCCCCCAGGGTGTTTTCGGTGTCGGACGCATACGTTATTGCCTCCGACACCGAAACAGCCAGTAAGGATGAATGGGGGGATCCTTCTTTCCTCCATTCATCCTCATCATCCTCATCATCCAGTGACGTGTCTGGGGGTAGCGTAGCGTACTACTGAAATACGGAAATACCCCACATGTGGACATAAAGCGCCATGCGGGTGCAAGGTAAGCCTCCGAAGGGAAGGAGCGCCATTTGGTTTTTGAAGGCTGGATTTGGACGGAATGGATTTCGAGGGGCCATGTTGCATTCAAAAGGCCCCTGTGTTGCCAAGACAGTTGAAAATCCCCACAAGTGACCCCATTATGGAAACTGCACCCCTCAAGGAATGTAACAAGGGGTGTAGTGAGCATATGGACCCCACTGGTGACGGACACAAATGTGGAACAATGTGGCGTGAAAATGAAATATTACATTTTTTACACTATAATGTTGGTTTAGCCTTGAATTTATCATTTTCACAAGGGGTTAAAAGAGAAAAAAACACACAATATGTGTAGAGCAATTTCCCCCGAGTCCGTAAATACCCCACATGTGGACATAAAGCGCCATGTGGATGCAGGGCAAGCCTCCGAAGGGAAGGAGCGCCATTTGGATTTTGGAGGTTGGATTTGGCTAGAATGGATGATGAACGCCATGTCGCATTTACAGAGCCCTCGTGCTGCCAAAACACTGGAAACCCCCCACAAGTGACCCCATTCTGGAAACTGCACCCCTCAAGGAATCTAACAAGGGGTGCAGTGAGGATATGGACCCCTTGATGACGAGCACATTTGTGCCATGAAAGTGAAAAAATGAAATTTTTCCCTTTCACGTCACATTGTTCCACATTTGTGCCCGTCACCAGTGGGGTCCATATGCTCACTGAACCCCTTGTTAGATTCCTTGAGGGGTGTAGTTTCCAGAATGGAGTCACTTGTGGGGGGTTTCCAGTGTCTTGGCAGCACGAGGGCTCTGTAAATGCGACATGGCCCTTGAAATCCTTTTCAGTGAAATTCAGCTTCCAAAAGCCAATTGGCGCTCCTTCCCTTTGGAGGCTCGTCCTGCGCCCCCTTGGCACTCTATCGCCACATGTGGGGTATTTCCGTACTCGGGAGAAACTGCGCTACACATTTTTTGTCTTTTTTTGCCTCTTATCCTTTTAAGAAAATGAAAAATTGAAGGCTAGAACAACGTTTTAGTGTAAAAAATAAATTTTTCTTTTTTCACGCCATATTGTTCGGAAAATCTGTGAAGCACCTGTGGGGTCCAAATGCTCACCGCACCCCTTGTTACATTCCTTGAGGGGTGTAGTTTTCTAAATGGTGTCCTTTTAGGGGTGTTTATATCTGAGGCTTGTGGTTGCGTCAAATAGCGCAATAGGGTCACATATGGGGTATTTCTATAAACTGCAGAAACGGGACAATAATTATTGGGGTGCATTTCTCTGGTAATATAGGTTTATAATTATGAAAAATATTGGATTACAATAAAATCTCTGCACAGAAAATTAAAATTTTCAAATTCCTTACACACTTAGCTTTTATTTCTGTGACTGCCCTAAAGGGTTAAAACACTTTCTGGATATGCTTTTGCAGAGTTTGGGGGGTGAAGTTTCTGAAATGGGGTGCTTTGTGGGGCTTTCTAACATACAGGCCCCTCAAATACACTTTAAACCTGAACAGGTCCCTAAAAATATCTGATTTTGAAATTTTACTGAAAATTTGGAAATTTGCTGCTAATGTTTTAAGCTTCCTATTGTCTAAAAAAAATGAAAGATAGTTTAATAAATGCCGCCAACATAAAGTAGACATGTTGCTAATGCTATTTAATATATAATTTATGTGGTATAACCACTTTCTGTATACGCAAAAAAGTTTCAAAGTTGGAAAAATGCATTTTTTCACATTATTTGGGTTTTTTTCATAAAGATTTGTTATGAGTATCGACTCCAATTTACCAGAAATGTAAAGTACAATATGTCACGAGAAAACAAACTCAGAATCAGACGGATAGGTAAAAGCATCCCGAAGTTATTAATGAATAAAGTGACACTGGTCATATTCATAAAATTTGTCTCTGTCATTAAGGCCATTTCAGGCTCTGTCCTTAAGGGGTTAAAGTTAGTGGGAAACCGGCCATCAGTGCACACAGAGTATCGAAGGATGGCTATAAAATAATATGCCCTTTATTTACTGCTGCAATTTTGCAAAATAAGGCCATATTTTTATCTCCAAATGGTAGGTGTCCAAAAATATGGCCTCAAAAAACATTGTGTGCACATAACCTAAAGGCATTACCTGACATTACAGACGTGCAGGCAAGTAATGTATTGGCTTGTTTAAACCTTAGCCGCTGATGAGTTAAGTAGTCAGAGGCATTTGCAGCAGGATATGCATTCATTGACCCTAAATCAAGTTTAAGGCTATGTTCACAAATCATAAAATAAAGGTTAAATACAGATGTGATTTTAGGTAAAAAAAAAAATACAGCCATATTTTCAATATAATAATGCACTCTATTGAAGTCAATGGGAGATTTGTAGTCAGTGCAAACACATAATATAATAAAAGTCGTCATTGATTACAACCATCCAAAGGATATGTCCCCACTATGTCTTTTATAGGTGAAACAATGACCGTTTTTGATAGTAATGGCTACATTCACATGACGTTTGAGTTCAAAATGACAGTCATTTTTAATTTTGGATACCAGTCATTACAATGACAGCTGTTGGTACATTATTCTAGTTCAGGTGGACTAATTGCCCTCTGGGTGTGTCTTGAAAAGTCAGTTGAATTTAATAGTAAAGATGGTAAAAGCACCTTGAAAAAAGAAAAACTGTGTGTGAACAACTAAAAAAATAACATCCGCTGTTTGCAAAACATGTCCAAAAATAACTGTCATTTTAACGTCCTTGCAAACAACGTCCGTTATTAAATACACTATGGGGGAAATGTAAATAAAAGCAGATTTGCCAGGAAATGTAGTAACTTAAAAGATGAATTAGTAAGGAGCAAGTATACTGGGAACAAAACAACTTGGTTGGTTAGAAAAGTCCACTCCAACAGGAAATTTTCGCTGTGGAAACTGTTTGTGGTGAAGGTTTTTTGTGCCGGGCAAGTCAGTGACATTAGGAGGCGTTGTGTTCAGCATAAGAGATTTGATCTGTTGCCGTACCTGTAATGTGGTACTGTATGTGCGATCATATGCAAGTGTGGTGCCTTCTATATAGGCAAAACAAAGCGCCCATTGAATAGATGCTTCTATGAGCATATAAGATCGTTAAAAACAAAAAAGGGGCCCCGAGGTTGATTAGTCACATTAAGGAACAAAATAACAGTGACCCTAGTGTGTTACCATTTATGGGACTAAGGAAAATATAAATGAACTCTGAAATTGACGTTAGGGGTTGTCCAACGAAAATAATTTTCTTTGAAATCAACTGATATCAGAAAGTTATATAGATTTATAATTTACTAGTAAATTAGGAAATTTACTACTAAATGTAGGAAGTGATGTTTTATTTTCAGTCTGACACAGTGCTCTCTGCTGACATCTCTGGCCGAGACAGGAACTCTGTCTCGGTTTTATATGAATCCCCACAGAAAAGTTCTCCTGCTCTGGAGAATTCCTGTCTCGGCCAGAGATGTCAGCATGACATTTAGTAGCTAATAAGTATGGGAAGACTTGAGATTTTTTAATAGAAATAAATTACAAATCTATACAAATTTCTGATATCAGTTGATTTGAAAGAAAATGATTTTCGCTGGATAACTCCTTTAATGACAGACTCTCACAAGAGGAAGCCAGAATAATCTTAGACTAATGCACAGGGTCCAGTCGGTCTGAATAACCGAATTGAGCTTAGTATGTTTAATATATATGTACCTTTTTGCTACTGTATACAATGTACCTTCTTGTAATTTTAATCTGTTTTGTTACATTGTTTCATTTTATGTGTTCACAATATGCATGCCCTTTACTCAGGTATAAAGCCTAGGGTATGTGGGCGTGAACAATGCCTGGTGATGCACATTGACATGCGCAAAACAGCTGCAACATTACTGTGAATCTACTGGCGCCCTTGCCGTCTGCTCAGCTGAGTAGGAGATTTTAGGTTTTCTACAAAATAAAGCTGCAATATTTTAATGGTGGATGCCCTCTATGCTTCTCTCGTTTTCTTTTATGGACTATGTTGGAAGGATATAGAAGTGAGCATCCCAATTTCAGCGTTAACTCCATTTTAAAAACAGGGTGGATACTAATATCATTATCATTAGGGATGAGTAGTGCCGGCCGCTCTGCCTCTCTACTTTTATTTTTTTTAGTATTTTTTAATATTTCATACAGGGTTTTATTTTCAATCAATAATATTGTCTTTTGCTTTTATTTCAATGTGTGGCTATGTTCTCACTTCGTAAATATATGACCACTAATCATGATAAGGCAGTCTATGTTACAAGACAGACACCTTCCCTGATATTTTCTTGAAGTGGGAACATAGCCTGTGTGTGAATTAAGCCTAAA
Organism: Dendropsophus ebraccatus; assembly: GCF_027789765.1. Lineage (NCBI taxonomy): Eukaryota > Metazoa > Chordata > Amphibia > Anura > Hylidae > Dendropsophus > Dendropsophus ebraccatus. The sequence goes on along the minus strand of NC_091454.1, from coordinate 57,619,894 downwards.
TAATAATAATAAAATCTTGTCACTGTTTACTAAAAAAAAAAAAAAAAAACAACTAAAATTTCAAACAGTAAAATACTACCAAAATACTGCAGTAAAATTGATTGAAAAATATGGCCATTTTTTTTAGTGTTATAACCTGTTATTACCTGTTTGCATGTGGCTTTATTGTGACAGTTGTAAAACTTAAAGGTCATATTACTTAAAGTTCTTAATCACACCAGAGATTTTTGCTCAATAGCCCCCAGTGTGTTTCAAAAGTAAGCGTTAAAAAATGTGTCACAAACCACAACAACCTCAAAAATTCTGAAAAAAAAAACATTTGAGCCAAGCCACAAAGTAATTTAAAAAAAATTTATTCACAAAAATAAGAAACATTATTTAAATACATATACCACAAAACATTCTACAGGCAGAGAGGACAGCACAGAACAAACGTCACACGTGTCATATGTAAAATAAAGTAAAGTGCATACTTTGACCAACAAATTTTGTATATTTTAAAGTGCCATGTGCATAATGCAAAAATAAAAAATAGTGGAGGCAAAGCGTGCTTATGACAATTAGAGACAGCCACGCAATGGAAGGAAGGAAACTGTACATATATATTGGCATGTAACTAAAAAGAACAGGAAATAACTTGAATAAAGTGGTAAGAATACAAAGTATATAGAAAAACAGCTGGTAGAAAAAAAGTTAATGCCTCAAAGTAAAACAGTACATGGCTGAAGACATAGACAACATGCAGCTAAACCGTGCAGCTCCCTTACCCACAGAGACACCCTAACGCACGTTTCGGTTACGCCCTTCGTCCGTGGCTGTCTTCAATTGTCATAAGCAAACTTTGCCTCCGCTATATTTTATATTTTTGCATTATGCACATGACACTTTAAAATATACAAAATTCGTTGGTCAAAGTATGCACTTTACTTCAGGAGCAATATTAATGTTGTCAGCATTATTTAAATTGGGGAAGATGGTGGTTGTTGTTGAGAAATTACCCTGTTGGACTTAGTTGTGGCTGATGCAAAAATCTTAAACCAGCCTATGGCTATGTTCACACAACATCCAAAAAAAGGAAAAAAAGAGTGTTTTTTTGTTTAAAAAGACATCCGTTTTAGCATAATCTTAAGTGGGTTGACTAAAATGCATTGACGTCTACGAAAATAACGGACGTCTTTTTCACACATTGTATTAAGTGCGTCCGCCTTGAAAGACATCCATCATTTAATACAATGTGTTAAAAAGACGTCCATTTTTCCATAGACTTCAATGCATTTTATTTAAGTCACGCCTTTTTCCTTTTTTGGACGTTATGTGAAGATATTATGTGAAAAATTTTCTATTTTAAGAGATACATATTTCTTTAAAGAAGTCCGGCCAGAACAATTTTTTAATATGTTTTTACTTATGGAAAGTTAGACAAATTTCTAATGTACATTAATTATGGGAAATGCACATATAGGGCTATTTCCCTTAATTTAGTAGATCAGGGAGACTTCAGATTCTCTAAAAAAAAGTGACGTCATGAATCGGGCGTGTAATTCCAATGGAGTGTCCAGCAGGGGGCGCACTATATATACAAGTCAATGAGTACCATTGTCTCAAGAGCTTCAGGATGCCCCCTCCGCCGCTCCCCCTCCTCCTCCCAGCTAACAAGTTCTTACTATCGCGACGATTATCGCCGCTGCTTGCCGCCACTTAGCGCCGCTCACCACCGCTGCTCTCTGCGCCCACATACCGCTTCCCGGTCCGCACAGCATGCCGGCCGAGGACAGGAAGCACCGGGATCGCCGTGCTCCCTGTGGGGTGGGGGTGCTTCCTGTCCCCGGCCGGCATGCATTGCGGACCGGGACGCGGTATGTGGGCGCAGAGAACAGCGGTGGCAAGCAGCGGCGATGATCGGCGCGATAGTAAGAACTTGTTAGCTGGGAGAAGGAGGGGGAGCAGCGGAGGGGGCATCCTGAAGCTCTTGGGACAAGCAGCTGTGCGGTGGCGGTGTTAGTTATGGGGATAGCACAGGTACTACTCCCCCATTATCTGCTCATAATATGAGGAGTAGTACCGTGTATATGTGGCAGCAGCAGCGAGCAGGGAGGGAGGGGGGAGGTAGATGCACTTCTCTCCCTCCCTGCTCGGTGCCCTCCAAACGTACTGGTTAAATACATTTATGGATTACTTTGGGGAGCAAGGACACTTGCTCCCCAAAGTATTCCATAAATGTATTCAATCAAAAACATACTGTCTATTACATTTACATATACATCCAATGTAATTCCAATGGAGTGTCCAGCAGGGGCGCAATATATATAGAAGTCAATGGTACTCATTGTATTCTATATATAGTGCGCCCCCTGCTGGACACTCCATTGTATTTACACCCCCGGTTCATGATGTCACATATTTTTAGAGAATCTGAAGTCTCCATGATCTACTAAATTGAGGGAAATAGCCCTATATGTGCATTTCCCATAATTAATGTACATTAGAAATTTGTCTAACTTTCCATAAGTAAGAACATATTTAAAAGGTTTTGGCCGGAGTTGTCCTTTATTATAGTATAACCTATTGTAATATACGTGGTATATTTTTAGATAGACCTTTTAAGATATTTTGTATAATTAAGAATCTTCAATCCAGAACACCAGAGCCTAAGGAAATATGTAATCTTGTATTTCAACATGTTGAGGAAAGCATAAGTTCAGCTAACATGACCTGCAGCACAGAACAGCTGGTGACTGAAACATCAAGAGCCTTAAACATTTCAAAATCAGATACATACAAAATAATTTACATTGCTCTCCATATATATATATATACTGTATATATGAAAACCACATGCCTAGAATTATGTAGGTCACACTTCAAAGCAACTCATGGGGGCCTGGTATCTATAAGATCTCTGAAGATGTATCTGGCACTGAAATATTAGCAGATAAATCCTTTGAAGGTTATGGCTATGCTCACACAACAGGATTTTGGAGGCATCTTTGCAACGGACGTCAAAATCATGATCATTATAGACGGCTGTCCCCAACAAATAACGAACGTCTTAAAAAATTGTTCGTTATTTGCCAGAGAGGTGATCACTTAACCTCATACTAGAATGGCATCAGGTGGTATGGATACCTTCCTCCTAGTGTGGCAGGGCTGGGACATGGACTTTAATATGTTGTTCACCATGATAAACATGAGATTCATTTTTTTTATGTAACCTTGAAAGGTAATGTGTGCTTGGCTGGTGTTCACACCTGTTTATTTCAAAAGCCTTCTGCAGGCAATGGATTTGTGCATGCTGATAGTAGCCATCCTACGCATGCCATAAGGAATCTCCCCACAGGTGAAACCTGCTGTTCATTGGCAAAGAGCTTTTCCCCTATCCTGACCTGACCTCCGTATTGGGCCCTGGCTTCTGTATTATAAATAGAGCCGGAGATACAGCATGTGACTTGCAATTCTATTAATTCCTATGGAGCCGATGGAAAGAGACGAGTACATCGCTCTTCTGGCTTACTCTGCTCTTTCCGACGATCAATAAGAATGAATACGGCCGCTGGTCATGTGCCGTATCCCCGCATATGCTCCTGCTTTTTGGAAGTGTTTTGCATCCTAAAATTGAAAACATTTACATGGTCTTAACCAGTGTTTCTCAATCTTTTCAAGCTAAGTATCCCCACGGAATTAGACATTCATGCTGAGTAACCCCTAAGCATGCTGTCAATTATAAACATTGCCTTAATAAGGCCAATATCACACTGCTGCCAACAACAATGTGACGTGATGTGAAGGTCCCAGTACCAATGCTCAAGTAATGCTAACTAATAATACCACCCGTAGTCAGTAATAAGCAAGATGGATCAAGATGGAGCAAGAGGTTCCCCTCAGCTAGATAGGTCCCTTTTAGCCAGATATGGCCACTACAGGAAGATATTCCCCTTGTAGCCTGGTATGCTGCCTTTGGGTTATGTTCACATGCTGTTCCCATGAATGGCCATTGTTTAATGCTACCTACAGCCGGTAGAGGTAGAGTTAAACAATGGCTATTCACAGTGAATGTTCACAGCGTGGGAACATAGACATAATTGCATAAGTCAGGAAGACACTGTGGCTACTGAGGAAGACAACATGCACAGGCAGCGCTGTGCAGTGACCCCTGTACAAGGAAGGATATGGCCAGTGGGAGGTGCTAGAGGAGGGTGGCCCTGCACAAGGAAGGACATGGCCTGTGGGAGATGCTAGAGGAGGGTGGGTATGGAGCAGTCACTGAGGACCAATCAGTGTCACTTAGGAGGCCATTTGCCCTCTTCTTTCTTCCCCCAGCAGCATCACCTAGCCTCGACCCCTATACTGACCGCTTGTGCCTGCTAGCGAAGGCAGTTGGGTGCAATGGCAATGATTGGCATTGGTACATTGCTGAATGATGGCAATGTCCTGGCACCGAAGCAGTAGTGTTTTTTTTTGTGTCTCTGACATACCCCCTCAACCTGTACCACATACCTCAGGTTGAAAAACAGTGTCTAAACTACACGAATGAACTGTGGCATGTTTATCAAAGCAGTAGTGTGTTTTTTTTGTGTCTCTGACATACCCCCTCAACCTGTACCACATACCTCAGGTTGAAAAACAGTGTCTAAACTACACGAATGAACTGTGGCATGTTTATCAATCATATGTGAGTTACTATGAAAAGTACATTGTTTTGAATAACATAATGTGCCTCTTCCCCTTTAAGAGAGACTCAATGTTTGCACACCTGGGGAGAGGTAGGGTTTTCTTTTCATATCTTGATTTAGTGTTATATACAGGCTGAATTTGGGTACAAACGTATCCATCGGTAAAGGGCTTAGACCCTGAAACATGTTGATGTTTTGTTTTTTTTTTGTTATTGTTCATCATCCTAGTGTTAGTGATCAGTTCAGGTCTCAGTGCTGAAACCCTCACTAAATAGAAGAATGAGCTGGGAGAAGTTAGCCGTTTCACTGTTCAATCTCTGAATCCAAGTTATCTTTATTTAGTTCATTATAAGTCTGTTGGTGTCTCAGCAGTCCCTATGATATGTTAAAAGTTTTTTTGTTTTTGTGTCATGACAGATATGCTTTACAATTGGAGTACTCCTTTAAATCGGAATCACATGTGTTGTTCCGTACTTGTAGCTATTTCGGTGAAAACCCTGCATTGTATATCTGCAGAAAGCCTGCTGTCTGGGAATATAGCCTAAAACCACTGTTTGTTTCTCTGAGTCCTGCTGGAAAAGTATATTTTAAGTTTATTGTGTAGGCAAACATCCGTCATATGGCAAAGTTGCTTTCTGTGCAAATATCATAATTACTCCTTCATGAAGACACTGGTACTTTATTGTCCAATGTAAAACTAAATCAAACAATACAGCTGCATTTGCTAATTCAGTTTTTCTCGTTAATTGCTGCTATTGAGGAATGGGATGTACAATATTTTCCGTCAATACCGGCAACTTCAGCATAATTGCTTAGAAAAGTTGATGTGTTGCAATATCTTCATTGACTTTACAGAGAAACGTCAACTAGAAGTCATACTTTTTATTTTAGGAATGAAAGACAGTAAATGTATTAATCTGCAACTGGGTATTTTTCATTGTGTTTCCTTGTGAGTGGTGAAATGTGCATGGTGAGTGCTATTGTTTATTTCAGCAATGAGGAGCTTATGATGCGTAAGGTGTTCACTGCATGCTGGGCAGATATGACCATTTTTTGGTATTTATGTGTGACCGAACATAGCCTTAAGGGTAACTGCTATGAATGTTTTTTTTTTTTGTACCTCTATTCATACAAAGTCAACCTTCCTGCAAGTAAAAGTAGACAATTACTGACTATACAAAACAAAAATAAAGAGGCAAACGGCACATTGAAAAAAGCAAACCCCCTAGATATAGGGTAATTTATACGGTTTTTTTCGATACCAGAGAATCAGTGCCACTCACCGGTAGATCTAAACGTTCTTTTTTTTAGCTTAAAGCACAGGGTATTACAGGAATGTTTCCATGACAGGAGTAATGGCTGGTCGTCATTAACCTCTTCCCTCTTCAGCCACTTTTCATTTTTACACTCATGTTTTGTCCTCCTTGTGTTTAAAAGGCCATAGCGTTTGCATTTTTTCACCTATAAACCCACAAGAGCCCTTATATTTTTTGCAACAACAATTGTACCTTGCAGTGACAGACTTAAAGGGGTTATCAAACAAAAATATTTTTCTTTCAAATCAACTGGTATCAGAAAGTTATATAGATTTGTAATTTACTTCTACTAAAAAAAAATCTCAAGTCTTCCCATCAGCTACTATATTTCATGTAGGGACTGGGCAAGACAGAAACTCTCCAGAGCAGGAGAGGTTTTTTATGGGGATTTCCATAGAAAGCCTCTCCTACTCTGGACAGTTCCTGTCTCAGCCAGAGATGTCAGCAGAGAGCACTGTGTCAGACTGAAAATAAAACATTTCCTGCATGACATATAGTAGCTAATAAGTATGGAAAGACTTGAGTTTTTTTTAACAGAAATAAATTACAAATCTATATAACTTTCTGATACCAGTTGATTTGAAAGAATAATATTTTTGCTGGAAAACCCCTTAATCTTTCCATAAAATAAGTCAAATTTAAATTGTCCCTGTGGAACAAATGACATGTCATCTATGTTCTTCAAGTTAGCATATGAATTTTATTTGACTGCTTTTAAAAAAAAAACTAAATATGTTTAAAATCGCTCTGTTACCATCCTTATAATGCTTTTATTATTTTGGTCTATGGGGCTATTTGAGCTGTCATTTTTTGCACCATTATCTTTACTTTGTTTCGGTAGCTTGCTTGTGTATATGCGAGTTCTTGATTACTTTTTATTACAATTTTTCTGCGCTTCTTGTGCTTTTGCTGTTTACCGTGCGAGATGAGAAATATAATATTTGTGGGTGATTTAAACTATGTGATGGGATTTTTTTATTTATTTTTTAAAAACTTTTCTTCTACAGTAAATTTTGAGTTTTCCCAGGAGGACTTCTATTATAACTGAACTGACCTCTCATAGACATCAACGTATTACATATGTGCTACATTGATCTCTGAGACCAGTGCTTGATTACAATGGGCTGGTGGCCCATAGCAATTAAGTCTCAAGCCAGGATCACCATTATTGCGAATTCCTGGCATGGCAGGAGCAGGGGAGGGGGAGTGTGTGTGAACAAGATGTGTAGAGAAATAGCTCCCACTACCAACCACCCAGAAATGTCACTTTTACCCCACTAAGGCCCCAAAATTCATATCCCCACACATCTCTTCCAGCTCCACTAAAACTCTTGCAGTGTCCTGGTACAGGTGGTCCATTAAATTTTATGTCACCCGGGTAAAGGTAACTCTGTCAAGTGTCACACAAAACGTATAAAGCTTCCATTAGCACTTCACTGTTCACTGTTTCTGACCAATCACAGGTGCGGGTGCCTCACACACTAGCCCACCAATAGAAGGTTAGACCCTGTCAGCCCAATATAAGCTTAGTTAGTTCCTGGTTGGGGGTCTTAGTCTGTTTGGAGTTGGAAAGACTAAGGCAGAGAAATAAAAGGAGACGACATGGAGAGAAGAGAGCAGCTGCACATCCCACCTATGGCTAATACTAATGCCGCTAGGCCTATTTTAAAAACCAATGCCAGGATGTTGGTATATAATTTGATCAAACCATATTGCCATGTGTACCATGTAAAGGTCCCCTAGTTCACATGGGTCCCTACGCTAACTCCACACTGTGTCGGTCAGCGACCGCCAACCCCGCAAAGCGCGTACATGCAGGGAAGGGAGGCCATGGAATGGCCCTGCAACCCCAATGTCACAGGACCAAGCCCAAAATGCCCCACCAAATTGACATGATATACCTATGCTTACATGTCAGTATCTTATGTCTTTTCCATTCTGTCTGCAGCAGCAGTGGTTAGTGCAATACCATATTCATACTTGTGTTGTTTGGGGGCAGCCAGTTTTGGTGGGGCTTCGGGTTTGGTCCTGTGACATTGGGTTTGGGTTTGGTCCTGTGACATTGCGGTTGCAGGTCCATTCCATGTCCTCCCTTCCCTGCATGTGCACGCTTCGGCGAGGTTGGTGGTCGCTGACCGACACAGTTTGGAGTTAGCGTAGGGACCCCTGTGAACCAGGGGACCTACACGTGGTACACAGGGCAATATGGTTTGATCAAATTATATACCGACATCCTGGCGTTGGTTTTTAAAATAGGCCTAGCGGCATTAATGTCAACCATAGGTGGGATGTGCAGCCGCTCCCTTCTCTCCATGTCGTATTTTATTGTTCTCCCTTTTCTAAGCAGCTGGCACTCCCCTTCATAAGACCCATATGACCCAAATTGGCAGGATACACCTGTGCTCACATGTCAGTACCTTATGTCTTTCCCATTCTGTCTGCAGCAGCAGTGGTGAGTGCAATACCATATTCATACTTGTGTTTGGGGGCAGCCTTCCCCGCTGGTGGTGCCGGCTGGGTTTTGGTGGGGCATTTTGGGTTTGGTCCTGTGACATTGGGGTTGCAGGTCCATTCCATGGCCTCCCTTCCCTGCATGTGCACGCTTTGCAAGGTTGGCGGTCGCTGACCTACACAGTGTGGCATTAGCATAGGGACCCGTGTGAACCAGGGGACCTGCACATGGTACACGGAGCAATATGGTTTAATCAAATTATATACCGACATCCTGGTGTTGGTTTTTAAAATAGGCCTAGCGGCATTAGTGTCAGTGATAGGTGGGATGTGCAGCCGCTCCCTTCTCTCCATGTCATATCTCTTATGAAAAAGACTCTTGTTAAGATGCAGTGATAAACATACAGGAGGGGTAGCCATCCTCTAAGGAAAACCTTGTCCATGCCTGGGATCCTTCTCCACTTTTGTCAGTCTAAATGAAGTCAAGGGACTGACTTATAAGATGCTAAGACAAAGAGCACAAGCTGAAGTATGTTACTGATCACACATGGTCTGCTAAGCCCAGTTGTATAAAACTGGGGCTCGTACTACCAAACATGGCACTCCCTGATTTGGTTGGGCAGAAGGCAGTCTGTTATATACAAGAGTACACGTATTCTCTCCTTCTTCTCTTCTAAGTACTATTCTTTACAATAATCCCGGTAGAGCACACTTCTATCTTGGACAAGGCCCCCCAAGACAGACCCTATACTTTCTTTAAATCAAGCTACACCTCTACTTCTACTCACTACCGTCTACTTCTACTCACTACCAGCAAACAGAGGCTGAGCGTCCTGAGACAGACCAGCCCTGCTGTTGAGGAGTTGTGCTGTGGTAAGGAGGCACTTACATATCAGTAGCTAACAGACCAGGACAGTGTACCACAGGGCAATACCCTGCAGCACCTACCCCATGATTGTTCACAGCTCACACAGATTAGAGAACCCCTCCTTACCCAAACCACAAAGAATCACCACAAAACAGCTTCTTCCCAGGGCCGTATTTACCACTACTCTATACTGACCACAGGCCTGCCATGGCCAAACAATATATGTCCTCCAAAAAGGCGAACAAACAACTATGCCCAAATATAATGCTTTATTGAAAATTATTAAATCACATACACAGAGTGAAGTTAAAGTAATTCCTCACACAGGACCACAATACCACAGCAATAGAGTAACAATACTCAAGAGGAAAGATGTGCGGATATGTAAAAATAAATCAATTCACGATTTGTTGTTAATGAATAAGAAACCACAAATATCTATTGCATTGCCCGATCTATATATATTATATAGAGTGCCAGTGCATCTAATGTTGTCAATATAAATAATCCAAGGCTATAGCAGGGAATATAGAGCTGTGATATTACCTGTCTAGTCCGCCCAATGCGAGTTTTACGTCTGGCTTGATCACGGAGGCCATGAATAAAGCATTATATTTGGGCATAGTTGTTTGTTCACCTTTTTGTAGGACATATAGAACAAATGCTCTGTAGTATCAATCTAATTTCAAATCAAAGCTGACACAAGGTCAGGCAATTCCCCTCCCTCGTCACAGAAAACTAAGACAAAAGCTCTTCGGCTGCATATAACCTGTGATTGTGGACAGTGTGTTACCTGTACTGAGCTGACAGTTTTAATTCTGGAAAACTTAGCGTGTACACTACCACTACCTAATTACCCTACATTACCTAAAGTAAAAACAAAGTAAAAATGAATTATCTTACTATACTAATAACCACAACAATCTCATCAAATAAAATAGATAAATACAGTATGTGTTCACACAGCGTAAAAGTATGGCCGTTGTTGCCATCGGCAACAACAGGCATACTTTGTACGATGTGGAACACTGCCTATTCTTCTATGGGATCCCGTCCGGAGGGAATACACATAGTATACGCTCCGGCCGGGATTCCATGCAGTCCTGCAAAGAACTGACATGTCAGAAGACCTGTCAGTTCATGCTGTGAGATTTCTGATGCGGTCACGGGCTGATGTGCCTGCATCAGAACACTGCAGCCGGAAAGATCAACCGTCCGGTACTGCAGTACTGGCCGGCATGATCTTTTCAGAGACCGGCCGGGTCACAGAACGGCCGGTCTCATAGGCCGTGTGAACATAGCCTAACACTGTACAGCTATAACAGGAAGATTCTCTCTCACATTTATGTATGTTGAGACACAATCCCTGCAAACTCATTTACACCAGCATAACCCCTCTTAGCAAGGGAATAAAAAAACAGTGTCGGACTGGGGTACCTGGGGCCCACCAAAGGAAATGATCCTTGGGGCCCACCAATATGAACCAGCAAGACACGAGAGGCTGACCCGGGCCTTTCCTGGATTCATCTGTATCTGTGACAAATCTCTTATGAATAACATTTTCAGTTAAACTAAAACTCTCAGAACTCCCTACATTTATAAAGCTCTCAGGGTATGCTGGGAGTTGTAGTTTCTGAGAGGACAACACTTTAATAAATCACTGTGTGCAGAGTCTCCTGGTGGCTGCAATCTGTGGGTGACAACCAACAGACCTGAAGGTCCAGCAATACATCTGTCTAAAGCGGCAGCTATCAGAGGATTGTACTATTGTACTACAACTCCCAGCATATCCTGAGGGCTGCAGACTGTCAGTACAGCTGGGAGTTGTAGTGCCTGCAACTGTTGTATTTGGGTCCTAGAGGCATTATACACTGGATGCTTTGTGGCATATAAGAATATATAGATCTGTGGGGGCTCAGTGTAGGGAAGTGACCCCAGAACATCACTAATAGGGGAGAGGGGTAGATGTTTTTGTTCATCCCCTATTAGTGATTTTTGGGGTCACTTCCCTGCACTGAGCCCCCACAGAACTCTGTATTCTGATCTCCTACAAAGCATCCAGTGTATGATGCACCTAGGACCCAACTACAACAGCTGCAGGCGCAACAACTCCCAGCATTTACTGATATTCTGCAGCCCTCAGGATATGCTGGGAGTTGTAGTACAATCCTCTGATAACTGCCGCTGTAGACAGATGCATTGCTGGACCTTCAGTCTGCAGCCCTGGACTGGACATAGGAGCTCCTAGGCAGTTTAAAAGTTTGCACTTATGTACTTTAGTGACCGCGGGGCTGTGTCATTACACTACCACAAACCATACACTGACCCATTGGTACACAGGCTCTGCACACTATAGAAGTGATTACAGTGCATTTACTAATGACTCACAGGTGATGTCTTCTCTGATTCTTGCTCACTTTTTGCTTTCTTCTCTATCTGGCGCAGCCATCATGAAGACTTTTCCGACCACAACTCATCTGCAGGCGGGCAGCTGGGGGGGCAAGGAGGCAGCTAGGGGTGGCAGGGGGAGCAGCTGAAGTGACAGGGAGAGAAGATGGGGTGACAGGGAGAGAAGATGGGGCAGAGGGAGCAGCTGGGGGGCAGGGGAGAAGCCGGAGGGGCAGGGGCAGCAGCTGGGAGCAGGTGTAGCAGCTGGGATTGCAGGGGCAGGGGGGGCAGCTGGGGGTGCAGGTGGAGCAGACGGAGGAGAAGACAGGGGGCAGAGGGAGCAGCCAGGGGGCAGAGGGAGCAGCCAGGGGGCAAAGAGAGAAGACAAGGGGCAGGAGGAACAGACTAGGGGCAAGGGGAGCAGATGGAGAGACAGGGGTAGAGGCAGGCTTGGTATTGCAGTTACAGGGCCCGGGTGAGCTTCCGACACAGGCCGGAAGCTCGCAGCTGCAGCCCCGTGGTGCCTAAACTTCTCTCATGCTCGGCCGCGCACATGATGTGACGTCATCTGCGCCGCCGAGCATGAGAGAAGTTCGGGCACGGTGGGGCTGCAGCTGTGAGCTTCCGGCCTGTGTCTGCACGGGGGGGGGGGGGGGGGGCGACCTACCCAACTCACCCCTGGCCGGTGGCAGCCACCAGTAGCAGTGCTGCTGCTGCCCTGCCACTTTGTCAGGCGCTGGAGCCCATCACTGTCTGGGGGCCCCAGCTGCCGGATGGTTAGTATGTGGGAGGAGGGGCTCACCGGAGGATCCTACTGTCCTCCGGTGGCCCAGTCCGACACTGTGCCTGACTGATACGTACCTATTTTGCACCCAGGTGGAGAAGACGTGCAATGTTCCAGCACAAACTGCAGGAGATGGTAGGGGACCTGGCCAGCACTGGAGTGGAGGAACGGTGAGTGGGATGTTTTGTTTTTAATTTGGTATGGACTAGAAGCATTTGGAGGGAAAGGGGGTTCACTGGTATCTGGAGGGGTGGTGTAGGTTTAACTACAAAACTAGGGGCATCATAGACTGTAAACAATAATTCTAGGGATAGGGATCCAACATGTGCCTTTTTCTTAATTTGCCCACATTTGATCTGGATTTATCAAGTAGACTAATGCTGGGTTTACACGGAACGATTATCGTTCTAATTTGCACAATAACGATCGAATTCGAACGATAATCGTACGTGTAAACGCAGCGAACGAGCGAGAAATCGTTCATTTTGTTCTTTTATCTTGTTCTTAAATCGTCGTTCATCGTTCGCAAAAAATTTGCCGATCGTTCCATGTAAACAGTAGTCGCGCGAAAGTCCGACCACCCGCAGCCTGGCCCCCCGCTCATCCGCAGCCCCCTGTGTCGGGTCGATTGCCACCCCCGCCGCCGCTCCAATCGCCACCGTGCTGCCGTGCGTTGATTGAAATTCCCGGCTCTCCTCTTCAGCCAAACGGCTCCTCTTCAGCCAATCAGTGCTGCCGTGCATTGATTGAAATTCCCGGCTCCCCTCTTCTGCCAGTCAATGCACGGCAGCACTGATTGGCTGAAGAGGGGAGGCGGGAATTTCAAACGGATCTATGCGGAGCAGGTAACGTGTGCTCGTGGCCGGGGCGGCGTGGGAGATCGAAGTGGCAACAGCGGGGCGGCGATCGGATCAGCGGGGGTGGCGATCGGAGCGGCGGGGGTGGCGATCGGAGCGGTGGTGGGGGTCTGCGGGCGCGCGATTGCAAAACGATCGCAAAACGATTTTTTCATTTTACCACAGCTTATTAAGATATTAAATCTTAGCTGTGATTGGTTGCTGTGGGGAAAAAATAGCCAGTGTGAGCTTCAGACAGTCTAATAAATCTGGGCCAATTGGACTAATTAGTCAAACAAATCACCAGCACAGAAAATAGACTAGGCTTATTCCTAATATATTCTACTGTGGGTAAAGCACGATCGTGATGATATGGCTCCCAGCTGCATCCTACAGATCTAGGATGCAGCTCCCCTAGCATATAAGCAGCGTCTGCTGGGGTATTTTTATACAGGATAAAAAAAGTATTTTACTGCAGGGCACGATGCTGGGAGATGGGCAGCAAATAGTAAAACACTTTTCTCCCTGGTATAAGGTTACCCCGACAGACACTGCTCTTATGCTACAGGAACTGCATCCTATAGCACCATCAGCATCATCGTGCTGATTGTTTGCTTTCAATAAAGGGAACCAATAACACAGTACCAGCATGGATTTATGTGGGATCAGTAGTGTCACACTAATCTGATCAGCTCCTACAAAGAGGTCAGTTATAGACTGAACCTGGGGGGGGGGGGGGGATGTGGACATTGTGTATCTGGACTGGTCTATAAAATGAGGATACTGGGACTGTCTATAAGCAACTGTCTGAGTGATAGAAAACAGGTGGTGGAACATACTTAGATTGGGTCACAGTTACTAGTGGGGTACTGCAGGGGTCAGTATTGGGTGCACTTCTTTCTAATTGGTTTATTAATGACCTTGTAGAGGGACAACAGAGTAGAACCTTCATTTTTGCAGATTACACAAACTGGGTAAAGGAATCATAACAGAGAGGGATAATATAATATTACAGAGGGATTTGGGGAAGCTGGAGGCTTGGGCAGGGAAATGGCAAATGAGATTTAATGTGGATAAATGTAAGGTTGAGCCATAATGACCTCTGGTCATAATAATAATAATAAGTACATTTATGTGCTAAATAATAAAACACTAGGTAAAACTGCTTCCAAAAAGAACTTAACTGCAAAAAATGCACGATTTATTGTCTATAGCAATGCAGAAGATAGACAAGTGTTGTACTTCGCTATCTTCACCACACATGTAAATGAAGTGGCAGTCGATTCTTTACACTGTCACTATATTCGGAGTTTCATTCAGACTCCTGTTAATAAGACAACGCAGGGGGTCTGAGAGGTTGGATGTCTCACAAACATACATATTCCTTATCCTGTGGACAGGGGATATGTGTCAATGGTGCTAAACCGCACTAGACAGTAGAATACATTTTTATACATACATAAAAAAGGTTAGAATTTATATATATATATATATATATATATATATATATATATATATATATATATATATATATATATATATATAAATATATATATTTATATTTATTTATTTATTTTGACCTCTGGGGTAAAAGCCATAAAAAATAGATTGTGAAAACCCAAATAGAAAGAAACATCAGAGACTCAACACCTTTCAAAACCTAAAATAACATAAGATGAACATCTATTATTCATAAGAGGTCAATACAGTGATGGAAAACAAACAACCTCATTAAGGCACTGGCATCATTACTTTGTTATGGCAACAGCGAACATTATAGCAGCTGTGATCACACTGGTTCATTAAGTCTATGACAGTGGCAAGCTTACAAAAGTGCCGCACAAACAATCTGCTATGACACTGACAATATCACCTGAATATAACAATCTACTGTATATATACTGTACTGCACTGGATGTACAGTAAAGAGGCTGCAGCCATAAATACTTAGTTTTGTGAAGGAAAAAAAAAAAAAGATAGCAGCCAACATAGCTGCATGTGGCACAGGGATATGAGGAAAATGTATGGACTAGAGACGAGGGAATAGTACTCGATCGAGTAGCATTACTCTATTCAAAATACTTGTTTTCAACCGAGCATGCAATGAAAATACAGTAGAAATATTTTTTTTTCTCCCATCGTTCCTGACCCCAAAAGCCCTATTTAGAGATACAACTGTACAAAGCACAGCATTTATCTGTGGATAATCAAAAAATCAACCAGCTACCAGATCAGCAGCTTATTCTCACAGACAGGCAAGCAGCTGCTGCTAACTGTGAAGAATAGGCTACAGTGTATCTACTTCCTGCTTCAGTGTACGGTGTTGCAGGTAGTTGAGTGGATAGATTTTGGAGTAGGGACAGTGAGGATTTTAGAAGATTGTAGGCAGGAAAGACCATAAAAGCCCTTATCAGGGCTACTACACAGCACAGACAGCATATAGCTGCTTCCTCCATTAAGAGTGCATAGACTGTCTAGCAGCATATCAGATAGTGACACAGACAGGCAGTCACACAGCTTATAATTACCTTGCATAGACTTGTATCGGGCTATTTTGTCCTAGTTAGTAATTGTCGCAGTAGTTGATTGCCCTTTGTGCCTCATTAAAAGCAGTAAATCAAATATAAAAGTATATAAGTCTGTGTAGGCATAGCTGAATGAAAAAAAAATAATAAGTTTTTTTTTTTTTTTTCACTCTGTACCTCATTGAAAGCAGTAAAATACTTGGTACCTGTGTTTGGAGTGTGTGTTGAGAGGATGTGATAGTGATGTAATACTGTGGCTTGAGCATGTTAGATGCACCCAGGCATGCTTCCCCTGCTGTCTCAGTTGCTTTCCAGAGGTGTGTGTGCATCAATTTCTGAAGTGTCATTGTGGACTTGGAAACCTAAATTCAACCACTTGGAGGTCACCAAGATAAAAGCATTTTTCTCCCATAGACTTTAATAGGGTTCGATCGAATAGCCGAATATCGCAGTCCAGTCTGTTCGAATTGAATTTCAAGCTTTTGAATATTCCACTACTCACTCATCTCTAGTATGGACTGCCAAAAGTCTTGGAGCAGAGATCAGGAATCCCAGTCAAGGCCATAAAGGTGGCTTATAGGATTAATCCTTTCAAAGAAAGCTTGTAGCTGGGGCTTTGTGGAACATAAAAAAAAGTTTACCCCTCCTCGCCACAGTAACTTTAATTTCTCCGCTTGTACTTTTTAAATCCATAACATATTTTTTTCCATCAGCACAATTAATGAGGGGTTTTTTGTGGAAAAAGTTGCAGAAAATAAAATGTATATGTTGCTCAGAAAAAACAAGAAAAAAAAAAAAAGAGACATGCACCTACCTTGGTCCGCTGCAGCATAAGGCTATGTTCACATGTTTTTTCGACGCCTTTTAAAATGACGTCCGTCATTTTGAGTCTAAAATAACGGACTGCCTGGAAAACTGGGATACAGCCATAGGCATAGGCTGTATTCCAGTTTTCCAGCCGGTCCTCTGGCTGTATCCACCCTCTCCCCACGGTGCGGGCAGACAGCGGCAGATAGAAGCTGAGAGTTCAGGTTCATACCGACCCGAAGTTTGGCAGGTTCGCTCATCTATAAACTTTTACTAAAAAAAAAAAACTAGTAGTATAAACAACATACAGTGTTTACAGAAAAAGGTAGTTTTGTTAGTTACTAACCCTGTCTGTGGCTGCACACCTTTGCAAAGGGAGTCTTCCTCTCCTTCACATGCCGTCTCCCATGTCCAACACAATGACTGCTTGGGGCAGTAACTTGTTTCTCTTCAGCTGAACCATACACTCCCCTGTACTGAGCTGCACTTAGCCTGTTTCCCAAAGTGTGGCCCCCATTACTGGTTGGGATCTGTGCACGCTTGTTGTAGTTGTACTGTGGCTGGTACTGGACCTCCTGTCTCCCCTGGATCTGTGGCACACGCTCTGCCAGAGGTCTGTAGCTATGATTAGCAGGTGTCCTGAGTTGCCTCACACCTGGTGTTAAGTCTGGTTTACCCCTTTTCTCAGTCACAGCTCTTGCTGTTACGTAAGGAAATATACATCTAGCTAACACAGCAACAATTCCTGTTTTCTGGGCTTTTAATCTACCCTTCTCCTCTGGGTCCTGGCTTCCCTCAGATTGCTGTATACAATGAAAGCAGCTCCCTCTGCTGGCCAGGAGGAGAGACTGTGGCATTACACAATGACGGCTGTTTGTACATTATTCTAGTTTGGGGTTACTAATTGGCCTTTGGGTATGGCTTAATTGAAAAGTCCATTGCATTTAATAGTAAAAACGGAGAAGGAATCGAGACAAATGAAAAACTGTGTGTGAACAACTAATAAAAACATCCACTGTTTGCAAAAGACGTCCAAAAATAATGATCATGTTCATTATTTTGCTGGCCGTGGTAAAAACGTCCGTTATTCAATGCATTGTGTGCATGGGACTTTCGTCTTCCCATTGACTTCAATGCATTGCCATTGCAGTCAGTTAAATCGCGGCAATAATGGAAGTTTTTTTTAAAATATCAAAATCGCCCGTCTTTTCTCTATTTTTGACATTGTGTGAACATCACCTTATTCTGCAGGTCCAGCAAAGTATTGAATTCATATAGCTTTTTTTTTTACTGCTTGTAAAAACCATTCCTTGCCATGTTACTTTTATCTACACTTGGCCCCTGCTCATTTTTATGTGTAGTGAACTTTAGGTTTTTAATAATACTATTTTCGGGTAGATGATACTTTTGATATTTTTTGTGGGATGTAGTGAGACCAAATTAAACCTTTGGGTGTTTTTTTTCCCCACAGTGAATTTCATAGAATTCTGGAAATAACAAGATGATGAAAGACATGTTAATGATGCAAATGATAAAAATAGAAAAAAGAATTCAAAGCATCTTAAATTATTCAGCATTAAGTATGAGTGTGACAAGTAGAAATACATGCAATTACACACCTTAGCATGTTATCAATGGGTTTATTGATAATTGTCTGTGGAATGTTCTACCACGCTGAATACACTTCGGCATGCAAATCACCATATCTAGAAATACTGCAGGCCATGGTAGCATGATTATGGTGATGGTCACTGATACTGACTGCAGATGGCACCTGACAGGTATAACAATCTCAGCTTTTGAGCCTATCCCACATACCAACAAGGAGATAAAATTTTCTTTAATTTATCTGTAATTTGGTTAGGATAGTATCAGGCAGGCACACTACTGCCCGGTGTCATTGTCAATCAAGTAGTTCAATGTCCATTTAACAAGAATATTGCAAGGTTCAGTTATTGTGCAGGCAAAGCCACATGAATGATCACTGGGTCTTTCATGCCGCCCTTTACTAATTCATTGGCCACATATACCTATTACAAAGGATAATGTGTAGCAGATGAACAAGGATTTCTTTTTTTCCTGTAAAATGATAATCATACGTCCTCTGATTGCTGGCCTATTACAGAGGGCAATATAATCTGAAAATCGATATGTATAACAGGTAGAGATGAGCAAACCGAACTTCCATCACAAAGATTCATTCCAAACTTTGCAAAAACTGAACACATTTACACTAACTAGAGAGAGAAAGGCAGAGGAAGGGTTAGAGAAAGCAATATAAGACTGATTAAAGGAAAAGTCTGGCAGATTATAAAATCCAGCAGCTGGGATGGGCAAGGGAGAAACTCATTACAAGTACTAACTTACTTCTTTTCATGCCCTTGGTGAGCGGTGGGATTGGCCTCGGGACCCCCACCAGAAGGCATTTTCCCCCGAGTTGTGATGACATCAGGACGTATTGGCTGATAGACTGGCTGCTCAGCCAATCAGTGATTGGAGTGGTGTCCTGCCCCAGTCACTGGCTGGCTGACCAGTCAGTCTATCAGCCGGGTTGTGACGTGTCAGCTCCGGAGATCCGGGAACCCAGGAACAGATAGCGGATATTGTAACAGTGTAAGGTATGTATTTGTTAAATGGTTCCTGTCCTGTCACTTTGTGTGTCACCAGTGAGTCACCTGTCAGGTTATGTCAGGTATCCTGTTCTAAAACAATGTCTGGTAGCAGCATAAATGTAATTGGCAATGATATTTATGCTGTTGCCAGACATTGTTTTAGAACAGGTTGCCTGACTGTCTACTTCACCCAGGAGACACTGGTGAACTATGACATACTTAGTCTTGGTGAGGTGCAGTAGAAATCAGCCAACAGGGAGACTAGGCATTATTGTTCTTTTATCTACGGAGTACCTTAAAAAGGTCCACAATACCCACCAGATGGGTTAATAAGTGCAGATTTCTCTCTCAAACCACACACGCCTCATATTCAAAAGCAGCATACTGTAGGTGAATATTCACAAACTAAGGGCAATAGGCATTAATATCGCAATAAATAGAAACATAAGTTATAAAGTGAAATGGTCTTCTGCCCAATGGGAAACACTATTAAAGTCATTGAGAAGTCACTTGTAAACAGCACTCAAATTAGCGTCCATTATGGTTCAGAGTACCCCTTTAACTTTTGAGAGTCACTTGACACAGCGCCTATATTACAGTTAACCTATAAACTCCTGTAAACAAGAGTCTGGTGACTACCGTAGTGGTTATAAGATTAAAAAAAAAAATCTGCCAATGTTAATTCCTCTAGCACATAGCAAATAGTGTCCATCAGAGTCTCTGCCTAAAATAGTAACCAATCATCATCCTTTATAAAAGATGGCAAGTAGTAATAACTGTTGTAGTGTGTTTTTAACATACTAAAGCCAAACAAAACTACCTGGACGTGGACCCTAATGCTTGTGGGCATCCAATTATTCCTGATGTGCACACATAGTTGGGAGTCTGTGGATGTAGAAGTAGCAACCAATAGAGTTAACGATACCCCCCTCTGATTCTGGGGGAAAGGTGTATCTGGACTTAGGGATTCTCCTAAAGCAGAAGGTGAGAGGGTGTGTCCTTACTTGGGCACTGCCACAATAAAAAAGGTAAGATAGTGAGTCCAAACTTTAGCACTGCCCCTACAGCAGAAGGTGAGATGGTGTCCGCTGCCTTGGGGACTGCCCCTAAAGGAGAAGTTAAAGCGTAACTGTCAAAAAAGCCTCCTTCTGTACTCAAGAAGCAATCTCCCAGCCTCCCCCCTGACTTCTTATCTGTGCATTATCAGGCAAACACGTCTTCATTACAGAGAAGCCAGTGAAGACGGGCTCTGCTCTCTCTATTGTAAGCCTATGAAGGGGGGAGGGGCTGAGGGAGATGAGGGAGCAGGAAGAGGTGACATGAAGGTCAGCTGTTTGTAGACTCTCTGGGCACCTAAAACGCTAAATTCAGGTGTCAGAAAGGTCAGTGCTTATCTATGAACTTACTGAGAGAAGATTGCAGGGTGTTGTGCTTTGCAGAAATCCTCCGTGCTCAGTCACTCCTAACAGCCCCTCCCCTCTCCATAGCCACATAATGGAGACAGAAATCCTGCTTCATTTGATGTGAGGGGGGAGGCTGGGAGATTGCTTTTTCAGTACAGAAGGAAACTCTTTTAGTACATAAAACCTATTACAGAGTTTCTTAAAATCGCTTGTACTGTTGATATTTAATGTTTTCAGAAAAATGGCCCTGAAATGACAGTTACGCTTTAAGATGTTGTCTGCAGACTTGGGGACTGCCACTAGAGGAGAGGAGAGAGTGGCGTTTTCTGACTTGGGGACTGCCTAGGAGCTGTCCAGTAAGTTCAGTAGATCTGTGACAAAAGCGACTGCCAGGAACTCAACAGTCTCTGGATTCAAATTCAAATAGTTCTTGTCCACCAATATCCTTTTACTTACGTTTTGTCAGCATAATCCTACAACTTTTCTAAATCCCCATATAGTGTAATAATATCCTCTTATACTCAATATAGTAAAGTATAGTATACTCGCTCATCTGTAAATATCTTACCAAGTTTATGATCATCTGCATATATGTAAGCCCTCTATAAGATCTACAATAAACAAGGTGAAAAGGGAAGGCCCAATACTGTTAGTTAAAGCAACTCTGTACCCACAATCTGCCCTCCCCAAACAAGTTGTAACTTTAGAAAGCTGCTTTTAATCCAAGATCTGTCCTGGGGTCCGTTCGGCAGGTGATGCAGTTATTGTCCTAAAAAACAACTTTTAAACTTGCAGCCCCGTGTCAAACTGGCGTGGCCTAGAGTGTCTGTGTATTAGGCTTACACAACCTCTCTGTCCCTCCTCCCCACCCTCTTCATCATTAGGAATGCTCCAGGCAGGTATTTAACTATATATTAGCTGTGTGAATACTGCACATGGGCTGGATCGTTAAGGCACCTGGGAAGTGTTCACTGCAGAGGAATAGGAAAAATCCTGCCAATCCTGCCATTTTTAATGATGAAGAGGGTGGGGAGGAGGGACGGAGGGGTGGTGCAAGGTTAGGGTACAGATACTCTAGGCTACGGCAGTTTGACACAGGGCTGCAAGTTTAAAAGTTGTTTTTTAGGACAATAACTGCATCACCTGCCAAACAGACTCCAGGACAGATCTTGGATTAAAGGCAGCGATCTGAAGGTACAAGCGGTTTTGGGGGGGGGGGGGTCAGATTGTGGGTACAGAGTCGCTTTAAATATGTTATTTATTATATATTATTATATATAATACTGTGTACTGTATATTCTTATATTCAGTACCCGGAGGGAAGCTGCTGTTGCTATAGCACAGTGCGACAACCTCTCCATAGTGCGAACCACTAGCAGAGCGAGTGGTGATGGCAATCACTGCATGATGTACAGAGGCTGCCGCACTTAGCAGCCCTCCATCTGAGTACTGTATATAAGAATATACAGTACACAGGGGGAATGGGACCCTGCTCTGTATAGTTCTGTGAACAGAACAAAGGATTATGAACTGCAGGGTTTGGAGATAGTGGGCCGTGTACCCCCTTACTGCTACCAGTTTCCAAAAGTTTTAATAATAATTATACATTTATTTTTTAAAATAAGGCCCCGTTCCCACTGAGCAAAGCTAGCGGAATTCCGCGACGGAATTGTCCGCCGCGGAATGCCGTTAGCCTCCCGCTCATAATGGGACTCTATGGGAGGCGCGCGCTGCTGCTCTATACGCGCTGAAGAATGAACATGTTCATTCTTCAGCGCGGACAGGGCAGGAGCGCGCGCCTCCCATAGACTCCCATTATGAGCGGGAGGCTAACGGCATTCCGCGGCGGACAATTCCGTCGCGGAATTCCGCTAGCTTTGCTCAGTGGGAACGGGGCCTAAAGTTATATTACTAAGTATTATAACTTTATTTAAGCTATGTATTAGCAAAAAAATGTTTTCAATCTCTGGAGTATCCCTTTAACACAATAAACAGAACAATTGAAAAGACCTACAAGGCGTACAAACATTTCACTGCATAGCAACTAAACTTTAGCTAAAAACATATTTTTTTATTTATAAATTTTAACATAATTTTTATTTTTTTTAATTCCTAAAACCCAGCAGTGAATTCACATGTTGTGATCAATAAATTACAACTATATAATCTCACAACATGAATCATTAAATATTAATATGGAATATTTAATATTTGATTTGGATATAAGACGAGAGACACATCTGTATACCTTGTGGTATCCCTTTTATTTTATTTTTTACAAGAGTCAGCTGTATAGAATAGTGTGGAGGTCTGCACTTTTCCATTCAGCAAACACCAAGCATGCAGTACTAAGCAAAAGGTTTAGGACATGATGTAAAGCATGATATAAGAAAAACTTTTTAGTAGTTTATTTTTGTCAATTACCAAAATACAAAATGAATAAACAAGAAAGAATCCATGCGAAATGGATATTTGTTGTGATCGCTCTTTACTTTCAAATCTGTTCTAGACACACTTGCACACAGTTTTTAGAGGAACTCCGTAGGGAGGTTGTTCCAAATATCTTAAAGAACACAGATGTTCTGTCGATGCTCAAATCTCTTCTGTCACTTGTAATGTAATTACTCTTGTATGTAATTTCGGACAACTCAATGGTGAGATCAGGGCTCTGTGGGGGCCATATTATCACTTCCATGACTCCTTGTCCTTCTTTACACTGAAGATAGTTCTGGGGTCATTGTCCTGCAGAAAAATAAAATTTTGAAACCAATTGTATGCCTCTCCAGGGGGCTTGCCTAAAACATTTGCACAGTACTGTGATCCAGAATGGAGACCAAAATGTCACACTTAAATGGGGTAAATGGGGGTTTCTGGATCCCAGTGCTTAAATGTTTATCCCCCATCATGCACCTCCTGACTAAGGGCGTGACCTGAAATGTGCGTTGGGGTGTCCCTTGGGTAAGATCACTGCACAGCGTTTTTAGCACTTTAAACAACTATTTGCCCACTCCTAGCCATACTGTAGCTTTTACCCTTAACGTTAAACATTTTCTACATGCTGCATGTCTGGCTATATTTAGAGAATTTTCCCTTGGATTTAATCTGCACTTGCATATGTAAGGTACTCTACTGGGATTGCTAGCCATGCATGCATAGTCTCTCATTTTAGCTATATGATTTGTGCTGGACTATGTGAGATATGTTTTACACACTCTACCTGTGAGTATTTTTATTCATTGCACTAGGCATATACATTCTGCTTATATTAATCTCACTGGCCAAAGTGTGGATGAAATTGTTTTTTATTCTGCCTTACAATTTTCAATCAGAAAAAAAAGATCATGTATATGAACATTCACTTACATGAACAATGTATGTTGTTATAATTTATTGCTCATCGAATGTGGATTGCTTTTTTTGTCATTTCAAAGAACTGAAATAAAAAGAAATTGAAAATAAAATTATTTGTCAGATGATAATGGATAATTTAGAACTTCGGGCAATTCTGCATGCAGCGGTGTCAAATATGTTTCTTTTTTATTCCATTCAAAATATGAGAAAATTGGGTTGGTTTAAACTCTTATTATGGCATATATTCGTTTCTAGGGACTGTAAAACCTGCTTGCTCATAGAGATCAGTGCAGGAACTATGTACTGCATTTATTAACTCAGTTACACTGCTGGATGCAAGCTGAATCAGTCATCAAGTAAGGCAGCCCTTGGGTTTTAGGAGAGGCCTTGGGCTGTACTGACAATAGATCTGCTCCCTGTGATCTCATTTATCCTGAGTCCGACCACTGGACCACCAATGAGGTGTAGTAAGACTATTTAAATGCCAGTTTTGCTGTCGGTTTTTACAGCAGCATCTAAATGGTTAAATTGTCAGGATGGTCAGTGGCTCAGTGTTGGCTATTAGTGGTCCCCCCCAGCTGCTGATAGTATCCGGGAGATGCTATTTACTGCATTGAGCGGATTTGAGTGTCACAGTTGTCAAATTGCAGAAAAAAACATTATTTGGTTCTCAATGCCAAAACTAGCTTCATCCTAAAGTACTGTATATATAATAAGAAGTACTGTGCAATGTCCAGCAGTTAAGTTTGTCAGTGTATTTATATATGAAACACTCACAATATTACAGACAACGTAATAGTAACCACATCCGTGTATGAATCATTATAGTAATAAGATCTCGAAATAGCAGCAGTACGTTGATTGAAATATAAACTGGTGGTACATTTAAAGTAATCTGTCAGTACAAACACTCGTTCCTAACCGCTGACAGCCTTAGGGAGGCATTATTACCAGGACACAAGCTTATACTTTCATTTCATGCTGTGAAACTATAAGATCTTTTTTTGTAGTTTAACCTCCTATACAGTATATGCCACAGTCAAGCATCTGGTCAGTTTCCACTATAATCATACTTAAAGGGAACCTTTAGGGTCATTCACTGCACTCTTTAGCATGGAAAGATCACAGATTTCAATCACTCAATTAGAAATTATACTGAATCGTGGCTGCAGCTTCTAGTTATCCTGAAAAGGGAGACAGAAACGGTCAGAGGGCAGCATGTGGCCCACGGACTGTATGTTGCCTGGGTTTGTTCTAGGCCCTGTCAGTGCACCTGGGCTGTCTTCACCTAGTGTGCAAATGCCGTGAGGGTTATGGGCTCCACTTTGCAGCCTTGGTCTGCATGAATGAGAAGTGCCGAACACTAGGTGAAGACAGCGCAGGCATGGTAGTAAAGAAGAAGAGGCTTGACCTGTGCACCTTCGCCGCTTTGGATCTGTTCGAGATCCGGCATGCACATGTAGCCAGTGCTAAAGATGTGCTTGCGTAACAGCTCACCATTACAACTTCTTTAGCACTGGCTACACTACACAGGTTTACACAGTTTGTAAACAGCTGTGCATTGTGCTGTTCCTAATAGTACTGTTATACAGATATTCCAGACAAACTATTACAGCGATGTCCAGCGATGTTTTACCTGCAGATTTTTATTCTTTATTTCAGTCCCCAATCATTCCCTTCAGAGTCGTCTCTCACTCCTATGCACACTTGCTCCCAAAACTAATACAAATTCATACAATTCTCATGAGGTCACTTCAGGCAATGCATTTGCCACACTGTCATTAATCCAGTTTCAGTTATACATCTGTTAAAGGACTTGACCACTTTATGTCTATTTTTACAATTTTTTTTAGAAACAACATTATGTGGCACTTACTATTATGTACCTATAAGATCGGTGACAGTGTATTCCTTTGAGAAGTACTTGTTAGTACAGGCTTCCCCTGAGCCTGCACTGTGCTGCTGTCCGAGACATGGCCACTGAGCATGAGACATACATTTGTCTTTCTATCCCCATAAAAAAAAAAAAAAAATAGTGGAAAATTATTAAATTGTATCACCTAGATTTCCTATATATTTAAACATTCTTTTTTTTCTAATCTGTGTCTATTTTCTGACTGTAATTATTAGACATGAGTGAATAGTATTCAATCGAATACCTAAATTAACTTTACTAAAACAGCTATACAATTTTTTAGCTGTTTTAATAAAGTTTATGCTCACTGGGGAAGCAGTATTTCAGGGCACGGTATTAGCAGCAATTAGAAATTGCCGGCAACAATGCCTATCCCTGTAATAGTTAATATTTAATTAATAAAACAAAGTTTTGTTCTAATAAAGTTATTTTCGTTGCACAATAGCTTAATTAAAACGAATCCATGCTTTTGCAATTAAATATACTGTTAATAAAAAAATAAAAATAAACATAAACGTGTACATATATTTATTTATTTACAGTATATTTAATTGCAAAAGTATTTATTTGTTTTAATTAAGCTATTGTACAATGAAAATAACTTTATTAGAACAAACATGTTCTTTATTAATTAAATATTAACTATTACAGGAAGCTGTATTAATGCCGGCAATTCCTGATGTCGGTAATACAGCTCAATATGCTAATTAATACTTTAATTAAAACTAATGATGCTATTTTTTTTTATCACAATAGCAACATTAGAAGAAACATTTTTCTTTATATGTCCACTCATCTGATTGGCTGAGCGGACATATAAAGAGCCAATCCCGTCACACTGAGCTCAGTGTGCCGGGGACCGGCGAAGAAAGAAGATAGAAGAGAGAAGATAGAAGACATCAGAGGGTGAGTAGAAAGATCCCCCCTGCACTACATCCATCCCAGCAAGGAAGGGGGGTCACTTAACCCCTTCCTTGCTGGGATGGGTGCAGTCTGACATCAGTCTGTCCCCCAAGGGGTTAAGTGGGGACCCTTACCTAACCCCCTGGGGGCAGATTGTTCAGTATGGCACCCAAAGGGTTAAGGGGGATTCAATGCATCCACCCTTAACCCCTTGGGTGCCTTACTGTAAGCATCGATCTGTAAAGATGCATACTGTAAGGTGCACAACACCGCTCACAATGATGGGTGTTGTGCTCCTGTTTGTGTGTTTTTTGTGTGCTTCTCCCTTTTTGTTTTTCAGATATTGGTATCCTGTGAATTACAGCGGATTCGGTGGACTACGGCGATGACCAGAGATTGTTGGGATTTTTTTTAATGAAATGGTCAACAAGGGGTGTGGGGGTGTTTTTATTTGAATAAAAAAAATTCACTTGTGTCTTGTCTTTATTTTAATAAATAAATAATTAATTAAATAAATGGGTCCATAGCGCTGTCTGTAATTGTGGATCTGCAGTTACGGGCGCACTATGGAATATGTAAATGAGGCCTTAATTTTGGTACAAATTCACACTAGCTCTTGAAAATTGAGCATCTAAAAAAACTTTTAACCAAGCCATTTAACTCAATAATGACTGTGACATCTACTGTAGGTAGTTAGGCAATGGAAAAGGGCTCCCTTTGTCATCCTATTGTTGACCATTAATTACTTTATTGAGTTGCCATAACAACCCCAATAAAGGCCCATTATCTAACTATTAGGCCATGCCAAAGGCAATGTTTTAATCATCGCTGGCGGGCCAAAAAAATTAGGAACTTTTTTTTCCCCTTGTTTTTTTGTTACCTTTTCCTCCCTTTTTAATATTACTAATAGTACTATTAAGGAGACAGCTGATTGGTTGTTCTATCTGCCGTCTATTGACATGCTAATTATTTGAGAGGAAAGGTGCAGGGAGTGGAGGCATGTGCACCCTCCTATTCAAACAGATAGAAGGCAGGATTCCGTAGTGTGGACGGGCTCTAAGTGTTTAAATTTCACTGAGCTGCCTACTGTTGAGAGATCCACTAACCAGTGAGACTTGGGATTTCCAACATGTATCTAGGCTGGACCAGAAGCCTCAAAGTCTGGATCCTAAATATGTGCAACGATCCCTTGACAATTTACCCCTCGGCTATAAAACTGGTACATAGGCCTAATCACCTCTGGTACCTCAGAGAATAGTCCTCAAGTCATGACCTCAGCTTTCATCCTTTACCCCAATTTTCCTCTCCCCTCGCAGTGACAGACTCCCTGTCCGATTCACTGACTGACTGAATTACTGAACAGAATTCCCTGACTGAACAGCCAGCTGAACTGACTAAATCTAACTAAACTGAAACTGAGTCACTTCTGACTGAACATTCCTATCACAGCTCAGATTTATAAGGAAGTCAATAACATAGCTCCACCTCTTGCTGGATCCTTCCACCAAGTGAGAGGTAGTTCCCTTGGGAGACTTTAACAGCTAGGTGTGTGTATGTGTGACAGTCTGTTACCCAGACTGGTACACCGGTAAAAGGTAACACACTGTAAACAGCATAACAATATATCTTTTCACCTTCAGAAAATAGAGTACAGCTAGGGGACAGGTGTTGTCTTAAACCCAGCCATACAGACTCAACTGCAGTATACTGCACACATGTCCCCAGTGTCCTCCTGTAGCCTCTCTGGGTCTCTTGCTGACTGGTGCCGCAGCCACTTCTGGGGTGAACTCGTCCTGGCAGTGACAGCCTGCTCAGCCAATCACTGGGTGCAGTGCCGTCCTGTCTCAGACAGTGATTGGCTGGACGGGCTCTCACTCCCAAGATGAGTTTGTCTCGGAATTGGTGGAGATTGCAGTCAGTGGGGGAACAGGAGGCACTGCAGGGGGACACGGGAGCATGGTGAGGTAAGAATAACATATAACATATACAAAAGTTTTTGAGTGCCAGGTAACCTCTTTAACTCTGCAAATTATAATGATGCACAATAGCAATAGGTAAATGACAGATTCTGCTCAGCTACATATGTTCTTCTATTTTTTTGTCTAATGATCTTTCTAGAATACACATTTAACCAGATTTGACAGCATTTTAATAGTCTGCAAACTAGTTTTTCTCTGAATCATTCCACTGTTGCTTCAAATGGCAAGAATGCACTCGGGAGTTGTGCAATATCACTCAAAGAGACCTGCAGCATTGAAATGTATTATCTCCTAGTCACGATTTTATGCAGAGTCTGGATAAGGCAGTGCAATCAATCATATTACAAGAGGTAACAAAGCAAATAAATACATACCCATTAGTAAATCCAAACACATCCAGATTTTTCAGACTCTTTGCTTATTCCGTGTCCAGCTGAAATGCTATTTGGAAGCAAGCAGTTGTGGATAGGTCCTCCATTTACCTCTGTTTGAAGAGCGTGTCTCCCTTGTTTGATCATAAATTTTGCTCTTTAGATTTATTTAGTCAACCCTATTAGTTTAATATTATGCAGCATAAATATATCCACAGCAAATGCAAACACACAAAAAACGTAACAACTTTAGCACTACTAATGGGCTATCTTACTTATTGAACAATGACTAGATGCCAGCTGTTTAGTTATCACCTTTCCATAGATAGGAGATCACTATCTAACAAATGCTGCCCCCTGCAATCTTGATAATAGAAACCTGAGCCTCCAAATAGAATAAAGCATAAGGTTGTGCATATGTCACTTAAAGAGAAACTGACAGCATGGATATGCATATAGCCATGCTGGCAGTTTCCCATTGCCAGTCAAAGGAGCAGTGCGTACTTACCTTCCGAGCTGCTCTGTGATATGACATCTTCATGAAAATTGATCTTTAACCAGTCCTCATAGTGTCACAGTGGTATGTCTGTTACACTGTCTGCGGCCACCTTGAACAGCCTCAGTCCGACCCACGCTCCATTCAATGCTGTAGCTTCAGGCTGCCACCTGCTTTCTCCAGAATAATTGACAACCAGAGGAGGGGGTGGTGGCCTGAAGCTACAGCATCAATGAAGAGCAGGGTAGGCTGTGGTTGTGCGGGGTAGACGCAGACAGTAGCATATACTGATCAATGCCATGCTTCTGTATAGCATTAAGCAGTCAGATTGGTGCTCTGCTGATTAAGTCTGCCTGAGGCAGACTTAATCAGCAGAGTGACTGAGGCTGCCACAAAAAGTAAGTATTACCCTCTGGCAGCCATAACAATCGATTGGTACCCCCGCAGCAAAGAACGAGGGTGCCAATCTGTTATGGGTGCCAGACCCCTAGCATCTGTGCATGCTGTAATCAATATCGATCGCAGCATCTATAGGGTAAATTTCTAAGATATAAATGAAGTCCACTCCCGGCAGATGCAGACAGGTGTCAACTGACACCCACTTTATATAGCCCAGGTTCAGCTTCTGGGCCTGCACTTTATGCAATGACCACCAGGCTGCTGTAATAAAGCTGAATGTACGAGCGGAGTCCGCACAGCGGATTTCGTCTGAAATTCTGTCTGTCCAATTTCTTCAATGGGATTTCTCTTGCACCTTTCTTCTCCGCTTAACATTCTTTGAGCAGAGAGGAAAGACACAAGAGAAATCCCATTAAAGAAATAGGACAAGCAAACTTTTGAGTTACTAAACTGTTTCTCAGATTGTTATTTTCTTTTTTGCTAAATTAAACAGTGTAACTGGCTGAGTTTTCCTAGTAGAATCATTTACACTATAGCCACATACAGTATTTTGCAATAGACCACTGTCTCGCTTCAGCACTTGTAGAGTTTCTAGGTAAACCAATAGTATTCAGAAATGTAAGTGGCTTGATTAAGTCAAGCTGTTTGAGCATGTACCTCCAGAAGCCAGAACATTTCAGCTGCCATATGTATTCCATTCCTTAAGGCATTGATGCAATTTCCATTTAGAGCAGTGTAATGAATTTGCACTATGCATTACTTGGTATTAAATGTTATTGCTGAAAAAATGACTTGCTATACATTTCAGTTAGTTTTCCACTTCCGTTGCCATGATAAGTATTCTCTATTCCTATATGAGGATATAACATATATGCTCATCATTCATTATTTATAAGCATATATTGTGGTAATTGTGGATCGTGGTAACAACTTTATAGGATATCTGTTTTTTACTATACAGTGGTACCTTGGTTTAAGAGTAACTTGGATTAAGAGCGTTTTTCAAGAAGAGCTCACAGTTTTTAAAATTGTAACTTGTTTTAGGAGCATTGCTTTAGTTCAAGAGCTCCCTCTACTGGGTGGGAGGGCAAGTGGGGAGGGAAATGGTCTGCATAGTGTGGTCTACAGTACTGTACTCTGACCCAGGAAGTCTCCCTCACCTTCCAAATCATAGCAGATCCACTTCAGGTTGGGGCCTACATCAGGAGAGCGGACTGTGAAGGTAATCTCTCCATAGTTGTAACCTCCCTCTCCCCGGAAAGAGAGTGCTGCATTTATCTGCCCACATCTGCCCTGCTCATTCCTTTATGCTCCCTGCAGTCTCTGTTAGCCCTTGTGTTTCCCATCCTTTTCATTCCTGCTATACTGTACCTACACTCACACTCAGCTATACGCACTGCTGCTATAATGTGCGCGTACTCACACTCAGCTATACACACTCCTGCTATACTGTGCCTGCACTTACACTCAGCTATACACACTGCTGCTATGATGTGCCTGCACTTCCACTCAGCTATACACACTGCTGCTATAATGTGCCTGCACTTACACTCAACCCTTTACACTGCTGTATAGAAAAGTTTCTGTTAATGTCCTCCTGCACAGGTCTGTGATTCGCACTTCCTGGTTGGTCCAGGCTGAACACACACCCCTTCCCCATTGCTATCATGTTACTACACATACCTTGGACAGCAGCCCTATTTCTGTATTCTAGCCTGTTTTACTACGCTACTGCATTATAGGGATTTGCAGTTCCATTCGGTATCTACAAACTCCTGTTGTTTTTTCAGGTTTTTGCACATACCATACATTATACTCCACATACTGATTGCAATACTGCACAGTAACTTATAATATGGCATATTTAGCTGTTTCTAAATGTTTGTTTCCTCTGTTCTACATGTTAGTCAGAATAAAAAATCATTGTTTTTGGGATGTGGAACCAATTGTCTGCATTTCAGTGATTTCTTATGGGAAAATTTGGTTTGGTTTAAGAGTGGATTTGGATTACAAGCACGGTACAGGAACAGATTACGCTGGTAATCCAAGGCACCACTGTACTTGTTATGTCTATTAGTGATGAGTGATGAGTGTCCGAGCTTGGTACTCATTCGAGTATTAGGGTACCCAATGGTACTCGTTACTCGGACAAGCATCTCGCGATACTTGATAAAATCTCATCACCCAATTCCTGTAAGTTTTTATTTTTCAGCCAATAAACATGCAGGAGATTCTTTGGTACATCCTACGATCACGTGGGACCCATACATGTCGATAGCAGCGATTGGTTGGCCAGATCGGATGACCCTGTCTTATAAAAATCGCGGCCGGTAGTGCTTGCTTCAGAGATTAAGGACAGAACTGCTGCTGGTCAGGGGGAGAGTTAGGGAATTAGCGTTCCAGTAGGCAGGAAATACTAGCAAAACAACCAAACAGTCCTTGTAAGGGCTTCAAATCATTTTTAGGCTATGTTTACACTACGTAAAAGTACGTCCATTGTTGCCGATGGCAACAACGGCCGTACTTTTACCGCGGTCGAACAATGCCTGTTGTTCTATGGGATCCCGGCTGGAGCGTACACACATCGTGTGCACTCCGGCCGGGATCCCATACGCCACCGCAAACAACTGACATGTCAATTCCGGCCGCAGAAAGATCTGTCAGTTCACACAGTGAAGCAAGCGGCTCCGGTGCTCAGTACTATTTTATTGGGCTCTTTACTATATTTTCTGATTTCTGTGTTTCTTACACAAGGCATATCTAAGTTCACTACTGCTTCCACAGTGTAAAGCGTGCGTCACAGAGTGTATAGGTGTAGCCACCAACAGTTTGTATCTCACAGCCCCCCAAAAACTATTGGGACCATTAGTATATTTCCAGATTTCTGTCTTTCTTACTCAAGCCATATTTAAGTTCACTACTGCTTGCAGAGTGTAAAGGGGGTGTCACAGAGTGTATTGTTGCAGCCACCACTAGATTGTACCTCACAGGCCCCCAAAACTATTGGGACCATTAGTATATTTCCAGATTTCTGTCTTTTTTTCTCAAGCCATATTTAAGTTCACTAATGCTTGCAGAGTGTATAGGGGGTGTCACAGAGTGTGTATAGGTGCAACCACCACTAGATTGTATCTCACAGCCCCCCAAAACTATTGGGACCACTATTATATTTACAGATTTCTGTCTTTCTTACTTACTTTCTTACCTAGATGTTCCCAAGTCTGGAGGTTTTTTAAAGAAAGTGCGGATGACCGACGGACTGTAGTGTGCAACGTGTGCCAAGCCAGGATGAGCAGGAGTGCTGTGTGTGGCCTAATTTTTGGGAGGCGCACTTGCTTCCTCACTCACTTTTAATGGTTCTCTGTGTCCTCAATGCCATGCTGTGTCTGGCCTAATTTTTGGGAGGCTCACTTGCTTCCTCACTCAATTTTAATGGTTCTCTGTGTCCTCAATGCCATGCTGTGTCTGGCCTAATTTTGGGAAGGCTGACTTGCTACCTCACTCTTTTTTAATGGTTCTCTGTGTCCTGACTGCCATGCTCTGACGTCACTGCATCTGCGGAGGAGCGGGACTGGTTACTGGGGGCCCACAGATCGCGTCCCCGGCAACCAGCCAGCTGTTTTATCTTCTTTTTTTTGGGGGGGGGTCTCATCACCCCCGGTCGATCGGCATCAGGTGTACCCTTGATGGTGACTGACGGCTGTCCTAGCCAGTTAGTTGTCAGCACCTAGGTTCGTGTCCACTATAAATCCCAGCCCCTGGCCTCAATCCAATTTTTTGGGAGGCTCACTTGCTTCCTCACTAACTTTTAATGGTTCTCTGTGGGCTCACTGCTATGCTGTGTCTGGCCTAATTTTGGGAGGCTCACTGGCTACCGCTTCTACCTTGGTCACTCTGTCCTCACCCCCATGCTGTGTCAGGCTAAATTTTGGGGTGGTTCATATGCTACCTCTGTTTTTAATGGTTCTCTGTGTCCTCACCGCCATGCTGTGTCAGGCAAAGTTTTTGGGTGGTTCATCATATGCTACCTCTGTTTTAATGGTTCCCTGTGTTCTCATTGCCATGCTGTGTCAGGCTGAGTTTTTGGGTGGTTCATGTGCCTACTGTACCTCTGTTTTAACCAGGCTGTTGCCCAGAATTTGGCATAATGGTGCGATTAGGCAGCCTCAGAGGCATCCATACATGCTGCCTCTGCTGTTTCCTGTGCATTTCCGTTGTGTTTCATTTTCTGAGGTTGACGGGTTTTCACACGACCTTCCCTCTACCGAACTTGGGTCCCCTGCAAAAATGCTCGATTTTCCCATTGACTTCAATGGGGTTCATTACTCGAAACGAGCACTCGAGATATTCGTCTTGAGTAACGAGCACCCGAGCATTTTAGTACTCGCTCATCACTAATGTTTTTAACATGAATTCAATCCGCCCCACTATGCATCATTATGTTTCCCAGATATACAGTACAGTATATGTATGCAAATACAGTAAAACTTTCTTTTGTGCACTACCTTTTTGAATGGACCACCATAAACATCAAACTTTTTTTGTTACTGATTTGCAACATGTACTATGCACAATGACTCTGAAATTAAAAAAAAATAAAAGTTTTTGAGAAGTTTTTTTTTTAGCTCTGATCGGCGTGCATTATTTATTTTAACTCTTTCTCCATACTGACATGTCCCATGAAATGAAGTGCTGCTCTGGACAGAAAGGCTGAGCAGAGAACAGGGGGAAGCCAGGCAAGGCAGATGTCAAGCTTTGAAACTCTTCATCCACTTTCTTCTTCACACATCTCTAATGTGTCCTGACTGAATGCAAAGGCTACAGTTGCAAAGCTCAATATGCAGCAGATGCCATATGAAGAGAGCTCAGTATGCTACATCTTGCATATATATATATATATATATATATATATATATATATATGTTATATTATCTTGTGGGTAATGTCCAGTGTGCCCATGAGATTTCTTCTGGTACAGTAGAGGACTCTGATGCTGGCAATGTAACTTAACAGATGCTGTTGATACAGAGTAGAGATGAGCGAGTAGTGAAATACTTGACTTATAAGAATTCGAATCGATTGCACTATTCAAACAATTATTCGATCCTTTTATAGACTATGGGAAAAAAATTCTCGGCACTTGGAAATCAAAATTAGACCACTTGGAGGTCACCAAGTCCCCCATGAAACCTCCTTAAACGATGCGAACACCTCCGGAGGGACACTGGGACATTAGGGGGAGCATGCCTGGGTGCACGGAACACCCCAAAATCGCAGTATAATGCCACTTTCCGCAGTTGCGACAACAACCCCAAATATATAGCCAATGTCATTTAGAACAGGGAGCCCAGGTAATGTGATTATATAGTTCCCATAGAGCTCTGGTCCCGGAATAATTGTCTGTCTGTGATTTGAAGGGAAAAGAGAATACAAACAAACCAACATCCACATTGGATCTGTAGTAAGTTCTTTGCAACAAGCTACCTGCCCAGTTCTTCCAAAGACTGTGTACAAGTGTACCTTGAGGAACTGATGCTTTTTTTAACCCCTAGATGACCCTGGGCGTACCCGTACGTCCTGGGCCGCCTAGGGGACTTCAGAGCGGTGCTGCACGGCGGCCCCACTCTAAATCGCTGCGGTCCCAGGTGGCGCTTGTAGCCCGGGACCGCTCCATCTGTAGCCCGTTGCCGCTTGTAGCCTGTTTACAGCTGCATCTGAAAACTTACTGCAGACGTTCCTTGGTGTCTAGTGGGGCGGATCACCCCCCCATGCGCGCGACGCGATCCTTACTTGTGACCTGGACGGGGTCTGCTCCGTAATGGCGCTGACCCCGACTCGGCACTCTATGGTTTTCGGCTGAAAGCAATCGAGTGCTGATCTTATTGATCTATGCAGTATAACTATACTATATAGATCTCAATGAGAGATCAGTTTACTTATACTAGAAGTCCCCCAGGGGGGCTTCTAGTATAAGTGTAAAAAAAAAAAATTGTTCCTATTAATAAAAAGCCCCCTCCCCTAAAAAAAGTTTGAATTACCCCCCCCCCTTTTCCCATGTTATAAATAAAAATAAATAAATAAATAAACAAACATGTTTGGTATCGCCACGTGCGTAATCGCACAAAATATAATTTTATTTAATTCCTGATCTTGCGCGGTAAACGGCGCAAGCACCAAACAAATCCCAAAGTGCAAAATTGCTCATTTTTGGTCGCATCAAATCCAGAAAAAGTATTTTAAAAATTTGGCGCAAAAAATAAGGGCACATGTGGGTTTCTAGGTGAATAAATGCAAGTGCTATGGCCTTTTAAGCACAAGGAGGTAAAAACGAAAACGCAAAAATTGAAATTGGCCTCTAAGGGTTAAGGCAAATTGATGTTATGTAGATTTCCTCTCTGTTCATACATTTTGCATTTTGTTAATTGATATAAATAAACTATTAACACCTCTGTTTTTTTTAAAGACACTCTCAAAAGCCAAGTCGGAACATCCCCTAACTATCTATTATGCTATTCCATAATTTTTGTTTGGCAATATACCAGTGAGAGAGGTGTCAAGAGGCAAAGATTTATGGATTTGTGGATCACTGACATATGATGAGTCACTGTACGTCAGTGATCCACCACCGTCCACAGCCTCCTGGCTGAAATTAATGGTGTGCTTACACAGACATATTTATCTGACTGATTTTTGAAGCCAAAGCCAGGAACAGACTATAAACAGGAAACAGGTCATAAAGGAAAGACTGAGATTTCTCCTCTTTTCAAATCCATTCCTGGCTTTGGCTTCCAAAATCTGTCAGATAAATCTCTCTATGTAAACGCACCATTACTCTATGAGTCACCTGTCAGGTGTTTATAGGAATGCCCTTTATGTTGGTGAGGTGCAGTAGAAATCAGCCAACAGGTTATCATTCAACAGCGACTTTACTCAAACATCAAATACAATGAGAAAATGTCTTTTATCTCTGGGGTACATTTATAGCCGCTGACCACAGATAAATAAATAAGGTAAATAAGAGCAAATTTTTCTCTCAAATACAACACATATACTGTACCTCACATGCAAGATAACAGGAGTATTGTAGAGAGAGGTCCTCTAGCAAATAGCAGATAGTGTCCATTAGATTCTCAGAATAAAATAGTGAACAAATATCATCCTATACAGTGGTACCTTGGTTTAAGAGTAACTTGGTTTAAGAGTGTTTTGGTTTAAGAGCTCACAGTTTTTTTTAAAATTGTGACTTGGTTTAAGAGCATTGTTTTGGATTAAGAGCTCCCTGTACTGGGAGGGAGGGGGAGTGGGGGAGGGGCAGAGTCTCCATAGCGTGGTCTACAACACTGTACTCTGACCCAGGAAGTCTCCCTCACCTTCCAAATCATAGCAGATCCACTTCAGGCTGGGGCTTACATCCGGGGACAGGACTGTGGAGGTAATCTCTTCATAGCTGTAACCCCTCTCTCCCCGGACAGAGAGTGCTGCATGTATGTGCCCACATCTGCCCTGCTCATTCCTTCATGCTCCCTGCTGTCTCTATCAGTCCTGATTGGTCCATGCTGAGCACACACCCCTTCTCCATTGCTGTCATGTGACCACCCAGACCTCTGAGAGCAGCCCTGCTTCTCTATTGTAGCCTGTTGTACTACACTACTGCATTATGGGGATCTGCAGTTCCATCCTGTATCTACCAACTGCTGCTGTGTTATCAGGGTTGTGCAGTTACTATACATTATACTCCACATGCTGATTGCTATACTGCATAGTAACTTATAATATCACATATTCTGTTGTTTATAAATGTTTGTTTCATTTGTTTTACATGTTATTCAGAATATAAAATCATAATTTTTGGGGTGTGGAACCAATTGTCTGCATTTAAAAATTTGCTTTAGTTTAAGAGTGGACTTGGATTGCAAACATGATCCCGGAACAAATTATGCTCGTAATCCAAGGCACCACTGTATATATATATATATATATATATATATATATATATATATATATAAAAACATCAGTAGCAATCACTGTAGTAACCCTAACAAAAGTAAACCTTCCCAAAACAAAAGGCAGCTTGGCTACCAGATACTGTACATGGTGTAATGACCAGGCACTTTTCTTAACCCCTTAACGACCGCGGGCATGTATTTACGCCCTGCGGTCGTTAAGGACGTTCAGAGCGGGGCCGCGCGGCGGCCGTGCTCTGAGCCACGGCGGTCCCAGGTGCCGCTTGTAGCCTGGGACCGCAGGTATTAGCGGGCACGGTCCGATCGCTGTGCCCGCTAATACACTAATACAGTAATCGGATGCAGCTGTCAAAGTTGACAGCTGCATCCGATTACCGTTTGCAGCCTCATTCCTGGTGTCTAGTGGGGAGATCGCTCCTCCGGGACGTTGTCCCGGAGGAGCGATCTCCGTTACTGAAGCCGGCCGGAGACCACTCCAAGATGGCGCCGTCCCCGGCTCGGCACTCGTTTACTTCCGGCTGCAGCAGCCGGAAGTAAGCGAGTGCCTATCTCATGGATCTCTGCAGCATAGCTATGCTGCAGAGATCTCTATGAGAGATTAAAGCACTTATACTAGAAGTCCCCCAGGGGGGCTTCTAGTATAAGTGTAAAAAAAAAAAAAAAGTGTTGTTATTAATAAAAATCCCCCTCCCCTAATAAAAGTCTGAATCACCCCCCTTTTCCCAGGTTATTAATAAAAGTAAATAAATAAATAAATAAACATGTTTGCTATCGACGCGTACCTAATCGCCCGAACTATTAATTAATCACATTCCTGATCTCGTACGGTAAACTGCGTCAGCGCAAAAAAAAATCCCAAAGTGCAAAATTGTGCATTTTTGGTCGCATCAAATCCAGAAAAATGTTAATAAAAAGCGATCAAAAAGTCGTATATGCGCAATAAAGGTACCGATAGAAAGAACACATCATGGCGCAAAAAATGACACCTCACACAGCCCCATAGACCAAAGGATAAAAGCGTTATAAGCCTGGGAATAGAGCGATTTTAAGGAACATATATTTGTAAACAATGGTTTTAATTTTTTACAGGCCATCACATAATATAAACGTTATACATGTTATATATCGTTTTAATCGTATTGACTTGTGAAACATATATAACAAGTCAGTTTTACCCCAGGGTGAATGGAGTAAAAACACATATCCACTAAATACACAAAATGTGGTTTTTTTTTTAATTTCACCACACATTGAATTTTTTCCTGCTTTTGCAGTGTACTTTATGCAAAAATTCAGCCTGTCATTGCAAAGTACAATTAGTGACGCAAAAAATAAGGGCTCATGTGGGTCTCTAGGTGAAAAAATGCAACTGCTATGGCCTTTTATGCACAAGGAGGAAAAAACGAAAACGCAAAAATCAAAATTGCCGCGGTCCTTAAGGGGTTAAACGTTACATGTGGCCAACATGGTACAACTTAAATACTTTGCCCAACTGGGCATCACTAAAGCAAACAATAACCACCAAAGGGTGCAATCCATGTGAGGCTCTATAACTGGACCTACTTGGCAAGATACTCATGCAGGGCCAAGAGGTAATCTCAACCTGGGGCCCATAAGACTTGCGGGCATCCTCTCAAAGTAAGGCACCTGTTAACAGTGTCACTGTCGTTATAACTTTCAAAATCTAAATCAACAGTAGATGTGATATAAAGCAAGTTTGCAATTTACATTTGATTTTTTTTTTTTTTTAAAACAGGAAACAGTCAGAAAAAAGGAAGTCCTGTGTATCCCAGGCCATCTGAGCGCTCACAGAGAGAAAGCAGTCATGTGATTAATGGATACATTGTCAGAAAATCTGCCTTTAGGAGACTGGACCTGGATTTCTGGTAAGTTCAGCTTTTTTTTACAGCATGATAAAAAAAAAAATAATGAATGTATATTGCAAACTTGCTTTATTTCGCTAATGTTGATTTAGGTTTTGAAAGTTATTACAACAGTGACACTTTAATGTAGAGGAAGGAGGTGGTAACACACCCCTTCCTGTGGTCCTTGCATAAGAGTTTACTCCACCTCCTCACTGGGTTCCATATTTTGTCTAAAGTCCAGCAGGTAGTCCCGCTTCACTGAGCTCCAGGCAAAAAATAGTATAGGGGAATGTATTAGGTCTCTCACTAAGCCATACCCTTTAAGTTTGTTGAACTCCTGCATAGTTGCCCTCCTCCGTTCAGGACATGCTATACCTGGATCCGGGTGCTTCACACTTCTCCTGATATCTCCTTCCTCTGTCCAAACCATGTACGAACGGACAGAGGTGAAGTAGAATGTGATGGTGCAGAAGAGGGGTGGCAACTGTAATGGGACTATTGCATGCGCACAGCTTGACAACCTTTTTGGGACTGCTCCACTCGGGCAGCTTGAGGTCCTATCTGGGTCTGCTTCACATGCACTGCTTGAAGACCTCTCTGGGACAGCTGCATGCTCACAGCTTGACAGACAGTAAGCACCATGTGTACCACCTGCGCTTGCCAACCTGTCTCTACACTCCGGTTTCACTGTCAAGCAGGGCCAGAAACACATGGACAGAAACACAAGTCCATGGGGTGAAAACACAGGGGAGGAGATGTAACTTTCTAATGGTTTTTTTCAGTCATTTCTTGTGCAGGTTTTGATGCATTTTTGCAGGGGGGTTGGGGGAGTTATGCCACAAAATTGCATGCAGAAATGCTCAAAACAGCCGCTTTATTCATAGAAAGCAATGTGACAATTTCTTGCAGAGAAAGACTGGGTGTTTTGTACACTATGTGGCCTTTGCTGCAAAACAACCAACACTAATAGCCCCAATAGTGTAGCTGGCATAGTTTAGCTCTTTGAGAGTGGCTCATTTAGACAAACCCAAATTTTATGCCAAAATTTTGTGGACTTGCCGAACCAAACATTTTAAAAATTTTGTTATGTGATGGGCACACTAGTGAATGGGTTTGCTATACAAGTAAGAGCTCTGATAAATGTGCTGCAACTGTCATGTGTGTCTATAAGAGGTACTGTTATGCCAAGTAAGTAAGAAAGATTCACAGTAATAAAAATAAAAAAAATGGGAGTGGTTACTATTATTTTGAGTATTTTGAAACTTTTTTTAAATTCTGAAATAAGTAAACCCTTTACTTAAAAGTTTGGATGAGCGAACTGAATCGTTACAAACCAGATTCGTTATGAACTCTGCAAAAAGTTCTGTCCGGCACCAAACTTTGAGAAAGTTTGTTACGAATCTGGTAAAAATAACAACTGCGACGCAAAATTGTACATTTTTCACAGAATAGAACGGGATACAAGGGATTATTACTCCTATAATGCCTTGGATCCTGGTTTTCTGTGACTATCAAGATGTGTGCCACCAGATGGGTGAGACCTTAAATTAGTCTCCTCAGATATACCTGGGTGCTGCCTAATCAAAAATGTAATGTGACAGCTGTCTGTGATTATCAACCAAGACACATGAAAGCAACTTCAGTGTTCAAGCTTATCAAATTTATCAAGGGAAAATTTTAGTTCATATCTTTACAATTCTGGGTCAAAAAAATAGGAGAACCCGTTTAGCCGCAACAAAAAAAGTTTTTAAAAAACAGTCCAAAAAAAAGTCCCATCACTGTCCCAGAAAAAAAAAAAGTCTCATCAGCTGTCCCATCACTGCACAGTTTTGAAGAAAAATGTTGGCAACTCATTGGGATTCTTGGTGTCCAAGACCGTGCACCCCAGTGCTGATGTCTGGTCCTTTAATTATGGACAAGGGCAGTACATGTCTGTTACTGCCCATTAGGTCAACATTCCCCCAGAAGACCACCAAAAAGTTAGCCCATTCTTGCCACTGTCAAATCCCCGTTGAAAATTTCTGCCTCCACCAGCTTGCAACCATCCACCGCTTTGACTGCAGTCCAACCTGCCTCGGTGTCTTACCAACGATGTCAGGCCCGGAGCTCTCAGGCTGTCCTCCATTTTGTAAGCCTGGGTGAACGGAGCCTCAATGGGCAGGAGCTCCTCCGGACCATCAGGTAGGAGATATACGAATGGCCGACCCAAGGTCAACTAACGGTGGGAAGTGTTGTAGCCCACATAGGGAGAAACCTTTTCTTTGCAGTGCAGCAGGGAGGCAAATAGGCTTCTATGTCTCGACAGTGTGTGACATAGAAACTACTGTAAGAAGTTAGGAGTCTAACAAGTCTCCTCCCAAGGTCTATTTCCATACCCTGCAAGCTGGATTAAAACCCTTCAAGCCGGAATATTCTTCCTTTCTTTCTGCATTCACACATCTTTTTCATTCCCACAACTTATTTATGATATATATATATATATATATATATATATATATATATATATATATATATATATATATATAACCTCCATCCTGGTGACTGGTTCCCTTTAAACAAGAAAACTCCTTGAAATAGAATTTTTCCAATAAACATTGCTTTTCATGTGTCTCCTAAAAGAACCCCAACTTAAAAGAAAAATATGCAGGAAAATAAGTTATTTGTTTAGCATCAAATATTATGTAGAATCTTTGTTTAGAGAGTTTGCTTCAGTTACTATGCATGGAAATCCCAGTATCTTAGAAAACAGCAGTTCTGTAATGAGCACAATTAAGGTTTATATCATAAAGAAGGAGATTAACAGCTCATAGTATGTGCTTTCTTGTCCTTGGAAACCTGAAAACAAAAGGTAGCTTTTTCTAGTGTATTTTAATGACAGACTAAAGGAATAGAAAACAGATATTTCTCCTGGATGGTTTCCAAACTGGAAGTGTTAGGCTGGAACATTGATAATTGTATCTTAATAAAACTGGACACTTGGTTTTATACTTTGATTTGCGCATACAGTATAATTGCACTATTTACCAAAC
This sequence comes from Dendropsophus ebraccatus, assembly GCF_027789765.1. NCBI lineage: Eukaryota > Metazoa > Chordata > Amphibia > Anura > Hylidae > Dendropsophus > Dendropsophus ebraccatus. The sequence continues at coordinate 57,576,962 of NC_091454.1, read as the reverse complement.
AGAATTACAGTAAAACCACAATGCTACAACGACGGCTACCACAATGAGTGTTGTGGGCAGGGATTCATTGTGGAATTCATTGCGTATTACATGGCCCGATGACTAGTGTAAGTGAGCTCGGCACTTAATCGTCACTCGCTTGCTGAACCTATTACATGGCTTGATAATCATGCAGCAAGAACTGAATGGACATCAGTCCTTCATGTAAAATAATAAACCTTATAGATACCTAGCCACACTCCCCGTGTTCTTCTAGCTTCTGCCCACTGTCCACAGCCATCAATGGGAGTTCAGAGTTGGTCAATCACTGGCTGAGGCACTGTATTGTCTTGGCTAATGATTGGCTGAGCAGCCTGTCACTTCTGAGGCCACCTCTGAAGTTCCAGCAGCGACTGCGGACAGCAAGCAGAAGCTAGCATAATATTGGGAGTGTGGACAGGTACGTATAAAGTTTATTATTTATTATTTATTATTTTATAATTTTTTTTACACAGTCATTAGTTGCTGGCCCAGCATCACTATTACATGTAGTGATGTACGATCAGCAGATGGTTTCTTAGCAGTTTCAAAGTCAAAGATAAGCCAATGATAGTTCCTTTAGCTGATTGTTGTCTTTAATTCAGGGATCAATAATCTGCAAGACAGCATACTCAGAGGGCACAAAAAGTTGATGCTGTAGCAGAGTATACTGAGTATAGTTGTATGCAATTAGCAACATTCATGTTCCATTTTATACTTGATTATTCATGAAAACTTGTTTCATCAGCGTTTCTCGTATGATCAACTTACCAATTAGAAAGCCATGTTTCAAGTATAGTAGGCAACGTGGGATGTTATAGTGAAATATGGATTGATATGTAGGGGGTTGCTCAGAAAGCCATGCAAACCGGAAGAGGGTATGGTAATCTGCATCAGTTGGTGTGGCAGGTGGTGATGGTGAGTATGTTAATAGGTGCTGTGGGCATGGCAAAAGGAGGAGGGGGAGCTCCCTATTTCTGCGTTTGCCTGGAGAAAGGTGATTGTCCAGGAACAGACAAGTTTTCATAAGGGCTGACATGAGGAGTCTAGAGGATGAGAGAGTGTGGTATTAAGCTTGAGAAACTGTGACTGCACCACAATATGGTCATAGCAATTTAGGTTGAAATTCCACAGGTCGTGCGCCTTTCCTCCGGCTCCATAGACACCATTCTATGGGCCGTCTGATTCCGCATTACGCCGAAAGAATTGAAGTGACAATTCTTTCGGCGGAATGAGGAATCAGCCAGCCCATAGAATGGTGTCTATGGAGCCAGTGGAAAGGCGCGGCCGTGTGCGCATACAGGCGACAGAATTCTGTGGAATTTATCCGTGAGATTTCCGTAGTCTGAACCGCCCTAACAAGTGTACTCATCATAAGAGAGACAAAGACTTATGAGAAGAGATGCCTGGCATAAGGGAAAGCTGCCCAGGAGTATTGTCAATGTATTTTTCCTGTTGTTATGTAAAACATTGCTCGAACCCTACTTGCTCTGAGGTGAATGTGTAGAGGTACTCTGTGGATGCCTGAAGATGGCTGATTCTGGAACTTTGTGCACTCCTGGGCCAACTGATCAGCTGAGATCTAGGTAATGGCTAGCTACCAGCAGCTTTATCGAGCCATATTGTGTGTGGCAAAGGAAGGCTCCTCTCTTACCCATAATAGGTCACATGGGTTCCTTGGTTTGTAGTTTGGGCATGGCCACCCCAATAGACACTATCTGGAGTTGGAATTGCAAAGTACAGAAACTTTTGGTTTTACTATTTCAGACTAAATGTTATAATTGACTTCCAGTTAAAGTGTGTTATGCCTGTTCAATCTGATCCTACAGATACCATCCTTCATTGTCTAATAGGAGAACCAAAGGTCTGCAGTAAATAATTGACCTACTTCTTAGTGAATTTTCAGAGATTAAAATGAAAACCTAAAGCTCTATTTCCATATGACTCCACAGAACCAAAGTAACAGTATGACTTTACAGAACTCTGTAAGCACTCATGCCCAGAGGCTGTAAAAGAGTGGGATAAGGGACCTCCCGGCGAGGAATCATAAGGGGGGTCTCTGCGACCACGACTGGGTGGTTGCTAGAGGGATTTTTAAATACTGGGGATAGTAGTGGTTCAGTAACATGAGGGAGCTAAACATGGCTGTTGGAGTTAGTGGAGTGGGTGGGCTTAGCTGGGGGGCTTTGTGTAGAGACAAAGAAAATTAGCTAGGTGGTGGGAATACCTGTGGGAGGTATTTCAGGTGAGATAGGTGTTAGAGGGGGCGGGGTTATGAGAATAAAAGGAGAGGGAGTTGGAGCTAGCACAAGCACTTTTTTACAGGTCCCACCCACCAACCTTGTTTGTGATCAAGATTTTTTGTACTAATGTGTTTATTATGGTGTTTATATTGTTTATTTTGTAGCAGGTTCAATGTTTATGTAAGGCGGAAATCACGCTCCCCTTTTTATCCGGTTGGTTCCAGTTGGTTAGGGGCCCCTTGGCTGGGACATTTCTGCTAGGCGGCAGGCCGTGGTCAATGGGGGAGTGATTGCCTAGACGGGCCACCCTCACCCTCACCTTGGTTCCTGGGGAAAAGGAGGGCGTGATTTGTGTCGGGCCTCCCCATGTGTAATTAAATTGCAATAAAATGCATCATATGCTGCAATTTTTTTTTTGTCAAAATGTGTGTTTGTTATTTATTTCTGTATCATGTAAGTTTTAGCTAAGGGAGGGTGTTGAGTTAGCAGGTTTCCCCTTAACCTCTTAACGACAAAGGGCGTATAGGTACGCCCTATTGCCGGTAAGGGCGTTCAGAGCGGGGCCGCACGGCGACCCCGCTCTGAACCGCGGCGGTCCCGGGTGCCGCTTGTAGCCCGGGACCGTAGGTATTAGCGGGCACGGTCCGATCGCCGTGCCCGCTAATACAGTAATCAGATGCAGCTGTCAAACATGACAGCTGCATCCGATTACCGGATCCAGCGTCTCCCTGGTGTCTAGTGGCGGAGATCGCTCATCCGGGATGTTATCCCGGAGGAGCGATCTCTGTTTCTGAAGCCGGCCGGGCACCGCTCCAAGATGGCGCCGTCCCCGGCTCGGCACTCGTTTACTTCCGGCTGCAGCAGCCGAAAGCAAACGAGTGCCGATCTCATGGATCTCTGCAGCATATCTATCTATATCTAAATATATATAGTGTTGTTGTCAATAAAAAGACCCCTCCCCTAATAAAAGTCTGAATCACCCCCCTTTTCCCAGGTTATAAATAAAAGTAAACAAATAAATAAATAAACAAACATGTTTGCTATCGCCGCGTGCGTAATCGCCCGAACTATTAATTAATCACATTCCTGATCTCGTACGGTGAACGGCGTAAGCGCAAAAAAATCCCAAAGTGCAAAATTGCGCGTTTTTGGTCGCATCAAATCCAGAAAAATTGTAATAAAAAGCGATCAAAAAGTCGTATATGCGCAATCAAGTTACCAATAGAAAGAACACATCATGGCTCAAAAAATGACACCTGACACAGCCCCATAGACCAAAGGATGAAAGTGCTATAAGCCTGGGAATGGAGCAGTTTTAAGTGACGTATATTTGTTGACAATGGTTTGAATTTTTTACAGGCCATCCGATACAATATAAGTTATACATGTTATATATCGTTTTAATCGTAATGACTTGAGGAACGTGCATAACAAGTCAATTTTACCCCAGGGCGTATGGCGTAAAAACACATTTCCCCCAAATAAACAAAATGCGTTTTTTTTTTCAATTTCACCATACTTTGAATTTTTTTCTGGTTTCGCAGTATACTTTATGCAAAAATTCAGCCTGTCATTGCAAAGTACAATTAGTGACGCAAAAAATAAGGGCTCATGTGGGTTTCTAGGTGGAAAAATGCAAGTGCTATGGCCTTTGGTGCACAAGGAGGAAAAAACGAAAATGCAAAAATCGAAATTGGCTCTGTCCTTAAGGGGTTAATGCTCCTGGGCTTGAGTGCTTACAGAGTTTGTTGACAATAAGACATTTCATGGATCCTCAGCTAAAAATCTTAGATTTGTGCTACACAGAAGCACGGCAGATAAATGATTTGTAATGGCACCGACATACCTGAGTGCTTATAATCATGTAAAAGGAAGATTTTCCTTTAATCTCTAGCAAACTTTTTTTTCACTTCCATCCTTTTTCAAGCAATGTAGTCAATATGACCAAAACAATCTTTAGTGTGAACAATTTCAAAGGTATTTTATATAATATCAGGGAAGAAGATATGAACAGGCTTAGCTATAGATATCGTAACATTGTAGAATTGTTGGTCTATTTTTTTGTTCTGTGTAAATGCATATTTTGTTCTGCCTTGTAAAAAGAAATGAACAAAAGAATAATTCTGACACATAAATTATACATCTCATCTGCAGTCACAAAGAAAAAACTATTACTGATTGTTAACTATGAAAAGAGTTTTTATAACAGTTCTTTTTATGTTAAATTAAATTTTTATTTGTCACTATGTACTTTCTAAACTATTTATTATGCCAAGTCTACAACAATGCTAATGAGGTGGATGAGTATTTGGCCAATACAAGTGAAATGTTTATATGTATGTCATACAAATACTTCATTCTGAGGAAAGATTGTTTTATTCCACAAACTAATCTTACACTTCACTTTGTTAACATTACTATTAAGGTTTGCTTTCTTACAGAGCTGGTGTTAGACCCTGAGCAAAATTTTGTGTGGCCCAAGTGCTCAAATATTGTTTCACAACATAGTTAAATTAGAGGGTGATCTAATAGGAACGTTGCTGGGGTCTTAAAAGATCAGGAGCAAAAGCCTCCTAAACACATAAAATATTTCTATGCGTTGGTGCCAAACAATACAGCATAAAAGAGGTTGTCTAGCATAAAGAAGAAATCTACACTGCTGCCGGGGGACACAACAGTATGGTATACCTACCTGGTCTGCTCCGCCTCTGCTGCTAGTTCTTGAGCCCCCACTGTCATCATTTTGACAACTTCCGCTGATGTGCTGTTTCCACTGGAAATGGCCGCACAGACCTTTTGTCTTCAATAGATAGGAAATAATGCCAGAAAAAAACACTACGTCTATGCATGTTGGTATTTTTTCCCCAATTCTACATTAGAATTCCTGGAATCATATGATGAAAAATCAGATGACTTATAAAACACCAGGAAAAAAAACACACACCTCTATTGATATACATTAATAAGCCAGAAAATCTGCCAAAAAACAGTAAAAAAAAAGGGTGAAACAGTGCCTCCCTCTACTGGTTAATCTGAAATTAGGCACAGAGGGACACTGCTACACACCCACTGGGACATTCTTAATGCCAAACCCCCAATTCCTAGCAGGTATTGTTTATGTGCTCTATTTTATTTATAGGGGTGTTCTGGATAACAGAATTACTGGAGATGATGAACAACACCGACTTGTCTTACGGTCTCTCAGTAAACGCTCTGACTGCTACTGAATTGTAAGAATCGTATCAGCAGTAACTGATTATGGGCTGTTACGAGTTTGCCTTGGAATAAGCTGCCACTCCATTTAACAGGGGATTGTATGACATCTGGGGAGACCTGAGGGAGCGAGGTAGGTAAGTTTTTGTTATTTTTTTATTTTTATCATTGTCCCCAGCAACATTTAATGATTCTGTCATCTGGAATACTCTTTAATAAAAGATGTGCGGTAACATAATCATTCTAATACACATAAGAAAACATAATATATAATAATATGCAAAATTCACAAAGACACAAACACACACACACACACACACATTACATGTATAACATACAGTGCACACAATATACACATGTACGTATGTGTTTACCAGTGTCGGCCTTTCCCACCGAAGGACTGGAGGATCCTCCAATGGGCCCCCAGCTTTAGAACCTGCAGTAACACCGATTGACATGTAGTTTCTCACTGGTTCTTCATTAAAGGGGCCCCCAGGATAATTTCCTCTAGTTTGCCCCAGATACCCCAGTCCGACACTGGTGTTCACATGACACACACATATATACACACAACTTATACATCTATACTTACCTTTCATTAAGAGTTAGGTGTAGGTCAATAGATGATGAATTGGCAGGCAGGGGACAAGGAGCTGCACTGTGTCTGTGTCCCTTGCCCTCCCTTACTGTCATGGCCGCGGCGGCGTCCCGTGATCCGGGCCGCCGCCGCGACCTCCCTCTGTCCCACGCAACTGCCGGGGTCCTTGTGCAGGGACCCGGTGCTGCTGTCTGTTCGGCCCCGGGGGGCACCTCACCTCGTCCCGCTCCGGTCTCCGTCTGTGCCGGCCGGCGCGCGCGTCCCCGCCTCCTAGGGCGCGCGCGCGCCGGCTGTCTCAGATTTAAAGGGCCAGTCCGTCCTTAAATGGTAGTTGCACCCAATCACTCCCTATAAATCCCAGCGTGCCCTGTCCCTCGTGTTGGAGCCTCTACATGCTTCCCATAGCGTTTGGCCCAGCTGCCTGTTGTTCCTGATTCCTATCCGCTACCCGGTCCCTAGTCCCTGTTCCTGATTCCTATCCGCTACCCGGTCCCTAGTCCCTGTTCCTGATTCCTATCCGCTACCTGGTCCCTAGTCCTTGTTCGTGGTTCCCCTGTTACACCATTGCTCCTGTGTTCAGCCTGTCACCTGCGGTTACGCCTACAGACCTCTGCCAGCACCATCTCCCGCCTACTGCTCCTGCCACACCTCGCCTGCCGTCACTAGCAACCAAGCCAGGGGTAGCGACCTGGGGGTCGCCTGCCGCAGCAAGTCCATCCCGCCTTGCGGCGGGCTGTGGTGAAAACCAGCGGCCCCTTAGACTCCGCTCCCTGGTGAGGTTAGCGCCATCGCTGGTGATGGTCCAGTGGATCCACTACTCCAGGCGCTACACTTACCATCCCAACAAGTGCCGGAAGCTGGAAGCTTGTCAGAGCAGAGGGGGAGGGGGGGATTCCTTAAGGTCTGTATTCTGTATTATGCTTTGGGATGCAGATATGGGGGAATAGCTGATAGGGAGATAAAAGCAAACTAAGCTGATGGCTGTTTGCAAAGTGAAACTCAACATGCACACCTCTGACCTCCCCAACCTTTCCCTGCTTGGCTTACAGCACCTCACCTTGTACATCAAACATGCAGGACAGGGAAAGATGGGCAGAGAGGAGACAAATATATTGCAGCTCGGCAAAACCTCTATGACACTTAACCCCTAGACGACCTAGAACGTAACTGTACGCTCTGGCCGCCTGTCACCAGACGACCCTGTGTGTACAGGCACGTCCTGGGTTATGAAGCGTGCTTTGGGGCCAAGCGCACTTCATAGCAGGTGGAAGCCGGCAGCATTCAGCAGCCGGGCCCTCACCGTTAATGACAGGCTGTAGCGATCGCGCTGCAGCCTCCCATTAACCTCTTAAGTGTAAGCATTTAAGTGTAAGTGACAGGAGCAGCTGCTGTCACTTACCGATCGAGACCCCCTCAGTGTGACTGCAGGGGTCCCGATCTCTGTGTCGGACTGCTGGAGGTCTCTTACCTTCCTCCGTATAGTCAGATCGCCGCACTGCTCATTGAGTCTGCCACAGGCAGGCTCAATGAGCGGAGCGCCTATTACACTGATCAATGCTATGCCTATGGCAAAGCAATGTTCAGTGTATGTAATCTAAAGATTGCATGTAAAAGTCCCCCAAAGCCCCTTTCCCAATAAAGATTAAAATCACCCCCATATCCTATAGTATAAATAAAACATATAAAAATGATTAAATAAATAAACATATATACCCTGTGTAATTGTCCGATCTATTAAAATGTAACAATTGCCATCCCATATGGTGAACGGCGTAAACGAAAAGAGGGGGAAAAAGCACCAGGATTACCGTTTTTTTTTTGTCACGATAAATATATATATATATACATATATATATATATATATATATATATATATATATATATATATATATATAAATTATAAAAAGTGAATCATGTTGCTTAAACCGTATATTACGTAGACACAGGAACCCCCCAAAGGTTACCATATTGCATCCTTTTTTACGATTTCACCAATTTATATTTTCATAAATAATATTTTAGGGGCTATTTCATATATGTTATGGTAGAATTAAATACACCATTACAAAGTACAACTATTCCTTAAAAAACAAGCCCTTACATGGCCCTGTAGATAGAAAAATGAAAGTGCTAGAGGAGAAAAAAACGAAAGCGCAAAAATGAAAATTGGCATGGTTCACTTGGTCATTTTGAACTTGGTCCTCAAAGGGTTAAGCTTAGAAGGAAAATTTCGGTTTATAATTTTTAAACAGTCATAACCTAAGAAAAAACTCCAGAAACTCTCCAAGTTCTTAAACATTTCTTTATTTTATCATGTGTGAAACTGACATGTTTTGAGCTAATTTGCCCTTATGAATGGTTCTGAAGAAAACTCATATTTAGTGCACGATGTTCTGTGTCCAGCTCCACGGTCTCATATAATGCAAAACCATGTGGAGGACAGTGAAACTTGGACGTGGCACATGCTGTTGTGTGCTTCAGTATTTCCACATTCCACAATCTGACACACAGTCAGATTGATGAAGCGACACTACAGGACTAGAAAAAATGTGAAGAGACATCTGTTAGAAGACACACATGTCTTCTAGTGTTTGCTACTAACACAAAACGAATGAAAAGACTTTTGCTATAAAAAAAATTATACCAGATCTGGTGGCTTGAACAATTGAGCCCAAAGGGCTGTATTTGTGAAGAAATTCTTTTATATACTGTAAATGGTTATTGTACTTGTCCACATACAGTATATCAGTGGGATAGATATGATGTATTATTGATCCAAAGGTATATAGATGAGGCTGTGTTCACACTGCTTTAAATGGTTACTTTTAACGTACACGAAACGGCTAAAAAAAACTGATGCATTTGTTGACCGCGTTTTTGTGTACGTTAAAAGTAACCATTTTAAAACGGATCTTATGAACGGACAGCAAAAACGCAGCGAGAATCCAGCCTGAGACAGAAATAATGGATTGATGGTTTACAACATGACTATAATCGGTTTAATACAACAATCTCTGATGCATTTATGGCCTTGACTAATGTTCTGTGTTTTCAATGCTGCTTGACATACAATATGACTATAAGTGGTTTTGAAAATGCTTTAGAATGGGGGTCGGACTCCCAAAATGTTGCAGACTGTGCCACAGTGCTATGACTCCTTCATGTTGAATGTAGAACAGATCCCTGGAAGGAATCAGTATGAACTTGTATTTGTTTGATGAATATTAAACTTGTATATGCAAAAAGAATTTTTCTCCGGGTATTCTAAATTGTACATTAGTTTGTTACTTTGTGGTTAATATATTGCCAGTCTTGACCATTTTTGTGTACGGTAAAGGAAACACCAATAAGCAGAATCCATGTGCACAAGGCTTAAGCTAACATCTCTTTCAGCAGCCGGGCTCCATTCCAAAATGTGACATATAAGTGTGTATAAAAGTTGAGTAACTCTGTTATTACATTGCATTAATTATCATACTGATCCTAAGTTACACATTCAAAACAACAGTCGCAATTCTGTTGATTTAATAACGTTATTTTCCCAGCATTCCTTGATATCCATTGTCATGTTCTACGAGCAAATAAAGCTTCTTCCTCTTTTGCAATACAATACGTGTGCTGTATTCCTTTTGACTGAGGCACATGTTAAGAATTTCCTTCCTGCTCATCCTTGCTGTTTTAATGTCTGTACAGAGATTAGTCTTGTAAGTTGCAGCCTGGGAAATGCAGTCTTTGCCTCAGACTCTGTACATTAGGAAAAGCTAAATGTCTTTCTGTACTATAATAGCTTTTATGATAATAGTAAAGACAGGAAAATGATTGTAGTTAAGTTTAAATTACATGAGTATCAGCTGTCTTGTGCTCTACTCTCTGTACATTGGTGTTAAACAGAACTACAGCCAGATAATATTATTTAGATTTGGCATACAGTTAAAACTTTACAACTCCATTCATAGTCTATAGGAGTCGTTGGAGATAGCCAGTGCATTTTTTTGCCAGCTTCCAAAAAGAATGAAAGGAGCAACAGTGCACACTCATGGCTGTGCCTTCATTCACACAGGAGACCTGGGCCTCTGTTCTTGACATCGTGACCCAGACTGCTGGGTTAAGGCATAATTTTCAGTGGTTGGACAATCCATTTACCCACCCATTAATAGATCGCAATTTCGAGTCAAGGCATGAAAGCTGGAGGACAACATAATAATATAGAAACATAGAGGATGTTTTAGATGTTTTAGCAAATTGAGAATCAAACTGCAGCCTTAAACACGCTGCTTGTGGTGTAGCCTCTAACATTCCTAGAATTGGCTTTTATTTTTCAGATGAGTGCACCTAAAATTTCCACTTTCTGCAACATTCCTCTTGTTGTTATCCTCCTAGCATTTGCAGGGTATTAGGTTGTATTGGTTTATGCCTTTTCTGCTCATCTTCCTCCTCCCCCACCAGTATATCACTGCGCTGAAGAGACCATTTTTAGAGGCTCATCACCAGGCTCTTGCTCAAAAGTTTTTCAGAGTGTCACAGAAGGCTCTCGCCCACAATTGAAAGTAGGGTCACATAAGGCTCTAGCCCACAATTTTTCAAAGGGTCAACACTAAACTCTTGCCCACAATTATTCAGATGGTAAAACCAGGCTCTCATCCACAATTTTATACACCAGGTTACACCAGGCTTTGAGGGTTACACCAGACCCATAGTTTTTCAAAGTATCAACATCAGGTTCTCACGATAATAATAGGCTCACCAACAGGCCCTTGCCCACAATTCTTTCAAAGCATCACAGAAGGCTCTCGCCCACAATTTTTCAGAGGATCACACCAGGCTCTAACCCAAAAAAATTTCAGAAGGTCAACACCAGGCTCTCGGCTAAAATTACAAGGAGGGTCACACCAGGCTCTTGCCTACTAATTTTTAGAGGGTTGCACCGGGCTTTTTTAAATCACAATTTTTTAAAGGATCAACACCTAGCTCTCACCTAAAATTGTAAGAGGGGTCACACAAGGCTCTAGCCCACAATTTTTCAGAGGTTTAACACCAGGCTCTGGCCCAAAATTATAAGAAGGGTCATCACAAGGGTCTCGCACATGATTATAAGGAGGGTCACTACCAGACTCCTACAGGGAGGGTCAACATAAGAAGAACTAGGGTTCCACCAGGCTCTCACTCACAACAATTTTTTAAAGGATCAACGCCTTGCTCTCACCTACAATTGTAAGATGGGTCACAAAACGCTCTAGCCCACCATTTTTTAGAGGTTTAACACTAGGCTCTGGCCCAAAATTATAAGAAGGGTCACCACAAGGGTCTCGCACATGATTACAAGGAGGGTCACTACCAGGTTCTTACAGGGAGGGTCAATATAAGGAGAACTAGGGTCACATCAGGCTCTCACTCGCAATTTTTGCAATGTGTGCATGATGCCCTCCTTTATTTGTAACAATGGATGTATAGAAGCATGCAAATGTTGACAGTCCTTGCACTTGGTGCATTTGCTTGATGAGTGAATGAGTCCATGCCCCTAAATTTAAACACAATGGTCGAGCATGCTCGAGTCCATCCGAACCCCATCGTTCGGCATTTGATTAGTGGGGGCTGCTGAAGTTGGATAAAGCTCTAAGGTTGTCTGGAAAACATTGATACAGCCAATGACTATATCCATGTTTTCCACATAGCCTAAGGGCTTTAGCGAACTTCAGCAGCCACCGCTAATCAAATGCCAAACGATCGGGTTCGGATGGACTCGAGCAAGCTCGAGGTTCGCTCATCTCTATTTACCACTCACCAATTGTGAGTGATTTATTTCCTAGAGCTCTGTTCCCACCATAGTAATGTTACCGCTCCCAAAGTGCGTTTTATTTTTTCTTTCTATTTTAATATAAGTCCTTTTTTTTATTTTGGCTTCTCTACAAGCAAATGTAGAGGAAAGTGTTTCCTAACATTTTTATTCCCTCCACTTTAAGGCTATGTTCACACAAAGATTTTTAACCACCGGTTATCTTATACTCAAAAAAGCATCTGTCATTTTGAGTACCAAATACCGGCTGTTATTTACCATACTTTGGAGGCTGTCATTGCAATGATGGACATTGGTACATTGTTTAAAGGAGAAGTCCGGCCAAAATTAATTTTTGATATGTTGTTACTTATGAAAAGTTATACAAATTTCTAATGTACATTAATTATCCCTTTAAGGACATGGCCCATTTTCGTTTTTACGTTTTCGGTTTTTCCTCCTTGTGTTTAAAAGGTCATAGCACTTGCATTTTTCCACCTAGAAACCCACATGACCCCTTATTTTTTGCGTCACTAATTGTACTTTGCAATTACAGGCTGAATTTTTGCATAAAGTACACTGCGAAACCAGAAAAAAATTCGAAGTGTGGTGAAATTGAAAAAAAAAAACGCATTTCTTTTATTTGGGGGAAATGTGTTTTTACGCCATTCACCCTGGGGTAAAACTGACTTGTTATGCATGTTCCTCAAGTCGTTACGATTAAAACGATATATAACATGTATAACTTATATTGTATCTGATGGCCTGTAAAAAATTCAAACCGTTGTTAACCAATATACGTTCCTTAAAATCGCTCCATTCCCAGGCTTATAGCGCTTTTATCCTTTGGTCTATGGGGCTGTGCGAGGTGTCATTTTTTGCGCCATGATGTGTTCTTTCTATCGGTACCTTGATTGCCCATATACGTCTTTTTGATCGCTTTTTATTACATTTTGTCTGGATTTGATGCGACCAAAAATGCGCAATTTTGCACTTTGGGATTTTTTTGCGCTGACGCCGTTTACCGTACGAGATCAGGAATGTGATTAATTAATAGTTCGGGCGATTACGCACGCGGCGATAGCAAACATGTTTATTTATTTATTTATTTGTTTACTTTTATTTAAAACCTGGGAAAAGGGGGGTGATTCAGACTTTTATTAGGGGAGGGGGCTTTTTACTATTAACAACACTTTTTTTTTTTTTTTTACACATATACTAGAAGCCCCCGTGGGGGAATTCTAGTATATACACTTGGATCTCTCATTGAGATCTCTGCAGCATAGATATGCTGCAGAGATCCATGAGATCGGCACTCGTTTGCTTTCGGCTGCTGCAGCCGGAAGTAAACGAGGGCCGAGCCGAGGACGGCGCCATCTTGGACGCGTCCCCGGCCGGCATCAGTAACGGAGATCGCTCCTCCGGGACAAGGTCCCGGAGGAGCGATCTCCCCCACTAGACACCAGGGAAACGTTGCCTCCGGTAATCGGAGGCAGCTGTCAACTTTGACAGCTGCCTCCGATTAGCTAATTAGCGGGCACGGCGATCAGACCGTGCCCGCTAATAGCGGCGGTCCCGGGCTACACGCGGCACCCGGGATCGCGGCACTTCAAAGCGGGGCCGCCGCGCGGCCCCGCTTTGAAGTGCAAGTGAGGACATAGGACGTACCGGTACGTCCTATGTCCTTAAGAGGTTAAGGGAAATGCACATATAGAGCTATTTCCCTTAATTTAGTAGATCAGGAAGTGTTAGATATATCTCTGAAGAAGTGACGTCACGACCCAGGGTGTAATTCCTATGGAGTGTCCAGCAGGGGGCGCTCTCTATATAGAAGTCTATGGGACTTTATTGTTTCTATGGGTTTCTATGTAATGTAATGTAATGTAATGTAGTGTACAGTGCTTTATTGAATGAATACATCTATGGAATACTTTGGGGAGCAAGTGTCCTTGCTCCCCAAAGTATTGCATAAATGTATTCATTCAATACACAGTAAGCCCGCCGATCCGCCGAATTTCCGCCGCATTCCCGCCGATCCGCCACACGCTGATCCGCCGCATTCCCGCCGATCCGGACCATATACATTGAACTACAGCTCCCATCATCTGCTTCTAGTATGAACAGGTGATGGGAGCTGTAGTTGGGTAAGGGATATGACATGCCGCCGGGCGCAGGGGGGAGCCGCTCAGTACACAGGAGCGCTCCCCCCTCCTCTTCCTCCTTCCGTGATAACTTCCGCCTATACCAATGCTGACTCCCTGCCTGGCCGCCGCTCTCCGCTCTCATATACCGGCTCCCGGCATCAGCGCGGACACCAGGATGCATCGGGAGCCGGTATGTATGGGGGGAGAGCGGCGGCCAGGCAGGGAGTCAGCATTGGTATAGGCGGAAGTTATCCCGGAAGGAGGAGGAGGAGGGGGGAGCGCTGCTGTGTACTGAGCGGCTCCCCCCTGCGCCCGGCAGCATGTCATATCCCTTACCCAACTACAGCTCCCATCACCTGTTCATACTAGAAGCAGATGATGGGAGCTGTAGTTCAATGTATATGGTCTGGATCGGCGGGAATGCGGCGGATCAGCGTGTGGCGGATCGGCGGGAATGCGGCGGAAATTCGGCGGAAATGCGGCGGATCGGCGGGCTTACTGTGTATTGAATGTATTGAATGAATACATTTATGCAATACTTTGGGGAGCAAGGACACTTGCTCCCCAAAGTATTCCATAGATGTATTCATTCAATAAAGCACTGTACACTACATTACATTACATTACATTACATAGAAACCCATAGAAACAATAAAGTCCCATAGACTTCTATATAGAGAGCGCCCCCTGCTGGGCACTCCATAGGAATTACACCCTGGGTCGTGACGTCACTTCTTCAGAGATATTTCTAACACTTCCTGATCTACTAAATTAAGGGAAATAGCTCTATATGTGCATTTCCCATAATTAATGTACATTAGAAATTTGTATAACTTTTCATAAGTAACAACATATCAAAAATTAATTTTGGCCGGACTTCTCCTTTAAGTTTAGGCTGAACGATGGCCGCTTTTAACACCTTTTGGGCGTGGTTCTTATTATATGTCTATAGAATTTTGTTAAAAAGATGATGAAAGGATGGCAAAAAAAAAAGTCTGTGTGTGGACTACATAGAATAATGTGTATTAGGTAGCTGTCATTCGATTGACTAATGCAGATAATTATAATTTGGTAATAACAGATGTTGTTCTAAATTTATTTAGTGGCCAGGTTTTTCTCATTTTTATTTACACTGTGTAAACATAGCCTAAATTGGACTCTATCTTGGGTTGGGTTTGCATTATTGTCAATCTTTAAAATTGGTGTAATACAGCAAACTGGGAGTCTTAGATAGATCAATACATGCTCCCCATGCTGTCTCCATTTCATTTCCATGGTGCTACCATCACTTTATGAGGTTTTCAGGTGAACACCCTTCCTTTGCCAAGCAGGGGGCAACTGGCTAAATTCTTGAGTCTCCCATTGACTTTAATGGGGTTTGTTACTCAAATTGAGCACTGGAGCATTGAAAAATACTTGACTTGATTAACGAGCACTATTATAAATTCTTCACCTTTTAACGTTCCAGTTTTCAGGAAAAGAAAAGTCAATGAACATTAGTGATTTGGATAACGGTAATCAGAACTGAAATGTGAGTGCAGTATGTCAGACAACATGAATATGCAGCTAGAGACTAAGAAAAGATTATAAATGGGCAAAACAGATGGTTCACATGTATATTTTATACCGTCCATTCCTGAGTGTATAGGATGCTAAGAAGGGGATGGATAAAAATGGGGAAGGTAATGTTTTGGTAATGTGATCAGGCAGTTTAGAATACACAATGATGCATTACATGCTGTATATGCAACTTAGCTTGGTTTACACTAATTCACCACAAATAACTAACATATAAAAGGAACATAATCAAAGTGACTTGTGATGGATATTATAAATAAATAGATAAAATGCACCATTATTGACAGTTGTTTCATTTGCTACACTGATGCCCTGCTGTATATTGTAGCTTTATTAATACGTTTATGTATACAATGGCAGCTTGTGTATTACATCTTACAAAGCTACAGTATACTTTTGATTTATTATATCAAACTCTTTATAGAAAAGCAGGGTTAAATAATCGCTGAACTCTATTAATGGAGAGCACAATTTACAATGCATGAATGGAGGCTGTTAATTGTCGCTCTGGGTTTTGAAGGTTCTGGAGCGTTTTTCTTTTCAAATTTTTTTCTAATTCTAAAAATGCCTTGCTCCAGCAAACAGCCTGAGATAACATGTGTGAACTTTTCGTGATCAAGGAATTTTTTTCCCCAAGAGAGTACAAGCTAATGAACTTGCACTGTATGACCACTGCATCCATTTAAATATAATAGGGGATTATTACACCATTTACATTTGGCAGAAAGGGAAAAGGACATTTTGTTCTCAAAGACGTCAGCCACCTACTAACACTCTTTCAGTTTACTACCAACGCTTTTTTAGTTTACTCTCCCTTCAGCCAAATACACTTCTTGTTCAAATCCTAAGACCTTCAATTTTAACCTTTATAACCCCAGAAGGCAATAGCTCCACTTAAAAAAGAGCAATAATATTATTTTTAAAGGGTTTTTTTTCCAGTCTTAGGAAGGACCTTTAATGTAAATTTATTGGGGTGCTATGCTCTGGAGAACCAATGATCATGAGAATGAAGATACAGAAGCCTTTAGTATCTAGAATTTAAGATCCATATAAGTATGGTTGGGCCTAAACCTGCAGTATAGTCACTGCCAAGTATTGGACACAGCAAGCATCATATGTATGTCACTAGGGCAATCCAGAAAGTGCCAGTGCCCTTAGGATCTGATCAGTGGGGGTTCTGAGGGCTAAACTTCGACAATTTATATATTTTTTGTCATGTTTTAAAGACAAACTATCAACACTGATAACAAATTATATAAAACAAAATGGAGATTGCAGCTTCCTCCAGAGCACTGTGCCACCTCCAGAGAGCTGTTCAATGTAGGTGCCATGGGTTAGACCCTGGCTGATCTAATATTTATAGCCTATCTTCAGGAAAGGCCAAGTCTTATAAAATGTAAGAAAACAGAAAATATGTGAATGCTTAGTTGAAGGACTGTAATGGTGGAGGGGGAAGAGGAAAAGGCCAATCTACTGAATACATTCTTCTCTACTGTATTCACAGAGGAGAATCCCATAACAGACAACATGACTAGGGATAATATAAATCCTCCCATAAATCTCACCTGCCTAACACAACAAGAAATGGGGAGACGCCTTAAAAACATTAAAATCCATAAGTCACCGGGCCCAGAAGGTATCCATCCTAGAGTTTTGCAAGAATTAAATACTGTGTTAGACAGACCGTTATTCCTAATATTTAAAGATTATATAACGACAGGGATTGTTCTACAGGACTGGCGCATAGCTAATGTAGTACCAATATTCAAAAGGGGTCAAAGAGTGATCCTGGAAACTACAGGCCCGTAAGTTTTAGTTACTAGTGGGGTACCACAGGGGTCAGTGTTGGGTCCACTTCTTTTTAATATTTTTATTAATGATCTTGTTGAGGGGCTACAGAGCAGAATCTCTATTTTTGCAGATGATACTAAACTGGGTAAAGTAATCAGTACAGAGGAGGATAATATCATATTACAGAGGGATTTGGAGAAGCTAGAGGCTTGGGCGGTGAAATGGCAAATTAAGTTTAATGTGGATAAATGTAAGGTTATACACTTGGGCCATAGAAATAATAAATACAGTTATGTGCTAAATAATAAAACACTGGGTAAAACTACTTCCGAAAAGGACCTGGGGGTATTGGTGGACAGTAAACTCAACTTTAGTGATCAGTGCCAGGCAGCAGCTGCCAAGGCTAATAAAATAATGGGATGCATCAAAAGAGGTATAGATGCTAAAGATGAGAACATAGTTTTGCCTCTTTATAAATCACTAGTCAGACCACATATGGAATACTGTGTACAGTTTTGGGCACCGGTATATAAGAAGGACACAGCTGAACTAGAGCGGGTGCAGAGGAGGGCAACAAAGGTCATTAAGGGAATGGGTGGGTTACAGTACCAGGACAGGTTATCACGCTTGGGATTATTTACGCTAAAAAAAAAAAGACGTCTTAGGGGCGATCTGATCACAATGTACAAATATATGAATGGACAGTACAGAGATCTTTGTAGTGGTCTTTTTACTCCTAGGTCTGTAACCATGACAAGGGGGCATCCTCTACATCTAGAGGAAAGAAGATTTTATCATCAGCATCGACGCGGGTTCTTTACTGTACGAGCGGTAAAACTGTGGAACTCATGATGTTGTCATGGCCGATTCATTAAATAAGTTCAAGGGAGGCCTAGATGCTTTTCTTGAACAATATAATATTACAAGTTATGGGCATAAGATTTCCGGTGATACGTTGATCCAGGGATTGTTCTGGTTGCCATTGGAGTCGGGGGGGGGGGGGGGAGTTTTCTCCCTCTGGTGGGGTGGTTGTCGTCTGCCTCGTGGGGGTTTTTGCCTTCCCTGGATCAACACAGTAGGGTTTCCCTAGGTTGAACCTGATGGACTCTTGTCTTCTTTCAACCTTATTTACTATGTTACTATGTTACTATGTTACTATGACTGAAACCAGTCCTTGTAGACATAAAGAATATGTTGAACTGGTTGTAGTCCTTCACATATTTTCTGTTTTCTTTTCTTTTATAGGGCTTAAATTGGTTATCTAGCTTTAAAAATCAATGGCCTTTCCTGAACATAGGCCATCAATATTAGATCAGTCAGGGTCTAACCCATAGCACCTACACTGACCGGCTCTCTGAAGGTGGCACATTGCTCTGGAGGAAGCTGCAACCTCTATTTTGTTTTATATCTATGATTTGTTGTTCCTTATTGTCCTTCAGGCTCGGTTAATCCTCTTATTGAAATTTAAAACATTTAAACTAACTTTTCACATATTACATAGACATCAATCAGTAAAGGACTTACAGCAATACCTTGCTACATTTAAGCAATTCCCTTGATACTCCTTAAGCCAGCCTTGTCCAGTACACAAACCCTATTTTATTTATTAGGACTCATTTACAGAACTCAGCTGGCATAGAAAATGCAGTGTGCTGTTCTGCACTGGTCTTCATCATGCCTGTGTAACAGGCCAGAGTATACCCCCAGCCCAGAATATACCCGGGGTTAAAATGGCCTAGGCTAGGTTATACCCCAGGTATATTTTGGCCTAGGCTAGATTATACCCCGGGTATATTTTGGTCTAGGCTAGATTATACCCCGGAGTATATTTTGGCCTAGGCCAATTCATACCCCCTCAGGCCATTTTATACCCCCATGAAATCAGTAGCAGTGAGTGATAGACACAAGAAATACTTTTCATAATTTCTCAAAATTTTATTGGGAATTCGGCTTTGTCTGCTGAGTTAAGTGAGAAGCTACTGATGGAAATCTTAAATATCTAAACACATAGAGGGAGATTTATCAAGCATGGGGGGAGATTTATCAAACACTAGAAAATGTACCCAGCGCTGCCCGGGTATAAAGTGTCAGTGTGTTAATTAGATTTGTTCTAAGGTGCCCAGGAGGCCAATATAAAGGTATTGTTTCATCAGTGGAATTAGTGTATAACTGTAGTGCATAGTTGGAGGGGTTCTGTATACCTACAGTGTATATTTTTTAGGGGTCCAGCATATCTGTAGTGCATAGTTGGGTGGGGGGCTGTATACCTATAGTGTATAGTTGGGGAGTCCTGTATACCTGAAGTGTGTAGTTGGGGGGGGGGGCTGTATACTTGTAGTGTATAGTTGAGGGAGGTCCTGTATACCAGTAGTGTTTAGTTGGGGGGGCTGTATACCTGCTCTTTATAATTTGGGAAGTCCTGTATACCTGCAGTGTATAGTTGGTGAAGGTCCTGTATACCTGTACTGTATAGTTCGCGGGTCCTGTATACCTGTAGTAAATAATTGGTGCTGTAAACCTGTAATGTATAGTTGGTGGAGGTCTTATATACCTGTAGTATATAGTTTGGGGTCCTGTATACCTGTACTGTATAGTTTGAGAGTCCTGTATACCTGTAGTATGTAGTTGGTGGAGGTCCTGTATACCTGTAGTGTAAAGTTTGGAAGTCCTGTATACCTGTAGTATAGAGTTGGTAAAAGTGCTGTATACTTGTAGTATAGAGTTGGTGGAGGTCCTGTATACCGGTAGTATAGAGTTGGTGGGGGGTCCTGTATAGCTGTATTATAGAGTTGGTGAAGGTCCTGTATACCTGTAGTGTATAGTTTTGGGTTTCTGTAAACCCGTAGTGTATAGTTTGGGGTCCTGTATACCTGTAGTATATAGTTGGTGGAGGTCCGGTATACCTGTAGTGTAAAGTTTGGGGTTCCTGTATACCTGTAGTATAGAGTTGCTGAAGGTGCTGTATACCTGTAGTATAGAGTTGGTGGAGGGCCTGTATACCTGTAGTGTATAGTTTTGTGGTCCTGTATACCTGTAGTGTATAGTTTGGGGTCCTATATACCTGTAGTATATTGTTGGTGGAGGTCCTGTATACCTGAAGTATATAGTTGGTTAAGGTCCTGTATACCTGTAGTATATAGTTGGTGGAGGTCCCGTGCACCTGTAGTGTATATTTTTGGGGTCCTGTATACCTGTAGTGTCCTGTATACCTGCAGGGTCGTATTTACCATTAGGCACCCATGGTCTGGTGCCTAGGGTAGCACCTTGCAGAGGGGCAGTACCCTCCCGTTCAGAAAATCTGGTGTCTTTTCGAGGGGGGTATGGCAGTATTGGTCAGGTCTGGTAGAGCGGTGTTATCCAGTCACAGTATGGCGGTATTGGTCAGGTCTGGTATGGCAGTGTTATTCAGTCACAGTAAGGCGGTATTGGTCAGGTCTGGTATGGCAGTGTTATCCAGTCACAGTATGGCGGTATTGGTCAGGTCTGGTGTGGCGGTGTTAAATGTGACGTCTGGAGCTATTACCTACCTATCAGGTTTAGTGCTTAGGGCAGCAGCAGCTGTTAATACTGCCCTGTACACCTGTAAAGATGGAGTAGGAGGTCCTGTATACATGTACTGTATAGATGGAGTAGGGGGTCCTGTATAGATGTGCTGTATAGTTGGAGTAGGGGGTCTACCAGTTATTTCTGTGGATCTGTTGTGAGGCAGCTGGCCCTAGCAACCATTCACATTCCAGCTCCCTGTGAAAGTAGTAATCCTATTGGTTGCTAAGGCTCCCAACTGCCAACTGCTGGGCAGCTGCAGCTAATTATATCACCTGTGTGCAGTGTGGAGATTTTCCCATTCATTTCTATGGGGCGCCGCTCTTCCCCCTCCCCCTCCTCTCCTGTACATCTGGTGGGGACGGGACCTTCGCAATAACCTTCCCAGGCACCCAATGTATCTGTGTAGAAAACCGAAAAAAATTGCACAATTATTTAAAAGTATAACAAAGTCCTTTATTTACATATGCATAATTTACAAAAATTTATAAAAAAAACTTGGAGGGATATAGTTTGGCGGGGTATATTGTGGCCTGTGCTAGACTGTCCCCAGGTTTATAGTAAGGTCTAGGCTATATTACACCACTGGATATGAAAATATATGCCCTGGTGTATACTGTTACCTGGGCCAGGGGTGAGAAAACCAGTGAAGTAATAACAGTATGGCCCGGAGAGATATAGCATGGCCTAGGCTGTTTTAAACCCCCAGGTATATAGTTTTTCCCCCGGCGTATACTGTGGCCTGGTTCGACATTAGCTGGAAAAATTCTGGCCTGGACTGGTATACTCTGGTCTAGGCTATCTTACACCCCGGGGCAGGCTCGGATTGGGCCACAAGGGAGCAGGGGAATCCCCCGGTGGGCCCTAACCATTGGTAGGTCCCTGAGCCGGAGGTCTGTATTCCTGTTTAGCAGCTTCAGGATGACATATAATCCCCCAGGTAGTTTCATGGGACTTCACCTTTTAAGAAACCTAAAGGGGTTGGCCACTTCTTAAACATAATAACCCATTCAGACTTATTCTGAAAGGGGTTATTACATAGCCCTATCTTCCCCTTCTGGCAAGGTGCTCCAGCCATACATTATATTGTGGGCATCCACACTGTGCTCCGCCGCCGTCCCCCAGAAGTAAGGCCATGGAGGGCCATGTAACCATCAGCCCCTCCACTCCCTTTACCCGGCATCCACTGCACGCTCGGCATTCAGCACCTGCGCAGTGCTCTCCCGTCCAGCTGTGTTCAATGAAGGATCCTGGCATGTCTATTACAGAGCGCAACAGAACGGGAGAGCACTGCGCAGGGCACAGTGCTCTCTCCTCCTGCCTCTCACCCATTCTATTGCACCCTTTAGTATACTTGTTATAATTTTTTGACACAGGGGGACGGAAGAGCACTGTGCAGGCCGCAAATGCCGATCGCACAGTGCTCTCTCCTGTTCTTCTCCCCCGCTCTCATTATGTAATAGCTCTTCTACTGCCGTCACCCCCTGCCCGAGGACCACCGCGTCCCAGGCCGCCCAATCGGCACCCTCCCGCCCCGTCCAGTCCATACTCTGGGCTAGGCTATTTTATACTCTGGGGTATACTCTGGTCTAGGCTATTTTATACCCGGGGTATACTCTGGCCTAGGCCATTTTATACCCGGGTATAATCTGCTACATCGGTAACCTCTTTAAGCATGTCTCTCATTACTTGCATGGGAGGATGACACAGTAACAATACATGTAGTTTTCAAATGACCACAAGGTGGACAACCAACATCATGCTGTAAGTATAGAGCCTAGATACAAAGTAGTCTCCCAAACAGAGACTAACCAGGGTTCTACCTACTTAGCATCTGATGTCTTACAGCATGGGGTTCATACAGGGTGGTGTGGTGGCGGTGTTCCTGTGTGAAGATTGGTAGCATTGGTGTTCTCAGGTTGATAATCTTTAAAATAAGGTAGGACCTTTCCAATAGAGCAATAAAACATTTTATTCATGATAACATAGTTGCTGATATTCTTTTAAATGGGAAGCTTATTCATGTATGGTCATTAATGACAAATGAAAATGGGATCTACCCACAGTGCTCTGCACAGGTAAAAAAAATAATGACATACATATTTAACAACAACAGAGATAGAAACTGGCTATAAGGTGGCAATAGCACAGGGAGTCAACCCTAAAGAAGATGTACCACCCGATACATCCTCTTTAACCTGAACCGACTGATCGATCAGCCATTTTTCGGACCGCCGCCCGGTTCCCGTGCACGGCGCCATTTGATCCAGCGATACCGGCCGGTGCTGAAGCACTGGAGGTCGGCCGGGCCGCCCCCAGTGGGAGGGAATTCCCTCCCCTGTATGACGCGGCTCGCTTAGAATGAATGGAGCCGCGTCATACAGGGGAGGGAATTCCCTCCCACTGGGGATGGCCTGGCCGACCTCCAGTGCTTCACCACCGGCCGGTACTGCTGGATCGAACGTCGCAGTGCACGGGAGCCGGGCGGCGGTCTGAAAAACGGACCGCAACACCAGCTTCCCCGTGCCGGCGCCGATCGATCTGTGGCTTCAGGTTAAAGAGGATGTACCAGGTGGTACATCCTCTTTAAGACCCTATTACACGGCCCAATCTGGAGAAGGAAGGGAGCGCTGACCTAGCAGGTCAGTGCTCACTTGATTCCCATTCTCCACTCGCTACTATTAAATGCGCCAACATTGTGTGGGTAAGAGTGTGAAGGGTGGATGGGGAGTCTTAAAAAGTGTAACCAGCCAGGTGATAAAGAAAACAATAGCTGACTGTAGATTAGGATATAAAGAAGGCTACTTCAGTATAAAAGAAAGGCTCCTATACATAGAAGATTAACCTATAGCCCACAAGAACCAAACCAAGTGCATATAGAAGGTAGGCAATCCTCTGTAATCCATGGCACAAAACAGTAAGACCAGCAAAAGGAAAAAGTAAGATTTTAGGCAGTCTGCACTTGTGCAGTCATTCACTTGTGCTATCACCTATAGGACAGAAACACAAACAAGGAGAGGTTGATGCACCCTAATGAAGTGTTAGGGTGTCTACTAAAGTTTCCATCTATTCTATCAACTCAGACCTGTCCCCATACTGTATGTTGTGTTATTGTAGATTGTATTGACATATAAGATTTTCTTTTCTTTTTTTTTTGCTAGTGAGAGAAAATGTAAAAAACAAAATGGATAGAAGCTTTTTACTATTAATAATAATAATAATAATAATAATAATAATAATAATAATATTATTATTTTTATTAATAGCTCAAAGTGCTGCTAATATACCTTTTTTACACTGTAAACTCATTCTGTTACAGTCTTTCTACATAGAGAATGTATTCGGGGGCAGGGCCAGTAGCATCATTTTTTGTTTTTTTTCCCCAGATCTAAAACACTGATCAAACGTCTTAGGTTTGTATAAATAAATATTTGCACAGTAAAGATGCTTTTAAAACTAGATTTTTAACACAATGTAAATCAAATAGATATTTGGTGTGACCATCTATTCATTTAGAACAGCATTAATTCTTTTAGGTATACCTGCAGGGATGAGGGAGTGAGATTGTTCCAAACACCTTGAAGAACTAGGCACCACTGTGAATGTAGGCTCCTTCTTCATGTAATCCCATACAGACTTCATAATGTTTATGTAGTATCCCACCTCAGATGTGTAATTTCTTCTGTATACCTCTTGTCACAAGGTACTTCTGTCAGGTGTCACATTTTGGGCTGAAGGTTGCTGTTTTGCAGGGCCGTATTAACAGCTGCTGCTGTCCTAGGCACTAAACCTGAAGATGTCCCATCTTCTCTCACCACTTAGCATCATGAAGAAATGGGAGAGTGGTTTCAGCCACATGCATTTCTCTGCATGTAGAAACATTGTCTGAATCGTGCTTTTCATGGTTTTTAACTGCTTAAAACATAAACAAATTTCACCACAGGATTGGTAGATTGGTAGGTAATAGCTCCAGGCATTACATTTAATACCGCCACACCAGACCTGACCAACACCGCAATACTGTGACTGGATAACACCACCATACCAGACCTGACCAATACCACCATACTGTGACTGGATAACACCACCATACCAGACCTGACCAATACCACCATACTGTGACTGGATAACACCACCATACCAGACCTGACCAATACCACCATACTGTGACTGGATAACACCACCATACCAGACCTGACCAATATCACCATACTGTAACTGGATAACACCGCCATAGCAGACCTGACCAATACTGCCATACCCCACCCCAAAGAGACACCAGATTTACTAGCAAGTCTGAACAGGAGGTGGGAGACTTAAGAAATAAAAACAAAAAAGTTGTTTCCTTCCCTCAGCTCCCTTCTGCTGTTATATTTAATAGATCAGACTATTTCGCACACTACAATATGTAATATGTTTATTTATATTTTTATAATGGGCAAGGGGGTATTTTAATATTTTATTGGGAGGGGGGTTTAAAAGGTTTTTTTAATACTTTAAAACACTTTTTTTTTTACACTATTTTCACTGTAAAACATGCAATCATTTGATTGCATGTACTGATTTATGCTATGCCATTGCATAGCATAGATCAGTGTTATCAGCGATCTATGCATAGAGCCTGCCTTAGAGCAGACTCTATTCATAAATCGCCGATCCGACAGGACGGAGGTATGTAACTTACCCCCGCCCGTCAGCACAAACGATCGGGTCCTGATCACTCAGTGACAGAAGCTTGTTCTGTCACTGAGTACCTTAAATGCTGTGTTCGTTATAGATCGCAGAGTTTAAGGGGTTAATGAGACGTTGCTGCGGGATGGGGGCTGCCTCTCATTACCTCCAACCCCGGACACACTCATGTGTCCGAGACTGCTCTCACTGCAGCGGTCCCGCACACATCAGTAAGCCCCTTAGTCAGGAACGTATATGTACATTCCTACTGCATGGGGTATGTGCAGTAGGAATATATATCTACATATTACTGACGGGAGGGAGTTAATTATAATAATAAAATCTCATAGCATGAATCAATGCATCAGTGTAAAAACAGAGATGCAAATGTAACTACAAAAAACAAACACAAATATTAAAGATAAAATCAGTAATGCACAGTTTAAAATGTAACCATAGGGCCCTTATGGTGTAATGCTAGTCACAGGCATTGTATAGGGACTCAACAACAGTGCATTGGAATGTATTAGGTGCTGTAGAACTACAAGTCTCAGCTGGACTGCACTGCAAAAAAGTGAAACCACACTGGATTAGAATAAAACCACACTGGGGTTGCTGGTATTGTTGGAAATACACTGGACTACACTACACTACCGCCTAAAAAACAGGTACACAGCCTATTACCTAGGCTGTATCCCTGTTTTCCAGACGGGACTCGGGCTGTCTCCACCTTCCCCACGGAACAGGAAGGCAGCGGGAGTCAAATCCCGATGGTTCAGGTTTGTAAGAACCCTGTTCGGCCCTGTTCGATCATCTCTAGTCAGGATGGTTCAGTTCAGGTTAGGCTCAGTTTACGTTTCTGAGGAGCGCTCTGACCAGCTGATCAGGAGCATGGCCTTGGTCTCAGCTAGATACTAAGTCGCTAGGTCCTAATGCCAGTGGTTTCTCAATCTGGTCATTGGCAGCAGGGCCCATGGCTACATACGGTGAATGTATAGAGGAACAAAATGTATGCCAGTGCTGTGTACGTGCCAAATGTGTTTCAGAACCTCAGAGGTTCTGTTTCTTTTTAAGTCATACACCTGCACTTATACGCCCTGCTCTACCTTTACGAAGCCAGTGTTAGTATACCCAGGGGTGGGCATACCACTCCTGGCCACCGTGACAGGCACCTAGTCGGTACACCCCAAAACCTGGCCCACTGCTAACAAAACCTAGCAACCCCAGGTTACTGCAATTATAGTAAATATAGATCACCTGTCATCAAAAATACTTTTTGACATGTCATTGGGAAGATTTACATTTTTTAATCTTTTAAATCTGCCTTTAATTTGGGTGGAAAGAAAAAAAATTAAAGTGGTTTATATTAAAAAGTATTTATTTCTGATCCAGTGTTGCACAACTCAATCTAGTTTTCTAACATTTAATGCTTTTTGTGGTGAAGACGAAGGATTTGACCTTTAAAATTGATAGTTACTATCTGTGATGGAATGATTTCTAATTTAGCAAGATTATTTTCATCTACACAATTGTTAAATCTTTCATATCTCATGATGCTTAATTAGCTAGTTTACAGGGATTCTTGTTAATTAAATTTACCAATCTATATTTCTCAGTATGTTATAATCCCTAGGCAAGGGGCAGGTAACATTTTACTGTCCTACTGTTTTTGCTCTATATGATACTCAGCTTGATTTTACTCCAAGTCCTAGGTAATAGTGAAGTCAATAAAAAACCTGCAGGGTACAGTCAAAGCTGTATCTTAGGATAAATACCATACCTCATTTCAACAGAAAGTCATTTACTATTTCTAGAAAATTATGTTATTTATGTCTTACACATACTTAAGGTGTACACTGAGATTGGCATGTTTAGCCTAGTTTTTTTTCTTTTCTTTTCAGAAATTTTACAGTAAGCAGCTATGACACACTTAAGGCTTGATAGTGCCCCTTGTAAGATATTTAACCTGCTTTCTAGGTCTTAGGCCCCGTTCCCACTGAGCAAAACTAGCGGAATGCCGTTAGCCTCCCGCTCATAATGGGAGTCTATGGGAGGCGCGCGCTCCTGCCCTGTCCGCACTGAAGAATGAACATGAATTCCGCTAGTTTTGCTCAGTGGCCTTATAACTGTTGTGTAACATTGCATTTACGCATTTGCGTTTCTAAAAAAAAACTCTTTTCCTTTCCCACAGCCCTGATCTCTGATAGTTGACATGATACTTTTGTGTTATACACATGCCTTAAGCCTCTTCTTGGGTATTTTTCTTGTACATATTACAGTAAATGACTTTTTTAATAAAACCACTATTATGTCTGATCTTTCTCTAGGCATAGTTTGTTTTAAATAAATAAATATCTCCAAAGGCCCCTTTTTATTAGTATAATAAATACATCAATAGAAAGTGCAGCGAGCTGGGGTAATGGGAAGAGAGTGAGGGGAATGAGGAGAGGATGATGGTGATGGTAGTCTCTCCTGAGTGTCCGCTGAGCTCCTCTGTGAGGGGATGCACTGAGGGCTGCAGAGGTAGAGTGTGCTATACCTGCAGGATGGCTGGAACTTGTCACGGTCACAGGTGGGCACGAGGGCTTCTGCAGGTACAGGGGGACTCTCTGGCGCTTTCCTGGGCTCTCTCTCTCCTGTGGGCTACTGCAGGGATTCCTGAAAAGGGCTGCACCTGTGTGTAAGGTGGTCAATGGTGCGGACTTGTAGTTCCCCCGGGGCCAACCCCAAATACTGCTGTCCGGTACAATGGCCCTTGATGGTGGTGTGCTGCAGATAACCAGGACAACAGGGAGACAAGGAGGGAGGCAGTGTAACAACAACTCCTTTACTGGTAGACTTGCCGGTGTTATACAGTCCTTTGGTGTACAGCAGTTAATACTGGCGGCTTTGACTAGGTTACTGTACTTATGGAGAGTCTGGTGGTGTGTGGAGAGTCTGGTGGTGTGGAGAGAGACGAATCTGCCTCAGATCCTGGTCTGTCAGTACGTGTGGGACGCTGGTGGGCACTGTGATCCTGTGGACCTCTTCCCTAATGGTGCTTGAGTCTGTTTCCCCTCCCTGTCTGCTAGGGAGCTTCCTGCTTAGGTTACTGGGCCGGGCCTTAGGCCACAACTTTCGGGTCCCAGAGGTATCCAGGGGTCCTAGTAAAGCTCACCCCCCGAATTTAGGAAGATGGGTACAGAGGCCTCAGTTATCTCTGCTACCCAGTATGCTCAAGTCCTTTGCTTAGGGGTTCTGCCCTTAGGATTCCCACTAACAGTAGAGAAATACCTTGTATCTCTGTGAATACTCCTGAAGAACTCTCCTATGGTTTAGTCTCTCCTCCTTTATCTCTTTCCCCTTCTTTAGTAACAAGCAGGCTTGACTGGCCTGCTGGCAGAACAACCACTAGCTGCACTGTATAGTGGCTGTACACACTGAGCACTGAGTTCTGACTGACTTGCCAGTGACTGCACAATGACTGAACTGCACTGGACTGAACTGAACTGGACTGAACTGGGCTGAACTTGACTGAACACTACTTCCTGTCACAGCTAGGTCTTGTGAGGAGACTGCTCCCCCCCCTGCTAGCAACTTCCTATGGGATTAATACACTATCTCTACACTACCTAGAGCAGTTCCCACTAGGGACAGTAGGTGTCGCTGTTGTGTGGTGTGCAGGGTGAAACATGTAACCCATTCTCTGCCTGCCAGTTACAGGGTACAGAGAAATACACATAACAGTTTAGACAATAAAACACTTGTGGACAGGTGCCATCCTCAGCCCAGTCACAGGGGTTACGCACTGGGACACTACAAAAGCATAACCGAATAATTATGTTATTTACGTTTTACACACACGGTGCACACTGAGATTGACATGTTTATCCTAGGTTGTTTTTTTTTTTTGTAAGAACTTTACAGTAAGCAGAAATAACACCCTTAAAATTTTCCATTAATGTGCTGCACAGAACAGCAGGATGCACTGTTTCAAACATAGGCATTCAATAAAAAAAAATGTATACAGTGCGATATACCCTTGTTTATAGTGTGAGTCTAGAGATAAGTGATGTCATTTTGGGTGAGTTATCAATAAGACATACTGTATGCATCGGAAAATCCACCCTATTAGATCTCTCCAGTGGACATCATAAGACATAGTAAAAAAAAAAAAGGGCACATCATATTAATTTGCCTATGCCTAAGTAGTTTTATGTTCCTTTAACTTACAGTAATACTTTACGCTCAGGACCACAAACATAACTATGCATTTTTGCAGTGCATTCCAGCTCATGGCATGGGATAAAATGGGTGCAGAAGCTGCGCTGTGCCAACCCCAGCAGGTCCCAGCTGTCAGTGATACCTGGGACTCATCTCAACTGCCGAGACCCGAGACAAGCTCCATTAGGGCTGTATGAAATGATCGCACAGCCCTGATGGTAACTATGACAATCAGAAGCCTCTCTGAGGCCTCCAGTGTCATATCTACGGTGGCTGACCAGGCTCAGCCCTAAGGCAGAGACTGGTCAGCTATGCCTATTGTAGGCATATTATATGGCAGTGCATATCAGCATTGCAATGTAATGTGCCTGTCATCAGGTAATCAGATTGTAAAAAAAATAAAAAATAAATAAAGCCATAAAATATAAATACATAAAGTGCAAGTAAAACTACCAAAAATCTATTTGTTTGGGGGAATGTTAGTTCTATTTTTTGTGCTTGTACTTCCTGGTTGAGCAGTTGCTCAGTACTACAGGTTCCAGAATGCATTGCTTTCCCTCAGCTGTTCATCACAGTCCTCCACCCTGGCCTAGATGTTGCAGAACATCTAGGCTGTGTGCAAACATTGCAGTTTATTGTGTTAGGGCCCTATTCCACAGTAACGATAATCGGCCGGATCGGCCCCATTTGGCCCGATTCGGCCGATTATCGTTTGGTGAAATAGAGAGAACCATCAGCCGATGATCGTGTCATCGGCTGATCGTTCATTTAGGGCCAGACCTAAAATCATTGTTCCCCCACTGCGCATCAATACGGTTGAATAGCGGTGCGCCGCGGGCGACCGACGATTTGACAGGCTCATTGACAGGCAGCATCATACATTACCTGTCAGGTCTTCTCCGCGCTGTCTTCTTCCCCGGGTCCCGCACGCTCTATCTTCAGAATGGCCGGTCAGCTGACGGAGCGCTCAGCCGATCACAGGCCGGGACCGCCGCGGCCTGTGATTGGTTGAGTTTGGCCGGTCAGCTGACCGGCCATTCTTAAGATAGAGCGCACGGGACCCGGGGATGAAGACACTCGGAGCCTTTTAGATGTTGCTCCCTGCTTGGCACTCTGAGCTGTGTGACATATTTACAGCTAGTGTCTAGGTTTCCAACCACCTCTCTAGTAGTGGTGGTGACAAAGTCCCTCATTGCTCTGAAGGGAAGGGTGGTAAGTATCTTGGAGCAAACCTTATGTGCAGTAATCCATCATCGCATTGACAGCTCCCAGCCCCCATGGAGCTGTCAGGATGGGACCTGGCATAGCAAAACCAAACAGAACACCAGAGTGCAGAGCAGAGGAGCACAATACTGCTGGGCAGAACAGCAAATGACTGTGGAAGTTCTCACCCTCCACTCAAAGCAGGAAGAAAAAGCAGGCTGGGAGAATAAAGAGGGGTAAGTTTGGAAACCGAGAATACCCCTTTAAGTATATACAGATGATTCTCATCCTTTCTTGCCTTGCGTAAACTAAATAAAAAATAAATGAAGTTTTTGTGACTCTACAGCATAAATACAATACAATATATACTATTTCTCAAAAAAAGCATTATCACTTCTTCCCTCCAAGTCTCTTGAGCCGTGACATTGCAGCTGAGAAAAGCAAGGAGAAATGTAAGTGTAAAAAAACAATGTATTTTAGTAAAAGAGAAATTAAAACATATCACAGTCAAGCTATTGGATTGAAACCTTTTCTCAGTCTTGACATAAGGAAATGCCCGGTTACCTGATCACTGGCTGAACATTAGTGCATTAAATAGTTCCAAGACAACTTTTTTTAAGACATGACTTTACAAATAATTATTTATTTATTTTTCGGCTGTGTTCCCACTACACATAAACAATGGCCATTATTTGGCACATGAAAAATGAAAAATTGCATTGAAGTCTATGGGCAAATGCCAGTAAATGACATGAGCATTATTTCAATGGCTGCAGCCAAACAACAGCCATTCTTTTCATAAAAAGTTTGGTGTGTGAACATAGTTTTAAAGTGCCCTTGATTGTAGAGTGCTGTATACATTATAAGGCCACGTTCACACTATGTAAGACAGAGGCCGTGTCATAGAACGGCCGCTGTCTGTTTAATTCACCTCGGCCGCTACTGCAGTGTCGGCCGGATGAACATCACTTCATTCTTCATAATTTGAGTGTGCCCGCATTCCAATAAGCCATTGCAGACAATGTAAAGTCTGGCCGGAGCCATACTTTACATTGTTTGCACAGTCAATTATGTGTGTCAATGAATAGCGGCAGTGAAAGTGTGTATACACTCCGGATGGGATTCCATAGTTATTGAAGTGATCGGATGCTGTCATTAAATAATGAATAGTGGCCGCACAAAATTGACATGTGAGTTTTTTGTGCGGCTACATGGAATCCCGGATGGGGTGTATACGGTGTGTATACACTCTGGCCGGGATTCCATAGTAATTAAAGTGATCGTTGTTCAATAAAAATATACGTGTGGCCCAAGGGTTAACACACAATTTACACATGCAGAATGTAAATAATTCAATACAAAAGACAAAATCTTTTGCTGTTGTGTGAGGATGCCCTAAATTTTCATATAACCTTTTTAAGTCTACAGTTTATTCCAACATTTAATAACTTCCTTGTTTAACTGAACAAAGACTACTTTAGTTACAGAACTGTCTTTTTATACAATATCAGAATTGTGAAGCCTGCATATATACAGCCTATACATTTTGTGGTTGCATACTGTATACTGGGGCAAAAACAATGACTACTGAGTAAATAACGGAAGTGGCGGCTTTCTGATCCTCTACTACAGTTAGTTATTAAAACTGTTTAGTCTAAAAACTGGAGTTAATTCAAAGCTGATGCTCACTTTCAACCGCAGACAAAAGTAGCATACTGTCAGGCTTTCTTTCCTGCAAGACATTCTTTCTGTGCTAGATGCAAATTACTAATGTGAGACAATCACCTTTTAATATAAGGAAAGTCAGCACGTTGGCTCAGAATGATCATCAAGGTGTACTAAAAACAAACTAATTGCTTAGAGAGAAAGCTTGGACTTGACAAGAATGAGAAGATACCTATTATAGGTATTTTCTGAGCAATTTACATTTATTGCCTATCCTCATGATAGGCCATCAATGACTGATCGGTGGGGTGCTGACATCCAGCTCCCCCGTCAATCATCTGCCTGGCAGAGCCATGACTTTGTGTACATACACAATAAACAAAGCCCTTTGAGGTGAATGGCAGCTGTGCTGCAGTAACTCAACACTACTGTTACACAATGATTAGAGCCATCTGATCAGTTCATTGTGTGTACGCTAAAGTGGGGTCAGGTAGGAGAAGCACCCAACTCATTCCGCCATCAACACAGCTTCTTCAGGAGTCTGACATCGAAAACTGAAAGTTAAAAGAAATGCTAATTTTACGGACTCCTGTTTTTCCTGGTCCTGTGATGTTGGGGCCCCACTCAGAAATGCTTGCTCAGCCAATCAGTTATTGCGGCTGGAAACTTCAACAGTCAATGGCCATGCGGGTATTTCCTGTTGGGTCGTGATGAGACTGAAGATTCCGGAGATTGGAGGGTAACAGTGAGCTGGTGGTGCTGCACTGCGGTGTCACAGGGATGGGTAAGCTTAACTTTATTATTATGTTCCCACCACCCCCTGCCTTCCCTGTTTTTAAACTTTTTCCACTAAAAAGTCACTAAACTGTGAAATTTCATATTGAAAAATTGCACCTAGATGTCTCGTGTGCCTATTTACAATGTTATTCTAACATAATTCTTAAGTAAATTAGCATTCTTTTCATTGTTTGCAAAGGGAAATTATCAGTACCACATGAAAAGTCACAGATTTGTGCTCAGGGTAATGATCTATTCCCAGAGGACTATGTTCATTGTTTAATTTTATTTTTTTCTGGGGGATGAAAATAGCAGAGGGGCATTTTATGTGCATTTGTAAAAATGAAACTTATACAGTTCATTTGCCTTGTGCATTCAAAACTGTTCCCATTACAACTAAAGAAAAAAGATACATTGTATATATATGTCGTATTATACATTGGATATGACATTGAGAGCGCAGAATATACACTGCAATGCTATTATCTTGGCACATAGACATTAGACAAATGTTCCACCCACAGTGATTATGTCATCTTAAGTGATTCATGGGTCTCAAATAAATTTGAAGAATTTTTTCTAAAGTTTGTCAGAGCAGAATGAAATGTTATCACAGAAGCAAATTCATCAAGTACTTAAGAATGTTGGGAATAAAGTATTGATCAGGCTCAGTTAACTGAAGCTCACACCTGCCATTCGTATTTAGGCAGTCAGATGGGGTTGTTGTCTCCTATGGACTCCGATCGCCCACAGGTTACCTAAAGGGAATTTGTCACTAGGTTTATGCTGCCTTAAATGAGGGCAGCATAAACTAGTCACAGAAATGTTGAACAGATCAGTTACAGTACATCATTCTATATAGCTATTCCCCTAAGATGCAGGAGAATAGAATCCATGTCACATCCACCCCCCCACCCCCCCGCCCCCCGCCCTCCAGCTGCTGATTGACAGTTGCCTATACACAGCATAGATAGATAACTGCCAATCAGCAGCTGCATGCTTGGGTTTGAGCGAACCTGAGGGTGGCTTGAGGTTCTCTCATCTATAATCCCTACCTGGTGTAACATATGACTTGAGCATTTAATAGAGTTTTAGACACTTTCAGTAGCTTGGCTTCTGTAAAAATGGGGTATTCTTTTTATGTACCAAAATGCACTAAATGCTTTTACACATTTTTGGTGTCAAACTAGAGCTGCTTCTATCTTTTCGTCAGTGCAGCCAATACTATTTATAGCCAGTGAATCAATGATCAAAAAAATAAAACAAGCCATAATACTGTAAACGTCGTTAAACATAATGGGGGAGATTTATGAAAGGGTGTAAATATACACCTGGTGTAAACTGCCCACAGCAACCAATCACAGCTCAGCTTTCAGCTCTGGTAAAATATAAGAGGAGCTGTGATTGGTTGCTGTGGGCAGTTTACACCAGGTGTATATTTACACCCTCTCATAAATCTCCCCCTTTGACTTCTTAACCCTTTCCCGCACGAGGACGTAACTGTACGTCCTCGTGCGGGTGCGGGCGTTCAGAGCGGGGCCGCGCGGCGACCCTGCTCTGAACTCCCGCGATCCTGGGTGCCTCATGTAGCCCGGGATATCGGCTATTAGCGGGCACGGTCCGATCGCCGTGCCCACTAATTAGATAATCGGAGGCAGCTGTCAAAGGTGACAGCTGCCTCCGATTAACAGATTCAGCCGTTCCCTGGTGTCTAGTGGGGGAGATCGCTCCGTTACTGAAGCGATCTCCGTTACTGAAGCTGGCCAGGGACCTCTCCAAGATGGCGCCGTCCCCGACTCAGCACTCGTTTGTTTTCGGCTGCAGCAGCCGAAAGCAAACAAGTGCCTATCTCATTGATCTTTGCTGTATAAGTATACAGCAAAGATCTCAAGGGGGGCTTCTAGTATATGTGTAAAAAAATTAAATAAAGTGTTGTTGTCAATAAAAAGCCCCCTCCCCTAATAAAAGTTTGAATCACCCCCCTTTTCCCAGGTTATAAATAAAAGTGAATAAATAAATAAATAAACATATTTGGTATCGCCACATGCGTAATCACCCGAACTATTAATTTATCAGATTCCTGATCGCGCACGGTAAACGGCATAAGAGCAAAAATATCCCAAAGTGCAAAATTGCACATTTTTGGTCGCATCAAATCCAGAAAAAAATGTAATAAAAAGCGATCAAAAAGTCGCACATGCGCAATCAAGGTACCGATATAAAGAACACATAATGGCGCAAAAACTTAAACCTAACACAGCCCCATAGACCAAAGGATAAAAGTGCTATAAGCCTGGGAAGGGAGCGATTTTAAGGAACATATATTCAATAACAATGGTTTGAATTTTTTACAGGCCATCAGATAAGAGAAAAGTTATACATGTTACATATCGTTGTAATCGTAACGACGAGGAACATATATAACATGTCAGTTTTTCCATAGGACACACGGCGTAAAAACACAATCCCCCCAAAGAAAAAGAATTGTGTTTTTTTTTTCAATTGTACTGCGCATAAAATTTTTTTTGGGTTTCGCAGCATATTTTATGCAAAAGTTCAGCCTGTCATTGCAAAGTACAATTAGTAACGCAAAAAATAAGGGCTCATGTGGGTCTGTAGGTGTAAAAATGCAAGTGCTATGGCATTTTAAGCACAAGGAGGAAAAAACGAAAATTAGCCTGGTCCTGAAGGGGTTAAAATGCCCAAAGTGAACCCTTTAATCTAGGTCACTTCTATTTATATTGAGAGAAAAAACATGCTATTTCCATGGTGGACCAGGAATGTGGCTTCCCTTTTGCATCTTGCATGAATTTAAAATAACCCCTTATTTGGACTTTTAGGGAAAATATTTCTGATTATTGTAGTATAGTCTTGCTCTTCCTTTTGTATTTGGCAACAATTCAAAAGACATACTGATTTTTTTATTTTTTTATTTCTTAATCAGAATTGTAAAATGATAATTTTTATCCAGATTGTTAAATGAATGGATGCAATAACAGGAGCTTTGTACAGTAAATGCATCAGGTACACAACAAATAATATGTCCTATACTCATGTCCCGACTTGTGCTTATCTCTGTCTTTTCTAATAAATGTTAAACAAATCTATCTTTGCTCCAAGGTGGCATCTTCTGTTACTCTGGCAAATAATTAGCATCAAATGGAAAATGAAACCTGATTAGTGATGCTGTTTTACCTGACACGGAGAGAAAATGAAATGAAGAGCACGAAAGCAGAAGCATTTTTCTACCATCTGGTGGGGTGAGAATGAATGTCTCTCCATGTTTTTCCGCACTGAACTTGCAACTCGGCACGTTGGCACACCCTGATTAAGAAAAGCACTTTTGCAATTGTTAAAAGAAAAAAAAAATAATCACAGAATGACTACTCTCCGAATATGTTTTCCTGGAATTTAGATGTCAGCCAGGAACATTTAATAGATTCACTATTAAGCTGAACAAATAATAGTTGATAGAAAATGTGATTACAGATATTCAGAACCCTTTTACCTGTGCCGCAATTGGTATTATCAAAATAATAAGCTCCGCCATATTGAGTCATGTGGCTTTTTTTCTATGGCTTATCCAGCCACGTTCTACAGAAGTATTATGCTATATCTTTTTGAATGGTATTTAAAAGGTTTTATGAATCAAGTAGCTAGACCTTACAGTTCCGTTAGTGGTGAGATGTACCATTAGCTGTAACTAGTATCAGCATTTTTAGAAGCTATGGACAACTGTTTAGGTAATGCACCCGCTAAACATGCATACATTTACAGTATATTACAATATCTCCTGCTCCTTCTTTATCCCCTCTTCTCTCTTTGTATATGTGTCAAGTGTGTCATATGTTTTGCTTACATGTTTATATACGGCCATATTTTGAAAATTTCAGTCATTTCAGCATGTATTTTAGAAGTCCAACAATCTAACAACAAAAAAAAAAAAACAGAAGGGCAGATTATCAATATTTTCAAATAATTTACCTTATTAAAGTTTACTTGTTTCCTGAATTCAGAATGAAACAACCTGTTAAGTAGTCTTTATTAAAGGGGTTGTCCGGCGATAAAAAATTATTCACAGAATAACACACATTACAAAGTTATACAACTTTGTAATGTATGTTATGTCTGTGAATGGCCCCCTTCCCCGTGTCCCACCACCCCCCACCCGTGTACCCGGAAGTGTGGTGCGCTATACATTACCTGTCACGTGCCGACCACGGTCTCCGATCGTCAGCAGTGACGTCTTCTTCGGGAGGCCGGCGGATCTTCCCGAGTGCCGCGCGCCCTCTGCAGCGTCATCCGAAGCTCAGCCGCGATTGGCTGAGCATAACTTATTAAGTACAGCTTCTTCACCAACACCCCCCCAGCCCCACTCAGTGCAGTGAAAGCTTCCCCTCCCTCTCCTCTGTGTGGTAGCCCCAAGGTGAAGATAAAAACAAACATTTACTCACCTCTCATCCTCAGCTCCTCTTCTAGCATCCGATGCAGGCAGACAGACTGAGGCTATGTTCACACTACGTGAACACCCGGCCGTTCTCAGCCCGGATCATCCCGGACGGTACTTAAGTACTGGCCGGGTGATCATTGCAGCCGCGGAGCTCTGATGCATCAGAGCTTCCCATAGCCCACATAGCCGGAGCCGCTTGCTTCACTGTGTGAACTGACAGGTCTTTCTGCTGCCGGAATTCACTGAATTCCGGCCACAGAAAGCTGACAAGTCAGTTTTTTCCGGCGCCGCATGGGATCCCGGCCGGAGAGCATACGATGTGTGTACGCTCCGGCCGGGATCCCATTGAAAACAAGGCTATGTTCCACCCTCAAAACTACGGCTGTAGTGTGAACATAGCCTAACATACAGAGGCTGCCTACACAGGAAGCACGCTGGTCTCTGTTCCGGCATCTCTACTCCTCATAGCTGTGTGTGCTCGGCCATGTCACTCTGGCCCGGGGATTTGGAACTTAGATACCAGATCCCCGGGCGGGTTTCCCTAAAGCTGAGGGGCGGGGCGCTGCAATAGGTGGCGGCTACGGCCCTAAAAAGCTACTGGGGGACTGGCCCAAGAGGCAAATTCCACCCTGCCACCTGGACCAGCCGGCCTCTGTCAGTGCCCCCCCCCCTAATTTCGCTACTGGCTTACAGGCATATTGGTGGTTTAGTGTCCCCAAACCAAATGACAGCTTTTATTTAAATTCTTACTGAAAGCGATTTTTAGAGAACTGTGACAAAAACATCATATTGCAACATTACCATAATGTGTGATCACAGCATACATAATTCACATACAGTATATACATAATTTAGCAGCTTCTTTTACATACTGACACCTGAGTAACACAACTTATCATATTACCTCACCTACATTTCACAACAACACCTAAGTTCAAGCCTTTACACTCAGAAACAGTAAATCTCCTTGGGGTCATAAAAAGTCAAGTAAAATAACTCATCAAATAAAATTTCTTAAAAGAACAGCCATGGAAGTCTAAGAATGATATCATCTGACTTAATCTTCCCTTGAGCATGTGATGTAATATATTCATGACAGTCATTTTCTAGCTACAAGTACTTACAAAGTACTGCAAGCTTCAAAAGACTTTGGTCAATTTTACATGTAAAAGATGGATAAAAAAGTGAAACCTGGCTGTGAATGCAGCACATGAGGAACAACACACCCTAACCTGTTTGTACAGAGCATTTAAGTTACACTTATTATTTATTCAGGAAATGTGTCAAGATGGAAAAGACACTGTGTGTACAGAGGGCTTAAAGGGAACCTGTCATCAGGTAAACAGTGTTTATGTGCGGGGATGCAAATGTTTAATGGTTCTAGAATGCCATTAATGTGAGAACACAGTTCACTAAATATTTAGAAGCATTCATATATATATTTAAATATTCATATATGATTAGTCTGGATCATACAAATCAGAAATTGATGGCCTATTTTGGGGATAGGCCATCAAACATAATAACGCAGAAAACTCCTTTAAACCACAGATAGTAAAATGTTAGAAACAGAAAAAAAGCAAATGCAAAAAAAAAAGCAAATGTACCATCAGGTACATCAACTTTTTATTTTTTATTTTTTGCTGTTAGCACTGGGACGCTGGCAAGATAGGCAGACAAAACAAAAAAAGTGAGCCCTAAGCTGAACCCACCCATTGTCCCTGTCTACTTGCCACAATACAGCCCTAGGCGACTGCGGGCACTCACGGTGCCGGTCCATGCAGTGAGATAGGTAGATAACATGAAACAGAACAGACAAGTCTACGGTCTGGGTCTGCAACAGCAGGCAGTGAAGTACAAAGCGTCAGGCAAGAGGAAAGTCAAGATACAGGCATGAGGTTCAGGGCAGGCAGCAAACGAGGACCGGCCCCTGATCCTCAACACAGATCGCCTGAACAGCAGCAGGTTTAACCCTGAAGCTACCAAGGCATAGCAAGCAAAGCAGGTGGGGCTAAACAAACCTAAAGCCCCTATTACATGGGGAACTGAAGAGAAGCAAACGAGCTATGTCAGCCCTCGCTTGCTCCTCTTTTCCCGCTTGCTGCCGGCTCTATTACATGCATCAGCAGTAAGTGGGTGAGTACAGGGGGGCCGCAGGGTGCTGCCGGGGGGGCTGCCTGGGTGATCACTAGATCGTCCGGGCAACCAATAGCAGATAGCAGCAGTCTGATGCCGCCATTCCTATTCCAGGGAGCTATGGCAGCAGATCACTGCTATCTCAGTTCTCATTACATGGTTCATGTTGCTTGATCGTTGCCTTCTATTACACAAGACCAATATGGGTCCAGGAAACTACACAGAAACACCAAACACAGCGCCTTCTCAGCCGCACAGCCCGAACCGAGGAGTGCCGAGGCACAGTCCTGACAATTTACTAGCATAGGGATCCTGTTTGTGTGGTCCTTTTGTTAAGATACCGTCCGGTTCACACTCTCAGTGCTGTTTTTGTCTTATGCACCTATCCGGCTATACACTGGAGGCTGGCCCAACGCCCCCCAGTGTGACAATATCCCGTCCCCTCTGTGACACACCTCCATTAGAATCAACAGGGCTGCGTCACAGAGAAGAGGAGATATCATGACATTGGAGAGCGCTGGGCCTGCCTCCAGTGCATAGAGCCGGGCTGGTGCACAAATCGAAAATAGCGACAAGTACAGGAACCAGGCAGGAAAAGAGACCATGCCACCATGATACCCATGCTGTAGCTAACAGGGTAATTTAGAAAAATGAAATTGAAGTAGCTAGTGGTACATTAGCTTTAACATTGTTAAATATTTATAGCTCTACATTTTCAATCTTTAGAGTAATCCACATGGTCCCTGGCTACTTCTATCTGTCCCCCTGGCCTCTATTAACAGATCTCTCTCTTTGCCCATCTAGGGAGACATCTATCTTTCAAAGTGCAGGCACTACCTAGATGACTTGTGGTAAAAGTGGTAACAGGTTCCCTTTAAAAAAAAAAGAAAATTTTATTATGTCTGCCATGGCACTCAGCACAGAATAGCTAAGCTCTCCTCAGGCCTCTCCACACTGAAAATAGAATTAGCATCATATTTTATGTCAGGCATCATGTGATATTATGAACTGAATGTTCAGTTTTAAGATTTACAGATGGTATATCAGAATATTTTTTTTACAGTTTTAATTTTAAGAACTTCAATATTTTGTCATCTTTGTAACCTGATCAAATATTTTGTCTTTTCTATGTCATAAAAGACCGAATAAAGAGAATTGATAATCATGTAGAATTTGTAACAGGGAATTTAAAGACTCTAGGGATATTTTCTAGGATTTACTGTGATCCTGGGAATGAAGAGGCCACTGCATTGATTAAGCATTGCATCCCCTTCAAAGTTTTTCCTGTACTATGGTGCTCCAGGCCTTCGAGTGTCAGGCTGCAGCACTAAAGCAAAGCTGCAGCCCGTTCATTCACAGGATAGTGAGGGTCTCGGATGTCCCCCAGCCATATAGTAATGGTATGCCCTAGTGATATGCCATCACTTTATCAGATGGCATAACCCTTTAACGTCTATGTTCTACTGAAGCTATTACCAAAGGAAAAAAAAATATTGTTTAAAGTTTCTTAGCTATCCATAAAGATAAAATAATGGTCAGAATATGACAAGTCAATATCAACTGTCCAGAGGCAGACAGTTCTTGTGCTTCTCCGAAAACAAAGTGAATTTAACAAACTAAGTTGACATTTTTATGTTATACAAGTGAAGGACATTGAAGAGTAGTTTATCAGTTTGATCTAAAGAGTCATAGTGAAACTACAAAAGGGCTGCTGTGTTTGAAAGGTGAGCAACATTAAAAAGGCGAGAGTCGATTTGATATGAAACCTGTCTCCACTTTACTTCTGAAAGTAGTGTTGGCTCTGTGAGTAATATTTACATAGGAGATTGGTAAAACATAAAATCCTATTTAACTTGGCTTTTATGTTTTGTTGACCTTCTCACAATAGCAACAATATTCTATAAGCCTAAAAATAATAATGCATTATCCTGTATGTTATATTGTTTCATTTAGCATTGAACTAAGAACTTTCAGAAAAGGGGAAGATGAAATTATTAGTCTGACGTTTAAGTACTAAAGTCGGAACAGAAAAAAGCTTCATTTGAAAATGCTTACTTCAGATCAGAGAATCCCTTGTTGTTGCTGTTATTCTTTATTGTTTACAAGTTGTTGTTGACTTATTTTAGATGACATTTAGGCTACATTCATATGTTATGTAGGAGTGTCCATAACCGCCTAACCCATAGCTACTACAGATATTCCTACGTAAGATAATCCATGGACCCATTCATTAGACAATAGTGATCCAAATGTGTGAACGAATGTGTCCATAGTCTGTCCACTATTGCAGCTAGAACTATAAAACATGTAGAAAAGGCTTTAGGCTATGTTCACATTACATGAACATCCGGCCATTCCGTGACGGCCGGTCTTAGCCCAGATCATCCAGGCCGGTACTTAACCCCTTCGTGCTGCAGCTAGTTTGGGCCTTAATGACCAGGCTAATTTTTCAAAATCTGACCTGTCTCACTTTATGCTCTTATAGCTCAGTGATGCTTTAACGTATGCTAGCTATTCTGAGATAGTTTTTTCGTCACATATGGCACTTTATGTTAGTGGCAAAATGTGGTCACTACTTTGTGTGTTTTTTGTGAAAAACATCAAAATATCATGAAAATTTTTTAAAATTTGCATTTTATGAACTTTGAAATTCTCTGCTTCTAAAAAAGGAAAGTCGTAGCACATAAATTAGTTACTAAGTCACATTACCAATATGTCTTCTTTATTCTGGCATAATTTGGTAAAAATATTTTACTTTTTTAGGGTGTTACGGGGCTTAGAAATTCATCAGCAAATTATCACATTTTCGTGAAAGTTTCCAAAACTGATTTTTTTAGGGACCAGTTCTTTTTTAAATGGATTTAGAAGTCTGGTATCCTGAAAACCCCCATAAGTGACCCCATTTTGGAAACTACACACCTTAAAGAATTAATCTAGGGGTATAATGAGCATTTTAACCCTACAGGGACTGGAGGAAAGTATTCACAATTAGGCAGTAAAAAAATGGAAAATTAAAATTTTCCAATAATATATATGTTATGAGTACTCATATATATATATGAGTACAACGGTACCCCATATGTGGGCATAAACCACTGTATGGGCACACAGCAGGGCTCAGAAGGAAGGGAGCGCCAATTAGCTTTTCCAATGCAGATTTTGCTGAAGAAGTTTCTGAGCGCCAGGTGCGTTTGCAGTGCCCCTGTAGTGTCAGCAGAAAGAAAAAAAACCATAAGTCACCAAAATTTTAAAAAAAGTGCACCCCTCAAAGAATTCATCTTGGTGTGAGGTGAGCATTTTGACCCCACAGGCATTACAGGAAAGTATTCAAAAGAAGACAGTAAAAATGAAAAACTCGAATTCTTCCAATAATATGTTCGTTTAGTTTGAAATTTCTCAATTTCACGAGAAACAAGAGAAAAAAGTACGCCAAAATTTGTAACGCAGGTTCTCTTGAGTACAATGGTACCCCATATGTGGGTGTAAACCACTGTATGGGCACACAGCGGGGCTCAGAAGGAAGGGAGCAACAATTAGCTTTTCCAATGCAGATTTTGCTGAAGAAGTTTCTGAGCGCCAGGTGCGTTTGCAGTGCCCCTGTAGTGTCAGCAGAGAGAAAACCCCCCATAAGTCACCCCATTTTGGAAAGTGCACCCCTCAAAGAATTCATCTTGGTGTGAGGTGAGCATTTTGACCCCACAGGTATTACAGGAAAGTATTTAAAAGAAGAAAGTAAAAATGAAAAACTCGAATTCTTCCAATAATATGTTTGTTTAGTTTGAAATTTCTCAATTTCACGAGGAACAAGAGAAAAAAAGTACCCCAAAATTTGTAACGCAGGTTATCCTGAGTACAATGGTACCCCATATGTGGGCATAAACCACTGCATGGGCACACAGGAGGGCTCAGAAGGGAAGGAGCGCCAATTAGCTTTTTCAAT
Source organism: Dendropsophus ebraccatus (assembly GCF_027789765.1). Lineage (NCBI taxonomy): Eukaryota > Metazoa > Chordata > Amphibia > Anura > Hylidae > Dendropsophus > Dendropsophus ebraccatus. The sequence goes on along the minus strand of NC_091454.1, from coordinate 57,533,016 downwards.
GCAGATTTTGCTGAAGAAGTTTCTGAGCGCCAGGTCCATTTGCAGCGCCCCTGTAGTGCCAGCAGAGTAAAATCTCCCAATAAGTCACTCCATTTTGGAAAGTACACCCCTCAGAGAATTCATTTTGGGGTGTGGTGACCATTTTTACCCCACAGGTATTAGAGGAAAGTATTCAAAAGTAGATAGTAAAAATGAAAAACTCAAATTTTTCCAATAATATGTTGGTTTAGTTTGAAATTTCTCAATTTGACGAGGAACAGGAGAAAAAACGTACCCCAAAATCTGTAACTCAGGTTCTCCTGAGTAAAACGGTACCCCATATGTGGGCATAAACCACTGTATGGGCACACAGCAGGGCTCAGAAGGGAAGGAGCGCCAATTTGCTGGAGCTAAACCGCAGCTAGTAATGGATATTAGAATAGCGCAGTTACTAAAATAAAAAAAAATAAAAAATGAGATTACAGGTAATGTGGGGTGGTTACGGGCAACCTGGGGTGGTTATGGGCAACCTGAGGTAGTTACAGGTAATCTGGGGTGGTTACGGACAACATGGGGTGGTCACGGGGCAACCTGCTGTGGTTACAGCAACCTGGGGTGGTTTACGGGCAACCTGCAGTGCTTACAGACAATCTGGGGTGGTTACGGGCAACGTGGGGTGGTTACGGGCAGTGTGGGGTGGTTACGGATAAACTGAAGTGCTTATAGGTAATCTCGGGTGGGTACCTGTAATCTGGCATGGTTCCTGCAATCTGGAGAGGGTCATTGGCAATTTGGGGTGGTCAGAGGCAACATGCAGTGGTCAGAGGCAACCTGCGGTGGTCGGAGGAAACCTGCGGTGGTCAGAGGCAACCTGCGGTGGTCAGAGGTAACCTGCGGTGGTCAGAGGCGACGTGGCGTGGTCAGAGGCGACGTGAGGTGGTCAGAGGTAACGTGGGGTGGTTACAGGCAACGTGGGCTGGTTACGGGCAACCTGCTGTGCTTACAGACAATCTGGGGTGGTTACGGGCAACGTGGGGTGGTTACGGGCAACCTGCAGTGTTTACAGACAATCTGGGGTGGATACGGGCAACGTGGGGTGGTTACGGATAAACTGAAGTTCTTATAGGCAATCTGGGGTGGATACCTGTAATCTGGCATGGGCACCGCAATCTGGAGGGGGTCATTGGCAATTTGGGGTGGTCAGAGGCAAGTGGCGTGGTCAGAGGCAACGTGGCGTGGTCAGAGGCAACGTGCGGTGGTCAGAGGCAACGTGCGGTGGTCAGAGGCAACGTGCGGTGGTCAGAGGCAACGTGCGGTGGTTACGTGCAATCTGGGGGGTTACATGTAATCTGGCGTGATTACGGGAAACCTGGGGGGGTTACGTGCAACCTGGAAGGGTTACAGACAATCTGGGATTGTTACTGCTAAACTGAAGTGCTTATAGGTAATCTGGGGTGGGTACATGTAATTTGGGGTGGTTACGGGCAATCTGGAGGGGGTCGCTGGCAATTTGGGGTGGTTACGGGCAATGTGCAGTGGTTACGGGCAACGTGCGGTGGTTACGGGCAACGTGCGGTGGTTACGGGCAACCTGCGGTGGTTACGGGTAATCTGGGGGGTTTAGGGGTAATTTGGGAGTAAACTGCAATTATTACTATAATAAAAAAGTGTGTGTTTTATTTTTTTGTATGTTTGTCACTTTTTGTACTTTACACATTCATTTTCACTGTATTACTATGATTACTGTGATATTTTGTATCACAGTAATCATAGTTCAGTGACAGAGACCAAATTGGTCTCTGTCACTTTAAATTTTCCAGAGTTGGCTGGTTGTGAAGCGCATGCGCACTTCATAACCAGCCAGGACGTCGAGGAGGACGGAGCTCCAGGATCAGGTGAGTATATGGGGAAGGGGGGGGGGGGGGGTGACTGGGGGACGGGGGTGACAGGGGGGGTGGGGGGGCGACTTGGGGGGTGGGGGGACATCACTTTTTATCCCCTGTCACCAATCATTTATGGTGACAGGGGATAAAAAGTGCCGGGATGCACATGGCACAAGCGATCAGCGGTATATAGTATATACCGCTGATCGCTTGTACCGGGACCCCACAGGGGGGTCCCTGATGACTGCCCCATGCTCTCCGCTACCTCCGGTGGCGGAGAGCATGGGGCTTTCATTCATTTAAACTTTTCCATCCCTGCGAACAAACATCGTTTGTTCGCAGGGATGGCGGCAGCCATCTTGGAAATGATGGCCGCCGGGGGAGGGGGGTTAGTTATTGGGGCACTAGGGGGGTCTGATCTGGGGTCTGATATACACTTATTTCATCTCCCCCCACCGTGGTTTCACGGCGGGGGGAGATGAAAGGCTGCGGCGGCTCCGGTAATCCCCTTTACCGACGGCCGCCGCTATAACGTTAAGGGGGGGTAAGGGGGGGGGGGGCGGGACGGACCCCACATACTGCCCCAACCCCTCAGCCGGGGGGATGGGGTGGGGGCCGTCCCGGCCCCGCAGCCTTATTCTCTGCCATCGCCGTAAAAAGCTGATGGCAGCAGAATAAGGCCCATTAGTGACCGCTGTAAAAAGCCGTATCGGCGGTCACTAAGGGGTTAAGTACGGGCCGGGTGATTTTTCCGTCCGCGGAGCTCTGATGCGGGCGCTTCAGCGTGCGCCCGCATCAGAGCTTCCCATAGCCCACAGTGAATCAAGCGGCCGGAGCTGCTCGCTTCACTGTGTGAACTGACAGGTCTTTCTGCGTCCGGAATTCACTGAATTCTGGCCGTAGAAAACTGACCTGTCAGTTATTTGCGGCGCCGCATAGATCCCGGCCGGAGCGTATACGATGTGTGTACGCTCCGGCCGGGATCCCATTGAAAGTAAGGTTATGTTCCACCCCGCAGAACTACGGCCGTAGTTCTGCGGCGAGAACTATGGTCGTAGTTTTACGTAGTGTGAACATAGCCTTAAACTGGTTCCTCAAGCCAAGTGGCGGAACTGTGTATGGTAAGTACATCTAAAATGATGGACATTTGATATTCTAAGTTGTTAAAACCTGTCTTAAGAGATTACTAAGCAAAATGCTTTAGAATTGTTCCTTCAATTATGCAAAAAATAAAGTAAAGACTATTATATATCTGTAAGTATACAGTTATAAAGCTGTGTTGGTTCAGCACATCCAACAATTTCAGGAGGTGCTGCCACAAAGATCAAGTCAGCAAGTCAAATAAAAGTCACAAACATTAGTATTTCACTCATCACCTGTTCACGTTTTATTGTAAAAATCATTCTCAATATACTTGAAACCCAATATTCAATGTCCTTCAATCGCCCTGTGTTTGCTTATGAAGGATAAGAGTTTCGAGTCTTCAGAATTCATTCTGCTTTACTCTATGTTCTTTCAAGGGTTTTTCACCTGATCTATAGTCAAATAGAAAGGAAAACCATAGTGCAGACACAAAAATATTATAAACGTGAATGATTCTTTATTACTTCTAAAGTGGGAGGAAGAGGAGGCACTTTAACACCATGAAGCAAAATCATATACATGGTTGTGATCTTGTTGCTGAGGGCTGCCGCTAATCGCTTGGACAGAGCAATCTCCATGCCGGCTGTTTATCCATCTAAATGATTCTGTAAAAAACTGATTGCAGCATTTATATTGCCTTACAACAAGTGACTAGTACTCCCTAGTAGTTTTTATGGGGAGCTGAGCTGTTTGCCATAGCAGGTTATAGAGCCTCTCTTTTATACATTCTTTGGGCAAGTCTGCCCTTATGTTAAGTTATGAATTTGCTAAAGTGTATCAGTTGTGCCATGTTGGTAACATCTAACGTTAAATAAATGTCATGGATGGTTTACAAAGCAAATACTATACCTGTAAATATGTGTATAGATCCCTCGCCTATAGAGATATCTTGGACGTGTTTCCTAAAAGCCTGATGCGCTATGTTTCTAAAAGGACATGTGAACAATCGTGCACTTGCCCCTTCCTTCCCCCTTTTTTCCCACTCCCTCCTTCTTGAAGGCGGAATACGACCGATAATCGTTCCGTGGAATTGACAGCAACGATCAGCCGACATCGTTCATGACGGCTGATCGTTGCGTCGTTTGTCTTTCAAACATGTTGAAAGACAAACGACTGATACAGCAACGATCTGCTGCCGTCGCTCCGTGGAATAGAAGCGTCGGCAGCAGATGCTGCTGTATCCTATGGGCTGCCTGGACGATCAGCAATTAGGGGACATTTGTTAAGTCCGGCATTTTTGTGCCGGGCTTAAAAATGTCTCAACAGCACTGACGGTGTACAGATTTATGTAGAGGCGCAGTGCCTTTACATTACAGTAAATCCCGTGCGAACAGACTGGCGTAGGTTTCCTTATAATTTTCCTTTGTGAAAAATAATAAATTCAGCGGACCCAGAGTTCTTGCCCCTTGTTCCAGGCATTTGCGAATAAATTTATTTAGAAGCGAATGGTCCCTATCCCTACAGGTGTTGTTTGTAAATAGGCATATCCTGTAATTGTCTCTGTTGCTACATAATGTGGAAGTCTTGGGTTTCAAGCCCTATTTATTATTTAGGTTCCATTATCTATAGTTCTCTTTTTAAAATATGTGGTTCCATAATTAAAAGGAATATTACTCCTTTACATTGTAGCAAATGTCCATTTTTTTTGTAGATAACTGTAAGGGCTTTTCACTCGCATCAATGAATATAATTGCTTTAATATAATTTTTGATTACAGAAATAAAACTTCCATTAAACATGTTGTTACATTCTGTGAGTTCCTTGAAATTTCCATCCATTGGCTTCAAATAAACTACTGGAAAATAAATGTTTAGCAAACAGTTTAGCAGACTGTTAAATGCACTACTGGATCCCTGACCAATTACTGTAAGTGGACCTTTGATCATTTCACATAAATACTGTCTTTTATTAATAAGTTACAATTTGTTTAGTTTGTTGGTTAATTTTTTTTTTAGTTTGCTATTCTGTTTTCAGAATTCAAACTTATGCTATAATCCACCCTGGTTCCTCTGTTTAGTTACCCTAATGATGCGCTGTCCTTACACTAACAATTATGCTCTTAACACGCTGTAGCCTCAAAGATTGACTGTTGTGGCTTCAGAACTTCATTAACAATGCAGAGACACAGCCTCATATGGGTAACTAACAGAGAGTCTGTTCAAGAATAGAGAAATTCTGGACCAGGTGAGGTGAGCTTGGTGGTGTAACATAAAAGTTTTTATTTCTCTGTTGAATATTATTTGACTACTTTGGTACCTGTATTTTGAAAAAAAAAAAAAAAAAAACACCTTGTACTGTAAGTACAAGCTGCATTAAAGAGGGAGTTTCATCACACTGGGGGCTGGCTGACCTGCTCCCAGTGCTTAATGCTGGGCCGGTGCTCGGGAATATGCCTGCAATGTGCGTGGGAACTGGGCCGCAGTTTAAAATAAAGACTGGCACCGACATCCACGCAATGGCGCCGTTCTGTTCATGTAACAAACACAAAAGATGTAGCTAGTGGTACAATCACTTTAAAATAATAATAAAAAGTTAAATAGCATTAGCACGAGTGATAGCTCCATTAAGCGTGAGATAAAAGTCAGCCTCTTGGTACCTCTTCTGACTATTTGATGTGACTTCCGCTAGAGATCGCACCCGTTGGTGTTTGAAACCCCTGCTCATATAACTCCTCCTCTTCCCCCTTCACCACCATTTCATCCCTCTCCAGCTCAGGTTCACATGGTAGACTGTGGCATTGCTCCCCTCTGTGTTTATGTTCCCCAATGCAGACATAAGGACTGAGTTCTACCACGTTTTCACATTGCAGATGAGCTGATGTTAAAGTCTGCAATGGCATTTGATCTGATGAAGGGCATTACGTTCCACTGAAGTTGGTACAAAGTTTCCTGGACTAGCAGCTACTTCAAGTTCAGGGAAGGAGCATAGGAACCTTTGCACTGGTAAGTTCAGCACATGAGCCATGCACGGAAGGTGTGTCAGTCCTCCCTGCTACAGTGCCAACACTGTGCAATGTCCTTCTTGATTTACAATGTCCTTCCCGTTGTCTATCACTACAGTGCTCAAATGTGGAGCGGTGGGCACTTTGAAATTTCGTTCTCCATGGACCAAAGCAGTTCCTGCCCTATGTAGTTGCATTCACTCAGGTCGCACAAGCACAGGACAGCCTGACAGCGGTGGACTTGGCAGCATCAGTGCCTCCATCACCTCGTGACTACAGGATGAGGTGATGAATTCAGACAATGAGGTTTTTGAATTATGTCCCCAAATGAGCCTAGAAAACCAGGGGGGGGGGGTGACCTGTGCCCCCTTGTTCATAAATCTCCAAATGTTCGCACTAGGTGCACATGATTACAGGTACAGTAGAGATTACTGAGTGGTGCTCAGTATGCATAAAATCCAAAGCAGCAGAGTAATAGCAGCGGCGTTCACCAGTAGTGAAAATGGTTGCTTTTTTTCAGGTCAGGTGCAGACATACATGGAATGCATTCCAATAAACAGAGCGCTCTGTTTATTAGAATGCATTTCATGTATGTCTGCACCTGACCTGAAGTAAAGCAAACGTTTACACTACTGGTGAACACAGCTGCTATGACTCTAATGCTTTGTATTTACTGCATTCTAGGACTTACTAGGCTTTAGTGCGGGTCTATTTATTTCAGTGGTCGAAAAGGCAATACCACAATTGTCTGGACCCTGCACCTTGGGTATTGGTGAGAATCCAGTACTACAAGTATCAGGAATCCCACTCTATGGGGGCACAGAGGGGCCTAACTTCTATATTGGGCCACAGAGGCGTAGTACTAAAGGGGGACAGAGGAACCCTTATACTATAAAGTGGCACAGAGGGACCTAATACTATATGGGGGTCCTTTTGCCTATCGCAAGGTGGGGGTATAAGTGAAGAGGCCTAACTAATCCAGGATGACAGAGGGGGCCTCTGAAAATAAAAACATATATCTACTCAGAAAATAGAAACATATTGTAAAAAAAGAAGAGATTGTTAGTTTCTGGTTTTAATAAAAAAAAAAAAAACTAGGTAAAACATGCAAGAGAGGTGTATAGTCAGAGCCATTTCTATTAGGGCTGCTTGATCAGTTGTTGAACTAGGTAATGGAATTTTCTCTAAATATGTCAGTATGTCTTTATCTGTAAATTCCAACTCAAAAGTATAGAGAATTGTAAAGCATATCACCAACTCTTCCATTGTGATATTAGGATCCATAGTAATTCTATTATCCTTACTCCTAGTTGCATTTATCAAGTTACATTGTTGTTGTGATGCAATCAATCTGGTTAAAAGCCTTGGAGATGCATCCCCAGCGACAGTGAATCTATATTTATTAAATTGTATAGATTGTTTGGCTCTTATAAAATATACAGATTTCACATTTTCTTGATGTTCAAACCAAGAAATCATATTATCTTCAGCAGATACACTTAAATATCATTCTTCTGATCTTTGCACCTCATCTGTGACCTTTTTATATCTTCGATAGCATTGTTCTTAAACCGTACTATCCCCTTGAACAAGCCTTTGGAAGATGGTCTTTAAAGCATTCTGCACTACACATTTATTGTAATTAGGGAGATTGATCTCCAGAAACTCCTTCATATCTTTACAGATTTCACTTTGTTGCCAAAGTAGTTTTTAACAATTGAGAATTACTTTTTTATTTTGTTTTTTTATTATTTTGTTAGTACAGATATAGATACAACTCTCAGGCCCTACTCCACTTTCTTTTATATGGCATAAAAAAGGGGGGGGGGGGGGGAGATACTTACCTTCTACTGCCCCACAGGTTATATTACATATTAACGTTTGGCCTCTGTGGTTTGTCACTTCTCAAAAACTTCAAGGAGTCAGATTAGTACCTGCCCTCTTAGCCAAACACTAACCACAGTGATGTCCCATCTAGAGCAGTAGCTTAATAAGCAGAAAGATCCTGCTGAGACATCTTCTCACAGATAAAGGAGAAGAGACAATTAGTAGGGGATTGTAAGCCACTGAAAGAGTGGGGATCAAGGTAGGAATCATACTTTTTTTTTTTTTTTCCACTAGCCCAGTGACTTTCACATTCACATACACACTACTCAATGGGACACCTCAAAGAGGTTATCTGAATAATTTTTTTAACATAAACACCCACCTTGCTGCTCATCAAATAAGTAGCTTCACTCCAGACAATACACATATTCTCTGCTCTGTTGGTGCATGACATCACTTTTTATGTCACTGACTTTATTATGTAGCGAAGGGGGACCAACTAAATTGGTTTGGTCTTCAAATTCCCTACATTTAAATGTAATCTTAAATCTGTGATATGTGCTGCAAACTCAACTTTTTATGGAGGCTCGCAGCTTGACTCTAAATAAATCCATCAACAAATGGCTTAGTTCTTGAATGCATAAAAACAAAAGGAAAAAAACATAACAAGGGACACTACATGGTGTAGTGTAGCCGAGCATTCAATATAGGGGTTCGTGAGCCAATGAAAAAGAACTAACCTGTTAGTGTTGTACTGCAAGGTCGGCACAACACTAAAGAAGGCAATTTTCGGTGAATAATCTCAGGTGTCAGGCTTGTGGTCGTGGCTTCCAACATCCATCACAATGTGTCAGCCCAAGCAATACAATAGCCAAAGACTATCAGCTGAATGTCTCAAATGTCATTTAAGACAGGTAACATCAATCATGTATACAATCAACAAGACACAATATGGAGCAAACAACGCATTTGGGTACCACACCAGTACCTTCTCCAGGTTCTCTAAAGAAGGTGCCAAAATACATTGTTTGCTCCATATTGTGTTTTGCTAGATTTAAATTCAGTGACAATGTTGGTAGGGGGGGTTGAAATAGGTGATATTCACATACAGCTTATCGTAATTAAAGTCTACAGAAATATTGACCAGACATTTGTGATGAGCGAAAATGCTGATGTTCATTTTGGATCACGCACACAGACATTTTAAAAAAAAAGATTGTGATCGGTTTGTGTTTGTCGAACATTCACGAACAAATAACAAACGAACAGTATAAGCGTACGTTTCGGACTACTCCCCAGCAAACAGATTATAAGGTGCAAAGCGTAAATTACGCAGTTGCTTATGTTTGCAAGTTTGAATATGTTTGAAAATGTTCTTATAACCATTCCGATCATCGAACAAATTGCTTGTGATTGGCAAACACGAACAATTAGTGTCATGTTTGTACGGACATACGAACATTTCCGAATATGTTCGCTCATCACTACCAGACACCCTAGTAATGGAAATAGTTATGCTAAAATGCTCTCCTAAATTCAACTGACTTTTGATTGAGCCCCTTACCCCAACAATTGATATCATTATGTAGCTTTCACCAAGAGGAAAACAGGTCCTAACACAGCCATGGATTTGCTAAATCTACATAATGATACCATTGTTTTTTTGTTTGTTTTTTTTTTGTTTTTTTTTTTTGTTTTTTTTTTGGGGGGGGGGGGGGGTTGTACATATTCACTTTAAGCAGTGTTAGCAGAATCGGTATTGAAGAAGGGATAAATACTGGAAAATAAAGACTTGACTTGATATATTACAATGCACTTTACTATAAAAATAATTTTATTTCCTCATCGTGTGTAAGCCCATTTATAACTACAGAAAACCCTTTTTAACTATAAACTGTGCATATGATGTAGTGCAACAGACTGAAAAGTCAAGCAAAGTCAAAAAAGTCATGTCTGAAAACAAATATTTTGACAAAATTAAGCTTAGATATCCTTGTTGAGGTTATTGAGCTTAATGACATCTGGTTACATTCAGCAAAAGCTTTCGAGAGGAGAAAAAAATAATAGAGCTCAATTTCCTTTTTTTTTCTTTGTTCATTTCCGACAAAGTTGCGAGTTAATCTGTTCTCTTTTGTACTCTCTTAAATTTTCCATGTTGATTCAAGATATGTGAACTGCAAGATAAATGTGGTAAGAATACTTTTTCCACTTTCATTGCCTGTAGTGCAATCGTTTTGTCACATAGCACCTAGACATACAGTACGCCCTGGGCATACAGTTACATCAAGAATTTTAGCTTCTACTGTTTGCTGTCTTGAAAATTTGGTGTTTTAACACATGCTAGTCACATAAAGTTACATATTAAAGGGTTGGAAAATAAGACACATGTCCATCAAGTTCAACCAAGGAGGATAAAGGAGGGAATGAATGAGGGAAAGGGATATGGAGGGATAAAGTCTATATTTCTACATATGTATTGTTAAGCCTCCAATGTTTTTTCTGTGACCAGATCCTGGGGTAGATTTTTCTACATATTCATTGTTCTCATGGTAAAGAAGGCTTGTTCCTTTTTTTTATCTCCAGTCGGAGACAAAGCCCTCTACTCTTTTGAGGCGGTTTAATCTGAGACATCTTTTCACCATATTTTTTGCATGGGCCATTTATATTCTTATAGTTGATCAAGACTTAAAAATGTAATTCATTTAATCATTCCTCATAACTAAGATGCTCTATTCTCCTTACTAGTTTAGTTGCCTGTGTAGCTTTTCCAGTTTTAGGGCCTCTTTTCTACGAACCGGTACCCAGAACAGCATTTTCCGGATGAGGCCACACCAAGGCTTTTTTAGGCCAGGTTCACATACTGTCTTTTTTATTAAAATACCAGCTGTTATTTGATATTAAAAAAAAACTGTTGTTGTTTTTATTCTTCCGTGATTTCCAGTGAAGTCTTTGGAAGCAGCAGCCATTAGTCCACACAATGAATAGAATAACAGACACAAATTAATGTTCAGGACATTTATTGGCAGTTATTTAGCAAAAAGTACTTTGGCGGCCGTTATTTTAAGTTGTTCACACGCAGATTTTTTTTTTCTTGCCATCCTTTTACCATCTTTTCAATAAAATTCAATGGATCTTCAAAAATAGCCAAACCCGAAAGGGTGTTGAAAGCGGCCATCATTCAGCCTTAACAACAGCCATTATTTTGAGTAGACATGAACAAACTTTTGAAAAGTTTGTTCCAATCCGAACCAAAACAAACCACATTATATTAGGAGAAGGATTGCAGCTATATTAATAGTAGTATTACAAAGTATAAGCTCTAGAGGCAGCAGGAGCTATTACAGTAAAAAAAAATGTTAATCCGCAGACAGGGCATTTAACTTTCACAATATCTGTCATTGCCGTGGCCATCTCTCTGTCCCTGCAGGGTATGTCACAGATCCATGCTCCTTCTCCTCCTCTCCTTAGCTGTCTGTGTGAGCCTGCCCCGTCCACTGAGATTTAAATCGCCAGTGCGCCCTTGATTGGCTGCCTTTTATTATTTAAACCCTGGCTTCACCTGGCTCTCCTGTTGGAATCTCAAGTAGGGCCCGGGTGCTGAGAGATTCCCTGTAAACTTTACTCTATATTATCAATTTTTAAACCAAATACAAGAACTGATTATGGTCCTAGGACCAGGAACATTAGCTTTAACATTACAAATGTCATGCTAAACTTTTAAAATACAAGACTGCCCAGACCAGGTTAGTTTTTGGCCAGACACTTGTGAGTCTCCATGATAAAAGACCGACCCCTGGCTCTTCTGATGTTGTTGAGCAGAGTGGTCTGGGAGGTATCTCCCAAGGACATGTGGCAACCGCCACCCATCATCCTTGTTGGCCCTTCATAGAAGTAAACTTCACTTCTTGAACATGAAATATAGAAACTGGGTAAGCTCACCATGTGCAGGATAACGTAGTGGAGTGAGTGGTTTTCCAATGTAGGACTGGAGCACGTGTAGAAGGCTGGGCTACACCACCAGCTGGGCAATCATGGCAAAAGGAAATCCACAGCTCCAAATAAAGTCCAAAAGTTTATTGGGTGTCCATAAAATACATACAAAACTTTAAAATACACCAACGCGTTTCGGGAAGGTCTCCCTTAATCATGCCATGTCATGTATTTTAAAGTTTTGTATGTATTTTATGGACACCCAATAAACTTTTGGACTTTATTTGGACTTGTGGATTTCCTTTTGCCATACTTCACTTCTCCTGATTTTAGATTGTGGAGAAACTCAAGGAAGTAATCCCGCTTTACTGCACCCAGACTCACAAAAAGGGTTTTATCGATGTTATTTTCTAGGAACCCATAACCCCTCAGCAGGTTGAAGTCCACTACCACTGCTTCTCTTCTTTCTGGAGGAGTCATATCCTCACCTCCCACTTCTGCTGTTTCTTTTTCTTGAACCATCTCTGAAGGTTTATGTACAGCCCCACAGGGTTGGGCCTAGGGAGCTGTACAAATTTGAGACCATCCTCATCCCCAAACAGCCATTGTGGAATGATAGTTGCTTCCAGACTCGGGGGCCTCAGCATGACAGTGGTCGGCCTCATAGCAGGTACGTCAGATGTTTTAGACAATGCCTCCGCTTGCTCCATCAGGTCACCTAAACGGCCCTGTTATGGGTAGAGGAGCTGTAGGAGAAGTTAAACACCTCACTTGAGATGACTGTAGTACTCTAAGGGTTGGGCTTAGGGAGTTGTACAGATTTGAGACAGTCCATGTCCCCAAACAGCCTTTGCAGAATGACTGGTGCTTCTAAACTCGAGGGCTTCAGCATGACAGTGGTCGACCTCATAGCAGGTACTTCAGATGTTTCAGACAATGCCTGTCATGAATGTGCCTGTGCCGAACTCCGTGCGCCCCTTGGCTCGTGCTGTGCACCTGAGATGGCGCTGATATTCATTGTTTTTGTATATTTGTGCAGTGTCCTGAACCCTGTCTGAACACTGCTCTATTTCCTTCTGTGTTTCTTCAGCCACACCCGCTTTGCCTGAGATACTCCTGGCCACTCCGGAGTTAACTCTGATGCTGGTTAGCTAGTCTGATAGACTGTTCTCCCTGCTAGTCAGGTTGCTCTTGCCCCAGGTGTTCTGAGGAGATTAGGAGTCTGGTCCAATCAGCTTCTGCACTGGACCTCTGGTCTCCTATATAGTGTCTGCCAGCCTGCCTCTCACTGCCGGATATTGAGCTTGTCTCAGCCTGCTTCTGCCTCTGTTTAGCTCTGTGTTTATTCTGACTATTTTTGCCTTGTATTCTGACTATCCCTGTTTGCTGCCTGCCCCTGACCATATTTCCTGTTTATTGACCGTGCTTTTTGGATTGTGTTTTTGTACTGTGTTGCCCGATTGTTGTGACCCGGACTGTCGACTATTCTTTATTGTGTTTTGTCTGTCTGTCTTGTCTTTGTGTTCCACCTAGCCAGTACAGGGACCGCCGCCATCTTAGGGCGGATTGCGGCAAGCAGGTAGGGAGAGTGGGCAGGGTTCAGTGTCAGGGCTCACTGTCTTGTATTGTCCTGCTGTCCGGTTCCTGACAATGCCTCTGCTAGCTCTATCTGGTCACCCAAACTGGATGATATAGCCCCGCTGTGGGTAGAGGAGCTGGAAGAGAAGTTATATGCCTTACTTGAGATTGCTGTAGTACTCTGAGGCATCAAACTCGGTGTGATCAAAATTTGGTTTGTTAACTGAATTTTTGGCAAAATTAGAAATTAACCCAGGTTTGAAAGGTTTAGTTTGCTCAGCTCTAATTTTGAGCATCAAATATTGGCCATTGAAAATCATTGTGTAAACATAGTCCTAAGCAATAATATTATGTCCCTGTCCTGAAAGTCCATGTCTGTTTTATTGCATGACAATATTCTGCTGGCCTTAGACGCCGTTGATTAACATTGCGTGCCATTCTTAGATCTAAGTGGATGACAATGCTGGGTATGTTTGTGATGACATTATAAAATTTTATACAATAAAGGACAAGATTTTATTTAAACATTGTAAAATTGAACTGTATGTATCTATTGTTTCCATTTTGACTGCCCCTATCACCAAACTTACAAACTAGTGAGTGGTAAAGTGCCCAGGGTCAATGGAAACTTTGGGCCCTATTCCACAGGACGATTATCGTTCGGATAATCATTAAATCATTCGGAACAAAGCGATAATCGTTTGATTGAATAGCAATTAACGATTAAATGACGAACGAGAAATCGTTGATTGCTTAGTGAGACCTGGACCTACTTTTATCATTGCTTGTTTGCAAATCGTTCACATGGAATAAGACGTTGTTTGTTTGTTCACAGGAGCGACAGATGCAATAGTGACAACAAGACGACCGCAAGAAAGATCATAAGTAACGATCATCGTTCTGTGTAATTGAGTGAACGATTTCAGGTCATTCGCAATAGAGATCGTTCATCGTCAACGATTATCCGAACGATAATCGTCCCGTGGAATAGGGCCCTTTCTATAGTATAGAGTATGCAAAGTCGGCTGGCAACATGAGCCAACAATCTTTTCTATGTCTTTCCAAAATTCTTTTGCTAATAATTTCATAAAATCAATCCAAAAAAAGAAAATAGTCCTATACTTAAAAAAAAACAATCAAGCTCTTAGTCAAACTAATCCTGTTGGAGGTTTAACTTAAAATGTACAGCACTCTGATCTGTCTAGAAGAAGCGTGTGCATCTATTTTTAGCTAACCAATTTAAAGTAGTTCTGTAACACTTCACATTCTTGCTTCTAAAGCATGAAAGATCCATATTTACAGAACGTAAAGCAGCAGAAAATTACCTTGCAACATGATAATGCTGCATCGATTTTGTACCATAATGCCAAACTTTTACAGGCGGACTATTGATAAACAGACACCACAGTCGCTGTATCAAAATAAATGCAAAGGCAAGGGAAGTCAGTTAATAAGGTCAGATGAAAAATGACTATTCCTTCCTCTGTGTGGTTTTTTATAGAAATACTGTACTAAGCTAAAATACATTGATACAGGCATGACACATTTTTCACAAAGATATACGTATCACCATGAGTGAAATGTATCAGCTACATCAGTTATTTATTAAAGGGGATGGCCTCTTCTATGACATAAATAACCATGATAATGACAATTCACAGCTCCTGGGACTGTTAGACACTGTCCCCACTCTTTATAAAGATCTACCCCTACCAATCTTCCCTCCCTTTGATGTGCCTGGATGGAGATCTACAGTTTTTCCCTAAAAATAAGACAGTGCCTTGTATACATTTTTCCTACTAAAGAGGCACTATGGGGGAGATTTATCAAAGGGTGTAAAATTTAGACAGGTGCAAACTTCCCCCAGCAACCAATCACAGCTCCTCTTTTCTTTTTACCAGAGCTGAAAGCTGAGCTGTGATTGGTTGCTGTGGCCAGTTTGCACCAGTCTAAATTTTACACCCTTTGATAAATATCCCCCTATGTCTTATTTTCGGGGGATGTAAAAAAGCACAAGCGCAATGGAGGGGCTGGGTTGCATTACACATTCACATGCTCCTCCATATAATGTCATGGTATGGTAAGGATCTCAGAAGGATCTGCATCAGAAGGAGGGTGAATTGGAAGGAGGTTGGAGTTGTGCATTATATTTGTCCCTCCTTAACTTTCCTTGAATTTAAGAAAAAATTTATTCTTTCTTTAATCTTTTTTCTTACTATATCTACCTGCTTACAGCACACATGCTGGTCCCATTTATTAAGCAGAAAGCTGTCAAAGCATTAGCGATGATTAAACAAGCCTACATACATGGAACAGTAGGGCTCTCACCAGAAATTAATAATGCTTAAAGTGTACCTGTCATGGCAAAAAACAAACAAACATAAAAACAAAATGTATTATTAAGTTTGCAGCTCTAGTGGTCTATTTTGTGCTGCTTATGTTTCTGCATCTCACTAGTCTGATTGGCGGCCATTAAATCTAACTAACTAAAGTTAGTTTACTTAACTGCAGCAGTGCAGGGGGGGGGGAGGGTGTACAGGGGCCTTCCCTTCTTGTTACAAAAGACCAAATATCCTTAGTGACAGAGCCTTGACTGCAGATATCAGAAAGTGAGACACCTAGTGACTGATTTTATAGCATTGTATTTCATATTGAAAACAGGCAAAACAAATAAATGAAGTAAATTGCAAAGATGTAGTATCGCAGCTCCCCTACTGATTTAGCATTATTTATTGGCAATGATAGTGACCATTTAACTGCATGTTTTATTACCCCTGTAAAAATGATTTATTATTTAATTAATTAAAAAAGCACCTAGGTTTTTTTAAGGAGAGGATATTTTTGCGGAAAATGTGGACCTTCATGGTACTTTTCTTGGATATATTCTATTTATTTTACAGTAACAGTGTCTATTATAGAATGAATAAAAGATTATAAACTATTTTATCCAATGAAATGTGCACAGTGAACCATATCAAACTAAATAAGAAAAAAAAATATCTAATAAAGTATACATTTCTTGGTACCTGTGTACTCTACATTAATGTTGTGTATAGTTTGTTTCATAACAATGGGGTGGCGTTGATAACACCAACACAGTCTATCCATTTAGAAATAGAGGTATTACTGTATTTTTAGTAATGTTGGTCTTAATTATATAGGAATGTTAGTTGGTGCTTTTATGGTGGCATTTTGGTAATTACTGTATATTACTAAGTTGATATAGTAGTATTAGTAAAAGTATGATGAAATACTGTGTAACGTTGGCCTCTCCATGACTAATAATAAG
Source organism: Dendropsophus ebraccatus (assembly GCF_027789765.1). Lineage (NCBI taxonomy): Eukaryota > Metazoa > Chordata > Amphibia > Anura > Hylidae > Dendropsophus > Dendropsophus ebraccatus. The sequence goes on along the minus strand of NC_091454.1, from coordinate 57,516,447 downwards.
CCTATGCTCTGGGTACAGGCCGTTTTCAGCAGTTGGGTGGCTGTTTTTAGCAATTTTCATCTCTGTATTGGGTCTGTTTCTTGTGTGTCTGCAATTTCAGCCATAGCAACATGCTCTTGCCTAGTGAATAGTGTTGTAGGAGAACTGACCAAATTTGTCTTTTTGTCTGTGTTCCAGATGGGGGGAGGGGTTGCCTCTACTTGGTCGTGCACTCCACCCATGTGGTTATTTTTGCCAGTATTAGTTGGATGCTGCATGCCCAGAGCATAGGTTTAATATTAGCCATGGAGAGTACACTATTTGCAAATGGTGTGCCGAGAGCCCTTATTATTTTTATAGAGATTTTCTTTAACAGTTAGGAAGCTCCTTTTAGTGATTTTCATATCTGTATTGGGTCTGTGTCTTGCCATTAGCAGTCAGCTGTTGCATTTTTGGTGTTTTTGTGTGCCTATGCCAGGGATTCTTCTTCCACAGCTTTGACAGGTTAGCTTCGCCCAGTTGTGCAAGCCTGGGACTCGTACTTCCAAACCTGTCACTTGCTTGCTGGACTTGTTTGACTGGTCTTTATATTTTGTCTACTTCTAACCGTGAGTATGAGAGTCTTCCTACACAAGGTCGCTACAACTCATTCCGGCAGAGTACTGTACTATCTAGGTAAAGTCCCCAAGGCAGCCCCCTAACCTACACCTCCTATACCTAATCTATTCAACTCAGCTACACTTGTTAACCCTACACTTCAAGCACCCAAAGCTAGAGATTCTGTGTCCTTCAAGAGAAAGGACCTTGTTAATTGTGATTATTGTTGGCGCACTTTCTACTGGAAAGTACTAAAGGGGTTGTCCAGCAATTTTTTTTTTTTTTTTTTTTTTTTTTAAATCAACCAGTGTCAGAAAGATTTGTGATTTACTTTTATTTAGAAAAGCTCAAGTCTTTCCATACTAATAAGCTATTATATGTCCTGCAGGAAATGTTGTTTTATTTATAATTAGAAACAGTGCTCTCTGCTGACACCTCTGGCCGAGAGAAGAACTGTCAAGAGTAGTAGCAAATCCCCATAGAAAACCTCTCGTGCTCAGGACAGTTCCTATCTCGCCCAGAGATGTCAGCAGAGAGCACTGTGTCTGAATGGAAATAAAACAATACTTCCTGTATGACATATAGTAGCTTATAAGTATGGAAAGACTTGAGTTTTCCAAAAAAAGTAGTTCGACAACCCCTTTACCTGTGCTACCCTTACAAAGCCCAGTGCCAGTGTGTCTGGAGGTGGATATCACCACTCTTAGCCAATGTAAAAATTGCCCAAGCATGACACCAACTAGCTCACTGTTGTTGGCAACTAGCAACCCCGGGCCAGTGCACACAATTTTGTTTTGTTTAGTATTTAGCAGTCTCCAACCCATTGCTATCAATACGTGATCCTGATCAACCAAACTGTAAAGTTCTGTCAGACTTGAGATATCTTCTAAGAAGTTTCCACCCGTCACCAATATTATACGGATCCCTTGGGGGCATAATTGTAAATTGTGATAAAACACCAGTCTGCCTATGTTTTTCCATTTACTTTGTATTTGCTGTACATGCTTTATCTTTTGGAGCTGCTAATAAAATTATTGTTTAAAAAAAGGACTGTATTTTCCGGTGTATAAGACGACTCGGCAAACAGTATAATACGACCCCCAACTTTCCCAGCTAAAATATATAGTTTGGGATATGCCCGCTGTATAAGACTACCCCTCTTCCAACACACACCAAATAAAAATTTATAAAAAAACATCAGACAGCAGTGAGATCTAAGAGGCAGAAAAGGAGATACAGTAATACTGGTAGGATACAAGGGTAACCACACGGGTGAGAGAGATGTGTTTTTCTGTGCACACTGCCACTCTACTCTACTCTTTTTTCCATACAACGGACGTCTGTAGCTTACTCTGCCCTTTATACAGTCGGAGTATATGATGAATGTACGCTGTATAGAAATTAGTTGGGAGCAGCCATCTCAAAATAAATGCACAGTCCATAGCTGAGTTGGCCCATCTGTGGACACAAATCCACAGAAGAAAGTTATAGGACAACATCTCTTGCAGAAAAATCTTATTTATTTTGCCATATTGCATGCAAAAAACTGTCAATTTTTCAGCTCCTAAAATAGCATGAACCTTTTTCAAGCACAAACAACATGATGTGATACACCATATTTATGTAACCTCTTACCAATCATGTTACACCATTTATCTTATTAAACATGGAGGGTTTGACACGCAATGTATCATACATGTCAAAGGCGTATACAGCAGAAATGCGTACAGGAAGATACTACCTGCTGGGGAGATTACCTACAGAGTGATGACTACATGGGGGAAACTAACTGCACAGATATGGCAAACTATGGGTCACGGAGGTGCCTAACTTCTATATGAATATAGAGAAGGGTGCCTAACTATTATATGGGGGAACAAGAAGACTAAAATGTTGGTCTAGAAGATTTTGCTAAGAGGAATTCTGGACAAGAGAAGTCTTTATGATGTCTGATATTTTTTAATTTGGGAGTTGTTCCACTAATCATTTAAATAAAATAAAATGTGTATAATCAGACACCTTAAGCTATTTAAATTTAAACGGACAAAAATCATGAAGATCACTTAACTGTTTATGTGTTTCCGGTGATGCTTGTCTTATGGTTCTTAGGTGACCCTCCTGGTTTCCCTCCTGGGTTCTTTCCATTCACCTAGTGACAGGTTCTCAGTAATATTTGTTACATCTTGTTTTGGGGGGGTTAACCACAGGTCCACAGGTTTAAAGTGTTACTTTTATTTGAAAAAAAAACAAAAAACTTTTGACATGTCACACATGGTGACACACAAACATGTCAAAAGTTCTAATCTATTAGGGTCTCTGTACTGAGTCCCCCTCCAATCTCTCAATACAGTGTCAAGAAGTACATGGCAGCACACGTCACTCCTTGGTTTCTTGATCGATCAGGTTCATTGCAGAAATCATCTTTTATAGACTTATAGACTGCGATTACTAGCTAAAGTTATGTCCTATATTTTGTGCGTACATGGTCTATTTAGCAAACAAGAAGCAATAGTTGGGTCTCATTTGCATTTGCATTATGAACACTTCTTTCACTTGGATCAATAATTACTCCAAGCAAGCGGTCCTCTAGGCTGTCGATTATTTTCTCGCCAGTTCTGCAAAATATTTCTTCATCAAGTAGTTTTATTTAGCTTTTTGTTTAGCAAATTTAGTGTTCAGTGTTTTTGTTTAGCATGTCAGTTTCTAATTTCATGTATGGTGGAGCAATGGTTGACCAGACCCAGACATGCACTGATGCTATGCACTTGAGAGGAGGGTTGCCAATGCCGAATAATAGAGTTTGCCTGTGAGATTACAGAGCATAAAAATCCCTCCCACCTCTCTTTTCTGCCTGTGTGAGTCACTCTATATTCAGAGCAGTGCTTGCATGTCTGTAAGAGCAGGAGCTGCAGTGAGCAGTATGAGAGCTGTGCACTCCTTCTGGGCAAAGTGACAAGTCTTTCGTATGGATGTGTCGTTCTGTTCAAGGATATTCTCGAGAAGAGAATTGGGAATTTCAGTACCTGGAATGTTTAAACTACGGTATATACCCTCGGCATACTTACCATGAAGGTAGGAACTTTCCTTTTTTCGTTCTCTTTAAGCATCACATAATATTTTATACATGTAAGAAATAGTTTATTTCCTTGATATTAAGGAAACATTAGTATTATTGTTTTCAGGAGTTACTGTACCTGCAATGTCAGCAAGCCATTCTAAAATATACAATTATACCAGAACATAAGTTGTGTAAGACCTGCCAGCTAAATATCAACCTGTAGACTTTAAAAACATGTTTGAAATGTTACATAGGTGTTTCTAACAATTTATTCAAATTGTCTTTGCAATTATATATTTTCCTATTAAACAAAAAAATCTTTGTCTGCAGCCCATGGATTCCAAATAAAGAGCGTCAAAGAAGCTTTTGACATAAAAAATAACCATTTTTGAATCATAAATGAGAGATTGGGTGTTTAAGGACTTTGTGACCTGTTTTGCTTTGCCAGAGGCTGAATGATGTCACTCATACTCTAAGCCAACAAAATAAGCACCTTGGTTTACAGCAGTGGAACATACTGTAGCCTATCTATTTCATTCCATTAAACAGAAGTGAAAAAGTGACTGTAGTGTTTGTTCAATTGTGTTTAATGGATTGTGACACCAACAACAGTTTAGTAGAGCAAACAGGCTAATCATTATGGTACAGTGACGTTTCCAAACATCAACCCTTTAATATGGTTTTATCATTGGATGGCGGTCAGGTGTTGCATTGTTCCAGTGAGGCCACCTGTGTAGTGATCAAGATTGTATATAGCTTTCTCCCATTAAGCATGTTAAATACATGCATAATATGATTAGCACTTGTCTCAAGATTTTTTTTCTTTTGTGGATTTTCAAGAAGAAAAAGATGTTTTACTACAGACAGTGATATTGTCACAAACTAGAAACAGACAGTGATATAATGTTACAGACTAGAACTAGACAGGTTACCTGTTAGGATTTCCATCTGTCAGAGAAAGGAAAATAGATTAGGTGAAGATTACAGGTGCAGGTAGAATTTGTCTTCATTACCAAAAGTTAGACTTGCCTAAAGATCTTGGCAGCTGTAAGTAATGGAAGATTTTTCTTTCCTTAAATTGACCCAAATGTACAGGCAGACATGGGTGTCAGGCAGGGTCCTGCAGATACTACTAAACTCTGCTAGGGTATCATGGTCAGACAATAGGAAAGGAACCCTTTGGAAAAATATCTGGACTACTTCTATTTTCAAATTGAATTTGCAGGTTCAACTTTTGACAACCCTGGGAAACACATGTTTTAGCTGTGGGAAGTTGCTGTTGTCTATACAATACCCCTGAAGCATCCACAGGAAGTCAAGTCTGCTAGAGTAGGAACTGCTGTTGATTTGGTGCGCTCCACTTTAGCTCATAGAGAGGGTCTAAAACACAGGACCCCTATCTTGATGTCTGTATGCCTTCTTATGACCTTTTACACCATAAAAATAGTACCTATTTAGTGATACTTCAGAACTGAAAACCTTCTTAAATAAATATTTAATAAAATTGTGATTTATTAAAGAAAAATGGTCATCAAGGTCTGACCCATAAGAAGACCTGCCAACATTCACAGAAACATTTTCTGAACAAAAAACTGTGAAGTAAAGGAAACTAATAAGTACAGTTCCTCTATGACATCTTCTGTCTAGATGTAAAAAAAAAAAAGTAATTGCATATATAGTACTACAATAAACAGGTGTTACAGCTATTATCGCTACTAGTTAAAAAAAACATTAATATCTATTATATTTCTTAAACTTAGAAGTTTAAAAAACTTTGGAAGGTTTTCCTCACCAACTGAATCTAAGGTGTAGTGTTTTGCTGCCCATAATGTAGACCTCGCGAGTACTAAACGTTCTGCAAACCTCCACTGATCAACATGGTCTTTTTTTAAGCATGTGCATATATATATATATATATATATATATATATATATATATATATATATATATATATTATAGTTGTTACAACTAGATGGGGTTAAACAATTTTTTTTTTTTGGTAGAGCTTTTTTCACTAAAGAATTAAAGAGTTCACCTTTATCTATGGTCTGGTAATTCATTTAGACCTGTCAGAAGATAATTATGGTAGTGGCAATATGAGCCAAGAATAGATAGGTTACAGTAACCCCCTTTAAGGAAAGAGAGAGGACATGTCTGATCTTTTGGGGACATCTGAAAGAATTCTTTATTTATTTCTCAGTTTGTGTTACAATATAAAACCTACTTCATCTTGTAATCACAAAGCAGTAAAATATGGATAGTTTTTCACCTGGTTTGATAAACTCCATTATTTCTCACTTCCCAATTCACAGTCATAAAATTTACCAACTGTGTACAGACAGACCTATGTAAGTGTCCAACCACTGGGACCCCACTGTTTGCATTCTGCTTGGCTATTTTCATCAATTGCTTGGTTACATTTAATAATAGTTTTTTTTTCTTCTTTTAATGAAATACCCCATGAAAGGGAATCTGTCACCTGCAATTCACATTTCAAACTACTTACACTGTTAAAAAGCAGTTAGTGCAAGAAGACACATTGTACTTTTTAAGTATCTGTATGTCCTTTTATAACATAGAAGATTTATTTTATTATCTAGTTGAAAGAGTCAAAAGTTCCTAAGGGCCCTATTACACCAACAGATGTCTGACAGATTTTTGAAGCCAAAGCCAGGAATTGATTTGAGAAGAGGGGAAATCCCAGTCTTTCCTTTATGACCTGTTCCCTGTTTATAATCTGTTCCTGGCTTTGGCTGCAAAAATCTGTCAGATAATCTGTCAGATATCTGTTGGTGTAATAGGGCCCTAACTGTGGGCTGTAATGCCCCACTTCCCCCCATACTTCTCCCTTCTTGAATGACAGCCAGCTGTAAGCTGAGCTCTACTTCTAAAACTCATACCTGTGCACAATTTGTATGCAGAGAACAAAAATGAGACTTGGCAACACAAATCAGCTCCCAGCTGACTGTCAATTAGGGAATTTGAGGGGGAAACAAGGAGGCGTTACAGCCCTTTGCACTTTCAGGGCTTGGAAACACCTTTTTGACTCTTTATACCAGGTAATAAAAGCATTTTCTATGTTTTGGAGGTAAACACGGATATAAAAAAAAAGGAACATGTGTCTCCTTGACCTTGAACAGCTATTTAACCGTGTAAGAAGTTCAAACATGAATTAGTAGAGCTGACAGGGTCCCTTTGTATAAACACACACACACCGTATATGCAGCAGATACGCAGCAGATCTGCAGCAGATTTGATGGTGCAGATTTGATGCTGTGTTCAGTTATTTAAATCTAATCTGCTGCGTATCTGCTGCGTATTTACTGCGTATCGCAGCAGTAAATACGCTGCGTATACGGTGTGTGTGTTTGTACCCTTTAACCCCTTAACGACATCGGGCGTAAGTATACGCCCCCGCAGGGTGGGCTTTAACGCAAGCGGTCGGGGAAGATGGCCTGCTATAATGTATAGCAGGCCATCTCTGCTCATCGGCACGGGGGGTGATTAACCCCTCCCGTGCCGACGATCGCTGCTATATGCTGATCTATACAGATCAGCATATAGCAGCTGAAAACAGCTTTCCGGGTCATCGGTGACCCGGTGACCCGGAAAGCAATGGAGATTGGTGCTGTCCGAGACAGCACCAATCGCCATTAGTGTCCCCACCAAAGATGGCGCCGATGCCACCCCCACGATCGCCGTGATAGGCTAGGTAGCTGAGGGGTGCAGAACAGGTGTGTGTGGTGCAGGTGTACCATACTCACCTGATCTGGGCGTCCGGAACGACGATCTGCGGTCCGCGCCGTCCTTGCGTCTTCTTTGCTTCACTTCCGGGTTCGGTTGTCCAGCGTCGGAAATCTTCGGAAACGCTCGGGTCCTCGGGTTCGGCGAGTCTCGACAATCTCCGGCAGCGTCGCTCTACTGCCCCCTAGCGGCTGATCAGTGAATATCATTCACTGATCAGTTGCTTTGGGTTAAAAAGATTTTTTTTTTTTCAAATTTTTTTTTTCTTTTTTTGCGCCCTAACGCCGCTGAGTGCTGATCAGCATCGCACGCAAGTACGCCGCTGATCAGCAACTCCCCCTTATGGCGTAGGGGCGTTTTTCCCCCTATATCCTACCACCACTGGCTGCTGATAAGTGCCGCACATAAGTGCGGCATTTATCAGCAGCTCCTTTCTTGGCCAAGGGATATTTTTTCTTACTGTCAAAAAAACACGTAAAAAACACTACACTACACCACAATACATGAAATAAAGTTTTACACTACACCACTACACATTTACATACCGCATATACCAATCCCCGTATAAAGATGGCCCCCAAGGTGTTTGGTGGCGTTATTATTGCCTCCGACACCGAAACAGCCAGTGAGGATGAATGGGGGGATCCTTCTTTCCTCCATTCATCCTCATCATCCTCATCATCCAGTGACGTGTCTGGGGGTAGCGTAGCGTACGCTGCCCCCCAGACACGTCTTTTCCTCCAGTACCGTCCCAATAAGAGATGATGGTATGGCGTGAAATTCTACAAACTCTGTGAGCGTACCTCAGGGTACACTTACAGATTTAGGGTACGTGCACACTGCGGAATGGCGAAGGATAACCCTTTGTGCATTCCGCAACTGGCAACCGCTGGCGGACTGATGCGGGCACGCGTCTCCACCCGTGTCATAGACTCCATTCTATGCACGGGCGGATTCCGTCGTCCGTCCAAAGAATGAACACATTGGACAGAGGGCAGAATCCGCCCGTGCATAGAATGGAGTGTGACAAGAGCGGAGACTCCATCAGTCCGCCGGTGGGTGCCAGCTGCGGAATGCACAAAGGGTTATCCTTCGCCATTCCGCAGTGTGCACGTAACCTTAGAGTATATGAAGGAAAGGACACCCAAATCCACCCCCAGATGCCCCCCCCCCAATCCTCCGAGTTAGTGGGAAGATCGTTCGGGAACTGATCTTCCCACTGCTAAAGGTTACCACCTGTAACTCTTTCGGTCCCTCGCTGCCTGAGCTACTGTAGCTTGCGGCACGATCCGTAAATATCAGAAGTAGTAATAAAGCCCTAATATTTAGCAGCCATGGAGCGGACCCAGCGCTTCTGGATATGAAGGACCCCGTATCGCACCAGGACAACATTTTCCAGGTGACGTCCCCCACACTGGAGAAAGGGAGACCCCAGAAGAAGTGCAGAGTGTGGCGTAACAGGGGGATCAGGAAGGACACCATTTTCCAGTGTGACACCTGTCCTGATCACCCCGGCCTCTGCATACTGGATCGCTTCAAGGCGCACCACACGTCATTGACGGCCACATTTGTGCCGTAAAAGTGAAAAAAATGAAATTTTTCCCTTTCACGTCACATTGTTCCACATTTGTGCCCGTCACCAGTGGGGTCCATATGCTCACTGAACCCTTTGTTAGATTCCTTGAGGGGTGTAGTTTCCAGAATGGGGTCACTTGTGGGGGGTTTCCAGTGTTTTGGCAGCACGAGGGCTCTGTGAATGCGACGTGGCCCTTGAAATCCATTCGAGTAAAATCCAGCTTGCAAAGGCCAATTGGCGCTCCTTCCCTTTGGAGGCTCGTCCTGCGCCCGCTTGGCACTTTATGTCCACATGTGGGGTATTTCCCTACTCGGGAGAAACTGCGCTACATGTTTGGTGTTTTTTTTTTTCTTTTATCCCCTTGTAAAAATTAAAAATGAAGGCTAGAACAACATTTTAGTGTAAAAAATAGAATTTTTCCTTTTTTACACCACATTGTTCTGAAAATCTGTGAAGCACCTGTGGGGTCCAAATGCTCACCGCACCCCTTGTTACATTCCTTGAGGGGTGCAGTTTTCTAAATAGTGTCCCTTTAGGGGTGTTTTTTAGGTTTTGGCACCCCAGAGCCTCTGCCAACCTGAAGTGGTACAGTCAGAAATGATCAAATATAACGGAGCCATTGAAATTCACTAGGCGCTCCTTTGTATCTGAGGCTTGTGGTTGTGTCAAATAGCGTAATAGGGCCATATATGGGGTATTTCTATAAACTGCAGAAACGGGGAAATCAATATTGGGGTGCATTTCTCTGGTAATAGGTTTATCATTATGAAAGATATTGGATTACAATAAAATCTCTGCACAGAAAATAAAAATTTTCAAAATTCTTACACACTTCGCTTTTATTTCTGTGACTCCCCTAAAGGGTTAAAAAACTTTCTGGATGTGCTTTTGCAGAGTTTGGGGGGTGCAGTTTCTGAAATGGGGTGCTTTGTGGGGCTTTCTAACATACAGTCCCCTCAAATACACTTTGAACCTGAACAGGTCCCTAAAAATATCTGATTTTGAAATTTTACAGAACATTTGGAAAATTGCTGCTAATGTTTTAAGCTTCCTATTGTCTAAAAAAAATGAAATATAGTTTAATAAATGCCGCCAACATAAAGTAGACATGTTGCTAATGCTATTTAATATATAATTTATGTGGCATAACCATTTTCTGTATAAGCAGAAAGGTTTCAAAGTTTGAAAAATGCATTTTTTCACAATTTTTCACGTTATTTTGGTGTTTTCCATAAAGATTCGTTATGAGTATCGACTCCATTTTACCAGAAATGTAAAGTACAATATGTCACGAGAAAACAATCTCAGAATCGTCCGGATAGGTAAAAGCATCCCGAAGTTATTAATGAATAAAGTGACACTGGTCATATTCATAAAATTTGTCTCTGTCCTTAAGGCCATTTCAGGCTCTGTCCTTAAGGGGTTAAAGAGAATCCATCACTTTATTTTTCTGTCGCTCACAATAATATTCAAAGTACTTATTTATTTAAATAATATCCATAGTAGTATTTTTATGTCAATCATAACAATAGCCTGGGTGCTACAATTTCAAAGATGTTTAAACCAGGCAGGCTCTGTAATATCACTTTAGTAAACACATCCATAGAAATGAGACAAGATACTGTAGATGTTCACAGTAATGCATTATGCAAATGTGCCTCATGGGGGTTTTGCCTTTCTCTGGATCAACACTGTAGGGTTATAGGTTTAACTTGATGGACTCTGTGGGGTAGATTTATCACCAGAGCTGGAAGCTGAGCTGTGATTGGCTGCTGTGGCCATTTTGCACCAGTCTGAATTTTACACCCGTTGATAACCCCCCCCCCCCTTTGTCTTTTTTCAAATGTATTAGCTATGTATCTATGAATGTTCAGATAGAGAAGTTCTGTAATACCGTTCTCACTCTCAGACTCTCAGAGTAATATTTACTTAATCCAAAGTAATAAAAAAAAAAGTATAAAGTATTTTATAATTAGGTAAATTAGAAGCAAAATTGATAACTTTTATTTCTCTTTTGAAAAATAAATGTGGATAGTGGCCAAAACATGCTATTTATTATCTAACAATATTCTTTGCACTACTTGCATTTTTTGGTTATTGTTCAGCTGGATGTTAGTAAATTGTAGGGTTTTTTATTGTTTCTTTGACATTCATAACATTGGTGGTCTATCCACAGGAGTACATAGGAGTAACCATGCATAGTTAAGGATGCTAGAAGCCCTGTGCCTTCTTATCTGTAGTGGTGGCATGGCTTATTGGTGCTCAACTACCATTGAATTCAATAAAAATTTTTAGCCTGTCAGAGAATGAAAATGCAGGCCCAGTCATACCCTCACACCCTTTTGCTAATTTAATAGCTGGAGGCTTTCATACCTTGCTGGTGACCAAGTCTTTTGGCTGGCTTGTGTGTTTACTCTGTGCTATTGTTTGGTATTTCACCCTTTACCTCTGTGTTTTTGACTTTGCTCTTTCAGATTCTGACTTGGCTTTGACATGCCCTCCTGGTTCTGGAAAAGCAGGAAGCCACTATACACTTTAGACGTTGGGCTGAGTCTGCTGAAGTCAGTGAGTTAGGCTGACTTTTGTCTAAAGTATATGGGGAAAGACATTGAGACTGAAAAAGTCAGTTTCAGATTCAATTCAAATCTTTTCTCACAGACGATGAAAGGCACATGGGTTTAAACCAAAAAAATGTTTCAATGACAATTGGTGTTTGTGAGAATCAGTTCATAAATCACTGGGCCTCTTGTCCCTAGACAAGTAGAGCATGTTTACCTAGGTTGCAATTGACTTCCAAAGCTTTGTGGGTCCCTTAAATTTATTTGTTTGTCTGATGCTGAGACGGTCATATTTTCTATGTCCAAAAACACTAGATAACATTGTAAACATAAGACATATTAGCTCGGATTTATCATTTCGCTAGAAATTCTAAACTGCCTGGTGTTGTCCATAGCAGCCAATTACATCTCAATGTGGACCAACCAGACAGCCATTATAAATGTACCCTATGTAGTCTGGATCAAACATGTCAAATCTCTAAGCTGAAGTTTCAATTTTTAATTTTTAACAATTGTTATACACCAAACACAACTCTGAAAGGCAATTCAGGACCTCTGTAGTCTGTGGTGATTATCTTCAGTTGATTCAATTTCTTTACAATATGTGATGTTCATGCTGTATGATTTTCTGAAAGCAATTTACCAGTTTATATGTCACAATCAATTTGCTCTTGGTTATAGATAGTACTGTATAGAAACATAGAAGATTACCTGGTCCATCAAGTCTGAACGTGTTCATTTATATGTTCCATTTATACTGCATCCGTTCCACCCCCCCCCCCAAAAAAAAAAAAAAAAGAAGAGAACATAACGTCAGTTTCCCTAAAATTAACATGGAAATCATCATAGTACTTATCCTGTCTTTTTTTTCTTTATTTTCTTTTTTTTACTGTGTGCTTACAAAGCAATTGATGTATACCAGTTTGTATTTAAATAAGCTTACTCCCCATTTAAAAAAGTTTTGCTTTATATTTTAACCCTTTGAGGACCAGGCCCAAAATGACCCAGTGAACCGCGCAAATTTTGATCATTGCGCTTTCTTTTTTCCCTCCTCCTCTTCTAAGAGCTCCAGCACTTTCAGTTTTCTATCTACAGGCCATGTAATGGCTTATTTGTTACAGGAATAGTTGTACTTTGTAATGGCGTCTTTCATTTTACCATAACATGTATGATGGAATTCCAAATATATTATTTATGAAGATATAAATAGGTGAAATCGTAAAAAAGAATGCAATATGGTAACGTTTGGGGGGTTCCTGTGTCTACGTAATACACTATATGGTAAAAGCGACATGATACTATTACTCTATAGGTCAGCCCAAACACAACCATATGCAGGTTACACAGATTCTCTAATGTTATATATATTTTTTTTATTAAATCCTTTTTTTTTAGCAATTAGTTAATAATATTATGGCCCTATTGTGATGCTTATAATGGTTTTATTTTTTCCCCTATGGGGCTGCATTTTTTCCGCCATGATCTCTAGTTTTTATTAATACCATATTTGTGAAGATCGGACTTTTTGATCACTTTTTATTAATTTTTTTATATATATAATGTAATATAAAATGGGTAATCCGCGCACATTTTTCCCTCTTTTCGTCTACACCATTCTCCGTTCGCAATGACGCTTGTTATACTTTAATAGATCGGACAATAACACACGGTACGGTATATTATATGTTTATTTATTTATTTATTTTTATATGTTTTATTTATATAATGGGAAAGGGGGGGTGATTTAAACTTTTATTGGGGGAGGGGTTTTGGGGTAGTGTAATAGTGTTTTTAACTTTTTTTTTTTTTACACATTTGAAGTCCCTTTGGGGGACTTTTACATTCAATACTTTGATTTCTACACTGACCATTGCTATGCCATAGGCATAGCATTGTCAGTGTTATCGGCGATCTGCTCATTGAGCCGATTGAGCTTAGTGAAGCAGATCGCCGATCGGACCGCACAGAGGAAGGTGAGAGACCTCCGGCGGTCCGTTTTACCGATCGGGACCCCCGCAGTAACACTGCAGGGGTCCCGATCGGTAAGTGACAGGGGACTCCCCCTGTCACTTACACTTAAACGCTGTGGTCGCGCCGTGGCGTTTAAGGGGTTAATGACACGCGGCAGCGTGATCGCTGTAGCGTGTCATTACCGGTGAGGTCCCGGCTGGTGATTGCAGCCGGCCCACACCTGCTGTGAAGCGCGCTCCGCTCCGGAGCGTGCTTCATAGCCGAAGAAACACCCAGGACGTAGAGTTACGTCCAGGGTCGTCTGGTGACAGACTTCCATGACGTAACTCTACGTCCTGGGTCGTCTAGGGGTTAATAGAGACTATGGTGGCACCACTACAAACAGTCAAGTGCTACTTTAAAATTTCTGTATCTCTAATGGAACATTCTAAGGGTATGTGCACACCAGATGTGCTTCGGGATGCAGGTGGACATGCGCATGTCTGCTGATTCCATAGGCTTCATTCTATGGTTTGCCAGATTCCGCCGGCTGCCCGAAGAATGAACCTGCTCATTCTTTGGGCGGACAGCGGAATCTGGCAAACCATAGAATGAAGTCCAGCAGACCAGTGGAGATGCGCACATCCGCCAGCGTCCATGAGCAGAGGTGAGCTGCAGAATCCACGGCAGGTGATCTGCCGGGATTACATAGTGTGCACTAACCTAACATAGCAAAAATGTGCTCTGTACATAGCAGTTTATCCAACTTCATTGTATATGCTTTATTATCCAGCCTATAGGCTAAGAAGGAGGATAAACGGATACTCCAAACATTAATATTTTTTTAGCTATAGCCCTAAAGAAAAAAAAAAAAATGAATATTTTCACCTACCGTGCTCCCTCTTGGGTTCTCCTCTAACGTCTTTGAGTCTCCTGCTGAACACCCTTGTCACTGTTAGGCTTGCTAAAACAGCAGAAAAGGCTAGGTTAGATTGAACCCGAACCTAGGCAAACCTTCCGCATTTGATTCCTGATGCCTTGACCATCCTGATGCCTTGACCGTCAGGGATACAGCCGTCAGGGAATTTCAGGCGGTCCCCGGGATATCTCCTCCTTCCACACGCACCGCCAAGGCATCAACATTTAAATACGGAAGGTCCGGCTAGGTTCGAATTCCATCAAACCTAGCTTTTTCCGCTGTTCGATCAAGCCTAGTAGTTGTCACTACCAAGACATATCAGTCTAGGAAGTGTTGGCCACAGCCTTCAGCAGGAAATATGTGGCAGGTGAAAATAGTGGCAGGTGAGAATAGGCTATTTATAATTTATTGTGCAGCCCCAGCTGCAAAAAAATTTAAATGCTCGGAGTACCTAACTTTAAAAACATCAATATAACTCTAAATTTTGAGCATTAATATGTTTAAAAGTGTACTACATAAAGATATGGCCATGTTGTCCAATATGAATGACCTATAAAGAATAGTCAAAATCACTACGGCTTCTTCTCACAACATATAGAAATTGCGGCCCTTATTTTCTAATAAATAAAAATACCGGTGACCTGACACTAGTAGATGCTGACGATTTCTATAAAGAGTATCAGACTTAGGAATGACTATGTTGCAAGTTCTGTTTTTTATCTCTGAGAATTCAGCAAAGCCTTTGAGATGCTAATACTAATCTCGTTGAGACTAGCGACAAAAAATCTAAAAGAAATGAGTCTGCGGAGTTATTTCATTTCTTAACTCCAGCAGGGAACTCAATGTACAATACATGAAACAAAACAGCTGACATTTATGTGACTTACAAAGCTAAGAGGGCCACTCATCTTCCACCTAAAGAAAAGGGATTTTCATGTACATGTTTCTATGTTTCTTTACTATGTTTGTTTTGTTTAGACCCTAGAGTTAGCAGCAGGTTATATGTCACTGGATAGAAGACGTTAGTTGTAGATAAAGCTAATGCCAGATCCTGTGATTAATAAATAACCTCATGACAGTGCAAACAACTCTGTGTATGAGCACAAAGATGAACACGTTGTGGGATAGTGCAACATCTGCCAAGTCTATTATATTGTTTCTTTTAAAATTTTTATATAGTATTATGGCCCATTGTGCAGCAGAAGCTTAACTCAAATGATCCATTGCTGTTACCCACTATTTTATATATGTTTCAGTTTACATGGTCATTTCAGGGAGCCATAGATATAATACTACATATTTAACTTATAGTACATTTATGTTGTTCATTTGACTCCATTAAATTTTTCAGACACACTTAAAGTGAATGTACCACTAGGTACATCGCTTTGCGTTTTTTAACATGAACAGACCAGCACCTGCGCAGGGATGCCGGTTCCGTGTTCCTTTTTTGAAATCACCACATGGTTCCCACACATGGTGCTGGTTTATTCCCGAGCACCAGCCTGGCATGAAGCACAGGGGGCTGGCCCATCGGCCCCCAGTGTGACGAACTCCCCACCCTTCTGTAACTTCGCCACCGGCATACTCGTGCCAGTGCCGGCCTGTTCATGTAAAAAATATAAAATAATGTATCTAGTGGTACATTCACTTTAAAAAAGTGCTCCTGAGATTCTGTTTTTTTTTTCTTGCTAATACATTGCCTAATTAAAATTATATAACTTTGTAATATAACTTCATTAAAATAAATGTATACTTTTTTTTCTTTATATAGACACTTCCATTGAGTAACAGAAGTAAGGGATGACATAACCCCTCTGTTGCCACCAATGTTCTTGGTGGACTCCTGCTCTGATCAAGCACTGCTACCAATGGCGTAGCTACCTTGGAGGCAGGATAGGCAGCTGCTATGGGGCCTGTGCTGCTGGGGGGCCCGGGCCCCCCTTAACACAGTGTGGCCTGCCTCCATGGTGCTAGTGCAGTAGGCGTGAGCTGGATCTTTAATTACTGGGGTAGCTTTTGGTGGTTGTGTGGCAACTAGGTGAGTAAGAGTCACTTGGGCACTTTTCACGGTAGCCTGGAGTGGCGTTACTACCCACCCCCAGTTGGACGGGCTCTACTTCCGCAAGGTTTAGGTAGCCCAAGTACACGCTGGTTTGTTGGTGCGAATGACTAGAGAGTGCAATGTCTTAACCAGGATAATGTCAGTTTACTTAAGACAAAAAATATATTTTTTTATTTCAATAGTAACACTAGGTGCAGGCAGGAGAGCGAAGAAGTGGTAGTCTGTAAATGGAATAGGGAGGAGTAGTAAAATGTCTTGAGAGCCCTGCCCAAAGTAGTGCGGTGCTCTGTCTGGCATAGCGTAGCTGGGTGAAATAGAGAAAAAGAAGAAGAAGAAGAGATCTTTGTACTTATGTTGCTGAACTGCTTAATGCCTCACAGTGTCAAAATGCCCGTCCCTGCGCTGGGTTGAGCAGACTTTCCCAACCTTTTCAGGATAGCTGTGCATTACATAGTGGAATATTTAGGCTTACTGCAGCTTTGTTCCACTGGGGTCAGTGCCTACCTGGATCCAGTTCACTGCCCTGTACTGTTGGCTAGTATCCCTGGCGTGGGCAGAGTGTTCCTCAGAGGATGTCCTTTTCCTCCTGAGCTAGTGGTTGCTAGCTTTAATAAGGAATACGCTAAGTCTCTGGTTCCCGGTCAAGCCAGACCCTGGCTTGACTGCATCAGGAACTGTGTCTTGTTATGCTCTCCCTCTGATTCAGGCTAGACTAACTGGAGAACCCCTCCCAATTAGACTCTTTTTCTAGGGAAACACTGAATACACATAGACCCTCTCCCACTCTGTGAATTTGAGAGAGAACTTTACATGGGTGCATAGAAAACTTAGTGCAGCACCTTGTGCTGGGGCACTACACTAGCTCCGCTCATCCCTCCCACCCCACAGAAATAGTGTCTCAGTGTGGCCTCTGAATCACCTCAGCTGTCAGCTGTCGTGATCCGCACCGCTCCTTCATACCCACCTCTGTCTTACCTCAAAGACAGGGTCTCAGCACTCAGCACAGGGTCTCAGCACTTTCCAGGACCCGGTGCAGGAACGACTGTACCAGAGCCTGCCGGAATGCTTAACCCCTTATGTACTGTAGTGTGTAAGTGACAAAAACTTCACTTACATGATGCAGCACAAAGGTTAAAGAGCAAAAGTCAAGGAGACCTCTGCTTCATTGCTTGTACACTGATAACCTCTGACCTCTGTTATTCAGCTGCCGGCAGGTAGAAAAATGAGCGAGGGCTCCATAAAGAGGTCAGGGGTCATTAGTGCAGAGCATTGACGCACACCTCTCCTTCTCTTATGCTCTTTAACTCTTATATTTGTGCTGGAGCATGTAAGTGAAGTTTGTGTCACTCACAAACTGCAGTACATAAGGGGTTAAGTAAAAGCTGTTTCCCGTGTGTGCGTCTAGGAAAGCTTACAGAGGGGAAATTACCTACAGGGGAGGATGTTTATTGCTGGGGGGGGGGGGTTTCACTACAGACACTACATTAACTAAAAAGCTTACTATAAGAGCATAACCTGCATGAAGAATACACGGGGTGGGCAAATAAGGGGACTACTACCCACCTGGAAGATAGGTATATGGGGGATAGCTAAATAAATGCATACAGGGGCCTAACTACTATATGGGTGCACTGGAGACCTTTTATACTATATGGGGGCCAGTGTCGGACTGGGATATCTGGGGCCCACCAGAGGAAATGATCCTTGGAGCCCACCAAAGAAGAATCGGTAAAAAGCGACATACTGACCCGGCCCTATTCTGGATTCATCTGGATCTGCGACAACTCCCTTGTCCCCCAATCACAGCAGGTTATAGAGATAGCACTCCAATGACTGACTCTATATACTATTAGTTTGTGTCCATATGATGCAGCTGCACCCAATATAATAATTTTATTACCCCCTTTATCCTGCTGCCCTCCATCATCATACTATTACCCCTTCATCATCCTCCTGCCCTGCCATCATACTACTACCCTCTTCATCCTCCTGCCCTCCATCATCATACTACTACCCCTTCATCATCCTCCTGCCCTTCCATCATACTACTCCTCCCTTCATCCTTCCTGCACCTCCAAGATCATACTACTACCCCTTCATCATAATACTACAACCCCCTTTACAACCCCCCTGCCCTTCGATCATCATAGTAGTACCCCTCTCATCCTATTGCCCCTCATCACTACAGCACATCATATACTACAGACTCCTTTATCATTCTCCTGCCCCTCTATCTGTATTTAAAAAAAAAACAGCTAAACTTACCTCACCTGTATGCTTCCTCTAGTCCCCCAGCAACTGGCTTTCCGGCTTCCCGTGGCGGGAACAGAGCTTCCCGGGTGATACCCAGACATGGTTTTGCCGGGGCTTGAGTCCAGGTATCCTCAAAGTGCTGAAGACCTGACAGCTGCCGCAGCGTCCAACTATGGGGCCCACTGGGGACAGGCAGCATCACTGTCTGGGGGCCCCAGCTGCTGGACGGTCACTGGGAGTTGGGGAGGGGCCCAACGGAGGATCCTCCGGTCCTCCAGTGGCCCAGTCCGAAAACTGAAAGGGCACAGAGTGAGTGGTGACTACTTGCTGCTTAGAGGCTGCTGCACTATGCAACCTCCCCAAGGGTACTATATATTCTAACAGGGATATACAGTGCACCCTGCTCTGTAGAGTGCTGTGCGTCAGTGTTTGATCTGAGCAAGGGTCTGGGAAATGCAGGGTTTAGGATGGGTTCATACTGCATTTTTGCAGTCCGTTTCTTTCATATGTTTTATGCAAGAAAAGGGGGATGTATTTGTGTGCATCTGTTTTGATCTGTTTTTTGACCTTCACTATTAAAAAAAAGTGGGTCAAAACAGATGCACACAAATACATGAGTTTTTTTTTTTTTTTTGCATATAAGGGATGGGGGGGGGAACACAGTGTGAACACAGTGTGAGTGGAGTGCCTATTTATTAATTCATTTTATCTGCTAGCCTTAGGGTCCATTTACAAAGAAAGATTATCTGACAAAGATTTGAAGCCAAAACCAGGGATGGATTTGAAAAGAGGAGAAATCTCAGGCTTTCCTTTATGACCCAATCTCTGCTTATAGTCTGTTTCTGGATTTGGCTTCAAATCTTAGGCAGATAATCCGTAAGATAATCTTTCTGTGTAAATGGGCCCTTATTTGGGTATTTAAATCAATTAAAGGTTTCAATTAAAGGTGTTAGCAATGTAACAATTATTAGGAGACACATGATGATTAGCACTTGAACGAGAGTTATTTCCACTTGTAAAAGGCACATCGATCAGCCTTCAAACAGGCAAATGATTGGCTGATGGCAGGGGCGTAGCTAATGTCTCTTGGGCCCTGGTGCAAGAGGTCAACTTGGGCCCCCCCCTTACCACATACTGACTAATAACACCACATACTGACTAACACCACCGCTGCTATTGACTAATACCACCACATACTGACTAACCCCACCGCTGCTACTGATTAACACTACCACATACTGACTAACACCACTGCTGCTACTGAATAAAATCCTCTGTACATAGACCAATATCACTTCATACAGTCATATAGAGGTGGACGCACTGTACACAGGCTCTATACACCATATACATTACAGTACAGTTATATCAGGTGACTCACAGGAGATGTCTTCTCTGATCGGAGTTCTTCCCTTTTCATCTTCTCCATCTGCCCTGGGCCATTATGAGAACTTTTTGGAGCCACGAATCCACAGAATCTGCCAGACAGACATATTAGACTCCTCGCTCCGGCACCATCCTCATCTCTCTACAAACTGCACATCTGTATTGGCCCCTTTACACCCTCATTTAGTGGGTAGCCCTGACTCTATGTGATCACCCTTATAGTACATATCCCCCTATTGTATACACCCCCCGTGTAGTCCGCCTTATAGATGGCCCCCCAATGTCACCCCCTTATAGATGGCCCCGCTGAGTTGTCCCTATTATGGATGCCCCCCATGTTATCCCCCATATAGATTGCCCCCATGTTATAAACCATATAGATGGCCCCCATTTTATCCCCCTTACAGATGCCCCCCATGTTGTCCCCTCCTCCTGCCCCTCCATCATCATACTACAACCACCTCCACCATAATACTACTACCCCTTCATCATCATACCACTACACCCCCATCATCCTCTTGTTCCATCATCATACCACTACACCCCCATCATCCTCTTGTTCCTTCATCATCATACCACTACACCCCCCATCATCCTCTTGTTCCTTCATCATCATACCACTACACCCCCCATCATCCTCTTGTTCCTTCATCATCATACCACTACACCACCATCATCCTCTTGTTCCATCATCATCATACCACTACATCATCATCCTCTTGTTCCTTCATCATCATACCACTACACCCTCATCATCCTCTTGTTCCATCATCATACCACTACACCCCTCATCATCCTCTTGTTCCATTATCATACCACTACACCACCCATCATCCTCTTGTTCCATCATCCTCATACCCTTACACCCCTCATCATCCTCTTGTTCCATCATCCTCATACCACTACACCATCATCCTCTTGTTCCTTAATCATCATACCACTACACCCCTCATAATCCTCTTGTTCCATCATCATACCACTACACCCCCATCATCCTCTTCTTCCATCATCATACCACTACACCCCTCATCATCCTCTTCTTCCATCATCATACCACTACGCCCTCATCATCCCCTTAAAAACAAAAAAAATCTATACTCACCTGCATGATTTCTGTAGCCCTCAGGTCACACGCGCTGGGGGGGCTTCCCCCGGCGGGGGCGGGGCTTAGCGCAGAGGGGTGGAGCTTTGCTGGACCTGTTTTTTTACAACGCGATGCTTCCTGCGCTGGAAGTAATTCCCCCTGGCGCACACAGAGCTCCCTGGGAGCTGCAAGACAGCTGGGGGCCCCTGCCTCTTGTGATTGCAAGCAAAACATTGCTTGTGGTCACAAGAGGGAGTGAGAGGCGGGCAGTGCAGTGGTAAGGGGGGGCCTCGCGGGCCCCCCCTTGGTAGCTACGCTACGCCACTGGCTGATGGCATCTTATATACAGGCCTAGGGCTATGTTCACACGCCGGAAAAGACCGGCCATTCAGTGACCCGGCATGGTCACGGAACGGCCGGTCATTGCAAAGATCATCCCGGCAGTACCAGCTGGATGATTTTTCCGTCCACTGTGTTCTGATGCGGGCGCATCAGCACACGCCCGCATCAGAACTCTCATAGCACACAATGAAGCAAGCGTCCGGAGCCGCTCTCTTCATTGTGTAAACTGACAGAGCTTTCTACAGCCGCAATTCACTGAATTGCGGCCGCAGTAAACTGACATGTCAGTTGTTTGCAGTGCCGCATTGGGTTCCCGGCCGGAGCGTGTACTATGAGTATAGGCTCCGGCTGGGATCTTATAGAAGGCAATGCAGTGTTCCACACCATACAAAGTACGGCCGTTGTTGCTGATGGCAACAACGGGCGTACTTTTAAGCTGTGCGAACATAGCCTAATGCTGCAATTACACAGAGCAATAATTTGCCCAATCAAGCAATTAACAATTTTGAAGTAACTTTGTGTTTTTTATAATAATCAGCATTTAGACGGAACAATCTATAATTTGGAAAATTTGTTATTGAGATTTTTTAAGATCTCTTAAGCCTATCTCACACATAGGGTAAATCGGTGAAAGACTGTTTACACAAAGCGATCTGCGAATTTTTAGAGAACGACCAACGATGATTTGAGAACATGTCAAAAGATCAAAATGAACAATTTCTCACTCGTCGCTTAATAATAATAATGATAATAATAATAATTTTAATTTATATAGCGCTAACAGATTCCGCAGCACTTTACAATTCTGGGGGTACATACTGTACATAGACAGAAATCAGACATTACAGAGATATACATATAGTTATCCATACAAGAGGAGTGAGGTCCCTGCTCGCATGCATGAGCTTACACACTATCGGGAGGGGGTTTGAGACAGTATGGCAGAGGGGCAAAGTGCATCATTGTTCTTATGGTCCGGCCATCTTTATAAATAAGGCAGTGCAGGTAAGGGTGGGTGAACCTGTCACCAGCCAATGCCTGCATGCACAGGTCTAAGTGCTTAAATGCTTGGTGTGTGTGTGGGGGGGGGGTTTAGGGTAGCAGTCAAAATTAGGGAACCTGGTAAGTCTGCTTGAACACATGTGTTTTGAGGGCACGTTTGAAGCTTTGTGTATTCGAGGTGCGCCTGACAGTCTTGGGTAATGCATTCCATAGAACTGGTGCAGATCGGGTGAAGTCCTGGAGACGGAAGTGAGAGGTGCGGATTAAGGTGGATGTTAGCCTTAAGTCGTTAGAGGAGCGTAAGGCACAGGTAGGACGATAGACAGAGATGAGGGAGGAGATATAGGGAGGTGCAGCACTGTGGAGAGCCTTATGGGTGAGCAGGAGGAGTTTATATTGTATCCTGTGTTTAATAGGGAGCCAATGTAGTGACTGGCACAGGGGGGAGGCATCGGTATAGCGGCTGGACATGGAGATGAGCCTGGCCGCTGTATTAAGAATGGACTGGAGAGAGGAGAGTTTAGAGGAAGGAAGGCCAATTAGTAAGGAATTGCAGTAGTCTAGACGGGAATAAGAGCGACAATGAGAGTTTTAGCAGATTCGACCGTAAGGAAGGGACGGATTTTAGAGATGTTTTTTAGATGCAGATTACAGGAACGTGAAAGAGATTTAATATGAGGAGTGAAGGACAGATCCTCTTTAAATCAACTTTAAACAAGCCGATTATTGCTGAAATGCGATAGTTTTTGTGATAATTCGAACAATAATCCATGTAAACGTAGCATAAGAACAATTTTTAACTGACAGCACATGTAAATAGATGATGTGCTGCTCCCAATGATGGAGATTATGGTCTAGTCATCATTCACTTCCAATTATTGGCCTGCCTAGAGGGTGCTCATCAACTTGTACATGGTTGATCAGCACTTGTATGAGACAGCTATATGCCTATATAAATAGAACGTTAAACTTAAGTCAGCCAAATCCATTGTTGCCTCCTGACTGTACGTCAACAGATGATTTCATTGGAGAGAAGTTTTGAATTAGCTGGATTTTCGCTGCTCAACCTTTTTGTCCTTGGAGGGATAAATCAGTGTCAGTGAGCAGTGGTTGTGGCCTACCTCTTCCCATCGAAAACATTCGGCTTTGCCAAATGTTCATGTGCATGGGAAGATTAGGAGAGATAACTGTCAGACATATAAATGTTCAGTCTATAGTTATTGAAAGGTTATGACCATGGTGGACAACATAAGAAAGTTATGACAAGATAAAGAAGGCAATGAACTTTTTATAAAACAATTATATATAACTTGTCAGCAATCATGACATACATATTTCTGATCATTTCAGGACATAGATTCAATCAAAGTAGCTACAAGGTTGATATGAGTCTATCATCTAAAGTCTATGAAAGTGTCACCCGAAGCCACAAATTCTATCTTGTAGTGATAAAAGCAAACAGAGGCAGAAACGGTCTTCCAGACCTTTTCCTAAGGCTGTGTTTTGGAAGTTTACGTATAAGGAAGACTGATAGCCCTGTAATTTACTGCTAACACATAAATAAAAGATGCGTCTTTATAAAAGGCTTTCAGGAAAAGCTAGACAGAAAGAGGTCAATGAATAATTTCTTTTTTTTAAGCTACTCGTCCATGTCAACCATGGTGCATGAGATTAGCCATCAGTCAGGGCTATCTGTTAAATAGAGTTAACAGATTAAGCAGCTATTGATTCTCTATAATTGTAATATACACCAATCAACTATAACATTAAAGCAATCCCATTATTTGGAAGGAAAAATTCCCCATCATTTCCCTGGGGAATTAATTCAATCACTGACCCCTTTCAGGGAAATGATGGAATGAACTCTATCATTTCCCCCTGTGACATAGAATTCACTTACAGTATAGTCTCTCTGCTCCACCGGCCTGTCCGCTCTGCTCTCCGCCCGCCCCAACGCCGAACGCTCTGCTCCCCGTCTGCCCCCAGTCCCATCCGCCAGCCCCCATATGCCTGTCAGGAGGAGTGCCGCTCTGCTCCCCTGTCCGCCCCGCCGCCATATGCCTGCCGGGGAGGTGTGTCGCTCTGCTCCCCCATCTGCCCCCGCCGCCAAACATAGAGCCAGGCAACTCCTAGATTGTTTCCTGAAAGGGGTCAGACATTTGATCAAATCCCTAGGGAAATGATGGAACAGCGTGTTCATTCCATCATTTCCCGCATTGGGTTGATCTGCAGCTCCATTCATAACATAACATTCATAATAAGGATGAGCGAACTTTTCAAAATTCATTCCGACCGTACTTCCGGATTTTTACGTAAAGTTCGGTTCGACCGAATTTCTGATTTCTTCGGATTTCATAGTTTAAAGCATCTATATGATACGGGGGTAGTGTATTTGGTTGAATTTAGGGTACTACATGTCAGTAACATCATTATCTTTTCGATATCTCAAAGTCAATTTTTTTTTTTTAGACTTCAATATTCACCATTACAGGGTCTATGCAGGAAATTCACCATTACTGGGTCTATGCAGGAAAAAGGTGACAAATGCAGTGAAGGAGCAGCAGTAGTCATTGGAGGCCAGTGGAGGTCCAGCAATAGTCATTTGAGGCCAGTACTGGAGCAGCAGTAGTCAACATGGAGGACAGGCATCAGCAACAGTAGTCAACATGGAGGCCAGGCAGGAGCAGCAGTAGCCAACATGGAGGCCAGGCAGGATCAGCAGTAGCCAACATGGAGGCCAGGTAGGATCAGCAGTAGCCAACATGGAGGCCAGGCAGGAGCAACAGTAGTCAACATCGAGGTCAGGCAGGAGCCTCAGTAGCCAACATGGAGGCCAGGCAGGAGCAGAAATAGTCAACATGGAGGCCAGGCAGGAGCAGCAGTAGCCAACACAAAGGCAAGGGCAGGCACACCAGTAGTCAACCTGGATGTCAGTTAAGGCCCAGCAGTAGCCAACAAGGAGGCAAGGGCAGGCCCAGCAGTAGTCAACATGGATGCCAATTAAGGCCCAGCAGTAGCCAACATGAAGCCAAGGGCAGGAGCAACAGTAGTCAACATGGAGGCCAGGCAGGAGCAACAGTAGCCAACATGGAGGCCAGGCACGAGCAGCAGTAGCCAACATGGAGGCCAGGCAGGAGCAGCAGGATCCAACACGGAGGCCAGTACAGGAGCCGCAGTAGTCAAAATGGAGGCAAGGGCAGGAACACCAGTAGTCAACCTGGATGCCAGTTAAGGCCCAGCAGTAGCCAACATGGAGGCAATGGCAGGCAGACCAGTAGTCAACCTGGATGCCAGTTAGACTTTTATGCTATACACCTGCACCAGGTATTTTTGTCTCTCAGGATAAGATGGATTTGATATACACACTATCAGAAGGGTCCAAGTATAGAAATTGTCTATATGTATAGCACTTTTTTAAAGACTTTTATGCTATACACCTGAACCAGGTATTTTTGTCTCTCAGGATAAGACGGATGTAATATACACACTATTAGAAATATAGGACTTGTATATCTGTAGAGCACATTTTTGTTCCCTGCACCCTTTGCTGTCCTATGCCTAATCTATCTATCTTTCGCCCTCTCTATATTTCTCTCTCAATCACTAGATGTTTCTCCTCTTTCCTAATCTTTCCTTTCCTTTCCTACAATATCTTCTCAGTAGTCTGTAGTACACAACAGCAGCAGCACCAGCAGCATTTTGATAATCACGAGCTGTGTGCACTGCAGCCAGTAACAACCTCCTTCCTCTCTCTAAGCAATACCGACGTCACACAGGGGGTGGGCTAGTGCAAGATCCCTGCTGATTGGATGTGTTCAGGGCACCATGGGTAAGTGCTTTTCCCGCCCGGAACACTTCCTGCTTTCTAGAATGGTGCCTGCCATTTTAGAAAGCAAGAAAAAAAAACGGAGCGGATTTCCAAAAATCCGAATCCGATCGGACTCAGATTTTTTGAAAAATCTGAACTGGATCCTATAGCAGCCGAACCGGTTCGCTCATCTCTACCCATGATCTCATAATTGTGCTGTGGATAGGGGACAAGTAAGGTTAACCCCTTAAGGACAGAGCCAATTTTCGTTTTCGTTTTTTTCTCTTTGTGTTTTAAAGGCCATAGTACTTGCATTTTATCATCTAGAAACCCACATGAGCCCTTATTTTTTGTGTCACTATTTCTACTTTGCAATGGCAGACTTAATTTTTGCATAAAATATGCTGCGAACCAAGAAAAAAATTATATGTGCGTTGAAATTGAAACAAAAACGCAATTCTTTTTCTTTTGGGGGGCTTCGTTTTTACACCGTTAGTCCTATGGAAAAACTGACATGTTATTTATGTTCCTCAAGTCGGTACGATTAAAACGATATGTAACATGCATAACTTTTATATTATTTGATGGCTTTAAAAAATAAAAAAACCTTTCACAGAAAATAAACGTTCCATAAAATCGCTCTATTACCAGGCTTATAACGCTTTTATTCTTTGGTCTATGGGGCCGACTAAGGTGTCATTTTTTGCGCCATGATGTGTTCTTTCTTTCGGTACCTTGATTGCGTATAAGCAACTTTTTGATCACTTTTTATTACATTTTTCCTGGATTTGATGTAAACAAAAATGCGCAATTTTTCACTTTGGCGAGTTTTTGCGCTAACGACATTTACCATGTGAGATCAGGAATGTGATAAATTAATAGTGTGGGCGATTACGCAAATATGTTAATTAATTTATTTTTATTTATAAAATGGGAAAAGGGGGGGGATTTAAACTTTTATTAGGGGAGGGGATTTTTGATTAATAAAAACACTTTATTTTATTTTGACTCACAGTAATTAGAATCCCCCTGGGGGACTTCTGTATACACAGCACTGATCTCCTATTGAGATCAATGCTGTGTATATAATAGAACAATGATCCATCAGATCATTGCTGCTTTTTACTGGTCTGCTGCAGACCACATACATGGAGTGCCGAGCAGGGATCAGCGTCAGATCGACGCTGAGCCCGGGCCTGCTCAGTACAAGGGATCTCCCCTCCGCAATCGCATCAGCTGCATTTGAATAGTTAATTATCCGGCCGTGGCGATCGGCCGCGGCGGCTAATGCATTCGGTCCCTGGCTGGACATAGCAACCGGGGACCGCGGGCTGCAGAAAGGGCTCACACCCCCGCCCCTCTATGACGTAGCTCCATTAGAATCAATGGAGCCGCTTCATAGAGGGACAGTGTTTTCTCCCTCTGGGAGCAGGCCAGGCGCCTCCAGTGCTTCACCCCCGGCCCGATGCCAGTGAATAGAATGGTGTCGTACAGGGGAACCTGGCTACGGTTAAAAAAAAGGACCACGGCACCAGCTTCCTAGCGCCGGCGCCATTCTATGCATGGGCAAAGCTTCAAACAAATGTACCTGATGGTACTAGGTATGACAAAAAATCCCTAATGGACAGAATATGAATTTGCAGGCCTAAATAGTTTTGGTAATCAAAATATATTACTAAAATGTAGTATATCATCACATATTCCACTTTTGAAAAATATATAAATAAGTTGTGTCAAATGACAGTGACCCTTTCAGGGTACCTATGCATAATGCAGCGGTGGAGCAGTAGTGAGAATTCCATGATCATAATGAGTGATGATGAAGGGATCTCTGAGGTCTGTAACTCATCATCCAAATTTATGGACCTTGCATAAAACATGCAAATGACCCCACAGTGGTATTTTTTAAAGTGCACAATGCAATTGTTTAATCATTTTTAAATGTTTTGGTATATATTATAGACCAAGACATTTTTTGCCCTAAGTTAATAAAAAGAATACCCTCACCAGAATTTATCTAAAAAGTCCAGAATCCAATGTGAAAAAACAATGCATAGAAGGATGCTCTCCAGTGAAAAATCAGTGCAAGTCAGATCATGCAACACTTCAGATCTCCTGAGCTTCACACACACACACACACACACACACACACACACACGTAATTATTCTTTCGAATCAACTGGTGCCACTGCAAGGAAGTACCAGAGATTTGTAATTTACTTCTATTGAAAAATCTCTAGTCTTTCAGAACTTATCAGCTGCTGTATGTCCTGCAGGAAGTGGTATATCCTTTCCAGTCTGGAGAGTAGGAGAGTTTTTTCTATGGGGATTTGCTACTGCTCTGGACAGTTCCTGTCACGGACAAACGTGGCAGCAGAGAACACTGTGTAAGACTGGAAAGAATACACCACTTCCTGCAGGACATACAGCAGCTGAAAGACTGAAAGACTGAAAGACTTGAGATTTATTAATAGATGTAAATTACAAATCTGACACAAGTAAATTGATTTCTGACACCAGTTGATTACACACACACACACACACACACACACACATATATATATATATTCCACTACTGTACCCCTTTAACCCCTAGACGACCCTGGACGTTCTGGTACGTCCTGCGCTTTCCAAGGCTGCTGGGGTTAACTTTGCCTGTATATAGTAAGAATGGCTGCTGCTTCTCACATCAGCCATTATTTACTAACATACAGCCGGGAAATCACTCCCCCCTCCCAAATCGCTGTGATAGGCTGATCAATTCTGACCATCCAATCACAGCCTTTCAGGGGGATTGTGGGAGTGACCCCTTTCTGCTTGCGTCCTTTCTGTGAGGAGAACGCGAGCAGTGAGGGATCCACGTGAGTGAACTGCTCCCCGTGCCTCCCCCGCTGTGCCATCTGCTTCCACCGCTGTGCCATCTGTCTCCCCCTTTGCGATCGTAACCCATGTCATCCCCCCCCTCCTGTGTGCCCCGCGGTCCCCCTGCCTCTTTGCCCGCTCAGACCGTTCCTCCCTCCTCTTCTCACCTGCCCAACCCTGTGCCACCCCCCCTGCCTCTCTTTGTCCCGTAAGAACGTTCCTCTGCCCCCCACCCCTGTGCCATCATCCCCCCTGTCTTTCTTATTCTGATCCGTGACTAATCACTGAACAGCAACAAGTGGGCACAGGTTTTTTTTTTTGTTAAAAAGTTACACACTACATGTTCACTACACAACACACATAAAGTTTTACACTTACATACCCCCCCCCCCCCCCCCCACACACACACACACACACACACACAAATAAAAAAAATGGCCTAACAGGGTTTTTTTTTTTCAGTAGAAAAGGCATACGCTCTTATTGCCTCAGACAACAAAACAGCCAGTGAGGGAGAAGAGGAAGATCCCACCTTCCTCCTTTTAACCTCCTCCTCCTCTTCATCATCCAGCGATGATGAGACCCCAAGGCGCAGAACGCGAACGCTTCATGCAGCCTTCCCCTCAAGGGACCCCATCTCCACCCCAGCCCCCCAGCCCAGTGAGCCCTTCTGGACCCCAGCCCCCCAAATTTTGAACCCCAGATTCCTGAGTTTGTGGGGCATTCAGGAATCCAATGAACCCCTCAGGCTTCACTGAATTAGACTTCTTCAAGCTCTTTTTCAGTGAAGAACTGATAAATCTGATGGTTGTACAAACTAATTTGTACGCCCTGCAGTTCCTGGCCAAGAATCCTGTCTCCTCCTTTTTTTCTGGAACCCAGAGCTGGACCCCAGTTGATGCAGCAGAAATGACCACGTTTTGGGGCCTTATGCTGCACATGGGGCTAGTTAAAAAAAACCCGAATTAGGCAGTATTGGAGTGTGGATATTTTATATAACATTCCAATCAACCTGATGGCCATGACAAGGCATCACTTTGAGGCCATCCTCAAATTCTTGCATTACAACGATAATGCAAGGTGCCCTATACAAAGTTAGGCCGATCATTGATCATCTTGTGGACAAATTTTCGGAGGTATATATCCCAGGGAAATATATCTCCATTGACAGATCCCTTGTTAGCTTCAAGGGGAGAGTGCAATTTCGCCAGTACCTGCAAAGGAAGAGGGCAAGGTACGGTATCAAACTCTACAAACTCTGTGAGAGTACCTCACGGTACACCCACAGGTTTAGAGTTTATGAAGGGAGGGACACCCACATTAAAACCCAAGAATGCCACTGCACTCTGGGGGTTAGTGGGAAGCTTGTGTGGCAACTGATGTTCCCACTAATGGATAAAGGTTACCACCTCTACGTGGATAACTTTTACACCAGTCTCCCTCTCTTCCAATCCCTCGCAGCCTGAGCTTCTGTAGCTTGTGGCACTTTGAGGAAAAATCAGAGAGGCCTCCCGAGTGATCCTGTAGCAGAACCACTGCCACGGGATGACAGCCGGGCACCTTGTAGCGACAACCTGTTGTTAGTCAAATATAGGGACAAACGCGATGTCCTTATATTGACTACAATGCATGGTGCTGGGATGACCCCTTTCCCAGTCTGCAGTACTACTGCAGTTGCACTGAAACCCGATTGTATTTTGGACTTCAATCGGTATATGGGAGGAGTTGATCTGTCGGATCAAGTCCTCAAACTATACAGTGCTCTGCGAAAGACCAATGTGTGGTACAAAAAACTGGCTATGTACATGGTCCAAACGGCAATGTACAATGCTTCTGTACTTCACCGTTGTGCCAGCCACCCTGGGAAATACCTCAAGTTTCAGGAGGCAGTCGTCAAGGCCCTAATTTTTGGTGGTGGAGACGGAGGAGGGCCTAGTACTTCTGGAACTTGAGGTCCCCATATTGTCCCAGGGCAGCACTTTCCTGGCCTAGTCCCTCATACTGGCAAGAGGAGCAGAAGCCAGGAAAAGTGCAGGGTCTACTACAAAAGGGGGTTTAGAAAGGTCCCGTGTTATCAGTGCGATACCTGTGCCGATAAACCAGGCCTCTGCATCAGCGAGTAGTTCAAGGCGTACCATACGTCCATGGAGTACTAGTTTCCAAATTTCTAAACTTTCAATTTTCCCAAACTTCAAATTTCCCAGCCTTCAAATTTCCCAAAGTTCCAAATTTGTAAGGTGTTTTTTTTTTTTTTTATAGGAGACATACACGGCATAATTAGTGGAGGGCAGACTTTCCATGTTGCATCACATACTGATGTGGAAAGTCATACTGGCCTGACAGTTGAGCAGTGTGAAAATTGCCATTTCTTCTTTTCAGCTGTCAGCCAACGCCATGCTTATCTCCTAATTTAGGCCACATTTAGAATTTTTTTCTAACGGGGACATACACGCCATAATTAGGGTATGTTCACACTGAGCAAAATCTGCAGAATTCCATGGCGGAGCTCCGCCTGCGTCATTGTCAAACAGTGTGTCTACGGGAGGGCTCGCATGCCTCAAAGAATTGACAAAACAATCCATAAACACACTGGTTTACACTGAGGCAGACGGGATTCTGCAGTATAGAGTTCCGCCGCAGAATTCCGCCAAGTTTGCTCACTCCAATACTGCCTCTTTTTTATTAACCCCTTGTGACTATAAAAAATTTGAGCCTAGACTAACTTTTTAGTAAAAAAAAAAAGTAATTTTTCATTTTCTAGCCACATTGTGCCTGCCACCAGTGGGGTCCATAATCTAGAGGTATAAGCTGTGATAAAGATGGAAACGTTGAAACGCATTGCTGTGCACGCTCTTCTTTTTTAAGTGGATTTATATGTACTTGCATCAAATAAAGGATTGTTATTGTTAGGAACGGAGTGCTACAAGCCTGTTACTTTTAGATGTTTAGTGGAGTATTTTTGCGGAGTATTTCTATAAACTGCAGAAACAGGGCAATAAATATTGCGGTGCATTTATCTGGTAATAGGTTTTATATTGGAGAAATTGGATTACAATATCATTTTTGCACAGAAAATTTTAATTTTCAATTTTGTTACACATTTAGCCTTTATTTCTGTGACTCACCTAAAGGGTTAAAAAAAATTGGAAGTAATTTTGAACAATTAAAGGGATGCAGTTTTTGAAATGGGGTGATTTGTGTGGGGGGTTATTAACATACAATCCTCTTAAATTCACTTCAAACCTCAACTGGTCCCTAACAAAATCTGATTTTGAAATTTTTGCTGTGATTTGTTGCTATGAGCATTTTACACTAGCAAATCTGCTCCCCCCACACACACACAAACACACACACCCAGATCCCCTGCCCACATCCCAAACTGCTGCCATCATTCCGTAGCCTGCAGCAAGCCATATCCTGTCACAGGGTACAAATTGATGCAGGCGCAGTAAACCTAGGGGACAGCAGTTCTAGCTCCCACCTCCTTAACTGTGCTCTTTATGGCAGCACAGGAGTCCGTGGAGCCTCGGTTGCGAGTCTCAAAACACGGGATAGCCAGATATCTCTAGCCTGTTGCCACGGGGTGCCTCCATGATAGGGAGAGCACCACACCACCCTGATAAATAGCCCCTTAAGTCCCACTTGGTTGCGAGTATTGGAACATAAGTAGGGAAACACCAGGGTGGCCCCTTTTTGTCAATATCTAACTCAAGGTGCGAGTATTGCGATCATGACAAGAGCTTGCCAAGGCAGGCTTCCATCCACAGACAGCCGTTTCGGGGTTATTGCCCCTCGTCAGTGTGGAGTAGGATTCTGGCTAGTAGGGGCAATAGCAAATTGACCAACAAAACACAGTTATCACTGAACTCAAGGAGAACAGTGAAAAGAAATTCCAATGAAGTACTCATTCAAGAGTCTCCACTGATGCCCCCAAAAATTTAAATATGCAAAACAGGAGTCCGTGGAGCCTCGGTTGCGAGTCTCAAAACACGGGATAGCCAGATATCTCTAGCCTGTTGCCACAGGGTGCCTCCATGATAGGGAGAGCACCACACCACCCTGATAAATAGCCCCTTAAGTCCCACTCGGTTGCTAGTATTGGAACATAAGTAGGAAAACACCAGGGTGGCCCCTTTTTGTCAATGTCTAACGCAAGGTGCGAGTATTGCAATCATGACAAGGGCTTGCCAAAACAAAGAAATAGAACAGCGCTCCATAGCACAGATCAGACGGCAAAATAGGTGCGAGCACAATATAGAAGCTCTCACCTGTAGAGGTTGTGCAAAAGGAGGCACAACACTCAGAATGGCTTGTAATAGAACTGCAGCCTCTCCCCCAGTGGATCCACAAACAGGACCATAAAAATTGCAATAAAACACCTCCTCTCCTGGTAGGGGAGTTGTGGGGCGCAGGTCCAAGGAAGATAAGTGTCAGGAGAAAAAAATGTTTATTAAAATACCCATAAAAATAGCTAAAAAGCGACACAACGTGTTTCCGGACGCATATTTTTTGTGGCCGGACATATACGTGTAAAAATCCGGCCGGGATTTACGCAAGTTGCGGCCGGCTACGTACGGTCCGCGAACTTACGCCCATAGTCTACGTACACTTCCCGAGCGGCGTACGTAGCGATCTGACAGCGGTCTTTTACTTGGATATCTTCGCCTAGCCCCGGACACCCCACAGAACCTTTTGGATCGGCAAATTAAAGTGTAAAAATGAAGAAATCACCACTCCGTACGGGACCGCATGTTACGCTACGGGCGTAAGTTACAGCATTTTACTGCGCTGCATACGATCCGGGCGTAAGTTCTTACGTAGTGTGAACTGTGCAGCCGTAGATTCTATACTTTCCATTGTACGCAAACTACGTAAATCTCCGGCCGCTTATTCACGAAGCGCTACGGTCGGAAACTTATGTAGTGTGAACATAGCTTTATAGATGAAGAAATAAAAAAAAAGAAAAGAATGTGATGGCTCTTGGAATATAGCAACATTCAGAAATTCGTGTAAGGCAGTTTTGATAAGAATGCTGCCCTGAGGGAAAAGCTGTACATTACTAAGGCAATTTCAGAGTGTGATAGCGGTATTACGCTGGAGGATATAATTGCAGAACATTATTCATTATTTACATTGGGATTTGTTTTTGGAAAAAATAAATGATTTACTAAATGTTCTAAAACAGGTTTCTAGAAAATGTATGATTAATATAATATTCCTAGCAATATAATTGACTATATAGGATATTTTAACTGAAAGTGCCAGTTAACATGTTTACTAGCCTTAGGCTAGGTTCACAAGCATGAAAATAAAAGCTAAATATGAGTGAAAATAAAACAGGTGTGAACAGCAGGGAAAAAATGCAGTATTTTGCAAATAATGAGCATGTTAATTATTTGGACAGTCACAATCGATTGTAGCCATTATTCTATAATACGGTGTGTGCACTGCCAGCCAATTTCCATTGACTTCAACGGAGTGCATTCTTATATTGAAATATAGCCTTATTTTAGTAAGTATGTCCTTATCTGTGTGGCCTCTGCGGCAGCAATTCATCTTCTCCTATTTGCAGTATTAATCAATATATCAGCTTTCGCAAGGTTAACCAAATCTCCTTCAGTCTTGAATACTGTATAAGATTATAAGATCCACAGCGTCCAAAAAAAGGGTTTGTTGTCTTTATTATGAGGCATATAAAAAGTTACAGAAGATAAAAACGTAGGCCTACGTTTTTATCTTCTGTAACTTTTTATATGCCTCATAATAAAGACAACAAACCCTTTTTTTGGACGCTGTGGATCTTCTCCTCCTTTTTACCATTATTACCGGGTGAGGCCCGCTACCACTCTACTTGCTTCTGCCTAAATGTCCACCATCACACAACAAACCACCTATGGTGAGCTGAGTTTTTTCTTTGTTCATGAGATAAGATTATAAGGTAAGCAGCACCTACTGTAAACTGTTCCCAGACAAGTAATCATATGTGACATGCTGCAGGCTATGAAGCACTTTACTCTTCCTCAATGATTTTACATTGCTGAATCTAAGATGAGTGGTGGTAAGTGGAAACGCCTCCTTAAACATAAATATTTTATTCTTACTGAAGATAATGCTTTCACATTTTCCTGTAGAATTCACAAAGCGCTAGTAGGACAAGTCATTTTTAGGTTGAGGATTTATGAAAATACTGTAGGTTATTTTGCTTGCTCTAGGTTAGGACAACATGACCCCATATAGACGCAGCTGTATGCAAAACAGAAAACTCAACAACTGATTTAAACAGATCATAGGAGGAAGGAAAATGCATTTAGCTGCAGCATGGCATGTAAAAGCCAATAAATTAAAGTTGTATGAACATAAAAGTAATTTAACCTTAAAAAAGACAAGATAAGGACCATTAACCCCTTATGGACATACCCCATTTTGGCCTCCAGAATACATCATTGTTTTATTTTTCTCACCCACTTTCTGAGACTTTTTTTTTTATTTTTCAGTATATTATTTAATATAGATAGATAGATATGTAAAAAAAAAATGGGTACCAGCGCTCCAATAGTGAAAAAATCAGTGATTTATTTGAAAACGGTGCTGATTGTGGCTCTGAAATTTCGCTGTGTGTTCCTTTGAGCAAATAAATCACTGATTTTTTTCACTATTGGAGTGCCGGTGACCATTTTTAACATTTGTATACAACGCACGAGAATTCTTATGGTAATATTTGCTTTGGTTTAAGAGTGATTTGGATTACAAGCACGGTCCTGGAACGAATTATGCTCCTAATCCAAGGCACCACTATATATATATATATATATATATATATATATATATATATATATATTCTTCTCATCTTTATGTTTTACTTTTTAGTTTTATATATATATAGTCTGATCACAATGATACCGAATATACAGATGTAATTGCTGTCAAGTAGTGTGATGCGCACAGATTGCTGGTCACTTACACAGTACATTCTACATTCTTTCTGCTACCAGCATAGAGTAGCATGCAAACTACTTAAGGCTGCGTTCACACTACGTATATTTCAGTCAGTATATTTCAGTCAGTATTGCAACCAAAACCAGGAGTGGATTAAAAACACAGAAATGATCTGTTCTACAATGTTGAAATTGAGTGGATGGCCGCCATTTAATGGCAAATATTTGCTGTTATTTTAAAACAACGGCTGTTATATTGAAATAATGGCAGTTATTTACTGTTATATGGCGGCCATCCACTCAATTTCAACATTGTGTGAACAGATCCTTTCAGTGTTTTTAATCCACTCCTGGTTTTGGTTGCAAAACTGACTGAAATATACGTAGTGTGAACGCAGCCTAAAGCAAATTTATATCCAACCCCCTCCCCCCCTTCCCTCAAACCACTGGTACAGTTTGTTCACTGTCAAGAAATCCGTCCCGGCTATGTCTTTCAAAATGCACCTGGTGCAGCAGTTGGGGTGAAAAAATGATCTTTTATCCTTCAGAAGCGGTGTCAATGAAGCATGGGCTGGAGCATCCATTTGCTAGGCCTCCAACACCTCTCCTCCTTCCTCCCGCCCCCCCTGGCTTTAGTTACGCACCTGGACTGGATTTTTCCTATTCAGCCCTGGTTGAACTACTGGGCATGTGGCAGAGCCAACCGAAGAGGGGCAGGCGCACTGACACAACAAAGCTTCTTGTTCTAGATTTCTGGATCTGTCATTTGTGTGGAGAAAGCCATGTGTGAGGTATGGGCTCCATTTGGCAGTCACTCTCACAGGATTTGCACTGTACAAATGACAGATTCCCGAACATTGTGAAAGATGGCGCAGGCACACTGACATAGAACATGAAGTTTCGCAGCGTCAGTACACCTGTGCATCTTCAGATCGCTCAGGCGTATGCACAATATTTAGGGTTGAAAAGAAGAAATTCAGCATGAGGGTTGGGAGGGGGGGCATAACTAAAGATGAGGGGACGGAAGGAAGAAGCAGGACGGCATTGCAGGCTTAATACATCATTGGCTTTTTGTCTGTAGGCTTGTTGATATACTCTTTGTAAACTTTTTAATCTGTTTTGCCAAATAGAGTATAAGCAGTCATGCTATATGAAATACCTGCTTACACTCTGTATCTTACTACAATAGCAGGGACTCCTGTCTTGGACACCTTATGCTAACAGTATAAGAAGCCAAAGACTTTGATAGATTTTTATAGTACCCTGATTCACTTGTAAAAAAATTTACAATATTTTGTTAATGGAATGTCAGCAGCTATAGGTCATTTTGGGGTAAAATCATTATTTGAGAGGTATCCAGTATCTTAAAAGCTATAAAGTTCAATAATACTGTTATCAATTTTGTATTCAGCATCCTAAAAATAACCTAAATTATTTTAAACATTATTGGCTATGGCAACTAAGAAATGTTTGGCTGTGTTATTGTGTTACTGTTAGAGCTTACTTTCACTTTTGATTACAAATCCTGCTGATCCATAGCATTACATGCATGAGTTATATAAGTGGTCCAGTTATAAACTGTATTTCTGTAAACACAAACTATTAATTCCCCTTGAGTTTTGCTGAAAAAAAATTGCTCTTTTCTAACCTTATCACTCTACATTTGCAGTTTTTAATTACCATCGGTGCACTGGGATAAAACACCAGTTTAGCGATATTTTTTTACTACTTCTATGCCAAGAAAATCAATGGACTAGGGGTTCTTTTACAATTTAACATTTTTATTTGCAGCAGAAAATGCATCTCAATGTATTTAAAGAAGATGTACAGTACCATCAGGTACATCCTCTTTAATATGACCCACGGATAAAACAGCACCATCACGGGGAAGCTGGTGCCGTGGTCCATTTTTTGAACCGCAGTGCCATGCTCTCTACAGGTACTGGGCTGGGGCTGAAGCAGGCTGGCCCACCTCCAGTGGGAGGAAACCCCTGCCCCTCTATGACGCGGCTCCATTCATTTTTAAAAAAGCCGCGTCATAGAGGAGAGTGAATTCCCTCCCACTGAGGGCGGGCCAGCCCGCCTCCAGTGCTTCAGCGACGATACCCGTGGATAGAACAGCGCCGTACAAAAAACGGACCGCGGCACTGGCTTCGCCATGATAAAAAAATTTATGTTTTTGAAGGACTCTATATAAGTAAATAATGACTGTTTTTCATGAATATGGATGCAGGATATAATTATATTGATGATGTTTTTGTTTAGAAAGGCACCTCTTACACAGGACTTCAAATACTATTTTAACTCTTGCTTCACCTTACATTAGAAGTGATAAATATATGGAGACATTTGTGACAAGTGGGTATTCCTCTGAATTTGTGTTCAAGTTATGCCAGACAGTTATGGTTGCTGATTATAATTATACACCAGTATCATAACTTAGTACACCAGTATCAGAAATTTGTATTTAGATAAAATTATCATCACAAGCTATATAGCTTACTAATATAGTGTCATCAGTAAAAATACTGGCTTAAGTGGTTTTACCACTAACAGAAAATGAAAATTGAAGGACTCTCCCATGACAGAGCAATATTTTCTAATGTCAGAGAAGGTTTATCTGGATCTTGTCTCCCACCTTTTCGAGTGATTTAGCACCTCTGACCAGCACCTTCAGCCCACATCACTATTTCTCTGAGCAAACGAGTGAAAGAAGCAGGTTGTATCCCAACATCTTTTCACCCCATGAGGCTGCAGCACAAACAAAAGAACTGTACTATGGAGAGAAGTTTACTGCCACATTGACCAACAGTGTCACTATACCGCTTTTTCTTTTCAATGGCAGATGTTGTGTAGGGGGGAGGGGTGTCTGTGGGATGACTGGGATATCTAGTCTTATGCCAATCATTCTTTAAGTTCCCATCAATTCCATATCATAGGAGGAGAGTCCATTTAACAAGTTGAATAACAAGTTTTGGCTGGAGCTAGGATAACCGGTAAAAGCGTTCTTGAAACTGGAGATCTTTTCTCTAGCCTGGATTATGTCGCTATTCCTTTGTTTCCCTCTCCTGAGATATATTGTGGTTGGTCTATGTTCGTCCCAAAAGTGTTTACTCACTTCTATTGTTGCAATGATTAACTGTGGAATACATATTTCTTTAGAAGTCTTGACTGAAGCCCAGAAAGGTCCTAGGCTGTGGCTATGGGGCCCTTGAACATCTTTTCCCCAAAGGCTGTATAGCTCTCCTTCTTTTCTTTCAAACCTTTTACTTGGTTTTTAACTCAAGTCACCAGCAACTTGACCTTAGATTGACCATCCCGGAATTACAGAATGCAGAGATAGCTGGCCAGGGATGTTTTTTACATGAACCATCTCGGAGGAGAGGGGTTAGGAGGGGATTCAGATCAGAGACAGAGTAAACAGCTCACGTACAGTTTTCTGTGTCTTCAGCAGAGAGCAGCAGCTCAGAACTGGAGGAGGGAATGCTTAATAGATAATAACAAGTATGGAACAAATTGTTAGTCTTCAGGAGGGGGAATAATTCAACATGTATTATACCATAACCCCTTTAACTATCTCTAATGTTGTCCAATACATAGCTCAGCGTCCCCACCCACATTCCTAACTAGTATGCCGTGCATGTTCACATTACTAATGATGTCTTACTGGGTCACGTATTCCCGTGCCACCTATGTTTAGCATTTTTCTGTTGCACATCACTGCTGCCTTCCCTCTGCTTTAGATGTTTAGAAAGTATTTATTGTCTCCTGAGAAATTGCTTTTATAATTGCTGAGCAATTTTATTTCTTCAATTTAATGTACTTTTAGCTTCATATGCCCCACCCATTACTCTTCTTTTTTCTCCTTATGGGAATTGTCTCAGCACTGGTCCCCTTGTAGGAAGAGTATGTGTGTTCAATATACCCTACCAGGCATATAGTATATTCATCTTACTTGACATATGTTGTAAAAATATTTCTTTCCTTTTATATCCTGAGATATGTGAGCAATTCCTTTTATGGATTTATCATTACTATTATAACCATTACTGTTATTCCATATCTGTCATTCCTATTCCTATTTTTATACTTACTTTAATATCCATTTTCTACTAATATAAGGGATGGGGTTGTAAAAAAAAGTGTCATGAAGGAAGGAGCGGGGACAGCAAATCAAGGATGCTTTATGGCTTGATTGGCCCTTTTTTTTACTGTCACTGCTCTTTCATTCACTAGGACACCTGCTATGATGTATGTATATGTATATAATAGAAAATGTATAAAGCAAAATACATACAGTATTGTACAAAATTGTCTTTTATATGTAGGTTTAGTTTAATAAAAATTTTAAATCTTGCTGTGTAGTGCCAATACTCCTTAAGGTGAATATTATGGTACTGTTATAGTTAGGCCTAGTAGTTAGGACCCCTCTCTGCCCCTATATAGTAGATAGTCCTCTACATGGAGGGAAAAGTACATCCAACATATGCTATATGTAGAGCCAGTTGTCTAATCTGACAAAAAAAGACCATGGTACTTTATGTCTTCATATGAAATGTCCAGCATGCAGGGGTAGAATAAGGTTAAAATAGGTAGAGGTAGAAATTTTTGATTGCCTCATTATAACCCCCTTACAACTTTGAGGTTGCCATGGAATCATAATACACCCATGTGAACAAACTTGAGCTGCACAAACATACCGTTCTATGCAACATCAACTGTAACTTGATGTGCATGAAAGATGGTATCCAGTGCTTGTTTTAAAGGAGTTATCCAGCACTACAAAAATATGGCCACTTTCCCCCTACTGTTGTCTCCAGTTTGGGGGGGGGGGGGGGTTGAAACTCAGTTCCATTGAAGTAAATGGAGCTTAATTGCAAACTGCACCTGAACTGGAGACAACAGTAGGGGGAAAAGTGGCCATGTTTTTGTAGCGCTGTATAACCCCTTTAAAGGTTTAAAGTGTAACTCTCATGTTTGTTTGTTTTTCAGAAATCATAAGTATAAGCGATTAAAAAAAAAACCTCTGTAATGGTATTATTAGGCAAAAAAGCCTCTTTCTGTACTCAAAAAGCAGTTTCGCAGCCTCCCCCTCACTTCTTATCTGTTCAATATCAGGCAAATCCGTCTTCATTATAGAGAAGCAAGTAAAGACGGGTTCAGCTGTGTCCATTATAGCCTATGGAGAGGGAGGGGCCGAGGGAGATGAGTTAGCAGGAAGAAGAGACATGAATGTCAGCTGTTTGTAGACTGTCTGGGCACCTAAAACACTGGATTCAGAGGTCAGAAAGGTCAGTGCTTATCTAGGAACTTGCTGAGAGAAGACTGCAGGGTGTTGTGCTGTGCAGGACTGTTATTTCTCTCCTCTGTGCTCACTCACTCCTCTCAGCCCCTCCTCTCTCTATTGAGCATAATGAACACAGAAATCCTCC
This sequence comes from Dendropsophus ebraccatus, assembly GCF_027789765.1. NCBI lineage: Eukaryota > Metazoa > Chordata > Amphibia > Anura > Hylidae > Dendropsophus > Dendropsophus ebraccatus. The sequence goes on along the minus strand of NC_091454.1, from coordinate 57,474,897 downwards.
TCCTGCAGTGAGGGTGGAGGTAAAAAAAAGTTTTTTGAGTACAGAAGGAAACATTTTTGCTAAATAAAACCTATTACAGAGTTTCTTAAAATCGCTTGTACTGTTGATATTTATTGACTTCTGAAAAATTACATTCAAATGACAGTTACGCTTTAACAGAATTATTTTTACTTACAATAAAACAGATTTTGCGCTGATAGAACAGATGCAGTATGTCTTCTGCGGTGCTACTTTAACTATGGTTATTGTGTTTATGTGGTTTGATGGGTTCGGTTAGCTAATCTAGTCTTGAGCTTGAGATCCACGTGACTAAATGAAATATTCATCAGTGATCAGTTAATAAGTAAATTTCATTCTTACCTTGTACACACAGACGTAATAAAAAATGTAACCACCATTGGGTGATGGTTACCAGCCGATTCTGATGTTTCACCGGTTAGTGTAAACATTTATTGCTTGCGCTTGAAATGAGGACATGCGTCTACTGTCAGAGCTATTTAAATCCTAGATTAGGCTAAAGTAAAGTACTTTGGGAAAATGAGAAGCTACATTTATTTTTAGAGAATAAAATATGGCGGAATATCTTTCTGCACATATAGTTACATACAATATTATACACAAAATACTCCAGTTCTCTAAAATTTTAACATGATATGTTGAATGTAAACTTAAAATACCTGTTGGTTTTTCTTTACATTTTTTTCTTTTACTTATTTTCTTCATTGCCGTGTCCCCTTTTTCAGTTAGGTAAAGGTTTTCTTGCTTTTAAGACTACCTGTGGAATAGTGTTCTTCAGTAGTCGTCTTCGGAGACGTGCCCCCTTGCTCTTGCTTAGACCAGTGCAGATCATCAAGGGTTTCATGTTCCCCTCCTCAGGTGATACCCTAGGCAGAGTACAGTATATAAGAATTGCACTATTTTTTTAACTCAGTGGCACAAATAGGGATGAGCTTAAGTACCAGACACAGACCTTGGATAAAAATGTTTCTGAAAAAATGAAGCAGAGCCTTTTGTTATTTCTACAAGAAACCCTTAATTCTTTCCTACATTGTCATATTTATATACATTGTGGAAAGGTATCTTCTTGCAGTGCAGGGAGAAGTAGTCTTTTCAGGCGTTAAAAAAAAAAAAAAGGAATTTCTTACAGCAATAATGAATAGGGGTAGTGGTAACCTAGACAATGAGCTGTCAACATTGGGAGGCAAGAAGGAGGCAAGTTTGCTAGATGAATGTACAGTATTCACAAAAATATTTAACTTGACAAGCTCTACATGTATAACAATGTTAGTTGAGATGGGAACACGCCCTATGTAATGTTTATTACCAAATATAGAAAAGAATTTATACTAATTTTATCAAACAAAAGGCAATGTACAGTTCAAAACGTAAAAAAAAAAAAATAGAAACACTAAACAATCAAACATGGTGCACAATTAATAGCAATAGTACAATCTTTATTGATTCATTAACTAATTAATTCAAATGAAAAGAAAAGCAAAAAAAAACATACACACATAAAAATCAGGTAAAGAGCAAATACAGAGCAGATAATAAAGTGCTGAATGCTTAGATCATAAGATGATGAGGTCTAAACAATGAAAGTGACATAAAAAAGCTTAGCTGGCCATTAACAGTCAAATAGAAAACTGTACAGAGCAGAATAACTGCATAACGGTCACATGGCTTCTGCTCTATGAGACTATACCCTAAGTTTGCACCTAAAATAAATCCAGACTGTATTTCCCTCCCTTTGTGAGACATTGAGTTCTTTCTGTGTTTGAAGCTTGTGAGAGATGCCAGTGGGATACAATAAGCCTAATACTCTCAATTGTAAGTGGCATAGAATAATGAACGGTATTGTAACACCTAGTTAGAGCTTAATTGGCAATCAGTCTGTGTTCAATTTGAAGTGTCAATGTGCTTGACGTAAGGCTTGCTTAAAGATCACTGTCACTCTTAACCACAGCAAATATCAAGACAAAGCATGGCTTATAGGATCATTCATCAAAGTCTTATTACCCCAAGAGCATATTGGCTGGTTTTGCACATTAGGGGAAAAGGCCACATTTTTCATGGCAATTTTTTTTCTTTTCTTTTCTTTTTTTGTTATCCAGAAAACTCTGTCCAATGTTACATTTAAGTATTCCATAGTATTCCAAAAAACATCACATGCACATCATCAAACATGTTTTGGTTTTGGTAATGGGGTTTACATTAAATAACAGAAGAACTTACTGACACAGGGGTGGGTTCAAATGGCAACTCAAAGCAGCTACAAAATATCTATTAACAGCCACTCACTACTCATGAGGGTTTGGCTGCTTAGTACACTATTTCACCTGCACATTTATATAGCTTCCATAGGTTACCAGTCATATGGTTGCATGAAGTCCACCTTGTTGGCTTTAATTTAAAATAATAGTAAAAATTAGAAGAACTGGGATTTTTTCAGTTGTGATATTTTCCATGTATCAGAGCATGATAAAGATAGAAGGTCTAAAATTTAGGTAAAATATGATGGTTGATTATTTGTCAAAAGCAATGTAAATCTGGAAATACACACAGAGTAGTTTTGTGGAAAACCGCCACTGGAGTTTTTGTGCCAAAGCCAGAAGTGGATTCAAATGGAATAAAAACTATAAAGGGAGGACTTGTAATTCTCTTTTCTGTTGAATCCACTTCTAGCACAAAAAACGCAGTGGCATTTTTCAAAAAAATGTGGTGTGTTTCCAGCCTTATAAAATCAAGTACACCATAGGAATTAAGAGGGGAATTATGAACTAGATGCTGTTAGTCAAATGTTCTTGAATATTTGACCATCAGCCTGTGTGACTGCCTATATAAAAGCAGAAGTTCTATCACTTTGCTGACCTGGAGCATTCAGACACGTGTTAATGTCACAACACCAAGAACAAGAAACATCAATAATGATCTTAGAAAAGCAATTTTTGATGGTTGTCAATCTGGGGAGGGTTAAAAGGCCATTTCCAAACAATTTGAAGTCCACCATTCTCAAGCGGGAAAAATTATTCATAAACATTTAAGACAATCTTCCCAGAAGTGGATGTCCTAGAAATTTTACCTCAAGGTCAGACCATGAAAAGCTCATCTCAGACCTTAGAGACATCAGTTAGCATGTTATATGTTCAAGCTCATGACAGTACAGTTAGGAAAAAAAGTGAACAGATTTTGCAGAAAGCCTTTTCTTTCTAAAAAGTACATACCAGCATGGCTTAAAGTGACTGGCCACTTCATAGTAAAATAGTTCAGTGTACAGTATTAGTATGTGTAGTCACTGCAGTTAATGACAGCAGCTCCCTGTGTACCTTGTAGAACTAAATCAGACTCCTCTCCCCCAGGCTGTGCTGTCCTGCTCTGCGGTGAGTCTGTCTATAAGATGGCTTACATGGAGGAGCATGTGACCATGCCCCTCCTACTGTGTCCTTCATAGGCAGATACAGGCTCAGTGGTGGACACCGGGGGTGGGACATCAGCACATGGTCTTCTATGCTTGCCATATTATGGACAGAAACACCACAGAGAATGATAGCATTTCCAGGATGATCATGTGAGGCGCCATATGATACTAACAGCTCAGCATTACGATGATTTGGTTGTGAAACCAGTGGTACAGACATGTCTCTGAAGCATCCCTGGAACTGTTTGTCTGAATAGATGGGTGTGGTAGAGAATCAATTACAAAAGCAAAAATAATTAAAGTGGTTATCAAGCACTACAAAAACATAGCCACTTTTCCACCTCTCTTGTCTCCAGATTAGGTGGGGTTTGGAACTCAGTTCCATTAAAGTAAATGGAGCTTAATTGCAAACCACACCTGAACTGGAGACCAAATTTTTGAAGCGCTGGATAACCCCTTTAAGCTGTGTTCAGACTGGTGCAAATTAAATATAGCCTACAAATACTAAATATGGCTAAGGGTGCATTTTCGAACATGTACCATGAGCCGAGGACAACACCGAGGTCCGAACAGGCACGTGCATGGCACATGTCTATCTTCATGTTATTTCCTTTAGAATCAATGGAGCCGTGTGATAGAGGGGTGGGGGTTTCCTCTCACTGGGGGGATGGCTGGCCCCCTCCAGTGCTTCACCCCCAAGAAAACAGCACCGTACACAGGAACTGGGCCACATTTAAAAAAAATGTTCTATACATGGGTGATACTTAAAGTGAATGTACCTTTAAGGAACGTCACTTTAAGGAACGGGTGTTTTAAGTTTATAGTAAAACCAGAGACATTAAAGAGGGTGTAAATATTGTTGAAATATGGTTGTCTGCATATGCAAATTGTATATTCTCATAACTACAATATATGAGGCTGAGAAATCAAAGGTGTAAAAATGTTGATTTCTATCTGCTTCACAAGTAATCTTTGATCTGTATCTTTAACCGGTCTTTACAATCCCTTTTTTGTTGAAATACATGGACATCCCAGCTCAGGGGGAGTTTAAAAATCCTTATTTTAATCTTCATTACAGTGCAGAGCTTAAAGGTATTTGGTTTTCAAAATGTGCAAATCCCTTTTTGTCTGATTTGAGTTAAGACAATGGAATTTGCATGTGCAGCTATTACAGTAACAGCTGTCTCTGTGTGCTGAATGTGTTTTAGTTACAAAGGAATGTGGGCTCCGCTGTATGAATATTTGGATAGGATGACCTACTTGACACATTGATTTAATGCAGTTTCCATGAAAAGTATTTTAATATATTACACTTGACTATTAAAATTGAGCAATCAGTTGAGCAAATGCTCTGACTTAACAGTTTTATTGATTTAGACCTGATGAAAAGAACAGAGTTGCTATTTTTAATTAAAAGAATAAATGTAGCTAGTTATAGAGAAAAATATCTTTTTTTTCTGTATTTAAAAGAAGCCCTTATTCTGTGGCCTGTTAGCCATGTCACAGTGTACAATGTTGTGTAGTGGGCTGGTGATCCCTAATAAAGGTTTCTCCATAGTGTTGCCCACATGGTCTCCAGACCAATCTCCAGCTCCAATTGTATCCTAGACAAAAGTGGTACTTGATGCTGGACAGACCTTTATTCCAGACTTAATTGCTGTCTTGCTCTGCAGCATAAACGTACAGTAGAGCTTGTCCTTCTTGGTTTTGCTATTTCAATGTTAAGAAGGGAACATTGCACTCGTCCTACTTCCAGGTTAATCAAGTAGGCATATGATAGTCGGACTCCTGTAGTCTTAATTACAGGTACTGTATACAAACAGCTCAGCACTACATTATTTTATTGTGTGTTGTTTTTGGATTTTATGTACTTTATATAACTAGCAAGAAATCAGACTTTGATTGATCTTCTTCACCCAGAGAGATTTATCAAACCTAGTACAAATGAATAGTGGAGCAGTTGCCCTTGGTAAGCAGTCGGACTCAAGGTCATGTTTCAGAGGTCTTTTTAAAAATAAAAGATGTTATCTGGTTGCTATGCAAGTATCCCTGTATTCCTGTGCACCAGGATTGAAAATTCTTCCCCTAGTGCTTGAAATCAGTAAGTGAGGGACGACTACCTAAAAGGGAAACATCGCAAACCTGGGATAGGTAATACTTTATAAGGATAAAACAGGAAAACTAAGTCAAAGGATTTTGAACGGGTCAAATTAACCAAAAATATTATATAAAAATGTGGCAAAGATCAGTAAATAGTTTTTTTTTTCCAAAATAATAAAAAAAAAACTAAATAAATAATGTCAGTCTAGAAAATATTTTTCACACAAAAATCATATCATCATATCTATTAATCTGTCCCATTACCTCTCTTATAATCTCTTCATTGTTGTAACATGTGTGGTACGTGCTCAGGGAATTGCATCAAGGCCAAATGAGGTACCTAAAGTTGCACAAATAAAGGTATTTGGCATTATTACAATCTACCTGATTGTTTCTAATAATGACATTGTGTTCCAGACGCACATGATTAAAGAGTTCAATTTAATTCGTGAAAAGCCTAAAAATCAGCTAATTACAGCATCTTCTTCCCTTTTTTCCTTTCTACAATTGATTCTCTTTCCTCTTTAGCAAATAAAGAAGAGCACTGCAATAGTCGGCAGAATAAACACAACTCATGTAGGAAGTTTATTAACATTGTCTTAAGTTTAAAGGGGCAACCAGCCAAAAGGAAAGACAAATAGGCATTTACAAACTGCACATCCACAATTAAGTAAAATTTAACAAATATCACTTTATTAACAATAATGCTTGACAAAGACCTCCAGCAGTGCCATTTTGTGTTGTGACGTCAGCTGCAAAGGAGGTCTCTTGCTTCAGGCCGTATCGTATTGTAATAAGCGAGAGTACAGTCAACAAAGCAGAGCTGTACTCTTACTTATGGTAAGAGTACGGCACAGAAATGCATCTGAACAGCAGAGCGACAGCACCTGAAACAAGAGAGGCGGCAGCTGACATCATGGCACAGAATGGTGGTGCTGGAATGCAGCTGTGCCGTGAAGTCATAATTCCTGTGACAGAGCTTCTTACAAAGTTAGCTTGGCTAGAGTACCACTTTAGGCAGCAAAGAACCAGACAAGGCTGAAACTTGTCTAGTGGCGCATGTTGTGTTACATGTTTGCTGCGTCTTGCTAGACATGTTAGAAACTTATTCACATTCTGCAATATGGCATACAGGAATTCCCAGTTTTAGGTATTTGATTAGACATTTCTTGGAGGTAGCCCAGATCTTCATCACTTCTCTAAGTCATGATATTTCAGAAATAATTATTGGCCCACCATGCCACTCAATTGGTAAGACTTGTGGCCATTTTGAAACAAAGTCATCCAATGTTTTTCCCCTTTTGATCCCCTTTTAATATGGCGCTTGCTGCAGAGAACTATCAGGACACTACTTTTGGGAAGCACCATGGGGACAGAAAGTGATGAGTTTGGAAGCTGGAAAAGGTCTTGCACTGGAAACATACATGTGTGATCATGGTCAGAAACAGGTTTAAGCATGCAGCACAGGTTCATAACCAATCAGGTTGAGATCTAACAGAGAAGACTGAAACAAAGTCAAGGAGACATGCTGAGGGTATGCACAAAATGGAACACATGCACAAAAAAACGTCACTGGAACACTAAGTGACATTAAACAAGTGAGCAAGATGGAACTGCCCCTTTTACTAGTTACTAGAGATGAGCGAATTTACAGTAAGTGCATCTCTTTGTTATGCCTTTTAATTCAGTGTCGCTTTTTGCTCCTCCCCAGGTACTGGGAAAAGTTGGATCCAGTCCTGGTAAGCTTGGAGAAGTTTCCCAGGACTGGATCCAGCTTTTCCCAGTACCCAAGGAGGAGCAGTCCTGAGTTAAAAGGCACCCAACTGAGCGGATTTAAAAGATAATGAAGCAATTTGCTCATCTCTACTAGTTACCACAGGAGGTTGGTTGGGGTCAAGGGTTGGTTGGGTACAGACCAGTGGCATTACAATATATAGTCATCCTTCGTAACCTAATCAAGCTTGCTATAAAATCACCATTGATGGCTGTGAGAGTCGGCTGGTGCTGCAAAGCTGTAACATGCCAGCATGTGGCATCCAGCAAACATATAGAGATTACCATTTAAACAAAAACCTTATATGCTTCTAGATATAACTATCCTTTATATAAGAGTGGCTGAAATGACATAATAAATGTGCAATGACCGAACCTGTGCACTCTTTTGTATTTTTTTTTTTCTGTTTTAACACTCACTTTTATTTATCTTTTTTTTTTCAGGTTGTCAATGGCCTTCAACAACTTCCCTGCTAATGAAGAAATATGCTGCAAATTCTAGACTTCTACAAGTGCAAAAACAATGTTGTTGCTGGCAGCTATGAATGATCTATAATAGTAGGAGCTCCAAAATGGCAATACAAATAGTCACTCCTACTGAATGTGGCGGAATAAACAGATTCTTAAGCTTTATAAATTAGAGAAGAGACTACCAAGGATACACAGATCTGCTATCATACATAAGTGGATACTATCAGTCAAAGGAATTGCTTAGTATACTGTGGGGTCCAGCAATGCATAGTTCAGTCTGCATTGCTGGACCCCTTTACATATTCGGTAATGACTGACTAGGATTCTAATTTCCTTTAGCAGCACTGAACCTAATGGAACTACTTTAAGGACAACCAAAATTCAAAGCAATGTGTTCTGTCATGGATGACAACCTTAAGGATTCAGTTGCTTCATGTTGGAAGACAATCCTATACAATGTGCTCATTGGTGTTGTGCTGGTTCTAATTATAATCATTACCATATGTGGTAACGTGGTGGTATGCCTGGCAGTTGGATTTGACCGGCGGCTACGAAGCATGACAAATTGTTTTATTGTCTCCTTGGCTATCACAGACCTTCTGTTGGGTATTCTGGTGCTACCCTTTTCAGCCTTGAATTTGTTACATGAAGAATGGCCTTTCGGATCTACGTTCTGCAATATTTATACAAGTCTGGATGTTATGCTGTGCACGGCCTCTATTCTGAATCTTTTCATGATCAGTTTGGACCGCTACTATGGCGTTACAGCCCCTCTGCGCTACTCCATGCTTGTGACCCCTTGCCGTGTAGCCATAGCTATGGGCGTGATATGGGTGGTATCTCTTATGGTCTCTTTCCTTCCAATCCATCTTGGGTGGAATACAAAAGATAAATCTATCCAAAACCTTAGAGGAGATGGAAACAAAGAATGTAAACTGGAACTGAATAAGGAATATGTTTTAGTAGATGGTTTACTAACGTTTTATCTTCCTTTGGTAATAATGTGTCTAATGTATTACAGAATCTTTAAGATTGCCAGAGAACAAGCCAAGAGAATCAATCACGCCAACTGCTGCAATGCTGTTAGTCCAACACTACCTACTGTTCGAGAACATAAAGCTACTGTGACATTGGCAGCTGTAATGGGAGCCTTTATCATCTGTTGGTTCCCTTATTTCACTGTATTTACATATGAAGGAGTGAATGACATTGAAGTTGATGAAACAGCCTTCTTGATAGTTCTGTGGTTAGGCTATGCCAACTCTGCTCTCAACCCAATCTTGTATGCTGCTCTGAATAGAGACTTCCGTACAGCCTATCAACGGCTCCTCCACTGTCGACGTGTGGGTCCACTTAGCAATGAAACTCAACTTACTTTACTTCACATTCGACGTCCAGAAGAACGAACACTTCAAGATATGCATAACATGAATGAGGACAAGGCACAGAACTTGCAAGAAGCAAATGGAAAAGAATGTAGTCCTTTTATCAAGGATGTTACAGAAAGGTATTTTTATTTAATATGCTGATTTATAGATGGAAATATTACAATAGGTATTGTTGCATGCGCATTTATATATGGTTTGGGAGGGACGTGTTTTTAATAAGAAACTGAACACAAGAACAAGGACACACAATTTGAGGTTAATGAGTGGAAAGATCAGATTTCTAGCAGATTTGGTTGGTGAATGTAGAGTAGTTGAATGTAAACTTGCCGCCTGGGAGAAGCATACTGGATATCTATCCTAAAATAATAATAAATGAATTAATATAAGGGCAGGCTAGATGGACCGGGTAGTCTTTTTCTATGTTTCCATGTTAATCTCAAATGACTTTCTTAACAATTTTTTTATTTTATTTAAGTCTTTAGTTAAACTAAGGGGAACTCCAGGTAGAGTTTAAATAGATGAAATTTCTGCAGAAGCATATAGCATTACTTACCTATCTATCCCACTTTTGAAACTACCAAAAATCCATTTGTTACGGGGGGATTGTTCTTTATTGTGTTTCTATACTTCCTGGATGAGCAGTTTCCAGAATGCATTTCTGGTTCCAGAATGCACTACTTTCCCTCAGCTGTTAATCACAGTCCCAGAGAAGTGGCAGCACCTGTTTCTGGCTAGTGAGAGATGGTGAATCACTCAGGGGATTGGGGGATCCAGCCAAGCCTACTGGGAGATCACGCCCTGCCCCCTGTCTGCATCATCAGCCTGCGCTCAGAAAACACACACAATGTGAGACAGAGGCATAGAATCTTTGTCTCCTAAGGTGGGAGAGCAGTGGGAGCAGGAGACAATGTGAATTGGCACAGAGACCATTTTTCTTCACTTCCTGGATTTCTATCAGCTACCAGTGTAGCAGAACCGCACAGATACTGTAATACATTGTATAGACACATCTATATATTTTAATGTACTTTTAAATGAAAACAAATTTTCCTTATGTGGAGTTCCCCTCTAAAGCAAGGGAGGTTTACTTTGGGGATTTGCTAGCGAGACTTTGTTCTGGACAGTTCCTGACACAGACAGAGGAGCAGGGAGCACCGTGTCTGACTAAAAGACTACATAACTTCCTCCAGGGCATATAAAACCTACCCTTATACACATGCTTATCTCACAAATATAATGGCAGTATTCCTAAGATAAGTGACAAGAATGTGGCTGGTACAATATATACACCAGACTCCTGCAGCAACTGCTGAAATTTGAGATAACGCCAATACCAAGAGTTTTTTTCTCTTAGATTCCTCTTCTCCAACTCTCTTTAATCGTTGGGTGTTGATGAGTAGTCGTAGCAGCTGGGGGCCTATTTTTGTAACCTAATAGACCCTACCAATAACAAACTTTTTGTTTTTATTCATTCTACCACCCAAATCTAAATTTGGAATGGTAGTAATCATATAATACGGCAGAATAAGGCTAGGTTCACACACACACAATGAAATAAAAGCTAGCTACTTCTGTAATTTTGGTTGAAAATAAAACAATGTGCAAGTGTCCCTATTTTGCTAAATCAGGTTGTGTATAAGGAGCATGTTCATTATTTGGACAGTCATAATCAACTACGGCCATTATACTATACTTCACCTCAAAATTATGGCCGTATTTTACTTTTATTTCACAGTGTGTAAATGTATCATACAAAAAGAACAAAATTAAACAAATTAAACAATAGAGGACATTTTAACCATTGATTTTGTTTCATTATTGCAATTTTTATTTCCATTTAACCTCATTGGAAACTATTTCAGACTCTATGAGGAAAAAAATAAGCAGAATTGTAAATTTTAGAACATGTATTCTGTTCAATAACTTGTAGGCACTTTTGACAAGTGAAATATAAACAAGGTTTCTGGAGTTTTACAGTTGGTCTTATCATACCCTTCTTCTTATCTTGCTCGCATGGTACAGCTTTGCACCCCGGTATCAGAATAATCATTTTCCTTAAGATGTCAGCCTGTAAATGTTTCTATTTTTTTTGCTGTCGTACCACTATACTATACACACATATATACTATATTTTATCAGTAGTGGTACCAGTTAAGTGAAAAGGGTATGAAATAATCTATTCCTGGAAAAAATAGCCTTTGTATGATGTGGATTAACACACTCATGGTTTAGATCATGTCTTGAAATTCATGTGTATAGTATGCAAGGGCGGATTAACTTTGCCATAGGCCCCGGGCTGTTCACCAAGCCTGGGCCCCCCCACCACACTGTAACTATGGCAGCACTAGCCGGGCGTTCTTGTACAGGATAAATAATGTCATGATGCCCTGATTTGTGCAAAATTGCCATAAAAAAACAGTGATTTTTTTGCAAATCATGGCGGAAGTGTAGCCAGGAGACAGTACACCACTGAAAGTATAAGTCTTTATGGGTGGTCATGGGCCCGCCAGGAGCTCAGGGCCCCGGGCTACCGCCCGAAACGCCCCTATTATAATCCACTACTGATAGTATGAAAGATAAAACTATGTAAAATGTGAGGTTGAATGTTTATGTTCACTGTAGCGTATTTAACTCCTTCAGGACCAACAGTCATTGATTCACAGATATCCAGGTTATAATGAACCAGTGTTCCTCCTCAACTACTAAAAGCCATAACACTTTTATTTTTACCAGAATCCCTATAGATCGCTGTGTTTTATTAGTTAATGGTAGCCAGCTGTGTTATCACGATTGCCTGTCATTGTCCCAGACATTAATGTGTGTGGGGCTGCTAACACTAAGAAGGGGTTAAGAGCTCTGATATTTCAGTATGTGGTGAAACAAATTATGTATTTTTTTGTAGGTTAAAGTGTCTCTATCATTATAACTTTCAAAATCTAAATCAACAGTAGATGTAATATAAAGCAAGTTTTCAATTTACATTCATTATTATTTTTAGTTATCATGGAAACCATGGCACTTCCTGTTTTCTGACTCTTTTTTTCCCCAAAGAATCTAAAAACAGGAAGTCTTGTGTTTCCCAGGTCATTTGCGCTCACAGAGAAGGCAGTCATGTGATTGATGGAGACATTGAGCTGTGACTCTCTGTACTGGCCGGAACTTCATGTCTATAGTCTCTTTTTTAAATCATCATAAGACTAAAAATCTTCCTTCAGGAGACTGGACCTGGATTTCTGGTGGGTATAGCTTTGTTTTACAACATGGTAGCAAAAAAAAGAAAAGAAAAAGTAATTAATGTAAATAGCAAACTTGCTTTATTTCACATAAACTGTTGATTTAGATTTTGAAAGTTAAAAAAGAGAGTGACACTTTAATTAGAAAAAAAAGTCAATTCAATCTCAACTGCTATAGTGAACAACCTGCAGCTCCTAAGCCTGTTCCATATTCCCTATTCACCGCTATGACATAAAAGTGTTTCTTATTATATACAGAAGGTTTCACATATGCACATTTTGCTGTTTTTGTACGTTTTTTTTTTTTTTTTTTTTTACCAAAAATCCGAATTGGATTAAAAAAGGATGGAAAATATATACAAATGATTGAAACGTCCTCCTGTCAGATCCACTTGTGGCTTTCACTCCAAAAATTGCATAAAAAAATTATTTGTGTAAATCTCCCCTTAAGGGTATAAAAGCACACACCGTATACGCAGCGTATTTACTGCTGCGATACGCAGCAAATACGCAGCAAATATGCAGCAGATTAGATCTAAATAACTGAACACAGCATCAAATCTGCACCATCAAATCTGCTTTGTATTTGTTGCGTATCTGCTGCGTATACGGTGTGTGGGTTTGTACCCTAAAGGAGTTATATGAGTTATCCCCCCCCCTTCCCCTGTGCATCCTTTAGCCCGTAGTAAATGTGGAGAAAAGTTCTGTTTGCCACTTTTTCTGCCAAAATTCTGGTGGAGACACATTAGTAAATGTGGACCGATGTGCAATAACTAGTTCAGCTAAATCTACCTTGAATGTATTTTTTTAAAACACCCAACCTTTCGAAATATAACTATTTAATATCCATAATTAAATAAATACAAGTAATGTACAACAGAGACAAAAACCTGGAAGTCAGAAAACCAACCGATGATGAGGCACATCCATAAAAGGAGATTGGGGGGGCTTTCATCCCTGTACTAGCGCAAAGTGGGAGTTTTCACAACACTTAGGTTTTTTTTAATTCATAAATGGGTATGACATGTATCATGCATCATATCTATGCAGCTGTTTGTTAGAACACGCTTGAACAGGATCTCTGATTGGCTGCTATGTTTGAAAAATGTTACATTTTCCTAATATATTATTGATACATAAAGCCTATAGTCTTAACTTTTCTTTAAAATGTAACATTTTTTTAATCTACAAACTCTTTAACCAACCTCCTTTTGTAGAATATTACTAACAGATAGCAGTGTTTCTAATGTTAAATGAATGTTTGTTATTAATGTGCACTGCTGGATTCTGAACTCCTAATTAGCCCCAGATGCTTTGAATACTTGTGTTACCATGATTTGATTATTTATGAAAAAAGAGTATCACAGCACAACATTGCCCAAAGGTTGTATGGTGTAGAATGGAACTGTGCAGCTACTGCGTCATGCACTGTTGGATGGAGAAATTCACCCCTAGAGACAATGGATCCATGGGGAAGGGGGGTAAAATCGAATTATGATATCTTCTTTGCATGAACTTAACCAAATAAAAGCCTGGTATATTACATTTTAGGAAATTTTATCTAGTTTTATGCTAGAAAGAATGCCTTTTTGTGACACTCCAGAGAACCTTCAATTTCGGTCTTAAAAAGGGACGTTGGCATAGTGTTGTTGTTTTTTTTAGTTGGGAAATAAAAGGGAAGATCAAGGTCAGATACAGCCCACAATATTTAACAATTAAGAGATCATCAATAGAGATGAGCGAACCTCGAGCATGCTCAAGTCGATCCGAACCCGAACTTTCGGCATTTGATTAGCGGTGGCTGCTGAACTTAGATAAAGCCCTAAGGCTATGTGGAAAACATGGATATAGTCATTGGCTGTATCCATGTTTTCCAGACAACCTTAGAGCTTTATCCAAGTTCAGCAGCCCCAGCTAATCAAATATCGAACGTTCGGGTTCGGATCGACTCGAACCCGACCCGGTTCGCTGATCTCTAATCATCAATCATCCTCTTAGGGTGTGTTTACACAGAGAGATTAATCTGACAAAAATTTTTAAGCCAAAGACAGGAATGGAATTGAAAAGAGGAGAAATCTCAGTCTTTCCTTTATGACCTATGTCCTGTTTATAATCTGTTGCTGGCTTTGGCTTCAATAATCTGTCAGATAAATCTCTCTGTGTAAAGACACCATTACATGGGTATTAAGATATTAATATGCAAAATGATAAACAGTATAGCACTGTGAGCTACATTCTGGGCCTTAATACCCAAGTTATTTATTTATCTTAATTTTTCCATGGTCATGGTGACACTTTTTTATTTTCCCATTGACATGGGACAAGTTGTGTTTTTTAGTGGTGCCAATTGGGCAGATGTTAGTGAAGGCCATTAAAAGTTTATATTACGCCTTACACACGTGGCATGGTTGTTTAGTGGGGCATTTTTTTCTTCTGACTGGCGTTTTTGAGGCTCTGTTTTTCCAAAATGCAGCATGTTGAGGCTTTTTTGGCAATCTGTGACCATAGACTTCAATGGGATTGTTCTGGTTGTCTCAAAAACTTCATTGCTGTGCATATGTTTTTTTTTTCCTGGCGTTTTGGTCACCCCTTGTGGTCTAGCATAGGTCATATGATACCTGAGAGAAAAAAAAGGACAGCCCACAAAAACACCTTAACCACAAACAATATCGTTCACACAGAAAGTCAAAAACGCTAGAAAAAATGCCCCCCCCCCCCCCCCCCAAGAAAAAAAAAACAGCAAATGCTTGGAAAAAAATACCAAAAACTTTGGCAGTGTCTCTGGTGTTTTTTATAGGCCTTAAAAATGCCACACAAAAAGGATGTGTGAGGGCACCCCTAATATCCAAGGTCCAATACCTGTACGTCCATGACACTGCATAGTTAATATGTAAAAAGTTAGTAACAAACTCAGTTATTCAGTCTCCTCTCTATCCATTAAGACAAGCCCAAAAGGTATCCAAATCTCAGTAGGCTGCAAATTTGATAATTTTAAAAATAAAATAATCTATTTATGTGCTAACCTGACTGCTTTAGCATTATTGTTCAATGTTTTAGATCGGGGGTAGGGAAATTTGGCCCTCCAGCTGTTGCAAAACTACAACTTCCATCATGCCTGGGCAGCCACTGCTTTCACTGGAGAGCCAAGGTTCCCTACCCCATAGTATTGTAACGGCTGTACTTTTTCAGGCAAGGACTTACATCACAAGGAGAAAAAAAAGAAAAAACATGGGTTGGGGAATGGGTTCCTATTTACTGTAGCTACTTTTTATTCTTCTATCATGAAAATACCTATATAAACAACATACATAGTTGTAGAATTTCTCTAATGTCTGCTGTAATTTGTTTACCAAGGAAGTAGGAATATTAAACTAGTTGTTCTATTTTGGCCAAGCCCTAAAAACATGGGTCTCCAATCTGCGGCCCTCCAGCTGTTGCGAAACCACAACTCCCATCATACCTGGACAGCTAAAGCTTTGGATTTGGCTGTCCAGGCATGATGGGAAATGTAGTTTTGCAACAGCTGGAGGGCCACAGTTTGGAGACCCATGCCTTAAAACAACGATTACAAGCTATTTATGATTATATAATAAATCTGGAGCATAAAGCTGTAATATTTTAACAAATGACATCTAAATGCTTACTCTGTCATTCGGTTATACAGAAACATGCCATGTCTGGTGCTTCAGAGTACGGATCCAGCACTTCTCTTAATTAGTACTGTCATATGGACTCTTTTTCTCATAAATCTTTTCTTCCCTCAATATGCACTGTCTATAACAAGATTGAATTTGTCAGAGAGAAAATTATGATAGGTACAAAAACAAATTAGTTCTTACAGACTAAAGTGTCACCGTCACTACAAAAAGCATCTGAAAAGTTTTGATTGGCGTTTAGACCCCCACCCATCTCAAGAATGAGCTTGGCTGAGCATTTTTATTCCTGGCTCCCTGCTCTCTCCATCTCACTGGAGTATAGCAAGGCTATGCAAGCCATCTCCTGCAACAAGATGAGGATAGCAGAAATCCAAGAAGTGAATGCTCAGCTAAGCACTTCTTCCAGCTCCTTCTGGCAACCGTTGGTGGTTTATACAATTACGCTTAGACACGAACCAATCAAAACGTTTGATGTCCCTCTATGAAATGTCAATTGTAGACAATTCAGCTAAAACAACAGTCCAGGCCTCGCCACAGACAGAAGCAGGCAAGGGGTATTTTAAAACTATAGTTGTTAGGGGTTGAACACTGTATATTAGCTACTTAACAAGTACAGGAGCAGGGACTTCTTTCTTTGACAGGGGTGTCTGCTCCTATACTAGATTTACCTGATGCGACCCTGCATCACACAATTTTTTTTTCTTTGTAAAATTCAGAATGAATCAGATTAGTTATTGATTTGCACATCCTGATTGATTACATGCTTCTAGAGATTCTACACCCCCACCCCGCTTATCTGAATTAACAACTGTCATTCCCCACTTAACCACAGCTTTTAAACTCCCTCTTGAAATTGGAAAATTCCCATTTTTTAAATATGCTTTAGTCACCCATTTCAAAAAGCCTCAAAAAGCTTCCCCTCCTATCCCCCCATCTCCCACTCATCCTTTAAAAAAAATGTACTCTGGCTGTTTAAGCGCTCACTACATCATATCTTATTATAATGCATGACCATGTTTTACAGACTGAACGTGTTAGCATGCAAGAGCCCAAAGCTTGATCTCTCCATCTCTGTAAAATTATCTTCCTCTTTTAAAATGAATCCTAATTTCTTAAAATTATACAAGACTCTGATCTGTCATTTTTCCTCAAATTTAACCCACTGTCAAATCCTGTTGTCACTTTCCTCTAAAAACATCTCACACCACTCCTTACCTTATTTATAATGCTGCTGAACCTCTAATCCTAGCCCATTTCTTGCCTCAATGACTGTAACTCACTACTTATTGTCATTCCACTAAACAGATTGGTGCCACTTCAGTCTATCATACACACAGCAGCAGGGATGATCTTTCTCTCCAGGGGTCATACTAATACCTCTTGTTTATTATGCTGGTTACCCGCTTCTTAAAAAATGTAATTCAGTTCTATCCTTCTAGTCTACTAAGCTCTTGTAACACCTGGAGTAGTGGATCCACTGGACCGTCACCAGCGATGGCACTAACCTCACCAGGGAGCGGAGTCTAAGGGGCCGCTGGTTTTCACCAGAGCCCGCCGCAAGGCGGGATGGACTTGCTGCGGCAGGCGACCCCCAGGTCGCTACCCCTGGCTTGGTTGCTGGTGTCGGCAGGCGAGGCGTGGCAGGAGATGGCACAGGCAATAGTCTGCAGATGAGAGAGCACGTGACTGGCTGGACACAGGAACAGATGGAGTGACAGGGAAACAGGAACCAGGAACAGGGACTAGGGACCGGGTAACGGATAGGACTCAGGAACAGGGACTGGGACCAGGTAACAGATAGGACTCAGGAACAACAGGGGGCTGGGCCAAACGCTATGGGAAGCATGTAGAGGCTCCAACACTAAGGACAGGGCATGCTGGGATTTATAGGGGAGTGATTGGGTGCAACTACCAATTAGGAGCGCACTGCCCCTTTAAATCTGAGACAGCCGGCGCGCGCGCGCCCTAGGAGGCGGGGACGCGCGCGCCGGCCGGCACAGCGGGAGACAGGAGCGTGGAGAGGTGAGGCGCCCCCCGGGGCCGAGGTGACAGCAGCGCCGGGTCCCCGACTATGGACACCGGCTGCTGCATAGGGCAGGTAGCGGTCGCGGCGGCGGCCCGGAACGCGGGACGCCGCCGCGGCCGTAACAGTACCCCCCCCCTTTGGCCTCCCCCTCTTTCTTGCCTGCAAATGGCACAGGAAGCCACAAAGTCTTTGACATCTTGGGATAGGCTGGGCCACCAGTAGTGGCGAGAGATCCGTTGGCCGGTCTTACGGACTCCCGGGTGCCCGGCCTCCAACGAGGAATGTCCCCAGTTCAAAATACCTCTTCGAAGCGCAGGGTGAACATGAGTCTTTCCGGGGGGTACTCTCTGAAGAGTGGAGGTGACGACTGGTACTAGGCGATCAGGCGGTATAACGTGGCAAGGGACCTTCTGTAAGTTCTTCCGGTGGTGAGAGGACACGACCTTAGTCTTGGGTACGGGGAGAGGGTACACCTCGGCAGAGAAGGCATCCGCCGAGTCTTGGTCTTCTGCCGGAAGGCCGGATAGAGGCTTGGCCGGGACAGGAAATGACAAAATACACTTGGTCTGAGGTGACTTGAGACACTGGTGGGAACAGTCCTGACCCCAACTGAGAATCTCCCCGGTTCTCCAGTCCAGCTGAGGGGCATGTTCTTGTAGCCACGGGAGTCCCAGGAGGACCGCGGGGGAAGAATGGGGCAGAACGTAGAAGGATATCTCTTCTTGATGTGAAGGACCCACCTGGAGGACTAAAGATGCGGTCTGGTAGTACACACGGTCGGTAAGAATTTCGCCCGTGACCGAGGAGATAGTCAGGGGCCTGGCTAGTCGGGTCACGGGTAGCCGCCATCTTTGGACCAATGTTGCCGCAATAAAACTGCCTGCTGAGCCAGAATCGAGGAAGGCAGTAGTCTGATGATTTTGTCCTGAGGGAGTCCGGATGGAAACAGGCATAGACAGACTTGGAATGGTGGCATTCGCACCTAGGGACACCTGTCCCACCGGACCTAGGTGCGAGCGTCCTCCGGATGTTTGGGGACGTAGGGAACATCCCAGCCGGAAGTGATCGGAACCACCGCAATAGAGACAGAGATTCTGCTCCAGGCGCCGGATTCTTTCATCAGGCGTCAGGTGAGCCCGTTCCACCTGCTTAGGAATCTCAGGAGAGGGCTGGGACATCGAAAGGTCAGGATTCTGGAAAACCGGCGCCAGCTGGGGGTGGCGACGGGAATGGGTTAGTAAATGTTCATGCCGAACCTCCTCCTCCCTCTCCGAAAAACGAGTATCAACTCGGGTGGCCAGTAGAATGAGTTCGTTCAGGGAGGTAGGCAGGTCTCGGGCAGCGAGCACGTCTCTCACTCGACTAGACAGGCCCTTCTTGAAGGTGGCCAACAGGGCGGCCTCGTTCCAGTCCAATTCAGCTGCCAGGGTGCGGAACTGGATGGCGTAGTCACCGACAGAGGAGCTGCCTTGAGAGAGGTTGAGGAGAGCAGTCTCGGCCGAAGAAGCACGGGCAGGTTCCTCAAAGACGGAGCGAAACTCGAATAGGAAGGCCCGGAGATTGGCAGCAACAGGATCATCACGGTCCCACAGTGGCGTGGCCCAGGCCAGGGCTCTACCCTCTAATAGGCTGATGATGAAAGCCACTTTAGAGCGCTCGGTGGAAAACTGACTACTCAAAAGTTCAATGTGCATGGTGCACTGAGTCAGGAATCCTCTGCACAACTTAGAGTCCCCAGAGTACTTGCTTGGGAGAGCCAGTCGGAGTGAAGAAGCAGCGTCAGGAGATGGTGTGCGCTGGGCAGTAGTCTGCTGCTGTAAGGCGGCAGTGAGTTGCTGGATCTGCTGTGACTGTTTCTGGATTTGTTGAGCCTGTTGCGCGACCACTCTGGCGACGTCACGGAGATCTGGCACCTCGCCGGGATCCATGGTTGGAGCCTACTGTAACACCTGGAGTAGTGGATCCACTGGACCGTCACCAGCGATGGCACTAACCTCACCAGGGAGCGGAGTCTAAGGGGCCGCTGGTTTTCACCAGAGCCCGCCGCAAGGCGGGATGGACTTGCTGCGGCAGGCGACCCCCAGGTCGCTACCCCTGGCTTGGTTGCTGGTGTCGGCAGGCGAGGCGTGGCAGGAGATGGCACAGGCAATAGTCTGCAGATGAGAGAGCACGTGACTGGCTGGACACAGGAACAGATGGAGTGACAGGGAAACAGGAACCAGGAACAGGGACTAGGGACCGGGTAACGGATAGGACTCAGGAACAGGGACTGGGACCAGGTAACAGATAGGACTCAGGAACAACAGGGGGCTGGGCCAAACGCTATGGGAAGCATGTAGAGGCTCCAACACTAAGGACAGGGCATGCTGGGATTTATAGGGGAGTGATTGGGTGCAACTACCAATTAGGAGCGCACTGCCCCTTTAAATCTGAGACAGCCGGCGCGCGCGCGCCCGAGGAGGCGGGGACGCGCGCGCCGGCCGGCACAGCGGGAGACAGGAGCGTGGAGAGGTGAGGCGCCCCCCGGGGCCGAGGTGACAGCAGCGCCGGGTCCCCGACTATGGACACCGGCTGCTGCATAGGGCAGGTAGCGGTCGCGGCGGCGGCCCGGAACGCGGGACGCCGCCGCGGCCGTAACAGCTCTACACCAAGCTGCATGGTCATACCCGCTCTCTCTGCTCTCATTTCCATCTTCCAACCCTCTCATGCTCTTTACTCATCCATGACGCAGGACTGTTATTTTTCCTTACTACAGCCTCAAACACTTGTCTGCAAGATTTCCCTCATGCAACTATTATGTGGAATTTGCTGGCCTGGAACACTGGGTAAATCTTTCTAGATAAAAGCATACTTTAAAAACTAGTTTTGGAGAGGCCTATGTCACATACTGTACAGTACAGTAACTTTAATCCATGGCTCAAACATCAACCTGACCAGGTTACATATATCTTAACTCCACCATGTTCTCAACCTTGTTGCATCATTCTGCACTTTGCACCCATGTTGGCTCAAGGCTTTATTGCACAAAGCGGTTATCGGCCAATATTGGCCCAGCAACGATCTGCTGCTGTCGCTCTGTGTAATAGGAGTCGCTATCTCCTATAGGCTCCCCGGACAATCTAAAAATTGTCAGGGGAGCCACCCCGCCGCTCCCTGTAGCAACCCCCCCCCCACCCCCCACCCGCACATACCCGCTTACTATTGGCGCATGTAATAGCAAACAAGCGTGTGCTGACCTGACAGGTCAACGCTTGCTTGCTCCAGCTGATCGCCCAGTGTAATAGGGGCTTCAGATATTTGCCAGGCATCTTACTAACTCATGGGATTGGCTACTAGATGAAATTACAATGATGTACCTACTGTGTGATTCCTCCTTGTATTTAGATTGCAATCTTTTGTCAATAAAGAACTCTAAACGATAGATGGATAGATAGATAGATAGATAGATAGATAGATAGATAGATAGATAGATAGATAGATAGATAGATAGATAGATTTTTTTTTGTTTCTGTGGAGCTATTTTAGCATTTAAAGATATGCTTTATAGGGTTGCCAGAGTCTATTACAGGCCAACACAAATCTTTGGTAGATTGCGTATATAACTTTAAGCCAACAGCGAAAATACTACACACATAACTATATACCCACAGTGACTATGCCATCCACATACATACAGTATATACCAGCAGTGATAAGCATATTTTTTAATTCACCTCTAGTGATGAGTGAACATCCCGATATTCGATTCGAAACCCGAACACTAACATAAAAAAAATACTGTCATTGGTTTAGTTCATGTACGCCGAACATTCACTCATCACTCATCACTATTCATCTCCACCATCCATTTTCAAATGCAGCAAGCAACCCTCCATAGTTCCTTTAGTGGTGGTAACATTCCCTTACAAGAGCATTTTCAGTGGCTCTGTAGTGGTAGAGTCCCCTAATGGCAATGATTAAACCTTCTGTGGGACAAAGCAGAGATCCCCAAACAGGAACTATAACCCCTCCTGCTCTTTGCTTTTATGGCCAGTAACCTACCAAAGGTTTTTACTACCATTCTGCCTCAGAATCCTGTGGTTTTGAGTAGTGATGAGCGAACCGAACAGATACGAACCAGATTCGTTACGAACTTTGCAAAAAGTTCGGTTTGGCACCAAACCGAACTTTGAGAAAGTTCATTACGAATCTGGTTAAAATAACAACGACGACGCAAAATTGTACTTGTTTCACAGAATAGACCAAGATACAAGGGATTATTACTCTTATAATGCCTTGTATCATGGTTTTCTGTGAATATCAAGATGTGTGCCGTCACCCCTATTAGGGTCAGACCTTAAATTAGTCTCCTCAGATATACCTGTGTGCTGCCTAATCAAAAATGTAATGTGACAGCTGTCTGTGAGTATTAACCAAGACACATGAAAGCAACTTCAGTATTCAAGCTTATCAAATTTATTAAGGGAAAATCTCAGTTCATATCTTTACAATAAAGGTTCAAAAAATAAGAGAACCCCATTTAGCCGCAACAAAAAAACTGTCCAGAAAAAGTCCCATCACTGTCCGAAAAAAAAAAAAAAAAAAGTCTCATCAGCTGTCCCATCACTGCACAGTTCTGAAGGAAAATGTTGGCGACTCATTGGGATTCTTGGTGTCCAAGACCGTGCACCCCAGTGCTGATGTCTGTTCCATTAATTATGGGCAAGGGCAGTACATGTCTGTTACTGCCCATTGGGTCAACATTCCCCAGAAGACCACCAGAAAGTTAGCCCATTCTTGCAACTGTCACCTCCCTGGTGCTTTAGGGGGCCAGTTCTGCAAAATTTCTGCCTCCACCAGCTTGCAACCATCCACCACTTTGACTGCAGTCCAACCTGCCCCAGTGTCTTACCAACTATGTCAGGCCCGGCACTCTCAGGCTGTCCTCCCTTTTGTGAGCCTGGGTGAACGGAGCCACAGTGGGCAGGAGCTCCTCCGGACCATCAGGGAGGAGAAGGAGATATATGAATGGCTGACCCCAGGTCAACTAACGGTGGAAAGTGTTGTACCCCACAAAGGGAGCCAGCAGGGAGGGCAGAGTCATACACCTTGTATGGCACATGTGATAAACCTCATAGTACACAGGTTTCTTCGAACATGTCCTGCCAATTGTTGATTCCTTTTGAGGACGCGACTCTGTTTGTGATCAGGCATGACTATGGGATCAACGACATCATCCCACTCGTTCGTGTTCTTGAAACTGCGGTGAACAACATCATCAGTGAGGATTACCAGGCCACCACTCCTAGGCTGCATATCCTCCTCCTCCGTGAATTGTCTGTTCTCAACCATACTGGCCTGGGTGCAATCAGGTACTGCCTCCTCCTCCTCCTCCTCCTCAAATAGTCTGTTCTCAATCATACTGGGCTGGGTGCAATCAAGTGGTGCCGCCTCCTCCTATAGTCTATTTTCAACCATACCGGGCTGGGTGCAATCAAGTGCTACTGCCTCCTCCTCCTCCATCAATTGTCTGTTCTCAACCACACTGGGTCCAATACAGTACTAGAACTGCTGCTGCTTCCACTGTCAAATGTCTGTTTTCCACCCTACTGGGTCCAAGGAACTTTGTGTCCTGTGTCCCGTGTAATCACTTACACCTTGGCTAATTTTGTTCCACTATTTTTGCACGTTGTTTTTTTCCACTTTTTTCATTGTATTAGCAACTGCAACTTAACGAAACTATACCCTATCAGACTCCCACTACTGTAGCTGCAATTATTCAGCCGTTATAGCAAGGTTCTTTTTCGTCCGCATCCGAACTTCACGAATCGCCGAATCGAACCGAACTTTTCAAAAGTTCGCTCATCCCTAGTTTTGAGCTTCTTGAAGGAGTTGGGCTGTGGGATGTCAAGAAGCAGCAATATCAAACATTCACTGAAAGCTAGGGAAACACACATTGCTGCAGAGGTTGGCCACCAGTCAGGTTAAGTACTTCATACAAAACTAAACTAAACTTTTTATACTCCATAGCATATCTGGTTAGCAAGAGTGGGTGGGATAGAAAGGTCAGCATCCTTCCCACTGGATGACACGAACAAGTGGCAAAGTAATGCTAGGTTCACACTACATTTTTGCAATCCGTTTTTTTCATCTGTTTTTTGCAAAAAATAAAACTGATTAAAAAAGGGATGCATTTGTGTGAATTGTGCTGACACTACTTTTGTGTCCGTTAAAAAAAAATGGATCCGTTTTGATCAGTTTTTTTTTTTTTTTTTTTTTACAATCGAAGTCAATGGAAAAAACGGATCAAAACGGATGCACACAAATGCATCCGTTTTTTTTTCCATCCATTTTACATCCGTTTTTTGCAAAAAATGGATGAAAAAAAAAACAGATTGCAAAAACGCAGTGTGAGCCTAACCTAAGTGAGTCAGCCCTGTAATTTTTAAGTTTCACTGACTTAAAGGAAATGTGTTGCCTAGATTTTCTTTGATTGAATACAGTCAAATACTAAACCTTCTTCTTTTTTTCAATTTTTCTATTGTTATAGAGGCTGCCATCTTACCTGAGCTGTTTTTAACAGCCTTTATTGACATGCTTTACAGCAAGCCTCATGGACATAAACAACAATATTCAGAGTCTGTCCCCTTGAGATGAATGTGAAGCATTACTGACCGTACTCTGTGACCTTTGAAGACGGAGAGCTGCTATTCTCTTGCTATCTATCTACTGGTGTCACATGATGCTGTAATGCTGTACAGATCACTTTACAGCAGCCTCCTTTTATCAACACAGACAGAACAAAAAGTCTCAGATTAGTTTTAGCCCCAGTGGGAAAAATTAAATCTGCAAGATCTCAAGATTATTTTATATTATAGTTAAAAAAATGGAAAATCACCAAGACATTTTCTGATGACACATTCCCCCTCAACTAAAAATGCATAGTAGAAGTTTCCTCCCTTTCTTAGACTTGTGAATCTGGCACCTTAGGGGAGATGCTTATCTGGTCTTATGGCAGATATGGCCTTGGGGAAATGTGCAGCCGATAGGCAGATCATTTTATGCCAGAACTGAGTAATCAGCCCACAAACAAACAAGTAATTGCTTGTTCAAAAGCTGAACATTGGTCCTATTACACGAGACAATTATCTGTCTAATTTCACAGATAATAGGCCCTTTTAGTCTCATTGTGCATGGTTTAGCTTTTTCTTTATTCTGTTACAAATTAACAAAGTTTACTTTGCTGTTCTGTTCTGACGCACTGTTTACTTAATGTAGGCAGTGTGTATTCAATGAGAAAGCATTCCTAAGATAGGACAGTGATAAGGAAGAGGGAGAAGGAGAAATGCTAGAGGACAAAACAAACTTTAGTACAACATAAGTGTAAAACAAGAGTTTGCATGGTAAATGTAAAACAAATCTCTCACAAACAATAATTAAGGTGTCATTTAATAGAACTGTGGCCACTAAATACACTGGACTCATTGAACGAGCAATCAATAGTGCCAAGATAAACATGTTATATAAGAATTTAATGTGTCATATGGAATGTGATCTCAACAAGGCAAGTCTGATAATGACCACTCATAGTTTCCATATGATAACATATCCTTCTGAGAGTTCAAAGGTAGAATTTTTCATACAGTGTAGTGACATATTATGGCAGACTGATTTATGTGATCTCAACCTTCACAAAGCCGAAGGAGGAAAAAATGGCAATGGTTTTTAGGCTCCATATTGTTATTTTTAATTCTTTTTACCACAGTTTAAGTGTAATTACGATAAACATTAAAATGTTACGATAATAATTACTGCCAGGAAAAAATGGATACAGCCTACGGCCATGTTCACACGACATAAGTAAAGTATTAATCACGGCCGTTGTTGATGATTTTCAACACGGCTGTGATTAATACTTAAGTTACATTGTGCTGCAGCTAGAGTGAATCCCGGCCAGAGTGTATACCCATAGTATACACTCTGGCCGGGATCGCTGGCGGCCACGCAAAAAGATGACATGTGATGTCAGTTTTCTGCGGCCGATCTTCGTTGAAAAGCTGCTGCAGAGAACCTGTCAGTTTACACAATGGAGCGTGCGGCTCCGTCCGCACTCTCCATTTTGTGCAGCGGGGACTTCGGATGCGGGCGCACACTGAAGCGCCATCATCCGAATTCATTAGAAGGACAGATCATCCGGCCAATACTGTAGTACCAGCCCGGATGATTTTCAGCACCACCGGCCGTTCTGTGATATGGCCGGGTCACAGAACAGCCAGTGTTTTACATAGTGTGCACATGGCCTAAGGCTGTATCCATGTTTGCTGGGTTCACATTGCATTTTTGCTGTCCGTTTAACATATACGTTTAATGAAAAGAAAGAATCCATTCTTTCAATGACTTCCATTATATAAAAATTTTTTTTTTTTTTTTCCCACTTTTCTTTTTTTACAGTAAACAAAAATGTGGTTGACTCAAGTGTATCCATACACATGATTATTGCAATTGGGTGATATAAACACTACTCAGATCACCAGAAAATGACATGCTTGCCTGACTTTCTGTAAACTATGGGATTACATCACCACCAATCAGATTCATCCTGGCAACTCTGATCCTTTCCCTCTCTATTCTACACTGCTTTTTTCTGTAAGTTCCTTTATACCAGGGATGGGAACCTTCGGCCCGGGTCATGCCTGGGTAGCCAAAGCTAAAGCTGCTGAAGAGATCATTTCTGCTTTATCTACAGGATGGACGTAAACAAATGCTTTGGTATGGTTTCCAAAGGCATCCGTACTCTTCAGGATCCAAGAAAAGCTTACTCCAACAGAAAATGAACAGTACTTTACCAATAAAAAAAGTTTCCGACCACTTTCTTCTGGACTCAGCTTTACTTGGATCGTGAAGGGTATGAACACCTTTGGAAGCCATCCATTTACTTTCATCCTGCTAATCTACTGGTGCTAGGAAGGTATTCCAGAGGGTGGCAGCAGTTACCCATCCAGTTTCACGCTGATCTAACAGCACTTGCGAGCATCCCTGCTTTAGTTTCTATATTCTATTTCTCCTTTATCTAAGAGACCAGGAGTGCAGTGATATAGTAGGCGAGCCCATACACTGATTAGCTGCTTAGCTTGTCTGATCTGTGTGACGATTCTCTGACAAGGAGAATCCCCTCACAAGGAGACAGGCTGAAACTGTACCTCATAAGATACAGGTTAGGAGAGGGTTAGGAGAAAAGTTTTTATGTCATTGATCTATCATTAGCAGTACTTAACTGTCGACAAGGTATACACTTGAGCCAATACTTTCTTTTTTATCAAAAGCCTATGCTGTGCTTTATAAGCAAAAGATTTTTTTTTTTTAATCCAGAAGTGCAGTGCTTTTTTTTTTTTTTTTTAAATCAAGAAAGTGTCAACATTTTAGTGCAAGTTCATGGAATAGAAAGCAAGGAGGATAGTCAGGGAAAAACAGTGCATTTAATCCAGGTAAAGCACAGAGTCTATTTCATTTGTTAGAATAATCCCCGCTTTGTATTTCTAAAGCTTTCTGACTACAACTAAAGTGATATCATGCCTTTATAGACATTTTTGTACCTTTCAACAATGTCCATTTGTTCAACACCCACAGAGAGTACAAACAGCATACAATTAGCCTTTTCTGCAGAATTGTCACCTTGACAAATGACCAAAACACAACTACCAATGCCTTGTCAAGCTATGTAGGAACAGTGAGCAAAGCAGTATATTTTTAAATCTAGGGGTTTTGTTCACGTTTGACTCAGCGGGTCATATACTTTACAAGCTTGCTCTTTTCAGTATCAGTGTTCTTTATTCTCGTTTAATGTTCTTGTCACTTACTGTGATCTTCCTTAAGTGAAAGACTTGCTCTAAAACATCTTTTAAACTCTTATTAAAGTAAAGCATTTCAGTTGATTTTACAATACAGAAGCCAGCTGCTGATTGAAGTAAAATTAAAAAGAAATATTCAGTGGGAAAAAAGTATTTATTAAACTGATGATTTCGCAAGTTTTCCCACCTACAAAGAATGGAGAAGTTTATAATTTTTATCATAGGTACACTTCAACTGTAAAAGAATCTATTTAAAAAATATATATACCGAAATCACATTGTTTGATTTTTTTTTTATTATACATTTTATTGCATGAAAAGTATTTGATACAACAGAAGAACAGAACTCTATACAGATCTTTATAAAATTCTTTCAGGTTTCGGGGCTATATATGAGATTCACCAAAGTTTTCTATTGGGTTCAGGTCTGGAGACTGGCTAGGCTACTCCAGGCTCATGAAATGCTTCTTACAGAATTTCTCCTTAGTTGCCCTGGCTGTGTGTTTCGGGTCATTGTCATGCTGGAATAACCAACCACAACAAATCTAAAATGCTCTTGCTGAATGTAGGAGGCCAAAATCTTGCAATACATGTCCCCATTCATCCTCCCTTTAATACAGTGCAGTCATCCTGTCCCCCAAGCACCCCCAAAATATGACGTTTCCACCCCCATGCATTACGGTTGGAGCAGTGTTCTTGAGGTTGTACTCATCCTTTTTCTTCCTTCAAACATTGCAAGTGGAGTTGATACTTAAAAGTTCTATTATGGTCTCACCTGAGCACATGACCTTCTTCCATGCCTCCTCTGTATCATCAAGATGGTCATTGGCAAACTTCAAATGGGCCTCGACATGTGCTGGCATGAGGAGAGTTACCTTGTGAACCCTGCACGATTTTAATCCATGACGGCGTAATTTTTGAGACTGTGGTCCTGCTCTCTTCAGGCCATTGAATAATAATAATAATAATAATAATAATAATATTTATTTGTATAGCGCCAACAGATTCTGCAGCGCTTTTTTAAATATATAAATACATTACAGGTTATATAATAAATTATACAATGAATAAATTAAAATACAGAATTAGAGACCTGCTCTCAAGAGCGTACAGACTAGGATGACTGGGAGTAACACGAGAGGCAACAAGTGCTTTATCTGTCAATGTTCCAGTCATTGTACATAGAATCTCTAAGTGCCTGTAGGTGACTGGGCAAGCCAGTCACAAGCCATTTTCTGAACTCAGATAACAAGGACAGTGTAAATAGCACCGAAGAGGTTATAGAGAGGATGGAGAAGGGATAGCAGAGGGAGACAAGATTACGAAATGTTATAAGCACGCTTGAAGAGATGAGTCTTCAGGGCACGCTTGAAACTGGGGATGTTGGAAATAAGTCTTTGGGTAGGGAGTTCCAGAAAACTGGTGCAACACGAGAGAAGTCTTGGAGTCTTGAAGTCTTGAAGAGGTCCTCTCATGTAGTTCCGGACTGATTCTTGACTTTTTTCAACACTATCCTTACCCAAAACTTGAGATCTTGCATGGAACCCCAGAATGAGGAAGACTGACAGTCATCTTGTGTTTCTTCTGTTTTCTAATAATTGTACTAACAGCTGTTCACTTCACATCAAGCTGCTTGCCTATTGTCCTGTAGCCAATCACAATCTTGGGCAGGTCTACAATTTTTTCCCGGTGTCCTTAGACATTTTTTTTTTTTTTTAATACAAATAACTTGTAACAAGCAAAATTGTCAGTGTATCAAATACTTATTTTCCCCACTATATGTGTCACTTTATGTCCAAAACCTGAAGGGTTTTTTAGGTGTTTCAAGTGAATAACACCTGAGCTGCAGTTACACATCACAAACATTACAACTGCTACTCAGTACAAACTCTGTAATGTGGACCCTGTTAATCAGTGACTAATCTTGCAGATAGCCCATCAGACCATTTTACAAACAGAACTCCTTTAACCCCTTAACAACGTATGACGAATGTACCCGTCATGTGGCCGTTAAGGGTAAACAGAGAGGGCTTCCCAGCGTAAGCCCTCTCTGTAGCCTGCAGTCCCCGGTTGCTATTTGCAGCTGGGGATTGCGGGTATTAGCCAGCGCGACAGAGGGGAGATCCCTTCTACTAAGCTGGCCGGGGCTCAGCGTCGGAATGACGCTGACCTCAGCTCGGCAATCAGTGCATCTGGTTTTCTGTAGACCAGAATAATAGAGCACTGATCTGATGGATCAGTGCTCTATTATATACACAGCATTGTTCTCAATGAGAGATCAGTGCTGTGTACATAGAAGTTCCCCAGAGGACTTATTGCTGTATGTAAAAAAAATAAAGTTTATTATTAATAACCCCCCCCCCAATAAAAGTTTAAATCACCCCCCTTATATATAAAAATAAATAAACATGTTTGGTATCGCCACGCACATAATCACCCAAACTATTAAACTATCACATTCCTAATATTGCATAGTAAACGGTGTAAGCACAAAAACCCACCAAAGTGCAAAATTGCACATTTTTGTTCACATCAAATCTAGAAAAAATGTAATAAAAAGCCACCAAAAAGTCACATATATACAAAAAAGGTACCAAAAGAAAGAACAAATCGTGGTGCAAAAAATGACACCTCGCATAGCCCCATAGACCAAACAATAAAAGGATAAGCAATGTTAAACACATTTTGTTCTTTTTAAAGGTTTTAATTTTTTAAAAGCCATCAAATAAAATAAAAGTCATGCAAGTTACATATTGTTGTAATCATACTGACTTGAGGAACATATATAACATGTCAGTTTTACCATAGGGCGAACAGCGTAAACACGAAACCCCTCAAAATAAAAGGAATTGCACCTTTTTTTCCAATTTCACTGCACATATAATTTTTTCTGGTTTCACAGCATATTTTATTGAAAAATTAAGTCTGTAATTGCAAAGTATAATTGGTGTCGCAAAAACTAAGGGCTCATGTGGGTCTGTAGGGGAAAAAATGTAAGCGCAGTGGCCTTTTAAACATGAGGAGGAAAAAATTAAAGCACAAAAATGAAAACTGGCTCCCTCCTTAAAGGGTTAAGGAAGACCTAAATTAGTTCATTCACTCACCTGTGTAACAGATTCTTAGACAACTTTCTCTAGGTATTTTTATTTTTTATTTATTTATTCATATTTTTCTCTCCTTTGCTTTTACAGCTATGTTTGTTTCTGCCCTGAATATTTACATGCTTTTCTTCCACTTCCTACTTCCTCTACTATCATACTCAGCATTTCCAGGCTCTAGTCTCCATCCTATGATATTCCCTGTACTATCCTCTCCCATCAACTCTACATATAGACCTCTGTAGGCCTACAATCCCCACCAGGAATACAGTGCTGGTCAAAAGGATTGGTACCCTCTGCAATTCTGTCAGAAAATACTCAATTTCTTCCTGAAAATGATTGCAATCACAAATGCTTTGGTAATAATATTTTTATTTATTTTGATTGCAATGAAAAAACACAAAAGAAAAAAAAACAAAAAAAAAACAAAAACAAATCATTGATAGTTTTACACAGGCACCCTTAGCCTGATACTTGATAGCACAACCTTTAGACAAAATAACTGCAAACAACCGCTTCCAGTAACCATCAATGAGTTTCTTACAATGCTCTGCTGGAATTTTAGACCTTTCTTCTTTGTCAAATTGCTCCAGGTCCCTGAGATTTGAAGGGTGCCTTCTTCAAACTGCCATTTTGAGATCTCTCCACAGGTGTTCTATGGGATTTAGGTCTAGACCCATTGCTGGCCACTTTAGAAGTCTCCAGAGTTTTCTCTCAAACTATTTTCTAGTGCTTTTTTAAGTGTGTTTTGGGTCATTGTCCTGCTGAAAGACCCATGACCCTGAGGGAGACCCAGCTTTCTCACACTGGGCCATACATTATGCTGCAAAATTTGTTGGTAGTCTTCAGATTTCATATTGCCATGCACATGGTCACGCAGTCCAGTGCCAGAGGCAGCAAAGCAACCCCAAAACATCAGGGGACCTCCACCATGTTTGACTGTAGGGACCGTGTTTTTTTCTTTGAAGGCCTCTTTTTTTTCCTGTAAACTCTATGTTGATGCCTTTTCCCAAAAAGCTCTACTTTTGGGAACATTCTTCCAAAAAGTTTTTGGCTTTCTCAGGTAAGTTTTGGCAAACTCCAGCCTGGCTGTTTTATGTCTCTGGGTCAGAAGTGGGGTCTTCCTGGGTATCCTACCATAGAGTCCCTTTTTATTCAGACGGCGACGGATAGTAGGGGTTGGCACTGTTGTACCCTCGGACTGCAGGGCAGCTAGAACTTGTTTGGATGTTAGTCGAGGTTCTTTAGCTACCATCCGCACAATCTTTCGTTAAAATCTCTCGTCAATTTTTATTTTCCGTCCACATCTAGCGAGGTTAGCCACAGTGCCATGGGCTTTAAACTTCTTGATGACACTGCGCACGGTAGACACAGGAACATTCAGGTCTTTGGAAATGGACTTGTAGCCTTGAGATTGCTCATGCTTCCTCACAATTTGGCTTCTCAAGTCCTCAGACAGTTCTTTGGTCTTCTTTCTTTTCTCCATGCTCATTGTGGTACACACAAGGACACAGGACAGAGGTTGAGTCAACTTTAATCCATTTCAACTGGCTGCAAGTGTGATTTAGTTATTGCCACCACCTGTTATGTGCCACAGGTAAGTTACAGGTGCTGTTAATTACACAAATTAGAGAAGCACCGCATGATTTTTCTAAGAATGCCAATACTTTTGTCCACCCCCTTTTTATGTTTGCTGTGGAATTATATCCAATTGGCTTTTTGCCAATTCTTCTGTGGTTTTCAATTGAAGGCAAATTAAATGAAGAGATTAATACCAAAGTATTTGTGATTGCAATCTTTTTCTGAAAGAAATTGAGTATTATCTGACAGAATTGCAGGGGTGCCAATACTTTTGGCCATTACTGTACATACACACTTTAGATGGTGACTTCTCTGTAATTCTGAAGCACTGTACAGCCTCCTAGCAAGCACTACTGACTTAAGCTAAAGTCCCCAGTAGCCCTGTAAAGGGGGTGGAGGCAACCTATGGGTGAACCTGTATTCAGTGTCCTGGGTCAGGGCTTAGATTACTTGTGATTCTTTTAAAAGTCGTGTTGAGCGGACTTGCCAGACTGTTTGGTTTGGCAACATTCTCCAAACCTGAACACTTAGTAATTGACTCCCAGTGACTGAAGAAGTTGGATGCTGCTAGATATTAGAGAATTTGCTCACTTCAGCATGCTCACAGATCTTTGAAGCAAAGTTTGAGTTCGCACTAACTGAACCTTAAATGAACCACATGAAAACAGCTAAATGGTTACAGGCATTTAGTTGTTTCAGTGTGGTTCGACCAGTTCACTTACCTGTACATGCTCCATCGGTTTCCCCTGCTGATTGCAGCCACATACTTTTCCTGACTGAGATGAGAGTGACAGCGCGCTCAGCCAATCACTGGCGGTGGTGCTGTCAGGAAGCCACCTTGGGAGTGACAGCTTGCTCAGCCAGTCACTTACTGAGACTGCAGCACTGCCAGTGATTGACTGAGCAGACTGTCACTCTTGTCTTAGGAGTGACAGCCTGCTCAGCCAATCACTGACTGAGACAGTGCCACGACCAATGATTGGCTGAGTGAGCTGTCACTCTTGTCTTGGTAGTGACAGCCAATCATTGCTTTTTTTTCTATGTGTTTTAAATTGTGAGGCCTCTATCTTTACAGTTACAAAGTTTGCAAAGTTCACAATGAGTCCTGGTTTGTGAAGGTAGGTTTACTTGTCTCTAGATGCTGCCCTAGGGCTGCCAAGAAAACATGGATACAGCCTATGGACTCCCTAGGATGGCTTCCAACTTCTCCAGCCACCACGAGTCAAATGCAGAGTGTTCAGGTTTAGAGAATGTTGCTAAACCTTAGCAGTAACTAGAGGGAATGGTGATATTTAGTATTTACAAGCAGAGTACGGAAAAGCCTCTCTCCATAATATAGACAGAGGCAGCACTAAACTATATTACTGAGCTATTTGTTAACACACATTTCACATTACTCCAATCCAGGCATTTTGTTTTATGTACACACAACACACAGAGCCTTACGTAGGCCCAGTCTAAGATACAGTATGCTTCCTTATAGAAGCTGTTAGAGGGCATGTTCCACCTAAATTTTTCTGACTGTAATTTTTTTATTTGTCTCTTTATATATTGTTGCTGCTATCTTGCCTGGGCTGTTTTTAACAGCATTTAGTGACATGCTTTACAGAAGACTCATGGACATAGACACCAATAGACAGGGCCTGTCCCCTTGAGATGAATGTGAAATATCACTGAGCATGTTCTGTAACCTTTTAGGAGGTCATTTCATAGGTACAGTGTCCATATTAGGATATAGTCAGAAGTCAGAAGAAAGAATCATTTTTAACACAAGTCTGACACCTGACCCCTGATTAGGACATAGTCAGAAGTCAAAGTCAAGAATCATTTTGATTCTTGATACTGATAATCCAAGTATTGAACACTGACTTCTGATAACTGACTTTGACCATTGACTTTGACTATTGACCACATAATTTGACAACTGATTTCTGACTACTGACTTTTGCCTACTGACTTTGACTACTGATTTTGTCTACTAGCTTCTGACCATTGACACCTGACAACTGACTTTTAACTCCCTGAAGCTTCCATGTGCAGGGCTGTTTTTACTGCCATTTCAGACTGGGGACGGCACGGGCATCAGTTGCAGTGATTGCTGGGAGGCTTCAGGGCTCCACACATTCAGTCAGTGCTTCTGCTCCAGGTCAGCAATAGATCAGCTATTTGCAAAACATAAACAAATATAATGTTTCAAAACTAAGTGTCACGGCCGCGGCGGCATCCCGTGTTTCGGGCCGCCGCCGCAACCTCCTCCTGCCCCATGCAGCTGCCGGGGTCCTTGTGCAGGGACCCGGCGCTGCTGCTAGTTCGGCCCCTGGGGGCGCCTCACCTTCCTCCGCTCCTGTCTCTCACTGTGCCGGCCGGCGCGCGCGTCCCCGCCTCCTAGGGCGTGTGGGCGCCGGCTGTCTCAGATTTAAAGGGGCAGTGCGCTTCTAATTGGTCCACATGTCAATCACTCCCCTATAAGTTCCAGCTCTGCCCCCTTCCAGGTGTTGGAGCCTCTACATGCTTCCCATAGCGTTTGGCCCAGCTCCCTGTTGTTCCTGATTCCTGTCCGCTACCTGGTCCCTAGCCCTTGTTCCTGATTCCTGTCCGCTACCTGGTCCCTAGTCCTTGTCCCTGGTTCCTGCTCCTCTGTTACACTATTGCTCCGGTGTTCAGCCTGTCACCTGCGGTTACGCCTACAGACCTCTGCTATCACCATCTCCTGCCTACTGCTCCTGCCACGCCTCGCCTGCCGTCACTAGCAACCAAGCCAGGGGTAGCGACCTGGGAGTCGCCTGCCGCAGCAAGTCCATCCCGCCTTGCGGCGGGCTCTGGTGAAAACCAGCGGCCCCTTAGACTCCGCTCCCTGGTGAGGTTAGTGCCATCGCTATTGACGGTCCAGTGGATCCACTACTCCAGGCATTACACTAAGCTCTGTATGCAATGAACAAGTCAGACAGGACTTCTCACTTATGACAAGTCAAAGATCAGATATGACTACTGCAAGCTAGGGGCTGCCTAGCAATTTAAGTGAAAGTGAAACTCAAACTGAATAGGGACTTGTAATACCTAACTACTGACATTTCAGAGATCAGATATCACACATTATTTGATCAGAAGTCAAGTATAAGTAGTCAGGAGTCAAAAGTCCGTTATCAGGTGTCAATGGTCAGAAGTCAGTAGTTA
Source organism: Dendropsophus ebraccatus (assembly GCF_027789765.1). Taxonomy (NCBI): domain Eukaryota; kingdom Metazoa; phylum Chordata; class Amphibia; order Anura; family Hylidae; genus Dendropsophus; species Dendropsophus ebraccatus. The sequence continues at coordinate 57,439,152 of NC_091454.1, read as the reverse complement.
GAAGTCAGTAGTCATTAGACAGAAGTCAATAGTCAAAGTCAGAAGTCAAAGTCAGTAGTCAGAAGTCAGTAGTCAAAGTCAGTTATCAGAAATTAGTTGTCAATACTCAGTATGAGAGTCAAGTGTCAAACTTGTGTCAAAATGATTCTTGACTTTGGCTTCTGACTATGTCCTAATCAGGGGTCAGGTGTCAGACTTGTGTCAAAATGATTCTTCACTTCTGATTATGTCTTAATATGGACACTGTTCATAGGGAGCTGCTATTGTCTCCTCTATCTACTGGTTCACATGTCCTTGCAATGCTGTGCAGGGAACTTTAAAGCAGTCTCCTCTTATCTAGACAGACAGAATAGGAAGTCTAAGCTTAGTTTTAGGCTCCAGTGGTAAGAAGATGTCAGGATTATTTTGTAATATAAATAGAAAACTGGAAAATTAAAAAAAAGTTACCAAAACTTCTTAAAAATATGTATAACATAAAATCATTTTTAAAACAATAAGTCATTTACTGATGACACATATTCCCTTTAAGATTTGAAAGGATTTTTCCCTTAATAAACTCATGCTGATGCTGTGTTATAAGGTTAATTCCATTAGGATATTTCAGATTAACATTTCTTAGAAAACTGTCAATAATTTATCTACTAAAGAGATTACACTTACAGGCTTATAGTTTCCAGGTTCACATTTTGACCCCTTTTTAATGTTGGCAGCACATTTAGTTTGCACCAGTCCTGTTGAACAGAACCTGTCTACAGAATCCTCAAATAAAAAAAATGAGGATCTGTCTTTTACAGTGTTTAATTCCTGTTAAACTTAGATAAATGGCACCAGGAGAGAGTGATTTGGCTATTTTAGTGTTATTAAGGCAGTGCTGTAATTCTTTTGGCCCTATTCCACGGGTCGTCATAGAGGAGCAAACGAGCGCTGTCAGCGCTTGTTTGCTCCTCGTTCCTCGCTCGCTGCCGCCACAATTCAACGCAGCTGCAGCGAGTGAATGAGTGCGGGAGGGGTGGCGGGGAGCTGCCGGGGGGGGGGGGCTGCCCGAGTGATCGCTGATCGTCCGGGCAGCCCATGGGATATAGCAGAGTCTGCTGCCAACGCTCCTGTTCAACGGAGCGACGGCAGCAGATTGTTGTTATATCAGTCACTTGTTTTTCAACATGTTGAAAAACAAGCGACTGCAACGATCAGCCGACATGAACTATTCCACGGGACGACTATCATCCGTAGCGGACGATATCGGCCCGAATACAGACTATAATCGTTCCGTGGAATAGGGCCTTTACTAGATCAAGCAAATAACATTTAATGGGGAATTTATCTATATCATGAAAATCAAAGTCTGTCTGTCTGTCTGTCCTTCTGTCTGTCTGTCTGTCTGTCTTCTATAGACTTCCAAACGCCTGAACTGTTTGACCCCAAATTTGGCACACAGATACATTGGGTGCCCGGGAAGGTTATTGCGAAGGTCCCGTCCCCGCCAGATGTACAGGAGGGGAGGGGGAGGGGAAAGAGAGGCGCCCCATAGAGATGAATGGGAAAATCTCCTCACTGCAAACACAGGTGATATAATTAGCTGCAGCAGACACGGCAGTTGGAGCCTTAGCAACCAATAGGATTACTGCTTTCATTTTCACAGGGAGCAATGGTTGCTAGGGAAGCTGCCTCACAACATCCGCAGTAATAACTGGTAGACCCCATACTCCATCTATACAGTACATGTATATACAGGAGCCCCTACTCCAACTATACAGTACATGTATATACAGGGCACAACAGGTATACCAAACTGTGACTGGGTAACACTGCTACACCAGACCTGACCAATACCGCCATACTGTGCTGGATAACACTGTCATACCAGACCTGACCAATACCGCCATACTGTGACTGGATAACACTGCCAGACCTGACCAATACCGCCATACTGTGACTGGATAACACCTCCATACCAGACCTGACCAATACCGCCATACTGTGACTGGATAACACTGCCAGACCTGACCAATGCCACCATAATGTGACTGGATAACACCTCCATACCAGACCTGACCAATACCGCCATACTGTGACTGGATAACACCTCCATACCAGACCTGACCAATACCGCCATACTGTGACTGGGTAACACTGCCACACCAGACCTGACCAATACCGCCATACTGTAACTGGATAACACTGCCACACCAGACCTGACCAATACCGCCACACTGTGACTGGATAACACTGCTATACCAGACCTGATACCAACATACTGTGACTGGATAACACTGCCATACCAGACCTGAACAATACCGCCATACTGTGACTGGATAACACTGCCACACCAGACCTGACCAATACCACCATACTGTGACTGGATAACACTGTCATACCAGACCTGACCAATATCGCCATACTGTGACTGGATAACACTGCCATACCAGACCTGACCAATACCGCTATACTGTGCTGGATAACACTGTCATACCAGACCTCACCAATACCGCCATACTGTGACTGGATAACACTGCCATACCAGACCTGACCAATACCGGCAAAATGTGACTGGGTAACACCGCCACACCAGTCGTGACCAATACCACTATACTGTGACTGGATAACACCATCATATCAGACCTGACCAATACTGCCATACTGTGACTGGATAACACCGCTATACCAGACCTGACCAATACCACCATACTGTGGCTGGATAACACCCCCATACCAGACATGACCAATACCGACACACTGTGACTGAATAACACTGCCATACGGGTAAATACAACCCTGCAGGTATACAGGACACTACAGGTATACAGGACCCCAAAACTATACACTACAAGTGCACGGGACCTCCACAAAACTATATACTACAGGTATACAGGACCCCAAACTTTACACTACAGGTATACAGGACCCCAAAACTATATACTACAGGTATACAGGACCTCCACCAACTATATACTTCAGATATACAGGAACTCCACCAACTATATACTACAGGTATATAGGACCCAAACTATACACTACAGGTATACAGGACCTCAAAACCATACACTACAGGTATACAGGACCTACACCAACTCTATAATACAGGTATACAGCACCTTCACCAACTCTATACTACAAGTATACAGGACCCCAAATATACTTCAAGTATACAGGACCCCAAATATACTACAGGTATACAGGAACTCCACCAGCTATATACTACAGGTATATAGGACCCCAAACTATACACTACAGGTATACAGGACCTCCACCAACTCTTTACTATAGTTATACAGGACCCTCAAACTATTTACTACAGGTATACAGGACCCCCGAACTATATACTATAGGTATACAAGACCTCCACCAATTATACACTACAGGTATCCAGGACCCTCAAACTATAAACTACAGGTATACAAGACCTCCACCAACTATACATTACAGGTATACAGCACCAACTATATACTACAGGTATACAGGACCCCCGAACTATACAGTACAGGTATACAGGACCTTCACCAACTGTACACTGCAGGTATACAGGACCTCCCTCAACTATACACTATAGGTATACAGCCCCCCCAACTATGCACTACAGATATGCGAGACCCCTAAAAACTATACATTGTGGGTATACAGAATCCCTCCAACTATGCACTACAGGTATACGCTAATTCCACTGATTAACTCAGATGAAACAATACCTTTAGCTTGGCCTCCTGGGCACCTTAGAACAAATCTAATTAACACACTGACACTTTATACCCAGGCAGCGCCGGGTACATTTTCTAGTACCTCATAAATTTCATCTTTCATTGGATTTTCCTGTGTGAATACAGTAGAGATGAAAGTAATCAATAGTTTTTTATTTTATTTAAAAAAAAATGGGTGCCCCCTCCACCTTTTCTGACCAGTCAGATACAAAAGCAGAAAAACTGTAGAGCTACCAGAGTCGGTAATTAAAGAGGTAACTTTCACTGTGAAGCACAGCCTTTATGAGGATACTCACTCACAGGTGAGTAGGTGAACTGTCGGACTGTGACAGTTCTCTTTTGGAATATATATATATATATATATATATATATATATATATATATATATATATATATATACTGAATATATATATTCATTTACCTGCAGTTGAACAGCTCTAGCTTCTGAGGGGGCATTGCCCCTACTGAAAGGCAGACTATCTAATGGGGGCACTGTACCTACTTGGGGGCAGCCCTATCTACTGGAGGGGGGGCTGTACCTACTGGGGAGGAAGCCCTATCTATTGAGGGCACTATTCCTACTTTGGGCAGCTTATCAACTGGGTGGCACCGTGCCTACTGAGAAGCAGCCCCATCTACTAGGGTGGCTTTGTACCTACGGAGAGGAAGCCTATCCACTAAGAGGGGCACTCTAGCCATTTGAGAGGGGGGGGGGGTATAACTACTAGGGGCAGCCCTATCTACTGGAGGGGCATTGTACTTACTAGGGGCAGCCCTATCTACTAGGGGGCGCTGTACCTAATGCTAAACCCTATATACTGAGGGTGTGGCATTATACCTACTGGGGGGAAGTCCTATCTACTGAATGGACAACTGAACCTGCTAGAGGGACTTGTATCCACTAAGAGGGCAACTATACCTACTGAGTGGGTCGCTCTATCACTGTGTGGGCACAGTAGCTACTGAGGGGGCAACTCTACCATCTAGGGGGTACTGTACCTACTTAGGGGGGAAATCCACCTAATGGGGTGCATAATATCATAATATGAGCAGAATGGCACAGTAGTTGAAAGGCTTGGGTGCAATTTTCCCAAATAGCCAGACTTGAGGTCCACTGGCAATTTAGTTATTTGTGCATTGTCACTATATAGGGTAATATTGGGCTGCATACTGTATTTTGTATTATTATTCAGCAGTAGAATTATTGGCATTATTTACTTATTTGGCAGTGGTAATGTTTGATCAGAATGTGAATTTATTTTATGTCACTTATAGAGTATTATTATTATTGGTAATACAGTAATGCGTTTTTGAACGCTTTGGAACTCGAACTGCTTGGTATTCGAACGAAAATTTACCCAGAAGTAGTGTTTAGAATTCGAACTTTGCATGGTTTTCGAAAGTTTTTTGAACGTTTTTGTGAGCGTGGATGGTGGGTTGTTTCTGGCGAGTTAAGCAGTGGTGAGGCTTCACATACAGTACAGTGCTGTATAAGACTGCTGGAGTGCATATGCAGTGCAGTAGTAGTACAGGCAGTGCACCACCATCTCCCATACATTACAGTGCTTGGATGGGGGGGACGCTATCAGGGGCGTAGCTAGGATTCATGGGGCCCCATAGCAAAAAAGAAATGTACAGGCCCCCCCTCTCCCGCACAACAAAAAGCACACTGCATATATATATATATATATATATATATATATATATATATATATATATACTCGTTGATGTGGCCAAAGAATAAAGTCTCTTGTGGCAGAGTAGAGAGCCAATCGCTGCTTGCTCTGTCAGTCCACTGTAGACTACCTTCTGCTTAACCCCTTATGTACTGAAGTGTGTAAGTGACCTCACCTACATGCTGTAGCACAAAAAAAGGGTTAAAAGCAGAGTAGAATGAGATGACTAGTGCACTGATAACCCCTGACCTCTGCAGGGCTCAAAATAACAGAGGTCAGGGGTTATCAGAGCAGTGAAGCAGAGAATGCTTTGTCTTCTGCTTATTAACCCATCTTTATGTTGCAGCATGTAAATGAACTTTGGGTCACTTACACACAGCATTACATAAGGGGTTCAGCAGAAGGACACAGGTTGGCTCTTATCTTCCCTGTGTATTCCTGGGGCCCCCTCCTCCACAGGCCCCATAGCAGCTGCCTACCCTGCCTCTATGGTAGCTACGGCTATGGACTCTATACAGTAAAGGATGGGTGAGGAGTTGGTGACTACTGTACTATAATTGCTGGTTCTGATGAACATTTCTTATGTTTAATGTCCTGTACAGTATAGTGCTGTTCTGTACTGTAGTGATTATACTGAGCACTTATCAGTGTAATAAATAAGTACTGTAGGTAATTATTGGTGGCTGCTGGAACCAATTAATCACATTTACATTATTTCCTATGGGAAGACACTGCTCGGTTATAAAACTGCTTGGTTCTCAAACTGCCTTCCGGAACCAATTAAGTTCGAGAACCGAGGTACCACTGTATTGGCTTTGATATACTGGGATTTATTCAGTAACAGTATGGTGATAATATTCAGTCTCTATGTTGTGGTAATATGTTGTAGTGTGGTAGTATTATTTAATGGCCTATATATACTATTGGTTAAACAACAATATATCAATATGTTATCAAATATGGTGGTATTTATTTATTCTATAGCAGCCTGCCTTAGTGTGTCATATCATCTCAATGGGAGAGCACACGCTCCTCCGCAGCCGCCACGGCAGCAGAAGAGCGAGCGCCCTCACATTCACTCACAGCGGGACACTGGGTGTGGCGGGATTCCGCATCGGAGAGCTCCGCCGTGGATTTCCGCTGTATTAGCTTAGTGTAAACATACCCTTAAAGCAGAAATGAAAACTGATGCTCAACCTTTCAATTAGGCCCTGTATCAATTTTAAAAGGTTCACCTAAAGGATTCTGCTTTCCAACTTGTATAACAACAATTACTTTAATATTTTATCTATTTGCCTTATTAGAACATTTTCTGCTGTTTTTTTTCTTGAACATTTTACTGTTGTGTAATTGCTCTACCAGTTTACACCTATATGAAATTATATATACACCTTCCCTATAGATGTCATTATACAGCATAGGCTTTAGGTAGGGTAATACATACACATTCTCTTGTTCTTATTTATACAGTTATTTCTGAACAGATTACAGTCCTGAAAAGTAACCTTTCAATCATATGCGTTATCTAACCATGTTTCTTTATGCCATTATATATCTTCTAACATTACAAATTCTAATTCCTCTTGTAAGCGGGCTTCTGTGTATACATGCAATGTGTGTTTTTCTGTATCTCTTTTCCTCCTATCCTTATTAACTGTTCCAGTCTCCATGCTTCATTAGTCAACTGTTCCTGCCATTTTCAATTGAGTCAGTCCAATGGTTGGGATTAACTGTCTGATCCTATTATTGTCAGTAACATAAGCACTAAATAAGTGTATGAGTGCTGCATATTTTTAAAACCTTCACAAAATTATGACGAAAATGTGACCAAGTCAATCATTTATAACTTCTACATGTTGGTGCATTATCCATTTTATTTTTTGTTAATGTTTATTTTGGCCAACAATTGTAGCATGTATTCGACTAGCCTAAAGGAGAACTAACCCTATATCAGGTAAAAAAAATTACATGCTGCAGAAGCATAATATAACATTGCTAACCTGGCTATCCCAGTTCTGAAATGTTGGCCATGCTTCATCCTCTCCACAAAAAAATGTGCCAATAGCATCAGAACTAGAGCATGGAGCAATTGTGAATTGATGTCACATTACCTCAAGTAACTCAAGTGTTATTTTTAACATGTACCACCTATCTTAAAGGGGTTGTGTAGGAATAGAAGATGGCTGAAGCTTTTTGCTCCCCGATGCTTATCTCCATGTCTCTGAAGTATACCTTCCAATTGTATATCCTGATTATGACATGCAGGCAAAACCATGCCTACCTAGGATGTGGTGGCCACATTGTGCAGCTATTGCTAATTGCATGTGGGTGTGGTTTCCCCTGCAAATGATGATCGGGTATACACCCGTCCCCTCCAGTCTTCTGAAAATACAGAAAGTGAGTCCGGGAAAGCAGAAGGATTCAGTCATCTTTTGCTCTCTGCACAACTGCTTCTGAGTTGACAACAATAATCCATACTAACAGACCTGCTCTGTGGTAAATCTGTCCATAAGTTGGCTGACATGGAGGAGCAGGTTACCATGCCCTGCCCCCAGTGTTCTCTATAGGCATATACAGGCTCAGTGGTGGATACTGGGGTGTGGGGCATGATCACATGCTCCTCCATGTCGGCCATCTTATGGAGAGATTCACCACAGAGCAGGGCAGCACAGCCTGGAGGAGGGGAGCCTGATTTTAGCTCTATGAGGTACACAGGGAGTCACTGTCAGTAAGTGCGGTAAGTACACTTACTTATACTGTATACTGAAGAATTTTATTACAAAGTAGCCATATATGTTGTTCATGCCTTGGTGCCTAAAAGGAAAGGACATCTTCAGAGATCAGGTAGAGTCCATGCCCCATGTGTAAGAGCTGTTTTGGCAGCTTGAGGGGGACTTACATAATAAGTGGCTACTATAAAAAGGCATATTGGCAGTCATAAACGCCACAGGTTGGCATTGCAATTAAATTTCATTCACTTAAACTGAGCTGAAAACCCCACCCAAACTGAAGCCAAAAGTATTGCTGATACTGGAGGAAATCGACCATGTTTTTCTAAAGTGCAAAATATAGTTTTACCACTGCAATCATAATTGTACCATTGAAGGGCTGTGTGAATGTATACCTGGGCTTGGTGATCAGAGGCTATAGGTGCAAGGTGCAAGAGATTCACCCAGAGACCATCAGGAACCAATAAAGCAAGAAGAAAATCCAGCACAGCATCTATAAAAGTTTTCCTTTTATTAACCAAAAATCCATTAAGTGACAAACATTGTGATCGTTTACCTACGCTGGGCGCGTTTTAACCAGAGGCCTTGATCAAAGCATCATTAAAAGCATGTGTGAGCACACTCATGTTTTTAATCATTCTGTGATCAAGGCCTCTTGCCGAAACGTGTCTAGCGTGGGTAAGCAATCACCATGTTTGTCACTTAATGGATTTTTGGTTAGTAAAAGGGAAGCTTTTAGGGGCGCTGTGCTGTATTATCTTCTTCTTGCTTCTAACCTTGGCTAACCCCTTTAAGTTTAATTAAAAAAAAAATGTTCTTGCATTATGTGTATCTATCACAAAACTATTCAAATGAAAACTTTAGAAAACCTCAATTCATACCATATAAAAAAAGCTCTCATATATAAGCCCTCAGTGGATAAATTAAAAGGTGACACATAAACAAAATTAATAAATACAGATATGGCTGTACTGTCATCAGAAAAGATAATAAAGTTAGGATAATATTAATACCAGTAAGTACACACCATAAAGTGTTTTGTTTTTTAACCCCTAGACGACCTTGGGCATACCCGTATGTCCAGCGGTCACTAGGGGTGTTCAGAGCGGGGCCGTGCACCGGCCTCGCTCTGAACCGCCGCGATCCCGGGTGCTGCTTGTAGTCCAGGACTAAGGTAAAGTTTTATCAGAAAAAAGAACTTTTTTTTTTATGCACTAATTTATCCTATTAATATTAAGGCTGTGTTAATGCATGCAGATTTTGAATTGCAATTCAATACAAATGTAGAAATAGGTTTTAAAAAAGGAAACCTTGGCCCTGTTGCAACACCAAGAAGGGAAAGTCGTGGAATTATGGAAATTACTGGATCAATAGACATGTTGATGATATGCAAATTATGAAAACAAAATATTAAAAACATCTTTAACACTTGTGTCACGTGCAGAAATACACACTCATAAGCTTTGGCATGTTATCAGTTAGGTTATTAATGTTTTTCTGTAAAAATTTCTGCCACACTGAGTCTACTTGGGCACACAAATCATAATGGTTGTTGTTAACCCCACATGAACTAAAGGTTATGACAGTCCACGATGTGCTACCTTGCCCAAGGCATTGGGAATCAAATGCAGAAGGTTCAACAAGGTTTGAGTTCGATAGAACTTAAGATTTTCCGATGTTCGATAATCTCTATCAGACACCAGAAACGCCAGCAAAAATGTGACAATCCCTCTTCTGCTTTTGTACTCTTGGCCTATACATCTGCCTGCTGAGGCCAACCTGCCTCCCCTCGAATGGAAGATGTCGCAGCAGCAGTACCACCACTACTAGCTTCCACAGCCATGATCCCACAGGGAACTGTGCAGCTTTCCATCACATAAACCCTGTAAAGAAAGAGAGAACACAACCCCTCAGACCCATAATCCCTGCCTCTAAACAGGAGCATTTAAAAACTAATTTCCTTTTAAATGCTTCCATTCAGGCTGGTAGAGACATAGGGGGAGATTTATCAAACATGGTATAAAGTGAAACTAGCTCAGTTGCCCCTAGCAACCAATCAGATTGCACCTTTCATTTTCCAAAGAGTCTGTGAGGAATGAAAAGTGGAATCTGATTGGTTGCTAGCGGCAGCTGAGCCAGTTTCACTTTACACCATGTTTGATAAATCTCCCCCATAGAGTTTTAAGAACCTATTGGCAGTACAATGTTAGCTGCCATTACTTCTCTAGGTTCGCCATCCCGCATCTGTACCAACAAGTTTGAGAGAAGATACGGTGTGTGCTCTGCAGCACTATCAGTGCCAAGGTCCATATTACCACTGACACATGGACCAGTAAGCACGGTCAGGGACATTATATCTCCCTAACTGGCCACTGGGTGAAAGTTGGGCCTGACAAGGGAATGATACTGCCACATGTTGTGCCCCCAACCAGGATTTCTGGAGGGTGATTCTTTCCCCCGGTTTCTTCCTCTGCCACCTCTTCATGCAGCAATCGTAGCCCATGCATCACCACTTTCAGCACAGATACGGGGGAGCGACAGTAGGCTGTGCCCAAACTGATTTGTCTGGGGGACAAACCCCACACCGCGCAAAGGCTGTGTGCAGGCATAGAACTGTAGACATCTCAGTGGTTGCTGCCGCTCAACCAAAAGCTGATAAGGTGGTGTGCGACAATGGATGAAATCTGGTAACAGCTCTGGGTAAACCTAGTTTGGCACCCATCCCTTGCCTTGTGCATCTGCTAAACTTGGTAGTGCAGAGCTTCCTGGATGATTCACCTGATATGCCAGATCTGCTGCCCTCCGTGTGTGTTGGCTTTAGGAGCTCCAACCCTGCAGTGACTTGCCTGTCCATGCTGCAGCAAATTTTTGCCTCCCCACCCACTGTCTCATGTGCAATGTACCCATGCACTGAAACTCCACTTTGCATATGCTGCAAAGAGTCTGCCAACAGCAACAGGCCATAGTCATAGCTAGCTGTGGTATGCTCAGGTAACTCGCAGCCAGGAAAAACAACACTTCACGTCAAAGGAGTGGGCCACCAAGCAGAACATTTTTTTTTATTTTTTTTATTTATTGTATTATTTCAAATATTTTCCCGGCCCCATTATTTCCAGGGCGATTAGCTTGTACTTTTAGCTTGTACCCACATTTTGGTTGCATTTGCAGCTTTTTACCCTCATTTTAAAGCAATTTTTGTGGCCCAAAGTTTGGGTCTCTATTGACTTTAATGGGGTTTGGGTCCATGCAAAAGTTTGGGGAAAAGTCTCTTATCACTAGTGAGGGGGCCTATGCCTTTAGTTTCAGAGTTACAAGGGTATCTTGAGAATTTTGACTTCTCTGTAATATATATATATATATATATATATATATCTCACACACCGACTTACCTTGAAAAGTTATCTGACAGGTACACATTAAGGCTAGGTTCACACTATGTAACTGTGCGGCTGTATTTTTTATGCGGCTGTAAATGTGCGGATGAAACTCCGGCCGTGGGAAAAAATAGACATGCGGCTGAAAACATACGGTCATTTACTTGGAAATCTGGTTCAACTAAAAATAACAAATAAAATCTTAAGAAAGTGATGCAAACACCTCTGTATGCATCTGGGAAAGCAGGGAACACAGTTTACATGAATTGCTATTACCAGGGTTTGCGATCCTCTGCAGTATGCCGATGCCTTAAATAAATAAATAATTTTAAAAAAACGCATAGGGTCCCCCCTATTTTTATAACCAGCCGGGTTAAAAACCAAACAACAGCAGCCTGGTAACACCAGGGTGGGAAGAGCCATTGTTTTAGGCCCTCCCCAGCCTAAATCTTAACAGCCTGCTGCCGCCCGGTCCAGGAGCGCCAATTTTGACGCTCCGGGACCACTGGCACCCGGCTCTTCCCAGTACCCCTGGTGGCATTGGGTACTGGGATAATAATAGGGGGTTAGTGTTAGCCATTTTATACCGGCTAACACTAGGCCCCAACTTAGTAATGGATTCCGTCTATTAGACTGCTTCCACTACTAAGTCTATAAAGTAAAGAAATAAAGACAAGACACAAGTTAAAAAAAAATTTTATTCAAATAAAAACACCCCCACACCCCTCATTGACCATTTTATAAAAAAAAAAAAAACAACAAACAACCGCTGGTCATCGACGTAGTCCACGGAATCCGACGTAATCCCCAGGATACCGATATCTGAAAAACAAAAAGGGAGAAACACACAAAAAACACACAAACAGGAGCACAACACCCATCATTGTGAGCGGTGTTGTGCTCCTTACAGTATGCAGCATCTTTACAGATCACTGCTTACAGTCTGGCCCCCAAGGGGTTAAGGAAGGATGTATTGCATCCCCCTTAACCCCTTGGGGGCCAGACTGATGTCAGACTGCACCCATCCCAGCAAGGAAGGGGTTAAGTGACCCCCCTTCCTTGCTGGGAGGGGTGCAGTGCAGGGGAGGGGGTGGGGAGATCTGTATACTCACCCCGATGTGTCCTCTTCGCTGGTCCGCAGCACAATGAAGTCACTGTGCTGCGGACCCGCTAATTATATGTGCGCTGAGCCGATCAGCCAATCAGCTGAGCGCACATATAATTCTAAATGTTTCTTCTAATAATGCTATTGTGATAACATAATTAGAAGAAACATTTGATGTTTTAATTAAAGTAAAGTGATGATCAGTACAGAATGCTCTATTGCCGGCAATATGAATTAACGGCTTATGGAGCTTCCTGTACTAATTAATATTTAATTAATAAAACACATTTTCGTTGAAATAAAATCAGTTTCTTTGTTCAATAATTTAATTCTAACGAATCCATCATTGTGCAATTAAATATACTGTCAAAAAATAAATATATATATATATAAATATACATTTATTTATATATATATTTATTTTAACAGTATATTTAATTGCACAATGATGGATTCGTTAGAATTAAATTATTGAACAACGAAAGGGACTTTATTACAAACAAAATGAGTTTTATTAATTTAATATATTAACTATTAGAGGCATCGGCATTCGGCATCATTGCCAGCTATTTTTGAAGTACTCCGTACGGACCGCCTGTCAATCCACGGCCGCATGTCCAGCCGCAAACAATGGTCTTGTTCATTTTTTACAGGTCCGTTTACGATAGGGCCGTAGATTCATACATAGTGTGCACTGTGCAGCCGTATATCGTATACTTTCCAGCATACGCATGAACCACCAAAAATACCGCCGCACAATTACAGCCGCAAATACAGCCGCACAGTTACATAGTGTGAACCTAGCCGCAGTCTCCAAAACTGTGTCCATAAGGGATTAACCGGCAAGTAAATTAACTTTTACCTCATTATTGTTACCTTTACATTTTAAAGTTGCTTTGCATGAATTGTATTACAAAAGCATAATGATTGTCAATTCACTTAACATGTTAGAGCTTGTTCGGTTCCTTTCAGTGCTTATTGCACTAAGCAGATTTTCACATCACCAACATAATTATTTTTTTTTCAACACATAAATTATTGAGAGATAAAAAAGAAACTGGGGGAAATAACAAGGGGATTTGCACCAACTGAATAACTGTAGTCAGCAGGTTTATCTAAAAGAGAAGTACTCTTTGAACACATCATTTAACAACTGTAATTGGGCAAATCCTTCTCTTCCTTTTTAGGCTATGTTCTCAAGCTGTATAAAAAAACGTCCATTCCTCGTACATGGCCGTTGTTTAACGTAACCTACTGGCCAGAATTATTGAACATGATTATTAATTCTGACCGTTGTTTGACAACGACCATTGTCTGAGCTTATCAGGATGTTGTGGGAACATAGCCTAAAGTGAATATGTGAGCTGCAATTTAGGTTCTACTAACTGCTGACACTGTCAGATATCTCTATGTTGCAGAGACACATGGTACATTTCATATCCCATCTCTTTCCCTGTTTGATTGTCAGTCAGCTGAAAGTAAGCAGGCAGGGTCATTGAAAGGAGGAGGAGACAAGAAGAATTCTAGCCTGCAGCACTTCAGAGGCTTCTTCATGGGAAAATAAACACATTTTCTGTGCTATGGAAGCATATACAGATATCTGAAAGCTGCCATGTGTCTCCTTGACCTATCAGCCACTTTTTAACCTTAATTGTAACAACAGTTTTACTTGAAAGGGAAATTTTGGGTGAAATGGACTAAAAAAATATCCACGGGATATCTCAATAGCCACTGATACGCCCATACTGCATACACCCAGCACCAGCACCAAACAGCTGTCCAGTGCCCACACTACACAGTGAATAGAATTTGTCTTCTGTAGCGGTCATGGTGTGTAACTGCAGTTTAGCTCCCGTTCAAGTGACAAATCCCGTTCACTGTGTAGTTTGGGTGCCAAACAACTGATCAGTGCAGACAGGGGTGTAACTACCACAGTAGCAGCCACTACATCAGGGGGCCTGGTGGCCAGCTCCTGCAATACCCCCTGATCCATCATCATTTGCAGCACCCAGTAGTTGAGCTGGTCGAGCGGGTCCACCACATCAGGGGGCCTGTTGGCCAGCTCCTGCAATGCCCTGATCCGTCATTTCCAGCACCCAGTAGTCAACTGGCTTCCTGGGTGCTGAAAATGTCCCTTTAACTTTAAGTACTCCTGACAAGCACATGAAGTTAAATGTGTTGCTGTGATGACAGAGTTGGGAGCCATTGGCTCCCCGCTCTCCCAATCACTCTTGTGGCCGTAGGCGGCACTGTGCCTCTGGCCACAAGAGGCCCCTCTCACTCTCGCTCAGTGCTTCGGTTCACATGTCACATGGTGAGAGGAGGGCCCAATGAAAAGTTTGCTTTGGGGCCCAGCCATTTCTTGTTACGCCGCTTAGTGCAGATGCTCGGTGCCTGCCCCCTGCAAATCAGTAACTAATGAAGAATTTTGTAGATAGCTTTTTAGTCCATTTTGCCCAGAAAACCACTTTAACCATCCCCTACATTGATTTTTCCAAACCCTGTAAATTAAAAATATAAAACAATATAGAATTGTTAAAATCCTATAAAACAGCGATAGCTTAATTAGTGTGCCATTGTGCTATAGTTAGATAGATAGACGTACAACATATGGCAAATCATGTTAGTGTGTTTTAATATTTAGAATCTTGATGTACATCATTCTAATGATCCATACTTATTGTTTTATAATTTAACCCTTTCCAGCTCAGGACCATAGGTTACTCATCGTCCTTGATTTGTAACCCAGTACAAGGCCTGCCACAATAACCTTAAACTTCAGAGTGCTCTATGCAGAGTCCAGCTGGATCAGTGGACCAGGTCGGATATGCCAGGAGACAAGTTAAATAGAGCCGAGAGCATGTTGGGTGAGTTTGCACCTTAAAATTCTTCTTGAGTTGTCAGTGAGCCTGGAAAGGGTTAAATCTTCATGCTCATTTGATATTAGATATGTATGAAATTACCTGGTTATTTATATTACGTTTCAAATTAGAGGTTGGCTACTTTACATGTAATCTTGACAAATATATAGTAAAGTATAATATTTCCAGCTTTGTTATTGACAATCCCCTGTTTATTCAAACTATGAAGGATGGCTAGCAAAATGTTCTCTTCTGAAAGCACCACCTCTCCTATCCAAGCAAATGGCTACAAGTGGAAGGTCATGTGATGTGACTAATCCACAAACGCTGATCTCCTGGATTTTTTCATCTGTGCTTGCTCAATAACATTGTAAACAGCTTGGATTTGCCATTGATTCTATCAGTATATGTATCCCTTCTTCCACTACAAGATTTTATATAAAGTGGGGAATTCCATCAGATGTATTTCTGTGTATACTACATGGTATTTATTTCCATGTTATTATTTACATAAAAAAAGTATTGAAGCCAAAAACAAAACACACAAAAAACAAACTTCTAAATGGATGCAGTTTTTATACTAGCCACAGAGCTGATACTTTATTGTTTGTAGATATAATTTCCAATTGCATTGGCATTGCAGGCATAATAACAATATGTATTGTTGAGAAACCTTCTAACCCCTACACCCTCCTCCCTCCCTCTCAGCATAATCTGCATATGTCATAGCACACATACTCTAAAATAAGTCAATGAGTCCCTTTTGACTGAGCTTTTGTTACATCCATGTCGCTACTGTAAGATTAATCTTTAAACTTTTCCACAAAGAAGGGTTATACATCCCTTCATGTTTACTGTTCAATTTTGTTTACGGCTAAAGTTTCTCAAAGCTCAAAAGTTTTTTTTTTTTTTTATGTAATTTATCCGGGGTTATAAATATGCATTATATTGAAGGTTAGAAAATGAATGTACTTTAGATCTGAATTATATTGTTGTATAAATTATTAGTCTTGGGTGTATTAAGCTAGTAAGGCTATCATCAGCACTTAAATTATTTAATATCAATTTTTGATCATTTCCACTTAAAGTAGCCTCAGCATGTACTAGCAATAAAACTGCAAAGTACATATGCTTGCTTTTATTAAGCTATTCAGAAATGTGCTCTCCAGGGACTCTCTTTATTTTCTTGCCAAGATTCTATAAGTAGGAAAACTAGAAACTAAGATGTCCAAAAGACAGTAGTGCAAATTGTATTATTTTGTTTCTGTTAGTGGTTATTTCATATACTGTAGGTTTGAAAACATATATATGTATATTAAAAAAAAAAAGAAAAAAAAAAGAAATGACAGTGTATAAAATGCTTGTCTTTTGTGTGCTCAATGGGTTGTCTCAAGAGTTCCCAGGAGGCCAAGCCCTCATTGTTTTAAAACAAAATAGCTAGTTGCCCTACATACCCTGTTAGTTACACATTGTTTACTTGATTTTTAACCTCATAAATACCTAACAGTCAAAAAGGTGGGAGACAGATTCAAAAGATTCTTTGGCAGAGTCTATTGATAAGCAATAGTGATGAGCGAGTACTAAAATGCTCGAGTGCTCGTTACTCAAAGCGAATATGTCCCGGTACTCGAGTGCTCGTTTTGAGTAACAAACCCCATTGAAGTCAATAGGAAACTATAGCATTTTTGCAGGGGACCCAAGTTTGGTAGAGGGAAAGTTGTGTGAAAACCTGTCAACCTCAGAAAATGATGGCAACACAACGGAAATGGACAGAAAAAAGCAGGGGCAGCATGTATGGATGCCTCTGAGGCTGCCTAATGGCACCATTATGCCTTATTCTGGACAACAGTCTGGTTGAAACAGAGGTAGGCATATGAACCACCCAAAAACTCAGCCTGACACAGCATGGCAGTGAGAACACAGGGAACCATTAAAACAGAGGTAGCATATGATGAACCACCCAAAAACTTTGCCTGACACAGCATGGCGGTGAGGACACATACAACCATTCAAAACAGAGGTAGCATATGAACCACCCCAAAATTTAGCCTGAGACAGCATGGTGGTAAGGACACAGAAAACCATTAACTTCTTAAGGACGGAGCCAATATTCGTTTTTGCGTTTTCGTTTTTTCCTCCATGTGTTTAAAAGGCCATAGCACTTGCATTTTTCCACCTAGAAACCCACAAGAGCCCTTATTTTTTGTGTCACTAATTGTACTTTGCAATGACATGCTGAATTTTTGCATAAAGTACACTGCAAAACCAGGAAAAAATTCAATGTGTAGTGAAATTGAACAAAAAAACGCATTTCTTTTATTTGGGGATTATCTGTTTTTACGTCATTCGCACTGGGGTAAAACTGACTTGTTATGCATGCTCCTCAAGTCGTAACGATTACAACGATATACAACATGTATAAATTTTCTTTTATCTAATGGCCTGTAAAAAATTCAACCCATTGTTAACAAATATATGTTTCTTAAAATCGATCCATTCCCACACTTATAGCGCTTTTATCCGTTGGTCTATGGGGCTGTGTGAGGAGTCATTTTTTGCGCCATAATGTGCTCTTTCTATCAGTATCTTGATTGCGCAGATACTACTTTTTGATCACTTTTTATTACATTTTTTCTGGATTTGATGCAACCAAAAATTTGCAATTTTGCACTTTGGGATTTTTTTTGCGCGTACGCCATTTGCCGAGCGAGATCAGGAATGCGATTAATTAATAGTTCGGGCGATTAGGCACGTGGCAATACTAAACATGTTTATTTGTTTATTTATTTATTTACTTTTATTTAAAACATGGGAAAAGAGGGGTGATTCAAACTTTTATTAGGGGAAGGGGCTTTTTACTAATAAGAACACTTTTTTTTTTACACTTACACTAGAAGCCCCCCTGGTGGACTTCTAGTATAAGTGCACTGATCTCTCATTGAGATCTTTGCTGTATACTTATACAGCAAAGATCAATGAGATCGGCACTCATTTGCTTTCGGCTGCTGCAGCCAAAAACAAACGAGTGCCGAGTCGGGATCAGCGCGCTCTCCACCACTAGACACCAGGGAAGTGCTGCAGAAGGTAATCGGATGCAGCTGTCAACTTTGACAGCTGCATTTGATTACCTGATTAGCGGGCACGGCGATTGGACCGTGCCCGCTAATAGCCGCGGTCCCGGGCTACACGAGGCACGGGTACGTCATGCGTCCTTAAAGAGGTTAAAAACAGAGGTAGCATTTGAACCACTCCAAAATTTAGCCTGACACAGCATGGCGGTGAGGACACAGGGAACCATTCAAACACAGGTAGCATATGAACTACCCAAAAACTTGATACCACAGACCCAGACCAAGATTGACAACACAATTATTCATTAAAAGTAGCCGGATTATGGCTAGATTTAGCCTCATGCAGGTGTGCGTGAGAGGCATATCTTTGGAGGTAGGGACAAAGAATAACAATACAGTCTTCTTAAGAGGCCCCAGAATTTGATTTGAGCAAATGAATACACTTTAAATCCTTTTAAAGAGTCTTTAAGAGAGGGCAAGTGCGGTAGCCTGTCTATTAAAAAGACCTGGCCAATCCTGCCTTCAAAAAGGCTACTATCACTTCCAATGAAGGATAGAAGCTACTGGTGAAATGCCTGGTCAATACAGCCTTCAAAAAGGTAGCCTGTCTATTAAAAACACCTGGTCAATCCTGCCTTTAAAAAAGCTACAACATCCAAGGAAGGTAGACAGTACTGGTGAAAGGCCTGGTCAATCCTGCCTTCAAAAAGGCTACTACCACATCCAAGAAAGGATAGAAGCTACTGTTAAAAGGCCTGGTCAATTCTGTCTTCAAAAAGGCTACAACAACATCCAAGGAAGGATAGAACTACTTTTAAAAGGCCTGGTCAATCCTGCCTTCAAAAAGGCTACTACAACATCCAAGTAATAATAGAAGCTGCTGTAAAAAGGCCTGGTCAATCCTACCTTCAAAAGGCTACAACAACATCCAAGGAAGGATACAAGCTAGTGGTGAAAGGCCTGGTCAATTCTGCCTTAAAAAACGGCTAATACAACATCCAAGGAAGGATAAAAGCTACTGCTAAAAGGCCTGGTCAATCCTGCCTTCAAAAAGGCTACAACAACATCCAAGGAAGGATGGAAGCAACTGGTGAAAGGCCTGGTCAATCCTGCCTTCAAAACGGCTAATAGAAGATCCAAAGAAGTATAGAAGCTACTGGTGAAAGGCCTGGTAAATCCTGCCTTCAAAAAGGCTACAACAACATCCAAGGAAGGATAGAAGCTACTGGGGAAAGGCTGGTCAACCCTGCCTTCAAAACGGCTAATACAACATCCAAGAAAGGATAGAAGCTACTGTTAAAAGGCCTGGTCAATCCTGCATTCAAAAAGGCTAATACAACATCCAAGGAAGTATAAAAGTAACTGGTAAAAGGGCTGGTCAATTCTGCCTTCAAAAAGGCTACAACAACATCCAAGGAAGGATGGAAGCAACTGGTGAAAGGCCTGGTCAATCCTGCCTTCAAAACGGCTAAGAGAAGATCCAAGGAAGTATAGAAGCTACTGGTGAAAGGCCTGGTAAATCCTGCCTTCAAAACGGCTAATACAACATCCAAGGAAGGATAGAAGCTACTGTTAAAAGGCCTGGTCAATCCTGCATTCAAAAAGGCTAATACAACATCCAAGGAAGTATAAAAGTAACTGGTGAAAGGCCTGGTCAATTCAGCCTTCAAAAAGGCTTCTATCATACCCAAGGAAAGATAAAAGGTACTGGTGAAAGGCCTGGTCAACTCTGCCTTCAAAAGGCTTCAACAACTTTCAAGGAAGGATAGAAACTACTGTTAAAAGGCCTGGTAAATCCTGCCTTCAAAAAGGCTACAACAACATCCAAGGAAGAATAGAAGCTACTGGTGAAAGGCTGGTCAATCCTGCCTTCAAAATGGCTAATACAACATCCAAGGAAGAATAAAAGCTACTGTTAAAAGGCCTGGTCAATCCTGCCTTCAAAAAAGGCTAATAAAATGTCCAAGGAAGTATAGAAGTTACTGGTGAAAGGGCTGGTCAATCCTGCCTTCAAAAAGGCTAATACAAATTCCAAGGAAGGATAAAAGCTACTGGTGAAAGGCCTGGTCAATTCTGCCTGTAAAAAAGGCTACTATCATACCCAAGGAAATATAGAAGGTACTGGTGAAAGGCCTGGTCAACCCTGCCTTCAAAAAGGCTACAACAGCTTCCAAGGAAGGATAGAAACTACTGTTAAAAGGCCTGGTCAATCCTGCCTTTAAAAGGCTACTACAACATCAAAGGAAGGATAGAAGCTACTGTTAAAAGGCCTGGTCAATCCTGCCTTTAAAAGGCTACAACAACATCCAAGGAAGGATAGAAGCTAGTGGTGAAAGGCTGGTCAATCCTGCCTTCAAAACGGCTAATACAACATCCAAGGAAGGATAGAAGCTACTGCTAAAAGGCCTGGTAAATCCTGCCTTCAAAAAGGCTACAACAACATCCAAGGAAGGACAGAAGCTACTGGTGAAAGGCCTGGTTAATCCTGCCTTCAAAACGGCTAATAGAAGATCCCAGGAAGTATAGAAGCTACTGGTGAAAGACCTGGTCAATCCTGCCTTCAAAAAGGCTACAACAACATTCAAGGAAGGATAGAAGCTACTGGTGAAAGGCCTGGTAAATCCTGCCTTCAAAAAGGCTACAACAACATCCAAGGAAGGATAGAAGCTACTGGTGAAAGGCTGGTCAATCCTGCCTTCAAAACGGCTAATACAACATCCAAGGAAGAATAAAAGCTACTGTTAAAAGGCCTGGTCAATCCTGCCTTCAAAAAAGGCTAATACAACTTCCAAGGAAGTATAGAAGTTACTGGTGAAAGGGCTGGTCAATCCTGCCTTCAAAAAGGCTAATACAACACAAGGACGGATAGAAGCTACTGTTGAAAAGCCTGGTCAATCCTGCCTTCAAAAGGCTACAACAACATCCAAGGAAGGATAGAAGCTAGTGGTGAAAGGCCTGGTCAATCCTGCCTTCAAAACGACTAATACAACATCCAAGGAAGGATAGAAGCTACTGCTAAAAGGCCTGGTCAATCATGCCTGCAAAATGGCTACAACAACACCCAAGGAAGGATAGAAGCTAGTGGTGAAAGGCTGGTCAATCTTGCCTTCAAAACGGCTAATACAACATCCAAGGAAGGATAGAAGCTACTGCTAAAAGGCCTGGTCAATCCTGCCTTCAAAAAGGCTACAACAACATCCAAGGAAGGACAGAAGCTACTGGTGAAAGGCCTGGTCAATCCTGCCTTCAAAAAGGCTACAACAACATTCAAGGAAGGATAGAAGCTACTGGTGAAAGGCTGGTCAATCCTGCCTTCAAAAAGGCTACAACAACATTCAAGGAAGGATAGAAGCTACTGGTGAAAGGCTGGTCAATCCTGCCTTCAAAACGGCTAATACAACATCCAAGGAAGGATAGAAGATTCTGTTAAAAGGCCTGGTCAATCCTTCCTTCAAAACAGCTAATACAACATCCAAGGAAGGATAGAAGCTACTGTTAAAAGGCCTGGTCAAACCTGCCTTCAAAAAGGCTAATTCAACATCCAAGGCAGAATAGAAGCAACTGGTGAAAGGCCTGGTCAATCCTGCCTTCAAAAAAGCTAATACAACATCCAAGGAAGGATAGAAGCTACTGGTGAAAGGCCTGGTCAACCCTGCCTTCAAAAAGGCTACTACAACATCCAAGAAAGAATAGAAGCTAAGTTAAAAGGCCTGGTAAATCCTGCCTTCAAAAAGGCTACTACAACATCGAAGGAAGGATAGAAGCTACTGGTGAAAGGCCTGGTCAATCCTGCCTTCAAAATGGCTACAACAACATTCAAGGAAGGATAGAACTACTGGTGAAAGGCCTGGTCAATCCTGCCTTCAAAAAGGCTACAAAAACATCCAAGGAAGGATAGAAGCTACTGGTGAAAGGCTGGTCAATCCTGCCTTCAAAACATCTAATACAACATCCAAGGAAGGATAGAAGCTACTGATAAAAGGCCTGGTCAATCCTGCCTTCAAAAAGGCTACTACAACATCCAAGGAAGGATAGAAGCTACTGTTAAAAGGCCTCGTCAATCCTGCTTTCGAAAAGGTTACCACAACATCCAAGGAAAGATATAAGCTACTGGTGAAAGGCTTTGTTAATCCTGCCTTCAAAAGGGCTAAAACATCCAAGGAAGGATAGAAGCTACTGGTGAAAGGCCTGGTCAATCCTGCATTCAAAAAGGCTACAACAATATTAAAGGAAGGATAGAAGCTACTGGTGAAAGGCCTGGTCAATCCTGCCTTCAAAATGGCTACAACATTGAAAAAAGGTAGAAGGTACTGGTGAAAGGATGGCAGAGGACATTGGTAAGATGACATACACAGATAATATGGTTCGAAATGGAGAAGACAAGGATGCTAAATTGAATTTGACTATGAATTTGACTGTAGCAGTTGAGGTAACATTCCATGCATAATGTGACTCCCCCCTTCTCCCCCATACCGCTGTTTCAACTTTGAATTTGACTGTAGCAGTTGGGGTAACATTTCCTGCATAATGTGACTCCCCACTTCTCCCTCCACTGCTGTTTCGACTTTGAATTTGACTGTAGCAGTTCGGGTAACATTACCGGCATCATGTGACTCCCCACTTCTCCCCCACCAGTGTTTTGAGTTTGAATTTGACTTTGAATTTGACTGTAGCAGTTGGGGCAACTTTCCCTGGTTGACTTGCCAAAATGCGCACAGAAGCGGTGCACCTTGGTAAACAAGTCAGTCAAATTGGGGTAGGTTTTAAGGAACGACAGCAACACTAGGTTGAAGGCGTGGGCCAGGCATGGTACATGTGTGAGGCTGCCGAGTTGCAGAGCCGCCACCAGGTTCCACCCCTTGTCACACGCAACCAAGCTCATTGCTAATTACACAGGGCAATTAGCAGTGAGCTTGGATAGGGCTTCAATAAGACATAAATAGATATAAAAAATAATAAAATTCAGTCTGTCAGCACTGTCAGTTGACAGGCGGGTGCGCTTATTTGTGACTGATGATGCCACCAGCTGCACTGAAGACCCGCTCTGACAACATGCTAGGGGCAGGCCAGCCCAGCACCTCCAAGTCAAACACAAACTCAAAATCCAATTAGCGTTGGGGAGAAGTGGTGAGTCACATCCAAGCTCACTGCTAATTGCCCTGTGAAAGATGGTGGTGGCATATACTATATACTATATAGCTGCAGTTACCCACGGATTGTATACGACAACCTCCAGAAACTAGTGTGACCAGTATATTTTCTTATTTCTTCATTGATGACTGCAGTCACATCAAAGCTCACTGCTATTTGCCCTGTAAAAGATGGTGGTAAATACTATATAATAGTAATAATAATATAATAGTACTGAGGACTTTTTAGGGGTCTGTATGCAACACCTGCTGTCCCCAGCAGCCGATCACCAAAGTGTGCTGCTAAAATCTTTGTAGCTGCACTACATGTCCCAGCCAGCAGTCTGGAGTCTGACTTTGATCATAGTGGAGGTGAAGGGGTGGGTGTAGGGCGGGAGGCGCTCGGTTCTGAGGCCTGGGTGTGGGGACTGACAGAGCCAGCATGTGACATAGGGGAAGGAGCACTAACTAAGTGGACGGCCTTGGTTCCACTGAGTGGGGTGTTTAGCACTCATATGCCTACGTATGCTGGTTGTGGTTAGCCTGATAGTGGTGGCTCCCCTGCTGATCCTGGCAGAGCACAGTTTGCACACTACAGTCAGTTGGTTATCCGTAGTTTCTTTAAAGAACCTCCAGACTTGCAAACATCTAGGCATGCCCACTGGAGTTTGACTGATCTACTTGCTCTGGCCCTCCTTCTCCCTCTGCCCACCCCTCTTCCTCTTCCAACCTGTCTTGTGGCTTAACTTGACTCCCCCTCGGTAGCACTGTCACTAGGCTTATCCACCTAGCTAGGGTCAGTCACCTGGTCCTCAACCACCACCAGCCCTTCCTCCAATTCTGAATCCCTCCTTTCCCTGGAGGGGCCAGGCTGTGGGGAAGGAGGCTGAGCTTCTAGAGTAAGGGTTCCACTCCCTTGGCTAGCGTGGGTGGACTGCGTGGATTACTGGGTGGTGGATAAGTTACTGGACACATTATCCACTATCCACGTGAGCACCTGTTTACGCTGCTTCTTAGGGGTCTGTAAGCAACACCTAATGTCCCCTTTCTGCCAGCAGCCGATCACCACAGTGTGCTGCTGAAATCGTGGTAGCTGCACTGCAAGTCCCAGCCAGCAGTCTGTAGTAATACAATTTAAAAACAAGTTGAAGCCCTTACAAGGGCTGTTTGGTTGTTTCGCTAGTATTCCCTGCCTACTGGAATGCTAATTCCCTCCCTAACACTCTCCCTGACAAGCAACAGCTCTGTCCCTAATCTCTTCCAGCATGCATGTGAGCCGAGCCTCAGCGGCCAAGATTTTTATATCGCAGGGTCATCTGATCTGGCCAACCAATCGCTGCTATCAACATGTATGGGTCCCACGTGATCGCAGGATGTACCAAAGAGTGTCCTGCATGTTTATTGGCTGAGAAAAAGTGCCGAAAATTACAGGAAACGGATGATGAGATTGCGGTATCATGAGATGCTCGTCCGAGTAACGAGTACCATCAAGTACCCTAATACTCGATCGAGTACCAAGCTCGGACGAGCACGTTCGCTCATCACTAATAAGCAAAACTTATAAAGATTTTTACCCGATTTAACTCTAGAGTAGGCTTGCTTTAGGCACATGCTATGATTGGCATTTGGAACTCAGTTGAGGACACGATTGGCAACTGGACAATAACTGTTCTTGGGGTTTTTAAGATATCATCAGGGTACTTAGAGCTCGCATAATGGTTCCTGATAAGGTACAGTACTTGTTATATGACGTTTTTATGGCTTTTTTGACTACTTGAGTTGTTTCAAGCTATAGGAAGGCTTCGTGATGAGGTATATATCACAGAGGATGATGTCCTCTAAACGTGATATAAGAAACCTCTGTTGCTTAAAGGCAGGTTAGCTTGACTTATTTATAGTTCCTTCATCTAAGAATGGTTGCTTTTTACTTTCTACTGCCTAAAGTCTTCTGCAAATGCGCAGCTGTATTTCACCCACCTTTCAGTACTATGGGTCGAGTGAATAATACACAGTTCAGTGCGTAACTACCTAGTTCAAAACTAAAACTGCATATTTCCCAAAGCCTGCATAGTACTGACAGGCATAAAGATTTGCTGATGGTTTTACGCAGCAGCCCTGGAGGGACATGTGAATGCACCATTAGGGTGAAGTTTATTAGGAGTAACCAAAGCAAGGGTGGGAGGGTCACTCTCAGACCCCATTAGGGGTATCCCCCTTCCCTGTTCATTTAAGCTGTAGACATCTTAAATACCCCAAGAGATGTAAGTGAAAGAGGACCAATAGCTGGGCCTATAGGTTCAGCAGGTACACAAAATGCCACACAGACACACACAGCGTTTTTGTTCCTAGTTAAAAGATTTAATAAGTAAAGTGATGAAGAAAAAAAAAATAATCATTTTAATCTAAGCACTGTGTGGTGTACTTAGATGCAGCAAAGCTTTAATCCTTGAGGTCTTTCTTTAATTCAGAATCCCCTCTTTCTGAACCCCAGGGGGCTCTTTTCTCTGTCTCTTTTTCCACAATTGCAGCCTTAAATCAACTCCAGGACTTTTTCTCCCTTCTCCACAGCATAGACAGCAACTGACAGGAAGCTCCTCATTGATAACACAAAGCCACTTCCTGTTTCCTGCAAGGTGATGATGTAGTAAGTGATTTTCCATATGAAGTATCAAAATCTCAGCATCCTGAGAGTCCAAACATCCCGGAAATTACACATATTTTGACTTTGAAACTCAGAACATTATTTACAGTCACATGCAATACTACATATATTTATGGGCAGTTTACTATTTTGCTGACACGTACTGACCAAAGTTATTACTGCAGTATATATGACACAAAGCAAATAACTCCACATTCTTATACAAGCATGCAGGGGTGTAGATAAAAAAACTACCCTACACACTATAAAATGTATATATATATATATATATATATATATATATACAGTGGTGCCTTAGATTACGAGCATAATTCGTTCCGGGACTGTGCTTGTAATCCAAATTTACTCTTAAACCAAAGCAGATTTTCCCATAAGAAATCATAAAAATTAAGACAATTGGTTCCCCACCCCAAAAATAATGATTTTATTTTCTGAATATGTCTTGTCATTGGGGGCTTTTTACCAACCTCAACTGTCTTGCTCAAAGAGAGTAACAGTGCTGCCTCTTCCGCCTACTGGTGTTTATACTAAGCCCCTCAAGGTCAAAGAGAGTCACAGTGCTGCCTCTTCCATCTCCTGGTGTCTGTCCTAAGCCCCTCAGGGTCGAAGAGTTTCACAGTGCTGCCCCTGCCACCTCCCAGTGTCTTTTTTTGAGCCTTTTAGGGCCATTGCCCCTGATACAGTTTTTACTGTAGAAAATATATTGCTGTCCTGTGAGAAAGTGTCATTTAACACCGAGAAGGAAGCCTGTTGCCAAGGGCTACTCGCAACACAGTTAGACTTTGACTTAGGTGGCCACCCTGGTGTTTCCCTATTAAGGTCCCAATGCTCGCAAAAGAGTGAGGACCTTAGGGGCTACGTATCAGGGTGGTTTAGAGTTCTCCCCACTGGGAGGCACCCCTTGGCAACAGGCTTTCTTCTTCTTCTTTCTTCAAGGCAGTCTTTGTTCAAGCAAAAAGTCAGTGCAAAGTGTAAAATACTCCCATTAGTGAAAACTAATACCAAAATCTGTCGCAAAGTGTAAAATACTTCCCTGCCAGTGATATTTTGACAGCAACAGAATCCTCCACTCCACAACTGGGTCCAATGGGCACAGGTCCATGTAAAAAAGCAAGGCCAAATAAATTACTAAAAATTTATTTTAAAAAACGACACAACGCGTTTCAGGATTGCAACAATCCCTTTCTCAAGTGTCTGACCTAGGATCCTGAAATGCATTGTGTCGTTTTTAAATAAATTTTTAGTACTTTATTTTGCCCTGCTTTTTTACCTGGACCTGCGCCCATTGGACCCAGTTGTGGAGTGGAGGATTTTGTTGCTGTTACTATCCTGTTGTGGTTGCCTGGGAGTGGCTGCGGTTCATAAGTCTGCTGTGGTCAAGTGTTGTGCCTTGTATTTTCACAACACCATCAGGTGAGAATCTCCATTTTCTCTTTTTCCTTCTGCCCTTCTGCCTGATTTCTACATTATGGAGCGCTGTTCACTTTTATGTTGATAGTGATGTTTTGAGACAGTCTTAGTTATGTCATGGTCCAGTATAAAGTGAAACTCTAAAGTGACCGTGAGCCCCTGTCTAATTGTAAGCACTTATCCTAATAAGAGCGACCCAAACCATGAAGATAATCCCTCAGACACAGAACCTGGCAGAAGGAACACGGACAAACAGGCTGTGTCAGTACATGGATGCTGCAAGATAGCAGCGATAAAATACAGCAGGCAGTCAGACTTAGGTCCAATGATCAAGTAGTCAGGAGGCCAGGCATCAGCAGGATAGTTTGGCAGCAGATGAAAGCTCCAATGTCCAAATCAGATGGCACATGGAAAAAGAGAAACTAACATGAAGATCAGCAAACAGAACACACAGCATAAGGAAACTCCGAGAACTCTGCATACTTTGCCAAAATAGTAATTATCATTCTGTATAATGCCTAGGTATTATACTGTGTATAAAGCCAAGAGAAATAAAAACAGACCTTTTATATTGTGCCCACCTATACAATTCTAGGGCATTCTATAGATTCCCTAGGCATTTCACACTTGGACTGTAACATATCTTTATCACACCTTTACTTAAGTGTCCTGCAGTCACTGATAGACTCAAAGTCACCCATTCTTAGCTGTATACTTAAATAACTGATAAGAAGTCGCCTGGCTCTACTGTGTCTTGGAATAGAGTCACTCAGGCTGGAGCCATACCTCTCATGCTTACTTAGTTATTTTTTTTTACACTGTCCTATTTACAGTATATGCTAAGATTTTTTTCTTTCACTTGAGGTCACTGTAAATACTTCTGTTGTAATGTGTTCTAGTATTGGAGAATGTGTTATATTTTAAAAGGAACCTGTTAGCTGTATTGTTGACTGTAATCCAGCCTTAACACTTTTTGCAGCTCTTACATCTCTCTCTTAGTATGCCTATTATTATGCTGCCGGAAAATTGATAGTGAAAAAAATTTGTTTTATAAGTACACGCACTGTATGTTAAGTAACCAGAAATGTGATTGACATCCTAAAGAGTTCCCAGAAGCACCAGGATCTTTGCTGAAATCTGCCACCTCTTGATGCATGTGCAGTGAAGCCAGGCATACTGGTTCCAGCTTCATTTATATGCTGAGCATACGTGCATCATATCCTCTAGCAGGAATAGAATCAGGGTGTACATGTTATTAGAAAAAAAAACTTTGGACTTTTGGAGTCAAAAGATTTGATCAGGAGAAGGAGCTATTCTCATCCGACTCTGTGTCACATGACCTGGACAGCAGAATAATGTAAGTTCATGGAGCCATTTAGTTCACACAGACGCAGGGCAGGGAATGGAATGCTCTCAGGCCCCAACTGATTCAAACTTTTAACATGTCATTGTGACATGTCAAAAGTTTTTTTCTAATGACAGACACTTTTTAAGCATGACATATTTTGTAAGTGGGCTAATGAAAGACAATAAAAATTACATAATTATTAAAAGAACTACCTGCTCAGCCAAGCATCATTTCATGCAGGGATAACATATCGGAGTATTCTGAAAGCAGCGGAAAGCAGTGGGACAGGGAGCTTTTATTTTTTAACCCCTTCAGGACTGTGCACATTTTCATTTTTGCGCTTTTGTTTTTTCCTCCTCGCATTTAAAAGGCTGTTGCACTCCCTTTTTTCACCTAAAGGCCCACACAAACCCTTATTTTTTGCGCTACTAATTGTACCTTACAATGACAGACTTAATTTTTCCATAAAATATACTGCAAAACCCGAAAAAAAAATATTTGTGCAGTGAAATTGAGAATAAAACAGATTTTATTTTTTTTTATGGGGGGGGGGGTGTTGTTGTGTTTTCACCATTTGTCCTATGGTATTTCTATGTTCCTTAAGTCCCTTAAGTTCCTTTTATGCTGTGTGCAAAAACATTCATTTAGCCAAAATAATGGGGAAAAGAGAATGATAAATGTGTCCCTATCACTGTAAACCCTCTGCATCCTTTAAACCTTCGCATTAAATGAACAGTTAACTATAAAGATCCCCTTCCTCCATCCATGATTCTGATCAGTCTGGAGATCCATGCCCTAAACCTTCAGCCAGCTTGACAAAGGTTCTCAGTGAATTTACATTGAGTAACTCCACAAACTGCGGCCCTCCAGCTGTTGAGAAACTACAACTCCCATCATGCCTGGACAGCTAAAGCTTTAGATTTGGCTGTCCAGGCATGATTGGAAATATAGTTTTGCAACAGCTGGAGGGCCTCAGTTTGGAGACCCATGGTTTAGGGCAATATGTCTGTGATCCAGGCACAAGCCCCAGATCTGAATGCCTTTCAAAATGTTAATGTGTACTTTCAATAAAACAAACTCAATCATTTTCACCTAAATGATATATGGACTGCAACTGCTAAGCTCTTACTATAGATCAAATAGGCTATGTTCACACGTCAAAAAAAGAGAAAAAGCGAACGATTTTGATATAAAAAAGGTGTGTTTTTGCCGTGATTTAACCCCTTAACGACACAGGGCGTATATTTACTCCCTGTGGTCACCTCAGGGAGTTCAGAGGGGGGCCCCGCGGAGACCCTGCTCTGAACCGCCGCGGTCCCGGGTGCTGCCTGGGACCACGGCTATTAAAGTAATCAGATGCAGCTGTCAAAGTTGACAGTTGTATCTGATTACTTATGCAGCCTGATCGGTGGTGGTATAGTTTCGGAGATTACCCCCCGGAACGTTGTCCCGGAGGAGCGATCTCCGTGTCTGCTGCCGCCAGGGGTCTGCGCCCTAATGGCGCTGATCCCGGCCCTGCACTCGAATGCTTTAGGCTGCAGAAGCCAAAAGCAATCAAGTGCATATCTCATTGATCTATGCTGTATTACTATACAGCATAGATCTCAATGAGAGATCAGTGTGCATATACTGGAAGTCCCCCAGGGGGGCTTCTAGTATAAGTGTAAAAGGAAAAAAAAAAGTGTTATTATTAGTAAAAAAAAAAAAAACTCCCCTAATAAAAGTTTAAATCACCCCCCTTTTCCCATGTTATAAATAAAAATAAATAAATAAACAAACATGTTTGTTATTGCCGCGTGCGTAATTGCCCAAATAATTAATTTATCACATTCCTGATCTCGCATGGTAAACGGCGTAAGCGAAAAAAAAATCCCAAAGTGCAAATTTGCACATTTTTTGGCCGCATCAAATCCAGTAAAATTGTAATAAAAAGCGATCAAAAAGTTGCACATGCGCTATCAAGGTACCGATAGAAACAACATGGCGCAAAAAATGACACCACACAGCCCCATAGACCAAAGGATAAAAGCGCTATAAGCCTGGAAATGGAGCGATTTTAGGGAACATATATTTTTGTTAACAATGGTTTACATTTTTTACAAGCCATCTCATAATATAAAAGTTATACATGTTACATATTGTTTTAATTGTAACAACTTGAGGAATATATATAACAAGTCAGTTTTACCCCAGGGCAAACGGCGCAAAAACACATACCCCCTAAAAATTCAGTCAGTCATTGCTAAGTACAATTAGTGGCGCAAAAAATAAGGGCTCATGTGGGTTTCTAGGTGAAAAAATGCAAGTGCTATGGCCTTTTAAGCACAAGGAGGAAAAAAACTGAAGTGCAAAAATGCCAGTTGGCTCTGTCCTTAAGGGGTTAACTGACTGCAATGGCAATGCATTAAAGTCAATGCACACAATGCATTAAATAACAGACGTTTTTACCGCGAACGTCAAAATAATGAACATGATCATTATTTTCGGACGTGATTTGCAAACAGCGTACGTTTTTTATTAGTTGTTCAAACATAGTTTTCCTTTTTCCACCTTTCTTTCTCCTTTTTAACTATTAAATTCAATGGACTTTTTAATGAAGACACACTCAAAGGGCAATTAGTAACCCCAAAGTAGAATAATGTACCAACAGCCGTCAAGGGAAGGCTAGGCAGCTAAATGACGTCCTTTATTTTAGACTCAAAAAAACAGACGTCATTTTAAATGGAGCTCAAAAGACGTTGTGTGAACATAGCCATAGAGGGAAGAGACATATTACTTAGCCTAAATAAGGATTCTCAACATAAATGGAGTTTTTTTTAGGAAAACCAATTCCATTCCGTTAGTCACCTTAGCCACTTTAGTTATGTAATGGGTATCACTCATGTCACATCTGACGGTGTTTACAGATAACACAATCACAGTCTCACACTTTGTACTCATCACAAGATCACTCTAAGAAAAAGGTTCTGACAGGTTTCAAAGTGACTTTTCAATATAGAAAAGATTGTTATGAGAAAATATTTTACTCTATTTATATATTTTTCATGATTCCTGAATCTATTCACTATAATTTGTGCCTTAGCTGTCACATCACTGCAAAAAGATTTTTTTTTTTTTTCCTATATCCGAATGTAGTATTAAGTTTTGTTCATACACAGTTTTTTGGCAAGTTTTAAGAGGTTGTCTGGGAAGTAGAAGACAACTAAAGCCTCATGCTCCCTGATGCTGAAACTTCATTTTGGCTGATTTCAAACATGATATATACAGAGTGAGAGTACCTGACTAAATGATAGAAAATTGGTCTCTACAAATCTATACAAACAAACAAGAAAAATTAGAAATTACTACTGTGGTAGACAGGGAATGATGCTCAGAGATGAGACGTCATCCTGGGGACCTCGCCCCCCAGGAGGACGTCTTATTTCTGAGCATCATTCTTAGTCATTACCATGTACCTACAGTGCTGACCATCTAAGGCTTAACTTGTATTCCCCTAACATCAATACCTGACTGCAACCTATCTTGACAGCCTGATGATGGTTTACTATTGTAGGGGCATCCTCTGTCTGGCTAAGGAACACCTGACTTAGCGGTTCTCATCTACGCTAGGCAGAGTCTTACAGGGCTACCTTCCTGACAGACCCTTAGCCTGCTTTCTTACCTATACCCTCTACTGTACAGATTTGTAATACTTGTATATACTTTTTGTGCACTTAATAAACATAATTTTGCACCTTCCTCTGAGTCTACCACAGTAGTAATTTCTAATTTTTCTGGTTTCAAACATGGAAGTTTTTTTGGAAAACTGCCACTGCAGTTTTTGTGCCAAAGCCAGAAGTAGATTTAAATGGGATAGAAAATATAAAGGGAGGACTTGTACTTCCCTTCCCTGTTAGATCCACTTCTGGTTTTGGCACAAACAACACAGTTTTCCAAAAAACTGTCTTGTATGAAATCAGTCTCTTAGGGCTATTTCACACTGAGCAAAACAGGCGAAATTCGGCAGTGGAGCTCCCCTCCACGGAATCCCGCCTGCCTCATTGTCACATAGTGTCTCTATGGGATTCTTTGAGCAGAGGGCTGCGGGAGCGGAGGCACGCAAGCCATCCCATTGAAACACCGTTTGACACTGAGGCTGACTAATATATTTCACCCCTTAGCAAGCAGCGTTTAGTTCACCAGTTTAAAAAAAAAATGTTTACATGGTTAAAATTGGGCATGGATTCTGATGCTAACTTGTCTGTTCTTGGCCACATTTCCAAAAAAAGCATTTCCAAAAAAATGTAAAATATGTATTTCTGTCTCAAAATGACATCCGTCCAAAAAGAGGACTATAAAAGGGACAAAAAAATGTGAACATTGCCTTAATCTGCTTCGAATCCACATTCTACAAATTTTAATGGGAAATGTGAATAGCTGAAAAGCAATGTGAAAAGCAATACAAGTTTATGTAGGAGAGAAATGAGAAGGGAGGGGGGGGTCTGGTGAGTAGAATTCTGTAAGAGATCTCATCCCAAAGCTTTATTCACAAGGTAGATAGTTTACTACAGACTTATCATGCCTTCTATCCTGCTTCTTTTTTGTCTGTGCACAAGGACAGAGAAGAGCAGGATCTCCTCCTCTGTATGTGCAGATACCATAGGTGTTAGGCGCTGTCTACCAGCTCTGTGACAACTCAAAGATTAAGCTTGCAGGGCAGAAATCTGCTGAAAAATGTCCTATACAAGATATATATTGGTTGAGTATAGAACTGCTTCCTCCTGTGAACAGCCTCTCCTGAAAAGTCACCTGAAATGACAAGTAGTCTCTAAGCCTATTGAATACTGCATGAATTCAGGGCCTAAATCTGACGCACACGAACTACAAATCTGCTACAAAGTCTCAACAGATTTTAATACCATACTGTATATACATATATCCACCATATAACAATACCAGTATACATGAAGAATTGATTACCTTGATAAGATTTTGAGAATTTTGAGAATTTTC
The DNA here is from genome assembly GCF_027789765.1 of Dendropsophus ebraccatus. NCBI lineage: Eukaryota > Metazoa > Chordata > Amphibia > Anura > Hylidae > Dendropsophus > Dendropsophus ebraccatus. The sequence goes on along the minus strand of NC_091454.1, from coordinate 57,405,103 downwards.
TAAATTTCTCTTCTTTTTTTTTTAGCAGCAGGACTCATCCCAGATGGTGTACCATATGTTTGGATTACATTACCTGCAGAGCACGGCTGTGGCTTCTTAAATACCTCCCTAAACAAAGCATATGGACTTCAATGTTAAAGGAAACTGTGGCTGAAGCTCCAAGTGAGGAGCATGTTCTTCAGTCCCTTACATCACTGCCATCACAGCTTCCCGACACAGTAATAAAGTAAAAAATCTTTTAGGCTTTCTCATACAGGGCCCTACTGACCTAAATTCTTTGAGAATAAGGAATCCTACATTTAGAAATTAAAGGTCGTGTGTGTGTCAATAAAATGCAGACCCTGAAAGGAACAACTAGAATAAAAATTCATAGAAAAAAAAAATAAAAAATATATATATATATATATATATATATATATATATATATATATATATATATATATAGAATTTTCCTATGAACTTCAAAATTTCAATATCTTGGAAAGATGATTTGTACTGTGAAACACTTTTGAACACTGTGAATGAAACTTATCGCCCATTATCTAACAGAAATGTCTTCAATGTGAACCATCACAACATCCAAAACAGTTGTCATTGTCTTGGATGGCATATTTTTTGTACGATAAAAGCTGTCAGCACTTTGAATTCTGGCCAAAGTTTTCATTACAGATGCAACTCCTATATATTTATATACGTGACTGCTCTTTCCCCCTTTTTTTTTACTTTATCCTTAGACAAGACACTCATACAATGGTTCGCGATGATGAGGTGACAGTAATGGCAATAGTTTCTATCACACGTAAGCACTTTTTTAAAGTTATTTTTGCACTAGACTTTCTATATATTGTTTATGTACAATGTATTACAAGTTGTCAAATTGACTGGGCAATAGGCATTCTTTTGAACCAACACCAAATTTGGGGGGGGTGGAGTTCCTGCTTCTTCTGCTCTCCAGTGATCCACTTCCTCCCTCTAAGGGCCCTATTCCACAGGAACGATAATAGGCCGGATCGGCCCCATTTAGTGGAATAGAGAGAACGATCAGCCGATGATCGTGTCATCGGCTAATTGTTCATTTAGGGCAAGACCTAAAATCATCGTTCCCGCACCGCGCATCGCTACGGTGGAATAGCGGTGTGCGGCAGGCGACTGACGATTTGAGAAGCGCAGCATATATTAACTGCAGGGCTTCTCCTCCGCTCTGTCTTCCTCCCCGGGTCCCGCGCGCTCTAGCTTCAGAATGCTCTGTCAGCTGACGGAGCGCTCAGTCAATCACAGGCCGGGGCTGCCGCGGCCTGTGATTGGCTGAGTGGCCTGTCAGCTGACAGGCCATGCTAAAGCGCGCGGGACCCAGAGAGGAAGACAGAGCAGAGGAGAAGACCTGACAGGTAATGTATGCTGCAAGGGCTGCAAGGACATCGGTAACGATGTCCCTGCAGCCCTCTCTCAACGATCATCGGGCCGTAGAATAGGCCCAGTAAACGAGCAGCGATCTAGCAGAACGGCGCTTATTTACATAGTTGATTGGGCCCTGCTCAGCCGGTGGAATAGGGCCCTAACTGTCTCTGGTAATAACTTCCACAGATGAGAGGGGGCCAGGAGCATGTTCTGGGCATAGATCAATAGCTGCCTGATGCTACCAATGTTGCCGCAACATCAGGAAGCTATTGGATACTGTGTCATTAGCAAGACTTCCGCCCTCTTCTCGTTTGTGGAAGTTATCACCAGAAAGGAGAAAGTGGAGAGGTAGAAACAGTTTTTTGCTCTACAGTTAACCCCTTAAAAGATGCTGTTTTTTTTTTGTTTTTTTGTTTTTTTACACTGCACAAGTTACAAGTATAGATAGCAAAGCCCCACAAAACAAAGCCTTTCTAATAATTTATGTAATCTATATGACTGACCTTAAAATGTTCTTCATAAAGTCAAGTACTGTAGTGCGCCGATACTATACATTAATGTGCTTATAAGAAACCATAAAAATCTGTTGAATAGTATAAATATGCTAACTGTTTTCAGGTGGCCAGGAAGAGTGGAACACTGGTCAATAATATACTAAAAAATATAATATATTGCTACAGTTATAGAAAATAGTTAAGATGCTATTCATACCTCACCATGCTCCCCCAGTGTCCTCCTGCAACATCTTAGGGTCAGCAGTGAGACGGGACAGCGCCACTGGTGGTTAGCTGATCTGGCTGTCACTGTCAAGATGAAGATGCTGCAGGAAGACATCTCGGAGAGTAGTGAGGTAGGAATAGCATCTTTATTCTTTTTTATATAACTGCAGCCATATATGAAATGTTTTGTAAAGCCAGAGTATCCCTTTAAGGGACACAAGGTGGACAGAATTGACACTTAACTCTTATTCCAATGCTCTATATAGGGATGGTGTGCAATGGAACGGATTATCAGAACTCTCACCGCCATGTTTCAGAGCTCTTGGCATCATAATGATACATAATGCCAGGAGTTGCAATAATCTGTTCTGTTGCACACATGGGAATGAGGCCTTACATGGAAAAGGAAACTAAGCACAGATATTAGACCTTGCATATATCTGTCAAGTACTTCTTCAAATATTTCCTCAATGGTTTAATGTAAAATTGAAAGTCAATTTTAATAAAACAGTTTGTCTAGTATTTTGTGCAGTTATTTCTTTTACTTAAAAGCCGTTAGAATATGCATTTAAAGGACAAAGTTAAGGGCATGCCAGTCCTTCCATGAAGAACTGGGAAGGTGATTGGAAGAAGACTTTTTCTTTAGATGAATTGCAGACTTTTCATTATTAGGCTATGTTCACACATGGTTTAGTTTAGTTCACACAAGTTTAGACTTATGGTGCTTTTACACAGGCAGATTTATCTAACCAATTTTGGAAGCCAAAGTCAGGAATGGACTTGAAAAGACAGGGAATCTGAGTCCTTCCTTTATGACCTGCACCCTGTTTATAGTCTGTTCCTGGCTTTGGCTTCAAAAATCTGTCAGATAAATCTCTCTTTGTAAACGCACCATTACTGGGCCAGATTTACTACATAAGATGTGCTAGACTTCATGGTGTTGGAAAAATAGAGCATCACTTTGGTAAAAAAAAAAAAAAAAAAAAAAAAAAGGATATATATATATATATATATATATATATATATATATATATATATAGCCAACTTGCATTTTTGCACCTCCGTTTTTTTTCCTCCTTGTGCTTAAAAGGCCATACCCTTGCATTTTTTCAACTAGAGACCCACATGAGCCCTTTTTTTTTTGCGCCACTAATTATACTTTGCAATGGCAACGCATTTTGTTTATTTGGGGGGGGGGGGTATGTGTTTTTGCGCCGTTCGCCCTGGGCTAAAACTGACTTGTTATATATGTTCCTCAAGTTGTTATGATTAAAAAGATATGTAACATGTATAACTTTTATATTATGAGTTGGCTTGTAAAAAATTCAAACCATTGTTAACAAATACACTCACTGGCCACTTTATTAGGTACACCTGTCCAACTGCACATTACAACTTAATTTCTAATCAGCTAATCACATGGCGGCAACTCAGTGCATTTAGGCATGTAGACATGGTCAAGACAATCTCCTGCAGTTGAAACCGAGGCATCAGTATGGGGAAGAAAGGTGATTTGATTGCCTTTGAACGTGGCATGGTTGTTGGTGCCAGAAGGGCTGGTCTGAGTATTTTAGAAACTGCTGATCTACTGGGATTTTCACGCACAACCATCTCTAGGGTTTACAGAGAATGGTCCGAAAAAGGAAAAACATCCAGTGAGCGGCAGTTCTGTGGGCGGAAATGCCTTGTTGATGCCAGAGGTCAGAGGAGAATGGGCAGACTGGTTCGAGCTGATAGAAAGGCAACAGTGACTCAAATAGCCAACCGTTACAACCAAGGTAGGCAGAAGAGCATCTCTGAACGCACAGTACCTCGAACTTTGAGGCAGATGGGCTACAGCAGCAGAAGACCACACCGGGTGCCACTCCTTTCAGCTAAGAACAGGAAACTGAGGCTACAGTTTGCACAAGCTCATCGAAATTGGACAGTAGAACATTGGAAAAACGTTGCCTGGTCTGATGAGTCTCGATTTTTGCTGCGACATTCGGATGGTAGGGTCAGAATTTGGCGTCAACAACATGAAAGCATGGATCCATCCTGCCTTGTATCAACGGTTCAGGCTGGTGGTGGTGGTGTCATGGTGTGGGGAATATTTTCTTGGCACTCTTTGGGCCCCTTGGTACCAATTGAGCATCGTTGCAACACCACAGCCTACCTGAGTATTGTTGCTGACCATGTCCATCCCTTTATGACCACAATGTACCCAACATCTGATGGCTACTTTCAGCAGGATAATGCGCCATGTCATAAAGCTAGAATCATCTCAGACTGGTTTCTTGAACATGACAATGAGTTCACTGTACTCAAATGGCCTCCACAGTCACCAGATCTCAATCCAATAGAGCATCTTTGGGATGTGGTGGAACGGGAGATTGGCATCATGGATGTGCAGCCGACAAATATGCGGCAACTGTGTGATGCCATCATGTCAATATGGACCAAAATCTCTGAGGAATGCTTCCAGCACCTTGTTGTATCTATGCCACGAAGAATTGAGGCAGTTCTGAAGGCAAAAGGGGGTCCAACCCGTTACTAGCATGGTGTACCTAATAAAGTGGCCGGTGAGTGTATATGTTCCTTAAAATCATTCCATTCCCAGGCTTATAGCGCTTTTATCCTTTGGTCTATTGGGCTGTGTGAGAAGTAAATTTTTGCGCCATGATATGTTCTTTCTATTGGTACCTTGATTGTGCATATGCGACTTTTTGATCGCTTTTTATTACAATTTTTCTGGATTTGATGCGACCAAAAAATGCGCAAATTTGCACTTTGGGATTTTTTTGCGCTTACGCCGTTTACCGTGCAAGATCAGGAATGTAATAAATTAATAGTTTGGGCGATTATGCATGCGGCGATACCAAACATGTTTATTTATTTATTTCGGTTCAGGGAAGAAAAAGAGTGCTGCACCTCACACCTATGGCTGATACCAGTACCTCTCGGCTGCATAAAAAACATCAGAATTCTGTATGTGAATTGATCAAGCCACACTGCCCCATGTACCCCGTGCAGGCATCAGATACACATGGGTCCCTACACTAAGTCCACACCGTGCCGGTCAGCGACCACCACCCCCGCAGGCGTGCACAGTCAGGGAAGGGAGGCCATGGAACGGCCCTGCAACCTCCATGCCACAGGACTATACCCAAAAATGCCACACCAAAACCCAGCCAGCACCACCGGCAGAGGAAGCTGCCCCCAAACAGCACAAGTCTGGATAAGGTATTGCACTCACCATAGCTATCAAAGATAGAATGGGATGGACAGGAGGGATTAAAACCATGAGCACTCAGGTGTCTCCTGCTAATTGCGGTCATGTGGGTCTCACCAGGAGGAGTGCAAAACACGGAGAAAAGAGAGAAACAAAATACGGTTCAGGGAAGAAAAAGAGTGCTGCTGTTAGGAACCGGACAGCAGGACAAGACAAACAGTGAGCCCTAAGCTTAGCCCCGCCCACTGTCCTCTACCTATTTGCCACAATCCGCCCTAAAATGGCGGCGAGCAACTGGGCGGCAGTCCCTGCGCTGGCTAGGTGGGACACAAGGACAAGACAGACAGACAAAACACAATAACGAATGGTCAACAGTCCGGGTCACAACAAACGGGCAGCAAAAGTACAAAATCACAATCCAAAGGCAAAGTCAATATACAGGCAGTATGGTCAGGGGCAGGCAGCAAACAAGAATGGTCAGAAATGCAAAGCAGGGTCAGAATCAACAGAGCAAGAATAGAAACACAGAACCAGGCAGAGACAAGCTCAATATCCGGCAATGAGAGCACAGACTGGGTTAGTTATATAGGAGGCCAGGATTCTGGTCCAGAATGTAATTGGACCATCCCTCTGATCTCCAAGCACAGACACCTGAGAACAAGACAGATCCACTGGCAGGATGACCTGTCAGTCACAGCAGAACCCAAACACAGATTAACCATGACATGGCCAGACAGAATTCAGCAGGTGAAGTCGGGTGTGTCTCCCAACAAAGGTGAGCATATAAACCAGTGTTCACACACAGCAAACAAAACACAGAAACAGGATACAAGAAAATCAGTGCCTTCTCGGCCGAACAGCACGAGCCGAGGGGCGCATAATGCTCTGCAGAGATACCATCCTGACAGCTGCACCTCACACCTATGGCTGATACTAGTACCTCTCGGCTGCATAAAAAACATCAGAATTCTGTATGTGAATTGATCAAGCCACACTGCCCCATGTACCCTGTGCAGTCATCCGATACACATGGGTCCCTACACTAAGTCCACACCGTGCCGGTCAGCGACCACTACCCCCGCAGGTGTGCACAGTCAGGGAAGGGAGGCCATGGAAATGCCCTGCAACCCCCATGCCACAGGACCATACCCAAAAATGCCACACCAAAACCCAGCCAGCACCACCGGCAGAGGAAGCTGCCCCCAAACAGCACAAGTCTGGATAAGGTATTGCACTCACCATAGCTATCAATAGCGCCGCTGACCGACACGGTGTGGAGTTAGTGTAGGGACCCGTGTGGACCAGAGGACCTGCGCAGTTGTACACGGGGCAATATGGCTTGATCAATTCATATACAGACACTCTGGTGTTAATTTTTAATATAGGCCTAGCGGCAATAGTATCGGCCATAGATGGGATGTGCAGCCGTTCCTTCCTCTCCAGTTTGTGTTATTTATTTATTTATTTTTATTTATAACATGGGAAAAAGGGGGGGGGGATTCAAACTTTTATTAGGGGAGTTTTTTTTTTTACTAATATTAACACTCTTTTTTTTACTTTCACATATACTAGAAGCCCCCCTGGGGGACTTCTAGTATATGCACTCTGATCTTTCATTGATCTATGCTGTATAAAGTCATACAGCATAGATCGATGACATAGGCACTCGATTGTTTTCGGCTGCTGCAGCCGGAAGCAACCAAGTGCCTAACCGGGATCAGTGCCATTACGGCGCAGACCGCGGCCAACAGCAGACAGGGAGATCGCTCCTCCGGTACAACGTCCCGGGGGCGATCTCGGCCACTAGACCACCACCGATCGGGCTGCATAAGTAATGCAGCTCTCAACTTTGACAGCTGTATCTGATTACTTTATTAGCAGGCTCGGCGATCGGACCGTGCCCCCTAATAGCAGTGGTCCAGGGCTACATGCGGCACCCTGGACCGCGGCGGTTCAGAGCGGGGTTGTGGCATGGCCCCCCTCTGAACTCCCTGAGGCGGCCACAGGGTGTAAATATATGCCCTGTGTCTTAAGGGGATATATATACCCTTTTTTCACACTGGCATAAGATGTTGGTTGAGTATAGAGCAGCTAATAGGTGTATATGTAGACTAGACAGTCTAAAGAGGCACCATTTTATATTTAAAAACAGCCGGAGCTGTCTAAGGGTTCTATTAGACTGCCCGATCATAAACTGTAAACATTTACTGAGCAATTAAATGGGCCGACTATCAGGCAGCAAGGGCTGCACGGACATCATGCCTTGCCTTTAGTATAAAATAATAAGGTAATGACTTGCCTTACCACATTCCCTGGAGTCCTCGGAGGCTTTCCATGGTGTCTGCAGCGCTGCCCAGCCAGTCACATGCTGCGACCTGTCTCGGCCAGTGATTGGTTGAGCGGCCGGTGGCCTGTCAGTGCAGAGACGACAATGCTGCAGACACCAGGGAAGGCCTCCAAGAACACCGTAGAAGGCCTGAGAGCAACAGGGAATGTGGTAAGGGGAGTTATCACTTTATTATTTTACACTACAGTCATAAGTAGGGATGAGCGAACCAAACCGTTACGAACCAGATTCGTTACAAACTTTGCAAAAAGTTTGGTTCGGTACCGAACTTTCAAAAAGTTTGTGACGAAGTTCGTTAAAATTGCAACGGCGTCACAAAACTGTACTTTAATCAGAGAATAGAACAGGCTACAAGCGATTATTACTCCTATAATCCTTTGGATCCTGTTATTATGTGAATATCAAGGTGTTTGACGTCACTCCAGGAACAAGAAGTGCCTGAGCGTCCATGCTCTTTCTCATTGTGTGTCTAGACTGCAGAGAGAGAGAGGAGGTGTACGTTAGGCAGAGAGGGAAAACACATAGATTACATATCAAAACAACTGGATAAGTACAGGGAGAGATAGAGAAGGAGTATATATTGTTTGTGAGAGAAGCCAGAGAGAGGAAGATAAAAAAAAAAATCGCAAGATACAGGGAAAGCTTGATAAGCTTATACATAGTGAAAGAGGCTGAGAAATCAAGAGTTAGGTAGAGAGAGGGAGAGATAGCCATCTAACTCAAAAATCGTGATATCTAGGGAGAGATAGGGAGATAAAAAAAAAGAAATAGGGAGAGAAAAGTGAGAAGAGTCACTCAGGAGTCAGGACTTGAACCAGGCACTGAACCAGCTACTGTTCCGTGACAGAGAGGAGACGCTAGACGTTTGTTTGTGATCAGCTGTTGTAGGTGACACTAAGTTAGCGCCTCACAAAAGCTGTCTGTTTGTGCTCTGCTGGTTGCCGTTAACCCCTGATAGCTGCCCGCAACCAAAAAAGTTGAAAAAAAAACCTTAAAAAGAAAAAAAAAAAAATTGGTTTGTTTGTTATCAGCTGTTCTAGGTGACGCTAAGTCAGCGCCTCACAAAAGCTGTCCGTTTGTGCTCTGCTGGTTGCCGTCAAACCCCTCTAGCCACCTGCAACCAAAAAAGTAAAAAAAAAAACTTAAAAAAAAAAATTCAAAAAAGTTTGTTAGTTTGTTTGTTTGTGATCAGCTATTCTATTTGAGGCAAAGTCAGCACCCCACAAAAGCTGTCCGTTTGTCCTCTGCTGGTTCCCGTCAAACCCCTCTAGCCACCCGCAACCAAAAAAAGTAAAAAAAAAACCTTAAAAAAAAAATAAAAAAAAAGTTGGTTTGTTTGTTTGTTTGTTTGTGATCAGCTGTTTTATTTGAGGAGAAGTCACCTCCCCACAAAACCTGTAAATTTCTGCTTTGCTGGGTGCCTCCAACCCACAAAGCAATAGTCACTGAAAATTTGTGCCTTCTGCCCAATAGATTATTTCTTTTTCAAAATTTACACCAACCAAAGAACTATGTCCAAGCGTCCTACTTCCAGCACTTCCCAGGCAAGGACTGCAACGGCAGGCGGTGAGGGTAGGAGAAGTGGCAGCACCAGGCCCGGCGGCAGCCGGGGCAACAGGCATGGCAGCAGGGTGCTACCCCAGACACCTAGTGGTTCTGTAAGAACCACACAGCCAGCGGTTCTAGATTGGCTTACCCAATCCTCCACTTCCACCGCCCAAAGCTCCCAAACGAGGTCGGCTGGATCATCCGACACCACCCTTACATGGGAGGGTCAGCGACAGTCCTCTGCCCCGTCCCCTGTTATTACTATGCCACCCACCTCTGGGGCACCTTCTGCCAGGGAACTGTTGGCAAATCTTGATCTGCCTTTGGATTCTCTACCACTTTTTAGTGATGATGATGAGGAGGAGGATGAGGTAGTCCACCAAAGGCAGCAGGTGGAAGGTGCAGAGACTACAGAGGAGGTGGTGGCTGTAAGCCAGGGAGGGGCATCCAGTGCCACACCTGAGATCCTGTCCCAGCCACTGGAGGACAGTAGCAGTGGTGGTGATGATGATGTCGCTGATCGGACGTGGCGCCCCCAAGCACCATTATCCTCAGTGTCATCAGGGGAGGAAAGTGAGGTGCTACCGAAGCAGCAACATCCCACTGCTGCAAGGAAGCGAGGCACAAGAGGGAGGGGTAGAAGACAACCTACCTGGCAGAGTCACTTACCTCCAAGCCTTGGTCCTGAGAGGGGAATTGATCAACTGCTGCCTCCTCCAGCTGCTCAAGTAGTCTTTTTTTAATTATACTGGGCTGGAATAGATCAACTGCTGCCTCCTCGTCCTCAATTAGCTTCTTCTCCATAATCCTGGCCTGGAATAGATAAACTGTTGCTGCCTCCTCCTCAAGTAGCCTCTCCTCGATAATACTGGCCTGGAATCAATCAACTGCTGCCTCCTCCTGCTGCTCAAGTAGTCTGTTTTTAATTATACTGGCCTGTAATCGATCAACTGCTGCCTCATCCTCCTCAAGTAGCCTCTCCTCGATTATACTGGCCTGTAATCAATCAACTGCTGCCTCATCCTCCTCAAGTAGCCTCTCCTCGATTATACTGGCCTGGAATCGATCAACTGCTGCCTCATCCTCCTCAAGTAGCCTCTCCTCGATTATACTGGCCTGGAATCAATCAAATGCTACCTCCTCCTGCTCTTCTAGTAGTGTCTTTTTAATTATACTGGCCTGTAATCAATCAACTGCTACCTCCTCCTGCTCTTCTAGTAGTGTCTTTTTAATTATACTGGCCTGTAATCGATCAACTGCTGCCTCATCCTCCTCAAGTTGCCTCTCCTCAATAATACTGGCCTGTAATCGATCAACTGCTGCCTCATCCTCCTCAAGTTGCCTCTCCTCAATAATACTGGCCTGGAATCAATCAACTGCTGCCTCCTCCTGCTCTTCTAGTAGTCTCTTTTTAATTATACTGGCCTGTAATCGATCAACTGCTGCCTCATCCTCCTCAAGTAGCCTCTCATCGATAATACTGGCCTGGAATCAATCAACTGCTGCCTCCTCCTCATATAGCCTCTCCTCGATAATACTGACCTGGAATCGATCAACTGCTGCCTGCTCCTCATCAAGTAGCCTCTCCTTGATAATCCTGGCCTGGAATCGATCAACTGCTGCCTCCTCCTCATATAGCCTCTCCTCGATAATACTGGCCTGGAATCAATCAACTGCTGCCTCCTCCTTCTTAATTAGCCTCTCCTCGATAATACTGGCCTGGAATCAATCAACTGCTGCCTCATCTTCCTCAAGTAGCCTCTCCTCCATAATACTGGCCTGGAATCGATCAACTGCTGCCTCATCCTCCTCAAGTAGCCTCTCCTCAATAATACTGGCCTGGAATCGATCAACTGCTGCCTCATCCTCCTCAAGTAGCTTCTCCTCGATAAGACTGGCCTGGACTCAATCAACTGCTGCCTCCTCCTCCTCCTAAATTAGCCTCTCCTCCATAATACTGGCCTGGAATCAATCAACTGCTGCCTCATCTTCCTCAAGTAGCCTCTCCTCCATAATACTGGCCTGGACTCAATCAACTTCTGCCTCCTCCTCCTAAATTAGCCTCTCCTCCATAATACTGGCCTGGAATCAATCATCTGCTGCCTCATCTTCCTCAAGTAGCCTCTCCTCCATAATACTGGCCTGGAATCGATCAACTGCTGCCTCCTCCTCAAGTAGCCTCTCCTCAATAATACTGGACTGGAATCAATCAACTGCTGCCTCCTCCTGCTGCTCAACTTGTCTCTTCTCAACAATACTGGACTGAGAGGCGAGCAATCTACTGCTGCCTCCTCCTGGTTCTCGACTTGTCTCTTCTCAACAATACTGGCCTGGGTGCTGCCGCATCCTCCTTGTAAACTTTTTTTTCCAATATTTTTTTTTCCACTATTTTGGCACTTTGATTCACTATATTTTATTAATTTTATTCCTATTATTTTTTTTTTTTTTTCTCATTATTTTTGGAAATTTTTTTCCCCACTTTTTTTCATTGTAATATCAACTGCAACTAAACGAAACTATACCCTATCACACTCCCACTTCGGTTTGGTTCGGACCGATCCGAAATTCACGAAAGTTCGCCGGATTGAACCGAACTGAACTTTTCAAAAGTTCGCTCATCCCTAGTCATAAGGCGTCGGGTGGCATTGCTATTACACGTAGCGAAGCACGCCCATCGCCAGATGATTTTAGGTCAGGACCTAAAGAAACCTTAAGAAACGTCCTGATTCAGCCGATTATCGCTCTGTGTAATAGGGCCCTAACAATCAGAGCAATCCTATCACTGCGTCTTGTGGCAATCAATCAATCAATCAATCAACCAATCAATGACTGAAGTGGGATAGTACTGCCAGTGGCAATAGTCTCAGAAGTGGTGGTGGGAGCTTTCAGCGAGGGACCTAAAGGCGTTGCAGCAGGACAACAGTGGTGAACGGTTGTGATTAAGTAAGAATAGGCATCTTTATTATGTTCTATATAACTTGAGCATTATGTAAAAAGTTTTTGAATGCAGGAGTGCCCCTTTAAGTATTATTTAATGACCCACATGAGTATTGTTAAATGGAATATAGCATACTAAGTATGGCTGATAATTGAACATGTATCCTGATGACATCATCATGGGATTCTTTAATACATTTAAAAAAAACCTTAAAGGTCAGCAGACCTAGACAAATAATGTTCATCTTTGAATCATGATAATTCATTCTCTCTTTCTTCTTTTTTTCTGTTCTCTCTTTTCTGTATGCCTCTATACTTGTGTACAGTCAGGATGTAGGTATTTTGGAAAAAGATTATTGTGGATTTTTATGAGACTGTATCATTTATACTGGAAGTTAAAAATGCAAATGTTTCTCAAAATGCATAAATAAATAAAAAAATCTTTAAAACCAGAATATCAGGACAAGCTAAAGGTTTTATATATTCTGTACTGAGGTTTCTTTTCCTGAGATGGATTTTTTTATCTATTTAAACTTTGTTTAATGCATTCAGTTTCATTGTGAGTATTTCTATTCTATTCTCTGAAAAAATTTCATCTTCTAACTCTTTTGTGTATTTCACAGAATAGGTCATAGCAATGATCCCCATGGCAAATCATCACTTCTGAGATTAAACATTAAACTTGTTTCATGACATCTACTCTTAAGCGCTAGACTATGGTGCATTCACCAAAAGAATTGCTTGTCTTTAAACTTCAACACAGTTGTTGCTCTTAGGAGCATTGATGAGTAATAAAAAATATATAGATAAATGAATAGTCTGGTAGAATTATGCACTTAAAAATGCCATTGTTCTAGAAAATTAATATACTATACTGAATATTAAACCATGTCCTATTTGTTTTTTTTCCAGTGATTGTTATATTAAACTTTTATGATATAATAAGAAAAATAAGAACAAAAGTTGACTTGGTCTAAGTATTAACCCATTAGGAACCCATAACATATTGTTACATCATGGGTGGTTGACACTTAAGGCCCTATAACGTACCGATGCACCAGAGGGTCCAGGGGCTCTATGAAGTGAGCCCAGGGGCTAATCATTAACAACGAACATGATCATGAATAATGGCTGTGATTTAGCAACAACAGCCGTTATTTGCCCTTATTTTTACTCTAAAGTAATAAAATCATTTGCCCTAATAGCAGGAATTCTGGGTCGTTGAATCTCTTTTCTCTCTTTTTCTATGCTGCACAGAGGACAGTGCAATGTTGTTACTATTTTTGTAAGGTTGGGTAATATGTATGTATGTATGTATGTATGTATGTATGTGTACCTACAAAAACCACCTCTCTGTTAGTAGCACCAGTTACAAATGTGAATGTTGCAGATGGTCAGCTTAATGTGCCATGCATTCTGCATAGCACAGACATAAAGTGTTTTTTGTCCATCACATATCGACCCAGGTTTATCAATCTGTCTGAGACAAAAATTGGATACAACATTGAACAGAACATACAACATGAAGGCCACGCCATTCAGCAGCCAGCAGCAGCATGGTGGAACTTTCCAGAGAATGCTAACTCTGGGACCCCAACCAGATAGCCTTTTTTAGCCTAGTCCTAATGATTTCACAACGAGGGGGAAAATGCCTTCCTGGCTGATGGATTGCCCACTCAGTGACTGATAAATTAGGTGCAGGAGGAGGCAAACGGGACGCTGCTGGCATACGCCATGGAGAAGGGCCAAATCTGCCCCTTTTCTGTGGCACACGCCTAGGGCACAAATTGATAAATGTTCCCCAACATGTTTAGAATGTTTACCAAGTGTAGCGATATATAAAAAACTTTTTATATATTTTTTTATGCTTTTTTTTTAATAAAAACACTGGATAACCCCTTTAAGGTTAATTTTAGAAAATCTTTATTTTGGCTGGAGCTTGTCCTTAAAGTTAGAGTATGAACTCAACTTTTTCAGTATTCTGACAGTTTTACATTAACCAAACATTGCTTATGCTGTTTCATCGTCTGGCTGTTTCTTTTGGACTTTTCCACAGTTGTCCTTTAATATTTGAGTGGTCTGAACATCATCTTCATAAAGAGAGTGCTTCTGAGATGTGTTTACTTGGCTTTTCATCTAAGCAAGAAATCAAAGCTAATCAGGCAACAGCTGTCAACAGCAACAATATGAATAATGGAATAGGTTACTAAATAAAGCTTTTTCCAAAACTGTTTAACCCCTCAATGCCACAAGTGTTTTGGACCTTAACAGACAATTTGTTTTTGTTTTTGTTTTTTTTATTTTCAGTGTTGCATTTCTAGAGCTATACCTTTTTTAAGTCACATCAGTGTAGTCGTATGGCTATATTCACACACCGTTAAAATGAGGTCCGTTTATAAATAAAAATTCAAGGCTTACCAAATTCAAGACTTACCAAACTGACTAAATCAACTTAAAACACAAATAATAAAAACAAATCATCGCATTTGATAATCATGTTCTTCCTTTTTGTTCTCTTTTGGCTTACATATAAAAAAAATGTAAAAACTTGCCATATGCTTTCTGTCATCATAAGCCCTAATCCCCTATTACATGGGCTGCTTGCTCCTTGTTCCCTGCTCACTGCCGACTCTATTACACATGCCAACAGTGAGCAGGTAAGTGCTAGGAAGGGGCTGGGGGGTATCTGACAATCGCCCAGGCAGCCCATAGGAGATAGTGGCGGTCTGCTGCCCCTGCTCCTATTACATGGAGCGATGCTAGCAGATCAATGCTAGACTGATCGTTTGTGTTTCAGCCTGTTAAAGGAAAACGATCAGCTGACATCGTGCATGTCAGCTGATTGTTGTCTTCTATTACACAAAGCGATTGTCGGCCATAATGGCTATGAGGCCTTTAGAGACCAATGACTAACCAAAATCTTTCATTGTCGATAAATCTGATTGTTGATAAACCCAGTTAGTATTGTAAAAAGGAAGAACTATAAGGTTTAAGCTCTACATTACATTTCTCTTTTTAAAGGGGAACTCCGGAAAAAAAAACTTGTTTTCTATTTAAAGTACATTAAAAGTTAAATATATGTGTCTATACAATGTATTACCATACCTGTACGGTTCTGCCACACTGGTAGCTGATAGAAATCCAGGAAGTGAAAAAAATGGCCCCTGTGCAAATCCACATTGTCTCTTGCTCCTTCTGCTCTCTGACCTTAGGAGACAAATCTTCCATGCCTCTGTTTCACATTGTGTGTGTTTGCTGAGATCAGACTGATGATGCAGACAGGGGGCAGGGCGTGATGTCCCAGGAGGCTTGGCTGGATCTTCCAATCCCCTGAGTGATTCACCATCTCTAACTGACCAGAAGCAGGTGTTGCACTGATTTCTCTAAAGAAGTGTGCAGGGAAATTAGGGCTGTGTTCACACATGTTGGAGTGTTATTGCAGTACTGCAGCGTATTCACAAAAATTATGCAGAAACACAAGTAAATTATGCAAAACGGCAGAGAGGATCAGAGCCTTATTGTGGAGCTCAACTTCAAAGATAACAGATGCTTGATCAAAATATGTGTGGGGAAATGAAAAGAAAAATAAATTCAAAAAATTCTTTACTTTATTCCAACATTAGCATTACAGGTAGAGAATACAGCGTGCTGTGTGGTGTTACAGGTAGAGAATACAGCGTGCTGTGTGGTGTTACATGTAGAGAATACAGCTTGCTGTGTGGTGTTACAGGTAGAGAATACAGCGTGCTGTGTGGTGTTACACGTAGAGAATACAGTGTGCTGTGTGGTGTTACAGGTAGAGAATACAGCGGTGTGTGGTGTAACAGATAGAGAATACAGCGTGCTGTGTGGTGTTACAGGCAGAGAATAAAGTGTGCTGTGTGGTGTTACAGGCAGAGAATACAGCATGCTGTGTGGTGTTACAGGTAGAGAATACAGTGCTGTGTGGTGTTACAGGTAGAGAATACAGTGTGCTGTCTGGTGTTACCGGTTAGAGAATACAGCATGCTGTGTGGTGTTACAGGTAAAGAATACAGCTCTGTGTGGTTTTACAGGTAGAGAATACAGTGTGCTGTGTGGTGTTACAGGTAGAGATTACAGTGTGCTGTGTGGTGTTACAGGTAGAGAATACAGCGTGCTGTGTGGTGTTACCGGTTAGAGAATACAGCATGCTGTGTGGTGTTACAGGTAAAGATTACAGCTCTGTGTGGTTTTACAGGTAGAGAATACAGTGTGCTGTGTGGTGTTACAGGTAGTGATTACAGTGTGCTGTGTGGTGTTACAGGTAGAGAATACAGCGTGCTGTGTGGTGTTACAGGTAGAGAATACAGTGTGCTGTGTGGTGTTACAGGTAGAGAATACAGCGGTGTGTGGTGTAACAGATAGAGAATACAGCGTGCTGTGTGGTGTTACAGGCAGAGAATAAAGTGTGCTGTGTGGTGTTACAGGCAGAGAATACAGCATGCTGTGTGGTGTTACAGGTAGAGAATACAGTGCTGTGTGGTGTTACAGGTAGAGAATACAGTGTGCTGTGTGGTGTTACCGGTTAGAGAATACAGCATGCTGTGTGGTGTTACAGGTAAAGAATACAGCTCTGTGTGGTTTTACAGGTAGAGAATACAGTGTGCTGTGTGGTGTTACAGGTAGAGATTACAGTGTGCTGTGTGGTGTTACAGGTAGAGAATACAGCGTGCTGTGTGGTGTTACCGGTTAGAGAATACAGCATGCTGTGTGGTGTTACAGGTAAAGAATACAGCTCTGTGTGGTTTTACAGGTAGAGAATACAGTGTGCTGTGTGGTGTTACAGGTAGTGATTACAGTGTGCTGTGTGGTGTTACAGGTAGAGAATACAGCGTGCTGTGTGGTGTTACAGGTAGAGAATACAGTGTGCTGTGTGGTGTTACAGGTAGAGAATACAGCGTGCTGTGTGGCATCAGCTGATCACTACAGATCCATTTTCTTACCGCATTCAGACTAAATGTTATTCGCAATGGTAGTCGGAAACCATGGTAGATTTTCCCTATATTATTTTTAAATAGTTTAAACATGTCACTTGGAATAATACCAGATGAAGACATCTGTCTTGCCTTAAAATGTGTTGTGCTGCTAATAAAGACGTTTTATTTAACAAAATTTAGAATCCGACTCTTCCCATTCATTCATATTGCAGAAGCAGTTTTGTGCACGTACTTGTTTGACACATTCTGTAGTTGAAGATTATTACCAAACCTTATTTTTCTACAAGGAGAAAATTAAATTACCAAGTACATGTAAAAAACCCTTGGGATTCTTTTAGGTTTGTCATTTAAGAACAAAAGACAAAATCTGCAATTGTTTAGCTGCTAGTAGCATGATTCCACTTTATCAGTATTTTGCATCTAAGGAATAATAGATTTATATTCCATTGTTACATTTATTGAACATCTTGCAAACCTTGAATCTTTCAGACATAACAAAGGAGAATAAAATATTTACATAATAATACAAAATGTCTGCATTAGTGTAAAATATTTGAAATATGTTTGTGCTATATACATGATTGTATACATATGCATTTATGTTATTCTGGTCTAAAAACTTGTCTAGGCTGGTTTTGAAGCCCTCTACTGTTTTTTGCTGTGACCAGATCCTGTGGTAGACTGTTCCACAGATTCCCTATTCTCATGATAAAGAAGGCTTGTCGCCTCCGGAAACTGAACCTTTTTTTTTCAGGCGGAGGCAGTGACCTTGTCTAATGAGGGGGTTTTACCTGGAAAATCTTTTCCCCATATTTCTTGTAGAAGCCACTAATATATTTAAATAAATTAATCATATCTCCCATTAAATGTCTCTTCTTGATGCTAAACAAATTTAACTCCCTTAATCTCTCCTCATAACTAAGATTCAGGTTTAAAAATGGACATATACCATATATTTTCCAGAAATAAGACCTACCCAGAACATTAGGAGTTTAATTTTACACGGTTTTTGGAGTAGGCTTGAAATATATATAAAAAAAAACCTAGTTAAAATCAGCTGACCATATCCCTGACTCTGGCCTGGGAGGCAGGAATGGTAAGAAGATGCACAGTAAGGTACATTGAATATGGCCGTGGGGGGTGAGCGGGCCAACTACAGAGTGATGAGGGAGGTATAAAGTGTGGGAGAAAAACCACAGAGAGGGGAGGGAGATATACTACACAAGAAGTTACAGTATAGGAGCCTAACAACAGTGGGGGATACAGTGAAGAGGCAGTGGCGGAACTACCCCCGTAGCAGGTGGAGCAGCTGTTATGAAGCCCACCACATCAGGGGGCCCGGTGGCCCGATCCTGTAATAGACTGGCCCCCGGCCCCCTTTAGCTGACATCCCTTGCAGCACCCGGAGGCCTCCTGAGTGCTGCTCCCGAATGTCCAGACCCGGTGTTCCTGGTAACCGCTCGCAGCTACATGCGAACTGTGATTGACAGGGTCAGGAGCCAACGGCTACATGGTTGGAGAGGAGTTTATTTAAAGGTAAGGTAATTTATGGGGTTATTGTCTGCATGAAGAGAGGGTAAATTTGCAGAGAGGTGCATACATGCGGAGGAGGTGGAGAGCAGGGAGGTGCCTACATGTGGGGGAGGTGGCTAGCAGGGAGATGAGCACATGGTGGTGGGGGGCTAACTACCTAGGGAGATGCTTACATTGGGGGGTCGGAGGGGCTAACTACCAGAGGACATGCCGCATGGAGAAAAAAAGGACTACATACCAGGGAGATGAGTGCATAGAAGGGGGGTTAACTAACAGGGGAGATGCTCATATGGGAGGGATGTGGGCTAACTTCCAGGGGAGGTAACTACATAGGAGGGAGAGGGGTTAACTACTAGGAGAGATACCTATATGGAGGGAGGAGAATACAAGGATAGATGCCTCTGGAAGGGGGCTACCAGGGGTCACTACCAGGGGGTGATTACCTACAGTGGAGTACACTACCTACCAGGGACACTACCTATGGGGAAAATAACAACATTGGTAATACGACCTACTAAGGGGGCTACCTGCACAGGGAAGACTAACTACTATACAATCGCACAGAGAGTGGCCTGACTACAATGGGGGCACAGAATGGTCTAACTACTGTATGGATACAGATAGAACAAACCACTATATGAGGTCACAGATGGGGCAGTATAGATGTGGAGGATGATGATGGTGTATGAGTGAGGAGCCTAAAATGTTTATCTTGGCAAATTGTACGATGACGACTTGTGACTGAGAGAAGTCCTCATGATGTCCCGTGCGGTATGGAGAGGAAGAGGAAATGTGAGCAACTCCAATCAGAGAAGAGGCCCCCTGTGATTCACTAAAAGAAGATGTCCCCTGTGAGTTATTCCTGGTAACTGCACTGTAATCACTTATGGTGGGCAGAGCCTCTGTGGAGTTGATATCTGCTGCTGTATGGTGGCTGTATGAGGTTATTGGTCTTTGTACAGTAAATTTAATTCAGTAGCAGTGGTTAGCACTGTAGCCTTGCAGCGCTGGAGTCTAGGGTTCAAATCCCACCAAGGACAAGATCTGCAAAGAGTTTGTATGTTCTCTCCAGTAACTCCAGTTTCCTCCCACACGTAAAACATACAGATAGGTGATTCAGATTATGAGCCCTAATGGGGATAGGGAGCAATAATTGGCAAACCTATGTAAAGTGCTGTGGAATCAGTGTGCACTATACAAATAAAAAAAGCAAAAGTGGCATTAGTCAACATGTGGTGGTAATATTTGTCCCTTGTAAATTAGTACTTTTTATATTATTCATCTTAGAAAAAAATAGTATGGTATGGTAGTATGGAAAAATTCATATGGTGGTAAATACTTTCTATCAAAGTATTTTAGGAGTCGTGATCAATAAAGGTATTACTCCTAAAATACTTTGATGGAAAGTGTGTTTTTCAAAACCATGTACCATAAGTTTAGGACTACACTTGACAACTTAGTTGGGGGTGAAGGAGGGTCTGGCTATGGCTGTGATTGGGGTGGGAGGCAATCAAAAGTTTGCTGTTGGGCCCAGGCACCAGCCATTTCTAGTTATGTACCTGTACAGGGACCAACTACCGTATAGTGTGGGGCTACAGTATAGGGTCATGCCATGTTTTTTCAAAAATAAGACCTACCCTAAAAATAAGCCCTATCCATTTTTTCCAGAGACTTTGTCTTATTTCCAGAGCTACTTAGAAAGATGTTTTTAGAAATTTTAAAAGCTATTGACACAAAAGAACAGCTTAATAAGAAAGTTAACCCCCATTCCAGCATATGGACACGCCAGCATGTTCTCGGATGAAATGGACACAGAAATTGGGCACCCTCCTCAACTGCTGGGATCCCGGCAGTTAACCCTATAGATTCTGTGGTCAGTGCAACTGCAGCATCTATAGGCAGAACAGAGGGACAAGTCTCCCTCTGCTCACAATAGGGGCTCTACAAAGCAATCACAGAGTCCTGATGGGAGCTATGACACCTGGAAGCCTCAGTTAGCCTCACTTAGGATAACTAAGGAAGCTGATCATGCTCTGCCCTAAGGCAGAGTCTGAGTAGCCTATAAAGGGTAATACACTGCAGTGAGCAACAGCACTGCAGTGTTTTATCTATCTGATCGGAAAGTTAGATAGTGAAGTCCCCTAGTGGGACAGCAAAATAACACATAAAAGTTAAAAAAGACAAATGGAAATAAACTACAATAAACACACAATCCCCATATCTTCCAATGCAAATAATGAATATAGAAAAATAAGGAAATAAAGTACATACACATACTGCTGCATGCTTAGCAACACTGGCAATAAAATTATCACATGATTTAACTCACACAAGGACTGTAGAAAATGTAAAGTTAGAAAAATGCTAATTTTGCCATTTCTTTATTACATGTAAACATTTTTCTCAAGAAAATTGTGAAGATATCTGTCAAAATTTACAATATGTCAAGAAAAAGTATGGAAAAGTATGGATAAGTTACAGCATCACTATAACCGTATAAAGTAAGACAGGTCAGATTTGAAAAATGCCATTTTAAAACAAAGCACTTTATCCCCTTTTCCTTTCCTCATAGATTGTACGCTCTTGTGAGCAGGATCCTCACTCCTCATGTTTGATTTGATGGTTACATGTTTATCTCTGTAATTTTTTTGTATGTACCTCCAGAATTGTAAAATGTGGGTAAATATGTTGGTGCTTTATAATTAAATTATTGTTATTATTACTCAGGGCACCTAATCATTGGCTGATAGAAACAGTAATTGGTGCTACTAGCTCTTTAAGAAACCAGAAGTTTCCACAACAGGACTGCAATACAAGTGCCATAATATTGACATTGGATAGTTCTATTTTACAGCTATTATTTATCCTACAGAATAACACTTGTTTAGAGTGGTGCATCCATTCTATTAAAGTTGATGAATGACTCCAGATGAGTAATTCCCTGTTATCTTACTACTAAGAACTCCAGACAGTCTGATGTAAAATCAATTTTCTTTTATTACCGTCATTAGAATATAAGTGTTTTTCTTTTTCTCTTATCATTCAGATTTCATGTAGGTTATATAGGAATAGCCATGTTAAAAGGCTTTTACATTGCTTATATACAACATGTAATGTACTATTATTTAATATCAACCACTTAGCAGCTACTATTAGTTACATTTTCTACAGTCATGTACCAAAATCTCGATACACCAAAATGCATACCATTTTTGCTGGCTGGACTAAGGTGAAGTGCCTGGGCTTTCCTGAACACTCCTCTGCTGACTAGTTGATGGTTTACCCCTTCTCCTTTTGGCTCCGGAACAACGAGTTGTGGATAGGAACTGACGCTGGCTTGGTGATACAAAGACATCTTCATCCCCTGAGGATGAAGATGATTCCTGTGAACTCATATTCCATGTAGGGTCTGCTACATGATCATCATAGTCTGGAATGAAGGTTTCCTCTCCAAGAGTATCTTTATCTATCAGCATGCTGTATAATTCCCTACCATTGCCAGAAGCTTCCCCTCCCTGGCTATACAGACTGCTTTTTGGCCTAGAAACCTCTTAAGTCTCAATGCTTCCTTCTAAATTCTGACTTCATATTTCTCAATAATATCTTCAGAGTACAGCAGCTGAGACTCAGTGGGGAGTGCACCAGGCTTGCCAGAAGCTGACAGATAGTCTTCCAAAACTCACTTGCAGCCTAGACACCCACAGGAGATATAGCCGAGGAAACTTATTGCCCTTTAACACAGTGTCGGACTGGGCCACCAGAGGACCGGAGGATCCTCTGGTGGGCCCCCAGCACCTGCAGACACACACTGGATCTGACAGGGAACAGTTAGAGTCAGGCACATGCTGTCATCTGACTGGGCCCTTGAGTCATAAGTTAGACTCTCACCCAGTCGGATGTCAGTATGTGCCAGGGCCCCCTGCACAGAGGCGATGCTTTAATCCACTGCTCCTTTCCCATGTACTGTAGGCCGACACTTGCAGGACTGAGGCCCCTCCCCCAGCCCAGATCAAACCTCCGGAGCACTGATCTTTACCTGTCTGCAAGTCGCAATGGCCTGGGAGAGGGGCCTCAACCCTGTGAGTGCCAGCTTACAGTACAGGAGAAAAGGAGCAGTGGATTGAAGTGTTGCGTTGTGTGAGTATGGGGAGGGGGAGCGCACGCTTTCTTCTCCTGCTACTGTCCTCCCAGTATAGGTGCAGGAGAAGGAAGACGAGATAAGGAGGCAGCAGCAGTATTATCTGACAGGCTCTGCTTCCTGCCATGTAGTGACCTGTCAACACATCACGGCCTGTGCGCGACCTCCCTTGTCCTCCTCCCCCCCCCTGCAGACTCCAGGATCCTGTCTTCTTCCAAATCTACCTGTGCTCCTGCTGGTTTATGAGTAAGTAAGATTACATGTGCTCTCTATCATCTGCCTATGTATTATCAATATCTATATCTCTTCTTTTGTTCTATCTATCTATCTCCTATCTATTATCTATCTATCTAGTCACGGTACTTGTATTATTCTTTAGTGTCCCATAATACCTTCAAGCTAAAAATAATGTTAAACTAGATTTGCATTTCCAGGGAAATACATAGTGCTTACAAAGAGCGCCCCTTTACCAGTGACTTTCTTTTAAGAGAAACTTTAACCCTTAGTGCCGTCCCTTTAAGAGCAACTTGGGTTGCGTCCCTTTAAGAGCAACATGGGTCCCTTTAAGAGTGACTTGGGTCCAATCCCTTTAAGAGCGACTTGGGTCCTGTCCCTTTAAGAGCGGCTTGGGTCCCGTCCCTTTAAGAGCAAATTGAGTCCTGTCCCTTTAAGAGCGACCTGGGTCCCGTCCCTTCAAGAGCGACTTGGGTCCTGTCCCTTTAAGAGCGACATGGGTTCCTTTTAAGAGCAACTTGGGCCCTGTCCCCTTAAGAGCGACATGGGTCCCTTTAAGTGCGACCTGGGCCACTTTAGGAGTGACCTGGGTCCCTTTATGAGCAACTTGGGTCCTGTCCCTGTAAGAGCGACCTGGGTTCCGTCCCTTTAAGAGCTACTTGGGACCTGGGTCCCTTTAAGAGCGATTTGGGTCCCTTTAATAGCGACTTGGGTCCCGTCCCTTTAAGAGCGACATGGGTCCCTTTAAATGTGACCTGGGCCCCTTTAGGAGTGACTTGGGTCCCTTTAAGAGTGACTTGGGTCCCTTTAAGAGCGACTTGGGTCCCTTTAAGAGCGACTTGGGTCCCGGCCCTTTAAGAGCGACATGGGTCCCTTTAAATGTGACCTGGGCCCTTTTAGGAGTGACCTGGGTCCCTTTAAGAGCGACTTGGGTCCCGTCCCTTTAAGAACGACATGGGTCCCTTTAAGAGCGACATGGGTCCCGTACCTTTTCGAGCGACTTGGGTCCCTTTAAGAGCAACATGCGTCCCGTCTCTTTAAGAGCGTCTTGGGTACCGTCCCTTTAAGAGTGACTTGGGTCCCTTTAAGAGCGACATGGGTCCCTTTAAAAGCGACATGGGTCCTGTCCCTTTATGAGCGACTTGGATCCCGTCTCTTTAAGAGCGACCTGGGCCTCTTTAAGAGCGACCTGGGTCCCTTTAAGAGCAACCTAGGTCCCTTTAAGAGCAACCTAAGTCCCTTTAAGAGCGACCTGGGTCCCTTTATAAGCGACCTGGGTCCCTTTAAGAGCGGCTTGGGTCCCTTTAAGAGCGACTTGGGTCCCTTTAAGAGTGACCTGGGTCCCTTTAAGAGCAATGTAAATTTCCTAAAATCGACAATTCCAATTGGAAGGAAAAATAGATAGCACACCTCACACCGCCGAGGGCTTCGAAACGCAGTTTGAACAGAGTCTGTGTGCAAAGCGGTTCGGGCTGTATTAATCGCAGAAAAATGGCTGGAAGAAACGGAAGAAGAAGAATATGGATTACAATGCTTTTCAAGCACTATAATTATGTATTCCTAATCCTTAGAAAGCTGAGTTGGGGTACATTTGCACTGAGTAGACTCTGCTCGGAATCCCGCCAGTCTTACTGTCTCAATGTGATGTCTCACGCACCTCCGCTTAAAGAATTGACATGTCAAATCTTTAAGCTGACAGCAGAGACATGCAAGACATCACATTGAGACAGTGAGGCTGGCGGGATTTCGAGCAGAGTGGAGGTCAGCCTGATGTGTCTTACTGGTTGATTATTGGTGGGCCCCAAGGATCATTTCCTCTGGTGGGCCCAAGTACCCCAGTCCGACACTGTGTACACAGAATGGTGGTGGCACTGCTTCAAGAGGACCTTTCTGCTGATTTGACTGAAAACTTACTGCTGTGGAGCTGAAACTTTGAAGGATCCATTCCACAATATCAGCCTGGCTGGTATTCATCTGACCACTGGGTGTTACTGGGGCTGCATCCTTCGTCCAAGCCTGTTGGGACCCTACCATGACCCTGTGTTCCACTACTTTTACCACCTTGTGTGCTACCCTGGCCATTGCCACCGTCCATCCTCTGAAAAGAGCCATACTTTTTAGTCTGCTTCCGCATACTTGCAGCAGAAAATTCACCAGGGAGAACTAAGATATTTTTTAATTGGCTGTAAAGTGCCACTACTGATGCCCAACACTAGGTCACGGATGTACTTGTGAACGTCACACAACAAAAGCAAAAACAAAGGTAAATTTGGAAACAAATCTATGTAAGTTCAAACCTGATGCCAAACACTATATATACGTCAGCCCACAGCTGACAGGACTGACAGGGGATACAAATTCTCTGCAAATCCAGTTTTGCTCATCTCTAATCAGCACCATAGACTAAAACACAGCAAGAACTTACTCCTATTAGGGAGATAAGAATCCTACAATTTCCATAAGCCAAAAGGTACGCCTCCCATTCTCCACCCACAGGAGCCAGAAGCAGCCAATACATTCAAGGTAAATATGAGAAATGATACCTTGGCCTGAGGGGAGAAGTGGTCTTTCACTTTTGCTGTGTTTTAGTCTTGGAGAACTACACGTGTGGTCTGCTCGTATTCTTTGTTTTTAGCTTAGAAAACCTTAAACCCTTAGTAACCGACCTTTTTTGGGCATTAGTGACCAAACAATTTTCACATTATTCCCCTTCAAGAGCCACACATTTTTTTTACGTTTTTAATTTTGAATGTAACTAAAGTCTTAAGTTGTAACAAAAGAAGCTAAAGAGTATATTACATTTCTAAATGCATTGTTTGTAAGCATCAGAAAACACAATGAACATCTTAAAGACTATGGAAGTAATAAGTGCAGGTTATTGGCATATTGGCAGCCCTTGTTGTTTTCTGTAATGCAGAGGCACTGAGCCAGGAATTAAATTAATAGACTGTCTATCACTGAACTAAGCGTTTAATGATTCATGGATACAGTATATGTCATTGAATCAAAGACTATGGCACATGTGTGATTAATTTTGACTAATTGTTTTATACAATATCTTGTGTTAGCCATGGCTGCAATAAGTAATTGATTAGTTTCACTATTCTGGAAGCTTGCAGACACTAGAGGTCACTTATGGTGTTCAAAACAGTTGAGCAGCCGAGTAGAACATTGCTTAATAATTACTTTTCAGGATGTGCCTCTTCTTTTCAGAGACAGTGCATGAACACATTTAAACTAGCTAAAGTTCAGAAAGTTTCATAGATTAAAGAGGTATTACCAAAATTGCATTCAGATTTTAATCAAAAGGGAAAAAAAAGTTTGTAATTTATATCATCTAGCAATTTTTTTTATAGAAATAATTGCCCAATGTACCTCAAGTCCTACCCCACTGGTAATCATGTTATACCTGACTACTAGTGATGAGCGAACATGTTCGTCCGAGCTTGGTACTCGATTGAGTATTAGGGTACTCGATGGTATTCGTTAATCGGATGAGCATCTCGCGATACTCGAGAAAATCTCATCATCCGTTTCCTGTAAGTTTTGGCACAATTTCTCATCCAATCAACATGCAGGAGACTCTTTGGTACATCCTGCGATCATGTGGGACCCATACATGTCGATAGCAGCGATTGGTTGGCCAGATCAGATAACCCTGCCATATAGGGACAGAGCTGCTGCTGGTCAGGGAGAGCGTTAGGGAGGGAATTAGCGTTCCAGTAGGCAGGGAATAATAGCAAAAGAACCAAACAGCCCTTGTAAGGGCTTAAAATCATTTTTTACTTTTATTACTCCAGACAGCTGGCTGGGACTTGCAGTGCAGCTACCACGATTTCAGCAGCACCCTGTGGTGATTGGCTGCTGGCAGAAAGGGGACATTAGGTGTTGCATACAGACCCCTAAGAAGTACTCATCACTATTATATTATTTTGTGGCTGGTGCTGCTGTGATTTGTAGTACAGCTGCATAGAACTTCACTGCTCATTGTCCTGTGTAACAGGTGCCATAGACCACAGACCACCACTTACACACAGACTCTATACGACAGCCTCCAAATACTAGTGTGACACTGACAACCAGTATATTTATTTATTTCTGTATTTCTTACTGAAAGCATACCCAAGCTCACTGCAAAACACTGCCCTATGTTAGGGGGTGTCAAACAGTGTATAGGTGCAGCCATCAACAGATTTTATACCACAGCCTCCAAAGAACTAGTGGGACCACTAGCATATTTTCTGATTTCTGTATTTCTTAGTCAAGGCATATCTAAGCTCACTACTGATTGCCCAGTGTAAGAAGGTGTCACACAGCGTATAGGTGCAGCCACCAACAGATTGTATACCACCTCCTCCAAAGAACTAGTGGGACCACTAGTATATTTTCTGATTTCTGTATTTCTTACTCAAGGCATATTTAAGCTCAATATTGATTTCCCAGTTTAAAGAGTTGTCACACAGTGTATAGCTGCAGCCACCAACAGATTGTATACCACAGCCTCCAAAAAACTAGTGGGACCACCAGTATATATTCTGATTTCTATATTTCTTACTTAAGGCATATCCAAGCTGATTGCCCTGTGTGAGAGGGTGGCAGACAGTATATAGCTGCACTTGCACACCCAGACTCTATATGACTACCTCCAAAAGTAGTCTAAGTAATATATTTTCTTGGCTTGCTGTGATCTTTAGTGCAGCTATCTCAGTCTTGACTGTGCAGTGTCCATAAAATGGTGAACCCCAGGGGTAAGGGTCAAGGACGAGGGCGTAAGCGTGGGGTTACAAGTGATGCAGTGGGCAGAGGCTGTGTTTAAGGGCAGGGTGACACAGCAGCACCCATTGAGGAAAGAGCAGAGGCACACGGCAGACATTCACTCCCTAGCTTCTTCGCGCAACTTATAGGGTCTCATGGTAGACTGATATTGAAAACGCAGCAGCGTGAACAGGTGATCACAAAGATAGCAGATATCGTGTCCAGTAACTTATCCACCACCCAGTCTTCCACGCAGTCCATCCATACTACCCAAGGAAGTGAAACCCTTGCTCCAGCAGCTCAGCCTCCTTCCCCACAGCCTGGCCCCACCAGGAAAAGGAGGGATTCAGATCCACCACCATGCTCCCAGAAACTAGTTTCTAGACCCTTCCCTGAGTCAGAGCAACCGGAGCAGACAATCTGTCCCGATGCCCAAACTATGCAGCTCACGCAGTTAGTGGGTGATGAGAGTGGGGACTTGCACGCAGGGTTTGAAGAGGTGTCTGATGATGACGATGAGACCCGGTTGTTTGACAGTAAGGTTGTGGTCATAGATGTAACTCAAAGTGGGTAGCAGAGTGAGGAATTGGAGGAAGAGCTGGTGGATGAGGACGAGGTGACTGACCCGAGTTCTTTCAAGAAAGTGCGGAAGAGCGATGGACTGGAGTGTGCAACATTTGCCATGCCAGGATCAGCAGGGGAGCCAGCCTAACCACTGCCAGCATGCGCAGGCATATGAGTGCTAAACACCCCACTCAGTGGAACAAAGGCCGTTCAGTGACTGCAAGTCACACCCCTGCTCCTTTAAATGTGTCACATGCTGGCTCTGGCAGTGCCCCCGCCCAGGCCTCAGGCACAAGCACCTCCCGCCCTACACCCACCCCTTCACCTCCACTATGCTCCACACCCTCCAGCAAGGTGTCAAAGCGCAGCGTTCAACTGTCCCTACAACATATCTTTGAAAGGAAGCGCAAATAAACTGCCACTCACCCGCATGCAAAAGACTTAAATGTGCACATAAGCAAACTGCTGAGTCTGGAGATGCTGCCCTATCGGCTGGTAGAGACAGAGGCTTTTAGGAACCTCATGGCACTGTGTGCCGTCCCAGTCCTACACCAGCACGTGTCAGATAACATCATCCGTGCCAGTGACAAGGTCCACCTAACCACGGATACGTGGACAAGTTCTGGTGGGCAGGGACACTCCATATCTCCCTAACGGGACTTCGGGTCAACTTAGTGGAGATTGGGACAGAGTCTGACCCTGTTTCCGCTCATGTGCTGCCCACACCAAGGATTGCGGGGCCTACCTCGGTTGCAGTCTCTCATGATTTGTTTATCTCTTTCTCCTCCTCTTCTTCCTCCTCCTCTCTATTACCCTCCATGAGCACGCCGCCTATATTTCGTAGTGCTAGCTGCATCAGCACTGCAGTGGGTAAGCGCCAACAGGCGGTGTTAAAAATGCTGAGCTTAGGCAACAAGAGGCACACGGCCTAGTAGCTGTTGCAGGGCATAACGGTCCAGACAGATCTTTGGCTCGCGCCACGGAACCTCAAACCAGGCATGGTTGTGTGTGACAACGGGCGGAACCTGGTGGCGGCTCTGCACCTCGGCAGCCTCACACATGTATCATGCCTGGCCCACGTGTTCAACCTAGCGCCACTAGCACAAGAGGGCATAGTTCTGTGGGCCAAAAAGCGGGGGAGAGAAGGGGTGAAGCAGGCAGCTTGTCAAGGGGCAGGGGAACACTCCCAAGGCCTTTGACAGTTTCATGGCACCCCAGCAAGACTATGTCAACTGTCCCCAGTCTAGACAGAGTAGGGGGGGAGGCCTTCAGAAATATGGTGAGGGAGTACCTTGCTGATCATACCAACGTCCTTCCCGATCACTCTGCTACATACAACTACTGGGTTGCAAAGCTGGATACAAACTGGCGCTTTACGCCTTGGAGGTGCTGGCCTGCCCTGCCGCTAGCGTGTTGTCAGAGCGGCTCTTCAGTGCAGCTGGTGCCATCATTACTGATAAGCGCGCCCGCCTGTCAACTGACAGCGCTGACAGGCTGACGTTTATAAAAATGAACAAAGCCTGGATTTCATCTGAATTCAACTGTCCACCCGAGGAAAGCAACTCAACGTGAAGATTCTTGGTATCTCCTCTCCTCCTCTTCCTCCTACTTCTTCAATTCTCAGCCAACAGCCAATTCTTCTTTTGCCATGCTGTGTGTGGCATAAAATTTGGGATGCTCACCTGCTACCGCTTCTACCTTGGTCACTCTGTCATCACCACCATGCTGTGTTTAGCATAATTTTTGGGAGGCTCACCTGCTACCGCTTCTACCTTGTTCACTCTGTCATCACTGCCATGCTGTGTCTGGCATAATTTTTGGGAGGCTCACTTGCTTCCTCACTCACTTTTATTGGTTCTTTTTGTCCTCACTGCCATGCTGTGTCAGGCCTAATTGGTTCCCTGTTTTAATGGTTCCCTGTGTTCTCACCGCCATGCTGTGTCAGGCTAAGTTTTTGGGGTGCTTCATATGCTAACTCTGTTTTAATGGTTCCCTGTGTTCTCAACGCCATGCTGTGTCAGGCTAATTTTTGGGGTGCTTCGTAAGTTTATGGGTGGTTCATATGCCTACCTCTGTTTTAAACAGGCTGTGTGATTAGGCAGCCTCGAAGGCATCCATGCATGCTGCCCCTGCTGTTTCCTGTGGTGCTTCCATCAATTTCTGAGGTTGACAGATTTTCATATGACCTTCCCTCTATTGAGCTTGGATTCACTGCAAAAATGCTCGAGTTTCCCATTGACTTCAATGGGGTTCGTTACTCGAAACGAGCACTCGAGTATCGGGAAATATTTGTCTTGAGTACGAGTACCCAAGCATTTTAGTACTCGCTCATCACTACTGACTATGTCTTGCTGAAGGTCTATATTAGGAGGTCAAGCATGTGTACTACAGTTTGATAAAACATGCCACCGTGCTTGAGAAACTCATGTTAGAGTTAGTCTCCAGTAATTGATCCCACGGATATCTGAGTGCACAGATTGCCACACAGGGAAGATGTGGGGGATCATGGGCAATGCAATTAATTGTAACGGAATGGAGGTCACTTAAAGTGACACTGTCACCCCCTTTTGCATTCTGACTTCTCTACACAGGTGTAATGGGTAAAGTTAGCAGTTTTCATACCTTATTTTATATTATACGTCATGGTGCTTGTTCAACTAAAAAGTGATCTTTTATCAACTGCAGATTGTGCTAAGTGGGCGTGGCTTCACAGGAGCAACGCACCTTAGCCCCGCCCCTATGTGACATCATAGGCCAGCCTGTTCCAATGGTTGACGAGAGGACAGGGCCAATGTGCCTATGATGTCCTGGAGGGGCAGAGCCAGCGGCGACACAGTGGGTGGGGCTAAGTGGTGCTTTTGCTGTGAAGCCCCGCCCACTTAGCGCAATCAGCTGTTGATAAAAGACCACTGTCTACTTGAACAAGCACCATGACGTATGATATAAAATAGGGTATGAAAACTGCTAAATATACCTATTACATCTTTGTAGCGAAGTCAGAATGCAAAAAGGGTGTGACAGTGTCACTTCAAGTGACCTCTATTCCGGTAAAATTAATTGCATTGCCCATGATATCCCACAACTTCCCTGTGTGCCAATTTGTGCACTCAGATATTTATGAAATCCTGACGAAGGATTGCTGAAACACAAGTTAGGGTGTGCTTGCAGACGGGAGAGTCGCATGGATGGTGTGTTAGCAAGTATCTTGGCTTTACATGGGGATTATCTCTAGTCAACTCCTGTTGAAGGTGTATTTGTGTGTTGCTTCTGGCCACTTTGTACAAATACTGCAATTAGCACTTTCCATTGGTTCACCACGGGCCCGAGTGCAATATACATTGAATATATACACTTTCCCTCAATTACTGTGTTTTTGTTTGGGACCAGCTTGATACTGTGCAATCTGTTTTAATTATGGTTGGTCCAAGTGCAATATGTAATGTACCAAAGTTGTAACAAGTAGCCAACTGTGATGCTACCGCTGTGTTTTACTGCCATTATATCCATCTGCATATGCACTAATATTTTATCCAATTGATGGTGCGTTTACACAGACAGATTTATCTGACAGATCTTTGAAGCCAAAACCAGAAACAGACTATAAACAGGGATAAGGTCATAAAGGAAAGAGTGGGATCTATCCTCTTTGTAAAACCATTCCTGGCTTTGGCTTCCAAAATCTGTCAGATAAATCTTTCTGTGTGAACGCACCCTAATGTTTCAGTATATCATGTATATGTTTTGTAGTAAATTTCTAAATATTTTTTTTTGTTGTCTTTTTGATTTGATATGGTATGCTTCATATAATTATTTTTTTGTGGTATCTACGTTGGCAGTAGGTAGGCACAAACAATAAATCATTTTAAATACCATCCAATATTTTTAGCTGTTAGTAGAATAATTCTTGAACAGATATCACCCAATGCTTTAGATACATTTATCTGCCTTACACAGTTCAAATGCCCTTCAGCTTGAGAAGTCCGACATACGCTTTTATCTATCCAATGCATACAAGAAAGGGAAAAACATCTTTTAGTTACCATGGGTTTACTGCAGATTTGTCCCTATGAGCAATGTTTGTATGAAATCCTTGCATTATTCATTGTCAAAAGTACATTGTATCTTAGACAAACATTCACCCAACAGGTAGTTTTATCCAGAATAAATTCAGTAGAAAAGAAGTGTAATATATCATCATCTTATTGCTGTGTTGTGAATTTTCAGAACAATTTGTGAAGTTGAAGCAGAAGGAATTTAGAAAGGTTAAAAGAAATAAAACAATTTATATTATCATATGGAAAGGACACTAGAATCTAACACAGCTATTAGCTTTTCCATTTGGCCTTGTGTAGATCACTCTATCTTTTAAATTAAATGTGCTGTCACACTGTTTGGGTCATTGTAAGAGACGCTCCCTTGCTTCTGTTTGCCATTTCCTTGCTATTTATAAAATCGTTATTCAGCACTCAGTGGCGGGGAAATGCTTTCAGTGACACAGCTGGGTGGAAAATGGATAAATACTGTTAGCTTCACAAAAATGGGGATGGTAATAATCAAACAGATAAGGTCACTGAGGTTATATTAGCATACATGAGTATACTTTATTGATAATGAGTAGGTCCAAAGTCACTTAGGATGAAAACATAGGATGGTTACTAGTTTTCAGACTCACTGGACGTGGCCAACAGTTCCTATAATAAGGCCTTCTTCACACTTAGTATTGGGTCTTTTTTGTTTTGTTTTGTTTTTAACAGAAAAGCCTTTGGAGAAAAAAAGCCATATCTAAGTGTATTGGAAAAAAGGGCAAAATGCTAAAGACACTAAAGACAAAATGCTAAAGACACTTAAATTGAAATGAAAAACGCAATTGGGAAAAATTTTGATAATGTGGTAAATGACTATTCTAGCTGCAAATGTCTGGTTTTTGGTGCAATATCTACATAGGTGTATAGAGGCCCATTTCCAGCAACTATCACTCCAGTGTTCTAATGGTACAATGTGTTTGCTCATTGGCTCAGAAGGCTAATTGATGATTAGAAAACCCTTGTGCAATCATGTTCACACATCTGAAAACAGTCTAGCTCATTACAGAAGCTACAAAACTGACCTTCCTTTGAGCAGATTGTGTTTCTGGAGCATCACATTTGTGGGGTCAATTAAACGCTCAAAATGGCCAGAAAAAGAGAACTTTAATCTGAAACTCAACAGTCTATTCTTGTTCTTAGAAATGAAGGCTATTCCATGCAAGAAATTGCTAAGAAATTGAAGATTTCCTACAACGGTGTGTACTACTCCCTTCAGAGGACAGCGCAAACAGGCTTTAACCAGAGTAGAAAAAGAAGTGGGAGTCCGCGTTGCACAATTAAGCAAGAAATTAAGCACATTAGAGTCTCTAGTTTGAGAAATAGATGCCTCACAGGTTCCCAACTCGCCTCTTTATTAAATAGTACCCGCAAAACACCAGTGTCAACAGCTACAGTGAAGAGGCGGCTGCGGGATTTTGGGCTTTAGGGCATAGTGGCAAAGAAAAAGCCATATCTAAGACTGGCCAATAAAAGAAAAAGATTAAGATGGGCAAAAGAACACAGACATTGGACAGAGGAAGACTGGAAAAAAGTGTTGTGGACGGATTAATCCAAGTTTGAGGTGTTTGGATCACAAAGAAGAACGTTTGTGAGACGCAGAACAAATGAAAAGATGCTGGAAGAATGCCTGACGCCATCTGTTAAGCATGGTGGAGGTAATGT
The DNA here is from genome assembly GCF_027789765.1 of Dendropsophus ebraccatus. Lineage (NCBI taxonomy): Eukaryota > Metazoa > Chordata > Amphibia > Anura > Hylidae > Dendropsophus > Dendropsophus ebraccatus. Next base: position 57,371,014 of record NC_091454.1, on the reverse strand, counting down.
GATGGTCTGGGGTTGCTTTGGTGCTGGTAAGGTGGGAGATTTGTACAGGGTAAAAGGGATTCTGAATAAGGAAGGCTATCACTCAATTTTGCAACACCATGCCATACCCAGTGGACAGCGCTTGATTGGAGCCAATTTCATCCTACAACAGGACAATGGCCCTAAACACACCTCCAAATTGTGCAAGAACTATTTACAGCAGAAGCAGGCAGCTGGTATTCTATCGGTAATGGAGTGGCCAGCGCAGTCACCAGATCTGAACCCCATTGAGCTGTTGTGGGAGCAGCTTGACCGTATGGTACGCCAGAAGTGCCCATCCAACCAATCCAACTTGTGGGAGCTGCTTCTAGAAGCGTGGGGTGCGATTTCTCCAGCTTACCTCAACAGATTAATAGCTAGAATGCCAAAGGTGTGCAATGCTGTAATTGCTGCAAAAGGTGGATTCTTTGACGAAAGCAAAGTTTGATGTAAAAACAATGTTATTTCAAATACAAATCATTATTTCTAACCTTGTCAATGTCTTGACTCTATTTTCTATTCATTTCACAATGAATGGTGGTGAATAAGTGTGACTTTTCATGGAAAACACTAAATTGTTTGGGTGACCCCAAACTTTTGAACGGTAGTGTAGCCTTAAAGTGTAACTGTACTTTCAAATCTAAATTAGCAGGGGATGTGATAAAAAGCAAATTTGCAACATATATATTGATATTTTTTTCTTTTAGCTTAGCTTTATAAGAGAGCTATACTTACCAGAAATCCAGGTCCAGTCACCTGAAGGCAGATTTTTAGTCTTGTGCTGGTTGAAAAAAGACAAAATGCAGAAAGTCACAGCAGTACAGAGTGTCACTGCTCAATCAAATGATTGCCTTCTCTGTGAATGCGCAGATGAACGGGACTTCCTGTGTTTAGTCTCTATTATTTTTCGAGAGACAAAGCTGCTGTTTATTTAAGTTTTGAAAATTATAACGACTGTGACACTTTGAGATTAAAAAAAAAAACACACCAAGAAAAATAATAAAACTGATAGTTTCCATTGCCCAGAAATTAATAAATAAAAAGATGCAACTTCCAATAGCATGCTCTCATATGGTTTCGTAAATGGTAAAATAGAAAAATATCACTGTGCCCTTAACGCCAATATAACTGCTGCGTGTTAAGGGGTTAATTAGTAAATATTGAATTTGAATAACTAATATCCAGTAAATAAAAGTAAATAAAGTAATTTAAAAAAACCTGCATTTCCATTGTAATGTTTAAGTCTTTTAAGATATATTGTTCATTCAATTGGTTGTTATGGTTTCTCTGTGCATTGGCATACATATGCGCTGCCTGTCTGCTTGCTTTATGGCAGTAATAAGGAATGCCTGGAAACTATGTGAGATTGCTCAGGTTCAATCATAACAAATCTAGAAGATCATAAATTAGGATCAACATGTTTCCCTGAAACAAGATATAATATAATGAGAAAGCAGTCTACATGCAGGTGTTCATTCACCACAACATATGGGCTTTCGCTTGGAAATGCTGCACAATTCACATTAGAATTTTCAGGTGGATTAGCTGCTGTCTTTTCATTACAAGTGTTCTACATGACACCTACATAGTATCAACTGCTATGCACTCTCCCTTAAATTTGTTTGTTATATTGGTGCTGCTGACTTCGTTTGGCATATACTTCAGGGGTGGTCTTAGGGACATCAACCTGGGCAACTGCATAGGGTGCATTACCACATGAATTAAAGGGGGGTGCCCCCTCTAACTAAAACCAGTGCAAAGAGCTGACATACCAATGTCACAGCATGTTGGGAAGGAGGTCTTGAAAACAGGACGACTGAGAAGCCAGCTAAAGCTAGGCGAGTATATTTTTGTTTTGTTTTTTTGCAAAGTGAGAGCCTGATACTATATGGGGCTGTAGGGGGAGGGACCAATACTAAATGGAGGCTTTAAAAGGGGGGATAATATTATATGGGGCTACGGGGAATCTGATACTACATGAGGGGCTGCAGGGGGTAACTGATACTATTTAGGTGCTACAGGGGGGGACTGAAAAAATATGGGGTTACGGGGGTGAGGGGGTAACTGATATTATATGTGTTCAAATTGTAAAGGTGGTTGCTGCACACAAGTTCTGTAGCATTATAAATTATGACAAGGCTTGTGCTGAGACTACCTTGTTCCAATAAGCAGTAATTGGAAAGAGACCAGAACATAGACTTTCTTTCTTACATACAGCTGTGTTTACAATTAGAGGAAGGCAACTCATTTATAATATCAAAACTTAAATGGCTACTGATATTTAACAAATGTTGCATGAATCAATAGTGCAAGAAAATCTAAGCAACTTAACGATGATGATAATAATAATAATAGTTGTTTATAAATCACCAACAAATTTTGTTACACCTTACAATAAAACAGACAATCAGACATTACAGAATTACAAACTAATAACTGACACAGAATGAGTGCCCTATTCACAACACAGTAGGGTTATAGGTTAAACTTCATTAATTATGTAACAACTTTGTTTATAACTTTAGTTTACATCTAATGAGAGGAAATACCTCCTCCACTTACCAAGCTCCTTTCCTGTTCTCTCCTCCATTCTAAATCCATAATTTACTCTGAAGAACCACTCAATCCCGTCTTGAGATAAAACAGCTCGATGAAGTATCAGAAGGGGAAGCGGCTGAAGACAGATAAATTACATAAATTTTGTAGTGAGTATTAGATCTTAGATTTTCTGGAATCACCGCTTTCACTGTTTAATACTGTTCTAGAGTGTCCTTAATTCTGTTCTTTACATCACTAATGCTGAATTTACACGGAACGATTATTGTGCGAATTCGCACGATAACGTTTGAATTCGAACGATTATCGTACGTGTAAATGCAGCGAACGATCAAACGACGAGCGAGAAATTGTTCATTTTGATCTTTCAATAACTTCTCAAATTGTCGTTGATCGTTTGCTAAAAATTTGCAGATCGTTCCATTGTTCGCCGATTTAACCAATGAGTGAGATAGGCTTTAAGCAATCGCAAAACGAATTTCCGTTCGATATTTTGTACCGCTTAAACGCTGATCGTTATGAAAAAAAAACGTTACTCCGACATCGTTAATCGTGCGATCGGGCGAATTATCATTCCGTGTAAACGTAGCATAACAGTTACTTATTAAAGAGAATAGCTCCACAAATGTAGTATATATCCTTTATGCACTTGATTTTTTTTTTCCAAAGTAGGTACATCTTAAACAGATTAGAATGCTTATTTATGGTATTGCATGATTTGTAAGGTACTGGCTGGATGGCCAAGCCCTGTGTAAAACACTCTCTGGCCCTAGGAATGGCTTAATACTCTGGCAGGAAAACATACACTTAGGCCATGTTCCCACTTTGTATTGGACCGGCCATTCCGTGACATAGTTCAGAGGCCTTACAGATGGTTTTAAAAGAGGCTTTAAATGTGAGGCTCTGAATTTATTATAGGACTCTAATTTACTGAAGATCATGTCTGATGTTCCTGAGCAAAAAAGTGTTGACTACTAGAATGGGGTAGACAGCTGAAAGGCGGCATTCGGTGCGTTCCTGCATTATCCCTTTACAATTGAATTGCAGGCACCATTGGGTGTGCCCACAAATCAATTAACCCTTGATTACAATGTAATTTACATTGTGTGAACAGCTTGTTTATTATTTTTAACGTCCATTCTAAAGAACGGATGTTAAAATAATGATGTCAACACACAGCGGGCGACACTGTATAATTCAATGCAATGCTGCCGCCGCTGCAGAGGAGGATGGATGCTGATTTCATTGCAATCAGCGGCCATTCTTTTCTTAAAAACAACGCTGTGTGAACTTAGCCTTATGTTGTTTATGAATGGAATCCAAGGAGGCTAGTTTGTGTAGGAGAGATCTGATTTTGAAGGACTGACCTGGATACATTTTAACAAATACTGAGCATATAACCCTGAATATGAAAATAACATAATTGTAAAAGCAGAAATTTGCTTTGTTTACTATGAGAAATGTTAATTCCACTTTCACATTAAATTTATTTACATTCTTTACCTTTTTACGTTGTTAAGATTCTGTGGTTGTTGTTTGCTTTATATGACTTTTAGATTACAATGCTAAATAGCTAGTATTTACTCAGAACTTTCCCACATCATAAAATGTACCTTTCTCTACAAAGGTGTCATAGTGGGAAAATATTAAAAGTGGCATGAAGAAATAAAAATAATACACCCTGAAAATATGGAACTGTGATTGCCTACCGTGCAATGTATGAGGCATGTAAACTGTTTTCCCCACTACAGCTGTGTCCTTATACTTTTGTGTTATATTGAATCAAAAGCAACTTATCCCTTGGTCGGTATATCATTTTTCCATTTGCAGAACAAAATTGCATTATGCAACTGTTTTCATAATTAGATATTTTTGCTCTTTTCTGTATAATAGTCTGTACTCTGTGTAACTAAAGGCCCTATTACATGAATTGATTATCGTCCGTTGCAGTGAATAAAAGTTTTGTGTAATTGTAATGTTAAAAGGCAACATTCAGGCGTCTGCACAATGTCAGCTGACCGTTGTCAGGAGCGGCGGCAGCGTACCGCCCCTATGTTCTATGATCTATCCAATAATCATCTGGGCATTACCACCCCAATCCCCCCACCCCTCGGCTCCTCACACCCGCTCCCACTCTGACCCTCTCACTGTCAGTGCATGTAATAATAGTGCCAACAGCAATTGGTGGAATGAGGAGCATGCGAGCGCTGATCCTGTCCTAGGACAATGATCTTGAACAAGAGGAGTCTTATACCCAAAACAGCTCTTCCTCTACATTGCAATACAGTCATTGGAGCAAAAGCATCCTTACCGCCCGAATAACTCAGTATAGTAATGTACAGTGCTTCAGAGTAGTTGCTGACTGTGAATTTAGAAGCCCCTTTTTGTTACACTGGTGACTAGGTGGCTTTGCATAATTCTCAGTCAACCCCCACCCCCTGCTGGTAAAAAGGCACAGGGCCCTCTACAGTGTAAGCAGTCCGGCATCAAGTCCCCCACTATTGGCCCACATGTCTAAATTTCTTAACATGTCATGCACAGGAAACTCTAAGGGTCAGTTCACTCTGAGGAATCAGCTCTGAATTTCAGCGCTGATGCCTCACTGAAAATTCCGCCCAAAAATATAGTGCAGAGCCACTGAGTCCAATGGGAATTGCGCTTTTCAGTTCACACAGCGGAATTTCCATGCAGAATTTTCCCCGTTGGATCCGCTTTCCAAATCCGCTGGCGAAATCCCATTGAAATGAATTAAGCAGTGAGTTCCTGCTCTGAAATTTTTCAGCGCAGAATCAGAGTGGATTTCGCACAAAATGCTTGTGGAAATTCAGCACGGATAGGAAAAAAATAATTTATTTGATTGAGAATTTAAAAAAATTAATTTAGCAGAATTCCACGAGAACACTTTCTGCTTGAAACACTTTCCTCTTTGATTCAGCCCTGATTCCTCAATGTGTACTGGCTCTAAGGCATATGTATGGCGAATAATTACTATAAACTAAAACTTTATAAATAGCATGAATATGTGGAGTCTTTGTAGAAGGATCATATATTTTTATTTTCTTACCAAATTGTCTAACACACTACCTTTACCACTATTTTCTACAGTAAAGTAGTCATTGTACACAATATAGGTTTTAATGGGTTTTTGGTGGAGTTTTTTTTTTTTTTTTTGTGCCATATTCTACCTAAAGAAAGGTCAGAAAAAAAACACAATGCCTACAGCATTCTGCATAAAAAAAAAAAGTAAAAACACAACATGGGTGATAATCGGCCTGTGTAAGAGGCTTGTTGCATGCTGACAGTGAGTTCAAGAACACACACACAGGTAAAAAAAAGGGAGCAATAAAACATAAGTAGCTCTGCAGACAGAAAAGTAACTGTAAAAGGCATCAGCTGCACTGACAGGCAGCAGGTGTTTCATTGACTTTTAAGCTCAACTTTTTAAATGAAGTAGAGGCACCTGTAAGCAATGAAGAATAGGATGAAAGGGGAACGGAGACAAAAAGTGAAATAATTAAAGTAAACAATTTGTCTCTATGCACAGCAGGGAGGAAACAAGTAGAAAGGCATGGTGCAGTAAGGTTTACGAACAAAGATGCAGACATCAAAAACAGTATAGTGAGAAATAGATTAGTTCTGTGATGCTAATGTCTGTGGTGTGTCAGAGGTGGTAAAACACCTATACCATAAAGAGAAAGAAGCTAATTTTGCTTTTAAACTTCTCAGCCATGAGAAAGCCTCTAACTCATGCAAAAAAAAAAAGAAAACTGCAAGAAACTGTCCCGCCATTAAAGCAGACCTGCCAGCAGTGTAAATGTAGTGTACAGATGTGCTTCTTACCCTGAATCAGGAGATTATCAGCAATTTATGAAATAAATCCCAGGGGGAGTTTCTCTGAGCTGCAGAAGCCCAGCAACATTCTGCCCTGTCTCTTCTTACTCCCTGCATGTAAACAGGGAGGGAAGCATTTGTTGAGAAACAACCATTTATTACAACTGGACAACTCTGCTGATTACCCAAAAGACATAATGCAAATATCACATAGCCTGATTACCAAATCTACCGAAAGAGTCAGTAGGACTTGAATAGAAAGTGTCATTTCAGCAAACTTTGCATAGATCAATAGTTTAAGTAAATATGAGAAATTCTGTAATATACTGTAACTTATTAGACACAAATGCTAGTTTTTCCGTGCATCTTTCCTCTTTTTTCTTCCTGCTAAAAGTGTCATCCACTCTTAAAATCAGACTAGCAAAAAATTTGGTTAACGACCTCTGTCAGCTATGGGATAAGATTACAAGTTTTTGGAAAGGAGAGGAGGGAGATGTGAGAGGTATTGCAGCCAGAGATAAAGAAAGGTAAAACACTGTGTGCATAGCAGAAAAATGTCACATATAAGATTATTAAAAGCCAGGAGAGCTTATCCTGAGAAGTCACCTGAAACAACAGGTACATTTTAATATCTCTATAGAGAAACTTCTAACAAATGACGGCACCAAATAACGAGTTGATGGACATTGCAAATTCCATGGCAGAGGAGAAGGTGACTACAAAAGCAAAACCAGCTGAAGCTAAAGGTTCCACCAGAATAATGTCAGAATAATGCCACTAAGTCTTTTATGCACCTGGGCAAAGTAACTCACTCAGGTTCCCACTGTGGGAGGAAGGAGAGTGGTAGTGTTGTTTTTTTTCTCATTAGGTATCACTACTGTGTTTTCTGTATGTCTTAAAGTTTGCACAGCTGAAGGAAACATGGAGTTAACTGTATTTGTCACATGTTTGTTTTCATCCAATCACAGGCAGGTTTCCCTAACTTTTCTACCTATCCTCTTTCTTCTCTCTTTTACACCAGTCAGACCCACCAATTGCAAGACACAGGGCAGCATACCTGATTTAGGTTCTGACCCCAGTAGGACAAAGCTGCAATTCGCCTATGTATCCTACAGTAACACATGGCTGTTCTGAAAAGTTTCGGGAAGTCTGCTCAACTCAGAGTAGGGACGTGCGACCTCGTACTACCCTAACAGGATTGGTATCTCGACACTTTAGGGCATAAGGCGATCAGATCCAAGTTAGCTTTACGTGAGTATGAGAATCTTCTTCTCTTCTCAACTACGCTATCCTGGCAGAGTACACAGCTACCTTGGACAGGCCCTCAAGACGCTCCTCTACTCTCAATTCTACAGTTACTACTTCTACCTCCTGCCTGCACCTGCAGTTACTGAAGCCTTATTGTTTTATTGCACTGAAGAATTTAAGTAAACGGATGTTATTCTGGTTCAGCTCATTCTCAGTTACAATTGGGTTATCCAAACCTGCGGAAACAGTGCCTGTCTGACCGGGGGTGGGTACCAAAGCTGCTCCAGGCTACTATGACAAATGCCCAAGTGACCCTACACCCATCTAGCCGCCACAATGCAGCCAAAGTTACCCCGTCCAGCGGCAACCCCCCTGCTCCGTCGCAGTTGCATATTCTGTGCCCAGACTCGAATGTCCCCTCCTGTATGCATAACATCATTTTCACCTATGCATACGTAGCCAGAAGAAGAGAACGTCTGAGCCGTAAGGTCGGATGGTTCACTAAGGGACAGAGAAATGCTCCCAATGCAACAAAAGGACAAATTTGCACATTTTATTTTAATCTACTTACTATAAAACCATGGAAGGCAAAAAGAAGACTGGTGCTGAGTAGGGAGGAGCGAACTTTTGAAAAGTTTGGTTCGGTTCGATCCGGCGAACTTTCGTGAAGTTCGGATTCTTACGAATCGAACCTAAAACGAAGCTTGCAATAACGGCTGAATAATTGCAGCTACAATAGTGGGAGTCTTATAGGGTATAGTTTTGTTTAGTTGCAGTTGCTATTACAATGAAAAAAGGGGTAAAAAATCAAAGTGCAAAAATAGTGAAAAAAAAAAAATGGATAAACAATTGGCAGAAGAAACCTGTGCACTATGAGGTTTATCACATGTGCCATACAATGTGTATGACGCAGCCCTCCCTGCTGCACTGCAGAGACAATGTTCCTCCCTTTGTGGGCTACAACACTTCCCACCGTTACATGAATGGCTGAGCCAGGGTCAACTATCTCCTACCTGATGGTCCTGAGGAGCTCCTGCCCACTGTGGCTTCATTCACCCAGGCTCACAAAATGGAGGACAGCCTGAGAGCGTCGGGCCTGACATCGTTGGTAAGACATCGGGGCAGGTTGGACTGCAGTCAAAGCGGTGGATGGTTGCAAGCTTGTGGAGGCAGAACTTGTGCAGAACTGGCCACCTAAAGCACCGGGGAGGTGACAGTGGCAATAATGGGCTAACTTTCTGATGGTCTTCTGGATGAATGTTGACCCATTGGGCAGTAACAGACATGTACTGCCCTTGTCCATAATTAAAGGACCAGACATAAGCACTGGGGTGCACGGTCTTGGACACCAAGAATCCCAATGAGTCACCAATAGTGATGAGCGAGTACTAAAATGCTCGGGTGCTCGTTACTCGAGACGAATATCTCCCCATACTCGAGTGCTCGTTTTGAGTAATGAACCCCTTTGAAGTCAATGGCATTTTTGCAGGTGACCCAAGTTCGGTAGGGGGAAGGTCGTGTGAAAACCTTTCAACCTCAGAAAATGATGGAAACACCAAGGAAATGGACAGGAAAAAGCAGGGGCAGCATGTATGCATGCCTGTGAGGCTGCCTAATGGCACCATTATGCCTAATTCTGTGCAGCATCCTGGTTAAAACAGAGGTAGGCATATGAACCACCCAAAAACTCAGCCTGACACAGCATGGCAGTGAGAACACAGGAAACCATTAAAACAGAGGTAGCATATTATGAACCAGTCAAAAATTCAGCCTGACAAAGCATGGCGGTGAGGACAGAGTAAACAAGGTAGAAATGGTAGCCAGTCAGCCTTCCAAAAATTATACCAGACCTAGCATGGCAGTGAGCACACATAGAACCATTAAAAGTGAGTGAGGAAGCAAGTGAGCCTCCCCTGGAGCAGCAATAGCCAACATGGAGGCCAGGCAGGAGTAAAAGTAGTAAACATGGAGGCCAGGCAGGATCAGCAGTTGCCAACATGGAGGCAAGAGCAGGCACACCAGTAGTCAACATGGATGCCAGTGAAGGCCCAGCAGTAGTCAACATGGATGCCAGTGAAGGCCCAGCAGTAGTCAACATGGATGCCAGTTAAGGCCCAGCAGTAACCAAAATGGAGACAAGGGCAGGCACACCAGTAGTCAAAATGGATGCCAGTTAAGGCCCAGCAGTAGTCAACATGGATGCCAGGTAATGCCCAGCAGTAGTCAACATGGAGGCAAGGGTAGGCACACCAGTAGTCAACATGAATGCAAGTGAAGGCCCAGCAGTAGTTTAAATGGATGACAGTTAGGGCCCAGCAGTAGTCAACATGGATGCCAGTTAAGGCCCAGCAGTAGTCAACATGGATGCCAGTTAAGGCCCAGCAGTAGTCAACATGGATGCCAGTAAAGGCCCAACAGTAGTCAACATGGATGCCAGTAAAGGCCCAGCAGTAGCCAACATGGAGGCAAGGGCAGGCACACCATTAGTCAACATGGATGCCAGTAAAGGCCCAGCAGTAGTCAACATGGATGCCAGTGAAGGCCCAGCAATAGCAAACATGGAGGCAAGGGCAGGCACAGCAGTAGTCAACATGGATGTCCATTACTGCTCTGGTCAATCCTGCCTAAAAAACGGATACAACATTGAAAAAACGTAGAAGCTACTGGTGAAAGAATGGCATAGGGCACCCGTAAGATAAGAGGACATCCACAGATAATATGGTTTGAAATGGACAAGACAAGGAAGGTAAGGGCAGGCACAGCAGTAGTCAACATGGATGCCAGTAAAGGACCAGCAGTAGTCAACATGGATGCCAGTTAAGGCCCAGCAGTAGCCAACATGGATGCCAGTTAAGGCCCAGCAGTAGCCAACAAGTAGCCTTCTACCCCCAGCACCCTTTTGATTTTCAATTTGACTGTAGCAGTTGGGTTAACATTCTATTGAAGTTCTATGCAGGTGTACTACAAATCCCAGCAATGCAGTGTAGTACACACTAGTTTTGGGTGGGCTGTACGGTACTGGCTGGACCTATACACACACTCTGTGATACCCCCTTACAATGAGCAGTGAAGTTCTATGCAGGTGTACTACAAATCCCAGCAATACAGTGTAGTACCCACTAGTTTTTTGGGGGCTGTACGGTACAATCTGGTAGTGGCTGGACCTAGACACACTCTCTGACACCCCCGTCCAATGAGCAGTGAAGTTCTATGCAGGTGTACTACAAATCCCAGCAATACAGTGTAGAAACCACTAGTTTAGGGGTGGCTGTACGGTACAATGTGGTAGTGGCTGGACCTAAATACACACTCTGTGATACCCCCTTACAATGAGCAGTGAAGTTTTATGCAGGTGTACTACAAATCCCAGCAATACAGTTTAGTACCCACTAGTTTAGAGGGGGCTGTATGGTACAATGTGGTAATGGCTGGACCTAGATACACACTCTGTGATACCCCCTTACAATGAGCAGTGAAGGTTTATGTAGGTGTACTACAAATCCCAGCAATACAGTGTAGTACCCACTAGTTTAGGGGGGGGGGGCTGTACGGTACAATGTGGTAGTGGCTGTACCTAGATACACACTCTGTGATACCCCCTTACAATGAGCAGTGAAGTTTTTTGCAGGTGTACTACAAATCCCAGCAATACAGTGTAGTACCCACTAGTTTGGGGTGGCTGTACGGTACAATGTGGTAGTGGCTGTACCTAGATACACACTCTGTGATACCCCCTTACAATGAGCAGTGAAGTTTTATGCAGGTGTACTACAAATCCCAGCAATACAGTGTAGTACCCTAAGGGGGGGGGGGCGTGACCGGAAGTCGATGGGAGCAGACGCCTAAGCCCGAGCTTCGCTCATCACTGCCGTTATACAGCGGTTTTCACCTACCGACATCTGCACCGAACCCTCTCATCATGGTCCTGAAGCGTTCCCAGAAGTCCACTGCTAAACCTGGGGTCGTGGCTGCCGCTCGCACCGGCCCGCTGGACTCCTTCCTGCACACCACACCGCAGCCTGATGGCACCAAGATGGCGCCGGCCTCGGCCAGAAGAACACGCAGGGTCTCAGATCCGGGCTCTCCCTTCCTGGATGCCCTGCAGAATCCCCCTGTGCGGTCTCCGTCCCTCCGAGGCCACCAACAACAGCCACCACAGGAGCGGACTCCCCCGCCGAGACCCCAGGTTAGTGAGCTGCAGCCTACCGCAACCCCGTTCCGGCCTGCGGAGTAGCCACATGTGAGGGATGACGTGACCCGCGCTGCGGACCCACCGTCGCATTCCCCATCTCCGCAGTCAGAAGATAGCTCGTTGGATGACTCCTCATCACCCCTGCCGCAAAGATCCGGCACCCGCCAGAATACGCAGCCGCAGGTTGCAACAACCACGCGAGCCCCCCTCCCTCCAACGGGAGGCCGATAGTAACAGAGGTGCTGGAGAATGGTGGTCCTCCCAATCCACGTCCTCTGATTGTGAGGCCCCACAGGATGACAGATGGACCCATTTTCTCCACAGTATCCCCACTAAAGAGGACTTCAGGTCTCTCATATCAGAAATGAAAGGTGCTTTCGAGTCTGAAATCGTGACTATACTGTTAGGAACCGGACAGCAGGACAAGACAAGTCAGTGAGCCCTAAGCTCAGCCCCGCCCACTATCCTCTACCTACTTGCCACAATCCGCCCTAAGATGGCGGCGAGCAACTGGGCGGCAGTCCCTGCACTGGCTAGGTGGGACACAAAGACAAGACAGACAGACAAAACACAATAAAGAATAGTCGACAGTCCGGGTCACAACAATCAGGCAGCACAGTACAAAATCAGGATCCAAAAGAGTAGTCAAATAACAGGCAATATGGTCGGGGCAGGCAGCAAGCAAGCGAGGTCAAAAGATACAAGGCAGAAATCAGGAGAAACCAGAAAACAGAACACACAAGCAGGCAGAGACTAAGTCAATAACCAGCAAAGATATCCAAGACTGAGGTAGTTATATAGGAGGCCAGGGTTCTGATCCAGAATATAATTGGACCATCCCCCTGATCTCCAAGCACAGACAGCTGAGAACAAAACAGATCCACTGGCAGGAAGACCTGTCAGTCACAGCAGAACCAAAACACAGATTAACCATGACATGGCCAGACAGAACTCAGCAGGTGAAGTCGAGTGTGTCTCCCAACCCAGGTGAGCAATAAACCAGAGTTCACACACAGCAAAACAAAACACAGAAACAGGATACAAGAAAATCAGTGCCTTCTCGGCCGAACAGCACGAGCTGAGGGGCGCATAATGCTCTGCAGAGATACCATCCTGACAGTACCCCCCCTTTTACGAGGGGCCTCAGGACCCTCACAGGACTCAACTTCACTTAGAAGATTGCCATCTGACTCCCATTCATCAGAAGAAGAGTCCATGGCATGGAGAACAGGCTTACTGACAGGACGAGCAGAAGAACATGATAAATTCGCATCAGATACAGGCAAATCAGTTACAGTAGAACTAGCAATGTTTATTTTGCCGGAGGGTACCTGTGCGCCCAAGTGACCTTCCTGGGAGTCACCTGAACGCTGATGATCTGGGTGCAGGTTTTCTTGCCGCTTGGGACGCTTGTGGCAGAAACTGATGAAGTGGCTTCTGTCACCACAGTAATAGCACAGACCGTTGTGTCTCCGGTGTTCTCGCCTGGTCCTGGCGTCCAATAGTCCCAGCTGCATGGGCTCGTCCTCATGAATATCAGGGATAACAACAGAGTGTTTGACAGAGCAGGGGACAGAGGTCTTAGAAGGGTCAGAGCCTACTTTTTCCCTATGTCTGTCACGGAGTCTACGGTCTATGCGAATAGCCAAATTCATGGCCTGCTTTAGGGTGGAAGGATCTGGATGTCCTGTCCAGGCATCTTTAATGTCATCAGATAACCCCTGCTTAAATTTGCATCTAAGCGCTGGATCATTCCATCTGGATGGAACGCACCACTGTCGGAACTCTGCACAATACTCCTCCACCAGTCGCTTGCCCTGTCTCAAAACTGTCAACTGCCTCTCAGCTGCTGCTGCCCTGTCAGGGTCATTATAGAGCAACTCCAATGCAGAGAAAAACTGATCTACAGAAGACAATTCAGTGGCATCTGGAGGCAAAGAAAAGGCCCACTCCTGCGGAGGTCCTTGTAAGAGTGACATAACTATGCCCACTCTCTGGCTCTCATCCCCAGAGGACCGGGGACAAAGTCTGAAAAACAACTTACATCCCTCTCTGAAGATTCGAAAGGCCCTTCTCTCGCCTTTGAACCTATCAGGAAGCTGCACAGGAGGTTCTGGGGGAACAGCAGCAGATAGCATGGCATTTTGGCCCAGGAAAGACTCTACCTGCTGCACCCGTTGCGTAAGGTCCAGAACAAGCTGGTTGAGACTTTGCATTTGCTCAACCAGAGCTTTCATGGGGTCCATAGCAAGGTGGAGAGAAAAAAAAAAAGAATGGGCTGGTTATTCTGTTAGGAACCGGACAGCAGGACAAGACAAGTCAGTGAGCCCTAAGCTCAGCCCCGCCCACTGTCCTCTACCTACTTGCCACAATCCGCCCTAAGATGGCGGCGAGCAACTGGGCGGCAGTCCCTGCACTGGCTAGGTGGGACATAAAGACAAGACAGACAGACAAAACACAATAAAGAATAGTCGACAGTCCGGGTCACAACAATCAGGCAGCACAGTACAAAATCAGGATCCAAAAGAGTAGTCAAATAACAGGCAATATGGTCGGGGCAGGCAGCAAGCAAGCGAGGTCAAAAGATACAAGGCAGAAATCAGGAGAAACCAGAAAACAGAACACACAAGCAGGCAGAGACTAAGTCAATAACCAGCAATGATATCCAAGACTGAGGTAGTTATATAGGAGGCCAGGGTTCTGATCCAGAACATAATTGGACCATCCCCCTGATCTCCAAGCACAGACAGCTGAGAACAAAACAGATCCACTGGCAGGAAGACCTGTCAGTCACAGCAGAACCAAAACACAGATTAACCATGACATGGCCAGACAGAACTCAGCAGGTGAAGTCGGGTGTGTCTCCCAACCCAGGTGAGCAATAAACCAGAGTTCACACACAGCAAAACAAAACACAGAAACAGGATACAAGAAAATCAGTGCCTTCTCGGCCGAACAGCACGAGCCGAGGGGCGCATAATGCTCTGCAGAGATACCATCCTGACATACACGCCATGATTTACGCTTCATGCTGCACCGTATGGAGACACTGGAGGAGGACCATGACCATACTCGCTCATATATGCAGGATTTACACACTACTATCTCTACCCAACATACAGCCATGTGTGAATACCAGAGGCACCTTGAGGACATTGACAATCGTGGCCGGAGACACAATATTCGTATCCGAGGGCTCCCTGAAGCCACTCTTGACAATGATCTTAAATGTACGGTGGAGGCCATATTTAATCAGATTCTAGATGCCCCGGTGACTCACAAGGTCCAGCTGGATAGAGCACATCGGGCCTGCGCCCCAGAGAGGCCTCTTCCCTGCCTAGAGATGTTATTTGCTGTGTTACGGACTACTCCCTGAAGGAAGCTATTATGACCAAAGCGGAACATTGACTTTGACGGGGCACCCCTGCAGATTTTACCAGATCTTTCCTGGGTGACCCTTCAAAAGAGGAGGAAACTTCGTCCACTGCTCCAAATCCTGCAAGGACTAAACATTCCGTACAGATGGGGTTTCCCGTTCAGCCTCACGGCGCGACGAGATGGGAGATCTGCCACCCTCCAGGTCGCGGGGGACCTCGAGGGGTTCTGTGCAACCATGGACATTGATGTTCCACGTCTCCCACCCTGGGAGCTGACCCCCCCCCTCCCCCACCGGTGTAGACCCCTGTCACTGGCCATAGGAAAAGATCTGCCCAACGGTCCTCTTCCAACCAGCGGAAACCCCCTGGCCAACTGCGCTCCACTTGAGTCCCGCTAACCCCTGAATGTTGGCCCGGAGGGTTCCCAGGGTGTTCTTTCCGCCCCCTCACTAATGGGTTCGGTGCTACCTTCCAACCACATGTTACCGCATAGTTTTCTTTAATGTCATCGGCAGCAGAGCTGACCTCTGCACTAAATGTTTTCTATCACTCTTTTCCTGTTCTTGGTAGGATTGATTCAACCCCTCATCCCTTTCTTATCTGTCCTCCTGACTCTGCTCCATCCACTTCTGTCACTTCTCTCCCTCTGTCTGCTGAACCTTCCTCTGTCCTCTTTCCTGGGGACTACTTGTTGTTCTGTAAGCCCTAAGGTGTTATCCCCCCTGGATAGCAGTCCTACTCAGCAGCTACTGGGGAATGGCAGGTTCCTGCCCTGGTATGGTTGGCCCTTTTGCCATAGTCATTTTTTAGTTCTTTCTCTGTGTTCAATGTCTGATGTGTTTAATCCCCCCATTTCGTCTGTTCCCTTTGTGTCCCCTTTATGTTTGCAGGAGACGTTCTGTCGCAGAGACCGGTGGTGTATTATGAGCAGCAGCCTGGCCGACCTATGACCACTTTGCCTACCAAGTCGTTTCCGCTCTTTTGGTCGGAGGGGAGGCCGCTGGGACTCCCAACTCCTCCTGCTTCAGCTCTGTATTTCAGAGCCCAGGTACTTCCCTATTATTCAGTTCATTACCCTGGAGCATCATGGTGCATTTTTTCAGCTTTAATATTAAGGGTCTTAACTCAGACCTAAAACGAAGGCTCCTCCTACGTGAGCTTCAGCAATTGCGGGCGGACATTGCCTTTATCCAGGAAACGCACTATGATGCATCAGGTAGATTCAGATTTGCCCTTCGTAAATATCCTATAGTCTATTCAGCGGTGAAAGATAAAAAGAGGGCGGGTGTTGCTATTATGATAGGCGCACATTGCCCGTTCCAAGCGGAGACCACCGACATAGATCCCCAAGGTCGCTACGTCATTCTTACTGGCAAATTGGAAGGTGTCCAGGTCATGTTGTGCAACGTCTACTCCCCGAATGAGGGGCAGATGCGCTTCCTCACCCAGGTTTTTGCCAAGTTGGCCCGTCTCCCCCCATCTCTAATACTAATTGGCGGAGACTTTAATATCCCACCTTCTGAAACCTGGGACTGGCACGCTATTTCTGCCCGTCCTCCCCCCAAACATACAGTTCAACTTTCCCTAGCCTTTCGTAAATTGATTAGGCAACATCAGCTGTTTGATCTCTGGAGGACTAGCCACCCGAAAGATAAAACATATACATTCTATTCCCACCCGCATTCAACCCACACTTGTATAGGCCTATTTTTGGGCAACATCTTGGGTCTCCGTTCTCTTTCATGCTCCGAGATCCACCCTATTACGTGGTCAGACCATGCCCCAATATCACTAGATATCACTCTGTCGACAGGTGCTCGTAGGGTCTACCATTGGCGCCTCAACGAGATGCTATTGAAAACTCCTCCACATAGGGAGGTCTTGGCTGCGAGTTTGAAATAATATTTCCAACTAAATCTGGGGAGCGTATCTGCCCCCTCTACGCTTTGGGAAGCACATAAGTGGTATTCAGGGGAAACTGTATTGCGCTCTCCTCTAGACTGAAAAAAGACGCCCATGCCCGTATAGCTGCCCTCACCCGTCAACTGCACATAAAAGAGGCCTGCATGTCTAGTCATCCCTCCGTTACTCTGCTCAGGGACATAGTGACATTGCGTAACTCACCCGATTGCTGTCATTCACCAGGCACAAATACTATGACAAGGCAAATAAAGCCCACACGTTGCTGGCCTCACAATTGAGAGACCAGACTGTGAAAAACTCTCCACACATGGTGAAGGATAGCTCGGGTGTCCTGTCGTACGACCCCACCCGGATAGCCTCCATTTTTTCCGAATACTATTCCTCCCTATATTCTCTCCTGGACTCCCTACCTAGGGATCCCGCAGAGAAAGATCGCTGCCTCCAGTCCTACCTAGCTGAATGTCACTTGCCTAGACTCTCGGGCGACGACCTAGCCATGCTTAATGAGCCCATCACGGCAGAGGAGATTACTGATGTCCTCAAGGACCTTCCCTCAGCTAAATCCCCGGGCCCTGACGGCCTTCCCTATACATACTACAAAACTTTCTCAGGCATTCTACTTCCCCATATGACCGCCTTGTTTAATGCCTTCCTACATGGTGAGGATGGGATCCCATCCGCTATGCTAGACTCTTTCATTACTGTTATACCCAAACCCGAGAAGGACCCCTCAGACCCAGCCAGTTATAGACCAATCTCCCTGCTGAACGCAGACTTTAAAATCTTCACTAAAATCCTAGCGGTTAGACTGGGGGTGCTCCTGCCGACTCTCATACACGCGGACCAAGTCGGATTTGTCCTAAATCGCCAGGCAGGTGATAACACGCGGCGGACCATTGACTTGATAGAGGTCCTGAATAGGACTGACTCTCAAGGATTGCTGTTGAGCCTGGATGCAGAGAAGGCCTTCGATAGGCTAGGCTGGTCCTTTTTGTTCGCTGCTCTGAAGTCATTTGGCATCTCTGGGCCTTTTCTGCAGACAGTCCAAATGCTTTACTCTACGCCTACTGCCCGCGTCCGCCTCCTGCATGCCACCTCTCTGCCTTTCACGATACACAATGGGACTCGGCAGGGATGCCCCCTATCCCCGCTCTTGTTTGTTCTCAGCATCGAGCCCTTGGCAGCTAAAATCCACCTCTCACCCGATATTCAGGGAGTGAGAGTACGGGACCGTGAATTTAAGCTTTCATTATTCGCGGATGATATCCTCCTCACGATCAGTAATCCCCAGGTGTCCCTCCCCAACCTTCATTCCTTGATCACTGAATATTGGTCCATATCCGGTTATAAAATCAATTCACGTAAGACAGAGGCCTTGTCTATCAATCTCCCCCCTCCTTTTCTCCATGCCCTTGAATTGTCGTATCCCTACAAATCGGTAGTCGATAGCCTACGCTATCTAGGTACTAATATAACCCCGTCCTACCGCTCGCTATACAAACACAATTTCCCGAATTTCTTCAGAGAAATATCGTTACAATTAACTAAATGGTCTAAGTTACCCCTCTCCCTTATTAGTAAAATTGCTACTGTAAAAATGAATGTCCTACCCCGCTTCCTCTATTTACTAGAAACCCTTCCTATCCCCATCACGAGCTCAGCCTTGAAGAAATTTCAGAGTTCCCTCTTGCAGTTTGTCTGGGGTGGGGGGCGCCACCGTATTTCAAAGACAGTGATGTGTGCGGGGAAGTCCCGTGGTGGGCTTTCCTTCCCAGATATTCACAAATATTATCTTGCGGGCCACCTACGAAGGATCCCTTCCTGGACCACTCTCCAGGCCTTCAATAAATGGACCGAAATAGAGAAGCTCTGGATGGCGCCCATCCACCCTAGTGAACTGATCTGGTCCCCCAGTTACTCGGGTTCGATGACCTGGCTCCTAGGCCCAATAAGACACACTAGAGAGATCTGGCTCGCGAGTGACAAATTATTCTCCCTCAAATCCAAACCTTCCCTTCTCACACCATTTCTCTATACTGACCTAGTACAGGGAAGTTACAACCGGGATACTCCCGATGTCCCCTCTCGAGAAAGGTCCTGCCCTTTTTAGTTCTTAGGGAACGGTTCAGCCTCCCTCTCCGGGCAGCTGCTTTCCATGAACAAATTTCACTGTTTGCTTCCGTGATCACTGGACACCGACCTTTTGCTAAACCCACAATGTTTGAACTGTTATGTAGGAACTCATCCTCCACCAGGGGATTAATATCGTCCATATACTCTATTCTTAATGCCCCCTCGGAGGAGCTTGACCAACCCCACCCCTACATGGCTAAATGGGAGGATTACCTTAACAGACCTATCTCCAATGGCCTTTGGCAGATAATTTGGTCCCAGGTGGCTAAATCCTCTTCCTGCATTGCTTACCGTGAGAACCAATACAAAATTTAGTTTCACTGGTATCACACCCCCGCCCTTCTTCACTGACTGTTCCCCTCAACGCCCTCAACTTGCTGGAGGTGCTGCTCTTCCGAGGGGACACTGCCTCACATTTTCTGGGACTGCCCTATTCTGAGACCCTACTGGTCGGGTATCCGAAACTTAGTCTCTGTGGTTCTCCAGCAGGATGTACCCCTACACCCCCTTACCTATATCCTTAATGTCCCCCCCAAACGGGCAAACGGTCGGCCAGGCTGCTCTTACACCTGTTAACGGCGGAAAAGTGTTTATTGACCAGATACTGGAAGCAAACCCTCATTCCATCCGGAGTTGGTCAATAGAGTACAAGATGTGCGGAGGAACGAATATCTGTCCGCATCGGCTGAAGGCAGGATGGAACACTTCAAAAAAATATGGTTATTGTGGGATGCCTATTACGAACAATTTCACACTCCCGGTCAGACTCCTGTAACCAATGTTTAATGTTTAATTGTCTCCTTGCTGTATCTGTACGGTCTTGTCCTGTCTTCCCCCCAGTGTTGTTATGTTTTTGGTTTAATGGTTTCTTATCTAACGTTTTCCTTCCATGGGTTTATTCGGTGATGTAACTATAGTGTAGCGATATGCTGTGCCCACCTTAGGCATTTATACGGTCGGCCTTTGGGCCCGTGGCCTCTCACATAATCCCCTACTGGTGGCCAGCTTGTTATGGACCCCATCTTTTTGCAGTATTTCGCCCTATCCACCATCATACTTAATCTGTTTCATTGATGGACCCGCATACAATGTTGTTTGCCTATTCAATGTTTATTTCTTCTGTATTTTGAAAACCTTAAAATAAACAATTTATAAAAAAAAAAAAAATACAGTGTAGCACCCACTAGTTTTTTGTTTTTTTTTCTTGAGGGGGGGGGGGCTGTACGGTACAATCTGGTAGTGGCTGGACCAAGACACACTCTCTGACACCCCCGTCCAATGAGCAGTGAAGTTCTATGCAGGTGTACTACAAATACCAGAAATCCAATGTAGTACAGCAGCACCACCAGCCCCAAAATAAAAAAAAGAGTACACTGAGCACTTCTTAGGGGTCTGTATGCAACACCTAATGTCCCCTTTCTGCCAGCAGCCGATCACCACAGTGTGCTGCTGAAATCGTGGTAGAAGAACTGCAAGCCCCAGCCAGCAGTCTGTAGTAATACTATTAAAAAATGATTTGAAGCCCTGAAAAGGGCTGTTTGTTTGTATTGCTAGTATTCCCTGCATATTGGAACGCTAAATCCTACACTGACTCTCTCCCTTAGAAGCAGCAGCACTGTCCCTGATCTCTCACAGCATACGTCTGAAGCGAGCACTGCCGGCTGCACGTTTTATATGGCAAGGTCATCTGATCTGGCCAACCAATCGCTGCTATCGACATGTACAGTATGGGTCCCATGTGATCGCAGGATGTACCAAAAAGTCTCCTGCATGTTTATTGGCTAAGAAATAGCGCCCAAACTTGATGGGTGAGATTCATCCAAACGGATGATGAGATTTTCTCGAGTATCGCGAGTTGCTCGTCCGAGTAACGAGTACCATCGAGTACCCTGTAACGCCCGGAGTAGTGGATCCACTGGACCGGCACCAGCGATGGCACAAACCTCACCAGGGAGCGGAGTCTAAGGGGCCGCTGGTTTTCACCAGAGCCCGCCGCAAGGCGGGATGGACTTGCTGCGGCAGGCGACCCCCAGGTCGCTACCCCTGGCTTGGTTGCTGGTGTCGGCAGGCGAGGCGTGGCAGGAGATGGCACAGGCAATAGTCTGCAGATGAGAGCGCACGTGACAGGCTGGACACGGGAACAGGTGGAGTGACAGGGGAACAGGAACCAGGAACGGGGACTAGGGACCAGGTAACGGACAGGACTCAGGAACAGGGACTTGGGACCAGGTAACGGACAGGACACAGGAACAACAGGGAGCTGGGCCAAACGCTATGGGAAGCATGTAGAGGCTCCAACAAAGGGGACAGGGCATGCTGGGATTTATAGGGGAGTGATTGGGTGCAACTACCAATTAGGAGCGCACTGCCCCTTTAAATCTGAGACAGCCGGCGCGCGCGCGCCCTAGGAGGCGGGGACGCGCGCGCCGGCCGGCACAGAGAGAGACAGGAGCGTGGAGAGGTGAGGCGCCCCCCGGGGCCGAACGTGTAGCAGCGCCGGGTCCCTGCACAGGGACCCCGGCAGCTGCATGAGATGGAGGGAGGTCGCGGCGGCGGCCCGGAGCACGGGACGCCGCCGCGGCCGTGACAGTACCCCCCCCCTTTGGCCTCCCCCTCTTTCTAACCTGCAGGAACCTCTTGATGAGATCCTGGTCCAGGATGTTAGCCTCGGGTTCCCAGGACCTCTCCTCAGGACCAAATCCTTTCCAATCCACCAGGAAGAACCTTCTCCCTCTGACAGTCTTCATGGCCAGAATGTCTTTAACAGCGTAGACGTCGTCAGAGACGGCTTGAGGAGCAGAGAACGAAGACTTATCTGAGAACCGGTTCAGAACCACAGGTTTTAAGAGGGAAACATGGAAGGAGTTCGGAATCCGCATAGTGGGGGGTAGGCGGAGCTTGTAGGTGACAGGGTTGATGCGTCTTAGCACCGAGAAAGGACCGAGGAATCGAGGACCCAACTTGTAGCTGGGAATCTTGAGTCGGACATATTTGGCCGAGAGCCAGACTTTGTCACCTGGGAGAAAATTTGTGGCAGGTCTCCTCCTCTTATCAGCCTGATCCTTCATGCGTTTAGAGGCTTTGAGTAATGACTGTCGAGTTTGTTCCCAGATCGATTGCAGGTCAGATAACAACTCCTCCACGGCTGGGACCTCGGAGGATGGAGAGAGAGGCAGAGGAGGACGAGGATGATGCCCGTAGACCACATAGAAAGGAGACTTGCCTGTGGAAGTCGAGTCCAGATGGTTATATGAGAATTCTGCCCATGGGAGTAGATCGGCCCAGTTGTCTTGGCGGCTGGAAACAAAATGGCGTAGGTAGTTACCCAGAATCTGATTGACTCTCTCCACTTGCCCGTTAGTCTGAGGATGATAGGCCGAAGAGAAGTCCAGCTTCACTTGGAGTTGCGAGCAGAGGGCACGCCAAAACTTAGAGACAAATTGAGAGCCTCGGTCGGACACAATGTGAAGAGGAAGTCCATGCAGGCGGAAGATGTGTCGGAAGAACAACTGAGCCAGACGAGGAGCAGAGGGCAGACCAGGAAGGGCCACGAAGTGAGCCATTTTGGAGAAGCGGTCCGTCACCACCCAAATGACTGTATTGCCCGCAGATGGAGGTAGGTCTGTGATAAAATCCATCCCAATGTGGTGCCAGGGATGGTCCGGGACTGGCAAGGGCAAAAGTAGGCCGGCAGGTCTTTGACGGGGAGACTTATTCCTGGCACAAACTGCACAGGAAGCCACAAACTCCTTGACATCCTGGAGGAGATTGGGCCACCAGTAGTGACGGGAGATCAATTGCCCGGTCTTTTGGGTTCCTGGATGCCCGGCTACCAAGGAGGAATGCCCCCACCTCAAGATGCGTTTACGGAGTGCGGGGCGCACATAAGTCTTCCCGGGAGGCAGTCTCTGCAGAGCAGAAGTGGCAACTGGTACTAGGCGGTCGGGAGGTATTATGTGACGAGGAGATTCCTCTTGCCCCATGACATCGGATGCTCGGGATAATGCATCGGCCTTTAGGTTCTTCTCGGCTGGACGGAAGTGGATGGTATAGTTGAACCGAGAAAAGAAGAGGGACCACCGAGCCTGCCTGGGATTGAGGCGTTGAGCCGATTGGAGGTAGAGGAGGTTCTTGTGGTCCGTGTAAATGTTAACAGGGTGTTTAGCCCCCTCTAGTAGATGACGCCACTCCTCCAGTGCCAACTTAATGGCCAGGAGTTCGCGGTCCCCAATGGTATAGTTCCTCTCGGCAGGGGAGAAAGTCTTGGAAAAGAACCCGCAGGTTCTGGTCTTGCCTGATGTGTCCCTTTGCGAGAGAATGGCTCCTGCGCCCACAGAAGAAGCATCGACCTCGAGAGAAAACGGCCTGGAGACATCCGGGCGGACTAGAGCAGGAGCAGAGGCAAAGGCAGACTTGAGGCTATTGAAGGCTTGTTCGGCCTCTGGAGGCCAACGTCTGGGGTCCGCCTTCTTTTTAGTGAGAGCCACAATGGGTGCGACCAGGGTAGAGAAGTGAGGGATGAATTGCCGGTAATAGTTGGCGAAGCCCAGGAAACGTTGGATAGCTCTGAGTCCCACAGGGCGTGGCCATTGAAGGACAGCTGCGAGCTTGGCTGGATCCATTTGTAGGCCCTGATCGGAGACGATATAGCCAAGAAATGGAAGACTGCGCTGATGGAAAACACACTTCTCAAGCTTGGCGTATAGATGATTGGCCCGTAGTCTTCGTAGAACCTGACGCACTTGTGCCACATGAGTCTGCTGGTCCGGGGAGAAGACCAAAATGTCATCCAAATAGACAATGACGCAGACATAGAGGAGGTCTCGGAAGATATCGTTCACGAATTCCTGGAAGACCGCTGGGGCATTGCATAGGCCGAATGGCATGACCAGATATTCGTAGTGCCCATCCCTGGTGTTGAAAGCGGTCTTCCATTCGTCTCCTTTACGAATTCGGACCAAGTTATACGCTCCCCTGAGATCCAGCTTGGAGAAGATCTTAGCTCCACGAAGACGGTCGAATAGTTCCGGAATAAGCGGAAGAGGATAGCGGTTCTTAACAGTCACCTTATTTAAGCCCCGATAGTCTATGCATGGGCGGAGGGAACCGTCCTTCTTCTGAACAAAGAAAAATCCGGCGCCAGCTGGAGACGTGGATTTACGGATGAAGCCCTTTTGTAAGTTCTCCTGGATGTAGGAGGACATGGCTTCAGTCTCGGGCACAGAGAGAGGGTATACTCGACCACGTGGAGGAGAAGCCCCTGGAAGAAGGTCTATAGGGCAATCATAGGCTCGATGAGGTGGTAGTGAGTCCGCCTCCTTGGCCGAGAAAACATCGACAAAGTCTTGGTAGTCCTCTGGTAGCCCGGATAGAGGCTTGACATTAGCAGGTGACCTTGTAGAGCACTTGGATTGGGGGGATCTCAGACACCGGTTATGACAGTCCTGGCCCCAGCTGAGAACCTCCCCAGTTCTCCAGTCCAGCCTAGGGGTATGGAATTGCAGCCAAGGAAGACCCAGCAGGAGGTTGGAAGAGGAATGGCGCAAGACATAGAAGGAGATCTTCTCCTGATGTAAGGCTCCCACCTGGAGGACTAGGGGTGCCGTCTGGCTGTACACCGCTTCGGTAAGAACCTCCCCCGTAACCGAAGAGATAGACCGGGGTTGGGCTAGCTGGATCACGGGTAGCCGCCATCTTTGGACCAACGAAGCAGAGATGAAACTGCCAGCAGAGCCAGAGTCGATGAGGGCAGTAGTCTGGAAAACTTGCCCAGAGGGTGTCTGGATGGAGACGGGCATAGTCAACCTTGGAGAGGTGGCATTCACACCTAGGGAGGCCTCTCCCACCGGACCTAGGTGCGGGCGTTTCCCGGACGCTGAGGGCGTTGGGGACATCTCTGTCGATAGTGATCCGCGCCACCGCAATAGAGGCAGAGATTCTGGTCCAGTCGACGGTTCCTCTCATCAGTCGTCAGGCGAACACGTTCCACCTGCATAGGAACCTCTGGAAGCGACTGGGACATAGGAGCAACAGGATTCTGGAACACCGGTGCCAGCCGAGGATGGCGACGGGGCAGACTCAGACGCCGTCCTTGCCGGACCTCCTCCTCTCTCTCGGAAAACCTGGTGTAGACTCTGGTAGCCAGTAGAATAAGATCGTTCAAGGAGGTAGGCAGATCCCGGGCAGCGAGCACATCCTTCACTTGGCTGGACAGGCCCTTTTTAAAGGTGGCAATCAGAGCGGCCTCATTCCAGTCTAGCTCCGCAGCCAGGGTGCGGAACTGGATGGCGTAATCACCAACGGAGGAAGTCCCTTGGGATAAATTGAGGAGAGCAGTCTCAGCTGAAGACGCACGGGCAGGTTCCTCAAAGACAGAGCGGAACTCGTCCAGGAAGATTAGAAAATTGGCAGCAACCGGATCATTACGGTCCCATAGTGGCGTGGCCCAGGCCAGAGCTCTTCCCTCCAATAGGCTGATAATGAAAGCCACTTTAGAGCGCTCGGTGGCAAACTGACTGCTTAAAAGTTCGATGTACATAGTGCATTGGGTCAGGAACCCTCTGCACAACTTGGGGTCACCTCCGTATTTACTTGGGAGAGCCAGTCGTAGTTTTGAAGAGGCTGCCGGAGGTGATGACTGCTGAGCTGTGGTATGCTGTTGAACGGCTGCAGTCAGTTGTTGAATCAGCTGTGACTGTTGCTGAATCTGTTGAGCCTGTAGGGCGACCACTCGGGCTACCTCGCGGATATCAGGCACCTCGCCGGGATCCATGGTTGGAGCCTACTGTAACGCCCGGAGTAGTGGATCCACTGGACCGGCACCAGCGATGGCACAAACCTCACCAGGGAGCGGAGTCTAAGGGGCCGCTGGTTTTCACCAGAGCCCGCCGCAAGGCGGGATGGACTTGCTGCGGCAGGCGACCCCCAGGTCGCTACCCCTGGCTTGGTTGCTGGTGTCGGCAGGCGAGGCGTGGCAGGAGATGGCACAGGCAATAGTCTGCAGATGAGAGCGCACGTGACAGGCTGGACACGGGAACAGGTGGAGTGACAGGGGAACAGGAACCAGGAACGGGGACTAGGGACCAGGTAACGGACAGGACTCAGGAACAGGGACTTGGGACCAGGTAACGGACAGGACACAGGAACAACAGGGAGCTGGGCCAAACGCTATGGGAAGCATGTAGAGGCTCCAACACAGGGGACAGGGCATGCTGGGATTTATAGGGGAGTGATTGGGTGCAACTACCAATTAGGAGCGCACTGCCCCTTTAAATCTGAGACAGCCGGCGCGCGCGCGCCCTAGGAGGCGGGGACGCGCGCGCCGGCCGGCACAGCGAGAGACAGGAGCGTGGAGAGGTGAGGCGCCCCCCGGGGCCGAACGTGTAGCAGCGCCGGGTCCCTGCACAGGGACCCCGGCAGCTGCATGAGATGGAGGGAGGTCGCGGCGGCGGCCCGGAGCACGGGACGCCGCCGCGGCCGTGACATACCCTAATACTCGATTGAGTACCAAGCTCGGATGAGCATGCTCGCTCATCACTAGTCGCCAACATTTTTCTACACAACTGTGCAGTGATGGGACAGGAGATGGAACAGCTGATGAGACTTTTTTTGGACTTTTTTTGTTTCTGGGACAGTGATGGGACTTTTTTTGTTTCTCAGACAGTGATGGAACTTTTTTTTGGACTTTTTTTTTTAACTCTTTGTTTTTGCAGATAAACGGGGTTCTTCTATTTTTTTAACCTGATTTTAAACATATGAACTGATTTAACCTTAATAAATTCAATAAGCTTGAACATTGAAGTTGCTTTCATGTGTCTTGGTTAACACTCACAGACAGCTGTCACATTACATTTTTGGTAGACAAAAAAAGAAAAAAATGATACTTGCAGATGGCGCTGTCCCAATGCACTGTTCTGAGGAAGGGAGATTACCTAACTCCTGAAACGCGTAAACATTGTGCTTGAACAATAAATATGGATCTTGTTTCTACTACTTTGGTGTAACCTTGGACTTGTTTTGGGACAGCGCCATCTGCAAGTATTATTTTTTTCTTTTTTTGTCTACTATATCACGGCCCCCATTTGTGGGAGCATCCCGTTTGTGATACACCTGGCTGCAGTCCCTATCTTCCATTGCCACCCTACCCTTACGGATTTCCAGCTACCCCGGTGGGGTGATATGCACACAGCCCAAGGGGCTTATAGGTGAGTGTAATCATTCACTCTTCTTCTCCACACACTCTGCCACAGTAAGACACGAGGCGCCCGTGCCCTTGTTTTTTCTTCCTTTTTTTTACTTTAACATTACATTTTTGATTAGGCAGCACCTAGGTATATCTGAGGAGACTAATTTAAGGTCTCACCCTAACAGGGGTGACGTCACACATCTTGATATTCACAGAAAACCTGGATACAAGGGATTATAGGAGTTATAATCCCTTGTGTCCTGGTCTATTCTGTGACAAAAGTAAAATTTTGCGTCGCTGTTGTTATTTTTACCAGATTCGTAACGAACTTTATCAAAGTTCATAACGAAACTGGTTCGTGATGGTACGGTTCGCTCATCCCTATTGCTGAGGTTTGCCTCTGCCGTCACAGGTATCTATCAGCAGATTAATATGTTTTTACCTTGTTAGCAGCTACTCTACCACAAAAAAGGCTTTTTTTTTCTGCCAGTACAAAAATTACACTAGTGCATGAAATTCAGTAAAGGTGGGATTTCCTTGTTAAACATATGAATGGAACTTCATGGCCCATTTCTGTGAAAAATCCCTCCAGCTGCATAAAGATTGGGACTGGTTACATTGTATGGTAGAGGCTCTTCACCAACTTTTCCAGAAAAATCAACTACAATATTTTATAGAAAGGGGCACTTGTCATCAACTCTAATGGTCCTGTTACATGTAGCAATTATCGTTTAAAAATTTGGGATGGCAATTTAAATTTAGTGATTATCTGCTGATGTAAATGCAACTGATGATCAAACAATGAGCGATAAATCATTAATTATGGTCTTTGAACATGTCCTAAAATCATCGCTTCACTGATATTTCGCAGATTGGTTTTTCTAAACAGTTGTTTGTAGATTCTCCCTGGTGTGTGGGTTGGCTTTAAAGGCATGAATGATCTGTTGAACGATATTAAAGCGATTTATCTCATCGTATAAACGACAATCGTTTTAAACCACTAACAAACGCTAAACAATCTTCCAACGATCATTTTAGCGATTTATCTTCTTGTGTAAAAGAACAATAAGACACTCTCTGCATGCCTCCTAGATACCCATGTTTAAGACATATTTCACCCATTTCTTGTCCTCTGTAGATGAAACCATGAAACTAAAAAACAAGGCTTTATACTGTAGGCTAACAGCTGATCCTGGCATCCCTATATCTTGATCTATCTCAAACCTTATCTAATCTATGGTGAGTCATTTTCTTTGATACTATCCTGCCCTGTAGTACTTTACTATGTTACTATATCACTTTTCTATTCTGTATGTTTTTCCACTATATGCCTATATCTTATTAGTTGTGTGAATTAATCCAGGTATTCCTGATCCCTTCTTTATTGTCCATGCTGGCTGAAAATTATTTTATTTTTATTTGAAATGATGGTCTTTAAGATAGCGTCACTCATCGTGAAGGGTTTACACTCCCTCTTCAAAAGATTACTGATGTGTAAAGAAGCTGGCACTTCTAACTCACACATCTTTTGTGACCAAGACACACTTCTAAATATGGATGGTCTTATCAGACTTGAACACAAAAGTTTTCCACATATAGTTTTAGGAGCAGATGACAAGAAAGAAATGTGGAGTATCCATTATAAGATGGAAAAATGCATTGTCCTTTACATCTAACAAAGAAATGGAATGTTTTATTTTCACTTTATGTATATAATTCAAGTCAGCTCATATTTATTAAGATAACTTTGGCTTTTACAAATCAGGTACAGACAGGCCCATTAATACTGGTTGGAGAATTCAACAAAATGTACCATAAACAAGAATCCTCATCTTCTCCCACCCTCAAAAAAGTATATACTAGGATAGGCATCTTATTGCTTTAATTGCCTGTACTGTTTTGGTTTATTGTTATGGTTGGACCAGATCAGTATAACCGCTGGCTTGGTGTGGCTTCCTAACAGTTACATACTTTAGCACAAATAGAGACCACAAATTACTGAAACTACACTTAGGTGCGCTACATAAATGACACAAAGAAAAAAATAAACAAACATTCATTTTATTTAAAGGCAAAGGGCATTAACCATTGTCTCCAAAAAAAACTTATCCCACATATTAGTGCTGATCCAAACAAAGTCAAGAGAGTCAACTACAGTATGTGACAGACTGCTACAGTATGTGATAACTTACTAAGACTTAAAGAGGATGTACCATCAGTTAAATCCTCTTTAATATGACCCAACGGACAGAATGGCGCCGTCACGAGAAAGCCGGTTCTTTGGTTCGTTTTTTAAACCGCTGCCCGGTTCCCCTGTACGGCGCTGTTCTATCTACTGATACCGGGCCAGGGCGGCCCGCCCCCAGTGGGAGGGAATTCCCTCCCCTCTAGGCCCGCCTCCTGTGCTTCAGCCCCGGGCCGGTACCCATGGATAGAATGGCACCGTACACAGGATTCGGGCCGCATTTCAAAAAACGGACCAAGGCACTGGTGTCTCCGTGACCGCGCCATTCTGTCAGTGAGTCATATTAAAGAGGATGTAACTGATGGTACATCCTCTTTAAAGTAAAAGATGCAGTAAAATACAAGCATGAAAACATCACATCCTGAGATAACTGAATGGCATATTGATAGTGTGGTAATAAACCCAGCACTTTATTAATGAAACAGCTTGAAGGGGTTGTCCAGGCAAGACTCTTTTAAGGTATATGCCCAGGGAAGTGATGAATTGAAGATTATCATGTACTTACCTCCATGGCTCCAGCATATGCTTCTCCAGTCCTATTGTGTGTTAGTTTCCAAGTTAGCAATGTGACATACTGTAGTAGGCTAGCTCAGCTGATTCCAATCACTAAGGGTGCTATTACAATATCATAAACAAGAGCTGATCTGCCTATTACACAGCCCAATAATAGTTTAGCCCAAACAGCTAATACATTACCTGTCCATGCTCCCGGCCTTCTCCTGCTCTCTACATGCTTCCCGGTCCCACGGCTGAAGCTTTAGAGTGGTCTCTAAGCTGACAGGCAGGTGACTGGCTGAGCTGCCTGTTAGCTCAGAAAAGCTGCAGCATGCAGTGTTGGGAAGAGAGCAAAAGGCACTAGAAGACCGGGAGCATGGACAGATAATGTATTAAATGTTTATTCAATAGTCAGCTGTTGGCTCACATTATGCATATCAATGCACCTGATGCCCGATTATTTTAGATATGGGCCTAAAGAAATGATCAGCCGATGAATGTTACATCGTCTGACGGTTGTCTCTATTACACGGAGCGATAATTGGCCGAATATCGCTCTGTGTAATAGGGCCCTTAGTGAGGTATTACATTTTTATATACTGTAAGTCCTAAAATCAAAATAATGGACTACTATGGCATGTCAACACATATTTTGCCTGACATTTCAACTAAGGAGGGCGCCAGGGCAACCAAGATAATTAATTATAGAGCAGTTCCCTCAATGCAACACATGGATCAGCCCATTGGAATGCAAGGATCTCTTGAGCATATTAGGCTGTGACCAATGGGGAGAATACAAAAGTCAATGGTGTGGCTCACTCAAGTCTCATAAATTTGATTATATAGCTGTAGCCAAGGGCAGTGTCTTCAAGCATTGGTGCAGGGCTGCAAGTCATGCTCACCTTTTGTATAAGCCTGATGAAGCAGTACTGCTTGTGATGCACATAAGTTTTCCTGCATGGCTTTCTCAATAGTAAACCAGTAGGTAGCAGGTCTTAGTTTAGTCTTGGTGAAGTCTTTAAAGCTGGTAGTCAGTGAAGCAGAGGGGACCATATACTGTAGGCAACACCACATACAGCCCACTGTTCTTGCAGTGCTCATAGGTCTGATGACTTTCTGCAACAGCTGTTTTATGAGGTATAGGCCATAAGCAAGAAAACTAACCACACCAAGAGCCAGACCAGAGAAAGAGGGGGCACAGTGCTTTACTTTCTGAGACAAGTTTGAGAAAACCGGAAGGTTAGTCCCAGGTATTGAGAGGGATAAAGCTGCATTTTTCACTGGGGTAGAAATGTGCACACTAAGATTTATATATCAGCATCTCAGTTGTATCAATGCTGATTCTACTGCCACTCATATTTAAACCATCTCCATCTCCTGCCTTCTGCCTGAGCATTATTGGACTCTTGGATTTCAAGAAAAGGTGCTGTTATTCTGCTTACTCTTTGTGAATACTGACTGTGAATACTGACCTAAGCCTATTTTTTTAACTTACACTGTCCCCTGTCTGCACCATGTGCTTCTGTCTGTCTGACTAAGCTACCTGTCTCTTATCCTTGGTACTGTGCTGACTCTCCTGTTGACGACCTGGCTTGCTGACCATGTATACACAGCCTGTTCCCCAGTGCCTTGCACCGACTCTGGTTATTGGGAACCAGTAGCTGCTTACAACCTCTTATACTGCCTAACCCTCCTATTTCTCTAATGCCATTGGTGCATCCCACCCAGCCCTGAGTGTTATCTCCCCGCAAATTACACCAATGCGTTGTGTAATATAATAGTGCTGTGTAGCCAATACAGAATAAACATCTTCCCTTCCAGCAAAATCTGGTTATGAAACTATCTTTTCAGAACTGTATATGTACAATGCACAATGAAATGTCATGATTTAATTTTGGCAAAGCAGAACATCACTTTTAAAGGATGATTTCTCTGATGTATTTATAGACACTAGTTTGCATAGTCTTTCATATGCTAATTAGCATAAAAATAGCTTACCAGTTACCAGCATTGCTTAAAAAATAATGCACACAATGTCTGCATGCAAATTCCCTCTGCTAGGTCCCAGTCAGAAAAGGAATAGTAAAAAGTCCAAGGGATTTGGGTCTAAAAGCTGCTGAGCAGATTCAGTTTTGCCTTCTCACCTGCTGAAATGATACAGAAGGTCTCCTAAACATAGAGTAATTACAGTATAATTAATAAGGAAAGCAAGACAGCGTAACATGAATGCTGATCATTCTAGTGGCCTGATTTTCCTAAACCACTATTGGAGAATGTTGATGGATGTGAAAAAAAGTCCACTGAGACATGATTTGTCACTAGATAAAGGTCATTTCGTACTTTGAGAATAAGGCTGGCTTCATACAGGATGATTTACTGAGCCAATAAGACCAATCTATACAGAAAGACATAGTTGCAATTGAGAAAAAAAATATTGTTCTTTTCCTATATCAATAAATCCCTGCTATATCCAATAACAGGAACCCGTTCCTGTCTCATTTACATGGTGCTAGGACTTAAATAAATACCAAAATATAAAAATATATTTCTGTGGCTAAAAGCTTGAATAGGAAAGATATGCATGGTTCATATAATCATTAAGAAACAAAACTTATATATTACTCATGCTCACTTACCTGACATGAATATAAGAAATGGTTTAATAAAGGAATGTCTGTTGCATGCGATATCTGGGGGGGGGGGGGGTTAGTAGGAGCCGTTCTCTAATCCGAGATGTGAGTACAGACAACTCGTTCTTAATTGTGTTTAAGTTTGATAAGAACAGAATTGCTCCCTTTTTTTTTTTTTTTTTCTATGAATTGTTCTTGGAGACTGGCGACGTCTAGTCTCACCGGGGGTTGACGCAAACCTGTGCTGCATTGCTTGATTTCAAGCTCTGAGATTCAGTGAGTGGGAAGGCGTCACCACTCACTAATTGTAAGTCTATCAGTTTTCAGTCTATATTCACACCTCTAGAACACTACTGCTCCCAAAGTGCATTTTTTTCTGTTACAATATAATAAATATATAACCATATATAGTATAGTAAAAAAAAATGCATTTTTAAGAAACTCTGTAATATGTTTTATTAGGCAAAAGAGCTTCATTCTGTATTCCCAAATTCCCAATATAAAAATGAACAGCTCTCCTTAGTGTAAAAATCAGACAAAAGGGCATCAGGAAAAAGAGACAATTGAGATTCTTACCTGATGGTGTTGTGCAAATACAAGGCACAACACTCCGCCACAGCAGGCATATAAACCACAGCCACTCCCAGGCAACCACAACAGGATAGTAACAGCAACAGAATCCTCCACTTCACAACTGGGTCCATAGGGTGCAGGTCCAAGTAAAAAAGCAAGGCAAAATAAAGTACTATTTTTATTTCTATGGGAACAAGTATTTGATTATTGAAAAACATCTGTTCGACCACTTGGAGGTAAAAATCGGAAGCTGGGGGATTTGAACGCATATCGAATATTTATCGAATATTTGGCGAACTATTCGATAATATTCGATAGATCGAATACCTTACTATTCGATCGAATATCTATCCGATCGAACAGTATTCACTCATCACTACCTGCGCCCATTGGACCCAGTTGTGGAGTGGAAGATTCTGTGTCTGTATTCTGGAAGCTGTTTTCCAGCCCCCTCTCAATTCTTATCTGTTCATTATCAAGGCAAAGTCGTCTACATTACAGAAGAGCAAAGTGATGATGGGTTTGCTTTGTCTATTGTAACCTGTGGAGGAGGAAGGAGCAGGAGATGAGTGAGCAGGAAGAGGAGAGAGACAGCCCTGCAGCTTGGAGACTGGCCACAGAAAATGTGTATCAGGGTAGCTGAAAATTAACCACAAGCCATTTAATTACCACACACTTAGCTCGAAACAAAAACCTAATAACAAGTGAGCAGCACCACGCATACTAGGCGTATACCTATTTTATTCTAGCACGGTACATACACATTGAACACTGTCTTTTATTAATCTCAAAATAAAAGTTAAGTTTTAACCTTTGGGTAAATTCAGGTATTTTGCCTGTGGCAACAATGAAAAACACTTTAAATTGATAACATTAAGATGACTAGTTTCCATTTGAAGAATAAAAAAAAAAAACTTCTATAGATAAAAGATTTTTTTCCCCAGTTACCATTTCTGACTGGGTACTGGGCACATTCTATACCTGTTACTACTATACTGCTACTGTAACCTATTCTGCCACATTTGACCCAAGGCAAGATGTAAGGCTATTGCCAATCGTTTTACCCTGCCAAGTAACAGATGTGACTCCAATACTTTCTGTACCTAAAGACTGCAGAGATGCAAATCCAAATCAGCAATTCAGCTCACATAAACCCAGGCTATTCTTTATTATTGCTGTTAGATAGGAAAATAATTTCACATTTTCTTCTAAGTGGTAAATCCCTGATGCCAAGTGTTTCAATTACTTGTAAGAGAACCTTCTGGAGGTTAACACTGAGTAGCCATATTTATTTTTTGTCCAAACAAAGAGAGAAAGATGAGGGCACTCACCCATATGTGGCACTACGACTTCTTTATTCACAACATGTGCAGTTAAAAGTCCATGAAGACATCAAGACATCAAGACACGCGGGCAGACGCCATACACCTTACAGCGTTAACATGATGGCCATTTCGCGCGCATGCGCGCTTCTACGGATCATATTTATTTTTTGTAATACTTCTTTTGGTGGTGATGCATTGTATGTGACATAAAAAAATATATAAGAAAATATTACTTTACTGAAAGAGTAGTAGATGCTTGAAACAAACTTCCAGCAGATGTGGTTGGTAAATCTACAAGAACAAAGTTTAAACATGCCTGGAATAAATATGTTTCTATTCTAAGCAAGTAAATACTAAATGGCAGACTAGAAGGACCAAGTGGTCTTTTTCTGCTGACAATCTTCTATGTTTCTATGTGCTGGCATAAATAGTAAATATATCCATAGATGCCTATTGCTCAATTCTGTGAGCGGAGAGCCACAGAGAGAGGAGGCCAACTGGCATCCCATTGACACACTGAGGCAGATGGGATTCTGCGGCATTTATTAAGTGTGAACATACTTTTACCTTTAACCTTTAGAAGTTTGTTCAGAGGAAATATAATAAGGACTGAAGTCAGACTCATCATACTAGCATACTTCAAGACAGACATAGCATAGTAAAGGCTATTTAAAAAAAAAAAAAACTTCTTTTGTACCTACCTGAAGAATTTTTTTGCACCATAAAAAGTACAAGATGGAAAAAAATAAAAAAAAATGTTCAATGGTATCTTTTGCCTTTAGGCTTCAGATCGTGTGGGTAGAGCTGGAGCTATTGCTAGAAGACTCCCATGGGCTTAAATCGCAAGACTAGAAATGTTACACCTGATAATGAATTGTTACAGTAAAGTTGGCATGATATTTCCCAGAGGTGTTGTCTCCTGTGTTAGTCCCTACCCAACAAACATCCCAATGTTCCATAGAAACATTTATATGTAGTTATGAATGTTCCACAAGTTTATTTTATAGTGAACCAGTATCTCTTTTTGTATGAAAATCATTTAGTGTCATGATACAGTTATAGTAAAATATTCCTTAAATAAAACTATTAGCCTAGGTTAACACATCGTTTTTCATTAGTAAAGAATGGACGCTGATTGCAATGCATCAGCTTCCGTTCTTTACTGCCGGGGCAACATTGCATTGAAGTCAATGCAATGCCGCCCGCTGTGTTCATACATCGTTATTCTAACGTCCAATCTTTAGAACGCGCAGAGTAATGTGCCTGTCAATTATTTTCGGACGCTGTTCACTGAACAGTGTCCAGTAACATCAGCTGTTCACACAATGCAATGTGCAGTGTGGCCACACATTGCATTGGAGTCAATGGCTATTTAATTTGCGGGCACACCTTAACCCTTTAAGGACATGGCCCATTTTCGTTTTTACGTTTTCGGTTTTTCCTCCTTGTGTTTAAAAGGTCATAGCACTTGCATTTTTCCACCTAGAAACCCACATGACCCCTTATTTTTTGCGTCACTAATTGTACTTTGCAATTACAGGCTGAATTTTTGCATAAAGTACACTGCGAAACCAGAAAAAAATTCAAAGTGTGGTGAAATTGAAAAAAAAAAACGCATTTCTTTTATTTGGGGGAAATGTGTTTTTACGCCATTCACCCTGGGGTAAAACTGACTTGTTATGCATGTTCCTCAAGTCGTTACGATTAAAACGATATATAACATGTATAACTTATATTGTATCTGATGGCCTGTAAAAAATTCATACCGTTGTTAACCAATATACGTTCCTTAAAATCGCTCCATTCCCAGGCTTATAGCGCTTTTATCCTTTGGTCTATGGGTCTGTGTGAGGTGTCATTTTTTGCGCCATGATGTGATCTTTCTATCGGTACCTTGATTGCCCATATACGTCTTTTTGATCGCTTTTTATTAAATTTTTTCTGGATTTGATGCGACCAAAAATGCGCAATTTTGCACTTTGGGATTTTTTTGCGCTGACGCCGTTTACCGTACGAGATCAGGAATGTGATTAATTAATAGTTCGGGCGATTACGCACGCGGCGATAGCAAACATGTTTATTTATTTATTTATTTGTTTACTTTTATTTAAAACCTGGGAAAAGGGGGGTGATTCAGACTTTTATTAGGGGAGGGGGCTTTTTACTATTAACAACACTTTTTTTTTTTTTTTTTACACATATACTAGAAGCCCCCCTGGGGGACTTCTAGTATATACACTTGGATCTCTCATTGAGATCTCTGCAGCATAGATATGCTGCAGAGATCCATGAGATCGGCATAGGACATAGGACGTACCGGTACGTCCTATGTCCTTAAGAGGTTAAAGCGTAACTGTCATGGTTTTTTTTTATTGCAGAAATCAGTAGTATAAGCGATTTTAAGAAACTCTTTAATAGGTTTCATCAGCCAAAAATGCCTCCTTCTGCACTCAAGAGGCAATCTCCCAGCCTCCCCCCTGACATCTTATCTGTGCATTATCAGGCAAACACGTCTTCCTTACAGAGAAGCCAGTGAAGACAGGCTCTGCTCTCTCCATTGTAAGCCTATGAAGGGGGGAGGGGCCGAGGGAGATGAGGGAGCAGGAAGAGGTGACATGAAGGTCAGCTGTTTGTAGACTGTCTGGGCACCTAAAACGCTAAATTCAGGTGTCAGAAAGGTCAGTGCTTATCTATGAACTT
The DNA here is from genome assembly GCF_027789765.1 of Dendropsophus ebraccatus. Classification (NCBI taxonomy): domain Eukaryota; kingdom Metazoa; phylum Chordata; class Amphibia; order Anura; family Hylidae; genus Dendropsophus; species Dendropsophus ebraccatus. The sequence continues at coordinate 57,333,583 of NC_091454.1, read as the reverse complement.
ACTGAGAGAAGATTTCAGGATGTTGTGCTTTGCAGAAATCCTCCGTGCTCAGTCACTCCTAACAGCCCCTCCCCTCTCCATAGCCACATAATGGAGACAGAAATCCTGCTTCATCTGATGTGAGGGGGGAGACTGGGAGATTGCTTTTTCAGTCCAGAAGGAACTTCTTTTGGTTTATAAAACCTATTACAGAGTTTCTTAAAATCGCTTGTACTGTAGATATTTAATGTTTCCAGAAAAATGACCCTGAAATGACAGTTACGCTTTAAGGTCAAAGCCAATTTTCGTTTTTGCACTTTTGCTTTTTCTGCTTTATGTTTAAAAGGCCATATCACTTGCATTTTTTCATCTAGAGATCCACATGAGCCCTTATCTTTTGCGAAACCAATTGTAATTTGCAATGAAAGGCATTATTTTTCCATAAAATATGCTGCGAAACCGAAAAAAATCATTTGCGCTGTCAAATTGAAAAAAAAGGAATTTGTTTTGATTTCGGGGAGTTTTTCATTTACGCCGTTCGCCCTATTGTAAAACTGACTTGTTATGCATGTTCCTCAAAAGGTTACGATTACAACGATATGTAACATGTATAACTTTTCTTGTATCTGATTGCTTGTAAAAAATTCAAACCATTGTTAACAAATATACATTCCTTAAAATCACTCTATTTCCATGCTAATAGCGCTTTTATCCTTTGGTCTATGGGGCTGTGTGAGGTGTTCTTTCTATCGGTACCTTGATTGCGCATATGTGACTTTTTGATCACTTTTTATTACATTTTTTCTGGATTTGATGCGACCAAAAATGCGCAATTTTGAACTTTGGATTTTTTTGCGCTGACGCCATTTACCGTGCGAAATAAGGAATGTGATTAATTAATAGTCCGGGAGATTAGGCGCGCGGCGATACTAAATATGTTTATTTATTTGTTTATTTATTTATTTATATTCATAAAATGGGAAAAGGGGGGTGATTTGGACTTTTAATAGGGGAGGGGATTTTTTATTAATAAAAAAACATTTTTACTTTTTTTTACATTAACTAGAAGTCCCCCTGGGGGACTTGTATATAAACAGCACTGATCTCTCATAGAGATCAATGCTGTGTATATACACAGCAAAGATCGATCAGATCGGTCATAGATTGCTATGGCCTGCTGCAGGCCACAGCAATCTATTGCCAAGACGGGATCAGCGTCATTGTGGCGCTGAGGCCCGGTACGGGCAGAAGAACGGATCTCCCCCCAGCGATCGCATCGCGGGGGGGAGATCCATCCCACTAGACACCAGGGACATGTGGATCAAAGCCTCTAAGTGCAGCTGTCAGGTTTGACAGCTGCACTTAGAGGCTTAATTAGCTGGCGCGGCAACGGGACCCACGCCGGCTAATAGAGGCACTGCCCGGCTGCACATGTCAGCCGGGATCAGCGCCGTCCAGAGCGGGGTATCAGATACGTCATGGGGCGCTAAGGGGTTAAAGATTAATATAACAAAGTATACCAATGTTAGGGTGACATGTTAAAAATGTGTTCTCATGTCTTTAGGTAAACTGAAACACAATTCCCTCTTTGTTTATTTCACACAAGAGCTTTCCTGCTGACCTGTTTCACTCATATTTTCACACTGTAAATTGCTGTTTTTGACTAGATGCCTTAGTTGGTATTGAATATAAAAAAATCCCCTCGGAGATGGTTTTCACTGGAAAAAGATAATTATTTAGCATGCGGTAAAAATAACATAATAAATGTATTCTCTAAGGTCACTACCGTTACAGCGATACCAAATTTGTATAGTTTTTTTTTTTTGTTAACTATTGCCACTTTGGCACAATAAAAACTATCCTCCTGAAAAGTTTTACATATATATATATATATATATATATATATATATATATATATATATATATATATATATACAGTATATATATATATATATATATATATATATATATATATATATATGACTTTTTGAACTGTACACTGCTCAAAAAAATAAAGGAAACACTCAAATAACACATCCTAGATATGCTCATTGAATACTTTGTTCTGTACAAACTTGAATGTGCTGACAGCGAAATCACCAATGGAAATCAAATTTAATAACCAATGGAGTCCTGGAATTGGAGTCCCACACAAAATTAAAGTGGAAAAATCCAAAATGAGGCTCAGTATTGTGTGTGGCCTTCATGTGCCTGTATGACCTCTCCTGTGCATGCTCCTGATGAGGTGGCACATAGTCTTCTGAGGGATCTCCTCTCAGACATGGATTAAAGCATCTGCCAACTTCTGGACAGTCTGTGGTCCAACGTGATGTTGGTGGATGGAGCGAGACATGATGTCCCACATGTACTCAATTGGATTAAAGGTGAAGTCCGACAAAATTTTTTATTAAAGTCTTGTATTGTTCCCCAAAAGTTATACAAATCACCAATATACACTTATTACAAGAAATGCTTCTAAAGTGCTTTTTTCCTGCACTTACTACTGCATCAAGGCTCATTAAGAATCATCCTCTGCAGCAGCCACAGCCAGCTCTGGGATTCGGGTCGTGACATCACCATGTTATCCTGGAAGTGGAGCCTTGATGCAGTAGTAAGTGCAGGGAAAAAAGCACTTTATGTGTATTTCCCGTAATAAGTTTATATTGGTAATTTGTATAACTTTTGGGGGGAAATACAATACTTTAGTAAAAATGTTCGCCGGACTTCTCCTTTAAGGTCTGGAACGGCTTTATCTTGCAGGAACTGCTGACACACTCCGGCCACATGAGGTCTAGCACTGTCCTGCATTAGGAGGAACCTAACCGCACCAGCATATGGTCTCACAAGGGGTCTGAGGATCTCATCTTGGTACCTAATGGCAGTCAGGCTACCTCTGGCTGTGCGGCCCTCCAAAGAAATGCCATTACTGACCCACTGAAACCAGTCATGCTGAAGGATGTTGCAGACATGACACTCTCCATGTTGTCTCCAGACTCTGTCATACTTGTGTGAAGAGCACAGGGCGCCAGTGGCAAATTTGCCAATCATGGTGTGCTCTAATAAATGTCAAGCGTCCTGCACAGTGTTGGGCTTTGAGCACAACCCGCATTTGTGGACATTGGGCCCTCATACCGTCCTCATGGAGTCAGTTTCTAACCGTTTGTACAAACTCATTTTTGGCCTGCTGAAGGTCATTTTGCAGGGCTCTGGCAGCGCTCCTCCTGTTCCTCCTTGCACAAAGACAGAGGTAGTGGTCATCCTGGGTTGTTGCCCTTTTACAGCCTTATCTGCGTCCCCTGGTGTACTTACCTGTCTCCTGGAAGCACCTCCAGACCCTGGACACTACAGGACAGACACAGCAAACCTTCTTGCCACAGCTCCCATTGATGTGCCACCCTGGAAGAGCTGCACTACCTGAGCCACTTGTGTGGGATGTAGAATCCGGCTCATGCTACCACAAGTGTAAAAGTACCACCAACATTGAAAAGTGACCGAAACATCAGCCAGAAAGCATAGATACTGAGAAGTGGTCTGTGGTTCCCACCTGCAGGACCTCTCCTTTATTGTGTCTTGCTAATTGCATGTGAAATTAATTGTCAGTGTTGCTTCCTAAGTGGACAGTTTGATTTCACAGACATTTGATTTACTTGGATTTATATTGTGTTGTTTAAGTGTTCCCTTAATTTTTTTGAGCAGTTTATAAAGTTTTTTTCTGAGGCAGATCGACAAAATACAGCAATTCTGGTGCGGCTTTTTAAAAAAATATTTTCTACAGCATGTACAGAATGCAATATAAATAATGATAAAGTTTGTGTTTTTGTAATGCTTTATGTGACAGTTTATTTTCAATTGGAAATACAATGAAGTTTTATTATTTTAACTTTTACACTAGTGTACATTTACCAGTGATCTTCTGATCAATGTTAAAATACACTGCACTACTACTGTAGCAGTATATTGTACATGTCAGCATTATGCTGAGCATGCCTTTGCCATGGCAATCTACACAGCCATGGCAGGCCCGGATCAGAAGCTAGGACTTCACCGCAGAACTTTTAATGGGTGTTAACCCTGACACAACCAGAACCCGTTACATGCGGTCATGATTTGACAGCTGCATGTAATGGGTTAAATTCCCCAGGATTGAGCATTCTCCACTCCACGTAGTAATAGCAGAAGATTGGCTGTCATACTGACAGCTGATCTCCTACGCTGCTGGTGCAGGAACCTCCCATTAGTGACCTCCTCTGATTTGCAGATATCCACCTCTGTTTTGCAGGAATGAAGCAAATGCTTGAATATAAAATATTCCCTCTGGAGATGGTTTTTACTGGAAATAGATAATTATTTAGCATGCGGTAAAAATAACATAAAACATGTATTCTCTGGGTCACTACCGTTACAGCGATACCAAATTTGTATCTTTTTTTTTAAACTATGGCCACTTTGGCACAATAAAAACCATCCTCTTGAAAAGTTTTACATATTTATGACTTTTTGATTTGTACACTGCTCAAACAATAAAGGAAACACTCAAATAACACATCCTAGATATTCTCATTGAACACTTTGTTCTGTACAAAGTTGAATGTGCTGACAGCGAAAGCACACAAAAATCATCAATGGAAATCAAATTTATTAACTACTCTGCTAAACCTTTGTTTCTAATATTTAAAAATTATATAACGACACATGTGGTGCCAATTTTCTATAAGAGGTTAAATAGTAAGACTGAAAACTACAGGCCTGTAAGATTAATATATATTGTGGCTAAAATATTTAAGAGATTTCTATGAAATTCGCTGCTGGAGTACAAAATCTGTAAAAAAAATTATATAACACAATATTAACCTAGGTTTATGGAGGATCCATGTTGTCAAGCTAATGTTCCATGTAACAGGATTTGTACTGGCATGCTGCATCTCTCCTTTATTTGGCTATTTTTGTACAAGAGACTTTCCCTTTTTTTCTAAATTAATAAATGAAATAAATAAAAATTCTTCATAAACAAAGTCCAATCCTTAGGCAGGGACTTTCATTACATAGTGAAACCCTGTGGCCATACAAAGATTCCTAGAGCTGTTCTGTGATAAAGCCTACAAAAATTATCTTAGATAAGCTTTAACACTTATTTCTCCATCTTATAATGCAAAATTCACTGGCAAATAGTGATGAGCGAGCATGCTCGTCCGAGCTTGGTACTCGATCGAGTATTAGGGTACTCGATGGTACTCGGTACTTGGACGAGCATCTCACGATACTCGAGAAAATCTTATCATCCATTTCCTGTAAGTTTGGGCGCTATTTCTCAGCCAATAAACATGCAGGAGACTCTTTGGTGCATCCTGCGATCACGTGGGACCCATACATGTCGATAGCAGCGATTGGTTGGCCAGATCAGATGACCCTGCCATATAAAACTTGGCGCCGGCAGTACTCGCTTCAGGCGTGTGCTGGAAGAGATCAGGGACAGAGCTGCTGCTGGTTAGAGAGAGTGTCAGTGTAGGATTTAGCGTTCCAGTAGGCAGGGTATATACTAGCAATATAAACAAACAGCCCTTTTCAGGGCTTAAAAGCGTTTTTTTAACCCCTTAACGACATCGGGCGTACCCATACGCCCCCGTTGCCTGGGCTTTAACGCAAACGGGCGTATGGGTACGCCCGATGTTTCCCCGATCGCTGCGTGTTCACACACAGCGATCGGGGAAGATGGCCTGCTATAAATCATAGCAGGCCATCTTAGCTTCACGGCACGGGGGGTGGTTAACACCCCCCGTGCTTACGATCGCCGCTATAGGCTAATCAATTCAGATCAGCCAATAGTGGCAATCGGAACCTTTCCGGGTCATCGGTGACCCGATGACCTGGAAAAAAATGGCGGTCGGTGCTGTCCGAGGACGGCACCGACCGCCATTACTGTAAAAAGTAATGGTGATCGCCGTGCCACCGGCCCGATCGCCGTGAACAGCCGGCCGGCCGTTCACGGCGATCGGGCCGGTGGCACGGCGATCAGAGTCCCACAATATAGTAAATACCTGCCCTGGACCCCTCAGCTAGGTAGCCGAGTGGTCCAGAGCGGGTATTTGTACATTACTCACCTGTCCCGGGCTCCTGATCGGCGTCTTCCGGGTTCGCGGCGTCCTCCGTCATTCCGTTCGGTCTTCGGGTCTTTCCGGCGGTCCCCGTCGTCTTCTTTCGGCTATTTTCGGCTCCAGCCTCGTCATTTTCCGGATTTTGCGCTCTGCTGCCCCCTAGCGGCTGATATGTGTAATACACTTATCAGCAGCTACAGGGATATTCAGAATGTAGAAAAAGGTTTTTTTTTTTTTTCCAATTTTTTTTTTTTTCTATTTTCCGCACCCTATCGCCGCTGAGTGTTGATCAGCATCGCACGAAAGTAAAAAGTACTGTAAAAAGTAATGGTGATCGCCGTGCCACCGGCCCGATCGCCGTGAACAGCCGGCCGGCCGTTCACGGCGATCGGGCCGGTGGCACGGCGATCAGAGTCCCACAATATAGTAAATACCTGCCCTGGACCCCTCAGCTAGGTAGCCGAGTGGTCCAGAGCGGGTATTTGTACATTACTCACCTGTCCCGGGCTCCTGATCGGCGTCTTCCGGGTTCGCGGCGTCCTCCGTCATTCCGTTCGGTCTTCGGGTCTTTCCGGCGGTCCCCGTCGTCTTCTTACGGCTATTTTCGGCTCCAGCCTCGTCATTTTCCGGATTTTGCGCTCTGCTGCCCCCTAGCGGCTGATATGTGTAATACACTTATCAGCAGCTACAGGGATATTCAGAATGTAGAAAAAGGTTTTTTTGTTTTTTTTCCAATTTTTTTTTTTTCTATTTTCCGCACCCTATCGCCGCTGAGTGTTGATCAGCATCGCACGAAAGTGCGCTGCTAATCAGCAACTCCTCCTTTTTGGCGTAGGGTGTTTTTTTTCTATATCCTACTGCCACGGTCTGCTTATAAGTGCCGCACATAAGTGCGGCATTTATCAGCAACTCCTTTGTTGGCGTAGGTTTTTTTTTTATACTTACTGTAAAAAACACGTAAAAAACACTACATTACACCACACTACACTGAATAAAGTTTGACACTACACCACTACATACCCCATATACCAATCCCCGTATAAAGATGGCCCCCAGGGTGTTTTCGGCGTCAGAGGGATACGTTATTATTGCCTCCGACACCGAAACAGCCAGTGAGGATGAATGGGGGGATCCTTCTTTCCTCCATTCATCCTCATCATCCTCATCATCCAGTGACGTGTCTGGGGGTAGCGTAGCGTACGCTGCCCCCCAGACACGTCTTTTCCGCCAGTACCGTCCCAATAAGAGATGACGGTATGGAGTGAAATTCTACAAACACTGTGAGAGTACCTCAGGGTACTCTTACAGATTTAGGGTACGTGCACACTGCGGAATGGCGAAGGATAACCCTTTGTGCATTCTGCAGCTGGCACCCACCGGAGGACTGATGCGGGCGCATTTCTCTACCCGTGTCATAGACTCCATTCTATGCACGGGCGGAATCCGTCGTCCATCCAAAGAATAAACACGTTGGACGGAGAGCGGAATCCGCCCGTGCATAGAATGGAGTCTATGACACGTGTGGAGACGTGCGTCTGCATCAGTCCGCCGGCGGGTGCCAGCTGTGGAATGCACGAAGGGTTATCTGTCGCGATTCCGCAGTGTGCATGTACCCTTAGAGTGTATGTAGGAAGGGACACCCGAATCCAGCCCCCAGATGCCCCCTCCCCCCCCCCCCCCCCCCATCCTTGGAGTTAGTGGGAAGGTCGTCCGGGAACTGATCTTCCCACTGCTGGATAAAGGTCACCACCTGTACGGGGATAACTTTTATACCAGCACCCCCTCTTCCGGTCCCTCGCTGCCCTGTAGCTTGTGGCACGATCCGTAAATATCAGAAGTAGTAATAGCGCCCTAATATTTAGCAGCCATGGAGCGGACCCAGCGCTTCTGGATATGAAGGACCCCGTATCGCACCAGGACAACATTTTCCAGGTGACGTCCCCCACACAGGAGAACGGGAGACCCCAGAAGATGTGCAGAGTGTGGGGTAACAGGGGGATCAGGAAGGACACCATTTACCAGTGTGACACCTGTCCTGATCACCCTGGCCTCTGCATACTGGATCGCTCCAAGGCGCACCACACGTCACTGGGGTTCTACATTATCTAAATTCTGTCCCTTATTCCTATTTCAGGGGTCACCTTGGTCCAGGGATTATTCTGATCGCCATTATGGAGTCGGGAAGGAATTTTTCCCCTGTGATGAGGCTACTGTCGTCTGCCTCACGAGGGGTTTTTGCCTTCCTCTGGATCAACACAGGTTGAATTTGATGGACACCTGTCATTTTCAACCTTATAAACTAATAATTGGCCTAATACCCCCAAATAAATTAGAATTGTCCCTTTTCCCCAGCTAAATAGGTATGGCCGCCATTCCCATTAGAGGATGCCATGATGCAATTACAAAGCCTCTGTGCATCCAGGACAGTAGAAACCCCCCACAAGTGACCCCATTCTGGAAACTACACCCCATAAGGAATCTAAGTAGGGGGGCAGCTGGGATATGGCCCCCTGGTGACGGCCACATTTGGGACGTGAAAATGAAAAAAATTGTATTTTTTATTTTCTCGGCACATGTTCTACGTAAGTGCCCGTCACCAGTGGGGTCCATATGCTCACTGCACCCCTTGTTAGATTCCTTATGGGGTGTAGTTTCCAGAATGGGGTCACTTGTGGGGGGTTTCTACTGTCCTGGCAGCACAGGAGCTTTGTAATTGCGACATGGCCTCCATCCTCCATTCCAGCCTCTAAATGGCGCTCTGTCCCTTTGGTGACTTGCCCTGTGCCCATATGGCACATTATGCCCACATGTGGGGTATTTTCGTACTCAGGGGACACTACCCTACACGTTTTGTGTTCATTTTCTTTTTTAACCCCTTGTGGAAATGGAAAAAAATCAAGGCTAGACCAACATTTAGTGTAATTTTTGTAAAATTTTTACTCTAAATTATTAATCTTGTCATGTTTTTTCATTTTTACAAGGGGTTAAAAGATAAAAAAAAAAATTTAATGTGTAGAGCAATTTCCCCTGAGTACGGAAATACCCCACATGTGGACATAAAGCGCCATGCGGGTGCAGGGTAAGCCTCCGAAGGGAAGAAGCGCCATTTGGTTTTTGAAGGCTGGATTTGGATGGAATGGATTTCGAGGGGCCATGTTGCATTCAAAAGGCCCCTGTGTTGCCAAGACAGTTGAAACCCCCACAAGTGACCCCATTATGGAAACTGCACCCCTCAAGGAATGTAACAAGGGGTGTAGTGAGCATATGGACCCCACTGGTGACGGACACAAATGTGGAACAATGTGGCGTGAAAATGAAATATTACATTTTTTACACTATAATGTTGGTTTAGCCTTGAATTTATCATTTTCACAAGGGGTTAAAAGAGAAAAAAACACGCAATATGTGTAGAGCAATTTCCCCCGAGTCCGTAAATACCCCACATGTGGACATAAAGCGCCATGTGGGCGCAGGGCAAGCCTCCGAAGGGAAGGAGCGCCATTTGGATTTTGGAGGTTGGATTTGGCTAGAATGGATGATGAACGCCATGTCGCATTTACAGAGCCCTCGTGCTGCCAAAACACTGGAAACCCCCCACAAGTGACCCCATTCTGGAAACTGCACCCCTCAAGGAATCTAACAGGGGGGGAAAAGAGGATATGGACCCCTTGATGACGGGCACATTTGTGCCATGAAAGTGAAAAAATGAAATTTTTCCCTTTCACGTCACATTGTTCCACATTTGTGCCCGTCACCAGTGGGGTCCATATGCTCACTGCCCCCCTTGTTAGATTCCTTGAGGGGTGTAGTTTCCAGAATGGAATCACTTGTGGGGGGTTTCCAGTGTCTTGGCAGCACGAGGGCTCTGTAAATGCGACATGGCCCTTGAAATCCTTTTCAGTGAAATTCAGCTTCCAAAAGCCAATTGGCGCTCCTTCCCTTTGGAGGCTCGTCCTGCGCCCCCTTGGCACTTTATCGCCACATGTGGGGTATTTCTGTACTCGGGAGAAACTGCGCTACACATTTTTTGTCTTTTTTTGCCTCTTATCCCTTTAAGAAAATGAAAAATTGAAGGCTAGAACAACGTTTTAGTGTAAAAAATAAATTTTTCTTTTTTCACGCCATATTGTTCGGAAAATCTGTGAAGCACCTGTGGGGTCCAGATGCTCACCGCACCCCTTGTTACATTCCTTGAGGGGTGTAGTTTTCTAAATGGTGTCCCTTTAGGGGTGTTTTTTAGGTTTTGACACCCCAGAGCCTCTGCCAACCTGAAGTGGTACAGTCAAAAATGACCAAATATAACGGAGGCGTTGAAATTCACTAGGCGCTCCCTTATATCTGAGGCTTGTGGTTGCGTCAAATAGCGCAATAGGGTCACATATGGGGTATTTCTATAAACTGCAGAAACGGGGCAATAATTATTGGGGTGCATTTCTCTGGTAATAGGTTTATAATTATGAAAAATATTGGATTACAATAAAATCTCTGCACAGAAAATTAAAATTTTCTAATTCCTTACACACTTAGCTTTTATTTCTGTGACTCCCCTAAAGGGTTAAAACACTTTCTGGATGTGCTTTTGCAGAGTTTGGGGGGTGCAGTTTCTGAAATGGGGTGCTTTGTGGGGCTTTCTAACATACAGGCCCCTCAAATACACTTTAAACCTGAACAGGTCCCTAAAAATATCTGATTTTGAAATTTTACTGAAAATTTGGAAATTTGCTGCTAATGTTTTAAGCTCCCTATTGTGTAAAAAAAATGAAAAATAGTTTAATAAATGCCGCCAACATAAAGTAGACATGTTGCTAATGCTATTTAATATATAATTTATGTGGTATAACCACTTTCTGTATACGCAAAAAAGTTTCAAAGTTGGAAAAATGCATTTTTTCACATTTTTTCACATTATTTGGGTTTTTTTCATAAAGATTTGTTATGAGTATCGACTCCAATTTACCAGAAATGTAAAGTACAATATGTCACGAGAAAACAATCTCAGAATCAGCCGGATAGGTAAAAGCATCCCGAAGGTATTAATGACTAAAGTGACACTGGTCATATTCATAAAATTTGTCTCTGTCATTAAGGCCATTTCAGGCTCTGTCCTTAAGGGGTTAATAGTATTACTACAGACTGCTGGCTGTGGTGACCGGCTGCTGGCAGAAAGGGGACATTAGGTATTGCATACAGACCCCTGAGAAGTGCTCAGTGTACTATTTTTTGATTTTGGGGCTGGTGGTGCTGCTGTACTACATTGGATTGCTGGGATTTGTAGTACATCCTGCATAGAACTTCACTGCTCATTGTAAGGGGGTGTCAGAGAGTGTGTGTATAGTTCCGGCCAATACCAGATTGTACCGTACAGCCCCCCCTAAACTAGTGGGTACTACACTGTATTGCTGGGATTTGTAGTACACCTTTATAAAACTTCACTGCTCATTGTAAGGGGGTATTACAGAGTGTGTATCTAGGTCCAGCCACTACCAGTTTGTACCGTACAGCCCCCCCTAAACTAGTGGGTACTACATTGTATTGCTGGGACTTGTAGTACACCTGCATAAAACTTCAGTGCTCATTGTAAGGGGGTATCACAGCGTGTATCTAGGTCCAGCCAGTACCAGATTGTACCGTACAGCCCCCCAAAACTTGTGGGAGCACAAGTATTTTTCCTGATTTCTGTATTTCATACGCAAGGCCTATCTAAGTTCCATACTGTGCAGTGTTCATATAAATGGTGAACCCCAGGGGTAAGGGTCGAGGACGAGGGCGTGGGGTTCCAAGTGATGCCATTGCCGGAGGCTGTGGTTTAGGGCAGGGTGACACAGCAGCAGCAGGCCCCAGGCATGAGGGCCTCCCGCCCTACACACACCCCTTCACCTTCACTATGCTCCACACCCTCCAGCAAGGTGTCCAAGCGCAGCGTTCAACTGTCCCTGCAGCAACTGTCCCTTGCCTCCATGTTGGCTATTGCTGGGCCTTCACTGGCATCCATGTTGACTACTGCTGTGCCTGCCCTTACCTTCCTTGTCTTGTCCATTTCAAACGTTATTATTTGTGGATGTCATCTTATCTTACGGGTGTCCTATGCCATTCTTTCACCAGTAACTCCTACCTTTTTTAAATGTTGTAGCCGTTTTTAAGGCAGGATTGACCACAGCAGTAATGGACATCCATGTTGACTACTGCTGTGCCTGCCCTTGCCTCCATGTTGGCCACTGCTTGGCCTTAACTGGCATCCATGTTGACTACTGGTGGGCCTTTACTGGCATCCATGTTGACTACTGCTGGGCCTTTACTGGCATCCATGTTGACTACTTCTGTGCCTACCCTTGCCTCCATGTTGGCTACTACTGGGCCTTTACTGGCATCCATGTTGACTACTGCTGACTACTGGTGTGCCTGCCCTTGCCTCCATGTTGGCTACTGTTTGGCCTTAACTGGCATCCATGTTGACTACTGATGGGCCTTTACTGACATCCATGTTGACTGCTGCTGACTACTGGTGTGCCTGCCTTTGCCTCCATGTTGGCTACTGCTGGGCCTTAACTGGCATCCATGTTGACTACTGCTGACTACTGGTGTGCCTGCCCTTGCCTCCATGTTGGCTACTGCTTGGCCTTAACTGGCATCCATGTTGACTACTGCTGACTATTAGTGTGTCTGCCCTTGCCTCCATGTTGGCTACTGCTTGGCCTTTACTGGCATCCATGTTGACTACTGCTGTGCCTGCCCTTTCCTCCATGTTGGTTACTGCTGGGCCTTAACTGGCATCCATGTTGACTACTGCTGACTACTGGTGTGCCTGCCCTTGCCTCCATGTTGGCTACTGCTAATCCTGCCTTGTCTCTATGTTGATTACTGTTGCTCCTGCCTGGCCTCCATGTTGGCTACTGCTGCTCCAGGGAGTTCTCTGTGTGCTCAATGCCATACAGTGTCTGGCCTAATTTTGGTAGATGAAGTGTCGGATCCTCGGGGTAGGCGGGGACCACAGGAGCCAGAATGACGGCGCTTCACGGCTTCAGGTTTAATGAAGTAAAACGATGAATTTTAATGGTCTCATAAACAACGCGTTTCGAGGCATAAATTGCCCCTTTGTCAAGTAGGAGAGAGGGGGCAATTTATGCCTCGAAACGCGTTGTTTATGAGACCATTAAAATTCATCGTTTTACTTCATTAAACCTGAAGCCGTGAAGCGCCGTCATTCTGGCTCCTGTGGTCCCCGCCTACCCCGAGGATCCGACACTTCATCTACCATTCTCCATTCCCTGATCTCCTGGCTTGGGATCTCGGCATCTACCCTTGGAGCCTGGCTGCTACGGCTACTACCTCTCTCTTCACTTCACCAGTGCATACAGGTGTTGTGTTCTTAGCACAACACCATCAGGTGAGCAGTTTTATTATCAGCTTGTTCGACCTACAATCTGTTGTTTACGTTATCACCCTATGGCGCCCTTTCCACTTTTTTGGCCTAATTTTGGGGAGGCTTACTTGCTTCCTCACTCACTTTTAATGGTTTTCTGTGTGCTCACTGCCATGCTAGGTCTGGTATAATTTTTGGAAGGCTGACTGGCTACCGCTTCTACCTTGTTCACTCTGTCCTCACCGCTATGCTGTGTCAGGCTGAATTTTTGGCTGGTTCATAATATGTTACCTCTGTTTTAATGGTTCCCTGTGTTCTCACTGCCATGCTGTGTCACGCTGAGTTTTTGGGTGGTCCCTATGCCTACCTCTGGTTTAACCAGGCTGTTGCACAGAATTAGGCATAATGGTGCCATTAGGCAGCCTCAGAGGCATGCATATATGCTGCCCCTGCTGTTTCCTGTCCATTTCTGTTGTGTTTCAATCAATTTTTGAGGTTGACATGTTTTCCCACGACCTTCCCTGTACCGAACTTGTGTCTTCTGCAAAAATGCTTGAGACTCCCATTGACTTCAATGGGGTCCGTTACTTGAAACGAGAACTCGAGTATCGGGAGATATTCGTTTCGAGTAACGAGCACCCGAGCATTTTAGTACTCGCTCATCACTACTGGCAAACTTGAAACTTAAAAAAAAATATAAATAAAGGAATGAAATAAGTAATTTTTAAATTCTTTATATTGAATAGGAAGCATATTGCTCAGATCTAATAGCTATAAAAGTTTGCAGAGCAGAAATCAATCATCTGTACTGCAACATTGGCAATAAAGTATGAAGCAGCTTTAACAGTAATATAAAAATTGCCATTTAGGTTCCACCCGTTCTGCCTGTTACTGTGCCCCTAATCCTGTTTACTCTGATATATATGACGTGCCTCTACAGCTATAACACAACATTTAGCCCATAATGTCTTTATCTGCACCTCCCAGCCTGTCAGATTCAGACAGTCCCAATGGATCAGAAAGACACATCTGCTAATGCAGAGAACAGAAGAGCAGGGACACTGTGCAGCTGGCATCACATAATCCGAAGACATATAACTTACTAATATAGTGTTATCATTAATGGCACTGGCTTTAGCATGGCTGTCCAGGCTTCCCCTCTGACAGAAAATTGAAAATAGAAGGACTACAACATTTGTACTGTCTCCTGCCCCGCCCTCTCCCACGTGACAACGCATCCTCCTCTGATGTCACAGAAGGAGCTGAAGTCCCACCACCCTGAGTGATATACCATCTCTTATCATCCCCTCCAGCTTACATCACCATCTCTGTGAGCAGAAAAAAGCAGGTGCTGCAACTTCTCTGAGCAACTGCTTAACCAGGAAGTACAGACAAAAAATACAGAAAGCCACCAAAGCTCACCGCTGTTCCCCAGCCGCGTTCCTGCGCCGTCAGTCAGCTGCTGACATCGTCCAGACCGGGGCCGCGATGAGGGGACATCGGTGATTGTTGGCAGCGGGATGGGACAGCTGCGTCAGGACAGGTGAGCGGCTGCAGGGCCGGGGAGAAAGCAGTGATTTGATGAGAGCTGCTGACTGACGACACGGGAGAGCGGCGGGAGACAGCGGTGAGTGTTGGCGGCGGGATGGCTGCGGCAGGACAGGTGAGCGGCTGCACGGCCGGAGCACGGGGGGGGTACGCGTTGTGGTCCGGACGGGGGTGGGGGGTGGTGCTAGTGAAGGGGCGGCCGCCTGAGGTTTGCCTCATGTGGCAGAGACCCCAGAATCGGTCCTGCCTCCCCCCAAAAAACATGGATTTTTGGTAGTTTCAGAACTGGGGCAGACATATAAGCAATGCTATATGCTGCAGCATGTTCGATTTTTTTTTAACCTGATGTCAGAGTACCCCTTTATGTACTTTTTGGTCAGAGTGATCCTGTAAATTGCTTTTCCTTTGGGGAGAGGATCCATCACAAATGTCTAAGGTTTGGCGCATACAGAGGACAGCCACATAGATCTCTCCATTGTAGTTTATGGAAGTAGCAAAATGCTCCTATCTCTAAGAGTGCTGAAAAAGACACATAAAACCCACCTATTGATATGTTGACAATATTCCACGAATGTCTCACATGGAAGTTGCACTAAAAGGGTATTGCCATCTCAAATAATTTAGTTTAAGTTGTAGGACATGTGGAGGTAAATATTTTAGTAAGTATAATCATTTAGCAAACTTCTCCTGATATACTGCACTTTTTCTCCCCCTTGTTGTCAGATTATTGTCTAGGTTACCATCCACCACTCTGCTCTAAAAGTTATGGTTTTGTTGGTGTATATACAGCTATAGTATACATATTAATATATATTTTACAGTATATATACTATAGTGCTATAACAATTACAATATAGATATAAATACACCGGTTAACATACACACCCCAATAAAATAGCTGTACCCTCACAATATATCACCATTTAGGGTGTTAAGACCCAATATAGTGTATATATATATATATATATATATATATATATATATATATATTGTATATATTGTGTATATATATATATATATATATATATATATATATATATATATATATATCCTATAAATTGATCAGCACCACAATAGAAAAACAATTCATCACATACTGTACATCACTGGTTGCTATACAGACAAGAAACAACAGCCAAGGGGATTAGACAGGGTACTAGTAAAAAAAAAAAAAAAGCCACTATAGTTACACACCAGTATGCGGTGTAATTACATAGAGAAGTATTAGATTACATAGTACTGCTGGCTACACACAATAATGCATAAAGAGTAACTCAAGTGCTTTGTGCATATAGCCTTTAAACCAACATCGCAGAAGGGAGAAAAAAGCAAAACAAGCTATAGAAAAGACAGGGGGGGGGAGTTAAAGATGTATATATATATATATATATATATATATTATTTTTTTTTGGAAAAATGAAAATTTTTAAGGAAAACACATTACTATTGCCTTACTTCACCAGTATCCCTGAGACCCATGGGACTGCCCAACACGTGTTTCGCACTTCTGTGCTTCATCAGGAGGTGATGCTACTTATATACTACTACATACAAAGCATGGAAGTGTGAAACTCGTGTTGGGCAGCCCCAGGGGTCCCAGGAATACTGGTGGAGCAAGGAAAAATGTGTTTTCCTAAAATATTTTCTGTTTTGTTAAAAAAAATAATAATAATCTGGCCTCTCTTTACCTTTTGTTTTTTGTTTTTCTTGGCCTTTTTAGTGCTTCTCTTGTTTTGTTTTTTTCTCCTTTCTGTGTAAAGGATATAGATGGTCACAGATATGCATGAAGCACCTTAATTACTCTATTGTCAGGGCCCCGGGGAACAAAGAGACAAAGGACAAGTGGGCCCTATGGCTAACACCCCCCACACTGTCCCTACCAACTTGCAGTGCAGGTCCTAAATGACCATCCGCAACTGGGCGTCAGTCCCTGCACTCAAATAAGTGCAAAACACAGACAAGACACAGTACAGGCAAACAAGGCACAATGACAGTAGACAAGGCAAAGTCACATAGAAGGACAGGACAAAGAAGGCAGCGAGGAACAGGGGACCAAACCAATGGAGGACGAAAGCCAGAAATGCAACAAGGTAAACAGAGAACCAAAAGCCAGAGATAGTAGCAGGATGAACTAAGGACTAAGCAAGTTAAACTGAGGACTAAGCGAGGCACACTGAGGACTAAGCGAGGAACACTGAACCAAAAGACAAAGGCAAGAAACAAGCAAAGGGATCAGGAAACCAGGAATACAGACAATATGACAAAGGCTGGTTCTATCTGACAGACAAGATGCACAAAAATATCAAGAGCCCAGAGTGAAGGGAGAGACAAAGCTATAAGGGAACAGAAGTCCCGGACTCCAAGCTGATAGGTAGAGCAGGAGAAACACACAAGAGAATCACAGAAAGTCGGAGGTAAAGAGGCCTGTCAATCATAACACAGCAGAGACAATAAGTGAATAGACCACAGCAAGGAAAGTGCAGGGAGAACTGAGAAAACATGGATCGGATAACAATAGACATAACCAAGGAACATAGTAAAACCAGGACCATGGACTTTATGCCAAAAGCGTAGTATTTCACCACAGAGGGTGGCACTGATGCCTATTCGGGCATGATCATGACATCTATATGCATTATTGTGTGTAGCCAGCAGATGAAGCTAGAGTATTATAGAATCTAATATTCTTTTATGCTATCACACCACATACTGCTGTGTAACTAGTGTGGCCTGGCTTTTTTTTTACCAGTACCCTGTGTAATCCCGTTGTTTCTTTGTCTGTATTGTAACTAGTGATATATGTAATTTTACATAAATAATGTTATTACCTTTGTGCAATAAAGATGATTTATATACCCCCCCACACACACACACAAAACGGATGCCAGGACATGTCAAACCTCTCCTGCCCGCTCCTGGTCTACATGTCAGAGGCATCCTGCCCCTTCCTTGTTCCCAACAGCACCAGGGTAAGCTGCTTGACCACTTTGTTTTTTGGGGACATAAGCCACTGTCAGAGGTGTCTAGCAACAGCGTACTCCAGCTCTCCCAATTCATAACCATAAATGGAATAGGATGCAATGGAATATCATTTGGACAAGAACTACAAATTTCAACACTTCATCAACATAAAAGCATTATGTCTATGAGAACTATCTCTGGACGTATGCCATGTGTTCATTTAATGGATGCTAATTTGGGTAAAACATTGGATAAGGAAATTGGCTTGCATTAACAAATGTGTAGGAGATAACTGAAGCATATAAAAATGTCCCACTATTAATCTGTCAACCCAAAGAGCTATTATTATTATTTACATTGATGACTAGAAGGCAATCCTACTTTGTCAGGTCAACAAACCCTCAAGGATTACCTAAAGAGTCCTTCTTTTATGTTCTCTTACAATTAGAAAGGGTTAAAATAATTACTATGCACTTAAAGGCCAATGATATTTTTTATATATATATATAGAACTAAAACTGGGACTGCATTTCTGGTGCTTTCCACTTTTCATGAAGCATATAATAAGTGCATGACATATATTATACAAATAGCAAGCCAAAAACAAAGGCTATTAAATCCATTTCCCTAGATGCCATTATTTCAGATCGATAACAACCTTTTATAAAACTTGGTTGTCATTTTGTCATCTGAAAATTGTTAAGTTAGGCATCATTTTTCATTAAGAAAATAATAACAACAATAATAGGGACATTTATCAAGATCTGAGGCTATCGCAGAATGTTATTTGCCCCGCTGTGTCTATTAGTAGCAAGGACATCAGGACTACAGTATGTTCAAATAATTCAAATATACAAAGTCCAACAGCACTAACAAGTCTGAATGGCCCCTGTAGATGTATAGGATGCATGCAGGAAGGCTTCCAATCCCCAATGCAAGAAGCACTCACTTCATCATAAAGAAAGTCCAATACCATCCAGTTGTGTCCAAAAAGCAAATTTTTGTATAATGTGCACAGTACAAAGTAATGATTTTCAACCAACAAAGGGTCCTTTTTTAAATTTAAAAAAGTGCAGTTTGACTTTGTATAGTTGAGTGCTGTGCACCTAGTCCTGGATGCAGTTGGGTGCTAATAGACAAAGTGGGGAAAGTAACATTTGCAAGTCTGCACTAACCTCAACCTTTGACCTACAAAGGGTCCTTTTCAAGCTTGTAAAAGACCCTTTGTCAGTCGAAATGTTGCTTTGTACTGTGTTTAGGATTAAACATGTTCACAGAGCTGTCCTTTACCTTATTTAAGATTGTAAATACATTAATTTACTGATTTGACTGTAATGTCTATTGGCGCCTCAGCCAAAGTATTG
The DNA here is from genome assembly GCF_027789765.1 of Dendropsophus ebraccatus. Taxonomy (NCBI): domain Eukaryota; kingdom Metazoa; phylum Chordata; class Amphibia; order Anura; family Hylidae; genus Dendropsophus; species Dendropsophus ebraccatus. Next base: position 57,314,279 of record NC_091454.1, on the reverse strand, counting down.
TCCATTTTTGGCATCTATGCTCCAAGAATTATGGCACATCCAGTTTATGGGTAGTTTGGGGATTCGATTTAATATTGTAGGACTGAAAGAAATAAAGTAATTCAAAGGCCCAGATTATCAATCTTATATTAAAGGGGTTATCCAGCGCTACAAAAACATGGCCACTTTCCCCCCTACTCTTGTCTCCAGTTCAGGTGCGGTTTGCAATTAAGCTCCATTTTGGCCTTGTTTTTGTAGCGCTGGATAACCCCTTGAACAACTAACTGAATTGCCCTTTAACAACTAACTAAATTGCCCATAATGACCAAGCACAGCTCAGTTTTCATGTTACCAGAGCAGTCTAAGAAAACTGAGCTCCGATTGGCTGCTATCAGGGCCAGGACAAAGTATTTTGGTGCCCTATGCAGATACTATGATTGAATGAATGAACTTCCAGAATGCCCTATCTTCTTGGGACTTTTTAAGAATTCAGTGCGGACCTTTGTGTACCCCATCTGTATCCTCGATCCATGGATAATCATAGAATAATATAGTCCTAACATTCCGCAATTTAAAGGAGAAGTCCAGCAGGTGTGTGTGTGTGGGGGGGGGGGGGGAATTAGTTCGGGTAGGGGTGGGGGGGCACATAATAAAGAACGTATCTTTACCTGTCCCGGTGCCCACATGGTGCCGTGTCCTTCTCCTGGACCACAGCCGGTATTCTTCATATCTCCCCCCTGGTACAGTATGTCATGACTGGGCTGACAGATGCCCCACTCAGCCAGTCAGTGACTGGGACGGGGCATCGCTGCAGTCACTGATTGGCTGAGCGGGCTATTTCCTGCTCTTTCTGGCCATTTCAGATGAGTTGTGACATACCCTGGGAGACAATTACATCTGGCGGGATACAGGAGCGTGGTGAAGTGGCGCAGAGTGGGCACAGAATCCAGTAAGTAGACTACCTTTATTATTGTTTCCCCACCCCTTGCTGGCATTGGCATTTTGAATTTCATCGGACATCACTTTTAAGTGATTCCCTCTTCAATAAGCACGGGGGCGTTGTTACTTGGGCAAATGCTTAGAGAAGTTTATATAGTACAGAAACATCTTTTTTTTTGTTAAGGATATTTTATTAGAGATTTTCAATCATGTTGTGTTTTAAGTGTAAAGACAAGAAGGACTACCTTATATTGATGACAATACATGACAAATCCCCACCCCTTTCACAGAACATAATACAATGCAGGCAAATGGTAAATGACAGACAAATCTATATGCATGAGTTTAGAGTTACAACTGCAGTTAAGACATGTATAAATATATGCGTTTACTGATCAGTAATTGTCCCATATACATGTACTACAGACACAGTGTAAAAGATATCACATTTCTATGTCCTAGTTTGTTGTTTTTCCTTTGCACGATTATTTATTTTCCAGAAGCTGAATGTCACTTGGTGGTTTTTCCAGCATATAAAAATCAATGGCTCTTGTATCTCTTAAGATTACGTATGGTTGGTCAAACCAATTTAGGGTGTAAAATGACCGATCTTGTGGTGGTTCAGGTGTCAGGAGGAAGTATAAGAGAATGTTAAACCTAGTGTGGTGAGAAGACTGACATTGCCCTGTTATTAACCACTTGAAGGCCATGATAATTTGAGCTTTTATCAACAAAACAAATGCAAACTTTATGTGTTTGGAATGCTTTTTTATGTCCATGTTAACAATTTGCAAATAGCACTGATATGGCAAATGTGTTTGTTCCATGGGTTAATACACTTACATGCATCACATGGCCCATAGACTAGCTGTCAGGTGCAACACCACCATGTAGTGATTATAGTTACTATTGCTAGCCCCTGGATAATATATGGGCTGTAGGGCACAATGTAGAAACTTTTGGCAAAGTGGTATAGCTATGTGACTCTGTGCATCCCCTCACTCTTTACATCGTGGTGAAGCCTGTGGAAAAACCAAGGTCCAGAGAATCTACGCCAGCTACCATGACACCTCAAACTGCTGTATGTATAAACTACAACATCCAGTTAACTTTCACTAGGTCATTATATTCATTTAAAAAATCAATTCTTTGACTCAAGTATCAAGACTTAATATATAAAAAACAATCAAATTGGCTCTCCAATGATCAATAACTATTTGGAATATACTGTACGTATTTGGTTTAGACCAAAAAGCGTGGTGTGTAACACCTAGTCAAAGCCAAAACTCATATGTGCAAAAAATAAAATATAAAAATGAGGCAAAAAAAGTACATGCTGGTCTTTGAATGTATCCCTGCCTCAGTGGCACAAAATGTGACGTGAACCCCCCAAAAAAAACAAAATACAGGAGAAGGGTGTGAAAAATTAGGTACTGTACACCTTTCCTGCTTTCATAGTAATTAAGAGGGTAAGTAGCAGTCACATGCTACTAATCAAATGCTCTTTGTCAAAGCGGGCAGTGGTACAGGGTGGGTACCAGCAGTGTCACAACCCAAGCCTCATATAATTAAAGTGTTCCCTCTCTTCGGAGAAGTTTGGGTCTCCATGGATACAAACATGCAATGAGACTGTAATGCTGTTGGATGGCTGATGGACACAGCAATTGTGCTGTCTGGTAACCTTTGACCAGTGAGCAGTGATTATCATCAGAAATTGTGTCGGGCAGCCCTACCCCCCCCCCCCCCCCCCCCCCTCCTTTGTACTCCTTTGTACCAATGTACCACAACCATGTCTTGGTTTTTTTCAGTCGGCATTTAAGGGAATTTCCAAAAGTGATTGCCAGTGTTTTTACTAAATTTTTACTCTTTCATAAGTGACTTCTAGACATTTCCCACCAATGTTACATGGTACTACCTCAGTTTTCTTCTCACCAATAGGCAATTAGACCTGGTTTAGCCTATTTATAGGGGGTTACGGTTGGAGTAAGTGGAAGTAGCCAGTAAGCTAAAGAGAGTATTCCTGATCAGAGAATTTCAGAAAGTTTCCCCCAAAGGATTATACCCAGTGGTTAGAAAAGCATCAAGTATTTGTGTTCCTGGTTCTGACTCTCTGCGATCTCTTCCGACAAGAGGGGGTATTGAAAAGCCGTCCTCACAGTCCCCTGACAGAGTCCTATACTACACAGACAGATCCCCTTGGTAGCCCCCTAGTCATCTATTCAAGTCAAGTCAACTTTATCTAAAAAATTGTTCTATCCTAGGCACTTAAAGGGGTACTCCAGCACTGATAAAAAAACAAACAAAAACAAAACAAGGATTGTCTCCGTTGAATTTCCCGCAGTTGGTCGCTTCATTTTTCTTTACTACCTGGTTTGGGCTTTCCCATGATGCACTTTGTCTCCTGTGATGTCTAACTGACTCTGTAAAACTGTTAGATGGCTCACATCTTGCTCAGCCAATCAGAGCTGAGCAACCTGAGTCATCTGACAAAGAGAAGCTGGCTTAACAAGGCTTAGACCCGCCTCCCTCTTGATGATGTCATTGTCACAATATGGCTGCCACAGAACAGCCTGGCCTGGGGTCAACAGTCGTTAGGTAAGAATGGGTTTACTTCAATTCCTAGTGGGGGTTGAGATGGGAAAAGATAAGGATGGGGGGCAGATAGGTGATTGAAGCATATTACAAAGTTATATAACTGTGTTATGTGTTTCAGTTACTGGGAAAAAGCTTTTCACTGGAGTACCCCTTTAACTACAGCTATCTCTAGTATCCTGCTCTCACTGGCAATCACTCCCAAGTGTGAAATTACTATTGTACACAAACATAAGTAAAAGCCTTTACCATCGCTTTAAGAAAAGCATTCAATGGGGTTAATTTTTCCAGGACTCTGTCAATACTAATGCACCACACTACTGTTAGGAACCGGACAGCAGGACAAGACAAACAGTGAGCCCTAAGCTCAGCCCCACCCACTGTCCTCTACCTATTTGCCACAATCCGCCCTAAAATGGCGGCGAGCAACTGGGCGTCAGTCCCTGCACTGGCTAGGTGGGACACAAGGACAAGACAGACAGACAAAACACAATAAGGAATGGTCGACAGTCCGGGTCACAACAATCGGGCAGCAAAAGTACAAAATCACAATCCACAGGCAAGGTAAAAAAACAGGCAGTATGGTCAGGGGCAGGCAGCAAGCAGGAAAGGTCAGAAATACAAAGCAGAGTCAGAATAAACAGAGCAAGAATAGCAAACACAGAACCAGGCAGAGACAAGCTCAATATCCGGCCAAGATATCCCAGACTGAGGTAGTTATATAGGAGGCCAGGGTTCTGATCCAGAACTTAATTGGACCATCCCCCTGAACTCCAAGCACAGACACCTGAGAACAAAACAGATCCACTGGCAGGAAGACCTGTCAGTCACAGCAGAACCAAAACACAGATTAACCATGACATGGCCAGACAGAACTCAGCAGGTGAAGTCGGGTGTGTCTCTCAAGGTGAGCAAGTAACCAGTGTTCACACACTACAAAACAAAACACAGAAACAGAATGCAAGAAAATCAGCACCTTCTCGGCCGCACAGCATGAGCAGAGGGACACATAACGCTCCGCAAAGATACCATCCTGACAACTACATGGACTACCTACAACCTTTTAACGGGCATGTGTTTGGGAACTAGGGAGGGCTTACATCACTCAGGCCCCATGACAAGTGCTGCAACGGTACCACAACGAGCCCTAGCTTCGTACGAACATGACGTTAATTGTTTGTGTTCGACAATCACAAACAATTTGGTCGATCATTGGAATGATTATAACGATCACTTTCGAACATACTCGAACTTGTGAACATACGCCATATGCATAACTCTAGACCAAAACGTATGCAATATGTATGCAAATGCAAATTGCAAATTAGTGCAAATGAAATGCGTATGCAACTGCGTAATTTACTTTTTGTACGCATGTGCGTAGACTGAAACGAACGCTTGTACTGTAAGTCCACTATTTGTTCATGAATGTTCGATGAACACGAGCAGGAACCCATCACAAAAACTTTTTTTTATGTTCATGGATCCGAACCAAACATTGGGATCCGAACCGGACATCAGGATGTTTGCTCATCACTAGTCATAAGACAAGTATACAGACAATAAAAAAAGATACTGTATCTTCATCAGCTCATCTTTTGCATTAAAATCAATCATATAGTGTATATTTCCTTTTTTGCCCCTTGGAATATATGAAACATATTATTTCCATTTTGAGATAAAAAAAATGTTGCCTTTTTGTCAAAGAGAATAACTTTATGTTATAAGGTATCAGTAGGTTTACATGTGTACTTATAGAAAACTATAAGCTTACATATGTGTATACAAACTGAGTGTTGCCTACTGTAATCTGTGAAAACTGTTCACGATAAATTGTAAAAAAAAAAAAAAATATATATATTTTATAATAAATTATTGTATGTTTTTCAGCTGAATTTTTCTTACGTATGGTAAGCCTGGATTGGTCTAAAGAGTAGTGTCAGGTGGTGTGTTCACAGTAAAGTGAACTGTTTTAGTATTAAACAGAGCAATTTCAATATAATTGTATGTTTTGACCCTGGCTTAGTGCTCGAGGTGAGGATTGGTCAGAGATCTTTTGCAATCAATCAAAGCAATTGTACTTTGGTTTAAATACTATATTGTGAAGTAAAAGGCACTTTATTTAGAAGTTAGGTTTTCTAGCAGTCTTTGTTCAGCACTGGATGGCAACTTCAGGCACCAGTGATTTCAAGTATTGGCTCTCAGCATGATAGGGTGTTGTACAGACATGTTTTCTTTTCTTAATAAAATCCAATATATTTCTGTATTTTGAGCATCTCCATAATACTAGATCACCGGGAAAGTATTTCATACGGTGAAAAAAAAAAAAATGTAGCTAGATAGATAGATAAATAGCCGAATGGGACACACTTTCTAGATTTATTTTTCTTGTATGAGAGCAGCCCTGCAAACGGACAAAGCAGATTTGCCCTGCCCAAATTTCCTTGGCCCTTCTAATGGTTGGGAATGTACTGGATGGTGTAGTGCAGGTTGTGTAGTGCAGGCTAGCTGGATGTTGCAGTACCGCAATGCGGCTTGTGTCACAGGCCAGAGAGGTAACTTTCCCTCAGTTCCCCAACCATTTTTACCAAAATTAGTTTCTTTGCTGGGCAGTGTGTTGGCAATGGACATCAATCAACAGTTTCTTGGAATAATTGTAAACTTTATTGAACAGTTCTAAAAGTACAGTACAAGGCAATACAGTCCTTGTTCAGACAGTACACAGGCCACTTCCCCTTTAAATGGAATATCTCTGCTGCTAGCCGGTTTAAACTGGAAAATTTAGAAGAGTTGACGTGGGAAAGCTAAAGTGACAGCCTTCGGTATATGTTACTTGTTAGTAAGGCAGACTTGTATGTAGGAGCCTAGTCACTGACATGGAAACCAGTTGGCACTGTCCTTGGCCAGAAGGCGGTAAAAGGAAATGGCAGAGAACTTCAGCAATTCGTACCTTTTCTGTCCTATAACTTGATAGATGATGGACCTTGCAGCGTGGACTGGCCAAACCTCAGCGGTAGTTCCACTTAGGTGTTTAGCATATCATGGCACTGGAACTTAGGAAGACAGGAGCACAGAAACACAGTCTGAATATCAGCACTACTAAAACTAGACTAAACAGACCACACCACATTACCCTCTCCAACCAAACATATAGACTCAAGGGGCTGAGTCCCTATTGGTGGTGAGAGGCCTGAGATACTGTAACTTAAGTTCCCATTGGCTTAGGGGAATGAGGAGACTTTTGTCAGGCTATGACAGGCCGAGGAGTGAGAGTTGACCTAGACAGAAAGAGTAGCACAGCAGAGTTCACAGAAACATGGTCAACCCTTGCATAGACCCTCAACACATGTTGCATGTCAGTGAATAGAGAGCAGAGTTATAAATAGGAATAGAGTCTGAATTACTACACAAGACACAATACCCTTGAAATAATGAATAAAGCAATAGAGTATGCCACCCTACATTGTAATACACTTTAGCAACATGAGAAATGGGGTTTGGGGGCAATGCATTACAGCTATGGACAGTTTGACCCTTTATGTTCACATGCCTCATTGCCTCTTCCTGCCTCCTCTCCCATCACGTCCAGCATGATGAACTGCCTGGTGCTGTCCTGTACCTGCTGTGGACTCCCCCCGTTGTACCCTGATCCTCTCTACACACAGACCTCTGCCTGGCTACTTTGACACATCTTCCTACCTAGTGTCCGCAGCTCAGTACCAATTATAACCCACAGCAGGCTAAGGAAATACACAATTGGTATTGTATTTGCTGAGGATTTGATGCTGTGTTTAGCTACTTACTTACAGTATTTATATTGAGATACATAGCTTCAAATCTGCAGCAGATGTTAATATACCCAGTGAAACTAACTTTTTGTAAACTCCCATGTGTTCTTATTGTTTGTATACAGATATATCCACTCTTACCTGCTGATATAAGCTAATAGAGCAGGAAATTAATTTTTGAGGGCAATGTAGTTATCATGTACAACAGGGTTTCTATAAGAAGTCAGGTCTGAAGAACAGAATATGCAAAAACACTGCAGAGACCCCATCACATGTCTTGAAGTCAGTGAGCTAGCCAGACCTTGCTCCGGGAAGGAACAACCAAGCCCAGGAATGTCTCCAATCAAGGAAATCACCCAAGTAAGGTGTCCATCAACAGACAGCTGTTTCGGGGTATTTGCCCCTCATCAGTGTGGAGTAGGATTCTGTTAAGTGGGAGCACGCCTAGTAAGTGCATGCAAAAGGATGTTGGTTGACCTCAGGGAGGTCAACCAAAACACCACAAAGACACCATCCCGTGTCTCGACGTCAGTGTATCTAGGACATTGCCCCCTGGGAAATCAAATATAAAAAAACACTACAGAGACACAATCACATGTCTCGACATCAGTTAGCTAGCCAGACCTTCCTCCAGGAAGGAACAACCAAGCTAAGGAATGTCTCCAATCGAGGAAACCACCATAGCAAGCAATCCATCCACAGACAGCTGTTTCTGGGTGTTTGCCCCTCATCACTATGGAGTAGGATTTTGGCTAGTAGGAGCAACATCTAGTAAGTGCATGCAAAAGGAACAGAAGAACAGAATAGACCCCTCGTATATCATGTTCAGTATATCATGTTCAGGGGGGATGCAATAGAAATGTTAGGAAATTTCTCTTCCCTCTTATGCCAATACCTTATTCTCTTTTTGGTACAAATTTGAGATTTCCAGAATAAGATGTGTAAGGTACCTTAGTTAAAAGCTCCCCTCTATTTCATTATGACAGATAGACACAGGCTCGGACTGGCCTGCAGGGTAATCCACTCAGTGGGCCATACACCTTGGTGGGCCCATGACCAGGAGGTGGACCTTCTTGTCTAGCAGCTCCAGGACGACATATAATCCCTCAGCACTGCTGCACATGCCTGTCATATTATATAGAAGCAGGGAGTGACTGGGGTGATAGGCAGCAGCATGTAGTGTGCAGATTAAGCGCAGCCCCTCTTTTTTCCCCTGGGACCCTCCACCTTTTCATTCATTGGGTGGATGGCGGAATCTGCCTCACCATAGAGTGGAGTCTATGGCACAGGCGGAGATGAGCATGGCCACAAGCGGGGGCAAGTTAAGTTTCGGATCCTGCCAGATTCCTCAGTGTACACATACCCTTAGACTAGACAAGTTTTTACTCTTTTCGTTCCCTGACAGATACCTCCCCATAAAGTTATGGTGGACACTGCTTGATACCATCTATCCTGAATCATAATGTTATTATTGTGATCTGTCTATAATGTGGAACACATCAAGATTTTCTGTTTCGCTAAAGAAATCCTATCAGGAATTATTGTACAGTTTTATTCAGTAAAAACATAAAACAATGCTACTCTCAACATAACCATAATACACTATTATTATGCTGCATACATAGAAGACCACAACCACAAACATGTTCATAATTTATTTCTATTATACCCTCTGCACAGAACACCACAACCCCCAACATGGCCCGACCACTGGACGAGAGCATACAGTAATATAAATGCTTTAATACTTTATACCTACAACACTACAAGCCCCAATATGACCATAATCTATTTCTATTATACCCTCTGCATAGAACACCAAAATCCCCAACATGGCCTGACTACTGGACGAGAGTATAATACAAATTCTATAATACTCTATACCTGCAACACTACAACCCCCAACATGGCCATAATCTATTTCTATTATACCCTCTGCATATAACACCACAACCCCAACATAACCTTAAAACTGGACTAGACTATAATACAATTCTTGTTATACATAAAGCACTACAACCCTCAACTTAACCATAATCAGCCTGCTCTATAGGACGTTACTGCAATACTGACATGTATTTATATAGGAAGGCGAGAAGAAGGTCTAGTTTTTGCAACAGCGTCACACCTGTCCACAAGCTGCAGGTGGAGTGCTATTCATGTCAATGGAGCAGTCTGCAATAGCAGATACAACCCCATAGACAGGAGTGGATCTGTTTCTGGGAGAAGGCTGTGTTCACACAATGCGTATATATGCTGCGTTCTTAACATGCATTTTGATTACTTAACATATTGAAAGACTTGGAAGTTCACCAACCAAACTGCATCATAAACGCACAGTGTGAACCCAGCCAAAAACTGCCAACTCTAATCATGTAGCCGTGGGGAGTCAGGTGCTGAGTGTTTGGGTTCAGATAACGTTACTGAACCTAAACATTTTGTCAGATTCTCTCAACACAACTCCTCAGCAATACGCTTGTATATATGACATTTCAGCGTCCTTATACAATGTTTATACAAATACACAGTGTGAACTGTAGCGTTTAATGTAGACATCACATACATTTTTCATCGCATATTTTGGGAAGGGTTTTTTTTTTATATAGGTCACTATATAGGTTATAACATTTGCTGCTCTTTACAGTTTTTTATTTGTAGAGAAGTCATTTAAAGCTAAAAAAAAGAAAAGAAAAAAAAATCTTTCAAATCCACTGGTGCCAGAAAGTTATATAGATGTGTAGTTTAATTATATTAAAAACCCTCAAGTCTTCCAGTACTTTTCAACTGCTGTATGTTCTGCAGCATGGGTCTCCAAACTGCTGTCCTCCAGCTGTTGCAAGACCACAATTCCCATCATGCCTGGACAGCTAAAGCTTTGGATTTGGCTGTCCAGGCATGATGGGAAATGTAGTATTGCAACAGCTGGAGGGCCGCAGTTTGGAGACCCATGTTCTGCAGGAAGTGGTGTATTCTTTCCAGTCTGACACAGTGCTCTATGCTGCCACCTCTGTCCATGTCTGAAACTTGCTCTGGACAGTTCCTGACATGGAAAGAGCTGGCAGCAGAAATCACACAGAGACACTGGAAAGAAGACACCACTTTCTGCAGGACATACAAGCTAATAAGTACTGGAAGACTGGAGATTTTTTAAAATAGAAGTAAATTACAAATTTCTTTCTTTTTTTTTTTTTTACTGGATTACCCATTTAATACAGTGGACTATTTTACCTTTAAACAACTAGACAACCCCTTTTGTACAGTCAATGTAGTTTCTCCAGTGATCAAATAATCAGGTGATCACCGATTTCCTATGACAGCCTGGGGAATGTAGTTTCACGTCACCCATACTGCTTGTCTTTACTCTAGAGGATTTCCGGGTGGAAGGGCTGACTGCAAAGGATTATGGGGAAGCCTGATGTCAGCAGCTTTACAGCAATGAAGCAGCTTTATCAATCTGCCAGAGATTGATTAGGCCATAGCAACCAATCACAGCTCACTGTTCATATCTTAACAAGCTCTTATAAAATTAAAACAGATCTTTGATTGGTTGCTATGGGCAAGTTAAACTGTCTAAGTGGCGCATGGCAACCAATCACAGTTCAGCTTTTATTTTCCCAGAGTAATATGAGAAATAAAAGCTGAGCTGTGATTGGTTGCTATGGGCCACATCAAACCATTTTATCAAGCTGTTTGCATGATCATAGGTGTGTTTAGTGACCACTGCAGTAAAGTGCATGACCAGTCATTAATGGGTTAATGCTTTACATGTGTTTACTTACAGTAACTTACAGTTACATGGCAACCGTGCACTATGATGACAAGTGCTTATGTCATACAGAAAGTTCCATAAAGCAATGCACCGCGCCCTGATCAGTGCCATCTTGGATGTGCCAGAGGACCTTGAGCTTGACCACATTAATGCCCCCTACCCTTGATGTAATTTGGAGGTTCTAGCAGGGGAAAAGGGGTGGTCTGCTTTAGACTACCCCTTCATCAAGTCTCCACCTTCTCAAGAAGTGACCTGGATCTGTGAGGGAGAAGATACACATCCGCCTAGCTATCAACAAGGTGACAGATGTTGCAGCCAAATTTCTCACACATCCAGTTTATTATATTTATAGTATGGTATTACCCTCTAAGCCCAGGGAAGGGGCAACTCTCCAGCCATGGCTCCCTCGAGGTTTCCCACACATGGGTTTTTTCCTCGCCTGAGTGCTGGAGGGTGACTCTTCGTGAGTCAGGGGTCTGCCATTTTCAGTGTGTTATGTAATTATAAATAAAATTGGGACCATTTGACACCTGATTACAAAGTGTTGTGTTGTTCTTTGGTTTAACTTATTACGTTTGGGGGTTGGGGATTCATCACATATTGCAGAGCATAAAGCTGGACATCTGCCTGCTACGCAGATCTATCACCTGCACAATGAGCACAAGTAGGATGAAGCAGTGGATAGAAGAACTCCTGCATGTATGTGCATATCCCTGGATTAAAGGGACACTTGAAGAATAAACATGCCTCGCAAGGTTTATACCTACATCTGCAAGGTTCATCAAAAGGTTTTTTTTAAGTGATAGGGTCACTTGTCATGTCTATATGGAAATTAGTGTTTCCCCCCCACTTCAACAGAAAACCTGGAATCACATAATAAACAATCACATGACTTGTACTGAAAAAAAACCTTTAAGGGATAAAACACCAATAGTATTTTATACTACAATGAGAAAATGGTAGAAGAAGTGTAAAAAAAAAAAAAACACCAAAAAGTAGGAAGTGTCGGAAAGTTATAAAGATTTGTATTTCACTTTAATTTAAAAATCTCCAGTCGTCCAGTACTTATCAGCTGCTGGATGTTCTGCAGGAAGTGGTGTATTCTCTCCAGTCTGACACACTACTCTCTGCTGACACCTCTGTCCATGACAAGAACTGTCTAGAGCAGGAGAGGTTTTCTATGAGGATTTGCTACTGCTCTGGACAGTTCCTGTCATGGACAGAGGTGGCAGCAGAGAGCACTGTGTCAGCCTGGAAAGAATACACCACTTCCTGCAGGACATACTTTAGCTGATAAGTACTGGAAGACTTTTAAATAGAAGCCATATTAAGGCCTTATTTCAGGCCGCCTCCTTCTGCTCTATGTGCTGCTGGCAGTCTGGACACAGGAGGAGGGGAGGGAGAGGGGCTGCACAGTGTAGTCTTGGAGCAGCAGATCTGACAACATGTGAGCTGTACCTGGTGATTTCCTGTACCAGAGGTCTGTGAACATGAAGGATGTCTGTGAGTGAGTATGGTGCATGTGTATGTTATCTGTATTATTATGTGTATCCGTTCATATATGTAATCTGCATTTGTTCATATAAGTACGTGATATGCATATGTATGTATCGTGCGTGCGTGTTTGTGTGTGTGTATGTGTGTACTTTGTATGCATAAAGGTAATGTATGTATCTGTGTATGATGTGTGTATATATTGTGCATATTTTTATGTAATAATTATGTACAGGTTATGTTCACTTATTTGTAACTCCCCCTGCCATACCTAAACCTGCTGGGGTTTCCAAGTGTCACTTAAAGAGAACCAATCACCTAAATATAACTGTCCCTATTATGAAAGTACATCTCTCCCTAATGGCCCTATTCCACAAGTCGTTTGGAGGAGCAAACGAGCGCTATTAGCGCTCGTTTGCTCCTCGTTCCCCGCTCGCTGCCGCCGCTATTCAACGCGGCGGCAGTCAGCGGGTGAGTGCAGGAGGGGCGGCGGGAGCTGCTGGGGGGGCTGCCCGGGTGATCGCTGATCGTCCGGGCAGCCCATAGGATACAGCAGCGCCTGCTGCCGATGCTCCTATTCAACGGAGCAACGGCAGCAGATCGCTGGTATATCAGTCGCTTGTTTTTCAACATGTTGAAAAACAAGCGACTGCAACGATCAGCCAACATGAACGATGTCGGCTGATTGTTGCACTCTATTCCACGGGATGAATATCGTTCGCAGCGGCCGATATCGGCCGAATACGAACGATATTGCTCCTCTAAACGACCCGTGGAATAGGGCCATAAGTCTATTCATGAAGATACAGACTGCAAAGGCAGTCTGTATCTTCATAGTTAGACTTCATGAGGATACAGACTGCATTTGCTGACGTCACTTGCGTTCCAGCTGTGCGTTCCAGCGTGACGTCATCAAGATGGCGGCGCCGCCGGAACAGCCAGGGAACAGAGGATCTGGTAAAGTATAAAGATACACTTCATGAGGATACAGACTGCATTTGCAGTCTGTAGCTTTATACTTTACCTATCCTCTGCTTCAGTGTCGCAAGGCTGGGCGCCGCCATCTTGATTACGGGCCTTGCGTTCCACCGCTGGAATGCAAGTGACGTAATCAAGATGGCGGCGCCGGCCTTGATGCACCGAAGAAGAGGATAGGTAAAGTATAAAGATACAGACTGCAGAGGCAGTTTGTATCTTCATAAATAGATAAGAGAAGAGGGACTTTAGATAATACACAGCGATCTTGCGCTGTATAGCGCGAGATCACTGTGTATTAACAGAGCGGCAGGCAAAGGATCATGGGAACCTTTCCTGCCACTCTGCATGACGGGAGTTTCCTGTCTCTCGCCGGCTCTTTTGAAAAGAGCCGGCTCGAGACAGGAAAGTAAAAAGGGAAAAATTCAAAAACGTGACAATAAAAATAATTAATTATATTTGTCAATAAAATTATGATTTGCATCTAATTAGGGAATAAAATTTTTTTAACTTTCGTCCATGATTGGTTCTCTTTAAGCAAGGGAACACCTCTTTGATTGTTTGTACCAGAGCACAGATGTATGGAAGCACAGATAAATATATTTAAGGTACCATGTGTCCAGGGCCGTTTCCAGGCTTCCTGCCGCCTGAGGCAAACCTGGGCTGCCACCGCCGCCGCCCCCCAACCCCCCCCCGAGGGCCCATGATTCCGAACATACACGAAACCACCCACCCACCCCCACACCCCGCACCGAACCGCCGCATCCGCCCCTCCCCAGGAACTTACCAGAGTGCAACACTTCTGCTTCCTGGTTTCACAGCTGCGTAGCGCAGCTGTGGCGCACGCACTTAAACAATCAGGAAAAAGGCTGCCCCGTGACGTCGTATGTGGGGCTGCCGGGGAGCGAGGGCGGCGTGTGGTGAGGTCGAGACTGCTACTGTCATTTTAGTTAAAAGGGAACCTGTCACCCCCCGTGCCGGGGTGACAGGCTCCCGACCCCTTGTTAGAGTCTACTATACTCACCTAATCTCGCTGGGTCCCGCTTCTGGAGATGGTCGGGTCACGGAGATCTCAGCCACTGCAGCCCGGCGCGCACGCTGAGAGATGAGTCCAACACTCATAGAGAATGACGGAGCGATGGACTCTCCTGTCATTCTCTATGAGTGTTGCACACATCTGAGGAGCGCGCGCGCCGGGCTTTGGGCGCCGATATCTCCGTGACCCGACCATCTCCAGAAGCGGGACCCGGCGGGATCACGTGAGTATAGGGGGCTCTAACTGGGGGTCAGGAGCCTGTCACCCAGTCACCGGGGGTGACAGGTCCTCTTTAAGTTAAACTTAACTAAAGTGACAGCAGTAAGGGGTCCTGCCGCTCCCCTGCATGGGCGCAAAATCTGCCGCCTGAGGCGGAATGCTCATTCCGCCTCGTGGCAGAAGCGGCCCTGCATGTGCATGTGTCTTCTAACAGCATCTAACAGTGTCAGCAGTTTGGAACATAAATTACAGATTCCCTAGAAGTCTTCCAGTGTTGAGTTACAGATTCTCTAGAAGAAGGAAAAGTCTTGTGAAACTAACAAATGAAAGGCAGACAGGGGGGTACGAGAAGATAATAAAGAAAGTATATTTACCAGTCTCTATGCCCCTGTAGTGCTGTTCTCGGGTCTCTCTCACAGCCGTCAGAAGTAATTTTTGCTTGGTTCGGTTTGGTTCTGTCTGAGATTTGTTAGTGTTATGGTACTTCTTTCAAAAAACTTAAGTGGCACGTTATGCTGTTCATATAGAGTGACTGACAAGTAACTAGCAGTGAGCTAGCATTGCTGGTCACATACACAGCGCTGTGCAAAGTCACTATAGTAATGTGAAAGGTTTGGCACTGGTTATATCTGTTATATGTAGGGTGGGCCCCTAGAATTAACCCCTTATTGACAAAGGGTGTCAATTTAGGCCCTATTGCCGGTAAGGGGGTTCAGAACGGGGCCGCGCGGCGACCCCGCTCTGAACCGCCGCGATCCCGGGTCCCGAATGTAGCCCGTGCCCGCTAATCAGGTAATCAGATGCAGCTGTCAAAGTTGACAGCTGCATCCGATTACCGGATGCAGCCATTCCCTGGTGTCTAGTGGCAGAGATCGTCCCCCGGGACGTTGTCCTTGAGGAACGATCTTCATATCTTCAGCCGGCCGGGGTCTCCACCAAGATGGCGCTGATCCCGGCTCGGCACTCGTTTGTTTTCGGCTGCAGCAGCCGAAAGCAAACGAGTGCCTATCTCATGGATCTATGCTGTATAAGTATACAGCAAAGATCTCAATTAGAGATCAGAGTGTATATACTAGAAGTCCCCCAGGGTTGTTGTCAATAAAAAGCCCCCTCCCCTAATAAAAGTCTGAATCACCCCCCCCCCCTTATAAATAAAAAGAAATAAATAAACATGTTTTCTATCGCCGTGTGCATAATCGCCCAAACTATTAATTTATCATATTCCTGATCTCGCGTAAGTGCAAAAAAAGTGCGTAAGTGCAAAAAAATCCCAAAGCGCAAAATTGCGCATTTTGGTCGCATCAAATCCAGAATAATTGTAATAAAAAGCGATCAAAAAGTCGCATATGAGCATCAAGGTACCAATAGTAAGAACACATCATGGCGCAAAAAATGACACCTCCATGACAGCCCCATAGACCAAAGGATAAAAGCGCTATAACCTGGGAATAGAGCGATTTTAAGGAACGTATATTTGTTAACAATGGTTTGAATTTTTTATAGGCATTCAGATAATAGAAAAGTTATAGATGTTACATATCATTTTAATCGTAACGACTTGAGGAACATAGATAAGGAGTCAGTTTTACCCCAGGGCGAATGTGTAAAAATAAATACCCCCCAAATAAATAAAATGCGTGTTTTTTTGTTTTTTTCAATTTCACCACACATTTATTTTTTTCTGGTTTTCCAGTGTACTTTAGGAAAAAATTCAGCCTGTCATTGCAAAGTACAATTAGTGGCGCAAAAAATAAGGGCTTATGTGGGTTTCTAGGTGGAAAAATGTAACTGCTATGGCCTTTTAAGCACAAGGAGGAAAAAACGAAAATGCAAAAATCGAAATTGGCTCTGTCCTTAAGGGGTTAATTTCCCTATTGGACCCAAGGTACCCCAGTCTGACACTAGAAAGATAGACAGACATATAGATATCTAGAACATTATATCATGTACAGTGCCTATTTTGTAATATAGATGCAGCAAAAACGCACAATGAAATTTTCATACATATTAACAGCTCACTTTTTGAAATGGAGAACACATTTAAAGGAAGGTCTGGAACTTCTCCTCTTTTCAAATCTATTCCTGGGTTTGTCATCAATATTTGCAATTAAAAGCCTGAATGTGTGAACACACCCTTAGCACAGTGTTAGGAAAGTGAGAATGAGAGAAGCAGATAAATGGATTTGCACTATTTTGATTAATTTTCTGTCGATTTGACCGGTGAATTATACAGTAAAATGTTATTCTGTTATTAAAACAGACTCATTACAAATTTTAGGGCAAAATACAGAATGTATAAAGCCTTTTTGACCTTGTAAATTCTTCGAGTGTTATTTCAAACTGGACCACTAGGGGACAGTGTTGGACTGCAACATTCTTCACACTTGAGTGCATCATTACTTTTCCCAGATACACTACTTGAAATAATGAGCCACACAAATGCTGCTTTGGTCAAAATTTTAGCATAAATATTTGCCTCTCCAAAAATGAATGCACGTGTAATTATGGATATGAGGATAATCTTTACCTGGAGAGATATTCAGCAGGCCAAAAAAAAATAAAAATCTCTATTTATTATATTCATTTTCACACAGTGTACTCAACAAGGCGCTCGAGAGAGAATTTGCAATGCATATGTGCTTTGTAACAAAGCTATTTTGAAATTCAGCAAGGGGAACTACTGGGGATAGTGATACCTGTGTTTTTTGTAAACAATCCTGTATCCATATGCACTAGTGTATGTATGAGCCTTCATTTTACACTGACATTACATAGTTAAATAACAAATTACAAAATTGACTGACGTGTTATTTCTACCGATCATTATATATGACACCATTAAAATGTGAGGTACAATGAATATGAAAAATAGTGACACAATACGGGTTCAGACATGAAAAATAAAACAGAAGCGGAATCCTGTCATTTGTACACCATGTCATACCTGCAATAGTTTGAAATGGGGTACTCGGAAGAATAAAAAAAAAAGTTTTTAAACCAACCGGTGTCAGAAAGTTTTGTATAGTCTTATACATATTTGTAAATTACTTCTATTTAAAAATCTCAAGTCTTCCAGTACTTATCAGCTGCTGTATGCCCTGCAGGAAGTGGTATATTTTCAAGTCGAACACTATGGGGAACATTTACCATTTGCATCTTTTTTGCGAATATTTTTATCACTGTGCACTGGCTTATGGGGGACATTTATTATTTGCACCTTTTTTGCGAATATTTTTATCACTGTGCATTGGCTTATATGTTTGCTGCCTAGTCAAGTATTTATTAATATTCGCATGTTGGTTCATAAATCACCCACCATAGCTTCCCTGGCGCTGCGCATTTTACTGCCGGTATTCATGAATTGACCTTAGTTAGGAAAGTTCCGCTACCCTGAGACTGGAGTACAGATGCGAATAAATATGCGAATATTCCAAAATGTGCACATGATAAATCACGGCACACATAAGTCAAAAAGGAAAAAAACAGGCGTAGGCTGCCATACATACACTGAGCTACACTGTTTAGTAAATCTGACGAAGGTCTGTGCACATCTCACATACGCCGAAAAATGCTAAGGAGCACAAGGTATACTGCTTGATACATGTCCCTCTATGTTCTCTGCTGACACCTGTGTCCATGACCGGACCTGTCCAAAGCGGAAAAGGTTTTCTATGGGAATTTGCTACTGTTCTGGACAGTTCCTGACAAGGAAAGAGGTGGTAGCATGGATGTGAATACATCCCTGCTGCCACCTCTGTCCTTGTCAGGAACTGTCCAGAGCAGTATGTTATTAATGGGGAAAGAACGTAACTAACTGTTACATTTAAAATTCTTTGAGTTTTAATCTAGCAATACTGGATCACTGGAGAAGGTATACAGCAGAAATAGAGATAGGGTCACAGCCAAACACTGGTAGGTCCACATGCTAGTGAAATTGGTAAGGTACTAATGGGGAAGCAAAAATGTGGTAAGCTGAGTGAGAAGACGGTACAAGAAAAAACAGCATCAAGTGATAATTGGGGGAAACAACACATCATTTGCTTTTACTGGTTGTCATCTACACTTCTTAACCACATCTACAAAATTAGGCCCCCTTCACACGTCCGGAAAAACCATCCGGATTTCCTATCAGGAAATCCGGACGGATTTCCGGACCCATAGACTTTAATTGGTCACGGACACCCTTCCGGATTTTTCCGGAAGGGTGTCCGTTCCGGAAAATATATCCGGAAAAAATAGGACATGTCCTATTTTTGTCCGGAATTCCGTTCCGGACGCCCCCATAGAAGGCTATGGGGGCGCCGGAATCACGGGCACTTTCCTGATGTACATCAGGAAAGTGCCCGTGATTCCGGATGGTTGACAGCCCGCCGGCACCCCCGCTGCCCGAACGCCGCGCCGCCACCACCCAAAGGATCCCTGCACCCGGACATCAGCTGCCGCCGCCCGGTGACCCCGCAGCGCCGCATCGCATCACCCCGCCGCCCGCTGACCCCGCATCGCATCACCCCGCCGCCCGCTGACCCCGCATCGCATTACCCCGCCGCGCCGCATCGCCCCGCCGCCGTATCGCATCACCCCGCCGCTGCCGCCCGATGACCCCGCCGCCGCATGACATCACCCCGCCGATGACCCCGCCGCATCGCATCATCCCGCCGCCGCCGCCCGATGACCGCGCCGCATCGCATCACCCCGCCGCCACCCCGACCTCTGTTCCCCTCCCTCTCCGAGTCCGCAGCAGCTTGCACCCGCCCGCCCGGGACTCCCACCAGCTGCCGCCGCTGTTCTTCCGCCGCTGACAGGTGAGATACACAGCCCTCTCCCCCCCAATACTAAAACTCCCACCATGTCCTGCTAACAGGCCATGATGGGAGTTGTACTTCTGCAGCCTGTGGCCATCCAGGTTGCAGGAGTACAACTCTCATCATGTCCCTGTTGACAGGTCATGATGGGAGTTGTACTTCTGCAGCCTGTGGCCATCCAGGTTGCAGAAGTACAACTCTCATCATGCCCCTGTTGGAAACACTTTTTTTTTACTCATCAGGAAATCCTGAAGGTTTTTCCTGATGATTTCCTGATGGTAAAAACGGATTACTGTCAGGAAATCCTGATACTATCCTGATGACATTTGAGGTCTCCTGATCAGGATTTCCTGACAGTAAAAACTGACACGGACGTGTGAATGGGGCCTTAGGGTGTTTTTGTGGGACCATTTGAACAAATTTTACCACAAAATGTACTACAATATATTCCATCCACTGCAGTAAATCTGGCACATCTTTATTTTGTCAAGGCACATTTTTTTGCTGGAATCTGTACTTTTAGTCTCTACCATATTAAAGGTATTATGACTTTTTCATCCATTTTCACTACATTTTCCCTGGGATGGGATTTGACTAAAATAATCAATTCTAGCATTGTTATTTTTTTATTTTTTTGTGTGTGTTCTTCCGTGGGCTCAATAACATTACATTTTAAGGGCCAGTTCACACGGGGTAAAACTGGTAGAATTCTTCTGAGCGGAGAGGCATGGAGGGAGGAGGCGCATGAGCCATCCCATAGGCTGCCTGTATGGCTCTCCGCTGCGGAATTCCACCAGTTTTACTCCATATGAACTAATAGTATGGACCTTTCCACACATGGCAATACCAATTCTGTTTGTTTTTTTACTACTTGCAATACTGAAATACATTTGCAATAGAATAGCTGCTTGAGATATACGTGAGGCAATACTGTTGATGAGTTGAGAAAAACTTGTGTTGCAAGGTTGCGTTAGGGTCCTATTCCACCGGCCGAGGAGGGCCCGATCAACCATGTAAACGAGCGGCGATCTGCTAGATCGCCGCTCGTTTACTGGGCCTATTCCACGGCCCGATGATCGTTGAGCGAGGGCTGCAAGGACATTGTTACCGATGTCCTTGCAGTCCTTGCAGCCCTTGCAGCATCATACATTACCTGTCAGGTCTTCTCGGCGCTGTCTTCATCCCTGGGTCCCGCGCGCTCTATCTTTAGAAAGGCCGGTCAGCTGACCGGCCAAACTCTGCCAATCACAGGCCGCGGCGGTCCCAGCCTGTGATTGGCTGAGCGCTCTGTCAGCTGACCGGCCATTCTGAAGATAGGGTGCACAGGACCCGGGGATGAAGGCAGCGCGGAGAAGACCTGACAGGTAATGTATGCTGCTGCTGCTGCTGCTTTTCAGATTGTCGGTCGCCCGCCGCGCACCGCTATTCAACTGTAGCGATGGGCGGTGGGGGAATGATGATTTTAGGTCTGGCCCTAAATGAACGATCAGCCGATGACACAATCATCGGCTGATCGTTCTCTCTATTTCACCAAACGATAAATGGCCGAATCGGGCCAAATGGGGCCGATCCGGCCGATTATCGTTACTGTGGAATAGGGCCCTTGGGATACTGATGGCTATAGGATTGGGGCCTATTCAGGCACAATGACTCAGCTGGAGCTGTTAGAGACAAGTCCTTAATCTATGGAAAGAGACATCCACCTTTTGCTATTATGTGGGTACAGAGGCAGACAACCTCCTTAATGGCAACTAAGCCTAAATTCTCACAAAGATTAAATGTAACAAGGGATTACCAGTATAAAGACATTACACTATGTGACCTACTTATTTTCAAGTCAACACAAAGAGGCAAAGCAAATGAGCCATAATTTGCCACAACCACAAAAAAATAATATATACACAAACATGTTAGTATTCTATCCACATCATTTTACCATTATGGGGGTAAAATATTGATCTAATGTTGTTAATAGAATAAATAACATTAAAAAATAGATTTCATAGTTGTGTTATACATACATTAGCATATGTTGTGGCCTTTTCACGGTAATAGGTGGCCAAAATGCATTGCAATCTATCCTTTATTGAAGGTAGCAATTAGCTTCATGTTATTTTCCCTCTTCGTGTTCAGTCTTTCATTGCATAATTAAGTCATCATATTATTACTCACCCTCATATGTGCTTTTAATAAATCCATGTTCTATTAGCCTGCCTACAACTCTAGTGGGATGCATGATTAGTGACAAATGATGACTGTTAGTCTGCTGATGCTGTAGAACCATATTTCTTCCCTATTGACATCAAAATGAAAAATAGCTTTAAGGTTGCCCTGTTTTTTTTAACCATGATAAAAAAGAAATATTGTAAATGATTAATTTAACGATTAATGATTAAGTGTTTTTATGCGTGTGCAGGGGTCAATTTCCATTACTTATACAAATGCCTGATATTTCAGGGCTCTGTTACTGTAGTAACCAGTAAGACATAGGGTGCCAAATGAATTTACATGAATTTACAGCACATTTGCTTATATTTAGGGGTTATGCAAAAGGCTAAGCCTGGGCCCTACATCAAACAACTTGTTTTTAGAGCCATTACTAGATAACTTACTGTATAGCTGCATTGCTGATAAAAATTTCCTCTAAATCTCAAGGGAAGCTTGGGTATTATCTCTATAGGCTTGCTCACATAGCAGATTTCTCTATAGTAGAAATTCTCAGGCAGTTTTACAAATTTTATCAAGGATTTTTGGGCTTTATTTTTTGGGGGTTGTCAAAGATGGGTCTAGCACAAAAAAAAAGCTATCCACAGGCTATCAACAGTTGATTGACATGGTGCTGACAACTGGCTGCCCCCAGCATAAGGGAGGGGCTATCAACTGTTTTATCATGGAACACCTCTGTAAACAATACCTGTCATGATGTCACTGACATAATCACTGTGCAGTCCATTCTCTAGCTGGCAGTTCAGATATCCATGGATATGACAGCACCATGGCCAGTGATTGGTTGAGTGCCGGCAGAAGCAGAGTTGAGCTGTTTACCAGTAAAGCACATCCCCCACTTCTTTACCCTTACATCTCTGGCCGGTCACAATACAGCACATACTGCTCTCTGCTATGACATGGCACTGGTGGAAGTGCACTGACAGGCTGGTACTGTGCTGCTAAGTACTAAAGATATCATGTGAAGGAAGAAAGGGGTTACTGATACACTAATATACTATACAACTTTTCAAGGTGCTATGGGGAAAGAAAGAAAGAAAGAAAGAAAGAAAGAAAGAAAGAAAGAAAGAAAGAAAGAAAGAAAGAAAGAAAGAAAGAAAGAAAGAAAGCCTAGGTGTGTTCTTAATTTCTTTCCCTATCTCCTTAACATAGCAGTAGCTAAGCCCCACCTCTACTTCCTGTGTTCCCACCTCTTGTTCCTTTGTCTTGTATCTATTGCAAGAGACATATTTCACCTAACAACAAACAGTGGACAGTAGACTGACCGTGACAATGGCACAATGCTCTTTCTGAATGATGAATTAAAATATGGACCTAATGTGTTTTAGTTAGGCCCACACATTACACTAACAGGGTGATAGTATACCTTGGAGCAAAACCATGCCATGTTCTTGGCCACAGTGTATATAAAGTATTTATATTTTATATATTAACTTTATATACTATGATTACTTGTCGACAGCTATCCCCTAAAGAGGGCATACCTCTAAACAGATTAACTCCCATGCACACAAGCATATTTGGGATCCATATCCCCTTAAGTGTGCATGTCATGCATTGCACCTTGCTTAAAAGCAGTAAAACTAAAGGTCCCCATACACCTTAGTCTTTGATTGGCTAAACCCACAGATAACGGAAGATTTGGTTATCAATCTAAGGGGTATAGGCCATCCTGAGCAACCACAGATGATGTCAGTGGTGATAGGGGTTGACTTTCCATCACAGCCCACTTCTTTGTTCAGAGAGAGATAAGCATTATAGACATCAAAGGAAGCATGAATGATCTTTTGGCCGTCAGTCATTGAAGGTTTATAGGGACCTTAAATCTATGAAACTGAACTTCCATTGGATTCAGAAAACCAAAATATGTTGCTCAAAATTGTTCAATTTTACTATGAGCAAAAATGCACCTGAAGCACCTGAAGCCTTATTAATAACTTTATACAATGGAAGATCCAATGCAGATTGCTAGAAAAACAAGGGAAGAAGAAAAAGTTAAAGGAGAGGGCAGAAAGGAGATCTAAAAAATGATAGGCTTTGAATGTTCTGGTTTTCTTATTGATGATGGTTGTAGTGAAAATGGGATCCAATTCCAGGTTTGGTTATTGCATCTCCTGTTGTACCTCTGATCATATCCTGTATCATAATATATTTAGCTAGTCTTTACTAGACTAGATCTAAATCAGATCCTTGATTCAATTAGAGTTATTTTGCTCTCTGCAAAGGAAGCAAAGAAAAAAAAGGTAGGAAAGAGCCCCCTCCTCCCTTGTAGTGTGTAGGAGGCTGCTAGACGAGTGCTCTCCTTCATGCATTCAATACCTTGATTAAAATAAGTCTACCAAAGGACCTAGCGCTATTTGTCAAGCAGATGAATGTGTCAGCAGAGCAGTCTGCACTCTCAAGCAAGCAGCATAAAAAATTAAAACCTTTTATTCTGCAACAGACTGAAAGCTATTTCATAACAGTAGTGCAGACACCTCGGGGAAAAAGGGGTTAATGAGATAGCAGCACAGTGCAGCTGTGACAGTCATAGGATGCCATACACAGTGGGTCCAGTTGAATTGTGTCCATTTGGTTTGTCACACAGAATGGGACTTGTAGAAATCCATGTACTTTTAACAAAAAAAAAATCTTATTCCGATGAATAATAGAAATGCAGACATTTCTTAACCAAATCTTCCTTGTGTGAAATTACTCTAAGGCTACTTTGAGGTGAGCATATTTTGCATCGTATTTCACTTACAATTGTGGAATAAAATACACTACACTAACAATAATCTATGCATTTCCATTTGTTTTGTGGATGATACTGTATATTCTTACTAAAGTAGAGAGATTAAAATATTGATGTGTCTACATGTGATCCATAGTCCATACTGTATCAGTATATCATCAGTATTTCTAAACCAAAGAGAACAGGCCAAGATAGAAAAAAGTATGCACATCCCAGTGTAAGGGTACGCTCACACTGAGCAAATGTGGCAGAATTTCACCTGCCTCAGTGTGACACTGTTTCCCTATGGGAGGGCTCGTGCATCTCCGGGTGCGTCGATCTCCACCCAAAGAATTGACATGTCAATTCTTTGCGCAGAGAGTGGCGGGAGCACTGTCATGCAAGCTCTCCCATTGAGAAATAGTGTCACACTGAGGCAGGTGGGAATCCACATGAACATACTCTTATGTTGTAATATACTAATATACTTAATTGAAAATGGACTAAAAACAAACTGTATACAGAATGTAAAAACGACCTGAGGAGGAACACAATATCAGTCTACCTCACTAGACAAGGACCCTGTTACATGCAATGTATTGCCTCCCCTCAATATCACATTGTAAAGTCACAGAGGAAGTGTGCACCATGCTACTGTATATGCACTAGAATTGTAAATAACAAGTCACAAATATATATGGACCATAAATGTATAAAGTGACAAAGGGCAGCAAGTGCAATGGTAAAGATATACTCTTAGTTATATGAGCACAATAAAAAGCTGCAATGAACAACCTCACCAATGAATGATAATACACCCAGTAAAAGGAGGAAGAGTGGTCCTGGCCTCACATGTTCCATCAGTATTAACTTGACTTCATCAGGGGTCTCCTGTGGATAGGGGCCAAGTAAGAATAACTCAGCGAACCCTTTTAAACACAATTTTTAAGAATTTTTTGTGACTTTTCTTTTCTATCTATATTACAAAATAATCCTGAGATCTTGTGACGTGTCCCACCACGGGTGTTGCTATTGGTTACACCCTTTGTAAAAGCCTGTACTTATTGTTAGTCAGTAGTGATAAAGTTTCGCCACCAGATGTCGCTGTTATAGGTATGAGTCCTCAGATGCTGCACGGCTGAAGTATGTAAAGGGTTATTGTTTATTTGTGTGTTATCTGGTTCTGTGAACCTATATGAGTCTTCCCTTCTTCTATCCTATCATCTCTCACTTTACTTCTTCTAATGCACTCTTCACCCACTCACAGCGCACTTTAGACACGCTGAGAAGGAGGTCACATGGGTGGAGGAAGTGTATGAGTCTTTTGTGTTGGACATTGTAGGGGAAGGACGCAAGCTAGAAAGCTCCCTACAGTGGTCCCTCTCAGGCCCTGGCCCTCTGCCAGGTCCCCTTTCCTTGAAATTCAGTCTTAGTAAGATCTCCGTATGGGTAGGAAGCAATACAAGACACAGCTAAGAGATTCTTCTTAGTATACTCTACATAACACTATGCAGTGTTAAACTCCTTACAGGAAAGGGCAAGTCAGAGACAACCCCAACCCACGCCGGGAACTAGGAGAGTCACAGTGCAGGACAGTATCCACAGACAGTAGTAAGCTGTCTTCAATCTCAAAGTGCGGGGAACCCTCAGCATTCCGCTAATCCCAGGTAACAAAGTCTGGGGCCTTGTGTCACCCACATAGGACGGTTCAACCGACACTGGTGGGCATTAGGTGGTGCGAAGACCCAAAGGTTAAAACACGGCACAAGGTATTCTCTTCTTCTAAGTATTCTTCTACCTCATTCTCCAACATCCCGGCAGAGCACAGTACTACTTGGGTTAGGATACTCTTTGTATATTTCTCAATGCAACTCAGTCAGCACTACTGCACTTCTCGCTATACTCCTATCACAGAACTGGATCCTGTATTATCAAGTGTCCTACCTTGTGTATTATCGAGTGTACTATCAAGTGTTTTCTCAAGAGAACCATATTCTGTCAAGGGAAAGTTGTATTTTCTGCTGCACACAAGTACTTTTACAGTAAACCAGAGATTATTTATGATAAAGAGAATTTGTAACAAACAAAGATGGGAGCTGCTAATAATTTACATATGGGATGCTGCCTTTGTCCCAATTGCAGAACATATTCAAAATCAACACAGAAAGACAAAAAATGGACACACATTTAAAAACACCTAAAAAACCAATAAGGGTGAACCATGACAGGGAAAGCGCTTGAAAATATCTGTCGCTCCCACGGCAGCCCCTACACAACAAGATCCTTCCAGGCAGGGGCTGGCTGGCAAATTTTAGATGGTGGGAAAACTGGGTGGCCACATCATACTGAGTATAGGATGGTGGGAAAGCTGGGTGACCTCCATCATACTGAGTATAGTGGTGGGAAAGCTGGGTGACCTCCCTCATACTGAGTATAAGATGGTGGGAAAGCTGGGTGACCATATCATACTGAGTATAAGATGGTGGGAAAGCTGGGTGACTATATCATACTGAGTATAAGATGGTGGGAAAGCTGGGTGGCCACATCATACTGAGTATAGGATGGTGGGAAAACTGGGTGAACACATCATACTGAGTATAGGATGGTGGGAAATCTGGGTGACCTCCATCATACTGAGTATAGTGGTGGAAAAGCTGGGTGACCTTCATCATACTGAGTATAAGATGGTGGGAAAGCTGGGTGACCATACCACACTGAGTATAAGATGTGGGAAAGCTGGGTGACCATATCATACTGAGTATAAGATGATGGGAAAGCTGGGTGGCCATATCATACGGAGTATAAGATGGTGTAAAAACCATAGTTCACTTTTCCCTTCACATGATCACTTTTCCTGCCAAAATGATCCCCCCCCCCCCCCTCCCCCAAGCAATTCCCCCCTGTGGGTATGAGCAATCCGTCACCCATAATTCAATTCTCCTTCCCCCTCATGTGCACACCCCCTATTAGTAAAAATAATAGTAAACAAAACAACATACAACATACACACATACTGTAGTTCTACCAAAGCATGAGATAATCATGCAGGGAGTTGTTCTACCACAGCCACACAGGATCATGCTGGAAGATGTAGTTCTACAGCCTACCCTATACACCATGCTGGGGGATGTAGTTCCACAGCTTCCCCCCTCCTATACTGTGTCAATCTCTAATCTGTTGCAGAACTTCAACTCCCATTATGATTTGCCAATAAGGCTTCATGGGGGTTGTAGTCCTCCACCTGAGTGAATGGACCTGGGATACTGTGAAGGGGGGGGGGATGATGGGGAAGATGGGGGTTATGATTTGTGTGTGTGTGTGTGGGGGGGGGGTGAAGGGGTGCCGTAGGGGATGCTGTGTGTGAGGGGATTGGGGGGGGGGGGGCTGCTGTGTGTGAGGGGATGGGGGGGGCTGCAGGAATGCTGTGTTGGGGGGGATGGGGGCTGGAGGGATGCTGTGGGGGGGGATAGGGGGGCTGCAGGGGATGCTGTGTGTGAGGGATAGGGGGGCTGCAGGGGATGCTGTGTGTGGGGGATAGGGGGGCTGCAGGGAATGCTGTGTGTTGGAGGTTGGAAGGCTGCAGGGGATGCTGTGTGGGGGGATAGTGGGGCTGCAGGGGATGCTGTGTGATGGGGTATAGGGGGGCTGCAGGGGATGCTCTGGAGGGGATAAGGGGGCTGCAGGGGATAATGTGGGGGGATAGGGGGGCTGCAGGGGATGATGTGTGTGGGGGACAGGGGGATTGCAGGAGCTGCTATGTGTGGGGGACAGGGGGATTGCAGGAGCTGCTGTGTGTGGGGGATAGGGGGATTGCAGGAGCTGCTGTGTGTGGGGGATAGGGGGGCTGCAGGAGATGCTGTGTGTGGGGGGGATAGGGGGGCTTCAGGGGATGCTGTGTGGGGGGGATAGGGGGCTGCAGGAGCTGCTGTATGTGGGAGGATGGGGGGGCTGCAGGGGATGCTGTGAGGGGATAGGGGGCTGCAGGGGATGCTGTGGGGGGATAGGGGGGCTGCAGGGGATGCTGTGTGGGGGGGATGGGGGGCTGCAGGAGCTGCTGTGGGGGGGTGGGGGGGCTGCAGGAGCTGCTGTGTGGGGGGGGGGATGGAGGGCTGCAGGAGCTGCAGTGTGGGGGGGGGGGGATGGGGGGCTGCAAGAGCTGCTGTGTGTGGGAGGATGGGGGGGGGGGCTGCAGGGGATGCTGTGTAGGTCTCCCCTGAACAGTTGTTACCTGGCTCCCTGCAGACCACCATCTTCTATGTGTTCCGGCTCCTTTATCCAGACTGCAGGAATGGCAGCTGGGTGGGAGAGAGCAGCCTCTAGTGGCCGGAGGGAGAAAGAGCAGCATTTTGCTTTTAACTATAAGCCTCATAGGCTTTAGTTAAAAGCATAGGGGTCTGCTAAGGGGGCGGGGCATGTCATCATGGCGGGGGGTGGAGCTTCAGCGGCGGCCCGCAAAACACAGTCCGGCCTCTTAACATTCTGAAAAGAGCGCTGGGCCGGACAGAAGCTGCAGAGCGGCTCTGAGACATCCAACCAGCTTCCAGTGAGTGGTAGCTGTGCGGCCCCATACCGCACAGGGGAAGACCAGCCCGGGGGGCAGATGCCACCCTGCCCCCCGGCCCTGAGGGAGAGTATCTGTGTATTGCCAACATGGCGGATGTCAGCGTGCGTGTCACGCAATGTGCATGACCGGAAATGTGTTCCACCAAACCGGAACCCAACATGCGTTCCAAAGGAGTCACATCTCTGCATTCCATTCGTCACATGATCTCTATCTAGTGCTTAGCTCATGATGCCTACTTAATGAAGCTGATTATCTTACCCCTACACGAATGAATAGATGGTCACACACTATATCACCTTCGATGCACTCTAATAACTGAAGAATCCTAAAAACGCTCTAAGTTTTATGGTAGTGCATGATCACTATCTGAACTAAGTTCCCCAATCACTTTATCGTAAAGATATCAACCACGAACAGGCATTAATATGTTGATTAGTCACACATTATATCACATGATGGCAGAAAAATGTATATTAAAACATAATAGGTTATAACCATCCCCCATGACATATATCGAAGCTCGGCATGCGTTTCAAAAAAAGAGTCTCATATCTGTGTTCAGTTTATTACTACATATTCCAAAACATAGGCATAGCCTCAACTCATACATGTGTTTATAGCAATTTGGATCCTGACCATGATAAAGACCATACCCTGAACATAATACCAGATAATACCATAACGTTCTCAAATATGCCAGAACATTCTCAAATAACAGTATACCACTCTATAATATGCCATTTTAATCATGCATACTTTACATACATACGTTACATACGAACGTTATGGTATTATCTGGTATTATGTTCAGGGTATGGTCTTTATCATGGTCAGGATCCAAATTGCTATAAACACATGTATGAGTTGAGGCTACGCCTATGTTTCGGAGTATGTAGTAATAAACTGAACACAGATATGAGACTCTTTTTTTGAAACGCATGCCGAGCTTCGATATATGTCATGGGGGATGGTTATAACCTATTATGTTTTAACATACATTTTTTTGCCATCATATGATATAATGTGTGACTAATCAACATATTAATGCCTGGTCTTGGTTGATATCTTTACGATAAAGTGATTGGGGAACTTAGTTCAGATAGTGATCATGCACTACCATAAAACTTAGAGCGTTTTTAAGATTCTTCAGTTATTTGAGTGCAATCGAAGGTGATATAGTGTGTGACCATCTATTCACTCGTGTATGGGTAAGATAATCAGCTTCATTAAGTAGGCATCATGAGCTGAGCTCTAGATAGCGATCATGTGACGAATGGAACGCAGACAGGTGACTCCTTTGGAACGCATGTTGGGTTCTGGTTTGGTGGAACTCATTTCCGGTCATGCGCATTGAGTGACACGCACGCTGACATTCGCCATGTTGGCGATACACAGATACTCTCCCTCAGCTAATAAGGTACGGACACCTGTTTTTTGTTCAAGTTTATTCAATTTCCGGACAAATGGATATATAAAGATGCATGTTTTGTGGAACCATTACCCCTGACGAAGTCATGTGATGTGACAATACGCGTAGGGTCTGCAGTCCGGAGTCCCATTCCAGAGCCCTGGGTGATATTCTATGCAATAACATTTTTCCTCACTACTGATTCTATGGGAGTAGGGTGTTGTAGCACGTGGTCACTTTTCTGGATGTATATATGAATTTTTTCATTGAGTATTTATTTGTTTATTCATGTATTTGTGTGAGCATGTGTACTTTAGGAGGTATTATTATTAGTGACAGTGTCTGAGGGTTATTTTGTTATATGTTGTACAGGGCCTGGAAGGATCTTGTTGTGTAGGGGCTGCGGTGGGAGCGACAGATATTTTCATGCGCTTTCCCTGTCATAGTTCACCCTTACTGGGTTTTTAGGTGTTTTTAAATGTGTGTCCATTTGGTGTGTAAATTGTTGTATATTTTTTGTTAATAAAGATATTGATTTATTTGGTATATGATTGTGGGTGCGCCATTTTTTGACTTTCTGTGTTGATTTTGAAAAAAACTTTGTAATTCTTCGCCTCACACCGACACAGTGTACACTACATCCTTGGGACATTTCCCCTTTCTGTGGGTGGCAGTACCGATGCTCTGGGAGGGTCATTACACTGGCCCACCGTGATAACATCCCAAGGGACCCCGTAGCAACCCGGCAGGACACTGACCATAGGGGAACAAGATACAACCGGCCTTCTAAACTAAAAGCAGGCATGCCATCACACCTGTGTGCCCAACCGACTCTGGCGTCATGACATAACATCTTAAGGTCTGGCTGTATATTGGCAAACCACCACCAGAGTGGCGTAACACTTCACCACCTAGCAAGTGACTGGCCATTCTTCCGACACAACACCTCGGGGGCTCACCACACTTGTAGTTCTCATTCTAACCATTAGGTCTAAAACTAAGCTGAGATTTCCTGTTCTGTCTGTGGTTAAAAAGAAGAGGCTGTTGTAAAGCTATCTGTGCAGAATTACATTATATAGATGGCCCCAGTATAAGATAGTAGCAGCTCTTCAAAGTCGCAGAATACACTCAGTAATGTTTCACATTCATCTCAAGGGGACTGACTCATGTCACTAAATGCTGGTAAAAACAACTGATGGCAGCCCCCATAACCATTAGCAAAGAGTGAAATAAATAAGTAAAAAATTATAAGAATCAGTAAAAGAATATCTAGGTGATACAGTCTCTTTAAAATAATTACTTCAAAATTATTTTAATGGTGCAGTTTCAGAGTTGGGCTAGAACTTTCTGTAGGGTTAAACAACTAAAGAGGTTTATAGCTCTCTGCTTCAGAGCATTGTATGGCAATTATAGGCAGGGATTAAAAGAAAGCAGCTAAGGGAGGGAGATGTGAGGGGGAAGCACTGAAGCGCCAGTGGGCAGATGAAAATCTAATCCTTCAATAATAATGTCCCTTCCACCTGAATGCTTTGTGTCACAGGTCTCACGCAAAGGGATTACTTCAAACAGGTGCCACCAGCAGTAGATGAGTTAACTCATCATCCCCATTTAGATGTCTTGTAAGTGTTTAATTGTATTTAAAACATGCTATTCCCAAGTTACAGGAACCAAAGCATAAAGGGAAAAAACAGGTTTTAATAGGCTAGTAAAGTGGTTTAGTGGTCTGGATATTGTGCCCATCATATGTGATAGATTTACTCACCTCACTATCCCCTGTCTGGCATCAGTGCAGGAATCAGGTTCTAAATACCTGATAATGTCAACTGAATCTCATGTCATCTAAACAAAAATCAAGTCCCAGAACCAAATCACTGACTCATAAATCATCTCAATGTGATCCAATCAGTAAGGTTCATTAGAATGCAAATGTATTCAAGCCGGTGACA
Organism: Dendropsophus ebraccatus; assembly: GCF_027789765.1. Classification (NCBI taxonomy): domain Eukaryota; kingdom Metazoa; phylum Chordata; class Amphibia; order Anura; family Hylidae; genus Dendropsophus; species Dendropsophus ebraccatus. Next base: position 57,281,829 of record NC_091454.1, on the reverse strand, counting down.
TTCTACATTCTGATCATTACCAGAACTATCCGAAATCATCACTGTCTGAAACACGGGAAGAGAATAATACAGCTAGGCAGGGGCGTAGCTAATGTCTCCTGGGCCCTGGTGCGAGAGGTCAACTTGCTACTGGTAGGTGTGTGTGTGTATATATATATATATATATATATCGCAAGACAGATATTACCAATAACACCAGCATATAGGAACAGAAAATATTATCACCATATATTTTACTGCCATACTGTTACTGACCAAATCCTGTATACTGAGACCAATATTGCCAATAATACCAGTACACAAGGGGGAAATATTAACAACCACACCACAACCATCACCACCATATTGTTACTGACCAAATACAGTATACTAAGACCAATAAAACAAAGTACCAGATAACAAGCAACAAATATTACCACCACATACTGACTAACACCACCACATAATGACTAATACCAGCACATACACCACCACTGCAGCTACTGACTAATAACACCACATACTAACACTACCGCTGCTACTGACTAACACCACCACATACTGACTAACCCCACCGCTGCTACTGAATAAGATCCACTGTACAAAGATCACTTTCACCTAATCCAGTCATATAGAGGTGGAAGCAGCTCCACACAGGTTCTGTACACCATATACATTACAGTGCTGTTATATCAGGTGACTCACAGGGGACATCTTCTCTGATCAGAGTTCTTCCCTTTTCATTTTCTTATTCTTCATCTGCCCTGGGCCATTATAAAAACTTCTCCGAGCCACGAATCCACAGAATCTGCCAGACAGACATATTAGACTCCTCACTCTGGCATAATCCTCATCTCTTTACACACTGCACATCTGTAATGGCCCATTTACACCCTCATTTAGTGGGTAGCCCTGACACTGTGACCCCCCTTATAGTATATATAAATGGCCCCCACTGCATGTTGCCCCACCTTATAGATGGCCCCCTATTCTCCCCCCCCTTATAGATGGCCACCTCTCCCTACCCCTTAACCCCTTAGGGACTAAGCCTATTTGAGTCTTGATGACCAGGCTCATTTTTCAAAATCTGACCTGTCTCACTTTATGCACTTATAGCTCAGTGATGCTTTAACATATGCTAGCAATTCTGAGATAGTTTTTTTGTAACATATGTTACTTTATATAAGTGGCAAAATTTGGTCACTATCTTTTGTGTTTTTTGTGAAAAAGATAAAAATATAATGAAAAATTTGAAAAATTTGCACTTTACAAACTTTGAAATTCTCTGCTTCTAAAAAAGAAAGTTGTATCACATAAATTAGTTACTAGGTCACATTATGAATATGTCCTCTTTATTCTGGCATAATTTCGTAAACATATTTTACTTTTCTTGGGTGTTACGGGGCTTAGAAATGTATCAGCAAATTATAAATTTTTCATGAAATTTCCAAAACTAATTTTTTTAGGGACCAGTTCTTTTTTTAAGTGTGTTTAGAAGGCTTTTATGCTTGACCCCCCCCCCCCATAAATGACCCCATTTTGGAAACTACACACCCTAAGGAATTAATCTAGGGGTATAATGAGCATTTTAACCCTACAGGGGCTGGAGGAAAGTATTCACAATTAGGCCAGAAAAAAATGGAAAATAGAAATTTTCAAATAATATGTTCGTTCAGATTACAGTAACTCATTTTCACAAGCAACAGGAGAGAAAAAGCACCCAAAATTTGTAACGCAGGTCCTCCTGAGTACAATGGTACCCCTTATGGGGGCGTAAACCACTGTATGGGCACACAGTGGGGCTCAGAAGGGAAGGAGTGCCAATTAGCATTTTCAGTGAAGATTTTGCTGTACAAGTTTTCAGCCGCCAGGTGCGTTTGCAGTGTCCCTGTAGTGCCAGCAGAGTGAAACCCCCCATAAGTCAGCCCATTTTGGAACGTTAACCCCTCAAATAATACGCCTTGGGGTGCAGTGAGCATTTTGACCCCACAGGTATTAGAAGAAAGTATTCAAAAGTAGACAGTAAAAATGAAAAACTAGAATTTTTCCAATAATATGTTTGTTTCATTTGAAATTTCTCAACTTCACAAGTAAAGGGAGAGAAAATGCACCCCAAAATCTGTACTGCAGGTTCTCCTGAGTACAACAGTACCACATATGTGAGCATAAACCACTGTATGTGCACACAGCAGGGCTCAGAACGGAAGGAGTGCCAATTAGCATTTGCAGTGCAGATTTTGCTGAACAAGTTTCCGAGCGCCAGGTGCGTTTACAGAGCCCCTGTAGTGTCCGCAGAAGAGAAACCCCCCAAAAGTCACCCCATTTTGGAAAGGGCACCCCTTAAAGAAGTCATCTTAGGGTGCAGTGAGCATTTTGACACCACAGGTATTAGAGGAAAGGATTCAAAATTAGACAGTAAAAATGAAAAACTAGAATTTTTCCAATAATATGTTTGTTTCGTTTGAAATTTCTCAACTTCACAAGGAAAGGGAGAGAAAATGCACCCCAAAATTTGTAAAGCAGGTTCTCCTGAGTACAACGGTACCTCATACAGTATGTGGGCATAAACCACTGTTTGGGCAAGCAGCAGGTCTCAGAAGGAAAGGAGCTTCATTTTGCTGGTGCAAAACCGCAGCTAGTATCGGTTGTTAGAATAGCGCAGTTGCTAAAAACTATTTTTTAAAATGAAATTACAGGTAATCTGGGCTGGTGACGGGCAACCTGAGAGTGTTTACTTACTATCTGGGGTGATGACGGGCAATTTGGGGTGGTACAAGCATTCTGTGGCAATCTGGGGTGTTTATGGGCAATCTGGGGGTGTTTACTGGCTATCTGGGTTGGTTACAGGCAATCTGGGTTGGTTACGGGCAATCTGGGGGTGTTTACTGGCTATCTGGGTTGGTTACAGGCAATCTGGGGGTGTTTACTGGCTATCTGGGGGTGTTTACTGGCTATCTGGGGGTGTTTACTGGCTATCTGGGGTGGTAACGGACAATCTTGGGGTGTTTACCGACTAGGGGTGTTTACTGCCTATATGGGGTGGTAACGGACAATCTGGGGGTGTTTACTGGCTATCTGAGTTAGTGACGGGCAATCTGGGGGGGTCACAGGCAAACTGGGTGGTGATGGTCAATCTGGGGTGGGTATGGTCAATCTGGGGTGGGTATGGGCAATCTGGGGTGGTTAGGGGCAATCTGGGGTGGTTACGGGCAATCTGTAGTGGTTATGGGTATCCTGTGGCAATCTGGGGTGGTTACAGGCAATCTGGGGGTGTTTACTGGCTATCTGGGGTGGTTACGGGTAATCTGAGCGGTTACAGGTAAACTGGAGTAGTTATGAATAATCTGGGGTGGTTACAGGTAATGTGGGGTGGTTACAGGTAATGTGGGGTGGTTACAGGTAATCTGGGGTGGTTACAGGTAATGTAGGGTGGTTACAGGTAATGCGGGGTGGTAACATTGTGTTTGGTGCACTTTTTTTTACTTTTTTACATTAGTGTACATTACTGTACACTAGTGTAACACTTTCATCACTAATACAATACACTGCACTGCTTCTGCAGTACGGTGTATTGTATTATGGGACCATCCTGCTGACAGGCAGTAGCACAGCCACCCCTGTCAGCAGGATGGCCTATCCATGGTAAGCCCGGGGGGCTTCATTAGGCCCCCGGAGTTACCATGGAGACGTCGGGGGGACCGGACGGCGCCGCGGGACCTCCAATCACGAAAGTGGACCTGCGGCGCCGTCCGGTACACACCGGAACCCTTTAGATGCTGCTGTCATGCTTTGACAGCGCCATTAAACGGGTTAAACTGTCCTGAGCGGAGAATCCTCCGCTCCGGGCAGTTACAGGAGGGGGCCAGCGGTCACACTGACCGCTGATCCCCCGCACTGCTGCCCCCGCCGGGTGGTAATTTATTCTGATGCATCCGCCGTTAAAAGGTGCATGCAACGGAATAAAGCCTATTAGTGGCCGCCGTGAAAAGGCAGCACGGTGGTCACTAAGGGGTTGAAGATGGCCCTCTCTTCGCCCCCCTTATAAATGGCCCCCTCTCCCCCCTTAAAGATGGCCCCCACTGCATGTTGCCCACCCCTTATAGATGCCCCCCTCCCCTTATAGATGAACCCCTCTCTCCCCCCATTATAGATGTCCCCCTCTCCCCACCCCTTAAAGTTGGCCCCCTCTTCTCCCCCCCTTATATATGGCCCACTCTCCCCCCTTAAAGATGGCCCCCACAACATGTTGCCCACCCCTTATAAATGGCCCCCTCCCCCTTCCCCTTATAGATGTCCCCCTCTCTCCATTATAGATGGCACCCTCTTCCCTCCTTATAGATGGCACCCTCTTCCCTCCTTATAAATGCCCCCCTCTCCCCCTTCCCCTATAGATGGCCCCCTCTCTCCCCCCATTATAGTTGCCCCCCTCTTCTACCCCCCCCCCCCCTTATAGATGGCTCCCTCTCTCCCCCCATTATAGATGGCCCCCTCTTCTCCACCCCTTATAGATGCCCCCCTCTCTCTCCGCATTATAGATGGCCCCCTCTTCTCCCCCCTTATAGATAATAGTGGTAATTTGGACATATTAAAGTAACAGTGTATAGACAGTTTTGTGGTATTCTTGCTATGAGTGTGGTGGCTGCTTGTGTGGTGTTGCAGCAGCTGCGACTGGTCACTTGCTAGATGGTACTGTGTGACTCCACTGCAAGGGTGGCTGGTCAGTGGAGTATAGCTCAGCCAGATGGTATGTTGTTGTGACGCCATTGCTTACTCAGCACACAGGTATAAAGGCACACCTGCTTTTAGTTTTTGTTGCTGGCTATACCCTTTCCCCAATGGTCGCTGACCTGCTGGGTTGTGATAGGTCCCTTAGGCGCTTATCATGGTTGTCCGGAGTGGAGTTATGTCCCACTTATTACCCTTATTACCCTTTTTACTGTTGATGAACATAACCATTTTAAGGCTCCATGTAAAATCATGCAAGTTAGTGGTTATCCTAAGATAAAAAGTAATTCACATCCATAAGACAACTAGCTGATCGGTAGGAGTTTGACTGCTGGGACCCCCACTGATCCTGAGAACATAGATCAGTTGTCTTCCAAATGAATGGAGAAGCAGCATGCATGTACAGTGAATGTTCCACTCATTCTCTATTGGGCTTCCAAATATTGCCAAGCTCAGTACATGGCAATGTTTGAAAACCCTATGGAGAATGAATGGATCTCTGGCTGTTTAGACCAATCTCCCTATTAACCTCTTAAGGACCCATGACGTACCGGCACGTCATGGATCACTGTCACTTAAGGACCCATGACGTACCGGTACGCGGGTCCTTTAAGAGGGCGCCGCGGACCGGCCGCATGCGATCGGGAGAGATGGCCTGCAGAAATACACTGCAGGCCATCTCTCCCTGTCGGCATGGGGGGTTGTTAACTCCCCCCATGCCGACGATCGACGCTATTGGCTTATCAGTTCAGATCAGCCAATAGCGGCGATCGGAACCTTTCCGGGTCATCGGTGACCCGATGACCCGGAAAAAATGGCGGTCGGTGCTGTCCGAGGACGGCACCGACCGCCATTACTGTAAAAAGTAATGGTGGCCAGGTGCCACCGGCCCGATCGCCGTGAACGGCCGGCCGCTACCGGCCGGCCGTTCACGGCGATGAAAGTCCCCAAAAGTTATAAATACCTGCTCCGGACCCCTCAGCTAGGTAGCTGAGGGGTCCAGAGCAGGTATTCGTACATTACTCACCTGTCCCGGGGTCCTGATCGGCGTCTTCCGGGTTTGCGGCGTCCTCGTGGTCTCGTTCGGGTCTTCGGCTTCTTCCGTGACGTCACGTTCGGCTATTTTCGGCTCCAGCGTCGGGTTTTCAGGATTTTCCGCTCTGCTGCCCTCTAGCGGCTGATATGTGTAATACACTTATCAGCAACTACAGGGATGTTCAGTATGTAATAAAGGTTTTTTTTTTTTTTTTTTTTCTATTTTCCGCACCCTATCGCCGCTGAGTGTTGATCAGCATCGCACGAAAGTGCGCTGCTAATCAGCAACTCCTCCTTTTTGGCGTAGGGTGTTTTTTTTCTCTATTCTACTGCCACGGTCTGCTGATAACTGCCGCACATAAGTGCGGCATTTATCAGCAGCACCATTTTTGGCGTAGTTTTTTTTTTTTTTATACTTACTGTAAAAAAACACGTAAAAAACACTACATTACACCACACTACACTACATTGAATAAAGTTTGACACTACACCACTACATACCCCATATACTAGTCCCCGTATAAAGATGGCCCCCAGGGTGTTTTCGGTATCGGACGCATACGTTATTGCCTCCGACACCGAAACAGCCAGTGAGGATAAATGGGGGGATCCTTCGTTCCTCCATTCATCCTCATCCTCCAGTGACGTGTCTGGGGGATAGCGTAGTGTATGCTGCCTCCCAGACACGTCTTTTCCGCCAGTACCGTCCCAATAAGAGATCACGGTATGGCATGAAATTCTACTAACTCTGTGAGCGTACCTCAGGGTACTCTTACAGATTTAGGATATGTGCACACTGCGCAATGGCGAAGATAAACCTTTATGCATTCCGCAGCTGGCATCCACCGGCGGACTGATGCAGGCGCATGTCTCTACCCGTGTCATAGACTCCATGTTATGCACAGACGGATTCCATCGTCCGTCCAAAGAATGAACACGTTGGACAGAGAGCGGAATCCGCCCGTGCATAGAATGGAGTCTATGACACGGACGGAGACGCGCGCCCGCATCAGTCAGCCGGCGGGTGCCAACTGCGGAATGCACGAAGGGTTATCCTTCGCCATTCCGCAGTGTGCACGTACCCTTAGAGTGTATGAAGGAAGGGACACCCGAATGCAGCCCCCAGATGCCCCCTCCCCCCCCATCCTCTGAGTTAGCGGGGAGATCGTTCGGGAACTGATCTTCCCACTGCTGGATAAAGGTCACCACCTGTACGGGGATAACTTTTATACCAGCACCCCCTCTTCCAGTCCCTCGCTGCCTGAGCTACTGTAGCTTGCGGCACGATCCGAACATATCAGAAGTAGTAATAGCGCCCTAATATTTAGCAGCCATGGAGCGGACCCAGCGCTTCTGGATATGAAGGACCCCGTATCGCACCAGGTCAACATTTTGCAGTTGACGTCCCCCACACTGGAGAACGGGAGACCCCAGAAGAAGTACAGAGTGTGGCGTAACAGGGGGATCAGGAAGGACACCATTTTCCAGTGTGACACCTGTCCTGATCACCCCGGTCTCTGCATACTGGATCGCTCCAAGGCGCACCACACGTCACTGGGGTTCTACATTATCTAAATTCTGTCCCTTATTCCTATTTCAGGGGTCACGTTGATCCGGGGATTATTCTGATCGCCATTATGGAGTCGGGAAGGAATTTTTCCCCTGTGATGAGGCTATTGTCGTCTGCCTCACGAGGGGTTTTTGCCTTCCTCTGGAACAACACAGATTTAATTTGATGGACACCTGTCATTTCCAACCTTATAAACTAATAATTGCCCTAATACCCCCAAATAAATTAGAATTGTCCCTTTTCCCCTGCTAAGTAGGTATGGCCACCATTCCCATTAGAGGATGCCATGATGCAATTACAAAGCCTCTGTGCGGCCAGGACAGTAGAAACCCCCCACAAGTGACCCCATTCTGGAAACTACACCCCATAAGGAATCTAACAAGGGGGGCAGCGGGTATATGGCCCCCTGGTGACGGCCACATTTGGGACGTGAAAATGAAAAAAATGGTATTTTTTATTTTCACGGCACATGTTCTACACATGTGCCCGTCACCAGTGGGGTCCATATGCTCACTGCACCCCTCGTTAGATTCCTTATGGGGTGTAATTTCCAGAATGGGGTCACTTGTCAGGGGTTTCTACTGTCCTGGCAGCACAGGAGCTTTGTAATTGCGACGTGGCCTCCATCCTCCATTCCAGCCTCTAAATGGCGCTCTGTCCCTTTGGTGGCTTGCCCTGTGCTCATATGGCACATTATGTCCACATGTGGGGTATTTTCGTACTCAGGGGAAATTACCCTACACGTTTTGTGTTCATTTTCTTTTTTAACCCCTTGTGGAAATGGAAAAAAATCAAGGCTAGACCAACATTTAGTGTAATTTTTTTAAAATTTTTACTCTAAATCATTAATCTTGTCATGATTTTTTCATTTTCACAAGGGGCTAAAAGGTGAAAAAAAAACACTAAATGTGTAGCGCAATTTCTCCTGAGTACGGAAATACCCCACATGTGGACATAAAGCGCCATGCGGGTGCAGGGTAAGCCTCCAAAGGGAAGGAGCGCCATTTGGTTTTTTGAGGCTGGATTTGGCTGGATTGGATTTCGAGGGGCCATGTTGCATTTAAAAGGCCATTGTGTTGCCAAGACAGTTTAAACCCCCCACAAGTGACCCCATTATGGAAACTACACCCCTCAAGGAATGTAACATGGGGTGTAGTGAGCATATGGACCCCACTGGTGACGGGCACAAATGTGGAACAATGTGGCGTGAAAATGAAATATTAAATTTTTTACACTATAATGTTGGTCTAGCCTTGAATTTATCATTTTCACAAGGGGTTAAAAGAGAAAAAAAAACACAAAATGTGTAGAGCAATTTCCCCCGAGTCCGTAAATACCCCACATGTGGACATAAAGCGCCATGTGGGCGCAGGACAAGCCTCCGAAGGGAAGGAGCGCCATTTGGATTTTGGAGGTTGGATTTGTCTAGAATGGATTATGAACGCCATGTCGCATTTACAGAGCCCTTGTGCTGCCAAGACAGTGAAAACCCCCCACAAGTGACCCCATTCTAGAAATTAAACCCCTCAAGGAATCTAACAAGGGGTGTAGTGAGCAAATGGACCCCTTGATGACGGCACATTTGTGCCGTGAAAGTGAAAAAATGAAATTTTTCTCTTTCACGTCACATTGTTCCACATTTGTGCCCGTCACCAGTGGGGTCCATATGCTTACTGCCCCCCTTGTTAGATTCCTTGAGGGGTGTAGTTTCCAGAATGGGGTCACTTGTGGGGGGTTTCCAGTGTTTTGGCAGCACGAGGGCTCTGTAAATGCGATGTGGCCCTTGAAATCCATTCCAGTGAAATCCAGCTTCCAAACGCTCCTTCCCTTTGGAGGCTCGTCCTGCGCCCGCTTGGCACTTTATGTCCACATGTGGGGTATTTCTGTACTCGGGAGAAACTGCGCTACACTTTTTGTGTCTTTTTTTTCCTTTTATCCCTTTGTGAAAATGAAAAATTAAAGGCTAGAACAACGTTTTAGTGTAAAAAATACTTTTGTCTTTTTTCACGCCACATTGTTCGGAAAATCTGTGAAGCACCTGTGGGGTCCAAATGCTCACCGCACCCCTTGTTACATTCCTTGAGGGGTTTAGTTTTCTAAATGGTGTCCCTTTAGGGGTGTTTTTTAGGTTTTGGCACCCCAGAGCCTCTGCCAACCTGAAGTGGTACAGTCAGAAATTACCAAATATAATGGAGCCATTGAAATTCACTAGGCGCTCCTTTGTATCTGAGGCTTGTGGTTGTGTCAAATAGCGCAATAGGGCCACATATGGGGTATTTCTATAAACTGCAGAAACGGGGCAATAATTATTGTGGTGCATTTCTCTGGTAATAGGGTCATAATTATGAAAAATATTGGATTACAATAAAATCTCTGCACAGAAAATAAAAATTTTCAAATTTCTTACACACTTAGCTTTTATTTCTGTGACTCCCGTAAAGGGTTAAAAAACTTTCTGGATATGCTTTTTCAGAGTTTGGGGGGTGTAGTTTCTGAAATGGGGTGCTTCGTGGGGCTTTCTAACACACAGTCCCCTCAAATACACTTTAAACCTGAACAGGTCCCTAAAAATATCTGATTTTGAAATTTTACCAAAAATTTGGAAATTTGCTGCTAATGTTTTACGCTTTCTATTGTTTAAATAAAATGAAAGATAGTTTAATAAATGCCGCAAACATAAAGTAGACATGTTGCTAATGCTATTTAATATATAATTTATGTGATATAACCATTTTCTGTATAAGCAGAAAAGTTTTAAAGTTGGAAAAATGCATTTTTTCACAATTTTTCACGCTATTTTGGTTTTTTTCATAAAGATTTGTTATAAGTATCGACTCCAATTTACTAGAAATGTGAAGTACAATATGTCACGAGAAAACAATCTCAGAATCAGCCGGATAGGTAAAAGCATCCCGAAGTTATTAATGAATAAAGTGACACTGGTCATATTCATAAAATTTACTCCGGTCCTTAAGGCCATTTCAGGCCCGGTCCTTAAGGGGTTAAACATCAATATTAAAAATATTGGCAAAAAAGACAGCCAGCAGGTTTGTAAAAGTAAAATGGAGAATGATCCATTTGGACCAAACAGGATTTATTCTTGGGAGGAGTCTGATGGCAAATATTAACCCTTAGGGACCAGGGCCGCCCACAGGTGTTCAGAGCTGAACCGCCGCGGTCCCGGGTGCCGCATGTAGCCTGGGACCGCGGCTATTAGCGGGCACGGTCCGATCACCGTGCCCGCTAATAAGGTAATCGGATGCAGCTGATTACCTGATGCAGCCGTTCCCCCCTGATGTAGCCCCCCCCCCCCCCCCCCCCGGGAAGTTGTTCCAAAGGAGCGATCCCCGTGTCTTCACCCGGTCGGGGTCTGCACCGTAATGGCGCTGATCCCGGCTTGGCATTCGGTTGCTTCCGGCTGTCGAGTACCTATCTCATCGATCTATGCTGTATTAGTATGCAGCACAGATCGTAATGAGAGATCAGTGTACTTATACTAGAAGTCCCCCATGAGGGCTTCTAGTATGAGTGTAAAAGTAAAAACAAAGTGCCATTAACAATAAAAAGCCCCCTCCCCTAATAAAAGTTTGAGTCACCCCCCCTTTTCCCATGTTATAAATAAAAATAAATAAATAATCAAACAAACATGTTTGCTATCGCCGCGAGTGTAATCGTCTGAACTATTAATTCCATTCTTGATCTCGCACGGTAAATGGCGCAAGCGCAAAAAAATCCCCATAGTGCAAAGTTGCGCATTTTTGGTTGCATCAAATCCAGAAAAATTGTAATAAGTGATCAAAAAGTTCCATATGCGCAATAAAGGTACCAATAGAAAGAACAGATCACCTAAAACAGCCCCATAGACCAAAGGATAAAAGCGCTATAAGCCTGGTAATGGAACGATTTTAAGGAACATATATTTGTTAACAATGGTTTGAATTTTTTTACAAGCCATCAAATAATATAAAAGTTATACATGTTACATATCGTTGTAATCGTACTTGAGGAACATATATAACATATATAACATGTCAGTTTTACTCCAGGGTGAATGGGGTAAAAAAAAAAAAAAACTCCAATTAAAAGAAATGCTTTTTTTTTTTTTTTTTTTTCTTCCTATTTCACCACACATTGAATTTTTTTCTGGTTTCGCAGTGTACTTCATGAAAAAATTCAGCCTGTCATTGCAAAGTACAATTAGTGGCGCATGTGGGCACATGTGGGTTCATGTGGGTTTCTAGGTGAAAAAATGCAAGTGCTATGGCCTTTTAAGCACAAGGAGGAGAAAATGCAAAAATTTAAATTGGCCCAGTCCTCTAAGAGTTAAAAGGCTGGTTATTATTTTGCAGTTTGATGCAAAATAGGGGATTTATACAGTATTTATATCATTTATAGGGCTGAAAGAAAAAACATGCTCTAACCTCCCCGGGTCCCCGACCACATTCTGGTTAGAAAGGGGGCCCCGATTATGACGTGTCAGGACCGCTCAGCCAATCAGTGTCCATAATGGGGTCCCACCTCAGCCAAAATTTCAAAAATCTTTGATCAAAAAGGGTATTGAGGACACAGTATTAATTGTGGATCTGCAACTATGGATGCATATCTGTAACCATGTGCATTTGCAAGGACATTGATTTGAATGGGCAATCCGATTTTTTTTGCGGCATATATCACTGCCTTAACAAGCATAGGTAACAAATACGGATGTGTCTATGGGGCCATAGAAATCATTGGGTCTACAATCTGTCTGCAATCGCGGACATAATATGAAGGTGCGTGAAAGGCGCCTTATTTTAATCAAAACTCCTCAGGAGAAATCTGGTTTGTACTCCAGCCAAGACAACACGTCGAAACTGACTTTGAAAATTACTTACAAATACACAAGCAGTGATAAATTCACCCCCCTATGTTTTTGCTGTTTGGAACCAAGAGCTGAATACAGCATATTCACTGTACCTACAGCCTATTTACAGGTTACCAAGGAAATGGAACATAAAAGAGAGACCCAGAGGTGAAAGATTCGGTGAATAGTTCAAATGTCACAATGTGCTGTAGGGTAAAGCATCAGATGTCTGGAAATATATTTTGTTTATGGACACTTGGCAAGAAAATCAATATGGGTGTACATTGTATACATTGTTTTTTTCCCGATTAACAAACATCTCAACTGTGAGTGCATTGCTAGTTAGTAATCTAGCCGTCTCTTACTACCAGTGTTTTCCTAGTATTTCCTGTATAATTAAAAATGCCCCCTACCTTACCACCTCTGTAGGTGGTAAAGAGCAGGTTTCTCCTGGGAGATTTCATATCATCTAACATTAGAAGGTTTGCTACTTAATTTATTTATTTTTTTATTTTTTTGAGAAATAAATGTCATGGCAAATTCTTAGCTACTTTGAAATGGCATTTGTGTATCTGCTTCTATGCATATAATGTAGGCACGCACAAACTATAATGACATGTTTAAGAATGCAGACTGACATTGTTCTGTCTCTCTGAGGATCATTGTAAGTAATATAATTATTTCATGACTTCTGCTAGAAGCTGTAGAACATTCTTACAACAGATACATACTACTGTAGGGGTTTGGGTGCTGAGCCCCCCACCGATTGCTAAAACGAAATTGCAGAAGTGCTCGGGAGCATGCTGTGCACATTTGTTTGTTTCTGCTCTGGTCTCCTCAGAAAGCTGAGCATGCAGTGCATGGATTCATAAAAAGTCCTTTGTCTTTCAATAAATCTATATACCACTGGCTTCAGTCTCCAAGGAGATCCAAGCAGACACAAATAGCGTCGCAGCTTAGCGCTTCTGCTCCTTCGTTTTAGAGATTGGTGGGGGTCTTGCCACTTAAGCCGATGTAAACTTTTGGCATGCCGCAATGACATCAAAAGTTTATAAAAACATATACCTTACACTGAGTTTTGTATAAAAATTTTGTATAAATATATGCGGTCATATGTGTAAAGGTCATGAGTGAACCTGTGTTATGTTGTACCCATCCATAGCAAGCATAATAGAGAAGCCAGCAACTCCAGACCAAAGGTGAACTGACAGTGAAGGGCATATAATGACAAACTGGGTGCTGGGAAGCTAGTGGTGCGGTCTTTTTTTGAACCACCGCCTGGTTTCTGCACATGGCGCCGGTCTATTCCCGAACTCCGGCCTGCTCCGAAGCACTCGGGGAAGGCCCGCCGGACCCCAGTGTGGTGATATTCCCTCCTCTCTGTGACACGGCTCTATTAATTCTAATAGAGCCATGTCACAGAGGGGAGGGGGTATCGTCACGCTGGGGGCCGACGGGCCTGCCCCGAGTGCTCCGGAGCAGGCCGGTGTTCGGGAATAGACCGGCGCCATGTGCAGAAACCAGGCGGCGGTACAAAAGAATCAGTGTGGCACCAGTAACCCCACGCTGGCGCTGGTCTGTTAATGAAAAAAAAACAAAGCGATGTACCTGGTGGTACATTCGCCTCAAAGAACGGGCCTTGTTATCAGCTACAGTTTGTGACCTAGAGCTGTAATCTAGAAGGGGTGCAAAGACTGGTATCATGGATTATCTTTTTTCCCAATGTTTTATATCTAGAAACAAAATCTAAATATCACTAAAACCTGTAAGAAAATGAACCATTTCTAACATCTTTTTTTTTGCAAGCATCTCTGAGATGTTGTGATACAAGATCACCATAGGGAATAATCTAAGTCGATTGCAATGTACACAGAACTTTTAGTCGTCTTGGAGCCTGAGTCTTAGGTATGTATGGAAAATTCACATTTACATCATTCATTTAAATAATTAACATCATATAAAAGCAGTGCTGCCATCTTCTAGGAATATGTGGGAGTGAGATTATGTTCTCAGGAAGCACATTATACAGTATACCACCCCACAGGTAAGATGTGAGAGGATTCTGAATTACTCTGTAATGTAAGATTGTTAAGGTACTGTACTTTCCTGTAGAAAAGGGTAACTGCACCTTGTTAGTCCACAGTAAAACTATAAGAAAAAAGAGGCATGTAGGGAGGATGAAATAGGGTGTCAAAGAACTGTGCAACAGCCTCACTGACTGGTGCATTCCATACAAAAAAAGCTTTGTTTAAAACAATACAGTGAAGTGTATTGTAATGCAGTGTCGGAATGGATTACCTTTGGCCCATCAGGAAATTTTATTCTAGGGGCCCACCCTACATATACCAGATATAACCAACGCCAAACCTTTCACTATAGCGACTTTGCACAGAGCTGTGTATGTGACCAGCGATGCTAGCTTACTGCTAGTAACTTGTCAGTCACTCTATGCAAACAGCATAAAGTGCCACTTATGTTTCTTGAAAGGAGAAGTCCCATAAAACTAACAAATATCAGGCAGGCAGGGGGTGCAGGAACATAATAAAGAAAGTATACTTACCCATCCCCATGCTCGCATAGTGTTTCCGTAACAATATCTGAAAGGCGCCGGCCTCCTGCAGCTCCTCCACCAGCAATGTCACATACTCAGCCGATGGATCACCTGCACAGCCAATCAGTGAATGGGACGTAACACCGCTGCAGTCACTGACTGGCTGAGCGGGCAATCCATCTGTTGCTCACAGACATTGCAGCTGGAGGAGCCAGGGCTGAGACATAAACCGAACCCAAGCAAAAATTACTTCTAGCGACTGTGAGAGAGACCCGTGGGGCATAGAGACTGGTAAGTATACTTTCTTTATTATCTTCTTGCAGCCCCCGCCTGCCTGTCATTTGTTAGTTTCACAAGACTTCTCCTTTAGGGAATCTGTCAGCTGTAATTCATGTTCCAAACTGCTGACACTGTTAGATGCTGTTAGAAGACACATAGTACCTTAAATATATTTGTCTGTGCTTCCATTGCATAGAAAATGCTTTCATTCTCTGGTACAAAGAGTCAAAAGGTTTCTCCCTGCTTAAGTGATACTTGGAAGCGGAGCCCCCAGCAAGTTTAGGGATGGGAAGGGGGTTACAAATAAGTGAACATAATGGGGGAGATTTATGAAAGGGTGTAAATATACACCTGGTGTAAACTGCCCACAGCAACCAATCACAGCTCCTCTTTAATTTTACCAGAGCTGAAAGCTGAGCTGTGATTGGTAGCTGTGGGCAGTTCACAGCAAGTGTATATATACACCCTTTCATAAATCTCCCCCAATGTGTACATACATATTACATACAAATATACACAGATATAAAGAAATGCACATTACATATATGCGTAGATAATACACACGAGCACCATATACACACATACTCACATATATACTTCATGTTCACATATATACTTCTGGTACAGGAAATCACCAGGTACAGCTCACATGCTGTCAGATCTGCTGCTCCAAGACCACACTGCAGGCTGCAGCGGCACACCCTCTCCTCCTTCCATGTCCCAACTCCCAGAAGCAGCATATAGAGCAGATGGAGGCAGCCTGAAACAATACCTTAATATGGCTTATATTTAAAAGTCTTTCAGTACTTATCAGCTGATGTATGTCCTGCAGGAAGTGGTGTATTCTTTCCAGTGCTCTATGCTGCCATTGTCCACGACGGGAACTGTCCAGAGCAGTAGCAAATCCCCACAGAAAACCTTTCCTGCTTTAGACAGTTCTTGTCATGGACAGTCACTTCCTGCAGGACATACAAGAGCTGATAAGTACTGGAAGACTGGAGATTTTTAAATTGAAGTGAAATACAAATCTTTAAAACTTTCTGACACTTCCTATTTTTTTTATATATTTTTTCTTGCACTTTTCCTGCCATTTTCCCATTTTAGAGTAAAATACTATTGGTGTTAGTACTGGATAGTAGCAGTAAGACAGATACACACAGACAGTGAGCCCTGGCTGTTCCCGACCACTGTCCCTGCCTACTTGCCACAGACCGCCCTAGGCGGCTGCGGACAACCACAAAGGCAGTTCCTGCTCTGTAACAAGTGAAAATACTAAACAAGGACAGACAAACACACACAATAATTCGGGGTCAACAGTCCGGGTCGGCAATGGCGGGCAGCAAAGGTACAAAATCGTCAGGCAAAGGAAGGGTCAAAAGTCAAACAGAAAAGTCAAGGCAGGTGGCAGATAGAGAAGTCAAAGAACGAGCAAAAAGATCCGAAGAACTACAAGTCACAGCAAGAATACGCTTAGCCTAGCAGAAACATTAATAGTCAGCACTGTCTGCTGGGCTTACACACTATTTATGGAGGATCAGGGCTGATTGCACCTGCCCCTGATCCTCCACACAGCTCACCTGCACAGCAGCAGGTTAACCCTCAAACTGCCAAGGTATAGGGCGGGGCTGAACAAACCTAAAATAAGACTGTGTTCAGACAGGGTTCTGGAATTGCACCGAACTCCTCGCTCTCTAAGCCGCACAGCCCAAACCGAGGAGCACTATTGCACAGTTCTGACAATTGGTGTTTTATTCCCTTTTTTTGTTTGTTTGTTTGTTTTTTTCCCAGTTCAAATCATGTCATTCTTTAACATTTGATTCCAAGTTTTCTGTTGAAGAACTGGGTAAAAACACAACTTTCCGTATAGACATGACACTATTCCCACCTATAGAAGTCTGTAGCAAAACACAAAACTCATAGTCTGCTATGATTTTACAAGAAAAAAAAAAAAAGCAGAAAAATGTCCTATGGGTATTGTGTTTCGCTTTTTCCGCTAACATCCGGTCACAATGTTTTTGACCCCAAAAAATGCTATATGACATATTTCTGAAAAACGCCAAGTCTGAGTCCAGCCATATGGTACATGAGAACATAACCCTCGCCTAAAGTTATTCACAGGATAAGGAATCACCAGACCTATAGGGAATTAAAGGATCACCGTTGCTACTGTTTATTTAAGGGTGACACATTCCCCACATTCTCATGACCACTAGGACCCCCACCAATCAGCTTGATATCCCCTATCCTGCGGATTGTGGGGGGGGGGGGGTAACTACCTAGGCCACAAACTAATTCCCATATAAACTTGACAGTATTCCCCCCTTTAGAAATCTGTGGCAAAACAAAAAACAAATAGCCTGCTCCGATTTCACAAAAAAAAAAAAAAAAAAGTCCTATGGGTATTTTGCTTTTCCGCATTGACTATCATCTACAATCTGGTCACACCATTTTTTAAGCCCCCAAAAAATGCCATATGACATATTTCCAAAAAACATCAGTCCAGCCACATAGTACATGAAAACATCTCCACATTTCGTGACCACTAGGACCCCTACCAATCAGCTTGATATCCCCTATACTGTGGATTTTGGGGGGGTGGGCAGCTATAAGCAAGAGCCACTGGGTAGTGTATATATGTATGTATATGTATGGTGGTGTCCATGTTGCTATGATATGCTATGGTTAGTGTGACCCTGTCACTTAAAAAAAACTTTTGACAAACCTTGCAGATGTGGGTAGAAACCTTGCGATGCATGTATTTTCTTTAAGATTTGAGTGTCCCTTTAATCCAGGGATACGCACATACATTCAGGAGTTCTTCTATCCACTGCTCCATCCTACTTGCACTCATTGTGCAGGTGATGGATCTGTGTAGCAGGCAGATGTCCCGCTTTATGTCTCTACAATATGTGATGGATCCCCAACTCCCAAGCATAACAAGTAAAACCAAAGAACGCAAAATAAAGACACAACACATTGTAATCAGGTGTCAAAGGGTCAAGAATTTTATTTAAAATTACATGACACCGAAAATGACAGAATCCCAACTCACGAAGAGTCACCCTCCAGCACTCAGGCGAGGAAAAAACCCCTGTGGGGGAAACCTAGAGGGAGCCATGGCTGGAGAGTTGCCCCTCCCCTGGGCTTAGAGGGTAATACCATACTATAAGTATAATAAACTGCATGTGAGAGGAATCTGGCTGCAACATCTGTCACCTTATTGATGGCTAGGCGGATGTATCTTTTCTTCCTCACAGATCCAGGTCACTTCTTGAGAAGGTGGAGACTTGATGAAGGGGAAGTCTAAAGCAGACCACCCCTTTTCCCCTGCTAGAACCTCTAAATTACATCAAGGGTAGGGGGCAGTAAAATGGTCAAGCTCAAGGTCCTCTGGTGCATCCAAGATGGCACTGATCAGGGCGCGGTGCAGTGCTTTATGGAACTTTCTTTATGACATAAGCGCTTGTCATCATAGTGCACAGTTGCCATGGTTACTGCAGGTAAACCCATCTGAAGCATTAACCCATTAATGACTGGTGATGTGCTTTACTGAAGAGGTCACTAAACACACTTGTGACCCAGCAAACAGCTTGATAATATGGTTTGATGTGGCCCATAGCAACCAATCACAGCTCAGCTTTCATTTCTCATATTACTCTGGTAAAATAAAAGCTGAACTGTGATAGGTTGCCATACACAACTTAGACAGTGTAACTTGCCCATAGCAACCAATCAAAGCTCCGCTTTCATTTTCTAAGAGCTTGTTAAGATATGAAAGATAAGCTGTCATTGGTTGTTATGGGCAAATCAGTCTCTAGCAGATAGATAAAGCTGCTCCATTGCTGTAAAGCTTATGATGATGATGATGATGATGATGACTGAAAACACATGACATCAGGCTTCCCCATAATGCTTTGCAGTCAGCCCTTCCTCCATATCTCCCAACTTTTTGGAGGGATACTTGTGGTTCACAGACTTTTCTATACACTACAATTCCCAGCATTTCCTGTCACTCAGTTTAGAATCCCCTGGTATACAGTTATATACGGATTTGATAACATGAAGGAAACTGCTGACAATCTTATATATGTGGAAAGGGCTGCCAAAGAGTATTATACATAAAACTGTTGAAATGAATAGAGAAGGAGGGGATCCCTACCTGGAAAGAAAAGCAGTATGAGTGGCATGTAAAACTACATTTCTCAGGCTTTAATAGAATTAAAGGGGTACTCAAGCAAAAAAAAAAAAAAAAAAAATATATATATATATATATATATATATATATATATATATAATAATAATTTGGTGCCTTCCAGTACTTATCAGCTACTGTATGTCCTGCAGGAAGTGGTGTATTCATTCCATTGTGAAACAGTGATCTCTGCTTCGACCTCTGTCCATGTCAGGAAATGTCAGAGTGAGTTCAAGACATAGACAGAGATGGCAGCACTGTTTCAGACTGGAAAGAATGCACCACTTCCTGCAGGACATACAGCAGCTGACAAGTACTGGATAGCTTGAGGGTTTTTAATATAAGTAAATTACAAATCTATATAACTTTCTGTCACCAGTGGATTTGAAATATTTTTTTTTTTTGCTGGAGTACCTGTTTAAGCTTTAACCCCTTGCTGCAAAATGATGTTCCAGGAACGTCATGTAATGCAGGTAGTTCCTGCAACATGACGTTCCTGGAATGTCATGTTGTCCCTGAATGTCTGATCGTTTGAATGAGCTGTCAGTGTACTGACAGCTCATTCACTCTATAATACATTATAGCACAGATCATGTGCTGTAATGTATCATAGAAGTACATGTAAAAGTAAGTTAAAAAGCACACACACACCAATACTTATTACCAATAATTATTTAATTAAACACATATGAATAAATAAATAAACATGCGCATTCCCTATCCCCATTTATAAATGATACCCTATATATAAAATGACCTTGTCTATTAACCTGTTACATTAATTATCCCGCCCGATTAACGCCGTAAAAAAAATATAAAAAAAGAACCAAAATCACATTCTTTTGTTAATCCCGCCCCCTAAAAATACAGAAAAAAGCAATCAAAACGTCACATGTACCTAAAAGGTGTACTGCTTAAAATGTCAGCTTATGCCGCAAAAAAAAGGCCCTCACATAACTCCATTGGCAAAAAAATAAAAATATTACTGCTCTTACTGTATGCAAGACACAAACAGTATTTACAGTATAAATGCCATAAACTATAACTTTGAGGGGTGCAGTTTTTACAGTGGAGAGATTTATGGACGTAACTAACATTCAGGTCCAACAATTCCACTTCAGAACTGAACTGGTCCCTAATAAAATCAGAATTTGAAATGTTCCTGAAAATTAGAAAAATCACTACAAAATTTCAAAGCCCTCTTACATCCTAAAAAGTAAAAGGAAGTTCACCAAATGATATTACCATAAAGCAGACATGTTGTAGATGTTGCAGTAATAATTAGTTCTCGTGGCATGACTATCCTTACTAGCAAAAGAGAATTTTGAATATAAAGAAAGTTCAATGTTTAAAATTTTTGCGCAAATGTTGTTTTGTATACAAAAAAACTACTGAAAGTATCAACCAAAGTATACCACAAACATAAAGAGGAATATGTCACGAAAAAACAATCTCAGAATAACCATGATAGTTAAAAGCATTGCAGAGTTATCACTACATAAAGAGAGACAGGTCAGATTTGAAGAATAGGCCCCAGGCATTAAGGCCAAAACAGGCTGCGGAGGCAAGGGGTTAAAGGAGTTCTCTACAAATAAAAAAAGTAAATAGCAGCAAATGTTATAACATATATATTGGGGAAAAAAACACTTTGTAACTACTACACACCAAAATATGCGTTTTTATGTTTAGTTTTTTTGTAAATTAGTTTTGGCGTTTTATCCCCTGTGTGTTTTTTATTCAGTCATGTGTTTCTTATGTGTGTTGATCATTTGGGCTTAAAAGACTGTCTATTGTGCTCTAAAGACTACCATATGTACACCAAGCAATTTAAATGTTGCTATTCATTACTGCAGAATCTGTTCAGTTTGGCAACATGGCAGAAAGGAGATATGGATGCCATGGGGCTAGTACAGAGACCCCTATGTTGACTGATAATTGATTATAATGATACCATGTGAATGTTCTGTGGGAAAGTCCCGGTGCTCAGGTCAAGCATGGGCTGTGTACCTGAGGTGTTGATGCAACCCTGAAGTGGGATCATCAGAGAGAAGAAACTGTATTCCAATGTTCTCCGTGCTGTGGAATACTAGTGTAGTGTCCAGCTACCAAACATCAATAGTTATCATGTGACATCATGTGGCAAAGAGTAGCTGGGATCAAAGAGGAACAGCTATACCACTCTGTCACAAGCAGGGGCGGTCTTGGCATTTCTGGGGCCCCAAGCGAAGTTATGTCTGGGCCCCCCCCTCGACACACGTTCCAAAACAATAGACCGCTGTGTGTTGCCCCCAGTAGTATATACCCCTTGTGCGCTACCGCCAGTAATATATACTCCTTGTGTGCTGCCCCCAATAGTATATACCCCCTGTGTCCTGCCCCCGGTAGTATATACCCCTTGTTTGCTTCCCTCAGTAGTATATAGACCCCTGTGTGTTCCCCCAGTTATATATAGCCCCCGTGTGCTCCCTTAGAAGTATATAGACCTCCTGTGTGCTTCCCCAGTTGTATATAGACCCCCTGTGTGCTCCCCCACTAGTATATAGGCCCCCTGTGTGCTCCCTCAGTGGTATTTAGCCCCCCTGTATGCTCCCCCACTTGGATATAGACCTCCTGTGTGCTCCCCCACTTGAATATAGACCCCTGTGTGCTCCTCCAGTAGTATTTAAACCTCCTGTGTGGTTTCCCCAGTAGTATATAGACCCCCTGTGTGCCCCACCAGTATTATATAGACCCCTTGTGTGCTGCCCCAGTAGTATACAGACCCCTGTGTGCTCCCCAGTTATATATAGACCACCTGTGTGCCTCACAAATAGTATATAGACCCCCTGTATGTTCCCCCAGTAGTATATTGACCCCCTGTGTTCCCCGCCAGTATTATATAGACCCCTTGTGTGCTGCCCCAGTAGTATACAGACCCCTGTGTGCTCCCCAGTTATATATAGACCACCTGTGTGCCTCACAAGTAGTATATAGACCCCCTGTATGTTCCCCCAGTAGTATATAGCCCCCCTGCGTGCTCCCCCACTTGGATATAGACCTCCTGTGTGCTCTCCAAGTTGTATATAGACCCCATTCTGCTGCCCCAAGTAGTATATAGACCCCCTGTGTGCTGCCCCCAGTAGTATATAGACCCCTCTGTGAAGCCCCAGTAGTCTATAGCCCCCCTGTGTGCTTCCCCTGTTATATAGCCCCCCTGTGTGCTCCCCCCATTTAGATAGACCCCCGATGTGCTCTCCCCCAGTTAAACAGACCCTTGTGTGCTCCCCCTCCCATATAGTATATAACACAATAAAACAAACACTTATACTCACCTGGGTCCGGGCGTCTCCTCTTCTCTTCACTCTTGTGGCCGCAGGAAGGGTTTTCCCTGTGATCACAAGAGGCCCCACTCCCCTTGTCCTGGTGCCGATGCTCCAGTGAGGGCACCACAAGGACAAAGCAACCACTTGTGACTGCAGGAAAAACCCTTCCTGCAGCCACAAGAGTGAATGACAGGAAGGGAGCCAATGCCCCCCGCCCTGTCAGTGCTGCTGCATGTAACTATGATCGCTCATTACGAGTGCTCATAGTTACAGTTCAGATGGCAGCAGCGAGTGGGGCAGCAGCCCTGTCCAGCGGTCTAGAGCACAAGAGCGGGGCGTGGGGGCCCCCCTGGATGTTGGGGTGGGGTGCTTGGTGCCAAAGACCGCCACTGGTCACAAGATATATCTGAAGGACATCTAACTTCACTACTAACTAACAGTTTTACAAAAAGTAAGGTGGTCCCTCTAAATAATTTTCTTAGGTGGGCTAGTAAACTTAAACTTGGAGGGATGGAAAGAACCAAGTACACTGGAAGAGCCGACCTGGGGCTCTATTCATAACAGAGCTGGTGGGGTCAAATATGGAGATCGCCGGGGCGTTTAGGGGTCGGACCCCCCGTGATCTCCTACTTTTCCCGGAATACCCCTTTACGCCTAAAATTTATATTTGATTTTCTTGAAGGTTACTACCCTACCACTTCTAGTGAATGCAGAACAGTGCATTAGAGAGATCAATGTTATAAACCCCATTAAAGCTAGACCTTTGAGAAATGAGTCTCAAATGGCGTGCATATGTTTTCATTCATTATTCATGTATCTTTTTATTCTCAGTTTATTCTGCACAGTAGTCACACCTCTACAGATAGATTCACACATAAACTGTAGATACAGGAGGAAACAGCCAGCTGTGTGCAATTTGTAGAGGACAGCAGGGATTAGAGAACAGTCCAAACTCTGCTAATTTGGGTCTCCTAGGAACAAGTCTCCTGCTGTCTTCACACACATCTTACGGCCTCTCGAGTTTTCCTTCAGTAGAGCATCTACTTATTGAATGAATGCAGTACCTAGTTGAACACAAGGAAGCAATGAGTAAGCAAAAATGTTAATGCATTCTAGAGTACGTTGGTTAACTTTATGATCATTATGATCCATTTTGAACTTAAAGGGGAACTCCAGGTAGAGGTTAAAAAAAATGAACCTTCTGCAGAAGCATAACGCATTACTTACCTATCTATCCCAGTTTTGAAACAAACTACCAAAAATCTATTTGTTTGGGGTTTTTTTGCTCTGTTTTGTGTTTCTGTTCTTCCTGGTTTGGCATTTCCCAGAATGCAATGCTTTCCTCAGCTGACCATCACAGCCCCCACCCATTAGAATCAGTAAAATTAGTGCTGCACCTGCTTCTGGCCCGACAGAGATGGTGAATCAGTCAGGGGATTGGGTTATCCAGCCAAGCCTCCTGTGATATTACGCCGCCCCCCCTGTCTGCATCATCAGCCTGTCCTCAGCAAACACACCCTATGTGAGACAGAGGCATGGAATATTTCTCTCCTAGGGGGGGATAGCAGCAGGAGCAGGAGACAATGTGAATTGGCACAGGGGCCATTTTTTTTTCACTTCCTTTATTTCTATCAGCTAACAGTGTGGCAGAACTGTACAGATACATTGTATTGTATAGACACATCTATATAACTTTAAATGTACTTTTAATAGAAAACAAGTTTCTCTTAAGTATACCAAATGTATATATGTCACCTGTTCAGCTGCCATGGGGGGCCCAGTGTGTGGAGCCTAGAAGCAGCTGCCAGTATGTTTAGTACATTATATATAAGTGATTCATCAAAATCCCTTTATATGAACGAAACAAATTTCATAGCTCCCAATTACCAGTGGATTGTTAGAGAAATAAAGAAATGTGGCCCAGTGATGAAGTGGGAATTCTCTAACAATGCAGGCTCCTTTTGTTTAAATAATGTATAGTGTTACTTACAGGCATATACTGTACATTGGCAGTTTACAATATGAAGAGGGCATGAGGGGCTACAACAGGTGGAGTATTGCAGGCCCAGTTGGGTTCAGTAGTGCATTGTCAGGTGGCAGACTGGTGATGCCAGTAACCCCTGTACACCACAAACACTCCTTTTAAATGAGCCATTCCAGCCCTACAAAGTCCAGGCAAGTTTGCAACAACTCCAGTTTTACTCAACAGTTCTTGTGTAAAATCTAATAAACTCCTACAGCATAAGGTAGCCATAGCCCCAACACGTGCAGTAGGAATATCTGGTCACCCTAACTTCTAGATAACTGATCATCTAAAGTACCTAGACGTAGCTTGGTTCCAATAGGGAATGTCCACCCAAAGGGATCATAGTCCAACTAGAATACACTCTATCAACAAGGATCCTCACAGTCTGACCCACCCTGATCCAAAAAGAAAAGAACATTCGCAACACAACAACACAGGACAACCCTACAGTTTCACCACCCAACACCCAAAGGGAAGCACTCACGGGCACAACCACTGATGTGGAGGCTAATCAGCACCATCTCTGGAGGCCAAACAGATCAAGACAATGTAAGAAGGCCTGTAAAGAATCAGAAATGTCTTCAACCCTGGGCTAGATAAAGAAGAAGAAGAATAGAGAGAGATCCTTGCAGTGTGGATTGGTAGTGGCTTGCTTGAAGCAGAAAGTAAAACTCCTTGGATTTGGCCCAGGACTTAGCAAACTGAATACCTGACTAGACTAACATGAGCTGAGCTAGCAGACATGCACACTGGCCAAGGGCCAGGCTCAGACTTCTCTGACTTATCTCAGTTCACCCTTTATGTACTAAGAGCAAATGCTCTCACTAGTGGAAAGATGTGAGGAGATAACTGCTCTTAGGCTCTGTTCACATGGAGCAAACCTGGCGGAATTCCCCGGTGAATTCTCCGCTGCGGAAACCCCTCAGCCTCCCTGTCATAATGACAGTATATGGGAGGTTTGCGCATCTCCCATAGACTGTCATTATAACAGGGAAGCTGGCAGGATTCCGCGGCAGAGAATTCCGACGCAGAATTCCGCCAGGTATGCTCTGTGTGAACTGAGCCTTATTGGTAAAGTGACAGGAGGAGAATTAGAGGTTTCTCTTATTTAGAGAGGGGTGATGTGACCAGACATCCTGACTAGAGATGAGCAAAGCAAATCTTCCGAATTACGATTCACAGCGAATTGGGCGTTTAACCCTTTCCCACACGAGGACGTAACTGTACGTCCTCGCGCGGATGCCGGCGTTCAGAGTGGGACCGCGCGGTGACCCCGCTCTGAACCGCCGCGGTCCTGGGTGCCTCATATAGCCCGGGGCCGCGGCTATTAGCGGCCACGGTCTGATCGCCGTGCCCACTAATAAGGTAATCAGATGCAGCTGTCAAAGATGACAGCTGCATCCGATTACCGGATCCAGCGCTTCCCTGGTGTCTAGTGGCGGAGATCGCTCCCCCGGGACGTTGTCCCGGAGGAGCGATCTCCGTCTGTGGTGCCGGCCGGGGTCTCCAATGGCGCTGATCCCGGCTCTGCACTCGTTTGTTTTCGGCTGCAGCAGCCAAAAGCAAACGAGTGCCGATCTCATCGATCTTTGCTGTATAAGTATATACAGCATAGATCAATGAGTGATCAGTGCACTTATACTAGAAGTCCCCCAGGGGGGCTTCTAGTGTAAGTGTAAAAGTTTTTAAAAAAAAAGTGTTAATAATAAAAAAAAAACTCCCCTAATAAAAGTCACATGTTATAAATAAAAATAAATAAATAAATAAACATGTTTGGTATCGCCGCGTGCGTAATCGTCCGAACTATTAATTTATCATATTCCTGATCTTGCATGGTAAACGGCTTAAGCGCAAAAAAATCCCAAAGTGCAAAATTGCGCATTTTTGGTCACATCAAATTCAGAAAAATTGTAATAAAAAGCGATCAAAAAGTCGCATATGCACGATTAAGGTACCGATAGAAAGAACACATCATGGCGCAAAAAATGACATCTCACCCAGCCCCATAGACCAAAGGATAAAAGCGCTATAAGACTGGGAATGGAGCGATTATAGGGAACATATATTTGTTAACAATGGTTTGAAAGTGAAATGAAAGTCATCACATACAATAAAAGTTATACATGTTATATATCGTTGTAATCGAAATGACTTGAGGAACATATATAACATGTCAGTTTTTCCATAGGACACACGGCGTAAAAACGAAACCCCCCCAACGAAAAAGAATTGTGGGTTTTTTTTTTCAATTTCACTGAGCATATAATTTTTTTCTGGTTTCGCAGCATATTTTATGCAAAAGTTCAGCCTGTCATTGCAAAGTACAATTAGTGACACAAAAAATAAGGGCTCATGTGGGTCTGTAGGTGTAAAAATGCAAGTGCTATGGCCTTTTAAGCACAAGGAGGAAAAAACGAAAACGCAAAAATGAAAATTAGCCTGGTCCTGCAGGGGTTAATCTCCCTTATTGTGATTCGCAATAGCGAATGCACATGTTAGCTTATATTTTGTTAGCGTGTACATTAAGCAGTTGCAAATATTACGCAGTTGCAAATATTGCACAGTTGTGAATATTACGCAGTTGTTAACATTACGCAGTTGCGAACAATACGCAGTTGCGAACATAATGAGGTAAACGCATGTTTAAAAATGATTGTTATAAGCATTCTGATCATCTAAAAAATTGTCCGCAAACACGAACAATTAGCAGCATTTTCGTAAGAACATCTGAATTTTGTTTGTATGCAATTCGCAAACTTGTGCAAATATTAGCGAACTTTGCAAAGCGAATTTACGAGTCATTTGCTCATCTCTAATCCTAACTCCTATACATGTGACAGGGTGTGGTATAGAGATACAGCAGAAAATCATTAATCTGTGTACTGATAAAACCGTTCAGTGCAGAACTGTGGAAAGTGAAACAGAAGTACATATACAAAATGTACAATACCACAACATACTGTAGCAATGAGTGCAAAGCTTAGGATTGCAAGACACTACAATACCTTTTGTTGTACTTTCAATTTCATTGCCTCAGAGTATTTAATCATTGCTAAGAGGCAAATGTGCAACTTACCCTACATGAAACCTCCTGTGTTCTGCATAAGGAAATCATGAGGGGAAGAATATTGTGTCCCCACAGGGAGATACAATGTCATATGATGACTACTTGATCTGAGTATACTCTGCAAGTAACAATGATAAGCAAAGTCTATTTTAAAGTACTTGATTGTGGCAGAAGTTGTTTTTAGAGACTGTAGTTGAGTGTATGAAGCTTGAAAACAATATAATGTACTTGCTAAGTTAAAATGGTTTCCTTCAGCAGTTAAGAGCATCTTGGCTAATACCTCACTCACTGTCCTTGCCAGGAAATTACACATTCACTGCAAAATAATAGTTATCCACAACCCCCTCTCTCCCCAGGACTCCCAGTAAGGTAAAGTAATCTATTTATTAGTATTGGCTAATTTTTTTTTCCCATTTTTTTTAAGATAACCCATTGCATGAATCGTCCGAACAATATAAAAAAAAACATGACCTACACTGAACATAAGATTGATTATGGTGCAAGATGATTTTACTGCATTTTAAAAGTTTCCACTAATATTCCACTTCTGCTGTTAGTGATGATGATGGCATACACTGACTATACATATGCCTGTGATTTCACTTTGTGCAGTTGCAGTGAAAAATACCCTGTAATTGTGGCTAAGGATCTGATCCGAATGACAGCTAAAACAAGCTGGTATTATTCCAATTCACTCTGATAAGCAGAGTCTAAGGCCATTCCTGTGACATCACCGGAGGCTGGACAGACTTTGCTGCCAGGGACCTAGGTTGTGTCTACAGAGTGTGAACATAAAACACTTGAAGAATGTCATAAAAGAGTCAGGAAATATAAAAATCATTGGCTTTAAGCTGCAGGAAACTCCCAGGTAACTGCCCTCAGAGAGGGTCCCCGGTGACTAGAGATGAGCAAACTGGTTTGGCCGGTATGGGATCCGGTTCTGATTTCTCCAAAAATTCGAGTCCGATCGGATTTGGATTTTTGGAAATCCGCTCCGATTTTTTTTTCTTGCTTTCTAAAATGGCAGCCGCCATTCTAGAAAGCAGGAAGTGTTCCTGGCGGGAAAAGCGCTTTCCCATGATGCCCGGAACACATCCAATCAGCAGGGATCTTCAACTAGCCCACCCCCTGTGTGACGTCAGTATTGCTTTAAGAGGAGCAGTCACATGACCGCACCATGCAGTGGCAGTGGCAGTGTGTAGAGAGAGAGAGAGAGAGAGAGAGAGAGGAAGCATACTGTTAGCGATGCACAGAGCTCGTCATTGACAAAAAGCTGCTGGTGCTGTATCTGCTGCTGCTGCTGTTGTGTACTACAGACTACTGAGAAGATATTGTAGGAAAGGGAAGGAAAGATTAGGAAAGCGGAGAGGAGAAACATCTAGTCATTGAGAGAGAAATATAGAGAGGGCGAAAGATAGATAGATTAGGCATAGGACAGCAAAGGGTGCACTGAACAAAAACGTGCTGTACAGATATACAATTCCTATACTTCTGATGTGTATATCACATCCGTCTTATTCTGAGAGACAAAAATACCTGGTGCAGGTGTATAGCAGAATATCTTAAAAAAAGGGCTATATATATAGACAATTTCTAGACTTGGACCCTTCTGATAGTGTGTATATCAAATCCGTCTTATCCTGAGAGACAAAAATACCTGGTGCAGGTGTATATCATAAAAGTCTTTAAAAAAGTGCTATATATTTAGACAATTTCTATACTTGTCCTATATATTACAAGTCCTATATATATGTATACATATATATATATATATATATATATATATCCTATATATTACAAGTCCTATATATTACAGAAAATACTGTCCTCATCTACCAAGTGTAGCAATCAGAATTTGAATATAAAGTCATGGCACAGCGGCAGCAGGAAACCTCACAAAACGTTTCAGGCAGAGGGCATAAGAAGAAGTAGCGCAGGAAGAGGGTCCAGTGGCAGGCCTGAGCTTCCTTTGTTACACCAGGGTCGTGTCCACATGTCTAATTCCACAGTCCTGGAGTGGCTGGCTCACACTTCGACGTCAACAAGGAGGAGTAGTGAGACAGCCAGCCAGGTATCTTTGGGTACCTTGGACACGACCATGACCTGGCACGGTCACTCAGCAATTCCCCCACGTCCTCCATTTGACATCCTCAGCAATCCCACTAACTTTTGACCCACCGCCTGCAAGGGAACTGTTGGCGTCTATGAGCAGCTAACTGCTCTTTGATGATGATAAGCACGTAAGGGAAGAGACAAGGGACAATCAAGTGTAGGGCATACCTGTGTCGGAGGTGATATCAGAGCAGGCCCATGTTAGGCCTGGTAGGAGAGCAGTAGGCAGTAGACGAGAGAGGGCTGGGCAGGAGCCTGATGAGGATGATAGCATCATTCTAAAACAGGATGATGCTACATCGGATGTTACATGGGATCCACGGCAGGATTTGCCTTATTTGACGTATTTGTCAACCAAGAATCCGTCCGCCAGCAGGCCCGCCACAACTAAAAAGCAGACAGGCAGCAGTAGTCAAATAACAAGTCTGAAGCGTAGCCGAGACAAGCAGATGACCACTGGGGAAACCTCCTCCACTGCAGGTCCTAGTATCGGCAGCGCCCGCCCATCCTCGCAGCCTGTCTGTACTAGACTTTACACCTCGCCTGTGTGGCAGGTTTTTAAAAAGTGCCCGAAGGATACCTATGTGGTCATCTGTCACCTGTGCGACAGGCCCATTAAAAGAGGCAAGAGTTGCCATCCTGGCACCAGCACCATGGCTGCCCATATGAAGCGCCACCACCTTTCCGCCTGGGAGAAACAGGGTGATAGTGGGTCACAGCAGGCCCAGGCAGACCCGCGGTAAACAGCAGCAGGAAGCAGCAGTAGTCAGGGGGGCCTTTCATAGAGTCAGACCTCCTCTGTGGCAGGGAGTGTGGCTTCACTCCCTTCTTCAGCTGGTGGCCCCTGTGTTGCTAGCATTAAGCAGCCTGGCATCATGGAGTGCCTATACCGGAGGCAGACATATGCACCCAGAAATCCTGCAGCAGTCAAGCTGAACGCCACCTGGCCAAGTTGCTGATGCTCCAGGCTCTGCCATTTAAAGTTGTCGACTCGGCACCTTTCCGTGAACTGATGTTGTGTGCGGAGCCGCGGTGGAAGGTTGACACTACTTTTCCAAAACAGCTATCCCGGCCATGTATAGCTATGTTCGCAAAAAGGTTGCTGACTTGCTGAGCCATTCAGTGAGCAGACATGTACATTTAATCAAAGACATCTGGAGCTGTAATTACGGGCAAGAGCAGTATATGTCCATTACTGCTCAGTGGGTAAATGTAATATGGCCAGCGGACCACCAGCAACTTGGCCAGGGAAGGGCGATGACACCACCCCGTTTTCACAGAAGGGTTCCTGTGTTGCGGTCCTCCTCCACCTCCTCCAGTAGGTCCAAAACCTCCTCAACCGGCAGTGTTCCTCCCTTGTACCACTTGGGTACAAGCCTGCCTGGGTGAAAGGAGACACACAGGTGAAGAGCTGGACCGCCTGCTCAAGACGGAAATCCTCTCGTGGCTTACTCCACGCCATCGTAAAGTTGGCACAGTGGTGAGTGACAATGGTAGCAACATTCTCTCCGCGCTGCGTCGAGGAGGTATGAGGCATGCCCCTTGTATGGCACATGTTTTAAACCTAATAGTTACACACTTTCTAAAGTCTTCATCCCATTTACAGACTGTGCTGTCAATGGCTCGAAAGCTGTGTAACCATTTCAGCCATTCAAGTCGCTCTCACCACATCCTCCTCAACCTGCAGAGGAGGAATGGTCTTCCCAACCATCGTCTCATTTGCGATGTAGCCATGCGGTGGAACTCCGCCCTCCACATGCTAGACCGGCTTTATGAGCAGAGGAAGGCCTTGACTGATTTCCTCTTGATGCAGGCGGACACGGCGACTCCCCTGTGTAACCTGGAGCTCGGGCAGCGGAAGCTCATGCGTGACAACTGCCGCTTGCTACGACCCTTTGAGGAGGCCACCTTTCTGGTCAGTGGACAAGACACAGGACTGAGCATCATCATACCCATGCTTCATGTACTGGAGCTGATGCTGATGCGACTCAGTGGCGAGGGGGAAGAGGTTTGGCAGAAGAGGAGGGAGAGGAAGTTGAGGAGGACCTGAACGCACAGGAACTCTTAGGGGAGACGGGTGGAGGAGAAGGAGATGAGCCTTCCTGCCAGACCAGAGGGGGCCAGAGGAGGATATGCAGGGCTATGAGGAGGATGATGAGGATGGAGGCAGTACCCATTGGCAGTATGCTGTGGAGACAGAGGTGGGGACTCCTTCCCACTCCCTGGTCCTAAGTGCAAGTTGATATGCTTTCGGGCTGACCCACGCTTGCAAAGGATTCGTTAACGGGACGAGTTCTGGCTGGCCACACCACTGTACCCACAGTATCACAACAAGCCGTGTGAATTCATTCACCCTTCCCAACGGGAAAAAAAAATGAATTATTATAGAGAGGAGCTGGTTGCACAGTTAGTGGCAGCCTTTGAAACACGGCACTCTTATTCACGCCATTCCCACCAGGGCCACACCAGCAGCGCTGCCTCCTCCACATCCTCCTCTAGCAGCTTGGGTGGCATGAGCAGCAGCACCAGTCCGAGCCTGATGTCCATGATGCACGCTTTCATGCAGCCACAGGCCAGGGTAACAGGAGCAACAGCAGTAGGACATGGCAGCACACCTCAAACAGCAAGTCCAGGTGTTTTTGGACTCTACGTCCCCGAACCCCTGGACTACTGGGTGGGAAAATGAGATGTCTGGTCACAACTCACTGAATTTGGTTTGGACATACTCTGCTGTACGGCCAGCAGTGTGTCATCCGAGCGAGTTTACAGCGCAGCGGGTCATATTGTCAGTCCCAGGAGAACCAGATTGTCCTGTGATAGTATGGAACATCTGACTTTCATCAAAATGAACGCCACATGGATAGATAAGGACTTTGTGACACCTGCTCCTGATACCACAGATGAGGATTTGGTCTTGTTGTCACCAAGATGTAGGACCTTTTCCGCATCTTTTATGGCCTATATGTGAACTAGACCTTACTGGTCATTCCACCATTCCTGCTGCCCTGCTTCCTCTCGCCTGTCCATGGACCTCATTATTCTGCTTCTGCTGCTCATGTCACCTCATTACAACTGCTACTCCTGCCCTGGCCTCCATCTTGGCTACTGCTGGGCCTTCACTGGCCTCCATATTGGCTACTGCTGGGCCTTCACTGGCCTCCATATTGGCTACTGCTGGGCCTTAACTGGCATCCATGTTGACTACTACTGTGCCTGCCCTTGCCTCCATGTTGACTACTGCTGCTCCTGTACTGGCCTCCATGTTTGCTACTGCTGTGCCTTAACTGTCACCCATGTTGACTACTGCTGTGCCTTTACTGGCCTTCATATTGGCTACTGCTGGGCCTTAACTGGCATCCATGTTGACTACTGCTGTTCCTGCCCTTGCCTCCATGTTGACTACTGCTGCTCCTGTACTGGCCTCCATGTTGGCTACTGCTGCTCATGCCTGGCCTCCATGTTGACTACTGTTGCTCCTGCCCTTGACTCTATGTTGGCTACTGCTGGGCCTTAACTGGCATCCATGTTGACTACTGCTGTGCCTGTCCTTGCCTCCATGTTCGCTACTGCTGGGCCTTAACTGGCATCCATGTTGACTACTGCTGGGCCTTAACTGGCATCCATGTTGACTACTGCTGTGCCTGCCCTTGCCTCCATGTTGGCTACTGCTGGGCCTTAACTGGCATCCATGTTGAAAACTGCTGGGCCTTAACTGGCATCCATGTTGACTACTGCTGGGCCTTAACTGGCATCTATTTTGACTACTGCTGTGCCTGCCCTTGAATCCATGTTGATTACTGCTGTGCCTGCCCTTGCCCCCATGTTGGCTACTGCTGGGCCTTAACTGGCATCCAGGTTGACTACTGGTGTGCCTGCCGTTGCCTCCATGTTGGCTACTGCTGGGCCTTAACTGGCATCTAGGTTGACTGCTGGTGTGCCTGCCCTTGCCTCCATGTTGGCTACTGCTGGGCCTTAACTGGCATCTAGGTTGACTACTGCTGTGCCTGCCCTTGCCTCCTTGTTGGCTACTGCTGGGCCTTAATTGGCCTCCATATTGACTATTGCTGGGACTTAACTGGCATCCATGTTGACTACTGCTGCTGCTCCTGCCTGACCTCCATGTTGGCTACTGCTGCTCCTGCCTGGTCTCCATGTAGGCTACTGCTGATCCTGCCTGCCCTCCATGTTGACTACTGTTGCTCCTGCCTGTCCTCTATGTTGGCTACTGCTGCTCCTGCCTGGCCTCCATGTTGGCTACTGCTGCTCCTGCCTTGCCTCCATGTTGGCTACTGCTAATCCTGCCTGGCCTCCATGTTGGCTCCTGCTGCTCCTGCTTGGCCTCCTTGTTGGCTACTGCTGCTCCTGCCTGGCCTCCATGTTGACTACTGCTGCTCCTGTACTGGCCTCAAATGACTATTGCTGGACCTCCACTGGCCTCCAATGACTACTGCTGCTCCTTCACTGCATTTGTGACATTTTTCCTGCATAGACCCTGTAATGGTGAATTTCCTGCATAGACCCTGTAATGGTAAACATTGAAGTCTACAAAAAAAAAAAAAACTTTGAGATATCGAAAAGATATCAATGTTACTGACATGTAGAGCCCTAAATTCAACCAAATACACTACCCCTGTATCGTATAGATGCTTTAAACTATGTAATCCGAAATTCGGTCGAACCGAACTTCCTGAAAAACTTTTGAAAAGTTTGCTCATCTCTACCAGTGACCACTGACTGATAGTAGTGAAGAAGTCCAGGAACTCGGAACTAGATTCTTTTCTTTTTATGTCACACTTCAAAATATAGGAAGGCACTGTTCAGATAGAGCTCAGTTGGGAATTAGAAATGGAGCAAGATCCAAACGGCTAGAAGGACACTAAGAGAGGAGGTGGCAAATAGCACAGATGTGATTTGCTGACTGGAACTCACCAACAAGTGAGCACAGAGGTGTGGAGGTTGTGGCTATAGAAACCCTTAGGTGAACAGCCTGGAATTTTCCTGAGCTATAAATACAGGTGAACAGGGGCACGCCTGCCACTAGAGGGAGCCTAATCCTCGAGGACACCAGCTCAGAACAGCATAATCTGCCAGAAGAAACACACTGAGGGTGGGTTCAGACTGAGGAATTCTCACGGAAAATGTCCGCAGAATTACGTCAGCTGTCCGCCTGCACGGGCACGCGCTTTTCCGCTGGCTCCATAGACTCCATTCTATGGGACGGCGTTTTCCGCGATCCACTGAAAGAAGTGACATGACACTTCTTTCAGCGTATAGCGTAATACGCCGGCCCATAGAATGGTGTCTATGAGGCCGGCGGAAAGGCACCCAGATGTGCGGGCGGACAACTGACGGAATTCCGCAGACATTTTTTGCGAGAATTCCTCAGTCAGAACCCGCCCTAAGAAAGAGCAGATGATCACAGGACAGAGTGATCTGCAGCAGTTAGGGGATAATGGACATGGCCTTGTGCTTTTACATTGTGAATGGCAGCTTTGATGCCAGTTTTCTTCACAGTTCTTTGTTGACAGTGGCAAAGGCAAGAAAACAGACAAACATACTATTATACTATTGGTTGATGGTTTCAACCTGTTCCACTGGCAAGACCCAACTGTTTATTGAAAGACATAATAAATTGTTTATGTAATCTACCATGGGTTCTTGGTCTTTTCTACACTCATGCAGTTATGTGATCACTTCCCTTTCAAACTGCCTTCTGTGTATTTTCCTCCATATCTGCTCCCAGATATTGTGCAGCCTGTGTGATCTTGAACACTTTAACCATCCCTCCCCATTCCTGCTGCTGACTCTTGGTTATTCACACGTCAGTATATTTTTCAATCCGCAAATTTGAGTCCGTAACCAATCCGCAAATTTGAGTCCGTATTGCATCCGTATTTCATCCGTAAATACGGACCCCATAGAGTTGTATTGGGTGTGTTAGTTGAGGTCCGTACTAGGGCCTGTCCTTTTTTTTTTGCGGAACGGATTGCAGCCCAGTACACAACACGGATGTGTGTATGGGTCCATTGAAATACATTGGTCCTATTTTTCCGCAATTGCGGACAGGAACAGGACATGTGAATAGGGCCTTAGGGTATATGCACACAGTGGAATAGGAGCGACGGCAGCAAACCGCTGCTATATGCTATGGGCTGCCCAGACGATCAAGCAATCACCAGGGCAGACCCCCTTGCAGCTCTCCACACCTCTGCGTGGCCCCCAGGCTGACAGCGCTCGTTTGCTCCTCACAGTCGCCCCGTGTAATAGGGGCTTAGTAGAAAGTTAATGTTTGGGGTGTTTTTTTAAGCATTATTTGCTTTTTTTTGTGTTTGTTTAAAAAAAAATTTGAAATACTTAGGCTAGATTCACGCTATGTTTTTCCATCCATTTCACTGTGTGGTAGACAGCAAAAATACAGTGTGAACCCAGCCTAATTGAGATATTCACACGCTAGATAGGGCAATAAGTACGCTTTTTATTGGCCCCATTGGCATGTGCAATAAAATGTTTTTATCAAATCATTTTATAATTTTACCATGTTCGCAGAGCTAAACTCCCAGTCTTTGCAACAATGTCTCCATTTTAACACATTTCCTTTCCAAAAACAACATTTGCATTTCACATTTTATAGAACAACTTATTTTATTATTTTTACATCTTGATTTGCAGTTTGTATTTTGAAACCACTGAATGTCTTTACTTGATGCATTTGTATAAGCAGTGTTAATACAGTATGTACATTTATAATAAGATTTTCTCAGTATTATTTAGTTTGGTAATCCTGGGGCCATTGTTTATCTGTATTTGTTAGATGCTTTCTTCTTACACATGTAGCAGACGGTGCCCTGCAGTCTCTTATTTTAAATGATGACTGTTCTGTAGAAAGCCATCAATGCTGAGTTAAATATACTGTAGTTGGGAACAAACAATGATACTATGTGAAAGTATATTGAGAATTAGAAAATTGGTTATTATTTATTGAAGACTAAGTAAGGAACTTATCAAGGCTGTTTCCGGTCCAGACCTGGCAAGAAGTTGCTAATTTTTGCCCAAACAA
This sequence comes from Dendropsophus ebraccatus, assembly GCF_027789765.1. NCBI lineage: Eukaryota > Metazoa > Chordata > Amphibia > Anura > Hylidae > Dendropsophus > Dendropsophus ebraccatus. The sequence continues at coordinate 57,245,091 of NC_091454.1, read as the reverse complement.
CATTGTGCACCATGGAGGGGTGGCACGATGGATTGATGGCTTTTCCACAAAATAGGTAATTTATCACTAATCGCCAGGATGCCAACATCCAGCGCTCCCCATTGATCATCTCTTCAGTGCCCCACCACACAATGAACATTGTAGCAGTGGCAACACATAACTGCAGCTCAGTGCCTGTTCAAGCGAACAGCAGCTAGGATGCATTAACCACATCTGGCCACTACTGAATAGAGCCAACTCCTGCCAGCTCTGTTCACTCTAGACTGGGGATTAAACAGATGATCAATGGGGGTGCGGGGTATCGTTACCCCACCGTTCAGTGATTGATGACCTGTTGATAGACTATCAGTTTTTTATTTTTATCCTGGAAACTCCTTTAACCCCCTGTCTCTTGCCTCTGCAGCCTATTTTGGCCCTAATGACAAGGCCATTTTTCATTTTTGCATCTTCATTTTTTTCTCATTGCCTTGAGCCATAGTGCTATTACTTTTCTACCTTCAGGGCTGGTTGGGCCATCATTTTTTGCACCACGATCTTTAGTTTTTAATAATATCATATTTGTGTAGATGGGAATTTTTCTTTTTTTTTTTTTTTATTCTGATAGATAATGTAACAAAAAATATGCAACTTTTGCATTTTTCCCCTCTTTATATTTACACCATTTACCATAAGGCTGGGCTCACACATACCAAATCCACAGTGAGTTTGTAGCAAAATCCGCTGCGGATACCTGCCCATTCAATTCAATGGGAGGACATACTCTCTGCAGCCCTGGTACATACTTTACCGGATCCCCGCTCAGGCTTGCTTCTGGGGCTCCTGGCCTCTGGACCCAGCTGAAGCTTGATGCTGCCTTGACAACCAATCGTCCCCCATTTTTAATATATATAGCAAGTAGGGATGGTCCGAACCGAGATCGGTTCGGGTTCGTACGAACCCGAACTCTCAGAAATGATTCCTGCTGTCTGCCCGCTCCGTGGAGAGGGTGGATACAGCGGGAGGACTGCCTGGAAAACTGCGATACAGCCATAGCCATAGGCTGTATTCCAGTTTTCCAGGCGGTCCTCCCGCTGTATGCACCCGCTGCACGGATCGGTTAGACAGCGGGAATCTGATGCCGAGCGTTCGGGTTCATACCTCGGCAGTTTCGGACCATCCCTAATAGCAAGGGTGCCAAACAGACTAAGTGAGCACCAAGGATGCATGCCCAATTTGTTTAAATCTGCATCTTTAAAACTGATCTCTGCATTTATACAGTTCAATGCCAGGCAGTTTAGTAATAGCAGCTGGCACCTACTAAATATGAAGAGGGTTAAGCTCTTATGCTCTCTCCATACTGACCCTACACCCAGCTATTATATGGCAGTTAGGCATAAAAGGGATAAGTATCTGTTAAAACTCCATGTACTTGTCCATAGCCATTTGTATGGTCAGAAAACACTGATCAGGAAGCCGTTCAAGATTGTTCAGGAACTAGTCAGTATTTCGTGATTATAAAAACTAAAGATAAAAAAAAAAAAACATACAGGGCTGCAGTGGTGCTCTCCTCTGGCTTCTTCCTCTTCTTTCCTGCTCTGCAAACACACAGGAGATGTCACTTGTATGCTGCAGTACTGGGGGGTAACGGCCTTGGGTGGCTGGAGGTGTAATGTTGCCTCCAGCAACAAGAATGATTGACAAGGTGGAGCGCCAATGGCTCCTCATCCTGTAAAACACAGCACCACATTTAACTGTATGCTCTCCAGTAGGGATGAGCGAACCGAACCGTTATGAACCAGATTCGTTACGAACTTTGCAAAAAGTTTGTGACGAAGTTCGTTAAAACCGCAACGGCGTCGCAAAACTGTATTGTTTTCACAGAATGGAAGAGGATATAAGGAATTATTACTCCTACAATCCCTTTTATCCTTTTATTATGTGAATATCAAGGTGTGTGACGTCACTACAGGAACAGGAAGTGCCTGAGCGTCCATGCTCTTTCTCATTGTGTGTCTAGACTGCAGAGAGAGAGGAGCTCCGTGCTAGTTAGGGAGGGAAAGCACATGGATAGATAGGCAAACAAGTAGATAGCTACAGGGAGGTAGAGAGAGGGAGAGATAGGCAGAGATAGGAAGTAAAAAACTTGTATATCCAGAAAATAGTCAAACACCGATATATCACAAAATATCTTTATTACATGCTCGAAATAGTATAAAGCACAGGATAGTGGTTGAGGGGGGGGGGGCAGAGGCTGTGTGACCACTAATCACAATCATTTATGCCAACAACAACCTTAGTATAAGAGGGAGTGCAGGCAGGACGCCCACAATTTATTCTTTAACGTCAAGCCAGATGTTCGTCTCCCTGCCCAGGCTCAACAGGGCCCTCTTGGCCTCTTGGCGGTGGAGTCATGGTGCGTGCCTCCGTCAGATGAGGTTCTTTATTCTCTTCATCCGATGAGGCCTCTGCTGTTTGTTGAACTTCTTCATCTTTGCTGACAAATGAACAGTGGACAAAATCTGTTATTACAAACATGTTAGCAACATTGTAACAATTCTCAAGAACCAATATGCATCCAATGCAGGATTTTACTTAGGCTTTGTGTCCTTTTTTATCCAGTATGTCCAATGTGTTAGCCAGGGGCGTAACTACCACTATAGCAGTCATAGCGGCTGCTATGGGGCCCGCCGCATCAGGGGGCCCCATGGCCTGCTCCTGCAATACACTGGGCCCCCTGAGCCGTCATCATTTGCAGCACCGGGTGGCCCTGCTGGTCTCCTGGGTTTTGCAAATGTCCCTTTAACTGCAAGCACTCCTGACCAGAGCTAGCAGTTATGTAGTTATGACTTCACTTGACCGTTTAGTGGTCAGTCGGGGGGGGGCAATCAAAAGTTTGCTATGGGGCTCAGCCATTTCTAGTTACGCCCCTGGTGTTAGCCTTACCTTTGCGCATAATCTAGACTATTGATCAACATTCTCTCACACTGCTCCCCAAAAATGATGCTCAGGGAAAATAATATGTCTGCAAAGAAATAGTAATTTATTCTCACATTTTGCACTAATTAGCCCTTGGCTCCTTAAAAAACTCACTTGAGAAATGAGTGGGACATTGTTAGGTCATATGTAATCATTGGGGCACATTTGTCGCCATTTATCTTGTCCGTGCTTTGTAGCTAAATCGAACTCCAGTTAGGTCTTACATCATCGACTTATTAAACAATTTTTAGTATCCAGTTAGGGCACGCTGCATTTATAAAGAATATTGAGTGTACAGCAGGGGGAGCATTATTGTTAGTAACTTTATTATTATCCTGTCCCAGAAATATATAGGTCCCCCTGCAGGAAGCTCGATGTATATAATCTCTGTCTACGTAACACATGTCTATATGTCTGCACACATAACAGACTGAACTAATACTGACATCATCTGATCCTAGCATGGACAGATGCAATTAAGACACACACTTACTGCGCCGTCTGCTGACATTCAAAATGAAACGCAGCATTGGGGCAAAACGCAAAGAGCCGAGTTCTTCTTGTGAGGCCCCACGCCTCATCAGCTGCCGTCGCTCCCTGATGAATCTGTCCCTCACACTGGACCACCTGGTCTCCACATGTTTGGCTGAAAGCCAAAAACGTACAGACATTAGTAATATATGAGCGTCAGGTGACCATAACAGTAGAGTTTCTTATTTGACATAGTGGGTAAATAACTTACCAATGATCAACTTCTGTAATCTACTATGCTTGTCCCAACCTGGGTACACAATCCGGGCAACCTCCCTCCATCCGGCACTCCGCCTTAGCCGGCTTGTATACCCAGGCGCAGGGCCGTCCCATAGCAGTGGCCGAGCATGGACCTTAATAAAAAGATAAATAAATAATATAAACCTCTTGCAAACAATGCTCGCTTGGTAAGGTAATAGCTAGTTGAGGCTTTTTCCTTGTTAGAGGCAATGTTGCTGACTAAATATGACGTCACTTATGTGGGTGGGTTATGGAGCTTCCCGTGCTGCTAACTCCCTCCCTCTCCCTCCATGATGTCTGCTGCCGGCCCATATCATATACACAGTACACAACTACTCCCATCATGTGGTCATAGTGTAAGCCTCAAATATTTCAAACATAACGTAGTAGTGAATTCGACACCACAATCCGGAGGGGGGATGGGGGAGGGGGGAGTGAGTTAGCTGCACGGGCAGCTCGCTAACACAAACCATAAGTCACACCCTCGTTTCTCAGCAACATGTGATCAAGCAAAGAAAATTCCTGGAAGAGATATTACACAAACATAGCGAATCAAACATAATTAGCGGCACATTGGCTACAATTGGAAATACATTGCATTATGTTTCACACAGAAAAATAGCCTAAGGGTACAAACACACACACCGTATACGCAGCCTATTTACTGCTGCGATACGCAGCAAATACGCAACAAAAACGCAGCAAATACGCAGCAGATTAGATCTAAATAACTGAACACAGCATCAAATCTGCACCACCAAATCTGCTGCAGATCTGCTGCGTATTTGCTGCCTATCTGCTGCGTATACGGTGTGTGTGTTTGTACCCTAACAAATATAAATGTATAGTGCGATTTAGAGCTAACCCTTATGGGCAAGCCATAGGAATTACACATATTCGTAGGGACGTGAACTACTATCAGCAATGTTTGGTGACCAATGTAGTCACACAGGGCAATAGGTGGGGGCAAAAATCCATAATAAACATTTAGCTTCGTCATAAATAAAGATCATTCATGACCAACTTGTAATTGAGAAATTAGGAAGGAAAGAGCCTTTAACAACACATATATAAAATGAAGCAATGTAAAGTACCGGGACAGAATGTAAGCATTATTGAGAACAGATATCTGATATATTCGAAGACCAGACATGTACATTTAATTTTGACACTAACTCTAAAAAATACATCAAGTGACTGTCACACACATCGCTTCTCAGACTCACAATGATAAGCCAAAAAGCGGTAAGCTGTTAGAACTCCACCTATGTCAACATTTATTAACTCATTAATGGCAAGGCGTTATCAAATACTTACTTGTTAGATTAGTCCATAAACGTCGATGAGTGATTTATCGATAACCATATCTGCCTCCATCGATTTGCCTTCACAGTTCTAAATAAGCTAATTGAGTGAATTGCTTTCACTCTTCAGATGTGAAAATACAGAAAATGGCGAAATAACCTGGGCATATACACACAGGAACAAAAAACGATACATTTGTTATTTTGTTTCTCAAAACAATCACGTGACCCCCTAGATGCAATTGTATCATGGCCAGTGAACCTGCTTCGTAGAAGTAAGTAGATTTAGTTTGTCAGAACTTTGTAAGCCGAGGAACAAAAATAGAAATATAATCATCACTATTCACTAGTAGTCTGTTTTTAATTATACTGGCCTGTAATCGATCAACTGCTGCCTCCTCAAGTAGCCTCTCCTCAATAATACTGGACTGGAATCAATCAACTGCTGCCTCCTCCTGCTGCTCAACTTGTCTCTTCTCAACAATACTGGCTTGGGTGCAATCAAGTGCTGCCGCATCCTCCTTGTAAACTTTTTTTCCAATATTTTTTTTCACTATTTTGGTACTTTTATTCACTATATTTTATTAATTTTATTCCTATTATTATTAATTTTTTTTCTCATTATTTTTGGAAATTTTTTTTTCCACTTTTTTCATTGTAATAGCAACTGCAACTAAACAAAACTATACCCTATCACACTCCCACTATTGTAGCTGCAATTATTCAGCCGTTACAGCAAGGTTCATTTTCGGTTCGGACCGATCCGAAATTCACGAAAGTTCTCCGGATCGAACCGAACCGAACTTTTCAAAAGTTCGCTCATCCCTACTCTCCAGCTAAAAAGCCAGGCGCAGCATCCCAGGGCACTTGCCGGGTTCCGGCACTGGTAAGTCTGGTGGCAGCGCATCTGGAATTCTAGCCAGAACTGTCCAAAATTCTAGATGCTCCCTTAGGGTTTTGTGGGGCATCCATGCCAGGATTTCTGATAACATGTCCTATATTATCCAGACCTATTGTGTGGAACAGGAAAAATCTGGAAAGGTGTCCATGCCTAATAGAACCCTATAGATCAGGAAATATGTCCGGATGTCCTGATAAGAAATGCATGGTGCCTAAACAATTTGTCTCATACAACCTACTAAATGCACTGGTCCAAAGTTTTATTCAATATATGCATACAAGTGAAATATTTGTGAAAATACGCTTTAGGCAGTAGTAGGTCCCTGATAATCAAACATTCCCTTTTCCTTCCTAGACATGATGAATATTTGCAGTCGCCCACAGCATAACTTGAGGGACTAGATTCACAATATTCTCTACAAATATTAAATACCTTATTGGGAATTTTCTTTTTGTAAGCAGCATGTGCAACAAAGATATGCAGGAGGCATGGTACATGCTAAATAGATGAGTGCTTAGCTGGAGCTTACTATGAGATTTATTTTACTAATTAGTCACAGCTAATGCTAAAAAGCAATTTAGCTTCTGTTTGTTATGATGTAACCCAGGGCTACCAGTGTGTGAATGGAAAGACTGCCAGCTACAAAGGTCCCCAGAGAGTTGCCTCTCTCTGTTACAAAGCACCAGACAGGTAACTGCTCCACAGCGCAGCAAATGATTGGCAAACAGGTTTCCCAAAAGAGCTGTCACATTTGCAAAGTCTCCAGCAAATACTATACAATTCTCCTGGATGTATTTCGAATCAGAGATCTGATCTTTGCGGAATTTGCTAATATTAATAATAACAATGCAAATATCTACAAATGTATATCTATACTGCATTCATGTGGCTCATCTGATTCATGTGCATTGTTCATGTATGCCTAATTGCAGTAAGGCTAATCATTGTGTCACACTCCCCGTCCCACACCCCCTTCACTCTTAAAGGTAAAAGGGATCACTCTGTGACCCACAAGCTGCCGCGATCAGCATGTGTTCACCAATGGCTAGGTAATGTTGGCAGAGTGAACATATGAGGCTACGGTTTTGACTATATGCATTCTTTGTCATGTTGTAAGGCTCCCATTTTGTTGAGGATATTATGTGGATAATAAATCAGCACTATGGGAGATATTTATCAAGTCCAGTGTTTTCTGCGCCAGACTTAAAAATGTCCCCGCAGCTCCGACACCACGGAGATTTATGTAGAGGCGCACTGCCTCTACATAAATCCTGTGCGCATCAGAGCTGGAGTAGGTTTCCTGACTATTCTGTTATGCCCCTCCACACCCCCTCCCCGTCCCCCCTGGTGCACCGGGTGGAAAATGGCCTGATGCGAATATTTATTCACAAAACATTTATTAGCGAATAAATTTATTCGCATCTGGCCATTTTCCGACAAAAAATACACATTTTATCAATGATAAATGTCCCCCTTTGTGTTTCCTCATTTATTTCTTTTTTTACATAATTTGAACCAAAATTTCATGTTTTGCTATTTTCTGCTCATAAAGCACAAACTAAAAACTAATAATTTTTTGTAAGGTGTTTTGGCAGTGTTTTTTTTTTTTGCAGTTCTCAAACACAGATGCAGGAACACAGCCTGCTAGCAGGCATAGACTGTAGTGGAAATTAACACCAGCATAGAGCCCAGAACCTCTTGATAAATCCTGTGCCATGTTACACTGGAGGGGGATTACTTAAGACTGGCATGAGAGATGGGGATCTTAATAAATCCCCCCTTAGTCTTACCCTTATACATGTCATCTATTTATGATCTGTTTTTGGCTTTGTTTTCATTAAATGCAATTAAATGTGTGAACACATCCTTGGCAATGAGAAGTAATGAAGGCGTTCAACCCATCTGGACAACATTTACTGCACTTAAGCTTTGGCTGTATCTATTAAACTTCGGAATAAATATTTATTGAGTTGTTGGGCTGCTAAAGGGAGGATAAAATAAATGGAAGATTGGGTTTAAAATATAAAATATACGTTACTCACCTTATCCATCGCACACCACTGCTTAACTGATCTCTACTTTCTGGTTCACATTCCAATATATAAGAAATAACTGCCCATCCAGTCACTGGTCAGATTGACCTAAGGCCCCATTACACAAGGCTTTAAAGCTGATAATCGTGTAGTGTAATTGAAGACAACAATGTCGGCTGATTGTTGTCTTTCAACAGGATAAAACTGCAAAGATCAGCCTGGCAACGGTCTGCTGCCACCACTCTGTGCAGACCACGGCTGTCCCCTATGGGCTGCCCGGATAAGCTGACACCCGGGCACCCCCACCCCTGCAGCTCCCCGCAGCCCCCCCCCCAGCACATACCTGCTCTTCCTTGCTAGCTGTTGGCGCGTGTGATAGCGTCAACAATTGGCGGGGAACAAGGAGCAGGCGAGTGCTGACCTGACAGGTCGGCGCCTTGCTCTCCACATCTCCCCATGTAATAGGGCCGTAAGGGTGCCTTTACACAGATTTATCTGACAGATTTTTGAAGCCAGAGCCTGGAATGGATTTGAGAAATCTCGGTCTTTCTTTATGATCTGTTCTTTGTTTATAGTCTGTTCCTGGCTTTGGCTTAAAAAATCTGTCAGATAAATCTCTCTGTGTAAAGGCAGCCTTAGGGCCCTATTAAACGGGATGATAATCTTGTGGAAAATCATTGTATTGTTCGAATTTGAATGATAATTGTCCTGTGTAATTGCAGGCAACAACTGAAAAATCGTTCATGTGTCATTGATTTAGATCTGAACCTAAAATCATTGTTAATCATTCGCTAATCATTCCGTAATTTCACATTCATTCCCTGTAATTCCACATTTGTTTACTAATCATTCAGTGTAATTCCACATTGTTGGTTCTTTTGCTGGGATTAGATGGAGTAAACGATTGTAGTAAGGATCGTTGTAACGATTGTAAATAACTATGTGTCTAACTAACTATTGTTCTTTGTAATACGGTGAATAATTTCCGATTAACGATAAACAATATCGTTTGCGATCATTTATAGTTAATTATTAAAAATCACTTTGTCTAATAGGATCCTTAGTGGGCATTTCTTTGTGTCAAAACAGAGAGTTGGAGATTGGCAAGGATCATTGAGGTGGGTGCAACTATCTAGTTTAATCCAAATCTCCTCTTGTTTTTTTCCCCTTGTACCTTTATACAACTTCTAAAATGTCATAGTGAGATGTCAGAAGTTTGGATCAGTGGCGGTCAGGCTGCTAAGAACCCCGCCAAGTGTGGGAATGAAGGGACAGAAGGGTTTGTCTGAGTATTATGTTTTTTCGATGTTTAACGCCTTCAAGACAGAGCCCTTTAATGCACAAAAGTCTGAGTCAAATTAATGCAATGTTCCTCCCCGCCTTCTACGAGCCATTGCACTTTTATTTTTCCATCTACAGGGCTGGTTGGGGTGTCTTTTTTTGCGCCATAATCTCTAGTTTTTATTAATATCATGTTGGTATAAAAATCTGATATATAATTTAAAAGAATCTGCAATCATGGTGTGGTTGTTTTCCCCACTTACTCCGTTCACAGTGCAGGAACAATAATGTTATATCTTAATAGATCAGACAATTCCGCATGCTACGATATAAAATATGTTTATTTTATTCTTTAAAATATTTTTATTTTTATAATGGGCAAGCATTAAACTTTTATTGGGGGGGGTATAACAATTTTTTTTTTTTTTCTTAAACTTTTTTTTACTACACTTCTTTTTACACTTTTTTCACACTTAAACATGCAATCATTAGATAGCATAGATAGCCATAGCATAGCATAGATCAGTTTTATTGATGCATAGAGCCTGCCTGAGAGCAGACTCCAGGGCCAGGACAAAGGGTAGGCGATGGCCTAGGGCGCCATCTAGTGGTAAGTTACAGGGGGCACATTTTCAATCTCTTAACCCCTTAAGGACCGGGCCTAAAATGGCCTTAACCTCTTAAGGACATAGGACGTACCGGTACGTCCTATGTCCTCACTTGCACTTCAAAGCGGGGCCGCGCGGCGGCCCCGCTTTGAAGTGCCGCGATCCCGGGTGCCGCGAGTAGCCCGGGACCGCTGCTATTAGCGGGCACGGTCTGATCGCCGTGCCCGCTAATTAGCTAATCGGAGGCAGCTGTCAAAGTTGACAGCTGCCTCCGATTACCGGAGGCAACGTTTCCCTGGTGTCTAGTGGGGGAGATCGCTCCTCCGGGACCTTGTCCCGGAGGAGCGATCTCCGTTACTGATGCCGGCCGGGGACGCGTCCAAGATGGCGCCGTCCTCGGCTCGGCACTCGTTCGTTTTCGGCTGCAGCAGCCGAAAGCAAACGAGTGCCGATCTCATGGATCTCTGCAGCATATCTATGCTGCAGAGATCTCAATGAGAGATCCAAGTGTATATACTAGAAGTCCCCTAGGGGGGCTTCTAGTATATGTGTAAAAAAAAAAAAAAAAAGTGTTGTTAATAGTAAAAAGCCCCCTCCCCTAATAAAAGTCTGAATCACCCCCCTTTTCCCAGGTTTTAAATAAAAGTAAACAAATAAATAAATAAATAAACATGTTTGCTATCGCCGCGTGCGTAATCGCCCGAACTATTAATTAATCACATTCCTGATCTCGTACGGTAAACGGCGTCAGCGCAAAAAAATCCCAAAGTGCAAAATTGCGCATTTTTGGTCGCATTAAATCCAGAAAAAATTTAATAAAAAGCGATCAAAAAGACGTATATGGGCAATCAAGGTACCGATAGAAAGATCACATCATGGCGCAAAAAATGACACCTCGCACAGCCCCATAGACCAAAGGATAAAAGCGCTATAAGCCTGGGAATGGAGCGATTTTAAGGAACGTATATTGGTTAACAACGGTTTGAATTTTTTACAGGCCATCAGATACAATATAAGTTATACATGTTATATATCGTTTTAATCGTAACGACTTGAGGAACATGCATAACAAGTCAGTTTTACCCCAGGGCGAATGGCGTAAAAACACAGTTCCCCCAAATAAAAGAAATGCGTTTTTTTTTTCAATTTCACCACACTTTGAATTTTTTTCTGGTTTCGCAGTGTACTTTATGCAAAAATTCAGCCTGTAATTGCAAAGTACAATTAGTGACGCAAAAAATAAGGGGTCATGTGGGTTTCTAGGTGGAAAAATGCAAGTGCTATAACCTTTTAAACACAAGGAGGAAAAACCGAAAACGTAAAAACGAAAATGGGCCATGTCGTTAAAGGGTTAAGGACCAAGGAAAATTTTATGAATATGACCTGTGTCACTTTATTCATTAATAACTTGGGAATGCTTGGGAATGCTTCTACCTATCTGGCTGATTCTGAGATTGTTTTCTCGTGACATATTGTACTTTACATTTCTGGTAAGTTAGAGTCGATACTTATGACGAATCTTTATGAAAAGATCCAAAATAAAAAAAAATGTGAAAAAATGCATTTTTCCAACTTTGAAACTTTTCTGCTTATACAGAAAATAGTTATGCCGCATAAATTATATATTAAATAGCATTAGCTATTAATAAAATAAAATAATATAATAATAAAATATAATTATAAAATAAATAAATAATTTAAAAAAAAACGCATAGGGTCCCCCCTATTTTTATAACCAGCCGAGTTAAAAACCAAACGACAGCAGCCTGGTAACAGCATGGTGGGAAGAGCCATTGGTTTAGGCCCTCCCCAGCCTAAATCTTCCCAGCCTGCTGCCGCCCGGTGCAGGAGTGCCAATTTTGACGCTCCGGGACCACTGGCACCCGGCTCTTCCCAGTACCCCTGGTGGCATTGGGTACTGGGGTAATAATGGGGGGTTAGTGTTAGCCATTTTATATCGGCTAACACTAGGCCCCGACTTAGTAATGGATTCCGTCTATTAGACGGCTTCCACTACTAAGTCTATAAAGTAAAGAAATAAAGACAAGACACAAGTGAATTTTTTTTATTCAAATAAAAACACCCCCACACCCCTCATTGACCATTTTATAAAAAAAAAAACAACCGCTGGTCATCGACGTAGTCCACCGAATCCGACGTAATCCACTGGATACCGATATGTGAAAAACAAAAAGGGAGAAACACACAAAAAACACACAAACAGGAGCACAACACCCATCATTGTGAGCGGTGTTGTGCTCCTTACAGTATGCAGCATCTTTACAGATCGCTGCTTACAGTCTGGCCCCCAAGGGGTTAAGGGAGGATGTATTGTGTCCCCCTTAACCCCTTGGGGGCCAGACTGATGTCAGACTGCAAGGAAGGGGTTAAGTGACCCCCTTCCTTGCTGGGAGGGGTGCAGTGCTGTGGAGGGGGTGGGGAGAGCTTTATACTCACCCCGATGCTGTCTCTTCGCTGGTCCGCAGCACAATGAAGTCACTGTGCTGCCGACCCGCTAATTATACGTGCGCTCAGCCGATCAGCCAATCAGCTGAGCGCACATATAATTCTAAATGTTTCTTCTAATAATGCTATTGTGATAACATAATTAGAAGAAACATTTGATGTTTTCATTAAAGTAAAGTGTTGATTAGTACAGAATGCTCTATTTACCGGGAATATAAATTAACGGCTTAATGGAGCTTCCTTTACTAATTAATATTTAATTAATAAAACACATTTTCGTTGTAATAAAATCAGTTTAGTTGTTCAATAATTTAATTTAAACGAATCCATTATTGTGCAATTAAATATACTGTCAAAAAATAAATATATATATATATATAAATACACATTTATTTATTTATATATATTTATTTTAACAGTATATTTAATTGCAAAATGATGGATTCGTTTAAATTTAATTATTGAACAATGAAAGGGACTTTATTACAACGAAAATGTGTTTTATTAATTAAATATATTAACCATAAGAGGCATCGGCATCGGCATACTGCAGAGGATCGCAAACCCCGGTAATAGCAATTCATGTAAACTGTGTTCCCTGCTTTCCCAGATGCATCCAGAGGTGTTTGCATCACTTTCTTAAGATTTTATTTGTTGTTTTTAGTTGAACCAGATTTCCAAGTAAATGACCGTATGTTTTGAGCCACATGTCTATTTTTTCCTACGGCCGTAGTTTCAGCTGCACATTTCCAGCCGCATAAAAAATATAGCCGCACACATACATAGAAACTGCACTCCCCAAACTATGCAAAAGCACATCCAGAAAGTTTTTTAACCCTTTAGGGGAGTCACAGAATTAAAAGCTAAGTGTGTAAGAAATTTTTAATTTTCTGTGCACAGATTTTATTGTAATCCAATATTTTTCATAAGGATAAACCTATTAGCAGAGAAATGCACCCCAATATTGATTGTCCCGTTTCTGCAGTTTATAGAAATACCCCATATGTGGCCCGTTTGCGCTATTTGATGCAACCACAAGGCTCAGATATAAAGGTGCGCCTAGTGAATTTCAACGCCCCCGTTATATTTGGTCATTTTTGACTGTACCACTTCAGGTTGGCAGAGGCTCTGGGGTGTCAAAACATAACAAACACCTCTAAAGGGACACCATTTAGAAAACTACACCCCTCGAGGAATGTAACAATTGGTGCGGTGAGCATCTGGACCCCACAGGTGCTTCACAGATTTTCAGAACAATGTGGTGTAAAAAAGGAAAAATTCACTTTTTCACACTAAAACGTTGTTCTAGCCTTAATTTTCCATTTTCACACAGGGATAAAAGAAAAGAAAAAAAAAAAGCGTGTAGCGCAGTTTCTCCCGAATACAGAAATACCCCACATGTGGACATGAAGTGCCAAGCAGGCGCAGGACGAGCCTCCAAAGAGAAGGAGCACCAATTGACTTTTGGAAGCTGGATTTCACTGGAATGGATTTCAAGGGCCATGTTGCATTTACAGAACCCTTGTGCTGCCAAAACACCGGGAACCCCCCACAAGTGACCCCATTCTGGAAACTACACCCATCAAGGAATCTAACAAGGGGTGCAGTGAGCATATGGACCCCACTGGTGACGGGCACAAATGTAGAAAAATGTGACGTGAAAGGGAAAATTTTCATTTTTTCACTTTCACGGCACATATGTGCCCGTCATCAAGGAGCCCATATCCTCATTGCATTGCATTGTTAGATTCCTTGAGGGGTGTAGTTTCCAGAATGGGGTCACTTTTGGGGGGTTTCCAGTGTTTTGGCAGCATGAGGGCTCTGTAAATGCGACATGGCGTTCATCATCCATTCTGGCCAAATCCAACCTCCAAAATCCAAAGGGCGCTCCTTCCCTTCCGAGGCTTGCCCTGCGCCCACATGGCGCTTTATGTCCACATGTAGGGTATTTACGGACTCGTGGGAAATTGCTCTACACATTTTGTGGCTTTTTTTCTCTTTTAACCCCTTGTGAAAATGAAAAATTCAAGGCTAGACCAACATTATAGTGTAAAAAATGTAATATTTCATTTTCACGCCACATTGTTCCACATTTGTACCCGTCACCAGTGGGGTCCATATGCTCACTACATCCCTTGTTACATTCCCTGAGGGGTGTAGTTTCCATAATGAGGTCACTTGTGGGGGGTTTCAACTGTCTTGGGAAACCAGGGGCCTTTTAAATGCAACATGGCCCCTCGAAATCCATTCCAGCCAAATCCAGCCTCCAAAAGCCAAATGGCACTCCTTCCCTTTGGAGGCTTACCCTGCACTCGCATGGTGCTTTATGTCCACATGTGGGGTATTTTCGTACTCAGGGGAAATTGCTCTACACATTTTGTTTTTTTTTATCTTTTAACCCCTTGTAAAAATGAAAAAATCAAGACAAGATCAATGATTTAGTGTAAAAATTAAACATTTTTTACACTAAATGTTGGTCTAGCCTTGATTTCTTTCCATTTCCACAAGGGGTTAAAAAAGAAAATAAATGCAAAACGTGTAGGTTAATTTCCCCCCAAATACGAAAATACCCCACATGTGGACATAATGTGCTGTATGGGCACAGGGCAAGGGCCAAAGGGACAGAGCGCCATTTAGAGGCTGGAATGGAGGATGGAGGCCATGTCGCAATTACAAAGCTCCTGTGCTGCCAGGACAGTAGAAACCCCCCACAAGTGACCCCATTCTAGAAACTACACCCCATAAGGAATCTAACAAGGGGTACAGTGAGCATATGGACCCCACTGGTGATGGGCACATGTGTAGAACATGTGCCGTGAAAATAAAAAATACAATTTTTTTCAATTTCACGGCCCAAATGTGGCCGTCACCAGGGGGCCATATACCCGCTGCCCCCCTCGTTAGATTCCTTATGGGGTGTAGTTTCCAGAATGGGGTCACTTGTTGGGGGTTTCTACTGTCCTGGACGCACAGAGGCTTTGTAATTGCATCATGGCATCCTCTAATGGGAATGGCGGCCATACCTATTTAGCTGGGGAAAAGGGACAATTCTAATTTATTTGGGGGTATTAGGCCAATTATTAGTTTATAAGGTTGAAAATGACAAGAGTCCATCAAATTCAACCTGTGTTTATCCAGAGGAAGGCAAAAAACCCTTGTGAGGCAGACGACAGTACCTTCATCACAGGGGAAAAATTCCTTCCTGACTCCATAATGGCAATTAGAATAATCACCGGATCAATGTGACCCCTGAAATAGGAATAAGGGAAGGAATTTAGAAAATGTAGAACTCCAATGACGTGTGGTACGCCTTGAAGCTATCCAGTATGCAGAGGACGGGGTGATCAGGACAGGTGTCACACTGGAAAATGGTGTCCTTCCTGATCCCCCTGTTACGCCACACTCTGCACTTCTTCTGGGGTCTTCTGTTTTCCAGTGTGGGGGACGTCACCTGGAAAATGTTGCCCTGGTGTGATACGGGGTCCTTCATATCCAGAAGCGCTGGGTCCGCTTCATGGCTGCTAAATATTAGGGCTCTATTACTACTTCTGATATTTTGGGATCGTGCCGCAAGATACAGTAGCTCGGGCAGCGAGGGACCGGAAGAGGGGGGTGCTGGTATAAAAGTTATCCCCGTACAGGTGGTAACCTTTATCGAGCAGTGGGAAGATCAATTCCTGAACGATCCTCCCACTAACTCCGGGGATGGGGGGGGGGGGGGGTCATCTGGGGGCTGGATTTGGGTGTCCCTTCCTTCATACACTCTAAGGGTACGTGCACACTGTGGAATGGAGAAGGATAACCCTTTGTGCATTCCGCAGCTGGCACCCGCCGGCGGACTGATGGAGGCGCGCGTCTCTGCTCATGTCACACTCCATTCTATGCACGGGCGGATTCCGCCCTCTGTCCAAAGAATGAACGTGTTCATTCTTTGGACGGACAACGGAATCCGCCCGTGCATAAAATGGAGTCTATGACACGGGTGGAGACGCTCGCCTCCATCAGTCCGCCGGTGGGTGCCAGCAGTGGCGGATTAAATGTACCCTGGGCCCCGGGCTGTCCACCCAACCTGGGCCCCCCCCCAGTCAATTCGCCCACATTATAATCTGCTACTGCGCCTCCCCCCCCCCCCCACTGTCCCCAATAAACACTGCCTGCCTGCCTCCCCTCCCTGCTGGCCCCAATAAACATAATGTTTGGTCCCTTGCTGCTACCCCCAGTAAGCATTGCCCACCCCACCTCCACTGCCCCCAATAAACATATCGCCACCTCACCTGGTCCCCTGATGTTGCCCCCCCCCCAAGGTCACAGCAGCACAGAGGATGTCAGGAGAGGAGGGTGCTGATCTTATAGGAGAGGTCCAAGCAGCACAGAGGATGTCAGGAGAAGAGGGTGCTGATCTTATAGGGGAGGTCCCAGCAGCACAGAGGATGTCAGGAGAGGAGGGTGCTAATCCTATAGGAGATAGTCCCCCTTTATAGATGGTCTCCCTCTTTCCCCCCCTATAGATGGTCCCCCTCTTTCCCCCTTATAGATGGTCCCCCTCTTTCCCCCTTTATAGATGGTCCCCCTCTTTCCCCCTTATAGATGGTCCCCCTCTTTCCCCCTTATAGATGGTCCCCCTCTTTCCCCCCTTATAGATGGCCCCCCTCTTCCCTCTCCCCCCTTATAGCTGGTCCTCCTTTCCCCCCTTATAGCTGGTCCCCCTCTTTCCCCCTTATAGATGGTACCCCTCTTTCCCCCCTTATAGATGGTCCCCCTCTTTCCCCCCTTATAGATGGTCCCCCTCCCCCTCCCTTATAGATGGTCCCCCTCTTTCCCCCCTTATAGCTGGTCCCCCTCCCTTATAGATGGTCCCCCTCTTTCCCCCTCTATAGATTGTCCCTCTCTTTCCCCCCGTATAGATGGTCCCCCTCTTTCCCCCCTTTATAGATGGTCCCCCTCCTCCCCCCTTATAGATGGTCCCCCTCTTTCACCCTCTATAGATGGTCCCCCTCTTTCCCCCTCTATAGATGGTCCCCCTCTTTTCCCCTTTATAGATGGTCCCCCTCTTTCCCCCCTTATAGATGGTCCCTCTCTTTTCCCCTTTATAGATGGTCCCCCTCTTTCCCCCCTTATAGATGGTCCCCCTCTTTCCCCCCTTATAGATGGTCCCCCTCTTCCCCCCCCCCCCTTATAGCTGGTTCTCCTTTCCCCCCTTATAGCTGGTCCCCCTCTTCCCCCCCCTTATAGCTGGTCCCCCTCTCCCCCCCCCCTTATAGCTGGTCCCCCTCTTCCCCCCCCCCCTTATAGCTGGTCCCCCTCCTCCCCCCCCCTTATAGCTGGTCCCCCTCCTCCCCCCCCCCCTTATAGCTGGTCCCCCTCTTCCCCCCCCCTTATAGCTGGTCCCCCTCCTCCCCCCCCCCTTATAGCTGGTCCCCCTCCTCCCCCCCCCCCCTTATAGCTGGTCCCCCTCTTCCCCCCCCTTATAGCTGGTCCCCCTTCTCCCCCCCCTTATAGCTGGTCCCCCTCTCCCCCCCCCTTATAGCTGGTCCCCCTCTTTCCCCCCCCTTATAGCTGGTCCCCCTCTCCCCCCCCCTTATAGCTGGTCCCCCTCCCCCCCCCTTATAGCTGGTCCCCCTCTTCCCCCCCCCCCCCCTTATAGCTGGTCCCCCTCTTCCCCCCCCCTTATAGCTGGTCCCCCTCTTCCCCCCCCCCCCTTATAGCTGGTCCCCCTCTTCTCCCCTTTATAGAAGCCCCCCCAGTCGGTAAATAACACACAAATAACAAAATATAACTCACCTACCCTGCGTTCCCCCGTCGATCCTCTCTCCGTCTGCAGTCTCCGGCTGATGCGCGGCTGCCAGGGGTGTCCGGTCCTCTCCCCGGCAGCGCGCGCATCACACTGCTCCTAGTGCCGCCTGGGCCCTGACTTCCGGTACGTGCGCTCCCAGTACCGGAAGTAAGGGCCCCAGGCGGCACTAGGAGCTGTGTGATGCGCGCGCTGCCGGGGAGAGGACCGGACACCCCCGGCAGACGCGCATCAGCCGGAGACTCTTGTGACCGCAAGCGAAACAATGCTTGCGGTCACAAGAGTGCAGTGGCAGGCCGGGCCTCCCGGGCGGCATTATAATGTGGGCGGCAGGGCATGGGCTACGCTATCCCCAGACACGTCACTGGATGATGAGGAGGATGAGGATGAATGGAGAAAAGAAGGATCCCCCATTCATCCTCACTGGCTGTTTCAGTGTCGGAGGCAATAATAACGTATGCGTCCGACACCGAAACACCCTGGGGGCCATCTTTATACCGGGACTAATATATGGGGTATGTAAATGTGTAGTGGTGTAGTGTAAAACTTTATTTCATGTAGTGTGGTGTAGTGTAGTGTTTTTTACGTTTTTTTGACAGTAAGAAAAAAATATCTCTACGCCAAAAAAGAAGCTGCTGATAAATGCCGCACTTGTGTGCGGTACTTATCAGCAGACAGTGGCGGTAGGATATAGGGGGGAAAAACACCCCTACGCCAAAAAGGAGGAGTTGCTGATCAGCGGCGCACTTACGGGCGATGCTGATCAGCACTCAGCGGCGTTAGGGCCAATAAAAAGAAAAAAAAAAATTAAAAAAACAACAACTTTTTTTTTAACCTAAAGCAACTGATCAGTGAATGATATTCACTGATCAGCCGCTAGGGGGCAGTACAGAGAAGCTGACGAAGACTGCCGAAGATAGGGGCCACGGAAAAGCCCGAAGAGCCGGAAATTGCTGACGGGACCCGATCGAACCCGGAAGTAAAGACACAAGGATGCGCGGGACCCGATCGCTGCTCCGGACGCCCAGATCTGGTGAGTATAGTGCACCTACACTATACACACCTGTTCTGCACCCCTCAGCTACCTAGCTGAGGGGTGCAAAACCCGGGGACACTGTTTTTTAACGGTTTGATCGCCGTGATGGGCCGGCCGGTTTCAGATTAGAAACCAGGCCACACAGAGTTCTAGCAGCGGACACATCTCTACAATAACTGGTAAGAGAAGACTGTGTGCATCAGGCCTTCATGGTAAAATACTGTAGCTGCTAGGAAACAACTGCTAAGGACAGGCAACAAGCAGAAGAGACTTGTTTGGGCTAAATAACACAAGGAATAGACATTAGACCAGTGGAAATCTGCACTTTGGTCTGATGAGTCCAAATTTGAGATCTTTGGTTCCAACCAACGTGTCTTTGTGCGACGCAGAAAAGGTGAACGGATGGACGCTACATGCCTGGTAGCCACTGTGAAGCATGGAGGAGGAGGTCTGATGGTGTGGGGGTGCTTTACTGGTGACACTGTTATGGATTTGTACAAAATTGAAGGCATACTCAACCAGCATGGTTACCGCAGCATCTTGCAGCAGCATGCTATTCCATCCGGTTTGCGTTTAGTTTTTTTCAACAGGACAATGACCCCAAACACACCTCCAGGCTGTGTAAGGGCTATTTGACCAAGAAGGGGAATGATGGGGTGCTACGAGATGGTTTAGGGTGAGCTGGACCACAGAGTGAAGGCAAAAGGGCCAACAAGTGCTAAGCATCTCTGGAAACTCCTTAAAGACTGTTGGAAGATCATTTCAGGTGACTACCGCTTGAAGCTCATCAAGAGAATGCCAAGAGTGCAAAGCAGTAATCAAAGCAAAAGGCGGCTACTTTGAAGAACCTGGAATATAAGACATATTGTCAGTTTTTTCTCACTTTTTTGTTAAGTATCTAAATCCACATGTGTTATTTCATAGTTTTGATGCCTTGAGTGTGAATCTACAATTTTCATAGTCATGAAAATACAGAAAACTCTTTTAATGAGAAGGTGTGTCCAAACTTTTGGTCTGTACCGTATTCTGATATATAGCGTTTCAGGGCCTAGTAAACAGTATACATGAGTGGGGGAGGGGAATCCTGTATGAAAAAGTACACCAATATAAAGTACCCCCCCATAGCATCAACCCCCACTCTTCTGCAGATCCACCCTCCCCCATCTACTAATAACCCCATCATCCCCCCAACTCCATCTACTACTAACCACATCATCCCCCCCAACTCCATCTACTACTAACCCCATCATTCCCCCAACTCCATCTACTACTAACCCCCATCATTCCCCCAACTCCGTCTACTGCTAACCCCATCATTCCCCCAACTCCGTCTACTGCTAACCCCATCCAACCCCCCCCCCAAAAAAAAAAAAAAAACAACAACAACATAAAAAGTTTGTTTTACTCACCTCTGCCGTGTGACGTAGACCCTCTTCTCTGGCTGGGCGGCTGGGTGGTCTTCTGTAACTTCTCCTTCCCCCATTGGTGGAGCAGCTTGCTTGTTCTCTGCTGCTCCACTAACGGAAGGAAGGATCAAGGACGGAGAGGGCCTGGACTTCTGTCAGCGCAGCCTCCGAGTGACCGCGCTGACAGTAGTGAACATCTCGAAAGGAAGGGGGCCAGGGCCTTCTTAGTTTGGGGACTACACAGGTATCTTGCACCGGCGACGGGAGCCGAGCGGACGCTAATTTCATCAGAGCGGCGCCCCCAAGCTTTCATCTATGACAGAGACCAGAGCAGTCTCGGAGCTGAGACATCCCCGGCCCTGTTCCTTTCTCAATGCACGAGACGAGTCTTGCATGTTTTTGTAGCGCTGAATAACCCCTCTAAAGTACAATAGTGTCTTCTGTTCAGTTTTAAGGTAAAGATTATATTAATATCCAGGTCCCCTGATACAAACTGATCATATAGGGAGCCGAACAATGATCTTTTTCTATAAATACACTTCTGAGTAGGGTCATGAAAGCAGCTACATTACCAGCCTAGGCATGTTATGTGAGCAGCAGGACTGAATGGTCTAATCAGTGTAAAGAAGTGGTAGACAGTATTGACCCAACATCCCTATAATCTATCACTGGCGCTGAGCAACACTGGCTAATTGGATGAGAATAGACACCTGTTATCTGACAGCCATTCTATTCTGTGGATATACTGACCTCTTGAGACTAAGATTCTTTAAGTATTTTCTTATATGCTAATTAAGGTTTATGAAGTGGCTTTAGAAAAAAAAAAGATTCCATAGTATTCCTTCTTATAAAGTAGAAGCACTGCCTATATAGGCACACGAACCAGCCGCATTATATTCCCCGTTTGTGGGGAAGGAGGAGAGTGCCCGGATAACGTCTGGAATTCCAGGATTCAGCCTATTACCTAGGTTGTATCCCGGAATTTCAGGCAGTCCCTGGGCACGCTCCTCCCTCTGCACAGATAGGGAAGGCATCAGCAATCTAATGCGTCAGGTTCGTGAATGTTCGAGTTTGATCGAACCTAGGATTTCCCGAGGTTCGATCAACTCCTCTTAGCAGCGGAGACAACAGCAGCAATACCTCCAGTAGGGTATTCTATCACCAAATTTAAAGCGACTCTGTACCCACAATCTGACACCCCCCCCCCCCCCCCCCCCCCCCCCAAACCGCTTGTACCTTCAGATAGCTGCTTATAATCCAAGATCTGTCCTGCGGTCCGTTTGGCAGGTGATGCAGTCCTTCACCATCTACACAGTAACTTTGATGTACTGTCTCCTGGCTGCTGTTTAGCCCTGATTTGCACAAAATCTTGGTAAAAACTCAGTGATTTTGCGCAAAATATAGCTAAACAGCAGCCAGGAGACAGTACAGTATAGGAAATACCTCTTTTGATCACTGCCTCCCCACACTGACAGAGGGCAGGACGCTTCCAGGCTGCCTCACCCACTGTGATCCTTCTCTCTCTGCGCCCGGGGCAGCACACCCCCCCCCCCACCCCCCCACCCACCCACCCCCGCCTCGCTACGCCCCCAACTAAGGGTATGTGCACACTGAGCAATTCTCGAGGAATTGTAGCTGAAAGTTTTCAGGCAGAATTCAAGCAGAATTTAAGCCCCCCATTGACTTCTATAGGATTCCTCTAGCAGATCCACAGCAGAAAATTCTGCTCGGAAATTCTGCAGTGTGAACAACAGAGCAGAAAACCCATTGAACACAATGGGACTTTGCTCTGTACATTTTTTACGGGAGGAATTTCAAGCTGAATTTTGAGCTGAATTTCAAGCTGAATTCCTCGCCTTTTCCACAGTGTGCACATACCCACAAGGGGTAATCCAGTGGGGAAAAAATGTAGAGATTTGTAATTTACTTCTATTAAAAAATATCCAGTCGTTCATTACTTATCAGCTGCTGTATGTCCTGCAGCCAGCTGATTTGCAGTTATCTATCCATGCTGTGTATAGGCAGTCAATTGTCAATCAGCAACTGGCGGGTGGCATATGACGTATTTACTCATTTTACTTCTGCCATTTTGATGCTATGTTGCAGTGGTAGTAAAATTGCACAATGTTTGCCACAATGCAATCAAAATCCTGACATTGATGGCAACATTTTACCATGACTGCACAACTAACAGCAAAAAAACATCAAAATCACAACAAAACACATAATTAACGGAAAAAAGCCAAGTGTGAACATAGCCTAAGATACTGTAATTGTGTAAAACAAAACAAAAAAAAAACATTAATGTTAAGTCCTGCTTCCACCAGATTGCCACACATACTCATTGAGCAGACACAAGAGATAATGGTGGCAGTGGCCCCTGGGGCACTCCCTGTCTGTATATTTCTTCTGGATGACGTTGGTTAAGCTGTCGTTGATGCTAGCATTCAATAGGAGCCAGAGACAAAGTGTTGTTTGCAGTAAAGATAACTCACAGTTGTTTTTACTTGAAACATTTCCAAGCTAGAGATGCAATTCTTTAACAATAGTTTCTAGTGAGCTTTGTGTGGGCTGAAGCAAGGTTTCACAGTAAATGCGTTCTGTTGCTTTCAGAAGCTCATTATCTCTTTTAAAAAAAAATTGGTAGACTGCTTTTTGTAGATGCAGGAGTTTATCTGCTTGGCACACAATTTGTTTCTTGAATAAGACCATGTTAATACTATTTAAAAAAAAAACAGCAGTTTTTGTTATTGGAAAACAGCTAAAATTACAGCTGTACTTTCAGCCATTATTTTTGCCTATCGTCTACTTTGGTAGTTTGTACACAGGTACTCTTCCTGTATGGCCTCAAAGTTTGCTGTGCGCATGTCCGCACAGCGGGCGTGCGTTCCAGTAGAGTAGGCCAAAGGGAAGTGACGTGATTCCTGGCTCCTCCTGTGACCTGTGCCACTTTCCCGGTAGGAGTCCTTCCAGCATTATAAATAGTGTGAGAGACTAGTGATTATACACACCCCTTGAGAAAGTGAACGCATGCGAAACGCGCATCAAGGTACGGACGCCACTCCACTAATATGGGCAAGCCTATAATATGACTTAGCAGGATTTAGGTTGTTTGATGTTGGCTGCACAATTGTGTTTTCCTAGCATAGGAGGCCATGTAGATATGCAACCTGTTTTGGACTGATCGTTAACCATATGCTTGCTGGGACCATCTGAATATTTACAACACAGTTATGTGGGTGGTTTTGGTTATTGGTGGTTACACTTGCAAAAATAAAAAATGTTTAGAGATTTTTTAATCATGTCAATAAAAATTTAAAGAATGTATAAATCTAAACCGTATAGTTTCTGTGTATAATTATCAACTACCCATAATAAATGAGGAATAAATGTGTGGAAACAAGTATTCATGGATCCATTGTGTCATGTTTTAATAAGATGGATTGATTTTACCCAAGTGCTGGATTTTTACATTTTTTGGATTATCGCCATCACTGCCAGCCAGCAGTTTCCATGCAACAGGATCTTGAGAATGGACTTGAAATTTGCTGTCCTTCAATTAAAGACCTGCATTAGGCCAATATACTTTGCATTGCAAACAAGCATTATTGAAACTGATATATTAAAAAAAAGGGTGCAAAATGCATTCTCCCATATTTATGGTAAATATATTAGACAAGTATACAAGCATTTACCACGAACAAAAATGAAATTTACCCAGACTTCCATTCGGCTACTGGCAGTAAGACTCTAAAGACATATTAAAAACTGGAATGTTTAGTGGAATAGTCCCCATTGATTTATTAATAAACCAGCTTCTGTAGATATATTTTTTATAGTTCTGTCCTGTTGGTTTTGCTGGACATAGAGATGCATACATTCCTGCTGCTAATCATCTAATTTTAATCCAACATTTTATGTTCACAAGAGAAAATTCAGCTCAGCCTGAAAAATGAAGTCAGCACATTACAAGCATTACGCTGACTAGGTCAATTCACTTTTCTATTCAGAGAACTTCAGTACATGATAAAAGATAAAATAAAACATGAGCTTGTAATTATGCACAGAGCAATGGAATGAATAAAATATTGATGTTTGTGCTTTCCTATTCCTGCCCTGTAATCCATAATTTTAACATATGTCAGAAATGAAGTTAGCATTTTTTCTTCTCTCTTAACAAATATTTTATGCTGTGAAACTTTATGATTCTCCTTCCCCTCTCTCATAAAATCCCCCATAGTTAATCCATAACAGTGTAATACATAAGTGAATCAGGCCGATATCGCTCCGTGTAATTAAAACAACGTGCAGCTTAGGAGCCAATCATTGGCTGATTATTGTCTTTTAGCATGTTATAAAATCAGCTGATGTCAGTTTATATAATAATAATATAATAAGTATATACACCTCTCCAAGCTCCCCCAGTGTCCTCCTGCTTGTTCCCCACTGATCACAGCCACTGCTGGCAGTGCCACTGATACAGCTCTGAAGTAACAGGCCGCTCAGCCAATCACTGACTGCAGAGCTGTCCTGTTTCAGTCATTGATTGGTTCGGCAGCCTCTCACTGCAGAGGGGTTCAGAAGCAGTGGCTGAAGTCCGCAAGAAAAGGCCAGGACACCAGAGAGTGTGGACAGGTGGGGGGAGGGAGATATATCAATACTGGTGTGCAATATTCTTAAATAAGGCCTTGCCCCCTTTCCCCCGGGCGATGCACCCGACCCTGCACAACAAATCTACACCTGCTTCCAGCAGGCCTAAATCTGGATAAATGAGGCACAGGAGGAGGCAACACCTTCTCCCCGCCTTGACCACCAACCCCGCCCCAAAGTCTTCCACTGCCCACCCAGTGGGTGAGTGAGGGATACAACAGGGGTATGCCAGGGATAAGGGGTGAATCTACGCCTTTTCCCTGGCGTACATGAGGACGCAGTAATAATAAATGTCCCCTGAAGCGAGCACCAATCTAAAAGATTACAATGTTAATCAGGCCGTGTAATACAGCCCTTATTTCTTATTCTACCCATTTCCTAAAGAGAACCTGTCATTACTTTTCTGCCTCCTAAACTACAAAATATATTAGAACTTTCCCTTTACCCAGACAGGCAGAAATACATCTACCAAAGCTGTTAGGGTGGGGGGTAGCCATCGGAGACCACCCCAATGTATTGTGGTTGAAGCAGCATGAAATATATATACATTTTTAAAGCAACTTCTTTTGGTGCACAAGATGACAACAGTGTCCAAATGGTTTGGGCACTTGTGACCTATTTCCAGTTCACATTGGTAAATTAATATGTTTTGTTTTGGTTGTTTCATGTTTTAAAAAAGACATACCATAAGTATATTCACAGTGTTTGCATTTTTGGCTGCACGTTTTTGGCTTAACGCCTGCTTGTTTTTGTTCTTTCTTCAACAGCACCAGACCCATCACACAAAAGATTATCAGAATCGGTCATCTAGTCATTAATCATGTTATGTGTCATGATCACCAGCGTATCAATATCACGATAAGTTGTAGTATAGTAACATGGTACCACAGCATTGTATTATAAGCTTTGTGAATATCATCTTCCAGCATAGGTCATGCAAAGTCAGCAAGATTTTGATGCCTGAAATACTACACCATTACACATATCACCAATAATATTGACAGAATGAGTTACACAGCAGTATACAGTAGCTATGACTACCAAGCTTTAGGGCCATTCATGTAACAATTTTACAAAATATCTTACCCAATAAAATCCTTTTGCAACCCCATTGCACATATCACTAATCATTTTCCATGTGCTTTCTTCTTTTCTTTACTTACTTAATAGGTAAACATTAGAGATAAGCGAACAGGGTTCGGGTTCGAGTCGATCCGAACCCGAACATTCGGTATTTGATTAGCTGGGGCTGCTGAACTTGGATAAAGCTCTAAGGTTGTCTGGAAAACATGGATACAGCCAATGACTATATCCATGATTTCCACATAGCCTTAGGGTTTTATCCAAGTTCAGCAGCCACCGCTAATCAAATGCCGAAAGTTCGGGTTCGGATCGACTCGAGCATGCTCCAGGTTCGCTTATCTCTAGTAAACATGTAAATAACCTTGATAACCATATCCATACAGAACAAATGTGACAATGTATCAGCAATAAATGTGTTGGGCCTAGTTGCCATCTGTCTCTCTTGAAGCCAAGATGAAAAATGTTGGTGGCCAAATAGCATAGGCAACGTCTACCTTTTTTACTAAATGCTGGGTCTCCAGCTGTAGCATGCATCTTGTGTAAGCAATAACCTATGGTTAGGAAAGCCTAAAAGGCCCGCTAATGAAATAGTACAATAGTACAATGT
Organism: Dendropsophus ebraccatus; assembly: GCF_027789765.1. Lineage (NCBI taxonomy): Eukaryota > Metazoa > Chordata > Amphibia > Anura > Hylidae > Dendropsophus > Dendropsophus ebraccatus. The sequence goes on along the minus strand of NC_091454.1, from coordinate 57,218,199 downwards.
GTTACAAAGTACCATTTCTGATTGCTATAAGAGTAGCAACATAACAGTAGCAACTTATTCCACACAGGAGATTTATATGTGTAAAATCCACTTAGTATTTGCTCCAATCCACTCAGGCTGCATACACAGCACAGTTAATGGCCACATTTTCCTGGACTGACCAGTATGGCAAGTTTGTCCAATGCTGTCTGCACCATACCATGTGCTTGTGGGGTCATTGACGGGTCAATGAACAGGGAGCCGGGCCGTATTTAGCACTAGGCACCCGTGGTCCGGTGCCTAGGGCAGCACCTTGAAGGGGGGCAGCACCAGGAAGCAGGGGGAAGGTAACATTTTTTTTTCTTTTTATTTTTAGTCTCCCACCATTTGTTTAGACTTACCAGTAAATCTGGTGTCTTTTCGAGGGGGGGGGGGGGGAATATGGTGGTATTGTTCAGGTCTGGTATGGCGGTTTTATCCAGTCACAGTATGGCGGTATTATGGATTATTGGCCATGCGCCTATTGGTTACTGCATGAGTGTCTGGTGGTTACTGCATGTGGTGAAATACAGTAAATGTGGGAACGTGGCCTAAGTGTGATCAGACATCAATATGATGTTCAGAAACTAGAAAATCATGATGCTAATTGGTGAGTGAAGATGGGGCGTATTCACTTTGGTGCCAAGGGCAGCAGCAGCTGTTAATAAAGCCCTGACAGGGAGCAATTGGAGTCTCTACTCTGTACATACTCACAATGGGTAGTAAATTCAGATTGGATTTTGCACACATAAATCTACTCACGAAAATCTGCTTCTAACCCACAACATGTAAATATACCGTAAGGGTAGGTTCACACAGGACAGAAATTCTGTGGATTTGTGTCCATTTTTTGTTAGTGTAAAATCTGTGAATAAGCAAAAGTAAAAAAAAATAATTATAATCAACCAATTCAAGTTGCAAATATTGTTGCAGGCCCACAGTGTTCCTGCAGCAAAAATGTATATAAATGTTTCCTTGTTAATTTATTATGGATTTTGAAGTTCTCATTAAAGTCATCTGTCTGTTTTTTTTTTTCGTTTTTTTTTGTACCTCTCAAAGTACAGGAACCCTTAAAACAAAACTGTCACCAGTAAAATGCTACTGCATCTGTTCTGCAAAACTATGGCGCTCTTGCTGAGATGAGAGAACAGCTTTGATTTACCTTTACGGGACAGTGTAAATCTTCTGGAAAAGACACAAAGGCTCACAGGTTTCTGGCACACAGCCCAGTTTGCTCTCCGCTTCTGTATATACCTAAGCCCCACTCCTAATTTTCTGTATTTCATCCTGCTGTGACTGTTCCTAGAGACATGCAAAAGGACGCTGGTTGACCCCTGGGGGCAATGTTTTAGAATACACTGACGTTGAGACACGTGATGGTGTCTCTGCGGTGTTTTAGTTGATCTCCCTAAGGTCAACCAGCATCCTTTTGCATGCTCTTACTAGGCATTGCTCCCAATAGCAAGAATCCTGCTCCAGAGTGATGTGGGGCAAATACCCCAAAACAGCTGTCTGTAAATGGATACCTTGCTTGGGTGGTTTCCTTGATTGGAGACATTCCTTGGCTTGGTTGTTCCTTCCCGGAAGAAGGTCTGGCTAGTTCACTGACGTTGAGACAGGTGATGGTGTCTCTGCAGTGTTCTTTTGCATATTTGTTCTTCGAGACAGGCAGTGAACAGAAGATTGCAGAGAAGTGAGACATATAGTAGCCAAGACTTCAGAGCTGTTTTTCATTTTGACAATAATTTATTTTCCAACAAAGAGACGTCCAACATTCCAATCAATTAATTTGTTTTTTCAAAATCAGGAAGTACAGTGAATGACAATGTTTCGACCCTGACATGTGGTGGGTCTTTGTCAAGGATTCTTTCTTGGTAAATGAACTGATTTACAACAATGTTAGAATCCTATTGACTATCATATGCAGGGAGTTTAAGATGACAGCGACCATGTATAATTGAAAATGTCAAACAGCCTGGTAACTAACATACCACTGGAAATACTCTAGCATTATACCATATGCCCGAATAAATTACTTAATATTATTTTTATTCTGTGCTGCCATCATAGTACTAATGAAGAATCTCTCCCAGTAAATATAAACTTAAAAAAAATCTAATTTATTAGAATTTCAATATTTTGCTGACATAGGTTATTTAATGACAAATCAATGAGTGATAAACATGTAAATGTAGTCCATATACACAACATTTCTACATATAGACCATCAAAAAAAGCTCTTTTAGACATACCCTTGGTGACCTCATGCATTTTAATAAGTGACTATGTTCACATAGTTTATCATTCCATTCATATCAGTCATTAGGAAACTGAATCCAAGACCTTTTCCATGATGGGCTCAGAAATGATGCACTTAGGTTAGGCCTTGTCTAACAAACGCACATTAGGTCAAGGTGAATTATTATGTAAATGTTTGTATTTGCCTTTTCTGTTTTCCATACATGTTAATCCATGCACTGGTTAACCTCAGTACATATAGTGGGTTGATATAGATGATAGCTTTTGATCTGCAGCTACAGAGGCTCAATAAGGAAAATGGTTTACAGGATAAGATCAACTATGACCCCAAAACATCAGGAAAAAAAGTCTGAATTATTGTATCTTGGAAGACTCAGAGACGGAAGAATTTATGTTTCTTCTGTACCATGCCACAGCTCCACTTTTCTGACTGTTCTTCTGCATGACCTCTCATAGTACATACTCTTGATCTGGCAAATGGGGGTCCTGAAGCAAGAAAAATAAACTGACAGCAGGAGACAAGGAAAAAATGAGCGATATCTGTCAGACCATGACAAGCAAGTCAGCCATCATAAGGGTTTATGGGACTGGAATGAGAGGACACCTGAAGAAACGGCCCGGAGATATTCCTTCACATTACATCAAGGAGGCAAAGGTGATGATGCGGAAATGTAAAGAATGTATAAGTCATCGGAAGTCCATTTACAAAAATAAAAGTTTATCACAACAATGAGCTATTGTATGGTATACAACACTGCAAAGGAATGGTAAACATACGGGGGGAGATTTATCAAACATGGTGTAAAGTGAAACTGGCTCAGTTGCCCCCCAGCAACCAATAAGATTCCACCTTTCATTTTCCAAAGAATCTGTGAGGAATGAAAGGTGGAATCTGATTGGTTGCTAGGGGCAACTGAGCCAGTTTCACTTTACACCATGTTTGATAAATCTCCCCCCTATAGTCTCAGCTAAGAAAAACTGGCCTTCTGCTAGTTTTGCTACAGAAGCCATAAAATGAGCTCCGGAGACTGAACGTTTTAGTAAAAGCCGCAGGATACAAAGTCCATAAAGGGGTGTAACTGAAGGCAATCACTAGCACCTGGAGTCCAGGGCACCTTCCCTAGAAGTGAGTGCCACTTTCAACTTAAGGCACGTTCTTAGGACGTGCATGATGGTGAACGCTGACAGAGCAAAGTGACACTGGCTTCTTTCCCTATCGCTTACTCTCTAGGTCAGAGACTTCTTTGAGCTTAGGACCTATGGGAGGCTGAGAGCAGGGCACAAAGGTCCATGCATGATAACTTTACTCATTGTGCATCTTGTGGAGTTCCTGTCAGCATTGGACTGGTGCAGAGGTGAATATTTACTTTTTTTTTTAGGGGGTAATGGTCTTAAGTAGGGGTCTACATTCAGAGTAACTTATCTGCACAGGTAGTAAATACTTCCTCGGGGTACCTCTCCACACTGATGGAAACTATCTACATCCAGGGGCACCTATTTACAATGGGGATTGCTATCTACCTTCTGGGTGGCGCCTAATGTATCTATTTGGGGGCACCTATTTACTCGGGGCACCTTTATGCCTACAGGGGGCAACATTTCAATCTACTAGAAGCAACCTTTGTACCCACTGGGGGCACCTATCTACCTACTAGGGGTTATGACCTACCTACAGTGGCGTAGCTACTGCGGTTGCAGCAGTTGCCGCTGCGCCCGGGCGCTACCAAGGGGGGGGCCTGTGATGCCCCCCCCCCTTGTCACTGCACTACCCCCTCCCATTCCCTCTTGTGACTGCAAGCAGGGTTTTGCTTGTGGTCACAAGAGGGAGACTGGGACGACTCCCTGTCTGTCCCGTCCCCGGCCACACACGAACCATAGAGCTCTGTGTGCATTGGGGATGGTACTTCCAGCGCAGTGACCTCTGTGTGACGCGGCCGAGGGGGGACGGTGGCAGCGATTCGGCCGTTTGTCCGAAGATGACGTTTGGCACAAGATGGCGGACGGCCTCGAAACGGATCAGGCAATGTATAATGCACCACACTTCTGGGTTCACGGGCAGGGGTGGTGGGACAGGGGGAAGGGGGCGATTCACAGACATAACATACATTACAAAGTTGTATAACTTTGTAATGTGTGTTATTCTGTGAATAATTTTTTAGCGCCGCACTACCCCTTTAATGGTAATAAGTGGTCAGGTGTAGAGGTATTATGTGAAAAGATAGATGTCAAGCACCAGCACGAGATTACAGTTCACACATCTTTATTGGTAATAGAAGAAACACTCCATAGTCCCAATAACCTACATCTTTCAGGCTATGTGCCCTTAATCATGGTATTATAAAAGTATAATCAAATATGATTATATTTGCCCCTGGTAGTCCTTAGTAGCTTATCACATATAGAATATTGTCTTATAGCTATGAGTGTGTGTCCATTTTTGTTTTTGGAGGGGGGGGGGGGGTGTTGCTGATTGTCAGTGTAATCTGCCTTAGTGGCAAGTAGTGGCTGCTATGTCAGCATTGCCATTAACTAGTTCAAGAACAATAAGGCGTCCAACAGGGCTGCAATATGTTCAAACCTTGGTGTTCTGCCAGACTGGTTTAATGGTGCTAAGGGGTTTATCCATGGGGGCTCTGGGGCAGACAAAGGAGAGCCATCTGTCATTGATATCTTGGCATTATTGCCACACAGGAACATTCGTTGCTGTAGTCATTCCCCACAATTTTATTCAGGTAGATATTTTACCAGTCTCTAAGGAAGGGTCCTAAGTGACACATGGGAGATGACCTATATCAAGTCTTTATCCTGATATTCTTAACCTAGATAAATATGTAGGTCATGAAACAAGCTTGAGAGCATTAACCTCTCACTTGAGTTGGAAAGTGGAGCTTTATTCCCACCATTATAAAAAAGATAGGAAACAACTTGACGGAGGTTACCTGCCTTCCTTTGAATGAATGCTGCAGGATAATAGGATGAACCTAATAGACTTCTTGTTTTTTTCCCCATATTATATTAACATGTTACTGTATAGAGATAAACAAAAGTTTCTAAAGAAAAAACAAACTGTCACACTTAACTTAAATGAAACAGACTGTGCACAAAAGTGCCATAGATTTGTTTTCACAAAACTTTAAACGGCACACATCTGGTAATGAAGCAGATTTTGCACTCACTTGCATAGGTTTTTATAGTGGCTCTGACATCACTTCTATACTGTTGCTTTGCAAGACATTATGTGCTACCCTGAGATCATATGATCCCCACTTGTTCTCCTATCTGCTACGTGACCGATGTTATTTTGGCAGGTTAGGCCTAAATGAACCACCCGAAGTTTGAATTTGTTCCAAACCAAACTTTTAGCAAAGTTCATAGAGAAACCACCAGATTCATCTCTATTAGGGGCTGTTCACACATAGTAAAATCGAAAGAATTCCGTGCCCGATCTCTCCGCAGCATCCCGTCTGCCTTCTGTTTCAGTGGGGAGGCTCGTGCACCTCCACTTCCTTGCTCTCCGCTTTATCAATTGACATGTCAATTATTTGAGAAGAAAGTGGAGGCATGCGAGCCATCCCATAGACGTGCTGTTTGACACTGAGGCAGGCAGGTGGAGAGCTACGACGAATTTGCTCAGTATGAACAGGCTCTTAGTGTATAACAGTTCCCTGTTTACGCTCATAGATGCAGGGTATACTTCCTCCATGCCATTCAAGATACATTATAATAGAAACTCTCATTTGTCATTCTGAAAAGGCTCTATTTGAAACCAGAAAGCTTACCTATAAATGTTTATTATAAAAGGATATTATTATTAAGAGCAAAGAGATTGCTTTCCCTGTGGTACATCACCTACTTGCTAACAGCCTCTCTTATCCTGCAGTACATGTTATCAAAGAGAAACGATGGTGAAAAGACTAAGTTCTTTGAACAGAGCAGCATTAATGGATTTTTGGAGTGGATGGGAGATAGTGCATTCTCAAGTATGTTGAAAAATATCCTTTAGAGTTGTTTGCCAGAACATTTTCTTCAAGAATGTGAATGCCTCTTGTATTAATAATATTGTAAAACAATGGAAGTATATGTTTGAAATCTTAGCACCATTCTAGATTTATTCCCCTGTCTTTAGACTATTTTAGTCAACCTGTTATATTACATGTTTCCCTGTCATTAATATTTATGGAGAAATTTATCCTTTGCACCTATTTCACTCCACTTATTGAGATTGCACTTTTTCCTTATGCCAAAACAAAATGTGGCAGATATATGATTAATTTAGGGGAATTTTTCATTATTTTGGGTTGGATTTCTATAGCACTCAATGAGGATGTGCAAAACTTAGCAACTCTTTAATCAAAACCTGCCCTCCCCCCCCCCCCCCCCCCCCCCAACCCACACAAAGCTGCTGGTACTGTTGTGTAGGTTTTAATAACATTGTGTGCAGATACAGCTTTCAAAAGTGTGTTTGTAGCTTTATTTTAATTAAAAAAATTTATTTTAATCTGGCCCTGACATTGTCAAAGAGGTAGAGCCTATGGTTCCCATGCCTTACCTCTCCCACCTCTCTTAATTATAGTAAAATGCCCAGCCTGGATATAGACAGCCCTGTCTATATACCAAACCATGGCCGAGTGAAACAACGCACTCAGACTCAGAAGGAGTGAGCAATGACAATGGAAGCTTCAGTGCACCTGCGCTGCTACATTAGGTCACAGCACATGAGCAGGATACCAATGGCACCAATGCAAACCAGAGCGGAGGAATTGCTGCAATGGAAGGGGTGTGTAAGAAGAGCAGTGAGGCGTAACCGGCCTGGGCCACACAAACCCTAACCCCCGTCTCTTTGACACTATCAGCACCAGCTCCTTTTTTATGAAAATAAACCCACAAACCCCCTTTTGATAAGTTTTCTCACAGCAGTGTTAGGGTTGCTAGTATCAATTCCCTATAATAATTAGTGAGAGCAATCTGCTATGTGCAATGTTATAGTTTTTTCCTTTTCATAGTCTATAACTATCTCCATAATCCGCTCCAGTAATGCTGTTGTGCATCTTTAAGGCATGGCATGTTTCACAATTTGATGTTGACAACATAATGTGTAGTGAGAAGCTTTTTAAAATATTTAACTATTGACTAAATGAAGCCGCAATATAGAAGCTGTGCGTGTCCCTTTAAATGAACTGCTTTGTATCTGTTTTTGAAATAATTAAAAACATCAGGCAAGTCCCACAGAACTTCAGCTAACTGAGGACTGTATTACCACTACATGTATCATCTCTCTGAAACACCCAGGGACATACGCAGATGTTAGCAAAGCTGCTTGGAAATCTCTGTTTATTTCTGTTGCATTATATGGAAGCAAGGACAACAGTATGTTTTAATATAACAGATGGGCAGAGTTACAGTGCTTCAATAGACAAACATAATTAGGATTTAACCCCTTGAGAACCAAACCAATTTTGGCCTTAAGGATATGAACATTTTCTTTTATTTTGCCTCCTTGCATTCTAGTGAACATAACTGTTCTAGTAACAGGAACTGTTACAGGAGACATCTGGTGTTGTAAAGATTTTTTGAAACAGCAGGGGTCGGGTGGAACATAACCATCACTACATATCTGTCCTTCACCTATGCCTCTCCAGTGCTGGATTGATGCTTCGGGCTCCGGGATCTTTTTCTCAGTCAACGTCACAGCCCAGATGCTTGAAAGCCCGCTCAGCCAGGAGGTGACAAGGACGGGACACTGCTCCAGTCACTGATTGGTTGAGTGGGTTGTCCATCAACAGGGATAGGCATTTTCCCTCGTGTCTTAACGTCATTACAACTTAGGAGAAAATGCTTTCTGGCAGAGTTTGGGAGCCATGGGCACGGGGAGAGGTAAGTAGTGCTTGCTTATTATGTTCCCCCCTGCGCCTGCTGGCTGTTAGTTATCTTAAATTGCTGTACTTCTCCTTTAAATCTTGTGTGTTGCAGTTTGAGACTTTGCGGGACATTTATCAAGGCTAAATGGAGTATTTTTTTGTGGAAAATGACCAGATTCGCATCTGGCCATTTTCCGCCCGGTCAACAAGGGGGCGGGAAGGAAGTGTGGAGGGGGCGGAACGGGGGGCACGGACTCTGGATCCGCTTCATTTAATATCATTTTTGCTGAAAAATTATCATAAAACCTATGCCAGCTCTGAGCTGGTGTAGGTTTCCTCGGCGCACACACTGGTGCGCACAGGATTTATGCAGAGGCAGTGCGCCTCTACATAAATCTCCTTAGTGTCTGCGCTGCAGGGACATTTTTAAGCCTGGTGCAGAAAACACTGGACTTAATAAATGTCCCCCTTTGTGTTTGTCAAGACAAGTTTCTCTGTAATGTCTAATTTTGTCTATATACGTACTCCCAAAATGGTAAAGCGCTGCAGAATCTGTTGGTGTTATGTTAACTACTATATTTTTGTGGGATAGTTGCTGTAATGAAATGCCTAAAAATTAAGTTTAAAAGCTACCCCTGCTATATGTAAATTATTTTTACATACTGTAGGTATGGGGAGAGAGGGCATTTTGCATTCTCTCGTCATGGCTTTTTGAAGAAAACTGATATATAACAGCCTGATGTTATTAAATCACGTTGTTATACACTTTTTTTTTTTAATAGATGTGAGAGGGCCAAGTGTGTATTATTTTGTACTGGCAGTAGAGACACAAGGGTCACCTCAGCCATACAAGAACACAAAAAAATGCAACAACTCACTGCTAATGACAAGACAGAAACTTAATACAGATCTGAAATTCACTAAAAGCTGCCCAAAACTGCTAAAGAAAAGCTTCATAAAAATAATGATGCTCTTTGAATACAAATTTGTCTTTTTGCCACCTTAGCCATAGATGTTCTCCTGTGCCCCACAGTTTAGTCAACCTAGTCCATAGTAGATTGCACTTTATATTTAAGAGTTGCATTCTCTTATATATGCGATTAAATGTTTTCCTGGGTCATATGTTTAGTTGCCATATTTTAATATGCACCGACTTGTCCCCTGGGTGACCCTCGAGTGACCCTCCTTGCTTACTTGCCTGAGCCAGTTCTAAAATCTCTGAATATTCATTTGTTTTTCCATATTTTATATCTGTACTTTCTGGTCGTAATTCCTACTTGAGCAGTTGCTAGTACTACAATTCCCAGAAAGCATTGCTTTCCCTCAGATTTTCATCACAGCATTTCCATCCTGTCTAATACCCTCCCACAGAACTCCTGCTAATTCCCTGCCCAAAGCTCTTGCACACTGCATCCACAGGCTTGATTCACTCTATAAATCCACATTATAATAACTGGGGTGTTTTATGTAGATGTCTACAAAAAATGTGTTGGGGGTTGTCAACCATTGGTATTTTAACCCTTTAAGGGGTGCAGATAGTGTGCCTTGAGGACCAAAGCCCATTTTTTTAATCTGGACAGTCACACTTTATGTAGTTATACCTCCATGATGCTATAACTTATCCTAGCAATTCTGAGAATGTTTTCTCGTCACATATTGTACTTTAGGTTAGTGGTATAATTTGGCTGATATCCATACAATTTTTGTGTGAAAAATGCCCACATTTAATGAAAGAATGACAAAATTAGCGGTTTTCTTATTTTTTGTTTTCTGTGGTCACCGTGCGGGTTTAGTTATGTGATTACTCTATTGCCAGTGTCATTACGCACGCGGCAATACTGAATATGTGTACTTTTTTATTTATTTTTTTTCTACAGTTATTATTGCATTGGGGGCTATGGGGAATTTATGTGGTGTGTACTTTATTTATTTATTTTTAGTTGTGTATGTTTTTTGTTAATCACTGATAGCCGGGACCCGCTGCGGGATGGCACAGGCGCAGCTCCTGTGCCTGTTTTATCCCAAGACGTAACTGTACGTCCTTGATCAGTAACTCACTGCAAAAAAGGATGTACAGTTACATCCTTAGTCCTGAACGGGTTAAGGGAAATGTTTATGAAAACTCAATGTCACTTTCATTTTGTGCTGTAGTGCTTTTTTATGTCAAACTGATATGCTAAATACAAATGATGTCTAGTATAATTCTTGATGCTCTGTTTTATAAATAAGAGTCACCTTTAAAATATTTTATTCCAGTTGCCTCGGGGGAAGTTCATCCTTCTGTTGCTGATTTCTTCTATGTCTCATTGAATGAAAATAAATGCAATCCCTCTTTTACCTTTGAGGAACATCTATCAATTATTTGAACTCGACAATAAGAAAAGATACCGTTTTCAAAAACCAAGTAATACACATTGGCATCTAAAGAAGAAAAAAACTGCCTCCCCCTCCTGCATCATGCAGCATCTTGTCAACGACTCATTTGATTAAAACATCCCTAAGGGGTCGTACATTCAATTGAAGTGGAATTGCTCTGAAGCCATAACTTTTCACAGACAGGCTGCTTCTTTGAGGAACAAATGTGTAGACAGCCTATTAATTCTATTGTTAGATTCAAGTCTACTGTTGTGATACTCAAAAGAGGAACATTACATGACAGAATTGTTTATTAAGGAAACCCATAGTGGATACACGTCTCAGTGTGAAAATTGGCAATATCATGCTAAAAGATGTAACAAAATGGGGAGCTGCCATCTGTATGGAACCACCTGCCTTTCATGCGGATTTCCCTAATGTTCATTCACAGATGGGACCAATATAACTGCCTATCCCAAGGCTTTAAAATCTGCTAAGAGATATCACAAGAAGAAAACAAATTAAATATTTTATTGAACATAATAAATACTAGTGTACAATACTATTATGTTTACTTGTTATATACAGATCACCGGCGGTGAAGGAGAGAGCAGGAGCATGGAGCAGGTCAGCCATCCTGCAGGGTCAAAGAGATGGCGGTGCCGGGCCCCTGCACGTGGGGTCCAGTGTCTGCCCGAGGGGAGCAGCGGGAAAAGGGGGTACAGCAGTGACAGGAAAACTCTTTTTTGCTTCTCCAAACTCCAGTTTTGATGGTTCAAATTAAGAAAGTTAGAGATTTCATGCATCTATATCTATGGGAAGTTTTAGGTGATTATTCTAAATACAGTAAGTGAAAACCACTATATTTATGATTAAAATTTATCAACTCTCTGTAGAAATGGAAAAAGCAGACACTGCAGATTGTAATACAAATTTATATAGAGCCGTACACCATAACACTGCCTGAAGACTCCAGCTTCATTTATAAACTGCAAAATAGGCCCACAAGGCAGGCATGGTGATCTGTGTCTGGGTTTGGAGAAAAAAAAACAACTCAGTAAGGCAAATCCACATATTGTATTAACCATAAGACTAAAAAATGTAAACGATTCACATGTTACCTTCCATCACTCACTTATTAAAACTTAACTGATATCAAAACTGTAGAGCATTCTGTGACAAAGCTGCCGTAGGAGAATCATTTAAGGAGGATTCTCATATCTCCACTGCCACGTGTATGGAATGAAAACAGCACTTGAGGAAGTCAAGACAAAGAACCCTGCAGAGTTCTATTACAGAAACAAGTCGCTCAGAATGAAGAAATGTATCTAGTGGCCACCTATAGTTTATGGTATGCTGTGCAACATGAATGCATCGCTCCTTCTGAATTGAGTGCACAGATCAGCTGACACCAAACCTCATAGAGATCAGGAAAACCTTGCAGTTTTTTTTCCATTGGTAAAAATAACTATATAACCTTGAAAGGTTGTTCCTTCCATCCCCCTCTCTCCAGGGATTCTAAAGGTCTAGGCTCTGACCCATTAATCCAGCAACACTAAAAGATTATTCATTGACATCAAAGGTCAGAGTGCTCTGTAAAAGTGTATTTTTTCCAGTTCTATTGTTACTATAGGCTATTCGCAGTTCATACCACACATATTGGTCAAATTTGAAAGGCAGCACAAACAAGTATGAGAGAAGGACAACAATTACCAACAGTCCTGACACTGACGGCTGTCATTGGTTAAAGGATGTTAGTAGTAACATAAGGAACCTATACTTAAGGGTAAATCATATTCCTGATCCAGATAAAACCAATCCTGTACCAGGATCAATGTAAACACTTCCATAAAACTCATGAAACATAAGAAATAGGATACAGTCTGCCAGGGCACATTGTTTCCTGTGATCTGAGGATGAGTTATAATTGATTTTTCAGGAACAAAGGTTTTGGGATTCTATACAATTGGCGAGTGCCAGTCACATACTGGCACCCTCCACTTGTGTCAGCTAGTTATATGAGAAAAAAATAATGAAAATGTCTGTGTTCCTGTAAAGAGCAAAGTATATTTCCTCTATCTCATTTTCAGGACATTTGGAACTAAGGAAACAAGTCAGCTGGAAGGTGTAAAATGCATCAGAAAGATCTTTAAGGTTGTGATGAGTTTCTGTTATTGCCATAATCCTCTATCATATCTCTTTAGTTCTGAAATGGCTGAGCACCAGCCTAGAAAGCTACTTTTTAATACATCTTCTTGATTCCTAGAGTCTATTCACTTTATTTTATACTACAAATTGTATAAAAGTAAAAGCTACACTCAGGCACGATATACTAAGGCATACATTGACATGTAAGCCACATACAGAGTCTGTGTATGAATATTACTAACCCATGTTCCTTAAAATATACGTATGTTATTTAAACAGCTCCCTGACATTGTCTATCATTGACCACCTGGACATATTTCTTACGCCCTTTAATAATAACCAGTTGTAACTAACGTCTTACTTACATTGATACATACTTATACACCGAGAGAACAGTAGTATTCAAAATAGACTCTTATTATGCCTTCGGGGCAGTATTTCCTTTGTTTGTTACCTCCTGCTTTCCATGACCCTTAGGTCAATATCCTTATCCTTTTATTTGCTGACAACAGTCCCTTGGGAAGAAGAGTCCTACCAGTAGCAAAAGAAATGAGACCAAACAGAGCTCCCTTTCACCAAGGGCTCTATAGAAGCCCCCATGGTTTCTCTTTATATTACAAAGAAAATCAATATCCAAATAATGACCTTACATCCAAGTATTGGAGTTAGCAGAGAGTGTAAATTGAAGCTGTGGGAAAAGAGGGTAAATTAAGACAACTGTATACTACAGTTTGTTCTCGAGCATTACAGATTTGGGTTGTAATGCATCTCTACCCATGTAATTGCAAGGATACAGAGTATATCCAATGTATTTTTTAAAAATCACAAATTAATAGTGCAAGCAAAGTGCAAAGACTCGAGTCGTGGATCCGCTGTACCACTGCTAGCAATGACGTAAGCCGCACCAGGGAATAGAAACAAAGGGGCCGCTGGTCTTCACCAGTGCCCACCGCAAGGCAAGATGGACTTGGTGTGGAAGGCGACCCCCACATCGCTACCCCTGGCTAGGCTTGCTAGCAACAGTGGGCAAGGTGCAGCTGGAGACACGTGAGCAAGCAGGAACACAGCAAGAACTCACTGCCGGAACCACATGCAGCAGGAACACAGCAAGACTAGCAGCTGGAGCTGCAGAGGGAAGGAACCACAGGCAAGAACAACGGACAACTGGGACCACGCGCTAAGTGAAGCAGGCAGAGGCTCCAACACTAGGGTCAGGGCAGGCAGGAGCGCAAACTTTTCCCATGTGTAATGTGTTAGTCATAGGTCTTATTTAGAGGGTAACTGACCATAAATATCATCAAGTCTTTTTCAGTTTTAATCCATGTTGTACTATTTAATACTCACATTTACATTCATTTTCCTTGGTTTAAGAAGATAACCATACATTTATCTACATTAAACCTAATCTTTAACATGAAACATGTTTGGTTAACATTTCACCTTTGAAAACCACATAGACAGCTCCATAACAGTCAGCTCCCAGTTGTTTTTAGCAGCAGAGGGCCACCATTGGCTTTGAATCTCCATTTTTACATTTTAATTTAAGGCCAGGTTCAGACTATGTAAGTGTGCGGCTGTATTTGCGGCTGTAATTGTGCGGCAGTATTTTTGGTGGTTCATGCGTAGGCTGAAAAGTATACGATATACGGCTGCACAGTGCACACTATGTATGAATCTACGGCCCTATCGTAAACGGACCCGTAAAAAATGAACTAGACCATTGTTTGCGGCTGGAAACGCGGCTGTGGATTGACAGGCGGTCCGTACGGAGTACTTCAAAAATAGCCGGCAATGATGCCGAATGCCGATGCCTCTAATAGTTAATATATTAAATTAATAAAACACATTTTCTTTGTAATAAAGTCCCTTTCGTTGTTCAATAATTTAATTCTAACGAATCCATCATTTTGCAATTAAATATACTGTTAAAATAAATGTATACATAAATAAATGTATATTTATATATATAATTATTTTTTGACAGTATATTTAATTGCACAATGATGGATTCGTTAGAATTAAATTATTGAACAACGAAACTAAATTTATTTCAACGAAAATGTGTTTTATTAATTAAATATTAATTAGTACAGGAAGCTCCATAAGCCGTTAATTCATATTGCCGGCAAAAGAGCTTTCTGTACTAATCATCACTTTACTTTAATGAAAACATCAAATGTTTCTTCTAATTATGTTATCACAATAGCATTATTAGAAGAAACATTTAGAATTATATGTGCGCTCAGCTGATTGGCTGATCGGCTGAGCGCACATATAATTAGCGGGTCCGCAGCACAGTGACTTCATTGTGCTGCGGACCAGCGAAGAGACAACATCGGGGTGAGTATAGAGCTCTCCCCACCCCCTCCCCAGCACTGCACCCCTCCCAGCAAGGAAGGGGGTCACTTAACCCCTTCCTTGCTGGGATGGGTGCAGTCTGACATCAGTCTGGCCCCCAAGGGGTTAAGGGGGATGCAATACATCCTCCCTTAACCCCTTGGGGGCCAGACTGTAAGCAGCGATCTGTAAAGATGCTGCATACTGTAAGGAGCACAACACCGCTCACAATGATGGGTGTTGTGCTCCTGTTTGTGTGTTTTTTGTGTGTTTCTCCCTTTTTGTTTTTCAGATATCGGTATCCTGGGGATTACGTCGGATTCCTTGGACTACGTCTATGACCAGCGGTTTTTTGTTGTTTTTTTTTTTATAAAATGGTCAATGAGGGGTGTGGGGGTGTTTTTATTTGAATAAAAAATTTTTTTTACTTGTGTCTTCTCTTTATTTCTTTACTTTATAGACTTAGTAGTGGAAGCCGTCTAATAGACGGTATAAAATGGCTAACACTAACCCCCCATTATTACCCCAGTACCCAATGCCACCAGGGGTACTGGGAAGAGCCGGGTGCCAGTGGTCCCGGAGCGTCAAAATTGGCGCTCCTGGACCGGGCGGCAGCAGGCTGGTAAGATTTAGGCTGGGGAGGGCCTAAACCAATGGCTCTTCCCACCCTGGTGTTACCAGGCTGCTGTTGTTTGTTTTTTAACCCGGCTGGTTATAAAAATAGGGGGGACCCTATGCGTTTTTTTTTTAAATAAATAAATAATAAAAAAAAATGCATAGGGTCCCCCCTATTTTTATAACCAGCCGGGTTAAAAACCAAACGACAGCAGCCTGGTAACACCAGGGTGGGAAGAGCCATTGGTTTAGGCCCTCCCCAGCCTAAATCTTACCAGCCTGCTGCCGCCCGGTCAAGGAGCGCCAATTTTGACGCTCCGGGACCACTGGCACCCGGCTCTTCCCAGTACCCCTGGTGGCAATGGGTACTGGGGTAATAATGGGGGGTTAGTGTTAGCCATTTTATACCGGCTAACACTAGGCCCCAACTTAGTAATGGATACCGTCTATTAGACGGCTTCCACTACTAAGTCTATAAAGTAAAGAAATAAAGAGAGGACACAAGTTAAAAAAAAAATTTATTCAAATAAAAACACCCCCACACCCCTCATTGACCATTTTATATAAAAAAAAAAAAAAAAAAAAAAACGCTGGTCATCAACGTAGTCCACGGAATCCGACGTAATCCCCAGATTACCGATATCTGAAACAAAAAGGGAGAAACACACAAAAAACACACAAACAGGAGCACAACACCCATCATTGAGAGCGGTGTTGTGCTCCTTACAGTATGCAGCATCTTTACAGATCGCTGCTTACAGTCTGGCCCCCAAGGGGTTAAGGGAGGATGTATTGCATCCCCCTTAACCGCTTGGGGGCCAGTCTGATGTCAGACTGCACCCATCCCAGCAAGGAAGGGGTTAAGTGACCCCCTTTCCTTGCTGGGAGGGGTGCAGTGCTGGGGAGGGGGTGGGGAGAGCTCTATACTCACCCCGATGTTGTCTCTTCGCTGGTCCGCAGCACAATGAAGTCACTGGGCTGCGGACCCGCTAATTACATGTGCGATCAGCCAATCAGCTGAGCGCACATATAATTCTAAATGTTTCTTCTAATAATGCTATTGTGATAACATAATTAGAAGAAACATTTGATGTTTTCATTAAAGTAAAGTGATGATTAGTACAGAATGCTCTTTTGCCGGCAATATGAATTAACGGCTTATGGAGCTTCCTGTACTAATTAATATTTAATTAATAAAACACATTTTCATTGAAATAAATTCAGTTTCGTTGTTCAATAATTTAATTCTAACGAATCCATCATTGTGCAATTAAATATACTGTCAAGAAATAATTATATATATAAATATACATTTATTTATATATATATTTATTTTAACAGTATATTTAATTGCAAAATGATGGATTAGTTTAAATTTAATTATTGAACAACGAAAGGGACTTTATTACAACGAAAATGTGTCTTATTATTTTAATATATTAACCATGAGAGACATCGGCATTACTGCAGAGGATCGCAAACCCCGGTAATAGCAATTCATGTAAACTGTGTTCCCTGCTTTCCCAGATGCATCCAGAGGTGTTTGCATCACTTTCTTAAGATTTTATTTGTTATTTTTAGTTGAACCAGATTTCCAAGTAAATGACCGTATGTTTTGAGCCGCATGTCTATTTTTTCCCACGGCCGTAGTTTCATCCGCACATTTACAGCCGCATAAAAAAAACAACCGCACAGTTACATAGTGTGAACCTAGCCTAACAGTGTAAATAGTGATGTCAATGCTGACAGTGGTATTTACAGGGAATGTATCATAAGAAAATGACTTATTGTTTGAATAATTTATTTTATGTTTAACATTTTCTAAAGGGAACCAATCAGCACGATTGTGAAGCTCATGGAGCAGACCAGCCGTGGATGCAACAGTAGGAAAAAAGATGTTTTATTCTGGCATATGATTCTAGGAGAAGAGTGACAACTAGTCATGACTAGTCATGGCTCTGTGCCTGTCAGTGCACAGTGTTAGGATGATCGACAGACAGAGAGACCTGTTTGTGGCCTCTCAGTGTAAGCTGACAGGCAGAGAGCCGTGACTAGTCACAGATGGCTCCCCTTCCAGATGACTCATTGCCGCCCCTCTCTCGGCCTCACGCGACATAATAAAAAAAATTCACCTTTATAAAGCTCCCGCCGCAGACGTGGCAGGCATGCTTGGTGAGCTGCAGAGTAGATCTATACTGTGCTGCCGGGAATCATATCTGCACAATCGTGCTGATTGGTTCCCTTTAAGAACTTTTGGTGATTTTCTTTTTCTAATTTTCTATTTTTTTATCATTGATATAAAATAATCCTAAAATCTTGCAGTTTTAGAATAAAAGAACAAGTTTAGGTATCTCACTCCAATCAGGAAAATAAACTGTAGGTCATGCATTCCCTTTAAACAGCAGTAGTACACACTGTTGATGGTAGTGCAGGCAAATTGGTCCATGACATATGGCAAAGAACAATTCTGAAAAACACAAGCCCTCATATGGCTCTGGAGATGGCAAAAAGAAAGAATTATTGCTTTTAGAAAATGAGGAGAAGACAAAAAAACAAAAATTAAAAGTTGCTGCAGTGTTAAAGGGGTTGTCCAACGAAAATCTTTTTCTTTCAAAACAACTGGTTTCAAAAAGTCATATAGATTTGTAATTTACTTCTATTAAAAAATCTCAATTCTTCCCATACTTATCAGCTGCTGTATGTCCTTCAAGAAATGTTGTTTTATTTTCAGTCTGACACAGTGCCCTCTGCTGCCATCTCTGGCTGAGACAGGAACTGTCCAGAGCAGGAGAGGTTTTCTCAAGGGATTCCCATAAAAAAAAAACCTCTCCTTCTCTAGAGAGTTCCTGTCTCGGCCAGAGATGTCAGCAGAGAGCACTGTGTCAGACTGAAAATAAAACATTTCCTGCATGACATATAGTAGCTAATAAGTATGGGAAGACTGGAGATTTTTTAATAGAAGTAAATTACAAATCTATATAACTTTCTGACACCAGTTGGTTTTAAAGAAAAAGATTTTTGCTGGAAAACCCCTTTAAGAACTTAAAGAGGTTTTCACTGCTGAAATGATAAATAGCTTATATCCTCAGGATACGCCATGAATAACTGATCAGCAGGTGTCAATGCCTGGCGTCCAGCCCTCCCCACCACCACCACCACCAATGATCAGCTGATCAGGAGTGTCACAGTGTACAGTTGGCTCTATTCACTGAGTAGTAGCCATGCTGCTTTACTGCTAAACAGGAGCTAAGCTGCACTAACCTCTTACATTATTTTTTCTCTTTTCTTTAGAATGTGTTGATGCCTTGTTATAATGTGTTATAATGTGTTGATGCCTTATTATCTACTTGCTTCAGTAAGTATTGTTTATTGTTACCATTTATTACAGTATGTCTACTACAGTTTTATTGAACCAAATTGGTTTTCTATTGGTTTGGTTTTAAAGGCCTTTTCCCATAAAGTATATGTTGTTTTAAGGATGCTTTTAAAAAATTTAGTTTGTGTGCTGTTATTTTTAGGACACTGTCCAAAATCCTATGAAAGGGGAACTATCAGCAGGAGTCCCTTATAGCGCCTGGGGCGGTATGTCTCTTACCTTCCACCTTGGCGCTGTTCCTGGGCTGTTAGTCGGAGTAATCTAGCCACGTCACGTGGCCCGCTCTTTGTAATGAAAATCAATGGAGTGGGTGGCAGTGTTCCTAACAGTGCTCCGGAGCCAAGATTACTCCTATTAACAGCGCGGGACCGGTGCAGAGGGGAGGGAGGTTAGACACATACCTTCCTCCACAGCGTCCCTTGCGCTATGGGGGGCTATCAGCAGGTTAGATTAGTCTAACTGTTAACGTTTTAGCTAGGTAAGTAAACCAACCTGGGTTGTAGAGTTCTTGTATCTCTCCCGTATCTTATATTGATACTCAAATAGTGGAGAGAGATGTTTGTAAGACTATATATTATAAATTTTGCTTACTTTAATAGTAAACTGATAAAGTCTTTTCAATGCAATAAAAGGTGAAAAATCGAAGAAGACATGCATGATTCTGCGGGAAATGACTAAGGTATTGGGGATAGTTGTCAGAATGTAAGAGGCCACACTATTAAAATATTGTAAATCTTGGATGAAAGAGTAATAAACATTTCAGAAATAAGTTACTTTATTGCCCTACTTCTCTGTGCCACATAGCATTCAAGGGTCAAAATGCATCTCTGTCATGATAATACAGAAGTGCAAGAATAACAGGAGGCAGCTGTCTCCTAGATTAACAAATGCAAATCTTGCATTAAGACCTGCTACTATTGCCAGCTATGGAGCTATTACAAAGCACAGAAACAGATGAAGGGACGGGTTAGAATAAACATTATGGGAGGAGAAATATAATAAGACAGTAAACTCAGTAATTCACACCCCAGTTGGTGCCAGCCTATATTTGTAGCACTATGTAATTAGGTATTTTTCAGCTTTTAATTAATGGAAGTCTAAAATCAGCGAGAGAATTATTCTTCTGCTTGATTGCACAATATTTTCAGGTTATTGAACCAGTCAGTGGTAAATTCACTTCTGAAGAAGCGACTGTCTAATATTTATTTCACATGCGGAGCTTATGATAAAATGTAGTCATGAATTATTCTCATGCTGTTGGAAAATAACATTTCAGGAAGGTTTTATTGGCATTCTGCTTTAAACAGCTTCTTCTGTAAGGGATATTATAATATACAGATTGAGTAAATCAACCTTATCTATTTAGTTCATGTAGAATAGCCAGAAAGGATACTGATGGGTAAGGTCCCTTTTACACAGTATTTTGACCAGTATTTTATGTAAGTATTTTTAATCCAACTCTAAGAGTAAAACCTACTCAGAAATAAATTATAATTAAATTATTTGCACCTCTTTAAAGGGGTTGTTCACCAAAATGCTTTCAAATCAACTGGTGACAGAAAAGTGCCAGAGATTTGTTATTTACTTCTATTGACAAATCTCCAGTCTTCTAGCTGCTGTATGTCCTGCAGGAAATGGTGTATTCTTTCCAGTTTGGAGAGCAGGAAAGGTTTTTTATTTGCTACTGCTCTGGACAGTTCCTGACATGGACAGGGGTGGCAGCAGAGAGCACTGTGTCAGACTGGAGAGAATACACCACTTTCTGTTAGTGATGAGCTAACATGTTTGTAAATGTTCCTTTTTTAAGCATATTTGAACTTGCGAACGTAAGCAACTGCGTAATTTTTGCTTTGTGCTTGATAATCTGTACGCATGTGCGTAACTCTAGACTGAAACATATGCAACCTGTAGGCAAATGATTGCAAATGAATATAGACTGAAATGTGCGCTTCTACTGTATGTTCGTTACTTGTTCGTGAATTTTCGGTGAACACAAAGCGATCACAATAATTTTTTTAATGTTTGTGTTCAGGATTCTCTCATCACTACTGAGCAGATGTTTGATGTTCGCTTATCGCTACTTGCTGTAGGTCATACAGCAGCTCATAAGTCTTGGAAAAGTTAAGTTTTTTGATAGAAGTAAATTACAAGTCTCTAGCACTTTCTGGCTCTAGTTGATTTGAAAGAAAAAACATTTTGTGAACTATCCCTTTAATGTATTTGACTCAGTCCTATATTTCAGGGGAAAAAAACACATACCATTTGATGCAATATGGCAATTTGTACAGTATGTAGCATATCAAATCAAATACCAAAACAAGCATATGTATTGCCAAACAAGAACAAATAGTGGTTTCATTTGCCTGTTTTGTGTATAGTGTTCCATGTACACATTTATTACAGTGCATGCTTTTTTTTTTTTTTTTTTTTTTTTGCTATGTACTGTCTGTCATATTTAGATGTGAATTATATATTCTAAATTTGAATTGGGTAAGAATATTTTGGAAATTCAGTAAATCAAAGTCTTGGACTTAATTAGCTATGATTACAGAACCTGCAAACATGTATAACAATTCTCTATGTTCCCCATACAATTTTCAAAATATGGACCAGTATTAGAAGATCCAACTCAACAGAGTCAACACATAAAGATTTGAGATGAGCGAACCAGGTTCGGGTTCGAGTCCATCCGAACCTGAACGATCGGCATTTGATTAGCTGGGGCTGCTGAACTTGGATAAAGCTCTAAGGTTGTCTGGAAAAAATGGATACAGCCAATGACTATTATCCAAGTTTTCCACATAGCCTTAGGGCTTTATCCAAGTTCAGCAGCCACCGCTAATCAAATGCCGAAGGTTCGGGTTCGGATGGACTTGAGCATGCTCGAGGTTCGCTCATCTCTAATAAAGATCCATATTTTAGACTTTACATATGTCCTTATAGCCGTGGTGAGAATGCAGATCAATAGTAAGAAGATGGAACCATAGTTTAGGCTTTTCTGGTAGAAATTACTGGGAATAACAAGTGTACAGTATATTATGGAGATTGATTTTAAATATTCATTGGTTGGTATGAAAACATTCATCACTAGCAGTAGATCATAGATCAGAAATGATTTGATTTTCAGCAAATGGTGATGTAGTGAATTTTTTAAAAATATTTTTTACTCATCTCCTTAGTAGATGCTTGCTTTTTTTTAATCTATTAAAAGATTTAGTCATGAGTATATTCTGGTGTAATAGAATATTACAGCCAAAATGTGTTTGTCACTGCAGAGATCCATTTGGCAGAGAAGTCTAATGGATATACCATTAGGTTATCAAAGGTACTTGGCTGCTACTTTGCAATTTTATTCCTTCTCCACTTTCTGTAGTTACTGAGTAACCAGAACCGATGCAGTCGGGTGAGGATAAATTGTTGTCTGTTTTCAGGGAACAAGAGAACTATGTAAGCACCATATGTCACATGTGTATATTTATTAATACTGTACCACACACAGTACATTGAAAAATACCCTATGTTAGCAATTCTTTTAACTGCAGGGGAAATGGTTATCATCCATTGAAAGTTTTAAAGAAAAAGTCAGTGAACTATTGTATTTAACTGTAATGCATACTGAATACAATCCAGAATGACACTTTTTATTGGCTGTTATTGTATACTGTTATACCTTTTATATACATATAACACTTATATACTAAATGTATACAAAAGAGCGGGCATGGACAGACCCTAAAGCAAATAAAGAGTACAACAGCAACCTGCAAAGACTAGATAGGTAAATAGATAGATATTTAGAGTGGAAAACTGGTGTAGAAAAATGAGATTCTTAGCAAACTATGGGGTTAGGGTCATAAATAGTGATGAACGAGATACTCAAGAAAATCTCATCATCCGTTTCCTGAAAGTTTCGGCGCTTTTTCTCAGCCAATAAACATGCAGGACACTCTTTGCTACATCCTGCGATCACGTGGGACCAATACATGTTGATAGCAGCGATTGGTTGGCCAGATCAGATGACCCTGCCATTTAAAAATCTCGGCCGCTGAGGCTCGGCTCACATGCATGCTGGAAGAGATTAGGGACAGAGCTGCTGGTCAGGGAGAGTGTTAGGGAGGGAATTAGCATTCCAGTAGGCTAGCGAAACAACCAAACAGCCCTTGTAAGGGCTTCAGATCGTTTTTAAATTGTATTACTACAGACTGCTGGCTGGGACTTGCAGTGCTGCTACCACGATTTCAGCAGCACACTGTGGTGATCGGCTGCTGGCAGAAAGGGGACATTAGGTGTTGCATACAGACCCCAAGAAGTGCTCAGTACAATTTGATTGGGATTTCTACTATATTTTCTGATTTCTGTATTTCTTACACAAGCCATATCTAAGTTCACTACTGCTTCCACAGTGTAAAGGGGGTGTCACAGAGTGTATATAGGTGCAGCCACCAACAGATTGTATCCCACAGCCCCCTAAAAACTAGTGGGCCCTCTACTATATTTTCTGATTTCTGTATTTCTTACGCGAGACATACCTAAGCTCCATACTGTGCAGTGTCCATAAAATGTTGAACCCCAGGGGTAAGGGTCAAGGGCGTGGGGTTCCAAGCGATGCAGTTGGCAGAGGCTGTGTTTCAGGGCAGGGCGACACAGCAGCACCCGTTGAGGAGGGAGCAGTGGCACACCGCAGACGTTCACTCCCTAGCTTCTTCGCCCAACTTACGGGGTCTCATGATAGACTGATATTGAAACCGCAGCAGTGTGAACAGGTGATCACGTGGATAGCAGATAATGTGTCCAGTAACTGATCCACCACCCAGTCTTCCACGCAGTCCACCCACGCTACCCAAGGGAGTGGAACCCTTGCTCCAGCAGCTCAGCCTCCTTCCCCACAGCCTGGCCCCTCCAGGGAAAGAAGGGATTCAGATCCACCACCACCACCAGCTCACATAATCAATTACACCCTGACTATGTAGCTAAAAAAACACACATACACACACACACAAAGAAAATGCAACAAAAAAGTGTGGGAACACAGCCTTAAAGGGAACCTGTCACCCTGTGGCCCCAGGCAGAAACGGACATACCCTGCAATAAAGCTCAATACACTTACCACATCGGTCCCATCCCGGATCCAGCTGTTGACACGGAGAAATCGCCGAATCTTCTTCTTGCGCCCATTATGGTAATGAGTCCAACGTCCATAGGAATTAACGAATGAGTCCAGCTTATTCATGAGGTCCTCTTCTCGTTGCCACCCATCCACGTCTCCTGGAACTTGAATGACGTCTTCAGTCTTCAGTCTTCTCACGAATTCCCGCGCAGGCGCGGTTGCGAAGGTCTCGTCACTTCTTCTGCGCATGTGTGGTAAACAGTGAAGCTGTGGAGCAGCTTCAATTGTGAACTGCGCATGCGCTGAGAACGTCCGTCATGGCGCCTGTGCGGGATCCGGGGAGAAGACAGAAGACGAGGAGGAAGAGGACTGGCGTCAATCAACTGACGGAGGCGTGGAGAAGGCTGGACTTCGGGCCCGGCGGCGCTCATTACCATAATGGGTGCGAGAAGAGGATTCGGCGATTTCTCCGTGTCAACAGAGGGATCTGGACCGGGACCGATGTGGTAAGTATATTGAGCTTTATTGCAGGGTATGTCCATTGCAGGGTGACAGGTTCCCTTTAACAGTTGTCATTATAACAATATAATTTACATAATTTGCATCACCATTGTTAATGTTATTACAGTATAAATATAAGTATCTTCATACACCATTGAAATGACGGACATTTTTATTGGACATCTTTCATTAAATGGCAAATAACGGCCATTATTTCATAATACTGGCTATTGTTTGTACAATCACAGCCATTATTTGCCGTGATATGATGGCCATCCAGTAAAAACGGTTGTCATTTCAACAGTGTATGAGCATAACCTAAGGCTATATTCCCACTTACGAGGTTTTAGTGTGAAATGACAGCTGTCTATTGATAGTGACAGCCGCAAATAATGTTCATGAACATCATATGTTATCATTATGAAAAGACGGCCTCCTTTTGCCATTAAATGATGGCCCGTTCTCTTGATGGGAACACAGCCTAAAGCGGTTCAGCTTTTTTGGCATATAATGTATTTTGTGAACTATCTTACATTGAGTCATTCCATGAACAAAGTTTGGCTAGACCTTTTAACTGAAAATTATACAGTACTAGAAAATGTACCCGGCGCTGCCCGGGTATAAAGTGTCAGTGTGTTAATTAGATTTGTTCTAAGGTGCCCAGGAGACCAAGCTAAAGGTATTGTTTCATCTGAGTTAATCAGTGGAATTAGTGTATACCTGTAGTGCATAGTTGGAGGGGTTCTGTATACCGACAATGTATAGTTTTTAGGGGTCTCGCATATCTGTAGTGCATAGTTGGGGGGGCTGTATACCTATAGTGTATAGTTGGGGGGGGTTCCTGTATACCTGTAGTGTGTATTTGGGGGGTCTGTATACCTGTAGTGTATAGTTGAGGGAGGTCCTGTATACCTGCAGTGTACAGTTGGTGAAGGTCCTGTATACCTGTACTGTATAGTTCGGGGGTCCTGTATACCTGTAGTATATAGTTGGTGCTGTATACCTGTAATGTATAGTTGGTGGAGGTCTTGTATACCTGTAGTATATAGTTCTGGGGTCCTGTATACCTGTAGTAAATAGTTTGAGGGTCCTGTATAACTATAGTATAGAGTTGGTGGAGGTCCTTTATACCTGTAGTGTATAGTTTGGGGTCTTATATACCTGTAGTATATAGCTGGTGGAGTTCCTGTATACCTGTAGTATATTTGGGGTCCTGTATACTTGTAGTATAGAGTTAGTGAAGGTGCTGTATACCTGTATTATAGAGTTGGTGTAGGTCCTGTATACCTGTAGTGTATAGTTTGGGGTCCTATATACCTGTAGTATATAGTTGGTGGAGTTCCTGTATACCTGTAGTGTATAGTTTTGGGGTCCTGTATACCTGTAGTGTATAGTTTGGGGTCCTGTATACCTGTAGTATATAGTTGGTGGAGGTCCTGTATACCTGTAGTATATAGTTTTGGGGTCCTGTATAGCTGTAGTATATAGTTTTGTGGAGGTCCCGTGCACCTGTAGTGTATAGTTTTGGGGTCCTGTATACCTGTAGTGTCCTGTATACCTGCAGGGTTGTATTGACCCGTATGGCAGTGTTATTCAGTCACAGTGTGTCGGTATTGGTCATGTCTGGTATGGCGGTGTTATCCAGTCACAGTATGGCGGTATTGGTTAGGACTGGTGTGGCGGTGTTATCCAGTCACGGTATGGTGGTATTGGTCAGGTCTGGTATAGCAGTGTTATCCAGTCACAGTATGGCAGTATTGGTCAGGTCTGATATGATGGTGTTATCCAGTCACAGTATGGCGGTATTGGTCAGGTCTGGGGTGGCAGTGTTACCCAGCCAGTTTGCCGGTATTGGTCAGGTCTGGTATGGCAGTGTTATCCAGTCACAGTATGGCGGTATTGGTCAGGTCTGGTATGACAGTGTTATCCAGCACAGTATGGCGGTATTTGTCAGGTCTGGTATGGCAGTGTTATCCAGTCACAGTATGGCGGTATTGGTCAGGTCTGGTATGACAGTGTTATCCAGCACAGTATAGCGGTATTGGTCAGGTCTGGTGTGGCGGTGTTATCCATTCACAGTATGGCGGTATTGGTCAGGTCTTATATGACAGTGTTATCCAGTCACAGTATGGCGGTATTGGTCAGGTCTGGTGTGGCAGTGTTACCCAGTCACAGTATGCCGGTATTGGTCAGGTCTGGTATGGAGGTGTTATCCAGTCACAGTATGGTGGTATTGGTCAGGTCTGGCAGTGTTATCCAGTCACAGTATGGCGGTATTGGTCAGGTCTGGTATGACAGTGTTATCCAGTCACAGTATGGCGGTATTGGTCAGGTCTGGTGTGGCAGTGTTACCCAGTCACAGTTTGGTATACCTGTTGTGCCCTGTGTATACATGTACTGTATGGATGGAGTAGGGGGCCCTGTATATACATGTACTGTATAGATGGAGTAGGGGGTCCTGTATACATGTACTGTATAGTTGGAGTAGGGGGTCCTGTATACATGTACTGTATAGATGGAGTAGGGGGTCTACCAGTTATTACTGTGGATGTTGTGAGGCAGCTGCCCTAGCAACCATTGCTCCCTGTGAAAATGAAAGCAGTAATCCTATTGGTTGCTAAGGCTCCAACTGTCGTGTCTGCTGCAGCTAATTATATCACCTGTGTTTGCAGTGAGGAGATTTTTTCATTCATCTCTATGCAGCGCTCTTTCCCCTCCCCCTCCTCTCCTGTACATCTGGCGGGGACGGGACCTTCGCAATAACCTTCCCGGGCACCCAATGTATCTGTGTGCCAAATTTGGGGTCAAACGGTTCAGGCGTTTGGAAGTCTATAGAGGACAGACAGACAGAAGGACGGACAGACAGACAGACTTTGATTTTTATGATATAGATTGCTATTCAGTATTTAGACTTTTAAATAAATGCAGTTAATCAACTAAATATTGTATCCTTTAATGTAGAGAACTGTTCATAGTTATGCAATGTGTTATTTGGCAGTAATGCTAAATGTATTGGGTCATTTCCCATAGCCCTCATAGTTCTTTAAAGCTTAGAAATATACCAAGTCAGTGTGATGTTATCCCAGTGAGAAGACACCTTAGTCCTTTATGACTTATAATGACTGATCTTATTATAAGTCATTGGGTCTACTGGGTGCTGGTGGTATACATCAAGTGGTAGATTCGGCACTCTGTTAATTTGATTGTACTGTATCTAGGACAAACACACAAGATGAATGCAGATATGAACACAGCCGACACAGACTGCAGCTAGTAGTTTAATCTCGAACCTAGATTAAAATGTGAGGTAGAATTGATAGCAGATAGAATCCTTAGTGAAGTAGCTTGTCACACCGCTCTTCTGCTTCCTGTACCTCCTGCTTACTAGGTGGATAAATGATGCATTTGGCTAGGATGACAAAGATTTTCAATTAATACATGGACTGCCTGAAGAAATAAACCTTTCTTCTTTGTTAGTTTCCTTGGAGAACATGTTGAGTACACATTCTGCATAATAGATCAAGAGATGCTTTTATATTGGATGGTATTCTTCACTCAGGTACCACGTTTATAAAAAAAAATAGCAGTAGAATATTCTCAGATATTCTGTTCTGTGGGCAGAATATCTCTATGGAGAGTGTGTGTGTGTGTGTGTGTGGTGGGGGGGTATACTAAGAATGACATTTCAAACACTGGCCTTAAGTAATCCCCCAGCAGTGCACAAACATGCATAATGTATGTAGAGGTGTATGCTGTATGAAATCTACACCAGATGAGAGCTACAATTTGTGACTGATGGTTTGTGGAAAACATTTGTGACTGTTGCGCACAATGATAGCGCCTTCGCTATATCCATCTAGTATCAATATTAAGTAGCCCCTTATATGGTGGTTTTGCTGGTCTGGATCATGGGGGCATCGCAGGGGGTGATCTCGACGCTCAACACCTGGGATCACTTGTTTATTGCCATTTAAATGCAGCTGTGACAGGTATTGTTTAAGGAAAGCAAGTGCTTCAAACTTTCAGTTGCTGTTTGCTGTTGAAGTCAATCAAATAGTTGCCCACAGACTACCAAAGTCATGTACCCAGGACTAGTTAGAATGCAGCTCTACCTAAGACATCATATGTATGAACCTTGCCTTGACCTTGCCTTCTTCCAAAACTATGAAAAAACTGCTATCTACCCGTACAAGAGCTAGTGTGTGTCTGGAGTCATGCATAGATCTCCAGTTCAGTAATCCAATCAGCAAAAACACACTATAGAAAATATCTTCAATCCATAACTTTCACTAAATGATAAGTCTTAGCACATGTCTTAGCACATGTACATACAAGTTATATCAACCTAAAATGCCCAAGTCTGGATTTATAAATCCAAAGTAGGAAATCTTACCTCACTACGGAGCTATCAACCCCATCTAGTTATCACGACAAGGCTCAAGAATACATGCACTTATAAGAATAGAACCAATCTAGGGAACCACGTGTAGGCTCAGAGAGACTGTTCTCCTTGGCAGCCTTGCTGATAGAACCAATCTAAGCAACCAGGTGTGAATTTAGAGTATTGCACCATCTTTACCGTGTAGATTTAGTTGTATTGCACCATCTTTACCGTTATGCACTGATAGCTCCAACACTTTAGACCACTGGAGGCACTCTTCATCTGTGGCATAATTCATAGATAGCAATCTATGATAATCCCTGTGCCACACCCCTAGGGAGTGAGCAGCTCCGAGTGTGTGAACCTATTAAATCACACGCACGTCATAAAACTCAAATGAAACCATAAATAGCCGTAAAATACTAGATGTAGCCTCAGGCGCCCCTAGACTACATCTAGTATCTTACAGCTATTTGTATTTCTCATTGGACTCTTTATTTGTGGTCTATCCTATTCTACGTTCCAAGAAAGAGTGCAGTTTTGTATTGAGCCCATGGCCATTAATATGTGTCCTACAGATTAGATCAGAAATTGTTCCCCTCAGGGTAGGGAAAATGTATACTATCTTACATATTAAACAATATTATTATAAATGGTATTTTTGGAGGCATAACCCCTTAAGGTCTGAGGCAATTTTCATTTTTGCACTTTAGTTTTTTCTTCCTCATGTTTAAAAGGCCATAGCGCTTGTATTTTTTAACCTACAGACCCACATGGGCCCTTATTTTTTGCGTCACTAATTGTACTTTGCAATGACGACTTAATTGTTCCATAAAATATGCTTCGAAAGCGGGAAAAAATCGTATGTTTGGTGAAAATGAAAATAAAATGCGATTTTATTTAATTGGGGGGGGGGGGGGCGGGGTTGTGTTTACGCCATTTGCCCTAGGGTAAAGCTGACATGTTATATACAGTATGTTCCTCATGTCAGTACAATTACATCGATATGTAACTTGCAGAACTTATTTTATCTGACTGCTTTTAAAAAATTAAAATCTTAAAAAAAAAACTAAATGTTCCTTATTTTGCTCTATTCCCATCCTTATAATTCTGTTATCCTTTGGGCTATGGGGCTGTGTGAGGTGTCATTTTTTGCACCATGATCTGTACTTTCTATCAGTACCTTGTTTGCGTATATGCGACTTTTTGATCATTTTTTATTACAATTTTCCTGGATTTGATGCAACGAAGAATGTGCAATTTTGCACTTTGGTGGGTTTTTGCGCTTACGCCGTTTACCACGGCAGATCAGGAAAGGATGATTTACTAGTTCGGGCAATTACGCATGCAGAAATACCAAATCTGTTTATTTTTTTTATTCATTTATTTTTATTTATTAAATGGGAAAGGGGGGGATTTTTTTTTTATTAATAAAAACACTTAAAAAAATTCACAATAATTAGAAGCCCCCTGGGGGACTTCTATATACACAGCACTGATCTCCCTTTGAGATCAATGCTGTGTATATAATAGAGCAATGGTCTATTGGATCGGTGCTCTATTACTTTGGTCTGCTGCAGACCACATCTATAGATTACCGAGCCGAGATCAGCGTCATTCCGCCGCTGAGGCCCAGCTGGGTAATATTTATCAGTTGGGTCGAGGAACCTTATGATTAGAGCGAGGTAATGAATTCCCACAGTCCTAGGCTTCTAATTAAAATGAACAAAGTGGAGGGACTGTAGTGAAAATGCTATAATACATCTTATAGCATACATTTATTAATGAACATACACATGTGCATTAACCCCTTGCCGCAAAATGATGTTTGGGAAACGTCATGTAAAGCAGGTAGTTCCTGCAACATGACGTTTCCCAACCTCCCCCCACTGTCGCTAAGTGAGATCGGGCAGCAGGAGGAGGCTGTGTCACACTCCGGTGCCGGCGGATCGCCGCTATTACCGTTATAGCGGCGATCCACCGGTACCGGCCATTACCGGCGCCGTCGCTGCATTTCATCTCCCCCCACTGTGAATCCACGGTGGGGGGAGATGAAATAAGTGTAAATCAGACCCCAGATCAGCCCACCCCCCCTAGTGGCTGATCACTAACCCCCCTCCCCGAGCGGCCATCACATCCAAGATGGCCACCCCCATCGCTGCGAACAAACAATGTTTGTTCGCAGGGATGGAAATAAATAAATAATCAAAGCGTCATGCTCTCCGCCACCGGAGGTAGCGGAGAGCATGGGGCAGTGATCGGGGACCCCCCCTGGGGGGTCCCGGAGCAGGCGATCGGCGGTATATACTATATACCGCTGATCGCCTTTTCCCAGTGCTGCCTGGCACTTTTTATCCCCTGTCACCATAAATCATTGGTGACAGGGGATAAAAAGTCTGTGCCCCCCACCCCCCCCCCAGTCACCCCAGTCACCCCAGTCACCCCCCCCTTCCCCATATACGTTATCTGATCCTGGAGCTCCATCCTCCTCGACGTCCTGAATGCTTCTGATGTGCGCATGCGCGTCAGAAGCAGTTAGCTCTGAAAATTTTAAGTGACAGAGACCAATTTGGTCTCTGTCACTAAACTATGATTACTGTGATAGAAAATATCACAGTAATCATAGAAATACAGTGAAAATGAATGTGTAAAAAGCACAAGTGAAAAAGTGTAAATGTGAAAAAGTGAAAAACATACAAATAAAATAAAACACACTTTTTTATTATAGTAATAATTGCGGTTTACTCCCAGATTACCCGTAACCACCGCAGGTTGCCCGTATTCGCCCCAGGTTGCATGTAACCACCGCACGTTGACCGTAACCACCCCAAATTTCCAGTGACCCCCTGCAGATTGTCCGTAATCACCCCAGTTTGCCCGTAACCGCGCACGTTGCCCGTAATCACGCCAGATTACATGTTACCACCGCACGTTACCTATAACTACCGCACCTTGACCGTAACCACCCCAAATTGCCAATGACCCTCTCCAGATTGTCCGGAACTATCGCACGCTGCCTCTCCCACCGCACGTCCCCTGTAACCACCGCATGTCGCCTCTGACCACCGCACGTCGCCTCTGACCACCGCACGTCGCTTGTAACCACCACACGTCGCCTGTAACCACCGCACATCGCCTGTAACCACCGCACGTCGCCTATAACCACCGCACGTTGCCTGTAACCACCGCCCGCATGTTGCCTGTGACCACCGCACGTTGCCTCTAACCACCGCATGTTGCCTCTAACCACCACACGTTGCCTCTAACCACCGCACTTTGCCTCTAACCACCGCACGTTGCCTCTGACCACCGCACGTTGCCTGTAACCACCGTACGTTGCCTCTAACCACCGCACGTTGCCTCTGACCACCGCACGTTACCTCTGACCACCGCACGCTGCCTCTGACCACCGTATGTTGCCTCTGACCACCGCAGGTTGCCTCTGACCACCGCAGGTTGCCTCTGACCACCGCAGGTTGCCTCTAACCACCGCACATTGCCCGTAACCACCCCAAATTGCCAGTGACCCTCTCCAGATTGGCTGTAACCACCCAAAATTACATGTACGCATCCCAGATTACCTATAAGCACTTCAGTTTATCCGTTACCACCCCACGTTGCCTGTTACCACCCCACGTTGCCTGTTACCACCTCACATTGCCCGTTACCACCCCACGTTGCCCGTTACCACCCCACGTTGCCCGTTACCACCCCAGATTGTCTGTAACCATCCCAGGTTGCCCGTAACCACCCCAGGTTGCCCGTAACCACCCCAGACTGTCCGTAACCCCCCACATTACCTGTAATCTAATTTTTTTATTGTATTTTAGTAACTGCGCTATTCTAATAACTATTACTAGCTGCGGTTTTGCTCAAGCAAATTGGCGCTCCTTCCCTTCTGAGATCTGCTGTGTGCCCATACAGTGGTTTATGCCCACATATGGGGTACCGTTCTACTCAGGAGAACCTGCGTTACAGATTTTAGGGTACTTTTTTTCTTCTGTTCCTTGTGAAATTTAGAAATTTTAAACTTAACAAACATATTATTGGAAAAATTTGAGTTTTTCATTTTTACTGTCTTCTTTTGAATACTTTCCTCCAATACCTGTGGGGTCAAAATGCTCACCACACCCCAAGATGAATTCTTTGAAAGGTGAACTTTCCTAAATGGGGTGCCTTTATGGGGGTTCTCTTCTGTGGACACTACAGGGGCACTGCAAACGCACCTGGTGCTCAGAAACTTCTTCGGAAAAATCTGCACTGAAAATGCTAATTGGCGCTCCTTCCCTTCTGAGCCCCGCTGTGTGCCCATACAGTGGTTTATGCCCACATATGGGGTACCGTTCTACTCAGGAGAACCTGCGTTACAGATTTTGGCATACAGCTTCTCCCCTCTTCCTAGTCAAATTGAGAAATTTCAAACTAAACGAACATATTGTAAAAGTTCTAGTTTTTCAATTTTACTGTCTTATTTTGAATACTTTCCTCTAATACCTGTGGGGTCAAAATGGTCACCGCACCCCAAGATGAATTCTTTGAGGGGTGTACTTTCCAAAATGGGGTGACTTTTGGGGCTGGTTCTCTTCTGCGGACACTACAGGGGCACTGCAAACACACCTGGCGCTTAGAAACTTCTTCAGCAAAATCTGCATGCCCATACAGTGGTTTACGCCCACATATGGGGTACCGTTCTACTCAGGAGAACCTGCATTAAAAATTCCGGGGTGTGGATTCTCTCATGTTCCTCATGAAATTGAGAAATTTCAAACTAAACAAACATATTATTGGAAAAATTCGAGTTTTTCATTTTTACTGTTTAATTTTAAATACTTTTCTCTAATACCTGTGGGGTCAAAATGGTCACCACACCCCAGGATGAATTCTTTGAGGGGTGTACTTTCCAAAATGGGGTGACTTTAGGGGGGGTTCTCTTCTCCGGACACTACAGGGGCACTGCAAACACACCTGGTGCTTAGAAACTTCTTCAGCAATATCTGCATTAAAAAAGCTAATTGGCGCTCCTTCCCTTCTGAGCCCCGCTGTGTGCCCATACAGTGGTTAATGCCCACATACGGGGTACAGTTGTATTTAGGAGAACCTGCGTTACAGATTTACCGTACTTTTTTTCTCTTGTTCCTCGTGAAATTGAGAAATTTCAAACTAAACGAACATATTATTGGAAAAATTCAGGTTTTTCATTTTTACTGTCTTCTCTTGAATACTTTCCTCTAATGCATGTGGGGTCAAAATGCTCACCACACACCAAGATGAATTCTCTGAGGGGTGCACTTTCTAAAATGGGGTGACTTATGGGGGTTTTTCTCTCTACTGACACTACAGGGGCTCTGCAAACGCACCTGGTGCTCAGAAACTTCTTCAGCAAAATCTGCATTAAAAAAGCTAATTGGCGCTCCCTTCCTTCTAAGCCCCGCTGTGTGCCCATACAGTGGTTTACGCCCACATATGTGGTACCGTTGTACTCAGGAGAACCTTCGTTACAGATTTTGTCATACCTTTTTTTTTCATGTTCCTTTTGAAAATGAGAAACTTTAATCTAAACGTATATATTATTGGAAAATTTAAATTTTAAATTTATTTACGGCCTAATTGTGAATACTTTCCTCCAGCCCCTGTAGGGTTAAAATGCTCATTATACCCCTAGATTAATTCTTTAAGGTGTGTAGTTGCCAAAATGGGGTCACTTATGGGGGTTTCCAGGATACAAGCCTTCTAAATCCATTTTAAAAAAGAACTGGTCCCTAAAAAAAATCAGTTTTGGAAATTTCATGAAAATTTGATAATTTGCTGATACATTTCTAAGCCCCATAACACCCTAAAAAAGTAGAATATGTTTACCAAATTATGCCAGAATAAAGAAGACATATTGGTAATGTGATTTAGTAACTAATTTATGTGCTATGACTTCCTCTTTTAAAATCAGAGAATTTCAGAAGTTCATAAAATGCTAAATTTTCAAATCTTTCATGATATTTTGATGTTTTTCACAAAAAACACACTAAGTAGTGACCAAATTTTTCCACTAATATAAAGTGCCATATGTGACGAAAAAACTATCTCAGAATCGCTAGCATACGTTAAAGCATCACTGAGCTATAAGCGCATAAAGTGAGACAGGTCAGATTTTGAAAAATGAGCCTGGTCATTAAGGCCAAAACAGGCTTTAGAGGCAAGGGGTTAAACACAAACATTAATCATAAGTTTTCTGATTCTGGACAAAGATAAGTGATGGGTTACCCCTAAATGACCCTGCCTAGTGCTGAGGTGGGACCCCCTGGTTCAGGAGTCCCCAAACGACAGGAGGGACTGATCCTGTGCTAGGGTTAAGTAGGTCTGTCCCGTCACCGATATTAGTCGTCTTAGCACATTTAGATGAGGTAATATATTACCTCATCTAAATGTACTAAGACGACTAATATCGGTCCAACTCCATTTTCTTTTCTTTTTTTGTTTCCAATGACTACAGGAGTTGGGACTGATGTATGCATCCATGTTTACTCCTCTTAGTGCTCTTAGTCCTCTGTACTGGGTCCAGCAGGAGGTTTGCTTATCTCTAGTATCAATCCTTATATTAGGTTTATTGCAAAATATGTAATGGTATTGCCTATGACAATCAGTTGAGGTTTTCAGTTATTGTCTACACTTTAACAGCAAAATAATTATTAAAATCAGCAATGAAATGTTTTTCTGGGATTATAAATGCATCTTTATAATTTAATGTAATCTAAAATTAACCTAATTAAAAGAGAATAAAGAACATTGGACAATGTTTTAACAAAGATGTCACATAAAAACCTGCTGTCTTATTTTTTCAACATTACACACACACACACATACAAACACACACACACACACTAAAGGCTTAAAATGAAATACCTTTCAGAATTTCTCAATTGTTAAAAGGTGAAAAAAAAGTAATATGATCACATTGTATTTCTTACTAATTTCCTAATGACACTAGTAGTTGACCAACATATACTGTAATTCAGGATCAGGTGGCTGGTAATTGTAAAAGAAAAAGAGTGCTAGAAAATACATTTTCAATGTCCTTTACACCTTTACAGAGGCTGCCAAAGTGTAAATTGAAATGTCCAACGAAACTTTACTTTGAGACAGATGTATTTACTGTCTTTCAGAGTTCTGTACAGCAGCTTTGAGGATAGCATTGCTATCAAGACATGGCCAAGAGATAAAAAGGATCCAGTTTTTCTAAGGGCCCTGTTACAGGAATCGATAATCTGCCAAATAAGGCCAGTTCAACAGATTATCACTTCATGAAATAAAGACAACAATCAGCCGATAAAAACAAAAATCAGCTGACCTATTATTATGTTGTTTAATCCTGCCTATAAATCATCTGCCACCGGGCACACATCACTATGTGTAATGGCTGATGGCTGATAAATGTGTAAAAAAAATAATAAACCGTATACATACCTCTCCACGCTCCCTGGTGTTCTTGTCGTTTCTGCTCTTTCAGAGTTGGTCTCTGAAATAGCAGGTAGCTCAGCCAATCCCTGTCCGAGACAGAACAATGCCATGGCCAGTGATTGGCTGAGCAGCCTGTCACTTCATAGACTGGCTAAGAACTTCCAGCAGCGACGGTGGGGAGCAACCAGAAGCTAGAAGAACACCAGGAGCATGGACAGGTATGTATAAAGAATTTTTTATTTTAACGTTTAAAGGGGTAGTGCGGCGCTAAGAAATTATTCACAAAATAACACACATTACAAAGTTATACAACTTTGTAATGTATGTTATGTATGTGAATGGCCCCCCGTGTTCCCCGACCCCCGCCCGTGTACCCGGAAGTGTAGTGCATTATACATACCTGATCCGTGTCGACCGACCCTGTCTGTAATCTTGTCAAAGACGTCATCTTCAGGAGGCCAGCCGACCTGCTCCTGCCGTCCCTCATGCGGCCACGTACACAGGTACACGGGTACACGGGCGGGGGGCAGGGAACACGGGGGGGCCATTCACATACATAACATACATTACAAAGTTGTATAACTTTGTAATGTGTGTTATTTTGTGAATAATTTCTTAGCGCCGCACTACCCCTTTAAGGCAATGGTGCACAGGCATGATTATCAAGCAGTGTAGTAGGCTCAGTAAGTTAACGTCGATCTAGCAGATCATCACTCGCTTACACTGCTCATCGGCCATATTATATGCCTTTAAGAGTAGTTTATATGGCAGTGCTGTTTCTTGATGGAATTTCTATTATTCTCCTCTATGGGGGTAACATAGTGTTACATGCCCCAAATTCAAATGAATGCTTGACTATGCAATGCACATGTTTCATTGGGTACACCATAGCAACAGCAACTATATGCATTGACTCTGTACATTAAATGGTGTTTCCAGGTGGATAAGGCACTGAGCTGCAATACCTTACACAACCTTAACATGGGTGTGGGCCTTTTTCCATAAGAAAGCAGCTATGTTTTTCTTATATTGTACAACCCCTTTAAGAAAGCAACAATGCATATAGTACTGTATGCATCATAGCTCAGTGTTCAGGGTCAGTTGCCACTGTATGTATATTCTGTGGTGCAATATGCCAATATAATGGCATGTAATGGGAAATGAGTAGTGCACTGCAAGCCATGTCAAGGACTTGTTTCTATAGACTTGTTTCTATAAAATCTAAAAGACAATGCTAAGTGGAAGATTTATTATTTTTTGATTGACAGATTATTGTTACCAATTTTCTCTTTCAGCCATTGAAAGTAGAAAAAAGTTCAGAGTGACAATTGGATGTCTGCCTTTGTCTCACTCTCACCTTTCTCATATCTAACATATATAACAAGGATAACCATTTATATGATAACAGTCTATACCGATTCATGTTTTTACTTTGTATTAATCTTTAGTAATAACAATAGAATAGTGTATATACTGTATAATGTGTAATATTTCTTATGTTGTCATATTTCAAGCACCATTAAGGTCACATTAGAGGACTACATGCAAAAAACATGTTTGGTATCCATAGGTTTCTATTGGCAAATTATTCTGTGTGCAATAGATCATCCTTTTCCACAACAGTTCTATAAAGAAGATATGCACACTCCAAATGTAATGCAATATATACACAATAATCTTTATAGGGACAATAAAATAACAAATAAAAGTAGGCTAAGCATAACCTACACCTCTCATGTAAATTCCCACAATACTTGGGATAACTACATACAGTACACAATAAAACAAATACTATATATGTGCAGAGGCAGCTCCAAAGACTTGTGCCAGCTGCTATAAACAATATACCTAATATAAAATATGCAAACCATATGTAAAACAAAGAGCAAACCCAACCTGGCATAAGTGTGTTCCCAGCCTGGAATATGTACTTTGTTAAAGGGAATCTCTTAATAGGTTCATTCTGCTTTAAACTAGTCACAGGAATGCTGAAAAGATTGGAGTATTACTTACATCATTCTGTTCAGCCGTTCTCCTGATATGCAGAAGAATATGATTCTTGACATAACCCTCCCCCCGTCTATAACACTATTCACATTACATCAGCACCCAACCCCTTTAACCCCTTAGCGACCCATGACGTATCTGATACGTCATGGTGCCGCGGGGGGTGTTCAGAGCGGGGTCCGGCCGGGACCCCGCTCTGAATGGCGCTGATCCCGGCACCAGCCGGGCAGTGCCTCTATTAGCCGGCGCGGGTCCCGTTGCCGCGCCGGCTAATTAAGCCTCTAAGTGCAGCTGTCAAACCTGACAGCTGCACTTAGAGGCTTTAGACCTCTCATCCCTGGTGTCTAGTGGGACGGATCACATTGTAAGGGGGGGGATATCAATTTTTCTGATATCAACGTCTCAATGATGCTAATCCCGGCTCGGCAATAGATTGCTATGGCCTGCAGCAGGCCATAGCAATCTATGACCGATCTCATCGATCTTTGCTGTGTATATATAAGTCCCCCAGGGGGACTTCTAGTTACAGTAAAAATAAAAGTAAAAATGTTTTTTTATTAATAAAAAATCCCCTCCCCTATTAAAAGTCCAAATCACCCCGCTTTTCCCATTTTATAAATAAATAAATAAACAAATAAACAAACATGTTTGATATCGCCGCGCGCGTAATCGCCCGAACTATTAATTAATCACATTACTGATCTCACACGGTAAACGGCGCAAGCGCAAAAAAATTCCAAAGTGCAAAATTGTGCATTTTTGGTCGCATCAAATCCAGAAAAAATGTAATAAAAAGTGATAAAAAAGTCGTATATGCGCAATCAAGGTACCGATAGAAAGAACACATCATGGCGCAAAAAATGACACCTCAAACAGCCCCATAGACTAAAGGATAAAAGCGCTGTAAGCATGGGAAAAGAGCGATTTTAAGGAACATATATCTGTTAACAATGGTTTGAATGTTCTACAAGCCAGCAGATAATATAAAAGTTATACATGTTACATATCATTGTAATCGTAACGACTTGAGGAACATGTATAACCTGTCAGTTTTACCATAGGGCGAACGGCGTAAATGCAAAACTCCCCGAAATCAAAACAAATTCCTTTTTTTTTTCAATTTGACAGCGCCAATGATTTTTTTCCGGTTTCGCAGCATATGTTATGGCAAAATAAGGCCTGTCATTGCAAAGTACAATTGGTTTCGCAAAAAAAAAAGTGCTCATATACGTCTCTAGGTGAAAAAATGCAAGCGCTATGACCTTTTAAACATAAAGTGGAAAAAGTAAAAGTGCAAAAACGATAATTGGCTTTGACCTTAAGGGGTTAATAGCCCCAACAACCATACTTTAGCTACGATGCATATCAAACTCTATCATCATCCATGACATTGTTGTTGTCTTTCTTAACAAGCCACTAAAGGTAAACTTAAGCCCTCTGAAGTAGCATAACTTAGGGCCTCAGACTGTACATAGGCTTCAACACAACAATAACAAACACCTGAACCATACCTTAACCCCTTTGTGCTGCAGCTAGTTTGGGCCTTAATGACCAGGCTAATTTTTCAAAATCTGACCTGTCTCACTTTATGCTCTTATAGCTCAGTGATGCTTTAACGTATGCTAGCGATTCTGAGATTGTTTTTTCGTGACATATGGCACTTTATGTTAGTGGCAAAATTTGGTCACTACTTTGTGTGTTTTTTGTGAAAAACATCAAAATATCATGAAAAATTTAAAAAATTTGCATTTTATGAACTTTGAAATTCTCTGCTTCTAAAAAAAGAAAGTCGTAGCACATAAATTAGTTACTAAGTCACATTACCAATATGTCTTCTTTATTCTGGCATAATTTGGTAAACATATTTTACTTTTTTAGGGTGTTATGGGGCTTAGAAATTTATCAGCAAATTATCACATTTTCGTGAAACTGATTTTTTTAGGGACCAGTTCTTTTTTTAAATGGATTTAGAAGTCTGGTATCCTGAAAACCCCCATAAGTGACCCCATTTTGGAAACTACACACCTTAAAGAATTAATCTAGGGGTATAATGAGCATTTTAACCCTACAGGGGCTGGAGGAAAGTATTCACAATTAGGCAGTAAAAAAATTGAAAATTTAAATTTTCCAATAATATATACGTTTAGATTAAAGTTTCTCATTTTCAAAAGGAATATGAGACAAAAAGCACCCCAAAATTTGTAATGCAGGTTCTCTTGAGTACAACGGTACCCCATATGTGGGCGTAAACCACTGTATGGGCACACAGCAGGGCTCAGAAGGAAGGGAGCGCCAATTAGCTTTTCCAATGCAGATTTTGCTGAAGAAGTTTCTGAGCGCCAGGTGCGTTTGTAGTGCCCCTGTAGTGTCAGCAGAGAGAAAACCCCCCATAAGTCACCCCATTTTGGAAAGTACACCCCTCAAAGAATTCATCTTGGTGTGTGGTGACCATTTTGACCCCACAGGTATTACAGGAAAGTATTCAAAAGAAGACAGTAAAAATGAAAAACTCGAATTCTTCCAATAATATGTTCGTTTAGTTTGAAATTTCTCAATTTCACGAGGAACAAGAGGAAAAAAGTACCCCAAAATTTGTAACGCAGGTTCTCCTGAGTACAATGGTACCCCATATGTGGGCATAAACCACTGCATGGGCACACAGGAGGGCTCAGAAGGGAAGGAGCGCCAATTAGCTTTTTCAATGCAGATTTTGCTGCAGAAGTTTCCGAGCGCCAGGTGCGTTTGCAGTGCCCCTGTAGTGCCAGCGGAGTAAAATCTCGCCATAAGTCACTCCATTTTGGAAAGTGCACCCCTAAAAGTATTCATCTTGGTGTGTGGTGACCATTTTGACCCCACAGGTATTAGAGGAAAGTATTCAAAAGTAGACAGTAAAAATGAAAAACTCAAATTTTTCCAATATTATGTTCTTTTAGTTTGAAATTTCTCAATTTCACGAGGAACAAGAGGAAAAAAGTACCACAAAATTTGTAACGCAGGTTCTCCTGAGTACAATGGTACCCCATATGTGGGCGTAAACCACTGTATGGGCACACAGGAGGGCTCAAAAGGGAAGGAGCGCCAATTAGCTTTTTCAATGCAGATTTTGCTGAAGAAGTTTCCGAGTGCCAGGTGCGTTTGCAGAGCCCCTGTAGTGTCCGCAGAGTAAAATCTCCCAATAAGTCACTCCATTTTGGAAAGTGCACCCCTCATAGAATTTATTTTGGGGTGTGGTGAGCATTTTGACCCCACAGGTATTTGAGGAAAGTATTCAAAAGTAGACAGTAAAAATGAAAAACTCGAATTTTTCCAATAATATGTTCCTTTAGTTTGAAATTTCTCAATTTCACGAGGAACAGGAGAGAAATGTCACCCCAATATATGTAAAGCAGGTTCTCCTGAGTAGAATGGTACCCCATATGTGGGCATAAACCACTGCATGGGCACACAGCCGGGCTCAGAAGGGAAGGAGCGCCAATTAGCATTTTCAGTGCAGATTTTTCTGAAGAAGTTTCTGAGCGCCAGGTGCGTTTGCAGAGCCCCTGTAGTGTCAGCAGAATAAATTCCCCCCAAAAGTCACCACATTTTGGAAAGAGCACCCCTCAATGAATTCATCTTGGTGTGTGGTGACCATTTTTACCCCACAGGTATTAGAGGAAAGTATTCAAAATTGGCCAGTAAAAATGAAAAACTCGAATTTTTCCAATAATATGTTGGTTTAGTTTGAAATTTCTCAATTTGACGAGGAACAGGAGAGAAAATTCACCCCAAAATCTGTAACGCAGGCTCTCCTGAGTAAAAAGGTACCTCATATGTGGGCATAAACCACTGTATGGGCACACAGCAGGGCTCAGAAGGGAAGGAGCGCCAATTTACAGGAGCAAAACCGCAGCTAGTAATGGTTATTAGAATAGCGCAGTTACTAAAATAAAATAAAAAAAATGAAATTACAGGTAATGTGGGGTGGTTACGGGCAACCAGGGGTGGTTATGGGCAACCTGAGGTGGTTACAGGTAATCTGGGGTGGTTACGGACAACATGGGGTGGTCACGGGCAACCTGCTGTGGTTACAGGCAACGTGGGGTGGTTACAGGCAACGCGGGGTGGTTACGGGCAACGTGTGGTGGTCACGGGCAACGTGTGGTGGTCACGGGCAACCTGCTGTGGTTACGGCAACGTGGGGTGGTTACAGGCAACGTGGGCTGGTTACAGGCAACGTGGGCTGGTTACAGACAACGTGGGCTGGTTACAGGCAACGTGGG
This sequence comes from Dendropsophus ebraccatus, assembly GCF_027789765.1. Lineage (NCBI taxonomy): Eukaryota > Metazoa > Chordata > Amphibia > Anura > Hylidae > Dendropsophus > Dendropsophus ebraccatus. Next base: position 57,175,529 of record NC_091454.1, on the reverse strand, counting down.
CTGGTTACAGGCAACGTGGGCTGGTAACGGGCAACGTGGGCTGGTTTCGGGCAACCTGCTGTGCTTACAGACAATCTGGGATGGTTACGGGAAACGTGGGGTGGTTACGGGCAACCTGCAGTGCTTACAGACAATCTGGGGTGGATACGGGCAACGTGGGGTGGTTACGGGCAACCTGCAGTGCTTACAGACAATCTGGGGTGGTTACAGGCAACGTGGGCTGGTTACGGGCAACCTACTGTGCTTACAGACAATCTGGGGTGGTTACGGGCAACGTGGGGTGGTTACGGGCAATGTGGGGTGGTTATGGATAAACTGAAGTTCTTATAGGCAATCTGGGGTGGGTACCTGTAATCTGACATGGGCACCGCAATCTGGAGGGGGTGATTGGCAATTTGGGGTGGTCAGAGGCGACGTGTGGTGGTCAGAGGCGACGTGTGGTGGTCAGAGGCGACGTGTGGTGGTCAGAGGCGACGTGCGGTGGTCAGAGGCATCGTGGCGTGGTCAGAGGCATCGTGGCGTGGTCAGAGGCATCGTGGCGTGGTCAGAGGCATCGTGGCGTGGTCAGAGGCAACGCGCGGTGGTTACGTGCAATCTGGGGGGGGTTACATGTAATCTGGCATGATTACGGGGAACCTGGGGGGTTATGTGCAACCTGGAAGGGTTACAGACAATCTGGGATTGTTACTGATAAACTGAAGTGCTTATAGGTAATCTGGGGTGGGTACATGTAATTTGGGGTGGTTACGGGCAATCTGGAGGGGGTCACTGGCAATTTGCGGTGGTTACGGGCAACGTGCGGTGGTTACGGGCAACGTGCGGTGGTTACGGGCAACGTGCGGTGGTTACGGGCAACGTGCGGTGGTTACGGGCAACGTGCGGTGGTTACGGGCAACGTGCGGTGGTTACGGGTAATCTGGGGAGGGGTTAGGGGTAATTTGGGAGTAAACTGCAATTATTACTATAATAAAAAGTGTGTGTTTTATTTTTTTGTATGTTTGTCACTTTTTGTACTTTACATATTCATTTTCACTGTATTACTATGATTACTGTGATATTTTCTATCACAGTAATCATAGTTCAGTGACAGAGACCAAATTGGTCTCTGTCACTTTAAATTTTCAGAGCTTGGCTGGTTGTGAAGCGCATGCGCACTTCATAACCAGCCAGGACGTCGAGGAGGAAGGAGCTCCGTGGATCCGGTGAGTATATGGGGAAGGGAGGGTGACTCGGGGACGGGGGTGACAGGGGGGGTGGGGGGCGACTTGGGGGGTGGGGGGACATCACTTTTTATCCCCTGTCACCAATCATTTATGGTGACAGGGGATAAAAAGTGCCGGGAGCACATGGTACAAGCGATCAGCGGTATATAGTATATACCGCTGATCGCTTGTTCCGGGACCCCACAGGGGGGTCCCCGATGACTGCCCCATGCTCTCCGCTACCTCCGGTGGCGGAGAGCATGGGGCTTTCATTCATTTTAACTTTTTAATCGCTGTGAACCGACGTTAGTCGGTTCACAGCGATGGCGGCGGCCATCTTGGAAATGATAGCCGCCGGGGGAGGGGGGTTAGTTATCGGGGCACTAGGGGGGTCTGATCTGGGGTCTGATATACACTTATTTCATCTCCCCCCGCCGTAGATTCACGGCGGGGGGAGATGAAAGGCGGCGGCGGCACCGGTAATCCTCTTTACCGACGGCCGCCGCTATAACGTTAATAGCGGCGATCGTCGGTAAGGGGGGGGGCCGGGACGGACCTCACACACTGCCCCAACCCCTCAGCTACCTCCGGTAGCCGGGGGGATGGGGTGGGGGCCGTCCCGGCCCCGCAGCCTTATTCTCTGCCATCGCCGTAAAAAGCTGATGGCAGCAGAATAAGGCCCATTAGTGACCGCCGTAGAAAGCCGTATCGGCGGTCACTAAGGGGTTAAAGTAGTTAAATTACTGTAGTTAATGTGAGCAAAGAAGGATTTTAAAATTGTGAATTAATTTGCTATAACTCCAGTGGCTTGCAGTCATTCATTGTGGTATGCGAATGGGGTTAAGTAGAAAAACTCTCCAAGTTCACTACAGAAAGCCACACTTGCAAGATTTCAAGGTGCTCTTTGTAGTCGAAGTCCTTAAATTGTTACGATCATAATAAAAAAAGACCCCCCGCCCAAAAAATAAAATAAATAAAAATAAAAAAATGTTTAACCCCTTAAGGACCGGGCCTGAAATGGCCTTAAGGACCGGAGCAAATTTTATGAATATGACCTGTGTCACTTTATTCATTAATAACTTCGGGATGCTTTTACCTATCTGGCTGATTCTGAGATTGTTTTCTCGTGACATATTGTACTTCACATTTCTAGTAAATCAGAGTCGATACTTATAACGAATCTTTATGAAAAAACCCAAAATAGTGTGAAAAATTGTGAAAAAATGCATTTTTCCAACTTTAAAACTTTTCTGCTTATACAGAAAATGGTTATACCACATAAATTATATATTAACTAGCATTAGCAACATGTCTACTTTATGTTGGCAGCATTTATTAAACTATCTTTAATTTTTTTTAGACAATAGAAAGCGTAAAACATTAGCAGCAAATTTCCAAATTTTCAGTAAAATTTCAAAATCAGATATTTTTAGGGACCTGTTCAGGTTTAACGTGTATTTGAGGGGACTGTATGTTAGAAAGCCCCACAAAGCACCCCATTTCAGAAACTGCACCCCCCAAACTCTGCAAAAGCACATCCAGAAAGTTTTTTAACCCTTTAGGGGAGTCACAGAAATAAAAGCGATTTTATTGTAATCCAATATTTTTCATAATTATGAACCTATTACCAGAGAAATGCACCCCAATATTTATTGCCCCGTTTCTGCAGTTTATAGAAATACCCCATATGTGGCCCTATTGCACTATTTGACGCAACCACAAGCCTCAGATACAAAGGAGCGCCTAGTGCTTTTCAATGGCTCCGTTATATTTGGTCATTTCTGACTGTACCACTTCAGGTTGGCAGAGGCTCTGGGGTGCCAAAACGTAAAAAACACCCCTAAAGGGACACCATTTAGAAAACTACACCCCTCAAGGAATGTAACAAGGGGTGCAGTGAGCATCTGGACCCCACAGGTGCTTCACAGATTTTCCGAACAATGTGGCGTGAAAAAAGACAGGTATTTTTTACACTAAAACGTTGTTCTAGCCTTCAATTTTTCATTTTCACAAAGGGATAAAAGGAAAAAACAAAAACAAATGTGTAGCACAGTTTCTCCTGAGTACGGAAATACCCCACATGTGGACATAAAGTGCCAAGCGGGTGCAGGACGAGCCTCCAAAGGGAAGGAGCGCCAATTGGCTTTTGGAAGCTGGATTTCACTGGAATGGATTGCAAGGGCCACGTCGCATTTACAGAGCCCTCGTGCTGCCAAAACACTGGAAACCCCCCACAAGGGACCCCATTCTGGAAAATACATCCCTCAAGGAATCTAACAAGTGGTGCAGTGAGCATATGGACCCCACTGGTGACGGGCACAAATGTGGAACAATGGGACGTGAAAGTGAAAAATTTCATTTTTTCACTTTCACGGCACAAATGTGTCCGTCATCAAGGGGTCCATATCCTCAGTGCACCACTTGTTAGATTCCTTGAGGGGTGTAGTTTCCAGAATGGGGTCAATTGTGGGGGGTTTCCACTGTCTTGGCAGCACGAGGGCTCTGTAAATGCGACATGGCGTTCATCATCCATTCTAGCCAAATCCAACCTCCAAAATGCAAATGGCGCTCCTTCCCTTCGGAGGCTTGCCCTGCGCCCACATGGCGCTTTATGTCCACATGTGGGGTATTTACGGACTCGGGGCAAATTGCTCTACACATTTTGTGTTTTTTTTCTCTTTTAACCCCTTGTGAAAATGATAAATTCAAGGCTTGACCAACATTATAGTGTAAAAAATGTAATATTTCATTTTTACGCCACATTGTTCCACATTTGTGCCCGTCACCAGTGGGGTCCATATGCTCACTACACCCCTTGTTACATTCCTTGAGGGGTGTAGTTTCCATAATAGGGTCACTTGTGGGGGGTTTCAACTGTCTTGGCAACACAGGGGCCTTTTAAATGCAATATGGCCCCTCGAAATCCAATCCAGCCAAATCCAGCCTCAAAAAAACAAATGACGCTCCTTCCCTTTGGAGGCTTACCCTGCACCCGCATGGCGCTTTATGTCCACATGTGTGGTACTTCCGTACTCAGGGGAAATTGCTCTACACATTTTGTGTTTTTTTTATCTTTTAGCCCCTTGTGAAAATGAAAAAATCATGACAAGATCAATGATTTACAGTAAAAAATTAAAAAAAAAATTACACTAAATGTTGGTCTAGCCTTGATTTTTTTCCATTTCCACAAGGGGTTAAAAAAGAAAATAAATGCAAAACGTGTAGGGTAATTACCCCTGAGTACGAAAATACCCCACATGTGGACATAATGTGCCATATGATCACAGGGCAAGCCACCAAAGGGACAGAGCACCAATTAGAGGCTGGAATGGAGGATGAAGGCAATTACAAAGCTCCTGTGCTGCCAGGACAGTAGAAACCCCCCACAAGTGACCCCATTCTGGAAATTACACCCCATAAGGAATCTAACGAGGGGTGCAGTGAGCATATGGACCCCAAAATACCATTTTTTTTTTCATTTTCACGTCCCAAATGTGGCCGTCACCAGTGGGCCATATACCCGCTGCCCCCCTTGTTAGATTTCTTATGGGGTGTAGTTTCCAGAATGGGGTCACTTGTGGGGGGTTTCTACTGCCCTGGCAGCACAGAGGGTTTATAATTGCATCATGGCATCCTCTAATGGGAATGGCGGCCATACCTATTTAGCTGGGGAAAAGGGACCATTCTAATTTATTTGGGGGTATTAGGCCAATTATTAGTTTATAAGGTTGAAAATGACAGGTGTCCATCAAATTCAACCTGTGTTGATCCAGAGGAAGGCAAAAAAAAACCTTGTAAGGCAGACGACAGTAGCCTCATCACTGGGAATAAATTCCTTCCCGACTCCATAATGGCGATCAGAATAATCCCTGGATCAACGTGACCCCTGAAATAGGAATAAGGGACAGAATTTAGATAATGTAGAACTCCGATGACGTGTGGTACGCCTTGAAGCGATCCAGTATGCAGAGGCCGGGGTGATCAGGACAGGTGTCACACTGGAAAATGGTGTCCTTCCTGATCCCCCTGTTACGCCACACTCTGCACTTCTTCTGGGATCTCCTATTTTCCAGTGTGGGGGATGTCACCTGGAAAATGTTGTCCTGGTGCGATCCGGGGTCCTTCATATCCAGAAGCGCTGGGTCCGCTCCATGGCTGCTAAATATTAGGGCTTTATTACTGCTTCTGATATTTTCGGATCGTGCCGCAAGCTACAGTAGCTCGGGCAGGGAGGGACCAGAAGAGGGGGGTGCTGGTATAAAAGTTATCTCCGTACAGGTGGTAACCTTTATCTAGCAGTGGGAAGATCAGTTCCCAAACGATCTTCCCACTATATCGGAGGATGGGGGGACATCTGGGGGCTGGATTCGGGTGTCCCTTCCTTCATACACTCTAAGGGTACGTGCACATTGCGGAATGGCGAAGGATAACCCTTTGTGCATTCTGCAGCTGGCACCCACCGGCGGACTGATGCGGGCGCGCGACTCCGTCCATGTCATAGACTTCATGCTATGCACAGGCGGATTCCGCTCTCCGTCCAACGTATTTATTCTTTCGACGGACGATGGAATCCGGCCATGCATAGAATGGAGTCTATGACACGGGTGGAGACACGCGCCTGCATCAGTCCGCCAGCGGGTGCCAGCTGCGGAATGCACAAAGGGTTATCCCTCGCCATTGCGCAGTGTGCACGTACACTAAATCTGTATGTGTACCCTGAGGTACTCTCACAGAGTTAGTAGAATTTCACGCCATACCATCATCTCTTATTGGGACGGTACTGGCGGAATAGACGTGTCTGTGAGGCATCGTACGCTACGCTACCCCCAGATACGTCATTGGAGGATGAGGATGAATGGAGGAAAGAAGGATCCCCCCATTCATCCTCACTGGCTGTTTCAGGGTCGGAGGTAATAATAGCGTATGCGTCCGATACCGAAAACACGCCGGGGGCCACTTTTATATAGGGATTGGTATATGGGGTATGTAGTGGTGTAGTGTCAAACTTTATTCAATGTAGTTTAGTGTGGTGTAATGTAGTGTTTTTTACGTGTTTTTTTACAGTAATTATTAAAAAAAAAAACTACTCCAAAAATGGTGTTGCTGATAAATGCCGCACTTATGTGCGGCACTTATCAGCAGACCGTAGCAGTAGGATATAGAAAAAAACACCCTACACCAAAAAGGAGGAGTTGCTGATTAGCAATGCACTTTCGTGCGATGCTGATCAACACTCAGCGGCGATAGGGTGCGGAAAATAGAAAAAAAAAATTTGGAAAAAAAAAAACCCCTGAACATACTGAACATCCCTATAGCTGCTGATAAGTGTATTACACTTATCAGCCGCTAGAGGGCAGCAGAGCGCAAGATCCTAAAAAAGACAACGCTGGAGCCGAAAAAAGCCGAAAAAAGCCGAACGGGACGTCACGGAAGGAGCCGAAGACCCGACCAGAAGACGAGGACGCCGCGAACCCGGAAGACGCCGATCAGGACCCCGGGACAGGTGAGTAATGTACAAATACCTGCTCTGGACCCCTCAGCTACCTAGCTGAGGGGTCCAGAGCAGGTATTTATAACTTTTAGGGACTTTGATCGCCGCGAACCGCCGACCGGTACCGGCCGTCCGTTCACGGCGATCGGGCCGATGGCACCGTGACCACCATTACTTTTTACAATAATGGCGGTCGGTGCCATCCTCGGACAGCACCGACCGCCGTTTTTTCCGGGTCATCGGGTCACCTATGGCCCGGAAAGTTTCCGATCGCCGCTATTGGCTGATCTGAACTGATAAGCTAATAGCGGCGATCGTCGGCATGGGTGGGGGTTAACAACCCCCCATGCCGACAGGGAGAGATAGCCTGCAGTGTATTTCTGTAGGCCATCTCTCCCGTTCGCATGCGGCCTGTCCGCGGCGCCCTCTTAAAGGACCTGCGTACCGGTACGTCATGGGTCCTTAAGTGACAGTGATCCATGACGTACCGGTACGTCATGGGTCCTTAAGAGGTTAAATCGACTCTGTACCCACAATCTGAACTCTCCTGACCACTTGTACCTTCAGATAGCTGCTGTTATCCAAGATCTGTCCTGGGGTCCGTTCGTCAGGTGATGCAGTTATTGCCCTAAAAAACTACTTTTAAACTTGCAGCCCTGTGTCAAATGGCCGTGGCCTAGATATTGTATGCATTAGGCTGGCACAACCTCTCTGTCCCTCCTCCCCACCCTCCTCATCATTAGGAATGTTCCAGGCAAATTTTCTCCTATTCCTCACCTGTGTAAGCACGGCACATGGGCTGGATCATTAAGGCACCTGTGTAATGTTCAGACTTGAGAAAATGTTCTAGGGGCATTCCTAAGGATGAAGAGGGTGGGGAAGAGGGACAGAAAGGGTGTGCCGGCCTAATGCATACACAATCTAGGCCACGGTCATTGGGCATAGGGTTGCAAGTTTAAAAGTTGTTTTTTAGGACAATAACTGCATCCCCTGCCGAACGGACCCCAGGACAGATCCTAGATTAAAAGCAGCTATCCGAAGGTACAAGTGGTTTGGGAGGGACAGATTGTGGGTACAGAGTCACTTTAACATGTTAGAGATTAGTTTAAATGAATCTGGGCTGGTTAAGCGCTTTATCCTCAGTCTATCTCTTCGCTGATTTAGATTTAGACAGATTTAGGCCCCTTTAACAGTATTTTTTAGTCCGCAGCTTTAAATACGTTCCTTAAATGGGTCTGCGCAAACAAGAACAGATAGACATCCGAACCCTGTCCGTAGTTGCGGGTCCACAGTTATGGACTGGATTACTGATGCATGAATAGGGTCTCACTGTGCTTGTGTCTATGTTTAACATATTCACTTTAGGATTAAATTAGAATTTAGAGAAAATGGATCTCAGCACCTCAGACACATAGACAGCAACCAATCAAGACCTTTGGCGTGTCTTTATGACATGTCAACATTATTTTTCCATTATAGTGATGTCTTAATACTATGGGCTAATTTCCCTGCCCTGCCTGCATACAGCAAGAGTTCCTTGTTCCCTCTTTAGCTTTGTCCTTTTGCATTTGAGCCAGCATACAGGTGGAATTATCTGGAAGGTACTCTCCGTACTACTAGTGTTTTATGCAGAGTGCATAAAGAGGGAAGTCTATGTGGTGCCGCTCTAATCAATAGCTCCAATGCAGCAGCCTCCTGTACATTTTAGTAACATGCAGCCATTTTGCTATAAATCTATTAATGTCCTTGAAAACCAGAATAACATTATATTGATGTTAATATGTTGAAAGGTCCATTTTTATAGTAAAAAATGAATACTTACATGGAGTATTACTCCTAGAGACTAATACAGGAACTATTGATTATTTGGTCTGGGCCACAAGGTCTCTCTTTCTCTTATAGCTTTGACACATGAAGTACATTTTTAAATTGGTTATTCCCATCCAGATAAAGTGCAGGGTCAGAAACTGAGCAAATCTGTCTCCCTTTCTCCACATTCTGTCATTATATATGGGCTACAATATGTGTTGTATAACCGAGAGTAGATATATGACTGACACAGAATACTGGACAAGGACAAGCAAAAGTTAGGATAACCAAACAGAAGAGAATTTCTGAAATCTAATGTTATTGCTGAGAAGCAGAATATGCTGGGGACCATATGTTTATTTCAGTGTTCATTTTTACTGTTGTGACACAAGGTCAGCTACAAAGGTCGCACTCGCGCTGATGTTACAGAATCAATCTTCAAACATTTCCATTTTTATTAAAAATTCACGGACTGCTGACTGCTAAGCATTTGATTTACAGATGGGAGGCTAGGACTCAAAGGTAAATATTTATGGAATTCTTTGTTTTCACTCCGGGGCTTTCACTCACTAAAGGTCAATAAATCAGTAATAATATTGGACTTGTAGAAGGAACCACATGGACGTTGCATGAACATCTATACATGCATAATTACATAACAGAATCTGGCTGTAGCACCTTGAGAATTCTCTCTGGAAATGAAAGAGTATCACACCATTTGTCATATAGTAAATCTCTTGACATACAAAGTAAGGCTATGTTTACACTACGTATGAGTCCAGCCGTAGTTCGTACACAGCCGTACATGTGCGGCTGAAAGTATGGCCGTGGGAAAAATAGACATGCGGCCGGATTGTGAACATGCGGGCGAACCGTGAACATACGCCCGTAGTACAGTTCTGCTTCCCTAGCTTGTTTCGAAGCGATCTGAAACAGGTCATTTACTTGGAAATCTTCGCCCAGCCCAATAAAACACACAGAACCTTTTGGATCTAAAAATCACGTTCAATTTGGCTAAAATAAGTACTCCGCACGGGACCGCATGGAAATCCACGGCCGTGAGTTGGAACATTTCCCTTCTCAAACAATGGTCTTGTTCATTTTTCACGGCGCCGTATACGATCCGGCCGTAAGCTCATACGTAGTGTGCATTGTGCGGCCGTATATCGTATACTTTCAAGCGAACGCATCAACCTCAAAACTACGTGCGTATATTTGCAGTTCGCACTACGGCCGTAAAGATATATAGTGTGAACATAGCCTAAATGTATCCATAGACCCCCAATTACCTGTCAGGCTAGAAAAGTTAAAGAAGTAATGGCAGTACCTTGTGATAAGGCATATGGTGCAAGTCACTTAAGGGGAGCTTGATACATCTTGAAGATCTCATCTTCACTATGTATGCAGTATAGATTTTTGGAAAGGGACAACACAATGACTGTAATGTTTCTTCACCCAAGTAATGTTTTGGCTGATCCAAATAGCCATTGTCAAGTATGACAAAGGTTGTATGGAGCAGCCAAAACATTGCAAACACCCAAAACGTTCAACAAGCCAAATAACTTAATTCCTTGTCTGCAGGTTGAATACTCCGGGTAGACTGCATGGACCATACCCATTTACCTCTTAACAGTTTCACACCCTCTTCAGGCTATGTTCACGCAACGTATGGAGACTGGCCGTTCCGTGACCCGGCCGGATCATCTCGGCCAGTACTTAAGTACCGGCCGGATGGTCTTTCCGGCCGCAGAGTTCTGATAGGGGCGCATCAGAGCTTCCCATAGCACACAGTGAAGCAAGCGGCCGCAGAAAACTGACATGTCAGTTATTTGCGGCCCCGTACGGGATCCCGGCCGGAGCGTATATAATGTGTACTTTTACGTAGTGTGAACATAGCCTCAAAGTTCTTTTAAACTTTCCCTTACACTACTTGTCTGTTATTGTTCTTGCGCCGGTATTTAGCATTAGATGGAGTTTACCATCCACTTTGGGCTGCATTCCCAAACAACCTGACCCTGGGAAGACTGGGGTGCTACCAGCCTCATACTCGCCCACCTCCTCACAGTACAGAGTCCTGTTGTGCTCGCCCTTCTTTCAGCACAGGGTCCTGTGGTGCTAATCCTCCTCTCAGTACAGGACCTTATGTAGCAGAGGTATTTGTGTCTGTGGGAATGTTTATGTAGCAGAGCTGAGAGTAGTATTTTCTCTATAGCTGATGTGTCACAGATTGCAAAATATATAAACAACTTGATATGTTTTATGTAATACTTTTATGTAATAATGTTATATGTAATACTGCATTTCCAATGTAATGGCCATTTCTGTGGAAATGATTATCAAATAGTAATATCTCCAAAGTAAGCCAAAATATAATTCACTGCTGCATATTTCATATAAGGCTAAATTCACACTGTGTTTTTGCAATCGCCCCCCCCCCCCCCCCCCTTTTTTTGTCCATTAAAAAAATAGATCCGGTTTTTTTTAATGGGGGTCAATGGAAAAACGGATCAAAAAGGATGCACACAAATGCATCCTTTTTGTATCTGTTTTTTTTTTTTGGGGGGGGGGGACACAGGGGGAAAAAAAGGATAGAAAAATGTTGTTGAAGAATGTTGTGTGACCTTAGAGCTCACAAAGAAACTAGGGATGTTATATGTGAAATCAACTAGTAGGATTGATGTGATTAGGTTTAATGTTATAAAACCTAGTAACATCTGTTATCTCTGAGAATAACCTACTTTGTAGTAACAGGTTTAATGGCAGCTTATCACTCTTAAAGCTTTCAGCATTATTTACTTTCTCTGGCCTATCTAGATTAATAGCTTCTAATCCTGTTTAGGAGGAACAAAATCTGCTTTCAGTAATAGTTACTCAGTTCCCTTTCTATGACCTCTGGACTCGCTGTAAACAAGCCAGCTGGATTAGGAGTAAGAGAAGGGTTATAAATATTTACTTTTAGCCTGGTAATGGAAAGGGGAAAGGCAGATAATATTACTAAAATATGTTGTGTAATATTTGTTATTGGCCCTTTTGTCTGTATGATAAGCTGAGAATTAGAATTTTTTTTACATTCTATACTGAATTTACTTATAAGTTTAGGGTCATTGTTATATCAGGAATCCTTTGGTACAATAAAGAATTCATACTGGATCACACAATGGTGAGCTGCCCAGAAACTGATATAACATCTAGAAACTGCACTAATCTTTAGAATTTCACACTACACTATACTGTGTTAGTGTTACGCCTGGAGTAGTGGATCCACTGGACCGTCACTAGCGATGGCACTAACCTCACCAGGGAGTGGAGTCTAAGGGGCCGCTGGTTTTCACCAGAGCCCGCCGCAAGGCGGGATGGACTTGCTGCGGCAGGCGACCCCCAGGTCGCTACCCCTGGCTTGGTTGCTAGTGACGGCAGGCGAGGCGTGGCAGGAGCAGTAGGCAGGAGATAGTGCCGGCAGAGGACTGTAGACGTGACCGCCAGTGGCGGACAGGACTCAGGAACAATGGGAAGGCAGCGGGCAAGGACTAGGGACAAGGACTGAAGACAGGAACAAGGGACAAGGACTAAGGTCAGGAACAACAGGGAGCTGGGCCAAACACTATGGGAAGCATGTAGAGGCTCCAACACCTGGAAGGGGGCAGGGCTGGAACTTATAGGGAGTGATTGTGTGCAACACCAATTAGGGGCGGACTGGCCCTTTAAATCTGAGACAGCCAGCGCGTGCGCGCCCTAGGAGGCGGGGACGCGCGCGCCGGCCGGCACAGACGGAGACAGGAGCGGAGGAGAGGTGAGGCGCCCCCAGGGGCCGAACTAGCAGCAGCGCCGGGTCCCTGCACAAGGACCCCGGCGGCTGCATGGGGCAGGAGGAGGTCGCGGCGGCGGCCTGGAACACGGGACGCTGCCGCGGCCGTGACAGTACCCCCCCCCCCCTTTGGCCTCCCCCTCTTTCTTGCCTGCAGATGGAGGCATCAAGCAAGTCTTGGTATTCCGCCGGTAGGCCGGACAAAGGCTTGGCGGGCTCGGGTGACAACATAGAGTACTTGGGCTGAGGTGACCTCAGACACTGGTTGGAACAGTCATAACCCCAACTAAGAATCTTCCCGGTTCTCCAGTCCAGCTTAGGGGCATGTAATTGCAGCCAAGGGAGTCCCAGGAGGATGGTGGAAGAAGAATGGGGCAGGACGTAGAAGGAGATCTTCTCCAGATGTGAAGTGCCCACCTGGAGGACTGGAGGTGCGGTCTGGTAGTGCACATGGTCGGTAAGAATCTCGCCCGTGACCGAGGAGATAGTCAGGGGTCTGGCTAGTGGGGTCACGGGTAGCCGCCATCTCTGGACCAATGTAGCTGCAATAAAATTGCCTGCTGACCCAGAATCAAGAAAGGCAGTAGTCTGGTGAGTTTGTCCTGAGGGTGTCTGGATGGAAACTGGCACAGACAATCTTGGAGAGGTGGCATTCACACTTAGGGAGACCTCTACCACTGGACCTAGGTGCTGGCGTTTCCCAGATGCTTGGGGACGTTGGGGACATCTCAGCCGAAAGTGATCCGAACCACCGCAGTAGAGGCAGAGATTCAGCTCCAGACGACGAATTCTTTCATCAGGCGTCAGGTGAGCCCGTTCCACCTGCATAGGAATCTCAGGAGTCAACTGGGACACCAGAACGTCAGGATTCTGGAAGACCGGCGTCAGCTGGTGATGGCGACGGGACAGGCTTAGTCGCCGTTCATGCCAGACCTCCTCCTCTCTCTCAGAAAAACGAGTATCGACCCTGGTGGCCAGTAGAATGAGTTCGTTCAGGGAGGTAGGTAGGTCTCAGGCGGAAAGCACGTCTCTCACCCGACTAGACAGGCCCTTCTTGAAGGTGGCTATTAGAGCGGCCTCATTCCAGTCTAATTCTGCCGCCAGGGTGCGGAACTGGATGGCGTAGTCACCAACAGAGGAGCTCCCTTGAGAGAGGTTGAGGAGAGCAGTTTCAGCTGAAGAGGCACGGGCAGGTTCCTCAAAGACAGAGCGGAACTCGACTAGGAAGGTTTGGAGATTGGCAGCAGCAGGGTCATCTTGGTCCCACAGCGGCGTGGCCCAGGCCAGAGCTCTACCCTCCAATAGGCTGATGATGAAAGCCACTTTAGAGCGCTCGGTGGCAAACTGACTGCTTAGAAGTTCAATATGCATAGTGCACTGAGTCAGGAATCCTCTGCACAACTTGGAGTCACCAGAGTATTTGCTTGGGAGAGCCAGTCGAAGTGTAGAAAAAGCAGCAGGAGGTGGTGTGCGCTGGGCTGTAGTATGCTGCTGTAAGGCGGCAGTGAGTTGCTGGATCTGCTGCGACTGTTGCTGGATTTGTTGAGCCTGTTGGGCGACCACTCGGGCTATGTCACGGATATCACGCACCTCGCCGGGATCCATGGTTGGAGCCTACTGTTACGCCTGGAGTAGTGGATCCACTGGACCGTCACTAGCGATGGCACTAACCTCACCAGGGAGCGGAGTCTAAGGGGCCGCTGGTTTTCACCAGAGCCCGCCTCAAGGTGGGATGGACTTGCTGCGACAGGCGACCCCCAGGTCGCTACCCCTGGCTTGGTTGCTAGTGACGGCAGGCGAGGCGTGGCAGGAGCAGTAGGCAGGAGATAGTGCCGACAGAGGACTGTAGACGTGACCGCCAGTGGCAGACAGGACTCAGGAACAATGGGAAGGCAGCGGGCAAGGACTAGGGACAAGGACTGAAGACAGGAACAAGGGACAAGGACTAAGGTCAGGAACCACAGGGAGCTGGGCCAAACGCTATGGGAAGCATGTAGAGGCTCCAACACCTGGAAGGGGGCAGGGCTGGAACTTATAGGGAGTGATTGTGTGCAACACCAATTAGGGGCGGACTGGCCCTTTAAATCTGAGACAGCCGGCGCGCGCGCGCCCTAGGAGGCGGGGACGCGCGCGCCGGCCGGCACAGATGGAGACCGTGACAGTTAGTTATATGTCTTGGGGTCAAAGTCTTATTTATACAGTATACAATTTTCTGATACCAGATCACCCCTTTAAGCCCATCGGCCTGAATTAGGGTCCGCATTTGTGTGCCTATGAACCCCCATACTTAATGCTTGCAGTTTGCTTCCATCAGCAAACTACTGCATTCAGCACAGCTATTAATTAATGACACTTTTTTCTATTCTTGCATATGGCACCAAGCTATGTAGTACAGTACAATCAATAAGAAATGTGTTACAAGTTACAAGTTGACCTGGACACATGAGTTTTGGCACCAACTTTACAAATAAGATTAAGTTTGGATAAATGTAAAGTTATGCATAAGGGTACTAATAACCCGCATGCATCATATGGGAAAGTCACTGGTAGAGAAGGATTTGTGTGTACTTGTAGATTATAGACTACAGAACAACACACAATGGGGGAGATTTATCAAACATGGTGTAAAGTGAAACTTTAGCTTCTAGCAACCAATCAGATTCTACCTTTCATTTTTCAAAGGGTCTGTGAGGAATGAAAGGTGGAATCTGATTGGTTGCTAGGGGCAACTCAGCCAGTTTCACTTTACACCATGTTTGATAAATCTCCCTCAATGTCTATCAGCTGCTTTTAAGACCAGCGGGATATTGTCATATAGATTGTCATCAAGATATAGTCTCATATCTTTTATGTTATTTAGTTCTGGGCACCGATTCATAGAAAGGAGCCCTGGAGCTGGAAAAGGTACAAAAATATCAACTAAACAAATAAAGGATATGGAAGATTTTAATTAGGCACAAAGATTAAAAGAATTATATTTATTAAGTCACAAGAATAGATGTCTAAGGATTTGTTTGGAAAGGAAATTCGGTTGTCTCTCCGGAGGCAACAAACCTTCTTTACCATAAAAACTGTGAATCTGTGGAATAAGATATCTCCGGAGCTTCCTTGGCTTTTCATCTCACCCAGCTTAGAAATCTGGACGAGGCTTTCATTCCCTCCAGTATTTTTCCAGCTAAAGGCTCCCAATACAACATTGCTTTTAACATGTTTTATATTTTCTGGCCATCTGTTTATTATTATTTTAGTAATATATATATATTTAAACACGGATGATAAAAATGCCTATTAGAAATGATCGGTAAAAAAGAACTTGATGGTGAATACTCTGCTATTTGTATATTCACTTTGATAAAAAATTTAACTGACCCTAGAGTCAGAAGATGTACTAAAATTTTTATTTAATTCTATCATAATATCCCTGATAAGTTTAAATATGAATGCGAGGAGTTTTATGAACACTGATCCCCTCTAATGCTCTGAAAAGGGAAATAAGAGGTTTTAGAAGCAAAACATGGGTGCATAGTATAAAGAATGTATTTCTCATGCTTTACTATTGGATGGAACTATGGACATGTTCCAAATAATGGTGTCAGGGGTGTTATAGCAAAATCAAACATAGCTAAAGGTCATAAGCATAGTATAGAGCAGGATGATAAATTACACAGGAATTTTGTAATTTTACACAGGAATCTTGTACAGAAGTCAAAAACAGGAGAGTAATGCATGAACAAGACTAAGGTTAAGGTCAGGCCAAAATTAGTATAAGAAACCAAAACAACACAACCAAAATCCAAAAGCCTATCACAGCTAACTCCTCAGAATAGGAGATTCATGGCAATACCTAGCAAGGCCATGGTGGAGAAGGTAGCAATTTGCCTAGCAACACTAAGGGTCCTATTCCACAAGCCGAGGAGGGCCCGATCGCAGCTCGTTTACTGGGCCTATTCCACGGCCCGGTGATCGTTGAGCGAGGGCTGCAAGGACATCGTTACCGATGTCCTTGCAGCCCTTGCACCAGCATACATTACCTGCAGGTCTTCTCCGCGCTGTCTTCATCCCAGGGTCCCGCGCGCTCTATCTTCTGAATGGCCGGTCAGCTGACAGGCCACACTCAGCTGTCCCGGCCTGTGATTGGCTGAGCGCTCCGTCAGCTGACCGGCCATTCAGAAGATAGAGAGCGCGGGACCCTGGGATGAAGACAGCACGGAGAAGAAGCCTGGACAGGTAATGTATGATGATGCTGCTGCTGTCAAATCGTCGGTCACCCGCCGTGCACCGCTATTTAACCGTAGCGATGCGTGGTGGGGGAACGATGATTTTAGGTCTGGCCCTAAATGAACGATCAGCCGATGACACGATCATCGGCTGATCATTCTCTCTATTTCACTGAACGATAATCGGCCAAATCGGGCCAAATAGGGCCGATCCGGCCGATTATCGTTACTGTGGAATAGGGCCCTAACAGTGTCTGTATCCACTGCCTCTCAGAGAGATGTCTCGCTGGTACCAGTCTAGGGGATTAACAGGATTAATAGGAACAATTTTGGGATCTTAGTGTAACTGCCCCTTTGTGGACTGAGTATCAGCCTTTAACTACTTGTGTATCACTGTTCGGGTATCATGAAGAGTTTAACAGATGCCCAGCAGATGACCGAGACTGGTGTGTGACTAGAAATGTAATATCATTGCACAAGCTAATGCTTCCATCTGAGCCAATTACAATCGCAATTGCAGTGTAAGAAATGGACCATTTACCAAGATGAAAGCTATATTTAGATAAAAATGATTAAAAACAGAAGCATAAAATTATGTTTTGAGATGGGTAAAGGCTAGGACTATAGTTCCTGCTTAGTCCTGGGTGTTAACTGCCTTTCAGGTTAGGGAAATTTGTGAAGCCCTTGAAACTGTACACAACTCTGAGACCTACGAGTTTGGTTGCAAAGATCATTAGGTGGCATAATGGCACAGCTTTTTAGAAGCATGGTGACACAGATAATTAAGGGTATAATAGCACAGTAAATGAAAGGATGTGGTGGCACAAAACATTAGGGGGTATGGTGGCACACATCACAGGAGCATGGTGGCACAGATCGTAAGGAGGCATGGTGGCTCAGATCATTAGGAGGCATGGTGGCACAGATCATTGGGAGGCATGGTGGCACAGATCACCAGGGGCATAGTGGGACAGCTAAATAAGAGCACAATGGAGCAGATCATTAAGGCATGGTGGTGCAGTTTATTGGGGCTTAATGGCACAGATTATTAGGGACAAGGTGCCGCTGGTCATTAAGGGCATGGTGGCAATGTGCAGACATCTGAGAAGCAAACTCTGCCTACTTGACACATGACTGGGAAAAGTATTCATAGCACTCTGGGCTGGATGGATAAAAACAAAAATTAACTCCAATCTTGACTTTGCACAATGGAACAGTGCTTAGGTCAGGGTAGGGTTTACCTGCACCCATGAGCTCTTAGCTACGCCCCTGGCTGTCTTCATATGGGATTGTCTATTTTAGCTAATGACTCTATCGTGAGTAAGGTACCTACTGTATCTTTAGAAAGACAGAAATAAGATAAAGTAGTATCAAATAGACATCAGAAAGATGAGCTTTCAGTTTTTGTAGATTTAGTCACTTAGGTAAATCAGGATGTATTGACAGCATCCATACAGATATAATTTACCATCTGCTGAAAACAGCAGGAACATAGCAGAGACTGAATGCCATCAACAGATATTCATAGTGCTCATCCCTTGAAAGTGTTTTCCACTAATCTTCCTACTTGATCGGAATCCAGTTATAGACTACTCTTTGATGCAGTTTGGTAAAATAATAAGCTCCCTTAATGTACCTGAAAAATGGTAGAGATGGTAACAGGTATCTATTCTTCAGATTGATATTGTTCAGCCCAAACTAATAAATACATGTCCTTAGGGTTCAGTCCATCTTCTTAATGAAGAACAATCTAGCTGTGGCCAGCAAAGAAGATTCACAAATCACATTTTTTTCTTTTTCAAATACACTTCTCTTTAGACAGATATTGCTTCAGTCTCTTCTAGGAAAAGCAGGTGTGCTCTACCACTTAGAAAAGTGACAAGGAAGGGATGTGCTCAGAACATCTCTGCTGCCTTTTTAGAAAATATGTCTGAAACATAGCTCAGTACTGAGGTAGCAATTTGGATGGAAAGGAAGCAGATCTACATGATAAAACCTGATAGGGATCCAGTAGAACTGAACAGTGAATCCAACAGAGAATCCAACAGTAGAGACATTTTGGAAACTGGGAAGTAAAGAGGCACTGTCACCATAAAAAACTTTTGACATGTCAGAGAGACATGTCTGTGCTAGACAAGACGGCCTAATAAAGTAAGTCTATGAGGCATGTCCAGAATACTCAGACCCTGACCAATAAATCTTTTGATATGTCTCTCTGACACGTCAAAAGATTTTTATAGTGAAAGGTAAACTATAAATCTCCTTGGCAAGGGAACTGAAAACTTTTGCAGAGAGATATGTCCCAGGTACAAAATGATGTATTGATTAAAGTGAGATGTATGAACTTCCTAAGGGTATGAAGAGAAATGTCTAGACAAGGCAATATTTAATGAAATTACCTAAATCCATAAATATCAGACAAGACTTCTGAAGAACTTAGGAACTCAAGGCAATGGGATCCAGAATGTTATTACGGAGAATAGGAAATGTCAGGCCCAGCAAGATCTTTTAGTCTAACAGGGGCTTAAAGTTTTCTGACTGTGGAAGACAAACAGGAAAATGAAATGTGCATGTAGATAAATAACAGAAGCTAAGACATGGAGCGAGACAAGTTCTGTGTTCCTCTATTGCAAATGCTATATGGCCCACTTTCTTGGACTGAGTTGGAGCAGCAGCTGGTGAATTTCTCAACTATATGAGGGAAGTGTTGAGTACATTCACTTTTTCTCTTCTGAAACCAAATTTCCACTCTAAGAGCCAGTGAGATTAGATCATCCAGAGCAAAAGAAAGGTCTCTACAAAAATGTCCTCTTCAATATAGCATGATAATTAATAATTTATGATAAATAAAAGAAAAAAGCAATCCAGCTTTCAAATAACCTGGGACGCACAGATATGATTTAGTCACATCGGAAAAAAAATAGAACTAGTAGGTTCCAGGATCCAATGTGATCATGTAGTCATGTTATTTCATCTTAGTTAAATCCAAAAAAGTGAACTATGACATGGCCTTTCTCATTAGTTTTAGGCTGCATGGCCTGCTGTGCTACTGTGACTGTCGTAAGACAATGTCATACAACAGTCATATCCTGTAAGACTGCTGTTTGGGTGGTGAAACAATATGTCATGCTATTTCCTTCAGTAGCACTGGGGAAAGAGGTGGTGAATGAAGCCTACTAGGAAGGCAACCAGAGAGACAGCCCAGGCTATAGGACTCCTGGAGCAGGAATGGGACAATCCTTACATAAGTACCAAAGGTACCTGAGTAACCACCAATGCAGAAGTCATGAGACTTTGTCACTTTCAGGGATCCTGGGGGAGAACACTGCAGACTGCGTAGTAGCATGTCTTTGGTTCTAGAGTCAAGTGTTGAGATTGGAGTAACACCGACTGAGTTGAAGAGACTTTGTCACACAGAACTGCAAGTCACAACTGTTATTCAAGTATATGCTAAAGTGTATAACAGTTTGCCAGCAACAACAGTGTCTGTCAAACTATTACCATGCCATCTCCTCAGTTAGGAGGTCACCATGAGTCCTTCCCATATAGTATCACTATTAGTGCATAAATGTCATTATCCTATGCATTGAAGAACTAATTACCATTCCATTAGTCCCATTATACCCCTTTTACAAACATACTTAAACATACTTAAGGGCCTTTTACATTGGCAAATTATCGGACAAATGAAGATCTGTAGTAACTATCGTTTACAATATTTGCCCATTAAAAAAGGGCAACCAGTCAGCCAACTTATTGTAAAACACTTGTCCGTCATATGATCATTTCATTTTTCCAGACCAAAAAATAATTGTTTGCTGTTGGCTGCATATTGGCTTGTGTACATGGGGGATGTGCAGCCAACAATGATAAAAATGCTGGACAAAACAATCCACTGATCATTTGTGCTGCCATTCCTGCACCATGACTGTCCCATGTAGAGGGTTAAAGGAGTGCTGATCTAGTAGATCGGTGATCATTTAGAGGCATAGCCTAGAAAATCTAAACAGACCCTTACTGTGAGAGTATACCAAATAGAACACTATTGATTGCAGGGACCCTTACTGTGAGAGTATAGTGAATAGAACAATATTGATTACAGGTACCCTGTACCCCTCAACTAGGAGCCTTATATCTGCAGGAATTGAAGCTGCACTGTCCTCAGCAACAAAAAAGTTTATAAAAGTTAAGCCTTGGCATGTTTACAATTCATATAACATTGTCTTTTTTCTCTTTTTACCATGCAACTATTATTGGAACCATAATTTTGGTTGTTTGAAACATTTATCTATTTTTGATATGTATATGGCTATGTTCACACACTGTTTTTTTAGCTCAGTTTAAAATTACGTCCATCCTTTTGAGTCTAAAATAACGGATGTTATTTAGCAGCCTGGCCTCCCCTGCAATGACTGGTGATTGTGCATTATTTTACTTTGGGATTACTAATTGGCCTTTGGATGCGGCTTAATTAAAAAGTCCATTGAATTTAATAGTAAAAACGGAAAAAGAACAGTGAGAAAAGAAAAACTGTGTTTGAACGGATATTAAAAAATGGCCGCTGTTTGCAAAAGATGTCTGAAAATAATGATCATGATCATTATTTTGAAGTCCATAGTAAAAAACGTCCGTTATTCAATGCATTGTGTGCATTGGACGCCCGTCTTTCCATTGATTTCAATGCATTGCCATTGCAGTCAAAGTGACTCTGTACCCACAATCTGTCCCCCACAGACCACTTGTACCTTCTTATAGTTGCTTTTAATCCAGGATCTGTCCTGGGGTCTGTTCGGCAGGTGATGCAGTTATTGTCCTAAAAAACAACTTTTAAACTTTAGCCCTGTGTTAAATTGGTATGGCCAAGAGTGTCTGTGCATTAGACTTGCACCAGCCCTCCGTCCCTTCTCCCCACCCTCTTCATCATTAGGAATACCCCAGGTAGGTATTCTCCTATTCATCACCTGTAAGAACACTGCACATGTGTTTGATCGTCAAGGCACTTGTGCAGTGTTCAGACAAGTAATGAATAGAAAAAAAAACTGCACAGGGGCATTCCTAATGGTGAAGAGGGTGGGGAGGAGGGACATAGAGGTGGTGCAAGTCTAATGCACAGACATTCTAGGCCACACCAATTTGACACAGGGCTGCAAATTTATTATTTAGTATTTTTATTAGGACAATAACTGCATCATGGACCCCAGGACAGATCTTGGATTAAAAGCAGCTATAAGAAGGTACGAGTGGGTAGGAGGGGGCAGATTGTGGGTACAGAGTCGCTTTAAAAGGGATGTTTTTTTTTTTATATATCAAAATCGGCCGCCTTTTCTCTATTTTTGATGTTGTGTGAACATAGCCCAATACTCTACCACCACTTATCTTATTATGTTGTAAGGCATTGCAGTGATTGATGCATGAATATCTGTTATTGACACTAACCATGGCAATTACAGCACCTTACATAAGCCTGTGCAACAGCTAGTAGTGACAAATACTGTATGTATCACTGTATGAATTAGACATTCTCCTGTGAGTGATATAATGGCCTAGACATATGTATTGCTCCCACACACACATGCTGCAATATGTTTGCTGCAACATTTACAGTAACACTCAACAGACTGGGTGATTGAGCTGATGATCCTTTTCCTGGATGCAGGCTCCCTATTCAGTGTTCATCAATCTGTCACGGCATGTCACCCTGAGAAATATGGTTTTCTGCCTTGGTATAAGAGTTTATGTCTATTAGTTTCATTTTTGTTCTACATTTACAACTAATTGTTTTTAGCAATTAAATTCTTCATAACCTATACCCAATTTGGCCCATCTCTTAACATTGTGCTATTTAATTTAGAAGGTCATATAAATGCATAGACAATATTAATTCAGAAATGTTTGATATATATATATATATATATATATATATATATATATATATATATATACAAAACGAAAAACGAAAATATTTTCGTTTTGTGGATATCCATACCCGCAGTCCTCGAGGGTATACACTGCTGGCACCAACTGCATATGTTTCCTGTAGTGCTGTGTCCATTTCTACATTATATATATATATATATATATATATATATATATATATATATATATATATCTCAAAAGACTAAACTGTATTGAACCAAAAATGTGAACCAATATGCAAGGGTCAACCTGCAAATGGCAAGAGAAGGGTGATGCGACAATGTGTTTGTATAGTGCCTAGAAATTGTAGCCCTTGATTACATCTAACAGATTCAACTTTGTGAAGCAAATAGTAAGACCATAGTGTTGAGCATCTATCAGCAGCTGAAATACAATCACATAAATTATAAAGGTAAAAAATATAATATTACTGTAACCCACAATAATACACACATATATATATATATATATATATATATATATATATATATATATATCTTTTTTTTTTTATATTCACCAGTGTTTAATATGGGGAAACCAACACTTTCGTCTTTAGCATTTACTCTCCATAGAAAGAAAAGTTCTCGCTCTAGGAGAGGCTGCATATTAGCCTGGGAGAGGTATAGAAACAGACAGGAATTAGACGGATAGTGTAGAGCTGGCTGGAGAAGTGTATGATACAAATCCAAGCAATGCATAGGACGTGCTAGTTTCGCTGCCAGGCGTGAGCAGGCTATTTATAGCATCCTTTTTCTTGCAGAGCAGGAGTGGGAGAGCTGTGAAGTGGTAGAGAGACACAGAAATATAGTGACAGAAAGGGAAAGCAAGGAGAAAACACTGGAAAATACAAAGCAACAAAGGCTGCCTCCATTTCAAGAACACTGCCTTCTCCCTAACATCATCCCTAATCCTCGGTGAGGTAGGTTCAGATATTTTATTCATGATGTGTCTGATTTATCCGCCTGCTGCTGCAGCATGTGTAGGCCTAACTGCAGCCATTCCATACGATACGGGTTAATTGTGAAGATTTCTGTTTATCCATGGTCTAATGTTATGTGCATGGAAAGAAGGAGCTGAAAATGCAGGGTCTGTGTGTGTGAATGAAGCTGTGACAGCTGTGTCTGTTTCAGCACCATGACTGAGAGGACAGCTCCTCCTGGGTGCTTAGCTCAGCACAAGGCAGACACAATAACACTAGATGTGCAATTAGACTGCAGGGCTGCTCTGAACTTGGCTTTTCCCCTTGCTGTTTATATTATCGCTACAGGTGTAGCAACTGCTGCTCAATGTAAATCCATGTCAATACGGAATCCCTGGGTCATTTTCCATTGGCGGCGCTGGTCTTGTTTTAAGAAGCGGCGACCTCTGAATTTGCTGCTGAAATCAATATTAAGGCTTAATCCTTTCCAAGAAAGTGTAGCTTTCTTACATGGATATATATATATATATATATATATATATATATATATATATATATATATATATATATATATATATATGTAGTCAAACACACGTCCAGCTATGTACATACACATACATGCCTCCTTACATTACAAGTTACTGTAAAATGTTTAATAGGAGGCTGAGGTCCATAAAATCCCTCATATACTGACCATTATAGGACCTAGAGGCTAGGATAGTTTACATTTAGCCACATGGAAATGACCCAGTTCAAGATGATCTAATAGCCAATAATGTTCCTGAGGAATTAGGACATTTACTGTAGGTACCATAAATGTTGTCCTCTACTTTAATACAGACTAAATAGATAGTTTGGTAAATAGATGCATTCTCTATGTCTGTATATCTGAAGGCATTGAATTTTGAGGTCAGTTGGGTCCAAGCCCAAGAAAGACCACTTTTTTATCTTTGAGCTGAAACAAATATTGGCCTGTTGTTCTTAACAGACATGTTGCCTATTGTATGCTATATATCATGTTTTTTCCCCATTTGTGGATTTAGTTGTGTTGCTAGAATAGTTATGGGTGTATTAAAACATGCCAAAAGCTCTGTAACAGGGCCATGTGAAATTAAACATCTCAGTGAATGGCTGCTTGGTCACTGTGTATCACTGCATTGAAAGGAAATGTCATCAGGTATTCAGCTTCAGAGCTGTGTTTGGATAAAGCTGTGTGTCATGTGTAGAATAGGAAACTGTTAGTGATGAGCGAGCATACTCGTCCGAGCTTGGTACTTGTTCGAGTATTAGGGTACTCGATGGTGCCCGTTACTCGGAAGAGCATCTCGCGATACTTGAGACAAAGGCATCTTCCTCTTCCTGAATGTTTGGTGGCTTTTTCCTAACAAATCATCACGCAGGAGAGGCTTTGGGACCTCCTAGTATCATGTGGGAACCCTACATGTTAATAGCAGCGATTGGCTGGCCAGATCAGATTACCTGGGCATATAAGAATGTGGGCCAGCGGAGCTCGTGTCAGACGCAGGCTGGATGTGCATAGCGAGTGAGCTGCTGTCTGTCAGCGAGAGTGTTAGGCAGGGAATTAGTGTGTGGTTAGGCAGGAATCCCACACGAAGAACCCAACAGTCCATCTAAGAGTTTAAAATATTAAAACATATTTTTTTGCTACTCTTGGCTGCTGGCTTGGACTTGTAGTACAGCTGTCAGTAGTCAATTTGTCCTGTTGCTGACATTCTCTTGGCTGGCTGGGATCTGTAGTTCAGCTATACCTATCCTCACTGTGCATGCTGCCCCTGCTGTTTCCTGTGCATTTCTGTGTTGTTTCCATAATTTTCTGAGGTTTCCAGGTTTTCAGGCAACCTTCCCCTTGCAGAGCTTTGGTCCCCTGCAAAAATACCCGAGTTTTACATTGACTTCAACGGGGTTCGTTACTCGAAACGAGCACCCGAACATCTGGAAATATTTGTCTCGAGTATCAAGTACCAAAGCATTTTAGTACTCATCTCTAGAAACTGTGTTGCCATATTAGTGAATGGTAAACATATTCTGGTATATACAAATCACCATGAAGGATTGCTGGTTTGGAGAGTTATGGTAAGGCTAAGTTCCTGAAGTGGGAAAGGGGGAAGACAGCTATCTGATAATATATATGGCTGCTAATAAAAATCATGATAATTATTACTGGTTCTCTGTATAAGGTGACAACCGCTTTCCCTAAATATGTCCCAGTAGTGGGAACATAGCCTCAAACTGTGTTGTTTTCCAAATTCGGTAAAAGCAGAACATTTTCACATGGCACCACAGTAAATCATGAAAATAAAACGCCAGGAGTGTTGTATCCATCTTTATGATGCAATGGCAAAAGCCCTAAACATGTTAATGCATCGTGTTGCTGGAGCAAAACTTTTAATTCCCAGTAGATATATCCCTTGATACATGTTACTAATGCTGTTGGGCGATGCTATGTTTAATTCCTAAATTAGAACACTCAAAGCATAATGAATTTATCCCCTTCTTAAGGCCTCCAGTTATGTGTAGTGCTTCTTATTCATGTACATTACATTGTGTATTATACATATATGTTGTGTGCCTAAATTAAAAGTACTGATAGCATATGCTTTTATATATCTATACATTTAGAAAAACAATATTCCAGGGAAAAACATATATAAACTTGTACCAGAAATAGTTATTTAGATTTATAAATGACTTCTATTTAAAATTAAATTCAAGCCTTTCAGTACTTATCAGCTGATGTATGTCTTGCAGGAAGTTGTGTAGTTATTTTTAACTTTAGGTTATGTTCACACATAGTATTCAGTCAGTCTTTTGGTCAGTCGTTTTTCAACCCAAAGTTTTTCAACCAAACACAGAAACTCTGCAAATCTTTCCATTATAAATTTGCCTTGTCAGTTCCACTCCTGATTTTGTTTAAAAAAAAAAAACAGACCAAAAGGCTGACGGAAATACTGTGTGTGAACATAGCTATACACGGTACTCCTTGCTGCCTGTCCAGAGAAGAAGAGATTTGTTATGAGGTTTTACTGCTTCTCTGGACGGTTCCTGACATGGACAGAGGTGGCAGCAGAGAGCACTGTTTCAGAATAGAAAGAATTACACCATTTTTTTCAGGATGTACAGCAGCTGATAAGTAAGCACTCTTCCACCAGTTAATTTGAGAGTACCCCTTTAATTGCATCTGGTACTCTTTGATTGTCCTCACCTATTATGGGAACATATATCTCCATGTGCCTTTCAGCAATAAGAGGTTTTATATTTGATTTGTGATGTAAATGAGGTCTGAATACTACAATAAATAGAGTCAATGTATCATGGATAGGTTTACATTGCAAATTAGGTCAATTACTTCAGATACTTTATTGCTAATAAACCCTATAGAGAACACAAAAGAAAGCATCTCCATTTACCTAATTTTCATCATTACATTAAAATGATTCTCTGGGTTGCTGTAAAATTATCTGAAATGAGTACACAACCTGTTCACGGTTTCCTACATACTGTAATTGCATTGCACTAATTTGTGCCCTGACAGCAGGTCCCAAGAAATCCACAGTTACTGTGCCTGAACCAAGCTGTTTATTTAAAAACAATTTACATTTACAATATTTGTTTACATTTTTACATATTGTTATTTGTACATTGTTGTCTCCCATGGGTATCTCAATCATAGATATTTATAACATATCCATTGAAAAAATGGAAACGCTATAAACTCTTTGTATACACACAACGTGCAATTTGCAACAACGGCCGTGATTTATGCTAAACATACATTGTATTAGAATAAATGGAACCTCGGCCGGAGCATATACACATAGTATACAGTCCGTCCGGCATTCCATCCGGCCGCATGAAAACTGACATGTCAGTTTTCTGCGGCCGCTATACATTGAATAGCGGCCACACAGAACATGTCGTTTCACACAATGGAGCGTGTGGCTCCGGCCTTACTCTCCATTGTGTGCAGCGGTGAATTGGGATGCGAGAGCACACAGATGCCCCCACATCCGAATTCACCAGAAATGAAGATCATCCGGCCGGGATGATCTTCATTAACACTGGCTATTCTGTGACCTGGACGGGGTACAGAATGGCTGGTGTTATACCATGTGTTAACATGGCCTTTCATTGTAATGAGTCCCACCTTCAAGCTGGCCACTCTACTCATGGAAGTCAATGGAGAGTTGGCTGGACTTGCCCTTTATTTCCATTAGTGTATGTACACAACTAAAAAATTTTAACTAATATTCTGCTTGAAACCATAATTCTGTTCCATGCTGAAATGAAGCAGATTTAAAAGGGAAATTCCAAGCATTGCCTTCTATGTATGTCTGCTAGCAAGTTTCCCCTGGAGCACTGACATATCGATTCTTCAGGCAGAATTCAGATCTACGTCAGACATTTCTGTGCATAAATTACTGTGTGAAATCACATTGAACTCAATGGGAGGCTTGTTCCAAGTCTTTACCTCAAATATAAATATTGTGGATATGGCCTAAATGTGGAATGAGTATAGCGCTATTTTTGTGGGGACTCTAAATTTACATGATTTCTTAGGAGTTCACTTTAGATGTTTGCTGCTGCATGTAATATATGTATTATTTTATTCTTTTCTTATGCTCATGTTTATGCTTACGTCAGCACAGCATATAAATGTACCCACAATCCCTTATGCCTTTTTTTAGATCTATGATTGAAATTCTTCATTAAAAACATTTTAGCAATTATTGAATACGTGCCCCTAGATACGTGTAGCCATTATTGTGTCACTGTATGTTAATGTGTACAGAGGCACCTTGTCTTCATATTTTGCTTACACTCCAAATTGTAAGAGAATAATGCAAGTATACATAAAAATCTGTTCTAGTTTTTCAAGCAGTGAGGTCCCTGTAGATGCTTTCTCCAGGTCCTTGAGCAATATAAGTTGCTGATGAAGAAACACAAGGACATTTCCCATTAAACTTAGACTTGAAGGTGTTAGAAAAACCTTGCATTATATTTTGGAGTCCTAAGTAGATGAAAACAAGAGCATACAGTAAATTAATGTAAATTACCCCAAAGGTCACACCGTAGCCTTTCATCACTGTTTATAGAAGCAGCCTTAGCACTTAACCCTGCAGTTTGTACAGGACTGTAAAATAACAGCACAAAATTGTCACTGGAACTAACATACTGTAGCAGCCCATTGATGGATTTAATGTGATTATCGGGTCCAATTCACTTTCCAAACTTTTGACACCATTAGATAGCTACTAGGGCAAGGAGATACTTTGTAGCTTTCATAAATCCATCTGTGCTTCCATAAACTACAAAAATGTTTTAATTCTCCTATGCAAAGTGTCAAAGAGGTGTTTCCAAGCTCCTGAAATGCTGCAAGCTCCCCTCCCATACCTAACCATGCTTGGGACCAGCTGACTGTCAATAAAACAGGGATAAGGATGGGAGGGGGAGAAAGGAGGTATTCTAGCTTGCAGCATTTTGTAGGCTTGGAATCACCTCTTTGACAAACAAAGGCAGATATATGAAAGGTACCATGTGTCTCCATGAACAGCTGTCTAACAGTGTCAGCAGTTTAAAAGGGGTATTCCAAGATAAAATAACTTGTCCCCTATCAACAAGATAAGGGACAAGTAAGAGATTGCGAGTGGGCCAACCTCAGAATGCCCGGCGATCTCCGTATTGGCACGCATATCCTTTGTTTTGAATAGAGCCGTGAGTATGGCATGTGACCCGTGGCTCTATTCATTCCTATTGAGCCATCGGAAAGAGCCAAGTGCTGTATTTGGTTCTCTCTGGCACCTCCATAGGTAATTAAGAGGCCTAAGGTGGCCTAAGGAGTTAGGAGTGGGATAAGTAATGAGGCAATGAGGGGTTAAGGTCGGAAATGGTCAGGGAGTAGCCTGTGATTCAACATGGCTCCAAATGTGGACTGCAATTTAAAAGACAATGATTTTGTAGTTGTAATGAAGTCTCTCCATTGAGTGAATGTTATGTTCCCTCCCCTCCCTATTTTTTTTTTTTTTTTGTAACTTCAATTTTATAAAAAACTGAAATATGTCATAGCAGACGCAGCAAACAGAAGTGGAAGAACAAGAATCAAAATGTAGAATTCCTCATGCCTTGGGATAACACAATCTATAATTGTTATCTGTATCTATTTTCATAGTAAATGGCTGATTTCCTGGCTATGCCTATTGGCATCACTGGTTACAAACAATTACATAAGGTCTATGAAATGAAAAATGCATGATAAGTCAAATGAGATGCCAGGAGAGTTAATTATGGAAATATACACATCAAAACATTGCAAAATACAATTTCCTCTGGGTGTTAATACAGAGGTAATGGAACTGGCTAATTGCACACCATTCTTGTCCTGAATGCATTAAAAGTGCATCTCTACTAGGCATGGATGCCCATCTTTTGCCTTGGTTACATTGCTGCTAATCTTTTTTTTTTGCTCAGTAGTACCAGGAACAGAGAATGGCAGCCGTATCCACTAATTTGACATCTGCTTTGGTCTGGGCGTCGTGATTTTGTTATGTTTGTGAGAAAATTTGAGAAATTCAGCAAAACAACAAAGATGAAAGAGATGATGTTTCTGCTGTCTGACAACGACAGCATTATCTTTCTGGGCTGCTTGTATGTGATAACTGCTCATTAGATATACTCCAGCCTACAGAATTTCATCTACTTGTTCAATCTTTCTTCTCATGTAACTTGTGCCGCAAACATCTCTTAAGCTCTCGTATTTGAAACCCGCATTTGGTTTGTTGCATGTAAAAGGTTTTTTATTTTATAACTGTATCTTTTGTGCATCATTACTGTTTCTTCGTTATATAGCCATAGGACACAAGGCATTGTAAACTGTTTACCATCCTCCACAAGCAAAATGTTTGTTGTCTATTTATAAACATGTTGTTCCATTAATTCCTCTTTATTGGAGGAATATTTGGCTGAAATAAGTACTCCGTACGGGACCGCATGGAAATCCACGGCCATGAGTTTCAACATTTCCGTCCTCAAACAATGGTCTTGTTCATTTTTCACGGCGCCGTATACGATTTGGCCGTAAGCTCATACGTAGTGTGCATTGTGCTGGTGTATATCGTATACTTTCAAGCGAAAGCATCAACCTCAAAACTACGTGCAAATATTCGCGGTTCGCACTACGGACGGATTCATACACAGTGTCAACATAGTCTAAAAAATACATATCATTTTTGTATATAATAAATAGCAAATATGCATGTGTATAAACTAAAAGAAAATATATACATATGCTACAAATTAGAAGTTGGAGACATTGGAGAAATGTGTCATTAGCATGTGATCATAATCTACATATAATACTATAAATGAGCCACATCACAATGAAACGGTAATGGAAAGTATACCAAACATTAAAAAGCAATGCATAAATAAAAAATCCTGAAGGCCTCTGTAAAGAAAATATGGAAAATACCCACCAATACACCCAAACCAATGTAAAATGTAAATGCAGGTTCGGGTTTAGTACCATCTTGGTACCATCCTATTTTTCATGTCTTCTTTATGCAGAGCATTGGTAGATGGTTACTTAATATTTATGCACTGCTTTATGTGTATTGTATAATGGTTTATTTACACTGTGTTATGTCTATTGTTTCATGGCTTATTTACCCAGGTGACACTTTTCTTTGTTGTAGCATCATGCCTAATTTGTTATATTTTAACTTTTTCTTATGAATAAGGATGACGCTTATTTGGTTTATTTATTGGTTATATTGGGCACATTTTTGGGGTGGTTGGACTAAGTTGAAGTTCACTTAAACCTATGTGTTTTCACAATGTGGCACTTATAGGTATTATATTATTTAGAAACTTCATGGAGACCCATTATCATTGTGCTTTTGATTATTAAAGTGAATGGTCATAGTTACATAGTACAGTTAAAAAGACATCTGTCCATGAGGTTTAACCAGGCAAAGGAAGAAATGCAGGTGAAAGGGGAACAGGTAAATCGTAGAACTTTATTTCCCTCTATTAAAGGGATATTTTGATATCAAAATATTTTATTTAAATAAAATGATCACCAAAAGACAAATATTTTATATAACTATAACTAATATAATATTATCAGTAATAGCATTGGCTTTAGCAGCTTTTGAGTGATTCATCCCTTGCAGGAAATAGAAAACAGAAGAACTACAAAATGTGTATTGTCTACAGCTCCCCAGCCCCTTCCTCTCTCTGTAGACAACGCATCATCTTCTGATGTCACAGGAGGATTGGATGGATCTTGTCTCTGAGCTCTTTATCAGCCCCCTGAGTAATGCTGACAATATTATCATGTTGACTTGTCTTTCAATAAGATGTTTCTCTGAGTTTTCTGAGGAGCCACAAAAAAAAGGAAACTTCAGGAAGGCAAGATTCAATCAGCTTAAAGATGCTCCTAAATGGTTTGTCCAGTATTAGGAAAAGACAGATACTTCTGAACTTTCAGGTTCAATGAAACCGAGCTGCAAATCCACACTCAGGCATCAGCAACAACAACTGTACCTTGTACGGTGTGGAACACTCCCTTATCTGCTATGGAATCCCGGCCAAAGCGTATACACAAAGTATATGCTCCGGGCGGGATCCCATATGGCGCCGCAAAGAAGTGCACACAATGAAGCGAGTGGCTCCGGCCGCTTGCTTCGTTGTGTGCTGTGTGAAGTTCTGATGCGGGCGCGCGCTAATGCGCCCGCATCAGAAAACTGTGGCCGGAAAGATCATCCGGCCGATACTGCAGTACTGGCCGGGATGATCTTTCAGAGACCGGCCGGGTCACGGAACGGCCTGTCTCTCACATAGTGTGAACATAGCCTCAAACTGCGGAAAATAGTGGCGTAATTTCTGGAGTAAAGTGGCCATATTTTTCTAAGACTGAATAACCTCTTTAATCACATTGACTAAGGCCTTATTCGCACATCCCATAAAATTGTCCGTAATTGCAGATCTGTAATCACGGTTCAACTTAGAGCACATTGGTTTATTTTGGGCTATTCATAAAGTCTGTTTACATTTTTTAACTATAATCTGTTCTGTAAAAAAAGGACATGTCCTGGTGTGGATTGTGATTCACACACTATGCACAATCACTTGAGACCTTACTGACATACACAAACACACATTATTGACACTGGCTCAGACACTGACACACAGCACTTACAGCTCAGTCTTCTCCCTCTTTCTCTCTCGGGCTTCTTTCCACACTGTAAGGTTGAGGACCTTTGGGTCATGTGATCAGGT
The DNA here is from genome assembly GCF_027789765.1 of Dendropsophus ebraccatus. NCBI lineage: Eukaryota > Metazoa > Chordata > Amphibia > Anura > Hylidae > Dendropsophus > Dendropsophus ebraccatus. Next base: position 57,142,873 of record NC_091454.1, on the reverse strand, counting down.
CCTTTACTCTTTTCTTTCTCTGTGTGGGTCCTGCTCCCTCTGCTGTCTTCTGATTTTAAGCCCCCTCACCCTGCACTACTATGAGCGGGCTGAACATTAGAACACCGGGCCCCTAGAGGCACTGTGGGCCATGGCACTTGCCTAGGTAAGCCTTGTGCTGATGCCGGCCCTGGTGGTACGGATTACCAATAGAAGCCCACGGGATCCGTATTTTTTACTGGCGTACTGCCTATCCGTGACGTCCGTAAACAACACGGATCAAATTTAAGCAAACAAGTACTGTTCACATTTTACAGATATAGAAATAGATGCAATTACGGATGCAAATACAGATGATTTTCCGCTGATCACGGAGAAAAATAGCATGAGGTTTTGCGGGCCAGAAAAATCACTTAACATGATAACAAAAACCTGCTCCTGGCAACCAATAAGAAATCATATTTCATACCTTAACACTTTTAAAATGAAAATCTGAGCTGTTGATTGAACAGAAAGGACAGATACTTAGATATCCTAAAAATAATAAATAGGTTACGGCTAAAAGTTTTGGCTCTTTAGCAAAGAAATGAGGGCTGTAATGAGGAGAAAGAGTATGTATTACACATTTTGGGGGAGTTTTATAAAAGGGTGTAAATATACACCTGGTGTGAACTGCCCACAGCAACCAATCACAGCTCCTCTTATATATTACCAGAGCTGAAAGCTGAGCTGTGATGGGTTGCTGTGGGCAGTTTACACCAGGTGTACAGTATATTTACACCCTTTCATAAATCGCCCCTTTTTCTCCATTATATCCACAGAGGAAAACTAAATATAAGGGATAAGATAAACTGTCATGACAAATCACTAGGTTCACATAGCATACATCCATGTGTTCTGCTGGAATTAAATGCAGTGGTAGACAGATTCTTATTTCTAATATTGGGCATTCTATAATAGCAGGATATGTTTCACAGGACTAGAGCATAGTAAATGTGGTGCTGATATTCAGTGAGTCAAAAAGTGATCCCTGAAACTATAGGCCTGTGCGTTAAACAACTATTGTGGATGCAAAGCTTTGATCTTCTATAAGTGTTGGTTGACCCACGGTTTATTAGGTCAGTCTTGTCAAATGAATCATCTCTTATATGGAGGTAAATTCTAGACTGGACTGGGGTAAGTTATTGGCTGGTATGTATCTTCATTTGTAAATGCATTTGATACCATGCTGTATAAAATGGGAAAAGGGCTGGACAAAATGTGTATAAAATGGTAAGTATCTGGCAAAGATAGAATACTGGCTTTGGATAGAAAACTGACGGTAGTCATTAAAAGGATTACCTGAAGAACATGAAAGGTCCTGCCTCTTCTGCTCTCTGGCATTCTACTTCCTTCCCCTTAGTATCTCTTGTAATGACTTCCTCAGACAAGTGAGGGTCGGGAGAATGTTGTGGGCATTGTGTGCAGGCAAAAACCATGCCCATATGCTCCCACCCAACTCATATTCCCAACATAATGAGGGAACTAATATGGGTAAAATAATTCCTAACATACAACAGTCAGAAAGAGCTACTGGAAACTGTAAATTACTTTCTATGTACAGGACATGAGCTTTGTCAGGGTCCTGTACAATTCACTAATGATCTAAGGTTATGCACATAGTAATAAAAATCAATACCAAGATTGCTTACTTAATAAAAAAAAAAAAAACATTGTTTAAAAGAGACATGGAAAGGACTGAAGAATTATAGTTGACAGTAAACTTACATATTACACAATCATTATGTACAATGAACCTAACTTAATATCAGGATACATTAAAATCATTTAGCAAGAAACATCAAGTGTATATATTTTAGCTAGGTCTATAATAAAATTGTACACAAAAAAAAATTGGCACAATAGTAATGTTAACAAGAGAAACAACAGATGCCATGGATGCGTAATAATAAGACAATGTGCCAACCACTGCCAAACACCAACAACATCAACACCAATGCTAGTACACTACTAGTTAACTACAACTCCCATGATGCCTGGAAAACCAAAGGTCCTAGAACAATTGCATACAAAATTTGCCTATGCCATAAAATTCATAGAAAGGATATATAGCCCAGTGTTCCATATTGAACTTCATATAGAATTGAACCCTTCCTTTTATGATATTTCCACATCACAACCTTTTTACAGAGTAAGGCTATGTTCACACAGAGTAAAACTTTGTGCGCTGTGAGACACTGCCTTATATTCTAAGGGAACCCGGCCGGAGCGTATACACATAGTATACGCTCCTGCCAGGATCCCATACAGCACCGCAAACAACTGACATGTCAGTTTTCTGCGACCGCAATTCAGTGAATTGTGGCCGAAAAAAGACCTGTCAGTTCACACAATGAAGGAAGCAGCTCCGGCCGCTTGATTCATTGTGTGCTATGAGAGTTCTGATGCGGGCGCACGCTGATGTGCCTGCATTAGAACACTGCGGCCGGAAAGATCACCTGGTCGGTAACGGAACGGCTGGTTTCTCACATAGTGTGAACATAGCCTAACAGTATATTATAAAATTATCATAAACAGGGACATAGACAAACAATAGCAACAGTGCTATTTAACGTGTCCACAGTACATGCATGGCGAATGTCACAGAGTCACTGGAAACCGTGCCGTAGATATTCTGACTGACAGAGTAGTTTTCATCAGTACCTTAACTGTTAGCCAATCGAAAAATCTAAACTTTATGCTCACAATGTTTGACTGTTTAAGGTCTTCATGCTTCTCAGGTTTCTTGGCCCGGGTTTACATATATGAGGTGGTCCAGCATCCTTCTTTTACCAGAAACTGATGAAAACTAATATCACAAAAATGCATCAGTTGGCATCCGGCATCCTATCCTTTTTTCATTGACCATCAGTTGTTGGAGACAACGCTGCAATGATGTGTTCACCCGACCTTCATGTCCGTCGACACGGTTTCTAGATTCAAGCGCCAGATAGTTTGAACTGTATTATTTAAATGAATGGCATCAGTCAGAGCTCCACCAAAAGGAAACTGAGCCAGAGCACCAGATCATTGTGAAGGGGGACTAAGCAAAGAGGAAATGGTATGAAATGCACATTTGCCACAAGGAATAAGTAAAAATTGTGGCATCAAATATTGACAAAAGTAAAAAGCAAGCAAATCTATTTGTTGACTAAAGTTAGCCAAGGTTAAAAATATGCCAAATTTATTATAAAACATTACATTGTCTAAGAATGTAAAGAATCTAAAACACCTCAAAAAGTTCATCAAAACACCCCAAAAATGCTGTTCTAAGCTCCCATTCAATTTAACAGGAAACATTCAAAATGGCATATGGTTTTCAAAAAAGTGAAGTGATGTCACCTTTCAGAGAGTTTTTCTTTATTTTTTGAGTGGTCATTGGGAGACTGTTTGATTGTTTTTTGCCCATGTGACAATACCCTTTATAAATTGACCTCATTGTGGCAGACAAATATTTTTTAGATGCCACTTTTTTTAATCTGCCTGTTTTCAGCATTCACCCAAAAGTTTGCATAATCTAGGTTTAGCGCCCAATGTAAGTCGCTCAAACAGGTGCAGGCTTACGTCTGGTCAGTACCTGCTGAATATGCTTGCGCAATTTTGGAATTTTTGCGTCTTTTTGTGCGACTTTTTACTTAGATACATTCACTATGGCAGTGTTACATTTTATTAAATCAGTCACAAAATATTGGAACAAAATATCCACTTATTCTCATCAGAAGAGTCACACAGACTAGACTCCTCAGTAGATGTCCCCCATTGTCTTTGTGATTTAGGTGGCAGAGAGGAAGAGAGCTGGTACATGTTCAGGTAGAATTTGCCTTTGTATTATATAAATATAAAATGATGCAATAGCTCCTACATATATAATGTAATAAACCAAACATAAAAACCATTTCTGTAAGTTTATCATTTAAATGCTAGAATTTTCTGTACTTCAAAGCCCATTAAGACGTCTGCTTGAAAACTTCCCTGTAAGTGATGAGCAAAATTGGATAAGGGAAGAAAATAATGGAATTATGTATATACCTCTTAGCAAATGTAAGAATATTACATCTGGAGCTGCTATGCCCCATCCAATACCCTGCAAGAAACCTGTCTCATCATGTTACAAATAAATGCCTTAAATTGAATAAAACAACAAGTAAACAAAGTAAAGTGATTCTAAAATGTTTTCTTGGAAGAAGAAGAAATCAGAGAGGCTAAAGGAACAATTTCATGACTTAAAGCATTAGTTCTGATACTGAAGTTTCCAATAAGTCATTCTTCATGCTCCCTGTTCAGGATTCTCTGTTGCAGATTTTAAAAGATTTGACAAGAAGAAAAGCACTACATGCTGCACTATTTTTTTTTCATTCAAAGGACATCACAACAGTACCCATTATTATATAGTGGGGTCTGTTGGATCTCACCAGTGTTGGATCCCACCAGTATACATAATGTGACACTGTACCATGGCTCCATTTATGATGGACATGAAAATGCCAATGTGAACAAAACATATTATTAGTCAGCTGACTGTGACTTAATTCCAGTTAAGGAGTAGCTGTCACTAAAAATAACTTTTGACATGTCATCAGCTGTGTGAAAAATTATTGATCACAGCAGGGAGACCTGCTGTGATCGGAAGATATAGCCGGGGAGAAAGTGCTGCGAGCTGTGTCATAAACTCCTCATCAACTGTAATAGCTAATTCTGATCATGTAAGACTACATTATCGCAATTATCACCAGGGAGTGTATAACACTGCTGCCCCGCTCTTTCCCTATATCTCTTGATCACAGCAGGTCTCAATAAAGAGACCCACCGAGATCAATTGATTGATTCATTTGTTATGACGCATGGAGTTCCAACACTTCAGTCTGTGACATACAATCTGCTTATGGACCGTATATACAGAATGTCTGTTTGCAGCCTTATTCTTAATGTTCATTACAAACATAGTGGTCACGACAGGTGAATTTCATAACTTAGTTCACAAAGAAAGCGTGAATGTTTATGGCTAGACACAGATTTACCAATCACTTGCCATTAGTTTGGATTGCTTAATCATATTTTTCACCAAAGACATAGAAAACTTCATTTGCTTATATTTGTTTGTTTTTATTCATTTCAGATCATCACTACCCACACAGTGCCAATATGACATTATCACCAGCATAGTGGGGAGAAATAATATCTCCTTGTTCTGAGACAAATAAAAAGTAGAATTTTCATAGAGGCAAATGTGAGGCTCCATTAGACAGCTTTTACTGTCCCCAACTAGTCAACCATATAACCCATTTCATGCACAGATAATGTATATGTTTGCCCAACATATTGTATAAGGGATCACAGTCACCAGGGACTAAAAACTTGCTGGGATTTGGAATTTTAGGATATCTGTCAGAATCTGCTTGTAACAAAGACGTCTCAATTTCTGTGCCTGTTACGGCTGACTACAACACTTACTATGGGCAAAGGCTTCGCTCTTATTTCTCAGATGTGAAAACTCAGCTATACCCACACTGCATGGTACTAATGCCAGCCATGCATACAGCATTTATTGCTTACTTGAGTTATACCCAGGGGCGGTCTTGGCATTTCTGGGGCCCCAAGCGAAGTTATGTCTGGGCCCCCCCCCCTCAACACACGCTCCACAACAATAGACCGCTGTGTGCTGCCCCCAGTAGTATATACCCCTTGTGTCCTGCCCCCCAGTAGTATATACCCCTTGTGTGCTTCCCCCAGTAGTATATAGACCCCTGTGTGTTCACCCAGTTATATATAGCCCCCCCGTGTGCTCCCCCAGAAGTATATAGACCCCCCGTGTGCTCCCCCAGAAGTATATAGACCCCCTGTGTGCTGCCCCCAGTCGTATATACCCACTGTGTGCTGCCCCCAGTTGTATATACCCCCTGTGTGCTCCCCCACTAATAAATAGCCCCCCTGTGTGCTCCCTCAGGGGTATTTAGCCCCCCTGTGTGCTCCCCCACTTGGATATAGACCTCCTGTGTGCTCCCCCACTTGGATATAGACCCTTGTGTGCTCCTCCAGTTGTATATAAACCCTCTGTGTGGTTCCCCCAGTAGTATATAGACCCCCGGTGTGCCCCACCAGTATTATATAGACCCCTTGTGTGCTGCTCCAGTAGTATACAGACCCCTGTGTGCTCCCCCAGTTATATATAGACCCCCTGTGTGCTGCCCCCAGCAGTATATAGACCACCTGTGTGCCTCACCAGTAGTATATAGACCCCCTGTATGTTCCCCCAGTAGTATATGGACCCCCTGTGTGCCCCACCAGTAGTATATAGACCCCTGTGTGCTCCACCAGTAGTATATAGAACCCCTGTATGCTCCCCCAGTGGTATATAGCCCCCCGTGTGCTCCCCAGCTTGAATATAGACCTCCTGTGTGCTCTCCAAGTTGTGTATAGACCCCATTCTGCTGCCCCAAGTAGTGTATAGACCCCCTGTGTGCTGCCCCCATTAGTATATAGACCCCTCTGTGAAGCCCCAGTAGTCTATAGCCCCCCTGTGTGCTCCCCCAGTTATATATAGCCCCCCCTGTGTGCTCCACCTGTTATATAGCCCCCCTGTGTGCTCCCCCCATTTATATAGACCCCCGATGTGAGTTCCCCCAGTTAAACAGACCCCTGTGTGCTCCCCCTCCCATATAGTATATAACACAATAAAACAAACACTTATACTCACCTGGGTCCGGGCGTCTCCTCTTCTCTTCACTCTTGTGGCCGCAGGAAGGGTTTTCCCTGCGATCTCAAGAGTCTGCACTCCCCTTGTCCTGGCGCCGATGCTCCAGTGATGTCACTGGAGCGCCGACACCAGAAGGACAAAGAGCCACTTGTGACCGCAGGGAAAACACTTCCTGCAGCCACAAGAGTGACTGACAGGAAGGAAGCCAATGGCTCCCGCCCTGTCAGTGCTGCTGCATGTAACTATGAGAGCTCATTACGAGTGCTCATAGTCACAGTTCAGATCGCAGCAGCGAGCGGGGCAGCGGCCCTGTCCAGCCGTCTTGAGCACAAGAGCGGGGCATGGGGGCCCCCTTGGATGTTGGGGGCCCCAAGCGACCGCTTGGGGTTCTTGGTGCCAAAGACCGCCACTGGTTATACCCAGACAAATTTTTATATTTTATAATATTGTTTCCTACTTTCAGGTAGAAGGTCAATTAATACATGACTCCTTAAAGCCAACTGCAATAAAATACCATTTAAAAAAAAGATTGTTTTTGATGAACATAATACAGTATATTCCTTCTGTATAAATTGAATCTTACATTGCAGACTGGAAGGTTGAGTGCTAGACTTTTAGCTGTATTGGGAAATAAAACCCATAGGTGCGAGGACATGAAACTTACACTATCATCTGGTATTCAATAGATTTATAAGCATGTGCAAATAAGGCCCAAAGCAGTTGGACATACCAGTGGCTACCAAGTCATTAACCATCCATACCTAGAGGTCCAGTAGCAAACTATGACAAATTAGCAGTTCCTGATGATCACCCAGTTACTATAGCAGTGGTATATTCCTCAAGGATTCCTGACAGGGATAGATAGAAAGAATAAGAGGAAGAAAAAGAATTGTGCTTTCTTGGTGTAGTTTAGTTAGCTCATCAGTAACTGTTTGGCTGTCTGCTGACACCCAGCACCCACTCTGATCAGCTATTCAGGATTGCACTACACAGTGAACGGAGCTTGTCTCTGTTCATTGTGTAGCTGTGGTGACTTGTAACTGCAGCTCCGCTCTGATTCAATTGAATAGAACCGGAGCTGCCATTACCCTACACTGACAAACTCAGTTTACTGTGTAGTGTAGTGTTAAACAGCTGATCAGTGCGCCAATCAGTTAATGAGCCCAGAAAACCCTTTTATTGGACCCCTTTTAGATTGTAAATGCGGCTGTGTTTTATGCCTATTTTACAGACATATTATGCTTTTATTTTATTGAATGTGAACCTAGCCTGGATCTGAAGGCACACAACATGTTTTGCCTCTGATATAGAGGATTCATCAGGTATTCTGCATTTGTACTTTGGACTCTACACTCTGTTGAGTTGAAAAAATAAAAAAAGTCTGGGTCACTAGCTGTGATGTTTAGTTGCAGGTTATTTTGTACCATAGTGTTTTGCCCATGGTTACCAAGTGGCAGAATTTTCTACTTTTAATCATCCAATAATAGTCTAGTTGCCAGGGATAAATTTACCAAGTACATGAATGCCTAGTGACATTGTAGTATATTCTTTAGACACTATTATTTACTGCTATGGTAGCCAGTGTACAGTCATCACCTGGCCTGTGTTTTCGTTTTGTGCCCGCTCTACGTAAACAAGATCAATAAAGCTACCCTACAGTATGACCAGTTAAATTACCAAAGTTATATTCAGCATTGTGTAAAGGTAAAAGTGTACACAAGAGAAACATACACAAATGCACATATGACTGAACATAAATTCACACACATACATAGATTTATTTCCCAGTGGGGAATGGGCACAGCAGGGCACGAATGCTCCATCTAGCAGTGATGTGTAAACATTGGAACAATAATGAGAACGTTCTTCTATCTTTAAAGGGGTAGTTCACCAAAACAACTTTTCTTTTAAATGATCTGGCACCAGGAAGTGCTGAAGTTTAGCTGCTGTATGTTCTGCAGGAAATGGTGTATTCTTCCAGGTCTGACACAGCGTGCTTTGTGGACAGGAACTATCCACAGCAGTAGCAAATGCCCATAGAAATCCTTTCCTCCTCTCCAGACTGGAAAGAATATCACTTACTGTAAGACATACAGCAACTGATAAGTACTGGAAGACTGGAGATTTGTTTAAATAGAATAAATTACAAATCTCTGACACTTTCTGGCACCAGTTAAAGGACAACTCCAGGTCTGCTTTAGGCCTGCTAAAAAAAAAAAAAAAAAAACATTGCCAGTTAAACAAGGGATTTTGTATACCTTCTAAATAGGAAATGTTTAAGCCCAGAATCACTTGTCTCTGACCCCCACATCACCCGTTATCAGCATCATCTGTTCTGTCCTGACTTCTGGTCTGAGCTGCATTCGCACTCAGCCCAGTTCCTACATTTCCCAGCATCCTCTTCTTTCTTTATGTCTTTGTCCCGCCCCCCACCCTGAATGTTCCCACCTCCATCATCAGAGTAAACATACCGGCGTGCAGTGTAATAAGTATTCCTATCGGGACCCACTCCTGCTCTGTGTTATCATCAGCTACCTATTTCAGGCAACCCGATTACGTGGTTTTAAAGCTTACATGCTATGCAGAATGCCTGTAAAATCATGTGCCCGGGTCAGACGTCACACACAGAGTTGGGCATGCCTATCTGGAATCATGCTGATAGGAGGTGTGACAAGAGCGGAGGGCATTGTGGGGCTGGAGAAGAACGCCCACATCAGCAAGCGGGGTGTAGACAAGTTGCATACGAACACCCACATAATGAAGGGGGGTATCTCCATCCTGCCTAAGACCGCCCAAATAATGAAGAGAGTGTATCCATCCCGGCATAAGGAATGCCTAGGATCGTGACGCGATCAAGCGATGTCACAAATCAAAATGGCGCCAACGGAGAGTGTGCGGGTCGTGACAAAATCTTTTTTTTTTTAAACTGCACAACTTCCGGCAACAAAGGATGAGGTGCAAACTTAGATAAGATGTTGGAATCCGTTATAAGTGTACATTACAAGTTTATATAACTTCTGATTGTGGGCAGGGACCTGGAAAATCAGTTTAGGCCAGACTTCTCCTTTAAGTTGAAAGAAAAATTTTTGGTCTACAGCCCCTTTAACTATAAGCCATTTCCTTCCCTTTATATGTTCCTGCTGATCACATGATCACAGTGCTTTCTTGAACAATGAGCAGTCACGTATAAGTCATACTATAGCGTAGGCACAAAAAGAAGACAACATAATGGCAGGGCTTTGCCATGATTGCTTTAAAAAGAAGTAAAAGTTAAATAAATATCTTGGATACAGTTTACATTTGAAATCCCAGTTTGCACTTTGGTTTGTCCTAATCCACTTTCTACATTATAGCTACCTAACTCTGTGGGTTGCAAACTTGCTATTTGATCCTAAAAATATCATGCCAATTGTGCAAGGCATCAGGGTGTAGTTACGGTTCATCTCTTATTTTCTTCCAAATTACACCCTGAGACAGACTGGTATAGGAGGAACAAGAGGTAAATGAAACCATTTACCCAAAGAGCGTCCTTTTAGCTCAGCAGACTCTGAACACTACTGGTGATGTGTCTATCGATTTTCACATTTTCACTCACTCTCTGCCAAACGTGAAAATCAGCAAGAATACCAATTGTGAAGTAGAGATTCTGCAAAAAGGAAAATAATCTTGAGGAAAGTGATTTCCTGTATTTTTATTTATACTTATATTTATTTATCCTTTTTATTATGTGTCATTATTTAGGAACATCTTTTATAGAGCAGAGGCTTAGTTTTTTTCCTCTTCTAAAAGTCCAAAATCTACATTAGTAAATTATATTAGTTATATATATATATACATATATATATATATAGAGAGAGAGAGAGAGATAAATAGATAGATATAGATACTGTAGATATTAGTAAATTATATTAGTAATATAGATAGAGAGATATTAGAATGTTCATATGTTGTTTAAAGTAACTATATTTTTAAAATGTGCTGATATTTTTTGTCACATGTTAAAAATGTTATGGTAACATGGTAACATGTTATGATGTCACCACATTAACACGGAGCCATCACAATAGGCTTATACTACAACTGTCATGTAGTGATCCCTTTTCATCATCATCTGATTATCATCTGTGCCAGGATTATAGTGAAATGTATCACCTATTTTATGAAGCTAGGGGCTAATAATACTGGGTTATACCATAGATGTTGGACACAGCTGACCTCTTCTACAGTGATAGCTCTGCCCAAGTGAGAAGAAATACACTCAGCAGTCTTCCATTGCAGTTAATATGGTTAAAAAAAACACACAAATCAGAAACCTTCAAACTGATAGTTGTCACAGAACATGAAGTTCTTTTCTCCACCTACACTCAGTAAGTGGCAGCGTTCTGTCACTCACCATCCATAATCACCGTAATTCTTCCTTCCAGTGTCATCTTCTCCAGATCTTCACTGTCTTTGGTTTCTGTATGATTGCTTCAATAAAAATACACAAAACTGCAGAGCATGCTCGAGTCTGTTCCACAGGTAGCCACCAGTAAAATATCACAATTCACAGCAAAACGCCAACTATCTTCTGTAAGGGTAAAACTCTCCCTGCTCCCCTTATATCCCTGTACATTTATCTCTAAGCTTCATAGTCTGATGTCTCCTCTTTCTATTTACTAGCATACTGATAGGTAAGTTTGATTTCGAGTTTAGATTGTTAGCCCCATTGGGGATCAATGTGAATGATCTCTGCACAAAAAAGGCCTAAAGCGATATATATATATATATATATATATACACACACACACACACACACACTCGGGGATGGGTTGTTTAAAAAAAATAAAGGACACTATTTCCCTGGCTCTTGCGGCACCGCTGGTATCCTATCCTGGTTGGACACTTCTGAAACCTGTTTTTCTGGCATTGCAGGCCCGTCCAGCCAATCAGGGACAGAGGTGGGACACAGCTGCAGCCTATGGCTATGGCTGTATGCCAGTTTTACAGGCAGTCCTCCCGCTGTATCCACCCTCTCCACGGAGCGGGCAGACAGCGGGAATCATTGCCGAGAGTTCGGGTTCGTACGAACCCGAACTGAAACAGATTCGGACCATCCCTAGTAAAGAACAAAAAATGGTTCAAGAGGGAAATGTTTTAATAAGAAAGTAAAAACAAGAATACGGGGACACAATCTTAGGATAGCTGGGGGAAAGATCAAGAATGAACAAATATTACTTTACTGAAAGAGTAATAGATACTTGGAACAAACTTCCAGCAGATGTGGTAAGTAAATCTACAATAACTGAATTTAAACCTGCCTGGGATAAACATGTATACTGTATATCCGAAGATAACAAGAAAGGACATATATAGGCTATGGTTATACTGCCAAAATAACGGTTTTATTGGAAGAACGTCAGCTAATGACAAATAAAGGCTGTCGATTATTATAGCAATAATAGCCATCATTATAAAATAACAGCCGTTATTTATTGTTAACTGATGGTCATTCAAAAAAAATGTCCGTCATCTTAAGACCGACTAGATGGACCAAGTGGTCTTTTTCTGCTAACAATCTTCTATTTTTGTACTGTAAGTCGTTTAAAGCAAATTAAATAAATCTAGAATAAGAATGTAAAATATAAGCTAAAATTTGTAAATACAATTTTTTTTTAAATTGTTTTCTAAACTGAAGCAGAATGAAGTCCTTCATTAAACATATAATAGATATCATGTACATCATATGTGGTCTTTTATTATACACATCATCCACATTTTGTCAATAATACATCTTTCCCAGCACTCAGTGTTATTCAATTTTATTACCTCTAGTTTTGTATACCAAATACAACTTACAATTTATTCTTCTTTGGCCAAAATAAACTTTTTTATGAATAATTTTCTGAAAATGAGTTTGTCAAACTTAAACCTGATTTAACAACATACCATACATAATGATGTAATAATGACAGACAAATGCCAGCCATTAGGCTCCCAGAGGGCTTGTAATTAAAACCATAGCAACCATTCATTAGGATTTTGGCAATAACAAGTTGTCAGCTGTGACTTGAAAGAACCAAAAATATTTAGTTTCAAGTATTTGTATAAAGTGATGTTTGCACAATAAACAAAGGTAATGGTTGGCAGGTAGAAAGTGCGAGATTCCTGTAAAATCTCCAGTTAGAAGTTACCTTACTAATACTAAATACTAATTTAGTATTACACTAGAAATACACTAAAAATACACTAGTTCACACACTGAATTTTTAATGAAAATTTAATACTTAAAACAATGGCCGCTGTTTTGAGCGCCAAATAATAGCCGTAAATGGCCATTGTTTAACGCTACCTACATCTAGAATTAATGTGCATGATAAATCCGTCCATAGGTATCGTTAAACAATGGCCGTTCATGGTGGAGCAGACATTGTTTCTACAGCATATAAACATAGCCTTTTAATCACTGATACCATTAAAATCTACTGTAGCATTTATTAGTCTCCTTGGAGCTTTCGGCTATGGTCCCAATAAGTAAAAATAAGGGCAAATTATTATCATGAACATTAACCCCTTCAAGACCGAGCCCATTGATGCACAAAAGTCTGGGTCAAATTAATACAATGTTCCTCCCCGCCTTCTAAGAGCCATAGCACTTTTGTTTTTCCACCTACAGGGCTGATTGGGGTGTCATTTTTTGCGCCATGGTCTCTAGCTTTTATTAATATCATATTGGTGTAACAGAAAAATTTTGATCGCTTTTTATTATTTTTTTTTCTAATATATAATTTTAAAAAATCAGCAATCCTGGTGTGTTTTTTTGTTGTTGTTTACATTGTTCACCGTGCGGGAACAATAATGTTATATTTAATAGATAGGACAATTCCGCACGCTACGATATATAATATGTTTATTTTTTTAATATTTTTATTTTTATAATGGGCAAGGGGTCTATTAAACTTTTATTTGGGGGGGTATAAGGGTTTTTTTTACTACACTTTCTTTTTTTACACTTTTTTTCACTGTAAAACATGCAATCAATAGATTGCATATACTGATCTATGCTATGCCATAGCATAGCATAGATCAGTGCTATCAGCGATCTTTACATAGAGCCTGCCTGAGAGCAGACTCTATGCATAGAACGCTGGATCGACAGGACGGAGGCTGCGGGGGTTCCAATCACTCAGTGACAGATGCTTGTTCTGGCACTGAGTACCTTAAATGCTTAACCTTAAATCCCTATAGATCGCGGCATTTTAGAGGTTAATAAGATGGAGCTGCAGGATTGCAGTTGCCTCCCATTATCCTCAGCTGCCCGGACACTGATGTGTGCGGGGCCGGTCTCACTGCAGTGGTCCCGCACACATCAAACTCCTTCAGTGTCAGTAACGTGCAGATACGTTCCTGCGGCACTTGGTATGTGCAGCAGGAACATATATCTACGTGTTCCTGATGTGAAGGGGTTAATAACGGCCGTTGTTTTATAACAATAGCTGTTATTTGCCTTTATTTTTACCTACTGGGAACATAGCCTTAGACTGTACTGAGTTTAGGCTAGAAATCCATTTATAGTTACCATTATCAACAGTCGCCAAATCCAGAATTTAATAATAAGGAGAGATTTTAATTTGACATTGATTTTAATGTAGTCATGAACACCTCTGCATGGAGCCGGGAGAAAAAAGACTTTCTCACAATAAATGTTTGCATGTTGTTTTATTAAAAGAGAGTGGGAAAAAAGCTTTTCATTTGAGCTGAAAGGGTTGTGTAGAAATGGCATGAAATAGAAATATCATAACAGGACATTTTTAAAATAGGAGATGGGATCATGTAGGAGCAGATTTCTCTTCAGAATTTAAGGAGCCTAATCAGGAGACTCACACGTTTGCTTCATGAATAGGATAAAAAAGGACCTGAAAACAAAACTAAGATAATAATGAAGTCTAAAATCTCCGGCTTCTTTGTGAAGTATTGCTGAGACGAACAGCATATCGCAAGCTTGACAGTTGCCAAAGAATTATATTTTCCAAATGAATATGGAATTAACAGAAAATTAGTCAAAATGTTTATGCTGATCAAATATTTAGTGGTATCTATTATACAATATTATATCATCCTGAAACCATACGGTTCTAACACTGGTCATCGACCCACACCAAAATCTTTTCTGTAGAGATCCCAGAAGCATAACTGGAAATGGCTGGGCCCCATAGCAAACTTTTAACACACACACACATACACACACTGATTCCTGATGCCTTTTTGGTCCGTGGGGAAGGATGAGACAGCCCGGGTACCACCTGGAATTCCGGGATTCAGGCTACGGACCGGGAAGGCATTAGGAATCAAATGCGGAAGGTCCAGCAAGTTTCGAGTTCGATCGAAACTAAGACTTTCGGCTGTTCGATCATCTCTAGTCATAACTGCACAACTGCAAGTGCTTGTCAGGAGAACTTGCAGATAGAGGGATATTTGTAGAACCGGGGAGGCTTACTTGCCCGTGTGTTGCAAATGATGACAGCTCCATAGCAGCCTCTATGGTTACTACAGAGGTAGTTACCCCCTGGAAGGTATTATGTGTATAAATAAGGCTGGAGACAAAAAAGACAGGATTCATAATTAACAGTAGTAGTAGGACACAGGACACATGCACCAAACAAGCCAATAGAGAACATTTAAGATGTGGGCAGGCGCCATTTTGTGGTACAGAGATTCTAGATGCGAATAAATATATTAGTGAATGCTTCTTTTGCCAATATTTTATTTGCATCCTGTACATCTGCTCCACTTATGCCAGTGGGGCGGGCTAGGGGGTGTAATGGGGCGGCCATGCACAGAGGGAGCCTTTGACTGAAAAAAGTGCCTGTAAGTATATGGGCCGCTTACTATGTCCCAAGCAGTGTCAGGTATGGGAGAGGGGAGTAAGGAGTTGTTACAGCTTGCCGTACATCAGGAGCTCCACAAAGCCTTTAAATCTTCATACTATAAAATAAAAGCTTTTTTCTACGTTATGGAATCACAGACAGATATATGAAAGGTACCAGGTGTTTCCTGGCCCAAACAGCATCTAACAGGGTCAGAAGTTTGGAATGTGAACTGCAGCTAACAGATTCCCTTTAAAATGTAACTGTCAGCACAGCCGCTGCCAATTCAGCTGTGAATGCCTCTCTTCACTCTGAAGTTTGGGTATCCATGGCTACATACCAAACTATGACGGAAATGCATGCAACCTCCATTCTGATCCAATAGAGGATGCGCGCAGTAGTTCCCTGCCATGGATACTTGAACTTCCGGATGAAGAGAGGTATTCGCTGCTAACAGGTACACATTAAGCTCTACTTGTGGTCTAGTCAAGCTTAGCATTCCTGTTTGGGATTTTTATTCACTTTTCAATATACTGTCTTTTTGTGACCATTGTTTGTGGCATGGAGTTGCTTTTTAGTATCAGGCTTGCCATTACATTTACATACTTACACTCCTGTAGAATGTGTAGCTAACCCCTGGAAGCTGAAATCCTTTAAGAGGTCAACTTTAAATTTGCTGATGTAAATCCAGCACCCATCAACTGTGTATGTGAAATAAGTTATGACCATGTTCAGCTAAATATGTAATAGAATGCTAAGCATTTAAAAGTTTATCCAGATTTTAGAGGTAATTTGAATGTACTGCTGCATCTTCTCCACGGGTTATTGTACCTACAGAAAAGAACATGAGGCAGATTCTGTGCATTGGGATAACTGTGTGTGGGAGAAGAGCACTTTTTACTGCCAAATAACTTATTTTTCTACTTAATGGTGTATTGCTAACACACGACTTCTGCCCACTCACAACAAACTTTGGAAAAAAAAAATATTTTGTACTGTGACATCTCTGTGGCTGCATATGGAATCTACTTAGGGTAATGATGTTTTGCTATCATTTAATCTATCAATCAATCACACCTCCCACTTGCCTTCTTGTACCACCTTTTGCTTTTCTTTGCTATCAATAGTTCAATCATAAGTCCTTAATAACAGAACTCTTATCAATAAACGTAAAAGGCGTATGGTTCCATGATATTTAAATAGTCACTGCCATTTCAAACAGCTTGACTCCATGTGATAGCCTATGTGATCTGTAAGATATTTTTAAATCATTTCATTCGCCAAAATGAACCTTTACTAGCGATGAGCGAACATGTTCGTAAATGTTCGTATGTTCGTACGAACAAGGCACTAATTGTTCGATGATCACGGACAATTTGTTCGATGATTGGAATGGTTATAATAATCATTTTTTAACATATTTGAACTTGCGAACGTACGCAACTACATAATGTACGCTTTGCGCCTGGTAATCTGTACGCATGTGTGTAGACCGAAACGTTTCTACTCTAGAACGCTTCTACTGTATGTTCATTATTTGTTTGTAAATGTTTGTCGAACACGAACCGATCACAATCATTTTTCTTAATGTTCGTGTTTGGGATCTGAACTGAACATGGGGATGTTCGCTAATCACCACCCTTTACCTCAGAAAAACAGTTGTAAAGTATTGGCCACTAGATGTCTCTCTTCTCTGCAATCTGCTGCTCACTGCCTGTAGTTACTA
This sequence comes from Dendropsophus ebraccatus, assembly GCF_027789765.1. Taxonomy (NCBI): domain Eukaryota; kingdom Metazoa; phylum Chordata; class Amphibia; order Anura; family Hylidae; genus Dendropsophus; species Dendropsophus ebraccatus. Next base: position 57,125,589 of record NC_091454.1, on the reverse strand, counting down.
GAAATCCATCTCAAATAAAAGAGACAATAAGAGGAAGCACTTGAAGTGGGTGGTGCTTAGCATGTGCTATGTTCAGGAAATGAGAAGATAGACAGAGCGATCCAGACATGTGTGAATGCCATTCTCCAGAGGATCACCGATGTCTGTAAAAAGTAAAAAAAAAAGGCTTATTTCTTATCCCAGAAGCAGCAGGTCAGTGCTTGGAGTTACCACTTTTTGCTGTGCTGCTGTGTTTTCTATTAAAGTTAGATCAAGGCTTCTTCTTCATCTTAGCAGCATAGAGAGCACAGTGCATAGTGTAACCCTCCCCTGCTGTTATGCTACTGCTTCTTATATCTCTGCTCACATAGCATTTGCAAAACCAGTGACCTCTTCTCCTTCAACATGCCATCTAGTTTAATGTGTTGTACTAGGCCTTATTCTCATGCTCTGTAATCCACAGAGTTTACGGAGCTTAACCCCTTAAGGACCGGGCCTGAAATGACCTTAAGGATTGGGCCAATTGTCACTTTTGCGTTTTCATTATTTCCTCCTCGCCTTCTAGGAGCCATACCTCTTTTATTTTTCCACCTACAGGGCCATGTGAGGTCTTGTTTTTTTTCAGGTACAGGTGTACTTTTGTATTGGCTTCTTTCAATCTGCAATAAAATGAATGAAAGAACCCCCAAAATATCATCTATGGGGTGAATGTGGGTCAAAAAATGTGATTGCTTTTTATTAATTTTTTTATACATAAAATGTAATTTAAAAAAGCAAATCTCTGTGTTTTTTTACAGCTTTTTGTTCACACCGTTCACAGAGTGGCAATAATATAGTTTTATTTTAATAGATCGGACAATTACACACGCTACGGTATATAAAATGTTAATTAACTTTATTATTTTTATGTATTTTATGTATAAAATGGGAAGGGGGGTGATTTTCACTTTTATTGGGGGAGGGGCTCCAGGAAATTTTTATTTTTATTTTTTTAACACTTTTATAGTCCCCTTAGGGAACTATTATATATATTTATTGGATTCTATACACTGGTGTTATCTGTGATCTTCTGATAGAGCCTGCCTGTGGCAGTCAGGCCATGCAGGCGGGTCAGGCCGTCATGATCAGTAAGTGACAGGAGATGCTCCTGTCACTTACACCTGTCACAACGCCGATCGTGGCATATTAGGGGTGGGGGCCTGGCTGCTCATAGCCGCCGGTCCTCACCCGCTATGGAGCGAGCTCAGCTCCTGATCCCACTCCATAGCCTGGAACCCTGGCAGGGCACACATTTACGTCCTCCTGCGCCAAGGCCCAGGCTGTGGGGGCATAAATGTACATACCCATGTCGATAAGGGGTTAAAGCTGCGAAGCGTATTTGCAGCCCTCCTTGCATCATGTATCAGTATGATGCTGGGAGAGCTGAAAGTATTTAAATTGTGGTAGGAATGTACTGATACAGCCACACAGCTGAATCGTTAAAGTCCTGTTAAGACTTAAAGGGGTAGTTCACCCAAATTTTTTTTCTTTCAAATCAACTGCTGCCATGAAGTGCCAGAGATTTGTAATTTACTTCTATTAAAAAATCTCAAGCCTTCCAGTACTTATCAGCTGCTGTATGCCCAACAGGAAGTTGTATTATTTCTAGTCTGGAGAGCAGGAGAGGTTTTCTATGGGGATTTGCTACTGCTCTGGACAGTTCCTGACATGGACAAAGGAGGCAACAGAGAGCACTTTGTCAGACAGGAAAGAAAACACCACTTCCTGCTGGACACACAGCAGCTGATAAGTACTGGAAGACTTAAGATTTTTTAATAGAAGTGAATTACAAATCTCTGGCACTTCATGGCACCAGTTGATTTGAAAGAAAAATTTTTTTGGTGGACTACCCCTTTAAACACTTTCAGCTCTTCCAGCATCATATTGATACAGGATGCCAGGAGGGCTGCAAATCCACTGCGCATCTTCACATTTCTTAAGCTCTGGGGATTATGGGGCGTAAGTATCACAGTGCAGCCTGTTCAGCCTAGCGCACTTTCACAAGCACTAAATCATAGCATAACAGCAAGGAGTATGTGCTGTGCTGCAACTGTTCAGAGAAATAAGGGAGAAAATAATGTATGTGTATGTGTACTACTGGCAAACAGACAGGCTTTTCCTCCAACAAAACCACGCAGGTTTTAAAAATTTCTTTTAAAAATAGTGGTACATTAAAGAAAGTATTAAACTGAAAGTAAACAAATCGTCAGGATCCCACTTTCAAATTTTCTGTTGCTGCTTTGTTAATGGACCTCTATTAGAAACAAAATTTCTTTCACGGCACTCCCATTCTCACTATTGGCTTCATATATTTATAGTGTTATTCCCTTCCCTGCATTTCATCCTCTGTTCTTATTCTGACCCCATCTTGAATTTAGATTTTACACTGTATATAAATATTGTATATTGAAGGTCAATAAAAAGACCTTTTCTATGATCTATTTATACCCAGGACTTTATCCATAACAAAGAAATGGATACAACAATCCATAGACTTGCCAACACAAATATTCTGTTGTTCAATATGACAGAAAAATTGACAGTGTCAATTTATCAATCCTATTGGCAGAAAAGAGACAAACCGGCAGGTTTAACCAAGACTGAACCCCGTTAAATAGCTATGAATACAGATCCATTGGTTTATTAAAAAAATATGATAAAAAGGTCATACCAAAGGAGCAATAACATGGAAATATAAACACAATGTAGATACATGTATGATTGCCAGAGGAGTCTTGAGGGGAACAGAGGGATGTCGAGAGGACAGAGGGGTATTTGTAATAGAGAGTGTAGGGGAGCAGTGACGGGACCCACGGAGTAAACCCCATACACACACTACTTACCTCCCCTTTTCTGGTCAAGCTGTACAGAAGCAAAGCAGCTACCTATAGTGCGTTTACACAGACAGATTTATCTGACGGATTTTGGAAGCCAAAGCCAGGAATGGTTGTGAGAAGAGAAGAAATCTCAATCTTTCCTTTATGACCTGTTCTCTGTTTATAGTATTTTCCTGGTTTTGTCTTTAAAAATCTGTCAGACAAATCTCTCTGTCTAAACGCACCATAACACCTAGTAGCCCTGTGCAGAATGGATGGGTTAGGGAGGGTGTAGGTGCTTCCTCTTTCCTTCCTGGTGCAGCTGGTTGTGTCTAGTGCAGGAAGGTAAACTGATTGGGGAAGAAGCAGAGAGAACTTCTTCTCCTTCCTCACTTACCACTCTGCTCTGCACGGAAGCTGAATAACCCCTGTTCCCACAAAAAGTATATTAATTTATGTCAGGAAGGGCTGCTACCTGCAAGGTATCACTGGACCACTAGTGTCTAGTGGGAAATATAGCCATACTTGCCTTCCTTAGCATCTCTTACAGCACTGATCCTCTCAGCCCCTCTTGCAGCACTGACCCCTCAGCCCCTTTTCCAGTAGCAGCAATGACCCCCTCAGCCCCTCTGCTCATAAGAACAGTGACTGCTCACTCTGGCCTGCTTAGCATCTCTTTAACAAGGAGCAATGGCCCTTCAACATCTTTTGTAGCACACACACCCTCAGAATCTCTTGCCGACCCCTTAGCCTCTCTTCCTGTGGCTGCACTGACCCCTGAGCCAATATTTCCTAGCGGCAGCACTGACCCTTTAATACCTCTTCCAGTAGCAGCACTGACCCTCTCAGCCCCTTTTCCAGTGGCAGCACTCTTCCTTTAGCCCCTCTTACAGCACTAACCCCTCAGTCCTTTTCCCACTGACCCCTTCTCTGTATTTTGTCACTGTCATACTACAACAGTTTTTTAATGGTCTTAGTCGTAGCTCCCTAACCCTTCTCAGTCATGTGATTGATATGGCTATCGAGTCTCAGTTCATACTTTTACCTACTGACCATGCCTAATATGCATAAGAAATATTTTTAAATTGGACCAATATTCCATACTGCAATTTACTAAAGCCAAAAAAAAACATAAATCTTTAAGCCAATGAAGTGTCTGAGTTTATGGATCAAAATTATGTAGGCAGATTACTTTAAAACACAGATTATTAGAGTGGTGGCTTTGAAGTAAAATATATGTGTGACAGTGTTCACTTAAAGTCTGACTTCATATGCATTTCCTTTGCCTTCTTAAGTAAACTGAGAAATCTCACTAGAGTGTACACCATTAAAGCTTTACGTTTATTATGTTTACTCTAAAAATACACAAAACCCCACAAAACTAAAGCAGATAACAATGTCTGGTCCTGAACCATAACCCTATGATTGTATCTGCAACACCAACGGAGCCAAGAAAGAAAAATGAATAAACCAGTTTATTCTCACCTGTCTAGTTGCCCTGCTACCGTATTTCCTTGGTTGCAGTATATCAGTCTAAAAAGGTTTTGACTATCCAGGATCCCTGTATAGGACTGTCTTATATATATATATATATATATATATATATATATATATAATACCCTTGTCTTATATATACCCTTGTGTGAATGTAGGTGGGTGCAATACTCTTTTAAATAATACACACCCTTTACGTGTGTTTTTCTCCAGATGAATTTGGTGACCCAGAGGAAATAGAAATAGAGTTAATACAGGGTATACCAGGGACTGCACAAAGGGAAACATCGGGGCAGGGGTCATCCTTTTTTAGGGCTTCTGCTCCAAAGGTTCCTTAGGGAGAAGAGGTAATGACCTATACATTCACACAAGGGTGAGCCAGGGACAGTTCTATAGAGGGATCCTGGATGTTCACAACCCTTTTAGACTAATATACTGCAACCTAGGAGATACCACAGCAGGACAACTGGACTGGTCAGACACAACCGCTTTACTCATTGGTGTAGGATCAGGAATCATAGTGTTATGGTAAAGGAACAGACATTGTTATCTGCTTTAGGTTTGTGGGGTTTTGGGAGTAAACATAAAAGTAAAGTTTTGGCCAAAACAGAGGAGGGTACTGAAGTGAATCCAAGAAACAAGGGAAGTAATACATCTTCGGAAAAAACTTTTTTGTATGGATTTTTTATATATTTGGTAAAATTGGGGCATTTATAGGGACTGTAACCGTGGTATAAAAAGTGCAATAAGAAAAGACTGTGACCTGAATGTGAGCACAATATGATATAATATGTGCAATACGGGGATAACTAAATAGAGCAAAGCTGGATTTGCCGCAAATCAAACTGTGAATTTGCTTCATTTTTCAAAGCGAATTCCACGTGGTTCATTGACAAATTCGCTAAACATGGTGGCCGTGATGGCAGATGCCCATGTTTAGTTACAATACTGTCACTTATCCTTTATCCCTTGCGGCCATCCAATCATCTGCAAGCCCACTGTTACAAAACCTCCTTCTCACCCTGTATATAGTGTGCCCCCCTTCCTGGAGGTGGGCAGTTGGCTATGTGTGTAGAATAGAGAAGGATCACAGCAGGCATTTAGGGCAAGACAGGGGGAGAAATAGAGAGAGATAGGGAGGAAGAGAGGAGGATAGAATAGGAGAATCCATTGTGGGTGGGTACTGTCAGTCAAGTTATCCCAGTGTGTTGGAGAAGTGGTCAGTGTCCACTGAATCCAGCCCATGGGTGCTGTGAAGCCAATGTCCATTCAAACTAGTCTGTGGATGCTGTAAAACCAATGTCCATTCGAACCTGCCTGTGAATGCTGTAAAGCCAGTGTCCATTTAACCCCTTAATGACAAAGGGCGTATATTTAGGCCCTATTGCCGGTAAGGGAGTTCAGAGCGGGGCCGCGCGGCGACCCCGCTCTGAACCGCGACGGTCCCAGGTGCCGCTTGTAGCCCGGGACCGCAGGTATTAGCGGGCCACGGTCCGATCGCCGTGCCCGCTAATACAGTAATCAGATGCAGCTGTCAAACATGACAGCTGCATCCGATTACCGGATTCAGCTTATCCCTGGTGTCTAGTGGAGGAGATCACTCCTCCGGGATGTTATCCCGGAAGAGCGATCTCCGTTTCTGAAGCCGGCCGGGGACTGCTCCAAGATGGCGCCGTCCCCGACTCAGCACTCGTTTACTTCCGGCTGCAGCAGCCGGAAGTAAACGACTGCCTATCTCATAGATCTCTGCAGCATATCTATGCTGCAGAGATCTCTATGAGAGATCAGTGCACTTATACTAGAAGTCCCCCAGGGGGGCTTCTAGTATAAGTGTAAAAGTTAAAAAAAAGTGTCATTATTAATAAAAATCCCCCTCCCCTAATAAAAGTCTGAATCACCCCCCTTTTCCCAGGTTATTAATAAAAGTAAATAAATAAACATGTTTGCTATCGCCGCGTGCGTAATCGCCCGAACTATTAATTTATCACATTCCTGATCTCGCACGGTAAACTGCGTCAGCACAAAAAAATCCAAGTGCAAAATTGCGCATTTTGGTCGCATCAAATCCAGAAAAATTGTAATAAAAAGCGATCAAAATGTCGTATATGCGCAATCAAGGTACCGAGGAACATATATAACAAGTCAGTTTTACCCCAGGGCTAATGGCGTAAAAACACATTTCCCCCAAATAAAGTGTGTTTTTTTTTTTTTTTCAATTTCACCACACCAGTGTCCATTTAAACCAGTCTGTGGGTGTTGTGAAGCCAGTGTTCATTCAAACCAATGTGTGGGTCTGCAAAGCCAGTGCCCATTTCAAAGTCTGTGGGTGATGTAAAGCCAATGTCCATTTCAAACAGTCTGTGGGTGCTGTGAAGCCAGTGTGCATTTAAACCAGTCTGTGGGTGCTGTTAAGCCAGGATCCATTCAAACCAGTGTGTTGATGCTGTCAAGCAAGTGTCCATTCAAACCAGTCCGAGGGTGTTGTGGTTGAAGTTAACTCAGTTTTTTTGCTGAAACACTGGATTCTGATCACATGTCAAAAGTTATTTATCCTGACTGTGCCTCTTTAAATTCTCTTTTTAATAGGACTTAGTGCTGATTTGTTATTTCTACTATGGAAAGTTAATTCACGGTTTCCATAGGGATATTTGCAGGGACAGTAAGGTATGGTGAACTCTGGTGTTCAGCTACAGTTCAGGGAACGATCTAGGGACAGATTAGTTGCAGTAATTTTTATTTTTTGCTGTTGTTTATCTTTAGCTTATTTTCTGGCAACCATCATCATTACTCACTTATGTCATTACCTAGCACATGTAGCACAAGCAATGTACATGGCAAACAATGGCATACAGTATATACTGTTCATGTATTTTCCCACCTGGCTACTGTTTTTTAGATCCAGGTGCAATTGCATTGGGTCCTGATCCTATTCAATATCAGGACGCTGCAGGCACTGCCACATACAAAGTCCTAATGCTAGATGACAGAAGGACGCAATGCAGTGCTATGTGGAGCCTGTGAGGGACAGGTTAGTATTCATACAATAGACAATGCACACTGTCAGATTAAATTAAGCACTTTGGACATCAATGGACTCCAAGATTCCTTAGCCCCCAAATTGTTACCCAAATCATATTCCACCACTGTCAGTAGTAAAGAGTATTTAACAGGTAAAGGATATCACACCTCAATCATTACATAAATCTATCACATGTACTACAACATTAAAACACCCCCTGTTTGCTGGAGATTTTAGACGCTGAGACTTTAATTTTAAAAGGATCATCTGCAGAAAAAACAACCCTTTAAAGTTTTGTTCCTTAAATCCAATCTTTTCGATTAAAAACAGGGTTATAGGACTTTGTAAAGACTTCTGAATAGCTTATAAGAGCCAAAAATTCCTCCTTGCCAGTCATTAATTAGACAAGCAAAGTGAGATCACAGTTCCTGTTGAGCCTTGTGTAATTCTCCGTTTTGTATCATGTAATTACATCACCTTTAGCCTCATTTATTTCACTGACAGTTTCAAGTTGTAGCACATAATAACGCAGCTTCAATTCTTATTTAGAGGTAGCTGTATTTCCACTAAGTAGCTGGCAGCCTATTTCATTACAGTCTATAATCTGTAAAGCTTTAAAATAATAATAATAATAAAAAAAAAAATCTTTATTGGGTAATGTTAGAACAGCAACTCAGACAAATTTGAGAATACAGCAAGTTAATTGCTATGGCATCTCACCAAAAAACAAAGCTGCTAGAGAGATCAGTAATGTTTAGTCACTCTGCTAGGCAACACGAATGCTAGCAGTCATAAAGCACAAATATCAAAGGCTTGAATGTCCAAATCTCATTTTCTCTGCCCTAATCTTACTGTCGCAGCTGACAACTCAACTCCGCACATTTTCTCATGTTCCAATAAGTAGCCTATCCAGAGACCCGCTTATTGCTCCCAGGCTCAACTCACGCATTTGGCTGCAGATGGTGGCAGCTGGCTGAGAGGGCAAAGTGGCATTAATCCACAAATGATGGCTAGACAGCCAGATTGAAGAGTTCCCGGCACCTTGATTTCCTAAAATACAGGATGCAAGGGGCAGTGAGTATGAACAAGCAAAAGCCTGATTATAGACAGCTGTATTCTTGGGAGATGGTGCAAGCATTGACAGGTTGGCATCTTAACAACTGGTTATAGGAAAGTCCCTTGTAATCATTCCATCAAGAGAAATAGCCATTACTGCGATTATTCTCCCCAGTCCCTTCTGATATAACTGATGGATTATAGATCTCATAGAGTTAGTTTGGTGCTTGGTGCTTGGAGTTGCTCCTTCTAGTTGTCTTATAATGTCAGTGATTTGCTACAATGGGTGTATGTGCATCTATTGAAGTGGTAAGGGATAGTATATACAGTATTAAGGATGCCATAGCGGTATTCTACTGTATCTTTATAACAGTCATTTCATATGCAACCATTGAGTCAGATTCTTCCCTATGAAGCCCATATTGCACTGAGGTTGTACAACTTCATACTGAAACTCCATATAAGTTCTGTCTACTGCCATACAGGCGCCATGTAAAGGGCTCTGCATTTTTTTGACCATCTTTAGAAGTGTGTATACAGTACTATCTTACAAAAGTTACAATTTTCAGGAAAATGACAGGGTTACATATAAATGATCAATGGTTTTTAAAGAAAATCCATGTAGTGTTTTTAACATTGCTTCCATTAAATGAAAATCTGTATCTGTAGAAATCCCAGCCTTGCAGACATGTTGCACTTCTTGCTGTGTCTTTGTCAGGTACTGAACCATTCTTTTCCATGAGCTGAACTGGTTTGTGGCTTGATGGCCACTTTCTTGTGACCAGTTGGTAACACTGCATTAACAACAGCTCATACGTAGATAGGTAGTTTACCGTGTGGCTATTTATTGGCTTGTATGATTTGGAGCAGGGTTCTAAGCCATTATTCTAATGTGGCTCCAGCCTGTTAGGCACTGGTTCCCTAGAGACAATGTACTGAGATTTACTCTGAAATGCTGCAAGATTTTATAGTAAGATGAGCTGGAAATTGGGTATAAAGCCAAGGAGGCTGGCTCTGTTTTAGACTCTACCCATCCCACTAGTTTTGACTGGCAGGTCTCTCTATATATTAGCACAGAGAGAGACTTGCCAGACCCACCTTTTATTAATTGACAGTCCACTCCCAATTGTATGGCCTATCAAAGAATTACGTGGAGAGAAGCGGGTAGAGAGCCGATTTATTGACTTTATACCCTATTCCTAGCGCATCTAGATTTTAAGGATTTGAAGTAAATTGAAGCCTGTTCTTCAGTAAGTGTATTGGTTCTACAAGAATAGCCAGCCATTCTGTATTACTGAATCTACTCTTGAGTGCCATCTGGATGGTTAATGAATGTCAGACAATTGGGAGCTTTTACAATATCCATCCAGTTACTGTGATTGTTATAGTCATATAGTTCTAAGTTAGGGGGGGCGTATTAGTGGCGGCACCTCCAACTACAGTCTCAAAAAGTCTCCCTCCAGTGCATGGGTATACAGGATTTATGCCAAGGTGCAAGCCTCAATATAAATCCAGGAGCTCTCGATGCGCCATCACTGAAATCAGCTTGGAGCTGGCATAGATTTCACCAACAACTTACCCCTGCAGGGTTCACAGTGCAGGTGTAAATTGGGATAAATACAGTGCATACACTTGGGACAGGAATCCCTGTTCTTGGAAGCAATCTCTATACAGTGCTGCAGAGCATGTTGGTGCTATGTAAGCAATAGGAAATAATATTCTGTAGTTTGGGTCACTTAGGAGAGAAGGTCGGACCATAAGACATGAAAAGGTTATTATTATCCAACAGCTCAGTACAATTGTACTAATAGATTTTTCTGTCCTTTAATTATTTAAGGCATGGCAGCTTTTCTGCTGGGTTTCAGATCTACTACTTGAGATGTATTATGCATGTTCCTTATATGCAGACAATAAATGTTATGTTTGACAGTTCAAACAGGTGACTGAATAAATGCCTGGAGTTACTGCTGTGGCACCACATTTTAAATTATCGCCGGTGGTGTTTTTCTTCATAGGATAGATCTAACTACTACATTCTGTAACCCGTGTTATAGAGTAGACAGTATAACTAAAGAGTCTTTAGAGAGATATTTTTGACAATTATATATTTTGACAATATTTTAGAATGCTGTGACAATTTACTGGGATGTGTGGCTGTCCTTTTTCTAACATGTAGTTGGTTCCCTAGTGTATAGTAGACAGCAAAGTTTCTGTGTGCCAATGCATTCAGTGAGGCTATACATATGACTAATAAAACCCTGTTACTGATTCTGAATTTGCAGAAGGAAAGTTAGCAGCTTTCAAAGGTATATGCCATATTGCTGAGAGAAAGCATCATCTAATCCTTGTGAAGTGGTTCTGAACACACAACAGATTGCATATAATAAAGTTTATAGCTAAGGGGATGCAATCCATATTGACAGCCAGTGCGATTTCTAAGGAGGTTATAGATAGGGGGGGGGGGCTCAGCTTAAAGAGACTCTGTCCCCTCCTCCCCTATACTTAAGTTATCTGTAATCAGCATAAAAGATGTTGAATCTAAATCCAAATTATTCTAAATGTAATTTGTAGCTACTCTTTTACAGATGAGCGAAATGCTTAGTTTGACTTACTTTGGCTTATCAACCACCTGCCTTTCAACTCTGTCCTGCTACCTGCCCTCCTCCCCAGGTGCTGGGATCCAGTACTGGGAAACTGGTCCCACTTTCCCTGGACTGGATCCAGCTTTTCCCGACAATCAGGATGGAGCGCCAAGAAGCGGAACAGAGTTGAAAAGCAGGTGGGGGATGAGCCGCTTGCCGAACAAAGTGCTCTGCTCCATTTTGACAGGTGATTTGCTCATCTCTATTTTGAGTTTATAGAAAAGGAATGCAAGAAAAAGGTTAAAATTGCAGATTCAGAATCAGTGTTGTTTTCTCTATCTAATGATAACCTAATTGTTCTAACAAAGACAGTTTAAAAACGGAATGATTTTCTCTCTCCATAAAAATCAGCATTACAAACCAAGTTTCGGAACCAGCATCACTAAGGAAGTCTCATTTTAGTTCTTAGCTTAAAGGCTCAGTTGATCTATAACTGCTTGAAGGTTGACCAAAATAAACATAAAAACATTGTTGTCTATCCGACTTTTCAAAGGTGCTGTATCCTCATACAAAAAGAATAGCTCAATTTTGCTGTCATTGCGCAGGGAGACTATACTTATGAGGTTATGCTATACTTTCAACAGATCAGAATCAAACAAAAAAACGGGGAACTGCAGAGCAAGTTTATGTTTCACCAAGCAACATATCTTGGTTGTGAAAACACAAAAAGCTCATAAGCTGATTTGTCAGAGCAGTTTTGTCAGAGCAGTTTTCTTGAACAATAAGCAAAAGCATCAATATGGTAGAAGAAAATGGAGATCACATACAGGACAGTAAGTAAGCAATGCTTGCACGATAGAACTGCTTATAATGTTATATATTTTTTAAACGATGTGAAAGGACAGCTATGTTTATGTTTTTATATGTCTACTCTATTAAATAGCCTACATCTCCTACAGTTGATAGTAAAGTATCACTATAGTAAAGTATAAGTATACTACAGAATAGATTATCAAACAAAAATGTTAACTTTTATTTATCATGTACACAAGTGTTTCAGCATCTATACAACTTTTTTCTTACACTTAGTTGGTACCATGTCTTTAACAGGAGAATAGAAGAACAACAAAGCATCTCTCTAGAGCTTAGGGCAAGCTGCTACCAAACATAGCATATGGCTTTTGTTTAAACCTATTATGCTGCTATAGCTATAATAGAGACTACCCCCTGACACAGCATAAACTGTCTAAGTCATTGTGCCAATGCCCTGGTACCTCTTGTGGTCTCTGAAAGCAACCTATTCCCAACCTATAATTCAGTCTGTCTGTCTATCTATTTATCTATTCTTTGATTAAAATGACACCTCCCAGGACACTACCTTATTTGAGGCCGGGTTCACACACTGTATGACGGGGCCATTCTGTGACATGGCCATCTCACAGAACCGCCACTGTCTGTGAAGTTCATCCCAGCTGGTACTGCAGTCCTGGCTGGATGAACTTCATTTCTTTTTAATTGGAATGCGGCGCATTCGGGTGTGCCCGCATTCCAATCACTCATAGCATACAGTGTAAAGTGTGCAGTTTTGCGCAGCTGCTATTCAATGAATAGCGGCCACAAACAACTGATGTTTCAGTTTTTTGAGCAACTGCATAAAATCCCTGCCAGACTGTGTACAGTGTGTATACACTCCAGCGGGGACTTCATAGCAATTAAAGCAATCAGCAAATTTGTTAAATAATGTCCATAAAAGGTGTTTTATTTTACATGTAACATGAATCCAGCTTTTTTGACACCCAGGGTGGAGTGGAAGGGAGCGAACAGAGTTGAAAAGCAGGTGGCTGCTTTGCCTATCAAACATAGCAAAAAAAATGCTAGAAAAATAAAAATTGCATATTCAGAATCAGTGTTGTTTATTTACTTAAGTTTAAGGGGTGTTTTGGAGGTGACCGAGTCCCTTTAAATTGTTCTCACAGAGACAGTTTAAAAACATGGAATGATTTTCTCTCTCCATAAACACAGCAGCATTAAAGGAAACCTGTCACCCCCTGTGCTGGGGTGACAGGCTCCCGACCCCCCGTTACAGCCCTCTATACTCACCTGATCCCTCCGGGTCCCGCTTTTGCATCCGGTCGGGTCACGGAGATATCAGCTCCCGAATCCCGGCGCGCGCGCTGACAGAAGAGTCCGAAGCTCATAGAGAATGACGGAGCATCGGACTCCCTATTCATTCTCTATGAGCGTCGGACTCTCATGTCAGCGAGTAACGGGGGGTCGGGAGTCTGTCACTCCGGCACGGGGGTGACAGGTCCTCTTTAACAAACCAAACCATACAAAGCAGGCACACTTACTCGTCTTGCACCACCACCGCTGCTTGTTTCCCGGTGGCCTGGTCTTCTTCACTACTTATACTGACATGCCATAAAGACGGAAGATACTTAGCGGTTGATTTCTGTGCTAAATGGTCGTTCCCTGTTTGCATGGCAGGTCAACAGAGGTAGTGATGAAGAAGACTGCGGTGGTCAAGAAACTAGCAGTCAAGCTGTATGGTTTACACATGGATTCCATTATTTATCATTTTAATTATACAGTACATTGCAAAACATGGTCCCCACAAAAGTCAGTAAGGTAACAGGAGGTGAAGCACAGGTAAATGCACAATAGGATGACTAAAATTTTCCATTTGGAAAGTTTTCAGACCCTTTCATTGCATGATTGAAGCACCTTTTGCAGTGATTACAGACTCCAGTCATCTTGGATATAATGCCACAAGGTTTTCACAGCTAAATTTAGGTCTCTTCAGAGATATTTGATTGGATTTAAGTCAAGGCCCTGGATGGGCCATTGAAGAACATTCACAGAGTTTTCCCTTTACAAATTCTGTGTTGCCTTGGCTGTGTACTTCAGGTCATTGAATTGTTACCTTGAACCTTCTGGAGGGCTAGAGCACTCTGGATGAATTGATCATTAAGAATATCTCTGTACTTTGCTCCTTTTAGATTTACCTCAACCCAGACCAGTCTCCCTTTTCCAAGTGCTGCAAAACACCCTCGCAGCATGATGCTTCCACCACCATGCTTTGCTGTAGGAATGGTATTGGGCAGGTAATGAGTACCTTATTTCCGCCTGATATGATGCTTAGAACTAAGGTCAACAAAATTCAATCTTGAGACCAGAAAATCTTGTTTCCCACAATTAGAGTCTTTTAGGTGTTCTTTTGCAAACTCCAGGCAGGTTTTTCACAAGTTTTTTACTGAGGAAAGCCTTGCTTCTGGCCAGTGATTGCTGACCTTCTAGAAGTTTCTCCCATCTGCACAAAGAATCTTTGGAGTTTAGCCAGAGTGAACATTGGATTCACAGTTACCTGTCACCTCCTAACAAGGCCCTTTTTCCACACTTGCTTAGTTTGGTGGGGCAGCCAGCTCTACGAAGGGTCCTGGCACAAAGCCGTGAAGTGTGAAATAAGTGAAGGGGTCTAAGGCATTTTGAAATGCATTGTATATTAGACGGATGGCAAAAAGAACACCTGTCATAGAAGAAACAAGTTTAAGACTCCTTGTTTTATCACACTTTCTTTTTCTTTTATCGTAACTGAAACACTCAAGGTTTGTAGAATTGTCTTCAGACTTTTGCAGTGTAGTATCTTCTTTTCCATTGATTTTCTTTGATATGTACAAAAAGACTTTAGGCAGGATTTCAGGAAATGTCTTTAGGATCAAATTGCAGAACTTGGTATGATGTGTTTTATAAATCAAGACATGGAGAAGGTCAGATGCTGCCCGCACCACACACGTAATGGACTTCTGATCAGGAAGGAAATAATTGTGTATAAAGAAGAGAAATGGCAGTGAGTCATGTATTAATATTTTTGACAGAAATTCTGACATTTTTTGACTTGTCACATAGTAAGTATGGCTGAAAAAAGGCAAAAGTCTTTTTTATTCATGTTGTTGTTAAGCAATGTATTCCAGCAGCTAATGCAGCCCTCATAAGGTCCTTGTCATTCATCTTCAGATTTTCTGAATCTAAATATGGCAGAATATATCTGCGCTTCAGGTGGCGATGTGTAATTCTTCAGCAGGAAAATAAAGACCAGATATCTCATTTTCACTATGTGGTAAGTATAGGGGACAGCAGGGGTGTACGCCATTGAGAAGGTGCAGATTAGCCCCTTCTCTCTGGCATACGCCTGCCATATCCCTCGCTCGCCCAATGAATGGGCAGGGGGGGCTCAGAGGTGCGGCAAGGTTTGGGGGGAGACGTGGCCTCCTCCCGCGCCTCATTTATCAATATTTACGCCTGCTCGCAAGCGTAAATCATGACACAAATCTACACCTGCTGGAAGCAGGTGAAGATCTGGGACGCCAGGCGCAGGGTCGAGCGCACAGCCAGCCGGGTCCACTAAGAGGCATGCGCCTCTTAGTGAATTCGGCCAAGGGGGCAGGGTCTAATTTAACACCGACATATGCCGGTCTTGACAAATCCCCACTATATGTATGGGGCATGTTGTCAGCATACTGTGTATACCAGATCCATAGACACAAATATGCAAAAAATTTTATATGTATATGTATATGTTATATGTATATATTACTGTATTAGGCTTGAGGCTTATTTGTTCTAAGATTACCCGATGTAAGTCAGTTTCTTAAACAGCATTACAAATCCCCAAATATAATGGATTCTTTATGGAAACCTTTGTTAAAGATTACTTGTGGCTTCTTCAAAAACAAATGCCATAACCATCAATGTGCAGCCACTGCTTCATAGATTCAGGGCCTTGTTTCTCTATTTTATTTTTATTCAATATCTGTGCCATAAAGACTGAGCAGGCAGTGCAGACTTCCCCTATGAAAATGATTAGCCTGAAACAGTATCCACAGGCTAGCAAATACCTAGTGAACAGGGACTAGAGATGAGCGAACTGGGTTCGGGTTCGAGTCCATCTGAACCCGAACAATCGGCATTTGATTAGCGGGGGCTGCTGAACTTGGATAAAGCTCTAAGGTTGTCTGGAAAACATGGATACAGCCAATGACTATATCCATGTTTTCCACATAGCCTTAGGGCTTTATCCAAGTTCAGCAGCCACTGCTAATCAAATGCCAAAAGTTTGGGTTCGGATGGACTCAAGCATGCTCCAGGTTTGCTCATCTCTAACAGGGACCTAGAAAAAAAGACTGAATATATCAAACAATAGCTCCATATGGATGATGATAGCATACTTTTGTTCAAGAGGACAACATTCCACTTCAAAGTATTATAAATTCTTGTTTCATACAGTTTCTTACATTGCCCTCCAAAATTGACAGGGATGGATGGATGGATAGATAGATAGATCGATAGATAGATAGATAGATAGATAGATAGATAGATAGATAGATAGTCGAAAAGGGTGTTGGTTTGTTTGCAAACCTCCTCAACAAAGCCTTATAGTGTGAGTTAATACAATTAAAACAGCAATGTTACAGTTAAATATATGTAGGTCATTGTACTAAAAGGAGAGGATGCTTTATGAAGTATGACCCATTTTGACTGTAAAGCCTACACAACAGTCACTATGAAGAATCTCTAATGTACTTGTTACCATAAAAGCTATATTTTAAAACATAAATAATAATTAAAAAAATAAATTATGCCTTAAAACATCTGCCACTGCAGCAGCTCCGAGCTGGCATAGATTTCAGCAATGAATTATGCTTCTTTACTGGTCTAAATCAGGTTAGATTTGACCAGGCCCCTTTTACGCTGAGCCCCACTAATTTTTTTTTCATAGTGGCAAGCGTGGCATAAACCCTTCAAAAATCTGAGTGTTGCACAAATTTTTGTGACCTTCTTACATTAGTTTTCTGGTGTAAAGTCATGATAAATTCCAGCTTTGTGTATTTCTGTGACCACTTCCCATGTTCTCGGCAAATATAACTTGGTCTTGCTTTCTGCATTTTGACAGATTCTGCATTAGAGGCTTGTAAAAAGTGAATATAGTTGTTTAATGATAGTGCATCTACTTTTAAAGAATGGATTAATGTGAGGCGGGCATGAAGCTAACAAAGAACTTTAGCGCTCCTTAGTTTTCTTTCTCTGAGGCCTGCATTAAAGTCCTATTCTAGATCTAACCCAATATACAAATACACCAGTAATGTAAAAATATAGTCACAAGAAGAGTGTTTTAGATTCTAACAGTTTTGGAAATTCTAAGCATTCTAAGTAACATGCTAGCAGTTAAAGAGTAAGTCTGGGTTCAAACCGTGTTCTTGCTGTCCATTTAACAGATCCATTTAATGGGAAAAAAAAAACTTATAAAAAACTGATGCATTTGTGTGCATCTGTTTTCATCAGTTTTTCCATTGACGTCAATTACCTAAAAAAAAATATATATATTTTAAATTAATCATGGTCGTTGTTGCGATTTGCAACATCGGTCATGATTAATTCAAAATATGCATTGGGCAGAAATCAATGAAATCCCAGCCAAAGGTGTATACACATAGGGGGTGATTTATAAAAGGGTGTAAAATGTAGACTGGTGAAAACTGCCCACAGCAACCAATCACAGCAACTCTTTCATTTTATCAGAGCTGGAAGCTGAGCTGTGATTGGTTGCTGTTGGCAGTTTGCACCAGTCTAAATTTTACACCCTTTGATAAATCTGGGCCATAGTATACACTCTGCCCGGGATTCCTAGTGACCTCAAGAAAAACTGACATGTCAGTTTTGTGCACCTACTACTCATTGAATAGCAGCCGCACAGACCTGTCCGTTCCCACAATGGATATTGTGGCACCTGCCGCTCTCTCTATTGTGTGCAATGGTGAATTGGAATGCAGGCGGACACAGATAAGCCTGCATCCCAATTTAACATAAATGAAGTTCTTTCGGCCGGCTCTGCAGTACCGGCCAGGATGATCTTCACTGACACCGGCTGTTCTGTGACATGGCCAGGACACAGGGCGGCCGGTGTCTTACACTGTATGAACCCGGCCTTAATCAGTTTTTTTCCATTAAAAAGACAGCAAAAAGGCAGTGTGAGCGCAGCCTAATATAAAATGTACCAAAAATACAAGAACGTTTTTGTGATATATATCAATTAGCAGATATAAATATACAATCTATGGTAAGGTTTAATATCTGATTGAAAAAAATTATAATTTTGAACATGAAAAATATTTTTTTTTATTTCTCAAATAATACAGAGTCTATTTCTCAAAGCTGTCTAAAAGAAAAACTGGCCTTGTTGCATAGCAACCAATCACATAGATGTGAATGCATTTAGTTCAAATCCTATTACGCAGGTATTCACCTAAAGTAGTATTCTGTACCTGAGGAAAATCTGGGCTTCAATCCTCATATCAGTACCCTTTGATCATAAAAAGTCTATGTTCATCAGTTTGAGTCTGCACAATAATTCTTATTTCTACACCATCTGTCTGAATAATATCATGGGAACCATAGGAAATTATTTCATATAAAGGAAGAGGAAAATCTAGGAAGCAACTAGCACATACCTTAAATCCCCAAAGATTAAACTGGTCATATGCTCAAACATGTTCCATCAGCTGTAGAAAACTGCAAAAGATTGGAACATTGGGCTGTGAAGACAATGGGGTAGATTTACTATGCACTAGAATTTTGTCTCAGTGGACATGAAACAATTGGCATTCATGTCAATATATTTGCGAGGATGAAATAAAAAAACAAACAAACATCAAACACACAATTGGGTGGGTATCAGCTTCAGATACTCCATACTTACCATGTCAAATGTTAGGGAGTTGAGAAGCTCAATTCAGAGTTGTTCATCAGAACTTGTTCACATAGAAGTAACTTATTGTTATTAGTTCATGTAAAATTCATAAACGTGTATTTGTCTCCAATCTAGGAATCCAAGGTCAATACCAAAATTCTTACTAAAGCAATAAGAGAGTGAGTAATAAAGGAATATTCGTGTAAAAATGTGGCTGTCGCGCTCCTGTGTAAGTGCAGCAACTAGAGGAATAGATTACTCTGCTAGATGTCTAGCCGGATGAAACAAACAGTTGTATTAGTATACACTAATGTCTCTCTATGTTTGCTGGCCCTCTTCCTATGTTATGTGATGGTATATATGCAAGTGGACTGTCAAGCAGTCCAAAAATGTTCCTCTGCCCTGTTTGTATCCACGCAGTGATGGTCGATGTTTAAAAATGATACAATATAGGAGTCACTCACCCAGCAGTGTGGTTTGTCTTAATGTTCTCCACATTGGGTGAAATCAGCTCCCGGATATCCAAGTAGTATTCGGCTGTCTGAGTCCTCAAAAATATAGTATAAGGGGGGGGGGGGGGGGTCGCGTTCCGGCCGGTAACGCTCCTCTCTCCCACTGCAGAACTTTGAACAGAGTCCTTCAGATTCCAACGTGACGTCACGTCTCCTAAGGAAGCCTCGAATGGTCAAACAACCTTCAACATGTTTAAAGGGATACGCCCCTCTTTGTCAAGAAGATCTGGCCCTTCCCTTGATACAGCTTTTTATAGGTAACCTGGATCCTGAAAGGCTTCATTTTCAAAGTCCTTATATAAATGCAAAAAGTTCTATTTCCGAGTTTAGGCCAGCTGATGTGATTGTATTGAAGTTGAATATATGTTTACTTTCAGCTCTCGACATTTTTTTGATGTAATCTCCTTTTCTCCAGTCACTCTTAACTTTTTCTGTGGCACAAAATTCTGAACCCTTTAGTTTCCCTTAATGTTTTTCCTTATAATGATTTGACAATGGGTGTCCTTCATACTTTCTTTGGATATTATAAATATGTTCATTTATTCTTATGTATAAGGCTCTTTTGGTGCCTAAAGGAATATTGCAAACTCTAGATGGAAAGTTTAAAAGCCATAGATTACAAACAGCCTGCATAAGCATAAAATTTCAAATTGGTTTGGGGTCCCATCTCACTTTTGTAAACAGGGTCCAACCTGTTCCCCTATTGCGCTCACATATAGCTAAGGCGATTATCCCTATGCATGGTCCTCTATACTGTCAGCTGCAATTCACATTACAAATTGCTGACACTGTTACGTAGCTGTAGCTGTTAGGTTAAGGAGACACATGGTACTTTAATGACAGAGAAAAATGCTTTGATTCCATGATGCAAAGAGTCAAATAGGCTTCCCCATGTCCTTGATGAGCCAAGAGCTGTAACGCCCCCTCCTATTTCTGTCCATGCCTGACTGACAATCAGGGCTCAGCCTCTAAATCTCAATCCTGAGCTGTACATCTGAATTGTGCACAGGTGCAAGACTTGTAAACAGGCTTCCAGCTGTCAATCACGTAGAAACAAGGATGAAAGGGGAAGCAAGGAGAGCCCTCAGCATTTCAGGGACTTAGAAAGGCTTTTTGACAGCTATCTAACAGCTTCAGCAGTTTAGAAAGTAAATTACAGCAGACAGATCCCCCTTAAATCTATAGGA
Organism: Dendropsophus ebraccatus; assembly: GCF_027789765.1. Taxonomy (NCBI): domain Eukaryota; kingdom Metazoa; phylum Chordata; class Amphibia; order Anura; family Hylidae; genus Dendropsophus; species Dendropsophus ebraccatus. Next base: position 57,105,161 of record NC_091454.1, on the reverse strand, counting down.
CCTATGAAGACATTCAAGCCAGACCAAGAATCACTGAACTACAGTAACAGCTGGTGGTACAAGATTCCCATATGCCCTTCCAATATTCTAGCCTTGGTAACACATTTCTATATTAGAATACTAACTTGACCACATTAGCGCCATTTACATGTAGTCATAATAATAAAATGAAATCAACTGTATAAAATCACTGATCAATGGCACACAGCACATCTATAGTCTACTCCATACTTCCCCACCTAACATATGATGTAACTAGTATAAAAAAATGCATCCACAGAGTTCTTGTCTCAAGACAATGACCTCATTCAAAAGTAATCTCAGTCCCTCATATTATACAGCTGTAGGGGGAGATTTATCAGGCAGTCTTACACTAAGGCTCCATTTACACATCCATTGTTCTGTCCGCAATTGCGGACAGACCATAAAACCAATGTTATTCAATGTACATGTATACGGGGCCGCAATCCGTGCCGCAGAAAAAAAAGGACATGTTATAATGTGGGCCGTTTTTTTGCAGCATGGATCGCTATGCTAATGAATTGTGAATGTAGTGCTCTGTGAAGCAAGGAGCACTACAGATGCACACTCGAAGTGCGGGCCGCGGCCCCAAGTCCGCGGTCGCCGGCTGCACTGCGGGTGTTTGAATATAGCCTAAGACTGTCCTTTATTAATACAAAGCATAGTTCCAGAAAGTATCATGTGATTTTTTTTTCCCCTATAGGTCTCTTGTTCTAGTCAATTATCCTGCATATTATGTAACCCAAACGTAACAGAAAAAAAATAAAAATTACCATAATATACCAAAAACACAATTGACCATACTTTTCTTTACTTGAAAAAATTTTATCTTTATTAATAAAACAATGATTAAACAAAAATATACATAAAAAAAATGAGGGACAGTACAATGGTCCAGGGGACAGAACAGAAATGGGATATGAGACTACTTATAAAATGAATGCATTCATGATCAAAAGATAACCTTGAGTGAGCACGGACTAATCAATTGTTATAAAAGGTCTCCATGGGTCTATATTGTTAGTACATAACTGCTATAATACCATGTAACCAGACATGACCGAGACCTGTAAACATAGTACTCATTATTGCCGTCAGCCCGCACTTACAAAATCATACATCATAAAATATAGCAATAATCATCAGGTATTACCCATACTGCTGTTCCCCTGGTACACCCCGAAGCACGTTTCGCAGATGACCACTTTATCAAGGCCATAGCCATAGGCTATATCCCAGTTTTCTAAGCGGTCCTCAGGCTGTATCCACCCTCTCCACGGAGCGGGCAAACATCGGGAATCAGAAGCTGATAGTTCAGGTTCATACGAACCCAAACCACGGCCGGTTCGCTCATCCCTAATGACAACACCAAGTATATGAACAAAGATTTATTTCACAATGCTTATATACAGTAGCACCAACTAATTCTGCAGCGCAAAAAGCTTAGGGTCACACTGCATTTTTGCAGTCCATTTAACGTATACGTTTTATGAGAAAAAACTGATGGAAAAAACATGCAAACCCAGACGCATATATTTGCAATCTGTTTGGATCCATCTTTCCCTTTTTCCTTTTCTTTTAGCATACACAAAAACGTGGTTCCCGTTTTTTGGGTATATTTCAAGTAACAATTTAGAAACAGATATGTCAAACGGACTGCACAAACGCAGTGTGAACCCAGCCTTATTCTTACACAAAGTGTATTTTAGACTTTTGGACCTTATTTACTATGTTACTATTTTGAGTCATTAAACAGCTGTTTTATATCTCAAAATATGTTTGTATTAGGTCTAAAATATGTTTTTATTGAAAATACTCCCTAATGAAAAATGATAAGCCATGGATAAAGAATGACTAATATATTAACTATATTGACTTAAGTGCACAGTTACATACTGTACATGCTATTTATAACTTATTTATACCACCTGTCCACAGACATTAGCTATTTTTGCAGACAATCTAATGTCTGAGATTTGTCACACCTTCCCCAGATTGCTGGCTGGGAGAAAAGACTCCCAGGGGTAGAAGCAGATTAGACAGGTTGAATTCTACCTGTCAAACTCAATTATTTACCCGAGGAAAGTGGCACCAGAGGTATCTAGCAGCCACTTATCTTCTCTTTCTCAATAGAATTGGCACGTTTGCTTTCACTATTTGATAAGTAGATTCATTCTCTAGTTTTAAATGCAAAAAAAAAAAAAAGGAAAAAAGAAAAGAAAGGTTGCCTAATGGGGCAATCCAACATTTCAGTGGTTTCACACTTATTTAGACTAGAGAAACAGCAATTTTTTAATTGCATGTTTCAGGCGTTAAAAAAAAAGTACCATTTTTATGATAAAAATAATTTAAAAATCATCCTCAGCTGCTGTATGTCCTGCAGGAAGTGATTTATTCTTTCCAGTCTGACACAGTGCTCCCTGCTGCCACCTCTGTCCATGTCACTAAGTGTCCAGAGCAGTAGCAAATCACCATAAAAAACCTCTCCTGCTCTGGACAGTAGCTGACATGGAGAGAGGTGGTAGCAGAGAGCACTGTGTCACACTGGAAAGAATAGACCACTTCCTGCAGGGCATACAGCAGCTGATAAGTATGGGAAGGCTTGAGGCAGCTGGTTGAAAAGCTGACTGCCAAACTTTTGCTTCTTTAACACTGTAAATTTATTCATCTCTACATATTGTCTGTTTATATGGCAAATGTGTGTTGAACATTTATAAAGAAGATGGAGGAGCAGGATTTCCAGGTTATCAAATTCTCAATTTCTCTTTCTTTATTAGCAGTCAGCTTCTCAAAGGGCAATTCCCTAAGCTGAGTGGAAATCTCAGCACTGATTAAAAAAAAAATTGAACTGAAGCTCCAGTTGGTGTCTTCATTTTTTCTTCACTTCCTGGTTTGGGCTTTTCCATGATGCACTGACATCATGGTCATCTGACAAAAGGAGGCTGGTCTAACAAGGCTAAGGCCCGCCTCCCTCATGATGACATCATTGTCACAAAATGGCTGCCACAGAGCAGCCTGCAGTCATCAGTCATTAAGTAAGAATGAGTTTACTTCACTTCCTGGTGTGGGATTGAGGGCGGAAAAGATAGGGAAGGGGGTAGATAGGTGATTGAGGCATATTACAAACATATAACTTTGTACTGTGTTTCAGTTACTGGGAAAAAGCTCTTCACCCGAGTTGTCCTTTAAAGGGGTACTCCCCCCAAGAGCTAAAAAAATTAAATGCTCCCAAACCTAGCTGGTCTTACTCACCAAGTCTCCCTGAGCCGTCTCCCATCTTTCTAGCTGCTGCCATTCCTGAGTTACAAGTTTTTCTAAAAGCCAATCTATATCCAAGATAGGAAACTACATTTCCCATCATGCATTGCTTCTGCCTGATGATGGTGAAGTAGCAGAGCTGAGACAATGAAGGAGATGATGACGGTGTAGCAGAGCTGAGATGGCGGTGACTGTGTAGCAGAGCTGAGTTGGGGGTGACTGTGTAGCAGAGCTGAGTTGGGGGTGACTGTGTAGCAGAGCTGAGTTGGGGGTGACTGTGTAGCAGAGCTGAGTTGGGGGTGACTGTGTAGCAGAGCTGAGTTGGCGGTGACGGTGTAGCAGAGCTGAGTTGGGGGGGACGGTGTAGCAGAGCTGAGTTGGGGGGAACGGTGTAGCAGAGCTGAGTTGGCGGGGACGGTGTAGCAGAGCTGAGTTGGCGGGGATGGTGTAGCAAAGCTGAGTTGGCGGGGACGGTGTAGCAGAGCTGAGTTGGCGGGGACAGTGTAGCAGAGCTGAGTTGGCGGGGACGGTGTAGCAGAGCTGCGGACGATTGGGGGGGCGGAGCTTGCCGCGGGCGATCGCGGGGGGGGGGGGGCGAGCTTGCTGCGGGCGATCGCGCGGGGGGGGGGGCTTGGGGGGTTGTAGGGGCGGAGCTTGTCACGGGCGATCCCGGGGCGGAGCTTGCCACGGGCGATCGTGGGGGCGGAGCTTGCCGCGGGGGGGGGGCACGGGTGATGGGGGGGCGGTTGGTTGTGGGCCAGGGGGCTGTGTGCTGCGGGTGAGTGCTGCCGGGAGGCTCTGGACGCAGGAGGGTGAGCTCTGGGCTGGGGGTGACCGGGTGGCTGCTGTTAGAGAGGGATGCAGTCACAGCTGCGCTGATCACTGTCTCCCTCTCTAACAGCAGCCACCCCATCAGTGTTCTCAGTCACTTCACTGTGCTGGGACTGAGGACACGTGATGCCGACACGGAGGGTGGGGGCCAGGAGCAGGGAGCGTGTCGGTGTGGACTGAGGTCTGATGATTCTATGCAATCCGTGGGGGTGAATGCATCTAGATAACAGCAAAACTGTGCAGAATCCATAATAACTGTATATTGGAAAGATGGAAAGCTACGGGTGGGCAGCGTATTAATGCAAAAATCATTTTTGGGGGAATACCCCTTTAACTGCTGGATGGACAGGATGTGGTGTCTGATATTACTCAAGCCCCCCTCCTTTCCAGATTGTACTCACTGTAAGAGATGGGGAAATTAGCTCCAGACATTCTTCACGAAAAACAATATTTCTACTGAAAGAATGTGTATAATGTGAAATTCAAAAGAATATTTCTTCCCTGTACCTCTATATTAAATCGGAAACATACAAGGGTGCAGTAAACAGCATAGACTTTCATTGGCACTGCACTATTGCTATGTACAGTATATCTTGTGAGTGTTCATATTACTTTAATTTGATCTAAAAGGGATACATATATGGTGGGTTGTAAATTAATATCCAGACTCCTAGAGAAGCAGTGACCATTACTGTGATAAATAGCAGTCAGACACCGCGCTCAGTCCAGCCCCAGGCCCATATTAGCCATCCCTCCTTGCACTGTTTATTATGTGACAATGACTGGTTTATTTGCTCCATATTCAGCAGCCTCTGTGAGGCCTATTCTCTTGGGTATTCTCTTGGGTTCAATTCCTGCTAACCCATAACCATTTTGCCTTTGGAGATGACTTATACCTCCAGCAAATGGGGACATCAATGGGCTCAAGATGTGCACCCCAGTATGCAAATCTTTTTATGGCAGAACTGGAAGGAGCATACCTATCCACATGCACCATCAAACCTATGACTTACCTTCGATACATTGACGATATCCTGATTATCTGGACTGCAGGTGAGGAGGCCCTGCTTAAATTTCATGAAGACTTCAACGACTTTCACCCCACCATAAACCTTAAACTAAGCCATTCCCATAGTGAAATCAATTTTTTGGACACAACTATATGCATTAAAGACCACCGGATCCTAACATCAATATACCGCAAACCGACAGACCGAACTTCTTACCTGAGAAGCGACAGCTTCCATCCCAAACATACAAAACAATCCATTATATACAGCCAGGCTATTCGATACAACCGTGTCTGCTCAGAAAAAGCAGACCTGGACCAGCACCTCCTTAATCTTAGGACTGAATTCCTCCAATTGGGCTACAAACCAAACATGACTGACAAACAGATCAGCCAAGCAGCAGCCATCAACAGGGACACTCTCCTCACATACAAGTAGGCCCAAGATGAACCCCGAGTGCCCCTAGTTGTCACCTACAACCCACAGCTGGAGATCCTACGAAAGATTTCTAGGGAACTCCAATCTGTGCTACACAAGGACAGCAGACTAAAAGAAATATTCCCAGTCCCCCCACGGCTTACATTTCGGCAACCACCAAACCTGCGACAAATCATTATCCGCAGTGTTCTGAAGGCCCCAACGGATAATGGCACCTCACCCTACCTACAAAACCGGTGCAAAACCTGCACACATATCCATATCTCTGACAGTGTACCAGTACCACAGTCACAGGAGGTACACAGAATCAAGGGAACATTTTCGTGCAGATCTTCCAATGTGGTGTATCTGTTCATGTGTGTGCGATGCCCCACTACAGGCCTCTATGTGGGGGAAACAGGGCAGAGACTGAGTCAACGTATGAACTCACACCGATTTACTATTAACAACGGCCGGACGGATCTCCCTGTGGCTGCACATTTCTCTGGAGAGGGACACACAGTAGAAGACCTGCGGGTTACAGTCTTAATGGGACATTTTAAGACACAAAGAGAAAGAAGGGAATGGGAATATAAACTAATGCTCAAATTTAAAACTTTGCAACATGGTCTCAATATCCATGCCAGCTTCATGTCGGCCTATGTGTAACCTGTTCTGGCTATGAAGGCTATTAATTACTATTAGGCCATTAATCTGACAACAATCAGATAGCAACAAGAGATCACCATCCTCTTGTCACGCCTCATGAGCTATAGTTTATGGACCTGTTGTAAATAGCAGACCCTGTGTATATTACATTTTGTTAATTCCAAAGTTTCCTAAAATCCCTTGATGAGCTCTGTTTAGTGTGTATATAAGTCTGTGATTTTTTCAGTTCTGTATAACATCTTGTCTGACGAAGGGAGCTAGACTCTCGAAAGTTTACACTCAAATATACTCAGTTAGCCTCCAAAAGGTATCGCCTGATTTCTTCTCTATTCTACTGATTTCTATGGCTAACATGGTACAACAATACTCTACTAGCAACTTGGAAGATACCGCAATGTACCGCACAAGAATGGAACTGAAAAATTGCCTCAAGAAACTTGCACAACTCAACAGCGACATCTTTTTCCTAACAAAATGCAAAAAGGAGAGACTCATCCCAAGAGGCTTCTTGCTACGTAACCCAACCCGGCACACCTACAACAGCAGATACGCACAACAGCTATGCATCCGGACATCTGAAAAACGACACAACAATATGATAAAAATCTCATATAACAACAAGAGAAAAACAGAGGTGGAGATACAAACTCTAAAAGCATTACTGGAGAATGACACAGAGGAGATAAAGGCCAAACTTCAAAGATACTACTTAGAACTTCAAGACATGCTGATCCATAACAAAAAGAAAAAACTCCATAGACTGAGACAAAAAGGCCCCATTACTACGGCCACAATCCCTAGCCCGACTCATCAGAACTGTGTGGTGAACCTCTCCTTCTACAAGCCAAACAAACATGAAATGTCAGTTCTCTCCAGAGGTCTTTCCTTTTGCCCCTCAAGAAACATTTACAGCATCAAACTCTGCAACGACATGGAGGAGTTCTTCAGAAAAATAAGACTGAGGGAATACTTCCATGACAAAGACCATCCCTGCAACACGGATCCTGGTATTGAAAAGCTTATAAGGAAACCCACTAAGAATTCTACTTGGACACCACGACCTGGAACCAATTCAACACTTGATAAATACATTGACTGCTTCAGAAACAAAGTAAAATCTGAAATCCTGGAGAAAAGAAAAAAACAAGTACATAACCTTACTCTGCAAGAACAAAAGGCTATTAAATCACTTAAAGGGAATCAGGACATAAAAATAAAACCTGCTGATAAAGGGGGCGCAGTAGTCATTATGAACACCAGTGACTATATCCAGGAAGCAAACCGACAACTATCCAACCCCGTCCACTACTCTAAACTTGAAGGTGATCCCACAGAGGCCTACAAAAAACAACTCAAGGACATGATCAAGAAGTTTCCTAATAACATCCAGGAACAAATTAAACTGCTCCTTCCAGAAGATCCCAGACCAGGCTGCTTCTACATGCTCCCCAAGATCCACAAAGAAGGCAACCCAGGTAGACCCATAATCTCAGGCATTGGGACATTGACAGAAAATATCTCTGGTTGGATAGAAAATATCCTAAAACCCCTGGTCAGAGACACTCCCAGCTACATCCAGGACACTACTGACCTCTTAAACAAACTAAAAGCCTTAGGCCCACTACCTGACGACACCATATTGGCCACCATGTATGTAGAATCCTTGTACACTAACATCCCCCACAAAGATGGAATTGCAGCATGTCGAAAACACCTGGAGAAACAAGACCTCCCAATAAAACCAATCACACAACTCATTCAATTCCTGCTAACCCATAACCATTTTGCCTTTGGAGATGACCTATACCTCCAGCAAATGGGGACATCAATGGGCTCAAGATGTGCACCCCAGTATGCAAATCTTTTTATGGCAGAACTGGAAGGAGCATACCTATCCACATGCACCATCAAACCTATGACTTACCTTCGATACATTGACGATATCCTGATTATCTGGACTGCAGGTGAGGAGGCCCTGCTTAAATTTCATGAAGACTTCAACGACTTTCACCCCACCATAAACCTTAAACTAAGCCATTCCCATAGTGAAATCAATTTTTTGGACACAACTATATCCATTAAAGACCACCGGATACTAACATCAATATACCGCAAACCGACAGACCGAACTGCTTACCTGAGAGGCGACAGCTCCCATCCCAAACATACAAAACAATCCATTATATACAGCCAGGCTATTCGATACAACCGTGTCTGCTCAGAAAAAGCAGACCTGGACCAGCACCTCCTTAATCTTAGGACTGAATTCCTCCAATTGGGCTACAAACCAAACATGACGGACAAACAGATCAGCCAAGCAGCAGCCATCAACAGGGACACTCTCCTCACATACAAGTAGGCCCAAGATGAACCCCGAGTGCCCCTAGTTGTCACCTACAACCCACAGCTGGAGATCCTACGAAAGATTTCTAGGGGACTCCAATCTGTGCTACACAAGGACAGCAGACTAAAAGAAATATTCCCAGTCCCCCCACTGCTTTCATTTCGGCAACCACCAAACCTGCGACAAATCATTGTCCGCAGTGCTCTGAAGGCCCCAACGGATAATGGCACCTCACCCTGCCTACAAAACCGGTGCAAAACCTGCACACATATCCATATCTCTGACAGTGTACCAGTCCCACAGTCACAGGAGGTACTCACAATCAAGGGAACATTTTCGTGCAGATCTTCCAATGTGGTGTATCTGATCATGTGTGTGCGATGTCCCACTACAGGCATGTGGGGGAAACAGGGCAGAGACTGAGTCAACGTATGAACTCACACCGATTTACTATTAACAACGGCCGGACAGATCTCCCTGTGGATGCACATTTCTCTGGAGAGGGACACACAGTAGAAGACCTGCGGGTTACAGTCTTAATGGGACATTTTAAGACACAAAGAGAAAGAAGGGAATGGGAATATAAACTAATGCTCAAATTAAAAATTTGCAAATTGGTCTCAATATCCATGCCAGCTTCATGTCGGCCTATGTGTGACCTGTTCTGGCTATAAAGACCATTAATTACTATTAGGCCATTAATCTGACAACAATCAGATAGTGACAAGAGCTTACCATCCTCTTGTCACTACTCATGAGCTTTAGTTTATGGACCTGTTGTAAATAGCAGACCCTGTGTATATTACATTTTGTTAATTCCAAAGTTTCCTAAAATCCCTTGATGAGCTCTGTTTAGTGTGTATATAAGTCTGTGATTTTTTTTCAGTTCTGTATAACATCTTGTCTGACGAAGGGAGCTAGACTCTCGAAAGTTTACACTCAAATATACTCAGTTAGCCTCCAAAAGGTATCGCCTGATCTCTTCTCTATTCTACTGATTTCTATGGCTAACACGGTACAACAATACTCTACTAGCAACTTGGGTAGGCAAGTAATGCTGTACAGCACAGGGAGACAAAAATACCACTGCGGATCAAATCTTTGGCACAATTGCTCATGAATCTTCATGAACCTTTTATCAATAATGGGCCTTCCTGAAAACCATTATCGTATTCCTATAGGCATTCTAAAAGTGTTGCTGCAGCGGCTATCACTGAAAGAACATCATGGGGCTTATAGGACATTCTAAATTGGGGAGGGCTATGTACTTTCATTTACCGGAGGAAGTCAAATTTCCATTTTCACATTCCTATTCCTGTAAGCATCTAGAACACTGTTCTGATTCTCCTACTTTCATTAACAATTGCATTCCCTGTGGTCTTTTCTACGTATAGAGTGAGGATTAGCTCTAGGAAACAGAACTGCTGCTATAGATATAGGTGGAGAAAGGATTTTCTAATGACACTGTTGTTAGGGAACAGAATTTATAATATATAATACGTCACAATAGAGTAAATTATAATTTATTATACTAGAAGAAAGAGGAACAGAAGGGCGCTTCTAGGTGCAATATCATTAGCCACCAGATATCATTTAACCAGTTGGAATTACTGATGATTCTGGGCGTACTACTACTGTTCACATACGTCCTCTTAGTGGTTTGTAACTTGTTCACCTGCGCCATCTACTAGAAGGGAACCCTGCTTTTGCAGGGTCTAGCAGAGCTCCTTTTCTGTTCATTAAATTTATTATGACACTACTTAATGTAAATGTTGTCTCTTCTTATTCTCTTTCTATTACAGAATAGACAAAAAAAAATCTAGTAATATTTATGGAGTAAAGGTCATGTTTGAGAATATTTTAAATACTGTAGAATGGAAGTAATTCCTATCTTAGCAAGGCTGTATTCCCACGTTCCATGTTACTCATGGAACACGGATGTGGAATGCCTGTTACGGACTCTCCTCCTGCCCAGGAAGCATCTGTGATATGATGCTGGGAGCGAGGGAACGGTACAGATATGCCATAATGAAGCAGCCGCGTGGCCCTGTCATTACAGCGCAGCGCATATCTGTACAGTTCCCCCGGTCTCAACATTTAATTACAGATGATGCCCGGGGGGGGGGGGGGGGGGTTACAGACATTCCACGTCCGTGTTCCGTGGCTCTAATAATAATATCAGAGGAAACCATTTTTATGTTGCCACAGTGCTGGCAGTGTAAGCTGAACTCAGTATTAAGTAGTGCAGTTAGTATTATGTGATGCTGAGCTCGCTGAGGCTATACAATAATACCTCGGTTCCTAAACACCTTGCTGTTAGAACAATTCGGTATTAAAACAGAATTTCCCCCTGAACATTGTTTAGTATCCGAACAAAATCAGGGGACACCCCTCATTACGATAGGAATCCCTGCTTCTTTACAGGGTGTTCCATGTAGCTGAGAGAAGCAGGAGCAGCACATCAAGTTTAAACAGCCACCCACAATGCCTCTCTCTGGGGAACACCTTGTAAAGAAGGGGGATTTACATCATATTGGAGTGATGGACAGACAGCAGGGGTGGTGGGTAGAGATGAGTGAATCCGGCCAAGGTTCGGGTTCGTATGAACCTGAACTCTCGGCTTATGATTCCCGCTGTCTGCCCGCTCCATGGAGTGGGTGAATACAGCCTGTGGACCGCCTGGAAAACTGGGATACAGCCATAGCCAAAGGCTGTATCCCAGTTTTCCAGGCGGTCCTCCCGCTGTATCCACCCTCTCCACGGAGCATGCAGACAGTGGGAATCAGAAGCCGAGAGTTCAGGTTCATACGAACCCGAAACCTCGGCCAGTTCGCTCATCTCTAGTGGCGGGGAGCAGCAGGCAGCTGAGAAGTAGGTGAGCGGGGCTGCCGGCGAAGCAGCGCGAGCGCTGGAGGGCTGAGGATGGGTCCCAGGAGGAAGCTGCTCCAGAAGGTGGGGGGATCCCCATGGGCGGAGAGAACACAGGGAACACCCTGTAAAGAAGCAGGGATTCCCATCATAATGAGGGAAAGCAGCAGCAGCAAAACAAGTTTAAACAGCCGCCACTCCTGTCTCTCTCTCAAGGGAACACAGAGCGGGGAGTCCCATCTTTATGATAGGAATCCCCACTCTTTACAGTAAGTAGTGGTGCAAGATTCCTCAGGGTGCATTCACACATAACGGATCCGCAGCGGATTTCTCGCAGCAAATTAGTAACGAGATCCGCTGCAGATCCCTGCCCTGTACACTTATGGGCAGATAAACTCGCAGCGGGGTTATCCCCCCGCCACCGGAGCGTATATATCACCTTCTCCACGCTCCGGCTTGCTTCAGGGCTCCCGAAGCAAGCTGGAGCAGGGAACAGGTGAAGTATACGCTCCCTCGGCGGGTGGTTAACGGGCGGACTGTAGACATACAGCGGGATGTGCATCCCGCTGCGAGTTTATCTGCCCATAAGTGTACAGGGCAGGGATCAGCAGCAGAATATCCGCTGCGGATCCGTTACGTGTGAACGCACCCTTAAACAGTTTTGGAGCTCCGTTCCATAGCACATGGTCCCATTCATCGAATGTGTGAATGCCCCCTAAGCCCCTGTGATAAATGTAGCACATTCTTAGGGCCCTATTACATGGAGCAATTATCTTCTGAATCAGACAGACATTGCTAAGTGTAATAAATGTAACAATCAGCTGAGGAAACACTCTAATTGTTGTCTTTCAACATTTTTTAAAAATCATCAGCTGCCGGCCACGCATTGTTACGTGTAAAAGTGATGTGTGAACAAGGGCTGTCAATGACTGGCCACGGTGCTGTCCTGTCTCTATTTGTATAAAGCCCCATCCCCTTTCACCCTGCTAGATTTACTAAGAAGTGCCCCAAAAAGTGGTTTGCTCAAAAATCTGCACGGTTCCTGTGGCCATGGCCACACTTCAATTATTGCTAATAACCATGCTGTACATAAACTTGCTTCAACATGCATATCCCCATGCACATGCTGTGCAACAATAAGGGGTACATCAGAAATGCTAACCACAGTGATTAATTTTGCGTTCACACTGAAGCGAGAAATCGTTCATCTTTCTCAAATCGTCGTTGGTGGTTCACTAAAAATTCGCAGATCGCTTCATGTAAACAGTCTTTCACGGATTCACCCTATGTGTGAGATAGGCTTAAGCGATCCTAAAAAGAATTTTTCCAAACAATATATCGTTCCTTCGAAACTCGTTATAAAAAAAAATTGTTACTTTGAAATTGTTAATCGTTTGATTGGGCGAATTATCGCTCTGTGTAAACGCAGCATCACACTTGTGTAAGGCTTCCCATAACATAACTATCCCATAACCTCCCATCATGTGGAGCCCATCAAAGGCCATGATAACACATAATTTACTCTTCAAATGTGCTCACAATAAAACAATATTTTTTTTACTGAAAATTCAAAGAATTCTGTTTTATTGTCTATGGGGATTTGCATCAGAATTAATAACCTTGCAAAATTATCAAAACAGGGTCGTCTTCAGAATGTGGCTCATCGTCCAACCTTCTCAGCGGTGTTACTTAGGTGCCGCTTTTACCTGACCTGCTACTTTAGTCTCCTAGCAACCATTAAAATAAACATCCCTCCCTTTCTTTTCATCTAGGTATAAAGGTTAGCTGTGAACCTCCCATTCCGATTTCTAGAGCGCCTCATCTTCTGTAATCATATGCTAATGAGCTGGCATCTGGTGACAGCTGCTACGTGTGGAAGTCAAATCCTAGTTAGCAACATTTGCGTCCTTTGACGTTTTGATTCCTTTTAAATTCTTAAAGACAATAGTTTGATAAGTATGCTATTAGCATTCTGATTGATAAGAATTTGTGGGAAGTCACAATAGATATGCATTCCTTTAGTATTAGGGTCTCATGACAGAAAAACATATAGATAAGAGACAAAAAAAATTATAAGACCTATTATAAAGTTAACAATACAAAAACCTTTTTAAATCAATATCAACAATGAATACATTGATAATGCATTACCTATCATAAGAACCGAGGCAGGGCTTAGCATTTGGCTTGCTGGGCAACTGCCCAGGACCTCCAATTCCTAGGAAACCCTCAGACGTGATGGTGTAGCATGTCAGCTTTCACTGCTCTGAAGCACCAGTGACTTTCCTAATAGCCTCTTCACTGCCTTAGACCACCTGGGACTTTGCCACTTACTATAGTGTAATTTTTGGACATTCATTGGCTATTTTATTTGGCCACTTAATCACAATGAAGTTGAAAAAATATCTGACAGTGCTATGTCACATGGTAGATGGTAGAATTATTTGGATACATTTGATGGATTTATTTGACCACTTTAAAGCGAACCTGTCACCAGCTAAACAGTAAATAAAACAAAATAAAAAAAAGACCATGGCGAAATACAGTAGTTCTTCTTTTTCGATACTGACTTACTCAAATATGGCGTGCAAATGAAATCATGCTTCCATACATTCTACAATAGTCGCATTATGTTGCTGATCAGTAACATCACGTAGCTATTGGCAAACACACAGGGGTTTCAGCTGCTTGTATTCCTAGGTGTGGAAAAAATTGGCCTTAAGCAGCCACAATTGTTTCTGTGAGGTCAAAATGCCCATTCTTGATGATATAGACATATATCTTAAGGCCCTATTACACCAACAGATTATCTGGCAGTTTATTTAAGCTAGGAATGGATTTGAAAAGAGGAGGGATCTCAGTCTTTTATTACCTGTTCTCTGTTTTTAGTCCATTGCTGGCTTCGGCTCAAAAAATCAGTCAGATAATCTGTTGGTTTATTAGGCCCTTAGTGTTCCAGAACTCTGGACTGCTCTAGTTCTGCGTACATGTAGTCCCACCTTACGCTGATGAATTAATCTTGTGCACTTGATAGTAACAATTGGCTGCTAAAGACTTCTTTAACCCTTTCTGGACCGGGCTAATTTCCGTTTTTGCGTTTTCGATTTTTCCTCCTTGTGCTTAAGAGGCCATAGCAGTTGCACTTCAACACCTACAAACCCACATGAGCCCTAATTTCTTGCATCACTAATTGTACTTTGTAATCACAGGCTGAATTTTTTGTATAAAATATGCTGCGAAACTAGATTAAATTATATGAGTAGTGAAATTGAAAAAAAAGGCAATTCTTTTTCTTTGGGGTGAGGGTCGTTTTTACGCCGTGTGTCCTATGGAAAAACTGACATGTTATGTATGTTCCTTAAGTCGGTACGATTAAAACGATATGAAACATGTATAACATATATTATTTGGTGGCTTGTAAAAAATTCAAACCATTGTTAACAAATATATGTTCCTTAAAATCGCTCCATTCCCAGGCTTATAGCGCTTTTATCCTTTGCTTTATGGGGCTGTTTGAGGTGTCATTTTTTGTGCTATGATGTGTTCTTTCTATTGGTACCTTGATTGCGCATATGCGACTTTTTGATCGCTTTTTATTACAATTTTTCTGGATTTGATGCGACCAAAAATGCGCGATTTAGCACTTTGTGATTTTTCTGAGCTAACGCCATTCATCATGCAAGATCAGGAATGTGATAATTTAATAGTTCAGGCGATTACGCACACGTCGATACCAAACATGTTTATTTGTAATTATAACATGGGGAAAGGGGGGTGATTCAAACTTTTATTAGGGGAGGGGGCTTTTTCTTAATAACACTTTTTTTTTTAATACATATACTAGAAGCCCCCCTGGTGGACTACGGGTATATGCTTCCACCTCTCTCCGCTCAAAGAAGTGGCATGCCACTTCCACGAGCAGAGTGCGGCAGCAGCAGAGGGACGCGCACTTTCCCATAGACAGGTTATGGCACACTGAGGCGGAAAATTTCATTGCGGAATTCTGTCTGATTTACTCAGTGTGAACAAACCCTTAATCTGGAAGTTTAGGTCTTGATGGCTACAAACTGAGACTGTAAGTTGCAATCCTCATTCTGTGAGGTCGCACACATTATGGCGTGGCATGTTCTAGATCCGAAATTCTGGAGAAAATCTCTGCTGACCATCATGACAGGTACACTTAAATGACTGTGGATTTATTTAAGTTTTCTAATGTTGCTTCACTATTTGGAGAGCCTGATTGAAATCTATTGTGGGTTTATTTGTCACCAGAGGTTATTCGTTTGCTGAAAGAAGTTGTCAAAGACCACACAATTTCTAATATAGCAGGATCCAAGCCACCTGAATTTGTGTAATTTAGCTGTCATTGCGCTCTATTCGCAGCATAACAGCAAAATAAAATTTTATAGAGAGGAAATGCAATAATAATTAAGCTTTAAACTATACAAATTCCTGTACTTTAGATCTTGCTGTATTAAATATCAATGCTACCAGATAGGAGATTGCTCCATGTGAAGCATATGAAGTAGAGGTGCAGTGAATTCATTGCTACCTGAGGAACACAAAACTGACATTTAGGCCCTGATAAATAGAACACATAGGGGGACATTTATTAAGTCCGGCGTTTTTTACGCCGGACTTATAAATGTCTCCGTATCTCCGGCGCTACGGAGATTTATGCAGAGGCAGACTGCGCGTCTGTACGCACAGCCGGAAACCTACGCCACCTGAAAGGTGGAGTAGGTTTTTACCGTATCTTTGAGTTGAAAAAATTATAAATCGCGCGGACTCTGAGTCCGCGCCCCCCCCGGTTCCGCCCCCTCCACACCTCCTCCCCGCCCCCCGGCGTACTCTGCATGAAGTGCTGATATGCGAATATTTTATTCGCAAATCGGCCATTTGCGAATAAAATCATTCGCATATCGGCACTTTACGCCGAAAATCATCAGTATGCCGGATAATGCATGTCCCCCATAGATTTAAAAAGTGTTCTATCTTTTATTCCATGATTGTGTATATGTGCCAGTCATCATCATCATAAAATTAACTAGAGAACATAATACCCCTAATTATATAGGACATACGTACCAAACAGGGGCGTAGCTAGGGGTTCAGCCTAGGGGGGGTGAGTGAGTCTGAGTGGGCCCCCAACCAACCTTACCCATAGGGAACCTCAGCAGGTGACAAGGCTTTCTGAATAATGAAGGGAATATTCTTCTACATTACTCATAGTGGATAAGGATAAAGAGCAGTGTAAGAGGCTTCTGTACATTTCACATATAGAAACACAAAAAAATTTAAAGTGCTTAAGATTAGAAAAATGTAGCTGCCTTCTTCCACAGACAGCACCACTCTTGTCCTCAGTTTGTGTGTGGTATTCGACTGAAGTGAATAGTGCCAAGTTGTAATACCACACACAACCTAAGAGCAGGGGTGGCGCTGTTTTGGAAGAAAGCAACTATGTATTTTTTCTTAATTCTGGAGAACCCTTTTAACCAGATTATCTTTGCCTAAAAATAATAGTGGTATAGGTAATAAGTTTTTAGACATTAAGGCTATGTTCACACTGCGTATGAGTCCGGGAACATACGCCCGCAGTACAGTTATGCTTCCCTAGCTTGATTCAAAGCGATCTGAAACAGGTAATTTACTTGGAAATCTTCGCCCAGCCCAGTAAACCACACAGAACCTTTTGGATCGAAAAATCAAGTTCAATTTGGCTGAAATAAGTACTCCGTACGGGACCGCAAGGAAATCCACGGCCGTGAGTTGGAACATTTCCGTCCTCAAACAATGGTCTTGTTCATTTTTCACGGCGCCGTATACGATCCGTCCGTAAGCTCATACGTAGTGTGCACTGTGCGGGCGTATATCGTATACTTTCAAGCGAACGCATCAACCTCAAAACTACGTGCAGAAACATACGCAGTGTGAACATAGCCTCAAAGGGGTGAGCTGGTTGTGATCATACATGTACAATCCAAGATATGTGATGAGCTGCTAGATATCCATTTCCTATCTATCTATCTATCTTCTATCTATCTATCTATCTATCTATATATCTCCTATCTATCTATCTATCTATCTATCTATCTCCTCTATCTATCTATCTCCTATCTATTATCTATCTATCTATCTATCTATTTATCTATCTATCTATCTATCTATCTCCTATCTATCTATCTATCTATCTATCTCCTATCTATCTATCTATCTATCTATCTATCTCCTATCTATCTATCTCCTATCTATCTCCTATCTATCTATCTATCTATCTATCTATCTATCTATCTCCTATCTATCTATCTATCTATCTATCTATCTATCTATTATCTATCCATCTCCTATCTATCTATCTATCTATCTATCTCCTATCTATCTATCTATCTATCTATCTATCTATCTCCTATCTATCTATCTATCTATCTATCTATCTATCTATCTATCTATATATCTATCTATCTCCTATCTATCTATCTATCTATCTATCTCCTATCTATCTATCTATCTATCTATCTCCTATCTATCTATCTATCTATCTATCTCCTATCTATCTATCTATCTATCTATCTCCTATCTATCTATCTATCTATCTATCTATCTATTATCTATCTATCTCCTATCTATCTATCTATCTATCTATCTATCTATCTATCTATCGCCTATCTATCTATCTATCTATCTATCTCCTATCTATCTATCTATCTATCTATCTATCTATCTATCTACCTCCTATCTATTATCTATCTATCTATCTATCTATCTATCTATCTCCTATCTATCTATCTATCTATCTATCTATCTCCTATCTATCTATCTATCTATCTATCTCCTATCTATCTATATATTATCTATCTCCTATCTATCTATATATTATCTATCTCCTATCTATCTATCTATCTATCTATCTATCTATCTATCACATTACAGGAGGAGATATAAGAGGACAATGATCACATGTCCTTTATGCATCAGCATCTTCTCAGCCCCGCCCCCTCATGACATCACCACAGGTCCTTCATCCACAAGAATCCTCTCCCGTTCTCAGCCCCGCCCCCTTATGACGTCACCACAGGTCCTTCCTCATCGCTCTGCAGGCTGTCTGCAAAAGAATTAGCTTTTGCAGACAGCATTAAGCCTCTGAGACCTCAGTGGGCCCCTGCCAGTGTGGGCCCAGGAGCCACTGCCCCCCCTGCACCCCCCAAATTTCGCTTATGGTACCATAGAATTATTTTATTGATATCTGAACTTCTATCATAACTCAATTATACCATTTCTGCTTCTTACAATTATTGTCATTGTCCGTAAACAATGGCCAGTTTCTAACAACCATGTGGATTTTTTTAAGTTAGAATTTCATGCCTTCTAACATGAAATTGGAAAATCTGGTATGAAGAATCTGGTAAACTGAGAAATCCATCCAACTACTGTAAGTCAGATGTGGAGCAAAACAGGCAGGGTGGTTACATTTAATGCGGACAAGTGTGCCGATACAGGACTACTGGTCTAGGGTAGTTAAAGAGACAGAAAGAGAGATAGGAATAACAACCCCCTTTTCTCCTGATATTGATATTAGTTGGAAAAGATAATGAAATAGAGGTAGGAGGAAAAAAAATAGGCTGAAAATTAGTAAATGATTATTTGTTGCAAGACTCCAAATCATAAAAAAAATAAAATGATTGTCTCTGGAGCCTCCAGGTATGGTCGCTTAGAAACAAACAGTAGAAGGAAAGAAAGAAGCAGGAAACAAGGTCTCCGGTATTACTGTACTATTCTGTCTTTTTTATTTTTATTTTCTCCATTTTGGGTCAATGATTAAAATGATATTTTATGTGTCAAAAGTTTGTAAAATTTTAATTTAAAATGGGAATTGTGTACTGGGGATAATTAATGTATACATGTGTACCTTCTGTGATGCAAGCAAACTAAAGGGAAGAAAATGGAGAAAAAAAGGGTGGGGGACAGAAGTTCTCCAGGGTTCGCCAGGTTCAGGCAGAAATGGTAACAGGTGAATTGGAAGGGCAGGCAGCAAATGAATAGAATGGTCAGGAAATGAACCAGATCAGAAATGCTCATTTTTAAGTATTAGGGTATTACTCAGACAGAAACTATAGATAAAGTGCTTTAAATAGGGATTGATGTCAGCACATCAGAGGAGATAGGAAACAGTCTGCACTGGCCCAATAAGTAGGCCAATACCAGCGTTTGCATGTGCAAAGTACCCAGAAGGACTGGGATGGCAGTGAGGGAGAAGCCACAGGGGAGACCTGCAGGCAGCAGGATCACAGCATGGGTTGGCATACATTCCAGTGGTTGCGGCAGTAAGAAAACAGACGTGTACAATGGCAAATATATTTTCCTCACTCACCACAGTCACTAATGTAAGCAAAATATCTTGCTGTGTAATTTTACAAATGAATCCTTGAACATGTTAATAATTCATACATCAATAATAGTGAATGTAGGAAGCTTTATATTACATAATTTTCCCCTTAAGAAAACTGGCCTCTTTTTAGGCTCTTTTCCTGCTCCCCCTCCTAATCACATAATTTACTCTAAAAATCAGCTTTCCCGTGGAATAAGATCACTTAAAGAGATTTTTATAATCTCTAAAAGTCCTTCTACATGGAAAGATATGTCAGCCGAAGGCCACAGCAAACGAGTGCCAATCAGCGAGATTGGGGCTAGTACATACTTACCTCGTGAACTGTCATCCGGCATCCTGTTCTCTGGATATCCTGTCGAGCCGCTGTGTCTTCAGGTTCTGCCCCCTCAGGCTGTGAATCTTTCTGAAGGAGGTGGGGCCTTAAGACAGCTGCTAGACAGGAGACCTGGAGAAGCTGTAAGTATGTACTGCTCTGTGATCTGGAAACTTACAGCACAGATATATGTAGTGTCCTGGTACGGATATTTCACTTATTGTTGTGTCACCCAGGTAAAAGGTAACTCTGTCAGGTGTCACACTAGGGGAAAAAGCTGCACTTTCTGCACTTTCACAATTTGGTGTCTCATTTTCCCCTAACTGTCTGTTGTAGGAGCACAGCTGAAGGTATGCCAAGGGTTAGCTGTGTGTTTCTCTGTTCACTGTTCTGACCAATGACAGGTGTAGGTGCCTCACACAGATCACAACCGACCATACTCTTTCCCTCTTTTTCTCTTACACAACACCCCTACATAAGGCTAGTTTTGGTAGGAGGTCTCCAGCCAGTTTTCTGCAGCAAGGAGAGACAGATAGAGAGTTGCTGCAGCGGTTTCTAGCCAAGCCCTGGGAGGTCCTTTGTCAATAGTAGTGAAGTTGAAGAAAGACTAAGACACAGCAAAAGATTTTCTTCAGTGAGAAACTCTGTTCACTATGCAGTGCTAAACCCACAAGTGGGGTAACCATCCTCTAGGGCAACCTTGTCTATGCAAGATATGCTTTCTCCAGATTTGTCAGGGCAGTCTTCATAAGGCAAGAGACTTATCCTCAGTAGGACTAAGCTGAAGTATCCTACTGATAAACCTTGGGAAGGTTCGAGGAGTTAGCAAGCCCAGTTGTATAGGCCTAGGCCTCATGCTATCCAACCTGGCACTCTCTGATCTGATTGGGCAAAAGGTGGTGTTCTATATATTGCTACTAACTATGAGTATGAGTATTCTCTTCTGCACACACAAAGTTGTATTCTCAGCAGAATCCAGTCAGAGTACATTCTACCTTAGAAAAGGCCCCCTGATATGGTCCCCTGAACCTTCTACTAGTCAAACTACACTCTACTAGGTCCCACTGCACTACTTCTTCCAACCAACTACCTCAACACTTCAGTCCCCTGCACATGCACCTAGTAAGCTACTCTGTGTTATGTTTGTGTATTGCACTGAAGCCTACAGTAAAGTCTCTGTTTGGTTAAGTACTGGACTCTGTTCTTATTTCCTCATGGGCATTCCTTGCAAGGCTCCAAGTTGATAAAGGCCCTGGCTATTTAAAAGGCCCCTAAGAGTTGTAGACACAATTGAATAACTGTTAGGGTATAAATGCAAAGTGTACTTTTCCTTTAGCTGATGGTGATTTCTGATCTTGTAAAATAGTTTTTAAAGCGTAACTGTCATTTCAGGGCCATTTTTCTGAAAACATTAAATATCAACAGTACAAGCGATTTTAAGAAACTCTGTAATAGGTTTTATGTACTAAAAGAGTTTCCTTCTGTACTGAAAAAGCAATCTCCCAGCCTCCCCCCTCACATCAAATGAAGCAGGATTTCTGTCTCCATTATGTGGCTATGGAGAGGGGAGGGGCTGTTAGGAGTGACTGAGCACGGAGCTGTCCTGCACAGCACAACACCCTGCAATCTTCTGTCAGTAAGTTCATAGATAAGCACTGACCTTTCTGACCCCAGAATCCTGCGGTTTAGGTGCCCAGAGAGTCTACAAACAGCTGATCTTCATGTCACCTCTTCCTGCTCCCTCATCTCCCTCAGCCCCTCCCCCCTTCATAGGCTTACAATGGAGAGAGCAGAGCCCGTCTTCACTGGCTTCTCTGTAATGAAGACGTGTTTGCCTGATAATGCACAGATAAGAAGTCAGGGGGGGAGGCTGGGAGATTGCTTCTTGAGAGGAGGCTTTTTTGGCTGATGAAACCTATTACAGAGTTTCTTAAAATCGCTTATACTACTGATTTCTGCAATAAAAAAAAACATGACAGTTACGCTTTAAAGTTTAAAACTATTAAACTATATCAAGCATATTAGGCCAGACAGGTCAAATGCCACAGCCTGGTAAGCCTTCTTGCTTTTTTCCTCTAAGCACCACCTGATGACTGTTGTAAAGAGCTCAGTATGTTATTCAAGGAGTAACTACAAAGTGAGGGCAAGCAAGCCTGTGGCACTTGTGCAGTTCAGCGCTGCATCCTTAACAGACATCCAACAGTGTCTGCAGCTCTCTGCAGCAAATATAGCTAACAAATTCAATTTAAGTATCAGGTTACTACTGCCTGTACAAGTCTATGAAAAAGGAATGGAGGAAGAGGAGTGGCTGGAGAAAACAAAAATAAGGAGGAAAACACTGCAGGAATTCTATCCCAGAAATCCTATCCAAGTGATGTATTCATGCAGTAGCTTACACTGCTCAGTACTACTTAATAATGTCTTCTTTGCTGCTGCTGCTGCTGTTAATACTACTGCTACTGATGCTATGTCATAGAGAAACAAGGGGAAGGATCTCTTGTTAACGATCAGTATGCAGTGCATAAAAGATATCATAAAATCTAGTCTTCACCAACTCAAAGACAACTGAAAAGTTGAGGTGATGGCTAGAGGAAAAAACATTGAAAAATTCTGTATGCATTAATATGAGAAAGAATCTAAAACAACAGTTACAGTTCAATTTTGCTTTAATCATAATGTACTGGCGTTTTACAAAATGTGTTATTGCATAGACATAAATATTAACCATTGTGAGAAGGTACAAGGTGTCATAGTAGATGACAGATACGTGTCACCGAGGTGCCTGGCCTTGGTGAAGTGAGCTGGTAGCTTTTGTCAGTAACCCTAGGTTACTGACACTTTTTGTTAAATAGTATGGCTGTTTGCACAGCTGATCCGGGCCGGCCTTTCACTGGAGCAGTCTTAGAGCTGGGTGGGATGACTGCTCCTACGTATTCAGGCCGGGTTTTCTGTGGCTGGATAGAATCCAAGTAGCTCAGCAGAGCTGAGGGTGTGGTCCCAACTCTGGAGTTTGTGGGACTTGCGGTGCTGGAGTGTGTCAGCTAGGAAGCTGGTGGGTGTCTGGAAGCTGTGCCATCCCACCTTTCCACATCCTAGCGGGTGAACCCGCAACTGAAAAGGACCTGTGAGTTTGTGACGTCCACTTGGACTTTATATTCTGTTTTGCTGAAGTCAAGCCATTAGTGTTTTAGTTTGCTGTACCTTCTATGCTGAAAATAAAAGGACTGCTGTTTGGCTAAACTGCATATTGAGAAAGACTTTTAGATTGCCATTTGAACTCACCCCCACACCATATATAATAGCCTAGGTGTGGTAAACATGTATCTTACACTATAAGTTAAACAAGTATGGCGTCCACATTTTAATGTGTGCTATATTGCAACCTGTAGCCAAAATCATACTAAACTTACTTTATTGTATGACAATACAAGCAAAAATGCTAATAAAAAATGAAACGGACACCAACACTCTAAAGGATAGCAAAATACCATAGGCAGAATGATCTATAGAGAAGCTGTTGCATATGTCTCTTTGTCTTCCTGTAATAAAATTTTTTGCTTATATTTTTACCTAATAAAAGGATAAATTTATTATTATATAAAGTGATCTTGGGACAATCCATAACATACAAGGTATGTATTTACAAATGGCTCTTGAGTGAGACTGCTACAGTATATATCCACCAAGCTGTCTGATCAGCTGGAGATCTTTACATCTATGGCTACCTTAGGTCGACACGCAGAAGTACCTAGATAAATAGATCTCACTTAAAAATGGGAGTCAAAATTAATTTACAAAAAAACCCTAAAATGACACTAGTGTTCAATATAGCTGATTGTGCCGGGCACATTACACTTATGACTGTATGTAGCTCTCTTGGGACATCTGTGTGTGGTGTAAAGAAATGGAATTATCTGAAATCACTAATATTTATTAAAAGATAAAAGTCACACTGTATTGATTTGTAATCTGCTGACCTTGGGATCATGTTCTCCATTAGTCAAGTCACTCGACATTCCAGAGTAATATGAAAAGTGATGATTGTGTGAGAGAGGTGACACATACAAATATACAGGCAAAAACACAGACTGTTAGGATATAGTTACATGGGATGGATTTGCTGCAGCTTTTTCTCATACATTTATGCAGGTAAAATCCACTGTGGCTTATGGTACTGTGCATATGGGTGAGATTTTATGCATCTCCTGTGTTTCTTTCTGATCAGATATTGACCTGCGGTGGGGATTTTTATCAGTAGTGGGTCAATTTCGGTTTCTTATTGTTCCAGAATGGAAGGAGGTGTTATATGGAAATTCCTTAAATTGTCTATTGATTCATATATTGATTTATTGACTGGCATGAAGCACCACCTTCTCTTTTTAAATTGTAAATTGTAAGGCGGAACATACCTCAATACTCCAAAGTAACAATTAGAGATGAGCGAACCATTGAAAAATATGATTTGTCACATTCACAATTTTAACTGCAGAAATTGTAAACTTCGCAAACCGCAACCGTCAGGTACAGTCACTTTGTTATGATCCATGCATAGAATGGCACTGGTACAGGGAAGCCGGTGCCGCGGCCCATTTTTTGAACCGCAGCCCAGTTCCCGTGTACAGCAGCGTCCTATCCACGGGTAACAGGCCAGTCTCAAGCACTGGAGACCCCAGCCCCTCTATGACGCCCCCCATTGATTCTAATAGTGGGGCAGGGATTTCTTCCTACTGGGGGCGGGCCACTTCCATTGCTTCAGCTTGGCCCGGTACCCATGGATAGAATGGTGCCGTACATGGGAACTGGGCCGCAGTTCAAAAAATGGACCACGGCAGCAGCATCCCCGTGGCTTCGCCGTTCTATCCGTGGGTCATATTAAAGGGAATGTACCCGATGGTACATTCGCTTTAAAGGGGTTATCCAGCGAAAATCTTTTTCTTTCAAATTAACTGGTTTCAGAACGTTACATAGAACGTCAATTTCTTCTATTTAAAAATCTTGTCTTCCCATACTTACCAGCTGCTGTATGTCCTGCAGAAAATGTTTTTTCAGTCTTTCACGGTGCTCTCTGCTGATTTCTCTGTCTGAGACAGGAAATGTCCAGAGCAGCAGAAAATCCTCTTAGAAAACCTCTATTGGGGTATGTGTACACTACAGAATCCTAACAGAACACCCCCATATCTCCGTTGCTCCCATAGGCTTCCGCAAGCGGAATCCGCGATGGGTGTTCCGTTGGGATTCCATAGTGTGCACATACCCCAAGAGAGATTTTCTATAGGGATTTGCTGCTTCTCTGGACAGTTCCTGTCCCAGACAGAGAGGTCAGCAGAGAGCACTGTGTCTGTGACTGAAAAGAAAACATTTCATGCAGGACATACAGCAGCTGATAAGTATGGGAACACTTGAGATTTTTAAATAGAAGTAAATTACAAATCTGTATAACTTTTTGAAACCAGTTGATTTTAAAGAAAAAGATTTTTGCTGGAGAACCAGTTTAAAGAATCAATACATATCTGTCTGCATTCCCCCTGCGTCCTTTTTCTGTGTCTTCAGCCACATGCTCAGCCAATAACTGGCTGTGGCGCTGTCTGATCTCAGTTTGTCAGTGAGTGAAGAGTGGAGAGTGATATCCCACTCAGCCAATCACTATCTGAGAACAGACAGCCACACTTACATCATATTGGTATGCACAGACTCACTGGCTGCTATGTGGACAGTTCTCCCAATGAGAATGTACCTGGCTTCCTTGACTTCCACAGGGATATTGTTCAAATAGATATCAGGACTCCTGATGTCCACTACATTGTGCCCAGCATAAGTGCTGTATCTGTGTCTATGACTTCACAGTTAACTGCACCAAAATGGGGCAGATAGACATCAGAACCGGATCATACAGCAATGAAGGTGGCCTTCTTTGTCTGATGACTCAGATTGTCTTTATACATTGCATAGACAGCTGGCTGCATTTACTTACCTGGGAAATAGAAAACACCACAATGCTGTACAGGAAAAAAGCAGATCAGCAGAGGCATTGTGATATTCAGAAAAATATGTAGATGGGAAACTTTAGGTCCTGACATCCATGTAAATGTTACTTTGACAAGTACCACCTACCTGAACATTGTTGCATCCAAAGTATACCTCTTTGTAGCACCTGCATTCCCTAATGGCAATAGCCTCTTTCAAAAGGATAATGCTGATTGATTGATAGATAGATAGATTGATAGATATTCTAATATATCAGAATAACAATGAGATTACAATGAGCCCACTGTAATTCCTGGTAGATACAGACAGTGATGGTGTTTTGTATAAGAACTTTACCTATTATACTATAACACAACGAAGCTTTTCATGGAGCAGTGTCTAGCAGGATCACCTCAGGTGACTGGTGCAGTGAGTCTGTGTTTGCTACATGCATAATAACTAACAACCTGCAAAATATGGATCCTAGAAGAGGAAACAGCAGCAGAGGATTGTGCCTGCAAATCTAAGGAAAGCCCTGTGACAGCTGCTGGGCATCTGTGGCAATCCCCCCACTGGCAGCACTAGCCTGCCATGTAGATGACTAATTCATGAACTTTAGTGCAGGAGAAGGGCGAGCAGCCTCTTGTCTTTGTAGCCGGCCAATGATTAATACTACACTGCCCAATGAAGCAAAGATGACAGAAATAATGAAGTATCTCATTAGGATCCTTACAAGAAGGTCAAATGTGGGTTGGCTTCCGGGGGACACTGCCTTTAGAGCTTGTTGTCAAAATGCAAGGTCATCCCTCCCCCCACCCTTAGCAATACCCACCCCCATTTCTGTGTTGCATGCAGGGGGGGGGGGCATCTTCTCTGCGATAGTCACTGTTGATGTTTTGTGAACGAGGCTGAGAGGCAGCTGATCACTATCAATCAATGCGGAGGCCAGACTAGTAACAAGGAGGAGGGAGTGGAGGAGGGGAGACACCGAGGGAAGGGAGTGACTGCTCCAACTCCTCAGCCTCATTACACTTGTACTCTCTGCAGCAGGCAGCACACAACTAGATCTCACAGGGAATCAGAGCCAGCACAAAGCCATACAGGTTAGTAGTCATCTACGGTCTATGCAGCGATATAGAGCTGCTCCAGCCCCAGCTCTGCAGCCCAATCCTCCTCATTGAAGGGAGAAGAGCAGTGTGGTGCTGAAGGGGCAGTGTGGTGCTGAAGGGACAGTGTGGTGCTGAAGGGACAGTGTGGTGCTGAAGGGAGAAGAGCAGTGTGGTGCTGATGGGACAGTGTGGTGCTGAAGGGACAGTGTGGTGCTGAAGGGTCAGTGTGGTGCTGAAGGGGCAGCGTGGTGCTGAAGGGGCAGTGTGGTGCTGATGGGACAGTGTGGGGCTGAAGGGACAGTGTGGTGCTGAAGGGACAGTGTGGGGCTGAAGGGACAGCGTGGTGCTGAAGGGACAGCGTGGTGCTGAAGGGACAGTGTGGTGCTGATGGGACAGTGTGGTGCTGAAGGGACAGTGTGGGGCTGAAGGGACAGCGTGGTGCTGAAGGGACAGCGTGGTGCTGAAGGGACAGTGTGGTGCTGATGGGACAGTGTGGTGCTGAAGGGATAGTGTGGTGCTGAAGGGGCAGCGTGGTGCTGAAGGGGCAGCGTGGTGCTGATGGGACAGCGTGGTGCTGAAGGGACAGCGTGGTGCTGAAGGGACAGTGTGGTGCTGAAGGGACAGTGTGGGGCTGAAGGGACAGTGTGGTGCTGAAGGGACAGTGTGGTGCTGAAGGGACAGAGTGGGGCTGAAGGGACAGTGTGGGGCTGAAGGGACAGTGTGGTGCTGAAGGGACAGCGTGGTGCTGAAGGGACAGAGTGGGGCTCAAGGGACAGAGTGGGGCTCAAGGGACAGTGTGGTGCTGAAGGGACAGCTCCCTGCTCCCCCTGCACAGCAATAGGGGGAAACTTAGTTCACTACACAGCCCCTAACCCTGAGCCATTGTAAACACTCTACAGGATCACTCACTAAGTTATGACATCTCAGTATACTTACCTGCAGTCCCATGCAAAAGCACACATCAGTAATGATCAGTTTTATCAAGTGACAGTATATATGGATGTGTAAGGTATTTCTATTGTAATAGGGATATATCTGTCCATGGTATACAGCTTTGGTTGCCTTATGGCGAGGTATATAATAGATGTAGGGTTTGTATATACAAACACTCCTTAGTGTTATAATGCGAATCAGGACATGTGCTAAAAGTCCCTTTAAATCCCTTGTGCTACTATAGTGTATTCAACACCTTCTCATGTGTATGCTAATGTTTACCTTCAGAGGAGCCCCCTCAGTACATTACTAAATGTTTAGATTGCCCACCTGCTCAGCATCCTAACCTGCTTTTACTTACCTCTTCAAAAGGCATAGGGGGAGTGCTTTGTAACATTTTGGCTATGTTCACACATAGTATAGTATCCATCAGTGTTTTGGCCAGTCTTTTTTCAACCAAAACTAGGAGTGGGTTGAGAACAAATCTTTCCATTATAATTTTGCCCTGTCAGTTCTACTCCTACTAAAGACTGACAGAAATATACTATGTGTGAACACAGCCTAAGGCTATTTATGTTACAAAGAGAGGGCTAATTGGTTGGGGTTACGGTGACAGGTGTTAGATTTTAGGCAGATACTAACAGCAATGAAGCTGGCAGATGCTACTTTCATTGTACTTTAGAATGAGTCCATAAGGAAACTATATATCGGTAAACAGATAATAAAAGTGATATTATTTAATACAGTGTAACATTTTATTTTAAAATAGATAATAAGTTATCATGGAGAATCTCCTAATACTGTTTTTGATACTAGCTTTCTAAAACAGGAAACTTCTGTTGCTATGTATATGCAAATGCCCAATATCTTAGATGTGTCCTGTATGGTGTCTAGCATTTTCTCCATTGCACTGGCTTCTGCACAGATGAACAGGAGTCAGGGACAGATAGTTAATTAGAGGTAAGCTGTCTAATGTTTAATGAATAGAGAGTCCAAGTGACAGATCATTATTCTTTACAAACATTAATAAGCCAATTGACACCATGGTTCTTGTAGAGAGCTGAGCATATGTGTGACAAAAGAGATCCAGAGCTGATAAACCTGATGTTTCATATACTTGTAGAGAGACAGCCACTGTAAACTGTTTTTGAGTCTTTATTAAGACTATATTATTGTTGCTCCTAGTTATGCTGATTCACAGTATTTGTAATAGCTTATATTGTGGTTGTAACATTTATACTACTATACTTGACAATATGTGGTAGAGACCAGGCACCTAACTTATATGTATAGTGGAGCTCCTGACTCCTCTGCCATGTAATGTCCAGGGGAATTAACATTGTCCATTGCTGAATTTAGTCCCAATCTATTTTGTTCTTCCAAGAGATTAGCTGATACCAGAGGGGTCTGGCAAATGGTTACTCTCTTCTTAACACTGAAAACATACAGTATATACATTGGCCAAGCTTAGCATGCATGCATATGGGACAGTCAGGAGGAATTACTGTCAGTCTATCAGGCAGCTATCTCTCCCTATCTCCCCATACACATGAATGTTCAGCACAGCCAAAAATTATTGTAGTAAAAGCAAAGCATGTACATTGCTGGAAAATGTCATTCTAAACACTGACAACAAAGTAATAAGTTCATTACTTGTGAGATGGATAGATAGATAGATAGATAGATAGATAGATAGATAGATAGATAGATGCCATAAAACATCTCCTTTTTCAATGATAAAGTATCAGGTGTGCTCTGGCATCATTTATTTAGCACAATACACAGGGTACATATTCAGCTACAAGGGCCTATACATTATTCTTTGGTTGCTGACTTGACAGTTTCTGATGATTGGATCTGTTTGTGTCTCACATCTTTCTGAGCTTTGTGTTATATTAGAAACTCAACCAGAAAACATTTGAAGTGTTCTCACAAATGATACAAATGAGTCCACTGTCATTGAACATACTGAAACACAAATGTTGACATAGTTTGTAAAGACAATATGTGTTATACTTGTCATGTGTTGTTGTAGGATGGAAGATGGTGGTGGTGATTATTATAGAAGAACAGTCTTAGTTGTCTTGGCAAGTCACTAAAATCTGTCAGCTCACAGACCCACACATGTGCTGTAATGTTTGGAAAACCCTTGGCATAGAGTTTAGGTTTCTGATGGGATCTTACTCTAAAAGACATATGTGACATTTACGAAGACATCCTTATTAATGCAAAAATATATTGTTTACATCTGTGTCCAGAAAATCAGAAAAAAGGTTTTATTTTCCTCACTCCCTCTCCCATCCCTGACCCTGTGTGGGGCTCAGCTTCCAGCTATGTGTCATTCAAGCAGAGATAGTAATGGGGGGGGGGGGGGGAGTAGGGATTGCAGCTTTAAGCAGTTTAGGAGCTTAGGAAAGCCTCTTTGATAGTGGAGTTGCTTGCATGTAGCACTAGTGGTACCTTCCCTAGTCTTTTCTCTGGTTGCTTTTGACTTCCTGAAACTAGTGCAGTGATCACCACATTCAATTGAATCTAAATTCTACAGAAGAGTAGATAAAGATAGGTGTGTGTTTTCAAAGAAATTTATAGCCAAAGAACCCAAATTAATAAATTAATAATTCTCCTTCTCTTAGCATGGGGTAAAATACGAGCAGATACAAATTTTTTCAATCTTTTTTTACATTTTCATCTTTTTTTTTCATTTATTAACTGGCTCCGTGTAAAGAAAGTACAAGGGCTTGTTGATGCACATATTAAATCAGTTTGTTAAAGACTATGGGGAAAATTTATTAAGTCCAGCATTTTTTGTGCCATGCTTAACCCCTCCCCTCCGCGGGTGGGGAGGTTCAGAGAGGGGCCGTGCTGTGGCCCCGCTCTGAACCGTCGCAATCCTGGCTGCTTACTGCAGCACGGGACCGCAGCTATTAGCGGGTGCCGCCGATCGGCCCCGCCCGCTAATTAGGACAGTTAGATGCAGCTGTCAAACATGACAGCTGCCTCTAACTGTCTTGTGTCCCCCTGTCCCTGGTGTCTAGTGGCCGGATCTCTTCCCCGTGATGAGATCGCGGGGGGGCAGATCCGTGTACCGAGCCGGCCGGGGCTCAGCGTCGGGAATCCCGGATGATCCCGGCTCGGCAATCCATTTAGAGGGTTTGCTGCAAAACATTATAATAGAGCACCGATCTGAGTCTGCCATTGCAAAGTACAATTAGTTGTACCAAAAATAAGGGCACATGTGGGTCCGTAGGTGAAAAAATGCAAGTGCTATGGCCTTTTAAACCCGAAGAGAAAAAAAACAAAAACACAAAAACGAAAATTTGCCCAGGAGGGAAGGGGTTAATGTCCCCGCAGTGGTGAGGCTATGAGGATTTATGTAGAGGCATAAATCCCTCCATGCGTACAAAGTGAAACCTATGCCAGCTCAGAGCTGGCATCAGTTTCACTGATATTTTTCCAGCAGTAAAATGTTAAATATCCTGCAGGCAGAGGCCGCGCCCCCTCTGCATGCAGCCACACACCCCAACCTGCCCCCTCCCCGTTCCTCTGGTGCAAGCAATGCAGATGGACCTGATGCAAATGAAATAGCTGCAAAAATACGGTGTGTGAATATTTTAAAGCGCCACCCTATGTTTCCCAGAGCAGGAAATGAATGACTGAGGATTTCATTTATACTAAAATGTAACAGACTTGCTTATCAATAAAAGGCACTCAAGAATACAATAAACTTGCTTCTACATAAACAATATGGTTTGGTAAGTGGACAGTTTATAGGAAAATATATTTATTTAATAGTTATTATATCATATTCTGGATTTACCATATTCTGCAGGTTGTTATTCACCTTCTCAAACACTTATACAGGTTTGGTGGCATAACCTACATGTTAACATTTTAGGGGGTTCACTCCTCTATTTAAAGGTGTTGTCCCAAAAAATTGTTCCATAGCTGGAGTGGTGGAAGAATAATTGCTTTGCTATGATTACCCTTTCTGCCCACAGCCCCGCAGCCACCATGCTGACACTCCCAGTCCTCCACTGGTCTCTGCTGCTTCTGGGATTCTGCAGCATCCCAACCCAACAGGAACTGTTCTTCCCAGCCAGTCAGTGACTGCAGCAGTGTCCTTACTCAGTGACTGGGAGAGCAGGACAATTCCTATGGTGTCAGAACATCACAGGAATTCAAAAAAGCAGAAACCAGCTTGGAACTGGGAACATCAGTGTAGCAGCTTCAGAGGGTGGAATGAATGTAGCATGTTTATTACTTTTATACCACCCAAGCCATGAAGAAATTTTGTTTCCTCTAGACAATCTCTTTAAATATATATTTGGTAGAATGGAAAGCTAAAAACATTTTGAACAACTACCATCTCAAATTACAGAAACAAATAAGTAGCAGTAAGCTATTCGTCAAATTCTTGTTTGACTGTAACCTATATCTCCTGACCCCCTTCCCCCATTCCCATACACATGCATGCTCGGCTTGACCAATGTTCCTCATTCATTCTGTATGGGAATTGCAGGAGTTTCTCCTTCAGAGAGTGAATGAGCAGCAATACACATACTTGTTCTGCCCCTTCACTCTTTCTAGGAGACTTGGGGCCCCATTCTAGCAATCACAGGGAATCCAGCAGTTGAAGCCTCTGCAATCCCATGGATACCTTGCAATCATCCCCTTTAATAGCATTGTTTATAGAATAATACCACAAAAAGGTTTTCTTCATTGCTGTAATGTGAAGTTTTAAATATTCACATTACAGTTGTTTCCATATCTAGTACTTGTCACATCATTTTTTGTTCAGGCTCCTGACAATACAGTCTCTGTAATGTTGAGCACATTGTTTCTTTTTACTGGAAACAAACATGCCCCATACCTCCTCTAGGTATACCTTAAAGCTTAGGTCAGCGGCAAACAATGCATTTGTGGTCTATATTTTCCATCAGTAGTAAGAACAGCAGTTTTCAACACTCTGTATACAAAAGCATTATCTTAAAATACCCGCACATTAGTGTTGAACATTACATTCCATTTTATAATGTCTTCCCTAGAAAATATTGCTTTTGAGAGTGCCCAGTTCTTGACAGTGTATGATAGATTAATAAGGAATTGTAGCCAGAATAGAACATGCCTACTAACACTTCTACTACTGGAGCTTTAGGGTCTGAAATTTTCCTTTCATCAGTGTGGAAATTGGAGGAAGTTAAAGTGTCACTGTCATTATAACTTTCAAAATCTAAATCAACAGTAGATGTGATATAAAGCAAGTTTGCCTTATACATTCATTATTTATTTTTATTTTTTTTAGCATGCTGTAACACAAAGCTGAACTTACCAGAAATCCAGGTCCAGTCTCCTGAAGGCAGACTTGATTTAGATTTTGAAAGTTATAACGACAGTGACACTTTAAGAAGACTAGATTAAGTGTGTGAGAATTGGCAAAGAATATAACTTGAATGTACTTGTACTTCATAATTGAAAATTGTGTATGTTCATAATCTACATTTATTCTTTAGTGGCTTAACTTCAAGTTCATGTTAAAGGCCTTCTTCCCCATTTACCATGTAATATATAATAATGATTTTTTTTATTCTAATATTGCAGAGCAGATTTTAGCCCAGTTGCTACTATTATATCTATACTGTTTGTAGCCAACACCCCCCACACTCCTAGAAGAAGACTCTTGTAGTGAACCTATGTATTGTTTGGTGACTTGCTATGCTACCAAACTTGTTTTACTTTGGGTCAAATCTGGGAGCAGAGTCAAAAGGCCTTCTTACATGGGCTGATTATTGCATGAATAAGTGTTTAATATTTTCTCCTGATAATTGACCCATGTTATATAGATCTATAGAGATCTATAGTGATCGCAGCGTTTAAGGTACTCAGTGACAGGACAAGATCCTGTTACTAAGTGATCGGGACTGCGGGGGTCCCAATCGCTTGTACCGACGAGCCGGGGTAAGTCAGTTACCTCAGTCCTGTTGGATCAATGTTCCATGTATAGAGTCTGCTCTATGGCAGGCTCTATGCATAGCTCACAATGGCGTAGCAAAGATCAGTATATGCAATCTATTAATTGCATGTTTTAGACTATGTTCACAAAACATTTTTTTTGTATTTCTATGGCCGTTGTTGCTAATTGCAACAATGGCCATAGTTAATATGAGAAAATACATTGGCCGGGTGTCTATGGGATCCCGGCCGGAGTGTATACACATAGTATACGCTCCGGCCGGGACCCCTAGCGGCGCCGCAAACAACTGACATGTCAGTGAATAGCAGCCGTAGAAAACCATGTCAGTGCACACTATAAGGTGAGCGACTGTGGCCGTAAGCTTCATAGTGTGCATTGTGGAGTTTTGATGCGGGCGCGCCCAGATGCGCCCGCATGAGAACTCTGCGGGCCAAAAGCTCATCTGGCCGGAACTGCAGTACCAGCCGGGATGATCTTTCCAAAAACCGGCCGCTCCGTGACCCGGCCGGGTCACGGAACGGCCGGGCTCTTACGCCATGTGAACATGTCCTTAAAGTAAAAACAATTGTTAAAAAATGTGTTATAAAAAGTTTTAAAAAGTATTAAAAATCCCTTACAAACCCCCCTCCAAATAAAAGTTTAATATACCTCCTTGCCCATGATAAAAATATTAAAAAAAAATAATTAAACATATATATCATAGCTTGTGGAATTGTCCAATCTATTAAACATAACATTATTGTTCCCGCATTGTGAACAGTGTAAACAGAAAAAGAAAAAACACCAGGATTGCTGATTTTTCACATTTTAAATTATATATTAGAAAAGAATTATTAAAAAGCGATCAAAATTTTTCTGTTACACCAATATGATATTAATAAAAACTAGAGATCATGGTGCAAAAAATGACACCCCAACCAGCCTGCCCTGTTGATGGAAAAATAAAAGCGCTATGGCTCTTAGAAGGTGGAAAGGAACATTGCATTAATTTGACCCGGAGCCTTGGCCTGCAATTGATTGAGCTGTGTAAAGGCTCATCAACGAGTACCAATCATCAAGGTTGGTGTTCATTTCTATGTGGACCCTTACTTTTAAATAGCTATTGTTGAGCATGACTAGGTGAGGGAACAATTAAAGATATGCGTATTGACCCTTTAACTAGGTTAAGGAGTCTGCATGCAATTTTTATAGGTCAGGAGTAATGGTAATAAGAGAGGAAGCAAGAGAGTGAGTAGGACGTAGGGCAGTAAGTGGGAGAAAGGGCAGCACACTGGAAAAAAAACCTGTCAGAAGCAGGCAGCAACAGGCAGGGAGTGAAGCAAGGGACTGATGCTGCCAGCAGTGCCAGGGTCAGAACTACCTGTTTGCAATAAATGATCAATCTTGGGTGTAAACAAAACTTCTTTATTGCACATAGTAGGCCTGAAGCATTTAAGACTCTGCCCAAAATCATAAAACAGTTTATGATTAAGGAGAGGGGGGAATCCCATAACATATCAGGCCTAGATTGTCCTGTACTTGCTATGTGATGTACAATTTTATACAGATGTTTTGTATCAGGTACCATAAGCGCCAAAGTGTCATTCTTTTCATGCTATAGTAATCTAACATAGTTTACAAAGAGACAATTAAATATTAAATTCAGAGTGCTTGTCTTATTAGGATTATAAGCTAACAGACTTTAAAGCGACTTTGTACCCACAATCTGCCCCCTCCTGACCACGTGTACCTTCAGATAGCTGCTTTTAATCCAAGATCTGTCCTGAGGTCCGTTCGGCAGTTGATGAGTTATTGTCCTAAAAAACTTGTACTTTTAAACTTAGCCCTGTGTCATATTGGCGTGGCCTAAAGTGTCTGTGCCCAGGCTTGCATTAGACTAGCACCACCTCTCCATCCCTCCTCCCTGTCCTCCTCATCATTAGGAATGCCCCCTGGGCAGGTTTTTTTTTTATATTCGTCACTTTTCTGAAAACTGCACAGGTGCCCTAATGATCCAGCACACATGCAGTGTTCTTACAGATTATGAAGAGGAGAATACCTGCCTGGGGCATTCCTAATGATGAAGAGGGTGAAGAGGAGGGACGGAGGGCTGGTGCAAGTCTAATGCACAGACACTCTAGGCCACGCCAATTTGACACAGGGCTGCAAGTTTAAAAGTTGTTTTTAGGACAATAACTGCATCACCTGCCGAACGGACCTCAGGACAGATCTTAGATGAAAAGCAGCTATAAGAAGGTACAAGCGGTTTGTGAGGAGCAGATTATGGGTACAGAGTTGCTTTAAGCTTTTACCACATTGCTTTTGTATTTCCATGGTCAGCTGCAAGTATTAGAAATGTAAATGTCAAGTAAGGATGTTCTAGGTGTAATGTATCCATTCAGGGTCTGCCATATAAATCATTTCCACATGCAGTGATGTAGAATGCTTTGGTCTAATGTCTGTGGTAACCTTTAAAAGCCAAATGTGAACTGGAATGCCTCTGAAGCGCAATACATCTGGTACCTGGGGGAGTGACACAGTTTGTGGAAAGTGCTTATCTAGCACAACTTTTATAGGTATTCACTTATCCAGTCTCCTAAGGGAGTCCTCCCAGAATCACATAATCCAGCACTGGCAGTTAACCTCTCCTCATCCTCACTTCCTCCATTTGGTTAACAAAATCAATAAACTCGAATCAGTTGCTAAAATTCCATAAATGAAACCTAGGATTTCTGACATAAATGTCATTCAATGATGTCATCAGGCCCTACAATATTTACTTTTCATTCCTTCTAGTAATGATTTTGAACATTTCTTTCAAACTTTTAACCTTAGTCTTAAACTTAAAGGAAATCTGTCAGCTGCAATTCACATTCCACACTTCTGACACTGTTAGCTGCTAGGTCAAGCGACACATGGTACTTTATCGTATATCTATCTGTGCTTCCATTATGTAGAAAAATGCTTTTATTCTCCTGTGCAAAGTGGCAAAAAGGGGAAGGGAAGATTGATATATAGTTTTGTGGTAAAAAGTATAATCTTATTATATTCAATTCAATTCCTGCACAATCTGGGTTAAGGAGTCCAGGAGCTGGCCTTACTCATACAGAAATGACTGTCAGTCTTTAAGTAAGACCACCCACTGGAATCCTAAGCCTAAAGAAGTTCCTGTTGTGTCATCTGTTTCACTTTAGCTCTACTACATCCATTTCATCCCAGCTCTGCTAAACCCATTCATTTCACTGTATCTGGATCATGTAACTTCTAATCAGACTTCTTGATTTTCAAATTTCAAACTACATCCTCTCCCTTTCAAATCTGCCATCAATCCCATGATTAAGTAGCTAGAGCCAGTACCATTTTTGCCTGCTGTAGGGGGCAGCATAATCCTCATCTTATCTTTATAAACTGAATAGAGGAAAGCATATAGTTAGGGAAGCAGAGGGAATTTAATACATTAAGGCTATGTTCACACTGCGTATGAGTCCGGCCGTAGTGCGAACCGCGAATATACGGACGTAGTTTTGAGGTTGATGCGTTCGCTTGAAAGTATACAATATACGCCCACACAATGCACAGTACGTATGAGCTTACGGCCGTAAGACCATTGTTTGAGGACAGAAATGTTCCAACTCACGGCCGTGGATTTCCATGCGGTCCCGTACGAAGTCCTTATTTCAGCCAAATTTAACTTGATTTTTTGATCCAAAAGGTTCTGTGAGTTTTATTGGGTTGGGCGAAGATTTCCAAGTAAATGACCTGTTTCAGATCACTGCGAAACAAGCTAGGGAAGCATAACTGTACTACGGGCGTATGTTCGCGGTTCGTACGCATCCGGCCGCATGTCGATTTTTCCCACGCCCGTAGTTTCAGCCCCACATGTACGACGGCGTACGAAATGCGGCCGGACTCATACGCAGTGTGAACATAGCCTAAAAGAGTATTCCGACCTTTGTAATCCGCTTCAGTCAGTAATTGGCTAAGAGGGCTGTTACTGCAGAAATGAGTCTCGGAGGTAGCGGCCAACAGGGGACCTGCAGATGCAACAGGAGGACCCTGGGAGAGTGTGGTGAGGTAAAAATAGGATGTTTGTTATTTTCTATGCAACCCCAGCAATATAGCTTAATTTTTAAATGATCAGTGTACCCATTTAGGTCAAAACTGCCAAGCATTCAAATGTATTTATATTTTTGGTTCCTGATCTTAGCAACCTAAAATGTTCACATATGTGGCCATATGGACAAAATGTACATAAACTAAAATGAAAGCCTCAATATCAAAAAGTACTACAAATAAATAAAATATTTTATCCCCATTGTCCCACTTCTAGTTTGCTAGTACCCTGCTGTATTACCTACTAGCATCTACTAAAGTTCTGTTCCTAAAACCTTATGCATTGAGTCAAGAGCTATTCTTTACTCCCTGTGTACATTTCTTAAGTTACAATATATATGCAGGACTTAGTCTCAAATATATGGTCTTTTGATGTTATCCATGAGTTGTAAAACACTGTTTTACTATGTCCAACTAAAGATGCATTTAAAAGATACATCAAGTGAAGATTTTACTCCCCCACAAGCTGGAAGGCACCAGCGAGCTCCGATTAGGGGTGAGCAATATTGTCACATAGCATTGTATCTTAATTATCTGGACACAGCTTGAGTTCAGCTCATTGATTATTGGGTTAAGGGCTTTTCATTGTCCAGAGAGCTGAGAAGACTCTGCCGTTTGTGTTGTAATAGATAGAGCCACTGAAGAGGAATTTCAAACAATGAATTACTTGCTACATTGCAGAAAAACTTGTAAAGGCTTAAAGCATACCTTGTTTTTTAAAAAACCTTCATGATTTTGTTGGATTAACCCTTCAGCAGGGTGACAAGGTGATTTTTAATGCAAACCATTACACAGTCATCTACACCCAAGGATAAATACACACAGACATATCACAAAAAAAATCACAAGGCCTTAAAACACAGAACCAACTTCACTCTGCCCCACTCTTGGGCCCACACTGTTGCTATCAGATGAGCAAAGTTGTGTGAAAAGTTGACGTCTATGAAAGTCCATGTATGTTATAAACAGCAGGAGAAGAGGCGGCACTCACCAATGACCAGTGAGTGCCATGCACGGATCAAAACATGCAAGGGATACACAGTACTGTAGATGCGCGGGAGTTCCACAGCCATTTCACACTCTACAGCGCTTCCTCTAGCCCATCTCCTGCTGTTTATTATGCTACTGTCAGGACAGGGAGGTACAGACAGGACAAGACAGTGGGCCCTAGGTCTGAACCCAACCACTGTCCCTACCTACTAGCCTCAACCAGCCCTAGGCGGCCGCGGACAACCACAAAGACATTCCCTATGCTGAATATGTGGAACACAAAACAAGACAGACAGACAAACACAATATGGGATAGTAAACAAGCCAAGTAAGGACCAAACAGGCAACGCAGTACAAAATCAGTAGGCAATCGGATAGTCAAAGGTCAGGCGGGAGGTTGGATAAGCAAAGCAAAGGGAGTTAGGAAGGGGATGGCAGGAATAGACATAGGGGAGCTGGGACCAGGGTATTAACCTAATAGCCAGCAATCAGTGAATGACTGCTGGCTCTTTAAATGCAGGACCAGGAGCCTGGACCAGAATGTAATTGGTCCGTACTCCTGAGTCCTGACCACAGTCAGCTACAGTGCTACAGAGCGAGTGGCAGAGACGCCTGTCACTCACCCTGAGCACTGATGCCATCCAGCTGAGCACTATACCGCTCAGCTGGGAGGCCGTACATCACTGAAGCCGCGGCACCCTCAGTAACGTCACGCGGCTGCTCAATATAGTAGTATACCATAAGTAGCCTGTGATCAGTCCTGGTCTCCTGAGGAATCATGCAAGTCTGAACTCTGGCAGCAGCCAGCACATACACAATGAGCACAATGAAACATACACTATGAAACAAGGTGTGCTAGTCTTTGCTTCATTTGCATGAGCCAAATGTCACCAGAACCGGCCTGTAAAGGTATGTTCACATGATTTTTTTTTGTCTGAAATATCCATAACCAAATCCCCAGCAGAGATCTGAGGTGTACCTCGGATTTCCACCACAGATTGGCAGGTGACTTAGCTTTTTTTCAAGACATGGATATTCCATTTACATCAAAAAGAAAGGTCTCCAACTGACCTATTATTATTATAACATCGGTGGTTAATAATTTATAATGGGGTAGAATCTTTTATGTTTTTTAAGGCGTGACTCATGAAATTTTTTATTTACATTTGTTCATCTTGTAAGTGTGATATTTTACTAAACAGAGCTGGGAAATTGTTTATTCAAATGTTGGAGTAAAAATAATGTTAGTCTTAGCATAACATATGGTTTCTTACTAGTTATCAAAGGCAG
Organism: Dendropsophus ebraccatus; assembly: GCF_027789765.1. Lineage (NCBI taxonomy): Eukaryota > Metazoa > Chordata > Amphibia > Anura > Hylidae > Dendropsophus > Dendropsophus ebraccatus. The sequence continues at coordinate 57,064,695 of NC_091454.1, read as the reverse complement.
ATGGTTTATAAACTTCAAAGCAAAATTCCACCCTGAGTTAGAATGCGCTGAAATACTGTAAAATACTTGCAACATGGTCCATGAAGGTCAGTCAGATGGCATTGAGCAATATGTTAGAAGACAGGCCCATAATCAAAACATTGTGGGGGAGATTTATGAATGGTGTGCTCCGAAACAGGCCTGGAAACAGGTATAAACTAGGCAAAAATCTACACCTGCTCTAGAGCCAGTGTAGATTTTTGTGCAATGCCTGCAACGGGCGCAGGGCTTGCCGACTTTACTTACAGGCATCTTAGTACATCTGGCCGTGAAAAGACTGGTACAATTGCGCCAATCTTTATAAATGTCAAAGGTTTAGCGCCCTATTACACAGAGCAATAATCTGTCAAATTAGGCCGATTCGGCGGATCATCACTGTAATAAATACAAAATTTAGCCGATAACAGCGATCACCAGCTTATCATGTCTTTAAGTCCGGACCTAAAAATTATTGGCTGCTGACTGCACATCGCTATGTGCAATAGTCACGCGTGGCCGACGGCCGATGACAGTGTAAAGAATACAATAAAGTATATACATACCTCCCCACGCTCCCCGGTGTTTCTGCCAGCTCCCCGGTGTCTTCCTGGCTTTTGCCAGCTGTCCGCACCTGCAGATGCAACTTCAGAGCTGTCTCTGAAGTGCCAAGCTGCTCAGCCACTCACTAGGTGGGACGGTACTGCCACGGCCATTAATTGGCTGAGCAGCCTGTCACTTTAGAGACCAGCTCTGAAGTTCCAACTGAGGCTGTAGGGAGCAGACAGGAAGATACCAGGGAGCAGATCTAGCTGGTCTAGACAATCCATAATGAAACACTACCTTTGAAGAGAATGTACCTATAGACGGTTTTATGATGCCCCAGGGACCTCATCAAATCTAATCTCTCTGCATAAGAAATTTTATTGATAAGGATGTGTGCGTATATATTTTTTGATGTGTTCACTGACTATTGCAGCTACAGTAAATCCAGAAGGGTTGTACATATTATTACATGTTTAGTCCTGATCTTGAGGACTAATGTAACACTAAAGACAGGCATCTCCCTGTGTAAACAGGGTTTATGTTGGGGCAATAACCATAAAAAGTATAAGTATATTCATATCTGTGCTGTCAGTTTCCAGGGCTGCACAAACAATACAAGGATCGTTTGTGCAGCTCATCTACTCGCTTCCTCATGCCATATAAAGGCACTGCAAACGAGCACCAATATTGCTGATCGGCGCTCAGTTCTGGCCACCCACAGGCAACAAATTGTTAGATGTAAAAAGACCCTAAGACTACTGCCACTACATTGGCTACCATAAGTGTATGAATAGCAGAGATAATGACAAGATACTGATAAAATGATAATAATAAAAGAAAAAATCTATTATAATAAAAAATACATACAGGTACCTGGTAAATAACTAAAAAAGGAACCTTTCCATTTTCCAGTCTTCTTTAGATTTGCATGTTAAAACGCACACAGAAAAATTCCTTTGAAGTATTCAATTTTTTCATTAGCATTCCTAAAAAAAACTCTGTGCAACCGTAATGATGAACTGGACATAAGGGATTTTGTGATGTGATGAAAGAGCCTGGAATCCCTCTGACAAGAGGATGCCTTACACATGTAAAGCCGGTGTGTGCTAGACATCACAAGTGAGTAAGTGGCTGATACCTTCTATATCTGCTGCCAGTCTGCTATCTGTGGCAGAACTGTCCACATGCTACTGAGTAATCCATGCAGCAAATGATGGGAAATAATCTCTTTTGCCTGGATTTAGCTGTGTTGCCTTCTATCAGTTGCTGAAAGCTATTTTCTACTAGCATAAAGCAGCAACAAGATCCAGATCATTCTCATCACGTTTAATAATTATTATGCCGACTGGGATTGATTTGAAGGCTGAGAGCTGTTAGATGGTGCTCCCAGAGCAGTGCAAACCGCAACAGTTATTTCTGCTATACAACTACTTATCACATGATTTACAAGGATCCCCAAAGTTATTTACATCACACACACAGGCCTGTATTTAGAGTTCATGCTGCCCTAGGCACTTTGCATGCTGAGACCACCCCCCCCCCCCCCCGGGCACTGGCTGGTTACATGCATGGTATATATACCCTGGCACTTGGGTGCCGCTCTGTTTGATGCCCGCTCTTTTCATCAAACAGACGTGATGGAGTAAGGAAGGAGGCCGGGGACGTATTAGTTTGGGGATCGCTTCTGTCCAGTGTCGGACTGGGGTACCTTGGGCCCACCAGAGGAAATGATCCTTGGAGCCCCCCAAATATAGAACCAGTGAGACACGACATGCTGACTTGGTCCTTTCCTAGATTCAACAGCATCTGTGACAAATCCCTACATTTTTACAGCTCTCAGGGTATGCTGGGAGTTGTAGTTTCTGAGAGGGCAACCCTTTAATAAATCACTGTGTGCAGAGGCTCCTGTGGCTGCAATCTGTGGGTCACATCCATCAGCCCTGAAGGTTCAGCAATACATCTGTCTACATCTTATCTTATGTCTTATCAGAGGATTGTACTAATGTACTACAACTCCCAGCATATCCTGAGGCTGAAGACTGTCAGTACATGCTGGGAGTTGTAGTGCCTGCAGCTGTTGTAGTTGGGTCCTAGGTGCATCATACACTGGATGCTTTGTGGCATTTAAGAATACAGAGATCTGTGGGGGCTCAGAGCAGCTGGGGGGGCAGGGGAGAAGCTGGGGGGCAGGGGAAGCAGATGGGGGGTGCAGAGGGAGAGGCTGGGGGGGAAGAGGGAGCAGCTGGGAAGCATACGGGAGGCAGAGGCAGGCTGGGCAGGTCCCCCCCATGCAGCTTCAGGGCTCACATCTGCAGCCCCGCGGTCTTAAACTCCTCTCCTGCTTCTCGGCGCATGCACGTGTGACATCATCACGCCGAGCAGGAGAGAAGTTCGGGCACCGCAGGGCTGCAGCTGTGAGCTTCCGGCCTGTGATAGAGGCTGTCTGTGCCAGAAGCTGCACTGACACTGAAATGACAGATTGAGATAAGAGTGTATGCCTCCTGATTTAGGTTAAAGCGAGATGAACACTGGGGATCGTGGAAAGGTATGTATAAACTTTATTTTTTTACACTTTTAAAGGAAGTGATCGGGCCATCTAATATGGCCCTAAGAGATCTCTCAATCAATGCTGGCCCAATGACTTATGGTTCAGGCAGCATGAAAATGATGGCACAGTGTACTGGATGCACCTTGCTGTGCACCAGAAGGGGGGTTCCCTCTCTAACCCCACATTGCATTGTAGGGATCTCACTGTGTTTTTATAGACCACTCAATTCATGGGACTTGCTTGCAGGGCTCATGGTTTGTTCTGATCCACTGGTCTCTCTCTCACTGCACAATCTAACTCACTTTCTTCTAGGAGCCCCTTGGACCACCAATTACCCAATTTAATCCATTAGTCCACTTTCCAACAGGACTGGAAAAAACAGGCCACTTTCCCGGCCATAGTACAACTAGTCTTCAATTATCTACCCGTGACTCATTTGTTTTTAGGGCTGAAGTTCTCACCCAGTCTGTGTGACATCTCTATGGCCTGCCTCAAGTCACTCTCTATGGGACTTCTGAACACAGCCAAGCATTGTACTAAGTAATGTTTTGGCAGTCCCATAAAAAGTAAATCAAGTGAAGGCCAAGCATTTCGGCTGCCACTCTATTATTTGTCTAATTTTAATGACTTTTGACCTTTGTATCTTTGTATAAACATTGGAACACATGTAGTGCGACAAGCATGCAAGAAGGAAAATATGAATGGAGACAAATCCTTTTTTTAATTTCTAGACCTCTTCCTATATACGGTATAAGCTTTTAATCTTTATACTCCTGGTGCTCTGTAACTGCTTCTCTGAGTCTATAATAACTGGTGGCAAAAATAATCCAAGATTCTATTTTTGTCAGAAAAAGTGTCAAGTTCTTCTTTGCTCAATTGCATGTAATTATTGAGTGTCTGCTGCAGTGTGATACAAACATGGAATACTAATCTAAAAATACAGAAAGCCCCAATGGAAACTGCCAGCAAAAGTGTAAGCAAAGTCTCTTGTGCCTCCGATATCACACATGCATTGCAATGAGGCTTTTTATGTTTTATAGACACATAATGAGAAGTTCATAAGTCACATGTAGCGGTTTAATTTTTTAGATAACTGCTAAACCTATGTAACATTTTGTTTGTTTGTTTGATTGTTTGAACTTTGCTTTTGTGACAATGACCTACACTAGTTTTGTATTTATTTAGATGTAATATGAAATTTTTCCTTGTGTCTGTGTTCATAGAAACGACCAACATTTCACAACAAACATGCAACTGGAATGAAATTCAATAAATGTTGCGTATAACAGCTCAAAATGAGTATAATTCCTGGATTTATGACTATACTGCAAATCACTGTCATGAATCAGCCCCCAAATAGTCTCCCATCATGTTCTCATTATACTGTCTTTGATAACAGCGTTCATTATGTTCATTGTGTCCTGGTGAAAGCGCTCGCCTTGCTTCTCTGAATAAGCTCCCATGTTCTCTTTAAATTCATCAAGATGGGCATCAAGGATATGGACTTTGAGTGACATCCTGCAGCCCATTGCAGCATAGGTCTTTTTTAGAGTCTGAACCAGGTGTGCACACTTTATAACCTTGTGGCTGCCTGGGAAGGTGTGAACCACTGCAACAAAACTGTTCCAAGCTGCCTACTGGTTCCTGCAGTGTTTTTTCTCTTTCTTGCAGAGATCACATATGATATCAGGTGTCCATGATTTGTCTTGATCCCAAATAGGCACGCCAAAGTATGCTTTGTAGGCCTCACACATTTTAGTAGATGCTTTTATGCTGCGTTTACATGGAACGATTATCGTTGGAATTTTCACAATAACGATCGCATTTGAGCGATAATCATTCCGTGTAAACACAGCAAGCGATCAAGCTACAAGCGAGAAATCGTTCATTTTGATCTTATAACATGTTCTCAAATCGTTGTTCGTCGTTCGCTGAAAATTCTTTCAAAGATTCACCCTATGTGAAAGATGGGCTCAAGCGATCTTAAAAACGATCGCAATAACGATTTTTCTTACAAATTTTCTAACGATTTTTGTAACGATTTTTTCGCCTAAACCCTGATTGTTATTAAAATCAAATTGTAGCTTCAAAATCGTTAAACGATTGGGCGAATTATCAATCCGTGTAAACGCAGCATTACAAAGTGCTTTTATCAATCTCGTCTATAAATTGGCCACAGACATAGCAAAACATGTCTGCTGGATGTGTGCCACCTCTGGATACCATGTAAATTAACTTTAGCTGTGTACACTAACTCATTTATACTCTACAAAACATCAAATGAATTGGTTAGCTCAAGGGAAGTTTATATATACTTCTATGAACACTTGTGGGGCAGTTCCAGGGAGTTCTAGACACTGCTCGATAGTCCCAGAAAATTCTAGAAGGTTCTAGAAAATTCTGGACAGTTAAGAAATGCTTCTTGATAGGTCTCACAATTCCAGAAGCTTCTAGAAATCTATACTCTGCACTGAATATTTTGTAATTATTCATAAGAATACATAGTACATAAATTTCAAAACATCACTGTGCTGACCACAAAAGCAAAGTTTAAGGGGAATAATAACCTTTTTTTATTCATTTTACGCACAAACAATTAGGAAAAACCACTTTACACCAGAAAACAAAAAAATGTTTGTAAAATTATTACATAGTGTAATCATTGGTGGTAATGAACATATAGAATATGTATGTTATAGTAATAAATAATGATCCTTTGTATTTTCTTGAAATGTTATGCATTTCTTAGTATTCCTTATCTCTTTCTTATAGTGTCTCCTTACAACTGTACTGGATGAGAATTCATCTTTGACCGGCTTGGCAGAACTCATCAGAGGACCATGGATTTTGTTATGAAACAAGCTTTAGGGGGTAAGATTCCATTTTTGTACCTTTTTATCCACACACTTTTGTCTCCTAGAGACATAGCAAACATTTTGATCTGTCTGGATCTGGGTGTTTAACTGCTCTATCTAGCTGCAGGAGATGTTTACCCTAGACACACAATGCAGACTACTGTATGTGCTACAGTGAGATGAAAAGTCAGCGAGCTAGGAAGTTAAGCCCATAGCCAATTGTTAGCATCTAATGATTGGTAGGGCTCTGGGCACCCAGACCTCCACTGATGAAACACTTTGACATGTCTCTAGGACAGAGACAGTGCCCGTTTAAGGCATATTGTTACAATAAGGGAAACTAAAGTGTCTACGGGTGAATTAAAAACCATGTGTCTCAATAAGACACTCCTTTCCATATGCTCAATAAGCCCCATAGGCATCATGGAGGGCAGATGCACTCTTTGGCATCCTCTCTATTACCTAGAGGGTATTAGGGAAGATGTTAACAAAGAGTGACCCTGAAGGGATCCTCATAGACTGTAGAGTAAATATATAGTAATAATATCAGCTGTTTACCTTGGGGGTTTGGAAGTCAGACATACAGCATATCCAAAACCAGCTTCTTTGTAAAAATTCAAATTTTAAACCCACATGCACTCTTTGATTTATTTTTAGGTCAAGTAATGAATTTCTTTTTAGATTTAAACTAACTGTACATAAACATACAAGACTGGTCTAATACTGTTGAATCATACATCAGCCATATAGAAGTTATTGTTTTAGTTGGCACCTAGAGAAAGGGAATTTATTAAGTTCTGCACAGTTCAGCCATATGTCACAGAAATTAGAGCAACCCCTAATTTTGTGACAATTTGATAATCTGTGCAATGTTTGTCAACTGGGTAGGGTTTGCCGCAAACAGGTTTGACACGGCACCCCTGCACAGCAAATTGACTACTATTTATGTTTGCAAGCTGCTGTAAATTGTAGATGAAATCTATTTAATATCTAGTAGATTTTTGGGGCATGCAGCACAGGCAGACTTAGAAGAGTCTGAATTTATAAAGAGGTGTGCATCTCTTGATAAATCTCATGGAATCTTATACTGGTTGGGGTCTCAAATGCTGGTCTTAATAAATACACCACAATCTTAATGACATGGTCCCATTTTGAACAATGCTGCTTTTAGTCCTCTTTATAGGAGGCCTGGAAAACATGGATATATCCACAGGCTACATTCACACTGAGTTAAAAAAAAAAAAAAAGAAAGAAAAGGTGTTCACTTTTTTTTTATTTAAAATGCATTAAAGTCAATGGAATGACGGCTGCCCAATACACATAGTGTACTTCATAACAGACATTGTTTGCACGCACGTTAAATTAATATTCTTGACAAATATTTGCAGACAAATGTTATTTATAGGTGTTCACATTTTTTTTTCACCGTCATTACTACTAATTTTAATGAACCTTCAAAAAAGAATGAAACCCAAGGGCCTGAACTAATATAATGTACCAATAGCCCTCATTGTAATCATGAAGGCCTAAAAAGACAAAATGACTGACATCGTTTTGGTACTCAAAATGACTGATGTAATTGTGAGAACAAAAATAGGACAGAAAAAACGTCATGTGAACATAGCCATGGGCTGCATCCATGTTTCCAGGACTGCCTAGGGCTTCATCCAAGTTCTGCACCGCTTATCAAATGCTGCACGTTGAAACTCGGACAGACCCAAGCATGGTAGACTTGTGCTCATATCTCCTTTTTTGTGTTGCTGTGTACTAAATTTCTATGAAGAGCCCATGTTGAAGTCAGGATCTTCCTCCTCACTAGATGCCAAAAAACTTTCACATTCAGCAGGGCTAGCAATGGCTCACCAAACAATATATAACACCTTGCACAGTGAAAAAAATGTAGAGACTACTGATGAAAAAGCAACTTACCATGATTATTTTCATGCTCTCATTATGTACCACAAAATTACCCCCATGAAACTATTCGATTGTTGCACATGTGTATATTGCCCAGCTTTCCTGCTGTTACTAGAAAGACAGCAGGGTATATTTTTAATAGCTTAGAAGCTTCACATGAATATTCAATACCCCCACCTACTGTGCCTAATCCTCACAAGAGCCTTATTTCCCGACCATATCAGAAAATGTCTATTAATTTAACTCTCAATGGCTTTGTTTGATCATTATAGTAAAGATGGTTTCTGGGTAAAGGCTCATTTTACTCATTACTTCTTTATTATTGATTGAGATTCCCATGCTGTTACTAGAGAGAGATTTTCCCTGACAAGAGATATCGGTCAGCAGGTTGCAGAGACGTAAGACATCTAATGGACACGACTTTAGGGGTTTTTTTATGGGGTAATAAGTCATTTTTGGTAAATGAAATGAATAACAAATATGTATCGCTGGTGTTCCCCCTACCATTGTACACAGGGGCAACAAAGGATATGGGGAAAATGCTCGGAGGTGAAGAGGAGAAAGATCCAGATGCTGCGAAGAAAGAAGAAGAAAGACAAGAAGCTTTGCGTCAACAGGAGGAGGAAAGGAAAGCCAAACATGCTAGGATGGAAGCAGAAAGGGAGAAAGTCCGGCAACAAATAAGAGATAAGGTGCTGCCTTTATTTCAATTGTGACTGTAGAATTTAACATTTTATTCCATAAGGCTGGGTTCACACTACGTATATTTCAGTCAGTATTGTGGTCCTCATATTGCAACCAAAACCAGGAGTGGATTAAAAACACAGAAAGGATCTGTTCACACAATGGTGAAATTGAGTGGATGGCCGCCATTTAATGGCAAATATTTGCTGTTATTTTAAAACAACGGCTGTTGTATTGAAATAATGGCCGTTATTTACTGTTATATGGCAGCCATCCACTCAATTTCACCATTGTGTGAACAGATCCTTTCTGTGTTTTTAATCCACTCCTGGTTTTGGTTGCAATATGAGGACCACAATACTGACTAAAATATACGTAGTGTGAACACAGCCTAAATATATATTTTTTGCAGCTTATAATGCTAATCTTAATCTATAGCATTGTTCACATGGCCATATAAAATATGTGCGTAAAGTATTTTCAAATGCAAATTGTGCAATTTTGTAGATGAAAAACGCCCATTGAAGTCTATAAAGAGAGCATAACATATGCATACCGTATTTCATTAGTGTTTTTATTCTTTTATTAATTCATTTTTTTAAAGTGAGCTCAATTTTCTCTCTTGAAGACAGCCCATCAGTATTTACTGTACATAATATGTGTGGAATACTGAGGACATACTCATGGGTCATATTTTTGACATATTCCCATAGTGGCCATAGGGCAGGTTAACACAGGCCTACTGGTCCACAAACAAAACAGTGTTGGTCAGTAAAACGCTGGGGAAGCTAGTCTAGTCTTTTGTGGTTACAGACAATAATTCACATAGGGAGATTGGAAAAAACAATGTGGGAAGGCTCCATTCATGAAGCCAGTAGCAATTTTGGGACATGCCTTCCGATCCTGGCAAATGAAAATAAATACCGCTTTTCTATCATTTATATTCATACTGGTACACAAGCAAATTAAACATTCTCTATATCAGTTTTCTTTATTCATAAATATAATAAACAGAAGAAATTAATATTTATATTTATATTTTTAGCAGAGTATATATGAAAACATGCAATAAATGAAATCATTGGGTTTACATGAAATGATAAAGCATTAATATATATAAATATATATGTTCGAAAGTAACAGTATCCAAGTAACTTTTATTTTCATTAATTGTTAACTCTTGCAGTTTTCTTAGCTGTGACCTTGTCTGATGTGAGTGATAGTATAAAAACAGAACAAAAACTTAGTATAGTCCTATTCTATTGGGCTCACGCATTCCATACAATGGAACAGTGAAACATTCAGTTACTATGGTAACCAGGTTTTTAAATATTTTACATTTGTAGAAGCTAGAATAATGAGAAATACTGTATATTGCTTATGCATTTCCACAAAGGCCAACTTTACTTATCTGGAATGACATATGATATTGTGTATTAAAATAGGCCATATATGAAGAGATAGGTTCTAGGTAGAGATGAGCAAACCTCGGGCATGCTCGAGTCCATCCGAACCCGAACTTTCAGCATTTGATAGCGGTGGCTGCTGAAGTTGGATAAAGCCCTAAGGCTATGTGGAAAACATGGATATAGTCATTGGCTGTATCCATGTTTTCCAGACAACCTTAGAGCTTTATCCAAGTTCAGCAGCCCCCGCTAACCAAATACCGAACGTTCGGGTTCGGATCGACTCGAACCCGAACCCAGTTCGCTCATCTAGTTCTAGGTGTAGTAGGGCACCGACATGGAGTAAGGATATTAGAAGATATGGTACAAAGTTCTTATACCAAACCTAGGAGGACATTTAATATGTGAAGCAGTGGACATTTTCTGGGAAGGGCCCACTTACGGCCCACTTACACATAAATCAGTGCACCTCTACATAAATCTGGCAAACCATTTTCAAGCCTGGCGCCAGACTTAATAAATATCCCCTCTTGTGTTTTATTGTTTGCTCCACAAACCAACAAGCTCAACAAAGGCGACCATGACTTAATCATGTGATATACTGCTATATAAATGGACATTTATTTACGGTAGCTTTTACCAGCAAAACAAAGGTGGACATGTAAAACAACATAAAGCTAATTCCAGTTTAGAACACAACCAACTTACACAACTGTTCATTCACAACTGTTCATTCATAACTTCAGCATTAGGGGTTTTGATATTAAAACATAAGTGACATATAAGTTACACTGTTAATTCATATGACTCCCATTGTGTTCATCAAAAAGCAATATTCACCTACCTCTATCCCCAGTGACTGCTGTTCTGACAGGGTCTGCCTAGAAAATGAAAGGTCATCTAGTCATGGCCACAGATATCATTAGTACACGTCATGGCCACAGATATCATTAGTACACGTCATGGCCACAGATATCATTAGTACACGTCATGTCCACAGATATCATTAGTACACGTCATGGCCACAGATATCATTAGTACACGTCATGGCCACAGATATCATTAGTACACGTCATGGCCACAGATATCATTAGTACATGTCATGTTAGTACATGTCCAAACTTACCAAACATACTGTAGCAATCCAACAAAGGCTGCAGTTAGACTATAAAAACCTTCAATATGTAGTTCTGTAGGGCTGCTATGACCAACAGCATCTACTTAGGATAAAGGCCATTGTTATTAGATTGCCCATGGTTATTATAACAGCTGATTCCAGACAAGTAATTTCTTATTAGGGCCAGTTCACACTGAGTAAACACAGCGTAATTGTGGCGGCAGCGGACAAGCGCGCGCCTTCTCATTCACTCAAAGCAGCACACTTAGCGTGGTGGGATTCAGCGGCGGAGAGCTCTGCCACGGAATTACGCCGTGTTTTCTCAGTGTGAACTGGCCCTTAGAGTTCAAGACTAACTTGTAGGGAAAAACGACTTCCAAAGGTGGTATCAGAGAGCAGCTTTGCACATCCTTCCCAGAGTTCCCAGAGCAATGTCGAATCATGCTTCTCTGTCTGGCAGTTGGCCTATGCTTGTGTGATAACCTGTTGCCCTTGGTTAAGGATCACCAGACATCTACTTGGATTACTCATGTTCATTTCAATCACATGATTTGTCCATTAGTACTGGCAGTTGGTTTTCACTTCATATTCAAGCAAGGGGGATTGTGGGAAAGTGTCTGCACTGTTGTATTGCAGTTTAGATAGGAAACCAGGAAGTAATCAGATCATAGAGAAGAATTATGGTACAGTGATAAAAGTTTCTTTACTAAACAACGCACATTTGTACTATGTTACATACATGTATGTGGTACACACCTAATTTCACACCTTCTTTGCTTCAGGACACCACCCCTTTAAGCATAGTAATAAATTATGGACAATTCTTTTGTTCAACTTTGCTAGAAGGGAAAGGTTATGTTTTGTTCCAGAATGATTTGTCCATATAGCGCAGTTACATATTTCTCCAGAAGTAAACTGTGGGGACATACCTTCCCATAGTCTGCCTTTTACCCTGATTGCGCTCATATCTGACTATGACAGTGGTTCACTTTGTTGTTCTCCATCTATCCCTCATATTATTAAATATTTAAATATGAGAGAATTATTACACATGACTGGAGACTCTGCACTCTTGTAAGTGGGGGAGGTGCCAACTTATTGCATTAATAATTCAGGCATATAAATTATACATAGCGTTTCTGGTCGGGCTTTGTGTCATACCTTGTTTTAATTAGTAACAGGACTTGTGTAACTGTTGTGTGTTACTTGTTTTAGTTATGAGTTGGCAACCCTGGATAAAGGCAATGAAAAAAGTTTTCTGACAGCCAAAAAGAAGTCTGAGAGGTGGTCGTAAAGAGGGATACACAGGCATAGCACATTCTATAGAAATATATAAGATAAGTAGCAAATTGCGGCACTCACCACTGTAGTATGAAAAATTGGTGCTTTTATTCACAAGTATCCATTGTTGATACCGCAGTAGAGCTACCGATTAGATGCCAGGATAACAGCGTCTAGCCCAGAGCTCTACTGTGGTATCCACATTGATAAAGGCACCTATTCATACTACAGTGGTGAGTGCCGCAATTTGCTACTTATGTTATACAGATTTATGGACTCTTGAAAACTTTTAAAGCTTAGCGCACCGCTATAATTGAAAAGCTCTCAACAACTTGCACAAGTGGCTTCCTCACATACAAGTGAGGGACAGTCTCCGGGGTAAAAGTGGTGGAATGCTGTGCCGGTTATTGTTTCTTACTTGATATTCTATAGAAATTTAGGTATTTTTTTCCAGGTACAAATAAATTTGTTAGAACCAGAATTGCCCCAACCAAACAATATATATTCCACTAGCAATAACTAAAACCACCCAGGCAGTGGCCACTTAAATGTAGCCAGTGTTTTCTCTACAATGTTCACAAACGGAAAACTGTTGTACTAGATCCTGGATACTGGTTGAGTATGTAGATATTTCACCTTAGACAGCTACATTATCTACCAAAGCCTGAGGAAGGGAAATAGGCCCGAAAGGTTGGCCAAAAATACAGGTAATAAACAGTAAGATATTATGCAAAGTTTATACATTGTAAGTGTAACAGACGAGAGAGATGATAGCTAATAACTTAGTAAATAAATTAGTATATAAATAGTATATAAATTACTTCTATTTCAAAATCTCAACTCTTTAAGTACTTATCTGCTACTGTATGTCTTGCAGGAATTGATGTATTCTTTCCAGCCTGACACGGTGCTCTCTGCTGCCACCTCTGTCTGTGCCAGGAACTGTCTAGAGCAGTAGCAAATCTCCACAGAGACTTTCTCCTGCTCTGGACAGTCCCCTACATGGACAGAGGTGGCAGCAGAGAGCACTGTGTCAGACTGGAAAGAATACACCACTTTCTGCCGGTCATACAGTAGTTGATAAGTACTGGAAGACTTGAGATTTTTAAATAGAAGTAAATTATTAATCTATATAACTTTATGACACCAGTTGATAGGAAAGGAAAGGAAAGAAAATGTGACATAGTTCACTTTTAATGTTTTCCTGTCCCTAGACATTTGTGCTGTTATTTTTCCAAATGTTGCCTCAGTTCAGTGCAACCTCTCTTTAGCATGCCTCTGTTTTCCAATGGGTGTGACCCTCTCTTCCAGCATTGCTTTACGTTGTGCCCCCTGTCCTCACTTCCCATACTGCTCATGACTGTAAGCCACACAAATGTATGGGATAGACTTGCTTTTCACTTACTATAACTCATCCTGCAGGTTTCATTGTATGCAGTCTACCATTTAGACTCCATATTTCATCAGATTGATGCTACAAGATGGAAATACCAACTGTAAATTAAATGTAGAAATTAGAAAAGCAATGCACATACTGCCGGCATGATGTAACCTTCACAATCGGGTCCACACATTCATAATGCAACAAGTCATTAGTTTAGCAGCAGCTGATAGATGGAGCTGGCTCATGCTGGGTATAGTTTCTCCTGCTGCTTTGTGTGTGCTTAGGGTGAAAGCTAGAATGAAAAGTGAGTTTAAAGAGAACAGCAATGGAACAAATATCGTTGTAGGATTTATGAGGCATTGATCGCATACAATGCATGCTGAATGCAGCAGCTGTTGTGCAAAGCCTGGACAATGACAAGATTTATGTTCCAGATGAATGAATGAAAGATGAATACATATCATTGTTTGATTAACTAGTGCCTCTGGGTGGGAGTTGTAAAGACTTACCTGCGGCTAGCTTGTCATTGCATCTCATGTATTATATCTACATAGGGGAAAGACCTTACTGTTTCCATTTATTACAGTGCAAGAAAGTGGAGTGAAATTACTTACCCTTTTTTCTTGAATTCTTTTATGCATGATTTATTTCATGTTTAGGAAAGAGACCAGCTTCTTCCTCTCATATATTGTGCTCTCAGATAGTAGAAAGAAGAAACGTACAGCTCACAATAGGGTAGAACCTGACAGATACTGAGAGTGAATGCATGGGGTGAGGTGAGTTTACTTACCTATCACAGTTGTACTGCATTCAGACGGTTTACTGTTTATTAGATCACAGAGACAAATATTCAGTTTCCTGCTGAAATCGTTCAGCGGGAATGGACACCTGAAAATTCTGATAAATGGATTAAGCAGGTCTGGAGATTAGTGTACAGGTTAGGGTACACAAATATATCATAAAATCTTCATAAAATTATATACTGTATATAGACAATGTGTAACGACTGGAGTCGTGTTTAAGGGGACACTGGTCTTTAACAGTGCTCGCCACAAGGCGAGATGGGCTTGCTGCGGCAGGTGACCCCCAGGTCGCTACCCCTGGCTGGGCTTGCTAACGGCAGCGGGTGAGGTGCAGCTGGAGACACGTGGGCAGAAAGGAACACAGCAGGACTCGCAACTGGAATTGTAGGAAGCAGAAACACAGCGGGCTGGTAGCACTGACTGGAGGGAACCATGGGCAGGAATCACTGGCAGGAATCATGGAGAGCTGGGATTACACACTTTTGGAAGCATGCAGAGGCTTCAACACTAGGGTTAGGGAAGAGCAGGAATTTATAGGGGAAGTGCTTAGGTGCATAACCAATTAGGGACGCATTGTCCCTTTAAATTTCACTGAGCCAGCGCGCACGTCCCCACCTTCTAGGGCACGCATGCACTGGCTTAGTGGGATTTAAAGGGACAGTACGTCCCTAATTGGTTATGCACCTAAGCACCTTCCCTATAAATTCCTGCCGTGCCGGCAGCAAGAAGGGAGCGAGAGCACGAGCCTGGCCAGATGAGTTAGACTGCAGGGGAGCAAGCGTGCAGGCAGACCTGCATCCTGGCATTAGGGAAGTGGTGTCCACCGCACAAGGAGCACAGGAGAAGCGGGGGCTGCCGTGGCCCGTAACACAAGTCACGGTTGCATCCGTGACACAATGTTTAATGTCTGTTGATTAATAATTCTAATATGTAACAAGGGATATTTCAAACAACTATTGGTTTGGTCCTCACTTTGGTCCGTAATCTTACCAAAACCGGAAGTGGAAAGAAAAGACAGAAAGAAAAACTATGATGGAAAGAGATGCACAATTTTTTTGTTTTCTAGACCCACTGCTGGTTTTGGTAAAATACAGTAGAAATATAGCCTAAAATTCTAAATATACTGTGCATGTTCATGTATAGAGAGCTTGTCATTCTTTTATTTAAGTGACTAAAATTACCTTCCATCGGTATACAATCAGACCTTGCATATGTATAATTATATGCACGGAAGATCTGGGCTCATACCAATGGACTGCAATTTAAGCAAGATCTTAGCATCATTTTAGATGAGATCTTCATAAAGAAACATGTACAGTATATTTAGAATTTTACTATGTAAAATTTTACTCAACTTTACTTTACTCAAAGGCAAAGTGCAGCACTTCCATATACAACATCTTCTTCCTGCTTTCAGATAGGGCAGGTTCACATTAAGGACTGAGTTAGCCGAATGTTTGACTATGTATCAATGTTCCTATTTAACCCCTTACCTCTGCAGCCTGTTTTGGCCTTAATGCCTGGGGCCTATTTTTCAAATCTGACCTGTCTCTCTTTATGTAGTGGTAACTCTGTGATGCTTTTAACTATCGCGGTTATTCTGAGACTGTTTTTTTTTTTCGTGACATATTCCTATTTATGTTTGTGGTATACTTTGGTTGATACACTCAGTAGTTTTTTGTAAAAATCACAACATTTGCGCAAAACTTTTAAAAATTTACATTTCTTTATATTCAAAACTCTATTTTCCTAAGAAAGATATTAGTAAGAAAGGAGGATGGTACCTGGCTAAATAATTCTATATGTGGCTCCCACAAGTCTGTAGTACAAACAAGAAATAGTGAAGGAAGAAGGACTATTGTGGTGAGCCCAGCATATTATACAAAAAGCAACTTTATTAGATGATCATAAAGTGCGGAGTGCAATTATTCCATAAGTGTGCAATAGAGGTGTGAATGAGTTATTAAAAAAGCTAGGGTGCTGTCGGGTAAGGTGACCCTGTTATACCCTACCTATACTAGTTGAGGGACCGCTGGGTAAGGCGTCCCTCCGCCAGACGGTTTCTGGCCCTGCACTGATTCGTCATATAGAGGTATGTAGGCTGTCAAGGAAGTATATATGTCAGATCGATGGCTTTAGTAAAATAGGCACCAATCGGTTGTGCAGTAAGGGGAGTTAGGAGACTAGGATGGTGTCTCAGGTCAGTACACGGCAATAATGACTCATAAAATTCGTATATGCTATCGTATGTGCTATCTACAATTCCTCTGATATTAGGAGTGTGTAGCAAGTTTCCAGTTACTCCTAAAAAAGATAATCATGCCACATGAACTAATTATTAATGCAACATCTACAACATCTCTGCTTTATGGTGATGTCATTTGGTGAACGTACTTTTACTTGTCAGGATGTTAGAGGGCTTCGAAATTTTGCAGCGATTTTTCAAATTTTCATGAAAATTTCAGCTCTGATTTTATTAGGGACCAGTTCAGTTCTGAAGTGGATTTGTGAGGCCTGTATGTTAGCTACCCCCATAAATCCTTCCACTGTAAAAACTGCAACCCTCAAAGTATTCAGAGTAGCATTTCATAAGTTTAGCGACATGAAGAAAGGGAGCTACTGCACATCACACCTATGGCTGATACTAATGCTGATATTGGTTTTTAAATGTAGCTGAACAAGCTTTCGTGTCAACCATGGGTGCGATGTGCAGCCATTTCTGTCTTTTTGGCTTGTGCATATTTCATAGGTTTATTAACCCTTTAGGTGTTTTGCTGACATTTAAGCAAGTTGGAGGGGAAATTTGAAATGTTCATTTTGTTTTGGCAGATATTCTATTTTAATACATTTTTTCCTCTTAAACAGCAAATACTAACTGAGAAATACCACTCAATATTTATTCCCCTTATTCCTGTGTTTTAAGAAATCCCCCATATGTGGCCGCAGTGCATCACCTGACTCAACCACAGGCCTCAGACATGACAGAGTCCTCGTGAATTTTGGGGCCTTTTTTTATTTCGGGGTTTTTTTTTAGCCTTTACACCGTGTCAAAGAGGCCTTGCGGTGCCAAAATATTTGTGTAAGACGGGTTGACGTTTCAATCGGTACCATTCGGGGGGACATGTGACTCTTTTATGAGGTGGTATGAATAAAAAACACAATTTAGCAGAAGTTTTTCACCATTTTTTGTACGCCGTTTACTATCTGTTACATATGACATGTTATCGTTATTCGTCAGGTCAGAACGATTATAGCGATATCCATTTTATGTAGCTTTGGTTATAGTTTATGGCATTTATACTATAAAAACTGTTTGCGTCTTGCATATTGTAAGAGCAGCAATAAAAAAAAATTTCCGCCAATGGAGTTATGTGAGGACTTTTTATTTGGGGCATAAGATGACGTTTTTAGTGGTACACCTTTTGGGTACATGTGACATTTTGATAGCTTTTATCTATATTTTTTAGGGGTGAGATTAACAAAAAATTGGAATTTTGATTAGTTTTTTATTAATTTTTTTTAGCAGCGTTAATCGGGCGGGATAATTAATGTAACAGGTTAATAGATGGGGTCATTATGGATACGGCGATACCAAATATATGTATCTCATTTGTAGGGGATCATTTATAAAGGGGGATGGGGAATGTGTATATCGATTTATTTATTTATATTTATTAATTTACTTATTTATTTTATTTATTTGTGTATTTGTGTATTTATTTATTTGTGTATGTATGTATGTGTTTGTTTCACTTTCACTTTTCACTTTTACTTTATAGTAAAAGAGTTCAGTGTACAGTATTAGTAAGTTTCCTCTCTGTATATACTGACAGCAGCTTCCTGTGTACCTTATAGAACTAAAACCAGATTTCCCCTCCTCCAGGCTGGGCTGCCCAACTCTATGGTGAGTCTGTCCATAAGATGGCCTCGCCCCCCAGTATCCGCCACCGAGCCTGTTTATGCCTATGGAGGACACTGGGGGGGGGGGGGGGGCGGAGCACGGTCACATGTTCCTCCATGTTGGCCATCTTATGAACAGAGTCACCACAGAGCAGGGCAGCACAGCCTGGAGGAGGGGAGTCTGATTTTAGCTCTATGAGATACACAGGGAACTGCTGTCAGTAAGTAATGTAAATACACATACTACACACAAAACAATTTTACTATAAAGTGGCCAACCCCTTTAAGAAATGTCAATAATAAACACTATTGATTGTATCCAGGAGCTGTTTCACACAGAACATGTTCTTTTAGTGTTGTGAGGAGTCTATTGCACCCTGATTACTGACAGAATGGCACAACTTTATTTATGATATGGCTACAGGGACTACTTTTAGACACTCTTACATTTTTCATACACCTGTTAGGTTTTCCTGCTGTGCATGAAGGGTGGGATTGAGTCAATGAGCCATGACATCCTCTATTACGGAGTCACCCAAGAGTGGTCGGCACAGATTCAATGGTCCATAGATGCAATCTATAACTTGCTTCATTTAATACAAGGTCACCTTCAAAGATACAACAGCCTCCCTTTCTCTACTCTATGCCAAGTTGTCATGTTTGGACATCACAGGAAAGAAAATGTGAAAAGTGAAATCACTAAAGTCTATGGGACAAAATGTATTGCATATTGTTGTACCTTATACCGAATTCTGCTCATAGGTATATAATGTACGGCAGCTAATATTCATAAAATATTCAGCAACCCAAACAAAAAAGGCAAAGCCTAAATTTAATACAGTAAAGCTTTTAAAAAATTCATAAAACCGATAACAATATGTATGTAAATGTTAAGCAATGAAGATACGTATGAATTTATCAAGCAAAATTGTTAAACTATCTTATGCCATAGCAAATTACACAAAATAAACCTAAATACATGAGTATCTGGCAGGGGTTCAGCATCCATGAGGCAAGGTGAGGCACCATTCCCTAATTGTAGGAACGGAAGTGTTTTGGCAGATATATAGTCCATCTGTACACCTTGTTCATTTCCAATGTGGGAGGTTGCCATTGTATGTTTTAATTCAAGAACTAAAGGATAGTAAAAAAAATAAAGTAAAGTAAAAAAAAACATGAATATGATTGCAATTTTGAGTGAAAATGTTTTTCCATTCGCTTATTCTCTTTCTAAGTAGTAGAAAAGGGGAAGCCTGCTAATAATACAATACAGGCAGACGGCAATGTAAGCAAGCGTGTGTCATAGTGCACAGAATCCCATATTTCACTCAACATGTGACTTTCATTGCAGTCTTCGCTTGAAGGTCAACCATATGAACAAACAATCGCTAATCAAATAGAGACACTTACAAAATTCTGTTTCAATATTGAACTCCAATATTTACCTATTCCTAGCCATATGTCTTTGCAGTTTTTATACAGAGATTTTAAAAAAACATTATTTCATTAAAAGCAACAGAAGAAGCATCCGCTGTCATTTATTCCTACAATCCATTTGTATCCAAGCGCTTAGATGACATTTAAAAAGTAGTTTGGGGAATATAATTCATATTGAAAAATAGCTGCAATTGGATATTGAAAAATACTGTAAATTGTATTAAAACCGGACAAACTTAGAGTGGGCACACATGAGTACAGTGGATTTAGCATTCAAGGATGACTCCTATTATATGAGACTCTATTATCAGGACTGTGACCATTTGTTAATCTTTGTGTTTGTTGTTAAGTATTACTAAATATTTTGTATGAGCCAAAATGCCAATGTTTCAAAGGCGTTTACTAGAGAAATGCAACAATAGTCATGAAATACGTTTGACTTGGTTCACGGCTAAAGAGTATTTCACAGTATTAGGCCATGTTCACATGGCATAAAGGACCGGCCGTTCCATGACCTGGCAGGGTTACAGAGCGGCGGGTCTCTTAAAAGATCATCCCGGGGGGGGGCGGAGCGAACCACTGATGTGAGCGGTCGCATGCCTGCAGAGCTCCCGCTCCACACAGCTATATTAGCGGCCCTATACAGCCTATACCTGCCCTGCTGATGGGCAAAACTGTCAGGAGGACCCCGAAACCCCCCGCATCAACCGGCGGCCCCCGGAGGCGCCCCCATACGCTGGACCAGTACCTTACCAGGAGTGAGGGGGAAGACGCGGTCCCGAGCCGGCATCCGCCAGCGGCCTCTCCTCATCCGGCCACCCGGCTGACACGTACCGTGGTGAGGGCTCACAGCTTGACTCCTTGTAGCCCCCGGACCCTGACCGCCGAGTGGACTACCCCCCCAGGCCCCACAGACGACCGGCAGGCACAGGAGGCTCCGTACCCGGAAGTGCCGTCGCCATCTTGGATCGGAGGTGAGGGAGAGGAGAGACTGCAGCCCTGTGCTTTAACCCTTCCCACCCCAGTTGCTGACAAGTCGCCCAGCACAAATCCCCTACCTCCACACCCTGCTACACAAACCCTCTCAGATCCAAAGGGGGGTGCTGGGGACGGGGCTTCTGTCCCTAAAGTAAGGTGCACTTGGCTCCCTCATTCTACCATGGCCGCAGTGTCTAAGCCGCAAAGGGGGGATAAAAAGAGCAGGGAAGCGACCCAAGCCTCTGCCTCCAAACACCAGCCCCCTTCCAATAGCATGGCTATGCTTCCATGAGCATGGCTGGACTTACCACACTGAATCGGACTCAGATGTCTCATGTGCTGGGGGTAGTTCCCATAAAATTCATCGTATGCTTTCTCAACTCCCCACCAAGAACGAATTTCATTCTCTTCTCACAGATATCAAAGAAACGTTCAAAACAGAAATAGCTGCGGTTAGAAAAGATATAAAGCATATAAAGCAGTCGAGTCCCTTGAGGAAGAACAAGATACAAGGGAATATATCGGGGCTTTGCAGTCCACCATTAGCTCTCAAACGGTCACACTTGAGGGTATGCAGCGCTACCTTGAGGATCTTGATAATAGGGGACGGCGAAACAACATTAGGGTTAGGGGTCTCCCGGAGGCGACTCGTGATGAGGACCTAATGGACACTCTGGAGGACTTGTTCAACACTATCCTGGGTGAACCCTCCTTACACAAGATAAAATTTGACAGGGCCCACAGTAGCTCCTAGCTACTTCAGGCCCTCCGAGACATGTGATTTGTTGTCTACAGGATTACACCATAAAGGAGGCGATTATGGCCAGATCTCGGGCGCTAAAAGATCTTGACTTTGACGGAGCAGCTATCCAGCTGTTTCCAGACCTCTCCTGGATTACGCTACAGAAGAGACGCCTATTACGTCCCCTCCTTGCTGCTCTACGGGACTATGAAATCCTTTATAGGTGGAACTTTCCATTTGCCCTTACCGCTAGGAAGGATGTATGCTCTGCTGTATTGAGAAATCTACTTGATCTTCCCAAGTTTTGCGAAGCTCTAGACATCACAGTCCCGAAGATCACGGACTGGACCCTGGATCCCCCTCCGCACTCCGTTACCACCTGTTTTGGAGTCGGTGCGCCACAAATGTAGGCGTGGACGGCCTGCTCCCACCTCGCCTCCGACTGGCTCTCCTGGGAATCCTCCCACCTGATGCTGGGGTGACTTTCTCTGCGGATGTTTCCGCCTAAATATCCTCCTGTTCTATGTTTAATTGATACTTTCACCTGAGCGAGAAAGTTTGCTATGGGGTTTCTCTGATGTTCAAATTGGGCCTACTTTTTGTTTTCACACTATATACACAGCTGTGTGGATGTGTTCTGCATGTTTGGTTTATTGATTGTGTTGATGCCATATTGGTCTTCCATCCTCCCCCTTTGGGGCTGTCTCTATTCTGTTATGATGGTTTTATTCGGCTATCTGGGAATGGTCCCGGATTCTGAGAAATTTTGTTGCCCCCACCGTGACATTAATTATCTCGGTTCTTGGTCTTGTGCCGTCACCCCCTGTTGGGTTTATCTGTCGTTGAATGTTTGTGTTCCCCTGTCTTTTTCTCCCTTTTGTTCCTTCCTGCAGATCCTGTTTACTCGGAGGCAGACTGTTCATCCTAGGCGATTCCTTACTAGTGGTGTGGTAAGTCATGACATAAGAGTGTTCTCTCCTTTTATCTGGTCCAATGGTTAATTGTCTCTCTAAATGTTAGAGAGTGATTTCTCCTGAGTGTTGGAGCATTATCTGGGACAGAGCGGCTACCTCTTCCATATGTACTACTTATAAGGAGACACACTATAAAGTCATGATGCACTGGTACCATACCCCTGAGCTCCTCCATAGGCTGAATAGCTCTATTTCCCCCTTGTGCTGGAGATGCCATGGCGCTACAAGGACCTTGTTCCATATATTTTGGGAGTGTTCGCTGATCACTGGTTTCTGGAGAGGTTTGCCACCTTGCCACTAGGATTTTTGAATATTCTAGTATGGACCCGGTAATCTGCTTACTGAATCTGACCCCCAAACAGATGAGGAAAAAAGCCTCAAAGTTGCTTTTGGTGATACTGACCGCGGCCAAGTCCTTAATTGCTAGGTCCTGGAAGCAGACCTCCTCTCCATCCCTTTCCTGCCTAATTACTAGAGTGAAAGAACTACGGTCCTTGGAGCGCCTTACTGCCTCACTGAATAACAAAATGGAGTCATTTGATCAGATATGGGCTCCCTGGGATGAACACTACCCCCCAGCTCGATCATAACTTGACGGGTTCTGCCGCCTCTTTGTGTTTCCCTTTCTGTCCTACCCTTTGTCCCCCCCCCTGTCTGGTTTGCATGTTACTATTCGGTCCTGCTATATGTTCCGTTTTGTCTGGTTGTATGTTGTTGTCTGTTCGTTGATTTGGTTTTATTATATGCCTATTATAATGCCACATACAGCTCATGTGCTGGTTTAGACATGTGAATTATGCCCTTCTATTGGGAACTGGATTTCTACTGTATGTGTTAAGCTGCATTAATACTTTGGAATTCTCTTTTTGTTTCTGTATGTTTATACTGGAAAATACTAATAAAAATTACATTTATAAAAAAAAAAAAAAAAGATCATCCCGGCCGGTACTGCAGTTTTGGCCGGATGATCTTTGCGGCCGCTTTGTGCGGATGCGGGCGCATCAATGCGCGTCCGCATTAGAACTCCTCACAGCACACAATGAAGCAAGCGGCCGGAGCCGCTCGCTTTATTGTGTGAGCTGAGAGAGCTTTCTGCGGCCGCAATTCACTGAATTGTGGTCACAGAAAACTGACATGTCAGCTGTTTGCGGCGCCGTATGGCACCCCGGCCGGAGCGTATACTATTTTACTTTGTTTGAACATAGCCTAAGGTGTTCATATATAGTTTTTTGAGCTAGTATCTGGTCCTCCTTTTAGTTGGTACATTTAGCCAAAACCAAAACTATGCCCAAAACACTGAAAAAAAGGTGCAAATCTTTCTATTATAGTTTTCCTCTGTGTTAGTTCCAATTGCTATGTGTAGTTCCAAATTCTAGATCTGTGGATTCGAAAATGTTAAACAGGAAAAAAAGGTCATCTGAATGTCATCAGAAATATTGAAACCTGGTCTTCTAAGGATGTGGCACAACCTAAAGTAATGTAGACCTTGGGTATTGTTAATTGAATGTCGGTCACTCATGTCAGCTTAAGACATAGGGGGAGATTTATCAAAGGGTGTAAAATTTAGACTGGTGCAAACTACCCACAGCAACCAATCACAGCTCAGCTTTAGGCAGTGCTGAAAGGAAAGAGGAGCTGTGATTGGTTGCTGTGGGCAGTTTGCACCAGATTAAATTTTACCCCCTTTGATAAATCTCCCCCATAGTCTCACATTATCTCATGATGAAGCCCTCACTTTATGAGAATTACTTCTGTGGGATAATCTCCTCCATCTATATCAAGATTATACATTTTGAAATCTTCTTTTCTTATTATTTGCAGAGGATATGCAAACAGCAAGTGTATAACATGGTTAGAAGATGTCTTTAAAGCACAGGAAAGCTACATCCAGAAAGATTTCTAGTGATGATAGATATATATATATATATATATATATATATATATATATATATATATATACACACTATTATTAAAATGAGGTTGGTGTTGGTGTGTAAAAAGCAGTCCATCAAACGCCACCTCTCTGAACTTGCTGTCTGAGAAATACAGGCATTTGAACTCCCTGAGACAGAGATCTGTATGAGAGCAGTGAGCTGGAACCTTAGATATAGTTTTTGCCTGTACATCAGAAATAATGGATTAGCATTAAATTGCTGGTCCTCTCTAATGCATATGTCTCATTCTTTTCAACATTTACAACCTGTTTACAACCTTAATGTACATTTAGTCTAAAAAGGCAGAACCCTATGACAGCTCTTTACATTAAAGCCTCTTCCCTCCTCCACATTTTACTTTGTTGATATCTGCTGATGCGCCTCTTTTTATCATAATGTTCAGTGTACTGTAAAGAGTTAGCTGGCTGTGCACTGGGTTTGTCTGCTTAATAATTGAGTAGTTTTAGAGCTGCTTCCTGTCTTTTACTTTACACCATATGGTTGTAACCCCTTCACTTCCTCCTAAACAGGTTAATGTTAACACGTCTTCTTCATTGAGTCATTAAAGAAGTGGGGGGGCATTTCCATGTATACAGTGTTGGTCAACACTGAAAGCATATCTATACATATATTCAACAAAAAGCATGCAGTCATTAATAAAAAGGATGACATCGGTAAATAACGGGCAGGATTAAAGACAGCCCTCCCTAATGTTGCGTTTACACAGAGATTTATCTGACAGATTTATGAAGCCAAAGCCAGGAATGGATTTAAAAAGAGGATAGACCCCAGTCTTTCCTTTATGACCTGTTCCCTGTTTATCGTCTGTTCCTGGCCATAGACACACATTGTTTGACACTGGAGCAGGTGGGATTCTGCCGAATTGCTCAGTGTGAACAGGACCTTATGGAAAATGATTCCACATGCTGTCTTGCCACTAGAGCAAATTTCAGCTTCAGCAATGTTCATCCAAACTCAAATGCTCTGCACTTGGCGCCTGGCATGTGGATAAGTGGGATGCTGTCTTGGAACACTGGCATAGGTTAAATCCATGTTTTCCTGACAGCCCTAGGGCTGCATCCAACTTCTCCAGACATCAGAAGTCAAATGTTGAGCGTTATGGTTCGGACGAACGTCGCCGAACACTTCTTTAAAGGGGTATTCCGGGGAAAATGCACTTTTTTCCCTATCCATAGGGATAGAGGAAAAGAGTCTCTTTCTGACACTCCATAGGAATGAATAAAGCCGCAGGTCACGTGCCAACCCAGGGGGTTTTTTCATAAGAGCCAACTGGGGTCCGTAAAGGAAATCTCCGGGGAGTTCGGGGTCAGACTCCCCAACGATATAGTGAATTTTCCCTAATGACTCAGTTAAGAAGACTTTTGGCAAGTTCTGTAACTGTCAAAGAGTCCCTCCCTATGTCTAAACTATTTCAGTGATGATAAATTGGCTTTAGGTATACTTTATTTCTCTACTTCTAGAGACATCTAATAGCTTTTGTCATTATAAAGGCTTATGAAATGTGTTTCTATTAATCCATAATGGATACTGGGTGACAAGCAGTGTTTGCTGTGTCTGCCAGCTTATCTTTTCTTGGCATTGAGTTACATATAATTCATTCCAGTCAATATTCTTTCATTGCATATCTGATTTGGTGTGCTTGTCAAAATTGTGTGTAACATAATGCCAAATCAGATACATCCTATTATCCCAATAAAGTAACTTCAATGAAAGGAAGCATTGGACTTCTTTATGAAAACATATTTGGAAATAGCATAGAAGCTTTCTTTTACGTTGGTATCAGTTAATATGAAGAAACGAGATTAAACAAACCTGAAAGTGAGTAACTTCCTTTTACCCCTTGTCCGTGACCTTGGGAGACCAAATGTATGATCTCACTGAAGATGTTTAAGAAAGTTCAGTGTTATCATGAAATCGCTTAATATTAGGAAACTCAGTCATATCTCTATCATCTCCCCCCGGGCAGCTCATACCCTCAGCAGATGTTCCATCTAATCACAAGGTGGGCAGAAGGACATAGATCTTTAATATCCTGTCAGGAAGATGAGGGAGATAGCAGACAATAAATTGGCCTTCTCAATTCCACCATATCAGATAAATAAAGAATATTCCTCATAAAAGAAAGAAATCTCTTCATCGTCTTTTGTTTACAGCGTGCTGGAGGTAGAAATTACATTTCTCAAAATGAGTTGATTGATGGTTCCAAATATGTTTGCAATGTTTTGTAGTTTGAGGTCTCTCTAGATACTGGGATAAAAATGACTACTGACTTGGGATGTTGGAATATGTCCAAATATGTTTCTGAAATACATATATCTTATATTGAAAGGAAGTTGCATTGATGTGTTAGACAAACATGAATAATTATCTATAGAAATCATTGACTTGCATAATACAATAAACCTCCTAACTTACTGGGGATGATTTATTAAACCTGCGCCAATGGCATACACCATACATAGTGGCATACAGATTTGCCACTTCTCCTTGGCATACGGCAGCCATAAGCCTTTTTGCCTGATGAGTGGGCAGAGGGACATGCCAAGGCAGGGAGGAGACTTGACCTGTTTCCAAGCAGGTGTAGATTTGTTGCGCCAGGCACATGGCCGGCTGGCTTTACTAAGAGGCATGCATCCATTTGTGGATTGGTGCATGAGTACGCCAGTCTTGATAAATTTCCCCCAATAAGTCTACTCATTTCTAATGCTCCTTAAATCCTCCTTTCGCTCAAGTAGGTATTCAGCTTGCACTGTTGGGCAAAGTAGTAGTATCCAGATTTTTAAAAAAACACACACTTTTATAAGGCTGCGTTCACACTACGTATATTTCAGTCAGTATATGTATATTTCAGTCAGTATATTTCAGTCAGTATTGCAACCAAAACCAGGAGTGGATTAAAAACACAGAAAGAATCCATTCACACAATGGTGAAATTGAGTGGATGGCCGCCATTTAATGGCAAATAATTGCTGTTATTTTAGAACAACTGCTGTTATATTGAAATAATGGCAGTTATTTACTGTTATATGGCGGCCATCCACTCAATTTCAACATTGTGTGAACAGATCCTTTCTGTGTTTTTAATCCACTCCTGGTTTTGGTTGCAATACTGACTGAAATGTACTGACTGAAATATACGTAGTGTGAACATAGCCTTAGAGGTCATGCATCGTATTTTTCCAATAAAAGTATGGTTTTTACCCTTTTTATCTGGATTAGCGCCAATCAACTGCAGTTAAACACCTGCTTGAGAGGAAAAAAGATTGTGGGGTTGAGAGGCTGCGGCAGCAGTAGTGACGTGGTTGTGGTTTTTCTACTGGCACTTCTAAGCATTGTGCCTCAGATTGTACAACCAACATTGGTGAGTGTCTGTCTTTTTATGTGACAAGAGATCTGCACCTCCTATGTACTATTTTTAACAGGCTGAATTCTAAAACTATACTACAATGATAACATTGTAGACTGTGGAAAAGTTATCTGGTATTACATATGTTTAACACTCCAACAATTAGGACTCCAGGTTTAGAAAAACATCTCGAAAAACATCTGGTTGTGTTTGGTACTTCAGTGAAGCCTAGCCACGACTCATAGCTGCACAATTCTAAAAGAGAGCAGCTATGTTTTTTTAAATGCAATCCCTTTAAATAATTATACTTTATTATAATGGAAAAAAATTAAAGACTAAAAGAGATAGATATAATAATAAAATGTTATGAAGAATCATTATACAAACTGGAGAAATGGACATAGGAAGAATCAGCACATTTATTTACTATAGCTTTTATTATGCTCTTGATAACATTTTATTACATTGCCATTAGTTCATAATGTGCCTTAAAAAATAAACTATGCTATCTAGAATGGCTTTCACTGAAATACCTTTTCTCCATTTTAAGTGATGCATTTTGAAACAGATAAGATAAAAGGCCTAAAGCTGAATTGTGCAAGATCATGTGCTAAGAGATCACTGCCTGTGCGATCTGACTTCATCATACATACCTGCTACATACAAGCTTACATCTTTATTTCTTCTTAAAGAAAGCCTGGAGGAAAAATACATATAATGTGTATATGTAAAATATATATATAAATGTATAACAGGCCCTTAGTATATTAAAGTACTTGTGAAAAACATTTTCTGCTGTCATGTGATTGCATCTAGTTAGAAGCCCAAATGTGTTGAACACATTCAGATGACATTTCTGAAAACCAATAACATAAAAACTCTGGCATCAACTGTCACACACATACTTTGTTTTTTAAAATCACATATTATGTATATATTACACTTACTGTATGAAGGTTTTATTGTAGCTTTTGATTTGAATCCACACAATTACAAAAATTAAAGGAGGTGGTGATGCCCTCAGAACCATTAAGCATATAAGCATTTGTACTCCACTTTGGAACCACTGGTACATGTTTCTTTGACAAGACTTGATTTTGGAGGTTAGTGCAGTGACTGCTACCTCTAATGTTTATTATAAATGCATTATTGTGATTTACTGTATACATATATATCCCTCTTGACCTATTCTCTTTTTTACTTACAGTATGGTTTGAAAAAGAAAGAGGAAAAAGAAGCTGAAGAGAAGGCAGCCATGGAACAGCCTTGTGAAGGTAGTTTGACTCGTCCAAAGAAAGCCATTCCAGCAGGTTGTGGTGATGATGATGAAGAGGAAGAAGAAAGCATTTTGGATACTGTGCTCAAGTACCTCCCAGGTCCTCTACAGGACATGTTCAAAAAGTAACTGTGGCCACTGAAGCAGACTTCTTCTCTAGCCAAACATATTTTCAGCTACAAAAATGGGACCATCTATGGAATCCTTGACCACAAGCGATACATAAAAGCACACAACTAGATAACACAAAATAAAAATTAAAAAAAAATCAGTGTAACACAAAACCTTTACTAAAAGACATAACCACACTTGCAGATGCGTAGGCACAATTGCATACATAAGTACATTCCAGAGAACACAAAATTCAACCTCCGATTTCCTTTTTATGAACTTGGGTCTTAGGCCTCACACTATGTTACATGGACTAAACCTATCACTGCTGCTTGGCTTCAGCAGAGGCAGCATTTACAAGACTTGCCAATTTCGGAGTTGTCTTTGCTGAGCAGCTGTAATCATTGGATGAATAGAGATGTTGTTTGTGCCCTGTACATGTTTACTTAACAACAAAGCAAGGCTCCAGAGCTCAATGATAACGGAAGGCTTGTAAACTGTAGTCTTACAAGGGTTAACAATATGTGTAAATATGAGCTCCTCTCCTATAAGGGTGCAAGGAGATGCAAGTGACAGAGTTCATATGCAGATTTAAGTCCACTTTGTGAATTTTGTCGCACACTGCGTGACATCTGGGAGCTTGGAATATGTCATGAGATGCATGTGGAGAAACCCTAGCGTGTTTCCATCTGTTCTGTGCACTGTATATTGTTTCCTGTCCCTTTTTCTTCTTGCCTTCCCTTATCTCTAACTTGCTAATGGGACCTGCAGCGTTTAGCTTCTTTGATTCAGATTTTCTGAGCCCCCATTATCCTTTCTCTCAGATGTTGTGGAGAGCGCTCCATAAAATGAATCGAGACAGGGTGCCGTGCAGAAGTTACATTTACCCTGCGGGTCTCTTAGCAATAATTTTGTTAAAAAGGGAACAAGGGTCTGAAGCCTGGTGTGGATCTTCACATGGACGATGACTAGGATCCATAGACTTCTTTTCTAGATTTCTATGACTGTAATGCTGACTGCATGCTTAGGAAAATACAAGTGTTTGATGCCTTTTTGAAATTGCAAGCACTGTCTGTCTTAGTCCTGTGCCTATCACTGTACTTCTTGTTTACATTAATACCATAAGGACCAGAGTTGAGCTGTGAATCTTAACATGTATATCGTTCTGTGCGGCCGCTCACTTTTTTATTTTTTTACTGTGGGATATCTTGTTTTCTGTAATCAAACCAAAGTGATTTTCTCTTAAAAGTTTCTATTTGTCTTTGTCAGTCAATGTTTATGTCAAACATTCCGAAGATATGAAGGCATAAGTCCTCTTCCCTTTTGTTATAGGGCAAGGCAAAATGCCAAGGACCAAACTGTAGATCCTGTAAAGGAATAGCGTACAATTTTATAGAATATAGCACAGGGTCCAAAAGCCTTTGCTTCTTGGAACCACTCGGTATCCCCACAGCTGTGATTTTATTCCATGTTTCTATAGCATCGATTTTATAAAGAAGTCTGATACATTCCAGTCAGTTGGCTTATACAATATATGAAAAATATGCCAATCATTCAAATAATGTAGTTTCATTTATTTGAGGGATGTTCCATGTTCTGCTATTACACAGTGTTTATATCATATAAAAAGTTTGTGTAGTAGCTTCAGAGGGAAAAAGCTGGATGTCCATCCTCTAAGGGATTCTACAGTATAAGTATTGCCAGAGGCGTAAAAAGTATTATTACTGAATTAGAATAATACTTTAACATTTACAGCTATATGTATATTAGACAATCCCCAACACTTACGTTTACTGTACTGCTGTACAACAAAATGTCATAGAGGTTAGAATTTAAGGTCATACTGTTTAAATTTAATCAGTTGTAGACACAATGGGGGAGATTTATCAAACGTGGTGGAAAGTGAAACTGGCTCAGTTGCCCCTAGCAACCAATCAGATTCCACCTTTCATTCCTCACAGACTCTTTGGAAAATGAAAGGTGGAATCTGATTGGTTGCTAGGGGCAACTGAGCCAGTTTCACTTTACACCATGTTTGATAAATCTCCCCCAATAGCCTTTTACAAAAAGAAGACAAATCCCTTGTATGTAATGTACATCAGAATATAAAATTATCATGTTTTATGTTGTAATTTACCAGTGTAATGTCTCTCTAACAGCCACGTGGACAGTGCTATGTTCTTACATTGGCTGTATCCATGTTTTCCTGGCAACCCTAGGGCTCCATCCGACTTCTTTAGGCACAAACCCAAACGTTCGGCAAAATCTGTACTTAATCTCCCTTTAGACAAAAAATAAAACTACCTAATCCATCTATCCCCAAACATAAGACATTGGGAAGAGTCAGGGAGGCATCCATACACATTAGATGGTTGACAGGTCATGCCTAAATCTGTGGGTTCAACAATCTTTATATAATGTGTGTGGCTAGCTTAAAAAGGTTGGCCACTTTATAGTAAAATAGTTTAGTTTACAATATTAGTAACTGTACTCATAGCCCTTACTGACAGCAGCTCCCTGAGTACTTTATAGAGCTAAAATCAGACTCCCCTCCTCCAGGCTATGTTGTCCTGCTCTGTGGTGAGTCTGTCCATAAGATGGCCAGTGGGTGGGGAGAACCTGATGTGGACCGCCCTGTTGATTTATGGCTTGGGCAGCATGAAATTGATGGCATGTTCTGTTCAAAGTGCTTAAGGTGTATGGCCCACCCTTTCAAGTATGCAAACATATTCTGTGCCTAGAAAACGTGCTGGTTTGTTATCCTTTTCCACAATGCACATGCCTCTGTAGCTATTTAAAATACACAAAATCTTACTAGATGATGGCTTTCCACTACATTCTAATATGGCATTACGTAAACATTTACAACCCCTTTAAATAATCAAGTAATGAGGCTATAATATCAAACTAAATTCTTTGCCACCAGATATTTCTATACCTATACAGTGTGTGTCTGTCATCCCAATAGCCGACAGAGATTCCTTTTTCATAAATAGGGTTTGTATATATTTTGATAATTACATTCATATTTAAAGAAAAAAAAATCTGTAAAATATTTAAAACATTACAGGGGACAAGGGGTATTGTAGTGTAAAGTAATATGAAATGGGTTTTAAATCTGTAGGTCTTTTACTTATAATATACAAAATGGTAGGAAATTCCTAGAATTTGAAAGTTGTAAAGCTTTGAGTGGTCCTTGCAAATATTAATGTACATATATTCTATGTGTGTGTATATGTGTGTGTCTGGTGTGTATATATGTACATTGAGATGTTTGATGTTATCACATATATTTCCTGTGTGTGTTTATTGTCACATACTATGACTTACAGAAATGGATAAATGTTTCATACATGCATGCTTCTGTTTCACAGTGATACCAAGCTTCCCATGTCACATGACTGGGAACGGCCAACCGTGACCGGTCATTGAAGCCCTGAGGCTTCTGTAGGAGATAAAGCCATAAAGCCATTACTTGATGTATTGTAAGGTCTGTTTTGTATATGTTCATTCTGTTATGCACATGACTATATAGAATCCAACCAGCTCCACTGTAGAGGTTCTGTTAGGGTCAAATCTGGAAGCAAAAAACCTTGTCCAAAATATTGAAGGTGTGAATGCGATATCAACATTATATGGCACAGGAAATAATCCATATTTGTTTTATGCAGCATAAGCTTAAAATGATGTATTCTGCATTGCGGCTCCCACTTTGCACTTTACCGAAAAGTCAATATTTAAAAATTCAAACCTGAGATGCTGAGAAAATGTTGTATAAACTATTTTACAAATGACAAACAGTATAAATGTACTAATAGCCTGTGGACATTGGCTATAATAAGTAGCTAAAAATGTGTTAAAGGGGTTATTCAGCCTGTAAACATGAATGACCTATTCCCTTGTAGTGATGAGCGAACATGTTCGTAAATGTTTGTATGTTCGCCAATCACAAACAATTTGTTCAATGATCTGAATGGTCATAACGATCAATTTTTGAACATATTCAAACATGCGGACGTTTATTTTGTGATAAACGCAACTGTACGCAAATTTATTCTTTGCACCTGATAATCTTTACATATGTGCGTAACTCTAGACCGGAACGTACGACCCTGCATAATTTACTATTTGCCCTTGATAATCTGTAGGCATATGCGTTAACTAGACTGAAAGTACGAACCGGCATAATTTACGCTTTGCACCTGATAATCTGTACGTATGTGTGTAGAATGAAACTTATGCCTTTACTGTACTTTCATTTGTTCGTGAATGTATGGCAAACACCAACCAAATCAATCAAGATAATTTTTATTTATGTTTGTGTTCGGGATCCGAACTGAACATCGGAACGTTCGCTCATCACTATTTGCTGGATACTCCCTCAAAATTAGATCAACAGGGACCCAGCTCCCAGAACCAAGCTGATCACCTGTTTAAAGGAGTCTAAGCATTTCTAAGAGTGCTGAAGCCTCTTTAATGCTTACCTGCCCTGGTTCCTTGCATTGCTGTACTTTGCTGTGCAAGGAATTGCAGTGTTGCCCCATTCACTTAAATGCAATAGTGCTGCTGTTCCTTGCGCCACTGCTTCAGCAATAAAAACAGTACTGGTAAACATTGAAGAAGCTGCAGCACTCATACAAGTGGAGTACCCCATTCAAACTGCTTATCAACTGTGGTGGCAGGAATTGGACCAACACCAATCTATTATTATTATGCTGCATTTAAAGTGTCACCTTTTAAATAAAAATCACCAATAAACACAAATTCTTGAATAGTTTTCAATTAAGCTTTCAGCTTTATTAATTCTACCATGTTCTTAAACTTATATGATCCCGCAAAACCTATCGGTGGCTGATTTGACACTTACATGGCCTAGGGCTTTTCTCAAAAATAAGAAAAAAAGTCAATATACTGTAGATATCTTGAAAATTAATTTTTAATGGTGATTTTTTTTCTTTTATTTATAGGGCAAGTGCTATTCTTTTTCTTTTTCAGTATATTCCGAACAGTTTCAATCTTGTCTGTGTGACAAGCTTTGCAGATTCCTGTTTTAGAACCTGGTTTTCTTTGAAGCCATATTCCTACGTAGGGATGAGTAATTACTCTTGCGTAGTTCAGGTTATATAGGAATTCTCTTTAGCAATGTAAAAAAAAAAGACTTAACAATAGAAATTGTAGTGACCAAATATTCTAAATAAAGAAAACTGAACCATAGGGGAATTACTCACCTCTATAGCTATAACTGCAATACTTCCTCATGATATGAATCGTGTGAAAGTGAGTTGGATTTTGTAATTGTCAAAATATCTGTACTAAAAGCTGGGTTCCTTACATGCTGATGTTTTTGGGGTTTTTTATGCTATAAAGTCACCTCATACTCTTAAATAATAAAAATTATTGAACACCATATCAGAGTAATGAGTAAATTTACTTGTGATCTCTTTACCTTATGCAAGTCATGATGATCTTATTCTGCTTGAATACTTGTCTCTGTACCTGTTTCTGAAACCTAAATTCAATAATAGAGTGCTGAAGATGTATGACATATATAGGTCTCCAAAGTCTCCTGTTAAATTGGGCAACATTTACACTACACAAGTAGATCCCTCTATGTCAGAAACCTCTAAATACAGTTACTTATTTTGAGCCATTGTGTATATCACATTAGTTACTGTCTTGGATTTAATGAAAAGATATTGCGTTATGTACTGTTTTTCCACATCTTCTCATTTAGTGTCCGATATATGGCAAAACAGCATGGAAGATTAAAGGTGAACTATCAGCTGGTTAGATGAACCTCGCATGCTGATAGCTCTTTATTGCACATGGGGTGTTGAGGATGAAGGTAAATCTGTTAAGTTCATCCCCTGCACCATTCTTTTGCAGTTTTTAGTGTAATCCTGTGTCAGGTAAGGCCATTGGGTGCACTGGGGGTGGGGTGATCCGTCCCAGGACCGCCCCTTCTAATAAATATCAGTTGAGTTGGCCAGCCAGGGGCGGGCTGTATCGGTGCCCTGTGTGCAATAGGTAGCTATCAACTTGTTAGATTTGTCTAACCTGCTGATAGTTCCTCTTTAAACCAAAGAAAAGAGATGCAAAATGGTAAAACACTACATCCTAGGACCAAAGGCAAAGGCTTTATGAGGAATACATACATCATTTTGGGGCAATACACCGTATTGGGAATGCCTTAGTACCTATGCTTTCTTACCCTTCTGACACAAAACTCTCCTGATGATCTCTTAAACACAATGAAGCCTCAATCATTGGTCTCAGTAATTGGCTGCAGCATGTTCAGAACGTCATCAGGAGAGCAAGGACAGCATGTCATCAGGCACTTGGGCAGACTGGAGCACTGGCATTGGATAGGTAAGGTGAGTAGCAGGCTGACATGTTTTTTCCTTTAAATTGTAGCACCCCTTAAATGTTATTGCTGATCAATGTATGTATCAATGTACATGTATAACATGAAAACAAAAACATAAATGGGATTAGCACAGAGGCTATATAAAGGGCCAGAAACTTTGTCAGGAACCCAAAAGCTAGAGATTTTATTCAGCAAAGAGAATCTTTACTCAAGATACACTACTAAGCCCACAGGTAGGGTCACCAACCTCAAGGTCAACCTTGTCTATGCCTGGGGATCTTCCTAACCTGTCAGGACAGTCTACAAAGGCTTTAGAGACTGCTCCGCAGTAGGACAAAGAGCCTTTGCTGATGTATCCTGCTGATCCACGCTTAACTACCTTGGGAAGTTTTGCACTCGCTAAACTAGTTTTCAGAAGGTGGTCTTATTCTTTTTTGCTCTCAAACTAAGTATGAGGATTCTTTATACTTCACTCAGTCACTAGTCTACGTATCCCAGCAGAGTACACTGCTACATTAGACAAGGTCCCCAAGATCTTCTCTTACACCAGACCTGAACCAAGCTACACTTTCCCTAAGACAACTTATATTTCTGCCTGTCTTTCTAAGTCCATAACTCAAGCACAACCATTGTCTACATCTGCACCTGGTGAACTGTCTTTGTACTTTGGACTCAAAGTACTTTGCACTGTACTCACTGCACCTGCCCTCTCACCTTGTGCTACCTTTTTCAAGTGTCAGTGCCTGTGTGTTCAGAGGTGGGTAACGCCACTCCGGGCTGTGACAAGTTTTCCAGCGACAAAAACACCAAACGCCCACTACTGCATACCACGGGCCATGGAAAAAGTACAATTAATCTACCCCATAGTCTTTACTGGTGGGGTGTAGCCAGTGGATGCTCATGAATTTTGGCGAGTCTTCTCCTGTAATATGCACCACAGATATCGGCATGTAAGTGCTTGAAAACTACATTACACTTCACCATTAGCTACAAACCCTCACTAACGCAGTGCCGGCCTAATATCATGCACCTAAAATAACAGTAAAGTCCATACCACTTGCCAATGCGCTCACAGGCTCCTAGCAGAAAACCTGTTTCTAGGCTGAGAACAAAGATATGTCTGTCCTCCTGACTTTTTTTAAGGCTAGCACATCTGACTGTCAGACTGTCTGGATGGATTGGGGGCCTATCCTTCCCTACTGGCTCCAGGAACAAGGCCGTATCAGATGGCCCGATACTCACCAAGCTTATTAGATGGTTATTGGCTGAGCAGGCTGTCACTGCAGAGACTGCTACAGTCAGTGGAGGACCCAGAGACATAGCAGGAGGACACCAGGGCAGCGTGGAGAGGTAAGAATTCATTTTATTATCTTCTATACCAGTGCTTCTTAATTCCAGGCCTCAGGCCTCACCAACAGGTCATGTTTTGAGGATTTACCATACAAAGAACACCTGTGATAATACCTGATGCACTGAGTATAATTCTATCACATGTGACATACTAAGGAAATCCACAAAACAAGACCTGTCGGTGAGGCCTGAGGACTGGAATTGAGCAGCACTGTTCTATACCATTTAAGAAGCCTTCAGTCATGCATCAGCTATTACACAGAGAGATGTGCCGCCAGCATTTTTCTAAACATGTTGAAAGACAACAGTCAGCCGGTGGGCAAATTATTGCTCATTCCTTGGCTCATCATTGTCTTTATTACATGAAGAGATATCTGCCTGATTTGGCATATAATTGTTCCTTTAATGCAGTGACCCCAGATCTCTGCTCAATCTTTTTCTTGGTTGCTTTATATATAATAGACATAAGGAATCTTGGGCAAATATATTCCCAATCTACCACTACCACTCTACCACTCCAGACACTTTGTCACAACAGGGATTGGTGGAATTTTTGCCAGTGTCGTAAAGGAATAAAAGTCATATTTTTGCATAAATTTTGTGTAGAAATGTAATAGTTTGTAAGTGATTAGATCTATCTGCATTGTGGTAACTGGGTCACAAAATAATTCTAGAAAAAAAAATGTGTTTAGTAGAAGCAAGGTGCTTTTATGAAAGATCTTTATAAGAATTTTATTTGGGAACTCTTAAAGCAGCACTAGCAGCCTTAGCAGCATTGCACCTGGACTTGGACTGTGCAAATTTAAAGTAAAATGCAGCCTCTTAACACCCTTCTAACAGTTCCCCCAGTGATATAGGCGGTATCTCATATTCTATTAAATAATGTGGATTGTGGCTCTTCCGCCCTTAGTGGAGTGTGAACCTCATGAGTCACCAGAAGAAGACAGAGAAGGATACTAGAGATCTGAATCTCAGGGGAAAACATAATTCCTTTCTGACTACACAAGTGTAGTTCAGATATTACATCTGGATCAGATCTATTATCTCCCTATCCCTGCAGAACGTAACCATAATAAGTAAATGCTAGCCACCTTCCCATGCAGGCGATCTTCCTTGTGCAGACGTCCAGATGACATATCATTCCATTGTAGGCATACAAAGAAATTATATGTCTGTGAGTATTTTATGGAAAAATTGTTTGTTTCGTGTACAAAGTAGATATCCCAAACCACCTAAAGCTATATGGGTCAGAAGAAGGGGTTAACACAAATTTTTGTTTGTTGGTTTTCAGTTTCACTTCACAATTTTTTTTCCTAATTTAGAGTATACTTGGTGGTAAAATGAAGTATATTGTAACAAAGTGCTTTGGTTTTGCAAAAAAAGCCCTTCTCTGGCTCTGTAGATAAAAATAAATAAATAAATAAATAAAGTTATGGCTTCTACAAGGAAAGGGAAAAAGGGAAAATACAAGAGTCCTTAATAGGGTTAAAAGCAAAAAATAAATAAATAAATCAGTTTTCAGACCATTTATAATAACCCTGTATTTTTAGGATTTGAAATTAAAATGTTATTTGGTGACTCAAGGTTTGATATTATAAAATGTAATTATTAGGAGCTGTCACTGTGTGTAGGTAGTACTGGCACATTCCACAGCGCTATACAGAAACTGTACTCACATCAGTCAATGTCCCCAGCGGGTCTCAATGTAATTTGCCTATCTCAAGCAGACACACACTCTAAGGCTAATTTTATACCACCCACAATATTATTATGTTGTACCTGTGCGGATGCTAATAAGTATACTTAAGGAAAGGAAAAGATACTCAGTAAATAATGAGATTCAATATTCACAATTATATTGCTAATTCTATAAAATCCTGTGTTGCCCATGATAAGCAAGACTGGATTAAGAGGATTTTACTTTCCAATGAACTACAAGCTCATCTAATGCTTCTGTTATTAAAGAGCCCAAAGAAAAGAAATGCTTACATTAGAAGGAAAGCTGTTTATTAACCCCTACCTGCACTATGACGTACAGCTGTGTCGTGGTGCCGGTAAGGGGATCTAGAGAGAACTCACGACTATTAGTAGCTGGGGACCAGTGTAGTCAGTGTAGCCTGAGGCCTTTGCGAGGAGCTGCCTGACATTGGCAAATACTTGAGAAATGCAGAAATGATGGCTCAGTGCAGTACAGAGGTACTGCATTAAGCTCTATAAGCAATCGTAGAGATAAAAAAAAGAGAAAAAAGTTTTTTAAAACATAAATAAATCCATCCATACCATAAGTTTAACTCACTTTTCTATTTCCGATTTTCCAAAAAAAATAAATAAATAATATATATATATATATATATATATATATATATATATATATATATTAGATATTGCCATATGTGGAATCGCCACAACTAATAAAACATTCTATTTCTGATCTTACATGGTAAATGGCGTAAGCGCAAAAACTCTCAATGTTTTAGTTACATCACATACCAAGAAAAATGTAAAGGGAATCTGTCAGCACCTGGGCCCCACCTGAGGTACTGACAGTGTGCTGTAGCTGGCAGTTCCCTTGTAAACATGGTACCTTTTGGTAATTTGTCCATACAGTGGATTAAGCACAATCTCAGGTCTTCTACTGTAATAAAGTGTCAAACAGGAGTTGTAGCTCAGTGTTTGTGCCACACTCTGGCACACCTCACCACTCCTTCCTCCATGCACCTTATTTTGAGAAAGGGAGCCTGCATGTTCCCGAAACGCGTAAATACCAGTGCTATTTTACAAATAAATTTTATTTTTATTCATTTGGCGATTTTTGGATGATTCCTTCTGGGCAGCGCTGAACAAAAGTACTGTTTGGTTTCTTTTTACTTTATAATTATTTATGCCTCACGGGCCCCTTATGGGAGCATCCCGTTCATGGTACGATCAGCTTTAGCAGCCCTCATACATCTTAGCCTGACCCACTACCCTCACACGGACCACCAGACTCCAGTACCCCCACGGCTGGTGAGGGGTGATACGCATAAAGCCCAAGGGGCAACAAGGTGAGCAGCCTGCATTTCTTCCTCATCATTTACCCACCACCTGAAGGTATCACACGAGGCGCCTGGCCTTTTCTTTGTCTATTTCTTTTTCTTCATGAATAATCGGTGCTGCCTTGCCTCCTATTCTCTCAGCTGTCAGCTAGGGTCTCTGATTAAAGATCCGACTTCTGTATATCACTTGCCTAGAGACCACCAGCAGGTTTTGTTTTAGTTGAAATCCTCTGATGGGAATAAAATATATTTATTTTTTATTTTTTCTCATTATTGTATCATTTAAAAGAGCAAAGACTCCCCAATTAGATACAAATTAGTTTTAAAATTATTTTTTAATACAATGATGCAAAAAACTAAAAAAAAAAAATTTTCACATCCTTGTATTAAAAAAAAACTAAATAATTAAATTTCATTTCCATCAGGGGATTCAAACCAAAGAAAGACCTGCTGGTAGTCTCTAGACATGTGATTTACTCCTAGACCACAGCTTAAACACAGGCTAGGAAATACAACTATATCTGATTGTAGATCAGTCCTCTGTTGGCAGATACTGACTAACATCTAAAAGAGCAGGAGGCTGGGCAACATTGATTATTCATGAAGAAGAGGGAGGAGGAATGAGTGAGGAGGTGTGCCAGAATGCGGCACAAACAATAATCCACAACTGTTGAAAAAGATTTAAAGAAGATGGTGGAGCTCTCTATACTTTACTGCACCTGAGGTCAGAGGTCAGCCCAGTACCATGGGCAGAAAAATGCAAGATAAGGAATAGATAAAAAGTGACCAATCCTCAAAGGTACTTGCCCAAACGGATATATTTGTTAGTTTAAAACACAATGTAATCACAATCAATGGGTTCAATAAATACATATATATACACAGTTACCATAGGGCCCTAATGGTATAATAAATGCAATAAAAAATAAAAATCAGAATCGAATATAACAATAAGAGCTTGGTACTAAAAATGATGTCTCAGATGGAGGAAAGAAAAAAGAGGGATTTAAATGGTGCACCTCTCATAAGACCAAAAATGGCATTGGTGATTTTATCATAAAATTCTGCGACCTGTGGTGCGCCAGAGATGTTATATCCACACAGATAACGGTGCGCCAGAGATGTTATGTCCACACAGATAACGGTATTTGCAAAAGATCGCTGCCGGTCCTTGGAGAGGATCGCTGAGTACTCACTATTTGCGACCTGTAGTCCGTCTGCGGTTACCACTGTGGATCGCCAAAATGGAGCGTTGAATGTCCGCTGTGTGCGACCTGTAGTCCGCTCACGGTTTCCACTGATGAGTACCGTTCTGGGT
The DNA here is from genome assembly GCF_027789765.1 of Dendropsophus ebraccatus. NCBI lineage: Eukaryota > Metazoa > Chordata > Amphibia > Anura > Hylidae > Dendropsophus > Dendropsophus ebraccatus. The sequence goes on along the minus strand of NC_091454.1, from coordinate 57,023,350 downwards.
CTCCGATCTCCGGTATGGTTGTATCTTTGCTTATACCGCTTCTAATGCCGGGAGCGCCGGCTGGAGGATGGCGTCTTCTCCGTTCGCGGTGTTGTAGTGAGTCCTGTTCGTGGAGATCCAGACGCGGGAACTCAGCTGTCAATCAGTGCTCCGTGGCGGTATACGGTATATGGTAATAGCCGTAATCTTTGATTTGGCCAAGTCTCAATGCTCAAGGTCAGAGATGGTGCACTATCGGTACCAGGAGGAATAGCTATACGCGTTTCAAGGCAACCAGGGCCTCTTCGTCAGTAGCTTATGCAGACTCTGCGGTTGTGATCCGTTTTATATCGTTGTGAGAGAGAGAGTGAAAATTAGAGTCTTGGGTTAATTCCAAAGTGCGATGTGTCCGATATGGATCGGATCACTGTTGCTGGATTGCACAGTTGGATAGGCAAGGGATATCAGAAAATGACATGTTCAAGAGTACATAATGTGTACAGGTACTTATCCTCAATATTTAATTCTTTAGCGGAGAATGTACAAATCTAAAAAATGGATATATAAGGTGATCATTAGATCCATCACATCACTTCAAGTATAAATAAGAAAACATAAAAATAGAAATAAATAAAAATAGGAAAATGAAATAAAAATAGAAGAAATAAATAAAAATAGTAGAAATAAATAAAAATAGAAATAAAAATAGAAATAAAAATAGAAATAAAAATAGAAACATGAAATAAAATAAAATAAAATAAAATGAAATAAAAATGAAATGAAAATAAAAATAAAAATAGAAATAAAAATAATAATAATAATAATAATAATAAACAAAAATAAATAAAAATAAAAATAAAATAAAGATAAAATAAAGATAAAAATAAAAATTAACAGTATATGCATCAAAATATGAGATGAAACAAAAAACTGAAAAATAGTAGTATGATTAGGATGGGAGGGAGGGCATGTATCACAGGGCGCATGGCCAGGCTGATAATTAGACAGCCGGCTGGCCATTGCCATGGGAGACGTGTCCCCCCTCTAAATAAGGAATGCGATAGGTATCAGGATTCAAAGAAAACCAAATATTTCTAATTCTGCATTGAGTCCCTTAGGTTGTATAGATTCAAACTCATAGATCTTACGAGATTCGGCTTTAGACATTTGTGTAATCAAATCTCCCCCCCTCCAGTTTTTCTTTACACTTAGTAGGGCTGTGAATGTCAATTGTCTTGGGTCTCCTGAGTGATGTTCGGAAAAATGTGCCGATAGGGGGTGTGTCATGTTACGTTTACGTATATTGTATAGATGCTCAGCAATTCTGATTTTCATTTGGCGTTTGGTCCTTCCTATATACTGTTTCTTACAGCTACATTCTATAAGATAGATGACTCCCTTTGTGGCACATGTCAGAAATTCTGTTATTTCCCATTTAAAAGTGTTAACTGTAGATGTAACTGTTTGTATTTTCCCTCTAGAGTTGGTGGTTTTACAATTGCTACATGTCCCACACTTATGAAAGCCTTTGCTAGTTAACCAGTTAGTTGCGATTGTATTCCTGTGGGGATTTTTAATTGTTGGTGCTATCTGAATTCCTAGATTAGGTGCTTTTGTGTAGACTATAGGGGGTCTATTAGGTATAAGGTGTCCTATGAGTTTGTCTTCCTGGATTAGATGCCAGTTCTTGAAAAAAATGGATTCAACTTTTCTGTGATCTTTATTGAAGGGTATGATAATTTTAGATGTGTCATTGGTAGAGGTGTCTTTTATAGATGGTTGGAAGAATTGTTCCCTATCTAGTTGACGTACTGTATCCAAAGATTTAGTTAACAAATCTCTTGGGTATTTTTTCTCCAAAAATTTTTTAGTTAGTACGTGAGCTTCTTGTTCAAATTGTTCTGTCTGGGTGCAATTCCTCTTTAAGCGCCGATATTGGCTAATAGGAATGTTAAGGAGCCATCTTGGTAGATGGCAACTTGAGAATAGTATAAAACTATTTTTTGCTGTGGGTTTGTGATATGTACTACATGATAGTTTTGGAAATGTAACAGAAATAAGTATGTCTAGGAATTCAACCTGACTTTGGCTCATCATTGCAGTGAGTGTAATGTTATAGGTATTAGTATTTAGGGATGATATAAAAAGTTCGAGGTCGGCCATAGACCCGCGCCAAATGAGTAAGATGTCATCAATATATCTACGCCAGAGCACCAGACTCGCGCCTAAGTGGGGTATGATGGTTGACTCCTCCCACTTGGCCATAAATAAGTTGGCATAACTCGGCGCGAATCTGGTGCCCATGGCGGTACCTGTGGTCTGCAGGTAATGGTCGCCCTCGAAATAGAAATAATTATGAGTTAAGATTAATTGAATTGATTGTAGTAAGTATAAAATCTACTTGTTCTGGAGCTATTTCACCTCTTTCTAGACCTCTGACCTCAGGTGCAGTAAAGTATAGAGAGCTCCACCATCTTCTTTAAATCTTTTTCAACTGTTGTACCACTAGTGACAGTGCTCCTATACCTACCAAAATGGATATTTGGTCTCATTTAGAAAATAAAAAACAACTCATTGATAATTATATTTTTGATGAACAGGAAGAAAATATTTCACAAATACCACAGACTACACCTGCTACACTTTCCATATCCAAGCTATTTAGAAGCTTGGAAGACCTATGTTGTAAAAGACTCAGGCAACAATGGGAAATTAAAAGCATAGATCATTATATTTATAAAAATTTTATTCCCAAGGGTCTGAGTATTAATAAAATTCCAGCAGGTGACCTTTACACTGATACATTTCAGACTAAATGGGACACCTTACTCCATAACCACTCCATATCACTAATGAAATTGATCATAGAAAGAAGGAAAGAACTAATGGTAGAATTAGACCAAAAAATTCTAGAGATTAAAAGTCAAATAGAAAAAGTACCTAGAAATGAGGAATATAACAAATTTGAGGACATTACCATGAAAAAATTAGACTCTGTTGAGAGAGATATCATTGCAAAGAAATCAAAAAAATTAGCATGGCAAGAGAGAAACATCAACACTAGACAGATTCAAACTCCACTCTCACATACACAGCATAATATTACGACACAGAATAGAACCCAACCCCTATCTGCTAATAATAGAGTTTTTTTGGGGTCACGCCCTTATCAACAACAACAAAGAAACCAATATCAACCACCACGTTTCCAACGATACAAAACACACAAGAAAACCAATACGACATATCAACAACAACAATCTCACCAACACAGAGATTACCAATACACCTCCAATTACAAGACACCATTACTTCCCACTCCACAACCCAGGAATGTCCTAACATCGATAGAGAATATAGCGAAGAACAGTCAGATAGAACAAACAACACTACACAATCAGTCAACACACACACCAAACCGAAAAAGAGAATACGGAGAGGATGTAGAAGAAGCAGAAATTCAGCTGCAACCACCATCGAAGATAGGCAAAACGAACTAAATGGAACTGATATTGTAGTGAATTTGAGCACAATCACCCTGACTTCGGCTCAAACAACTTTGCTTAACAAAGGTCTAAAATTTGCGCCCAGCCAATCATTGAACAAATTTGACACATATATAGGTTTAGAAAAATACATACGCAAACTCTGTCTCACCAAATACTTCATAAAAAATCCAATCCCAACATATCCGCAACAAAATAAAGAATACATACATACTAACTGTGCACCAAAATCCAAATTTTTCCCCAGACAAGAAATTGGACCAAATATCTCAGCTTTTAAAAAAGCTGTAGAAGGGGACCTAAGAAGGCTAAAAATTAATGAAAGAACATATAAATCACACAATCTCACAAGAAATGAAATAAAAGCCATCAAAGAATTACAGACATATTCAAACATTACCATACGCCCCGCTGATAAAGGCGGGGCGATTGTAATTCAAGACACAGACAAGTATCTTGAAGAATGTAAGAGACAATTATCAGATCATCACACCTACCAACGACTCACTCTAGATCCAATCTCACAGTACAGTAAACAATTGAAAACACTATGTGAGAAAGCATTGGAGAATGATATTCTAACCACTAAAGAATTTGAATTCATTACCAACACCCAAGACAGATTGCCAGTATTTTATTGCCTGCCTAAATTACACAAAAATAGTCAGAACCCACCTGGTCGTCCGATCATTTCAGGTATAGGATCACTCACCGCCAATCTTTCTCAATATGTAGATAGATTTTTGCAGCCCTTTGTACAAAAGACTAGCAGTTATCTGAAAGACACCACCCAAATCATACAAGAACTTGAAACTATAACTTGGGAATCAAATTACATACTTGCCACATTAGATGTCAGTTCCTTATATACCATTATTAAACATGAATTGGGTCTTGAAGCGGTTAAATTTTTTCTAGAAAAAGGTGAAATAGCTCCAGAACAAGTAGATTTTATACTACAATCAATTCAATTCATCTTAACTCATAATTATTTCTATTTCGAGGGCGACCATTACCTGCAGACCACAGGTACCGCCATGGGCACCAGATTCGCGCCGAGTTATGCCAACTTATTTATGGCCAAGTGGGAGGAGTCAACCATCATACCCCACTTAGGCGCGAGTCTGGTGCTCTGGCGTAGATATATTGATGACATCTTACTCATTTGGCGCGGGTCTATGGCCGACCTCGAACTTTTTATATCATCCCTAAATACTAATACCTATAACATTACACTCACTGCAATGATGAGCCAAAGTCAGGTTGAATTCCTAGACATACTTATTTCTGTTACATTTCCAAAACTATCATGTAGTACATATCACAAACCCACAGCAAAAAATAGTTTTATACTATTCTCAAGTTGCCATCTACCAAGATGGCTCCTTAACATTCCTATTAGCCAATATCGGCGCTTAAAGAGGAATTGCACCCAGACAGAACAATTTGAACAAGAAGCTCACGTACTAACTAAAAAATTTTTGGAGAAAAAATACCCAAGAGATTTGTTAACTAAATCTTTGGATACAGTACGTCAACTAGATAGGGAACAATTCTTCCAACCACCTATAAAAGACACCTCTACCAATGACACATCTAAAATTATCATACCCTTCAATAAAGATCACAGAAAAGTTGAATCCATTTTTTTCAAGAACTGGCATCTAATCCAGGAAGACAAACTCATAGGACACCTTATACCTAATAGACCCCCTATAGTCTACACAAAAGCACCTAATCTAGGAATTCAGATAGCACCAACAATTAAAAATCCCCACAGGAATACAATCGCAACTAACTGGTTAACTAGCAAAGGCTTTCATAAGTGTGGGACATGTAGCAATTGTAAAACCACCAACTCTAGAGGGAAAATACAAACAGTTACATCTACAGTTAACACTTTTAAATGGGAAATAACAGAATTTCTGACATGTGCCACAAAGGGAGTCATCTATCTTATAGAATGTAGCTGTAAGAAACAGTATATAGGAAGGACCAAACGCCAAATGAAAATCAGAATTGCTGAGCATCTATACAATATACGTAAACGTAACATGACACACCCCCTATCGGCACATTTTTCCGAACATCACTCAGGAGACCCAAGACAATTGACATTCACAGCCCTACTAAGTGTAAAGAAAAACTGGAGGGGGGGAGATTTGATTACACAAATGTCTAGAGCCGAATCTCGTAAGATCTATGAGTTTGAATCTATACAACCTAAGGGACTCAATGCAGAATTAGAAATATTTGGTTTTCTTTGAATCCTGATACCTATCGCATTCCTTATTTAGAGGGGGGACACGTCTCCCATGGCAATGGCCAGCCGGCTGTCTAATTATCAGCCTGGCCATGCGCCCTGTGATACATGCCCTCCCTCCCATCCTAATCATACTACTATTTTTCAGTTTTTTGTTTCATCTCATATTTTGATGCATATACTGTTAATTTTTATTTTTATCTTTATTTTATCTTTATTTTATTTTTATTTTTATTTATTTTTGTTTATTATTATTATTATTATTATTATTATTATTATTATTATTATTATTTTTATTTCTATTTTTATTTTTATTTTTATTTTCATTTCATTTTTATTTCATTTTATTTTATTTTATTTTATTTCATGTTTCTATTTTTATTTCTATTTTTATTTCTATTTTTATTTCTATTTTTATTTATTTCTACTATTTTTATTTATTTCTTCTATTTTTATTTCATTTTCCTATTTTTATTTATTTCTATTTTTATGTTTTCTTATTTATACTTGAAGTGATGTGATGGATCTAATGATCACCTTATATATCCATTTTTTAGATTTGTACATTCTCCGCTAAAGAATTAAATATTGAGGATAAGTACCTGTACACATTATGTACTCTTGAACATGTCATTTTCTGATATCCCTTGCCTATCCAACTGTGCAATCCAGCAACAGTGATCCGATCCATATCGGACACATCGCACTTTGGAATTAACCCAAGACTCTAATTTTCACTCTCTCTCTCACAACGATATAAAACGGATCACAACCGCAGAGTCTGCATAAGCTACTGACGAAGAGGCCCTGGTTGCCTTGAAACGCGTATAGCTATTCCTCCTGGTACCGATAGTGCACCATCTCTGACCTTGAGCATTGAGACTTGGCCAAATCAAAGATTACGGCTATTACCATATACCGTATACCGCCACGGAGCACTGATTGACAGCTGAGTTCCCGCGTCTGGATCTCCACGAACAGGACTCACTACAACACCGCGAACGGAGAAGACGCCATCCTCCAGCCGGCGCTCCCGGCATTAGAAGCGGTATAAGCAAAGATACAACCATACCGGAGATCGGAGACCCAGAACGGTACTCATCAGTGGAAACCGTGAGCGGACTACAGGTCGCACACAGCGGACATTCAACGCTCCATTTTGGCGATCCACAGTGGTAACCGCAGACGGACTACAGGTCGCAAATAGTGAGTACTCAGCGATCCTCTCCAAGGACCGGCAGCGATCTTTTGCAAATACCGTTATCTGTGTGGACATAACATCTCTGGCGCACCGTTATCTGTGTGGATATAACATCTCTGGCGCACCACAGGTCGCAGAATTTTATGATAAAATCACCAATGCCATTTTTGGTCTTATGAGAGGTGCACCATTTAAATCCCTCTTTTTTCTTTCCTCCATCTGAGACATCATTTTTAGTACCAAGCTCTTATTGTTATATTCGATTCTGATTTTTATTTTTTATTGCATTTATTATACCATTAGGGCCCTATGGTAACTGTGTATATATATGTATTTATTGAACCCATTGATTGTGATTACATTGTGTTTTAAACTAACAAATATATCCGTTTGGGCAAGTACCTTTGAGGATTGGTCACTTTTTATCTATTCAATAATCCACAACTCTTGTTTGACTTCTCATTACATTAGGAGACTAGAGATTGCACATAATCCACTGCACTGACAAATTACCAAAAGGTACTATGCTGAAAAGGGGACTGCCAGCTACAGTACACTGTCAGCACCACTGGTAGGGCCTGGGCGCTGACAGATTCCCTTTAATAAAAGGAGATTAAAAAAAGTCACATATATACAAGTCCAAAAAATGCTGTTAAAAATGGCTCAAGCTGCCACCCATAATAGTGTACAAAAAAAAAAATTAAAAAAATTATGTAAATATAACAAACTGAGACATCAGCATTCAGTTTTGCCTTTCTCTACAAAACCTATTTCCATTAAAATATAAGTTGATAAAGGCAGACCTATGTTTTGTGCATTCAGGCCTGGTAGATCTCCCATTATTATGTAGGCAGTAGCTTAATGAATTAGTTAATGCTCTACATCTTTTTGACAGCACAAGTCTATAAGATTTTTAATGTTCATTTGTTCACAGTTGTGACAGTTTTTTGCTACTAGCCAAAGATCCTGGTAAATTTATTATGTGTGAATGATGTTTGAGTTTACATTTGTTTCGCTCTCAAAGAAAAATTACCTCATGGCATTAAGGAAACCAATTTGTGTTATAAAAAGCTACATACGGTTGTATACGTGAGAAGTAAACTAGAAGCGCTCTAAAGGTCAGTCCTCAAAAAGCATGAACCCACTATGTAAATTGAGTTAATTTTTACAAGGTTTAACTCTGCAGTGGATATACAATGGAGCTTTCTAGAGACTTTGGAGGGAATTTATCATTAACAAGGTTTTTGCGCAAACCATTTGGTTTGCAAAAAAATTGCTCCATTTCCTCGACATACACACCATGCTTGTCTAATTTGTGGGCAGGGGGCATGGAAAGAAAGGGAGGAGGTGTGGCCAGACATAAATCATGGCAAAAATCTAACCCTGCTCCTCAGCAGCTGTAGACTTCTGCACCAGGTCCACTGGATTTACTGAGAGGCAGGGTGGATGAGAAGGGTCTTTATTTAAGGCCAGACATACGGGTACTTAGGTCTTGCTAAATTCCTCCCCATGCATCTTAAATTGTGGCCTGTAGTCTAGTGCAAAGGGCATACAACATATGACTGATAAGCTCTGTCCAGGTTAGGAATGATTCAAAGTTATGGTTCAAAAATACACTTTAAGGCTGAGTTCACACTACGTATATTTGAGGCTGTATGTTTGAGGCTGTATAGCAACCAAAACAAGGAGTGGATTGAAAACACAGAAAGGCTATGTTCACATAATGTTGTAATTGAGTGGATGGCCGTCATTTAATGGCAAATATTTGCTGTTATTTTAAAACAACGGCTGTTATATTGAAATAATGGAAGTTATTTACCGTTATATGGCGGCCATCCACTCAATTTCAACATTGTGTGAACAGATCCTTTCTGGGTTTTCAATCCACTCCTGGTTTTGGTTGCTATGAGGACCTGACATGAGGACCAAATACAGCCTGAAATATACATAGTGTGAACCCAGCCAAAGGGTGAGTGCTTCCTGTTTGCATCTCATCATAAAGAAAATTTCCTATTTGTTAAGAAGTGTACCAGGAAATGGAAAGTATTTTTTCCCACAAGCAACCCTATAATAGGAGTAAGTAGCCTTTTTATGGCCCTTTTATATTTGCTAAAGTGCAGAATAGCCAAAAAGAACATCTCAGCATGCCCATATATCATATAAACAGCCCCAAGTCACAGATAGCTTTGTGTAATGTAGTGTAATGTACAGACAAGGAATAGGGAAAAATAAACGGCCCACCTGCACATGGTTTGCATGCTCTCTAGACCTTGGTCTTTCTATCACAGCTCCACAGAAGTTCAGCTCCACCTTACTCTTACTTGTATTTAGGCATGGAACATTAGCTCACTCTCACTGTTCCTTCCAAGTGCTAAGTGGTTTGCAGAGATCTCGTGATTTCTTACACTAAACCAGAATGTTTGTAAATGATGTTTACGAGAGATGAGTGAACCTTGAGCATGCTCGAGTCCATCCGAACCCGAGCGTTCGGCATTTGATTAACGGGGGCTGCTGAAGTTGGATAAAGACTAGGTGGAAAACATGGATATAGTCATTGGCTGTATCCATGTTTTCCAGACAACCTTAGAGCTTTATCCAACTTCAGCAGCCCCCGCTAATCAAATGACAATCGTTCGGGTTCGGATGGACTCGACCATGCTCGAGGTTTGCTCATTTCTAATGTTTACATACAGACAAAAAGTAGCAGTAGAAGATAGCACAGCTAAGTGTAAGGATTGCTAGAACAGGGTTTGGATCAGATAATTAGGTGATATTTTCCATCCTTGAATATGATATCCATTAGAATGTAGAACATTTTTTACAAGGAGCAATGTCATGTAATTACGTGATAGTTTTTAAAAGAACAGGCTGAACGTGTAGTTATAAGGAATTTGCGCTATTATTGCATCAAATATGTAAATGGATTCATGAACATCTTGTAACTCACTTTAAGTGAATATTCTATTTTGTACGGTGCTAATAAAGCTACATTGTTCTGACACATTTGGATACAATGAAAAAACAAGCAATAGCATAACAAAGCAACTGGTCTAGGTCGGTCAAGGTCAGACGTCAAGAGTGGAACAATGTATAGTGACAATGTAGTGTCCCATTACATGTGTTCCAGCTATCCTCTATTAACAAATAGTTGTGTGGCTGGGAATAACTCTTCTTTTAACCTGTGTGGGGTACTGTAGGTGTGCTTGCTAAACTGTTTTTGTATATCATATTTCAGTCATTGGATACACTGTTTTGTGTAGTGTACGGTTTAATGTTTAAACTTCATGAAAAAAAGGTTTTGATCAAGCACTTCCACAGTGTTAGAACATCTACGAGCCAGCAACTAGATACAAGCAGCTACACCTCTATATGTTTTAGGCATATGCACCCTGTGTGTGTATCTTGTCGCATATCTTTAGCAAATGTGTCTGAACACTAAAACGACATGGAAAATTGATAGAAAAACAGAGAATTTGCTGCCTAGAACATGTTAGTTAATCAGTCCCAATATCTCTGTACATAAAATTGTGTGTAATTTTGTGCAGGCTGCACAAACCAATGGGCACTTTTGAATAGAAATACTGTAGTCACACTCGCCCCCTTTTTTTTTTTTTTTTTTTTAACTGCCACAAGGAAAGATGAAAGTGAGAATTTATGATCTTACCTGACAGCATTTTCAAGGGTGGCTCTGGAATAAATTAAAAAGGTGAGGAATCACTGTATACCTCTCATCCATTATGCTACTTATGCCAGCTGCTTAGTGTAAGGATCAATACCCATTTGTCATACAAATTGTGACTAATAAAAAAAGAGAAGTATAACATCTTCGTATTCATTTCTACAGTGATCTATAGGTACTAATTAAAAATGGTAAAACCAGAACATAAATTTCATGAATCTGATGAAGATTGATGAGGATAGCAGAGTGTTATACTTACTTACCTATCTCTGTCAGTACCATAGACTTTCAATGGAGCTATTGTGTGATAACCAGCCACATTAAATTGAAGTTGATGGTTGAATAACTGTTGAGGAGAGATGAGCGAACCTGCAAAAAATTTGGGTTAGTACAGACCCAAACAATTGGCATTTTAATCCCCTGCTTGGAAAAAGTGAATGCAGCCACCCTCTTAACAAGTTGCTCATCTCTACTGTTGAACAATGTTACAATTCAGCTAATTCATGGCCACATTACATTGAGCAAATGATCATTGTGGTTGAATGTGTCTATTTTCATCAAGTGTGAAATCATGTGTATGGGCACCTTTATAGAGGTATTTCCCACTCAAGTAACATAGATAAACACCAAGGGTTTGTCAAATTAAATATTTTTGAGCATACATTTATTTGGCAAACTTGTCTCCTTCTCCTGATATGCCGCTCTTTCCCCCTCATTGTTGACAGCTCGTTGTGTAAACCACCACCCTGCTCTAATAGCAGTGAGTAGGTAGAGTGTATATACCAGCAAGACCACTGCATTTGGAGCAGATCTGTGGTCTGCAACTTAGACAATGAGGTGTCAACAAGGGGAGGAAAATGGTGGACATATCAAGAGAAGGAGGCAAATATACTAAATAAATGTATTTGCAAAAATATTTAATTTGACGATTCCAACAAGTTCAACTATATTTTTTGAGTTGGGAATACCCCTCTAACTCCTCTTGGCTGTGGCTCACATTTTCCACAGGCACATCCTAGAGTAACAAAGGCTACCACATAGCATTACAAACATGTTTGGAAAAAAAAGCATCACCTTTTCACATTATGGGTGTGTTCACACTACGGAATCTGGGCAGATGACCCACCACGGATTCTGCCACTTGCCCCATCCCCGCCAATGCCATAGACTCCATTCTATGCACAGATGGATTCCACTGTCTGCCCAAAGAATTGACAGATTGACAGATTCTGCTGTCCACTCAACCATAGAATGGGGTCTATGGCACAGATGGAAATGCGTGCGGGGGCGAGCGACGGAATCCACAGCAGGTAATCCGCCCGGATTCTGTAGTGTGAGTGCACCCTACCTTGGGCAATAATTAGAGTATAATACATTTCAACAGGTTTTTATAGGGGACTGTGGAAGGGTCCATTGAAGGGCCCCTGTCATTCTGCACAGAGCCACTTTTACAGTATGATCTTGTAAGACTTTTTACGTCTCATGAGATCACAGAGCAGTAATATAGAAATCTCTTTTTTAAACTGGTAACAGGTCCTCCTTAAATGTGACAGATTAGCACAAAATAAAAATTGCAAAAGGCAAATCTTTTTTGATAACACTGTACATCTGTATGGAGTTTATAACCGTTCATGCAGATGCTGCAGGAAATAACTCAAAATGAGTTGGTATACCGACAATAAAAAACACTCATTCATCATCAGCCGCCTTACATGAATAGTAATAATCTGTGTGTATTGTATAGTCAGGTCAACTCTTTTCTACTAGACTATATGTATATAAAATCTAATTTCTTTTGACCATGGCATGACTCTTTTGTAAGGTTATTTCCAGAGTCACCCGTTTGTCCCTCAGCCCTTATTTCTTTATTTCAGCTGAACTGTCCCATTTTCATTTTAATTCCCAAGATGGCACAGGCACTTTCTTTCCTTTTTATCTTGCAAGCTCTCATCTACTTATTATCTCTTTCCTTCATTCCTTGGTGTATCGTTTTAAAAGCAATTAGTGGATCTCCATCTTCTGCTTAGAATCAATTAACTAATTAAGAGGATGTCCTCTGGCATGAAGTGAACTAAAAACATAACCAAGTATTTTTTAACTGGAACTTCCCCTGAAGCAGCTATTTATCCAAATGGAAAATCCATGGGCGGAATTCATTAATGACATACACCCTTTTGCTAAATGGAATTACTGAGCTCTTCTTTGTGCCTGATATGTAAGTAGGAGGAATACAGCATAGCTGATCATATGCCTTAATAGATACCTTCCTATGCTTCCATTTCTATTACATCACATATGGATTCTTTAGAATGGTTTATACTTAATGGTTAACCATTAAATAGTCACTTTGAGCAATACATTGGAAAAACTTCTACTGTACAGAACTAAAATCCTACACAAAACTATTTATATAAAGTGTCCACCCAGTTTCATTCTCTAGCCTGATGTTAAGAGAGACAAGCAGAGAGCACCCTGGACAATACAGCTATGTTTCTACATTTGTATTTGAGAACTGCACAGAAAATGCATTATATTGAGCTTGATAAGAAGCAGCTGACAAAACATGATTTAGTAACAGACATGAACAATCTGAGGAACCTGGTAATACTACAGAAGTTGGGTTTTGATTATGTAAACAAAGAAACACAGCAGAAAAGCAAATATGGAACCTTCAAGTTCCCAAAGCAACTATACCATGCCTAGAGAATCTCATTTCAGGATGCAGAAGCTGGACTTCTGCTGCTAGAGGGTACCAAGCCTTTTCCCGTGCATCCCTGGCGCAGCCAGTGTACACCACACTGGCTGCATCGGGAACGGAGAAGAAGACATGCGGTGGCCGGGAACGGGCCCGGGTGAGTTAACTGTTTGGTTTTTTTTAAATGGTCGCCCCATACGGTGGGGATGCGGGCCATTTTTGAGCCCCCCCCACCTTATGGGATGACCATACCCGGCGTATAAGACGACCCCCGACTTCTGACAAGATTTTTCGGGGTTAAATTCTATTTGCAGGGAAATGATAGAATCAGGGATTTGATTAAATCCTGGGAAATTATGAATGACCACATCGTGGTTACATCTTTTCCCTGATCAAATGATGAAAGTGATGAAATCTACAAGTCAGGAGTCAACCGGCTCTATGTTTATTTATTTAGTGTTACGACAATAATCGTTGAAACGCACATTGTTTATTCCAAACTAATAAAGGCTATGTTCAGACAACGTATCTTTTTGTGAAAGTACGGCCGTTTCTGAAATCGGCAACAACGGCCGTACTTTTTGTGAAAAGATACGTTGCCTACTGTTCTATGGGATCCCAGCTGGAGCGTATACACAGAGTATAAGCTCCGGCCGGGATCTCTCGCGGCGCCGCAAACAGCTGACATGTCAGTTTTCTGCGGCCACTATTCAGTGAATAGTGGCCATAGAAAACCCTGTCAGTGCACACTATGGAGCGAGCGGCCGGATCCGTTTGCTCCATAGTGTGCACTGACAGGGCTTTCTGCGGCCACTATTAACTGAATAGCGTGCAGTGGAGAGTTCTGATGCGGGCGTGCAGGGAAGGGCCCATATCAGAACACTGCAGAACTGCAGTACCGGCCGGGATGATCTTTTCAGAGACCGGTCGTTCCGTGACCCGGCTGGTCTCATATGCTATGTGAACATAGCCTAACAAAGGAAATAGGTAGTTAAGCTGATATTTTTACCAAATGCAATTAATAAATAATCACGTTCATTAATTGTTTTTTATTAAAAAACTTTGTTGATTTGTGGCATCTCGAGTTGCAGAGTACCTTACTTTTTTTTTACAGGCACATTTTTTTTTTGTTCTACATTGCATTTTGGACTGTTCACAGGAACACTTCTTGAAAATCCTTGACCTCCAAATAAGGAGAATTTTCCTGCAGTCTCAGGAGGACATAGGTTGGTCTGAAGAACTGTTTCGTTAAATGTTGTAGTAGCTACTTGAAGAGCGTTTCTAGGAAGCCAATCTTTTATCATTTCGACCGAGGTACCAATTTGGTATCTTTTTTTTTTTTTTTACATCTTATACGATCCCCACAATGGTACTTCCATCTAATGGGCATCTATCAGCCTTAGGTATATACACCAAAACTGTAGAATCCATCGACACATCTTTACATTTCTTCAAAGAAACTTTTCATTTTTTTCAGCCGATCTTTTTAGGTGTTTTGCAGCATTTTCTCTTCGATCTTTAATGTTCTCTGTCTTTCGGCATAAATAGCACAGAATTTTCGACCCGTATCCTCCTTCTCCTATGGTATTGCCCCATATATCGCGTGCACTGGGTTTTTACAAATGTCACATAAATGGGCTCCAGAAGATTCCATTCCACAAACAATGCAACATGCTTTACTGTCGCCGACAGCCGCTTCCCCTTCCGATGCAAGTAACACTACAGAAGATTGACCCAATAGGGTAAGCAATGCTCCGGCAACTCATTCATTTTATCATTTCCCTGAAAGGGGTCAGGGATTTGATCAAATCCCTGACTTTCTTCAGGTAAATGATGTAACGACGTGGTCATTTCATCATTTCCTGGTATCTGATCACATCCCTGATTCTATCATTTCCCTGCAATATATACATCCTTTCAGGCTTGTTTTATATATTATATCTAAAAATCAAGCATAAGTGCACTTGCAATGCAAGAATTTCACCTGCTCCATATTGCAAATTGCTTCATTTATTTGTGTGATCTTTCTCACCATCTGGAAACACAAAGGAAAATGGCAGCAGGCATTCAGCCAACTCATTGAGAAAACAAAAGAGAATTCCTGAAACAAAGCTGGCTGATTACTGGAGGGGAATAAATATGTAAGAACTATACTTACACAGCCGAAAGAAATAGTGGAGGGGGGGGCTTCCCTACAAAGATGCTGTAAATCGGGTATCAAAGGACAAAATTCCTATGTATAATGAAATTAAAATAACTCTGTTAATTACTGCAATAGAGAAATGCCAGAATTAAGAAATGAACTGTTTGCTCATAGTGGGAGGCTATGATGGTTCAGCATTTTCACTACTTCTGTCTCTTTCCGTTGTTTGTGTTTATGTAACAAATCAAAGCAGAAATTTTTTAAAAAAGGTAAGTAGATGGCTACTGGGTCACTAGTAAGTGCTAAAACATGAAAAAGTTTTAAAAGTTTATAAAAGTTTATAAGGTCTGTCCAATGTCTTGGTACATTAGTTCAATGTTCCCTGGTAATAAGTTGTGTACCCCAAGGGTCAGTACTGGGCCCCCTTCTGTATAACTTGTTCATTAACGATATCAAGGATGGAATTAACAGCAATGTTTCTATCTTTGACCAAGCTTTGTAGTACAGTACAGTCTATGGAGGATGTGCAGATCTTTCAAGCTGACTAAGATTACTATTACACGGAACGCTAATCACTCCATGCAATAAATACAACGATCAGCCGATGACAACGATCATCGGCTGATCGTTGATATAGGTTCTGACCTATTTTTGTCGGGCGCCGACCGCGCACCGCTACATGTAATAGCGGTGCGCGGCCGGCGATTGACGATATACATTACCTATCCAGGTTCCAGGGCTGCTCCTGCAGTCTTCTTCCCGGGTCCCGCTCGCTCTGGCTTCAGAGCGGCCTGTCAGCGGCACCAGCCTGTGATTGGCTGAGCGGCCTGTCAGCTGACAGGCCACTCTGAAGCTAGAACGCCCGGGACCTGTTGAGAAGCTGAACGCAAAAGCAGCCCTGGAGCGTGGATAGGTAATGGATGTAGTTTAAACAAGGGCTGCAAGGACATCGGTAACAATGTCCTTGCAGCCCTTGTTAAACGATTATCGGGCCTTGTAAAAGGCCCAGTAAACGAGCGACGATCTAGCAGATCACTGCTCGTTTACAGGTATTATTGGGCCCCCATCGGCCCGTGTAATATCACCCTTAGACTCACTGAGTGTTTGGGCATCCACTTGGCAAATGAGGTTCAATGTGGATAAATGTAAAGTTATGCACCTGGGTACTAATAACCCACATGCATCATATGTCCTGGGGGGAGTTACTCTGGGAGAGTCGCTGATAGAGAAGGATCTGGGTGTACTTGTAGATAATAGACTACAGAACGGCACACAATGTCAGTCAGCTGCTTCTAAGGCCAGCAGGATATTGTCATGCATTAAAACAGGCATGGACTCTCGGGACAGGGATATGATATTACCGCTCTATAAAGCTTTGGTGCGGCCTCATCTGGCATATGCTGTCCAGTTTTGGAACCCGATTCATAAAAAGGACGTTCTAGAGCTGGAGAGGGTACAAAGACTGGCAACTAAACTAATAAGGAGAAAGGAGCATCTTAGTTATGAGGAGAGATTAAAAGAATTAAACTTTTTTAGTCTTGAGGAGTGATGTTTAAGGGGAGATATATTTATTTAAATATATAAATGGCCCCTACAAAATATATGGGGAACAGATGTTCCAGGTGAAACCCCTTCAAAGGACAAGGGGGCACTGTATCCGACTGGAGAAAAAAAGGTTCATTCTCCGGAGGCGACATGTCTTCTTTACCATGAGAACTGTGAATCGGTGGAACAGTCTACCACAGGATCTGGTCACAGCAAAAACAGTAGAGGGCTTCAAAACGGGGCTAGACAAGTTCTTAGACCAAAATAACATAAATGCATATGTATAGAACTTATCATCATCTGTCCCCTTCCCTGTATCCATCCCCTCCGTGTATATCCCCCTTCCCTGCATCCATCTCCTTCTTGGTTGAACTTGATGGACATGTGTCTTTTTTCAACCTTATTAACTATGTAACTATGTAATGTTCTTTTTATCACATAATGATCCTAAAAAAAAATTTTGGACGTCTTTTGCAAACACCAGACCAGTTATTTTTTAGTTATTCACGCATAGTTTTCTTTCTTCACCATCTTTTCATCGTTATACTATTAAATTTAAAGGACTTTTTAATAAAAGACACACCCAAAGGCAAATCAGTCCACCTGACCTAGAACAATGTACCAACAGCCATCATTGCATGGACCGCCAAAAAGCAAAATGACGAACATCATGTTGAACTTTTTTTTTTAAACAGAGAAAAATCGTACTAAAGATGAACAAACCTTTTGAGATGTGTTTCAGACAGTTTTGTTCAAATCAGGCCATCAAATTTCTCTTGGAGTCAACACCAATTCAGTACAAAGCACCCAGCCCATATAATATAAGCAATTAAGTGGCACTGCATAACTTTGCCACTTACTTCAATGGGCCATAGAGTAAACAGTAATGCATAGTGCTTCACTGATTTACTGTTCCAAGTTCATTACATCTTAATATAATCAAGCATCTGTAGAATATGCTGGAAACAAAAATCCAATTGATGCAGACCCAACCTTGCAAGTTACAGAACTTAAAAGAGTACTCAGGAGACTGACCATAATTTTTTTTTTTTTGCTAATACATTGCTTAATAAAGGTAAATTACTTTGCAGTTCTCAATCCTCTGCTTTGATCTAGACAGGGGGAACAGGACCCCTCTCTGTATAGTGCTGTGTGGCAGCCCTAGAACAGAGCAGGTGACATAACATAAACTTTGGTGGCAGCATATGGGGCCTTGTCTGCTCTTATTGCTGCCTCTAAACAGAAGTATACAGCGGTGCTTTGGATTACGAGCATAATTTGTTCCGGGACTTTGCTTGTAATCCAAATCCACTCTTAAACCAAAGCAAATTTTCCCATAAGAAACCACTGATATGCAGACAATTGGTTCCACACCCCAAAAATAATTTATTATTCTGAATAACATTTAAAACAGATGAAACAAACAATGAGAAACAGCTGGATATATCATATTATAAGTTACTGTACAGTATAGCAATCAGCATGTGTAGTATAATGTATAGCAAGTGCATAACCCTGATAACACAGCAGCAGTTTGTAGATACAGGATGGAACAGCAGATCCCCATAATGGAGAGGATGGGAAACAACGATAGCAACAACCACCGTACTTTTTGCGTAGTGGAACAACGCCTTATTTTTAATGGGTTCCGGCCGGAGCGTATACACATCGTATACGCTCCGGCCGGGATCCGTGCGGCGCCGCAAATAACTGACATGTCAGTTTTCGGCGGCCGCAATTCAATGAATTGTGGCCGTAGGAAACCCTGTCAGTTCACACAGTGAAGCGACCGGCTCCAGCCGCTCGCTTCATAGTGTGCTATGGGAAGCTCTGATGCAGGCGCGCGCTAATGCGCCCGCATCAGAGCTCTACGACCGAAAAGATCATCTGGCTGGTACTTGAGTACCGGCCAGGATGATCCGGACACGGAATGGCCGGTCTCTTACGTTGTGTGAACATAGGCTATAAGGGTAACAAAGGATTCTCCAATGGCTTCAGGCCCTGATACTAAAGTTCTGCAGAAAAATACCTGTTGCAGAGCTGAGCTGATTTATAAATAACCTATTAGATCTTATTGGTATTTCCTGCATGTGCATAGATTATTTATTACAATTAAGAGGGGACATACATATGGTAGACTAAGGTGCACACCTACTTCCATATGTCAGTGCACACAGATAAGCATGGTTATGACATGCATTTGTTTTTCATATGAATTCTCTCTTCCCCTGTTCCTGTTCTTCTGCAGTCTGTGTTTTATTACATTTCACCTATATTACTCTAATTGCATATACTTACAGTATTCATCTTGCTTTTTAGTTCTGCTCTGCAATTTTCCTACAATCTCCCGGAGTATTTACATTGTGTTTCTCTTTGCCTTTGCAGTAGGTTTCAAACTTATAAAAGAAACTGTATCAAAGATACTTAGAAGTTTCATCTTAATCTTCAAGAATCAAACCTCAGTGGTCTTCAAGAGGTCTTAGAAAGGTTATAGCCAAAGATTTTCCTTATCTCCGCTCAATCCTTCAGTAGTCCTGCCCAGGAGAATAAAAAGCGGAGTGTCAATCCAGGAGAGTCAATCTCAGACATTTGCATGAACTCCCGATAGATCTTTAGGGTTAAGGGCAAGGAAGGCAAATCGTGCTCAAGAGCTAAAATAGCTGGGTAGTTTTAAGTGACTTTGAAAAGCACAGATAAAATGCATGGAGGGAGGGAGGAATGAATGCCCCCTAAGAAAGTTACAATGGAAACTGGATAGAACTAATGACAGCTTCTACAATAAGACATATTCCATTTAGCTAGAATAACAGATTGCGAGGAGAGGTCTCCTAACATGTCGTTGAAAGCTGACACAAGCAGTAGCTGTCTAGAGTACAGGTGTTTACCTTGCCTGAGGGTGGGGGGTCATTTTGATATGTGTAAAGGCAAAGGTATTTACACAGAATATGGATCACAGATCAAAACTCCCAGCTAGTGACTTACATAGGACTGCAGAACGCTTTTGATCTTGTGTTCTCTTTTCCCCCACCTACAGAAAATGGAGAAGGGAGAAAAAAGTGTTGCTTGATACTAAACCTGTGGACCCAGGAAACTAGTGTAGAGTATAAACCACTGGTCAGCAGGCAGACATTGAATATTATAGGAGGTTTCTTATTCCCTACACTATTTTGACAGCTCGGAGATAAGAGGATTATTGTCAAAGATATCATTCATCTATCCAGCGTAGCAAAACTGGTGAAATTCTGCAAGACACAGGATTCCATCAATAGTCTACGTGAAAGCAAGTCTTAACATTTTGTACTCTTTGCAGTAGAAATTTGATTCAGAAAAAGGTACTTTTGCCCAAATAGGCTTATAAACTGGGGTATCATGGTGCCAAGGGGTGGAAGGGCGAAACCTCAGTACTTTTCATTGGCTGCCATGACACCTGAGGCTACCCTACTTTTCATGCTAAAAGAATCTGTTTTGGGAGAACTGATGGCACGCCTCTAAAACCTGAAGGAGGCTGCAGATGCCGACAAGCTAGTTTCCATGGTGGAGATCTGAGTCACATGGCCGCTATGCTAACGTCACAATCATGAGATAATCTGTGTTAATACTGGTGCAGGGCAGAAGATGACTGTCCGGACAGGGAAAAGGGTTGCTAAGAGTAGGGAATGGGTGAAGGCATCCACATTGGTTACATTAGTGTAAAGACTATCTGTTATCTTGGCTTGATTGTAAAGCACGACCAAGACTGCACTTGTGGCAATGATTTGTGCTCATTCTGTGTTTCTTTTTGCTTTTGTCTAAACACTGTCCTATTCTTTCTGCTTGGTTAATTGTCTGCCCCACACGTCGAGTTCTTTCTGGCAACTTTATAGTTAACTTGCTTAGTGATTATGTGACTGGCAGGTTTGGTTATCAGGTGTCTGTGGTTGGAGATCAGGGAACTGGACCAATCAAGTCCTGGACCTCAACCCCCTATGAAGCATCTCCAGGGTCTTAAACCTTTACTGACTATTGAGTCCTTGCATGTAAGTTAGCTCCTTCTGCATTTCTGTGTGCATTTTCCTGGCTTTCCTACCTCTGCATTTGTTTTTAGACTATCCTGTTTTTTGCCTGCCCTGACCTTTTGGCTTTATCTAACTAGTCTCTGTATCCTGTTTTTTTTTCTTCTATGTTCGTCTCTGTTGTCTACGTTCTGTGTGCCACTGTACCTAAGTTAGGGAAGCTCGTCCAGTTGTCTGTAGCCGCCTGGGGCTGATAGGCAGGGGCAGTGGGCATGGACAAATGTTCCCTGACCGAGGGTACCACCAGTCAAAACAATCAGATACTTTAACATTAAGGCTATGTTCCCAATGCGTAACAATATCAGGGAAGGCATCCATGTTGTAACATAGATGGCCGCTATTAGCAGCCGTCAGATTCCACCTTTCTTTTTTCAAATAATCTCTGAGGAATTAAAGGTGGAATATGATTGGTTGCTAGGGACAGCTAAGACAATTCTACTTTACACCAGTTTGATAAATCTCCCCCCAAAACTGAAAATCTTTCCATTATAATTTTACCCTGTCCGTTCCAGTACTGATTTCGGCTACAAATATTGCTCAAAATACTGACAGAAATACTGACCAAAATACGATGTGTGAACCTAGCCTAAGACTGACCATGAGATTGTAACTGGGTACAGATGGCCCAATGCAGTAAAGCAATCAAAGCATATACTGTATAACAGAAATGGCCTATATTTTTGTTTTTTTAAACAACAAGGTGACATTTATGGAAGCTTTCCATCTGAACCAGGCAAATGGAAGGCATTTCAGCCCAGCACACAGTCATGCAGCAATATGGTAACAAATAGCTCTGCCCTTTCATAAATATGCAGTAGATTTACGAGCATCGTGATGCAAACAAAAGGCCCATAAAACAAAACTGTTAATGCAAAGCCCACAGTTCCAAATGTGGATTTCCTCCTGTTTTTATATTCCTTTGTCTTCTATTAATATACTATCACATTCTCCATAACCATCCATACTTCTAAAGACCAAGATAAGTATTATAACAAAAAAACATATTAAAATTAACACATACATTGCCTTTTCTGCTTCAATTTGTGTTAAAATGTTGGCCAACAAAATGTCATTAACCCCTTAACGACCCATGATGTATCTCATACCTAATGGCACCATAAGGGGGGTTCAGAGAGGGGCCATGCAGCGACCCCCCTCTTAAAGGAAAAGTCTGGCAAAACTTTTATTAAAGTGTTGTGTTGCCACCCAAAAGTTATACAAATTACCAATATACACTTATTACGGGAAATGCTTATATAGTGCTTTTTATCCCTGCATCTACTATTGCATCAAGGCTTCACTTCCTGGATAAAATGGCGATGTCACGACCCGACTCCCAGAGCTGTGCGGGCTGTGGTTGCTGGAGAGGATGATGGCAGAAGGATGCTCAGTGTCCCCTCGTGCCCTGTGTCCCTCAGTATCCCCCTGCCATCATCCTCTACAGCAGTCAAAGCCTTCACAGCTCTGGGAGTCAGGTCATGACATCACCATTTTATCCAGGAAGTGAAGCCTTGATGCAGTAGTAAGTGCAGGAAAAAAAGCACTTTATAAGCATTTCCCGTAATAAGTGTATATTGGGGATTTGTATAACCTTTGGGGGGCAATACAATACTTCAATAAAAAAAAATAAATCGCTGGACTTCTCCTTTAACTGCTGCGATCCCCACTGCTTTCTGCAGCCCAGGACCATGGCTATTAACAGGTACGGACGATCGCCGCATCCACTAATAAGGACATTTAAATGCAGCTATCAAACATAAATGCCCTGCTGTGCCCCTCCATGGTGATCTAGTCGGGGGATCCCCCCGTGATGTGATCACGGAGGAGGGATTACTTCTCCTTACCCGTTCAGGCTGAACCTGAATAATGCTGATCCCAGCTCGGCAATCTGGTCTGCAGCACTCCAGAGTAATATACACAGCATTGATCTCAATGGGAGATCAGTGCTGTGTATATAGACGTCCCCAGGTGTCTTCTAATTACTGTGTATGTTAAAAAAAAAAAAAAAGGGGTTTTCTTATTAATAAAAAATCCCCTCCCCCTAATAAAAGTTTGAATCACCCCCTTTTCCCATTTAATAAATAGAAAATTCATTAAAGAAAAAACAAGGCAAGAAAGAAAGGCAATTAGGGTGTAAGGACATAAGCACAAAAAAATTCCAAGGTGCAAAATTGTGCATTTCAGGTCGCATCAAAATCGAGAAAAATTGTAATAAAAAGTTATCAAAAAGTCGCATATATGCAAACAATGTACCGATGGAAAGCACAGATTATGACGCAAAAAACTCTAACTCACACAGCCCCATAGACCAAAGGATAAAAGCGTTATAAGGATGGTAATAGAGCAATTTTAAGGAACATTTAGTGTATTTAAGAGATTAAAATTTTTTAAAAGCTGTCAGATAAAATAAAAATTATGCAAGTTGCATATCATTGTAATCTTAACAACTTGAGGAACATTTATAACACATCAGTTTTTCTCTAGAGGGAACAGCGTCAACACAAACCCCCACCCCAAATAAAAAAAATTGCGTTTTCTTTTCAATTGCACCACAGATATAATGTTTTTCTGGTTTGACAGCATATTTAATGCAAAACTTAAGTCTGCCATTGCAAAGTACAATTGGTGACGCAAAAAAAAAGGGGGTCATGTGGGTCAATAGGTGAAAAAATACAAGTGCTATGGCCTTTTAAACAAAAGAAGGAAAAATTGAAAGCGCAAAAATGAAAATTGGCTCAGACCTTAAGGGGTTAAAATACATTTTAAGTGCATTCCCCTTGCTGTCATAATAATGGGAAAAAGATTAAAAGTAAGGGCAAGTGAAACCTATAGTGTCAACTTATTCGACAACCTTTCAATTGGTGTTTTCTACCCTGCAGGCACAAGCCTACTGTACCTAAGAAACACAATTCAAACTTAATGGGCAAATATCATAAAATTGTTTTAATGTAGTCACCAGGGGGTAGTTCTATCTGTATAAATGAGGTTATTTGCTGAGGTTATGTGTGGTGTATCTTCTTTAGCCTGGGACAATTCGCCATTTGAAATGACATTTCTCTTATGTATTGGGTTTTTCCAGGGTCCATATCTTGTCATATGAAATACAGTCATACAGTACGCTATTTTTACAGTATTTCCATTGCATGTTAGAAATAACGATAATTAGAAGCCATATTTAGAAAGGATTACTCATATACTATCAATATATGCCAATTATGGACCGATGCACAAAGCCCTAAATATAAAAAATATATACAATGTTCAAAAATAGATCAAAAAGAAGCAAAAGAACTGAAATACAAGATATAATTAGTTATCCTAAGAAAGTAATGACTGTAATTGACCATAATATCACAATATTGTTCCCTCTCTCCCTTCCCCCTCCTCAAAAATCTACAGATTTGTCATATGCATAATTACATGAGCTGATTCAGCTACCGTGGAGAACATGTTCAGAATGATTTGCCTGAGGGGTAAAGTTGATGAAACCTTTATTATTCTGTGCAAGGCGATGTAATGAAATTCAGAAAGGAAAGTGTGCCATTAAAAGGGGGTTGCAAAAGGGTACATAAACCTTGTGACCCATGACCTCTAGTCCCATTTCATTGCAGGTAACAATATGGTGAGTTCCTTGCTATGTAATTTATTCCGCATTTAATTAATTCTATTAGCACCCAGTGATAGGTAATTTCTAAGGCTTGCGTCGTTGTATATCATTTTAATAAACTGGCACTGGTATACTGTATGAAGAACACAAATCTTATTTAGAGGAATATGTATGGAAGTAGACCAACAATTTCACTTCTGTTCTTTTCAGTTTTGCTCTAATTACACTGCAGCTACAAAGCCGAGCAGATCAATCATCGCAGTCCAAAGTGCTCGACATCCACCCAAGCCCATTCATCACAAGCACAGCTCCAATCTGCTCTTTAAGTAAAAATAAAATAGTAAAGAAGGTGGTATACAAACAAAATGACACAAATGGTAGCAGATAAAAGGTTCTTTATACCACAAAGAAGAGCTATAGGCAGTGTATACTGTTGATCTATATAATTGGGTGATAGCTATCAGAGTGAAACAAATAGATAGATAGAAAGATAGATAGATAGATAGATAGATAGATAGATAGATAGATAGATAGAGGCCAGTCATTATCTTGGTCATTATTGGGGTGGCTAAGTGGGTTGGCCACTTTATAGTAAAATAGTTCAGTGTACAGTTGTCAGGATGGTATCTTTGCGGAGCGTCATGCGTCCCTCTGCTCATGCTGTGCGGCCGAGAAGGTGCTGATTTTCTTGCATTCTGTTTCTGTGTTTTGTTTTGTAGTGTGTGAACACTGGTTATTTGCTCACCTTGAGAGACACACCCGACTTTACCTGCTGAGTTCTGTCTGGCCATGTCAGGGTTAATCTGTGTTTTGGTTCTGCTGTGACTGACAGGTCTTCCTGCCAGTGGATCTGTTTTGTTCTCAGCTGTCTGTGCTTGGAGATCAGGGGGATGGTCCAATTATGTTCTGGATCAGAACCCTGGCCTCCTATATAACTACCTCAGTCTGGGATATCTTGGCCGGATATTGAGCTTGTCTCTGCCTGGTTCTGTGTTTGCTATTCTTGCTCTGTTTATTCTGACTCTGCTTTGTATTTCTGACCTTTCCTGCTTGCTGCCTGCCCCTGACCATACTGCCTGTTTTTTGACCTTGCCTTTGGATTGTGATTTTGTACTTTTGCTGCCCGATTGTTGTGACCCGGACTGTCTACCATTCTTTATTGTGTTTTGTCTGTCTGTCTTGTCCTTGTGTCCCACCTAGCCAGTGCAGGGACTGACGCCCAGTTGCTCGCCGCCATCTTAGGGCGGATTGTGGCAAATAGGTAGAGGACAGTGGGCGGGTCTGAGCTTAGGGCTCACTGTGTTGTCTTGTCCAGCTGTCCGGTTCCTGACAACAGTATTAGTAATTGTACTCACTGTATATACTGACAGCAGCTCCCTGTGTACCTCATAGAGCTAAATTCAGACTTCCCTCCTCCAGGCTGTGCTGTCCTGCTCTGTGGTGTTCCAGTCTATAAGATGTCCAAAATTGAGGAGAATGTGACCGTGCCCCGCCCCCTCAGTGTTCAACACTGAGTCTGTATATGTCTATGGAGGACACAAGGGGCCGGGCATGGTCACATGCTCCTCCATGTCAGCCATTTTATGGACAGAAACGAAACAGAGCAGGGCAACCCAGCCTGGAGGAGTACAATTACTAATGCTGTACACTGACCTATTTTACTATAAAGTGGCCAACCCCTTTAAGATTATTTAATGGAATGATTTACCTCCATGCAGTTGCCAGTGATATTCTTAAGCCCATCGGTGAAGCGAATACTTGTTGTAGGGTCTTTTCCTTTCCAAGTGTGTTTAGCTCAGAAAAGTTGGGCAAATTTACTAGAAATTGGTCTATTTTCACATTAGTGAAAATTGGCTGACGTTGGCATATAACATCCCATTAGAAAAAACAGTCAAATACACAGGATAAGAAACTGTTACAATCATCTTCGGTGAGATTGAGCATATACTACAACCATTATCTGCTGCAGTCATCATAGTGATGCCTTATTCACTTACTTCTGACATTGATACAAGCTTGTATGTGTTTCCTGTATATTTGATGGTGAGTCTCCTTGTTCTGCCATACCATAAAGTCCTGGGGATATCAGAGTAAGGGGATCCATTGTTAGGACCCCAGAAAGGAGGGTAATAAAGATTAAGCTGTTTCTGCAGTTTAATGATCCACCAGCATTCTTACGATAGATAAATAGATAGATAAACAGACAGATACATATTCTACAGTAAAACAATAGACAAATAAACAATACTTCTTACCTTCCTCTATGATTGACTAAGAATACTTTTATGATGGTTTGGTGATTGCCCCATCTGGAGGCCCCCCTTGGCAACAGACTAGGGATATCTGGCTATTGCCGTGTTTTGGGACTCGCAACTGAGGCTCCATGGACCTTTTTTTGCATTTTTAAATTTATAAGGGGAAATGTATCAATGGAGACTCTTGAGTGAGTGCTTTATTGAATTTTTTTTCACTGATCTCCCTTAGCACAGTGATTGCTGTGTTTTGTTGGTCCAGAGTATGTGTGTCTGTAAGAAACTTGACTAATTTTTGATGCTTCCATTAGGATTCCACATTTATTTTTATTTTTTTGCCTGGAATAGTTGAGCATGCTGCCCTTTCCTATTCAATTTCAGACACTTGACACCATAGATAACTACCCCCCCTCAAAGGCTTCATTCAGTCTTTCCTGGAGGGATATCTGTCTAGTCCTGTGTTTTAAGACTCTTTAATGAGGCTCCACAGGCTATTCTTTTGCATATTCATGTTTCCCAGGGAGCAATGCACCTAGGATTTCACTGCATTGAGCGCTTTGACCGGCAGCCGACAGTGTTATCGTTTGGCTGGTCTCCCTGAGATCAGTGATCTGTTTCTCATTCACGCTTTGTAAACTACATTTGTACCAGACAAGCTCAGTAATTGTATCAACAGGGCACAATTTATTCTGCATATGTCAAAAGGGTTTCCAATTGGCACACACCAGGCCAGCTACAGTATATGTAGGTAGTGTAGATTAATTTTGGAGGTCCTGTGGCCAACCTATGAAATGGGTTGCAGAACAGAAAGCCTAAAGACATATTCTTGCTATTCCTGCCTCATAAAAGTTTAGCATGACAATTTATGTGTAGAATATCTTGAAATGAATGGATGTGCATGATACACTGATATAATAATTATATTTGTATGATAGATTCCCTTCCGTTTCAGCAATAATGGGGCTAGAAAAGCTCCAGTAATAAATCTAAGCTATTAAACCATAATTAACTCATCCTTGCATCTCACTTCTTCATTTCTTTAATAAAATGCCTTAAATGCTTCAGAATGAGCGGAAGGACATAAATCATAATTTAATAATTAACAAAGTCCGCTCTCTCCACCTGAGCCAATGGGTTCATACATTAATGATGCTGAATAGAATTAAAGTCTCTCTGCATTGGGATAGTGTATGGTTCATCTACTTCTCAGGCCGCAGACTGAACAGACCATCAAAGCTATACATTGCATACCTTGCTATACCTTGTAAGGGTCATTCACCCCTGTGGGTGGAAGCTACTCTTACTAGCACAGGTAAAAAAAATATGCTACTTTGTGTGCAACAGCCATACATACCTGAGTTTATTCCCCTTTTTTCAAATAGATTTTACTTGCTCGTCATGGCATTCCAGGCACCCAAACATGCTTCCAGCAGATGTACATTTGGATCATGATTTTCGACTGCGAGCAGGCATAAATCATGATAAATGCGGCACAGGAGGAGGCCACACCTTTTCCCTGTCTTGCTGCACTCCCCCAAGTTCCCCCTGCCCGCCCATCAGGCGAGCTAGGGGTATGGCAGGCATACGCCAAGGAGAAGGGGCAATTCTGCGCCTTCTCCCTGGTGTACACGCCTCTTAGTGAATCCGGCCGGCCGGGCACCCAGCATACCCAGCAATCTGACAGGTGCACTTTAAGTTTGATCCAGGTGCTTTGTCTGAAATAATAATTTGATAATATTGAGCAAGAAATTAGAACCTGTTTCATGTTTTTTTTCAACTTTTAGAATATTATAACCGCTGTGCAGATAATTCATGGCATTAGCGACCTGTAGTAACTCAGAATGCAAACAGTGAAGACACAGTAAGCTGGACTGAAGCCCAGATGTCTGCATGGAGGTAAAGAGTCGTGCTTTATGGAGGTATAGAGGTATAGAGTCTAGGTCACGTAACCTGAAACAAGAATATACAAGTTTATATACACAATATCTTTGGGAAAGAAAAAAATCATTCACACTTACAAAACATCTTATGTTGGTTTTAAAATTAGAACAATTTTGTGACTAATCGCAAATACTGGAGATAGAAATGGTGGAACAAATAAAGGAGAAGGAAAAAAGAAAAAAAAATAAGAAAAATAGTCTGTGCCATGTGCGTGAGGCACTAAAATAAATGCCTCTAGGGCTGCTAATTTATCTCCTGTCAGCAATGACATTGCTCAGAAGCACGGTAGAGTAATTACCTTAATATGCCAAAGTTATAGCAAGACCTGCAGCTTCTATAGGGACTTGATCTGAGACTTTCCTTTAAAAAGATGACTACAACTCTAGGATGTTACCAGGATCATTAACCACACAGGCAGGCGACTTGGAAAGGTGGAAAATGGAAATAATGATGGTCAGTAGAGCACCATTATATGGATACATCCTTCTGGAGTCCTTCTTTAACCCATTGAAGGTGTTATTGGGTATAATAAAATTATATTTAAATAAAAGTAAAAAAAAACTTTCTAATATAGTGTTATCAGTAATAATATTGGCTCCAGCAGCTTTTGCATGATTTACAATGGACAGGAAATGGAAAGTAAAAAAGTAAAAAAAAACTATAAAATGTGTCTACAGCTTCCCGGCTTATCCCTTTCTCTGTAGGCAACGCATCATCCTCTGATGTCACAGGAGGCTTGGCTTGATCTAGTCTCTGAGCTCTATCCCCATCCTCTAGTGATGTTGCCAACTCTGACAGGCTCCTAAATCCTACATCACTATCCCCCTGTCATATACACTACCCACTCTTCTTAAAGGGCAACCCTCAGGTCGTTCCAGTTCTGGAGTATAGAGTTAAGAGCATCTACACGGTGATGCAACAGATCCTATACTTTTTATATGGGATTCAGGTCTGGACAAATGCAGGCCACTCCATTTGAGCTACCCTAGTCTCTAGTCTCTTCAAGTTGTATGGGCTTATTACTGTACCATTCACAAAGTGTAGGACAGTTCCATATTGACCAGATACACCATCCCACACGGTAACACCACCAAAGGCAACAGTGGCGATGTATATAGCGCTCTCCTTCATTGTGCTGTCTGATCCACTGGCCTTGTCAAATTTTCTTTGACAGGGGCAAAGGTTGATTTTTATGCTATAGGTTTGAATCTAATTACCCAGGCACCCCCATGCCCCCAGTAACTGTTCCCTGTCCATCAGCCAACTACTCGACTGTAACCAGACTGCTTGAGAAAGACAGTAGTATGTAAATGCAGAGACATTGTTATTTATTTTGTTTTTGTGAAAGCTTATTGTGACCTTTTTTGCAATTGAAGTAATGGTGGTACAGTCCAGCTGATGTAAGGAGTCCATGAAGAAAGGGACCTGACACTGTATGAACATTCAGCCAATACCATACATGTGAAGGGATTATTTACTGCAGTGCTGCCATCTATAACCTGCATACTGATTTTCCTGCATTTTTTTTTTAGATTGTTACACCTAATAGGCTTGCTTACTGTTTGGTAAATAGCCAATATCTGTTAAATTGTTATTATGCTGAAATAACCCCTTTCCAGTCTGATAGGTAAAGCATTCAGCCTGTAATTGTGAAGCCTGGATAATTAGCATTACCTGATTGAGCATTATTGCCAGGAGAAGAAAATTACACCAATAGACGCATATACCTATTTCCGGAATTACAGAAAGCCGTAATGGTGTTTTGTTTTTCTGCTTGCATCTTAATTCATGAACCACAGCTTTATGCTCAGCAATGAAATCTGTCAGCCATGTAGTGCCAGCTTCGGGTTTGCTTCTTTATCCAGCTGAAAAAGTAACCTGCACTCAGGCCTCATGCAGCCCGCTCTGCACAACTCCCACTTCATACTGGGTGTATAATGGAAGATGTATTATTATTATATAGCTTATATGGATATGGCAGTTATTAAAGTTTATGCAGAGGCTTTCCAATATCTCCATAGATGATCCATGTCATCAGTATTTCATCAATATGTCATCAGTATTTCATAGCTATTTAAAAAAGGTGCTTAATGTAATTTAGTTTCTTCCATAGAAGACAGCCAAACAGTATTATTAATCTGTAAAATGTTGCAATACTAATGATATATTGATGCAGCATCACTCATGCATATTGCAGATATGGATTACAGACAGTTAGCAATACTTTCATGAGAAACAGGTCTCAGGCCACTTTTTCGGTCATCATTTCTTTTATCAGTATTTCTAAGCCACAGCCAGCACTTTTTATGTGTTTTGTGGTTTCTAAGAAAACACAACATTTTCATTTATAATTGGTAGTTTTTTTTCTACATTTGTAACCTGCTTTGGTTTTTCTCTTTTTGTTTTTCTATAGAGAAGCCTATGAAAAACGCTAATAAATTCCATACCTAGGGAGTGCAGTGTTCAATTTAAAAGCACCAATAGTGGCACTGGACACTATTTTGCTAAGGAGCTGATTTGCATACATTTCTTTTCCCGAGGAGTATTGCGTTGTATCGTACTGTATTGTATTACAACCTGGACTGTAAGATTCCATACACTGCTTAGATCTACCCATAAGGAGAAGCGAGGCCCTCTAAGAACTACATCAAAGGCTTCTTACCCATCCAGCCAATACCCTATTCTATACTGGTCAAGATTCTATAGATTCCTCCAATATTGGCACTAGGGAAAAAGCTTTCTATGCTCTGGAGCCAATCTACAAAGCCAGAAGTGGAACATAAAAAGAGAAAATATCTATTGGAAGGGTTTGGCACCTTTCCCTGTTTTTTACCCACATTATTATTATTATTATTATTATTATTATTATTATTATTAATTATTATTTATTTATTTATAAAGCGCACTTAATTCCAGAGCGCTATACAGGCGACAAGGGTAACAAACAAGAACATTACAAGATCAAAACACATTACATGAAGGCAGATGGCAGACTGATACATGGGGAAGAGGACCCTGCCCGCGAGGGCTTACAAAATCACTTTTGATTTTGACTTACATATTAATACTGAGCAAATACTGCCATGTAAAAGTGATATCACATCACATAACAAATATAGAAGAATCTGCAGAAAGCAATGACATATCATATATATGCACAAACTAATCTGTATTATGATATCCTAGTCAGCAGACATTTGTCTGCTAAATTTGCGCCATGTTAAAGCAAATGTACCACTTAGATCCTTTTTTAAAATTTTCATATTATCTTGTCAGTGCCAGCTAGTACATCCCAGCGGCGCAGTCCATTTTCTTAAACCTCCGCCTTGTTTCCGCCAACTGCACAGGTTTCTGATATGCAAATTGGACCGCTCTATGCACTGGAAGTGGGCCCAGCGCCTCCAGAACACCCATATCCCCTGCACTCTGTGATACACTTCCATAAGAATCAAGTCTGGCCATGTTAAAGAAGGGAGGCAATATCAGTACATTGGGGGCATCGGGCCCACTTCTGGTGCATAGAGCAGCCTTATTTGCATATCAAAAACAGCTGCGGATGGCAGGAACTCGGTATCGGTTTAAAAAATGGACCATGCCACCAGGATGCACGCCGCTGTCCGCTCAAAAAATTGGCACACTGAGGAAGGCAGGATTTCACCGCGAATGGACCATGCCACCAGGATGTATGGCACAGACAGTGTAGTATGAAAAAAAATTTACTTTGAGATCACATTCTTTAACATCCAACAGGAAACACAGAATTTATCCTGAGGGTTGTACATAATTATTTATTTCCTTACACTAGTCAGTTCCATGAATTTATTAACCTGCTTATATAGATAATTGTAAAAAATAGCTGAGTGTGCAGTATTAGGGCCAATTTATACGGACCAAAAGTGGCAGAATTCCTGCCTGCTTTCTGTTTCAATGGGAGGACTAGCACACCTCTGCTTCGCTCCGCTCAAAAAATTGACACACTGAGGCAGGCGGGATTCGGCCGTGAAATTCCAACGCTCTTGCTGCCTGTGAACTGGCCCTTACACAGTGCAGTATTTGCAGCACCAAACCAGGTCAGAATCTTAATGAATTAGATTAAAAAAAGATGCTTTTTTTTTTTTTACTGATGCTTTATTGTGACCCCCACTGTGTAAGAGCAGCCTTAACATAAACTAGATAATCCAATGAATTGCTATCTATTGCTACAACAGTTGAATATTCATTTATGAAAGACCTTTAGACCTTTGGCAATGCAAGGGATTCAACCTGTAAATAATATATGTCCACAGCAATGCATAATCTGTCTCAACAAAAACAATGTGGGGCTATTTCCCTGGGATTAAGTCTCTCCTGTGCTCTATTTGAATGTCCCTAATGCTGCCATTACAGTGATATGAAATGTAATAGGTTTCTCATGAATAATACGAAAACCATTTAATACAGTCGGAAGTCACAGTTCTTTCCCATCCCTTGTCATTAGAAGGAGTTGTATGGATGTAACCTTGAATAGCTTAAACTGTGGCCTCCACCCCATCACCAAGCAGCCACCTCATTACCCATGAAATTGCTTCATTACGATTCCATCACTTGCAGCAGCTCAGCATACTCTTAACATGACAGACAGTCATTCCAGGTCCTAATATTTTCTTATCTGACCCGTGGTAGAGACAATTTGTACAGATCTGGTAAACCTCCTAGGTGACAGCAGAAAACCATGGACAAAGTTGACAGGCAGTGATATCATTATTCCTGCAGTCACGTCATCAGCAGAGACCCCAGGGATCCTATTTTAGTCCTGATTCCATCATGTAAACTAACTAATATCCAGTCTGCTGTATTATCCAGCAGCAGAGGCGGGTAATATGCAAGTTAGTGATAAAAATTTAAAAATAAATAAAAAATTTACGTGTAATGTAGAATTCAATTAGATTTTTAAATTATTAAAATTAACCCCTTAGGCTGTGTTCACATGTTCAGGTTATAAATTCAGTTATTAGGTACAAAGCCAGGAATAGATCTGGAAATAGGAAAAATCTCAGTCTTCCCTTTATACGTGTCTTTTTTTAAATTGGTTCATAGTTTTGTATTCAATAATTGACCTGAACGTTTGAACGCAGCTTAAGCGACCAAGCTAATTTGAGAAAACTATTTTCTCTTTTTTTTCCATTGTTAAATTCTAAGATTGATCTTTTTTACGACTTTCGTGACAACTATTAGTAAATAAAGTTTATTTTAATTTTTTTTTAAATGCGTTGTCTGTGTAAGGCTATGTTCATACAACGTCAAAAATATTAAATAGGTGGCCGATTTTTACATTTAAAATAACGCCCGTTTTTGCCGAGCTTTAACTGACTGCAATGGCAATGCATTGAAGTCAATGGGAAGACAGAGGTCCAATGCACACAGTATATTGAATAACGGACGTTTTTGCAGCAGGCGTCAAAATAATGAACATGATCATTAATTTTCGGATGTCTTTTGCAAACAGTGGACGTTTTTTATTAGTTGTTCACACACAGTTTTTCATTTGTCACCGTTCTTTCTCCGTTTTTACTATTAAATTCAATGGACATTTCAATTAAGCCACATCCAAGGTCCAATAAGTAACCCCAAACCAGAATAATGTACAAACATCAGTCATTGCACTACGGGAAGGCCAGGCTGCTAAATGACGTCCGTTATTTTAGACTCAAAATCACGGACGTCATTTTAAACGGACTTGAAAAAACGTTGTGTGAACATAGCCTAATGCAGAACAGGTCATCCATAGACAATGATTTAAAGCCACTCTCAACTCTGAATAAAAAAAATCCTTTTGTTGCACCAAGAATTTTCTTATTATAAGGCATGTGATAGTGACACGACACCCATCGTACATACTTACAGTGGCAATTGTTTTTTAAAACCCATTGGAAGAGGATGCCAGTCACCTATCTTAGTCTTTGGCTCCCTGGCCTTGCAGTTGCATTGAAGTTTCCAATACTGCAATAAAATTCATGACTTAGTATAACTATTGGAAGCTGACGTGATGCAGTTACAAATGGTGATGCAACTGCAACACAGCAAAGTCTTGGGAAATGGGCCATGGCAGAAAGGTAGAGTACTGGCTGCTAAAGCAGTAGGATAAATGGAGCAGTGCAAAGACACATCTTGCCTCAAGCACTTTTTATCTACATCCCCTGTTAAGTGTAATGTTTATGTTACTGCACGTAATTTCATTAACTGTATCCTAATGTTATGGTTACTGTATAGTAAGGGTATGTTCACACTGAGTAGAAGGGGCAGAATTCTGCATGTCAATTCTTTAAACGGAGAGAGGAAGCATGCGAGGCATCCCAATGACACACTGAGGCATACCCTAAATGTCCTTTCCTGTTCTCTTGTGACTGTATCAGTTGCAAAAAGTGAGGTCCATAAAGACATGGTTTGATGAGTTTGATGTAAAGGAAGTTGAGTGGCCTCTACAGAGCCTTGATTTCAATTCCAGTGAACCCCGATTATTGTTATTTATTTTTAAAGCTCCTTTAATTTGAGAGCGCTGTACATATGATACACACAGAATGTAACAAAGTCAAAAAAACAAGATGAATAACTTACTGTAAATGACAGACTGGTAGAAAGGGAGAAAGGGAATTTTCAAACCCATTATGTGGACCGAAACATTGTATCATGTTGGATGTATTGTTTTTTGCATGCATTGATAAATCACTGTTAGGCTAAGTTACTCAACATTATTTTTGAGAAAAGAACGGGCGCTGATTGCAATGAAATCACTGTCTGTTCTTTTCTGCAGCGGTGGCATTGCACTGAATTTTGCAGTGTTCCAACATTGATATTTTAATGTCCATTCTTTAGAATGGGATTTAAAATAATGAACATGCCTTTTATAGCTGTTCACAATAGCTGTTCACACAATGTAAAGTACGACCGGTGGTCATACTTTACATTGTAGTCAATGAAGATTGAGGGTTGTGTGCTGAGAAACTGGATTTCTATATTGGTTGGGCTTGTGATCTGGGCCCTCACACACTGGAAGGCACCTGCATTTGTTATAACTGTGGTTGGAGGTTCTTCTTTCCTGAGAAAAATATGATAGATAGATAGATAGATAGATAGATAGATAGATAGATAGATAGATAGATAGATAATTATAGTTTTTCTCTGTAGCCACAGTTTACACTGTAGTCCAAGTAACAGGTTATAAATGTCCTGTTTTATTGCCATATGACCCATATTCAGTGCTGTTCTGGGTCCCAGCTACTCTTACCATCTTGATAATCATGCGATTACCTGGATTAACACTGTAGGCAGCATTGGCAATTGAGCATTGTGTATATAACAACTGCGAATGCCGTCTTTTCTCTGGAGAACCTAGCCTTCCCCCACCTCCTAAAGCTCCATAATCACTTGTGCAGCTGCTTATTTTACATGACAAGTATATGTCTTTGATAAGTTAAATATAGAGCAGTAAGACATATACAATCTATCAATGATCAGGCATATGGGGGAGAGTGAATCTCTGCAGCAGTGTGAAGGCTTAAATCTCAGCTTTCCTTGGCATTATTTCTTTTTGGCCAGCTTCCTTTGCACTTTGATGGTCAGAATAGTGTTACCATTAACTATTCTATCTAGTAAGAAAAACAAAAGCCCAATGGACCCATTAAATGTCATTAGGGGTGGGGGAGACTATTATGGGAAAACATAATAGATCATATTTAATCAATCTGTCAGGGAAAAACAGAATTCATGACAATGTGAACAAAGCCTTAAGGATCTTTTATTCAATGATTAACCTTGTGAGATAATATTTCCAAACAAGCATGTGTAACCTTGTATTAAAATGTTTATCTGTTAACAAACTCTTAATAGGATCGTGCTGAATGGTTCAGATGTACAATGTTTAATTAGTAATTCCCTTTCCACACTTCGCACATCAGCTGTGCTTCACCTGAAGAGAAAGCATTCTCAGCCAAGATGTGGCTTTCCCTGAGCCAATAAGAGCAGTGCCCATTTGGTGACAAGCTATTCTTTGTGTTAATCCTTTGGCTTGTAGGGCTCAGTCTGGATGTGAACACCTCTTATGCCATCTCCCTAGAATGTTTGTTTTTAGCTTGTCGTGAGATAATAGAATGTGTCTATTTGTTGAAAATGGTCCAGTGAATATTATTATTTTTAATAGGTAAAGTGGCCTACAAACAGATACTAAGTATAAGACGTTATTTATTTTATATACAGTACTGTGTAATAGTTTCAGGTGTGGAAAAATGCTCAAATGTAAGATGTCTCCAACCATTTTTATTGGGCAGCAGAATGATGGCTCGAAACATACAGGCAATGTCATTGAGAACTATCTACACCAGTGCTCCAGTCCTCCTGGGCCCCCAACAGGTCATATTTTATGGATATACCATACCAAGAACACCTGTGATAATACCTGATGCATTGAGTATAATTATATCACCTGTGAAATACTCAGGAAATCCTCAAAACATGACCTGTTGGTGGCCATGGGGACTGGAATTAACAAGCACCGGTCTTGGATTACATGAAGCGCCAAAGGGGATTTGAACAGCCTATATGCACAGAAGATCTGTGGTTAGTTCTCCAAGATATCTGGAACAATATCCCTGCAAGGTTCCTTCAGAGACTGTGTGCAAGTGTAACAAGAAGAACGTATGCTGTTCTGAAGGCAAAGGGTGCTCACATCAGAACAGCTGCAGGCCATTGGTTATGAGTACTATGCCTATATTTTGTATTGTGGATTGAAAAAATTAAGTTGAGCTTCATATTCTTCATTGTGGACTTAATGCATTTTAAGGATATGTTTACACTACGTTTCAGACCGGCCGTTCCGTGACCCCGTGTGGCCGGGTGGCGCGCCCGCATCACAGCTTCCCCCTGCACACTATGGAGCGAGCGGCCGGAGCCGCTCGCTTCACTGTGTGAGCTGACATGTCAGAAAGTCGGCTGCAGAAACACCTGTCAGTTATTTGCAGGCCCTGTATAGGATCCCGGCCGAAACGTATACAATGGCAACAACGGACGTGCTTTTACGTAGTTTGAACATAGCCTAAACCTTTCTGGCAGACCACCCAAACTGCCAATGCTTATCAGCTTCCACCTTAGACACAAGTGTTTGATAGAAGGCATTAATAGCCACAGATTTTTAGTTGATTTTTTTTACATGACTTGAACATATATTATAAGTTTTAGACTTTTTGTATACACTTTTAGTCATGTCTGAATAAAAGGTGTGTGACCTAAATGAACCACAAATTTGACAACTAAAGACAACTAAAAGTTGGTCTAAAGTAATACTATACAGTGTGGAGGTAAGTGACAGAATGCTGGTGAGAGGCACCTGCCAGTGTTACAACTAGAGATGAGCAAATTGCTCATCTAAATTAAGTGAAGCGCTTCATTTGATCAGCGCTCTGCTCATCAAGTCGGCCGGCTGTCAGTACTGCTCCGCTCCCTGCCGCTCCTCCTGGGTGCCTGGATTCAACCCTGGGAATCTGGGAGAAGTTTCCCAGGATTGGATCCAGCTTTTCCTGGCATCCTGGGAAGGGTGACAGGGAGCGGAGCAGCGCTGACAGCCAGCTGACTTGTCGAGAAGAGCGCTAATCAAATGAAGTGCTTCACTTCGTTTAGATGAGTGATTTGCTCATCCCTAGTTACAATGTAAGCCCAATGGGAAAAATATCCCACACTGGTCTTAAAGGGGTTTTCCACTTCTGTCAACTTAATATTAATAGTAATAATTTGCCACTTTTGTAATATACTTATTGTGTCATTATGCATAATAAAGAAGCTCCCACCTCGATCCCCTCATCTTCTGATCCAGCTTAAAACTTCTCCCGTTCTATGGAGAAGCACAAGACCATTACGTAACTCAACCTACATACAAGTATAAGGTGATTTAAGCACACTATAAAAACATTAAAAGTATTAAAATAAAAATAAAAGCTACATAAAACTGGACCCTTGGGTATAACACATCATATTTACTGCAGGGGGAATGAATAAAAAAAAATTCTATTTAACCTGTAAAAAAAATTCTTCGATTCGATACAAAGTACAAATAGTCCTCTAAAAAACCCTGACATGCGTCTGTGGATGGCAAAATAAAAGTGTTATGGCTAAAAAAACAAAAAAAACAGGAGAAGAAAATTAAAATGCAAAAACAAAAGCTGGCTGCATCCTATGGCGGTTAAGTGAAAGCCTGCTTGTGTAAGATGCACTAGCCATGTTAATGGACACAAGCCTCTTAATACATTTGGCACATCTGTCTTGCTGTCTGTGTATCAGACATAGAAATGCACTTCAGCTTTGAGTTACTTTCCCTCTGGCTCATAAACAGGGCTTTCCTCTATTATATCAATATGCTCTGAAAGGCCATATGGAAATGGGTTGTCCCAGAAGAGAGAATCCATTTAGGCTTGACTAACTTTCTGAATTAAAAATATATGCACTGTTTGGATATGCACAGGAGCTAAATTACATTTGGTTATGTATTTTCTCCAATGCTCTTGTCTTACTGAGGTCTGAAGGTTGACAGCCGCAACACTACAGGTGGCAACTTAATAACCTGTCACATATCACTTGTACAATGAGTCTTACTGGACTCATTAGAAAGTAAGTATGCCTATTTGCCTTGCTGCAGTGTGGGAAGGCTTGGAATACCACTCAATGTATGTAAGACAATGTTTCAAATTCCAAGACAAAGTATGAAGGCAGTCTCATTAAGAGAGATACGGCAAGTCATCATGGTAATAGAAAGGCACCTTATTAATAGGAACTGTAGCACATAAGACATCAGCTTCCAAGGTGGCAGGCACCAGGTGATGATAGCAACAGTACAGATAAAACTGTCACTCAATACTGTTTCTAACTTGAA
The DNA here is from genome assembly GCF_027789765.1 of Dendropsophus ebraccatus. Lineage (NCBI taxonomy): Eukaryota > Metazoa > Chordata > Amphibia > Anura > Hylidae > Dendropsophus > Dendropsophus ebraccatus. The sequence goes on along the minus strand of NC_091454.1, from coordinate 56,983,593 downwards.
CTATGGTCGACTTTAAGCAGAATGAAGGAAATTATGGAGGAAACTAAATTGCACCGATATTGCTTCACCATGTAGCCATCAATGAGGCAAATATGGGTTTGAAGACAATGTACTAAAGGCTTGACGCATTGATCAGGAAGCCAAAACTCAATGTCATAAATAAAGTCCTGCTTATTTTAGTGAAAAAATACACTTTGGAGGTTAGAGCTAAACATCATGATGATCAGTACCATCTCACATACACCCATCTATGATACTCATCGCGCACCAACACTTGCAGATATAGCAAACTTTAATATAACATTTAACGTTGGATATATATATACACAACAGCGGGCTCCATCATTATTAAATGGAGGACATTTGAAACAATCAGGACTAGTCCTAGAGATGGCTGCCAGGCTAAGTAGCCAGCAAACAGTCCTGTGCCATATCATGCACTGTGTGAATACCGTCATATTCTGGGTCGCTAGTCCCAGTAATCTAGAACCTCAATCGATAAAGCAGGACGGACAAAAGTATTTCGCAAATTTTTCTTGTTTTTAGAAATTCATTGTACATAGCAATATATCTTTTGATAATTAAAAACTTCACCACAGTGCTGTAGACGCGAGGCTGGTCTTCACGCCTCTTCATATCCTCAAGTCCATAGAGGCTCTTACCCTCCAGGTGACCGGAAGTGATGGAAGGCGAGGAATGAAAAATATAATAAAATTATGTTTATATCTAAATATGAAAACTCTAATATGATCAAGAGGTTTATACTTAAATATTGGCCAATGTTGACATGTGACACCAAGTTTGGCATGCTTTTTAAAGAAGGCCCAATGTTTGCCTATAAAAAAGGCAAAACCATTGGCAATGAGGTTGTTAGGTCTGACGTGGGTACAGGTAAAACAAAACAAAACAAATGAAACTCAGATCATGCCGTATAGGAACTTTCCCTTGTCTCTCATGTCAGAGCTGCAACAACATTGTCAAGGGGGACACAGTTGTGCACCCCCTGAGTGGTAAAAAGATACCTACAAAGGGAATGTACACATGTTGAAGTACTAATGTGGTATATATGTTAAAATGTCCATGCGGACTGGTTTATGTTGGCCAAACAACTAGAGAAGTCAGAGTGAGACTCAATGAACATCGCTCTGCGATTTGGTTATATGCCCAAAAAACTGTAAAAGAGAAAGAGGAAGAGAGATAAAACTTTTGAAGAGACCTCTGTTGCGAGGCACTTTAAAGAAAATGGTCATAAAGTATATGATTTTAGAGGACGAGTTCTGGAACAGGTATTTGCGAACAGTGAGAGTGAAACAAAACGGAAGTTAATTCATAAAGAAACATACTGGATCCACTGCTTAGAGTCGCTTAACCCTAAAGGTCTCAACGAAGTATGCAACTTTTCTGTATTTTTGTAAATGTAGTTAGTATATTTTTCCATCGTATACAGTAGTGATATGTAACCTATATAATATATGAATAAGTATATTTATAGTAATAGTTAAAGGCTATATGTTATGATGGTTACTTGAAAAGATTTATGTACCTAATTGTATGATTATGTTTCCGTAGTGAGACGTTGCTATGACTACCAAGTAGTATAAAATGGTGGAGGGTGCACATTTCTACATAAGCTTGAGAAAGGGTTAATCCCGAAACGTCGCATGTTTCATCACTTCCGGTCACCTGGAGGGTGAGAGCCTCTATGGACTTGAGGATATGAAGAGCGCCACGACCGCGGTGTGAAGGCCAGCCTTGCGTCTACAGCACTGTGAAGTTTTTGATTATCTAAAGATATATTGCTATGTACTATGAATTTCTAAAAACAAGAAAAATTTGCTAAATACTTGTGTCTGTCCTGCTTTATCGATTGAGGCTAAGTAGTCAGACCAAGAACCGAATGGTTAATCTGGCTGACAGGGAGACTGATCAAGGTTGAGAGAAAGTTAAATGCAGCAAAGTACAGAGATATTCCTAATGGAAAGCTCTAGACCTCATCTTCCAACAAGACAATGACCACAAGCTAAGAGCCAATTCTGTGAATGTCCTCAAGTGTCCCAATCAGTGCCCTGACTTGAACCCAATTAAACATTGCTGGAAAGACTGGTAAATGCTCCCCAGATGGTCTCTATCCAACCTGACACAGCTTTAGAAAGGCAGAAAATCTCCAAATGCAGGTTTATAAACCTTGTGGCATTATACATAAGAAGAGTGGCCATTGCAATCGCTACCAAAGGTGCTTCAACTACTGTAATAGCTACCAAAGGTGCTTCAACTACTGTAATAGCTACCAAAGGTGCTTCAACTACTGTAATAGCTACCAAAGGTGCTTCAACTAAGTACTGACTAAACTGGCTGAATACTTATGTCAATGCAATATGCAAGTTTTTCCTTTTGAATAAAATAGTAAAGATTTTTCATTATGGGATTCTGAGAGAAAATTATGATTATTCTGCAGCATGTAAGTAATGGACTCTAGATTTCTTACTACGAGGGTAGCTTCACACGTACCAGATTTACAGCAGATTTCATGCTGCATGTTTGCAGCGAAATCTGCTGCAAATCTTGGTACAGTGAAGTTGAACAAGTCACATATTTGCAGCGGAATTTTCATTGGCTGGTGGCGACCGGTGGGGAGCCGGGAGCCTCACATGCAGCCGCAGCGCCGAGGAGGTAATGTATGCTCCGGCTGTGCTGTTCTTCTCTGTGGTGTTTCTGTCCATAAGATTGCCGACATGGAGGAGCATGTGACCATGCCCTGCCCCCACTGTCCACCACTGCAACTGTATATGTCTATGTAGGACAATGGGGGTGGGGCATGGTCACATGCTCCTCCATGTCGGCCATCGTATCGACAGCCTCACCACAGAGTAGGACAGCACAGCCTGGAGGAGGGGAGTCTGATTTTAGCTCTATGAGGTACACAGGGAGCTGCTGACAGTAAGTGCTGTGAGTAGAGTTACTAATACTTTAAACTGAGCAATTTAACTATAAAGTGGCCAACCCCTTTAAGGACCTTTGGGTTATGTGTTCAGGTCCTTAATCTCTCTCTCTCTCTCTCTCTCTCTCTCTCTAGGATGCTCACAGGTCCTGCTCTCTCTCTCTCTGTTTTCTGATGTTCAGCCCCTCACCCTTCAGTACAGTGAGGGGGCTGAACATCAGAACACTGGGCCCCCTCCCTCTCTGGGCAACAGCACTTGCCCAAGTAAGCCCTGTGCTAATGCCGGCCCTGCTCCTTCATTACAACATGGGTTACTTTTTGTACATGTAGTACTATAAACATTTACATCAGTCCCACATTATTGTTACAACATAAGTTATTTGCCATTAATAATTCCATTTTTCTGACTTGTATTCTGCATTCGCACAGCTGACCATTTGCTCCTGCAGTATATGTCATTTAACATTTATTCTTGACATTTCTGGATGGGAATAATCAGTGCAATCTGCCTATTATCTATTAAGAGTTAGGTTAATGAGAAAATAGAACTCATTGAATGTCATCCCAATCCAGACTGTCTTCAAAGTATTAAACAGGTTAAGCTGCAGTCAATAGGTAAAGTATGAAGCAAATCATTACATTAAATGAGCAGCTGGTGACCTGAGGACAGATACAAGGATATGAGGCGCTAAAGGGAATTGCATGCTGCATTGGGACTTTATCTATTGAAAGGTTAATGAATAGTGTTGATAGAGTCTATCATCCATGAGAAGATGATACTGTGTTCACGCACTCCAGATTACCACAAGTTATTTGTAACCCTGACAAAAGAAAAACACATACAGTATGTTTTCTATATATACAGGGCAAGTAGTAAAGAAAAAAAGTAGGTTCTAGAAGTTGTGATGAATTGCACACCCTTTGTATGCAGTGTTATTATACTAAGTACAGACCTAGAGAAAGAGAAGTGACTGCACCTCACACCTATGGCTGACATTATACCAACGACGCCAGGATGTTGGTATATAATTTGATTAAACCATATTGCCTCATGTACCGCATGCAGGTCTTCTGGCACACATGAGTCCCTACTCTAAAACAACACTGTGCCGGTCAGAGACCACCAAACCCGCAAAACAAGCGCCAACAAGGGAGGGAAGTGGGTTTGGTCCTGTGACAGTGGGATTGCAGGGCCATTCTGTGGCCCCCTCCCCTGTTGGCGCTTGCTTTGCGGAGTTGGCGGTCGCTGACCGGCACAGTGTTGTGTTAGTGTAGGGACTCATGTGAGCCAGAGACCTGCACATGGTACATGAGGCAGTATGGTTTGATCAAATTATATGCCAACATTCTGGCGTTCGTTTTTAAATGTAGCCAAGAGGCATTATTGAAAGTCATAGGTGTGATGTGCAGCAGCTCCTTTTTCTCTAGGTCTGTTATTATGCTAAGACTTACTACTAAACCCTTGTTCTTAAAGGGGTATCCACTCATGATCGAAAAAATAAAATGGTCCACAACTTTACCGGTCATATCAAATCCCAACAAATCCCTGTGACCAGCCGTTATATCCTCACACCTCTCTATGTGCCACCATTCTTGTTTTTGAACGTTTTTCTAAATTCTTGTATACAGCTAAGATGTCGACGGCCGGGAAACTACATTTCCTATCATGCAGCGCACCGCCTTTATTGGTCCATATGTTCATTTTCAACTAACATCTCTAAAAACTAAAAAAAAAATTGGTAAAAACATCTGGGAAAATGCAGCAAAAATTATAGCATTTTTGTTATTATACTATGTGTGACAACAGAGACTCAATAATAAGTCTGCAATCCATCTTCAATATGAACATCTGGGACATATATTCACACATATACTAATTCAGGACAAATTGAGCTCTCTGTGAACTCCAACCTTCTAATGTCTTTTATACTAGTAACTAATCACAGGGCACTTGAGTGTTCACCCTCAGACTATATACAAATATTTCTACTGGTACTTGTTAAATGGAACAAGAGAGACCAATTTCTATCAAGTCTCCCAGGATTGTAGAATGGGGAAAGTCGATATCTGTAAAACAATTTCCAAGCCTAACATAACACTATAAAATGTAACTGCATGTAATTAGAACTATAAAACGATACATTTAGCTGTGTAAAGGCCAACAAATTCAATGTTCCAACTCCGATCCCAGGAAAGGAGCACCGGTGCCGACAGTGCTGGTATAGAAAGAGGGGAAAGTGGGGGTGTGAGTCTAAAATGCTGCTGTTCTTACATACATTTCAGCATTGTACTGAAGTATATGTCTGCTAGATGACTTTAAGTGATACTGTACAGTTTTATGATTTGTAAATTAGTTCTATGTTTTACTGCATTACTGCACTTTAAAGGAGAAGTTTTTTTTTATTTTTATTAAACTATTGTATTGCCCCCCAAAAGTTATACAAATCACCAATATACACTTATTACGGGAAATGCTAATAAAGTGCTTTTTTTCCCTGCACTTACTACTGCATCAAGGCTTCACTTCCTGGATAACATGGTGCTGTCACAACCCGACTCCTAGAGCTGTGCGGGCTGTGGCTGCTGGAGGGGGTGATGGCAGGGGCAGGGGCGTAGCTAAAGGCTGATGGGCCCTGGTGCAAAATGTTAGCTTGGGGCCCCCCCATCTCACCAGATCAGGCTAAGTCATATCTAACGTTATATCCAATTACTCTAATGTGCCACCATGTTCTAATGCCCTGTCACTGCCTCCACCTCATGTACTGCACTACTGCCCCCTATAATTAATGGACTGTACTGTGTCATTGTCTAATCATTGTATTCCAATCTTTGACTCTCCAGCTGAAAAACCACAACTCTCATCATGAACTGCCAGTTGGAAACAATGGGGGTTGTAGTGCTGCAACCTAAAGAGCCATATGCTGCAAAACTACAACTCCCACAATAAACTGTCATCAGGACACGATGAAGTTTGAACTTCTGCAACCTGGATAAGTCACCTGATGTCACCTGCAGTCCTATGTAACACCACAGATAACACAGTGATATCTCTGAGTACAGATAATGTAGTAGTCACTTGCAGTCCTATGTAACACCACAGATAACACAGTGATATCTCTGAGTACAGATAATGTAGTAGCTGTCACCTGCAGTCCTATGTAACACCACAGAAAACAGTGATATCTCTGAGTACAGATAATGTAGTAGCTGTCACTTTGGGGCACCCCTACTAAATGATGTTCTACAAAATAAGAAAACTGTCATACAGTGACTCACCGGTGACGTCTTCTTTGATCTGAGGCGTCACTTTCCCTTTTCCTCTCCATCCACTCCAGTCCTCCATGATGATTCTTTCCAGATACGTTTCATCTTTTCAGAACCTGCGAGACAAACAATTAAGGCTCCACACATTTCTAGCAACTTCCTTCCCTTTCTCCCTCCTGTAGGCTCCCATAGTAACTGCACTGTCTGGTGTAAAGCGAGTAAAGCGAGTAGGAATGTGGGATGCCCCCTGTATGTAGGATCCCCTGCTGTGCCCCCTGTATGTAGGATCCCCTGCTGTGCCCCCATGAGCTAATAATGCCCCCAGAGGTGCCCCCATGAACTAATAATGCCCCCAGAGGTGCCCCCATGAGCTAATAATGCCCCCAGAGGTGCCCCCATGAACTAATAATGCCCCCAGAGGTGCCCCCATGAACTATTAATGCCCCCAGAGGTGCCCCCATGAACTATTAATGCCCCCAGAGGTGCCCCCATGAACTAATAATGCCCCCAGAGGTGCCCCCATGAACTAATAATGCCCCCATGAACTGTGTGGCTGCAGGCAGCAGTTCTCCTCCTCTTCTGGCTCCATCTTGCGAGCTGCAGAAACGGGACTGCTGGCATGAAGTGCCGGCAGCCTATGGGAGGGAATACAGGAGGAGGACGCTGACAGGTCCTGCTCCTGTATTCTGATCTTTTTAATGTTCAGCCCGCTCACTGTGCGGGTGGAACATCAAAGCGATCTCTGCATCCCGAGAAGCTGCGCGGCCGCAGCTTCTCGGGATGCTCAAAGATACAAGTGGCAAGGGGGGCCGTGCGAGCCCCCCTAGCGTAGGGACCCGGTCACCATGGCGACCGCTGCGACCCCTATAGCTACGCCACTGGGCAGGGGGATGCTCAGTGTCCCTCCAGTGCCCTGTGTCCCTTAGTGTCCCTCTGCCATCATCCTCTCCAGCAGCCACAGCCCGCACAGCTTTTGGAGTCGGGTTGTGACATCACCATTTTATCCAGGAAGTGAAGTTTTGATGCAGTAGTACAGGGAAAAAAAGCAATTTATAAGCATTTCCCATAATAAGTGTATATTAGTGAATTGTTTAACTTTTGAGGGGGAATACAATGCTTTAATAAAAATTTTCTCCAGACTTCTCCTTTAATGGTGAACCCTGATATGGTGGGACTTCATACAAACAAAATTGCAGACTATTATTCAAGTCAATGGTGGTGCCTCTGTTCTACAGAAAAGAAATCATAATGGAACTCTGTACCCACGTCCATTGCTCTTTGATGGCCAGAAAAGCACAGACGGCTGCATTACTCAATCCTTTAATGGAAAAGGAAAACCTACCAGACCAACTATAAGTCAATAGGATCTGTTCAAAAATGCATCTGTCATATGCACTATGGCACCTGCCAGAAAAAAAGACATGACACCAGTTTAGATGGCGCTCTGGGAAGAAATTAATTATCACAATGACGTTACAGATTGTAATTACAGATTCCATATATTGGAGCCCCTTGATTCTCCACTAATTCCAATAAGCTGCACACAATGTAACAAAAGAAAAACCAACATAAAATAATAGTCAACTTACTGTATTATACAGCATTTCAGTATAGTAGCTCTTTCCCACCTCCTTCCTGGTGCAATAATGCCAGCAAATGATTTATCCCTGACCTTTTATCCCTAACACTGCAAAAGCCTCTGACCACGTACACTTAAAGGGAAGCTGCAGGAGGGGCTGCCCGGGCGATCATTAGATCGTTCGAGTGGCCTGTTAAGGTCAGCAGCAGTCTGCTTCCACCACTCCAATTACACAGAGCAAAGCGCAATAGACTATCGCTGTCACTGTTATCGTGATTTTTCAACCTGTTAAAAGACCCCGATCAGCCAACATTATGCATGTTGGCTGATCATGTTCTTTTAACAGGGGCTATTACAACAAATAATTATCGCTCAGAATGGCCGGTAATCAGCCAAGTACGGCCGATAATTGTTTGGTGTAATAGGGCCCTTAGATGTGTACCACATACTTATATGTAAATGAGCAAAACTGTGCTATTTTGTAGTTGACCTACATTCCTATGCTGTCATTCTTCCCTATAGATTGGACAACTTTCTGATAAACTCTCCGAACTGTGACCCTGCTGTTGCAATGTTAAACACTCCCCACCAATCCTCCTTGCTTGCATACACAGTAGAGACTAATAAGCAATATGCATTTAATCAGAGTATGCTTGACCAGCATGTAATAATAGATAACATATAGCAGAAATAAGGAATAATGTAAATTCTTTATTAAATATTGCCTGCTTAACCCAACAAGAGGTGAGATGACTCCATAAAATTATCAAAATGCACAAATTGCCAGTCCAAATTGGCATCCACCTAAGCTTTCTGCATGAATTAAGTACTGTACTGGACAGACCCTTATTCCAAATATTTAAAAATATTGTAATGACAGGGGAAGCAGGCAGTCCTTAATGTTCAGTCCTCTTAGACTAGATATATGTGTACATAGATACATTTTTTCGAATAAAAATTATTGAAACCAAAGTCAGTAATAGACTATAAATAGGGAACAAGTCATAAAGGAAAGACTGAGATTTCTTCTTTTCTAATTCATTCCTGGCTTTGTTTTCACCAAATGCAACCAAAAATCTGTACAAAAATCTGAACACACCATAAGTTAATTAGCTTCCATGAGGAGGTCAGTTATAGATTGGACCTGGGTGAGGCCCCGTGATTTATGGGCCCATTCACAGCTGCATCCCCTGTGACCCCTATAGCTATGTCACTCCACAGGGGTCAGTACTGGGTCCATTCATTTTCAAATATGTATATTAAGGACCTCGTTGATGATTACAGAGAAGGATTTTATTATTTGCAGATGACACTATACTGGGTAATCACCAAAGAGAAAAATAATATAATATTAAAGCTGGATTTGGTGAAGCTAGAGGCTTGGGCACAAAAATGGCAAATTACATTTTATGTGGATAAAAAAAGCATAGATGCTAAAGATTAGAACGTAGTAGAAGGACATGGCTGAATTTTAGCTGGTGTAGAGGAGGGCAAGGCGACCAAGGTCATTAAGGGAATCGGTGGGTTACAGTACCAAGACAGGTTATCTCGCTTGGTATTATTTAGTTTGGAAAAAAGACGTTTTAGGTGCGATCTGATCACAATGTACAAATATATGAATGGACAGTCCAGAGATCTTTCTAGTGCTCTTTTTATACCTAGGCCTGTAACTATGACAAGGGGGCATCCTCTACGCCTAGAGGAAAGAAGGTTTCACCACCAGCATAGATGCGGATTCTTTACTGTAAAAGTAGTGAGGCTGTGGAACTCTCTGCCACATGATGTTGTCATAGTTAATTCATTAGATAAGTTCAAGTTAAGGGCTGGATATTTGACACAACAACAAAAGGGCAAATATGGCAACAGATTGTAAAAAATCATTGATAGTGAGTATGGATCAAATCTAGGGATCTGTTCAAGATCTTATAATCATTTCATTTTCTAGATTTTTTGGAAAATACATGATTACTAGAGATGAGTGAATACGATTCGATCGAGTAGGTATTCGATCAAATATTGTGGTATTCGAAAGATTTGAATTCAATCGAGTAGTGAGGCGAATACGTGGGAAACTTTCGAAAGCCCTTTTTTTTAATCCAATGACCATGCAGGGAGGCTGTGAGTGACCCTGGGAGTACGCGAAAATGGCGTCTACCCTCATTGGATGGCTGAACCACATGACCTCGAATCTTAAATACTTGGCTCCTGCCTCTCGACCGCAGATGAGCTTTCAACCTAGCCTGGGAAAGATTTTGCAGCAGGGAGAGATAGGATTTATTAGAGTTTTGGTTAGGCAGGATTACTACAGAACCCAAAAGTCCTTTTCAGGTCGAAGATCAAGCGAAAGAGTCATCTCTGAATCCAAAGCACTTCTCAGTGCTAAGAAATAGTTGATATAACAGCAGCATCAGCAGGTGTATTCATTCCAGTACCCTATGTGTACAAGTGACTTATAGTGTCCCTGTTTAACACCACTAAGGGCACGTTATACATATTGTTCCAGTAGCCCACTAAGGGCACCTGATATATACTGTTTCAGTAGCCCAGTAAAAGGCACGTCATACATACTGTTTCAGTAGCCCAGAAAAAGGCACATCATACATACTGTTCCAGTAACGTTTGCACAGCATTACGCATGATACGCGCGAATAACATGACGCTCTGCGGACGCACATTGGAATCATGTATGTAACACTGCGCAAGAAATACGAGCGAAATGTGTGAACATTGCCATAAATATTCATAAAGCGTTCGCAAATATTCTTCCTTCGCAGCTGCGGAGAGTGGCATTATACTGCCATTTTGTGGTGTTGGATGCACCCAGGCATGTTCCCCCTAATGTCCCAGTGTCATTCTCAGTGTTTGCATCATTTAGGGAGGTTTCATGGGGGACTTGGTGACCTCCACGTGGTCGAATTTTGATTTCCAAGTGCCGCAATTTTTTTTCCTATAGACTATAATGGGATCGAATACTCGTACGAATAGTCGAATATCGGTGCCTAATTTATTAGAATTCTCGAAAGTCGAATATTTCACTACTCGCTCATCTCTAATGCTTACCAGATGTGTCAAAGTGGAGGCACAATAGAGGGGTATAATATATTTGGCTTCTAGGAGCATGAGACCAGAAGGTAGGTATTGATGGTGTGATAGGGAGAAGAGATTGATCAGAGCCATCCCAGGGGAGTGTGTGACAGTCAGCTGTCTGACAGATTTATTTGTTTCTCATCTGTTTCAGCTGGGAGTGATTATTGGGCAGGATCATAAGTGATTGAATAACGTTGCCCCTGGCAAATACTGTTAGTAACATAAAAAGTAACATATAGATCTTAGTGTTAGAGAGACAGAAATGAAGGGAGAGGGCCAGGTGAAATATTGAAGGCTGAAGAATATATAGGTTACAGGGGTTTCCCTGGGAATATAAATATGCCTAAATTGATACATTATATGAAATTAAACATAAATGTATTTCAAATCTAAAAGCATAAATATAACATATAACATTATGGGGCACATTTATCAATGTGTGCTTTTTTTGTGCATCTATAATTTCAGATTTGCCCAGTTTCCTGACGCAGGATGAATCCAGTGTAGTGGAGGCTTGTTTTTGCTCTATTCTTGGCCAGAAAATATATATATATTTTGTGCACGGGGAGGACACATTTCCCCATGCGCAATGCCGTGCCCCTCCCCGACCAAACTTGAAAAAATGCGCACTGTTTTTGTGCAGAAAGTTGCATTCTTTTTAAGTTTGATAAATGCGCCCTTAAATGTTCGTTGTTCTTCTTTGAGTTGCTTACTCGATATAAAGAACCTAGCTATTACCAGGTGTGCCCCACCAGATGTCAACCCTACGTGTGGTTTTTTAGCACAGTAAACCATGTATATTGTTTTATTATTTAATTTTCACTAATTATGAAATAACCTAAAATGTTATAAACCCTAACCACCCTAACATGTGGCACGGAGAGACAATTATACAGGAATATCGTAATATCAGCCACCTGTTCCACCAGCAGCTATTCTGTATTGTCACGTGAAGTGTTCTAGAACATTGCTATCACTTCTATACTTTGCTGCAAAATAACATGGATTTGAATACATGCAGGAAACCAGTTATATAATATATTGTGTGGGGGCTGCAGCTTCCATGGATAATAATCTGACAATGAAGGTTATTTTATTTCCATCAACACATCATTTATTTATAGTATTGTATGGTAGGCAGGTGGCTGCTTTTATACATTCCTTTAATTCTAGAGCCTGGGGGGCTTCTCTCAGCAACCTGTAATTTTTAAGCCAGGTTCCCTGGTACATGACTGGTATCTTGAAAGAGTGATCTATTAATAAGCTCTTTCTTTTGTATATTGACAAAAGTATTGTCAGAAGAGACAGCATAGCCATTAAACACTATTAACATTTAAGCAGCTGTTTATGTAATGGAAATATGGGACTGCAACTCATTTTATACTGGGAACACTGTATAACATCCCAAGTTCCTTAAAGCGCACCTATCATTTAAACAATCTTCTGACAAGTCATAGCGACATGTCAGAGGTTTGTATCAGCAGAGGTCTGGGTGCTAAGACCAAATGGGCGGATGTACTCGGCAGTGTGCGCTCTGCCCTTTCATCTCTGCTCTCACTGCTAAAGTTGCAGTAGACTGAATTATAATGGAGTCTTATGGAGCTTTCAGTAGACTGATTGCCGGATGTTCTATAGACTCCATTTTAATTCAGTCCACTGATACTGTACCAGTGAGAATGGGGATGAAGGGGCAGAGTGAGCACAGCAAAGCATTTCTGCCCCTTTAGTTCTATCGATCAATGGGGTTCTTAGCACCCGGACCCCCACCCATAGCTATGACATGTCAGAAGTTTTTTAAATAATAGTAGTGCTTTACCCCTTTCACATTAGCCATATGGCTATATACATCAGCTGATGTAAAGACATCCTTAGAAATCAGGGGTTGGCTACTATGTGTAGCAGACCCCCGGAGATAATGACTGACACCAACGATCCCGCCAGTGACAATCATTTAACCCTATCAATACTGCAATGTAACAAAATGGCGGCATTGAAATGGCTAAATGACAGGAGCTGCAAATTTCAGGTGTGCTATCTGCACCCCCACAATCACATTGGGTCACATTAACATCTCCATTTTTACATAAAAAGATTTAAACCAAAATAAAAATAAACATGTTAGGTATCGTTGCACATAGAATTGTCCAATCTATAAAAATCTAATGTTAATAATTCCACATGGTAAATGGTGTAAATGAAAAAAAAAATAGCTGATTTTTGGTGGCATCATACATCATAAAAAAAAAATATAAAAAGAGATGAAAAAGTCCAATCTAAACCAAAATGGTACTAGTAAAAAATGGATCATGACGCAAAAAATACAGCCCTATGGACAGAAGAAATACTATAGGCGTTAGTACAGAGGAATAAAAAAAAAAGATTTAATTTTTTAAAAGTACTAAAATAAAACAAAAACTTTTTAAACTGAGTGGCGCTGTAATTGCACCAACCCACAGAATACAGAGAACCAGTCACTTTTACCGTAACTTGCTGTTTTCTGTTTGTTTTTTCAACCACACACACACACACACCAGTTTTGTTGTATATTTTATAGTAAAATGAAAGGAGTCATAAGAAAGCACAATTAGGCTACATTCACTAGGGTTGGGTTAACTTTACCATAGGCCCCAGGCTCTTCACCAAGCCTGAGACCCCACACTCCCACACCCCACTGTAACTATGGCGCCACTAGCGTGGTGCTCATAGTACAGGATAGATTTTTTTCATATTTACCATGTACCTGTAAAGTTTTATAAAACATCAGGCAGCACTTTTCATTTTCCAAATTACTTCCATTTTGAATCATTTTTCTAAATATCCTAACAGAGGCATCATTGTCTCCGCTCCCTGCTTTTTGTACCTGTGAATTAGAAGGTAGGGCTTTCTGATCCATCTCAAGCATGAGCCCCAGTTAATGTTATTCTATGGCACAAGGTTGGAGACGGGTGTTAAGGGGTTAAAGTATAAAATAATGTACCCCCTCTCCCAACTTAATTCACAACATTATTCAAGACCTCAGCCAGACTCCTAAATACAGACACTGGACCCCAAAATTAATTCATAACCCAAATTACACCAAGATACTTCTACTCTGCACACACACAAACTGCTCCCATATTCTTGCTCTCTTGTGTCCCTACTCTCATCCCAGACTTTTCACCCTGTAACCCTCTGCCCCCACCCTAGACTGGTCACCCTGTATCTTCTTGCTCCCTCCCCAGACTGGTCACCCTGTATCTTCCTGCTCCCTCCCCAGACTGGTCTCCCTGTATCTTCCTGCCCCCACCCTAGACTGGTCACCCTTTATCTTCCTGCTCCCTCCCCAGACTGGTCACCCTGTATCTTCCTGCTGCCATCCCAGACTGGTCACCCTTTATCTTCCTGCTCCCTCCCCAGACTGGTCATCCTGTATCTTCCTGCTGCCATCCCAGACTGGTCACCCTGTATCTTCCTGCTCCCTCCCCAGACTGGTCACCCTGTATCTTCCTGCTGCCATCCCAGACTGGTCACCCTGTATCTTCCTGCTCCCTCCCCAGACTGGTCACCCTGTATCTTCCTGCTCCCTCCCCAGACTGGTCTCCCTGTATCTTCCTGCCCCCACCCTAGACTGGTCACCCTGTATCTTCCTGCTCCCTCCCCAGACTGGTCACCCTGTATCTTCCTGCTGCCATCCCAGACTGGTCTCCCTGTATCTTCTTGCTCCCTCCCCAGACTGGTCACCCTGTATCTTTCTGCTCCCTCCCCAGACTGGTCACCCTGTATCTTCCTGCTGCCATCCCAGACTGGTCACCCTGTATCTTCCTGCTCCCTCCCCAGACTGGTCACCCTGTATCTTCCTGCTCCCTCCCCAGACTGGTCACCCTGTATCTTCTTGCTCCCTCCCCAGACTCGTCACCCTGTATCTTCCTGCTCCCTCCCCAGACTGGTCACCCTGTATCTTCCTGCTCCCTCGCCAGACTCGTCACCCTGTATCTTCCTGCTCCCTCCCCAGACTGTTCACCCTGTATCTTCTTGCTCCCTCCCCAGACTGGTCACCCTGTATCTTCCTGCTCCCTCCCCAGACTGGTCACCCTGTATCTTCCTGCTCCCTCCCCAGACTGGTCACCCTGTATCTTCTTGCTCCCTCCCCAGACTCGTCACCCTGTATCTTCCTGCTCCCTCCCCAGACTGGTCACCCTGTATCTTCCTGCTCCCTCCCCAGACTCGTCACCCTGTATCTTCCTGCTCCCTCCCCAGACTGGTCTCCCTGTATCTTCCTGCTGCCATCCCAGACTGGTCTCCCTGTATCTTCCTGCTCCCTCCCCAGACTCGTCACCCTGTATCTTCCTGCTCCCTCCCCAGACTGGTCACCCTGTATTTTCCTGCTGCCATCCCAGACTGGTCACCCTGTATCTTCCTGCTCCCTCCCCAGACTGGTCACCCTGTATCTTCCTGCTGCCATCCCAGACTGGTCACCCTGTATCTTCCTGCTCCCTCCCCAGACTCGTCACCCTGTATCTTCCTGCTCCCTCCCCAGACTGGTCTCCCTGTATCTTCCTGCTCCCTCCCCAGACTGGTCTCCCTGTATCTTCCTGCTCCCTCCCCAGACTGGTCACCCTGTATCTTCTTGCTCCCTCCCCAGACTCGTCACCCTGTATCTTCCTGCTCCCTCCCCAGACTGGTCACCCTGTATCTTCCTGCTCCCTCCCCAGACTCGTCACCCTGTATCTTCCTGCTCCCTCCCCAGACTGTTCACCCTGTATCTTCTTGCTCCCTCCCCAGACTGGTCACCCTGTATCTTCCTGCTCCCTCCCCAGACTCGTCACCCTGTATCTTCCTGCTCCCTCCCCAGACTGGTCTCCCTGTATCTTCCTGCTGCCATCCCAGACTGGTCTCCCTGTATCTTCCTGCTCCCTCCCCAGACTCGTCACCCTGTATCTTCCTGCTCCCTCCCCAGACTGGTCACCCTGTATTTTCCTGCTGCCATCCCAGACTGGTCACCCTGTATCTTCCTGCTCCCTCCCCAGACTGGTCACCCTGTATCTTCCTGCTGCCATCCCAGACTGGTCACCCTGTATCTTCCTGCTCCCTCCCCAGACTCGTCACCCTGTATCTTCCTGCTCCCTCCCCAGACTGGTCTCCCTGTATCTTCCTGCTGCCATCCCAGACTGGTCTCCCTGTATCTTCCTGCTCCCTCCCCAGACTGGTCACCCTGTATCTTCCTGCTGCCATCCCAGACTGGTCACCCTGTATCTTCCTGCTCCCTCCCCAGACTGGTCACCCTGTATCTTCCTGCTGCCATCCCAGACTGGTCACCCTGTATCTTCCTGCTCCCTCCCCAGACTGGTCACCCTGTATCTTCCTGCTCCCTCCCCAGACTGGTCTCCCTGTATCTTCCTGCCCCCACCCTAGACTGGTCACCCTGTATCTTCCTGCTCCCTCCCCAGACTGGTCACCCTGTATCTTCCTGCTGCCATCCCAGACTGGTCTCCCTGTATCTTCTTGCTCCCTCCCCAGACTGGTCACCCTGTATCTTCCTGCTCCCTCCCCAGACTGGTCACCCTGTATCTTCCTGCTGCCATCCCAGACTGGTCACCCTGTATCTTCCTGCTCCCTCCCCAGACTGGTCACCCTGTATCTTCCTGCTCCCTCCCCAGACTGGTCACCCTGTATCTTCCTGCTCCCTCCCCAGACTCGTCACCCTGTATCTTCCTGCTCCCTCCCCAGACTGGTCACCCTGTATCTTCCTGCTCCCTCGCCAGACTCGTCACCCTGTATCTTCCTGCTCCCTCCCCAGACTGGTCACCCTGTATCTTCCTGCTCCCTCCCCAGACTGGTCACCCTGTATCTTCCTGCTCCCTCCCCAGACTGGTCACCCTGTATCTTCCTGCTCCCTCCCCAGACTGGTCACCCTGTATCTTCCTGCTCCCTCCCCAGACTCGTCACCCTGTATCTTCCTGCTCCCTCCCCAGACTGGTCACCCTGTATCTTCCTGCTCCCTCCCCAGACTCGTCACCCTGTATCTTCCTGCTCCCTCCCCAGACTGGTCTCCCTGTATCTTCCTGCTGCCATCCCAGACTGGTCTCCCTGTATCTTCCTGCTCCCTCCCCAGACTCGTCACCCTGTATCTTCCTGCTCCCTCCCCAGACTGGTCACCCTGTATCTTCCTGCTGCCATCCCAGACTGGTCACCCTGTATCTTCCTGCTCCCTCCCCAGACTGGTCACCCTGTATCTTCCTGCTGCCATCCCAGACTGGTCACCCTGTATCTTCCTGCTCCCTCCCCAGACTCGTCACCCTGTATCTTCCTGCTCCCTCCCCAGACTGGTCTCCCTGTATCTTCCTGCTCCCTCCCCAGACTGGTCTCCCTGTATCTTCCTGCTCCCTCCCCAGACTGGTCACCCTGTATCTTCCTGCTCCCTCCCCAGACTCGTCACCCTGTATCTTCCTGCTCCCTCCCCAGACTGGTCACCCTGTATCTTCCTGCTCCCTCGCCAGACTCGTCACCCTGTATCTTCCTGCTCCCTCCCCAGACTGTTCACCCTGTATCTTCTTGCTCCCTCCCCAGACTGGTCACCCTGTATCTTCCTGCTCCCTCCCCAGACTCGTCACCCTGTATCTTCCTGCTCCCTCCCCAGACTGGTCTCCCTGTATCTTCCTGCTGCCATCCCAGACTGGTCTCCCTGTATCTTCCTGCTCCCTCCCCAGACTCGTCACCCTGTATCTTCCTGCTCCCTCCCCAGACTGGTCACCCTGTATTTTCCTGCTGCCATCCCAGACTGGTCACCCTGTATCTTCCTGCTCCCTCCCCAGACTGGTCACCCTGTATCTTCCTGCTGCCATCCCAGACTGGTCACCCTGTATCTTCCTGCTCCCTCCCCAGACTCGTCACCCTGTATCTTCCTGCTCCCTCCCCAGACTGGTCTCCCTGTATCTTCCTGCTGCCATCCCAGACTGGTCTCCCTGTATCTTCCTGCTCCCTCCCCAGACTGGTCACCCTGTATCTTCCTGCTGCCATCCCAGACTGGTCACCCTGTATCTTCCTGCTCCCTCCCCAGACTCGTCACCCTGTATCTTCCTGCTCCCTCCCCAGACTGGTCACCCTGTATCTTCCTGCTGCCATCCCAGACTGGTCACCCTGTATCTTCCTGCTCCCTCCCCAGACTGGTCACCCTGTATCTTCCTGCTGCCATCCCAGACTGGTCACCCTGTATCTTCCTGCTCCCTCCCCAGACTGGTCTCCCTGTATCTTCCTGCTCCCTCCCCAGACTGGTCACCCTGTATCTTCCTGCTCCCTCCCCAGACTGGTCTCCCTGTATCTTCCTGCTCCCTCCCCAGACTGGTCACCCTGTATCTACCTGCTCCCTCCCCAGACTGGTCTCCCTGTATCTTCCTGCTCCCTCCCCAGACTGGTCACCCTGTATGACTGGTCACCCTGTATCTTCCTGCTCCCTCCCAAGACTGGTCACCCTGTATCCTTCTGCCCCCACCTCAGACTGGTCACCCTCTCCTCATTGGTTGTCCTCCTTCTCTCTTTTCCACATACCTGTCAGGAGTTCAAAAACTGTTTAAATATTGACACTACTGTACTGACACGCTGCGTGAGAACAGTAACGCAGAGATTTAAACAGTTTTGGAGCTCCTGACATCATCATGAATGGTGATGCTGGGAGTTCCGAGGTCTGGTCCACAGTTAGTTACTGTCTGTGCATGGACCGTATATTGCAAGTGTGTGAATGGCCCCTTAGGAATAACCATTTGATGTTTTTGCATTTACATAAAATCAGTAAACCCCATTTGAAATAACAAGAGGATGGTACTTGAGTGAAGAGAATGTCACAAACATCACTGACATCAGAAACCTTTCTATGTTATAGTCTTGGAGACTTTAGCTATTCCTCCTCTATGACCTGATGAGACACCATTCATGATTATACAAATAGCAGAGCTGCAATAGACCTCAGGCTAAACCTTTAACCTTTATAAATTGCAAAGCTATTGACCTATCTTAAATCACCTGCAGCATTTATCTGACAGAAACAGCCTTTTAGCTGCACAGGCCATGAACATATATACTGTGAAAAAGCTGTCTAAAAAAAAAAAGTTGCAGCTGCCAGTAATAATGAAGTATATGCTATATAGTAACTGACACGTATTGCTCTTTCAGTATCTAGAATACTTTTTATTACTACAAATATAATTATTAATAACAAAAAAAAACAACTGTAGTTAACATATATTCATGACCGCCACTAAGATTAACTTTATATTTAGATGAAAAGAGTAACTTGAATCTTGCTCTTTAACCCCTTAAGGACAGAGCCTGAAATGGCCTTAATGACAGAGACAAATTTTATGAATATGACCAGTGTCACTTTAGTCATTAATAACTTCGGGATGCTTTTACCTATCCGGCTGATTCTGAGATTGTTTTCTCGTGACATATTGTACTTTACATTTCTGGTAAATTGGAGTCGATACTCATAACAAATCTTTATGAAAAAAACCCAAATAATGTGAAAAAATGTGAAAAAATGCATTTTTCCAACTTTGAAACTTTTTTGCGTATACAGAAAGTGGTTATACCACATAAATTATATATTAAATAGCATTAGCAACATGTCTACTTTATGTTGGCGGCATTTATTAAACTATCTTTCATTTTTTTTAGACGATAGGAAGCTTAAAACATTAGCAGCAAATTTTCAGTAAAATTTCAAAATCAGATATTTTTAGGGACCTGCTCAGGTTTAAAGTGTATTTGAGGGGCCTGTATGTTAGAAAGCCCCACAAAGCACCCCATTTCAGAAACTGCACCCCCCAAACTCTGCAAAAGCATATCCAGAAAGTGTTTTAACCCTTTAGGGGAGTCACAGAAATAAAAGCTAAGTGTGTAAGGAATTTGAAAATTTTTATTTTCTGTGCAGAGATTTTATTGTAATCCAATATTTTTCATAATTATAAACCTATTACCAGAGAAATGCACCCCAATAATTATTGCCCCGTTTCTGCAGTTTATAGAAATACCCCATATGTGGCCCTATTGCGCTATTTGACGCAACCACAAGCCTCAGATATAAGGGAGCGCCTAGTGAATTTCAACGCCTCCGTTATATTTGGTCATTTTTGACTGTACCACTTCAGTTTGGCAGAGGCTCTGGGGTGTCAAAACCTAAAAAACACCCCTAAAGGGACACCATTTAGAAAACTACACCCCTCAAGGAATGTAACAAGGGGTGCGGTGAGCATCTGGACCCCACAGGTGCTTCACAGATTTTCCGAACAATATGGCGTGAAAAAAGAAAAATTTATTTTTTACACTAAAACGTTGTTCTAGCCTTCAATTTTTCATTTTCTTAAAGGGATAAGAGGCAAAAAAAGACAAAAAATGTGTAGCGCAGTTTCTCCCGAGTACAGAAATACCCCACATGTGGCGATAGAGTGCCAAGGGGGCGCAGGACGAGCCTCCAAAGGGAAGGAGCGCCAATTGGCTTTTGGAAGCTGAATTTCACTGAAAAGGATTTCACGGGCCATGTCGCATTTACAGAGCCCTCGTGCTGCCAAGACACTAGAAACCCCCCACAAGTGACCCCATTCTGGAAACTACACCCCTCAAGGAATCTAACAAGGGGGGCAGTGAGCATATGGACCCCACTGGTGACGGGCACAAATTTGGAACAATGTGACGTGAAAGGGAAAAATTTCATTTTTTCACTTTCATGGCACAAATGTGCCCGTCATCAAGGGGTCCATATCCTCACTGCACCCCTTGTTAGATTCCTTGAGGGGTGCAGTTTCCAGAATGGGGTCACTTGTGGGGGGTTTCCAGTGTTTTGGCAGCACGAGGGCTCTGTAAATGCGACATGGCGTTCATCATCCATTCTAGCCAAATCCAACCTCCAAAATCCAAATGGCGCTCCTTCCCTTCAGAGGCTTGCCCTGCACCCACATGGCGCTTTATGTCCACATGTGGGGTATTTACGGACTCGGGGGAAATTGCTCTACACATATTGTGTGTTTTTTTCTCTTTTAACCCCTTGTGAAAATGATAAATTCAAGGCTAAACCAACATTATAGTGTAAAAAATTTAATATTTCATTTTCACGCCACATTGTTCCACATTTGTGTCCGTCACCAGTGGGGTCCATATGCTCACTACACCCCTTGTTACATTCCTTGAGGGGTGCAGTTTCCATAATGGGGTCACTTGTGGGGGGTTTCAACTGTCTTGGCAACACAGGGGCCTTTTGAATGCAACATGGCCCCTCGAAATCCATTCCATCCAAATCCAGCCTTCAAAAACCAAATGGCGCTCCGTCCCTTCGGAGGCTTACCCTGCACCCGCATGGCGCTTTATGTCCACATGTGGGGTATTTCCGTACTCAGGGGAAATTGCTCTACACATTAAATGTTTTTTTTTATCTTTTAACCCCTTGTGAAAATGAAAAAACATGACAAGATTAATGATTTAGAGTAAAAATTTTACAAAAATTACACTAAATGTTGGTCTAGCCTTGATTTTTTTCCATTTCCACAAGGGGTTAAAAAAGAAAATGAACACAAAACGTGTAGGGTAGTGTCCCCTGAGTACGAAAATACCCCACATGTGGGCATAATGTGCCATATGGGCACAGGGCAAGTCACCAAAGGGACAGAGCGCCATTTAGAGGCTGGAATGGAGGATGGAGGCCACGTCGCAATTACAAAGCTCCTGTGCTGCCAGGACAGTAGAAACCCCCCACAAGTGACCCCATTCTGGAAACTACACCCCATAAGGAATCTAACAAGGGGTGCAGTGAGCATATGGACCCCACTGGTGATGGGCACTTACGTAGAACATGTGCCGAGAAAATAAAAAATACAATTTTTTTCATTTTCACGTCCCAAATGTGGCCGTCACCAGGGGGCCATATCCCCGCTGCCCCCCTTGTTAGATTCCTTATGGGGTGTAGTTTCCAGAATGGGGTCACTTGTGGGGGGTTTCTACTGTCCTGGCCGCACAGAGGCTTTGTAATTGCATCATGGCATCCTCTAATAGGAATGGCGGCCATACATACTTAGCTGGGGAAAAGGGACAATTCTAATTTATTTGGGGGTATTAGGCCAATTATTAGTTTATAAGGTTGGAAATGACAGGTGTCCATCAAATTCAACCTGTGTTGATCCAGAGGAAGGCAAAAAAAAAACCCTCATGAGGCACACGACAGTAGCCTCATCACAGGGGAAAAATTCCTTCCTGACTCCATAATGGCGATCAGAATAATCCCTGGACCAACGTGACCCCTGAAATAGGAATAAGGGACAGAATTTAGATAATGTAGAACCCCAGTGACGTGAGGTGCGCCTTGAAGCGATCCAGTATGCAGAGGCCGAGGGGATCAGGACAGGTGTCACACGGGAAAATGGTGTCCTTCCTGATCCCCCTGTTACGCCACACTCTGCACTTCTTCTGGGGTCTCCTGTTCTCCAGTGTGGGGGACGTCACCTGGAAAATGTTGTCCTGGTGCGATACGGGGTCCTTCATATCCAGAAGCGCTGGGTCCGCTCCATGGCTGCTAAATATTAGGGCGCTTTTACTGCTTCTGATATGTTCGGATGGTGCCGCAAGCTACAGTAGCTCGGGCAGCGAGGGACCGGAAGAGGGGGTGCTGGTATAAAAGTTATCCCCGTACAGGTGGTGACCTTTATCCAGCAGTGGGAAGATCAGTTCCCGGACGATCTTCCCACTAACTCCGAGGATGGGGGGGGAGGGGGCATCTGGGGCTGGATTCGGCTGTCCCTTCCTACATACACTCTAAGGGTAAGTGCACACTGCGGAATGGCGAAGGATAACCCTTCGTGCATTCCGCAGTTGGCACCCACCGGCGGACTGATGCAGGCGCACGTCTCCGTCCGTGTCATAGACTCCATTCTATGCACGGACGGATTCCGCTCTCCGTCCAACGTGTTCATTCTTTGGATGGATGACGGATTCCGCTCGTGCATAGAATGGAGTCTATGACACGGGTGGAGATGCGCGCCTCCATCAGTCCGCCGGTGGGTGCCAGCTGCGGAATGCACAAAGGGTTATCCTTCGCCATTCCGCAGTGTGCACGTACCCTAAATCTGTAAGTGTACCCTGAGGTACTGTCACAGAGTGTGTAGAATTTCACACCATACCGTCATCTCTTATTGGGACGGTACTGGCGGAAAAGACGTGTCTGGGGGGCAGCGTACGCTATGCTACCCCCAGACACGTCACTGGATGATGAGGATGATGAGGATGAATGGAGGAAAGAAGGATCCCCCCATTCATCCTCACTGGCTGTTTCGGTGTCGGAGGCAATAATAACATATTCCTCTGACACCGAAAACACCCTGGGGGCCATTTGTATACGGGGATTGGTATATGGGGTATGTAGTGGTGTAGTGTCAAACTTTATTCAATGTAGTGTGGTGTAATGTAGTGTTTTTTACATGTTTTTTTACAGTAAGTATAAAAAAAAAACCTACGCCAACAAAGGAGTTGCTGATAAATGCCGCACTTATGTGCG
Source organism: Dendropsophus ebraccatus (assembly GCF_027789765.1). Taxonomy (NCBI): domain Eukaryota; kingdom Metazoa; phylum Chordata; class Amphibia; order Anura; family Hylidae; genus Dendropsophus; species Dendropsophus ebraccatus. Next base: position 56,960,214 of record NC_091454.1, on the reverse strand, counting down.
GCACTTATTAGCAGACTGTGGCAGTAGAATATAGAAAAAAAACACCCTACGCCAAAAAGGAGGAGTTGCTGATTAGCAGCGCACTTTCGTGCGATGTTGATCAACACTCAGCGGCGATAGGGTGCGGAAAATAGAAAAAAAAAAATTTGAAAAAAAAAAAAAAAAAAATTCTACATTCTGAACATCCCTGTAGCTGCTGATAAGTGTATTACACATATCAGCCGCTAGAGGGCAGCAGAGCGCAAAATACGGAAAGAGCCGACGCTGGAGCCGAAAATAGCCGAGAGAAGCCGAACGTGACGTCACGGAAGAAGCCGAAGACCCGAACGAAGACGAGGATGCCGCGAACCCGGAAGACGCCGATCAGGAGCCTGGGACAGGTGAGTAATGTACAAATACCTGCTCTGGACCCCGAGGCTACCTAGCTGAGGGGTCCAGGGCAGGTATTTACTATTTTGTGGGACTCTGATCGCCGTGCCACCGGCCCGATCGCCGTGAACGGCCGGCCGGCCGTTCACGGCGATCGGGCCGGTGGCACGGCGATCACCATTACTTTTTACAGTAATGGCGGTCGGTGCCGTCCTCGGACAGCACCGACCGCCATTTTTTTCCGGGTCATCGGGTCGCCGATGACCCGGAAAGGTTCCGATTGCCGCTATTAGCTGATCTGAATTGATCAGCCTATAGCGGCGATCGTAAGCACGGGGGGTGTTAACCAACCCCCGTGCCGTGAAGCTACGATGGCCTGCTATGATTTATAGCAGGCCATCTTCCCCGACCGCTGTGTGTGAACACGCAGCGATCGGGGAAACATCGGGCGTAAATTTACGCCCTGATGCGCCAAGTACCAGGGCGCGAGGGCGTAAGTTTACGCCCGATGTCGTTAAGGGGTTAAGGCTGGCTTTACACTGACCTAAAATTTCAGAAAAACAGCAACAAAATCATCAATGGACAGATGTTAGCTGTAAGTCAATGGAAATTTATGATATGCCTTATACACGTGGCATTTTTAGGTGTGGCACTTTTCTTTCCTCTCTTTTTTTCTTAGGCTGTGGCAGTTTTTAAAAAACCCAGCGTGCTGAGTTATGTGTTTTTTTCTGAAAACCATGGCATTTCTCTCCCATAGAGTTAAATGGGAGTACTTATCCTGCATTAAAAAATGCCATAGCTTATGTGTATGGCTTTTTAGGGGCATTTTTGGGCTGAAAAAGTCACAGCCTGGCCCCCAGGGGGTTCCCTTTGGGCCCGACTGTGCTCCATTGGAGAGGGGTAAACTTATCATTCTGGTGTTCGACGGGTGTTTACAGAATCAGCCAATCAGTGGCTGGGATGGGACCTTGCTGCAGTCGCTGATTGGCTGAGCAGAGACTTGCGGTTTCAGCTCATCCAATTAGCGGCTGCAGCAGTGTCCCGTCTCAGCCACTGATTGGCTGATTCTGCAAAAACAGCCAAACACCAGGAGGGTAAGTTTAACCCTCCCCAAAGGAGCACAGTCCGGCCCACAGAGAACCCCCTGGGACACAGACTGTGACTTTTTAGTTGATCAGAAATTTGAAAAGCCAGAGCCTGTCTTGGTCGTGGACACTAAGGTGGGCTTGCAGATTGCATTCTGGTCCTGTGCGAGCACAGTGGTCCGTGCAGCTTGTTCCTGCTCTGATGTTTCCAGTGAGTGTTGTGCTCCAGAGGGATAGCGCATGGTCAGTGAGCGTGCCAACCTAGGGATGCAGGAGCTCGTGCTATTAAAACTTATATGGAACAGGAATGTTTGTAAGACTCTGTTATCTGTAATATCCTTTACTAGATGCGTTTCAAAGGCATGCTCGCCTCTTTCCTCTTTAGAATCTGTAGGGTCACTGACCCTGAAACCACTGAAAACCTCAATCACAATACCGTGTTTATAGCAATATTTAGCTTCATGTTTAGTTTTAGGTCTAGGTGTGCACAAACGGACATTTCTCCATAGACTTTAATACAGATTATTATATTCAGATTGGCCGTGTTTTATACCTATTTTTCTGACATATTTTGCACTTCTTTTACTGGGTATGAACATAGCCTGAGACTTTAGGAGGTCACTACAGACAGTCACACTGCAATAACAATAAGTCATCCGAAAATGACATCTGTTTCCAAAGGTTCCATTTATTTCAGCAAAGGGGTTGTGCAGGCATGACCACCTCTCGGTAACTCGGAGGCTGCAGATGTTGAATTCCTACTTACAGAAAAAAAGATTGACTGGTCATAATAAACAATCTGATTCGAAAAATACACAACTGAGACGTAACCAACTCTATATAGATGAGTAGATATTTAAATCAATAGATACCACTCTGCTTCATCAAAAAATATGGCAGAAATGACATGAGTGTGAACAAGCCCATATCCTGCTGATTAGCGTTTAGTGATTGGTTTGTGTTCCATCTCAGCAAGTATTGATCGAGGCTCAGATATATGTAATCTGATTCTCTGACATTAATTACAAAGTTTCATCTAATTTAGATGAGAGCGGAGTCTCATTCATCTTGATAGTTTGAGCACATGCTTCAGTGACAAGCAAGATGGATGTACTCCCTGCTATAGGGCAGCCACAAATAAAGGTCTATGAAATACAGTATAGGGGGGTGCCAGCTGCTCATGGCATTAAATATATATATATACGGACATCACTGTTTGCCTAGACAATCGCCACATATTAATAGTCAAGGGTCCACATCAAATCCCATGACTGACAACGGTACTTTCAGATGTCGCTAGGGTTAATGGGAATCATAGCACTGCTGCACTGTGCTCTTTACATTTTCACACTTCCAAAACATGGTAAATTGGGATCAGATTTTCCATTCCAACCGCCCCACCCCCAAGCCTGAGTGTATAGCTGACTCTAATGGGCTGTCACAAGACATCAGTTGCCTTCATCAGCACATGTGCAAAGTGTAAAGAACCAGTTTTCCCCATACACTAGATGCTCATTGTAATGCATTAGGAGGCAGATCAGAAGGAATCAACATAAATCCACCTGTAAAACAATGAGGCTAAACAGAAGCGTGAAATAATGTTGGGAGATCTACATAGGCCATTGATTCGAGGAGGTTTGTATCCTTAACTACTACCTGCAACTTTTAGCTTATTTTGTGACACAAATCTAGTTCTTTAACCCCTTAAGGACCGGGCCTGAAATGGCCTTAAGGACCAAGACAAATTTTATGAATATGACCTGTGTCACTTTATTCATTAATAACATGGGGATGCTTTTACCTATCTGGCTGATTCTGAGATTATTTTCTCGTGATATGTGGTACTTTACTTTTCTGGTAAATTGGAGTCTATACTTATAACAAATCTTTATTTAAAAAAATTAAATAAATAATGTGAAAATTGTGAAAAAATGCATTTTTCCAACTTTGAAACTTTTCATACGTAGTGTGCACTGTGCGGGTGTATATCGTTTACTTTCAAGTGAACGCATCAACCTCAAAACTACGTGCGTATATTCGCGGTTCGCACTACGGACGGATTCATACGCAGTGTGAACATAGCCTTAAAGTGTATTTGAGGGGACTGTATGTTAGAAAGCCCCACAAAGCACCCCATTTCAGAAACTGCACCCCCAAACTCTGCAAAAGCACATCCAGAAAGTCTTTTAACCCTTTAGGGGAGGCACAGAAATAAAAGCTAAGTGTGCAAGAAATTAGAAAATTTTAATTTTCTGTGCAAAGATTTTATTGTAATCCAATATTTTTCATAATTATAAACCTATTACCAGAGAAATGCACCCCAATTATTGCGCTATTTGACGCAACCACAAGCCTCAGATATAAAGGAGCGCCTAGTGAATTTCAACGCCTCCGTTTTATTTGGTCATTTTTGACTGTACCACTTCAAGTTGGCAGAGGCTCTGGGGTGCCAAAACCTAAAAAACACCCCTAAAGGGACACCATTTAGAAAACTACACCCCTCAAGGAATGTAACAAGGGATGCGGTGAGCATTTGGACCCCACAGGTGCGTCACAGATTTTCAGAGCAATGTGGCGTGAAAAAGGAGAAATTCAATTTTTTGCACTAAAACGTTGTTCTAGCCTTCAATTTTTCATTTTTACAAGGGGATAAAAGAAAAAAAAAAACACCAAACACGTAGTGCAGTTTCTCCCGAGTACAGAAATACCCCACATGTGGACATAAAGTGCCAAGTGGGCGCAGGACGAGCCTCCAAAAGGGAAGGAGCGCCAATTGGCCTTTGGAAGCTGAATTTTACTGGAATGGGTTTCAAGGGCCACGTCGCATTTACAGAGCCCTCGTGCTGCCAAAACAGTGTAAACGCCCCACAAGTGACCCCATTCTGGAAACTACACCCCTCAAGGAATCTAATAAGGGGTGCAGTGAGCATATGGACCCCACTGGTGACGGGCACAAATGTGGAACAATGTGACATGAAAGGGAAATTTTTCATTTTTTCACTTTCACAGCACAAATGTGCCTGTCATTAAGGAGTCCATATCCTCATTGCACCCCTTGTTAGATTCCTTTAGGGGTGTAGTTTCCAGAATGGGGTCACTTGTGGGGGTTTTTACTGTCTTGGCAGCACAAGGGCTCATCCATTTTGGCCAAATTCAGCCTCCAAAATCCAAATGGCGCTCCTTCCCTTCGGAGGCTTGCCCTGCACCCACATGGCGTTATGTCCACATGTGGGGCACTTACAGACTATGGGGAAATTGCGCTACACATTGTGTGTTTTTTTCTCTTTTAACCCCTTGTGAAAATGAAAAATTCACGGCTAAACCAACATTATAGTGTAAAAAAATGTATATTTCCATTTCACACCACATTTGTGCCCGTCACCAGTGAGGTCCATATGCTCACTAAACCCCTTGTTACATTCCCTGAGGGCTGTAGTTTCCATAATGCGGTCACTTGTGGGGGATTTCAACTGTCTTAGCAACACAGAGGCCTTTAAAATGCAACAAGGCCCTCGAAATCCAATCCAGCCAGATCCAGCGTCAAAAAAATGGTGCTCCTTCCCTTTGGAGGCTTACCCTGCACCAGCATGGCGCTTTATGTCCACATGTGGGGTATTTTCGTACTCAGGGGTAATTGCGCTACACATTTTGTGAAAATTAAAAAATCAAGACAAGATCAAGGATTTAGTGTAAAAATTTTAAAAAAAAATTACACTAAATGTTGGTCTAGCCTTGATTTTTTTTCTATTCCCACAAGTGGTTAAAAAAGAAAATGAACACAAAACGTGTAGGGTAATTTCCCCTGAGTACGAAAATACCCCACATGTGGACATAATGTGCCGTATGGGTATAGTGCAAGCCACCAAAGGGACAGAGCGCCATTTAGAGGCTGGAATGGAGGATGGAGGCCATGTCACAATTACAAAGCTCCTGTGCTGCCAGGACAGTAGAAACCCCCAACAAGTGACCCCATTCTGGAAACTACACCCCATAAGGAATCTAACAAGGGGGGCAGTGAGCATATGGACCCCACTGGTGACGGGCATATATGTAGAACATGTGGTGTGAAAATAAAAAATACCATTTTTTTTTTCATTTTCACGGCACAAATGTGGCCGTCACCAGGGGGCTATATCTCCGCTGCACCCCTTGTTAGATTCCTCATGGGGTGTAGTTTCCAGAATGGGGTCACTTGTGGGGGGTTTCTACTGTCCTGGCCTCACAAGGGCTTTGTAATTGCATCATGGCAAGCCTGTAATGGGAATGGCGGCCATACCTATTTAGTTAAGGAAAGGGGCAATTTTAATTTATTTGGGGGTATTAGGCCAATTATTACTTTATAAGGTTAAAAGGACAGAAGTCCATCAAATTCAACCTGTGTTGATCCAGAGGAAGGCAAGAAACCCTTGTGAGGCAGACGACAGTAGCCTCATCACTGGGAAAAAATTCCTTCCCGACTCCATAATGGCCATCAGAATAATCACTGGATCAACGTGACCCCTGAAACAGGATTAAGGGACAGAATTTAGATAATGTAGAACTCCGATGACGTGTGGTACGCCTTGAAGCGATCCAGTATGCGGAGGCCGGGGTGATCAGGACAGGTGGCACACTGGAAATGGTGTCCTTCCTGATCCCCCTGTTACGCCACACTCTGCACTTCTTCTGGGGTCTCCTGTATTCCAGTGTGGGGGACGTCACCTGGAAAATGTTGCCCTGGTGCGAATACGGGGTCCTTCATATCCAGAAGCGCTGGGTCCGCACCATGGCTGCTAAATATTAGGGCTTTATTACTGCTTCTAATATTTTCAGATCGTGCCACAAGCTATAGTAGCTCGGGCAGCGAGGGACCAGAAGAGGGGGGGCTGGTATAAAATATCCCCGTACAGGTGGTAACCTTTATCCAGCAGTGGGAAGATCAATTCCCAAACGATCTTCCCACTAACCCCGAGGATGGGGGGGGCATGGTGGGGGCTGGATTCTGGTGTCCTTTCCTTCATTTCCTCAAATCATGACCTGTGATTCTAGAAGAGCAGAGTTGGGGAACACTGCTTTATATGTATGGCAAAAGGCATGGTACCTAATCAATAGCAATGCTATTGATCTGAAGAAGAGGGACCCCTCGTAACTTGTTATCTGCAATAAATATGATTTTATTAGACCTACTATGACACCCATCCTCCTTTGATAAGGATCTTGGACTTGCTGTGCAGCACTTAATGCTCCAGGAAAAAAAACTCCACACATCAGATTTCTGATTGTGTTCATCGCTCTCTCATTTCTAATGTAGTCATATTTGGATTATTAATAAAGCCCATTGGTGTATTCATTTTAACAAACTGTATAAATGTTTCAGTTGGTTGTCAGCATTCAGCATTGGAACAAAATCACTTTAAACAAATCCAAATCTCCCAGGGACGTCCAAAATTTTGCTTCACTAAATGTGGCACTCCAAAATTTCAACTTTAGAGCCTGATATCAGAGTCTGTCTCCTGTCTATTAAAGTGTAAAACTAATTAACCCCTTCCATACCCCCCAACCCCACCACTTTTTAGTGTATAAGGAGGATATAAAGTTAGAGAGTTGTCAGTTAGCATCAGTTCATTAGTTAGCATCAATCAGTTGTGTCAGTTGTAAGTCAGCGTTAATCTGTAGTGTTAGTTGTCAATTTGTCACCGTTACATATGGGATATTTCTAAAATCTGCAGATTTGAAGTAATAATTATTGTGTTGAATGTTTCTGGTAATACCTGCTGTGGTTATAGAAAAATACAGATTACACTTAAAATTTTGGAGCTAATCACTTGCATCAGGGTCTGTTTTTTATAGGATGATTACAAAATACTTTTAAGGCCCTATTCCACCAATAGATCTGACGACAGATTATCTGCCAAAGATTTGAAGCCAAACCCAGGAACAGACTATAAATAGAGAACAGGTCATAAAGGAAAGACTGAGATTTCTGCTCTTTTCAAATCCACTCCTGGGTTTGGCTTCAAATCTTTGTCAGATAATCTGTCGTCAGATCTGTTGGTGTAATTTACACAGAAAGATTATCTGACAGATTATCTGCCAAAGATTTGAAGCCTAAAGGCCCTATTACACCAACAGATCTGATGACAGATTATCTGCCAAGGATTTGAAGCCAAATCCAGGAACAGACTATAAACAGAGATCAGGTCATAAAGAAAAGCCTGAGATTTCTCCTCTTTTTAAATCCATTCCTGGCTTTGGCTTCAAATCTTTGGCAGATAATGTCAGATAATCTTTCTGTGTAAATGGACTTAAACCTGAAGATTGTAACAGACTCCCCGATGAACCACATGCAGACAGTCTTTACTGACCAATTTTCTATCCCTAGGGCTACATAGGAAGGGATTAGTGCCCCGATAATATACCATTACAGGGTTTAGCACAATTTAAAAGACTAGGGAAACTGATAAGGTGGCATTTTATTATTTTTCCCCCTAAATCTGTAGATCTGTATTTCCATTGACTTCCATTATAAAAAAAAGGATCAAAACAGATGGGTTTTTTTTTTCCCCTTGTCCACGTTTTTGTGTATTTTAAAAGTAACCTTTTTAAAATGGATACATTAAACGGGCTGCAAAAATGCAGTTTGAATCCAGCCTGATCTGTGAACTTCCTTGAGGGAACTATGTAAGGGCCAACCTATACTTCTCCTTTAGACTAGTTTCATCAGGTTTATTACTCACAATGTATCATATAAATGATGAAAACAGTTAAAGGACAACTCCCACGAAAAAATTTTTAAGCTTACTTAACACACATTACAAAGTTATATAACTTTGTAATGTGGTTAAATACCCGGTCTGGCCCCCTTCCCCCACTTTCGGACCCCCGACCCCCCCGCCCGGAAGTTAGAGAATGTATATATTACCTATTACGATCATCACAGTCCTCTTCTCCCGGGCGGCATCTGGTGACGACGACGTCAGAGCCGGGGGGCGGTCCGGGTCTTCTTCCTCCTCGGCGTCTTCATAGAGAGTGAATGGGACGGAAAAGGCTGCTGGTGCACATGCGCACCAGCAGCCTTTTCATTGGCTGGAGCGCATCACATGGCTTCCAGCTTCGTCAGCCCTGATTGGCTGAGGTTGCTGGAAGCCATGTGATGCGCTCCAGCCAATGAAAAGGCTGCCGGTGCGCAAGCGCACTGGCAGCCTTTTCCATCCCCAGGACCCGGAAATCAGAGACATCGCTGGACGGTGGACGGCGGTGACGGTGAGGCGGACGGCGGGCAAATGGAGTGGCGATTGTCACCGGAGGGATGGTGAGTATGGTGTCTGTGTGTGTCTGTGGTTTTCTTTTGGGGGGGGGGTCCCGCGGGAGTTGTCCTTTAAGTAAAATTCCTTTTACACTCTATGTAAGCACTTAGAAATAGTACTCCATGGTTCACTTATATGATTTCAGAGAATAGGCCATAACAACTATAACAGTGTCACTGTCCTCATACATAACTTATATTTTTATATAGCTTGGTTTTTATCATTATATTGGTCTGAGCAGGAATAGGCCCGGCTCTCAATGATGAGGTAACACTTGAACAAAGACAAGGAAAATCACCTTTCCTAAAGCCACTTATTATTTTGCTTACTAGTCTTTTCCTATCAAACAACTTTGAAGAACTGATCTTTTTTGGGAGAAAGCGAAGTAAAGCTCTCCATCAGAATGACAGCTTGACAGGGGTATATTGAAGACGATACATCCCCGTCACAACCGGGTGCTTATTATCTTGTCACATTTGGGAAGCTTCATTACATCTGTGCAAGGAATGAAAAGAAAATAAATGGACCAAATTAACCTCTTAACCAACAGCATGCAATATATTCTGAAACAAATCTAAGTTCACAATATCAGAGCTATTTCTAGCCACTGTATTTCAGAGCTTGTGCACATGGCCGTAATAGAGAACCATACTGTATGGATAGCCTTCTAAGGGCTCCTGCACTACCTCTATTGAACTGTATATACAGCCACACAGGGGTTTTTGTTCATGGATTTCAGAAGCATCTGCAAGGATTGTGGCATATACTATCACACATTATCTTACGTACATTGGGGGATTTATGAGCTGCCACAGGTGATGCAGACTGCAAGATTAGCATAGCTTTTACGGAACACTATGTGAATTTCTGCCATCTCCATCGCTCTCACCAGAGAGGCAGGTAGATGGAGGGGCATGAGGGCATTTATCACAATTTCTGCTGCCATGCCTGGGTAATTTGTAAGTGAAATCTACACCTTAGCCTGGATTCATGTAAAAAAGTGTGCCTTTATATAAATCCTGCATGTCCATGCACTGGCAGAGGATTTTTTAAGACGTGAGATGCTAGGCTTAATAAATTCCCCCTATATTGTTTCCTAAACACAGTCATCTACCTTCTCATTGAAGAAAACAGTGACCTAGAGAAGTGCCATACTGAGTGCTCATTGCTATGCACGGATCTCAAAATACAATATCTTGCCTAATTTTTAACCCATCCAATTGGCATATATTATTTGGTCTGGATAAAATCTTCATTTTCTTTCTTTTACAGAACAATTACAGGCAAAAATGGTGGAGAAAATGTCACCATCACGTTCTGTGTTAAGAGCCAAATTATTGTGCAATGTTTAATCGTTCGAATTTAAGCCATAATCTTCCGGTTTAAACACGGCAACGATCAACCTATGAACGAACATTCATTCGTATGTCATTGATTGCACTTTTTGAGCTGACCTCAAAATCATTGTTAATCGTTCTCAAGTCTATCAGTGTAAACACTCATTGATCACAGTATATAGATGCAAACGAACTAAAAGGACTCTTAGATAAGCTTGTGCAATGTGGATCAAGGAGAGAGGGAACCCAATCATAGCTGTAGATGGGGAATTCTCCCTATTGAAAAATAAAATGATATTGAGGGCAACATTGTTACTAGTGTATGCCAGTAACAATGGAAATTAGTATCATTTGTTCCACTCATTTTATTAATGGTAGATTTATCTGACAGATTTTTTAAGCCAAAGCCAGGAATGGATTTGAAAAGGGGAGAAATCAGTCTTTCCTTTATGACCTCCACCCTGTTTACAGTCTGTTCCTGGATTTGGCTTCAAAGATCTGTCCGATAAATGTCTCTGTGTAAACGCACCATTAGCCATGAGTTTTATTAACCCTAGGGCAGTTTACAGAGAGTAGTTTTATGGAGATTTTAAGGCACGTTTTAAGCCAATAATGGCACGTTTTAACCATAATAGGCCAATAAAAAATACATGAGAGACATATCTAATGGGAATCTGTTAGCAGGTTTGTCCACACCAAACTGCTACCACCAATAAATCCATCCCGAGGAACTTCATTTAAGGGCCTTTTACGCAGGTCAATTATTAGCCAGGAGCATTCCTAGAAATGCTCCTTTAACTGATAATCGGCCTGTCTAAAAATATCAGCGACCAGCTGTGAGGCAGATAAACATTGGCTCCTCAGCTGTACACAGGAGATGTGTGGCCGACAGCAAAGGGAAACTGGCAGCACGGATATGCATATATTCATGCTGTCAGTTTCCAGATGACAAGCAGTGCATACTTATCTTCTGTGCTGCTTGTCATCAGACTCTCACTCTCCTGTCTAACACTGGACACCACTGTATCTTCAGGCTGCCACCTCCTCCAGAGTGACTGACAGCCAGAGGAGGTGGGGCGACCTTAAGACAAAGCAGTAGGATGGACAAGCAGGATACCGGATCACACAGCAGCACAGAAGGTAAGTATGCACTGCTTGTGGTTTAGAAACTTACAGCATGGCCTATGTAACATTGACAGCCATCAGCTAAGAACTGGGAAAATAGTCAACCCTCGGCTAATAGTTTCTTCGAAGCCTGCTTTAAAAATTTTATCGTTAGCGGCTGCACATTTTCCTGTGTAAACAGGATTATGTGTGGCCGATAACGATAAAGGGAAACTGACAGCACTGATATACATAATCTGTGCTGTCAGTTTCCAGATCACAAGCAGTCTATACTTACCATCAGAGCTGCTTGTGATCCAGCAACCTGTTCTCCTGTCCTCAGCAGCTGCTGTATTTTCAGGCAACCACCTCCTTCAGAATGATTGTTTGATAATACCAGTATAAAGGCATGCGGTTGTGTCCGTTATCCCCTACCTGCTGCAGGTCACTCAGTCCTGTGGTCATCTGCTTTTTATTAGTATGCTTCTTCTGTTCTGAGCTGGCCTCCTGTAGGATTGGGCTTCCTCTAGTGGTAGGCCTGTGCCTGTTCACCTGTATTTATAGCTCAGTCCACAGGTTCAGGACAATTCCAAGCAGTTCATCTGAGGGTAAATATAGCCACAACCTCCACACCTCTATGCTCAGTTGTTAGTGGGTTCCAGTCAGCAAACCACATCTGTGCTCCCTGGCTATTTGCCACTTCCTTGCTTCCTAGCTTTCTTCTAGCCATTGCATCTTGCTTCATTTCTAATTCTCAGCTCAGCTTGAGGGTGTCTTCACACCTACCGTATCGCAGCAGAAAATCCGCTGCGGATCCGCAGCAGATTTAACTAAGTGAATGAACACAGCATTAAATACGCACTGTCAAATCCGCTGCGGATCCGCAGCTGATTTGTAAGTGCGGATTTGATGCTGTGTTCATTCATTTGGTTAAATCTGCTGCGGATCCGCAGCGGATTTTCTGCTGCGATACGGTAGGTGTGAAGGCACCCTAATTCTGAACAGTCTGAAGTGTGACTGCTCCCCACGCTACTCATAAGCCAATCAGTGCTGCCGTGCACAGATTGGCTGATAGGGAGCGAGGGGAGCCTCACACAGCCGCGGCACCAAGCAGGTAATGTATGCTCCGGGCCGGGGTCATATATCTGCAGCGGAATAAAAAAGCAAATCGCAATGTGAAATCCGGGTACATGTGAAGCTACCCTAAAAAGTAATTACTAAAAGGGCAGACAAGATGGACCAAGTGGTCTTTCTCTGCTAACAATCTTCTGTATTTCTATAATAATAAAATGCATAAAATCATGTTTTGTTCCGCAACAACATCATTTTAAAAGTACCTGTTTAATAACATAAAATGCAAGCAAAGCTTTGCTTTAGTCTACGTGAATATGGGACAAGGTCACCAGCCAATTAATAAAATGTTCAGATCTCATAGGATCCATCCTGTCCCAGTTCACAACTAAGCTACAATCAGTATCAGAATGGACCAAATTTTCTGTTCTTCTTTGATACTACAGCTAAATAAATTATGTGACCTGGCAGCGCCACTTCAGATAATAACAGTCTCTTTGTGCCACCAACCATGACATGTAGATTGGCTGCTCTAGTCTTATGCAAGATATCTATAGTTAACCCTTTCCAAACTGTACAGTTAGACAGTGCATTGTCTGAAGGCACCGTACCAAAAGGTTGTATTCTATGTAGATCTCTACTCCCTAACTAAAGGGTTAAATGAAGAGTTATGCTCTTTCATCTCTGGTCTTTGAAGCTAAATCTGATGATTGAAAAAAGCCGAGCTGCCTTAGAGAAAATGTCTTATGCAGATGAGAGACTGGTATTTAATTAGATAGACCATGTCACTGATCTAATGGATTAATGGGAAAAGTTTATAATGTTACAAAGAGGTAGTAAGTACAATATCCACCAGACTTTGGATATATAATACAGATTGTTCTGGAAACAACCACCATTCAGAGATTCATTGTCAAGTCGCATCACAATAACATGCAGCTTCTCATGGCAGCTATTACAAAGGATGAACTCTGGAAGCCGCCATACTTTTCCTCGGGGCTGTTACCGCTTTGATGAGGGTTGTAAATTATCAGTACATTTAGCAGCAGTCGGTAAAACTAGGTCAATGACTTTATCTATAGTAAATTTCCAGCCTTCACAGAAGATAACAGTGTCTGATGCAAATAATGTAGCATAAAATAATATTAATCTCCAATAATCACGCTGTTTGAGAACAACCTCTGTACAGCACAATTAAATAAATATATATATAAGTAGGAAAATGAAATTAGACCAGACAGAAAACTATATATAAACCTATAATAGGGTGTTTGGCAATATATATATATATATATATATATATATATATATATTTCCAAACACCCTATTATAGGTTTATATATAGTTTTCTGTCTGGTCTAATTTCATTATGCTACTTCATTTGCATCGATTTCTCTATTATGAATGGAGATCAATGAGGAAAGAGAGCGATATACATTATAATGATTGCCTTGTCATTGCTTTCAATTACTTAACAAAGCCAAAGTTGAATCACTTGAACAAAGAGCACGGACACATCATGTCACAAGGACGTGATGGCTGTGGACAGAGTGCTGCTTATGTAGTGTGATTTGTATCTCCTAGATGGCTGCAGTTTGTATAATTTTGCCCATCCATAATGTGGTGTTACAGGGTGCTCCACTTGCTGGAGGAGTGGAAAAATCAACTATAACCCCAAAATTAACATTAACATCTTTTCTTCTCATATTTTCTGCCTCCCCCCACCATGCATGTTCTACATAATTGTTTCCAGTACACTTTCGTGCACATTATAGTGAGACATGGGCAGCATGGTCTTCTAATGACTACAAGACTGTGGCTAACCATTGAGATGACATGGTGTTATGAGTGAGACAGCCAGATTAGCCCCTACTAGCTTTATCGTTTGCCTTGCCAGTGACTGCCACCTAGAGGGCGGCAGCAGTTGGGTTATGAGATGCTTGATGAACATGTTATGAGGGGTTCCTGATTCCAATTGAGAAAGGTATATTTGACACAATTTCATTAAAATTTCAAAAATTTGTCCTGGGGGTGTAACCCAATTTTTGAAGCCTCTGACGAGTGGGACACTTCAAATATTCTGCAATATCACATACAAGCAGTGGCGGAACTACCGCCGTAGCAGCCGTAGCCGCTGCTACGGGGCCCGCCTTATCAGGGGGCCCGATGCCCGATCCTGTAATGGACCGAGCCCCCGTCCTCAGCGTCCCCTGCGGCACCCGCCCCCTCCTTCCCCTGTCCTGCGCAGGGCCGTTTTGGGCGACCGCACGGGGCGCCGACAGCTAGGGGGCGCTGGTGGCACTCCCCGCACCCACTTAGCTGCGGGCACCCCTGGTTGCCCGCCCGCTCGGCACATCACCTGCCCCTCTGCCCCATCACCTGGCGAGACTGCCCTCCGATCGCCTGCCCGCAGCTCCGCCGCCCACCGATAGCTTCGCCCCCAGCCCGCCCGTAGCTCCGCCCCCGGACCGTTCCTAACTCCACCCCCGGACCGCTCCGACTCAGCCGAGCACATGCAGACATCTCCCTCCAGCAGCGCAATGACGTCATGGAGAGAGAAGACGTTGCAGAGGCGGCAGTGGAGGAGGAGAGGGACCGCGGTATTCCAGAATAAGGTGAGTATTATGTGTTTTTTTTTTTGTGTGTGTGTGTTTGCCAATGCAGGGGGGAGCAGAGGGGATTAGTACTATGGGGGGAGGCACAGGGGGGATTTTTTTTATGGGGACAGCATGGGGAATTACAATGAGGTCAGCACAGGGGAATTACAGGGGGTGGTCACCCAGTTTTCCTAGCATCCAGTATGTGTGTATAATGGAGGTCACCCAGCTCTCCACATCCTGTATGTCAGTATAATGGAGGTCACCCAGCTCTCCACATCCTGTATGTCAGTATAATGGAGGTCACCTAGCTCTCCACATCCTGTATGTCAGTATAATGGAGGTCACGCAGCTCTCCACATCCTGTATGTCAGTATAATGGAGGTCACCCAGCTCTCCACATCCTGTATGTCAGTATAATGGAGGTCACCTAGCTCTCTACATCCTGTATGTCAGTATAATGGAGGTCACCCAGCTCTCCACATCCTGTATGTCAGTGTAATGGAGGTCACCCAGCTTTCCCAGCATCCTGTATGTCAGTGTATAATGGAGGTCACACAGCTCTCCCCTAATCCTGTATGTCAGTATAATGGAGGTCACCCAGCTTTCCCAGTATCCTGTATGTCAGTGTAATAGAGGCCACCCAGCTTTCCCATCCAGTATAATGGAGGTCACCCAGCTCTCCACATCCTGTATGTCAGTATAATGGAGGTCACCCAGCTCTCCACATCCTGTATGTCAGTATAATGGAGGTCACCTAGCTCTCCACATCCTGTATGTCAGTATAATGGAGGTCACCCAGCTCTCCACATCCTGTATGTCAGTGTAATGGAGGTCACCCAGCTTTCCCAGCATCCTGTATGTCAGTGTATAATGGAGGTCACACAGCTCTCCCCTAATCCTGTATGTCAGTATAATGGAAGTCACCCAGCTTTCCCAGTATCCTGTATGTCAGTGTAATAGAGGCCACCCAGCTTTCCCAGAATCCTGTATATCAGTGTATAATGGAGGTCACACAGCTCTCCCCTAATCCTGTATGTCAGTATAATGTAGGTCACCCAGCTCTCCGCATCCTGTATGTCAGTGTAATGGAGGTCACCCAGCTTTCCCAGCATCCTGTATGTCAGTGTATAATGGAGGTCACCCAGCTCTCCACATCCTGTATGTCAGTGTAATGGAGGTCACCCAGCTTTCCCAGTATCCTGTATGTCAGTGTATAATGGAGGTCACCCAGATCTCCCAGCATCCTGTATGTCAGTGTAATGGAGGTCACATAGCTTTTCCAGCAACCTGTATGTCAGTGTAATGGAGGTCACACAGCTTTCCCAGCATCCTGTATGTCAGTGTGTAATGGAGGTCACACCTTGCAGACTTTACTGCACCAAGCAGCAGAATTACTACAGTTTTGGAGCCTATAGGAGGGAAAAGGGAAGGAAGTTGCCGGAAATGTGCAGAGCCTGAGATGTCTGTATGGCATGTTCTGAAGACACGAATTGTAGCTGCAAGAAATCATCATGGTGGTCCAGGCCGGTTGGAGAGGAAAAAGGAAAATGGCGCCTCAGATCAAAGAAGACGTCACCTGTGAGTCACAGTATGATGATTTTGTATTCAGTTGAACTCTTAGGGGTGCAACACTGCTCTATGCGATAATACACACACTGCTTCTTCCTAATAACCTGATTCCTGATAAAAGCCCCCTTCCTTCTCCAGGGATGAATTGTGTGAGGTCGGGGGGGGGGGGGGCGCTTTTATCATGATTCGCCCTGTTCCCAAAATGATCTAGAAACTGCCCTGGTCCTGCGGCTCCCGCCCCCATCCTCAGCGTCCCCTACGGCACCTGTCCCCTCCTTCCCCTGTCCTGCGGCTCCCATCCTCAGTGTCCCCTGCGGCTCCCACCCTGTCCTGTGTCCCCCTGCGGCCTCCGTCTCCGTCCCGTGTCCCCCTGCGGCCCCCGGCCCCATTCTGTGTCCCCCTGCGGCCTCCGTCTCCGTCCCGTGTCCCCCTGCGGCCCCCGTCCCCGTTCTGTGTCCTCCTGCGGCCTCCGTCTCTGCGGGGTCCCTGTCCCCTACCATCACCATCAGTGCCCCCAGAGACCAGAGAGAAGAGGAAGGTGGGCACAGAAGCCACACAGGACCAGAGGACAAAGCAGGAACCAGGACAGGTGAGATTACCCCAGAGAACTACAACCCCCACTATGTCCTGCTAACAGTTCATGATGGGAGATGTAGTTTTACAGCCTGTGGACATTCAAGTTGCAGAACTACAACCCTCATCATTTCCTATTGACGGTTCATAGTGGGGATTGAAGTTCTGCAAGGGATTAGAGGTTGACATAATATAGGAGGGGGGAGGCAGTGGCACAGTAGAACTACTTCTCCCAGCATGCTGTGTGGTAATATGCAGGACTACATCCCCCAGCTTGGTGTATAGGGTGGGCTGTAGAACTACATCTCCCATCATGGTGTGTGGTAACATACAGGACTATATCTCCCAGCATAATGTGGGGTAATATACAGGACTACATCTCCCAGCATAGTGTGGGGTAATATACAGGACTACATCTCCCAGCATGGTGTGTGGTAATATACAGGACTACATCTCCCAGCATAGTGTGGGGTAATATGCAGGACTATTTCACATAATAGGAGTTGTAGTTTTGCAACAGATAAGACGATGACAGGGTACACAAGGGGGAGATGGTGGCACAGTAGACTAGCAGCTATGTGGGTGCATGTGTACATGTAGGGCTTGCAACAAGTTGCCAGAGGCAGCGTTCCTTCCAGGAGCATGCTGAGGAGGGGGGCCCCATACAGTTTTTTGCTATGGGGCCCCATGAATCCTAGTTACGCCCCTGCATACAAGCTAAAGGAACAAAGACACTTCAAAGCTATGTTCACTCAACATATTTTTTTTTATGAAAATAACTGCCATTGTTTTCAATTAAAACAACTGCCTTTGTTCTTTGCATAAGGCAACAATTTGCATTGAAGTCGATGCAAGCAACAGCCCTTGTTTTACACAATGCATTGAACAATGGCCGTTGTTTGGCTATGGCCATCGAAAAAATGTTCATGTTATTTATTTCCATCTAATTGTCCATAGATTTCAATGCAATTTTTCATTTAATGCTTATTCTACGAGCCTAAAATACAGAAAATAAAAAACTCAAACATTTACACTGTCCGAAGGTTTATGCAGTCCTATCTAAGAGAAGCTGCACATATTGGTGTATTACTTACATTGTTCTGTGCAGCTGACTAGCGATATCCTCCTTAATAACATGGACAATAAGTAGTCCTCTCCATTATGTGCATGAGCCCAGTAGTACTAAAAATTTATGAGAAGCAGAAGACCAGCTGCTGATTGGCAGTTATCTATCCATGCTGAGTACAAGCAGTCAGCTGTCAATCAGCAGCTGTAGGGCGGGGAGAGAGTTGTGGCAAGAATCCTATTCTCCTGCACATTAGGAGAACAGGTGAACAAAACCATATAAGTAATACAATAATCTGTTCATCATGCATGCCACTACTTTATGCTGCCCTCATTTAAGGCAGAATGAACCTAGTGACAGATTCCCTTTAATGATTCTTCTCCACTCCTCCTAACTTGTATTCGGTGCCACCTTACTGCTCCATATGTTCCTCTATGTATGATGACGTGCTTGTATCTTTGTGTATTGCAATCACAGAAGATTAGCCTATAAACATTTATTTCCTGCCACAGCCACATAACGTCTCGTCTTTAGGATGTTACAAGCATACATGAAGTCACACAGGACACAATAGAGTATTTGGTGCACTATGAAATGAGATAAAGTAAACCAACCCCTTAGATTGCATTTTTCTGATGTGAAGCCAATTGGTGATTGGTTGCTTTGATTCAGTACTTTTTTTTATTTTGCGCCTGAGAATCTAGGAAAATATTCCTATTTATTTCACAAAAGAGTTTTGTCAGCACTTGTGTTAGAAGTGTACTTAGTGAGAAGTACAGTAATTTGAAACAGGCACTTATGTGCTTATGAAAGCAAATACACAGAAAATGACTTAGGCTCACCTAGCTGGCTTTCTAGGTGGCCGACAACCGAAGTTTCAATGTTCTCATCTGATATGACTATCCAAATGAAGCAAAGATGAATTTAAGGGGTATTCTACCTACAGCAAATTTTAAAGAGACTATCTAGGGTTTTTTAAAACTGATGGCCTATCCTGCAGAAAAGTAATCAATATTACATCAGTGGGGGCACTGCTGTAAAACATAGCACCAGCCACATAGTATGACATATGCCATGTAACACATGGATTAAGGCTTTAACAGGGCTGAAGTTTGTGCGTGGAGAGGTTTACCTGGTTGGTGGAAGGCCTAAGCTTTATCCCTCAGGTTCCCTTTCTATAATCCAGCCATGGACCCACTTACTACACAAATTTACACACTAACTACATACAGGCCCATACACATGTTCACAAAGTGAAGGTGTGCACACATATACACATTTGCTACATTCTTGCTCTTAAAGGGAATATGTCAGCTCCTATGGAGGGAGTGTATTTTTGCACTTATTTCAGAGCAGAGAATGTGGCCTAGTTGTGGACGGTTATTTAGGACCTGCTCTGCACGTAGGCAGGGACAGCGTGGGGGTACTAGCCTTAGGACCCACTTGTCCTGTCTCTTTTGCCCATCAGGGCCCTGGCCACTGCCTGTAGGTGAGCTGACTTACATACTTATTAAGATGACATTTAATGGAGAATTGACCATATTCCTCTGCATTTATATGTGTGCATGAATGAATGAATGAAGTATGTTTGTGAGTCCACTTGTATTTAAAGGGAATCTGTAAGCTCCTATGGAGGGGGAGTGGTGATAGCTTCGTGCCGCACTTTGGCCCGCCTCACCACTATCCCTCCCAGCTTGTATTGAATATTCATTGCGCTCACCCGGTCAGTGTAGTGCGCGCACGCTTCTGCGGCGATTCGCGCATGCATTGTGCGTCGGAGCGGCACAGGCGCACTGAGGGCCAAAGCCTAACCCCTCAATGGCTTCACTCAGTGCCGCTCCGATGCACTGCAGCGCAAGCGCGAATCGCCGCAGGAGCGTGCCCGCACAACACTGACTGGGTAAGCGCAATGAATATTCAATACAAGCTGGGAGGGATAGTGGTGAGGCGGGCCAAAGTGCGGCACAAAGCCATCACCACTCCCCCTCCATAGGAGCTGACAGATTCCCTTTAAATACAAGTGGACTCACAAACATACTTCATTCATTCATTCATGCACACATATAAATGCAGAGGAATATGGTCAATTCTCCATTAAATGTCATCTTAATAAGTATGTAAGTCAGCTCACCTACAGGCAGTGGCAAGGGCCCTGGTGGACAAAAGAGACAGGACAAGTGGGTCCTAAGGCTAGTACCCCCACGCTGTCGCTGCCTACATGCAGAGCAGGTCCTAAATAACCGTTCACAACTAGGCCACATGCTCTGCTCCGAAATAAGTGCAAAAATACACAAAACAGACAAAATCCAGACATAAGACAGGACAAGGAATAGAACGGTCAGACAGGCTGGGTCAGTAACACAGACAGCGAGCAAGGTACAATGATGGCATGCAAATGCAAAGTCACAAAAACAGGTAAAGGGTCAGAACCAAGAAGGCAGCAAGGTACAAAGAAAGAAAGAACGGGTTTTTAGGAAAAGGCAAACGGAGGCCAAAAGTCGGAGACAGTAGCAAGATAAACGGTTGACAAAATAAACAGAGGTCGAAAGCCAAAAGGCCAGGCTGCTAAATAACGTCCGTTATTTTAGACTCAAAATAATGGACATCATTTTAAACTGAGCTGAAAAAACATTGTGTGAACATAGCCATAAGGTAAACTGAAAGCAAGGTACAGAATAGAAAAGACAAAGAATGGAAACAAAACAGAAACCAGAAACACAGAATGCAAGGCAAAAAGCTGGATCAAGCTGAACAGAACACGCTGGACAAATCTATCAAGAGCCAAGACTGAAGGAAGGAGGATTCCTTTAAGGGAGACCAAGTCTCAGACTCAAGGCTCATAGGTTCAGGCAGAGATACACAGGACAGCGGAGAGACCTGTCCATCCAAGCACAACAGGTACAATTAGTAACAAGACAAGAACAAAGGTAAGTGAAGGGAGAACTGAAAAACATGGAACTGACAACTGAAGCAAAGACAAATGCAAAGAACAAACATTAAGAAATGTTTCTGATTTCTGGGTGCAGAGCCTAAACCTTTCTGTATTAGGCCGGGTTTACACTTATCCAGTGATCTGGTATTAGTAGTGCTGCCAGATCCGCTGTACATCAGAACACTGTTGCAACGTTCTAACGTACGCCCTAGATGTTTCATATAAATAAAGGATAGGATACCTGATGCATTTCTGCCATCAGTTGTGGCATCAGTTGTCAAAAAAGAAGGACGCCGAACTGCCGGATAGATGTAAACCCAACCTATTAGACTCGGCTCCATGTGCTTTGTCTACTGTTTTTCCAGTCAATAATCATTTACAACTACTCAGAATATTTTGTTGTAACCTCTGATTGTTTCCATATAATCTCCATTGTCCAGATAACCTCCATTGTTCAGAAAACCTCAATTTTTCGGATAACCTGCTTTGTCAGTTCCACCTTGATCTTGTCCGTTATATTACACATGTTTTTATACATTAAGTCACATGGTGTTTCTTCACATTAGGCCTAAAGCATTAATCAACAGAAAATGCATTCAATTAGCACGAACTGTTGAATTTTGAGCACTATGTCCTATCTTTTGCAGTAAAGCCTATTCCTTACAAGCCTACCATAGACCTCTAAAATAGCCCCCAATGGTTTTTTTTATTTTATTTTTTATTTCTTTTTGTGTGTGTGTGTGGAGGGGGGGGTTCTGCCCTGTACCAATAGCGATGTGCATGCAGCAGAGAGGCCCATGCTGCCCTCACAACATAAACAAGTGTATAACTAAAAATGATGCATTTATTTTAATAAAGTTACATTACATAGTAATATAACATTACACTATGGAACAATGCAAAAAAAGTTTATTCCCAAGATGTTACGTGTGAAATATATGTATTATGTTTTTTTTAAGAATACAGTGGTACCTTGGTTAAAGAATAACTGAGAGCGTTTTGCAAGAAGAGCTCACAGTTTTTCAAAATTGTAACTTGGTTTTAGAGCTTTGTTTATTGCTTTGTTTAAGAGCTCCCTGTACTGTGTGAGAGGGAGAGTAGGGGAAGGAAATGATCTGCATAGCGTGGTCTACAGCACTGTACTCTGATCCAGGAAGTCTTCCTCCCCCTCCAAATCATAGCAGATCCACTTCAGGCTGGGGCTTGCATCAGGGGACAGGACTGTGGAGGTAATCTCTTCATAGCTGTAACCCCTCTCTCCCCGGACAGAGAGTGCTGCATGTATGTGTCCACATCTGCCCTGCTCATTCCTTCATACTACCTGCAGTCTGTCAGTCCTTGTGTTTACCATTTTCTACATTCTATATATCTATATGCTATAATGGGCCTGCACTTACACTCAGCTATACACACTGCTTCTATAATGTGCCTGCACTCAGCCATTCACACTGCTGTATAGAGAAGTTTCTGTCACTGCCCACCTGCACAGCTCTGTGATTCTCACTTCCTGATCGGTCGATTCTGGACACACCCCTTTTCCATTGCTGTCATGTGACCACCCAGAACTTAGCCCTGCTTCTCTTTCCTAGCCTGTTGTACTACATTACTGCATTATGGGGATCTGCAGTTCCATCCTGTATCTACAAACTGCTGCTGTTTCTTCAGGGTTATGCACTTACTATACATTATACACCACATGATGATTCCTATACTGTACAGTAACTTAGAATATCACATATTGAACTGTTTCTAAATGTTTGTTTCATTTGTTTTACATGTTATTCAGAATTAAAAATGATTATTTTTGGGATTTGGAAACAATTATTTGCAGTTCAGTGATTTCTTATTGCAAAATTTGCTCTGGTTTAAGAGTGATTCGGATTACAAGCACAGTCACGGAATGAATTATCATAATCCAAGGCACCACTGTATTTGTAAAATATTTAGTGCTTAGTATAGACTTCTAGAAGCGTCTGAAACTGTGAGAACTATTAAAAAAAGTTCTAGAACTGTCCAGAATTTTCTAGAAACTTCTAGATTTTTCTTGGACTGTCGAGAAGTGCACAAATGAGTACCTTGAGCAAGCCAATTTATTTGATGTTCTGCTGAGTATAAGTGAAGTAGATAGTGTACACAGCTAAAGTTAATTTAGATGGCATCCAGAGGTTGCATACATCTGGTAGTTGTGTTTTGCAAAGTTGGTGGCAAAAAAGTACTCCGTGAAAGCATCTGCTAAGATGTGTGAGGCACCTCATTGCTCTGCAATAAAAAAAAAAAACACTGCAGGAAGCAGAAGGCGGCTTGGAACAGTTTTGTTGCAGTGATTCACTTCCTGTGAAATCAAAAAGCTGAAAACTATGCACAACTGGTTCAGACTCTTATAAAAACCTATGCTGCAATGGGCTGCATGATGTCACTCAAAGTCCATGTCCTTGATAACAATCTTGATAAATTCAAAGAGAACATGGGAGCTTATTTAGAGGACTAAGGCGATCGCTTTTACCAGGACATAACGAACGCTGTTACCAAAGACAGTATAATGAGAACATGATGGGAGACTACAGGCTCGGACTGGCCTACAGGGGAACAGGGAAATCCCCCGGTGGGCCCTACCCCTTGGTGGGCCCCTGGCAGGAGGTGGGCCTCCCTGTCTGACTCTTTTTACCAGAGAATAAAAACTATTTCTATGCTATAGAAGCACAGACAAATATATGTAAGGTACCATGTGTCTTCTTGACCTAACAGCATCTAACAGTGTCAGCAGTTTGGAACGCGAATTACAGCTGACAGAAGTCTCGTAACAAATGATAGTCAGGCAGTGGAGTGTAGGAAGATAATAAAAAACTATACTCACCAGTCCCTGTGTCCCTGGACCGCGCTCTCTCCCACAGCTGCTGGAAGTTTTCCAGTCATTTTTTAACAGATTCTGTTCAATAACTGCAGCGGTGTCCATCCCCAGTCAGTGATTGGCTGAGCGGGCACATTAAGGAAGAGCTTTGGGGGCACAGGGTTGGGTAAATATACTTTCTTTATTATGTTTCTGCACCCCCCCCCCTGCCTACCTGAGATTTGTTAGTTTCATTGGACTTCTTCTTTCAAGAAACTTAGGTGGCGGGTTATACTGTTCGCATAGACTGAAGAGTTACTAGTAGTGAGACAGCATCGCTGGTCACATACACAGCTCTGTGCAAGGTCACTATAGTAATGTGAGAGGTTTGGTGCTTATTATATCTGGTCTAAGGTACGGTGGGCCCCAAGAATCAAATTCCCAGGTGGGCCCAAGGTGGTGCTCCCCCTAAAATCCATAGGATAGGGGATGTCAAGCTAAGAAAAAAATCTTTCAAATCAACTGGTGTCACAAAGTTATATAGATTTTTAATGTATTTCTACTAAAACCCCTTAAGCCTTCCAATACTTATCAGCTGCTGTATGTTCTGCAGGAAGTGGTGTATTCTTTCCAGTCTGATACATTGCTCTCTGCTTCCACCTTTGTCCATGCCAGGAACTTACTTTGGACAGTTACTTACTTAAGCAGCAGATATTAAAGGGGTAGTGCGGCGCTCAGAAATTATTCACAGAATAACACACATTACAAAGTTATACAACTTTGTAATGTATGTTATGTCTGTGAATGGCCCCCTTCCCCGTGTCCCACCACCCCCGCCCGTGTAACCGGAAGTGTGGTGCGCTATACATACCTGTCACGTGCTGACACCAGTCTTCTATCTTCATTCAGCGACGTCTTCTTCGGGCGGACGGCGAACAGCTCCGACTGTTCCGAATGTCGTCCGCCCTCTGCAGCTTTATCCGATGCTCAGCCGCGATTGGCTGAGCATAACTGTGCTCAGCCAATCGCGGCTAAGCACAGTTGTGACGCGGCGGAGGGGGGACAGGCGGCAGCGACTCGGCCGTCCATCCGAAGATGACGTTTGGCACAAGATGGCGGACGGCCCTCGACACGGATCAGGTAATGTATAATGCACCAACACTTCCGGGTACACGGGTGGGGGTGGTGGGTCACGGGGCTATTCACAGACATAACATACATTACAAAGTTGTATAACTTTGTAATGTGTGTTATTCTGTGAATAATTTCTAAGCGCCGCACTACCCCTTTAATGTGTCAGACTGGAAAGAATAACCACTTCCTGCTGAACATACAGCAGCTAATAAGTACTGGAAGACCGGAGATTTTTTTTGATAGAAGTAAAGTACAAATTTCTGGCACCAGTTTATTTGAAATATTTTTTTTGCTGGAGTACATCTTTAATACTGTGGACTATTTTACTTTAAACAACTTGACAGCCCCTTTTGTACAGTCAGTGCAGTTTCTCCATTGATCAACTAATCGGGTGATCACCAATTTCCTATGACAGCCTGGGAAATGTAGTAATACTCTTTGGCTGCCCTTTCCACATACAACAAAATCAGATTGTCAGCTGTCTCGTTCATGTTAACAAATCCGCCGTATATAACTGTATACCAGTGTTTTTCTAAACTGTGTATAGAAATGTCTGTGAACCACAAGTGTCCCTCCAAAAAGTTGGGAGGTATGGAGGAAGGGCTGACTGCAAAGCATTATGGGGAAGCTTGATGTCATGTGTTTTCAGTCTTCATCATCATCATAAGATTTTACAGCAATGAAGCACCTTTATCAACCTGCCAGAGACAAAACACAATCTGATTCGCCTATAGCAACCAATCACAGATCACCTTTCATATATTAACAAGCTCTTATAAAATTAAAGCTGAGCTTTGATTGGTTGCTATGGGCAGATTAGACTGTCTAAATTGTGCATGGCAACCAATCACAGTTCAGCTTTTATTTTACCAGAGTAATATGAGAAACGAAAGCTGAGCTGTGATTGGTTGCTATAGGCCAAATCAAACCATATTATTTAGTGTCCTTAGTGTGGCCTAACCATAGGCTGTTTGCTTGGTCACAAGTGTGTTTAGTGACCTCTGCAGTAAAGACCATCGCCAGTCATTAATGGGTTAATGCTTCAGATGTGTTTACCTGCAGTAACCATAGCAACCATGCACTGTGATGACAAGCGCTTATGTCATAAAGAAGGTTCCATAAAGCACTGCACCGCGCCCTGATCAGTGCCATCTTGGATGCGCCAGAGGACCTTGAGCTGGACTAATTTACTGCCCCCTACCCTTGATAAAATTTGGAGGTTCTAGCAGGGGACCTGGATCTGTGAAGGAGAAGAGATACAGCCGCCTAGCCATCAATAAGGTGACAGATATTGCAGCCTCATCTCTCTCACATCCAGTTTATTATACTTATAGTATGGTATTACCCTCTAAGCCCAGGGGAGGGGCAGCTCTCCAGCCATGGCTCCCACGAGGTTTCCCCCACAGGGGGTTTTTCCTCGCCTGAGTGCTGGAGGGTGACTCTTCGTGAGTCGGGGGTCTGCCATTTTCAGTGTCATGTATTTTTAAATAAAATTGGGACCCTTTGACACCTCATTACAATGTGTTGTGTCTTTATTTTGCGTTCTTTGGTTTAACTTGGGGGAGTTGGGGGTCCATCACATATTGCAGAGTCATAAAGCTGAACATCTGCCTGCTACACAGAACTATCACCTGCACAATGCGCAAAAGTAGTATAGAGCGGTGGTTGGTGGAACTCCTGCTTGTATGTGCATATCCCTGGATTAAAGGAACACTCAAATCTTGAAGAAAAAAACATGCATCACAAGGTTCATACCTACATCTACAAGGCTTGGCAAAAGGTTTTATCAAGTGACAGGGTCACACCAATCATAGCAACACGGACACCACCATAAATATACATCATATATACATAACCCAGTGACTATTGTGTGTGAGCAGGATCAGGGGCAAGGCAGAGTATTGTGCCCCCACACCCATACATGCAGGTGTGGGCTAGGTAGCTGCCCCCCCTCCCCCTGCAAAGTCCACAGGATAGGAGATATCCAGCTGATTGGTTGGGGTCCCAGTGGTTATGAGAATGTGGGAAACATATCCCCCTCAAATAAACAGTGGGGACAGTGCTCCATTAATTCTCTTTAGGTCTTGTTATCCCTTATCCTGTGAATAACTAGGAGAGGGGGTATGTTCTCATGTACTATATGGCTGGACTCAGACTAGGCGTTTTTTCAGAAATATGTCATAAGGCATTTTTGGGGTTTAAAAACGCAGAGACCAGATGTTAGTCAGTGGGGAAAATCGAAACACAACACCCATAGGGCATTTTTCTGCTATGGTGATTTTTTTTGTGTTTTGCCACAAGCTTCTATAGGGGGGGAATATTGTCATGTCTATATGGAAGTTAGTGTTTTTTCCCCAGTTCTTTCAACATAAAACCTGGAATCACATGATAAAGAATCACATGATTTGTACCAAAAAAGCCCCACAGGAGATAAAATGAGAACATGGCAGAAAAAGTGCCAGAAAAAACACCAAAAAGCAGGAAGATGTGCAACAGTCGTAATCTTGGTTCACATTTGTAGTGAATTCAGTACAATTAAATTGGAACCTTTTTTTTCTTTCAAATCAACTGGTGTATAAAGATTTGTATTTAAAGTTTATTTTTTTTTAAAAACAGTATGTATCAGCTGCTGTATCTCCTGCAGGAAGTCCAGGAAATCCAGGAAGTGAAAAAAAATGGCCCCTGTGCAAATCCACATTGTCTCCTGCTCCTTCTGCCATCCCCCCCCCCCCCCACTTAGGAGACAAATCTTTCATTCCTTTGTCACATTGTGTGTGTCTGCTGAGATCAGGCTGATGATGCAGACAGGGGGCAGGGTGTGATGTCCCAGGAGGCTTGGCTGGATCCCACAATCCCCTGAGTGATTCACCATCTCTGACTGGCCAGAAGCAGGTGCAGCACTGATTTCTCTAATTGTGCAGAAGTGTGCAGTAAAATTAGGGCTGTGTTCACACATGTTGGAGTGTCATTGCAGTACTGCAGCATATTTACAAAAATGATGCAGTAACACATGTAAATGATGCTAAATGGCAGAGAGGCTCAGAGCCTTATTGTGGGGCTCAACTTCAAAGATAACAGATGCTTGATCATAATATGTGCGTGGAAATGAAAAGAAAAAAAAATTCAAAAAGTTCTTTACTTTATTCCAATATCAGCGTTACAGGTAGAGAATACAGCCTGCTGTGTAGTGTTACAGGTAGAGAATACAGTGTGCTGTGTGGTATTACAGGTAGAGTATACAGTGTGCTGTGTGGTGTTACAGGTAGAGAATACAGTGTGGTGTTACAGGTAGAGAAAACAGTGTGCTGTGTGGTGTTACAGGTAAAGGATACAGCGTGCTGTGTGGTGTTACAGGTAGAGAGTACAGCGTGCTGTGTGGTGTTACAGGTAGAGAATACAGCGTGCTGTGTGGTGTTACAGGTAGAGAATACAGCGCGCTGTGTGGTGTTACAGGTAGAGAATACAGTGTGCTGTGTGGTGTTACAGGTAGAGAATACAGCGTGCTGTGTGGTGTTACAGGTAGAGAATACAGCGTGCTGTTACAGGTAGAGAATACAGCATGCTGTGTGGTGTTACAGGTAGAGAATACAGCGTGCTGTGAGATGTTACAGGTAGAGAATACAGTGCTGTGTGGTGTTACAGGTAGAGAATACAGCGTGCTGTCTGGTGTTACAGGTAGAGAATACAGCCTGCTGTGTGGTGTTACACGTAGAGAGTACAGCGTGCTGTGTGGTGTTACAGGTAGAGAGTACAGTGTGCTGTGTGGTGTTACAGGTAGAGAATACAGCGTGCTGTATGGTGTTACAGGTAGAGAATACAGCAGGCTGTGTGGTGTTACAGGTAGAGAATACAGCATGCTGTGTGGTGTTACAGGTAGAGAATACAGCGTGCTGTGTGGTGTTACAGGTAGAGAATACAGCGTGCTGTGTGGGACCACAATGAAATCATAAATTACTGCAAATAATTCAGTAACACAATGAAACTGCAATGTGTGAACACAGCCCAGATGTTCTGCAGCTGCTGTGGGCGGGGAATGTGCAGGGTGGAGGACTGTGATGAACAGCTGAGGGAAAGCATTGCATTCTGGAACCTGTAGTCCTGTGTACAACTAAAACCAGGAAGTGCAGAAACACAAAACAGAACAAAACCCCCAAAACAAATGGATTTTTGGTAGTTTCAAAAATGGAATAGATAAGTAAGTAATGCTTTATGCTTCTGCAGAAGTTTTATTTTTTTTAACCTCTACCTGGAGTTCTCTTTTAATGGGACTTTTCCTTTCAAGATACTTATGTGGCACCCTATACTGTTTGCATAGAGTGACTGACAAGTTACCAGCAGTGAGCCAGCATTGCTGGTCATATACACAGCGCTGTGCAAAGGTTTGGTTATATCTGCTATATGTAGGGTGGGCCCAAGGTACCCCAGTCCGACACTGGGAGACTATATTTGGGGGCTGATTCATGACAGTGATTTGCAGTATAGTGGAAAATCCAAGAAATATACTCATTTTTGAGCTGTTATACGCAGCATTTAACAAATTTTATAACAGTTGTGTGGTTGTACTGAAATGTTGATAAAACACAGACATAAGCTAAAAGTTTGTGTCACATCTTAACAAATACAAAACTTGTGTAGGTTATTGTCACAAAATCAAAGTTCAATTTAAAACATTGGTGTTTTTTTATCACGTTTATACATGAGCAGTTGAAATATAACAGTTAGAGCCCGGCAGCAAAAATATGTTACATGGTAGTTAGTGATGTAATGTAGTAATGTAATGTATTAAAAAATTGGGGGGAAAATACTCTTCAGAGTTCCCCTTTAAATTAAATAAAAATAATACAAACTGTTATGCTCATCATTTAAGCCTATTTTCTTCCACTTAAAACTAGGATGGTTTCTTTAAGACATACCAACCTCCTTATCCATGAGCTGTGGTTTTTATTACAGTTTATTTTATTGCAACTGAGCTGCTCTGCCGGACAGTTCCTAGAAATGACTGCACTGTTTCTTGAAGAATCCATCGATGATTTTCAAATCTCATGTAATCCCTTTAAAAACCTGCATAAAAATATTTATAGGCAATCATGACTCAGTAAGACTGGGGCACAAGTTTTCACAAAAATTACTGCTACGGGACAACTGCAATAAAATGGAAATGAGAAGTCAATTTTATATGTAATATGTGCCGCTGGGTTCCCATTGGGTGGTGAAACCCAGATAGGTACACAGTGGGTGTGGTCTTTACATATTACACTATGTAAAATGTACCATTATTTTTAATCATTGCTGTTCAGTAGGAAATGTTATTCTAATGTGTACAAAATTGATTTATTGTTCATTTTTTTACAGAATTGATTTTGAGCTAAAATGCTATTGATTGTGTGAATATTTATTGTGTCACATAACAAATGAAAGGTTCAGAAGTTTATGTCGATTTAATATCATTACTGTAATGTGTAGTTTAGTTTATCTGCAAATGCTTTTTTACATTGTCCAATAAGCTACCCCACCGTGTAGATAAGAAAAAAATTTACTAGATTTCTTTCCCCCTTTACCTCGATATGGGCAAAAAGATTCTGCAAGCAGGGCCAAATCCACGTGGATACCTCCTCCCCAATCACAATGGCAAGGACTTTAGTGAGCAAGAATAGTGCTGCGTACCAGGTCTTTAGTTTACCCAACAGTAAGAAGAAGTGGGAATGTCCAGAAGTTGCTTATCCACCTATTCCTGTGGAAATGTGTTGTGTGTTAAACTTCTGCTGCATTCACACGTCCGCAAATTTTGCAAACCTTTGGCCTGTCCTGGATGGTTTCCATGCCTAGCATGATGTATCAATATCATGCCGGCAACGGGGAAAATGTTTGAATCTCGTGAAGCAGAAAATTCATCTCAGCTCCTGGTATGGATTTCATCAGTGAATCATGACAGAGTGAACAGTTGGGGTTTGTTCACACAATGTATTTTTCTGCCAGAAAAAATGGACTTGGATATGTAAGAAAATCCTAAGCAGAAATCTGAGGCAGACCCTTGTATTTGTGCCTTGAACTTACTGTTTCATATGCTGCAGATCTACATGCAGATTATCTCCATTCAATTGGGCTAATCCATGTGTGGGTAGCTACTGTGGTCTTTGTATGGGAACAAAAAAAAAGACAAATTATATGTAATCTGGCAAAAATGTGCTCTCAAGGCTTCACAATGTACAAATCATCTAAAAAAAAACATATAGATGGACACAGTGGAAACAAACAATAACATGCCACCCCACCTGACACCAGAACATACCAAAACATCTCTTCTGTCTACTACTACTGCCTACTAATGAAGTGAACTCTGATGCCTGCCACTGAGAGTGAATCTGGCTATTGATATTCCGCAGGCTTCTTGAATTTACTGTTTGTCCCGAACACTATGGGGGAGATTTATCAAACTGGTGTAAAGTAGAATTGTCTTAGTTGCCCCTAGCAACCAATCAGATTCTAACTTTAATTTTTCAAAGAATCTGTGAAGAATCAAAAGTGGAATCTGATTGGTTGCTAGGGGCAACTAAGACAATTCTACTTCACACCAGTTTGATAAATCTCCCCCGATATTTTTATTTCAGATAAAATCTAAAAAATAACAAATATATTACGGTACAATAAGGGTGCCTTCACACCCAACGGATCCGCTGTGGATTTCACGCTGTGGATTCACATCGAGATCCGTTGCGGATCCAGTCCCATTCATCCCTATAGAGCACATACTCTCAGCGGGATACTCACCCGCTGTGAGTATGTGCATTAATCCCCTGCCACCCACAGCCCTGCAGCCCACCACCGAGAGCATACATTACCTGCTTGGCGATGCGGCTGCATGTCAGGTTCCCAGCTCCAGTCCCGCTCAGCAGGGGCGTAGCTAATGTTTCCTGGGCCCTGGTGCGAGAGGTCAACTTGCCCCCCCCCCCTCCCTTTCACGACCAAGTGATGCTACTGGTAGGTGTATGTTACCAATACAGATGTATGTTACCAAGACAGATATTACCAATAACACCAGCATATAGGAAGAGAAAATATTATCACCATATATATTACCGCCATACTGTTACTGACCAAATCTTGTATACTGAGACCAATATTGCCAATAATACCAGTATACAAGGGGGAAATATTACCGCCACACCACAACCATCACTATATTGTTACTGACCAAATCCTGTATACTGAGACCAATATTGCCAATAATACCAGTATACAAGGGGGAAATATTACCGCCACACCACAACCACTACCATCACCACCATATTGTTACTGACCAAATCCAGTATACTAAGACCAATAAAACACAGTACCAGATAACAAGTAACAAATATTACCACCACATACTGACTAACACCGCCACATACTGACTAATACCACCACATACTGACTAACACCACCGCTGCTACTGAATAAGATCCACTGTACACAGATCACTATCAACTCAGTTAGTCATATAGAGGTGGACACAGCTCCACACAGGTTCTGTACACCATATAAATTACAGTGCAGTTATATCAGGTGACTCACAGGTAACGTCTTCCCTGATCTGAGTTCTTCCCTTTTCATTTTCTTCTTCTCCATCTGCCCTGGACCATTATGAGAACTTCTCCGAGCCACGGATCCACAGAATCTGCCAGACAGACATATTAGGCTCCTCACACTGGCACCATCCTCATCTCTTTACACACTGAACATCTGTAATGGCTCCTTTACACCCTCATTTAGTGGGTAGCCCTGACACTATGTGACCCCCTTATAGTATATATAGATGGCCCCCACTGCATGTTGCCCCCCTTATAGATGGCCCCCTCTCTCCCCCACCCCTTATAGATGGCCCCCTCTTCTCCCCCCCTTATAGATGGCCCCCTCTCCCCTTAAAGATGGCCCCCACTGTATGTTGCCCCCCTTATAGATGGCCCCCTCTCCCCCCTCCCCTTATTGATGGCCCCTCTTCCCCATCCCTTATAGATGGCCCCCTCTTCTCCCCCCCTTATAGATGGCCCCCTCTCCCCCCTCCCCTTATAGATGGCCCCCTCTCTCGCCCCCATTATAGATCCCCCTTTCCCCCACCTCCCCTTATAGATGGCTTCCTCTCCCCCCTCCCCTTTAGATGGCCTCCTCCCCCCTTATAGATGCCCCCTCTCCCCACCCCCTTATAGATGCCCCCCCCTCTTCTCCCCCCCTTATAGATGCCCCCCTCTCCCATCCCTTATAGATGCCCCCCTCTCCCCCCTTATAGATGCCCCCCCTCTTATAGATGGCTCCCTCTTTCCTCTATGCTAAGCTCTTGTGACCGCAAGCAAAACAATGCTTGCGGTCACAAGAGTGATTTATGGAGGGGGCTGTGCAGTGGCAAGGGGGGGCCGGCAAAGTCGTGGTAGCTAACCCTGGTAGCTACGCCACTGCCGCTCAGCCTATCAGTGCACGGCAGCACTAATTGGCTGAGCGGGACCGGAGTCGGGAGCCTGACATGCAGCCGCATCGCCGAGCAGGTAATGTATGATCTCAGCAGCGGGCTGCGGAGCTGTGGGCGGCAGGGGGCTAACGCATGTACTCACATGCGTTATGTCAAATGTCATTCCCACTGCGGGTATGTGCTCTATAAGGATTAATGGGACTGGATCCGCAGCAGATCTCACTGCGAATCCGCAGCGCGAAATCTGCTGTGGATCCGGTAGGTTTGATGGCACCCTTAAGATAGATACAGTATGGACTAATGCTGCGTTTACACGTAACGATTATCGTGCGAATTTGCGCGATAACGATCAAATTCGAACGATAATCGTACGTGTAAACACAGCGAACGATCAAACGACGCACGAGAAATCGTTCATTTTGATCTTTCAACATGTTATCAACGTACGATACGTTCCGTACGATATATTGTACCGTCTAAACGCTGATCGTTATGAAAAAAAATTAATCGTTACTCAGACATCGTTAATTGTACGATCGGGCCAATTTTCGTTTCGTGTAAACGCACCATTAAATCTGTCTCTCTCTTTAGTTATATTGTCTTATAGTCTAAAATGATAACTTACTACTTAAAATGGGGAATCTGGACTGTTTTGCATTCTAATTTAAAGCTTATGTCAGAATCAGTAATCCACATTGATTTTAATGTATACACAGCTATCTCAGACCTATATAATATTCAGAAGAGAAAATAGGATTAGTCCTTACCGGTAAGCCGGTTTCTTCGAACCTTCACGACGGCACCATAGGAGGATGGGTTGTACCCTAGGGACAGGAAAAAGCACGAGAGGTTAAAAGCCCCTCCCCTTCCTCCCCACACCAGTGCCTTATAACAGTCATTTAGCACCACGTGAGTATCATATTTAATACAATACTAGGGAGGGATATTGGTGCCGTCGGAAGGTTCGAAGAAACCGGCTTACCGGTAAAGGACTAATCCTATTTTCTCTCCTCACCTTCACGACGGCACCATAGGAGTAATACCAACCATTAATCTTAGGGAGGGACCACAGCCTGAAGAACTTTCCTGCCGAAGGTCAGGTCTTCACTTGACTGCAATAGTAGTCTGTAATGTTTGATGAAAGTATGGGGAGACGACCAAGTCGCTGCCCTGCAGATCTGTTTTAGTGAGGGAGAGGCTCTCTCTGCCCAAGTAGTGGAGACTGCTCTTGTAGAGTGTGCCCTGATATTAATTGGAGATGGAAGGTTCTGAGCTTTGTAAGCCTCTGCTATGGCATTTCTTATCCATCTGGCAATGGTACCTTTTGATACTTTTTTGCCCTTATTTTTGCCTTGAAATTGTACAAATAAGTTTTGGTCTATTCTCCATGGTGCTGTAGTTTCAATGTACTGGAGAACTGCTCTTCTTACATCCAGGGTATGGAATTTCTTTTCCAGATCATTTTTGGGATCTGGACAAAAGGAAGGCAGGACAATGTCCTGGGATTTATGAAACTCAGTCACTACTTTTGGAAGGAATGAAGGGTCTGTTTTTAATACTATACGATCTTCAGATATAGTACAGTAGGGTTTACGGAGAGTGAGGGCTTCAATCTCACTAACCCTTCTTGCGGAGCAAATGGCCACCAGGAAGACTGTCTTGTAAGAGAGAAGTCTATTGTTGATTTCTGAAATGGGCTCAAAGATGGGCTTTGTCAGGCCCTCTAAAACCACATTTAAATCCCATGTCGGATGAGAAATGGGATGAGTCCCAGGAATGAGTCCTGGGATTAATTCTAGATGCTGCTCTGATAAATCTTTTTATCCATCGATGGTCTGCAAGATTAGTGTCGTATATAGCTGATAAAGCAGAGATCTGAACTTTTAAAGTAGCTGGTTTAAGACCTTTGGATAGTCCAGCCTGTAAGAAGTCTAATATCTGTGATATGTTTGGTTCTGCTGGAAAGGGTGGAGGACTTCAGCACTAGGAAGAAAAAACTTTCCAAACCTTTAAGTAGATGGAAGTTGTTACTTTTTTCCTGCTTTTCATTAAAGTCGATATTACACCTTCTGAAAGTCCTTGACTTTTTAACATTTCCCGCTCAGGATCCAGGCTGAGAGGTGTAGTTTTGCCGGATCTGGATGGAATATCGGGCCTTGGAATAGAAGGTCTGTCTGATGTGGGAGAAGAACTGGATCCTCCAATGTCAAGTTTTTTAGAAGTCCAAACCAGCTTCTTTTTGGCCAGTACGGGACGATGAGAATGACCTTTGCCTTTTTGTTCTCTGGCTTTTTGTAATACCTTTGGTATCAGCGGTATCGGAGGGAATGCGTATGCTAGCCTTGTTTCCCAGGTCTGAGTTAGAGCGTCTATCGCTGTCGGACGGTCGGTTGGATTCAGGGAGTAAAAGTTTTTTACCTTCCTGTTTTTCCTTGTGGCAAATAGATCGATTTCGGGGAGGCCCCAGCGATCCACTAGTTGATGGAACACTTGTTCTTTTAGACACCACTCTCCTGGATGTATCTGGTTGCGGCTGAGAAAATCCGCCTCGTTGTGTTCTGTCCCTTTTAGGTGAGTTGGGGATAGGGACAGTAGGTGTGACTCTGCCCAGGAGAAAATCTGTTGGGAGATCAACCACAGACGATTGTGTTTCGCACTCCCCTGGTGTCTTAAGTGGGCTACGGTCGTTACATTGTCTGAGAGTATGTGAACGTGTACTCCGTCTAGGATGTCCTGAGCTGCCAGAAGGGAGTTCTGAACCGCCTTCAGCTCCCTGAGGTTTGAGGAGTCCTTCCTTTCGTCTGGATTCCAGACTCCCTGGAAGAAGTGAGTATCCGATTGGGATCCCCAACCTATCTGGCTTGCGTCTGTTTTTAGAATTGTCTTGGGATGAGGATTCCACTGTATCCCTTTTTCTAAATTTGTCCGATTTAGCCACCAGTGTAGTGATTTTTTTACCTGTGGAGAAATGGTTATCTTTTTGTCCAGCCCGGTTGGTTTTTTGTTCCATACTCTTAGAATCTGAGCCTATAGGACTCGTGAATGAGCTTGGCTCCATGGAACGACTGGTATGCATGATGTCATTGATCCTAGCACTGACATGGCTTCCCTCACCCAGGACAGAGAGGTATTCTTGAACTTCCTGATCTTTGTGAGGAGTTTTACAATTTTCTCCTCTGGGAGAAAGGACATCTGTAGGTTGGAGTCCAGAAGGATTCCCAAGAACACTTTCCTGGGCGATGGGGTTAAGTCCGATTTGGACTCGTTGACGATCCAACACAATGAGGATAGAAGGTTGCGGGTTGTTTGTAGATCCTGATGGAGTTTCTTCTGAGAGTCTGCGATTATCAGAAGGTCGTCCAGGTATGCCACAATATTTACTCCCTGTAACTGTAGGAAAGAGACTACTTCTGACATTACATTGGTGAATATACGTGGAGCAGATGAGATCCCGAACGGGAGAGCCCTGAATTGGTAGTGGTATATCCTTTTGTTGATTTGTATTGCGAATCTCAGGAATTTCTGAGACTGAGGTTGAATTGGGACGTGGTAATACGCGTCCTGGAGGTCTATGGAGGCCATCCACGCATTTGACGCTATTAGAGGGGTGGTAGACTTTATTGACTCCATCTTGAACTTTGCATATTTTACAAATTGATTTAGGGGTTTCAAATTTATAATTAGTCGAAAGGAGCCGTTTGGTTTCTTTACAAGAAAGAGATTCGAGTAATGACCCGATCTTCTTTCTTTTAACGGTACTGGAGAGATGACTTCCATAAGATGTAATTTTTGTACGCTCTTCTCCAGCTCTGTTTGTAGGGAACTTGAAGACTGTCTGGATATGGTGAACCTTCGTGGGGGGGGATGAGTGAATTCTATTTGATATCCCTTCTTGATGATTACCCAGGTGTTCTCGGTAATAGAGGCCAACGCTCCTGAAAAGTCCTGCAGTCTTCCCCCTACAGGACAAACGTCACTGTCCTGGGAGGCTTTGGGGTTGAAAAAAATATTTCTCCCTTTGCCTCCTTTCGAATAGCTCCAGCGGCCCGTCTTCCCCTTGCCCCGATAGTTCTCTTGAATTTTAGGGCGCTTATATTGTTGTTTTTTGACTGCTGTCTTTTCTTCGGGTAAGGCCTTCTTTTTATCCGCCGTCTTCTCGATGATCTTATCGAGAGGTGCTCAGAATACATACTCTCCTTCCAATGGAATACCGCATAGGTTAGATTTTGCGGGATTATCCCCCGTCCAATTTTTTAGCCAGAGCGCTCGTCTAGCAGCATTAGTGAGAGCGCCATCCTTAGCAGCGAATCTAATGGATTCTGCTGTGGAATCCGCCAGGAAGGCCGTAGCATCCTTTAGCAGTGGTAAGGAGTCTATTATCTTCTGTCTTGAGCACTTGCTATTTAAATGGCCTTCCTGTTGCTCTATCCAAACATGAAGAGCCCTGGCTACACAGGTGGCAGCAACGTTATTCTTTAGAGAATATGACACAGTCTCCCAGGAGCGTCTGAGGAGACTCTCTGCCTTTCTATCCATGGGCTCTTTGAGTTGTGAAGAGTCCTCAAAGGGCAAAATGGATTTTTTTGTAGTTTTTGCTACCTGGGCATCAATTTTTGGGATTTCTCCCCACTTTTTTATATCTTCCTCCCCGAAGGGAAGTCGCCTCTTAATTTCACCCGGAACCTGAAGTCTTTTTTCTGGTTCCAGCCATTCATCGGTTATAAGAGACTGAAGAGTCTCATGGACCGGAAAAACTAATTTTTTCTTTGGTTTTAGGCCTCTGAACATCTTATCCTTAGGTGCTATTTCCTCCTGCACCTCTTCCATGCCCAAAGCGTCTCTGACTGCTGTGAGAAGGGCAGAGGTATGATCTGAAGAAAAGAAATATTTCTTTATTTCTTCCTTATGTTCTGTTTCTACCTCTTCAACTTCTAGGTCTTCTGAGATCTGTCCTGATTCACAGGAAGATGCCGAAGAATGTCTCTTACGCTTCCCAGATGTGGATGCGATAGAGCTTCCCGAGATTGATATGGAGGCCGGATAGTTAACCACTGGCTCTACTATAGGTGCCTCCTGCACTATAATCTGTTGTGGAGGGGTAGGTAGAGGATCCTGAGGTGTAGGAGGTGGAGCAGGAAGAGGAGGAGGGAGACTAGCAATAGAAGTGGCTATCTCATCCTTCATCATCTTCCTAATGTCCTCAAGGAAGGAAGATCTGTCTTTTTTAATAAAGTCTCCAATGCATGAGGGACAGAGGTTTTTCTTGCAGCTAGAGGGTAATTTGCTATTGCAAGATACGCATCTTCTAACTGGTATCTTAGGTTTCTCCTTCTTGGTGGTAGGAGTAGGATCTTTAGTCTCCTAAGAAGGATAATATCTTTCAGACTAGAGATCTCATACTATACCCATAAATAAATAACATACTATAGGTATATATAATCCAACCCCGGTGATATTTTTAATAATAGACACCGGCAGTGTGAAAAATAGGAACATTTCAGTGGAATATATAGGTAATATAACCAGAGAAAGAACCCTTATTATGCAGAGCTTGCATTGGGAGCGTACTAACTGCAGAGTTTAGCATACGGAAGCGGCTGGTATAAGCCAGTACTTACTGTTACCGCAGTAGCAGTCTTGTCAGATGTGGAGGGATCCATCACTCAAGCAGAGACGGTCCGATCCACCCCTTGCCGGTCTTTTGAATAACGCGCGCGGGTCCTCGGCGTGAGACTTCCGGGACGCGCGGTGTCTGACGTCACTTCCGGCACGCCGACCGGAAGTGCGTCATTCAGTATGACGCCGGCACCGCGGCAGCTACACGCGGCGTTCGGCGCCACCTGTTAGCCGTTCAACTTACCCTCTATAGCGGAGAGTCCCGCTTGGCTTGTGAGACGACGCGAGGTTCCCTGGAACGCCGGAGCCGCTCCAGCCTCAGGTTAGCTGCCGGACCACTGGGGAGGAAGGAAGCCAACAGGCCCCGATCGACCCCGTCGGTTAGTGGAAAAAATAAAAATAATAGTAGTAGTTTAGAGGGGATCTCTCCTTGCCTTCACGCGGATCCCCTCCCTCTCGTGCCTGCCCTAATGGGACAGGAAAAAGCACTGGTGTGGGGAGGAAGGGGAGGGGCTTTTAACCTCTCGTGTTTTTTCCTGTCCCTAGGGTACAACCCATCCTCCTATGGTGCCGTTGTGAAGGTGAGGAGAGAAAAGGGTAGTAGAGGTTTGCTTCGAGTGCACTACTGTCTCAGCTCCAAGAGAATAGGAGTAAATAGAAAGATATAGTAGGCTCTCTAGAAGAGGGTGATGTAGTGTAGAAAAAATATATGCTTGAGTAGATGATGTGAATTATTGCTAAACATTTATTATAATACAATATATTGTGTCGAGATACAAACGTGATCCCGATAATTATACACAATTGATACGAGCTAATATCTGGTACAGGAACTCGGGAAGATTGCATAATATAACTGTGTGGACTGCCTGCGCTGGGCCCGACGCAGCCAGTACCACTGGGCTCTTATTGTATTTATTGTATTTTATTTGTCATAAGTTTTATTTACACAAATATTTTAATTACTGCCTTTGTTCATTCAGGTACTGACCAACCATCTTATTTTTTATAGTGTTATAATAAATGTTTTACAATAATTTACATCATCTACTCACATCATCTACTCAAGCATATATTTTTTCTACACTACATCACCCTCTTCTAGGGAACTAAACACCTATGAAACCCATCCGATATTCAAATAACCAAAATATCAATTGAATTAATCAGAAAAGTTTATTGTTAAGAAATATCGCAAAAAATAAATAAGAACTAAAGACAAAATTTAAATATAAAAGCAAATAAAGACCTGGGAGGTGGGAGACCAAGCATGAGGGGAGGTATATGTTTACAAAATAAAGTGCAAGTGCATATGTACAATACTCATGAATTTTCAGTATACAGCCCGGTTATATGCATATTATAAAGTGCAAGTGCTCAAACATGACCAAAAAACACAAGCTGCATAGCTAAATCTGATAAAGTATAGGCAAGTGCACATAAACAACATTACCCAGGGATATCATTCCCAGCCCCTCAGGACTCCCACCTCACACTCCTCCAACGCCGTTTCGCTATTCGCTTCCTCAGGGAGTGATGAGGGGGAGACCAAAGGGATGCTATATAGTCCGCCCTGTTGCCCAATTGGATGGCTATAGTACTTACACCTGCACCGAATTACATGGCGGCCATTAGTGCGGACGCCAGTGCCAGCCACGGACCGCGCGATGACCCGGAAGTGACGCACGGCCGATGTGCCCTACGTCAGATCCGGTCCTGATCACGTGATCAAGCAGCCGGCCGGACATGCGCATTAGGTCGCGCCCGATGCGGACGCCATCTTAAGAGAGGGCAAACAGGTGGGCTGTGGATGACAATATATATAAAGACCAAAAATAGGGATGGAAATGGCAAATACAATAGCTGCATCACCTAAATATCAAATTAAACAATAAACTTTTCTGATTAATTCAATTGATATTTTGGTTATTTGAATATCGGATGGGTTTCATAGGTGTTTAGTTCTGTTTCAATTGCCATTCGGTAATCTCTTTTTCCCCCCCTTATCCTTGTTTTTCTTTGGGGTATAGGACGTATATTATGAGAATCCAGAATCTATAGGTGTTTTCCATTGTTTTGTTTTTGTATTCTAGGTATTCTATCCAAAATGGATTTACACAGTAAAGACAGTGAATGGACACTGCAGTTATCGCATGTTTTTAATGATGGAGGTAATAATTTAAATGAGTCAGTTGAAGCTACAACAATACAGAAAAATCTGAAAGACGCATGGCACAAGAGAACAAGAGCTTGGTGGAATAGAGCAGCCCTTGAGCAATATGTGGCGAAGGATATCATACCACGAGGCCTAAGAATACCTGTTTTTCCGTCATTTGTAGTGGATGACGAAACAGTGAAGAAAAAATGGGAGGAGGCCTGTGTTCAATGTTCCAAAACATTTATGTCACTTCTGATAGGCTTGGAGAACAAAAAGGTCGAATCCATGCAATTACAAATCAGCAGACTACAAGAACAGCTTAAAACCACTACAACAACGGAGTTAGCGGAAAAGTTTGAGGGTACTCTTAGGAAAGACCTCCAAAAATGGGAAACGGATATTCAAAACACGAAATCTAAGAAATACCAGCGAGATATGCGTGACTATACCAATGGTCATGTATTTAAATGGAGACAAGGTGGCTCATTGCCTAGAGCGCCCTCTATGACATCCTTATCCAGTATGACATCACAAGCGTCCAATACAACCTCGTTTGATTCAAACTATAGAGGACAACACAATGAAAGGAGAGGTCACAAGAGAAAGGACTATCGGGGAGCAGAGGGTATGGAGCAGCAACAATTAAAGGTAATTAACTTATCTGATATTACACTCTCTACAGCACAACTATCAGTTCTGTCCCTTGGATTGTCATTCAGTCCAACTGCCAAATTTGACAAATTTACAGTGATCAAAGATGTTTTTCTGTTTGCAAGAAAACTTTTGTTGAAAAAATATTTCTCAAAAAAAGATTGTATTCTTCCCTTTGCAGCAGAAGAAGAACTGGAGGCGCTAAGAGCACTGGAGGAGTTGTGGGCCGAACAGTTTGAAGGCCCTAAGAAATTTCCAGAATACATAAAAAAGAAATCTACCACATTCCCACCCCTTACAATGAGCCCAGCAGTTGAAATCTTTGTACGTCTAGTTATGGAGGAACTGGACTGCATACCTGAACAACGAAGGTATGATAACTTGACACGTGAACAACGGGTGGCATTACGTGAGCTGGGGGATATTAAGGAGATTATAATCAAACCAGCTGATAAGGGGGGGAATGTGGTTATCTGGCCTACAGTGGCTTATGAACGTGAAGCCCACAGACAACTCAATGATCCATTATGTTACCGTAAATTAGACAACAACCCTACAAAACTTTTTCAGAAACAATTGATGGAAATCCTTGATTTAGCCCTACAGAATGGAGTGATTACCAAAACAGTATATGATGGTATGAAAACAACTTTTCCAGTGGTTCCTACCCTTTACTTGCTCCCCAAGGTTCATAAGGACAAAAAGAATCCACCGGGTAGACCGATTGTGTCAGGTAATGGAAGCCTGTGTGAGAATATATGCCGTTTTATAGACTACTATTTGAAACCAATAGTAACCACACTTCCCTCCTTTATCAGAGACTCAACAGAGGTTCTACAGCGCATCGAGGATGTGATACTGGAGGAGGACATGTACTTAGTGTGTTGTGACGTCGAGTCATTGTACACCTGTATCAACCACGATCATGGGATGGAAGCCATACATTCGTTCTTGGAGGTGGAAGGCATGGAGCAAGATCTTCGTAAGTTAATAGTAGAATTGACATACTTTGTGCTTACACATAATTACTTCACCTTCAAAGACCGTTTCTACCTACAGACACGTGGCGTGGCCATGGGGGCCACATGTGCCCCATCATATGCCAACCTGTTTTTGGGGCATTGGGAGAGGGGTGTTGATTTTGGTGGATCTCATCCGGGGGACGGCAGAGTCGTCTCCTGGATGAGATTCATCGATGATGTCTTTTTTATTTGGCAGGGCTCGAAGGAATCTCTGATTCGGTTCCTGGAAGGGCTAAACATGAATGATAAGAACATAAGACTTACCTGGCACATTTCACAAGAGGCGGTGGATTTTTTGGACCTGAGGATCAAGGTAGGAGAAGGAGGACGACTCTGTACCACGCTATTTAGGAAAGAAACAAGTGTCAATTCTATCTTACACGCCACTTCATCACATCCTAGACATACCATCCAGGCCATACCAAAGGGGCAATTTATCAGGGCAAGACGAATTTGTGACACTGATCGGGAGTTCGAGATTCAGGCAGAAGAAATGAAATCTAGATTCCTGAATAGGGGATACAAAAAGGAAGATGTTAAAAAAGGATATCATTTTGCGAAAGCATGTGACAGAAGGGATTTGATGACACCGAAAACCCGGCTGAAAAACCCAGATAAGGTACGCATCATCACTAATTATCACTCCCGTTGGCAGGAGATGACAGACATCTTTAAGAGACACTGGTCAGTGCTGAAACAGGATAGAGAATTGGGCAAAATACTTCCAGCTATACCCCTTGTAACAGCAAAGCGCTCAAAAAATCTGGGGGATATGTTGGTTAGGAGCCACTATGTTGCCCCGAAATCTAAATATATTTTCCAAACAAAAGGCCCACAATGGGGATGTATGGCCTGTAAAAGATGTTCTGCCTGTGAATACATAAGTCCTGGTAATGCATTCTTTGATTCCACAGGAACAAAGAAATACAAGATTGTCCATCATATTACATGCATGACTGAAAGAGTCATATACCAGGCCTCCTGTCCGTGTGGACTGATGTATATTGGAATGACATCCCGTCAACTAAAGGTGCGGGTCCTTGAACATGTGAGAGACATCAAACGCGTGAAACAGATGAATATCTCAAATGACTGGGAATTAGAACAACTGAAACCCATCCCACGACATTTTATAAAGGCACACAATGGTGACCATACGGGTCTGAAAATTAGAGGAATTGATCAGATCAATCTAGGCATCAGGGGTGGTGATGTCACAAGACGACTTCTTCAAGTGGAGAGCAAGTGGATGACGCTACTGAGTACAGTTCAGCCAGAAGGACTCAATGAACGATTATCATTTGCGTGTTTTTTGTGATCGTGGATGCTTTACAATGTCCCATCATAACACATAGTGAATAACCCACATGTATTTATGTTGCCGTGGGACTTCAACATTGTTCATATATAGTGTAATGTAGTGCATTGTGCTTTGGATCACTCTTGTGGGTCTCAGCGCTCTGGCCTTGGTCTGGTAGCCATTTATCTGCTTCATGTATTTTCTTCCCTTGTGTGGTTTTCTGGTCAGTTTGTTAGGATTCCAGCTTATAAATC
Source organism: Dendropsophus ebraccatus (assembly GCF_027789765.1). Classification (NCBI taxonomy): domain Eukaryota; kingdom Metazoa; phylum Chordata; class Amphibia; order Anura; family Hylidae; genus Dendropsophus; species Dendropsophus ebraccatus. The sequence continues at coordinate 56,915,820 of NC_091454.1, read as the reverse complement.
TCGAATCTCCTTGCCATGGGTTAAGTTGTCTGCCTGTTATCTGCCTGCCTTATATATATCTTTCTCTCCTGCGTGGCTTTTAACTAGCTTGCCACTACTCAGTTTTCCATTTATTGAGCATATGTCTGTTCGAACTCTTGTGGGTCCTTGTGCTCTTTTATTTGTCTGGCAGTTATTTATCTGTTTCATGCACCTTCTTCCTGTGGGTGGCTTTTTTGGTCAGCTTGCCAATACTCCAGTTTACCAATTTGAATATATTTTTGACCCTCTGGGGCATCACTCTTGTGGGTCTTTGCCTTGACAAGTCTTTTGCCTGTTATCTGCCTGCCTTGTCTATATATATATTTTTCTCCTGCGTGGCTTGTGGTTAGTTTACCACTACTCTATTCTCTAATTTTTGAGTCTGTTTCAATACAGACATTTATATATATATATATTTATGGTTATTGCCTCCATTTTTAATTATTATTTATTATTTTCTAGCTATTAGTATGATATTTAGTATATATAATGTTTGTAGTGTATTGGGCTATATGTTATATATGACCTGTTCTGTGTTTGGTCTCCAAGGGATGTATGCATAATGTATTACATAGAGCCCCATGTGGGCTGTGGTTCCTATAATTGACACTAGATGGCGCTGCAACACATTTCTCTGCATTACTTATTTTCTCTAATATGTGTTTCAGTCACATCACTCACACATCATGTGTCACCTATTTCACTCTTATTTTTGTATTTCATCTAATACACCAGTTTCACCTGTATTATTTGACATTTGGGCAGTGAATATTGTCCTGCCTCTTTATATATATGTCACCTAGCACCAATAGTTAGACAGCATTATATACACACACATGTCACTTAGCACCAATAATTAGATATTGTCATATACAAACACACATCTTCATTTCTCATGTCTCGTGGCATATTTAATTTTATTTGATTCAGGCTACCATCCAATTTGGGGTCAGTTCTGCTTTGCGGCCGTGGATTGTTCTTTGTTGTTCTCTGGTTTTTGGTCTGTGCGGTTTTGGTCCGTTTGTATTCAGTATGGGTTATTTACCAACTTTTATAATACCAGTGCAAAAGAAAGATACCTATCTTATATATCCATCTATATTGCTTATGAGACATTTATATTATATCCCCTGTATTCATAACATCACTTTTTCTTTCCTCTTTCCCTTTCCCCTTTTTTTCTTTTTTCTGTTTTCTATTCATATTATCTTGTCATCCTCTGTATATTTCTTTAGATATGAATTATATTTGTTCAGCACTAGCACGTTTGCGCACGTTTTGCACTTACACTTGGCACTTGCACTTTATTTTTTGGCATGCTCACTTTATATGATAATTGTTGTGTATATACATGTATTTATTTATATCTTAGCACTTCTTCACTTTAATTTGATATTTAGGTGATGCAGCCATTGTATTTGCCATTTCCATCCCTATTTTTGGTCTTTATATATATTGTCATCCACAGCCCACCTGTTTGCCCTCTCTTAAGATGGCGTCCGCATCGGGCGCGACCTAATGCGCATGTCCGGCCGGCTGCTTGATCACGTGATCAGGACCGGATCTGACGTAGGGCACATCGGCCGTGCGTCACTTCCGGGTCATCGCGCGGTCCGTGGCTGGCACTGGCGTCCGCACTAATGGCCGCCATGTAATTCGGTGCAGGTGTAAGTACTATAGCCATCCAATTGGGCAACAGGGCGGACTATATAGCATCCCTTTGGTCTCCCCCTCATCACTCCCTGAGGAAGCGAATAGCGAAACGGCGTTGGAGGAGTGTGAGGTGGGAGTCCTGAGGGGCTGGGAATGATATCCCTGGGTAATGTTGTTTATGTGCACTTGCCTATACTTTATCAGATTTAGCTATGCAGCTTGTGTTTTTTGGTCATGTTTGAGCACTTGCACTTTATAATATGCATATAACCGGGCTGTATACTGAAAATTCATGAGTATTGTACATATGCACTTGCACTTTATTTTGTAAACATATACCTCCCCTCATGCTTGGTCTCCCACCTCCCAGGTCTTTATTTGCTTTTATATTTAAATTTTGTCTTTAGTTCTTATTTATTTTTTGCGATATTTCTTAACAATAAACTTTTCTGATTAATTCAATTGATATTTTGGTTATTTGAATATCGGATGGGTTTCATAGGTGTTTAGTTCTGTTTCAATTGCCATTCGGTAATCTCTTTTTCCCCCCCTTATCCTTGTTTTTCTTTGGGGTATAGGACGTATATTATGAGAATCCAGAATCTATAGGTGTTTACCCTCTTCTAGGGAGCCTACTATATCTTATATATATATATTATATATATATATATATATATATATATATATATATATATATATATATATATATAATGTACACACGCTGCATATAATGCGGTCATATTCTTCCACACTGTACAGATCACTTAATAGAATGCCGATTCATCTTATGCCCCTAAAGACCCTTATACCCTTTGTAGCTATGTAACGATGATTGTTTTATAGGATCAGTTTACTTCTTGCTGTATGGATACTGCTACTGGTTAGGACAGCAGTGAACAACAAAAAACTTTATAAATTCTTGTTGCAACAATGTCAAAATGGGATTCCAATGTATAGGAGCACACACAGGCACAGGTCCATACCCATCAATGGCTTAAATAAAGTCAGTTAGTGACTGTGTATGGGTAATTTTCTGAACGTATTATATTTGTATTCAGATTCTAAAGTGATCGGCACCATATGTTCTGAGCTCAAACATGTATACTTTCAGGAACTTACCTGAACATAGTCACTAGCTGACTATGTGTTGGCCTGTGGGCCCCATGCCTGTCTGTGCATGCGTATAAAACGTAGACTTGGGGTGTGAACTCTTAAAACACTTCCACTTTGTACGTATGTACAATGATATCTAATAGTATCTCACAGATGTGTATAAAATGATTTCACGCAGTTATTTACACTGTATATATAAATTTTATTTAAGAAACAGTAAGATCCTTGACCCAAGATATGCTCCTCCCCATGTCAGATGAATGTCCCTATAAGGTTATCAATATTAAATTACTTCTTCCACCTCACTGATATTGAAGTGTACCTGTCGTTATAACTTTCAAAATCTAACAGGACCCCTAGGATTTTTTTCTACCATTCCATGCATTGTCTATTTGCTATTGAGTAGATAGATTAGACAGGATCTGCAGCAGATTTGATGGTGCAGATTTGATGCCGTGTTCAGTTAATTAAATGAAATCTGCTGCGGATACGCTGTGGATCCGGTGAGTGTGAACGTACCCTAAAGGATATTCTGAAAAGAGATAATGCCTTATACTAAAGTGGAGGTGTATTAAAAATAACAAAAAACAAGCATACTCACCTGCCCTGATCCCCTGCAGATGCTGCTTAAATTGCTTCCAGCCCCTGCTACTTTACTGCTACTTACTCAATTCCTCTGTATAATCAATTTAATATATTTAAGCCTGCTACACTTTATTGCCAGAAATATAGATTATAGTATGTCCAAACTGCTAGCCTTAATTAAAACCCTGAACGTTCAGGCTGTTACATACATGGGGACTGGGATGTCATGGGTGTCATGGAGACTGGGATGTAAGGAAATAATTGCTTAGCATTTAATAGATCATAAGAAATGATTGCTCAGAGTGTGGCATATTGCCCATTAATACCTGCAACACTGTGAATGGTGTTCCATTTAGGGTTGTCATTAAGACAAGGACACCAGGGAATAATTGCCAAGCATCTCAAAAGTGATAAAAACTGATTTCTCAATGTCTGAAAAAAGAACTAAATATGCATAATCTTGGAGATCTTGAGTAAATAATGCTTAAAAACAACAATAGACTAAAAATGGCATAGCCTATTAAATAAATAAATAAATAAAATAGTTGTGTTTACTGGAATTGTTCTCCTGCCATTTGATTTTGCAAGGAATTGGAAACCATACTATGAAATGACTTTCGAGGTTCTCAGCTCAATCGATTGATTTAATCCATCTGGGTGTAAACTCAGTAATTTATAAATCCAGAATGCTTCATGTCTGTTTAATAGGATCTGTCGACTGTGACTTGAGGCTGGAATTTGTTTAATGGGTAAATTTTTCATTTCATCAAACTTCTTGTCATGAACTTTTAGAAGATGTCAAGACAACCAGTGTTTAACATTAAACCTACAGGCATTTAGATGTATTCAAAATGTATGGAAGGCTCTCTAGACACCACAGTCCACAGATACCCCTTTTTCAGTATTTTGTTTTATGTATATTGCAAGAAATACATAAACTTTATATTATGGTTGGTGTACCTCAGTTACACTAGTTTGTTGTCACTACACACTAGCCATCTACTAAAGGGGGCACTATACAGGGGGCTGTCTACTAAAAGGGGCACTATACAGGGTACCATCTATTAAAGGGGACAGTATACAGGGGACCATCTACTAAAGAGGGCACTATACAGGGTACCATCTATTACAGGGGGCACTATACAAGGTACCGTCTATTAAAGGGGGCACTATACAGGGGACCATCTACTAAAGCAAGGCACTATAAAAGGGGCATTCTATTAAAGAGGTCATTACACAGGGGGTCATGTATTAAATGTGGGCACTACACAGTGGGCAAAACAAAATACTAAAAAAGGGGGAGCTTAGTAAAATAGTTTTACTGTGCCAAAATACTATTTTACTGTGCCTTTTAACCCCTTAGTGACCGCCATGCTGCCTTTTCACGGCGGCCACTAATGGGCTTTATTCCGATGCGTACGCCTTTTAACGGCGGGCGCATCGGAATAAATTACCGCCTGGCGGCGGCTGCAGGACGGGTGATCAGCGGTCAGTGTGACCGCTGACACCCTCCTGTAACTGCCCGGAGCGGAGGATTCTCCGCTCCGGGCAGTTTAACCCATTAAATGCCGCTGTCAAACCATGACAGCGGCATCTAACGGGTCCCGGTGGATCCCGGACGGCGCCGTGGTTCACTTACATGATCGCGATGTCCCGCGGCGCCGTCCGGTCCTCCGATGTCTCCATGGTGATCCTGGGGTCCTAATAAAGGTCCCCGGGGTCACCATGGAGATGCCTGATGCTGACAGGGGTGGCCGCGGCTATTGCCTGTCAGCATGAGGCATGATACAATACATTGCAGTACATCAGGTACTGCAATGTATTGTATCAGTGATCTAAGTATTTTACGGCGATCACTAATGGGCTCTATTCTTCTGCCATCAGCTCTTTATGGCGATGGTGCAGAAAAGTGCAGCGGCGCCGGTAATGCCCGCAGCCTCCTCCTCTCAGCTATCGGAGGTAGCTGAGGGGTTGGGGGAGAGTGTGGGGTAAGTCCCGACCAGTCCCCTCACCGGTGATCGCCGTTATTATCAGTATAAAGGCGGCTACCGGTAACGGGCATTGCCAGCGCAGCTGAACGCTTTCATCTCTTCTCACCGTGAATCCACAGTGAGAGGAGATGAAAACATGTCCCCCCATCCCCAGAATTAACCCTAGTGACCTGGCCACTGACCCTCCCCTCCCTGGGCGGCCATCTGATCCAAGATAGCCGCCGTCATCACTGTGAACAGACTCTGTTCACAGTGATGGATTCCTAAAAATTATCCAAGCTTCATTCTTTCCACCACAGGAGGTGGCGGAGAGCATGGGGCAATGATCGGTGACCACCCGGTGTGGTCCTAGTACAAGTGATCAGCGGTATATACTATATACCACTGATCGCTTGTTCCAAATGGTGCCGGCACTTTTTTACGCCTGTCACCAAAGTCAAGTGCCCTGGATTACCCGTAACCACCCTGGATTACTTGTAACCACCCCAGATTACCCATCACCACCTCAGATTACCCGTAACCACCCCAGATTACCCGTAACCACCCCAGATTACCCGTAACCACCCCAGATTACCCGTAACCACCCCAGATTGCCCGTAACCACCCCAGATTGCCCGTAACCACCCCAGATTGCCTGTAACCTCCCCAGATTGTCTGTAACCTCCCCAGATTGCCCGTAACCACCCCAGATTGCCCGTAACCACCCCAGATTGCCTGTAACCACCCTAGATTGCCTGTAACCTCCCCAGATTGTCTGTAACCTCCCCAGATTGTCCGTATCCACCCCAGATTGCCCGTATCCACCCCAGACAGCCCATAACCATCCCAGACAGCCCATAACCATCCCAGACAGCCCATAACCATCCCAGACAGCCCATAACCATCCCAGACAGCCCATAACCATCCCAGACAGCCCATAACCATCCCAGACTGCCTGTCACCACCCCAGACTGCCTGTCACCACCCCAGAATGCCTGTCACCACCCCAGAATGCCCGTAATCTCCACAGATTGCCCGTATCCCCCCCCCATAGCCCATAACCATTCCAGACAGCCCGTAACCACCCCAGATTGCCACAGACTGCCTGTAACTACCCCAAATTGCCTGTAACCACCACAGATTGCTCGCAACCACCCCAGATTTCCCGTCACCACCCCAGATTTTCCGTCACCACCCCAGATTGCCAGTTGCATCCCCAGATAGTCAGTGAACACCACCAGATTGCCCGTCACCTCCCCAGATAGCCAGTAACCACCCCTAGATAGCCAGTAAACACCCCAAGATTGCCCATAACCACCCCATACAGCCAGTAACCACCCCAGATTGCCCGTAACCACCCCAGATTGCCTGTGACCACCCCAGATTGCCTGTGACCACCCCAGATTGACCGTAACCACCCCAGATTGACCGTAACCACCCCAGATTGACCGTAACCACCCCAGATTGGCACAGACTGCTCGTAACCACCCCAGATTGCCCATAACCCCACCAGATTGCCTGCTGCCACCTCAGATAGCCAGTAAACACCCTGAGATTGTCTATTACCACCCCAGATAACCAGTAAACACCCACATATTGCCTGTAACTAAAATGACACTCCTTCTCTTCTGAGCCCTGCTGGGTGCCCATACAGTGGTTTATGCCCACATATGGGGTACCATTGTACTCAGGAGAACCTCCGTTACAAGTTTTGGTGTGCTTTTTCTCCCTTGTTCCTAGTGAAATTGAGAAATTTCAAACTAAACAAACATGTTATTGAAAAAATTAAATTTTTTTCATTTTTACGGTCTAGTTTTGAATACTTTCCTCCAATACCTGTGGGGTCAAAATGGTCACCACACCCCAAGATAAATTCCTTGAGAGGTGTACTTTCCAAAATGGGGTGATTTTGGGGGGGAGGGTTCTATTCTGTAGACATTACAGGGGCACTGCAAACGCACCTGGCGCTCAGAAACTTCTTCAGGAAAATCATGCACTGAAAATGCTTGGCGCTCCCTCCCTACTGAGCCCTGCTGTGTGCCCACACAGTGGTTTATGCCCACATATGGGGTATCGTTCTACTCAGGAGTACCTGCCTTACATATATTGGGGTGAGTTTTCTCCCCTGTTCCTCGTTAAATTGAGAAATTTAAAACTAAACAAACATATTATTGGAAAAATTCTATTTTTTCATTTTTACTGTCTTCTTTTGAATACTTTCCTCTAATACCTGTGGGGTCAAAATGGTCACCACACCCCAAGATGTATTCTTTGATGGGTGTACTTTCCAAAATGGGGTGACTTTTGGGGGGGTTCTATTCTGCTGACACTACAGGGGCTCTGCAAACGCACCTGGCGCTCAGAAATTTCTTCAGCAAAATCTGAACTGGAAATGCTAATTGGCGCTCCTTCCCTTCTGAGCCCCGCTGTGTGCCCACACAGTGGTTTATGCCCACATATGGGGTATCGTTCTACTCAGGAGTACCTGCCTTACATATATTGGGGTGAGTTTTCTCCCCTGTTCCTCGTGAAATTGAGAAATTTCAAACTAAACAAACATATTATTGGAAAAATTCTATTTTTTCATTTTTACTGTCTTTTTTGAATACTTTCCTCTAATACCTGTGGGGTCAAAATGGTCACCACACCGCAAGATGTATTCTTTGATGGGTGTACTTTCCAAAATGGGGTGACTTTTGGGGGGGTTCTATTCTGCTGACACTACAGGGGCTCTGCAAACGCACCTGGCGCTCAGAAATTTCTTCAGCAAAATCTGAACTGGAAATGCTAATAGGTGCTCCCTTCCTTCTGAGGCCGGCTGTGTGCCCATACAGTGGTTTACGCCCACATATGGGGTACCGTTCTACTCAGGAGAACCTGCATTACAAAATTTGGGGTGTATTTTCTCTCATGTTTATTATGAAAATGAGATACTTTAATCTTAACAAATATATTATTGGAAAATTTCTATTTTCCATTTTTTTCCGGCCTAATTGTGAATACTTTCCTCCAGCCCCTGTAGGGTTAAAATGCTCATTATACCCCTAGATTAATTCTTTAAGGTGTCTAGTTTCCAAAATGGGGTCACTTATGGGGGTTTCCAGTATACAAGCCTCCTAAATCAACTTAAAAAAAGAACTGGTCCCTAAAGAAATCAGTTTTGGAAATTTCATGAAAATTTGATAATTTGCTGATACATTTCTAAGCCCCGTAACACCCTAAAAAAGTAAAATATGTTTACGAAATGAAGCCAGAATAAAGAGTACATATTGATAATGTGACTTACTAACTAATTTTTGTCATGTGCCTTTTTTTTTTAGAAGCAAAGAATTTCAAAGTTCGTAAAGTGCAAAATTTTCAAATTTTTCATTATATTTTGATGTTTTTCACAAAAAACACACAAGACAGTGACCAAATTTTGCCACTAATATAAAGTACCATATGTTACGAAAAAACAATCTCAGAATCGCTAGCATACGTTAAAGCATCACTGAGCTATAAGCGCATAAAGTGAGACAGGTCAGATTTTGAAAAATGAGCCTGGTCATTAAGGCCCAAACAGGCTTGGTCCCTAAGGGGTTAAAACTGTGGACTATTTTACTTGTAAACAACCCCTTTAGTACAGTCAATACAGTTTCTTCAGTGATCAACTAAACAGGTGATCACTGATTTCCTATGAAAGCCTGGGGAATGTAGTGTTACATGTCACCCATACTGCTTGTCTTTACAGGATTTCCAGGTAGGGTTCCCCACCTTCTCTATTCATTTCAACAGCTTTATGTATAATACTCTTTGACAGCCCTTTCCACATACAATTACATCAGATTGTCAGCAGTCTCCTTCATGTTATCAAATCCGTTGTATATAACCGTACACCAGTGGATTCTAAACTGAGTGACCAGAAATGCTGGAAATTGTAGTGTATAGAAATGTCTGTGAACCACAAATTTCCCTTCAAAAAGTTGTGAGGTATGGAGGAAGGGCTGACTGCAAAGCATTATGGGGAAGCTTGATGTCATGGGGGGACACCAGCCTGTATAAGGCATGGTGTCTTGGACTGCTGCGGCGGTTGTGAGAGCCAGTGGGTTAATGGGCTGTGAGGGGGTTGTGAACGGGTTAACTGCAGCACGGTGGGAGTTCTGGTTGTTAGGGGGAGGTGGAGTGTTTGACAGGAAGGGGCTGGCAGCGGGAGGAGATTAAGGGGTATATAAGACTGGTCAGGGGGCGGACTCACCCTCTTTCCCGGTTTTCCAGCAAGGAGTTTGTGAGTCCCAGGAGTTTTGAGCTGAGATGTCCCAGGAGCTTGATTTGGCGGCGTCACTTCCGGCCACGCTGCCGTTGGCTCCGTCCCCTCCGCCTGGTGCCCACGTTGCAGGCTCGCTTCCCGGCAGTAATACGGCCCCCCAGTTGTCCTCCTCAGTGTCCGGTACCCCCGCTACTTGCCCCGCAACTAGTATGGGCAACCAGGCTTGTGCCTCCCCTGCCTCACAGGAGTCTGGGGAGTGTAGTTCCGCCAGCCCACTGCTGCAAGCTGGTGACGGCAGCCAGAGTCTGCCTGACCTTCCTCCTCCACCTAGTGCCCCCCCTGCTGTCCATGCTTCCTCTGATAACCCCATTGCCCCACCCCCACCACCTTGTCACCCCGCCGCTACGGTAGGATTTCCTGCGCAGCGTGGTTGTGATCAGGCCTCCTGTAGGGAGCGGCTGCCTGTGACTACGCAAGCGTGCGAGGGGTCCCGTGCTGGTGTTTGTGGGCACAGGCGTTCTCGCTCACCATCATATGCTTCATCCAGAGGATCTTCAGGCATAGGCGCCGCAGATCCCGTGAGTCCAGAAGCCATTATTCTCGACGACACTACAGGGAGTCTAGAAGGAGGAGTCGCTCGAGGCGCTCTAGGAGTTCTAGGTGGAGCTCCCCTTCCTCAAGGTCCTCATCAGGTACCCCCTCGAGCTCTGATGGGGAGTCGGTTCGTAGTAGTAAAAGGCGGGAGCCTTCCCACCGCAAGAGCAGTCCGTGCAGTTCAGTTAGGACAGAAGCCGCAGCTCCGGCACCGCAAATCTTACCGTCAGCTCCTCCGCCTCCGGTCCAGACGGTCCAGATGGCACCCGTGCTGTCTTCAAGCATGATGTCCATACCTCAGGAGATGCCTGGTAAGTCATCGTCCGCAGTCATTGGTGAGTTTGACTTCGCACGGGCATGGGGGGGGAGGGGCGGGGGACATGGTTCCTGCCCTTAAGGTGATCCTCAGTAAAATCAATCCTAGCGCTGACCCTCCGCCTCAGGCCGGGGCTAAGCAGCCTCCTGCTAAGGCAGGTGTCCGCAAAGATGCATTTTTCTGCAGGATTAGCCCGCTGGGCACGCATCTGGATGATGACACAAAGACAAAAATTTGGAACAATCACTACGTGGACATTTGGTCTTTGATCACTACGGATCAGTACACCAGTGATAAGGAGAGAAAAGTTTCAACTGATCGGTATGATGAAAGACCAAAATTGGCAAAAACCATAAACAATTGGCTGCAGGCTTTCTCTGTGTTGGGATGTGTTATGGGTCTGAAGCATCCAGAGCTTTTCATTTACATGGATTCCATATACAGTGCCTTTAAATCCCATGGGGGTAGTGCCTGGTGGCAGCCGGATATCGGGTGGGGAGTTGAGGCCACTGATGTTTGGCTGCGCCTGATGATGGCTCAGAAGAGCAATCCCTTTCCCTCAGCGGCCACTGCCTCAGCAGCCGCAGTTCCGGGGCAGTGGCCGTGCGACGGCCAGGAACCTGCTGGCTTTTCAATGAAGGCCACTGCAGGTTCTATGGACTTAAGTTCCGCCACGAGTGCTCCGCTTGTGGGGGGCAACACGCGGCGGTTAGATGTCAGTGTGCAAAATTGCCGGGAAAACCGGCAGCGGGCGCTGACGGGAAAGACAACGGTGAACGTGGGCGCGATGCGCCCATGGTTAAGTAACTACCCAAAGCCTGACTCCGTCCGACAATTGTTAGATGGTTTCACCTACAGGTTTTTCCTCCCTTTCTATTTTTCTCCTTTTCCGCTATGGGCTGATAATCTGAAATCTGCCCGGGAGTCACCTGAGGTCCTCGTTGAAAAGGTCAGTCAAGAGATATCCTTGGGCAGGGTTGAGGGCCCCTTTGTTTCCCCTCCTTTTGCAAATTTGAGAGTGTCCCCTCTTGGTGTTGTCCCAAAAAAGGAGGTGGGTAAGTTTAGTTTAATTCATCACCTTTCCCACCCGAAGGGTAGTTCTGTCAACGATGGAATTCCCAAGGAAGATGCTGCGGTCTCATACGTTTCCTTTGATAGCGTCGTCCACCTCCTGGTGGCGGCTGGCCGCGGTGCCCTCCTTGCGAAGTCGGATATTAAATCTGCCTTTCGGCTTCTCCCTGTTCACCCCGAATGCTACCATCTGCTGGGTTTTCAGATAAACGGCTTGTATTACTATGACACTTGTGTCCCCATGGGTTGTTCCATTTCGTGTCACTTCTTCGAGATGTTCAGTTCTTTCCTCGAGTGGGTGGTGCGTTATGAAACACGGTGTAATGCGGTCATTCATTATTTGGATGATTTTTTGTTTGTTGCCCCAGCAGATTCTAATTGGTGCCGTTTTTTGTTAAACTACTTCCGTTTTTACATGCGCAAGTTTGGGGTTCCCATTACGGAAGAAAAGACTTAAGGTCCTGTAACTTCACTGTCTTTTCTGGGAATCAAGCTTGATTCTACGGAAATGGTTTTCCGCCTCCCGGCGGATAAGCTGGAACGCTTGACATTCCTGATTGATGGTTTTGTATCTGTTCGTAAGGTCACCTTACAGCAGATGCAATCCCTGTTGGGATTGCTGGTGTTCGCGTGCAGAATTATGCCGATGGGCAGGGTTTTCTGCAGGCGACTATCGCTGTCTACTAGGGGAGTCAGGCTTCCCAGCCACCGCATCCGGCTGACTACTGCTCTGAAGGCCGATTTGCTAGTGTGGAAAGAGTTTTTGGGTTCGTACAATGGCCCCACCTGCTGGCCCACCCAAGAGGTTTCCAGCATTGAATTGGAATTGTTAACCGACGCTGCTGGTTCTTGCGGTTTTGGGGCCATCCTAGGCAAGGATTGGTGTGCCGAGGCGTGGCCTCGGGACTGGCAGGAGTTCGGTTTCTGTCGTAACCTCACGCTGCTGGAGCTTTTCCCCATAGTCGTTGCTGTTGAGCTTTGGGGTTAAGCTTTGGCAAACAGCCATGTGTGTTTCTGGACAGACAATCTAAGTGTCGTTTTTTGTATTAACCCCTTAGCGACCCATGACGTACCTGGTACGACATGGTGCCGCGGGGGGTGTTTGTCTAAAGGAAAAACATACAGCGCAAGGTTTATACCTACATCTACAAGGTTTGTCGAATGTTTTTTTTTAAGTGACAGGGTCACACCAATCATAGCATATAATAGAAACATCATAGGACACCACTATAAATATACATCATATATACACAACCTAGTGGCTCTTGTGTGTGTGGGCAGCATCAGGGGCAAGGCAAAGTATTGCTCCCCACACACATACATCCAGGTGTGGCCTAGGTAGCTGCCCCCTCCCCAAATCCACAGGATAGGGGATATCAAGCTGATTGGTAGGGGTCCCAGTGGCCAGAAGAATGTGGGGATGTTCTCATGTACTGTATGGCTGGACGGGCATCTTTGGGGGTTTAGAAAATGCTGTGACCTGATTTTAGCTTATAGTCAAAGTGGAAAACAAAATGCGAAATACCTATAGGACAATATTCTGCTATGTTGTTTGTTTTTTTTTGTGATATTGTAGCAGGCTATTTGTTTTGTGTTTTGCCAAAGACTTTATAGGGGGGAATATTGCCATGTATATATGGAAATTAGTGTGTGGCCTAAGTAGCTGCTCCCCCTGCTGCTCTGGACATTTCCTGTCATGGACAGTGGTGGCAGCAGAGAGCAGGGGCGGGCTGGGCAGGGGGGCAGGGTGGCATATGCCCCCCGGGCCTGTCCCCCCACTACACCTAAGGGCCGCGGCGTCCGGATGTTGCTAGGACCACTTTAATTCTTTCCTCAGTAAGTGCGGCCGCTGCACTTACATTCTAGCAGTCAGCAGCGGTGACAGAACGCCGCACTGACTCTGCCTCACTCTTCACTTTGCTCATTGGTGGAGCAGGCAGCCTGTTCCATCACTGAGCAAAGAGAAGTGCACAGCCCATGGAGGAGGACGCCTGCCGGGAGAAGAGCCGCCCACCGCCCGACTGGTATCTGGGGAGGGGGCCTGGGTTGTGGGGAGCGGGTCTGGGGGGGTTACTGTATAGTACTGGGGTCTATAAGACACCAATACAATACAGTAGCCTAGGGCTGGCTGGAGCAGGGGACACTCACCTCCCTGTCTGGGCAGCCAGTGTTTCCTCCGTGATTCTGCAGTGTGATTAGCACTGCCTGCTCCTCTCTGCTCTGGTCAGACCTAACCAGAAGAGGCCAGAACAGCAGAGAAGCACGGACCAGCTTGTGAAGTAAGTATATGGGGGGGGGGCATTGTGCATTGTGCTTTGTCCTATCTACAACATTTGACTCTCCAGTTATTGCATAACTACAGCTCCCATTATATCCTGGTGGCAGGACATGATAGGAGTTGTAGTTTGGCAACAGCTGAGGAGTCACTGGTTAGGAAGCAATAATTTAGGTAGAGTTTAGGTAGTGTTCTCCAACCTGTGACTGCTCAGTTAGTGAAACACTACAACTCCCATCATGCCCTTCTAGCAGGAGATAATGGGGATGGTAGTTTAGGAACAGCAGGAGGGTCACATGTTGGAGAACACCACACAAAATAAACTGTACCCCTAAATCATTGCTTCCTAACAGTTGCTCCTCAGTTGTTACAAAACTACAACCCCTATCATGCCCTGCTGGCAGGATATAATGGGGGTTGTAGTTTAATAACTGCAGAAGGGTCAGATGTTGGAGAAATCACACTAAATAAACTGTACCCATAAATCATGGCTTCCTATCCAGGCGCTCCTCAAGTGTTACCAAACTACAACTATTATCATGTCCTGCTTGCATAATGGAAGTTGTAGTTTACGAACATCTGAGGAGCCACTGGTTGGGAAACAATGATTTAGGGGGCTCAGTGGTACGTTACATTAGGGGGTCAGTGGTACAGTATATTAGAGAGGACAGTGGTATAGTGCATTAGAGGGGACAGTGGTACAGTGCATTAGAGGGGACAGTGGTACAGTGCATTAGAGGGGACAGTGGTACAGTGCATTAGAGAGCAGTGGTACAGTACATTAGAGGGGACAGTGGTACAGTACATTAGAGAAGTCAGTGGTACAGTACATTAGAGGGGACAGTGGTACAGTACATTAGAGAGGACAGTGGTACAGTATATAGAGGACAGTGGTATAGTGCATTAGAGGGGACAGTGGTATAGTACATTAGAGGGGACAGTGGTACAGTACATTAGAGGGAACAGTGGTACAGTACATAGAGGACAGTGGTATAGTGCATTAGAGGGGACAGTGGTACAGTACATTAGAGAGGACAGTGGTATAGTACATTAGAGGGAACAGTGGTACTGTACATAGAGGACAGTGGTATAGTGCATTAGAGGGGACAGTGGTACAGTACATTAGAGAGGACAGTGGTACAGTGCATTAGAGGGGACAGTGGTTCAGTACATTAGAGAGGACAGTGGTACAGTACATTGGAGGACAGTGGTACAGAACATTACAGGGACAGTGGTACAGTACATTAGAGGGAACAGTGGTACAGTACATTAGAGAGGACAGTGGTACAGTACATTAGAGGGAACAGTGGTACAGTACATAGAGGACAGTGGTATAGTACATTAGAGAGGACAGTGGTACAGTACATTAGAGAGGACAGTGGTACAGTGCATTAGAGGAAACAGTGGTACAGTACATTAGAGGGAACAGTGGTACAGTACATAGAGGACAGTGGTACAGTGCATTAGAGGGGACAGTGGTACAGTACATTAGAGAGGACAGTGGTATAGTGCATTAGAGGGGACAGTGGTACAGTACATTAGAGGACAGTGGTATAGTGCATTAAAGGGGACAGTGGTACAGTACATTAGAGAGGACAGTGGCACAGTACATTAGGGGGTGATTGGGACAGTACATTAGAGAGGACAGTGGCACAGTACATTAGAGGGGACAGTGGTACAGTACATTAGGACCGACATTGGTACAGTACATTAGAGGACAGTGGTACAGTACATTAGAGGGGGCAGTGGTACAGTACATTAGAGGGGACATTGATACAGTACATAAGAGGGGACAGTGGTACAGTACATTAGAGGACAGTGGCACAGTACATTAGAGAGGACAGCGGTACAGTACATTAGAGGGGACAGTGGCACAGTACATAAGAGGGGACAGTGGTACAGTACATTAGAGGACAGGGGTACAGTACATTAGAGAGGACAGTGGTACAGTACATTAGAGGACAGTGGTACAGTACATTAGAGGACAGGGGTGCAGTACATTAGAGAGGACAGTGGTACAGTACATTAGAAGACAGTGGTACAGTACATTAGAGAGGACAGTGGTACAGTACATTAGAGAGGACAGTAGTACAGTACATTAGAGGCGACAGTAGTACAGTACATAGAGGACAGTGGTATAGTGCATTAGAGAGGACAGTGGTACAGTACATTAGAGGCGACAGTAGTACAATACATTAGGGGGGTCAGTGGTACAGTACATTAGAGAGGACAGTGGTACAGTACATTAGAGGATAGTTGGGGGGGCAGTGACACAGTACATTAGAGGTGACAGTGGTACAGTACATTAAGGGGGGGTCAGTGGTAAAGTACATTAGAGAGGACAGCGGTACAGTACATTAGAGGACAGTGTTGTGGGGGGCAGTGGTACTATTTATTATAGACAGTTCATAAGAGGCACAGTTTATCTAGGGGACAGTAGTACACTTCATTAGGACAAATGGGTGCTATTCACTTAGCACAAGGAGAGGGTGGGGCTAACTGCAGATGGGGACACAAAGGGGGGCCTAACTAAAGATGAGGGCAAAGACAGGGGGCACAATTACAGATGGAGAACAAATAGGGGGTCTCATTACAGATACAGGTATGAAGAAGGGACCTAACTTTAAAAAGAGGCACAGAAAAGGGAAGTGACTACAGATTGGTCTTTAAAGAAGTTCCTGTCACTGTTTAGGGGCACTATGATGGAGAGTTTGTATAAAAGTGGGTAAAGGTGCTGTAAAAGTAAGGTGCTGACGATGTTTGTCTGGCAGATACTGCTAAAATGATTTGTGGTTGGAAGAATTATTCATGATCGAAAAGAAAAGGAAACCTCAGAAAACGTCATCTGTGAGTCACTGGATGTGTTTGCACTGTACTTATATGGTATACAGAGCTTGTGTACAGCTGGTATCTACCACTATTTGGTCACCGTATGGGGTAATATTGGCCCCTGTGTGGTGGAGTGTAGTACCAGTATAGTAGTAATGTTCGTGGTGTGACGGTATTAAGTAACCTTTTATAATGTAGTTACTATGTGATTGTAGTATGTGGTCATGGTATGGCGGTATTATTTGCCCCTTGTATACTGATATTATTGGTTATATAAGTATACAGGATTTGGTCAGTAATAGTATGATGTCCATGTCCATACAAGGTATAATCCAAGCCAGAGCAGATTAAACTCTGGCCTTACATAAAAATCCTGGGGCGGCAGAGGTTGGAGGAACATAAAAAAGAATCTATACTTACCCGTCCCTGTGCCCCTGCAGTACAGGTTCACCACCTCTCTCACAGCTACTGTTGTCCTGCTCCTCCCATTCCTGCATTGTCAAGTCCGGCAGGAAGTACCCGCTCACCCCAGTGCGTGACGTTGCAGGACCAGGAGCTGCAGGAACCGGTCTGTGAGCAGTGACGCTGCACTGCGGAGGCATTGGGACAAGTATGGATTCTTTATTATGTTCCCCTCACCCCCGGCCGGCTTGGGATGTTTAGGTTCGGCCCTGGCGAATATCCGCTACTCATGGGCCACTGCTGTGTACTTGCCCCCCAGGCTAAAGTTTGCCAGCCAGCCCCTGGCAGAGAGCACTGTGGTCAGCCTGGAAAGAATACACTACTTCCTACTACTACACACTACTTCCTGCAGGATATACATCAGCTGATAAGTACTAAAAGACTTTTAAATAGAAGCCATACTAAAGGGTAGTGCGGGGTTTAACTTTTATTCACTAAATAACACACATTACAAAGTTATACAACTTTGTAATCTGTGTTATTTAAGTGAATGGCCCCCTTCCCCGTGTTCCCACCACCCCGGAATTGTGGCACGGTATACTTATGTATTGGCTGCCGACCATGGACGCCATCTTGTGTCGACTAAGTCTTCTTCGGGAGGCCGGCTGGACTGCTCCAGCTGTCCCTCATGCCAGCCCCCCTCTGCCGCGTCATCAGTTGCTCAGCCACGATTGGCCGAGCATAGTTATGCTCTGAATGCTGACGTAAACAGAAGTCATAAAGGCCTTGGTATAATTTATATTTTGAGAACGGATATATGCAAATAGTGTATTCTCTCGATTTTACTTAAATCCTATGTAGACAGCAAGAATGATCAGAACAGGTTGCAACTCTCTGTTCTGCTTCATAGGAAGGATTCCAAGAAGGGAGCCCCCTTATGATGTCCATATGCCCTGAGGCAACCCCTTCGGCCATGACTCTGCACTGTATATCCAAGTTTGGCTTCGATAGAGGCTGGGTGACTGGTCTATATAACTTAACTTATTTTGCCTTTGGCATCACAAAGGACATTTCTAGCACCATGTGCCAATTGTTTGTCTGGAAAATCACATCAGCTCAAGGCTTCAGGTTAAATGAATTTATTAACAGATGTGACATTTCACATGACTATTACAATTTTTGCACATTGTACCATTGATATGCTTGCCAAAGGGTGTAATGGCCAACTGAAATGTCAAGTTATTATATGAGATTATAGAAATATGGCTGCTTTCTTCCAAAAACAGCACTTCACTTGTTCTCTAAAACCTGGAGCCAGTCCTCTATGTCTGCTAGACCACTGACCATTGACCCCATG
The DNA here is from genome assembly GCF_027789765.1 of Dendropsophus ebraccatus. NCBI lineage: Eukaryota > Metazoa > Chordata > Amphibia > Anura > Hylidae > Dendropsophus > Dendropsophus ebraccatus. The sequence continues at coordinate 56,897,388 of NC_091454.1, read as the reverse complement.
ACCTGCAAATGATAGCTGGACACAGATTTAAAATTCAAGGAAGTCAGGACTGAAATCATTCTTCAGGTATTTTTACATACTTTAGACATCTACCAGTGATCACTACCCCCTTTGAATGGAGCACAAGTTGTAATGGTAGTGTGACCATGAACAAGATCCATTAGTAGTCAAAATGCATTGACTCTTGTATATTTTAAATGCTTTTATTCTTAGAGAATCAATGAAGATTGATGAATTTTTTGCATATTCATGGAATTATGGTGGAGCTGGATTGTGTATGCAGTTTTTATTATAAGCTGAAGGTTTTCTGCAAACCTGCCTTATTTACATATGTTTTTCAATAGGCTGGGGGAGGGGTGATAGGGCAGTGTGGGCACTGGAGGGGCGCAATTTCGGGTCTGATGGGTGGGATGTGGACCAGACTGGCTGGATAAGGATCATTAGCATATCCCAGACTAGCATCCTGTGCGTTACTATGCCGACTAATGGCAATGTGAGAAATCGGCTGATGTCTTTAAGAGACCGGAAGAGAAAGATCTATTGGGCCAGATGCACACACAGAGCATGAATTGCACATATGTAATTGTCGTATGCACTAATATCACTTCAACATGGAAGATGGCAGCATCACCATGACAACCACAGACGCTGTATATACTGCAGGATCAAGAGAGTCCAACAGCATCCAGAGGTGTTGTTCCAAATTTTATTTGTGTTGGACTCTCTTGATACTGGTTACGGATACCCACCTGGGGATTGTGGGTACACCAGTAGGCATCCTAACAGTAACTACTACATTAAGGGACCATTGGTGCTGCTGAACCCCTTCTTTGCCAGCTGTATCTACTGCAATCACTGACAGTTCTAGAGCTGTTGTAGGATGTGTGCAGGTTGTGTAAGTGCAATGTTCCCCTCTTTGGTCATCTGAAAAGATGGGAGGACTGTGCATCTACAACTACCTGTATAATCTCTAAGCTTTTTATTTAGTGTTCCTACTTTGACCTAACCATAAGCTGCTTGGTTACAAGTGTGTTTAATGACCACTGTAGTAAAGTGCATCACCAGTCATTAAAGGGTTAAAGCTTCAACTCACTGTGGGCATTTGTAGTCACCATGGCAACCATGAGCTGTAAGAAAGGCATCCTGCCTGGATCAGTGCGCCAAACCTTGATCTTGACAACTTTACTCTCCTCTAACCTTGATATAATTTGGAGGGTCCATCAGGGATAAGGGGGTAGTCTGCTTAAGGTTACACCGTTAACTGAGTCTCTACCTTCTTAAGAGAGAGAGATCTGGAATAAGGGAGAAGAGGTACTTTCCCTCAGCCATTAATAAGGTGACAGATATTGGAGACAAATCTCTCTCCCATCTGGTTTAGTATATTTATAGTCTATTTTATTCTTATTGCTTGTAAAGCATAACAAATGTACAAATTCTTAAACTATGTTATATTGATATGACCCTCTAAGCCCAGGAGAGGGGCAACTCTCCAGTCATAGTTCCCTCAAGGTTTCCTCCTGTAACGCCTGGAGTAGTGGATCCACTGGACCGTCACTAGCGATGGCACTAACCTCACAGGGAGTGGAGTCTAAGGGGCCGCTGGTTTTCACCAGAGCCCGCCGCAAGGCGGGATGGACTTGCTGCGGCAGGCAACCCCCAGGTCGCTACCCCTGGCTTGGTTGCTAGTGACGGCAGGCAAGGCGTGGCAGGAGCAGTAGGCAGGAGATGGTGCTGGCAGAGGTCTGTAGGCGTAACCGCAGGTGACAGGCTGAACACAGGAGCAATAGTGTAACAGAGGAGCAGGAACCAGGAACGAGGACTAGGGACCAGGTAGCGGACAGGAATCAGGAACAAGGACTAGGGACCAGGTACCGGACAGGAATCAGGAACAACAGGGAGCTGGGCCAAACGCTATGGAAAGCATGTAGAGGCTCCAACACCTGGAAGGGGGCAGGGCTGGAACTTATAGGGGAGTGATTGACATACAGGCCAATTTGGAGCGCACTGCCCCTTTAAATCTGAGACAGCCGGCGCGCGCCCTAGGAGGCGGGGCCGCGCACCGGCCGGCACAGCGACGGACAGGAGCGCGGTGAGGTGAGGCGCCCCCCGGGGCCGAAGCAACAGCAGCGCCGGGTCCCTGCCTAGGGACACCGGCTGCTGCAGATGCGGGAGAGAGGGTGCGGCGGCGGTCCGGAGCACGGGATGCTGCCGTGGCCCTAACAGTACCCCCCCTTTGGCCCCTCTTTCTGGTCAGCAAGAATTCCTTGATGAGATCCCGATCCAGGATATTAGATTCGGGTTCCCAGGATCTCTCCTCAGGACCAAAACCTCTCCAGTCCACTAGGAAGAAACGTCTTCCTCTGACAGTTTTCATCGCTAGGATGTCTTCAACAATGTATACGTCGTCAGAGACGGCTTGTGGAGTGGAGGACGAAGCTTTACTGGAGAATCGGTTGAGGACCACTGGCTTCAAGAGGGAGACATGGAAGGAGTTCGGGATTCGCATAGTAGGGGGTAGACGTAGTAAGAAGGTGACTGGGTTAATGCGTTTTAGCACTGAGAAAGGGCCAAGAAATCGAGGACCCAACTTGTAGCTGGGAATCTTGAGACGGACATACTTGGCCGAGAGCCAGACTTTGTCACTTGGGAGAAAATTTGTGGCAGGTCTCCTCTTCTTATCAGCCTGGTCTGTCGAGTCTGTTCCCAGATCGACTGAAGGTCAGAGATCAATTCCTCCACGGCAGGAACCTCAGATGATGGAGAGAGAGGCAGAGGAGGACGAGGGTGATGCCCGTAGACCACATAGAAAGGAGACTTGCCTGTGGAACTCGAGTCCAGATGGTTATAAGAAAACTTTGCCCATGGAAGTAGATTGGACCAGTTGTCTTGGCGGCTGGAAACAAAATGACGTAGGTAGTTACCCAAGATCTGATTGACTCTCTCCACTTCCCCGTTGGTCTGGGGATGATAGGCAGATGAGAAGTCCAGCTTCACTTGGAGCTGCGAGCAGAGGGCACGCAAAAACTTGGAGACAAATTGAGAGCCTCGGTCGGACACAATGTGAAGAGGAAGTCCATGCAGGCGGAAGATGTGTCGGAAGAACGACTGAGCCAGACGAGGAGCAGAGGGTAGTCCAGGAAGGGCCACGAAGTGAGCCATTTTAGAGAAGCGGTCAGTCACCACCCAAATGACTGTATTGCCCGCGGATGGAGGTAGGTCCGTGATGAAATCCATCCCTATGTGGTGCCAGGGACGGTCCGGGACTGGCAAGGGCAAAAGTAGGCCGGCAGGTCTTTGACGGGGTGACTTATTCCTGGCACAGACTGCGCAGGAAGCCACAAAGTTCTTGACATCCTGAAGGAGATTGGGCCACCAGTAGTGACGGGAGATCAATAGCCCGGTCTTTTGAGCTCCTGGATGCCCGGCCACCAAAGAGGAATGACCCCACTTCAAGATGCGTTTTCGAAGTGCAGGGCGCACATAAGTCTAACCAGGAGGTAGTCTCTGCAGAGTAGAAGTGGCAACTGGTACTAGGCGATCGGGAGGTATTATGTAACGAGGGGATTCCTCTTGCCCTATGACATCGGATGCTCGGGATAATGCATCGGCCTTTATATTCTTCTCGGCTGGACGGAAATGAATGATAAAGTTGAACCGAGAAAAGAAGAGGGACCACCTGGCCTGCCGGGGATTGAGGCGTTGAGCCGATTGGAGGTAGAGGAGGTTCTTGTGGTCCGTGTAGATGTTAACGGGATGTCTAGCCCCCTCTAGGAGATGACGCCACTCCTCCAGTGCCAACTTAATAGCCAGGAGTTCACGGTCTCCAATCGTATAGTTCCTCTCGGCAGGGGAGAAAGTCTTATAGAAGAACCCGCAGGTTCTGGTCTTGCCTGATGTGTCCCTTTGCGAGAGGATGGCTCCTGCGCCCACAGAAGATGCATCGACTTCAAGAGAAAACGGCTTGGAGACATCTGGACGGACTAGAGCAGGAGCAGAGGCAAAGGCAGACTTTAGGCTATTGAAGGCTTGTTCGGCCTCTGGAGGCCAACGTCTGGGATCCGCCTTCTTCTTGGTGAGAGCCACTATGGGTGGGACCAGGGTAGAGAAGTGAGGGATGAACTGCCGATAATAGTTGGCAAATCCAAGGAAACGTTGGATAGCTCTAAGTCCCACAGGACGTGGCCACTGGAGAACAGCTGAGAGCTTGGCTGGATCCATCTGTAGGCCCTGGTCGGAGACAATGTATCCAAGAAACGGCAGGCTGCGCTGATGGAAAACGCACTTCTCCAGCTTGGCATACAAATGGTTGGCCCGTAGTCTACGTAGAACCTGCCGTACATGGGACACGTGGGTCTGCTGGTCGTGGGAGAAGACCAGGATGTCGTCAAGATAGACAATGACGCAGACATAGAGGAGATCGCGGAATATATCATTCACGAATTCCTGGGAGAAAGGTCTATAGGGCAATCATAGGGCCGATGAGGTGGTAGAGAGTCCGCCTCCTTGGCCGAGAAGACATCAACGAAGTCTTGGTATTCCTCCAGTAATCCGGATAGAAGCTTGGCGTAAGCAGGTGACCTCGTAGAGCACTTGGGTTGAGGAGACCTCAGACACCGATTTGGACAGTCCTGACCCCAGCTGAGAACCTCCCCAGTTCTCCAGTCCAGCTTAGGGGTATGTAATTGCAGCCAAGGAAGACCCAGCAGGATGTTGGAAGAGGAATGGCGCAAGACGTAGAAGGAGATCCTCTCCTGATGTAAGGCGCCCACCTGGAGGATTAGGGGTGCAGTCTGGCAGTGCACAGCTTCGGTAAGAATCTCGCCCGTGACCGAAGAGATAGACCGGGGTTGGGCTAGCTGGATCACGGGTAGCAGTCATCTTTGTAACAATGAAGCAGAAATGAAACTGCCAGCAGCGCCAGAGTCGATGAGGGCAGTAGTCTGGAGAACTTGCCCAGAGGGTGTCTGGATGGAGACTGGCATAGTCAACCTTGGAGAGGTGGCATTCACACCTAGGGAGGCCTCTCCCACCGGACCTAGGTGCGAGCGTTTCCCAGACGCTGAGGACGTTGGGGACATCTCTGCCGATAGTGATCAGCGCCACCGCAATAGAGGCAGAGATTCAGCTCCAGTCGACGGGCCCTCTCATCAGTCGTCAGGCGAGCTGGTTCCACCTGCATAGGAACTTCTGGAGACGACTGGGGCATAGGAGCAACGGGATTCTGGAACACCGGTGCCAGCCGGGGATGGCGACGGGGCAGACTCTGACGCCGTTCTTGCCGGACCTCCTCCTCTCTCTCGGAAAACCTGGTGTAGACTCTGGTAGCCAGTAGAATGAGTTCGTTCAAGGAGGTAGGAAGGTCTCGGGCAGCGAGCACATCTTTCACTCGACTGGACAGACCCTTTTTAAAGGTGGCAATTAGGGCGGCCTCATTCCAGTCTAGTTCTGCGGCCAGGGTGCGGAACTGGATGGCGTAATCACCAACCGAGGATGTTCCTTGAGATAGATTGAGGAGAGCAGTCTCAGCCGAAGACGCACGGGCAGGTTCCTCAAAGACAGAGCGGAACTCAGCCAGGAAGATTCGGAGATTAGCAGCAACAGGGTCATCACGGTCCCACAGCAGTGTGGCCCAAGCCAGAGCTCTACCTTCCAATAGGCTGATGATGAAAGCCACTTTAGAGCGCTCGGTGGCAAACTGACTGCTTAGAAGTTCAACATGCATAGTGCATTGGGTCAGGAATCCTCTGCACAACTTGGGGTCACCTCCATATTTACTTGGGAGAGCCAGTCGTAGTTTTGAAGAAGCTGCAGGAGGTGATGACTGCTGAGCTGTGGTATGCTGCTGTACGGCTGCAGTCAGTTGTTGGATCAGCTGTGACTGTTGCTGGATCTGTTGAGCCTGTAGGGCGACCACTCAGGCTACTTCACGGATATCAGGCACCTCGCCAGGATCCATGGTTGGAGCCTACTGTAATGCCTGGAGTAGTGGATTCACTGGACCGTCACTAGCGATGGCACTAACCTCACCAGGGAGCGGAGTCTAAGGGGCCGCTGGTTTTCACCAGAGCCCGCCGCAAGGCGGGATGGACTTGCTCAGCAGGCAACCCCCAGGTCGCTACCCCTGGCTTGGTTGCTAGTGACGGCAGGCGAGGCGTGGCAGGAGCAGTAGGCAGGAGATGGTGCTGGCAGAGGTCTGTAGGCGTAACCGCAGGTGACAGGCTGAACACAGGAGCAATAGTGTAACAGAGGAGCAGGAACCAGGAACGAGGACTAGGGACCAGGTAGCGGACAGGAATCAGGAACAAGGACTAGGGACCAGGTAGCGGACAGGAATCAGGAACAACAGGGAGCTGGGCCAAACGCTATGGGAAGCATGTAGAGGCTCCAACACCTGGAAGGGGGCAGGGCTGGAACTTCTAGGGGAGTGATTGACATACAGGCCAATTAGGAGCGCACTGCCCCTTTAAATCTGAGACAGCCGGCGCGCGCGCGCCCTAGGAGGTGGGGACACATGCGCCGGCCGGCACAGCGACGGACAGGAGCGCGGTGAGGTGAGGCGCCCCCCGGGGCCGAAGCAACAGCAGCGCCGGGTCCCTGCCTATGGACACCGGCTGCTGCAGATGCGGGAGAGAGGGTGCGGTGGCGGTCCGGAGCACGGGACGCCGCCGTGGCCCTAACACCTCCACATGGGGTTTTTCCTCGTCTAAGTGCTGAAGGGTGACTCTTTGTAAGTCGGGGGTCTGCCGAGTCATGTGATTTATGTGTAATCTGATTTTATTGACAACCAAATGCAAAACAGCATATACAAAATCAATGCAATCTCAGTACATGGCAACCTGCAAGTCGCCTGGTGTCACATTTTAAACTATTTAAAGAGCAAGAAAAAGAGCAGTGCAATGTCAACATTTCCAAACATCAGCACTACCAACACGGCAGTGCACTACAATGCAAACCGCAAGCATAATAAAAGTCCTGCAGGTTGCAGGGGAGAGAAGGAAAAGAAAAAAAAAAAAAAAAAGGGGGGGGGGGAAGAAAAGGAGGCTGAGGAAGGAAACGGAAACTCAAGGAGAGGGGAGAGAAGGCGGGCAGGGGGCAGACCACTGAGCCAAGCGCCACAACAAGTACAGCGCTATAAGAGCATGAAGCACCCCTACCTAACAGGTGAGGGCAAGGAAAGCCTCTGAGTCCATGAACAGGCGCCAGGGGAACCACACCTTATCAAATTTAGTAGACTGCCCATGAGCCTCCGCAATCAGCTCTTCCATTCTACCCAGTTCCCTGAGTTCACTAAGCCACTCCATTAGTGTATAACCATGCGTGCCGCAGTCAAAAAATGTCGCAACATCCCTTTCTTAATGGTAGCAAGGGAACCCGGGATCTGTGACAGAAGGGTCAGCTGCGGGGAGTTGACGATGGTCCTTCCAGAATATGCGGTATAGATGGTCAAGATCTTATCCCAAAACTCTCGAATGCTCGGACATGCCCACCAAATATGTAACATGTCACCAGCTTCCGTGAGGCATCTCCAGCAGCGGTCAGAGACCTCAGGGAACATTGCATGCAAGGAGACTGGGCAAAAATACCACCGCGAAAGGATCTTGTAATTTTTCTCCTTTGCCTTAACGGCCATAGAAGCACCATGAGTGAATTCGCAAATTTTCTGGAGGGACTGACCATCAAGAGACACATTCAAATCGCGTTCCCACTTGTCAAAGAAGGAAGGTCTGTCAGGGTTTTCAATACCAACCAGAATCTGGTATAGTACAGATATGCAATGTGGGATAGCTGAGGTGGAAACGACTAGGTTGTCAAAATCTGTGAGTGCAGCAACGTACGTGCCCCTCGGGAAGAGAGTTCGTAAGAATGAAGCTAACTGCCCGTATTCCAGCCAGGACAACCGACGGTCCGGGGACTGAGCCTGAAGTGTCACCACAGATGAGATGGCGTCAGCCGTCATGCAGTCCCTAACCCTAGGGCAGTCAGACCGTTCCCACAGAAGAAATCTGCGCGTCTGCAGGCCAGGCGGGAATGATGGGTTCTGGAGTATTGGGGAAAGCGGTCCCGGTACCACAGATAGCTTGTATTTAGCAACGCTCCTATCCCATACGCATAGCGTATGTGGGACAAAGAAGGGAAGACCAGACAGAGAGTGGCGTATTTCAGGAGAGATCCATGGCAAGAGAGAGGGTGCAACCGAGCATAACGAAAACTCCAGATCCACCCACCTCTTAGAGCCCCGATAGTGTACCCTGTCCAGAACTCCACGCAGGACAGCCGCCTCATGATAGAGACGCAGATCAGGGAGCCCCATATTCCCCATGGACCGAGATTGAGTCAGGGTGGAATATGCGATCCTGGGCTTGCAGTTTCCCCAGATGAATTTTGAGATAGCCCTGCGTAGAGTCCTGAAGAAGGCAACGGGGACCACAATGGGAATAGTTTGGAAAATGTATAATAGTTTAGGAAGAATGTCCATCTTTACAATGGCCATTCTACCAAACCATGAGGTCGGTTTCAGAAAATAAGAGGTCATGTCTGCGAGAACCCTGTTCAGCATGGGGGTATAATTCAGATCAAAAAGAGAGCTTAGCGCAGGCGGGAGCTTTAACCCCAGATAAACTATGAAGTCCGTTTGCCACTGGAAGGGAAAGGAAGCCCTGACCGCGTCGAACACAGCCTGTGGGATCGAAATATTAAGCCCCTCGGTTTTTGTCAGGTTGACCTTAAAATTACTGAGGTCACCAAACCGCTGGAACTCCTGCAAGACAGAGGGAAGCGCGGTGGTGGGGGATGAGATGTAGAGCAGGAGATCATCTGCATATAATGCTAGCTTGTGGTGGTCCAGTCCAAACACGACACCCCGGATGGCAGGGTTATGTCTAAGAGCAACCGCCAGGTGTTCCATGGTTAGAATATAAAGCATGGGAGACAAGGGACAGCCCTGGCGCGTACCGTTATGAATCTCAAAAGAGCTAGACAACAGCCCATTGACTCGCACACGTGCCGAGGGACAAGAGTACAAGGCCATTATTCTATCCACTATAAGCGGGCCAAGTCCCACTCCCCGTAGGACCATCCGCAGAAACCCCCAATGCACTCGATCGAAAGCTTTCTCCGCATCGATGGAAAGAAGGCACAAAGGGGATCCCGAACGGCTAGCCCACGACATCAGGGTGAGAGTCCTCAGCGTGTTGTCCCTTGCCTCCCTGCCGGGGACGAATCCCACCTGGTCAGCGTGAATGAGTTGGGGGATATGACAGTTCAGGCGCGTAGCCAGCATTTTGGAATAGAGCTTGAGATCACAATTAATGAGCGAGATAGGACGGTAATTCTTGCAATATTTAGGATCTCGTCCAGGTTTGGGCAGGACCACCACATGTGCCTCCAGTGACTGGCAAGGGAAAGGGCACATCTCTGAGATACTATTGAAGCATTTAGTCCTAATTGGCAGTAAAAGATCTTTGAAGGTCTTGAAAAAGCATGCAGTGAAACCATCTGGCCCTGGGCTTTTACCCCCCTTAGCGTCAACAATAGCACCCTTAAGCTCTTTTTCAGTAAAAGGGGAGTCTAAACCCTCAACAGAGTCCGCAGGTACTTTAGGCAGCTCCGTATCGGACAAGTATGCAGATATTCTAGATTCCAAGGCCTGTACCGGCATCTCCGAGTAGCGGCCCTTAATGTTGTACAGAGATGAGAAATAAGAACGAAAGAGATCAGAGATCTCTCTGGGATTGTGTATGGCGTCGCCAGCATGGTCGAGGAGGCTAGGAATATGCGTGGCCTGTGTCCTCGGGTGGATCAGTCTAGCTAATGTTCTGCCACACTTATTAGCATGCTCATAAAGGTAGCTGCGGTACCGCTCCTGTTGGGAAGAGGATGATTTATTAAGAAGGTCTTTTAGCTGTTCCCTAGCTAGTGTCAACGCGGCCAGAGCCTCGTCAGTGGGATTCTGTTTATGCGTCTTAGAAAGAGCTTCAACGTTATCTGCCAGCTGGACAATTTTAGCGCTCCTGTCTTTTTTGATCCTAGACCCCTGCTGAATTAGGGTCCCCCTGACAACAGATTTCAGTGCCTCCCACTGCATAGGAAGGGCCGTGTCATCGTTAGCATGGTCAGTAATGAAGTTAGTGATCGTTTGAGTAACAGCCGCTTTACACGCTACGTCTTTGAGAAGTGATTCGTTCAGGCGCCATGTCCATTCCCTGGGTACCAACCCCGGCAGAGTCAATGATAGGAAAATAGGAGAGTGATCAGACCACAAGGCATTACCTATCGTGGCCGAGGAAGTGAATGTTAAAGCATACTGGGCGATGAAAAACATATCCAGTCTGCCATAGGTGCGGTGTGCATCCGAATAGTGGGTAAAGTCCCTGTCCTTGGGGTGAAGGATGCGCCAGACATCCACCAGACCGTGGAGACCAAGGACAGAGCACGCCATTGCATATTCAGAACGCGGCACAGCTGTTTTGCCAGAGGAGGTATCCAGGGAAGGGTCCATGACCAAGTTAAAGTCCCCCCCAGAATCAACACGCCCTCTATAAACGTAGAGGCCACTCTGAGTATGGCCCTCAGGGAGCTGCCCTAACGGGAATTAGGGAGATAGATGTTGCCAATAGTATAGATCCGGGACTGGATGTCTAACTTGAGGAAAACGCATCTCCCCTTAGGACAAATCAAGGAATCAAGCAAATTGTGCGGCAATGACTTGTGTAATGCTATGGAGACCCCCTTTGATTTGGCGTCAGGATTGGTACTATGTGTCCATACATTGTAGTAGTTAAGCCGCATGCGAGGCGCATGAGCAGTCTGAAAATGTGTTTCTTGTAGCAATAAGATGTGCACCCTCTGTCTATGCATGGAGTAGAGAATCTGAGACCGTTTTTGTGGGACATTCAGTCCCCTAGCATTAATAGAGGCAAGCTTGATGTCGGCCCCCGCCATGTCGGCTCCTCTCCCACCCGCCACGAATGCAGAAAGGGAGGAAAAGCAGAGGGAAGGAGGAGGGTATAGGAAGAGAACGAGGGGGAAAAAAAAAAAAAAAAAGGGGGGGGGGGGGAGAAAGACTGGACCTGCAGTCAGAAAAAGAGGGCTACCAAGAGAGATAACCCCCGCATCCGGGTAGTTCTATACTACCAGGAGAGACCCAAACGGGTACAAAAATGCTCTAAGCGTCTATTCTAACGAGGGACGGACTAACAGATGAAGGTCTGTAAATCCGTGACAGGACACCAGAATAAAAACTAATTATGTAACATAAGTACACCCTATAAGCATATGCAACATTCTAAAATAAAGATTAGAAAGCACCCCTTAAAGAACTAGCCAAACTGACACACAAAAAGTCCCCCCCCTCCCCCCTCCCCCCACCTCCGTGAACACAGAAACCAGCATAATTGTTGAACTAGGCCGCTGTAACCTAGTGACCTTGGGTATATACCCCATAAACAGAAAAAGGCATATGGAAAACAGACATGGACTGAAAAGATACAGCCTATTAAGTTACGGCACCGTAGGGCAGGACAGCATGGCTTTCACCGACCGGAATGTCCTCAGTCCCCTGAGGCCACTGGTCCAGGGGGGTGAGAGGATCTGCTCAGAGTCATCGGTGGAACCGGATCCCAGTCCGGTAAGGTCATCGGAGGTAAATCTGACGCGGACAAGAAGGCAGGCAGGTCTTCTGGCGTATGCAGCTCCAGTCTTTTGCCGCCCCTCCGGACCACCAACTGAAAAGGAAAGCCCCAGGAATGCTGGATGTCACGCTCCCTTAACAGAACCAACAGGGGTTTGAGAGCCAGTCGTTGAGAAAGGGTAGTTCTGGAGAGGTCCTGAAGAAAAATCAGCTGGGCTCCGTCAAAATCGACAAAATCCATGTTGCGCACCACCTTCATGATGTCGTCCTTGGTACGGTAGTGGTGAAGCCTACAGATGACGTCCCTAGGCCGGTTTACATCGGTCGAGACTGGTCCTAGAGTACGATGAGCCCTGTCAATCTCAAACTCCGCCCCTGGTGGCCGGTGGAGAATGGAAGCAAACAGATCCTGAAGGGATGGAATAAGGTCAGCCGCTCTGGTCGCTTCAGGAAGTCCTCTGATACGGATATTGTTCCGTCTACTGCGGTTTTCTGCGTCATCATGAAGCCTGTAGAGATGACGAATTTGCCTTTCTTGAGTAGCAAGCGCAGCCTGGACATCATCCACCGTGGTAGCTAAGGAGTCTTGTTCAGCAGCAATATCAGTAACCTTCGCCTCCAGGGTATGCACATCAGATTTGAGAGAAGTAAGTTCTTGTTTGTATGAGGTTTCCAAGCGCTCCACAAACTTTTCCATATCTGAGCGCGTAGGCAGCAATTTCATGTATTCTTTCCAGTCCCATTCTGAGCCATCATGCATAGGGTTAACAGATGCAGCAGAGCTGGTGCGGGTCAGATCACTGCCCCTAGTGGTGGAGAAGGGGAGTGCAGCAGGGGACAGAGAAGACATGCTGGCAGCTAACAATAAGACTGAGGCTGGGAGACAGACTGTTTCACTGCAGGGAGCACAGTTTATGATTGTCTCTGTGTCCCTCTGGCTGGGACTGGGTGGTAGTGCTGTGCTGGGGCTGAGAGCAAAGGCCACCGCTGCCCTGGACTGAGGACCAGAGGATACTGCTGCCCCAGGATGGGGGCTGGGTAATGCTGCAGCCTGGAGGTGAGGATTAGGGGGTATTGCCGCCCCGGGGTGATCTCCAGGGGATCCCGCTAACTTGGGGTGAGAGCCGGGGGACACTGTCCTGGATGCAGAGACTAGGGAGCTCCGTCTCCCCAGCGGCAGGCGGCTTAATCGGGTGCCGTTCAGCCACGGGCGCAGCTTCAGGGGGCTGATGGGAGGGCCAAGCTGCGTCCGTGCACTCGCGGCTGCCAGACCCCGGGGAACCAGATGCGGACAAGGCCGGAGCCGGGGTTCTTACCGCAGTGACCGTCGGGCCCGGGAGGCGAAAGCTGGAGGAGGCCAGTGGTTGCGGCGGCGCCGCGGGCGGGTGTGGTCGCTGCTGCGGCGGCAGCCTGTGCTCTAGTCACGCGGGAGCCGGAAGTCTCGGAGGCCGCAGGCTGTACAGGTAGGCCGCAACTTGCGGGAAGGAAAAAGCGGTCCAAGCTTGCCTGGACGGGCTGGGGTTCAGATGTTCTTGTGCCTGGCTTGTTCCTCCGACGAACCCCAACCATTTGGGGTGCAGTCTGTCCGTTTTAGGGTGTAAAGGAATGCTGTCTGGTGTCCTGTCCCCGAAGCTCACAGAAGGTCACTGCTCACTCCTCCATAGCCAGGCCACGCCCCCCGAGTCATGTGATTTAAAATTAAATTGTGACCATTTGACACCTGATTACGATGTGTTGTGTCTTTATTCTGTGTTTTTTGGTTTCTTTCATTTTGCTTGGGAATATATGACATATAGCAGTCATTCAGACATTTGCCCACCAAAGAAATAAATCCTTGTTCCATCGTTGGCAGGGGATTAGCTGATATCTATCTATAAGTTTACAATCAAAACTGAAAAATTAAGGGAAAGGATGGGGGAATAGAGCCCATTCACTTCTATACGAGTGCAGACTGTTTAGGACACATCACACATAGATCTGTATATGTATATGAATATGTATGCTATATAGTATTTTTGCACTCATTGTGGCATCCATTGCAGGCCTACAGAAGGTGTAACCCTGCTTTCCCAGGTGCCTGAATATTGCCTATTTAAGCAGTAGGGATTTCTCACTGATGGTCTATGAAACATGGGACATACATGATGTAATCCAAGTCTATACACACACTGTCTGTGTAAATACTGTTATGTGGAATTCAGGGTAATAAACACAGTTATAAATATAGTTACATCACTACGCTTACTATAAATGTTAATACAAATTTAAGGAAAGTTAATAAAAACCTGTTACGTATGTGAACTCTGGCCTCTCAAGAAGTTACCTACAGCTCCAATACCCATGTCTGGTGCGAGCGAGCTATAGGGAGCCTCTACATCTATAGAACTAAATTAAAGGGATTATCAAGTGCTACAAAAACATGGCCACTTTCTTTCAGAGACAACACAACTTTTGTCTCCCGTTCAGGTGCGATTTACAATTAAGCGCCATTCACTTCAATGGAACTGAGCAGCAAAACCCTGGCCAAGCTAGAGACAAGAGTGGGGCTGTCTCTGAAAGAAAGTGTTCATGTTTTTGTAGCACGAGGTAACCCCTTTAATATTGTGTAATTTCAGCAGCAGGTCCATAGTGTCCCTGAAGTATGAGGGACAGGAAGGGATGGAAGGACATAGAACCAGGCTCTTTTTCATTCTCTTTAAATAAAAAGGACAGGGTTTGTATCCCTCTCCCATCTTCTCTCTTTGCATGTACGATTGGAAGAGTAGTGGTGCTAATACGTGTATTATGGGTAACTATTTATTAGGTTTCAAACCCCTTTATTAAGATTTCATAAAAGTTAGATTTTACATTTCTATTGTGATCATTGTTCTTTTTCAGTGATATCATATAAAGGATATAAAGAGGATCAAGGTATAGAGGCTATAAAAGTTGTAGTTCCTATATTTGTAGTTGTTTCTTTTTTTTTTTTTTATAAATGCATCAAACCCTCAAAAAATACAACCACTAGAGATCTGTGGTCTTCCGTAACTTATTTAGTGAGCTGATAGCTAGCACTATCACTAATCTGTACCTAGATGCAAATTATCACCTACCACCTAGTGCCCTATATCTTCCCTATACTCCAGTACTTCTTAGTTTTAAGATTTAAAGGGGCTTTTTGGATGCTCTGTTACACATTACCAAGCATTTTTTAACCAATGTCAATAGCTGACAAATAACAAGTCATAGAAGACAAAATCTCTGATGAAACTGGGCATTTATATGTAGTAAATCTCCTAAGAATTACATTCTCAGCTAGCTGGCACTGGAATTACTAGTTAGTATAGTAGTTGCCTCTGAGCACCAGGATAGTGGAAACCTACATATTTTATGGACAGAGACCTCCAGCCACCTCAATCCAGCCACGGGTGAGCCCCCAGCATCATCTCTTATCTATTATTTACTGATTTCCCTATATTTTAAACTGTTTTGTCACTTGGAAAAAAAAAACACAAGAGAATTTATGGATTTAAATCATTTTTTTGTGTCAAGAAATCATCTATGAAAGCAATAAAAAAAAAATTAAAAAAAAATTTTGTTCTATTGTCTAAAATACCAGAACTGCCAAACCACTACAAAGGAATTCCACAGAAGAATATATATATAAAAAGTATTTTAAATGCAACAGTGCATGTCTAGTCTAGCTTTGTTCTTTGTGTAAGAAGTACCCAGCAGGAGGGAAACAACCTGTTGAGCCGCAGCTATAGCTGAACTACACAGTACTCACAAGATGCTCACATGTCAGCGGGGAACCTTAATCTACCTGGAGCTACATTGTAATAATGCCGCCAGGTAATATTACATTCTGACAGAATCCAAGTGGCTCAAACGTAATGGAACAATCTTCAGAAATATTCAGACTTGCACCTGTAGAGAGGGAGGTTTCTAAGGTGTATTTTATCACATTGATAGTCTGATGTAGTTTGTCCTTTATTAAAGCTAAAAGTATTTAATATGACAATACAACAATCACCTGTGCTTTGCAAGAGACATAACTAAAGGGGGTTAACAGTGGTCCGGATGCAACTAATGGCCCTTACACCACATAAGAGACGCATGATGGTTTTAATGGGGTTTGAGGCTGCATAAGATTTGGGGGGGGCCGGATTAAGGTGCATCCGGCCATATGTCAGGGAAAAGGCACAGATTTTTGTACTAACCAGTTGTTGTTTGAAAGAATCTGTGCCTCTTCGCCAATGTATGTATAGTGTGCCCCCGAGGTGTTGTGTCGGAGGATCGGCCGGTCACTTGCTAGGTGATGAAGATGTTATGTCGTGAGGCCAGTGTCCCAAGGCTGTAGTGTACACTGTGTCGGTGTGAGGAGAAGAATCACAAAGTCTCTTTATCATAAATAAACTTGTTTTTACTTGAGAAGTACTTGTGGGCAGCAAGTTATACAGCTTTGCTTTGACAGTATAGGTTTATCTTGCGAAAGCACTTGATAATACTTGTAGACGAATACTTGTCAATACAGCAACCAGATCTGTGATAGGAATGTAGTAGAGGGTACAGTCATGTGAACCGAGTAGCGTGTTGAGAGATACAATGAATCAGAGTAGCAGAGAGGATGATGTCATGAGGGTCTCAACCCAAGTAGTACTGTGCCGGTATGGAAGAAAAAGAAAGGA
The DNA here is from genome assembly GCF_027789765.1 of Dendropsophus ebraccatus. Classification (NCBI taxonomy): domain Eukaryota; kingdom Metazoa; phylum Chordata; class Amphibia; order Anura; family Hylidae; genus Dendropsophus; species Dendropsophus ebraccatus. Next base: position 56,881,092 of record NC_091454.1, on the reverse strand, counting down.
GGAAGAAGAAGGAGGAAGAAGGAGGAAGAAGAAGAAGGATGAAGAAGAAGAAGGAGGAGAAGAAGAAGACTTGTGCCCATGTATTGAACTTTGGGTCTTCACACCACCTTATGCCCACTAGTGTCGGCTGAACTGTACTATGAGGGTGACACAAGGCCCCAGACCTTGTTACCTGAGATGAGTGGAATGCTAAGGATTTCCTGCTGACAACAGCGCTGCAAGATAGTGTTCATAGGCCTTAGCAACTTTGCTCTATCCGGATCAGTTCCCAGCTTACTGCTGTCTGTGGATACTGTCCTGCTCTGTGACTCTCCTAGTCCACGGCGTGGGTTGAGGTTGTCTCTGACTTGTCCTCTCCTGAAAGGGGGTTAACACTGCATAGTGTTGTGTAGCATTACAAAATAGAAACTGTAAGCTGTGTCTTGTCTTGCTTCCTACCTATACAGGGACCTGACTAAGACTGAACTTCTCTTCCTGTCTCCCACTTGACTTCCTTCCTCAGCGTATCTAAGGTGCGCTGTGAGTGGGTGAAGAGTGCAATAGAAAAACTAAAGAGAGAGATGATAGGATAGAAGAAGAGATTATTCCTTTAGGTTCACAAATCCATGTGACACACCAATAAACAATAACCCTTTGCCTACTTCAGCCGTGCAATATCTAAGTACATACACCTAATACAGCGACATCTAGTGGCAAAACTTTGTCATTACCTTCATCACCACATGTATACAATAAGCATAGGCTTTTATGGAGGGTGTAACCAATAGCAACACCCTGCTCGCCTGATGGGCAATCTGGGGTACACAGCAAGACAGGAAGTCTCCTCCTATGGCTGATTTACTATAATTTACGCCGGCTAGCAGGCATAAACCATGGCAAAACACAACACCTCTCTGGAGCCACATATCAGTCGTGCACCTTTTAGCAAATCTGGGGTGGGCCATAGGAGTGGTGTATTAATACACTGCTCTTGATAAATCCCCCCCTTCCTCTTTGTATTTAGATCCAGAAGCTTAAATTTACACCTCTGGTCCTGTGAAAATACAGGGCGATCTAGCTTTAGAGCCAGGAGTTCTGAACTGAGTACAGCAGCAGGTCCCGTGTCAGAGCAGCACAGTGATCAATACAATGGATCCGAGTATAGCAAGGACATGCATAAAATGCACAGAAAATCAGTAAACAAGGTGTAGGTTAACATACATCAAATAACCACCAGCTCAAAATGTCAGATAAATCAGCAGGATAAACAGTTATAGCCCCAACTATGAGGATAACAACCTTTCCAGGTATTTTACTCATTGCATCACATGGATAAATTAAAATCAAATCCCATTTTAATTCTTAGCATAAATGGTACGCCAACTGTAAGACAATGTAGGGTAGATTTTTAAAACTGATGTAAAGTAGAATTTTCTTAGTTGCCCCTAGCAACCAATCAGATTCCACTTTTCATTCCTCACAGATTCAATAGAAAATGAAAAGTCGAATCTACTTTATACCATATTTGATAAATTTCCCCCAATGTTCTAATTCATCAGATATAATTTTCTAGAAATTAGTATACATAAATATATAAAGTGTTCTGTTTAAAGCTCTGTTCACACGGAGCAAAACTGGTGGAATTCTCCGCCACAGAATCCCACCAATCCCTATCATAGGGATAGGCTATGGGAGGCTCGCGCGCTTCCTCTCTCCGCGACGAAGAATGGACATGTTGGAATTCCGCCAGTTTTGCTTTGTGTGAACGGAGCCTAATAAAAACTACTCCAATTTTGTGAAAACACATAAATCTTTACTATAGCAACAGAGAAATATTATATTGCACACTTAACAGATATAAGAAGTTGAAAAACTTTATTTCCAGTGCTTTTGTACAGGCTTTGTTTTAAAATAATTTCTATGTAACCAAGCTAAAAAATAAAAAAAATTCTCTAACAGAAACTAAAGCTTTAACAGATGCCCATCTCCCAGTTTTAATTATTTTGCTGGGATGAAGCATGCTGTTTGTGTGGTCCCTGCTGTACTGCTACCTGTTCCCAGCTATTTCCTACTTTTTAATGACTACATTAGCCTAGACCTGACTGTGCTTTTTTGTTCACACACGCGTGTAAGTGTGTATGTGTATATAAGTACAACCTGTCATTACCTTACCAGCGGTGGCTTTCTAAAAGGCAGACAGCTCTTTAGAAGTCATGAAAGCATGGCTGCTGTCTCAAAGTGAGAGATTTTGGAGGATAATTGAGGCCTGGCGGCATTCAGGCCTTTGACTTTCCCACGCAAACTCAGCAGGACTATTATTTTCCATAGAAAAGAAAATTGCCTTTTGCTGTGCTGTGTAAACGACAAAGCTGTGGAAGAGAATGACAGGTACCCTTACCATAGGAGAGGCCAGAAAGCATTGGCATCCCTGCCATTAACCCCCTAGAATCCAATGCTGTTTAACTGTGTGGCAAAGAAAATCCTACATTTAGCCCATGATAGTAGTAAGGTATCTATTAAACAGTTTCCTATAGACACAGATTATTCTCTGTTAACTCGCCATCTCCGGACAGCTGCCAGTCACTGAATGAATAAGATTCAAGTTATACATCTGTGGTCCCTCAACTTACAATGGCCTCAAGATACAATATCTGCCTACCAGGCCACTAGCCCTGCTCATCCACTAGTGATTAGTAGGTTTCTCCCGATTACAGTCCATAGAAAGAAAACTGCCAATCATTAGCATATGGGTGGGTCCTGTGGCCGGGGCTACTACATATACAGTGATCCCTCAACTTACAATGGCCTCAGGATATAATATTTTCAACATACAATGGTCCTTTCTGGACCATCGTAACTTGAGACCAGACTCAGTATACAATGCTACAGACAGTCAGGATCTGCGGCACATGTAAAAATAACTAGCTGATCGACCAATAAAAGTGGCCATTTTACTGGTAAATCCCAGTATTAGTGAAGTGGATGCACTGATTGACTGTCTAGAATTTCCTCCCTACAATACAGTGTGATACAACAACGAGCAGTTCAACCTGCACTAGGATGAGTAGCGCCTTTGGGCACCAGGTGAGGGAGGCTTCATTTTATTTTGTCGGACCCTGTGTGATCTGTACAGGACCCTAAACATGCTTCAGTCCTCTACATAGAAAGAAATTTAGAGTCTCTTGTAGCTCTTTCTGACTGTTGTATGTGAGGACTTACTCTATCTATACTGGTTAGCTGCTTATTTCCTTTTACATTTTCATTGTTTCCCACTTTGGGGGATTTAGAACCAATTACCAGTTTTCCATAGAGTTTTGGTCTCAACATACAATGGTTTCAACATACAATGATCGTCCTGGAGCCAATTAATATTGTATGTTTAGGGACCAATGCGCATATATATATATATATATATATATATATATATATATATATTAGTGGGGATGAGTTCAAATGGCAATATAAAAGTCTCTCAATATGCATTCTAGCCAAACAGCAGTCATTTTATTTCCAGCATAGAAGGTACAGCAGAACTAAAAACACTAATGGCTTGACTTCAGCAAAACAGAATATAAAGTCCAAGTGGACGTCACAAACTCACAGGTCCTTTTCAGTTGCGGGTTCACCCGCTAGGATGTGGAAAGGTGGGATGGCACAGTTTCCAGACACCCACCAGCTTCCCAGCTAACACACTCCAGCACCACAAGTCCCACAAACTCCAGAGTTGGGACCACACCCTCAGCTCTGCTGAGCTACTTGGATTTTATCTAGCCACAGAAAACCTGGCCTGAATACGTAAGAGCAGTCATCTCACCCAGCTCTAAGACTGCTCCAGTTAAAGGCCGGCCCGGATCAGCTGTGCAAACAGCCATACTATTCAACAAAAAGTATCAGTAACCTAGGGTTACTGACAAAAGCTACCAGCTCACTTCACCGAGGCCAGGCACCTCGGTGACACGTATCTGTCATCTACTATGACACCTTGTACCTTCTCACAATACATATAAATATATATATATATATATATATATATATATATATATTAACAAGCCACAGACCTCTGGAAACAGTCGTAGCAGTATGAATTATACAAGGGCAGTTTGAAGATTAATGCCCAGCAGGATGCAGACAAGCTACAATATAATATGGGTGAGGTCGCACAGGTGCAAAATACTGATACTGGGATCACATTTGTTATGTTTTCAAGACAGCGCATGGTGTTACTAAATACACAGATTCACTGTAATCTACATCTTTTTCCAGGGTTACCACAATAGGTGTACAGTATGTGGGTTGGAAGTGCTATCCCCCCACCCACCCAAAGAATGTTCAATCACTTAAAATATTTAAGCAGCCCTGACTTTTAATTTCCTTTCAATATCTATATCTAAATGCAATTCATCATAGTTGCAGTAAATGTCTACAATTTGAGAACCAGACATTGACAGCAAATGGCTGTATGTGGAAAATGTACTGTACAAACATACTTGACTGTATCCAGTCAAGGCTCTATCAGAAAAATGCCCACCCATATTGATGACAAACGGATGTTGGATGTATAGAATATCTATATTGATGTAATCCAATTAATATTAAATCCTGGACTCTTCTCCACATGCTGCATTCTTTTGAATATATGTCGATGGGTATCAGTTGAAAAGTGATGGATAAAGGCAAATATTCAGCAGATTTCTAGGAGAATGTAAAAAAAATCAATGAAATCTCAATTGTCAATGGAAGCAAGTGAGATGTTCTGCAGAGGTTGAGTGGCAATATTTTATCTCAGTCATCCTGGACAAAATCTCCATGAACCTTTTAATTTCAGCAAAGCTTTAAAGGATTCCATGGTCTATTTCGTTTGTCAATATCATTATCTTGCAGGTTGTGGAGAACACGCATTTGGTTGGCCATGCCCTCTATGTGTGACCTTCAGAAAAGCTCTTTGTTTAGCAGTTCTTGCAATTATCATTAGTCTTTGTGTTGATCTCATTAAGCCATGAAAGGACAGAGCTATTAGGCTATATTACATTTTGGTAAAGATTTAGAAAGTGTAAAAGATTGAAATTCATGGCTGAGCTCTCATTTTGCTGCAGCTGAAATGTACAATAGTTACTAAGTGCTGCTCATATCTGGGGAAAAGCAAGCTTTTATGATACTGACAGCTCTCCGCTATTGGTTTGAATAAAACAATCAAGATGTTGCAATCAGGCAATATTATAAAGATGGAGAAGTGGAGAAACCGCCATTGCAGACGAACAATTTATTTAAATCTTTCCACCATTAATGCTTTAGTTGAAGGTATCTGTGTTTAAACGATGGTAATTCGGTGTACTCAAGCACACTTTCACTGTTTTGATAGAAATGTGTTTTTAAGTCATGTGTACTGACAAAGCAATCTTCTAGCACTTCCAGCCCTTGTAGGTACTGTACACATTCAGAAAATTATCTATACGGCAGACTGTACATTAACGCAGCAATGGGAAGGAGCAGGCTGTTTAAAGGAACCTAAAAAGAGACTATCATTGAGATAACACAAGGAAGAAGGTGTCTTAGGTTAGGGAAAGTATACTGCTGAGTGCACCAGGAGAAGAACAGTCAGTGACTGCAAGCAAACAGGGTGTTTAACCCAACACCTGGCGCTTGCTTGCATGTCTGCAAGAGAGTTTTGCCTGCCACCAGAAGGTCTGTGCAGCACATCCATCTATCCTTAATTAGACAGCTGGCACCATGCCAGCATCATCTACACTCCGCAGTGCAGAATGGATATCTCTGTCTCAAAAGAGAAGAAAGCCAGGTTTCTGTACACCTGCCAAATCTCTCCCTGTCTGCCAATATCCAGTTCATGTGCCTAGGCCAGAAGCAGAATTACCTTTCATATGAATGAACCTAGAAAATATTCTGCGCAGTGCTGTAATATCCCATCATTTAGCACAGAAGACGGGAGACAATCTTAGTATCCAGAAAATGCTTTACAGCAGATACAACAGGGGATCCTATTGCGGTGTTCATCTTCATCCTTCTGCTTTACCTATACATGGCTACATATTAAAGCAAAAAAAAAAAAATGCAAGGGAGTTTTCTGCTGCAGATGTGCTTGACTCTCGTGGCTTTCTAAAGTGCACTGGAGATAGTCACCCTGTTACTCTCTGGTTGCCCCATGACCACAATAGTTTGAGTACTTGGATCCCCATATTAGCTATTTTAGGCTATATTGCCACATTGTGATCCTCACAGGTGGCCAAAACCATTCGGTTACTAATAGGCTCACAATGTCCCAGCCACATTGCATGGTCATTGCAAAACAGAATGGGCTGGTTTTAGACGAATGCGTTTTCACCTGGCAAGAACTGCATATCTCCATGCCACTCTGTGGAGGGCGCACAGTATGGTTTCATGACAAGTAAGCCAACTAAGGAATTAAGTGAAATTACAAAAAAAAACAAATCTTTTTAAAGCCACAGGCATATGACCATGTCGTTGAGACATAGTCCCTAAGCTGGCTAAACTGTCTGAACTTGTCCCGGTGAATGGAAGACTCCTGGCATTATACTGAATTATCATGCAGTGATTCCCTGAATGGCCACAGCGCTACCCTACCAACCTGACCAAGCGATAATATTAGTCTCCCTCATTCCTATACACATTAGAAAAATGGTTTCAGATATGAACAGTACAGCTGCTTGTGTAAGATTTTAACATGACCCATATTTTGTTCTTCCAGGTAAGTGAAATATTCCATTGGTCCATGCATGCTTTGAAGGAAATAGTACCCCCCTACAGAAATAATTAAAGGGAAACTATCAGCCCGATACACCATTTGACCTGCCCTCCACCTCATTTTTTATGCCATGATCTGTTTTTTTTTTTGTATCATATTTTGAAATTTTGATTGCTTTTTGTTGATTTGTTTCTAATATAATTTTTTGTAAAAAATCAGCAATCCTGGTGTTTTGTTATAGTTCTGCATGCTGCGATATATAACTTTTTTTTTTTTTTTTAATAATGGGAAAGAGGGTGATTTATCAGATTGCATATACCGATCAATGCTGTGCCATTGCATAGCACTGATCAGTACTAGTGGCGATCTTCTCATAGAGCCTGTCTGATGGTACACTCTATCAGAAGATGGGAACTAGATCACTGATCTCAGGGAGACCAGCCAAAGATAACACTGTCAGCTGCCAGCTAAAGCGCTCAGTACAGTAAAATCCTAGGGAGCAATGCACCTAGGATTTCACTGCATTGAGCGCTTTAGTTGGCAGCTGACAGTGTTATCTTTGGCTGGTCTCCCTGAGATAAATTATCTGTTTCTCTTATGGCTCTACTAGGCATTGCCCCTAGCCAGAATCCTGCTCCACACTGATGAGTGGCCACACCCGAAACAGCTGTATGTGGATGAAAAACTGGCCTTGGTTTTTCCCTTGTCATTACATTGACTTATACAGGAGCCACCCTTTGGCTGGGCCCTTCCTGGAGGGATATCTGGCTAGTCATGTGTTTTGAGACTTTTAAATGAGGCTCCATAGGCTCTTTTTTGCACATTCTATGAGAAGATGGCCAATCTGACAGGACAGAGGTAAGGAGATCTCCTTCACCTGTCAGTGTAAGTGTTTCTTGATCCCTGCATCCTGCCACTGACTTCCTTAAACGCTGCAGTCGCTATAGACTGCGACAGTTAAGGGGCTAATGACAGAAAGCTGCGAGACCGCTTCATTACTGCCAGCAACACTGATGTGCTCACATCCTGCACGCATTAAAAGCCCCTTCACTGCAGGAACGTATACATACGTTCTTACTCCACGTGCACGGGCATGGGCAATAGGAAAGTGTATATATATGTATTGTGGACTTGAAGGGGTCAACCATTTGAAATGGACTTTTTGGCAATAAAATGTAAACTAGGAGTGTATATATATATATATATATATATATATATATATATATATATATATACACATATATAGTGCACAAGCCCTAATAATTAGACTAGGACTTGTTCACAGAGCTCATCAGACATAGATGTATGCTAAGCAACCTGATCTTCTGGCGTCAACTGCAACTACAAGCCGATCTGGAGAGAGAATAATTGTTACAGGTAGCCTTTAACAAACACCAGAAGAATCCACAGACGCTCTTTAAATAAGAAATGCTAAGAAATCAGCCACTCATATAGAAAACCCCAGTTCCCGGTTGTATGCACGGTTTTGTATGCCATCGCTTTTCCCTTTTGACCTGGCCTTTCCAGAATTCTTAGGAGAAAGGCCAAGCATTTGCGCAAATCAACAATCCTGACGTGTGTTCTATTTTATATCTAGACTTCCAGTCCTGTCTATAAAAGTTCTATAATTACACGGTAATACACTGCTGTGTGCTTAACTCCTACAGTTCATTTATCACAGTGCAGATTTATTGTGCACCAGTTCATAAATGTAATTACACTATTTATCCTCAAATCAATTGTTAAATCATCTGGAATGAATAAGAACATTTGTAGTCAGGCCTGGAAATACAAAATATTAACCACCATTTTAATCAGCACTTTAATAAGGTTAACTTGCTGGTAGCGTGAAATGAATGCATTCATGCCCATTTATAATAAAATCCCTAAGCAGTTTATTGTGACTTGAAAGTGCTAGGCATACTTTATATGACTGAATTCATTTCCACCATAAAAAGGTATCATCTCACCAGCTTGTAGCACTGATTCCCTCTTGTATTCATGGACTACAAAGTACATTTATTACTTGCCAAGAACGCTAGAGACAAAACTGAGTTTTAGTTTGCATGGTCAAGAGTATAGTGGCTGGTGATGTAGCACCATCTAGTGGTCTCTGAGAATACTGCGAGTATATTGCAAGGAGCAAAAACACAGTACTTCAAATATACTTTGTATACTTTATATATAATTTTGCACTGTTTTAAAGATCTCTGCCTGTTGCCAGTGAAGTTAAACACTCTTGTTTCCATAAGATACTACCACCAATATATACTAATAATGACCGACTGACCCAGATGCACTGCAGCGGGGTGAAACTGATCATGTACAGGTAGGTGAATCAAATTGTGAGTCCTAATGAGGACAGGGACAGATTTAAGAGCAAAGATTTGTGGAATAAATTAGAATAGTTTTAAGCCTAGAGGCCAAAATAAAAACTGCAAGAATTCAGGATTATTTTATAATATAGATAGTATAATAGGAAACGTACCTTCATAAAAGCATGATTTGAACAATAGGTGATTTTCTGATGACATGTTCCCTTTAAGTATTAAAAAATACAATATAAACATAAAACATAAATACAAACACTTTAGCACATTAATTATCTTGTCACAATGAAACCTGTTTAGGGGTGGAATATATTCGACAGCAAGTAAACAGTCAGTTCTTGACATTGATGTGTTAGAAGCAGTAATAGGCAAATCTAAGGATTGAAGTACCTTTGACAAGGGTCAAATTGTGGTGGCCAGAATGACGGCCAGAGCATCTTCAAAATGCCAGGTCTCGACAGGTGCTAAAAGACACCCAAGAAAGGACAGGATCATGGAGTGACCAAGGATCATTGATGCATGTGGGGAATGAAGACTAGCATGCCTGGCCTGTGGGGTTATGTATGGGGCTCTGCAGACAGATCACACTGCCACGGTGACCTATCCACTGCCAAAAGTGCCTACAATGAGTGCAACAGCATCAAAACTTGACTGTGCAACAATAATGAAGATGGTCTGGTCTGATAAACAACACTTTTATATGGGTCCTGGCATTCATATGGATGTTTAACATGTACCACTTACTAAAACATTGTATAGATCAGTCATGTCAAACTCTGGCCAGCGGCCGAATCTGGCCCGTGGTGCCATTATATATGGCCCGCCAGGCAATTCAGAGTTATTACATCTGGCCCGGCATGGCTACAATATTAGACTACTGGGGAGGGCTGGCTATTGTATGAGACTATTGGGGAGGGCTGGCTACTATATAAGAGACTATGGGGGAGGGCTGGCTACTATATGAGACTATTGGGGAGGGCTTGCTACTATATAAGAGACTATGGGGAGGGCTGGCTACTATATGAGACTATAGGGGAGGGCTGGCTACTATATAAGAGACTATGGGGGAGGGCTGGCTACTATATAAGAGACTATGGGGGAGGGCTGACTACTATGTAAGAGACTACTGGGGAGGGCTGACTACTATATAAGAGACTACTGGGGAGGGCTGGCTACTATATAAGAGACTATGGGGATGGCTGGCTACTAAATGAGACTATGGGGGAGGGCTGACTACTATAAAAGAGACTATTGGGGAGGACTGGCTACTATATGGGAAACTTGGGGGGCTGGCTACTATTTGGACACTATTAGAAGGGCTGGCTAATATGTGACACAACTTTTGGGAAATTGGCTATTACATGGGTTAAGGTTTAATCATGTCATAGCAATTTATCATTAATTTATGATAGTGCACGGGGGTGGGAATTGCACACCACTGACAGTGCCAGCACCGCAGCATTTGCGCTTCAATAATTATCAAGGTTGGCCCGAGACTTTGTCCAATTTTTTAATTTTGGCCCACTGTGTATTTGAGTTTGACACCACTGGTATAGATGAAGTACACCCTTCATGGTAACAGTATACTCTAATGTCAGTGACCTGCTGCTCAGCAAGATACTGTTCCCTGCCACAGTGCAAATATTGTTCAGGAGTGGCTTGAGGAAATTCTCTAGATCTAGTTCCAATTGAGCATCTGTGCAATGTGCTAGAAAAGCACATCTTATCCATGAAAGCCTTACCTTACAAATTACAGGACTTATAGAATATGCTGCCAATGTCTTGGTACCAAATCCCACCTTCACATGTCTTGTAGAGGATGTGTCCCAATTGATCAGAGCTGTTATATTAATATAAAATATTAGGTAGGTGGTATGCTGTTATGGCTCCCTTTGCTTGTAACAACCCATAAAAAGAAGTGGTCATATCTGTTAAGGTAAAAAGTAATTGACTTAAAATGTTTCAGTTATGAAAAAGCTCCATACATAATGGTAAAGGAGAAGTCCCATAAAACTGAAAATTCCAGAAAGGCAGGAGTGTGTGTGTGGGGGGGGGGGGGGGGGCAGGAATATGATTAACAAAGTATACTTACCTATCTTCACGCCTGGTAGCACTGCTCCCACGTCTCGGTGACAGATGCCAGGCTTCTGCAGCTCCTCCAGCCAAAACATCATGTATGGTACAGTTCCAAACAGAAAATGGATCTAGTGAAGAAATTCCAAACATGACTGTTCATTTTCTTAGTCCAGCATACATCTTGTGGATTGGGACTTCTCTTTTAGCTTATATGTACCCCATGATGATAAAAGGATGTGAAGAAAAAAAAAAAAACTTTTAAACTGCTAGAATTTCCTATACATATGTGGGGGCTGTGGGGAGGGAAAACTAAGGAATTTCTTTAGACCTAAAAAGGGGTATTACCAGCTGAGCATGTTACCCTTTATCCGTAGAAAAGGGGATGCCAAGCTAATAATTTGGGGGCCGACTGTCCCCAAGACCTTGGACTCCACCATGGCCTGAGCTTTATTCATACTCTGTGGGGCAAACAAAGGATTCCAAGCAGTCGGAAGCATTTGGTGGTCCCATGGAGAATGTCTCTTTAAGACCAAAAATGGTTTGATCAATAAGAGGTTAAACTTAAGACTACAAGCACAATGATTGGTCGATATCTGAACAAATGAATTATATGTATTGACATAACATGATCAGTATAACACATGACATGTCACTTTTTGTACACAACAGGCTTTCCATAAAACTATTGACACCATTACCACATACAGACAGCGCTCTGTTTGTTAATAGATCAATGCCGAGAGGAAAATTAAATCTTTTGCCTTGGTTAATGCATTATACTGGAAGAAGTGAATACACATATTGATTTGGAATACCGTTGATGATGCTGGGAACACTGTAATGCTGGTAGAGAGCTTACATTTCCAATACAATTTGCCTCTGAGCAATTATTGAGTGAATATCACTACCTGTCTAGTTAGGGTGTCTGGATCAATAGTCTTAAGTACACAATGCTCTCTAATTTTTACATGAATAACATGATCAGATAATGAAGGAATGCTATTATACTGAACTCCGCTTGTCACCAGCAGGCAAGTGACAATGTCTTGCAGTCAACCACTGGGTATCCGAATTTTTAATGTGTTGTTGCAGGTCAGACAAAGTGGACGCCCTTGAGCTAAGCACGCTTTCATACAAAAAGAGGGGTAGGTGTGAAGGGAGGACTAACCGCCCTCCCCCCCCCCCCCCCCCCCCCTCCCTCACACTATGTTTCACAGTCATCTTTCTAATACAAATTTACTTTGAATATGGATTCAGAACAGGATTCTGCATTCCTGTTCTCCCAGCTGCATACAGCTATGGAAATACAGCAGAAAGTTCTAGTCATATGGTATAGCTGTATGGTGCAGGGAGAACAAACGCTTGAAAATGTATTCCACGTCAAATCCAAAATGCATGTGCATTAGAGAAATGACACAATAAAATAATTTTTCCATGTTCAGGATGTATGATTTTATTCTCCAGTACAAAGTGTAAAAGAAGCTTTTTCCAAGCTCCTGAATTGGTGTAAACTGGAATGCATCCTAGCTCCCCCTCCCATCCCAGACCCTGCTAGGGGTTTAGCTTCCAGTTACATGTCAATCAAACAGGAATAAAGATTGGAGGGTGAGTGAGGAGGTGGGAAATCTTGCACAACCTTGGGAAAGCCTCTCAGACACTTTGCAGTGGAGAAGCATTTTTTCATGTCATGGAAGCACAGACTGATATATAAAAAGGTACCAGGTGTCTCCTTGATCTAATAGCTACAGCTATCTAATACTGTCAGAAGTTTAGAACGTGAATAGCAGCTAAAAGATTCACTTTAAAGCGAATGTACCACTTTATTGGCTAGATCAAGTGTTACACACTGCCCAATCTGTGCCGCCATGCTTAATTAGCTGCAGAGGTACTTTTTCTAAGCAGTCATCCCATTTGCGTTATTTTCGCATGATCTGCGATATGCAAATCGGGTCTGCACCAGTTTAAGGGTGCGTTCACACGTACAGGATCTACAGCAGATTTAATGGTACAGATTTGAATCTGCAGCATATTTGATGGCCCAGATTAGATTCAAAGCAAATCTGCAACTTCAAATCTACTGCAGATCCTGTACAGGTGAACGCACCTTAAAGATACCTCCTCTCATGTTGATGCGTGCCTCTTGGTCTCCCGAGTCCCGCCTCCAGTATCCTCCCCATCCCGGCCTGTCAGTGTTGCCGCATCATCATAGCCGTCACCACGGCAGCATATGAGTCCTACTGCGCAGGCTCATACTCTGCACTGGTGTTGAAGAATATAACTTTGCATATTACAGAAAAACTGCCCCCTGCCCATATGGGAGATGCTGCTGCACTGACAGGTCAGACTGGGGAGGATACTAGAGGCAGGACTGAGGAGACCAGAAGGCATGCGTCATTGGGAGAGGAGATATCTTTAAACTGGTCTTCCTAGGTACCTCCTGTGCACAAATATAACTGAGCTGCCACACCAAAACTGAGGACAGGAGAGTTGCTGTTCCTGGAAGAAAGCAGACATGTTTTTCGTGTGAAAATCTTCCCAGATTTAGTTTATGCTTGAAAACCGTTCACAGTTTTAGCTATATTTCTATCTGTATCTGCAGCTAAACTTAACAGGAGAAAGTAAAGGGTTACAGCAACACGGATCTAAACCTAAATGACACTAGTTTCCTATTACATGGGGTGATTATAATATAAACAGCCCTATATCATCCTGTATAACAGCATTTGCACAGCCCACATGTCTACTGCGAGTCCTTGACATGATGCCATAAACTAGTGAAACTCCTTTTAAAATGGTACAGGGGCAACATTTCCAGCATTTAATGAGAGAAAGCATCCAGCTACTTGTCTCAGAGCAATGTGTGGTTTCTCGGTGCACCAAATATCTCTAAAACGCTGCGCAGGACATACAACCGCCAAATCAGGTACCATTAAGGTACAGGACAGGAAAACTGTTGGGGAAGCTTTTAACAAAACATTAGAGATGAGAGAATCTCAAGTACAATCAGGTTCGAAGGAACCTGAACGCTGTGAATTTAAATACCAGTGGCTAAAGAAGTTGGATACCACCCTAAGGCTGCCTGGAAACATGTTTTCCAAGACTCACTAGGGCTGCATCCAACTTCAGCCATTGGTAATCAAATGCAAAGCGTTCGGATTTGGATGAACCTGATCATGCTCAAGATTCTCTACAAAACATATATGCACATATACTAAGAAATTCAGCACCAGAGTCCCTTTTCAGACCTATACGGATCCCATAAAAAGGCTGTCTAGGTCATGTGATATGGAGCTGGTGTGACTTCTTTCGGCTCGTTCTCCAACACAGCCAATCAAACCTATTTTAAAATGTCTCTCTGACATGTCACAATTTTTTTTTTATGACAGTGCCCATTTAATGTTTGTTTTCTTGATGTTAAAATGAAGTTTTTACACTTTCTACACTTAATTCATATAATATCCCACATTTTCAAGAGTTTTATTACAAATTAAATGTTACTAAAAAAACAACAACAGTTGTATCATTAATGCATTTGCATTAAAAGGACATCCAGGATCAAACCATATAGCAAAACATGAGGGTCTTGTACAGAAATCCTGGCACGCCGGAGCTGTTGCGTTCACCATCTTGATACATGCCTCTTTCAGTGTTTGGCTTTGTAAGCATTGGCAGGCTAGGGTACAGAGAACAAGTAAACAGTCATTTCTTGAGTCATTGCTTGTCAAGAGTCATTTGGAAGACCAAATAATTTTACAGTGCCAGCTTCACGGCTACTATCATATTTGCCATCCTTGTCATCACAGGCAAATGCCAAAAGGTACCTCTTCGGATGCCAGGCTACAGTGAAAGTGGGCGACTCACACTGAACTTCACACAACTTCTCACCTAAGAACCAAAGAGACAATAATAAAAGATCACAAAGCATACTACCAACATCATACAGGTTGATTTTTTTTGTGCACAAAAAAATTTCACTGAAACCCAAGGACCCTTTTACACAGGTCAATGCATCACCACAAGTCCCAAGGGTAAAAAAAACCCCTAAGTTCCATTATAAAGCATTATAAAGAATGTACATGCCATGTGGTAATCTGCATGAGGGGTAAAGCTGGGTTCACTCGTAGCATTTTGGTCTGTGTTTTTAGCTCAAACCAGTAGTGGAGGCTAACACACAGAAAGAGTGCAAACCTTTCCATTAAGCCGGAGCTACACTGACTTTGTGGCACTACGTAATAGATTTTAACTATTGAGTGACTGCTGCAGTCCCCAAGATTGCATGCAACATAAACGTGCTTTACTTTGCAGCTGAAATCAAGTAGCGCTACAAAAAAATAAATAAATAAAGCCCTTGCATTATAGCTTTTATTGTGTGTCAGTTCTACTCTTGGTTTTGACTAATAGAAATCAAACACTAAACTTTTACCAAAAAGGTTTTTACAAAAATGGCTGATATAAATACAACCTTAAAAAACGTATAGACAAAGATACAGCCTTTACCAGAATTGCTGCAGTAACACATCTAAGCTTGGATGGTTTCTGCAAAAATATATATTTCTATAGTGTGAACAAAGACAGACTTACTAAAGAGAATATGACAAGGACAAGCCATCAGTCAGGCACTAATGAAATACTGTAACCAATACCTGTTTCAACATGTGCAATGTCGATAAAATGGTCCTCAGATGCAGATGCCAGCATTTTCCCATCATAACTGAAGCTTAGGGTCCTCACAGGCCAGTCCAACCTGCAAAGCAAGAAACAAGAATTACTTAGAGAACCTGTTTCCACTCCTGATCTGTTGATTCTAGTAAATATTTGTATTCACCCAGAGCAATAAAAACATGTGATCCAGAATTATTATTTCATGGATATTTGCTTAAACCGATCAAGACATAGACCAAGAATAGAGACATGTGACTGCTGATGTTATTCTATTTTATTTGGGCCTTGATACTATCATTAAATACTTTTAAAAAGTGGATACCCCCTTTAAAGTACACCAGCTGTTTTAGAAACCTATTGTCGTGACCTATTGCCATGTCCTTGTTCAGTTGAACAAACAGGGAAGCGCTGCAGGCGTCTGAGGATACTATTACACAAAGTGATTAAGGGTACAAACCCACACACCGTATATGCAGCGTATTTACTACTGCGATACGCAGCAAATACGCAGCAGATTAGATCTAAATAACTGAACACAGCATCAAATCTTCACCTTCACATCTGCTGCGTATTTGCTGCGTTTTTGCTGCGTATTTGCTGCATATACGGTGTGTGGGTTTATACCCTAAAGGCCATTCTTGGCCGATTACTAGCCATTTCAGCCAATAATTGTTTTGTGTAATAGGTCATGTTTTCAATCAACAATCAGCCAACATACACAATGTCCACTGAACATTGCTTCAAAGCATGACCTAAAATCCTGATAACAATAGTGATGTCTGCTGTCTGTCTCTCCGTGTAATAGGGGGGGTGGCAGCTAACCGCTGCCATCTCTTACAGGTCACCCAGACGATTTAAAGATCGTGCGGGCAGCCCCTCTTACAGTTCCCCGCTCAATGTCAGTGGGTGTATTAGCACCGACACGGAGCAGGGAACAAAAAGGAAGCGAACGCTGACCTGACAGGTTGGAGCTCGCTTGCTCTGAAATATCAGGCCGTGTAACACATGACACTGAGCCAAGAGAGAATGCACAAGAGAGTCATCCCTAGTCCTGGCTCATTCTTCTGATCTGTCGGGGTCTGTACACTCATAACAGATTAATCAATACTTTTGATACGTCGCTATGACACATGAAAAGTTTTGGAAATGACAATGCCCCTTTAGGGCCTAAATATAATTTTATTTAATTTAAGAAAAATGTCTAGTGTCAACTCCAGTCAAATAGTTGATCAACAAATTACAAAATAGTAATCCTACATTTGTGTGAAAAAAAAAAACATGCAACACACATGCAGCAAGAAAAGACGATGTAACAAGTTAACTTCTGGATGCTAAAACAAGCACTTACCTGGAGAAACAGCGCACACACACCAGCTCTTCTATATCCCACAGACTGACAAGCGCATCAGCACTGCCAGTGGCAAAATACTTTCCAGTAGGGTCAAATTTTATGCAAATGCAATTTGAAGGGTGGGCATTAATGGACTGAATTGGCTTGAGCTCTGGATAACTGGAATACCGAGAAAAAATACATTACTTAGAGTATTTACATGAACACTGCTAAAATTTCAGCTTGCATATATCTAGACAAAATTCTAAAAGATATTGCTAGGGAAGTTGTCAGCAAAGAGACAGACTCATCTCTATAATGCAGCGGCACAATCGCCATTTAGCAGAATATCAGTATATTTCAATGTCATCTCACAAGCATAAATCATAGCTGTGTAAATGGAACGATTTGAACTCCAGAGGCACCTAATATACAGGCATAGACAGGGGCGGGCTGGGCCGGGGGGCAGGGGGGAACATGCCCCCCGGGCCGGTCTTCCCCCAGTTGTCAGGGCCGCATGGCAGCTGACAGCTGGCTGGAGTCCTCAGTGCCTCCCCTGCTTACAGCCCCGCCCTCTTCTGTCATATTTACCTGTGCTGTGGATCCGGTCTGTGATGGACGCGGCCGCTGAAGCCCCGCCCCCCATGACGTTAAGCCCCGCCCCCTTTATGGCCATTATGCTTTCTATAAGCCTATGAGGCTTATGGTAAAAAGCAAACTGCTGTACGCAGTATCTTCCTCCGGCCACCAGAGGCCGCTCTCTCCTCCCAGCTGGTTCTCCTGTGTCTGGGCTAGAAGAGCCTGAAGACAGAGAAGATGGTGTCTGCAGGAAGCCAGGTACCTATACAGCAGGACATAGGGCAGGGGGAGGGGACCAAGGCTCTCCAGCTGTTGCAGAACTACTACTACCATCATACCTGGGCAGCCATAGGCTGTCCATGCATGATGGGAGTTGTAGTTTTGCAACAGCTGAAGAGCCAAGGTTCCCTATCCCTGACATAGAGGATACATATACACAGGAGGATACATATATACAGGAGACCTACACAGGAGGATACATATATACAGGAGGATACATATATACAGGAGGATACATATATACAGGAGACCTACACAGGAGGATACATATATACAGGAGACCTACACAGGAGGATACATATATACAGGAGGAGACATACAGAGGAGTATATAGAGGATACATATATACAGGAGACCTACACAGGAGGATACATATATACAGGAGGAGACATACAGAGGAGTATATAGAGGATACATATATACAGGAGACCTACACAGGAGGATACATATATACAGGAGACCTACACAGGAGGATACATATATACAGGAGACCTACACAGGAGGATACATATATACAGGAGACCTACACAGGAGGATACATATATACAGGAGGATACATATATACAGGAGACCTACACAGGAGGATACATACATACAGGAGACCTACACAGGAGGATACATATATACAGGAGACCTACACAGGAGGATACATATACACAGGAGGATACATATATACAGGAGACCTACACAGGAGGATACATATATACAGGAGACCTACACAGGAGGATACATATATACAGGAGACCTACACAGGAGGATACATATATACAGGAGGATACATATATACAGGAGACCTACACAGGAGGATACATACATACAGGAGACCTACACAGGAGGATACATATATACAGGAGACCTACACAGGAGGATACATATATACAGGAGGATACATATATACAGGAGGATACATATATACAGGAGGATACATATATACAGGAGACCTACACAGGAGGATACATATATACAGGAGACCTACACAGGAGGATACATATATCAGGGCTCCAGATGGCGACCAAAATGGTCGCCAATGCGACCGACATTTTGCAAATGGCGCCCAGATTTATTAATCTGGGCGCCATTTGCGACTGGCCCCGGCGGCAGCGCGCTGTCTCTTTAAGATGCGCGGCTGATGCGCGGCTGCCGGGGGTGTCCCGTCCTATCCCCGGCAGCGCGGCGCATCAGTGAGCTGCCTGGGGCCCTGACTTCCGGCACAGGAAGCGCACGTCAGAGACGCTTCCTGTGTCAGAAGTCACAGCCCCGGCGTACAGGGAGCTCACTGACGCGCCGCGCTGCCGGGGATAGGACGGGACACCCCCGGCAGCCGCGCATCAGCCGGGGACAGCGTCCGAAGAAGAAGAGGATCGCCGGGGGAGCGGGTTGTCAGGTGAGTTTGTGTGTTTGTTTTTTTTTTAAATATTGCTTAGCATAGAGGAAAGGGGGGGGCATCTATAATGGGGGGAGAAGAGGGGCCATCTTCAAGGGGGGGAGAGGGGGCCATCTTCAAGGGGGGGAGAGGGGGCCATCTTCAAGGGAAGGGGGGGAGAAGAGGGGGCATCTATAATGGGGGGGGAAAGGGGGCATCTATAAGGGGAGGGGGTATCTATAAGGGGGGGAGAAGAGGGGGCATCTATAATGGGGGGGGGGAGAGGGGGCATCTATAATGGGGGGGGGGAGAGGGGGCATCTATAATGGGGGGGGGGAGAGGGGGCATCTATAATGGGGGGGGGAGAGGGGGCATCTATAATGGGGGGGGGGAGAGGGGGCATCTATAATGGGGGGGGGGGGAGAGGGGGCATCTATAATGGGGGGGGAGAAGAGGGGCATCTATAATGGGGGGGGAGAGGGGGCATCTATAATGGGGGGGAGGAGGGGGCATCTATAATTCGGGGGAGGAGGGGGCATCTATAATAGGGGTAGAGGGGGTCATCTATAAGGGGAGGGGGCCATCTATAATGGGGGGGGAGAGGGGGCATCTATAATGGGGGGGAGGAGGGGGCATCTATAATTCGGGGGAGGAGGGGGCATCTATAATAGGGGTAGAGGGGGTCATCTATAAGGGGAGGGGGCCATCTATAATGGGGGGGGGAGAGGGGGCATCTATAATGGGGGGGAGAAGAGGGGGCATCTATAATGGGGGTAGAGAGGGTCATCTATAAGGGGAGGGGGCCATCTATAAGTGTAGGGCAAACTGGCTGCAGACACTGGGAGATAGATATATGCACAATTATTATTATCAGGGCCCCTCAGGTGTCTGTACTGTAGGGGGTCACTTGCATTAGTCACTAGGTGAGAGATATATCTATCTATATACACATCTTGTGGGGGGTCACTATGGCTGCAGTCAGAAGTCTAGCTCAGTATGTATAGACTGTTGCAAGCTTTTAAAGGGAACCTGTCACCCCCGGTGACGGGGTGACAGGCTCCCAACCCCCCGTTAGAACCCCCTTTACTCACTTAATCCCGCCTGGTCCAGCTTCTGAAGATGGTCGGGTCACAGAGATCTCAGCCGCTGCAGCCCGGCGCGCACACTGAGAGATGAGTCCAACACTCATAGAGAATGACGGAGTGCTGGACTCTCCTGTCATTCTCTATGAGCGTTGGACTCATCTCTCAGCGCACGCCGGGCTGCAGCGGCTGAGATCTCCGGGACCCGACCATCTTCAGAAGCGGGACCCGGCGCGATTAAGTGAGTAAAGGGGGTTCTAACGGGGGGTTGGGAGCCTGTCACCCCGGCACGGGGGTCGACAGGTTCCCTTTAAGTTCAAGTTCAGAAGAGTAAGCCTCATTAAAAGGCTAGCCAAGTGCAGCTGAAGTACTGAGTCAGACTGTATATGGTTGTCAGACTGTATATGGTTGTCAGACTGTATATGGTTGTCAGACTGTATATGGTTGTCAGACTGTATATGGTTGTCAGACTGGATATGGTTGTCAAGTTGCAAGTTTCCATGTTGAACGTTTTCAAACTAAGAAAAGAGAGAATCTAAAGGAGGAGGAGGCTGCGGCCTCTGCACACAGTAAAGGAGGAGGAGGCTGCCGTGGCCTCTGCACACAGTAAGTCCCATAACATTAATTTTACATGGTTTCAAATGTTGGCGACCAAATATTCTATTTGGCGCCTAAATTTTTCAGGTTAGGAGCCAATGGCTCCTAGGTAAATTTTTTAGTCTGGAGCCCTGTATATACAGGAGGATACATATATACAGGAGGATACATATATACAGGAGGATACATATATACAGGAGACCTACACAGGAGGATACATATATACAGGAGACCTACACAGGAGGATACATATACACAGGAGGATACATATATACAGGAGACCTACACAGGAGGATACATATATACAGGAGACCTACACAGGAGGATACATATATACAGGAGACCTACACAGGAGGATACATACATACAGGAGACCTACACAGGAGGATACATATATACAGGAGACCTACACAGGAGGATACATATACACAGGAGGATACATATATACAGGAGACCTACACAGGAGGATACATATATACAGGAGACCTACACAGGAGGATACATATATACAGGAGACCTACACAGGAGGATACATATATACAGGAGGATACATATATACAGGAGACCTACACAGGAGGATACATATATACAGGAGACCTACACAGGAGGATACATATATACAGGAGGATACATATATACAGGAGACCTACACAGGAGGATACATATATACAGGAGACCTACACAGGAGGAGACATACAGAGGAGTATATAGAGGATACATATACAGGAGGAGACATACTGTATATACAGGGGTACATGGAGGATACATATATACAAGAGGAGACATACAGAGGAGTTAGGGCTGGGTGAGTAAACAAATTAATTCGCCCAGAAGGTTAGAATCAATTAGATTTTTGTAAAAATCTTAAATTAAATTTTCACAAAAAATCATTGCAGGCGGAGCAGCATGGATTGTCGGGTTGGCGGCCGGGCAAGAGGTGCAGGTCAAGCGTGCGGCGCGGAGGTGAGGTGCATGGCGGGCTTATGGCGGTGCGTGGAGTGTTGGGCCGGAGGTGAGGTGCAGGGCGGTCGGGCAGTCCGCCTAACAGAGCTGCGACTGACCTGCCTGAGCTATAAATATCACGTCCTGCTCCCCTCCCGGCCACACGTGCAGGTCCCCGGTCTCTGGAGCAGGCCGCAGGGACTGTAGTGGTGATATCACCACTACAGTCCCTGCGGCCTCCTTCAAAGACCGGGGACCTGCACGTGTGGCGGGGAGGGGAACTTGTGTGCCAGGGTGAGAGGAAGAGGAGGAGGGCTATGTGCACTCCTGCCCCAATCACCCCCAGCTGCCCCAGTCCCCCTAGAGTCACCCCCAGTCTGCCTCAGTGCCCCTCAATCACCCCCAGTCCCCCTCAGTCACCCCCAGTCTTTCCCATTTCGCCTCCGTCATCCCCAGTCCCCCTTCAGTCAACTCCAACTGTCCCCAGTCCCCCTTCAGTCAACCCCAGTTTGCCCCATACACCCCCAGCTCTCCCAGTCACCCCCAGCTCCCCCAGTTTGCCCCATACACCCCCAGCTCTCCCAGTCACCCCCAGCTCCCCCAGTTTGCCCCATACACCCCCAGCTCTCCCAGTCACCCCCAGCTCCCCCAGTTTGCCCCGTACACCCCCAGCTCTCCCAGTCACCCCCAGCTGCCCCAGTTTCCCCCAGTGACCCCTCAGCTATACCCGTATTACTACTACACCCCTCATCTTTACCTGTACTACTACAGCCCACATCTGTACCTGTACTACTAATCCCCCTCATCTGTACTACTAATACACCCCTCATTTATACCTGTACTACCTCACCCCTCATCTTTACCTGTACTACTACTACTAATGCCCCTCATCTGTATTACTAATACCCCCCATATCTATACCTGTACTACCTCACCCCTCATCTTTACCTGTACTACTACACCCCTTATTCACTATACCTCCACTACTACACCCTACCTAGATGGAGGCACCAGTGGAGTGGTGATAATATTTGTTACTTATATAATGGTAATAGATGATGTGGCTATGGGGTCATAGAGCACAGTTATGGGCGTGGCTATGTCCCTCTTTCCCCCCAGCAAAAGTTGTGGGGTATGCATATATACAGGAGTACATAGAGAAGACATATATACAGAAGTATATAGATGATACATATATACAGGAGTACATAGAGGATACATCATATATCCTCTATGTACTCCTGTATATATGCATCCTCTATGTACTGCTGTATATATGTCTCCACTGTACTGCTGTATATATGTCTCCTCTATGTACTGCTGTATATATGTCTCCTCTATGTACTCCTGTATATATGCATCCTCTATGTACTGCTGTGTAGGTCTCCTCCTGTGTGTGTGTATATATATATATATATATATATATATATATATATATATATATATATATATATATAGTTACGCTGATCCAAATTTTTCTGCATTGCATATTCCCTTGTGAATATATATATATATATATATATATATAATGTATATACGCACACACAGGAGGAGACCTACACAGCAGTACATAGAGGATACATATATACAGCAGTACATAGAGGATACATATATACAGGAGTAGACATACACAGCAGTACATAGAGGGGACATATATACAGGAGAAGACATATACAGGAGTACATAGAGGATACATATATACAGGAGTACATAGAGGATACATATAAGTATGTGTGTTTGTTGTTTTGTTTATTATTATTTTTACTAATGGGGGGTGCACACACGAGGGGGGTGTTCTAAAAAGAGGAATGCCTATACCCACAGGACCACAGCAGTAAAAAAAAATACAGAAACCCCAGCTTTCCCAGCATCTTGTATTTGTAGTCAGTATAATGGAGGTCACCCAGCTTTTCCACCATCTTATACTCAGTATGATGGAGGTCACCCAGCTTTTCCACCATCCTATACTCAGTATGATGGAGGTCACCCAGCTTTCCCAGCATCTTATAGTCAGTAGGATGGAGGTCACCCAGCTTTCTCACCATCTTATACTCAGTATGATGGAGATCACCAAGCTTTCCAGCATCATATACTCAGTTTGATGAAGGTCACCCAGCTTTCCAGCATCATATACTCAGTACGATAGAGGTCACCCAGCATTCCTAGCATCTGTCTATGGGTACGTTCCGTGTCATCGCTGAGCCGCCCCATAGACTTATACAGGAAAGTGACTTCTGATCCCTTCACAGGGCACAGTAGGATATTTGGTCACAAATGACGAAGATGTTATAGGTAAGGGCCAGAGTGGTCCTTAAAGGATGGGCCGCCAGCCTGCTACTTATGGGCCAGTGCTGTGTGCTTGCCCCCCGGGCTAAAATTTGCCAGCCAGCCCCTGGGCATAGATGAGCAACATGTTGTCAGTTTGGGTGTGAATTTGAAGCTCAGTTCTATTGAAGTCAATGGAGATTAATTTTAATGCCACACACAAACTAATGACAGGGGTGGTGCTGTTTTTGCAAGAAAGTAGCTGTGCCTTTTCTTATCCCGGATAACTCATTTGGCGGCACAATAACCCAAAGAGTGGAACAAAAGTAATCATTTTCATTAACATTGTCTACTTTTTTCCTGCAAGTTTTTTCAGCCCTGCATACTTGTGCTTAATATACATGGCCAAATCTCTCCACAACCAGGATCACTGAGGGAGCAGTCTTGGCTTTAAAAGATTTTCTAAACTCTTTCTTATTTCTATCTTAAACATTGACTAGCCAGCAGTGCCTTATAAATTGTCATGTGATAAATCACAGGGGCAATTGACCTTAAAGGGATTATTCCAAGATTAAAAGTTATCCCCTATAAGCCACATAGGAGACATCTAGACAATCAGCACAAGTCTGACCGCTGGGACCATGAACAATCCTGAAAACAGAGGCCAATTTCCCCCTAAATGAATGGAGCAGTGGTGTATATACACAGCCAGCGATCCATTCATTCTCTACAGGGTGCTGACCTAAGCAATATTTGGAAACCTACACGTTACAGTTTCCAGACTACGTGAAGGCTCGCTGTTTCAGGGATTTATTCTGATTCTCAGATTTGGAGTGAAAAAGGAATGCTTGTCCTAAGAGGAGAAAAACTGGCATCTACCTCACCAGGGTCATGTACTGAACTGGATGACTTTTCCAGTCAATGCTGAACAAGCAAATAGTGTGTGTATATGATCAGGCATCACTAAAGATAAACATGGATTAGTAAAATAGCTGCACTTAAGTTACAAATGATAGTCGTCATACCTCAGAATGTTAATGCAGCCATTCCCATTGGTGAGGAAGAACATATTGTTATCATTGTTCCAGGAAATTTCATTGACCTCAAACTTGAACTGCTCCTCTGCTTTGGGGCGATGGGTTTTAACATCTATAAAGGTGACAACATCGTCCTTATTTCCAACCGCAATAGTCTGACCATCTGGGCTCCAGCAAATATTGATGTTTTCACCTAAAAGCAAGATATATCATCATCAATGACAATACAAGAGAGATAGGCAGGTGGTGTAGCAGGGAGATGATATCTAATGCATGACAAAGCCAGCAAACAGGAATGCATACTAGCTGTAGTTGTGGCTATAGCCAGGCAATATACTGGCAAATCATCATAGGATACAGGTGCATAAGATAGCTTTTATGGTAATTAAGGAACATATATGTTTCATACCCATCGGTGAAAACTAATCTATAGATGAGAATATAAGTGGGCAAATACATGACATTAAAGGTCAGGTATCACCTAGATCACAATTTTTTTTTGTACATTATTATCACGGGCTTCCATCTTGCCAGAGCTGTCGTTACAGCATTTAGTGATATGCTTTACAGCATGCCCCTTGGACATACACATCAATAGACTGGACCTGTCTCACGGATATGAATAGGAAACATTACGGAGCATACTCTGTGACCTTTAAAGAGATCATTCCACAGCTATTGGCTTTTCTATCTACAAGGTTTACCGGCTGAGACATTGCAGACCCGCCGAGCCAATCAGTGGCTGTAGCAGTGTCCTGCCTCGGCCACTAGATTGGCAGATGGGCCTGCCAAATGGACATCCACTTTAAAGGGGAACTATCAGCAGGTTAGATGAATCTAACGCGCCGATAGCCCCCTACAGCGTCAGAGACGCTGAAAAGGAAGGTATGTCTCTTACCTTTCTCCTCAGACCGCTGTGAATATGTATTGACAGGGGCCTGCCAGGACCTTTACTCGTAGCGGATCTCGCTGCAAAACTCGCAGTGAGATTTTCGTTGCAAGTCGGTACGTGTGAATGTACCCTTAAAGTAGCTTTGGTAGATAAACATTTACAACCTATCTGCAGCAAAGGTGATAAATGTATTAACTAGTTTCTAGAGTGGTTGCCCCAATCTCCATTCAGAGTCTGAGAAACAATCCTATAGAATAAAACTGCAGTATGCATGCTGACAGCTACTCCAGTTAAAATGCATGACCTTGATGACAAAAATGGAGGCACTCGGGACCACCATGTAAGAGAATTGGGAGTCCTAGCAGGGGACACTAATCATAATCATTAATCCTATGGACAGGTGCTAAAGGTCTCATTGGGGGGGGGGGGGGGGGGGGGGGAAGGGAGAGGATATATATATATATATATATATATATATATATATATATATATATATATATATAATATAATTATTTATTTATTTATTTTTTATACAGGGAATGTGTAATCAGAAAATATTGTTAAAGTATTTTTTTTTATTTTAAGTTTCTCTTTTACAAGGATTACAGTGAACTGTGACATGAGTATATATATATATATATATATATATATAGATAACAGAGGTATACACACACAAGATGTAGGGTCAAAGACCCGCCCACCCTCCCTGTAGAAGGGTAACAGAGTGTGCCTAGAAAAAAGATTCCATTATCATGAATAGGGTCTGGGACAGTCTTTTGTGTCTCTGTCCATGGGGACTGCTGTAAAGCTTTTTTTTTTTTTTTTTTTTTTTTTTTTTTAATGCTGTTAAAAATAGCTCAGACTAGGCGGATGCCCCCATAAGAACATAGAAACCAATTAGAAAAAAAAACAAGTTTCAGCTACCAGTATTGTGGATACTCACCCTTTGTGGTGACAGTTGTAAGACATCTTTCAGATCGAACATCCCATATACGAATAGTCTTGTCACCTGATGCAGTGACAAAAAGATCTGGGTTTGAGGGATGCCAGCAAAGTTGATCTACGCTATCGCCATGTCCGCGGTAATTTGTCTCTTTTATCTGAAATTTAAAGAACTGTATTTTACTTGACAATTCACAAATCATAGCAACCTCCTGATTGTACCGAGCCACTTATTATGTGGACAGACCATTTGCAATAACGTTCCTCTGTGTTACATTAATGTACTTGTCACAGTGATGTCCATGCAGCACTACCATTAAAGCAGGGTACTCTGCTCAGCAACGTTTGCTGGCCACATGTGGAAGTCGCCTGCCACACGTGTTGTGCTCCACTTATCCAGAAGTGTCATTTCCCTTGCTAGCTGATCGCCAGGTCTGCACAGATTTAATACCCCACCAATGTGACCCTGATCTTGTACAGTCATGGCCAAAAGTTTTAAGAATGATACAAATTAATATAAATAATATAAATTTTTACAAAGTCTACTGCTTCAGTTTTTAAAATGGCAATTTGCATATACTCCAGAATGTTATAAAGAGTGATCAGCTTAACAGCAATTACTTGCAAAGTCAATATTTGCCTAGAAAATAAACTTTATCCCCCAAAACACATTTCAACATCATTGCAGCCCTGCCTTAAAAGGACCAGCTAACATTGTTTCAGTGATTGCTCCATTAACACAGGTGTGGGTGTTGATGAGGACAGGGCTGGAGATCAATCTGTCACTGGACACTTTAAAAGGAGGCTGGTGCTTGGCATAATTGTTTCTCTCGGTAACCATGGTTATCTCTAAAGAAACACGTGCAGTCATCATTGCACTGCACAAAAATGGCCTAACAGGGAAGAGTACTGCAGCTAGAAAGATTGCACCTCAGTCAACAACCTATTGCATCATCAAGAACTTCAAGGCGAGAGGTTCCATTGTTGCCAAAAAGGCTCCAGGGCGCCCAAGAAAGACCAGCAAGCACCAGGACCGTTTCTGTGTTTCAGCTGCGGGATCGGGCTACCAGCAGTGCAGAGCTTGCTCAGGAATGGCAGCAGGCAGGTGTGAGTGCATCTGCACGCACTGTGAGGCGGAGACTCTTGGAGCAAGGCCTGGTCTCAAGGAGGGCAGCAAAGAAGCCACTGCTCTCCAGAAAAAAACATCAGGGAAAGACCGATACTCTGCAAAAGGTGCAGGGATGGGACTGCTGAGGACTGGGGTAAAGTCATTTTCTCTGATAAATCCCCTTTCCAATTGTTTGGGACATCTGGAAAACAGCTTATTCGGAGAAGACGAGGTGAGCGCTACCACCAGTCTTGTCTCATGCCAACTGTAAAGCATCCTGAAACCATTCATGTGTGGGGTTGCTTCTCAACCAAGGGAATCGGCTCTCTCACAGTCTCACCTAAAAACACAGCCATAAAAAAAGAATGGTACCAGAATGTCCTCCAAGAGCAACTTCTCCCAACTGCAGTTTAGCGATCAACAATGCGTTTTCCAGCATGATGGAGCACCTTGCCATAAAGCAAAAGTGCTAAATGGCTCAGGGAACAAAACAGAGATTTTGGGTCCATGGCCTGGAAACTCCCCAGATCTTAATCCCATTGAGAACTTGTGGTCAATCATCAAGAGACGGTTGGACAAACAAAAAACAACAAATTCTGACAAAATGCAAGCATTGATTGTGCAAGAATGGACTGCTATCAGTCAGGATTTGGTCCAAAAGTTGATTGAGAGCATGCCAGGGAGAATTGCAGAGGTCCTGAAGAAGAAGGGTAAACACTGCAAATATTGACTTGCTGCATGAACTCATTCTAACTGTCAGTATAAGCTTTTGTTACTCATAATATGATTGCAATTATATTTCTGTATGTGATAAAAACATCTGACAAACACATAAAAACCAGAGGGCAGCAGATCATGTGATAATATAATATTTGTGTCATTCTCAAAACTTTTGGCCATGACTGTATACCTTGAGCCCACTATACATTACAGACATGACCAGCATACTCTGCTCCTATAATTTACTGTTCTTTGCCATGAGGCTTGTCCACAACAGAGATGTCTTTGCATGTACCTGCAGCCATCTAATTTTGGCCAAATCCTTGGGTTAGTAGCCATGTTTGTGTGTGCCAGCTACAGTCGTGAACACCCCCTGAGATCTTAAATCATAGGACAAAATTTTTTTCAACTCGTAGCAGTGGGTTGAAATTAGAGTGCTTTCTTCCAAGTACAATATCAGGATGGGGACATGGTGGGGGGGGGTTGTATTAAATAAAAAAAGTTAATGTTTTAAAATTACTAGCTTGTCTTATAAAATGCTCTTAAACCAAGTTACTTGTAATCCAAGGCTTTACTGTGTATGGAATATACTTTACATAAATTACATTATGCCATTTTGTATGGGGTGATTTAGCTTTATAGCACTTCTGGTAGTCTATGGCTACATTCCAAAAATTTCTGGCTGAAACTACACCTCAAATGTGGTAAAACGGCCTAAAGTTAATTTTAGGCCGTTTTACCCCATTTGAGGTGTAGTTTCAGCCAGAAATGTTGGAATGCCGCCATAGCCTACCAGAACTGCTATAAAGCTAAATCACCTCATATTTCTATCTGTATATTTGTGATTTGTATAATAAACATTATGGGTTATTATCTAATATCCCTGGAGGTCTGTACTACTTCAGTAGTCTAAGAGTGCATTTACACAGAAAGATTTATCTGACAGATTTTGGAAGCCAAAGCCAGAAATGGATTTGAAAAGAGGATAGATCCCAGTCTTTCCTTTATGATCTGATCCCTGTTTATAGTCTGTTCCTGGTTTTGGCTTCAAAGATCTGTCAGATAAATCTGTCTGTGTAAACGCACCATTAGCCATTTATTGTAAGTACATTATTATATTGCCAGGAAAATGTATGTATGTATATATACTGTAATTTAAAGGGGTTATTCTAAGATCAAAAGTTATTTCTTATCAGCATAGAAAAGTTATGATTTTTAGAAAGCCAGAAGGAAAAACTAAAAGAATAATGCCACAAGTCACTGCAGCAGGAAGGGGTTAAATTAAAGAGACACTGGCATACAAATATGTGTTGACACCTCAGCAGACATATCTAAAGCTATTGATAGCAGCGGGTCTCACTGCAAGGAATGTAAAAAGTTACTGATAGCAGCGGGTGATCAGGAGATATATAGACGCTGTCACATGGTTTTAAATGACAATACTAACAGCATCTGTTCACACGCTGCGGTAAAATCTCGGATTATTACAGAAACCACAGTAACAGACAGGGCTGGATAAACGGCACAGGTTCCATTGACTACACAGGCAACCTCACCAGCCGATCTTTCTCCAGTAAGAACACACTGGCCGTCTTATCGAAGGACCCGGATGCCAGACGGCGCCCATCACAGCTCCAGGCCACCGAGTGCACCTTAGCAGTATGTGCCGGGAACTCCCGGGTCTTGTTATTCGCCTTAAAGTGTTCCTGCAGCGCGAGCGCCGACATGATGCCCGAGACGCAGGCCAGTGACGTCACTCCTCAGCGCCGCAGCACCAAGGCAACCGCGGGGAACACTTCCGGGTTATTACACATAGGCGGAGCGGTGTCAGTGGTTGCTACTTTGCCTAAAGGCAGAGAACTTGCGGTTTGAACCATGGCTCAGGGGCTGTGGCTGATGCTATACTGCAGAAGGACGGGCCTCTCTGCCGCCTCTTCTGTTGTGACAGGACGCCCACCTGTTATCCTGTGGATAACTCTGTCAGATAACAGGGTGTACTACTGCTGTCTAAGGAAAACCCCGCTCAGCTGTATTCAAAACATAGGACAGTTGCGTCCCATTGTTGGACCCCTCTAACCTGACCCTTATACCACTTTGAGGGAAACTGACAGCACAGCTATGCATATATTCATGCTGCTAGTTTCCCATGGCCGATCACATGAGCAGTGTATACTTACCTGTGCTGCTCTGTGATCCGGCGTCTTCCTAAGAACCGTTCTTTATTCTCTGACTGACTGTGTCTCAGAGATGTGTCTGCGCCTGCCCCACACAGCCTCTGGCCTTCCAGTATCTTCAGCCAGAGGAGACAGGCAGTGGTCTAAAGATACTGCATCAGCCAGAGAACAGGGTGGGCAGAGGATGTGTGCAGACAATGACACACACACCTCTATGACACTGAGCCTGGGCATAAAGAACCCTTTTTAGGAAGCTGCTGGATCATAGAGCACCACGGAAAGTACTTATGCACTGCTTGTGTGATCAACAGTAGGAAAGCGGCAACATGGCTATATGTATATCTGTGCTGTCAGTTTCCCTTTAGAGGAGAAGTCCAGCGAAAATTTTTATCAAAGTATTGTATTGCCCCCCAAAAGTTATACAAATCCCCAATATACACTTATTACGGGAAATGCTTATAAAGGGCTTATTTCCCTGCACTTACTACTGCATCAAGGCCTCACTTCCTGGATAAAATGGAGATGTCACAACCCGACTCCCACAGCTGTGCAGGCTGTGGCTGCTGTAGAGGATGATGGCAGGGGGACACAGGGCACTGGAGGGACACTGAGCATCCCTCTGCCATCATCCTCTCCAGCAGCCACAGCCCACACAGCTCTGGTAGTCGGGTCGTGACATCACCATGTTATCCAGGAAGCGAAGCCTTGATGCAGCAGTAAGTGCAGGGAAAAAAGCACTTTATAAGCATTTCCCGTAATAAGTGTATATTGGGGATTTGTATAACTTTTGGGGGGCAATACAATACTTTAATACTTTTTGCTCTAACCTGAATAACATTGGGGTACGTTCACTTGCTGCAACTGATCTTAAAGGAGAAAATTCCGAAAAGCCGTCAGGGGGGAATTTGATAACAAGTACACACTTACCTCTCCCTGAGTCCGAGGTGAACGGCGGGACCGGCCTCGGGGGAAGTCATTTTCCTCCAAGTTTGATGAAATCACAGCTTGGGGGAAAATGCCCGACCCTGTTGATGGACAGCCCGACTGTCAGTGACTGGAGTGGCATCAACCGGGTCGTAACGTTGGCAGCAGATGAGATGGGGGGTTCTGAGGCTGGTGCCACAGCTCACTGCGGGCACGGGAGAGGTAAGTTCATACTTGTTATCAAATACCCCTCTGCCGGCTGCTGGATTTTCAAAAGGGACGGGCTTCTACCTTAATGGGGTTATCCAGCATGCCTTAATTTTTAACATGTTTTTGCCATATTAGTAAACAAAACAAACATGCTTATCTCTCAGTGCTCCCCTGGTGTCCTGATGCGGTCGCTGGTGTCCCCTGCTTTTCTGTAGCCGCTGTGACAGCCCACTCAGGTAATTGCTGAGTAAGACAGGACAGCGCTGCGACCAGTGATTGGCTGAGTGGGTTGTCACTCCCAAGACAAACTCGTCTAAGAAGTAACAGCGGCTACGGACAGTGGGGGACACCAACAACTGCATCAGGACGCTGGAGGAGTGAAGAGTAGTAAGCAGATGAATCTAACCTGCTGATAGCTCCCTACTGTGCATGGGGCGCTGAGGATGAGAAATGTTCTGAGGTCATCACCTGATCTTTATACACTGTATGACGTTATCACTAATAACACTTGTGATGATTATGACAGTACGGTCTCGTACTATTCTCACTAGATGATATCTAATGATTTTGTATTTCAACAGGTTTGATCATGTAATATTCACAATATTTACTTTTCTTTCCACTTGACTGTCTGACCAATTGTATATGTATATATACTGAGCTTTTGGGGTGTATTTTGTCACTGCTTGAGAAAGGCTACACATTGAGTTGAAACGTTGCACTGGTGTGATTAAAAAGTGGCATTTCCTTGGAAGTGCGGTCTCCTTCATTTATCCCCGTATAGATATAAATATAATGAAACTTTGAATTATGAGTATAGTTCGTCCAGGGAACATGCTTGTAATCCTAATCACTTGCATATAAAAGCAAATCTTCCAATAAGAAATAATTAAAATGCAGACAATTTCTTCTACAATCCAAAAATAAGGTAGGTAAGGTGTTCTAGATCAATAAAGAACACTGTATCAGTAAAAAGGGGTTACTTAGTTACCTCTCCCACCATACACACCTCTGGCGGCACCGGAGAGCCGGAAGGCTTCCGATCACTGGCGGAGTTGATCAAGTAGCAGTGGGTTAAAATGAGAGTCTACCGAGTTCAGTATCAGGATGAGGTCACAGGGGGGCTTGTATTAAGAAATCTTGCTCCTTTACAATTATTAGCGTGTCTTGCAAGCTCTCAAACCATGTTACTTGGAATTCAAGGTTTCACTGTGTATTATACAGTATATATACAGTATAGGGGGAATCATCAGTGCGAGGAATAAACTGGTGTATGTTTAGTGCTTAGTGTTAGATGCAGTTCTATAAGGCTTATATACAAAAAGATATGTATGTGCAGAGGCGGACCTATCACTTGTGCAGCCTGTTCAGCTGCACAGGGGCCCAGGCCAATAGAGGGGCCCGCCAGGCTCAGACTCTAAAGCGTCAGCTCAGCAAGGCACATGTCTGTAGTGGGCCCCCAGATGGCATCAGCACCCGGGAAGTGCGGGCCCCATGCTCCCGTGGGGGCCCACTTAGTGACTGGATGCTGTGCCTGGCCGGGGCTGGGTTTTCTCTCTCCACTTCTTCTCCTGCACGCTACTGCTGCTGACAGCCCCTCCCCTCCTGTACTCCACTGTCCGGCATACCTTGTGTGAGGAGGAGAGGAGAGAGCATGTGATGACAGGGGCTGGAGGGATCCTGCAGGGTTTTGGCTGCCAGGGACAGGACTGTGAAGAGCAGCAGCAGCAGCAGCTATGACAGTGAGTGATTATTGTCAGTGTGTCTGTCAGGCTGCTGGAAGTTGTAAGATAGAGGTTGGACTGTGTAAGAGAAAGCACAGAGCCCCAACCCTCTGATGCTGATGTTTGATAATAGGTTTATGCCTTTTTATGCCAATATCTGTGCCCCCCTGCTGCATGGTTGTTTTTCTCTTTCATCTCCACCCTAAGCAGCCACATACAGTCATGTAATCCCCTCTAAGCAGCCAAATACAGTACATGTATCCCACCTGTGCAGCCACATACAGTGCATGTCTCCCACCTGTGCAGCCACATACAGCGCATGTCTCCCACCTGTGCAGCCACATACAGCACATGTATCCTACCTGTGCAGCCACATACAGTACATGTATCCCACCTGTGCAGCCACATACAGTACATGTATCCCACCTGTGCAGCCACATACAGCACATGTATCCCACCTGTGCAGCCACATACAGTACATGTATCCGACCTGTGCAGCCACATACAGTACATAAATCCCACCTGTGCAGCCACATACAGTACATGTAGTCAACCTGTGCAGCCACATACAGCACATGTATCCCACCTGTGCAGCTACATACAGTACATGTATCCCACCTGTGCAGCCACATACAGTACATGTATCCCACCTGTGCAGCCACATACAGTACATGTATCCCACCTGTGCAGCCACATACAGTACATGTATCCCACCTGTGCAGCCACATACAGTACATGTCTCCCACCTGTGCAGCCACATACAGTACATGTCTCCCACCTGTGCAGCCACATACAGTACATGTCTCCCACCTGTGCAGCCACATACAGTACATGTCTCCCACCTGTGCAGCCACATACAGCACATGTATCCTACCTGTGCAGCCACATACAGTACATGTATCCCACCTGTGCAGCCACATACAGTACATGTATCCCACCTGTGCAGCCACATACAGCACATGTATCCCACCTGTGCAGCCACATACAGTACATGTATCCGACCTGTGCAGCCACATACAGTACATAAATCCCACCTGTGCAGCCACATACAGTACATGTAGTCAACCTGTGCAGCCACATACAGCACATGTATCCCACCTGTGCAGCTACATACAGTACATGTATCCCACCTGTGCAGCCACATACAGTACATGTATCCCACCTGTGCAGCCACATACAGTACATGTATCCCACCTGTGCAGCCACATACAGTACATGTATCCCACCTGTGCAGCCACATACAGTACATGTATCCCACCTGTGCAGCCACATACAGTACATGTCTCCCACCTGTGCAGCCACATACAGTACATGTCTCCCACCTGTGCAGCCACATACAGTACATGTCTCCCACCTGTGCAGCCACATACAGTACATGTCTCCCACCTGTGCAGCCGCATACAGTACATGTATCCCACCTGTGCCCCCACAGTGATTCAGGGCCCCTTTGTTTTATCCCCTATTAGTGCTGTTCTGGGGTCACTTCCACACTCTGAGCTATATACTCTGATCCCCCACACAGCATCCAGTGTACAATGTGCCCAAGACCCTCCAAGTACAACAGCTGCAAACATTACAACTCCCAGCATTTGCTGCAGTCTGAAGTCCTCAGGATATGCTGCCATTTGAAGTACAAATAAGTAGACAACTCAAGGGGTTGTCCTCTCGGAAACTACAACTCCCAGCATTCTCTGAGAGCTTCATAATTGTAAGGCATTCTGAGAGTTGTAGTTATTGTTATTCAGGCAGCTGTGGTCCCAGATACATCAGTCCAGGATTGGACAAGGTCAGCATGTCGCTCCTGACGGGTCCTTTATTTGGGTTTCCCCCATAATCAGTTCTATTGGTTGACCACAGGTACCCCAGTCCCACACCAGGGCCTGCACAGACTACTGTACAGTCCTTTAGTGGGCCCTGCACACATGTACTGGATACCCGGGCGTACGTATGTGTGCAGCCTTTAAGGCAGAAAGGTGGAGAAACAAATAGGTTATAGGGGCCCAAACACTTTCTTTGCACATGGGCCCTCTGCAGTCTCTGTCTGTCCCTGTGTATGTGTAACATTAAAAGATATCAACTAATAGTAAAAATAACATTTATTTGCATAGCTGTTTGGGGTAAGTGCTGGGGAAACAACTGGTGCACAACCAAAATGTAGCTATAGACCAACCATTGTCCAGACAGAGGTGAAGAGAGCATTGTCAAACTCAAATGTATGCCACTGGCTATAGAGTGTCATGGGACTGATGTACACATACAGTACATAGCCTAGCAGGGATATGCCATACAGCCTTCTTACTCCCATGTACAGGGACCCCACCATGACACAGTGACAGGCAGCAGCAGCCTAGCAGGGATATGCCATACAGCCTGCTTACTCCCATGTACAGGGACCCCACCATGACACAGTGACAGGCAGCAGCAGCCTGATAGGGATATGCCATACAGCCTGCTTACTCCCATGTACAGGGACCCCACCATGACACAGTGACAGGCAGCAGCAGCCTGGCAGGGATATGCCATACAGCCTGCTTACTCCCATGTACAGGGACCCCACCATGACACAGTGACAGGCAGCAGCAGCCTAGCAGGGATATGCCATACAGCCTGCTTACTCCCATGTACAGGGACCCCACCATGACACAGTGACAGGCAGCAGCAGCCTAGCAGGGATATGCCATACAGCCTGCTTACTCCCATGTACAGGGACCCCACCATGACACAGTGACAGGCAGCGGCAGCCTAGCAGAGATTTGCCATACAGCCTGCTTACTCCCATGTACAGGGACCCCACCATGACACAGTGACAGGCAGCAGCCTGATAGGGATATGCCATACAGCCTGCTTACTCCAATGTACAGGGACCCCACCATGACACAGTGACAGGCAGCAGCAGCCTGATAGGGATATGCCATACAGCCAGGGGCGTAGCTAAAGGCTGATGGGCCCTGGTGCAAAATGTTAGCTTGGGGCCCCCCCCATCTCCCCCCGATCAGGCAAAGTCCTATCTAACGTTATATCCAATTACTCTAATGTGCCACCATGTTCTAATGCCCTGTCACTGCCTCC
This sequence comes from Dendropsophus ebraccatus, assembly GCF_027789765.1. NCBI lineage: Eukaryota > Metazoa > Chordata > Amphibia > Anura > Hylidae > Dendropsophus > Dendropsophus ebraccatus. Next base: position 56,844,090 of record NC_091454.1, on the reverse strand, counting down.
ACCTCATGTACTGCACTACTGCCCCCTATAATTAATGGACTGTACTGTGTCATTGTCTAATCATTGTATTCCAATCTTTCACTCTCCAGCTGAAAAACTACAACTCTCATCATGAACTGCCAGTTGGAAACGATGGGGGTTGTAGTGCTGCAACCTGAAGAGCCACATGCTGCAAAACTACAACTCCCATTATAAACTGTCAGCAGGGCACGATGAAGTTTGAACTTCTGCAACCTGGAGAAGTCACCTGATATCACCTGCAGTCCTATGTAACACCACAGATAACAGTGATATCCCTCTGAGAACAGATAATGTAGTAATCACCTGCAGTCCTATGTAACAGCACAGATAACACAGTGATATCTCTGAGTACAGATAATGTAGGTGTCACCTGCAGTCCTATGTAACACCACAGATAACAGTGATATCTCTCTGAGTACAGATAATGTAGTAGTCCCCTGCAGTCCCATGTAACACCACAGATAACACAGTGATATCTCTGAGTACAGATAATGTAGTAGTCACCTGCAGTCCTATGTAACAGCACAGATAACACAGTGATATCTCTGAGTACAGATAATGTAGATGCAGCACAAGCTGGAGCTCAACGCGGTAAAGATACGGCCATAGGACACAGCTTGGGCCGCCAAGGCAGATGTCTGGAGGAGGGGGCGCTGGTACTTGCTGTCATCTGATTAGGTAAGAGGCCCAATCAGATTACAGCATGTGCCAGCGGGCGCAGCGGGACAGATTAGCGCAGTGCTTCCCAACCTTTTCCACCTCGGGGCGCCCCTACTAAATGATGTTCTACAAAATAAGAAAACCGTCATACAGTGACTCACCGGTGATGTCTGAGGCGTCACTTTCCCTTTTCCTCTTCATCCGGCCCAGACCTCCATGATGATTCCTTCCAGATACGTTTCATCCCCTTAGAACCTGCGAGACAAACAATTCAGGCTCCGCACATTTCTAGCAACTTCCTTCCCTTCCTCCTGTAGGCTCCCATAGTAACTGCACTGTTTGGTGTAATGTGCAGTAATAATGCCCCCAGATTTGCCCCGATACAATAATAATGCCCCCCAGAGGTGCCCTCATGAGCTAATTATGGCCCCAGAGGTGCCCCCATACAATAATAATGCCCCCAGAGGTGCCCTCATGAGCTAATTATGCCCCCAGAGGTGCCCCCATGAACAAATAATGCCCCCAGAGGTGCCCTCATGAGCTAATAATGCCCCCAGAGGTGCCCTCATGAGCTAATAATGCCCCCAGAGGTGCCCCCATGGACTAATAATGCCCCCAGAGGTGCCCCCATGAACTAATAATGCCCCCAGAGGTGCCCCCATGAACTAATAATGCCCCCAGAGGTGCCCCCATGAGCTAATAATGCCCCCAGAGGTGCCCCCATACACTAATAATGCCCCCAGAGGTGCCCCCATATACTAATAATGCCCCCAGAGGTGCCCCCATATACTAATAATGCCCCCAGAGGTGCCCCCATACAATAATGCCCCCAGAGGTGCCCCCATATACTAATAATGCCCCCAGAGGTGCCCCCATGAACTAATAATGCCTCCAGAGGTGCCCCCATATACTAATAATGCCCCCAGAGGTGCCCCCATACAATAATAATGCCCCCAGAGGTGCCCCCATACAATAATAATGCCCCCAGAGGTGCCCCCATATACTAATAATGCCCCCAGAGGTGCCCCCATACAATAATAATGCCCCCAGAGGTGCCCCCATATACTAATAATGCCCCCAGAGGTGCCCCCATATACTAATAATGCACCCAGAGGTGCCTCTAAAAAAACAAACATCCTACTCACCTAATCGGCGCTGTGTAGCTGCAGGCAGCAGCTCTTCCTCCTCCTCTTCGGGCTCCATCTTGCGAGCCGCAGGGACGGGACTTCCGGCAGACGTGATGACGTCACATCATCACGCCTGCCGGAGAGGTCACGTCCCGGCCTCCCATAGGCTGCTGGCATGAAGTGCCGGCAGCCTATGGGAGGGAATACAGGAGGAGGACACTGACAGGTCCTTCTCCTGTATTCTGATTGCTTCAATGTTCCGCCCGCTCAATGTGCTCACTGTGCGGGGGGAACATCAAAGCGATCTGTGCATCCCGAGAAGCTGCGCGGCCGCAGCTTCTCGGGATGCTTAAGATGACAGTGTCACAAGTGGCAAGGGGGGCCGTGCGGGCCCCCCTAGCGTAGGGGCCCGGTCGCCATGGCGACCCCGGCGACCCCTATAGCTACGCCACTGCATACAGCCTGCTTACTCCCATGTACAGGGACCCCACCATGATACAGTGACAGGCAGCAGCCTGATAGGGATATGCCATACAGCCTGCTTACTCCCATGTACAGGGACCCCACCATGACACAGTGACAGGCAGCAGCCTGATAGGGCTATGCCATACAGCCTGCTTACTCCCATGTACAAGGACCCCACCATGACACAGTGACAGGCAGCAGCAGCCTGATAGGGATATGCCATACAGCCTGCTTACTCCCATGTACAGGGACCCCACCATGACACAGTGACAGGCAGCAGCCTGATACGGATATGCCATACAGCCTGCTTACTCCCATGTACAGGGACCCCACCATGACACAGTGACAGGCAGCAGCCTGATAGGGTTATGACTTACAGCCTGCTTACTCCCATGTACAGGGACCCCACCATGACACAGTGACAGGCAGCAGCCTGATAGGGTTATGACTTACAGCCTGCCTACTCCCATGTACAGGGACCCCACCATGACACAGTGACAGGCAGCAGCCTGGCAGGGATATGCCATACAGCCTGCTTACTCCTATGTACAGGGACCCCACCATGACTCAGTGACAGGCAGCAGCCTGATAGGGATATGCCTTACAGCCTGCTTACTCCCATGTACAGGGACCCCACCATGACACAGTGACAGGCAGCAGCCTGATAGGGCTATGCCATACAGCCTGCTTACTCCCATGTACAAGGACCCCACCATGACACAGTGACAGGCAGCAGCAGCCTGATAGGGATATGCCATACAGCCTGCTTACTCCCATGTACAGGGACCCCACCATGACACAGTGACAGGCAGCAGCCTGATAGGGCTATGCCATACAGCCTGCTTACTCCCATGTACAAGGACCCCACCATGACACAGTGACAGGCAGCAGCAGCCTGATAGGGATATGCCATACAGCCTGCTTACTCCCATGTACAGGGACCCCACCATGACACAGTGACAGGCAGCAGCCTGATAGGGTTATGACTTACAGCCTGCCTACTCCCATGTACAGGGACCCCACCATGACACAGTGACAGGCAGCAGCCTGGCAGGGATATGCCATACAGCCTGCTTACTCCTATGTACAGGGACCCCACCATGACTCAGTGACAGGCAGCAGCCTGATAGGGATATGCCATACAGCCTGCTTACTCCCATGTACAGGGACCCCACCATGACACAGTGACAGGCAGCAGTCTGGCGGGAGGCTGGCACTCAGGAGGCGTGGTCTCCTAATGAGGCGTCCAATCACAGCCCGCCAGCCCGCCCCCCTGCTGCTATATCACCGACCCCCGGTACGCGCCTCCTGTTACTCGGCGGCTGGGATGGGCGTCGCCGTGTTGCCGGTAGTGTGTTCTGTATGACATGTATGCGGGGCCTGATGTCACCCTGGCACAGGGGAGTCCAGCATGGACGATGTCATAGTCATAAGCAATTCGGATGAGTCGGAGGAAGACGAGCGACTATGGAAGAAAAGTCGCAGAAGGAAGGGAACGCGACCGCGCAGCGCCTCACCTCCACAGGTGGGTAAATACGTGGGCGGGGCAGCGCTCGCCAGTCACGTGACTGGAGGCGGGCTTTATGGATGCTGGCTAGGTGAGCGGCCGCTGCGATCGGCGTTGTTCTCTTGACCACACTGTCCGTGCCCGGGGAGGCGGCACTCTGCTCCGTCTTATGAGAAATGAAAGTGAAAGTTCCAGGAAGCGGCTGAAAATGGAAACTATAATCAGGTGTAATCTCTCCATACAATGGCGGAGGTGTACAGGTGCGGTGCCCTAAGGGTGGGGAGGGGGCATTACACCTGCCGTCCAGGACCAGGGTCCCCCCACCTGTATGGGCTCCTCACATACTGTGACCCCCAGCTACACAGACCAGCGACCCCCAACAGACTCATCAAGCTGTATAAAACCGAAACTGCTCTTAACAGCCTGTATCAGCCAATCACAGCGCAGCTTAGAGCTGTGGTACAATGAAAGCTGAGCTGTGATTGGTTGCTATCAGTTTTTATCAGTTTGCTGTGTCTGGGCCTGACTTACCTTATTAGTACATGGTGGTTCAGGTATACATAGAAGATTGTCCAGGGACGATCCCACCTGCTGCATCTAGCCTGCCCCTGTAATACTATGGGAGGATAGATATGTGTTTATCCCAGGCATTTAGTTACTGTAGCTTTACCTACCACATCTGCTGGAAGTTCTTTCCAAGTATCTACTACTTTCTGTAAATATTTTCTCATATTTTCAGATCTTTCCCCCAACTAATCTTCTATTGAGGTCCTTTAACATATTTAAAGGCTTCCATACGTCCCCCATTTTCCTTCTTTCCTGCAGACTATACAGATTTAGATCCTTAAAGGAGAACTATCAGCAGGTTCAACGACTTTGGACCCTGGCCAGACCCCCAGTGATCATCAATGGAGGAGGCCTGATCAGAGCTTGGGGGCAGCAGCTCCGCCCCCAGTACTCCAAAAGGCTTACAGGGCAGAGGATTTCAGAATAAACAGCATGGAAACAGTGCCAAGGATGAAGGTAACATAACTTTCATCCTCAGTGCTCTGTACCCACCAGGGGGCTATCAACAACGTAGGGCCAGTTCACACAGAGTGAAACTGGCAGAACTCTCCGCCATGGAATCCCGCCAGCCTCCGTGTCATACAGGCAGTCTATGGGAGGGCTCACACGCCTCCTTTCTCCACACAAGCCCTCCCATAGACTGCCTGTATGACACAGAGGCTTGCGGAATTTTGCCAGTTTTACTCCTTGTGAACTGGCCTTAGATATGTCTAACCTACTGATAGTTCCACCTTAAGTATTTCCTGATATGGTTTATGCCTCACACCCTCTGCTATTTTTGTAACCGTCTTTGGACCTGTTCTATTTTATCAATATCTATTTATAGATGAGGTCTCCAGAACTGGACACAGTATTCCAAATGTGGTCTCACTAGAGCTCTATACAGCGGGATCACATCTCCCTCTTCCTACTGGTTATACCTCTAGATATACAGCCCAGTATATCATTACCTTTCCCCACTGCCTGGTTGCACTGGTGGCTCATTTTAAGGCTGTCAGAAATTCTTCCTGTCTGACAGTGCTTTCTGCTGCCATCTTAGTCCACGACAGGAACTGTCAGAAGCAGTAGCAAATCCCTATAGAAAACCTCTCCTGCTTTGGAACAGTTCCTGACATGGACAGAGGTGGCAGCAGAGGGCACAGTGTCAGACTAGAAAGAATACACCACTTCCTGCTGGACATACAGCAGCTATGTACTGCAAAAGTATAGATATTTACATAGAAGTATGTTACAAATCTATATAACTTTCTGAGACCTTTTGATTTGAAAGAAGATAACAAAAATCACTGGAGTTCCTCTTTAGGGGTACCAAATTGGGCCCTAACAGCATGCCATAACTGACGATAATGTAAAAAAGCAGTGAAAGGGATATACAGTGGTCCTTCAACTTACAATGGCCTCAGGATACAATATTTTCAACATACAATGTTCCTTTTTGGACCATCGTAACTCGAGATCAAACTCAATATACAATACTACAGGCAGGATCTGTGGAAAATGTAAATATGTAGATGGCTGACCAATGAAAGTGGTCATTGTACTAGTAAAACCCCAGTATTAGTGAAGTTCCTGCACTGATTGGTTATCTAGTAGCCTCTCTACAGCACAGTGTGATACTAAAAGCTCTGTACGACTCTACATCGGCCAGGATGAGCTGGTTCTTTGGGCACCAGGTGAGGGCGTCCTTATTTTATTTTTCTGACGGAATTGTACAGGGCCCTGAAAACACTTCTACAAAGAAAGTAATTTACAGTCTCTAGTAGCTTTCTGACTGTTGTAAGTAAGGATTTAATTTATCTATATGGGTTATCTGCTTATTTGTTTCCTATTTTGGGATATTTTGGCAGCTTCAGAACCAATTACCAGTTTTCCATAGAGTTTTGGCCTCAACATACAATGGTCGTCCTGGAACCAATTGATATCTTATGTTAAGGGACCACTGTATAGTTCTCGCATGCAATGACATTTATGATCCCCTGAAAATAAATGAGTAAGCTATTTGACTCCATGCCTACCCCATTGTACTGCACCAGGGATCTCAGGCAGGCTAGGCAGATGAGGGTTGAGAGGCGCTCTAGGGGAGGGGTGAGAGGCAGGCAGGACCAGACCTTTATCACTGTTGATAGTGATGGGGGGGGGGCAAAACCTGTTTAGGGTATTCACTGGGCCTTAATAGGAACAAAATAGCGCACCCGCAAGGGCGACTGCAGAGTTACGGATATCAAGGTGAAGCCATTAATTTGCGTACAACAGTTGAGAGGTTAAAAAATAGTGGTACATGTGTGGGGCAGCGCCTCGATGCTTGGGAAGCAAGACTTATTCTGGGAGGTTTCCCCTGCCGGTAGAAGGATCTTTGTAACACATCCAATTTGGTGAAGAATTTCTTAGGAGGGATAACTGGGGAGGAATGAAAGAGAAGAATTTTGGGAGAAAGGTCATCTTGAAGATGTTGATTCTGCCCAGAAAGGAAAGGGGAAGCTGTGACCACTTATGGAGGTGCTGTTCAGTAACTGCCAACAGCTGCTGTAAGGTAAGGTAGCTGTCTACAGAGGCTGTAACCTCAGCACCCAGATACCTATACTGATGCTGGGGAGGGTAGTGGATAAGGGCATCAGAATGAATTTGGACAGCGGGCATCCCTGCCTTGTACCTCTGCTGAGTGAAAGAGTCTGATTATATCCAGGTTGGTGTGCTTATGGGCGGAAGTTGCATACAGTAGTTTAACCCAGGCAAGGAAACCGGGACCAAACTGGAGTCTGTGCAGGAAGGACCGAAGATAATGCCACTCCAGAGTCAAGGAATAGCTAGATTGTTGAGTACATGCCCTGCATTAGCATCATTCCTGCAGGCCTGGGGTGTGGAGTCCCTAAGCTGCATACACCAGAGTTATTTATTAAATAGTGACCAACTATCCCCGACCCCCCCCCCCTGATTTATGGAGAAAATGCTTCACCCTTTGCAACTAAATGTATGTGAGGTGTTTTTCTGGTTTTTATAAATAAGGTCCTTAGATTGATAGTGAATAAGATATATTAATGAGGAACGTTTGTAAAATTCATATGAAAACAATTATAAAATATAAAAGTCTGAGTCTGTACAATTTTTCTCATTTCTGCTAAAACGATCTGACTCCACAGCCCCTCTGCTGCTGCTGGCTACAATATTTAAGGGCAGTCTAGTCAGGTTAATATCTGTGCTCCTTCCTGGCATGAACCCGGTCTGGTCAAGAACTCTTGTGTATTTTTGGACAAAATGCCCTCACATGCCGTGTATCTTTGGGACTATAAATACATCAACTAGTAATTTAGGCATAGGTAGATCCAAATGCTTTTAGCTGATTTCATGTTATATGCTGTATTAGGGCTGTATTGTGAATATATATGGTATATTAGAATCAGTTTAGTTTGTACAGGTGTGTTCTCTATGGAATTGAGCTCCTGCTGGGTATTTTTATTATAGAAGTCCTGCATACATACAAACACAATATTGTGGACTTTCTTTCTCTGGTTGTCATAGTATCAATGTTGGACCTCTATTGTGAACACCTGCGCTACCTGGGCTCACTTAAAAGAATATTACTCTAATGGTCCTTTTAGACTGAGCGATAATTCGCCCGATTAACAATTTTGAATGAATTATGTGCTTTTTATAACGATCAGCGTTTAGACGGAACGATACATTGTACGGAAAAATCTCACACATAGGTAAAATCGGTGAGACTGTTTACACAGAACTATCAGCGAAATTTTTGCGAACGACCAACAATGATTTGAGAACATGTTGAAAGATCAAAATGAACGATTTCTCGATCGGCGTTTACACGGAACGATTATAGTTCGAATTCGATCGTTATTGTGCAAATTCGAATGATAATCGTTCCGTGTAAAAGGACCATAACGCTGCTGATGATCTGCAGGTAAACAGGTGCTGACATGCAGAGAGCTGTAACTAGTTGCCGCCCCTTTCCCAACCCCGAATAAAACCTTTTTCCCTGATGTAAAGCTACTACTGCAGATGGTAGTTGGTAGCCTCGGGAAGCTGCACAGTAGATCTATACTGTTCTGCTGGAAACCGTATCAGTACTATAGTGCAGACAGTTCCAGTGGCAGCAGGGCTGTATCTTACAGTCTCTTTTGTGCTGCCAGTCTCATGGGTGCACAGACTGCACCTTTGAGACTAGAATATACTTGTCTGTCAACTGCACAGGGCAGAGGGTTGTATCCAGCATGCATTTCTCAACACTTTGTATTAAATACACTGAATCGGTATTCCCTTACTGTAACCAATAAAAAACATTAAAAACGCCTCTTGGAGCATGTAAACTTGTTATGGCATTTTAGACCCCTTCCATGGGCTGTAAGTCAGCACTCGGGATTGTCATGAGAGTGAGAACCCATGAATAGGAGTCAAGATGCTTTGTGTGCATATTCCAAGAGGTGCTGGTTACAATTTGTATTAAAAGCTGGATACAGCAGATGATCCTGGTGTAGCGTGCTGTGTTTTTCTTCTATATTGTATGACATGTGAGCTGCCCATGATATACTGTACGCTTGCCATGGGTGGCCAGCAGTTATTTGTAAGGCTGGGTTCACACTATGTATATTTCAGGCAGTATTTGGTCCTCATGTCAGGTCCTCATAGCAACCAAAACCAGGAGTGGATTGAAAACACAGAAAGGATCTGTTCACACAATGTTGAAATTGAGTGGATGGCCGCCATATAACAGTAAATAACGGCCATTATTTCAATACCACAGCCGTTGTTTTAAAATAACAGCAAATATTTGCCATTAAATGATAGCCATCCACTCAATTACAACATTATGTGAACAGAGCCTTTCTGTGTTTTCAATCCACTCCTGGTTTTGGTTGCTATACAGCCTCACAAATACAGCCTCAAATATACATAGTGTGAACCCAGCCTAAAAATGCATAGCCGCAGACTATCATGGGATACTGGACTAATTCTGTGTGGGTATCCTTATCTCTGTGTGGGTATCCTTATCTTTTGGTAGACTGCTAATGAATAGCTAGATGGTTTTAAAGGGAACCTGTCTACCCCCCCCCCCCGCCCCACCCCCCCCCTTGCCAGGGCAGAGCCCAGCCGACCCCCAGCTAGAGACCCTTATACTTACCCCGGGGCACGAAGTCCCGCTCCTGGAGCCGCTCCAGCAGCCGAGATATCACCGCGTGTGCGCATCAGGGATGGCTCAGACGCTCAGAGAATGACTGCTCCATGCATTCTCTATGGGCATCGGACTTCTCTGTGACAGGTTCTCTTTAAGGTAAACTGACAGCAGGGAAAGGCATATATCTGTGCTTTCAGTTTCCCACTGACTATTTACATAAGCAGTGCATACGTACCATCCATAGAAAAACTATCTTTATCCCCCAGCTGACAGTGTCACAGAGGTATATCTGTGATATCGTTAGTGCCCACCCCACACTCTGGCTGATACAGTATCTTCAAGCTCCTGCCCAACTCCTCCAGAATGTTTGACAGCCAGAGGAGGCAGCCTGAAGATTCTGCATCAGAGTGGGGTGGGCGCTGACAATGTCAGATACACCTCTGACACTGTTAACCTGGAGATAAAGAACAGCATGTAAGGTAAGTATGCAATGCTCATGTGATTGACTCTGGTGAACTTGCAGCACAGATAAGCATATCTCTGCTTTTAGGCTTATAATCCTTCACAGAAGTCGTTGTACCCTCATGTGCAATTCTAATGTTGGTTTATTTTTCAGGATATCATTGACCTGACTGGCAGCAGCGATGTATTTGCATGTGTTACAAGCTCAGATGATAACGTAATAGACTTAACAGGCCATGAGGAAGATCTGTCACATGGCACCTTTCGGGAGCAGATGAAATCTGAATCGAAGTACAGCCTCAGTTCTCTGTCTGAAGATAGAGGGTCAGACAGAGAAAGTGATGTGACCTTCAATTCCACTACAAATGACTCCTGCTATAACAAAGATTTGGATTTTGATGACCGCTCAAGCAGTTTTATAGATGAAATAAATAGTATATCCTCTGCTGGATGTGTAACCAGCCCCTTTCACACACTTGATCATCTTTCGGGAAGTAGTGATGTAGATGTTCCTTCTAAAGGCAACATAAAACATCCTTATGTAAAACCTCTATGTTTACAAGCCATTGACAAGCCAGACAGTGAAGGTGCACCTTCAGAGGTTGGTACCCAGGTCCAACATATAACCAGCTCCACTCAGTCATTGTTAACAATGCAGAAGACCCCTGAAGAAACCTTGTGCAGTCAGTCCACAGCAGTCAACAAGGCACTCTTGTACAAACTAAGACACTTCAAGAAGCTTCCTGTCAGTCATTTGTTGCCTCACACCTTATCACATGTCAAGGTAATAAGCACAGTTTTATTTGTTGTGCAATGTTTCTGCCTACAGTCTGAATATAAATCTTCTTCACAAAGGTGTTAAAGCTTCTTCTTCTTAACCTCCTCCCGCCGCTGGGCAGTAAACTCATGTCGCTGCAGCCTATGCCTGATGCTGCAGTAACGTTAATTTACGCCGCAGGATGACACAGGCGCAGGGGCTGTGCCTGTGTCATCCGTGGCGGGTCCTGGCTATCAGTGATAGCCGGGGACCCGCTGCAACTCTCAGAACTGGATCTGCGCTCCAGCGCTGAAAGTTAACCCTATAGTTACTGCGGTAAGTACGACCGCAGCATCTATAGGGCTTCTGACAGAGAATTCTCCCTCTACAGAGGGAAAATTCTCTGTCGGCTGTCCACCGGGGCTCTGCACAGTGCCCGTGAGCTCTGCCCCCCCTCCCCTCTCTCCCCTGCTGCTGTCACAAGATTGTTGTCACAAGATTGTAACAGCAGCAGGAGACAGAGGAGAGGGGGCAGACATAGGGACATCAGCTTATGTGATCATTATGATCCCAAAAGCTGTCCTAAAACAACCTGGGCATTGATGCATCAATGACCCATAGTTGTAAAAGGTTTAAGATTTCTGACCAATGTCTTTTAGCATTCTTTAGAGCTTTTGACTACTCGGTAAATAGAAGTTGTTAGTAGTTTTTATATCGTCCTATTCTGTAGATTATGCTCTAGGCGTAACTTTTTTTCTGTTTTATCGGTTAATTGTTGCAGAACTTGCAAGCAGCACCGATGCCTTTAAAGCGTATGAATTTAGTGAACAATACAAAGGATGAAAACTTCCATCAGGGTACACTGTATTTCCTGTCAGAGTTTGTATCTGCAAGCCACTTCCCGCCGAAAGACCTGATCAGTTATGTCATAAAGTCCATTCTGCTGGGAGCCGAAGAACAGACAATCAGAAATGATGCTTACATGATCCTGATGAAAGTTCAAAGGTAGGTGCAGAGCTAATGTAGGTATGTAAAGTGTTTTGGGAATCAATCAATAGTAACAAAGATTATAAGAAACTTTTGTAATGGAGTAATGCTTGAAAGTTTGTGAACCCTTCAGAATTTATGCATAAGTTTGACACATCAACTACATCTAAATCTCACAAGTCCTAAAAGTAAATAAACCAATAATACAACAGATGAGGATACAATTTAATATCTGTATGTTAAAGTATTGGGGTAAATGTAAATTTTGTTGTCTGTGTGCTTTCTTATGTTGTGTGAATTGTGCACATAAACAAAGCTAAATTACAGACTAGAGAAGCAGTATTGTCTGATATATTCACTGTGGTGTCTGTGTTGCTTTATGCCTTTAACGTTATCAAGGAACAGACACGTGAGGTAAAGGGGGAAGAGGTACAGGCTGTCGAAGTTATATTACCTATAATAGTTTGTATTTGTGCCTAAGCGTTCCGCTCTTACTGTTCAAAACAATAGGAGGCACAGTACAGCATGGAAATGTATGGGACATATATTGGATAATGTAAAATTGGGATAAATGTAGGAAACATCCAGTTGCTTATATATCCCAATAAAATAAAGTGTACACATTAGTGACAGGGTGGGGGTATTGGCTGACATGACAAAACCCATCCCACTGTATGCTAGGACAAGTATCCTCAAGTGAAGGTGGCCATCTTTAATAAACTGTACACCCTCTAGTGTAGCCAGAGCAAGTAACAATAAATACCCTTTTAGTAAAACCTTTTTTTAAGCAGTTACTAATGTCATTTGTTTACATTGTCTTGTTGTTGTGTTTTTGTTTGTTTTTTAGTTTCTGCAAAATTATGTTTCATGGCTTTTTTTCTGGACACTAAAAGAGTGCTTTATTTATTAAACCATATGACCTCTTCACACACACACATTTTTTTTTTCCTTAGACTACATCCAGCTACCTCTGACTCTGTGGCTTGGGATTGGAATTTGCTGTCTGAGGTGATGTCAAAACAGGTATGGTACAAGTCATGGGAATTCACACTTCCTCAGCATAGCTTATAAATGTGTGCATCTGTTTTTTCTGTGTTGATGATATTGTATTACAACTGCCTGAGCCTTTTTCCTTCAGAGAGGTAAGCTTTTGTCAGAGCTGTCTGACATGGACTTCGCTCTCTCCGTGTAGAACACATGAATGTTTGGCCATTCATGTGTATGTGGGAATTGGGCGAGAGATCTGCCACCTAAATGCATGTTTGACTGACTGCTATTAAGGCTAAATTCACACGTAACATATCCGCAGTGGATTTCAGGCTGCAAGTGAAATCCGCTGCGGATACCCCTCCTGTCATTTCCAATGTGATTACATACTTGCAGCAGGATAATCATCCCACTGAGTATGTAAGTGCTAGCCCCATTAACCCCAATACTTTACCTGCTCCACGATCCGGCCGTATCTGAGGCTCCCGGTCCCTGTAGGTTCCGTGCAGCCAATCATTGCACAGTCCCACCACAGTCACTGATTGGCTGCGTGGGACCTCTGGGAGCCAGGTGGGGGTAGTGGCAGTTCGTGGATGGGTGAACTGGTTTTGGGGTGCATGTAACTCATATGCAGAGAAGACCAAAGTCAGTAGCACAAGCACTACAACCCTTGACACTATAATTTTATTAAACTTGATGTGCCATAATTTTTTTTTTTTTGTCCTTATTCCTGTTTAGGATAACCAGACTTGTAACCTATTCCTCCAGTATGTGGTACAAACCTTAGATGATGATTTCCACCTCTGCCTACAGCGGCGAAGTCTTCATAAATGTCTGTGTAAATTGATGCTGTCTTGTGACAAGAGTTTCTTCAATGTCAAGTAAGTGTCCTTCATCCCCCACCTCAGAAAGGGTTTATAATATATATTTATTAAATTTTCCAAATAAAAGTACATTAACAATGAAGTCAACAAAGTACGTACATTTCCGGTAACCTGGTAATACAAAACTACAATAGTCACATTCTGAGTTGGACAGAGTGAAAGTAAGAGCAAGGATCACTTATACCAAGTCGCATATCTGGCAGTCGCAAGGGGCCTAGCGACCCTGCTATATCCGCTTTACAGTACCACTCCGTATATCTAAACGGTTTAACTATATCAACAATAGCGGATTGGTCATAGTGTGTAATAATGAATGTTTTTTCCATTTCTGGAAGAACTTTTTAACAGAGTTCTTTGTGCCTTTCTGTGTCAATTCTGTTAATACCCAAGAAAGTCTTCATCTGCTCTATCACCATAGGTATATCAGGGGGGGGAGGGAGATAACCAATTAAAAAGGAGACAGCGTAGGGCCACCACGAGCACTACATGAACCAGTTGGGGGGTAGAACACCGTTCAGCACCGTCATCAGGGGGGCGGGGTTGATGGAACAAGAGTACCTGCAGGGTGAGGGGGAGTCTGATCTTCCAGTGCGTATATACATAGTCAGCCACCTGCTGCCAATACTGCTTCGTGGATGGGCAATTCCATATACCATGCCATAGGTTGGACAGGGGCAAGTGACATTTAGGACATGCTACGATCCTATCTGGGAAGCCTCAGAAAGGGTTAAAGCGAATGTACCATCAATACGTTCACTATAAGGCATTTACATGGATAGAACGGCGCCGGTCGTTTTTTTTGTTTTTTGGTTTTTTTTATAACAATGCCTGGTTCTGGCGTACGGCACCATTCTGTTCCTGGGTAGTGCCTGGGGAGAAGTGTTGGGAGGCAGGCCGACCTGCCCCCGATGGAAACAAACCTGCGCCCCTCTGAAGCAGTTCCTCCCACTGTGGGTTTCCTCCCACTGGGGGCGGGCCGGCCCACTTCCACTGCTTACACTCAGCGCCGTACGCAGGAACTGGGCCACTGTTCAAAAAAGGACCTCAGCACCAGCTTTCCCGTGCCGTTCTATCAATGTGCAAAACTTAAAGCAAATGAAGTAATGGTGCATTATCTGGGACAATGAATTGGATAATAGAATGATATCTTCTGACTATAAAAGTAGCATTTTCCATACATTGTGCTACAAAGTGCAGTGGTGGGTAGCTTTTGATCCCAATCTAACTAAATGGATTCCTGGACCTCTGTAGCCCAATTGATTATTCATTGGCAGCAGGAGTAATTCTGTTTGTCATTAGCTGTAAATGGTATATGCATAACTACTGCCATATAGTCCTCTATTTTCTGCCACACAAGAGTCGTCTTCCTCCAGAACTGCAGCTGGGCACCAAGTAGTGATGTCTCCTGCTCCCTATCATTAAAGGAACACTGTATTGGGCCTTTTTTTGACCAAATAATTTGTAATGTGTTGCAGACAGGTCATTCACTGGCTAATAGATGCTGTAAAACAGATACCTGAAGCTGGTCAGGATTCCATCTCACATTGTAACCAACAAAGGTAAGTGTTTTTTTTGTTTTTGTACTATTCATTATTTTTAACCTTTTAATAAAACATGGGAAGCAAATCTTTCTTTTTTTTCTTTTCTGTGGCCCAGGGCAATATTTCTCTTACAGCGTATGCTCTCTATAGCAGTGGAAGTGGATAACTCCCCTACAATGAACTCCAATAAGATAGCAGATTACATATTTCCCTATGTGACCATCCTAAAAACAAGACAACAAAGGTATGTTTTTAATTCATTAAAATATATTTTTTTTAAATTGGAAATTGTAAAATATTTTGTAGCTATTCAAGATTATTTTAGCTTGTCAGCGCTTCCTAACAAAAACCCTTAAGGGTGCGTTTACACAGAAAGATTTATCTGACAGATTTTGGAAGCCAAAGCCAGGAATGGATTTGAAAAGAGGATAGATCCCAGTCTTTCCTTATGACCTGATCCCTGTTTATAGTCTGTTCCTGGTTTTGGCTTCAAAGATCTGACAGATAAATCTGTCTGTGTAAATGCACCATTAGGCTGACATGGGAATTCTTTTCTCGGGTTCTCTTCACATCATATAGCTTTCAGCTGAAAGCTATATGATGTGAAGAGAACCCGAGAAAAGAAATAAGGGAAGTAAAATCTTCACTTTTTGTCTAAAAATGTCTGTGGAAAAAACGCAGTAATCTGAACACTCACATTGAAGATAATAATAAAAAAGACTTTAAAAAGAAAAAGACTTTAAAAAGAAAAAGACTTTTAAAAGAAAGGGACATAAAAAAATACAAATAAACTGTAAATAAAATACGTGGGCTGAATATAAAGAACATAAGTGCACGGATATTTATTGTAAAGAGGGAAAAGAAACTCTTTGCATTTTTGTACAAGCTAAATTATTGGTGATGGCTGTGTAAATAGAAATTAGGTCTTTAAGCATCTGGTGACTTTTTGAATATAAATTTTTTAACTAATGAAGAATAAAAGTTATTTTTTAAAAATTTAAAGATAATATCCTATTTTTCAGTGCGACATAAACATATATAGGAAATTAACATTATTTACAAATAATCAGAGTGCTATCTATATATATAATCTCTCTATCTATCTACATATATATATCTATCGATCGATCGATCGATCGATCGATCGATAGATAGATAGATAGATCTGAGATATATCATGTATATACAGGGCACAACAGGTATACCAAACTGTGACTGGGTAACACTGCTACACCAGACCTGACCAATACCGCCATACTGTGACTGGATAACACTGTCATACCAGACCTGACCAATACCGCCATACTGTGCTGGATAACACCGCTATACCAGACCTGACCAATACCACCATGCCGTGACTGGATAACACCGCCACACCAGGTCTGACCAATACCGCCATACTGTGACTGGATAACACCCCCATACCAGACATGACCAATACCGACACACTGTGACTGAAAAACACTGCCATACGGGTAAATACATCCCTGCAGGTATACAGGACACTACAGGTATACAGGACCCCAAAACTATACACTACAAGTGCACGGGACCTCCACAAACTATATACTACAGGTATACAGGACCCCAAAACTATATACTACAGGTATACAGGACCTCCACCAACTATATACTACAGGTATACAGGACCCCAAACTATACACTACAGGTATACAGGAACTCCACCAACTATATACTACAGGTATATAGGACCTCAAACTATACACTACAGGTATACAGGACCTCAAAACTATACACTACAGGTATACAGGACCTCAAAACCATACACTACAGGTATAAAGGACCTACACCAACTCTATAATACTGGTATACAGCACCTTCACCAACTCTATACTACAAGTATACAGGACCCCAAATATACTACAGGTATACAGGGACTCCACCAGCTATATACTACAGGTATATAGGACCACAAACTATACACTACAGGTATACAGGACCTCCACCAACTCTATACTATAGTTATACAGGACCCTCAAACTATTTGCTACAGGTATACAGGACCCCCCGAACTATATACTACAGGTATACAAGACCTCCACCAATTATACACTACAGGTATTCAGGACCCTCAAACTATAAACTACAGGTATACAAGACCTCCACCAACTATACATTACAGGTATACAGCACCAACTATATACTACAGGTATACAGGATCCCCAAACTATACAGTACAGGTATACAGGACCTTCACCAACTGTACACTGCAGGTATACAGGACCTCCCTCAACTATACACTATAGGTATACAGCCCCCCCAACTATGCACTACAGATATGTAGTGTAGATATGTAGATATATGTCCTGGGGGGAGTTACTCTGGGAGAGTCGCTGATGAAGAAGGATCTGGGTGTACTTGTAGATAATAGACTACAGAACAGCACACAATGTCAGTCAGCTGCTTCTAAGGCCAGCAGGATATTGTCATGCATTAAAACAGGCATGGACTCACGGGACAGAGATATAATATTACCGCTTTATAAAGCTTTGGTGCGGCCTCATCTGGAGTATGCCGTCCAGTTTTGGAACCCGATTCATAAAAAGGATGTTCTAAGAGTTGGAGAGGGTACAAAGACGGGCAACTAAACTAATAAGGGGAATGGAACATCTTAGTTATGAGGAGAGATTAGGGGAGTTACATTTGTTTAGTCTGGAGAAGAGACGTTTAAGGGGAGATATGATTAACTTATTTAAATATATAAATGGCCCCTACAAGAAATATGGGGAAAAGATGTTCCAGGTAAAACCACCTCAAAGGACAAGAGGGCATTGCCTCCGCCTGGAGAAAAAAAGGTTCAATCTCCGGAGGCGACAAGCCTTCTTTACCATGAGAACAGTGAATCTGTGGAACAGTCTACCACAGGATCTGGTCACAGCAAAATCATTAGAGGGCTTCAAAACAGGGCTAGACAAGTTCTTAGACAAAAATAATATAAATGCATATGTTTATAACCTATCACCCCTCCCCCTTCCCTGTATCCATCCCCTCCTTGGTTGAACTTGATGGACATGTGTCTTTGTTCAACCGTATTAACTATGTAACTATATGCGAGACCCCTAAAAACTATACATTGTGGGTATACAGAACCCCTCCAACTATGCACTACAGGTATACACTAATTCCACTGATTAACTCAGATGAAACAATACCTTTAGCTTGGCCTCCTGGGCACCTTAGAACAAATCTAATTAACACAATGACACTTTATACCCGGGCAGCGCCGGGTACATTTTCTAGTATGTATGTATGTATGTATAATATATAAATAAATATGTGTGTATATATAATTAGTGTAACATAAAATCGGTAATCCGCGCACTTTTTTACCCTCTTTTCGTCTACGCCCTTCACAATGACTCTTGTTATATTTTAATAGATCGGACAATTACGCACGCTACGGTATATTATATGTTTATTATATGTTTTATTTATATAATGGGAAATGGGGGTGATTCAACTTTTATTGGGGGAGGGGTTTTGGTGTAGTGTATTAGTGATTTTAACTTTTTTTTTTTTTTTTTTATGCATTTTCAGTCCCTTTGGGGGGGGGACTTGTACGTATCACTTTCCTTTTGTACACTGATCATTGCTATGCCATAGGCATACCATTGATCAGTGTTATCGGCGCTCTGCTCATTGAGCCTGCCTGTGCAGGCTCAGTGAACAGATCGCCGGTCGGACCGCACGGAGGCAGGTGAGAGACCTCCGGCGGTCCGTTTTTACAATCGGGACCCCCGCAGTCACACTGCAGGGGTCCCGATCGGTAAGTGACAGAGGACTCTCCCTGTCACTTAACACTTAAACGATGCGGCCGCACCGTGATCGCGGCGTTTAAGGAGTTAATGGCACGCTGCAGCGTGTCATTAACGCTGAGGTGCCGGCTCCTGATTGCAGCCGTCCCCCACCTGCTATGAAGCGCGCTCTGCTCCGGAGCGCGCTTCATAGCTCAGGACGTACCGGCACGTCCAGGGTCGTCTGGGGACAGACTTCCAGGACGTACCGCTACGTCCAGGGGTTAAAAGATTTTGCTTATTCACTGAATAAGTGATACATGTTAGATTACTGTGTGTCTGGGATCCCACATGGGATTTGTGAATGTAGCTGGGATCCCACATGGGATTTGTGAATGTAGCTGAAATGTTATATAACACTACCTGGGGACAGGGGTGGTGCTGTTTTTGCAAGACAGATGTGTTTTTCTAATCCCAGAAGACACTTTTTGGGTAAATAAGATGTTTATTGCACAACAGAACATTATAGCAATACAAAAATTACAAACATCCGTGACGTCATCTCTATATAACCATAACACTCATTGGGCTAAGGAGCATGGCGTCTTTCGATAATAATATACAAACTTCTCGCACAGAGATAACAATAAATGCAAGACGCACATATTCAATAGCAAAACATCAGGAGTCTGATACCACAAATCTGGAAAGGGGGATAGAGAAGACTCCCTTAAAACTAGGAGAACAAAGAAAAAGAAGAAAAGAGGAGAAGCAGACGAAGAAAAGGAGAAAGAGGGGGAAAGAAGGGGGGGGGGGGAAGAAACATGGGGAAAGGGAGAAGGACTAAGGAAGGGTGTGGGAACCCCTACTTTACCATTGAGCAACATGAGAGGTTATCTCCAATGATTAGAAATCCAGAGAAGTCTCCGGACTCCTTAAATGTATCCCAGCAGAATCAAACTTTGGTAGTTACCTTTCTCTTTTTCCGAGTGAGCAGTGAGCTCCTCCATACGTCTGAGAAAAGAGAGGGAATCCAAGAAGTCTCCTGAGGATGGAGGGGTTCTGACCTTCCACTTCCGTGGAATCGCTTGTCATGCTGCATGCATAAAATGGCGTAGAAGCCCTCTACGAAAGGATTTGTCAGAGCCACTAGACAAAGATAGCAGAGCCAATCCTAAAGTGGGTTGCGTCGTAGTGGAGCATACTTTATCATACAGAGCGAACACCGCCGTTCAAAAACTCCTGATGACCAGGCAGGACCACCAAATATGCTTCAAGCTACCTGGACTCGTACCACACCTCCAGCAGGAGGGATCAACTGAGGGGAAAAGCCTATGGAGTCTCTCCGGATAATACCAGTGTGTTAATATTTTGAAATTTTTCTCTTGTGCATAACTGGAGAGGAAAGACTTATGTACACGGAGAAAAAAAGTTCTCTAGTCCTCCTCTGAAATAGGATGACCAATATCCCTCTCCCACTTGGCAAAGTATGAGGGAACATAATTCTTGTCTTTAGCCTCCAAGAACCTACCATATAGCAGTGAAATAGCATGTCCAGGGTGTGAGGAGGCAGCACAAAAGTGTTCAAAATCAGACAAGGCATCCATGGTCGCCCAGCTCTCCTTGATGGTAAGGAAGAGGGCCTTAAGTTGGTCATATACTAGCCACTCAGAGGCTTGTAGGGCGGATGCCTCCACCAGTTCAGTAAAGGGACGAACTGCCTTACCTGTACAAAAATGTCAAAATTGCAGGTCTGTAGTCCTATCTCCCACCTGTCTAAACCGAGTAGCTAACTCTGGTGGGACAAACATGCATCCTAGTAAAGGTGTCAGAGGGCCAGGGCGTGCCCATAACTTCCAAGATCTTACTGTCCGATCACTGAAGGACAACAGGACCCTAACAAGGGCCAGAGTGTTACCTAAAGCATGTCTACCTCCCGGTTCACTCCACAGTAATGAGATTGGAGAACAGGTCGACAAGTCTCCCACAAGAGAGACCCATTGTTTAGTATGAGTGCTGTGAAAAAGATCTAAGATACAAGCCCCCAAAACCACAGCATGATACTTTAAAGTCAGGAAGGCCTGCTCCCCCCTTTAACTTGGGTCATGCCAGAAGCCTATACGGAAGTCTAGCCCTCTTGCGTCCCCATATAAATCTGATCAGCAATGTCTTTAATTTCCTCAGAAAAGGGCCCACAGAAACCATAGGAAGAGTCTGAAAGTAATATAATACACGGGGTAGAATATTTATCTTTACAGCCGCGAGGCGGCCAAATAGAGATTCAGGCGTAGCCAAGTATCTATCTCCTTTTCCATATCTCTGAGCAAAGGAGCAAAATTCACCTCATATAGTATCTCCATGTCAGGCACAAGCTGCACTCCCAAATACTTGAGTGTGATTGCCACCTGAAAGGAAAGGCTGATTTCAACTGAGACAGGACAGGGGCGGGGAGGAAAATGTTTAGCAGTTCGGATTTGGTGGTATTAATTTTAAAGTTACTAAGCTTCCCATATTGTCTTATCTCGTCCAGTATGTTAGGGATGCTTACTGGCGGTTGGGAAAGATATAACAAGACATCATCAGCATACATAGCTAGTTTATGGGGCCGGCCCCACGATGGAGTCATTGTCTTATAGCTGCGGCTAAAAACTCCATGACGATGATATATAATAATGGGGAAAGGGGGCAGCCCTGTCGTGTCCCGTTTGAAATTGGAAATGTCTCCGATAAAGTGCCATTGCCTCTAACCTGTGCAGTTGGACCCTTGTACAGAGCCATGACCCCCCCCCCCCCACCATCAACGGGCCCAATCCGGCCTTGAGGAACCCCCAGTGCACCCTGTCAAACGCCTTCTCAGCGTCGACAGACAGGATGTACAGGGGGGCCCCATTAAGGTCAAAGTCCGAATCGTGTTGTCCCGTGCCTCTCTCTGCTTCATAAACCCAACCTGGTCCCTGTCTATAATATGATGTAGATGTGGGCTGAGGTGCATAGCCAAAATTTCAGAATATAACTTCATGTCTAGATTAATCAACTAGATGGGCCTAAAATTGGCAGATATCTGCTGGCTTTCCAGGTTTAGGATGGGTTCACACTACGTATATTTCAGTCAGTATTGTGGTCCTCATATTGCAACCAAAACAGGAGTGGATTGAAAACACAGAAATGATCTGTTCACACAATGTTAAAATTGAGTGGATGGCCGCCATTTAATGGCAAATATTTGCTGTTATTTTAAAACGGCTGTTATATTGAAATAATGGCAGTTATTTTACTGTTATATGGCGGCCATCCACTCAATTTCAACGTTGTGTGAACAGATCCTTTCTGTGTTTTTAATCCACTCCTGGTTTTGGTTGCAATATGAGGACCACAATACTGACTGAAATATACGTAGTGTGAGCCCTGCCTTAGGGAGCACGGTGACATGTGCTAAAAGTGCAGCAGCAGGAAATGATCCTCCCTGCAGCATTTCATTAAAAGCAGAGAGAAGCACAGACGGCGAACCCGCCAATAATTTGTAAAATCTGGCTGTGTAGCCATCTGGGCCAGGACTTTTACCAAGTTTAGACTCTTAAATAACCATGGCAAGCTCAGTTGCCGATATCTCGTTCTCCATAGCATCCTCTTACCTCAGGAGGAAGGGAGGGAATGGGGTGCCGAAACATATAGTTTTGTATTCTCTTCTGCATGTCATCCGGTGGAAAATGGGCCATCGCGCCCTTTATGGAGTATAGGGAGGCTTAATAATTTCTAAACAGTTTCAGAATATCATATGTAGCGTATGCCTTGCTCCCATCCAGACGTCGCATGGAGGAGACAAGTTATCTGCAGTCTAGGATGTAGAGCTCTGGACAGCAGGCGGCCGCTTTTGTCCCCAGATTCATAGTACTTTGCACGTAATTTTGCCCTGAAACATGCAGAACAGTGATCTAAGATTTGCAAAAGTTTAGCTCGTGCTGTAGTAAGTTCTGCATAAGTGCCAGGTGAAAGACAAAGGCAATCCTATCTGCCAGTTTCTTGATGGTTCCCCCCCCCCCTTTGCTTTCTTGAGGCGGGAACCATGAGAGATCAATACACCTCGCAGGACTGCCTTAAAGGCTTCCCACTTCATGGGTGCCCGGGTATGATCCGACTCATGGACCCCCTTAAAAATTGCCTATCGCTTTCTGAAGATCAGCTACACTAAGAGCATCTAACAGATATCATTTAAGCGCCAGCTAAAGGATTTGCCAACCCCCTGCTGAAGACATAGGGAGCCATGAACCGGAGCATGATCCGACCATAAAATAGGAGCAATTGAGGCCGTAGGAGAGAGATCTAGCAAGGTATGGGAAACCAACAATACATCAAGTCTACTATATGTGGAGTGAACGGGGGAATAGAAGCTATAGTCCTTGACACCAGGATGGAGCGTGCGCCAAAGACCAACTAACCGCATATTATGTAATAAAGTCTGTATTTTCCTAATTGCCAAGCGGGAGAGGGATGAGTGGCCTGAAGAGGAGTCTAGACTAGGGTCTAGGACCAAATTTAGATCACCACCCAGTATAATAGGAAGAGACTCCGCAAACGTCTCCAATTTCCTCAGGACCTAGCAAGAAAACTGTACCTGACCCTGGTTAGGGAAGTATATATTAGCCAATACATACTGGCGGTCCTGCCAAGAGATCCGGAGAAACAGGAAACGACCGTGCTCGTCTGTAAGAGAAGAGAGAACATCAGGATTAAACCTCCTATGGAAGGCAATGGAGACTCCCTTGGATTTCCCCTGCGGATTTGTACTATACCATACTGGATAATAAAAGGAGGCGCACTGCGGCACATGTTCAGATTTAAAGTGTGTCTCCTGTAAAAATGCAACCATAACCCGTTGTTTATGTAGGGAGAATGCAATTTGCCTCCTACGCTCTGGGTTGTTCAGTCCTTTTACATTAAAGGTACAAAACTTAATTACTCCCCTGAATTCTGTAATGAAGACCTAGATTAATATTACTAG
Organism: Dendropsophus ebraccatus; assembly: GCF_027789765.1. NCBI lineage: Eukaryota > Metazoa > Chordata > Amphibia > Anura > Hylidae > Dendropsophus > Dendropsophus ebraccatus. The sequence goes on along the minus strand of NC_091454.1, from coordinate 56,820,243 downwards.
TAGGGATACCCACTCGGAGGGAGTGAGGGGATGGTAAACAGACAGGGAGGGGTAAGAATAGAATAAAGGGAAGAAGAAACTGGAAAGAGATAGAGAAAAGCAAAAACACATGGCTAAATATTGAGCCGCGCAAGACCAGAAGCCCTGCACCACACTCGTCCAAAGAACTAGTGAGCCCTGAGGTTCGTGTAAGCCTAAAACAACCAACCCACAGCCCCTAACTCCCCCTGCCACCCCAACATATCACAATTCAAAACACAAGGCACTTCTTTGGTACCCAAAAGAAATAGTATAACTGTATGCTGATATGAACTTGTGAATCTCCGAGCAAGCAACATGCTACAATACACAAAAGTTAGACTACCGGAGGGCTTTACAGACTACCATTAGAATGAACATCATAATAGAACTTAGGATAAGGAAAAAAAAAACAAGAGTGATCATACAAACTGTTAACCATATTTAAGAGGACAGTTAGCAAGTGCAGTCAACGGCTCCCTAACAAGAAGCGTATATCTCATAAAGGAGGACCCGGACAGGACAGTCAGGGTCCGCTCTATTCCTATGGCGCTTCCGTGTAGCCACCTGCACAGCTTTCGCTGGATCTTCTAATAACATAGGCGGGACTGGCCACTCCGGCAAGCGAACAGTTGGTAATTCAAAAGTTCCCAATACTTTCGGCAGGTCGCCTAATTAGCGAAATATAGCGGTGATGCCATCTTTATGGGCTCGGAGCTGAAAAGGGAACACCCACCTGTATGATATGCCATTGTTCCTGAAGTCCAGCAGGGGCCGTAGCGCCCGTCAGAGTTGCAGAGTACGACTGGATAAGTCCTACATAAGGATCACAGAGGAGTCCTCATAATCCACCGCGCCATGGTCCCGTGCTGCAGACATGATAGCGTCTTTAACTTTATAAAAGTGCACTCTGCATATAACATCGCGTGGTCTGCCTTTAGGGGGGGGGTTAGGTCCCAATGCCCTATGGATTCTGTGGAGCTCCACTGGGCCTGCCAAATCGGATGGGAGTAGTTTGGCAAATATAGCCTGGGCTGCAGCGTCCAAATCAGTCACAGTCTTAGCTAGGCCCCGAAACCTTAAGTTATTTCTGCGGTTACAGTTCTCTGCATCCTCTTGAGGCCCAATAAGTTCCTCAATTTTCACTGACTGATACTGAATGACCTCATGATATGCTGATAATTGCGACTGCAGGCTGTCATGTACCTTGTCAATGTCGTCAAACCTGGAGCCAATGACCTGCTTCAATGTGCGCAGCTCTTTCTTGTAAGTCTCCTCGATGCGGCTGACACACTTTTCAAAGTCCTGTTTTGTAGGTAGGGACCTGATATATCTCCCCAGTTCTCTTTGGCTCCATTCGTCCTCCTCCGAATCATGGAAAGGCTCTCTGCTGTCGGCGTCTCTGCTTAGGGCTGGGGAGGGAGAACGCTGGCTCTCCGCTGCGTGTGGTGAGGCTGTGCGCGTGGTCCGCGTCGCCATCTTAGATTCCCGCTTGGCGCCTTTACCTCGCTGTGAAGCAGTGAAAAATTGCTTTATCCCCGGAGTTTCGGGACCACGAGGAGCCGGTGCCTTGCCTGAACGACCCCTCATGAAATCAGGTGGGTGGGTACCCGGTATTTGTGGTTAGGGCGGCGGGAAAGTGGCGGAGGGTCGGGAGCTCGAGCCGTGATGTTCACTCTGCCATAGGCAAGCCACTCCCTCCCGAAAGACACTTTTAACTGTACCAGCCAGGGTCCCATGTTCAGGCTTTGTGAGAGACCCAGCTGCCAAAATCCCATGGTCTATCATTTATCACCTAATAATAGATAAGTGGTCTATGTTGCTTGCTAGAATACCACTTTACATTTGAAGCCGAGATCCTGTGATATAATGGGAAAACAACTGTGTGGTGTTTGTAAGAATGCCTTAAAGGTGTTAGTGCAGGTAAACAAACTTCTCCACCCTATGTTTGGGGATTTGAGCCTTGATAGCTAGAGCAAAGGGGAGTCTTAACGGTGAAATCATTATGGCTTTTTATCTTATGGTCACCTTCACCCTATAGTTTACTTTTCTTTCGCTGCTTGAAAACCATTTCCGCCAGTACAAATCTAATGTGTAGTAAAGCCATAATAGAATAAAGGAATGAGTGGTATGGAGCTGCAATTAGGAGGATAATAAAACTTAAGACATTCTTTAACCCCTTAAAGGGAACCTGTCACCCCCCGTGCCGGGGTGACAGGCTCCCGACCCCCCGTTAGAGCCCCCTATACTTCATACCTCATCCCGCCGGGTCCCGCTTCTGGATTCGGTCGGGTCCCGGAGATCTCAGCCGCTGCAGCCCGGCGCGCGCGCTGACAGATGAGTCCAACGCTCATAGAGAATGACTGAGCGCTGGACTCTCCTGTCATTCTCTATGGGTGTTGGACTCATCTCTCAGCGCGCGCGGGATGAGGTATGAAGTATAGGGGTCTCTAACGGGGGGTCGGGAACCTGTCACCCCGGTACGGGGGGTGACAGGTTCCCTTTAAGGACAGAGCCAATTTCGAATTTTGCGTTTTCGTTTTTTCCTCCTTGTGCTTAAAAGGCCATAGCAGTTGCATTTTTCCACCTAGAAACCCACATGAGCCCTTATTTTTTGCGTCACTAATTGTACTTTGCAATGACAGGCTGAATTTTTGCATAAAGTACACTGCAAAACCAGAAAAAAATTCTAAGTGTGGTGAAATTCAAAAAAAAAAACGCATTTTGTTTATTTGGGGGAAATGTGTTTTTACGCCATTCGCCCTGGGGTAAAACTGACTTGTTATGCACGTTCCTCAAATCGTAACGATTAAAACGATATGTAACATGTATAACTTATATTGTATCGGATGGCCTGTAAAAAATTCAAACCATTGTCAACAAATATACGTCACTTAAAACCGCTCCATTCCCAGGCTTATAGCGCTTTTATCCTTTGGTCTATGGGGCTGTGTCAGGTGTCATTCTTTGCGCCATGATGTGTTCTTTCTATCGGTACCTTGATTGCGCATATACGACTTTTTGATCGCTTTTTATTACAATTTTTCTGGATTTGATGCGACCAAAAATGCGCAATTTTGCACTTTGGGATTTTTTTGCGCTTACGCCGTTTACCGTACGAGGTCAAGAATGTGATTAATTAATAGTTCGGGCGACTACGCACGCGGCGATAGCAAACATGTTTGTTTATTTATTTACTTTTATTTATAACCTGGGAAAAGGGGGGTGATTCAGACTTTTATTAGGGGAGGGGGCTTTTTATTCACAACAACACTTTTTTTTTTTTTTTTTTACACATATACTAGAAGCCCCCCTGGGGGACTTCTAGTATATACACTTTGATCTCTCATTGAGATCTCTGCAGCATAGATATGCTGCAGAGATCCATGAGATCGGCACTCGTTTGCTTTCGGCTGCTGCAGCCGGAAACAAACGAGTGCCGAGCCGGGGACGGCGCCATCTTGGAGCGGTCCCCGGCCGGCTTCAGAAATGGAGATCGCTTCTCCGGGATAACATCCAGGAGGAGCGATCTCCGCCACTAGACACCAGGGAGATGCTGGATCCGGTAATCGGATGCAGCTGTCATGTTTTACAGCTGCATCTGATTACTGTATTAGCGGGCACGGCGATCGGACCGTGCCGCTAATACCTACGGTCCCGGGCTACACGCGGCACCCGGGACCGCCGCGGTTCAGAGCGGGGTCGCCGCGCGGCCCCGCTCTGAACGCCCTTACCGGCAATAGGGCGTACCTATACGCCCTTTGTCGTTAAGGGGTTAAAGGGGTTATCCAGTTGTGGTGGTGTTAAGGGGTTATCCAGTTGTGGTGGTGTTGGTGTGTTTGTTATATTTATTTTGCTGGCCTGTTGGTAAATACAAATATGCTCTGCTTACCTCTCTGCCCCCCCCCCCCCCCCAATGACTGCTGCCTGGCAACTTCCAAAACAAACTTCTTGTGGGAGTGACAGCCCACTCAGCCAATCGGTGGGGATGGGGGGTTAAAGCCGTTTTAATCTTAATAACCCCTTTAAGCATGGGATCCACAGCTGTGTGTGTGTGTGTGTGTGTGTGTGTGTGTATATATATATATATACATATATAATATATATATATATATATATATATATATATATATACATACACAGTGGTGCCTAGGATTACAAGCATAACTCATTCTGGGACTGAGTTTTTAATCTAAATCCACTCTTAAACCAAAGCAAATTTTCCCATAAGAAATCACTGAAATGCAGACAACAGGTTCCACACTCCAAAAATAAGTTTTATATTCTGAATAACAGGTAAAACAAATGAAACACTTAGGAACCCCTGAATAAGTCATATTATAAGTTACTGTACAGTATAGCAATCAGCATGTGGTGTATAATGTATAGTAAGAGCATAAACCTGAACAAACAGCAGCAGTTTGTAGATACAGGATGGAGCCGCAGACCCCCTAAAGCAGTAGCGTAGTACAACAGGCTAGAAAATATGAGCAGGGCTGCTGTCAGAGGTCTGTGTGGTCACATGACAGCAATGTGTTCAGCATGGACCAATAAAGAATGACAGACTGCAGGTAGTATAAAGGAATAAGCAGGACATATGTGGGCACACATATAGCAGCACTATGCTGAGATTACCTCCACAGTCCTGTCCCCTGATGCAAGCCCAGCCTGAAGTGGATCTGCTATGATCTGGAGGATGAGGGAGACTTCCTGGGTCAGAGTACAGTGCTGTAGACCACGCTATGCAGATCATGACCCTCCCTCACTCGCACTCCCACCCAGTACAGGGAGCTCTTAAACCAAACCTCCTAAACAAAGTCACAATTTTGAAAAACTGAGAGCTTCTAAAAGGTGTTTTTTTTTTTTTTTGTTTTTTTTTCCTTTTCTTTTTTCATTTTCAGAGAGATGTTCTTTACCAGTACAGAAAACATTTTACTTCGTGGGAAGATCCTGGACGTTATTTTCAACCACAGTTGCGGATCTCCTCCACCTCATGGGCTCTCTCTTTGCTTTGGCAAAATACTGTACTTCATAAGTAATTCTACACTACAGCTGGAGAATCAGGTGAGCAAAAATGGTGTGAACCTGGTGATGTAGTCTGTGTATAAGGCTACACAGATATATAAATTGGTTCTGTAAATAAGATTTATATTAAACTTGAAATTTTTCTTGGTCAGTCACTTCTACTAAACTATATACAGTATAAACAAAATGTATAACCTGTTTAAGTGTTGGCATATAAACTTAGTTTATGAAAGTGATCTTTATTTGCCAGTTTTGAGACTTGGATCTTTTACTTTATTTGACAGGGTCCACCTTTGCAAAGATGGGATGAAATGCTGCACCATATAATCACGCTCTGCCTCAGTTTACAGACTATTATAGAAGGTACATGCTTTTTGTTGTGACCCTTGTCAGCCTTGCCATATCTCTTTTGCAGTGATGTAAATTAATGTATTGAAAGTACACAGCAATCTTATTTATTAATGTGTCCTCTTGGCTTTTATTGAGTTTCTGAATGAACAATGCAGTTTAAATGAATGTAGCTATGCTGTACAGGTCAAAAACAAAGAAGATGAAAGAGCAGATGTAAAATCACTTAGGTGCATTATGTTGCTCAGAATATGTAAAATACATTCAGGGTATATTCACATTCTCGCTGCGAGTCCGGCAGGTCCTGGCAGTTCCCACACACTATATACTCGCTGCGGCCTGAACGACCGCAGTGAGTATGCAATTCTACCCCCCATTAACCCCTTCTGCTCCCGCCCGGCTCCCCCGCTGTAAGCATACATTACCTCTCCTAGCTGCACGGGTCTGGCATCCTGCTTTCCCGTCCGGCCAATCAGTGGCTGCGGCTGGGCAACACACTGATTGGCCGGACCTGTGCTGCGAGGAGATGTAATGTATGCTTACAGCGGGGGAGCCGGACGGGAGCAGAAGGGGTTAAGGGCGGCTTCAGTGAGTATATAGTGTGTGGGAACTGCCAGGACCTGCCGGACTCGCAGCAAGAATCTCGCTGCGAGTCAGTTCGTGTGAATATACCCTCTGAAAGTGTTCAGACCTTCCCTTTCATCTTATGTTAAGGCCCTGCATTTTCCACCTAGAGGCTGGGTTCACACATCGTATATTTTAGTCAGTATTGTGGTCCTCATTGTGTGAACAGAGCCTTTCTGTGTTTTAAATACACTCCTGGTTTGGTTGCTATATGAGGACCACAATACTGACTGAAATATACGTAGTGTAATCACAGCCATAATGTGTTTAACCCCTTGCTTCCACAGCCTGTTTGGGCCTTAATGCCCAGGGCCTTTTTCAAATCTGTATATGATAGTACTGGTGCACAATAATCAATTGCAAAGAATCTTGTAACTTCTCATATATCCAGAAGAAGAAGAAAGCGTTTGACTCACGTTTAGTCGTTTATTTCTTTGTTTTATTCTTTGGAATATTCATTTTTCTTTTTCACAATGGTAGTGTGGGCTCTCTCGGGTGTGCATATGCCGGAGTGGGCGTGCCTTACAGCCGTGACGCGACGTTTCGGGGTCGCCCCCTTACTTATGCGTGAGTAAGGGGGCGACCCCGAAACGTCGCGTCACGTTGGTCAGCTTAGGGATGAGGGAGAGATTAATAGAGCAAAGTACAAAAAAACATTCATAATAAAAATTTAAAAAAAAAAAATTATCCAAAGTGTTCTGGATCTTAGGGTCCATTTACACAGAAAGATTATCCGCCAAAGATTTGGAATCCAAAGCCAGGAACAGACTATAAACAGAGATCAGGTCATAAAGGAAAGCCTGAGATTTCTCCTCTTTTTCAAATTCATTCCTGGTTTTGGGTATGTGCAAAGTTTTCAGGCAGAATTCAAGCAGAATTTAAGCCCCCCATTGACTTCTATAGGATTCCTCTAGCAGATCTACAGCAGAAAATTCTGCTCGGAAATACTGCAGTGTGAACAACAGAGCAGAAAACCCATTGAACACAATGGGACTTTGCTCTGTACATATTTTACGGGAGGAATTTCAAGCTGAATTTAAAGCTGAATTCCTCGCCTTTTCCTCAGTGTGCACATACCCTTTGGCTTCAAATCTTTGGCAGATAATCTGTCATATAATCTTTCTGTGTAAATGGACCCTTAGATTGGACTGAAGATTTACTGAAGACAGTAAAGGTAGTGGCTTAGGGACAACTGTGATAGTATTGGAGTGGCCCAGCACAGAGCATATTATCTTTGGCTAGACCAGATAATGGTCTGAAGACTCCAAACACATTGTATAATCTGACAACCACATAAATCTTTAAGGGCCCTATTACACAGAGCGATGATCGTCAGCATAAGCCGCCGACTTATTTGACATTGGACTGTCTAATACAGCCCTAGGCAGTCTGCTTGCTGTTGGCTGCAGCCAGGGAGTGACAAAAGCTGAGGGCCTAGGCAGAGGTCTGGGCTGAGGTGTCAGGTGGAGTTTAGCTGCTGAAATGCTACAGCTTACTCTTGGCTCTGCTTCCTTGATGCTTTAGCCCAGAATAAAAACCTTTTTATTTTTTAAGAACTTGTGTGATTGCATTATTGTCTCATGTTTGTAGTTTGCATAAACTCATGAAAAAGACCCCTACATAACACTTACTATTTTAGTCCTTTGATGATCCAGTTTTTAGCTTTTTCCTTTTGTTTCAAACTGTGATCATATGAGGATTTATGCTAAAGAATGTGGAAAAATTGTCAGTAAAAAAAGGCATGTATATAATTTTTTTTCCCCAGAGAACATGCCTTGCATTTGTTTTTTAACCACATGTGAAACTACTTATATTGTGATTTGGTAAAAATACTTTTATCTTAACACAAAGGTATTTTTCAGAAGTGTGCTAACCGAATAGTTTTTGTGATATGTAAACTTTCAAAGTACAAAGGCTACTTAGTCAGTCAATATTACAAATACATGGCAAAGATTAGGCCATTCTAATACTGTCTGCTGTGAGTTTTAAATGGAACCATGTAATGGCTCATAAATCCAGGTGTTGGATGACTAAGGTGGCTATCAGCTTGAATTCCCAGATCAAGGAATCCTTTTAAAGGTAACCATTCACCCTGTGGCCCTTGGCAGAAACTGACATACAGTGACATAAAGGTCAATATACTTACCACATCGATCCCGGTCCCGTCCCGGATCCCATAGTTGACACTGAGAAATCGCTGAATCTTCTTCTCGCGCCCATTATGGTAATGAGCCGAGATGAGTCCAACGTCCATAGGAAACGACTGACGAGTCCAACTTATTCATGAGGTCCTCTTCTCGTCACCGCCCATCCACGCCTCCTGGAACTTGATTGACGTCTTCAGTCTTCTGACGAATTCCCGTGCAGGCGCCGTTGCGATGGTCTCGTCGACTCTTCTACGCCTGCGCGGTAAACAGTGAAGCTGTAGAGCGGCTCCAATTGTGAACTGCGCATGCGCCGAAGACGACAGTCACAGCGCCTGCGCGGGATCTGGCGAGAAGACTAGGAGGAAGAAGACCCGGCGTCAATCAAGTGTCTGAGGCGGGGGAGAAGGCTGGACACTGGGCCCGGCCACGCTCATTACCATAATGGTCGCGAGAAGAAGAATCGGCGATTCCTCCTTGTCAACAACGGTATCTGGGATCGGGAGCGATGTGGTAAGTATATTGACCTATGTCACTGTATGTCAGTGTCTGCCTGGGGCCACGGGGTGAATGGTTCCCTTTAAAATGTTCACAACAGTGTTTTTTTTTTTTTTTTTTTTTTTTTTTTATTACTATCTGGCTAACATGCTGCCACTTTTTTTATATGTATTGTGAATTTTTATATGAGGTGCCAGTTACAGTTAGCATATGTTTGCTATGAACTTGTGATTTCATATATTGCAAACTGTGCATTTGGGCGTACCTCAGTGCAAACAACCAGTTCTTTGTTAATTGGAAATGTAGTTACCATCCCCAAAATGGATAAAGGAAAGGGAAATAAGGAATCCAACTAAGTCATTTTACACTAGCAGATTTCTCGGTCGCAGGCGGCCACACAAGAGCCCCACTCAGCAAGACTGGTGTTTGTTTGCAGTTCCTTTAAAAGTCAAGCGATATGAGCAATCCTTGTATTGTTCTTGCAGCTCTGGAAACTGACAGCCCAGATATATATGTATGTGTGTGCCATCTGTTTCCAGATCACAAGCAGTGTATACTTACCACCTGTGCTGCTTGTAATCCGGCTCTCCAGTCTTAATGGCTGTCAATCATTCTGAAGGAGCAGATAATTTTTTTACCGTACACTTCCTTTGGATTAGGTGCTGTGTGGAGATGGGTTCCTTAACCGCTCATCAACACATAGGGAAAAACCATGGCCTTTTATAAGCAAGTTGAGTAAGTTTATTACAAGGTGAGTATTTTCCTTAGTTCCAGCCAGAATATGTGTACAGTAGAGACAGGAAATATAACTGCGATGTTTTGGTCATCCTGGACCTTTCTCAAGCGAACAAGTCTCTGTAAGAAGAATAGAAGAAGATGGGGAAACTCTTTGGACAGCTAATCAGTAACTGATCAAGGCTGCATTGCAGAGTGAATGGCAATGGAATCAGATTCTCAGTCGCTTTAAAATTACACATGAATCGGACGGACGGCACGGGGAAGCGGGTGCAACAGTCTTTTTTTTTTTTTTTTTTTTTTTTTTTTTTTTTTTTTTTGAACCACAGCACTGTTCCCGCATACGGTGCAGATCTATTCATGGTTACCGGGTCAGGGGTGAAGCACTGGAGGCGGGTCAGTCCGCCCCTCCATGACGCGGCTCCATTGATTCTAAAGACAGTGTACCTGATGGTACATCCTATTTTTAAGATTGCCTCAATTGTTGGCCAGTTATAAAGCAATACAAACATGAGTAGTCTTACTACCTGGAAATTTAAAAAAAACCTATATATTACTTGCCCTTCTAGAGCTGTCCCAGATTAGGAATAGATCTATGAATTCTAAATTGACTCCATCAGTGAAGGCCATTGGGGGCCACATCAATTACTTTTGGTTTGGGTAACAGGAAAGTTACAGGTTCCTTTTAATATTACAGAGCAGAAACTGTAACCAGAATTTTCACAAACAATACTATACACCAGAGTGGAGTGCAAATAACTGCTAGTGTCCATTTTCTGCTGTCAATGTTCACAGGAGTTTTGGTAAGTGCTCCACTTTTCTTTTTGAACAATTAACACCCCCCCCCCCCCTTTTTCTTTTCCCCCTCTTCAGATCACCTGCGCACGCCCGTTATAGACCGTCTAGATGAAATTATTAAGAGACCATGGTGTCGCTTATATCTGTCTGAGGATATCACAGAGTCAGAGGTGGACATTTCACTCACCTGCTTCCAGAAACGGACTTCTCCAGGAGCAGAGCCTCCTCCATCTCTTCTGAATAGACTGTTTCTCGTACGGTCTCTGCTACATACAGCTGTTAAAAGGTATAGCTAGTAAAATATAGCTGCCATTAATTTTCATCATCAGTTACCAAAAATAGAGGTTCCATTCCTCATTTTTAATGGACTTTTTTTTTTTTTATCTGATAACTTTTTAATCTGAAGTGACTGCAGGTTTCAGCACTATGGCGTAGCACTTTTTTCATGTAAATAGGATTTCTTTTGTATATAATGGACTTTTACATAAATTGTATTTGTAAGCATTGTCCCAAGAGGAAATATTTTGTAATAAGGGGGAAATCATGTATGTCTTGAGTACTAGTGTGCCTTCAAGTGTTTTCTGTTTTTACTACATTAACATTCAAGTAATTTATCAAACTTGTGTAAACTGTGCATAACAATCACAGCACTGTTTTCAGCTGTGGTAAAATGAAAGCTAAGCTGTGATTGGTTGCTGTGAGTAGTTTAAAGTAAATGTACCATCAGTACATTCACTTTAAGACTTTCACATGGATAGAACCATGGCCCAGTCCCTGTGTTCTATTCCTGGCCACTGGCCCGGGGTGAAGTATTGTTGGTGGGTCAGCCTGCCCCCAGTAGAAGAAAACCCCCACTCCTCTGACGCGGCTCTTGGAATCAATAGAGCTGCATCATGGAGGGACGGGGATTTTTCCCACTGGGAGGGGCAGGCTGGCCCACCTCCAGTGCTTCACACTCAGTCTGTGCCCAGGAATAGATGCCATAGGCGGGAACTGGCCATGGGTCAAAAAAGACCGCGGACCAGCGCCGTTTTATCCATATGACAGTCTTAAAGGAGAAATCTGGCAAAGAAAATGTAAGTATTGAATTGCCCCCCAAAAGTTATACAAATCACCAACATACATGTATTATGGGAAAAGCTTAATAGTGCTTTCTTTCCCTACACTTACTATTGCATCAAGGCTTCACTTTCTGGATAAAATGATGTCACGACCCGACTCCCAGACCTGTGCGGGCTGTTGCTGCTGGAGAGGATGATGGCAGAGGGATGCTCAGTGTTCCTCCTGTGTCCCTCAGTGTCCCTCTGCCATCATCCTCTCCAGCAGCCACAGCCCACACAGCTCTGGGAGTCTGGTCGTGACATTTTATCCAGGAAGTGAAACCTTGATGCAGTAGTAAGTGCAGGGAAAAAGGCACTTTAAGCTTTTCCCATAAGTGTATATAGGTGATTGTATAATTTTTTTTTTTTTGGGGGGGGGGGGGCGCGCGCAATACAATACTTTGAATAAAAATTTTCACCAGACTTCTCATTGAAGTAAATGTGCTGATGCTACATTTGTTTTCAAACTACTCACAGCAACCAATGTTCCTATCAGTACATTCACTTTAAAGGGAACCAGCACGGGGGGGTGACAGGCTCCCGACCTACCACTGGAGCACCCTATACTCTCCTGATCCCGCTTCTGGAGGTGGTCGGGTGACTGAGATATGAGCGCCCGAAGCGCGCTCCTCAGATGAGTCCAACGCTCATAGAGAATGAAAGGCGAGTCCGACGCTCCGTCATTCTCTGAGCCTTGGACTCCCCGGAGGAGCGCGTGCGCTCGTGTCTGTCACCTGACCACCTCCAGAAGCGGGACCAGGTGAGTATAGGGTGCTCCAGCGGGGGGTCAGGAGCCTGTCACACCAGCACGGGGGGGTGACAGGTCCTCTTTAACATGGATGGAACGGCGTGGGGAAGCCGGTACCGTGGATTTTTGAGTTTTCTTTTGAGAACCACTGCCTGGTTCCCACGTATGGCAATGTTCTATTCCTGGGCACCGGCCGGGTGTGAAGCACTGGAGGTGAGCTGGCCTGCCCCCACTAGGAGGAAACCCTTCTATGATGTGGCTCTATTGATTCTAATGGAATCAGTAGTACCGCCACCAGTACTTCATCCCGGGAACAGAACAGCGCAGTTCGCGGGAACTGGGCCATGGTTCAAAAGGACCATGCTCCTTTTCTATCCATGTGAAAATTTTAAAGCGAATGTACTGATGGTATGTTTGCTTTAAACCAGTTTGGTTGAAAGTTGTCATACTGTATAAAACAAAGCCATTCTCTTGTGTTTGGATATTTCTTCAGCTCTGATGCTGTATATTGGACTGAGTAATCACTAGACACAAATCACTGCTTTGGAGGTAAAAACTATGAAATGTACATAAAGCTGCATAAAAAAAATAGAACACATTGTTATTCTCTGAATTTCTGCATTGATTGCCTGATCATAGTTTTGTGACCTAAAGAACACTGTACACAAAGGGGAGATTTATGAAAGGATGTAAATATACACCTGGTGTAAACGGCCCACAGCAACCAGCTCAGCTTTCAGCTCTGGTAGGTTGCTGTGGGCAGTTTACACCAGGTGTATACTCACACCCTTTCATAAATCTCCCCAAAATGTTTACCACATAATGCAGTGCTTCTTGATTTCACTAGGCTGTTCTGACCGATACTTGTTTTGTGTAATAGCTCATGCTGAAAGGCAATGATCATTGTCTTTCAGCATGTCCTATAATTCCGACAACTATAGGGACGGTCTGCTGGGTAATTCCCTGTGCCAGAATACTAAAGTGGAATGCCTTTTCCCCCACTCCAAGCATTATATCAGAGATGCTCCCCATCTGAGGGGAGAGACTACTGTTTCAGGCATTCCATGTAACATGTGAATGCAGCATCTTAAGCCCATTCACACTTCCTGCCTGTACTATGTCACAGTTTATATTCTGCCTAATTTTTTCTTTTTTTGTACATCTACATTGTTATGGGAGCTGCCATCTTGCCAGGGTTTTTTTTTTTTAAACAGCATTTAGTGAAATACTTTACAGCAAACCCCCACAGATGACAATAGACAGAACTGGTTCACTAGAATTACTGAGCATGCTCTGTGACCTTTTTGAAGAGGCCATTCTACAGGGAGCCGCTGTCTATAATGATGCACAGATCACTTTACAGCAGTCTCATCTTCTCACCAGACAGAACAGGAAGTTTCATCTTAAGGCCCTATACCATAGAACAATAATCTAGCCAATCAGGCAGATTATCGCTCCATGTAATCAAGATTATGATCAGCCAAAGAAACAATTGGCTGATTGTTGTCTTTACACCTAATAAAAAAAAATAAGCTGTGCATAGCTACAGGCAATTTGTAGGCTAAATGCATAAAAAAACAATTATACATACCTGTCCACGTTTTCACTTCTACCTATTCGCTGCAGCTACTGCTCAAACTTCAGAGCTGGTCTCTAGAGTGACAAGCTACACAGCCAATAACTGCCAAAGACTGGACTGCTGCAACCAGTGATATAGTGGAGCGATAATTTGCCCTTTAATTTTAGACCTTGCAGATTTCGGTATTTTGTAATAGATAGAAACATGGAAAATTAGAAGTGTATCACCAAAATTCTTTAATATAAAAACTTTATTTACACTATAGTTTTGTCCTGGCTGTACCACCCCTTTAACTCAATTGTCCAACCAGTCATGGACTACTACCCATACATTCTCCTATGCATTAAAGTGAATTTTAAAAAAAGGTACAAGATGTCTAGGCCTGATCTATAAATATCCCTCAAATTCTTCAATTGGGACAGGGTTTGGGAACAATGGGGGTCCTCCCCAAAACCCAATGTTGTGTATTTCGTTTTGGGGCCTGTCAGGTTTGCAGAGACTATCCGGATGTCTCACTTTATTCTATCAAGTTTTCCTATAAATACTGTGGAACGTCAGCACAAATGTGTGTTTGGCGGAAAAAAAACAGCATGCCATTTACCAGATTTGCAACTGTAAAGCAGACTCAGGAGTGTCACTTTGGGGGGCTGTCTTGTAATCTGTGAGGCGTTCATAACTATCAAAACATTTTACAGGAGAACCTACAGGCAGCTGTCCATGATGGTGCTGAAACAAGACCATACGGAACTGCCTGAGAAACGTTGTTGCTCATAACATCACATAACTTCGTTATCTGTAAAAAAAAAAAAAAAAAAGAAAGGTGTCATGGGTAACACTTTTCCCCGTCTTAAATTTCGCTTTTCAGAAAACAATAAGTATCAATAGTACAAGCCATTTTTAGAAACTCTGTAATAGGTTTTATTAAAGGTGTTGACCACTTTTTAGTTAAGTTGTACAATATTAAGTGTATTCACTGTATCTCTGAGCTAAAATCAGATTGCCTTCCTCCAGGCTGTGCTTGCTCTTTGGTGAGTCTGTCCATAAAATGGCTGACATGGAGGAGCATGTGACATGCCCCGCCCCCAGTGTCCTCCACTGAGCCTGTATATTTTATTGAGGACATTGGAGGCGAGGCATGTCACATGCTCCTCCATGTCAGTCATCTTATGAGGAGGGGAATCAGATTATAGCTCTGAGGTATATAAGTAATGTAAATATACTTACTTATAATACACACAAATTTGTTTTACTATAAAGTGGGTCTCTCCAAGGATTTCTTTGTCAATTATGGTCTATGAAGGAGCTTAGTGAGCACAGCGAGGAGAAAAGACACAAAACATCCTGCGATCTTATCTCATCAAATTCCCAGGGCAGCAAAGACCTTTCACGCCTTTGAATCTAGACAGACAATCTCCAAACAGCAGAGTTGCTTGTCTCCTTTTCCTGCTCACTCATCACCTTTGGCTCCTTCATAAGTTATAATGAACTTCGCAAACCCGTTTTCACTTTGCTTCTCTGTAATTAAGGTGACTTTGTCTAATAACAAACAGAGCAGAAGAGGGGGCGGCTGCAAAACAGTCTGAACCCAATAAAGATGATGTAACATGAAAAAGAGCTGTGCCAAGTCCCAAATGCTTCATCAGCATTGGTGGAAAAGACTGCACAAAGGTAAAAGGACAACTCCGGCGGGATCCCCCCCCCCCCCCAAAAAAAAAAAAAAACAAACAAAAAAAAACACCATACTCACCATCCCTCCGGTGACGATCGCCACTCCATTCGCCCGCCGTCCGCCTCACCGTCACCTGTGTCTGCCGTCCAGCAATGTCTCTTGCTTCCGGGTCCATGAGAGTGAAAAGGCTGCCAGTGCGCTTGCGCTCCGGCAGCCTTTTCATTGGCTGGAGCGCATCACATGGCTTCCAGCAAGCTCAGCCAATCAGGGCTGAGCAAGCTGGAAGCCATGTGATGCACTCCAGCCAATGAAAAGGCTTCTGGTGCACATGTGCACCAGCAGCCTTTTCTCTCCCATTCACTCTCAATGAAGACGTCGAAGAGGAAGAAGACCCGGACCGCCCCCCCAGCTCTGACATCACCCGTCACCAGATGCCGCCCGGGAGAAGAGGACTGTGTTGACCGTAATAGGTAATGTATACATTCTTTAACTTCCGGGGTGGGGGGTCGGAAGTCGGAAAGTGGGGGAAGGGGGGGGGGGGTTATATAACTTTGTAATGTGTGTTAAATAAGCCAAAAAAATGTTTTGCCGGAGTTGTCCTTTTTAAGAGGCATTTTTTTTTTTTTTATATGGATGGGCTAATGTACATACTGCATTTGGCCGATATGCTTCAGTTAGGTAACCCTGTGTGTACTATGAATTCTGGGATAACCAGGTAAGCGATGATAAACTCATATTTGTCAATACGTAAACACAAGGAAGCAGTCTGCAATACCTTCACACTGAGGTTTCTATTGCCAAAAGAAATATATTCTGCTATAGAAGACAAAGGAAATACGCTGCAGTTTAGCTCTCAATACAGGGCTCTGACAAAATCATTACCTGACTCCATTGTTCTTGAGAGAAGCTGTCACCAGTTTATCCTGGCTGCCTTACCCATTCCCCAAAGAGAACATAGGAATGTTCTGCTGTACCGAACATTCCTGTCTATGGGGAGGACGACAGAGATCATGGTAAGATGAATTATTATGTAGCCACCTTAAAGCATCTTCCATACAGCAAGTACAAAGTCTATCCAGTGCAGAGATGGAGCTGAAGTGGGGTTTGCTGCCACAGAGATCCCTATTTCACCACTCTAGCATTGATGAGATTGCTCATTTTGAGATTAGCCTGGGACAATGCATAAGCCATTGACCTAGGTCTCATGGAGGATTCAGAAGACATAACACTGCAGACTGGTGGTGCTTCCATGTCCTCTAGAGCAGTGCTTCTCAAACTTTTTCTAGTGAAGCCTCACCCAGCAGACCAAGGCAATGCCTGGGCCTCACCATCTATGGTAAAAGTCCATTTAAAAGCTGAAAATAATGCTAAGGCTAGCTTTCACCCATCTCCCAAACTCTATATACTAATAAAAGTACAAAATAAATTAATGTTGCTAAAATTGAGACTTCGCCAAACAGCAAAAGGACTGTGCAGATCATAGTTACTTTGTGATAACTGGTTCCTCAGCTGAGCCTCACCTACAACAAGGGGGCGCCTCACACTTTGAGAAGCACTGCTCTAGAGAGCCTTGGGGAAACTTTCAGAGAACACAGATGTTTATTCCTCACCATATCGTCCACTGTCTGTCTGGTTCAGTTTATTTTCACCAAATGCAGACCGAGCAGGAGTCTGGTTTAAAATTCAACATTTATACCTGTAGGGCTCATCAAGTTAGATATTTCGGCAGTCTATGGAAGGACACTCATGCCTTCTCTCTGCTTAAAAGTATTGACATGTGGAACTCCGCCAGGTTTACTCTTTTCTGCCTGGATAACCCCTTTAACACACTCTAAACATTACATCTGCATCTTAGGCCATTGAAAGGGTTATTCCACCAATAAACATTAGTGTACTCTGGTAGATTATGCAAAAAGAAAAGAACTCTCCATTAGGACATTGCCTTGCCAGTGAGTAGCAAGCCCTTAAGGGCCTTTTGTCTTCAGTGGGAGCTCTGACTCAAACACACAAAAGTGACAGGTTATTTGCATTACACACAACTCTAAAAATCATTAACGTAATTTTACATGCATCTCACTTGCCGTGAGGGGTTCAAAATATAGCAACAGTTGCTAGAAGCACCATCATGTTAGTAATTTCAGCATACTAAGCTTTCTATCTTTAACAGAAACACAAAAGTGATCCTACCACCACAATGCTTTCTTCTACCCATTCACCAGAGTGTCTCATTGGCAGCAGCACCCATCTTGTACTACAGTCCTATAAACATGCAACTACTTGTAGACCACAACAGAAGCCTTATTTCAGATTTATTTTAAACCATAAAACAGGGCACAATACATAAGCAGCACACACAATATACATAAAAATAAATTAATACCAATAGACCTTCAGGGAGCAATCTTCTTAAAATGGAATGCAAAAATGCCATGAAGTCTGCATGTGCCAACATTATTGAAAGCAAACAAAAAATAATAGTTTGCGGAGCCAGCTGCATCACGTGCCAATAGTTAAACGCCTTATGTGCAGTATTATATATACATTATATAAATATTCTATAGAAAGCTCCAAAATTCATTATACTTTCTCGTGCTTTTTATTGCAGCTGATCATCGGTGAGGTCTTCACAATATGATGCAGGATAAGAAATAGAAACTTTACTTTGTATAAGATGACATAGGTGGGATCCCTTATATATGTTGAGAAATCTAACAACCGTGAGCAGATTCAGTTTTGCATTCTAATGTGCAGCTATACATTTCACCAACTCAAATCGCAACACATGAATGCATAGAGGTAAAGGTTTCCAAACAGACCTAGCTTCTGTGGGGTGGGGGAGGAGATAGGGGTTAAACAGATTAGTCCTCCTATACAAAACATCAAAAGGCATAATGAAAGTCCACAACATGAGTAAAGAACAGAACTAGTTCCCTGGTATCCTTCCTTGTGAGGGACCTGTGTCATGCATGAAATGGGAGGTCTACAAAAGAAAATGGAATTTTTGAAATGAGACAGAAATGTGCATCTTAAAAGCCAGTGGGTGTGAGTATGTTCATATCCCGTGGCTTCAGATTGTGGCCTCGGTTAACCTTCTTATTGTCCGATGCCATTGGTGGCAAGTCCATCTTGGGTGGTTTGAATGTAAGTGGATCATCTCCTATTCTATTAGCCTGAGCACGCATCAGTTCCATGGGGGTTGGCTTTTGAGCACCTTTGTATGACTGGACAGTAAAACCACCTATAGGAGGCATAAAATATCAGGAAGTGATACAACAACATGCCATTTAGAATTGGAGCAGGATTTGGCCTACATGGCCAGACTTTACCTGGGTCTGTGGTAGATTTCTGCACAGTACGGGGACCAAACATGCTCCATTTATCTGCATCAGAGCTCTGGTATTCACCACCAGGGAGAGATGTAGTGGAACCCTGACTGAACCACGACCTGTGCAAAACAAAAATAGAGTGAAAAACAAGCAACAACCAGAACCAATGTCTAACAGGTTAAGAGAGCTGCAATTCATGTTATACGCTGCTGACACTGTTAGGACACACAGTACCTTTCATAGATCTGTCTGCTTCCAGAATGTAGAAAAATGCTTTTATCTTCTTGTGCAAAGTTTCAGAAAGGCTTTCCCCAAGGATAGGTATGAAAGGACAAGGAGGCATTACAATGGGAAAGCTTCTTTGACTCTTTGCACTGCAGATATATGAAAAGAGTTAAAAACCACATATCTCATATAAAAACAAGTTTACAAAAGGTTATGAAAAAAATGGCGTCCTACAAACACACTGCTTTTGATCATGGAATATAAAAATATAAAATCCTCTATTATCTGGAGTCAATATGTGTGTTACTGTCTCTAATACATCGTAGCAGGCCTCCCAAAATTGGACTAAAAATTAATTAATTCTGGCCGCTATCTATAGACACATCTAAAAACACAATCTTAGCCGATCATATTGACTCACCCATGGCAGTGTGGTAGTGCTTGACCACTACCACACTGCCATGGGTGAGTCAATATGATCGGCTAAGATTGTGTTTTTAGATGTGTCTATAGATAGCGGCCAGAATTAATTAATTTTTAGTCCAATTTTGGGAGGCCTGCTACGATGTATTAGAGACAGTAACACACATATTGACTCCAGATAATAGAGGATTTTATATTTTTATATTCCATGATCAAAAGCAGTGTGTTTGTAGGACGCCATTTTTTTCATAACCTTTTGTAAACTTGTTTTTATATGAGATATGTGGTTTTTAACTTTTATGTGAAAATTAAACTATGAATTTCAGCTGAAAGCCTTGGTTTTGCTTTTCTTGTATAATATATGTCTTATAAAATAGGCTTTTTATTGGAGATTTTTTATTGGGTTAATAAGGATACAGGGGTAAAGGAATAGACCCCTTGGTGACAATTTATTGCTGATACCCATTGGAACGTGTGTTTCTAGATATATGAAAAGGTATTGTGTGTCTCCTTGACCTAAAAGTGTTGCTAGTTTGGACCTGACAGATTTCTGTTGTGAGAACTAGAATTACTTGGATCAGACATAGCCAGACCACCACAAACCCCTTTATGCAATGATAGCCACAAGTGTCTTACCCAAGGAGAGCCTGGGACACATCCTAATAAAAATGCCAGATACACAGAACTCATACAGGAACTGATGTACACTTTCACAATACAGACGCCGGAAATATCTAAGTCCATACATGTCATGATTAGGACACATACTCCCGTTACTCACTAAGGGTATGTTCACACTGAGCAAAATGGGACAGAGTTCCGCTGCGGAATTCCACCCCATTTGCTCAGTATGAACATACCTTTTAAGTTCCTATAGGCCCATGGGTACTGGAGGTTACACAGGGGAGAGCATCCTTGTCCCTTGCAGCTTCCCCTCTTCCACACAGCAATATAGAACCAAGAATTTTAAAACTTCTCAAATATAGCACCTAGAAGAGTCAACATTTGCAACTTTTTGTGCCTTATGATACCAAGATCTACTCTATATATTCTGGCTGTGGAATGGAGTGGTATTATTACACATTGCCTTGGTAGGATCATCTAGGACACATTACCTGCGCATCTGCTTAGGGGAGGAACTAGGAGTGCTGCAAGGAGTGGACTGCGCCGATGAACTTTGCTTCTCCTCACTAGAGTCTCCGGTTTGCATTTTCAGCTTCTGTTAAGGGGAAAGCGAATGATATATTTAAAGTGTAAAGAAACAAAGGCTCCAATTGTGTGAAAAACTGAGCATTCAAATACAATATATTTTAGCCCATCACATTTTCTACATTTGGCTTCTTATATAGGTATGGCACAGAGACAGCCTGAGACCAGGTTCAGCATCAGTAACAGGAAGGCCGTGCCCTTGTGACGGCCATGATCAGGCTAGCCATCTACCACAGCCTTTACAGCCCTATCTGATGTACTGATCACCAGCACAAAGCTCATCCAATGTAATTATTAAAAGTTATTAAAGGGGTTATCCCAAGATCTATACACATGACCTCTGGATCGGTGGGGATCAGACCCCCACCAATCAGCTTACTATTTGCCATCCTGTGGCTAAGAAAACTTTGGTAATGGAGTAATCCCTTTTAGGATGTAGCTTCTAAGAGGTTTCCATAAACCCCCATACAGAGCGACAGAGGATCTGTGATAAACAGTACACATTATTTGGGTTACTGAACATTTAAGGAGGCCGCTATTTCCCCATTGACAAACACTGATAAGCTTAGGCCCAATATATATCCTGCAGCCAATAAGAATTACACTTGCTGTCAAGTTTTAGTCTAAGAAGAGTCCAACTATACAAAACTGCTGGCTAGTGCAGGCTTTGTCCTAAGAGAAGGGGCAGATTAGACAGACCCTCTGGTCTTTTGCTGTCCATAATCTATGTTTTCAGTCCTGGCAGTGCCCAAAAGGAAACATGTAATACTAGAGACCAATAATCCCATTTACTATGGAAGCATAAAGTTCCAGGTATATTAATAACACTGTGACCTACATTCTACCAGGACAAGGACATGCTGGAAGCATGAAGTACCAGGCATATGATTAAACTCATGACCTATATGCTATGTGTCTATAGAAGAACATGCTGGCAAAAACAAACTGTTCTGGAAGGATGGGAACATTTCCAAAAAGGTTTACACAATGCAATCATTTCAACTACAAGCACTCCCTTCCTAGAACCGCTCTTATGTAATATTAACTATAGGAAGCCTTGCAGCTACCAGACTGTACACTAAAGCCTTGTGCACCGGAGTGGACTGTAATACACATCTAGGATTTAGGGGCGATGTCAGTCCTATAGCCCCTTCTCTCGCCATTGTGCATCCCATCTGTGAATGGATGCACAGTTATACCCAGTGACGGTACAGGAACTAGGACGCAACAACCAGGATTAGAGGTATTCGAATCCTGGCTATTAACTGACCAATCACTGAAGGCATGAGTGTTCATTTCCTTACACAGTGCTGTATATAATATTTATATGTAGGGTCACATTATAATGACCGTTACCTAATTTCAATGTCAGCAGCGCATGAAAAGCCACGTCTCATGCTCTGGCTTGGTGGGTATATAAGGTGTGATAGACTGTCTGCACACATGTCCTTTCATTGTTGTCATGGGTGAATTATCAGACTTGCAAAAAGAAATTAATTTAGGCTTTCAGGTCAAGGGTTGGTTGGCTGTTAGGGTCTAGAAGAAAACTACCTTTACAGAAGCTGATGGCTGCAAAATAAAAAGGCAATCTTATAATTCTGGCTGCTACGAAGTGTCAAGGATGTGGCGTCAAGCTCAAGTGCCACCACCCAGCACACTAGTTCACTCTACCCCAGACCGATGTACAGGATTTATATGCCTGTCAAGGAAGGTGCTGAGAGGCGAGTGCAAAAGAGGCTCTGACACCCAAGCAGCTAAGTTATGACTACTTAGCTGCAAAGAACTAAAATAAGTTTGGCAGCTACCATTAGCTCAAGAAAAGGTATTTTGCCGTCATACCTTAACAGCTATCTAATGGTGTCTGCAGTAGCGTGGAGCAGATCTGTTAAAGTGTTTGGATTACGCAGCATCACCTGAACACTCAGCGGTTGATTTCCTGCAGCTGCAGAAGTTAGATGCTGCCCTAGGGCTGTCAGGAAACATGGATACAGCATTTACAACATTGCCAAACCCAAACAATTACAGATCTGCTCAACACAAGGCCGCAGCCCTCGGCAACAAATAGAGAAGACAGATTCCAATCAGGAGTAGTTATGTCACATCCACAGGACAGGGCATAACTAGGCCCTATTCCACCAACAGATCTGACGACAGATTATCTGCCAAAGATTTGAAGCCAAACCCAGGAACAGACTATAATCAGAGAACAGGTTATAAAGGAAAGACTGGATTTCTCCTCTTTTCAAATCCACTTCTGGGTTTTGGTGCGTTTACACAGACAGATTTATCTGACAAATTTTGGAAGCCAAAGCCAGGAATGGATTTGAAAAGAGGATAGATCCCAGTCTTTCCTTTATGACCAGATCCCTGTTTATAGTCTGTTCCTGGCTTTGGCTTTAAAGATCTGTCAGATAAATCTCTCAGTGTAAACGCACCATTAGGCTTCAAATCTTTGGCAGATAATCTGTCATCAGATCTGTCGGTGGAATAGGGCCTTAAGATTGTGGGGGACGCCAGCAGTTGGACCCCTGCAATCTCCAGCACAGGGACGCCAAAATTTCTCATAAACAGAGCTCCAATCAGCAAGGATTTTAGAGGCCCTGAAATAGAGATCGCAGGTCTTATCACCCATCCTGTGTATAGGGCATAACTTCTCTAGATGGGAATACCCCTTTAATAATTCTTTAGTATATACACAGTATACCAAAGCATATTAGCAATCACAAGATTCCATTAAGTCATTTTAAATCTGCATGTGTTAAAAAAAAACCCACATTACCACAACCCATATGATAACACTATACAAAACAGCTCTGTGTTGGGGGGGGGGGGGGGGGAAGGGGGAGAGAACACACCCACAAAAACTTTTTATTTTATTAAATAGTGTTTGATCTCCCATCCGCCATGGTGATGCCCAGTTGCCCTAAGCACTCTAGAAAGCTTCCCTGGCCCTTCCTCTCTGCCATAAATGACAATGCTAGTGGTCTCCTGATTGGAAGCTAGAACAATCAGTCCTCGTCAATCCTAGCTCAGGAGGGGCCATGGAAACTAAATACAGGGAGCCCTGTGCACCAGCCATGGAAGTAGCCACAACAAACACTCTCGGTCTTACATGTTGCATGATAGAAACCGCAGGTATCATTCCCCAACCTCTATATAGGCTGTCAGCAGTTTTCATGGCTCAGAACTGCTGGCAGACTTCCTATAAATGCATAGAACAGGACAGCTACACTCTGGACATAGTCTACTACTGACATATATATATATATATATATATATATATATATACACACACACACACACACACACACACACACACAAGCAAATACAGCACAGTAATCATTACAGGGGAGGAACGAGGAATCAGCAAAGCAAAGACCGTATTCACATCAATACATGGATAGAACAGCAGGTAAGGGGAGGAACACAGAATATAAGTAAGGGCTAGTGAGCAAGCTCCAAGTCTTACATGCAGGGCCTCCGCCACGCGATGGTATTTGGTCTCTTCAGCAGTAAGCCCCTTGTGTGGAGTATAGCCAGCATCCCTGAGACCGGCTTGCTGCTCGAATCGCTGAATGCTCTCCTGTGTATGCTCTGAAATGGGAGACATTTGCACACACAGCTTTCAAGCGGGTGCCAAAGCCAGAGACTGACCGGAGCCTCACTCCTCCATCATAGCAACAATGCACAGGCATACTGGACAATGCACTAGTACTCATAACAATGTAACGTGGCATCAGGCTGGAACGCTCCCCCCTCCTCTGACATTTCACCAGGCTGACACCAAGATGCAGTGTAAACCCACATGAAATGTCAAAGAGTTAGAAAACAAGGTCTTATTTTATATAAATTAGGAGTTTTATCCCGTAGCTTATGTATGTGCAGTCATCAGAATCCCATAATGCACTGCTCTCAGAACATTACACAGTGGCCTCTCCTGACCTTGTTCCCTATATTCCACATGAAATACCTCTTCCTAGAACTAGTATGAGTGTCCCTATACAATCTGCAACAGTGCTGAGGTGTAGACACACTCCCCTGAAAAAGGTAAATGGTAAAAGCCCAGTTGTCTATTTTTACACTTCCAGGAGGAATAACAGAACAATACATCCTGGCTGGGATCACAGTATGATTTGAGAATTCCCAAGTATGTTGCTATCCTATAAAAATGGTAAGTAGAAGGATGCAAAAATGGGCCCTATTGATCCCAATGGCCTAAATGTTGTCTGCTAATGACTACATTTATGTCATTTTCCAGACCTTTACATATTTGGGCCTAGAGTCAAAAAAAACTAAAATGACCCAAATGTAGTCCCTACATTAAAGGGGTACCCTGGCAAAAAAAAAATTCTAAGGGCTGTTATTTGCCCTACAGGAAGTTGAGTTTTCTTTCTAGTCAGTGCTCTCTGCTGCCACCACCTGTGTCAGAAACTGTCCAGAGCAGTACAGGCTTTCTACAAACCGTTCTTATTATCTCAGTGTCAGACTAGAAAGAAAACACTTCCTACAGGACATCCAGTACTTAGCTGCTGTAAGACTAGAGATTTTTTTTTAAATAGAAGTGGATGTTAAATCTATATCTCTGACACAAGCTGATTTGTGTGTGTGTGTATAATATATATATATATATATATATAAATCACTGGAGTACCCCTTTAATTACTCGTAGGCTATTAAAGTTAATAGGGCTCGTACTTTCCATTTTAAGAAGATGTCAGCATATACATAAGACGTTGGCAAATTGTAATGTGAGACAGCCTAGGGAGAGATGTTGCAGATGTGTTACTTCATGAGGAATACAAGAATACACTAAACAGACAGAACAGTAGAGGCCACAGATCCTTGATTTTTCCCCTTATTCACTAGTTTGAGGAGTGCCAAGTGTTTGCGGATGTAGTAGCTAGATTTTGTTACTATTTCAGTGTAGTCAATAGTTAGTGTTTGTTCAGGTTAGAGACTAAGGTAAATGATGGTATGATAGTTGTACTATCCCAACTGCTGCAAATAGAGACAAACCAGTAGAAATAAACACCTCCTCTCCCGCAATAGTGGACTAGATTTCTTAGCCTGTTCTAGTCATCTATATGTTGCAGATAAAGCAGCCTCAGTTTATACTAAATATCAAGAATCCAGGGTACTTCTAATAAATTATAAAGCAAATCTTGCAGCGTCTTCACTTTACTCACTGTAAACAAGAACAGATGGCAGAAGAACAACCTGCTGACATTTACTAGAAGACGCCAGCTTATCTGATCACCCTGGCCTCAAAGCAACAACGCACTTAACCCCTTCCCATCCATCCCAAATATGTGACCTGGTCCCTGTACCAAAAGACTTATCTTTATTTGTACCGCCTTCAACGTAACAGCACATCCTTGCAAACAGAATAAGCCTGATCTGGTGCTGCGACAGAAAAACTAACTTTCCTGTCACAATTCTTAAAAAGTCACAGTCATTAAAACAACTTGACATATCAGGCATGTCAAAATGTATTGATTGCAGTGGGTTTCACTGCTAAGACATGCTGTGATCAGGAGATATAGCTGGGGAAATAGCACGGCCGCCATACAATCAACACCCTGCTTGCTGCCCAATTGTGATAGTTACACCTTATTATAGTCTAAAAAGTCGGATGGGTGACCAGGGAGTGGATCGCCAGTCCACCGCGCTCTCTCCCCTGATTGCAGCAGGTCTTGGCATTGAGACCCATTGCTGCCAATAACTTGACATGCCAAAAATTTTTAACAAGTACTCTTTAAATAGATAAGTATGCATCACAGCAGTTACCATGGCACCTTCTGATGTCACTAATAATGTCAGAGACTCTCCCCGCAGCGGGGTTAGAGGTGCGCAATGTTTGGCTGTAACCATTAGGTCACTGTTATAAGTGATCCGTACAGCGTTGTACATTTTCCACTGTTGGCTTTTAGCACACATCTGGTTGCACACAAAAGAAAAAAAAAATTAAGTGCAGCAAACAAAAAGTGATCTTTCTAAAAAAAAAAAACATTACATATGAAGACTGTCTGAAATACTAGCAACCATCTGGAGCACAGCTGTCATTTTGCCTGAGCAGAATATGTAATGAACGTTTGATTAGTTGCTATGGGCAACAACGTTTATAATATATCTCAAATAATACTTGCAAATGCAACAAACTTTGTACAAATAAATGACAAGAAATGTACTCAAGGGGCACCAAGTATAATACGATAAAATAAAAATACAATTCCAGATCAATAGGCAAAAAGTCAGTTGTATGAAATATTTTTAAACATAAGAACCTCTTTATACTGAACATTTCATTGTACAGATAAATTCACCCAACATGCGTAAAACAGAGGTTACTATAACTCACCATGGTAAGATGTATCGGAGCGGCCACATCAACATATACAACTCCTCAGAGAATCAGCAGTATGTTCCACATAAACACTGGGATCGCCTACACCTCTTCTTGCCTCTGCTAACCTCAGTAATTAACAAGCCTCTGCATGTAGCGTAAAGACGCTGAGGAAATCATCATGATGTATGTGGGTACAGAGGCTGGAAAATTACTGACGCGCGCTGAAAGTCCATGACTTTCCCATTCATTTGAATGAAGCTTTCAAAAATTCACACACGCCGCAGAAACAATCCCCGTCATCTATACCAAGCCAATGTTTAGCTTCCTGCAACAAACCTAACGTCTTTGCTTTAGCAGTGGACGCATCCTACAGTATTATCATGAGCACTGTATGGCAACGGTAAAGAATCTCCACCCCTCTAAGCAGTTTTAACTAAAGATATTGGTAATTCTTCATTTTCCAAGCCGAGGTGAACTCATGGTGTGGTCACTTCTGGGCCCCTAGATCCATTTGCAGCAGTTGGTTAGCACAAAGTATGATCCCTGTATTTGTTTATGTTACATTAATAAGTGATCCCTGTGTATACAAATGACTATACTTTCCCTCATAAACACACTATTCTATGGAAGACTTTATATAAGCAAAGAGAAGACGACCTTACTTGTTATAAGAGAGTTCATGATGACAGAGGTTGCTTTGGCTTTCACCACAGGGACCTTCTCAACAGAGGTGGATTTGGGCAAAGCAGGTGGGGGCATGCTATTATCCCCATCCTCAACCTGCTCAAAGAGGGTGGACAATGTGAAGGGTTACAGAATGGGATTGGATTATGAGAGGGGGGGGGGAGGAAACAGCACAAAAAAAAAAAGTTAGTTTTTTTTTTTATCTTTAATCATCTTACTTTGTTAAGTCACTTTAAGGGGTTTGTCTAAGGCTAGAAAAACATTGCTGCCATCTTCTTAAAGGGGTTGTCCAGTGAAAATATTTTTCTTTCAAATCAACTGATATCAGAAAGTTATATAGATTTGTAATTTACTTCTATTAAAAAATCTCAAGTCTTCCCATACTTAGTAGCTACTAAATGTCCTGCAGGAAATGTTTTATTTTCAGACTGACACAGTGCTCTCTTCTGACATCTCTGGCCAAGACAGGAACTCTGTCTCGGTTTTATATGAATCCCCATACAAAACCTCTCCTGCTCTGGACAGTTCCTGTCTTGGCCACAGACGTCAGCAGAGAGCGCTGTGTCAGACTGAAAATAAAACATTTCCTGCAGGACATACAGCAGCTAATGGGAAGACTTGAGATTTTTTTAATAGAAGTAAATTACAAATCTTTATAACTTTCTGACACCAGTTGATTTGAAAGATTTTCGATGGCTATGGTGCCCTTTCTGGATCAAGGCAGCCCTGGCTTTCTAATCCTGGACAATCCCTGACTTTCACTTGAACTATGCATGATAACTACTAAACGTTGTAACACAGGGAAAACCTTTCAGAGTCTAGTCATACACAGAGGATCTGCAACAGATTTAATAATTTGGTTACATTGATGTTTAATTGATGATTAAATCTGCTACAGATGCTGTATGTGTGAATGGACCTTAAATAGTTATATTCACGTTTATGTAAGTTTAAGAATAGCAGTGCCAAAATCCACATGCAACAGTGGTGTGGGTTAAATGGATTGTTAGCACTCCTATTAGCTATTGTACAAACTGTGCTTTGTGAAAGGAAACTTATTACCAGTACACAAAATGTTACATGGTCTAAACCTGGTTTTTATGCAGTCGAGAATCTAACAACTTGTGTTCCCCAGGCAGCTGTTCCAGCACTACAACTCCCAGAATATCCTGATAACCTTTAGATGTTAGGTCATGATGGAAATTGAAGCTTTGCAACAGCTGAATAGACATAGGTTTGGGAAAGGGGGATGGACACTGATTGGCGGCCTCTTGCTTCTCCTTCCCCATATACACTGCACTGCTTAGTTTTGCTATTTTTATTGTGGCTACTCAGTGATATGTAATTCTACCCATGTGGCTAATAGCCTAAAAATCTGTTCTCATACCTTGACTAATAATAGAGAAACAACCTTCTGCATGTCTATACTGCTCTGTATGTAGAGACCAGGTTGTTTATACCTAAAATATACCGCCCTTCTAATAGCCTGTAATTGAGAGGTGACCATACACAGTAATCATCAATAACCATGACCTCACTTGTGCCCATTCATTGGAATAACAGCTATATTGTTCAACAATTCTGCATAAATAAGCAACGTGAATGTATAACAGAACATTTCCTTTATAAAACATGATCCATCCACAAGGTCCATAGCCAATTTATATATATATGTTGCAGGGAAATGATGGAATCCAGGAATTAAATCTCGGGAAATGATGAAGTGACCGAGCCGTGCCATCATTTCCCAGAAGAAAGTCAGGGATTTGATTGAATCCCTGATTCCTTTCAAGAAAATGAAGGTATGAATTCTATCATTCGCCCTCCCTACGATATACCTCCTGGCAGGCACCACAGCACAGGAGCAGAAGGCCCATGATAGTGCGCCGGCGGCATCCTGTCACCTCCCAGCAGGCACCACAGCAGGGGGCGGACAGCGAGGAGGAGATCCAAGATGGCGCCAGAACTCCTCCCGGGACCTCCCAGCAGGCATGGCGGAGGCAGACGGGAGCGGAGGTGGACAGGGGGCAAGAAGAGCGGCACACTTTCCGGCAGGCATATGGCGGCGGACCAGACGGGGAGCAAAGTGGACAGGCTGGGGGAGCAGGAGGCGGCGGAGGCAGGACGGGGAGTAGAGCAGACAGGCTGGGGTGGAGCAGTAGGAAATGCAATACACAAATTTTGTCGTAGGGGAAATGATTAAATTCCACCATTTCCCTGAAAGAGGTCAGGGATTTGATTAAATCAGGGAAATGTTGAAACAGCTCAGTCATTTGATCATTTCCCGGGATTTTATCAAATATCTGGATTCTATCATTTCACTGCACACACATCACCTCTAACAAAGAACAACCACTATAGCTTTAAAAATAAGAGCAACTCAATCTTTCTGAGCTGCAGACTATGCCATATGAATGCAAGGGGTGAATCAAGTTGCTCTTTTCCACTTCTCTTAGGGAATGGTAACCTGATCTATCCCAAGAACAGGGTATGCTTCAGTACGGCATATAGCCAGGGCTGTGGAGAAAATTTCCCATAAATGGCTCATGTATAATAGTAACATTTATTGCTGAAAAACTGACATTAGGGTTTCTTCTCACTTATGAAATATTCACCAAGTTTTGTATTTAATAAAAGTTTTATATTGGATTTTGTATTGATACATTCCTGCTAACTCCACAGCCCCATACACACAATATACTATTGTCTTGTGACCACGAATGCCAGGCAGAGTATCCCCACAACCTTGACTTTGAGCACTTTTTTTGAAGCCCCTGTATGATGAACGTGGCACATTAATACTCTAGAGGCACATGTAATTCACATGCGAGGGAACAGCAGATTGCTAGGCAGAAGAAACTGAATCAGGACATAATGGTGTCTCTCCCCAGCATACCTTAGACAGCTTCTGGTATTTGCGTTCTGGGATTACAGGATCTCTCCACAGGGTGTTACTGCACATATCCGATGGAGGTGGCGTCATTGGTGCTGTGTCCTCCAGGGCATCGTCATAGCTGAAAGCACGACGGTGCATCCCAATAGGTAGGGACATTTTTCCTAGAAGCCCACTTGAGCTGTGCTCAATGGCTGAAGACAAATAACTACTTACTACATATGTTTAACCAAAGACACCCTTATGCATGTTTACTGTGTAACTGGCAACAATTCATTTATAGCATTATTGAATTGATGGGAAACTGAATAGCCAAAGCCACGCGGAGCCTAAAATAATGTCACATGACAACCAAAGTTTTCTTAAAAAGTTGTAAGAATACAGGAAACAAAAAGATGGAAATATTCATGTGCAAACGTTGTTTAGACCAAGACGTAGCAATGTAATAACTACTACTTCTGGTTATTCAAGAGACTTTATGACACTTCAGAATTCCACAGCACACAGAGCAACACAAATCTGCTCCTCACTTTCCCGCTGGGGCAAAACGTTAGTAAGACAGCCTAACCCGAGATCCCTAGTGTTCACACAAGTGGCCCAATGGCAAGCCTGTGACAAGTGTGCAAGTCCAGGCTGAACAAAAAGAGATCATGCAGATGACAGATCACTGCATGCAAGAAGGCAGCATGTAGTCCAAGGTAAATTTATATTATTGAGAATATCCAGGATGGGACTGTGTGTGAACTAGCTTTGAAAGATAAGGAGCAGAGCAAAGCATACATGCTAAGAAATGACTGCTTCATGTTATATACGTGGACAAAATAAAAAAAAATATTGCAAAAAGTCAAAAAGCACATAAAACAAGCAGAACTCACTGAAGAGCGCAAGAAATCACTTAGTTATAGAAAGCTGTGGGCAAAGAAAAAAAATAAATACAGGTGTAAGCATTAGCAAATGGCAGGAGTGCTTCTATCCAGGCTTCTCTGAACACACCACACTATAATACAAGATAGCAACTACGAGGGGATGTCTGCTACATAGGGAATCACTAGTGACTGCTGTGTCTGCACACTAACACAACTGGCAAAGATAGAACAAAGCAGTGTTGTCATGAGGACATAGGAGCAGCAAATCAGGAGATCTTGAAGGGGCTGTTAAGGGTTAGAAAAGCACATCTGATTTCTTCCAAAAACAGCGCCACACCTGTCTATGCGTTGTACATGATAATTTTTTTAAGTAAAAGAGGCTAAGCTGAGTACCAGGCACAAACTGGCCAGGTTTGTGAAAGAAAGCAGCCATGTTTTTCTAATCATGTCCTTTAAGGAAAGTTTTTTAGTTTTCCGTAAATAATTATAATCCCTGTAAAAATGAGATTCTCTACAATTTCTTAATATATTTTGTTTTGATTCCTCAATATTCTGAAGAGGTTTGCAGTCAGTGAATGGATACCCTTTCCTGCTCTCAGCTGAGAAGTAGATATAGGCACAATCTAAGCAACGCTCTGTGAGCTAAACAGCTTGAACTCCAGACTGATACATTGTAGGGAACAGTGTAAGCAGCATATTTCTTGTGAAATAAATTAGGTATGATGATGTTCTGTTAGTGTGGTAGCGCAGGGCAAAGGCTGATCATGGCTTTCACATAAAAAGTCTATCATCGTGATGGGGAGAACCAAGCAAAGGAAGAGAGTTATGTTACCAGGTACATCAGGTTGTCTCGATGCCATAACAGTGACTATAGATGCTGCTTTTCTATGGAATCCCAGAATATACTTGTTACCTGGTGAGAATAAGGATCTGTTTATTGCTTAAGAAGATAATACATAGTACACAAATACATATGGACATTCACAATCTAGAACCACAGATCTACCCACATGTGAGCCATGTAATGATACGCTCACTGTACACACATTCCCTGTCTTACCAGGCCACAGTGCAATGAGGATTACATGGAATGAGAGGAGTCACCCTGGAACATAGTGCAAGGAAATCCCTGAAGAGATCCTGGAGGTGGTCCATGCAGGGCCCCTGGAGACCAGAAGAAAAAATGGAAGAACATTAGGCAAGGAATACATTGATTAACATCTTTCAAAAAATGATCATGGCGCTGTGACGCATAGCCTCAGTCCATGTACTGTGTGGTATTTAGAGGTTAGGTCTATATACCTGTATAGCAAGTAAGCAATAAAATACACAAACCATGCCATTGTGTGGGGCTGACTGGTGTTGTGCATTTCCAACAGCTGATGAATAAGCCATTGTCCCTGGATTACAAGACAATGATGGCTCCATATAACAGGTTCTCGGCTAGACTGGCAATCGTTATCATGCAGCCGACAGCCCGTCCGTAAGGGCCAGTACAATGAGAAAATTCACAGCTCAGCAGTTCTATTATCTCCCAATGATTTACATAAGGACGTCCAAAGGGTGGTGACACATCCGTAACAGAGGGTGACGGCAGTATACATATGTGTACGCTGTGATAAGCCCCCCTCAGCAGGTCACACTTGGTAAACCGACCAGATATAACCATTGTTAAGGGGGGGGGGGGGGGGGGGGGGGGGGGGGGGGTCTGATACTAAGAAACACTTACCAGCAGGGACCTCAACGAAATATAAGGCACCTACGGGTTGGCGCTCAGAGTGCGGTGGATGTCCTGGTGCCTCACCTGTATACACAAGGCCTGGGACTGGCTGCTGCATCACTGCAACACTGGAGGTCCCTGTACTGACCACATAGCACAGGGGTCTGCAGTACTACGGTGACCATAGGACGAGCGGCCACCATAAGGCTCTCCCACCCCTCACACACACCTGTCTGGTATCAGAGCTTCTCACCTACAGAGCTGCGCTCCGTCCCGCTCCACTAGCACCTGCTGCTTCTCGTCCTTCTCTCCCGTATCATACACCGCACAGAAAAGATGCTGACAAAGCAAACGCTACAAGAAGCCATTATCTACACCAGAATGGCGACCGGAAATAAAACGCACTGCGCATGCTCGGGTTGGAGCAGGGCGTGAGTTACAGGATTACGCATGCGTAGTACAATAGCGCATCCACCCCCTCACTGTTTCTCGTCGACGCTCCACAGCCATGATTCTTTAGTGCGCATGAGCGAATACTGATTAGCGTGTGTGACCGTAGCCAATAGGACGAGCTGTCCGTGTCTCTTAGCAACCCGTGTAAACTATGTTTTAGTGCAAACTATACTACTATCCAGAGACCCCGGGGACAGTCATGGACCCCTCCAGTTCTCTAGAAGTCAGGTAAATCTGAGGTGGTCCGCAGGTCGATACATGATTCATCTGTGCTTGTGAGAATTCATACAAAGTTGCAGGCTGGTGCACATGTTTTTGCACTTTTTAGGGATCTGCACATATAAGAGGATTGATAGTTATTCTTAGATATGAGCGTTATTGTAGAGATTGTATACTGGGCATGTAGATAAAAGTGGTGAACACTGCCACAAAGTTGCAGGCTGGTGCTTATGTTTTCACACTTTGTGGTTTTTTTGAGGATATATATTCTTGCCTACCAAAATGCCATCACCAGTGGACACATATTATCCTAGTTTTTTAAATAAAAAAGTGGTAATCTGACATTTTATAACTATCGTTGCTGTGGAATGGAAGATCAGATAGTACCAGATGAATGCAGACGTCATACCTGGTACCTCAGAATGGCTGTACAACAGTACATGTGCACCTACACCCAATTTATACAGCATTCTGTGCCACTTTGCCAGTGACAACATTTTGATACCACCTGCATATACAGCTATGTCCAGACTTTATTTCCACAATTACCTGGAATCCTCTATATAACATTTAGGGTCACACTATGTGTCATACAGGTAAAGCTGTGATGTCGTGCAGGGGCGTAGCTAATGTCTCTTGGGCCCTGGTGCAAGAGGTCAACTTGGGACCCCCCTTTCTCGATGCTATTGGTATATATATATCTCAAGACTGATATTACCAATAATACCAGTATACAGGAAATATTATCACCATACATATTACTGTTACTAACCAAATCCTGTTTACTGAGACCAATATTGTCAATATTACCAGTACACAAGGGGAAATATTACCGCCACACCACAACCATCACCACCATATTGTTACTGACCAAATTCAGTATACTAAATCCAATAAAACACAATACCAGATAACAAGTAACAAATAATACCACCACATACTAACTAACACCCCGCTGCTACTGACTAATACCACATACTGACTAACACCACCACATACTGACTAACACCACCACATACTGACTAACACCACCGCTGCTACTGAATATAATCCTCTGTACATAGACCAATATCACCTCATACAGTCATATAGAGGTGGATGCACTGTACACAGGCTCTGTACACCATATACATTACAGTGCAGTTATATCAAGTGACTCACAGGGGGCGTCTTCTCTGATTGGAGTTCTTCCCTTTTCATCTTCTCCATCTGCCCTGGGCCATTATGAGAACTTCTCTGAGCCATGAATCCACAGAATCTGCCAGAGAAACATATTAGGCCCCTCACTCCGACACCATCCTCATCTCTCTACAAACTGCACATCTGTACTGGCCCCTTTACACCCTCATTTAGTAGGTAGCCCTGACACTATGTGATCACCCTTATAGTACATGCCCCCCTCTGTGCATGCCCTATTGTATACACCCCCCATGTAGTCCACCTTATAGATGGCCCCCAATGTTTCCCCTTATAGATGCCCCCCCCTGTGTTGTCCCTCTTATAGATGCCCCCAATGTTATCCCCCTTACAGATGCCCCCCATGTTGTCCCCTCCTCCTGCCCCTTCATCACCATACTACTACCCCTTTCATCCTCCTGCCCTCCATCATCATACTACTACCCCTTCATCCTCCTGCCCTTTCATCATCATACCACTACACCCTTCATCATCCTCTTGTTCATTCATCATCATACCACTACACCCCCATCATCCTCTTGTTCCATCATCATATTACTACACCCCTCATCATCCTCTTGTTCCATCATCATACCACTACACCCCTAATCATCCTCTTGTTCCATCATCATACCACTCCACCCCTCATCATCCTCTTGTACCATCATCATACCACTCCACCCCTCATCATCCTCTTGTTCCTTCATCATTCCACTACACCCCCCATCATCCTCTTGTTCCTTCATCATCATACCAATACACACCTCATCATCCTCTTGTTCCTTCATCATACCACTACACCCCCGATCATCCTCTTGTTCCTTCATCATACCACTACACCCCCCATCATCCTCTTGTTCCTTCATCATACCAATACACCCCCCATCATCATCATACCACTACACCCCCCATCATCCTCTTGTTCCTTCATCATACCACTACACCCCCCATCATCCTCTTGTTCCATCATCACACCACTACACCCCCATCATATTCTTGTTCCATCATCATCATACCACTACACCCCCCATCATCATCATACCACTACACCCCTCATCATCATCATACCACTACACCCCCCATCATCATCATACCACTACACCCCCCATCATATTCTTGTTCCATCATCATCATACCACTACACCCCCCATCATCATCATACCACTACACCCCTCATCATCATCATACCACTACACCCCCCATCATGCCCTTTAAAACAAAAAAATCTATACTCACCTCAATGGTTTCTCTATTCTTCCAGTCCCGTGCCCTGGTGGGGCTTTCCGTGGAGGGGGCGGGGCTTCGCGTGACCTGGGGTTTTTTTGCCCACGAGATGCTCCCAGCCCTACAAGTCAGCCGGGGCCCGTCCCAGCCAGCCTCTTGTGACCGCAAGCAAAACAGTGCTTGCGGTCACAAGAGGGAGTGGGAGGGGAGCAGTACAGTGGCAAGGGGGGCCTCGCGGGCCCCCCCTTGGTAGCGGCCCGGTCGCGGCGGCGACCTCTGCGACCGTGGTAGCTACGCCACTGATGTTGTGGGTTTTTTTTTAAACTCCCACTGCAGTTTTTGTGTCAAAACCAGGAGTGGATCCAACAGAAATCCAGGGTCAGTTACCAACCACTACTAGAAA
Source organism: Dendropsophus ebraccatus (assembly GCF_027789765.1). Lineage (NCBI taxonomy): Eukaryota > Metazoa > Chordata > Amphibia > Anura > Hylidae > Dendropsophus > Dendropsophus ebraccatus. The sequence goes on along the minus strand of NC_091454.1, from coordinate 56,783,790 downwards.
AAGAGTATTCATGATACACCTATACGGTACTATGTGCCCCTTATAATAGATATAATAGAGTTCAGTATTCATGATACACCTATACGGTACTATGTGCCCCTTATAATAGATATAATAGAGTTCAGTATTCATGATACACCTATACGGTACTATGTGCCCCTTATAATAGATATAATAGAGTTCAGTATTCATGATACACCTATACGGTACTATGTGCCCCTTATAATAGATATAATAGAGTTCAGTATTCATGATACACCTATACGGTACTAGGTGCCCCTTATAATAGATATAATAGAGTTCAGTATTCATGATACACCTATACGGTACTATGTGCCCCTTATAATAGATATAATAGAGTTCAGTATTCATGATACACCTATACGGTACTATGTGCCCCTTATAATAGATATAATAGAGTTCAGTATTCATGATACACCTATACGGTACTATGTGCCCCTTATAATAGATAGAATAGAGTTCAGTATTCATGATACACCTATACGGTACTATGTGCCCCTTATAATAGATATAATAGAGTTCAGTATTCATGATACACCTATACGGTACTATGTGCCCCTTATAATAGATATAATAGAGTTCAGTATTCATGATACACCTATACGGTACTAGGTGCCCCTTATAATAGATATAATAGAGTTCAGTATTCATGATACACCTATACGGTACTATGTGCCCCTCATAATAGATATAATAGAGTTCAGTATTCATGATACACCTATACGGTACTAGGTGCCCCTTATAATAGATATAATAGAGTTCAGTATTCATGATACACCTATACGGTACTATGTGCCCCTTATAATAGATATAATAGAGTTCAGTATTCATGATACACCTATACGGTACTATGTGCCCCTTATAATAGATATAATAGAGTTCAGTATTCATGATACACCTATACGGTACTATGTGCCCCTTATAATAGATATAATAGAGTTCAGTATTCATGATACACCTATACGGTACTATGTGCCCCTTATAATAGATATAATAGAGTTCAGTATTCATGATACACCTATACGGTACTATGTGCCCCTTATAATAAAGTTCAGTATTCATGATACACCGATACGGTACTATGTGCCCCTTATAAAAGAGTTCAGTATTCCTGATACACCTATACGGTACTATGTGCCCCTTATAATAGATTAAAAAGAGTTCAGTATTCATGATACACCTATACGGTACTATGTGCCCCTTATAATAGATATAATAGAGTTCAGTATTCAGACTACTGTTCAGCATTAATAAGAGGAAAGGCAATGCTATTTCTTGTGAGAATATTGTGTGTTTTATCACATCGACTATAAAACTGCCATTTTTTTTTATAGATGGGTACAAGGAATTAACCAGAAGCATGTCACATTTATCAACCCTCAGACTGTGTGCCACCCGTGTGGAAATTACATTGTTTTTACTGACATTGAAACAAAGCGTCAGTCTTTGTTGCAGTGCCCATCTGGGAGTATTGGAGCATTTGCTGTTAATGCGTGCAGTGATGTGGTGGCATTTAGCGATAAGAAGCTTCCTCCAAATATTCATGTGTTTACCTACCCAGGACTTGTGAAAAGAGCTGAACTAAAAGGTGAGATCATACAGTGCAGAAGAAAAAAATTCAAGTAACAACCAACCAGTATGGAGGTTGAGGCATGAAACCACTATTAATATCTAATAGATCCTCCAATGACTATCAACAGAGCGGTGTTGGCGGGGGCAGATTAGTGCACTGGGGGGCAGTAGTCCCGTCCCTAGTCCACCAAAACGCCTAATTGGCATAAAAGAATAACTGCTTATATCTTGGAAATGGAGTAGAGGATAAAGGTAGGAATCCCTCATGTGCTATAAGCAGGGCCAGACTGCCCATCTGGCAATTTGGGCGAATGCCAGATGGGCCGTGTGCTAAGTGGGCCAGAACAGCTTGATGGCTGGCTTTTCCCCAGCAGAGCACCCTTCCTGCACTTCACAGCATAGTTAAAGGAGACCTGTCATCCCAGCTGCCGGGGTAAAGCCCGCCCGACCCCCTGGTGGAGCCCCTTATACTTACCCCTTCATCGAAGTCCCAGGCCCAAACCCCATTCCGACGCCGACAAATCCCTTTCAGATGCCACGAGCACGCTCATCAGAGATGAGTCCGATGCCAATAGAGAATGACTGGAGCAGGGGGTAAGTATAAGGGGCTCCACTTGGGGGTCGGGAGGGCTTCACCCAGGCAGCCGGGGTGACAGGTCTCCTTTAACAAGTCATTGGTTATAGAAACTGTATAGTTTAGATAGCACCATGCAGCAGAGGAGCCAGCCGTTAGATTGGAGTCCTGTATCCAGCCAGCCCCATATCCTTCATCTACTAGTTCCCAGCAGGCCCAACCTCCACATGGTTGCTGCAGGTCTGGTCTGACCGTGGAGGAAAAGGAGGCTCCATATCAGTACTGGTCCAGGAAGGGGTGACAATCAGAAGAGCAATTTAGCTAGAAGCCCAAAGGCTTAATGCAGAGTGTGTGTGTGTGGGGGGGGGGGGGGGGTTCTTAACGAGGGGTGGGCAGGAACCATAGGTGCAGGGATCCTGCCATCTCCTGCTCGCCTATTACAAGGCTCATCAGTCAACAAAAGCAGATGAGAATAGCAATGTGTGTGTTGTGTCCTACTGACTGATATGTGTAGTGAGAGTGGTAGCAGGGGCGGTCTTGGCATTTCTGCGGCCCCAAGCGAGGTTATGTCTGGGGCCCCCCCTCAACACGCCTTCCAAAACAATAGACCGCTGTGTGTTGCCCCAGTAGTATATACCCCTTGTGCGCTACCGTCAGTAATATATACTCCTTGTGTGCTGCCCCCAATAGTATATACCCCTTGTGTCCTGCCACCAGTAGTATATACCCCTTGTTTGCTTCCCCCAGTAGTATATAGACCCCTGTGTGTTCCCCAGTTATATATAGCCCCCCCGTGTGCTCCCCCAGAAGTATATAGACCTCCTGTGTGCTGTCCCAGTTGTATATAGACCCCCTGTGTGCTGCCCCCAGTTGTATATACCCCCTGTGTGCTCCCCCACTGTATATAGGCCCCCTGTGTGCTCCCTCAGGGGTATTTAGCCCCCCTGTGTGCTCCCTCACTTGGATATAGACCCATGTGTGCTCCATCAGTAGTATATAAACCACCTGTGTGGTTCCCCCAGTAGTATATAGACCCCCTGTGTGCCCTACCAGTAGTATATAGACCCCTGTGTGCTCCCCCAGTAGTATATAGCCCCCCCTGTGTGCTCTCCCACTTGGATATAAACCTCCTATGTGCTCTCCAAGTTGTATATAGACCCCATTCTGCTGCCCCAAGTAGTATATAGACCCCCTGTGTGCTGCCCCCAGTAGTATATAGACCCCTCTGTGAAGCCCCAGTAGTCTATAGCCCCCCTGCATGCTCCCCCTGTTATATAGCCCCCCTGTGTGCTCCCCCCATTTATATAGACCCCCGATGTGCGCTCCCCAGTTAAACAGACCCCTGTGTGCTCCCCCTCCCATATAGTATATAACACAATAAAACAAACACTCACCTAGGTCCAGGCGTCTCCTCTTCTCTTCACTCTTGTGGCCGCAGGAAGGGTTTTCCCTGCGATCACAAGAGGCCGCACTCCCCTTGTCCTGGCCCTGATGCTCCAGTGATGTCACTGGAGCGGCGGCACCACAAGGACAAAGCGGCCACAAGAGTGACTGACAAGAAGGGAGCCAATGTCTCCCGCCCTGTCAGTGCTGCTGCAAGTAACTATGAGCGCTCATTACGAGTGATCATAGTTACAGTTTAGATGGCAGCAGCGAGAGGGGCAGCGGCCCTGTCCAGCGGTCTTGAGCTCAAGAGCGGGGGGCCCCCCTGGATGTTGGGGGCCCCAAGCGATCGCTTGGGGTGCTTGGTGCCAAAGACCACCACTGAGTGGTAGTATGTATTGTCAATAGTATATGTCTATTGCATTTTAACTATTTAAATGTTTCTAGGATACAAGCCCATACTGGGTGCCTTGCTTAGTCTGGCCTCTCCCCATTAACCTGTCTGGCACGGGTGACCCCGCCAGGAGAACTACTCCCACCAGCTTAGCTCATTGGATCACCAAGGCACAGAAGCTCCCTCACCACGTCAAGCTGAAGGCACCATGAGGGAGTCCCTCCACCCTAACCCGATTACCCATCCCAACCCTAAATTTACCTTTCCTTTGCATTTTAGAACTCCTTAAAACCCCAGCCCCCTAACTTGGATCCTCCCGGCACCCTTCCCAGCCCTCTAACGTGCACTATTCTTGCGCCCTTCCCAGCCTAGGTCCAGTCCAAACCCACCCCAGCCCCCTAATGTGAACCCTCCCAGCACCCTTCCCAGTCCAGGCCCACCCCAGCTCCCTAACGCACACTCTCCTGGTGCTCTTTCCAGGCCTGCCCCCTAACTTGGACCTTCCTGGTGCTATTCCAACCCAAACCCGTCCCAGTCCCCTAATGCGAACCCTCCTGGTGCCCCCTTCCCAGCAGAAGCTCACCACAGCCCACTAACTCAAACTCTGCCTCAGCCCCCTAACTTGAACCCATTCACTGCCCTTCCCAGCCCAGCCCCTAACGTGGACCCTCCTGGAGCCCTTCCACACCCAGGACCTTCTGAGCCCCCTAATGCTAACCCTCTTGGTGCTTCCCCCCCCCCCAGGCTCGCCTCAGCCCCCTAACGCAGCCCCTCTCAGTGCCCTTTCCAGCCAGAACCCACCACAGTCCCTTAATGCGGACATTCCCGGCGCCCTTTCCAGTCTAAATCCATCCCAGCTTCCGAATACGATTCCTCTCGGCGCCCCTCCCAGCCCAGACCCGCTCCGGCCCTACAACTTGAACCCTCCCGGCGCCCTTCCCAGCCCAGTCCCGCCCCAGACCCCTAATGCTGACCCTCCCGGCACCCTTCCTAGCCCAGACCTGCCCCAGCCCTCTTACTTGAACCCTCCTGGCGCCCTTCCTAGACCAAACCCACCCCAGCCCCCTAATGCGGACCCTCTCTGCACCCTTAACGAACCAGGCCCACCACGGCCCCTTAACGCGGAACCTCCCAGCACCCTTAATAACAATAATTTTTATTTATATAGTGCCAACAGATTCCGCAGCACTTTACAATTCTTGGGGTACATACATAGACATAAATCAGACATTACAGAGATTTACATATAATTATCCATACATGAGGAGTGAGGGCCCTGCTCGCATGCATTAGCTTACAGACTATTAGAAGGGGGTTTGAGGCAAAGTGGCAGAGGGGCAAAGTGCTTCATTGCCCTTCCCAGCCCAGGCCCGCCACAGCCCCCTAACGTGTACCTTCTCAGCGCTCTTCCCAGCCCCTGCCTTATAACGTGGACCCTCCTGTCGCCCTTCCCATCTCAGGCTCGGCCTTTCAAATGTCCTTTTTAGCCCATAGCAACCAATCACAGTTTTCATTTTATCAAGCTCATTAATTTGTGAAAGCTGAGCTGTGAGTAGTTGCTATAGGCCCCAAAGGTCATTGCTACTGGAACACTGCTTGATAAATTTCCCCCTATGTGTTTTAATATCCAGTCTGTATAGAGCAGCACAATCTGTCAATGAGGAGGCTGCACACAACCTCATATCTATGTATTTATTGTATCCATCTATCCATCCATTTTCCTAAGATTTGTTTCTCTGCTTTATAATTTATTACAGCTAGTAGTGTGCTTTCATTTTATTTCCTTTTCCAGGTGCAGCACAACTGGAATATTCATTGTTAGCATTTAGTCACTCTGGACACTACTTAGGTAGCTACTCTTCTGTTCCTGACCACCTACTTACAATCTGGTAAGGGAGAGCCATGTAATATAATTTTATAGTTTACTATAGCCTTGTGTTTATGGCCATTTTTATCCATAATTGAATACTGTAATGTTTAAGGAACATATATTTGTTAACAATGGTTTGAATTTTTTACAAGCCATCTCATAATTTAAAAGTTATACATGTTACATATTGTTTTAATCGTAACGACTTGAGGAACATATATAACAAGACAGTTTTACCCCAGGACGAACGGCGCAAAAACACATACCCCCCAAATAAACAAAATGCGTTTTGTTTTTTTTTTCAATTTCATCACACATTGATTTTTTTCTGGTTTCGCAGTGTACTTTATGAAAAAAATCAGTCTGTCATTGCAAAGTACAATTAGTGGCGCAAAAAATAATGGCTCATGCATACCTCCCAACCGTTCCGGTTCCGCTGTCCCCCACCCCGGCCCCGACGTTCGCACAGGTAGCTGTAGCTGCCGGATGGAGACTGCGGCCCTTACACTGTGAGCGCTCCTAATGAGCGCTCACAGCGACACCTACTGGGTGTATGCCCCCCTGACGCTAAAGGAGGTAATGCACAGGCTTCCTCTTCCTGCCTCGTGGCGCCATGGAGCTGGACAGGCATGACCAGGTAAGCCCCACCCCCATCACGGTAAGCCCCACCCCCGGTGTCCACCACATGGCTAACTAACCAGCAGAGTACACAGGGCCAGAGGAGAAGAAACGCCATGGACAACTGGAAATATGGTAAGTACAATGGGTCAGTCTCTTACCATATTTCTAGTTGTCCATGGCGTCTCTCCTCCTCTGGCCCTGTGTACTCTGCTGGTTAGTTAGCGCTACGGTGTGTGACGTGGGCGGGGCTTACTGTGATGGGGGCTGGGCTTACCGGGTCATACTGTTGGCAACTATGGAAGCCTGCACAAGAAGCTCAACGAGATGGGGTACTAAGAGGCATACTAAGAAGGTACACTAAGGGGCATACTAAGAAGGTACTAAAGGGCATACTAAGGGGGTACTAAGGGGCATACTAAGGAGGTACTTAAGGGCATACTAACGCGGTACTAAGGGGGTACTAAGTGGCATACTAAGAAGGTACTAAGGGGCATACCAAAAAGGTACTAAAGGGCATACTAAGGGGGTACTAAGGGGCATACTAAGAGGGAACTAAGGGGCATACTAAGGGGGTACTAAGGGGCATACTAAGGGGGTACTAAGGGGCATACTAAGAAGGTACTACGGGGCATACTAAGGGGTACTAGGCGCATACTAAGGGGGAACTAAGGGGCATACTAAGGGGGTACTAAAGGGCATACTAAGGGGGTACTAAGGGGCATACTAAGAGGGTACTAAAGGGCATACTAAGGGGCATACTAAGGGGGTACTAAAGAGCATACTAAGGGGGTACTAAGGGGCATACTAAGGGGGTATTAAGGAGCATACTAAGGGGGTACTAAAGGGCATACTAAGGGGGTACTAAAGGGCATACTAAGGGGGTACTAAGGGGCATACTAAGGGGGTACTAAGAAGGTAAAAACGGGGGTACTAAAGGGCATACTGAGGGGGTACTAAGGGGCATACTAAAGGGATACTAAGAGGCATACAACATAGGGGCATACTATATACCATGTGGGGGCTAAAAAGGAGGGTTTATATTATGTGTGGGCTACAAAGGGGGCTATACTACGTGCTTTTGGGGGGCTCCTGCACAGGAATGGGGCCTATACTATATAGGGGCTGCTACGGGGAAGGGCTATACTCTATGTGGACTGCTGCACAAGGGGAGGGGAAAGATGGCAAGAAACACAAAACTGAAGCAGAGAAGACGTCCCCTGTGAGTCACTGAATACCTGCAATACAATCACCTATAAGGTCAGCAGGTGTACAGCCTCATCTACCGCTATATGGTGACTGCTGAGGAAGAGTACTGCTCTGTGTACAGCCTCATCTACCGCTATATGCAGGGCCGTCTTAACAGCATTATGGGCCCCTGGGCAGAGGTGCGAATTGGCCCCCCCCCCCAGCGGCCGCCGCCATCAAACCCCCCCCCATCTTTGCAACCCCGCCCCTAGCCAGTACAATTACTTACAATAAAAAATACAAATTATTGTTAACAAAAACTTTAAATCACAACACAGCAGCACAAAAACAAAAAATAACTGTGCGTGCATGCCTCACCAAACCAGAACAGGTTGGCACTTCACAGCACAGCACTTCCAACAGCAATCTTCAGGGTTTATTGTCACACCAGTGCAACATGTCTCATATATACAGAGGGGCAACAACATTACTATTATATATGAGAACCATGTTGTTTCCCTGTATACAGTATACAGGGAAACAACATGGTTCATATATAATATAATAGTCATGTTGTTGCCCCTCTGTCTATATGAGACATGTTGTTTTGCCCTTCTCTATATATATATATGCCAGATAACAAGCAACAAATATTACCACCGCATACTGACTAACACCACAGCTGCTACTGACTAATCCACTGTACACAAATCACTATCACCTCATCCAGTCATATAGAGGTACCCAGCTCTACACAGGTTCTGTACACCATATACATTACAGTGCAGATACATCAAGTGACTCACAGGGGACGTCTTCTCTGATCGGAGTTCTTTCCTTTTCATCTTCTTCTCTAATTGCCCTGGGCTGTTATGAGAACTTCTCCAAGCCACGAATCCACAGAATCTGCCAGACAGACATATTAGGCTCCTCACACCGACACCATCCTCATTTCTCTACAAGCTGCACATCTGTATTTGCCCCTTATAGATAGCTCCCCCTGTATTACTCCCTTATAGATGGCTCCCCCTGTATCCCCCCGTATAGATGGCTCCCCCTGTATCCCTCCGTATAGATGGCTCCCCCTGTATTACCCCCTTATAGATGGCTAACAGTACAGACTGTTACAGTAGATTTTATTGTATCTCATAGCGTTGCCAACCTGTGGCTGCCAGTGGACTATAACCCCCAGCATACCCTGATAGCAGAAATATTACAGGACCACAACCCCCCCCCGGGGGGGGGGGGGGCGCCGAAAAGTTTTGCACAGGGCGCCATGTACCCTAAGGCCGGCCCTGGCTCCCCCGTATTCCCCCCTTATAGATGGCTCCCCCCTGTATCCCCCCCCCCTATAGATGGCTCCCCGTATTCCCCCCTTATAGATGGCTCCCCCCTGTACCCCCCCATAGATGGCTCCCCCGTATTCCCCCCTTATAGATGGTTCCCCCCTGTATCCCCTCCCCCTATAGATGGCTCCCCCTGTATTCCACCCTTATAGATGGCTCCCCCTGTATCCCCCCCCGTATAGATGGCTCCCCCGTATTCCCCCCTTATAAATGGCTCCCCCCTGTATCCCCCCCTATAGATAGCTCCCCCGTATTCCCCCCTTAAAGATGGCTTCCCCCTGTATCCCCCCCCTCGTATAGATGGCTCCCCCGTATTCCCCCCTTATAGATGGCTCCCCCCTGTATCCCCCCCCCCCTTATAGATCACTCCCCCCTGCACAGCAGATAAAAACAAACGCACAACTCACCTAACAAGCGTTCCCTTGTCGCTGCTTATTCTCCTCTTCTGCCCCCGGCTGATGCGTCGCTCCCTGGGGTATTCTCAGGGAGCGCACACATCCGGAAGCTCAGTGAGCGCCCGGGCCGGGACCGCCGGTACAGGAAGTCCCAGCGACGTGCACTGAGGTTCCTGATGCGTGCGCTCCCTGAGAATCCCCCAGGGAGCGACGCATCAGCTGTGGACCGGATTTCCTCTTGCGACCGCAAACAAGAAAGTGCTTGCGGTCGCAAGAGAGAGAGAAGGGGGGCGCCGCAGGGCCGTCTTACCCATTGGGCATGGCAGGCGGCTGCCCGGGGACCCTTGCGTCCTAGGGCGCCCCTGCCCGCTGTGACAGCGGGCAGGGGCCCCCTAGGACGCAAGGGCCCCCGGGCAGCCGCCTACCATGCCCAATGGGTAAGACGGCCCTGGCTATATGGTCAGTGCTGAGGGAGAGGACTGCCCTGTGTATAGTGGATGTTATGTAGTAATGGTATAAGGGAGGATAAGTCACTATGTGGTGAAGATATGGTGATAATATTTGTTTCTTATGTAATGGTAATAGGTGATGCGGTTATGAGGGGCGTGGCTATGGGGGCGTGGCTATGGGGGCGTGGCACGTTGCCGTGACTGTCCCTCTTTCCTCTGCACAAAAGTTGGGAGGTATGCTCATTTGGGTTTCTAGGTGAAAAAATGCAAGTGCTATATCCTTTTAACCCTTAGGGGACACAGCCAGTTTTCATTTTTGCGTTTTCGTTTTTCCCTCCTCGTGTATATAAGGCCATAGCGCCTGCATTTTTCCACCTAGAGACCCAAATGAGCCCTTATTTTTTGCACAACTAATTGTACTTTGCTATGGCAGATGTAATTTTTGCCTAAAATGTGCCGGGAAACCAGAAAAAAATTATATGTGAAGTGAAATTGAAAAAAAAAAAAATTTTTTTTTTATTTGGGGGGGGGGGGGGGGGGGTTGTTTTTACTCCGTTCGCCCTGGGGTAAAACTGACTCGTTATATATGTTCCTTAAGTTGTTACGATTACAACGATATGTAACATGTATAACTTTTATTTGATTTGATGGCTTGTAAAAAATTAAAACCTTTTAAAGAAAATATATGTTCCTTAAAATCGCTCCATTCCCAGGCTTATAGCGCTTTTATCCTTTGGTCTATGGGTCTGTGTGAGGTGTCATTTTTTGCGCCATGATGTGATCTTTCTATTGGTACCTTGATTGCGCATATACAACTTTTTGATCGCTTTTTATTACAATTATTCTGGATTTGATGCGACCAAAAATGCACAATTTTGGGATTTGGGATTTTTTTGCGCTGACGCCGTTTACCGTGTGAGATCAGGAATGTGATTAATTAATAGTTCGGGCGATTACGCACGCGGTGATAGCAAACATGTTTGTTTATTTATTTATTTATTTATTTATTTTTATTTATAAAATGGGGAAAGGGGGGTGATTCAGACTTTTATTAGGGGAGGGGATTTTGTGTTATTAAAAATACATTTTTCTTTTACTTTACACATATACTAGAAGCCCCCCTGGGGGGCTTCTAGTATATGCACTCTGATCTCTCATAGAGATCCATGCAGTATAGTTATACTGCATGAATCCATGAGATCGGTGTTCTATTGCTTTTGGCTGCTGCAGCCAAAAGCAATAGAATGCCGAGCCGGGATCAGCGCCATTACGGAGCAGACCCCGGCCCGGGATGGATGCGGGGATCGCCCCCCCGCAATCGCGCCGCAGGGGGGCGATCCCCCACTAGACCAAGAGGGATGGAGATTAGCAAGTACTTAGAAGCAGCTGTCAACTTTGACAGCTGCTTCTAAGTACTTAATTAGCGGACACGGCGATCGGACCGTGCCCGCTAATAGCCGCGATCCCGGGCTATATGCGGCACCCGGGATCGCGGCAGTTCAGAGGGGGGTCGCCGCGCGACCCCCCTCTGAACTCCCATAGCGGCACGAGGACGTTCAGTAACGTCCTGGTGCAGCTATGGGTTAAAGGGAACCAATCACCTCAAAAATCGATCTGAGGCCAATAATATGTGCTTATACACCCTCTAACACACTTCCCATACATGTATCTATAGCAGCTGCCCCTGCCCCACACACCCCAAAATCATACTTTAATCCTGTCCCGCGCTGTATGCTAATTCCAGGAAGGTAGTCATGTGGGCGTTTGTTCAGGCCGAGTAGTCAAGGCCTCGGGGGCCGGGTTTGGCTTTAATCACGCCCTTTATGGATGTCATACACAGCCCCTTGTCATTGAATCATCATAGGGGGGCGGGGCTGGGACTGTAGCTGAGATCCAGCACAGCGGCTGCCTATTCCCCTGCACTGTGAGAGCCTTACACAGCCTCCATGAATGAAGGATTTTACCCCAGCAGTGCTGTTATTCCTGTGCTGGTGGCTACAAAAAGGGTTAAAATCATTCATTCAGGGACTCCTCTTCTCTCTCTCCACATGTTCTCCGTTTGACTCCATCTCCCTGTCACAGCAGCGGCCCCCCCTCCCTCCTCGCCCCCCTCCCCTCTCCTTTCCTCCTCCTGGCCGCTGCACTCCTTATCTTCCATCTCCCTCTGACAGCATCCATGGAGTGAGGGGCACCATAAGCATGTGAGGAGAGAGAGGAGGGGGCCACACACTGTAACTGCTGGAGAGGGGGAGGGGGGATAAGAGTCCCTGAATGATTGATCTTAACCCTTTCTGTAGCCACCAGCACAGGAATAACAGCATTGCTGGGGTAAAATCCTTCATTCAGGGAGGCTGTGTAAGGCAGCAGCTGCCTGTGTGAGAGGACAGCTTACACATATACAGTGCAGGGGAATAGGGAGCCGCTGTGCTGGATCTCAGTTACACAGTCCCAGCCCCGCCCCTCGGATGATGATGCAATGACAAGGGGCTGTGTATGATGCCCATAGAGGCGTGATTATAGCCAAACCCCACCCCCCGAGGCCGTGACTACTTGGAGTGAACAAACGCCCACATGACTACCTTCCTGGAATTAGCATACAGCAGGGACAAGATCAAAGTATGATTTTGGGGTGTGTGGGGCAGAGGCAGCTGCTATAGATACATGTGTGGGAAGTGTTTTAGAGGGGGTATTAGCACATATTATTGGCCTCATATCGATTTTTCAGGTGATTGGTTCCCTTTAAGCACAAGGAGGAAGAAAACGGAAGTGCAAAAATGCAAGTTGGCTCTGTCCTTAACCCCTAGGCGACCTAGGACGTACCGGTACATCCTGGAAGTCTGTCCATAGACGACCCTGGGCGTACCGGTAGGTCCTGAGCTATGAGCTTTATAGCAGGTGGGCGGCGGCTGCAATCAGCAGCTGGCACCTCACCGTTAATGTCACTCTGCAGCGATTGCGCTGCAGCGTGACATTAACTCCTTAAACGCCACAGTGTTTAAGTGTAAGTGACAGGGGGAGTCCCCTGTCACTTACCGATCGGGAGCCCCGCAGTGTGACTGCGGGGGTCCCGATCGGTAAAACGGACCGCCAGAGGTCTCTCACCTGCCTCCGTGCGGTTCGATCGGCGCTCTGTTCTCTGAGCCTGCATAGGCAGGCTCAATGAGCAGAGCGCCAATAACACTACTGATCAATGCTATGCCTATGGCATAGCAATGATCAGTGTAAAAATCCAAGTAGTGTATGTAGAAGTCCCCCAAAGGGACTTCAAATGTGTAAAAAAAAAAATTAAAAACACCAACACACTACCCTAAAGCCCCTCCCCGAATAAAAGTCTAAATCACCCCCATTTCCCAATCTTCTGTTTTTATTATACATTGTAGCTGATTGTAACTTCTATTTGTAATAAGGGTAATAATTAAATTTTTTTCATGTTTCTCATTTTTTTTTCCCTTCTAGGAACTGGCAGGAAGGTGTTGCCCTATGCAGTGTATCAGATACCAGATCCACCTATACAAGTTTGACTTTTAATCCCATGGATTGGCATCAGTTGTGTCTGTCTAGTGAGGAGGCGCTCACGCTTTGGAATATTGAAGTTTGTGACACAGTGTTTCACCTCAAATCTACGTAAGCTTGTAATGTCTCACACTAAAGGAGTTATCACATGAAAAATATATTTAAAGTAAAAGAACTTAAATAGTTATGTAATATAAGGACATGTAAACAATGTTACTTTGCTGAGATAATTTGCATTGGTAGTGTCCCCTAGTGTTTTTACAATGTGTGAATCTTGCAGTTAGGGCCCTATTCCACCGGACGATTATCGTTTGCATAATCGTTAAAGATTAACGATCTCAAACGACCGCTGTTGCGAAAGACCTAAAACGTTCACTCATTTCCATGGAACGATAATCGTTACTTATGATTGTAATTGCGATCGTTTTTCTTCGCTATTTATTCGCTATTGCGTTCGTATCTATTGCGAACGACCGAATGATGTCTTATTCAATGCGAACGATTTGCGAACGTTTTGCAAACGAGCAACAATAAAAATAGGTCCAGGTCTTATAAAGCGATCAACGATTTCTCGTTCAGTCGTAAATCGTTAACTGCATTTCAATCGAAAGATTATCGTTTAGATTCGAACGATTTAACAATAATCTGAACGATAATCGTCCGGTGGAATAGGGCCCTTACCCTCATCAATAATGTAAAGAAGGATGCGCAGAAAGATTACCCTGTATCCTAGTCACTATTGAGAAAAAGTTACAATGGTTTACAGTACACAGATGAGGTCTGTATAACGATACTGTATTTTATTCACAGGCCGGTCAGGCTTCTCAATGAAGATGGTATCATGGTTGAAGAGGATGGCCATGTCAGTGCTCAGCCAGACAGTCAGCTGTCCTACTTTGGACCTGAGATGCCCATAGCTGCCATTGCTGGCTTAGTTGGGGATGAAGTAGAAGGATTTATAGTAAGCTGCTACATCTGGTTACACCAATCACTTGATATAATTTTGGAGTATTATGATGTGTAAAAAAGAATTGCACTTTAAAGTGATATTTAACATGTAGCATCTAGACTGTTACACTACCGTTCAAAATTTTGGGGTCACCCAAACAATTTTGTGTTTTCCATGAAAAGTCACACTTATTCACCACCATACATTGTGAAATGAATAGAAAATAGAGTGAAGACATTGACAAGGTTAGAAATAATGATTTGTATTTGAAATTACATTGTTTTTACATCACACTTTGCTTTTGTCAAAGAATCCTCCTTTTGCAGCAATTACAGCATTGCACACCTTTGGCATTCTAGCTGTTAATCTGTTGAGGTAAGTTGGAGAAATTGCACCCCATGCTTCTAGAAGCAGCTCCCACAAGTTGGATTGGTTGGATGGGCACTTCTGGCGTACCATACGGTCAAGCTGCTCCCACAACAGCTCAGTGGGGTTCAGATCTGGTGACTGCGCTGGCCACTCCATTACCGATAGAATACCAGCTGCCTGCTTCTGCTGTAAATAGTTCTTGCACAATTTGGAGATGTGTTTAGGGTCATTATCCTGTTGTAGGATGAAATTGGCTCCAATCAAGCGCTGTCCACTGGGTATGGCATGGCGTTGCAAAATTGAGTGATAGCCTTACCCTGTACAAATCTCCCACCTTACCAGCACTAAAGCAACCCCAGACCATCACATTACCTCCACCATGCTTAACAGATGGCGTCAGGCATTCTTCCAGCATCTTTTCATTTGTTCTGCGTCTCACAAACGTTCTTCTTCGTGATCCAAACACCTCAAACTTGGATTAATCCGTCCACAACACTTTTTTCCAGTCTTCCTCTGTCCAATTATCAAAAAGGTAACAGCATCTCACAAGGCGGAGGTAGATAAAAAGGTAAGTAATTTATTCCAGCATGGCACAGATACAACGTTTCAACCGCAATGGTCTTTTTCAAGTATACCTTGTGAGATGCTGTTACCTTTTTGATACTTGGACTGTTTTTGACCCTGTTTGGACACCGGGGTTGGTAACTGTTGCATCTTTAATTTACAAAGTTTCTCTACTATTTAAAGACTGGATAGTCTGTAAAGAGGAGTGCTATAGTATTGTTTGCTTTTTGGATTCCTCTGTCCAATGTCTGTGTTCTTTTGTCCATCTTAATCTTTTTCTTTTATTGGCCAGTCTCAGATATGGCTTTTTCTTTGCCACTCTGCCCTGAAGCCCAAAATCCCGCAGCCGCCTCTTCACTGTAGATGTTGACACTGGTGTTTTGCAGGTACTATTTAATGAAGATGCCAGTTGGGGACCTGTGAGGCGTCTGTTTCTCAAACTAGAGACTAATGTGCTTATCTTCTTGCTTAGTTGTGCAACGCAGCCTCCCACTTCTTTTTCTACTCTGGTTAGAGCCTGTTTGTGCTGTCCTCTGAACGGAGTAGTACACACCGTTGTTGGAAATCTTCGATTTCTTAGCAATTTCTCGCATGGAATAGCCTTCATTTCTAAGAACAAGAATAGACTGTCGAGTTTCAGATGAAAGTTCTCTTTTTCTGGCCATTTTGAGAGTTTAATTGACCCCACAAATGTGATGCTCCAGAAACACAATCTGCTCAAAGGAAGGTCAGTTTTGTAGCTTCTGTAACAAGCTAGACTGTTTTCAGATGTGTGAACATGATTGCACAAGGGTTTTCTAATCATCAATTAGCCTTCTGAGCCAATGAGCAAACACATTGTACCATTAGAACACTGGAGTGATAGTTGCTGGAAATGGGCCTCTATACACATATGTAGATATTGCACCAAAAACCACCAGACATTTGCAGCTAGAATAGTCATTTACCACACTAGCAATGTATAGAGTGTATTTGTTTAAAGTTAGGACTAGTTTAAAGTTATCTTCATTGAAAAGTACAGTGCTTTTCCTTCAAAAATAAGGACATTTCAATGTGACCCCAAACTTTTGAACGGTAGTGTATATTCATGGCCATCACCATAACGCATCATTTTCTAACAGTGTGTCTATTTTATGCATTTAAGCCAAAAGAACAAAGAAAACCTGTTGTCAAACCCAGTACCCACTGCTGGAGCTCGACATCCAATTTGTTTGTTGGTTGTCAAGGAGGACAGCTACTGTCTGTGAACCCTGAGACACAGAAAATGACTATTCTAAACTTGACCGAGCCGTCTACAGCTGGTAATGTATATAGCACAGACAGAGTATTGAGACTGGAACTCTCTGCCACATAATGTTGTCATGTCTAATTCATTAAATATGTTTAAGATAGGCCTGGATGTCTTGCTACAAAGCGCCTGTGTCTTATAATCTGGAGACAGAGCGCCCCGACATTTGTCAGACCACTCTGACTCCTTCAGTAATCATAGGGCACAGTGCTGATTCAGCGCTGTGCTCAACTGCTGGGTGAACTGGGTGCAGTGTCTTCTCACTCTTCCTGCAGGGTACTGATCAGTGAGATCAGTGCTGGGCTATAGAGGAATCTGGATATGATGTGCATCACCTCCACATTCCTACATACAGAAGCCCCATAGGAACCTACCCAGAATGTGATTAGTCACACAACTGGGACACAGGCTCCCTATATGTACAGTAATTAGGGACAATCTGTATTAAATTTGTGTGTCTGTCTTTTTCTGTCTGAATGTATGTAGCAGAGCTGTGTGTGTATCTATGTATGTAGCAGAGCTGTTTGTGTATGAAGATGTAGCAGAGGTGAGTGTGTCTGTACTGGTGTAGTAGCATTTTGTTTGTCTGTGGGTATTTTTATGTAGCAGACCTGGGTGTGTATTATGTAACATGAAATTATTCTCCTGTTTTCAGTTTTCTAAACCAGGGGTGTGCCAGACCGCCCTGACACCTTCCCTAATGATTAGGGACAGTGCTGATTCAGCTCTGTTGGGTGAACTGGGTGAACTGTCTTCTCCCTCTTCCTGCGGGGTAGGGAAAAAAAATCATGTTTCTGTGGTGCTATGCTGCGGCTGCTCGGCGTAGCTGGTGGGATAGTACGCTGCCCCGCTGGTGTGTGGTGGCAGACAGCCGGTCACTAGTGAGATGGAGCAGTGTGACTCCACTGGTGTAGTGGTTGGCCAAGGTACAGCTCTGTCCTTGGAAATTTTGTTGTGACGCCAGTGCAGTTTGGGCACACGGGTATGCTTGCACACCTGCTTTTAGTTTAGGTGGGCTAGATAAGACTTGTCCCCTGTGAACAGTGACCTGCCGGGTTGTCCGAGGGTCCCTTGGGCAACTATCACGGTGGTCCGGAGTGGAGTAGTGACCCACCCACTATTGGCATTGCCACCCATAG
The DNA here is from genome assembly GCF_027789765.1 of Dendropsophus ebraccatus. Lineage (NCBI taxonomy): Eukaryota > Metazoa > Chordata > Amphibia > Anura > Hylidae > Dendropsophus > Dendropsophus ebraccatus. Next base: position 56,766,158 of record NC_091454.1, on the reverse strand, counting down.
AAAGGGGAGATGACCCAAGGAAGGTGTGTTTACTGTGTAGGTGTTTGGTGAAGAACCACAGAGTCCCGATAAAATAAATATGATCTTGTTTACTGTGAAGATACTTGATACAGGAAGCAGGTAATACAGCTTTGCCTTGATATGCCTTGATATAGGTAGAAAGTGCAGAAGAGTAGAGAGGAGAATGTCGAGAGAGTCCCAATCCAAGTAGTACTGTGCTCTGCTGGAACTTCAGAGGTAGAAGAAGTAGAATACTTGAAAATAGAGAGAATACTTGTGCCCGTGTTTTGGTCTTTGCACCACCTATTGCCCACCAGTGTCGAGCGATCCGTCCTAGAGGTTGACACAAGCCCCAGACCTTGTTACCTGGGATGAGCAGAATGCTGAGGGTTCCCTGCTTACACCCGTGCTGCGAGATAGAGTGCATAGGCTTCTAGCAACTTTGCTCTAACCAGATCAGTTCCTTTACTTTTTATGGATACTGTCCTGCACTGTGTTCCTTCTGGTTCTCTGTGTGAGTTGAGATGATCCCTGACCTGTCCTCTCTAGTAGTGACTTAACACTGCATAGTATTTAGTAGTGTTGCTTGAGGGAAAACTGTGTCTAGGTCTAGCATGTCTAGGTCTCAACGTCTGTATCACAACTAATACTGGGGTCACTAAGTTTGAAGATTTTCACCGGCACTGCTTCCGAAGAGAGATGGATAGATCAGGCCCAGGATTCAGTCGGGACTAGCAAATGGTTCGCACCGGGGTACACCTCTTGTACAAAACTCGATAAATGGGTAATACTTAGGAAACAAAGCTGAGGGCACTCTCCGGTTTTGTGCAATTCTTCTTTATTTCATCATAGATAAAACTTGTGTGTACAAATCATGAGGCGGCAGACGCCATAGTACTACAAACACAACATACACATGACGGCTATTTCGCGCGCATGCGCGCTTCCTCAGATCAGAGGAGATCTGAGATCAGACCTGAGGAAGCGCGCATGCGTGCGAAATGGCTGTCATGTGTATGTTGTGTTTGTAGTACTATGGCGTCTTCCTCCTCGTGATTTGTACCCACAAGTTTTATCTATGATGAAATAAAGAAGACAAAACCGGTGAGTGCCCTCAGCTTTGTTTCCTACGTATTACCCAACTAATACTGGGGGATACTGGCAGGAGCCAGGGCCCAACTTGACTGCTGCAGGGAGCGTTCTAGCTTGCGTCCTTCCCCTACAGGATCCAAAGTAGAAAGACCCTACACTTCCTCCACCCATGTGACTTCCTTCCTACAGCGCATGTAAGCTGTGCTGTGAGTGGGTGAGGAGTATGTGTGAAAGATGTAAAGAGAAAGATGATAGGAGAGAACAAGAAAGAACTCTCATTGGTGTACAGATCCATGTGACACATAAGAAAAAATAACCCTTTAGCTTCTACAGCTGTGCAATATCTAGCCATAACATCTAGTGGTAAAACTTTGGTACTGCTATATTACCCCTTGAGTACAGACTTTTGCGAAGGGTGTAACCCATATCAGCATCTGTGGTGGGACACCAAATTTCCTCTTCTGCACAGCACTAATCAGTGAGATCAGTGCTGGACAGGAGAGGAAACATGAATTTTTTTTTCCTGTTTTCAGTTGACTACACCAGGGATGCGTCTTATAGTCAGGTTCATCTTATAAAGCAAAAAATACAGTAAAACTGGTGGATGCCCTTTAACTGGTTCCATCTAGATCATATTTCATTCTTCCTGAATTAGGATCTGCATTGGGTGCTTTCATAGAAAAGATAAAGTCTATTTTTCTATTCACTAATTTCTCTGTACTAAGGACACTACTATTGTCTTGCAGCTTAATTAAATAGTATTATCCAATAATAGATTTAATTTATTTTTCCAGGATATTCACCCAGAGCAGCTTTATATGACGGAAACATAAAAACGATGGCACTACACAGGGATGAGCTATACATAGGCGGAAGTGTAAGACTTTATTTCACATTTGTATAGATAGTCTTTTACTGTCTTTTTACTTTTACAGTCCCAATGCTGAATTGAAAACACAAAGTACTTATCTAGTCCCTAATAAGATAGTATATATCAGTAAAAAATCTAGCCTTGATCAAATCTAAGTTAGATGATTTACCAGGGAGCAGTACCCGTGGTGCAAGTAGGACTCCAAATCCCCTCACAATAATGAAATTAGCAACAGTTATGGAGCATGCTCAAGTCGATCCGGACCCGAACTTTCGTCATTTGATTAGCAGTGGCTGCTGAAGTTGGATAAAGCCCTAAGACTATGTGGAAATCATGGATATAGTCATTGGCTGTATCCATGTTTTCCAGACAACCTTAGAGCTTTATCCAAGTTCAGCAGTCGCCACTAATAAATGCTGATCGTTCGGGTTCAGATCGACTCGAACCCAAACCCGGTTCGCTCATCTCTAGCACTGAACGATTATCGTTCGAATTTTCTCATTTGAGCAATAATCGGCTCATGTAAACACAGCTAACGATCAAGCGACAAGAAGAAATTGTTCATTGTGATCTTTCAACATGTTCCCAGATTGTCGTTGGTCGTTCGTTAAAAATTCGCAGATCGCTTCGTATAAACAGTCTTTCAAAGATTCACCCTATGTGTGAGATGGGCTTAAGCGATCTTAAAAACTATCGCAATAACGAGTTTTCTAATGATTTATTCGTCTAAACGCTGATCATTATCAAAACCAAATTGTTGCCTCAAAATCATTAAATGATCGATTGGGCGAATTATTGCTTTGTGTAAACGGACCATTAGTTGTGTATTGTGTGTGTGTATTTCTTTTCACCTGATTCAGCTGGCGCTAGTCCCTGCTAAGCTTCCTTGTGATTCACATAGGGGGAGATTTATCAAACATGGTCCACCTTTCATTTTCCAAAAAGTCTGTGAGGAATGAAAGATGGAATCTGATTAGTTGCTAGGGGGCAACTGAGCCAGTTTCACTTTACACCATGTTTGATAAATCTCCCCCACAGTGTCTGCTGTGTGGACTAGAAGTAAAATTCCTAATCCAACTCACTGAGATTCTTAGTCTCTGTGCGGATTCCGTTGTGTGAATGCACCCTTATTCAGCTCTGGCAGAATAGGAGCAGAATTTGGGCAGAATTCAAGCCCCATTGACTTCTATAAGATTCCTGTAGCAGAATCCGTGGCAGAAAATTCTGCTTAAAAATTCTGTGTTTATATTTTACGGGAGGAATTTCAAGTGGAAAATAAGAGTGGATTCCGCTTCAAATTCCTCGCCTTTTCCTCAATGTGCACATACCAGGTGTGCACATAGTCTCACAGATCTCTATATTGTCAATCAATGCACATTTCTTCCTGCTGGTCATACATTGAGATGTAATAGTTATTGCACTGAGGTGTACAAGTAGTTTGTAATCGATTTTTTTTTTTACAATCACTGGGATACACTTTACACTATATATAGAGGTTCACGATACTAAAAGGAATAATTTTTTCATGGATTAGCCTTTAGTTTTTGTGAATAGATCTACAAGATTTACCTTTCTATACTGCCCATTTTCAGTAGGCTAATCTAGTGGTGTTGTTGCATTTCACAAAACTTTGCTGAATATGAATATGAATGCTATTGTTACTAATATTCTCATTGATATTTAGGATGGCATTTTATGGTTATGCTCCATAAAAGGTTCAGAGTTAAAAATGAAAGAATGTTGGAATTCAAAGGAGCCTATTGAGAGCATCAGTCTTTCTCCAGATCACAAGGTGCTTTCTATTGCAACACAGAAGGTATGAGTCCACATCTGAGATTTACTGTCACAACAAATCTTTGGTCATTTAGTTGTGTTCACACAAAACAGGTGTTCTGTTCATCTTCAGTCAGATGGTAGTCATCATCAGGTAGGCCCAGTGATCTCTGTAGCTTCAGGGCAGGATTGCATCAACCAGTACCAATATAAAGGGGCATTATATACAATTTTACTATGTATATTTTTAATAATTCCTTATAATTTGCAAGATTTTTAGGCTTGGTTCACACTGTGTTTTTGCAATCCAATTTCAAAAATGGATGAAAAACAGATTGCAAAAACGGATGCATTTGTGTGCATCCGTTTTGATCCGTTTTTCCTTTGACTTCCATTATAAAAAAAAAAAACGGATCAAAACGGATGTTTTTTTTTTACGGACACAAAAACGTTGCTGACACTATTTTTTTTGTCTGTTAAAAAAAACGCATCTGTTAAACGTATGCTAAAAACACAGTGTGAACCCAGCCTTACCTGCAGTCCCTCAACAGGAGCCTCTTGTACTCTCCCAACTACAGTTTTTTTCTGATTGGAGAAGCCATCTTTTTCTTCATCCTGGGTGGGACTACTGTTTCTTATTTGTGTAAATAGTCTTTCAAAGATTCATCCTATGTGAAAGATGGGCTTAAGCGATCTTAAAAACGGTTGGGCGAATTATGTAATTATGTAAACGCAGCATAATAGCAGGCAACGATTAAACAACCAAAGAGAAACTGTTGATCGTTTGATAGAATCTGGACCTATTTGTCACAGCCGCGACCGCTTCCTGCCCCATGCAGCAGCCGGTGTCCAGAGTCGGGGACCCGGCGCTGCTATCACCTCGGCCCCGGGGGGCGCCTCACCTCTCCACGCTCCTGTCTCCCGCTGTGCCGGCCGGCGCGCGCGTCCCCGCCTCCTAGGGCGCGCGCGCGCCGGCTGTCTCAGATTTAAAGGGGCAGTGCGCTCCTAATTGGTAGTTGCACCTAATCACTTCCCTATAAATCCCAGCATGCCCTGTCCCCTGGGTTGGAGCCTCTACATGCTTCCCATAGCGTTTGGCCCAGCTCCCTGTTGTTCCTGTGTCCTGTCCGTTACCTGGTCCCAAGTCCCTGTTCCTGGTTCCTGTTCCCCTGTCACTCCACCTGTTCCCGTGTCCAGCCTGTCACGTGCTCTCTCATCTGCAGACTATTGCCTGTGCCATCTCCTGCCACGCCTCGCCTGCCGACACCAGCAACCAAGCCAGGGGTAGCGACCTGGGGGTCGCCTGCCGCAGCAAGTCCATCCCGCCTTGCGGCGGGCTCTGGTGAAAACCAGCGGCCCCTTAGACTCCGCTTCCTGGTGAGGTTTGTGCCATCGCTGGTGCCGGTCCAGTGGATCCACTACTCCGGGCGTTACAGTAGGCTCCAACCATGGATCCCGGCGAGGTGCCCGATCTCCGTGACGTCGCCAGAGTGGTCACTCAGCAGGCGCAACAAATCCAGAAACAGTCACAGCAGATCCAGCAACTCACTGCCGCCTTACAGCAGCAGACTACTGCCCAGCGCACACCACCTCCTGACGCTTCTTCTTCACTCCGACTGGCCCTCCCAAGCAAGTACTCTGGGGACTCTAAGTTGTGCAGAGGATTCTTGACTCAGTGCACCATGCACATTGAACTTTTGAGTAGTCAGTTTTCCACCGAGCGCTCTAAAGTGGCTTTCATCATCAGCCTATTAGAAGGTAGAGCCCTGGCCTGGGCCACGCCACTGTGGGACCGTGATGATCCAGTTGCTGCCAATCTCCGGGCCTTCCTATTTGAGTTTCGCTCCGTCTTTGAGGAACCTGCCCGTGCTTCTTCAGCCGAGACTGCTCTCCTCAATCTCTCTCAAGGCAGCTCCTCTGTTGGTGACTACGCCATCCAGTTCCGCACCCTGGCAGCCGAATTGGACTGGAACGAGGCCGCCCTATTGGCTACCTTCAAGAAGGGCCTGTCTAGTCGTGTGAGAGACGTGCTCGCTGCCCGAGACCTGCCTACCTCCCTGAACGAACTCATTCTACTGGCCACCCGAGTTGATACTCGTTTTTCGGAGAGGGAGGAGGAGGTTCGGCATGAACATTTACTAACCCGTTCCCGTCGCCATCCCCAGCTGGCGCCAGTTTTCCAGAATCCTGACCTTTCGATGTCCCAACCCTCTCCTGAGATTCCTATGCAGGTGGAACGGGCTCACCTGACGCCTGATGAAAGAATCCGGCGCCTGGAGCAGAATCTCTGTCTCTATTGCGGTGGTTCCGATCACTTCCGGCTGGGATGTCCCCTACGTCCCCAAACATCCGGAAAATGCTCGCACCTAGGTCCGGTGGGACAGGTGTCCCTAGGTGTGAATGCCACCATTCCAAGTCTGTCTATGCCAGTTTCCATCCGGACTCCCTCAGGACAAAATCATCAGACTACTGCCTTCCTCGATTCTGGGTCAGCAGGCAGTTTTATTGCGGCAACATTGGTCCAAAGATGGCGGCTACCCGTGACCCGACTAGCCAGGCCCCTGACTATCTCCTCGGTCACAGGCGAAATTCTTACCGACCGTGTGTACTACCAGACCGCACCTTTAGTCCTCCAGGTGGGTCCTTTACATCAAGAAGAGATATCCTTCTACGTCCTGCCCCATTCTTCCCCCGCGGTCCTCCTGGGACTCCCGTGGCTGCAAGAACATGCCCCTCAACTGGACTGGAGAACCGGGGAGATTCTCAGTTGGGGTCAGGACTGTTCCAACCAGTGTCTCAGGTCACCTCAGACCAAGTGTACTATGTCGTTTCCTGTCCCAGCCAAGCCTCTACCCGACCTACCGGCAGAAGACCAAGACTCGGCGGATGCCTTCTCTGCCGAGGTGTACCCTCTCTCCGTACCCAAGACTAAGGTCGTGTCCTGTCACCACCGGGAGAACTTACAGAAGGTCCTCGTCCACAGACCCACAGTCCCCTGCCATGTTTTACCGCCTGATCGCCTAGCACCAGTCGTCACCTCCTCGCTTCGGAGAGTACCCCCCGGAAAGACTCATGTTCACCCTGCGCTTCGAAGAGGTATTTTGAAGTGGGGTCATTCCTCGTTGGAGGCCGGGCACCCTGGAGTCCGTAAGACCGGCCAACGGATCTCTCGCCACTACTGGTGGTCCAGTCTGTTTCAAGATGTCAAAGACTTTGTGGCTTCCTGTGCCATCTGCAGGCAAGAAAGAGGGGGAGGCCAAAGGGGGGGGGTACTGTCACAGCCGCGGCAGCGTCCCGCGTTCCGGGCCGCCGCCGCGACCGCTTCCTGCCCCATGCAGCAGCCGGTGTCCAGAGTCGGGGACCCGGCGCTGCTATCACCTCGGCCCCGGGGGGCGCCTCACCTCTCCACGCTCCTGTCTCCCGCTGTGCCGGCCGGCGCGCGCGGCCCCGCCTCCTAGGGCGCGCCCGCGCCGGCTGTCTCAGATTTAAAGGGGCAGTGCGCTCCTAATTGGTAGTTGCACCTAATCACTTCCCTATAAATCCCAGCATGCCCTGTCCCCTGGGTTGGAGCCTCTACATGCTTCCCATAGCGTTTGGCCCAGCTCCCTGTTGTTCCTGTGTCCTGTCCGTTACCTGGTCCCAAGTCCCTGTTCCTGGTTCCTGTTCCCCTGTCACTCCACCTGTTCCCGTGTCCAGCCTGTCACGTGCTCTCTCATCTGCAGACTATTGCCTGTGCCATCTCCTGCCACGCCTCGCCTGCCGACACCAGCAACCAAGCCAGGGGTAGCGACCTGGGGGTCGCCTGCCGCAGCAAGTCCATCCCGCCTTGCGGCGGGCTCTGGTGAAAACCAGCGGCCCCTTAGACTCCGCTTCCTGGTGAGGTTTGTGCCATCGCTGGTGCCGGTCCAGTGGATCCACTACTCCGGGCGTTACACTATTTTCATTGTTGATTGTTTACAAATCGTTGGAACATCTTTCGGTGTAATAACACGTCGTTCGGGCATTCTCTAGTCTATCTGCTAGGAAAGGACTAGCGCAAGATCGACCATAAGTAATGATCATCATCCTGTGGAATAGAGTGAACAATTTAACGTTGTTTGCCATGGCGGTCGTTTGAGATCATTTATCATTAATTGCTGAAAAATCGTCCCATGTCATACCACCCTTAGGGTGCCTTTACACGTACCGGATTTCAAGCGGATTTAACGCTGTGAGTTTGCAGCGAAATCCGCTGCAAATCCATGTAGTGTGAAGGTCTATGGGGTTACATATCCGCGGATATGTAACCTGCCCCCTTTAACTTCCCGCTGCTCAACACCCCTAGCCCGGAGCATACATTACCTGCTCGGTGCCACGGCTGCAGTGAGGCTCCCGTCGGTCCCCATGCACTGCCATGCACTGATTTGCTGATGGGGATCGAGGGGAGCTGGGAGCTTCACACAGCCGCGGCGCCGAGCAGGTAATGTATGCTCTGGGCTTGGGGCGTTGAGCAGCGGGCAGTTAGGGGACAGGTTACATATCCGCAGTGGAATGAAAATTCCGCTGCGGATATGTAACCCCATCGACCTTCACACTACCTGGATCTGCAGCGGATTTCGCTGCAAACTTGCAGCATGAAATCCGCTGCGCATCTGGTACGTGTGAAGCTACCCTAAGGGTAGCTTTACACGTAACGTATCGCTGCATATTTAACGCTGCATATTTATCGCTGCGTTTTTATCGCTGCGTGTTTGGTGAGATTTTTACATGCAAGTTTTGATTTTCACATGATTTTCATTTTAAAATCAAAATTCGCATGTAAAAATCGCACCAAACACGCAGTGATAAAAACGCAGCGATAAATACGCAGCAATACGGTACGTGTGAAACTACCCTAACAGGAAATGCTCCATAGGGAAAATGTATGCTATTAAGCGCTTTCCACCCTGTTAGTCAGTATGTGAACAGAGCTTTGCAGCAGGAGCATGGATATTAGCCAAGCCAGTAACCCATCTGTAGACTGCTGTTTTAGGGTACTAACCCCTTATCATTAGGGTACAACAAGTTTCATTAAAGGGTTGGACATTAAGTTACAGGGTAGCAATACTCTTGGAGTAATGATTTTTACATTTTCTCTGTATTTATTTAGGGATCTGTGTACATATACAGGTATGAACAGTCTGGAGACCCCATTCAGATATTGAACACGTGTAATGATGAATTAATTGCTGCTGACTTTTTGACTAATGGAAACAAGTACTGCTTGGTGAGTCAGTATACAGTGTTGTGAATGTTAGTGTACATTGTATGTGATCTAAATAGGCTTTACACGTGGGAGCAATTGTTATTACGGAGAGTGATGCAAGGGACTCAAGATTCCCTGTAGCTGTTATCCCTGGTATTGTCAGCAAACTACGGCCAATTGTTTTGTCAGTCTATAAAGGTAGCACTTTGCAATAGCAGAATACAGTGACTTTATGCAGTGTAAACAGCCTTTGTATCCTCCTGCTACTTTTAGAGAAAGATCCTTTGATGTGCATAGGTTTTTGTTGCTGTTTTTTTTAACATATTTTATTGAAGGATAATTACATGTACACCGGTATACTTCATTCAGCATGTACAATAGTCTGGTTTCAAATAACAGTACAGCTTGTGTTACGTCTCAGGAGAGATGTTGTCATATAAACAGTATACTGAACATCACAAATAACAAGAGCTACAGCTTACTCCAGAAGAGATGGATTGTTGCATCCATCGCAAAAAGAAAATATATATATATAATGACACCTAAAGAGTGACACAGTGTCCAAGAACTAATTTTATGTCTCAATTGCTATTGGAAGGCTAAAAAAAAAATTATAAAGTCTGTACTCACCTTATGTGAGCCCCTGCTGCTGCCATTCCAGTGGTGCCCTGGCTGCAGCTGTGACCTGCCTCAGCCACTGATTGGCTGAGCAGGAACTTCCTGGTGTCACCAACAGTGGTGAGTACGGGCTTTATCATTTTTTGCCCAGCATGAGCACTTTTAGACATAAGAAGAAGTGGCCAGACATCCCCTTTAAAATTTAAGGCTGCCAAGTTTGAAGGTAATTATAATCATAATGTGAGTTGGGGAGAGCGCCAATCCAGGATATGGTAAGTATTAACCATTAGAGATGAGTGTCTGATTCTTCCACATTTGACTTCTGGTGGCTGAAGAAGTTGTTAGCAGCCTTAGGCAATCCTGGAAAACAATAAATGTATATTTATTAACATTCTAAACAAATGACACTGTTTCATGACTGAAGAAATATTATTGTCTACTTAAAGAGTGTTGGACGGTCAGGAGGAGTACAGTTTTGGTCACTGGAGGATGGAGCGAACATCAGCTCGTTGCACATTAATGCACAGGTATTTGTTCTTTATGTATGGAAGCATTATTATTGTTCTATATCTCTGATGTAATGCCTTTTTTCCACTGTCCTTCATGTGATACTTTGACTTTTCTTTTCCTAGGCATCTTGCTTGGCATGCTGCCCATCTTCCCATTATGCCGTGATTGGGAGCACCAGTGGCCATATCTTTTTTGTTGATGCTGTGAAAGTGAAAACTCCTCGAATAATTGCAAAAAAAAGACTTTATCATGTCCCAGTTCTACATCTGCAGTGAGTTATTATGATGAGATGTGTGATGTGTTATTCCCATGTCACAAGCCTAATTCATGTTCTTAAATGTCATGCATACAATAAAAAGGTTTGATGAGTAAAGGTCCGCTGCATACAGTTTATACTTATGTCGGCCAAACTCACTGCTCGCAATTGCTGGTGGACATAGGGGTCAGGCGTGAAGGAATTTCACTGTCTGACCCATTTGTTTTTAGAAAGATAAGCCACTGCCAGAGCAGTTGGACTGCAGCCTACCCCACCTCTACCCTTATAGAGCACAGGAATGTTTGGCCGTACACAAAATCAATGATTATGGGGAGGAAAGGAGAGATAACTTTTGCCCGACAGTTAAAAAAAACATATGGCCAGTTTAAACCACGGATTAAAGTTACTAAGGTGGAACTCGGTGTGGTAGTCTCCAGTCAATACTTCTGTACAGTTTTATATAGTTCTGTGGTGTAGTACTTTACTTTACTTCACTTAGTTTAATCATGGTTGCCAGCCCTGTTACATTTAAAGAGGCTGCCAGGGTGTGTGTCTAACACTGAGAATGAATGTTAGGGTATAGAGAACTCAGGAAGTATACCTATATGGACATTTATTTTATATCCATATATCAGATATGCCATAAATATCTGAAAAATGCAGGTTCCACTTCTGGGACCCACGCATATCTCATACATGAGGGCCCTGAAACCCCCATTGCCCTGTTTGCAACTGCTGGAGGCTGTAGATTGCCATAAATATCTAAATTGGAATACCCCTTTAATTTAGACTTCTCCCTTTGCTGCTTTAAGGGTAGCTTCACACGTACTGGATCAAAGGGGATTTCAAACTGAGAGTTCAGCAACAAAATTCTTTACGATACCCAGCTCTGTCATTTTCTACTGCATTATTATTTATTTATTTATAGAGCGCCCTTAATTCCAGAGCACTTTACAACAGATAGGGGGTAACAAACAGAAACAATACAAGATCAAAACACATTACATGAATTGTAAAGTGCTGCGGAAATGGCAGACTGGCATGGGGGAAGAGGACCCTGCCCACGAGGGCTTACAATCTATATGGCTTTATATACTCACAGCAGATTTTTCAGTGCTGCCGGGCTTATACTGCCTGGCCGCACCCCCGCTTGCTTCTCAGGCTCCCGGCTCCCTGACGTCCTGTTTAGCCAATTAGTACGCTGCCCTGACGCCAGACAGCCGGGAGCCTGAGAAGCAAACAGGAGCCTGGGCAGGTAATGTATTAGCATTATCACAGGGGATTTGGCTGCGGAACTCGCAGCTTGACATCCGATGCAATCCAATTTTTAACTGTAGCTATAAAACTTAAAGGAGTTGTTTGCATTGTCCTTCTGACCACCCACTAAGTAATTTGTTTCATTATTAAAAAAAAAAAAAACAACATAGTGTCAATCATTTTGTATAAGAATGTAGTTGTAGATTATTTCCTGTTTCCTTTTATTAGCTTTGATCAGAAAGGAAATGTTCTTGTCACTGGAGCTGCAGATGGACACATATTCATTCTAGATGCAAGACCATCAAGTTCATTCCAGGTTCTAGGATACACAGGTAATGGAGTGATATCTGTATCATGAAGCTCTAAATATTGAGTTGTTGTATAGTTTTACATTGTAAAATAGAAAATGTTTAGTACCATGTTAGCCAGTTGCTCTCAATAAGAGAAACTAGAAGTTATCTTATAGGAGGTATAAAGGGTCTTGAAGTATAGCTGACAGCGAGATGTAAACAATCAGATAGGAGGAGGCAAAGCAGATTATAAAAGCCGCTAAAGCTTCAAAAAGGAAGAAATGCCAACATTGATATTTAGATATATTAGTAACAGGTAGGAAAAAAAACGGCGGCATTACAAAAGTAAGTAATGAGGAGAATACATTTATTGACGAGATGAATGAGATGAGGTGGTCGCTGACCATTTGAATATCTACTTCTGCTCAGTGTTTTCAGAAGGAGCTTTGCACATCTTTGCGCAAATAAAGCCCCTATTACATGGGGCGACGAGAGGGAGCTCGCTGCCGGCGCTATAACCCTCAACAATTTGCAACAATTTCACACCAAAGCCAAAACCATTAATAAATCCCCCCCCCCCCCCCCTGTGCACAGTATCAGGTGTGCGGTATAGGATAAATCCTGACGGTAATTATTATATGGGAAGCTCCTTACATTGCGGGGATACATTCCATTATGTGCATCACAGGACAGTAACATCTCCTGATACTAATGCTCCTCTGATTTGGGGTTCTCTTTAAGAAAGCTGGGGAAGGTCTGGGAATATTATCTTCAGACAGTCATTCTTGTGTAGGATGTAATTTTCTCACAGTTACTAGTATCTCTAAATATGGGTTCACGGTCACTACCAGAGATAAAGGATTGTTTTCTTGTCTGTGTCTGTAGTGATTTCCTGGTATAAATGGGATGGTATCCTTGTGCTTTTAAGATGGTGTTCATCCCCATCTCCTGGAACACATACTGCCATATCTGAGGGACTGCTTGCAGAAGATGAACTTTCTATGTTTGGGGAAAAATTATCCCATCCTCCTACACAATGATGGCCATCTGAAAAATAAAATCTGTTGACGTGGGATATGTTATATAATTACAATAATAATTATTATTATTAGTAAGTAGCATAATAATCAGAAGTTTATTGCCTGCTGATATGCAGAAAGAAACCCACCCTTGCAATGTGAGCAGCTGCAAAACATGCCGTTATATAATGACTACATAGAAGATACAGATGCCTAATACATGGCTGGACTGTAAGATCCTTTGACGTCGCATACATACACCCCCCCCCCCCCAGGATGTGACGTAGGTGTGGCTGCAAAGGGTTAATCTATTCCTATTCACCTTACACTCAGATTACATAAAAAATTAGGCAGTTCAACAATAAAGCACAATAAAATTACAGGCAATACCTAAACACTTTGACTCAATTATGGGGTTAACCAGCGGGAGCATTACAATTAGAAAGGCTTCATTAGAAAAGAAACAAAAATCCATCTTATTACACCAGGAACCATAAGCGTGTAGCCACCAGAAACACATTGTTTTTTTGTACACATTGATTGACGATGTAATAAAATATTTTTTTGGGGGGGGATTACCTTTCTTGGATTAATCTGTCTACAAGGTGGTACAGCAAACATGGAATCTTTGCTCAGACCAATGTGATTTGTTGCATAGGTAAGCTGGACTATCATCTGTGGAGGTTCTCCTGCTCCTTTAGGCTAGGAAATAAATAAATAGGAGGACACAGTTCAGACTTAGGGCTGTATTATACGGCACAATAAGAGGAGGAAGCAAGCGCCGACCTGTCAGCTCAGCGTTTGCTTCCTTTTTGTTCCCCTTTCGCTGTCTGTGCTAATACACACACAGACAGACAGCATTGCGGTGTTGAGGTGCAGAAGGGGCTGCCCAAACGATCCCTAGATCGTCTATGTGGCCCATTGAAGAGAGCGGAGGTCTGCATGGAGTGACAGGCAGCAGACCATCGCTGTCGTGATCACTTTGAAAGGCAACAAGCAGCCAAAATTGTGCATATCAGCTGACTGTTAACTTTTAACATGACCTATTAAACCAAACGATTATCGTCCAGAACAGTCGGTAATCGGCGAAGTACAGATGATAATCGCTTGGTGTAATAGAGCCCTAGGTCTTACCCCTGTGCTGTGAACCAATGTCTGTTGGTAAAATCATGTTTGTATATTCCCATTGTCTGGTTTGGATTTCTAGAACTGCATCTAGTTTATTAGGAAAATGTTGTTGTTTCCTAATAGGCAATGAGACAATAAACATTTGGAAAAGTACCAGGGATATTAACTGTTCACCGTCTCTTAATTCCCTACATTATAGGTGGGGGATGTTCAGTCTGGATTAACAGATGTCCATCAGTCTATGCTTTATAACGTCATAAAACAGGCTTTGGTGGCCAATGTGTCTCTCCTCTGTAAGATTTTAGCCCCCTCCATATACCATGTAATAAAAATTCTTTACCAACACTTCAAAAGGTTTATGGCTCTTACTCTACAAATTAACTGTTCTGTGTCCAGAACATCCAGTCATGGTAACTCTTGCACATTGTACAAAAAACAACCAACACTGCACCTAGTAAAGAAACTCCAGTTCCACACTGTTCGGACTCCACAGATCCATACTAGCAACAGCCTATCATACAAAATGTGTGGCCAAATTTCTGGTTATATGTGCTATACGATATAACCAGTAATTTGTGCACACATTTTCTATGTGATAAACTTTTGCACATTCACTTATTCTGCATCCAGTGTGTACCTGCATGTTGTGTACCTGATTATATATGCTAAGAGGCATAGGTTTCAACATGTTTGTGCTGTTCTTTTTGCACACAGTGTATTTTTGTGCATAATTTATCAAGTAAAATTACCCCAGTTTACTCCATTTCTCCGTTTTTTTGTGCTAGGAGGGGGTGTGGTTTCAGATTAGCTAAATTTTTTGTGTAATTTATTGTGTGCGATTATTTAAATTTTTGTAAAAGAAATTGCACTGTGTTACACCAAACTGTTTTAAGCAAAATTTGAACAAAAAGTTGTTCAAAATGATCAATGCATGTATGCTTAATAGTAAATTTTCCACAAGGAATGCAAGAATATGCTCAGTGTGTAATAAGTGACACCTGCTCAAAAATTGCTAAATGTCCATTTCTGGTGATTGCAAAAGAAAAATAATAGTTTATGATCATTCTAAGTTTTCACATGTAAACATCTTGTTTTCTCTTGTTTGCAGTGGTTGGCGGAGATATTCTCTCATTGTCATTACTAAGCTCAGTGGACTCACAGCAAATTAAAGCCCTGGCACTTGTCTGTCCCTCCGGGGACAAGGATGAAGAGGAGGGAGGCACCCAGCTGGAACTGTTTTCTCTGGCTCTGAAAGTCTTGCACAGTAAGAGCATATATAAAGTACCATGAACAGTATCTAACTCACTCACTTATCTTCATACCTTTGTATTTTATATATCTTTAAATACAGGGTTTAGATCTCTACTTTATTAGACAAACTGTATGCTAAAATCACTGTGTCTGTTCTGTTTATTATTAACTGAACTATTCTTTGTGATCCCATATTTATTTAGTTACATATAAAATGAAAAATACAATGGTCTGCATACTGCTGGTCACTGTGACCCTCTAGCATAAAGACAAAGGAAGTTAAAAAAGGTAACATTGTCAAAGGACAGCAGACAGAGTGCCGCCTTCTCTGCCAAGGATATCTGTGCAGATCTTGAAAGATACTTGCGAGCCTCCTCTAGTGGCTGCTGGTGTGAATATTCAGTATTACAAAAAATAGGAGTGATGAAGAGCAGTGTGGAAGCAGGGTCAGGGAGGTGGTAGTGTTAAACAATGTAACTAAATATATACATATATTTTTTTAACTTTTTTTTAGCAGGTTCTGCTTTCTCCTGACAGATTTATCAAGTGTTCCTCATGTTTTCCTTGATTTTTAGTCAAACAAAGCAGCTCAGAAACCTGATAGGAAGTCATGTCCTTTATTCCGACTCCTGACATATTTACTATGAATTTTTCTTCAGTTTTTATCACATTTATTTTGCACTGAGTTGACCAAATTAATTAGTTTTCACATTGATGATATGGTGCAGTTTGTTGCAAAATGGCGCAAGTAGTTACACAGGGCAAAAAAGCACATAATAAATCTACAAGGATGAGAAATTAAAACTCTAATGTGTAGTGGATTTTGAAAACCTGCCAATCTTGATAAATCAGGTCCAGTGTCTGTCACCTCTTGGTTAAACTCTGCATATACAAACCAAGCTTAAAGGGGTTGGACACTTTATAGTAAAATAGTTCAGTATATAGTATTAGTAACTGTACTCACATACTTCCCTCCTCCAGGCTGTGCTGCCCTGCTCTATGTTGAGTCTGTCCATAAAATGGCTGACCGTGCCCCGCCCCCAGTGTCCACCACTGAGCTTGTATATGCCTATGGAGGACACTGGGGGTGGGGCATGGGCACTGTCCGGCCACCAGGTAAATTCAACACTTTTGCTTCATTATAGTCTGTGGCTATGTTCACATAACATCAAAAATATTAAAAAGGTGTCCGATTTTCATATTTAGAATGACGTCCGTTTTTGCAGAGATTTAACTGACTGTAATGCAATGCATTGAAGTCAATGGGAAGACAGACGTCCAATACACCCAGCGTATTGAATAACGGACGTTTTTGCCACGGGCGTCAAAATAATGAACATGATCATTATTTTCGGACGTCTTTTGCAAACAGCGGACGTTTTTTATTTTTAGTTCACACACAGTTTTCCTTTTGTCATCGTTCTGTCTCCGTTTTTACTAATAAATTCAATGTACTTTTTAATTAAGCCGCATCCAAAGTCCAATTAGGAACCCCAAACTAGAATAATGTTCAAACACCCGTCAGTGCACTAAGGGGAGGCCAGGCAGCTAAATAACGTCCGTTATTTTAGACTCAAAATAACGGACGTTATTTTAAACGGAGCTGAAAAAACGTTGTGTGAACATAGCCTATGAGGGTAAAGTGATGGAACTAGCAGGCAGCTGGGGAGTCAAGTACACTGCTGCCTGCTGCATTGACAAAAGTTATTTGTAATGACAATCACTCTGCAGTCAGTTTAGTAAATCCTGTGTGAAATCATATAGGTTAGTAAACAATTGTATTAGACAAATAACACAGAGGAGATTACAAACGTTCCTCCTCCTAATGCTGTGTTGAATAGTGATCTGTTTCTTTGTAATAGGTCCCAATGAAATTATTGATCAGCGTGGAATGTTTAAAGATACCATGATTCAAAGGCACCAATACAAGGTGGAGCAGCCTTTATTTTCAGCTGTTCTAGGAAGCAATGGCAATGCAGTCTATGGTTACTGCAATGACTCCACGTTTATCTACAAGTTTGTGCTGCCAAAGGTACATTTCATCTGTACTGCACCTATATTTTACCTATATTTCATGTATACTTCACCTGTATTTCTTCTATATTTCATATATACTTCACCTGTATTTTATCTACATTTCATATATACTTCACCTGTATTTCTTCTACATCTTCATATATACCTCATCTCCATTCCACCTGTACCTCTCATACATTTCACCTATATTTTATCTACATTTTATCTGCATTTCAGCTATACTTTGTGTACATTTATTATATTCTCCACCATATTTCGTCCACATTTTAACTATATTTCATCTGTATTTCATCTATATTTTATCAACATTTCATGTAATTTCATTTGCATTTCATCTGCATTTCATTAATATTTTATCAACACTTCATGTACATTTCATCTGCTTTTCATCTATATTTCATCTCTTCTATTATTACCACCAATCCTGCAATCAAGGGAAAAAAAATCTAAAGCTTTTAGCTTTGATCAGCATCAGTGAATGTACTATCTAGTATATTCATCTTATAACCTACAGTAAATCCGAAAGATAATCCTATTTCCCTTTTATTAGTTTTTTTACTCCATAAAGCATCAAAACATACCTTGTAGCTTAACACTGTCAACAGGTAGACTAGCTAATATTATTATAACTAGGCTATGTTTACACACCGTCCAAATGACGGCCATTATTATTAGACAGCCATCATTTAATGGCAAATGGTGGCTGTTATTTTACAACAATGGATGTTATTTGAATAAAAGCGGCCATTATTATAAAATCACATCCCTTATTTACAGTGAAATGATGGTCATCCAAGTAAACGGCTGTTATTTTTACCTAGAGGGAACATAGCCACAGGCAGGCTCTATCTGAAGATCGCAGAAGAGAACACTGATCCCTGCTATGCTATGGCATAGCAGTGATCAGTGTATACAATCTAATGTACTGCAAAAAAAAAAAAAGTGTGAAAAAATAAATGAATGTTTTCAAAAATGCCCCAAAGCCCCTCCCCCCATAAAAGTCTACATTACCCCCCCTTCCCATTTTATAAGTAAAACACATAAAAATAATAAAATAAATAAACACATAATATACCGTAACGTGCATAATTTTCCGATCTATTAAAATAAAACAATATTATTACTGCACGGTGAACGTCGTGAATAAAATGTGGTAAAAACAGCCAGGATTGCTGATTTTTCATTACATTTTATATAAAAATAAATAAATAAACAGGGATCAATAAATAAATAGGGATCAATAAATAAACAGGGATCAATAAATAAACAGGGATCAATAATAAAATAAATAAACACATAATATACCGTAACGTGCATAATTGTCCGATCTATTAAAATAAAACAATATTATTACTGCACGGTGAACGTCGTGAATAAAATGTGGTAAAAACAGCCAGGATTGCTGATTTTTCATTACATTTTATATACAAATAAATAAATAAACAGGGATCAATATGTCCGATCTATACAAATGTGATACTAATAAAAAGTAGAGATCATGGCACAAAAAATTATGCCCCATACAGGCCCGTAGGTAAAAAAATAAAATCGTTATACGAGTCACAAGAGTCACAATAGCGGCATTATAAATATACCTAATTTGAAAAAAAAAAAAGTTTTACTGTGCATTACGTAAACACGCCCCCCCCCCCAAATAAAATAAATAAACACATAATATACCGTAACGTGCATAATTGTCCGATCTATTAAAATAAAACAATATTATTACCGCACGGTGAACGTCGTGAATAAAATGTGGTAAAAACAGCCAGGATTGCTGATTTTTCATTACATTTTATATAAAAATAAATAAATAAACAGTGATCAATATGTCCGATCTATACAAATGTGATACAAATAAAAAGTAGAGATCATGGCACAAAAAATTATGCCCCATACAGGCCCGTAGGTAAAAAAATAAAATAGTTATACGAGTCACAAGAGTCACAATAGCGGCATTATAAATATACCTAATTTGCAAAAAAAAATAAAGTTTTACTGTGCATTACGTAATTACCCCCCCCCCCCCCCCAAAAAAAAAAAAGACTCTGTCATTCATTTTATGGTGGATTGATGGATTGAAGGGCGCCATTACAAAGCACACCTGTTCCTGAAAAAAAAAAAGCCTTTACATGGCTGTAGATGGAAAAATAATAGAGTTATGGGTCTTAGAAGCCGAGGAGGAAAAAAGGCAAATCTGAAAATTGGCCCAATCCTTTAGGCCATTTTAAGCTCTGTCCTTAAGGGAATAATATAACTTTATTTGTTGTTAAATGATGTCCAGCCAATAAAAACAGATGTCATTTTGACGGTATGTGAACATAGCCCATAGGGTTCCTGCAACCACATTTTTATTGCTCCAATGCATCTATAAAAATGAAGCAACACCGCAAATGGTCTCCTTTTAAAATAGCCTACAGTTTTGTATACACAGCTTCTATGCAGACACATGTGTCTCAGCTTTCATCTTTCTTTCTTCTTGCAAACATACATTTTCCTACAGTGTGATCAGTGCTTATACCATTTCTTGTGTAGACGGCTTTCAGTCCATTGAAAACTATGCTGTCTGTGAGTGGGGCAGAACCAGGTACCCCCTGACAGCTGTCTGTCTACCATTACTACCCATAGTTAAGTATTATGGATGCCATATATATACGCCAGTACGTATAGTAAAGGATAATATTCTGGACATTTATCTCTAGGAAACATCTGGTGATGCGGTTAAAGTTCTACCTGCAGAAAGAAAAGCTTGTGGAAGTCAGCTGGGTCCTGGCGTCCTCGGCTTGTCTCCTCATCACAAGTGGCTGTCGGTATCAGCGGCAGATGGTATTTTGTATCTTAAAGATTCCTCTTCTTTGGTAAGTTTATGTACGTACAGTAAATACATCTGCAATACAGAGGATTGTTTTAGTCATCATTATGTGGACCCATGATTCCACCATTACATACATTATCTAATTCTACACAGAGTGAACCCAAAAGGGTTGTGCAGTGTTCATTGTAGACATTGTAACTGAGCAGTAACACAGTTGTAGGAATAGGAATAATAGGAATCAACATTTTATTTTTATAAATTCATTTCCAAATACATTTCCAAATGTTCTGGGGTAGGGGCACAAGGGTACCTGCATAATATAGTCCGCATGTGATTTTATATTTTGGTTGATTCAACTTGATTTCCATTATGTAACTAGGAGGGACAACAGAGATGCCAATTTTCCCTAATACCTGTATACTACAGTGTCAGATAGTCACATATACTACTGATGTATAATACACTTTAAGGCCCTGTTCACACAATGTATTGGTTTAATAAATAACGGCCGTTGTTGAAGTTTGTATTGCAACACCCAATGCTGTTTATTAAAATTGTCAAATGACATTGTGTTCTATGGAATGCCGGCCATATACACTAAGGCCGGGAATCCATGCGGCCGCATTGGAAACTGACATGACAACTTTGTGCAGCTGCTATTCATTGAATAACTCGAAATTGACTGTGCTAGAGCCGTACTTTACATTGTCTCCTATGGCTTATTGAAGTGTGGGAATTGTGGTTAATTGGAGTGCGGGCACACCCGAGTGTGCCTGCATTGCAATTCGAAAGAAGTGATGTTCATCCGGCCAGCACTGCAGCACCGTTTGGGGTTAACTGCACATACAGCCGCCATCTTACAATGTGTGAACAAGGCCTAACTCTCCAAGTGGAGCTCACCTTTCTTTTCATTTGAAATGAAAAGGATCATAACATTTTCTATGTTTACATGTCTTCTTTGTGATTTCTCCACAATCTCTGGTAAATCTACTGTTTTCCAGGAAACCTATGCTCAGGTATGTGGTCATTCGTACCTCACAGGAGGCATTGGCTCAATGGCATTTTCTTTAGATGGACATACACTCATTACCACAGGGGTGGGAGATGGTGCAGTTGTTTGCCTGATGTGGAGGTAGGTCTTAAACAAGAACTGGCCCATTTACATTTTATTGACTGTGATGGCACATTAATGGAGTTTTCCATTGGTTTGTGCATGTAGCACTGCAGCCAGTCACTGGCCTAAGCGGTAATGTGCCCTGTGAATTTGATAAATGTGTCCCTTTATCTTCCTGGTCTCCGCCTGTGAGGTTTTTTTTTAAAGGTTCCCCAAAACCCTTTAAATAGGCACTGTTGTTTCAAGCAGCTTCCCAGTAGCTTATGCGAACAAAAGGGGAGACCCCTTATGCTCCTATAGCACATAGTAAACCCAGTGCATCAGTAACCCCTTTTTCCAGAATATGCAGTCTAGTACTGTGTAAATTGGCAGCCCCGCAAAGTCAGTTCAGCCCAGTGCACATTCTCCAGCACTGCCATGGCATAGTATACTGTCACAATTTTGAATGGTCAATCTTACAAAACCAGGCAGCCAAGATACTTGTATACAGTATTCCTGTATGTTGTGCTTATTATATATTATGATATATTATTATTATTTATATAAGTATCAAGTATACTTTATGTTTGTTTGGGCAAAATATGGTATAATAATTGTGTATGATGTTCTATTGTGTTTGCAGACATCCTGCAAAAAAAGCAGTCAATGAAGCCTTTGAATATGGTCGGACTCTGAGTATTTTCCTTCGAGATACTACATCTGCCGAGGATGAAGCTTTACGGAAAATGCCATCATGGACCCCTGATTTGGATATTCCACTTGTGCAAGACAAAGAGGTACACTGTTAAATTAGATAACTATGTCAGAGTGACACAGGGAATTCTTCTCACACTTAAATAGCTGGATACCAGTACCGTTATTAATGTTATTAGCACAGTCTAGACTGGGTTTGTCTGAGATTTGTTTGATACTATTATTAATACTGTAATCTTTATTTAGGAAAGCCAGCTAAGTGTTGAGGTGACTGAGCAGGATGACAGCTACACCACCTCCTCAGTAGTGCAATCTCCAGATCCTACTTGGCTTGATCACAAATTTGCTGAAGTAAGTGTAATAGTGGAATGAACTAGACCATTTCTACCAACTTTTTGTTATATTAATGATCATATATTAATTATCATAGATGCTATTACGACTCCCACTTCCCACATTTTATCCCACATCCCACAAGCCTATAAACCATTGACAAGCAATGTGAAAATGAAGAGTAGATTGTAACTAGTGTGTCCGTGAGTGTAGGAGAGTATGTGCCTCTTAGGAAGGCTGAGACAACATCTCCTCTTGATTTTGTTATGGACCCAGTCCAAGATCCTGCAGAGGTCTGCCACTTCATGGTCTTACGCATATCAGGGATGATGAAGTTATTAGACCTGTCCACACAATTGATTGAGCCTTGCAAAGTCTCTGCAAATGATTACTGATCATGCTGAGTTGGGTCATGTTAAAAGGTTCTAATGCAGTAGGGGTGAATTATCAGTCATCCATATAATCTTATGTGCCACAGATATGCACTGCCTGTAGCATTGTATGTTGAATGTGGTTTTACATGATTTGTATGATGACCAACATTGGGATAAAAAATATTGTATCCTGAGGCTACTGCATCGAAGGTACTAACACTTGGAGAGTATATTACATGAAAATTCTATGTATTAATAATTATTTATTTCTTATGATACATATACAAAGGCTATAAAAGAAGAGGAGAAGAAATATGCTGACCAAAAGAAGAGCCTCAAGAATGGCATAAAAGAACTGAGGCAGAAAGTAAGGATATTTTGTATTATTTCAAAAAGCATCTGTTACTAAATGCATTATGTATTATTATTGGGAGACACCCAATTTATATATTTATGGAATGCAAGATTGCAGGAAAACAGTGCTGAGGATGTAGGTAAGAAAACAACCTTCTTCCTCAGTGTCCCCTGTTGTATGGGAATGTAACGACAGGTTAGATTCTTCCCTTTAAAGTGTCACTGTTGTTATAACTTTCAAAATCTAAATGAACAGTAATATACATTCATTATTTATTTTTTGTTATCATGCTGTAAAACAAAGCTATACTTACCAGAAATCCAGGTCCAGTCTACTGAAGGCAGATTTTTTTTGTCTTGTGCTGGTTGAATAAAGAGACTAAACATATAATTCTTGGCCAGTACAGAGTTTCATGGTTCAATGTGTCTCTGCGAGCGCTCAGATTAGTCTCTTTTTTTTTTTTAAGAAGTCCTGTGTTTTCCATGACAACTAAAAATAAATCATCAATAATGGAGATCCTGAATAATTGCTTCATTGTAGTTTCTTGTATTATTTTTTTATTTCATGCAACTATTAATTCAACTAATTAACTCTTGTACTTTTTGCATTCTTAGCAGATGTGTTACTACTAGTGATGAGGGAACTCTTATTGCTGCATACAGGGAGAGGTTATAGCTGTATCCATGTTTTCCCAGACTCCCTAGGGTTTCATCCAACCACCCCTGGGAGTCAAATGCTGAGTGTTGGGGTTTGGATGAACCAGAATGTTCAACAAGTTTGTTCACTAATTACCAGGCATTATTTGCTGACTATTAGATATAAGGAAAGCCCCTCATGGTATGCAGCAATAGAAAAATTATAAAACACTTGTACATATAACACCGTACTGCCTAAATCTCATTGCACAATTTTGGTCATATCAAAAGGTTTTTGGTAAAAAATAGCTGATATTATATACAGTACCTAGGTTCTCACATTCTTGTGTGTTTGTCAGATACAAGCTATGATGCGAGAGAACGAATCCTTACCTGACATTGAAAAGTTGGACCAACAAGAATTTAACTTAGATACAGAAGAGCAGGAAAGGCTCCGAGCTGAAAGTGAACAGGAAGTGGAAAGAGTAAGTATCATATGTTTCTGTGCTGAGATATTCAACTTACTGTATTGTTACTGTGTCCCCAAATGTTGTGTCCCCTCACACATCACACAGATTTGCAGTGAAATCAGGAACTAACACTCTTTTTTATGTTTTTAAAAGGTTCAGAAAGAAATCGAGCTGGAGAATTTGTCCAAACAATATTTACGGGAAATCATAAAAAAAGAATGCTGGGATTCAATGTCAGTGACAGGACGCTCTATTGTGGTAAATATAGTTTATGCTTATGCTTAGTTCATGGGTATTTAAAACTCTGATCATTATCACAAAACTCTTGCTAAAATGTTCGAATCTCCAATAATAATAACATTACATTTAAGAGGTTATCCAGTGCTACAAATACATGGCCATGTTTGCACCAGTCTTGTCTCCAGATGGGGTTGGGGTTTGAAACTCAGTTCTATTGAAGTAAATGGAACTTAATTGCAAACCACACCTGAACTGGAGACAAGACTGGGGCAAAAGTGGCCATGTTTTTGTAGCGCTGGATAACCCCTTTAGGGCGCCATAGCTCTGTTCCCTGATCCGCACGGGGTCTCCAGAGTTGCAGTGTTACTCAGGTTCTCTTTTATATGTCTTACTTATCTACTGTTATTTGAAGTCTTTTCATACAGAACAAGAAGTGACAAACTATCCTTTGAAAGAACGTACAGCAAAGGAATTGGAAGATATTGCTAGAGTGTTAAATGTCAAGAAGACGGAATCTGTTGATCGAAAAGTAAAGTAAAATTAACAATACTTTCACCATTACAGATTTTTCAATCAACTCTCTGCTGTCAATGATCAAACACTGACAAGTAATATTATCAGTAGTGCACAGACAAGGTAGTGGACCAACCAATTTAGTGGAGGAACATGTGGGGCTAAATAGTGACTTCAGTGCTTCCATGCAGTTCATGCCAAAGATGGGATCAACCCACAGATAAATGCAAACAGAAAGTCATTTTATTTGTAGTAATCCTTATTCTATCTATCTATCTATCTATCTATCTATCTATCTATCTATCTATCTATCTATCTATCTATCTCCTATCTATCTATCTATATATTATCTATCTATCTATCTATCTATCTATCTATCTATCTATCATCTATCTATCTATCAATCTATCTATCTATCTATCTCCTATCTATCTATCTATCTATCTATCTATCTCCTATCTATCTATCTATCTATCTATCTATCTATCTATCTATCTATCTATCTATCTATCTATCTTTTTTGCTGTCTTCTAATCTGTATTACAGGGGTGTTCCTGTACACTTTCCGATATGTTCCCACATAATATTTTGGTCAGTATTTTGGCAGGATTTGTAGCCTAAATTTTCATAATAGAAAGATTTGCACTGTGTCTGTTTTCACCCCACTCCTAATTTTGGTGGAAAAAATACTGACCAAAGTCTATAGTATATATAGCCTTCTAGTATACCTAGTATAGTTGTTGTATAGTTAGTTAGGTTATTATCTCTTTACTTGACTTGGGTCTTTTATTACATGTCGACCCAATCTACAATCCACTATAATGTCAGCTATTTTGTAAATCTGTAGTAAGGTATTATGTACAGTGCACTACTCATTCATAATACAAACTGACGCAAAGTGTATCACTGTGTACTTCCCCTGTGAGACACTGAAGTCAGTATGGGCTTGTAGATATTCAGGATTTGTGTTACACAGATGGCCGTGTGCATGGAGCCCCAGATGAAAGTTTGCAATTTTTATACATTCACTCATTGATGATGAATAATAACTTTAACTTTAGATCAGAAAGGAAATTGTTGAGGTTCAGGCAAAAATTGGAACAGAAGAGGAAGAAGAAGTGGAAGAGGAGACAGAGAAAAGTCATGACACCACATCTCTGATTGGCAGCCTGAGTGATCAGTATGGTGGAAATACCTCCAACTTGTACAGCCAGCTGGAGATGCACAGCCGAGAGGAAAAAATTAACCAAATTATATTACTGCAGGTGAGAGCTAGATGCCTGCAAATGGCCATTATTACATGTTATGCATTATGCATTTATAAATGTGGTCAGGCCAGGATTTGCGTCCTTAAGGGTGCGTTTACACCTATAGGATCCGCAGAAGATCTACAGCAGATCCGCAGCAGATTTGATACTGCAGATTTGATTTGATTTGATGCTGCGTTCAGTTATTTAAATGAAAATACGCTGCGGTTCCGGTAAGTGTGAACTTACCCTTAAACGGACGCACATGTAAACATTGGCCGCACTTTTGTGAAGCTGGCATTAGAGCACTGCCCTTGTGGCATATCAAAGTTTTTCTAAATTATACTTTAACAATGTCTTTAAACAATGAAATGTCCTACTTTAGCTAAGCCTGATCTGTACAGGTCACTTTTGCAGGCAGTGACTGCAGCCATCCTGCTCATGCACATGGTCTATACTGTGCACCTTGGTATGTGTGCACAGAGGCAAGCTGTGTCTGCCTAGACAGTAAAAGCACCCTGTCCTGTAAAAATTGTAAATGTGAAGGCAGTGTTGCTGCTGGTGATGGAGGGAGCAGACTTTAATAATAAAGATGTGCTTATTAAACCTATATGGCACACACCCTCAGACGGCAAATACAGCCCTGCCTGGCAGGGGTTAAAAACAGGCAACTCATTGATATCCATTTTTATCCTGCAGGATATTATCTATAATGTGAAGACAAGCTTTAACAAAGAGTTCGAAGTGGCCTACAGACAGAAAGAACAAGAAGTCACTCGTGTGAATGAAAGGAATCAGAGAATCTTGGACATAATGTCTGAGTTAAATATACAAGAGAAACTATTAGAACCAAAATTTACAGATAGTGAAAAGCCAGAAAGAGCCCTCACTGTAGATGATTCGGAGGTAACTTGTTTTGGTATTTTATTTTTTCATAAAGGCGAAAGCAGGTCAGAGGTTATAGGTATTAAATAGCATTCTTTTCAAGGATTTCCTCCCAAACTCCCAAGTTGCATAGTGATTTCATGCACCAGGATTATCACACTTTGTGCTTGTGGCACGAGCCTAGAAAACAGTATGCACTTCTGTCTATAGGTTTTTAATGCTTATACATTAAATTAAACTGATTGGTTATTTCTAGATCATTCTAAACTACAGATAAAACCTCTTTGAGTAAAAAAAATATAGGAAAGAAAATAGACATTTTTGCAGTGCTTCTTATGACCACAGTGGACCTACACAACTCCTGCTCTCGTGTATATACCTATTTTAGTCAATGTGGCAAGCATAGGTTGTCTATCATATTAAATCCTATTTCCCCTCTGATATGGCTCTACAGATGCAGCCCACATTTCCCATGATGCCTCTGGCTTTACGGATAGGGTCTCATCAGTAAGTGTAGCCAAGTGATAGATCAGCGACATAGTGTCCCTTATAACATACTACAGATTATTACATGAGATGCAGCTTCAGTCTGTCCCTTGTGAGGGATTTCAGCTCTTACACACTGGAACGATCAGTATCAGGCTGCATCACACAGGAAACTGCCCACAACATATAGCAGAGACAGGCAGTGTGACCATGGCAGTATTATAACTCTGCAGCTGATCAGTTTATGGACTCACCAACTATATTACTTCTCTCCTGATATCTCAGAGAAGCTAGACCTTCTATATTCAGCTGCATTCTGTGTATGGGGGGACATAAAGAGGAACAAGGAGGCAGAGCTGGGTGGGAAGGGGTCTGAGAGCTGCCAGGAGGGATCTAATAGGTGATGACGTAATCATCAGTAACCCAAGCCAGAGTGACATCCTATCTGCACAATAGCGCAAGTAATTTTCTGGTTGCCCGACTGGGAATGACATGACCCAGCTGCAGTAGTTAACTTAAGAATGAAGCTGAGTTGGGATGAAACAGGTAACACTGCAAGAATTCTGTACGCCAAAGGCAGTTTAGCACATTGTATCTATAAAATGTTATGTTTGGAAAGTTATATTGACATTCATTTTGTGTAGTGAGAATACTTGTGGCTGTTCAAGTAACTACAAACTTTTTTATGTGACCAAAGATAAAAGTTGAAAAATATTTAACACCAGAACAAAAAACAAAGGTGGAGCAGCAAGCGAAGCAGGAAGAGAAGAAGCGATTGGCTGCACAGGTCAGTGGCAGTTGTATTAGGATTCATCATTCTCAGGAGGAATCTCTATAGAGATGTTTATTGTTACAATTGCTTGGGGACACATAGGTCTTTATCAATGTGACCTTTATTTATAGCATTTGTAAAACTTGAGTGAAAAGTGGTTGTGGTTTACTGCTTGACTAAGATTTAGACACATATATAAAATGCTTGCCGTGTATAGATGCAGTGAAGGTCTATGAAACCTTCATTTAGTCTGTAGCCCGTGTACTTGACTTACGACAGGGCACAACACTCAGATAATTTATTGTAGTGATCAGTGGGGTCTCAGGAGCTGTACCCCCAATGATCTCAACTTCTGACATGTGTCTATGACTTGTCAGAAGTTATCTGGAAGTTGAAGTGTTTGTTGTGAGACATGTAACTAATAGTACATGTAGCCATACATTTGTCAATATATTTGTCATTAAAGTACATGAGCTTTAACTTAAACTAACTTTAACAAAAACTATGCCATGATTGATAAATGTGGGCCAGAGAACGCAGGTAAAAATGCAGCTTTTGCCCTTTGTAAAAAGAAAGAGGAAAAAGAAGGAAGCTTATTAGGTCTTCACAGCCTATCTGCCACCGTTATGTTCTCTTCTGCCATCCATTGGTGGACAAGGCAAGATGATGCAACATCCTAAACAATGTTCCCTTTAAAGCAGTACTTGAAATCAACTGGTGTCAGACAGTTTAAATAGTCAAGTCTCACATTAAAGGGGAACTCCAGGTAGAGGTAAAAAAATTAAACTCCTGCAGAAGCATTTAGCATTACTTACCTGTCTATCCCAGTTTTGAAACTACCAAAAAAACATTAGTTTGGGGGGGGGGGGTTGTTCTGTATTGTGTTTCTGTCCTTCCTGGTTGAGCAGTTCCAAGAATGCAATGCTTTCCCTCAGCTGATCATCACAGTCCCCCACCCATCATAATCAGTAAAATTAGTGCTGCCCCTGCTTCTGGCCATTCAGAGATGGTGGATCACTCAGGGGATTGGGGGATCCAGCCAAGCCTCCTGTGAAATCACGCCCTGCCCCCTGTCGGCATCATTAGCCTGTCCTCAACACACACAGCAGAAGGAGCAGGAGACAATGTGAATTGGCACAGAGGCTATTTTTTTTTCACTTCCTGGATTTCTATCAGCTACCAGTGTGGCAGAACGGCACAGATATGGTAATACATTGTATAGACACATCTATATAACTTTTAATGTTTTTCTTATCTGGATTTCCCCTTTAAAGTGAATGTACCATCAAGTATATTGCTGTTTTTTTTTTTTACCTTAATCGATCGGCACCGGCACAGGGGTGACACCCACTGCAATATCCCTTCCCCTCTGTGACGCGGCTCCATTGATTCTGCAGGATTCAGTATAGGATTAAAAAAAAACAAAAACTGTTTCTACACTAAATAGATCAAACAAATGATGCTTTTATTGAAAAAGGTAGATAAAACACAGCAGGTTTAAAAAGAAGCAATTTCGCAGCAGAGGAGAAGTGCAAGACTATCACAAAATGGACACCATGTACAAACATATATAGTATATTATGTATGTTTATATGTATATAGTTATTGTTTGGACATGATACCCATAGTGTGCAACTGGAGGAGTCTGGGATGGCCCAGATTTTACTCACAGCTATTGTTCACAGGCGTCTAATTTGTACTCTTACCTTCATCATCTGGGAGATGTCAGATTTACCCCATCCCCCTCTCCTAGCTGAAATAGAGATGAATATTCAGGGGGGATAACAGACTTTTCAATAATTTATGACTTTTTCTTCTTTAGGAAGACAATGCCAAACAACGAGCCCTGAATGACATGATGGGAGGAGTCTTAGAGGTGAAAAAAGAGGATATTTTGAGAATGGTAAGACCTAATTATTTGTCTGTTCTGACAAATCATCTCTGAGTTTACAATAGAAAGGAACAATAGTAGTTCCATTACATAGTATAGCTATGATCCCTTAAATGGGATCATATGCCCTGAACATCGTATGTGGCAGCCTGTTTTTGCTTTGTTAGCCTCTGGGGTATGATGAGGGTGAAGACCCTTTTACAGGGGGCGATAATCCATAGGCAGGAACCCTTATTTCAGACATTTGGCTTATGAAAACGGGCCAGGGATCAGCAGGTGAGCAAATTGGCTGATTGTATCTTTCGCTACTCAATTGACCCCTACTGCCCAATTTTGAACCAAAGACAGGAGTAGATCCTGCAGGATACACAATTAAAGTCATTCTTTTATATTTCCCATATCTTATGAATCCACACTTAGGCCTCATTCACACGTTCAGTTTTCTGGGCCGCTAAACCTCTTGCTATTTTTTCTCTGTGATCTGTGGAGAATCATCCGTATTTGCATCCGTATTTGCATCGGTTTCCGCTTCTGTATCCATTTCCATAAAATTTGAAAAGTACTAGTTTGCATACATTTGATCCGTGTTTTGGCGGATGTCACGCATGTGACATCCATGATGTAAATCTATTCTGCACTAAGAGATTATCATATATCTTATTCAATGCTCCTCTTATATTTTAATAAATATTACTGATCATTAGTATAATTAATATACATAGTAATCAATTTCCTCTACACGATTACACAGCATAACATGACCTCATAATTCATGTGAAAAACATCTATAATGCTAATAATATGATGTGTCAATTACTTTACCCTTTGTGTCTTTCAGGAAGTCACACAACCAAGTTTTGCGTCTAAAGCTGAAACTGAATGGACTGAAGAAGAAAAAAAGCAGTTCAAGGAATATGATAAAAAATCTAAGGAACTCAATGAGGAGAAGGAAAAGTATAGGAAGGTAAGAGAAAAGAATTGGGAACGTATCAGGATCAAAATCAAAAATTTTTTCCACATTACACCTCCCCAACCATCTATATCATCTGTACTGCATTATCAGATGTACTGAAACAGTCACATACAATCACATACAATATGAAATCTGCATGGAAAAAATCTAAATTATACATATTTTCTTTACCACAAAACTATGCCCATTGGCTCAGCTTCTCAACTATGTCCTTCAGCTCATACCCCTTTTTTGAAGACAAACTAGTCAGACAATCTAGTGACATGCAAAAAGAGTCTAAAATGCATAACAAAACCTTTCTGCACTCTCTGTATTCTGACTTGTTATCAGGGGAAGTAGAGAAGCCAACAGTGGCACAAATTCTGTTAAAGGGGTTGTCCGGCGATAAAAAATTATTCACAGAATAACACACATTACAAAGTTATACAACTTTGTAATGTATGTTATGTCTGTGAATGGCCCCCTTCCCCGTGTCCCACCACCCCCACCCGTGTACCCGGAAGTGTGGTGCGCTATACATTACCTGTCGCGTGCCGACCACGGTCTCCGATCCTCAGCAGTGACGTCTTCTTCGGGAGCTTGGCGGATCTTCCCGAGTGCCGGCCGCCCTCTGCAGCGTCATCCGAAGCTCAGCCGCGATTGGCTGAGCATAACTGTGCTCAGCCAATCGCGGCTGAGCAGCTGATGACGTGGCCGCGTCATCAGCCGCTCAGCCGCGATTGGCTGAGCACAGTTATGCTCAGCCAATCGCGGCTGAGCTTCGGATGACGCTGCAGAGGGCGGCCGGCACTCGGGAAGATCCGCCAAGCTCCCGAAGAAGACGTCACTGCTGACGATCGGAGACCGTGGACGACACGACATGCGGTGAGTATAATGCACCACACTTCCGGGTCTAGCGTGGGTGGGGGGAAACACGGGGAAGGGGGCCATTCACAGACATAACATACATTACAAAGTTGTATAACTTTGTAATGTGTGTTATTCTGTGAATAATTTTTTATCGCCGGACAACCCCTTTAATGGCCAGAAAAGTTATTGCACAACACTGATTGTGTAAAAGCCCCATTACACAGGTCAGTTATCTGCCCAGTCAGGCAGATATTGCCCTATGTAAAAGGGTCAGGGATGACCTGATAAATAAGCAAACGCTCGCTCAGAGGCTAATCGCTTAAATCTAACCTGTCAAAAAATAATCTTCTGTCAGCCACACACCTCCCTGTAAGTCTACAGCTGGGCGCTGCACATGGCTATACCTAGCAATCAGAGGGATGATTTTTTTATGTTCTCCAATTAACGATAAATGATTGCATATGAGCGCTTCTGCAATCTACCTAAAATTATTCACCATAATACACAGAACGATAGTCATTTGTTACTATCGCAATTATGATCGTTCGTAATCGTATACTCTACTATAAGAACGATCATAATAACGACCTAACAAAGATTTGCAAAGGATTATCCAACAATTAACAACGATTTTATGGGCAGCTGAAAAGATGTAATCAACGACGTAAAAAAAA
Organism: Dendropsophus ebraccatus; assembly: GCF_027789765.1. Taxonomy (NCBI): domain Eukaryota; kingdom Metazoa; phylum Chordata; class Amphibia; order Anura; family Hylidae; genus Dendropsophus; species Dendropsophus ebraccatus. The sequence continues at coordinate 56,733,513 of NC_091454.1, read as the reverse complement.
TTTTTATTAGTCGTTTGTTTCACAAGGAAAGATTATTGCTTAAATTTGAACGAAATAACGATTTTAAACCCGATAATCTCTTCATGTAATAGGGCCCTTAGCCCTGACACCCTGGTTGACCTCAGGAGGTATAAAGTATAACCTCTTTACACCATGCTGGGTCTGTGCTAAGTGCAGCTATGAATACTTCCCCACATTATGTCTGTGAGCAGGCATCTAATGATGAAGCATGGGGTGGAAAATATATTATCTTGTTTGAGCATTGGTCACTTTTAGTTTGGTCGCTGTTTTGCCACTGATCTGTTCATTTATCTGTAGATACTAGAGGCAGAAATGAAAAAGATTCAGGCATCTATAATAGAGACCACGGTGGCGTTTGATGAAACTTTGACAAGACTATTTGAAAAGAAGGTGAAATGTGAAATGGTCATCTATCAGGTAATATGCATTTTTAAACTATTCGTTTCTTTTTGTTCTAAATATGACACGTTAAGGGGAACATGTAATTTATGTATCCCTTTATATAAGCCTTGTTATACAGAATGATCCTAACTGGTTCTCCATGGAAGTAAAAGAAGCATTGAGATCATTACAAAATATTCCATACGATTCATGTAACCAATAATAACAAAGTACAGAAAGTAGGTTAATGTGAAAAAGCATAGCGACATCTACTTACATGAAATCTATGTGCACCTTAAAATCATCTTATAAAGTGTCAAAAGATATTATGAGTAGGTGTATGTGATGACCCTGTTCTCTGGTTTGGTGGGGTCGCAGCAGTCTATTCTTGTAAATGTATATTTCTGCACATTTTGTTCATACTGTGTAGTCTTCCCTTGGGATCTGTTATATTACCAAGAAGGTATTGTAAATGAAGAATACTAACAGAAAGCTTATTTTGTGTATACAATCTCAGTTTTGGCTACTGTATTATGAGTGTGTGAGTGTTCACCAGACTGGAGAAATGTAAATATACTATTCTTCTTAGCAATTTTATGTTAGATGGTGTTTCCCATAAAAGCTGACTGTATTATATGTTATTAAGCATTATCACTAGAGATGAGCGAACCGGGTTCAGGTTCGAGTCGATCCGAACCCGATCACTCGGCATTTGATTAGCTGGGGCTGCTGAAGTTGGATAAAGCTCTAAGGTTGTCTGGAAAACATGGATATAGCCAATGACTATATCTATGATTTCCACATAGTCTTAGGGCTTTATCCAACTTCAGCAGCCACCGCTAATCAAATGCCGAAAGTTCTGGTTCAGGTCGACTCGAGCATGCTCGAGGTTCGCTCATCTCTAATTATCACGTATTTATTTTGTTATAATTGATGTGTTTAGCTTTGTCAGTAAGTGGTTTATGCGTGTATGTCTATAACATCAGATTTTTTACAATACATTTTTAAACTTTTTATTGGACAGGAAGAACTGAAAATAAGCAATCTGCTGTTCTCAATCCTCATTGAAGAAGAGATAAATATAAGAGCGGCACAACTGAACCAGATCATGGACAAGAAAAGGAAGCAGAAGGTGGGCCTTGTAGTAATGATGGAAAACTCTAGAAGTAGAATTCTAGCTATTACTTTGCATATGATAGTAAAAAAAAAAGAAACCTTGTGGTAGCCTCGCCTTCCATTTGATACTGCCTATGGTTTGGAAATTTCATTTTTTTTTTTTTTTTTGCATCAATCATCAATCATGGTAAATGGTATTTACATTGACATCACTGCTTTAATCACTTTCATAGATTTTGTAGCATCAGTTTTAAAAGACATAACAGAGATTGTTGTTCTTGGTAGAGACAAAACGTCATGTATTTTTCCATTTGTGCCTCTAGGATCCCTAAATGGTATTCCCATTTCATTTTACTATACACAGGATAAGGGAAAAATCAAGCAGATGGATAGAAATTAAACACTTGTTTTTGTATTTGCTCATGGCTCATTTATAGGGTTTCTAGCAGCAAAATACCCTGTGATTAACCCAGGGTACAGTCCCTTAAAAGGGGGGATCCCTCCTTAATTTTATTTTATCTTTTTTTTTTTTAATTTGAGTCACTGTCGTGAATTTTTTTTTTGCAGATATCAATAGTTGAGGCGATTTTAAGAAACTTTGTAATTGGGTTTATTAGCCGAAAAATGAATTTTTGTTATGAAAAAGCAATTTGAAGCTCTCCCCCTGTCTTCATTGTTCTATGGACAGAGGGAAACGAGACACCAAAACAGGACAACAAAGAGTTAATTAAAAGCTACATTACCGGGCTCTCTCCGCTGATGTCACCACTGACCTATCTGACCCCTGAATAGCACTCTGAATAGCTCCCCCGCTGAGTAATCCTTTGTTCTCTGCTCTCTGCTGCCGACATTTCTCCTCCGTCTCTTCCCCCCCCCTCCCCTCTTCATAGCTCAGACAGGACGCGTCTGATAGAGATTTCCTGATTCTGAGCAGTGGATGACAGAAAGGAGATGAGGGGGGAACCTGGGGAAAGGCTTTTTAAATGCAGATAATGGCATATTTGCCTAATAAACCCAATTACAAAGTTTCTTAAAATCGCCTTGACTAATGATTTCTGCAAAAAAAAAATTCACGACAGTGACTCTAAGTTTGTAGGAGAGATATATTGTACAGGATTAGTATCCTGCCTTATCTATTTCTCCAGCAGTAAAATACTGCACTTTCCTGATAATAAGATGACTCTGCTCATACTGTCCCAGTCTACACTGCAAATCTCACAAGTTACCTTTAGAAAAAAAAGGAAACATCAGCCTATTCTCACTACTCCATTTCCAATGTGACAATTGAAATATTTCAATTTTTTTCATGTGGATAGTAAGCAAATGTTAGAAAATGTTAGAAACTATATTTGTATTAAAACATGATTTAAATGACATATTTTATACCAATACATTCCTTTTATAATAGTGGGAACGGTAGGATGATGTTATTAAACAAATCTTTCTGTTGCAGAATCAAACATCTGACTTAGTTAAGACTTTCAGAGCTGCGGTGGAATCTTTCAGGGAGTCTTATGATGATCTAGTGGCAGAGGATAAGGTAAAAACAAGTTTATTAAGCATGAAAGTCCAAGTGGGAACTTCTCTAATAGTGTGACACCTCTTCTTCCTCTAGTTGTTAGATCGTGGGTTTAAGAAGGAATTTTCAGATGTTCCTGCTCACCATGTGGATCAGCTTTATAAACTGTACAGAAAACGACCAAGGTATGGCTATTGAAGAAAAGGTTTCTTATGGTTGAATCATCACCAGGAATGTCGGGTATAACTCAGCTGTGTTCCTGTTGTAGAGTTCAACGACTTAGGACCCAGACAGAAAGTGAGGCACCATTTGGTGATCGCCCAGGATCTGCAAAAGCTCATAATGACTCAATTGTTCAGCTAATGAAAGCCATGGATGAATTAGATGATCCAGTGCATATGCCAGAAGGACTGGATCTTGCAGTGTGGGAGCGTTTCTGTCTGGCCAGAAGATCAAAAATGGAATACGAACAGCAAGTATGTAACAGAACAAAAAGAGCATGAAGCCTGTATATTGCAATTGTCATTGGTATATTCCATAAAGTATTTAGAATAAGTTACATTTTACATTATCGTCTCTGCATTCTTTACTATTGTATTACCATTCACATAATCAATGTGAATTACCTGTGATACGTTAATGTAGCTATTGATAACTCAAATGCCTGTCTCGATATTAGACCTCACACACAACTATTGTCTGTAAGGCTATGTTCACACAATGTAAGTAAATTATTAATCACGGCCGTTGTTGCTGATTTTGCAACACGGTTGTGATTAATCCTTTACCTACATTGTGCTGCAGGCTAAGGGAATCCCGGACAGAGTGTATACACTTGGTATACACTTGGGCCGGGATCCCTAGCGGCGCCGCAAAAAACTGACATGTCACTGTGTGCAGCTGCGAATTCGGATGCGGGCGCGTATGGATGCGCCTGCATCCAAATTCAACTGCAGTGAAGATCATCCGGCCGATACTGCTGTATCGGCCGGGATGATTTTCCCTGACACTGGCCATTTGGTTGTCAGGGAACGGCCGTTGTCTTATGCCATATGAACATGGCCTAAAGATGCATGCATGAGCTCCATATGGATTGCTATATTGGTTCCAAATGGGTTATGTTTTGCTCAGTTTAGCGTCAGTATTCTTGTCAGAAAAGAAAGTGTACATACCGTAAATACAGTTCACTGGCCCAGATTTGCTAAAATGGTCTCATTCTTTTCTTAGTGCAAACAATCTTGAAATGTGTCAGTATGCCAGACTGATTGAAAAAATCTGAAGACTGTCTGGTTTACGTTTATGCCAAGTTTTAGTTTATGTACTTCAATCCAAAATCATTCACTAAAATTTTACTACATATAGACCATGCCGTTTGTAAAGGCCACTACCCTTTTGACAGACCCAGCAGAAAAGCTGTCAAAAATGAATAAATGTGGTGCAAAGTCAAGTGCACCAGTTTCTGCTGCAAATTGCGCCACTGTTACATATTGGGCCACTGTTACATATTGTGCATACTGTATACTGACTGGTCTATGCTTTTCTCACTTATCTATGCTTTATCATGCCCATTTACATCCTTCCTGGTATAGGTAAAGAGGAAGGCCTTGGTTCTGGCTGAGATGCAGGAATTCTTAAATAAAAGAATTGATGAAGATGAGAGAACAAGGCAGGATATTGAGGATATCATGCAAGAACTCAATATGTAAGCATACCTCCCAAGTGTCCCTCTTTTGGACGAACAGTCCCTATTTTTGACCCATGTCCCTCTGTCCCTCTTTGCCCCTTACATGTCCCTCTTTTTGACCTGGGAATTAGATTTGCATGAATAGTATTTCTATGTTGCTCTAGAAAGTGTCTGGTTTCTTACTGCATAAAAGACCCAAATGTGCACATTATTCTATCATGTGGTGCAAGTTGGTTCCTAAAATTGCTATATTCAGATCAATCATGTGACATTATGGCCTCTGTCACATGTCATACCACACATGCAGATCATATGGCCCCATACACACATCTGTAGATGTTACCGATCCGTTTTGGGGCCATGATCCATGCCACAAAAAAACGATGAAGTCATTGTGCGTCTGTATCAGCTACCGTGTTTCCCCGATAGTAAGACACCCCCGAAAGTAAGACATAGTTGGACTTTCGGGGGCTGGGCTAAAGTAAGACATACCCCGAATGTAAGACATAGTACATAGGGCGGTATTTTTGTACTTTTATGTCCCTGCGCCCGTCCTGTCAGAGGCTCGCACGCGCGCGCACACACACACACGCGCGGCCCGGCACGAGCGCTGCACGTCATGTGCAGGGACGCCGGTATTGGTGCGGGAGCTGAAGGAGCAGCAGGGCCCAGGTGACTGCCCGCACCGCCCCCGTCTGGTCCAAGCGACCTTCCCCCCACCCCCCGTGCGCGCACCTGTCCGCCCTCTCTGAGGCCCCGTCCTGCCGCACCGTCCATGCGCCCACCACCCGTCCGGTCCGGCGTCCCTGCTCACTGAGGGGAGTACAGGACAGCCGCCCTCACGTGCTGCTGCTCCTCCAGCTCTGACATGGCCGCCTCCCTGCACACACAGGACAACGTGTGACAGCTGACCTGTCATCTCATCCCCTCAGTAACAGTACAGGATAGGAGGAATAATGGGCTGCAGCAGGCGGGATAACTTATAGCTGTGTGTGTTATCCTGCCAGCTGCAGCACATCCATTCCTCCTATGTTACAGTCCTGCACTGTTACTGAGGGGACTACAGTCATACACCCCTGTCCGCCCCCCTATACAGTCATACACCCCTGTTTCCCCCCCCTATACAGTCATACACCCCTGTCCGCCCCCCTATACAGTCATACACCCCTGTCTCCCCCCCCTATACAGTCATACACCCCTGTCCAATATAAGACATACCCCAAAAGTAAGACATAGTGGGACTTTTGGGAGTAAAAAGAACGTAAGACACTGTCTTACTTTCGGGGAAACACGGTATCTTACAGCGGGTCCTTGCAAATGCAGTTACTGAAACACATTTATAACCCTGTTCACAGTTGCGGGTCCTTAATTACAGACGGGGTTTGGCTGGGTACACACTGCATTTCTGCAAACCAGTTTATGCAAAAAACAGATGGAAAAACAGATGAATAAAAAACGATGCATTTGTGTGCATCCGTTTTAATCCTTTTTATTAAAAAAAGGATCAAAAAATGGATCAAAATGCAAGAGTGTCCCTTTTTGGCCGTCCAAAATGTTGGGAGGTATGATGTAAGTAGCAGGTTTACATAGTTTAGTAAGCATTTGATATAGTGCTATTGATGTATTATCATCTGATAATAATCTAATTATAATCTAATAATAATGAGAATTGTAGTATAATAATATTCACAAGCTGGATACATAAGTGAGAAATCTGTATAGCCTGACCTACATTCTGAAGTTTGTGTCCTTACTTCCCAGTGTATAGAGTAATATTATGTAATCATATTATAGCATGTAATTATGATATAACTGACCTACATCTCTCTTGATTCTCTTGGTTTCAGATTGCGAAATGAGAAAATGAAGTTTCAGTTAGATCTGACTGTCCAGTTCATACTCAAACAAGGCCAGGTGGAGTTAGAGGGCACTGACCTCATTCCCAATTATACAGATGCCATACTTCTTCACAGGAGTGTCATAGAAGATCTAAACAGCAATATACGGGTATATATATCGTAGTTCATTAAAACTTTACATTTCTTTTTTCATGTACAAGAGAAAGCAAAATTCCATAATAAAATAGAAATACCTAATGGTCCAGATAAAACCATGAATATGGGCAACCTAAGATGCTGCCCCCTAGGATTTTTTCCATAATAGTGTCTATCTACCTAGTGTGTTGTACACAACATTGCTGTCAATGGAAATGCTGGATTACTGTCATATTAGAATATATAAAGACTGTGGATGCTATACACTGTGTGCATACAGTGTATCTCCATGAACCAGCAAAACCAGCTGAAGCTGTCTACAAATATTAGATGTTTGTCAGTGAATTGCAACAATACCATGGCAGCGTTATGCTGTCACTAGACATCTAACATCAGAAAACAACAGTTTGGACAGGTTTTTTTTTTTTTAATTTGCCAGAGATTCCCAGTAATGCCGCTTGCAGAAAGCCCACTAGTGAATCTTCATCCAGTGCTTTACAGTGAACAGTGGCCTAAATTGATGTCATTGCAGAGCGCTGGCTGAGATATTAATTACTAGGTATTCTGCCTGAGTTGCAGGCAGCCAGATAGATGCACTGGGGGCTAAAAGACCGCCCCCAGTGCCCCAAACACCCTAATCTACATAATAATAAAAATTAAGATTACTCAATAAAGCTGCAGCACACCAATATTATTTAAGTGCACAGAGCCTCCCTGTCCCAGAGTAACAGTGCCTTGTCTCCTGCCCTTATGGAATCTAGAATTCTATCAGAAAATCAGGAAAAATCCTATTTATTATAGCACCAACTAGTCCCCAGTAATGGAAACTTGCAGATCAGGCATTTGACATATCTGATTGTCATGTAAAAAAAAAATTGTAGATAACCTTTTAAGTATGACAGGTTTAGGCTGTGTTCACACACAGTATTTTTGCTCAGTATTTTGGTCAGTATTTTTATCAACCAAAACCGGAGCCAATTGAAAACACAGAAATTGCCGTTATTTGCCTTTATGACGGCCATCCACTAAATTTCAACAGTGTGTCAACATAACCTTTCTGTATTTTTAATCCACTCCTTGTTTTGGTTGTAGAACACTAAGCAAAATACTGAGCAAAACTACTGTGTGTGAACATAGCCTTACTGTATAGTATATATATGCTGAGCAGATAAATTACCAGTGCGACGTAGGTCTAATATAACCCTACAACATAATCCAGTGGTGACTTTTTAGAGGATGGGTCTGCTCTCCTCATTTGTTTGTCACTTTACAAGTGAGCATTATAATATCATCAGTAAAAAGGTGTGAGAGAGTATGTAGGGATACATCTCTAGTTGGGAACACCCTATTGTCAATTTATCACTGGTGCTGTTTTATATAATACTTTATATGTTCGATGTGATACTGATTTTAGCTATGATGTTTATTGTTTGTGTTCTCAGGGTTTAGGAGAGCAGAAAATAGCAAGTATGGTGGAAAGCAAAGATTTCCGTAAAGGAATCTTCCAACTTGAGTGGGAACACAAAAAGATACAAATGGAGATGGAAGACCTGAAGAAGAAATCCAGAGATATCACAATGCTTCGTGTGACCAAAGAAATTCAGACAGTATGATGGTTTCCTACAACTGATTGATTGATTGAACAAATAGCTAATACAATTATGGCTGCAGGACTATTTACAATGCTAATACAAGACTAAGTACTCTATTGCACCAACAGATATCTGACAGATTTTTGCAACCAAAGCCAGGAACGGACTATAAACAAAGAACAGGTGATAAAGGAAAGACTGAGATTTCTCCTCTTTTCATGTCCATTCCTGGCTTTGGCTGTAAATATCTGTCAGATAAATTAGTCAGATATCTGTGTGTGTAATAAGGTCCTAACAGAATAGAAGTCACCCCTGGGGGATTTCTGTAACCAACAAAAGATCACACATCCCCAACTGCTACACATTACAAGTCAGGCTCTGTTCACATCTCCTTAGAGCCCTTTCTCACAGGTATACATTGGGAGTATTCTTCTGCACACATCTCTGTTAGAATGCATCAATGTGTTTCACTATATAGTCATACAAAGACATTGGAGATGAGAAAACATACCTAAATTCAGCTTTGATTTGCTTTCTGTAGCCTGGTAAAGTCCAGGATGGCAGTCATAGGTCTCCTAGGGCTGTATCCATCTTTTTCAAGCAGCTTTAATTAACAGCCGAGCCAGCAGGCTTTATACGGTATGGTGATGTACAGTCTACTGCACTAATCTATACAGTTAAGAAAAAGTTATACCTATGCATACAAGTCTGACAGAGGCCAAAGGACAGGTGAATGGTGGCCCGTGTCAGGTGAATGGTGGCTTATGCGTGTGTTTGCTCTAGGAGCCCTCCAGAACATAAAATGTGTTCAAACAAGGGGATCTGAACACAGCCTTATTTCGAGATCAAATTACAGAAGAAACCCTTAGGGATGTTAATATGACAGCCAAAATATTTGTATCCCAAATGTACCAGCATTATAAACTATTATGCATTAATACTATATTATAGACTTTATTATCTTTTTACCTGTTGTGCATTTTAACTGAACTTATGTCTTTATATAGTTCCTCAATGAAACAAACTACGACATGCGCATATCTAATCAGATGCAAATCCTGGAAGAGACCATCAACGTTCAAGAGAAAGTATGTTATAGGGATTAAAGTGTGAAAATGGCATCAGCAGATCAGACATGAAGGGGGGATTGATCATTGCTGTGGCTAGGACATACACCAGGGAGAAGGTGCAGATTCGCCCTTCTCCCTGGCTTATGCCTGCCATATCCCCTATTCTCCCATTGGGCAGGCAGGGAGGGGGGACGCGGCAAGGCGGGGAGGAGATGTTGCCTCCCCAAGCCTAATTTACCATGATTTACACCTGCTCTGAGATAATGGCGGAAATCTACAGCTCAGGAGCAGGTGGAGATTCCTGCACCGGCTGTACAGCAGACGCAGATGAGGCTGGATTCATTAAGGGGTGTGCTTCTCTTTTTGAATCCGTCAGGGAAGTTGGGGGTAGAGCATAATTTAGGACCGGTGTATGAGTACATCAGCCTTGATAAATCCACCCAAAAACTTGCTGTTTATGTGAAGCATTAAAGGCTAAGATTAATTTATAGTATGTGGTTATTATATGTGGGTGTATGTAAGATATACAGTATAGACTAATAACAATTCTTCAGCATTAATGGTATGTTCACATTACGTATGAGAGGTCTCTGAAAAGATCATCCCGGCTGGTACTGCAGTATCGGCCAAATGATCTTTGCAGCCGCAGGGTTCTGATGCAAGAATTCTCCACTGCACACTATGGAGCGAACGGCCGGTGGCGCTCGCTCCACAGTGTGCACTGACATGGTTTTCTGCGGCCGGTATTCAATCAATAGCGGCCGCCAAAAACTGACATGTCAGTTGTTTGCTGCGCCGCTAGGGATCCCGGCCGGAGCGAATACTATCTGTATGTATATTTTCATAATAATCACAGTTGTGCAACAGCCATGGTTTTACGAAAATATAGGTTGTGTGAACTTAGCCTAAGTCTGTTGGGATGTGCAAGAAAAATATTTCCCTATCTGAAGGCAGGTGAGAATAGAGGAGGGGATGTTGACTTCAGGGATATATGAATTTCTATGATTTGTCATAGTTACATGTAAAAAACTGTGTAAGTGCTATCAGTATAGATATTAAAGACATTCATTACAGACAGGTTATACATCTCTTCTACTTTGCTTAGATATTGTATCTATCGTCTACTTGTATGGTTTTACCATTCACATTAACATATGTGTTTTATTTCAGCAACATGAGAAAAATGTGAGACAGTACAAACAAGTTATTAAGGACTTAGAAAAACATATTAATAAAAAGAAAGAGACAAATACACAACTAGACAAGGAACTACAGGACACACTTATCACATTCTCTGAAAGAAAGCATATCTATGATGTGGTTGGTAAGTTGTAAATTAATAATAAGGGGTATTCTAAGTTAGAAGTACATAATCCCCCTACCCACAGGGGGTGACATTACAGAGATGTCATTATGGACGCATGCCACATCTGTAGGAACAGTACTAACATACATTAACAACTCCCTTAGATCATCTTTAAAGTGTGTTTTAAAGTGCTTTGAATCTTTACCTAGAATAATCCGTAGTATAGATGCACGAAAAATTATTTGCCAGAGGTCTCCTGTTATTGCACATTTATGACACTGAACCCTTTCTGACAGTATTTTTGTATTAAAGTGTATAATGCTGTGACCACTAAAACACCCTGGCCACCAAAGTCATAGTAAAGGAGTTATTGTCAGCCTCCCTGGTGGTCTAGGGTAGTTATTTGAAGAATATATAAAAAAGACTTTAAATAATAACTTTCTTTTCTGCTTACATCAGGAGTAGAACAGAGTTCAGAGAAGAATGCCAGGGAGAGATACATGGACATCGTTCAGCGCAGGAAAATGGTTGACCTTGTAAAGGCTCAAGCTCAAGAGATCGCAATTCTCCGAACTGAATTAGATCGATTAAGGATGAAAACTTTTCCAGCACTTGTACAAATGGAGTACTAGATCAAAAACCTGGTAATAGCTTATCTTATTAAAAGCAAGCACAGTAGTGCACATATTTGAAGAAACTATTTTTGTCCTGTTCATTGTTATCAATGTGTATTCTTTCTGTATAAGAATATATAAAAGCGGATTATTATCTGATTACCTCTTCTCAGTGTCGGACTGGGGTACCTTGGGCCCTCTAGGAAATTTGATTCTTGGGCCCACCTTACATATACCAGATATAACAAGCACCAAACCTTTCACATTACTATAGCGACTTTGCACAGAACTGCGAATGCGATGCTAGCTCACTGCTAGTAACTTGTCAGTCACTTTATGCGAACAGCATAACGTGCCACTTAAGTTTCTTGAAAGAATAAGTCCCATGAAACTAAAAAATCTCAGGCAGAAGGGGGGTGCGGGAACATAATAAAGGAGGTATACTTACCAGACCCTGTGCCCCTGTAGTGTTTCTGAAACGATATCTGACAGACGCCAGCCTCCTGCAGCTCCTCCAGCTGCAACATCACATATACGTGGCCGATGGATCACCCACTCAGCTAATCAGTGAATGGGACGAAACACCGCTGCAGTCACTGACTGGCTGAGCGGGCAATCCATCAGCCACTCTGTGAACTTCTGACGGCTGTGAGAGAGACCCAAGAGCAGCGCTATGGAAGCACAGGGACTGGTAAGTATACTTTCTTTATTATCTTCTTACACCTTCCTGCCTTCCTGTCATTTGTTAGTTTTACAAGAGTTCTCCCTTAGGGAATCTGTGAGCTGTAACTCATGTTCCAAACTGCTGACGCTGTTAGAAGACACATGGTACCTTAAATATATTTGTCTGTGCTTTCATAGCATAGAAAATGCTTTTATACTTTGGTATAAAGAGTCAAAGAGGTTTCTCCCTGCTTAAGTGACTCTTGGAAGCTGAGTCGCCAGCAAGTTTAGGTATGGGAAGGGGGTTACAAATAAGTGAACATAAAGTGTACATACATATTACATACAAATATGGACAATACATATACACATCATACACAGATATAAAGAAATGCACATCACCTATATGCATACGGAGTATACACACACACGAGCACGATAACTACATACACACACCGTATATAAACAAATGCACATTACATATATGCATAGATAATACACACGTGCACCATACACACATGCACGATAAGTATATACACATATTATACACAGATATAAACAAATGCACATTACATATATACACACAAGCACCATACATACATACATACTTCATGTTCACAGACTTACATCTAGTACAGGAAGCTCACATGCTGTCAGATCTGCTGCTCCAAGACCACACTGTGCAGGCTGCAGCGGCTCTCCATCCCCTCCTCCTGTGTCCCGACTGTCAGCAGCAGCCAGGGGTGATTCTAGCCTCTCTGCTGCCCGAGGCGAACTATAGAATGACGCCCCCCCCCCCCCCCCCCGTCAATCCGCCCACATTATAATCCACTACTGCCCCCCCCCCCCCACTGCTGTCCCCAATAAACATAATGTTTGGTCCCTTCCTGCACAGAGGATGTCAGGAGAGGAGGGGGCTGATCCTATAGGAGAGGTCCCAGCAGCACAGAGGATGTCAGGAGAGGAGGGGGCTAATCCTATAGGAGAGGTCCCAGCAGCACAGAGGATGTCAGGAGAGGAGGGGGCTAATCCTATAGGAGAGGTCCCAGCAGCACAGAGGATGTCAGGAGAGGAGGGGGCTAATCCTATAGGAGAGGTCCCAGCAGCACAGAGGATGTCAGGAGATGAGGGTGCTAATCCTATAGGAGAGGTCCCAGCAGCACAGAGGATGTCAGGAGAGGAGGGTGCTAATCCTATAGGAGAAGTCCCAGCAGCACAGAGGATGTCAGGAGAGGAGGGTGCTGATCTTTTAGGACAGGTCACAGCAGCACAGAGAATGTCAGGAGAGGAGGGTGCTGATCTTTTAGGAGATGGTCCCCCTCCTCCCCCCTTATAGATGGTCCCCTTCTTCCCCCCCTTATAGATGGTCCCCCCCCCTTATAGATGGTCCCCCTCTCCCCCCCCCCCTTATAGATAGTCCCCCTCTCCCCCCTCCCTTATAGATGGTCCCCCTCTCCCCCCCTCCCTTATAGATGGTCCCCCTCTCCCCCCTCCCTTATAGATGGTCCCCCTCTCCCCCCTCCCTTATAGATGGTCCCCCTCTCCCCCCTCCCTTATAGATGGCCCCCCTCTTTCCCCTCCCTTATAGATGGTCCCCCTCCCCCCTCTTTCCCCCTTATAGATGGTCCCCCTCTCCCCTCTTTCCCCCTTATAGATGGTCCCCCTCTTTCCCCTCCCTTATAGATGGTCCCCCTCTCCCCCCCCCCTTATAGATGGTCCCCCTCTTCCCTCTCTCCCCCCCCCCTTATAGATGGTCCCCCCTCTCCCCCCCCCTTATAGATGGTCCCCCTCTTCCCTCTCTCCCCCCCTTATAGATGGTCCCCCTCTCCCCCCCCTTATAGATGGTCCCCCTCTTCCCCCCCTTATAGATGGTCCCCTCTCCCTTATAGATGGTCCCCCTCTCCCCCTCCCTTATAGATGGTCCCCTCTCCCTTAAAGATGGTCCCCCTCCCCCCCTTATACATGGTCCCCCTCTCCCCCCTCCCTTATAGATGCCCCCTTATAGATGGTCCCCCTCTTCCCCCCCCCTTATAGATGGTCCCCCTCTTCCCCCCCCCTTATAGACAGTCCCCCTCCCTTATAGATGGTCCCCCTCTTTCCCCCCTCCCTTATAGATGGCCCCCCCTTATAGATGGTCCCCCTCTTTCCCCCCTCCCTTATAGATGGTCCCCTTCCCCCCCCTATAGATGGTCCCCCTCTCCCCCCCCCTTATAGACAGTCCCCCTCCCGCCCCTCCCTTATAGATGGCCCCCCTCTTTCCCCCCCTTATAGATGGTCCCCCCCTTATAGATGGTCCCCCTCTTTCCCCCCTCCCTTATAGATGGTCCCCTTCCCCCCCCTATAGATGGTCCCCCTCTTCCCTCTCCCCCTCCCTTATAGATGGTCCCCCCTTATAGATCGTCCCCCTCTTCCCCCCCTACCTTATAGATGGTCCCCCTCTTTTCCCCCTCCCTTATAGATGGTCCCCCTCTTCCCCCCCTACCTTATAGATGGTCCCCCTCTTCCCCCCCTACCTTATATATGGTCCCCCTCTCCCCCCCCCCCTGCACAGCAGATAAAACAAAAACAAAAAACAGCACACAACTCACCTGCCATCCGTTCCCCCGTCGAGCCTCTCTGGTCTGGTCCCGGCTGATGTGCGGCTGCCCGGGGTGTCCCGTCCTGTCCCCGGCAGCGCGCGCATCAGAGAGCTCCCCGTGTGCCTGTGGCTGTGACTTCCGGCGCACGGGGATCTCTCTGATGCGCGCGCTGCCGGGGACAGGATGGGACACCTCCGGCAGCCGCACATCAGCCGGGGGACTAAGGCTGCATTCCCACGTTCCGTGATCCTGACGGATCACGGACGTGGAATGCATTTACCGGAGTCCCCCCGCGCCCGGACAGCATCTGTAATGAGATGCTGTGAGCGGGGGAGACTGTGTTCATAAGCGCCGCGCTGTAGTAACAGCACCGCGCGGCTGATTCATTACAGCGCGGCGCTTATGAATACAGTCTCCCCCGCTCACAGCATCTCATTACAGATGCTGTCCGGGCGCAGGGGGACTCCGGTACATGGTACAATCAGTGGCGGATTATAATGTGGGCGGCCGCCCGAACCGCTCATATTATAGTCTGCCACTGAATGCCGCAGGGCCGTTTTAATACATTGGTGGGCCCAGTGCACAGCCCTCAAGAGTGGGCCCCCCCTTCCCTTTCGGCACATTGTATAATGTACTGAATTTGCCCCCACACTGTATCAAGAGCCCCAATACATACAGTAGTTACCTTATAACACTATTTCCACCATACAGTGATTATATATTACATAAAAACTGCACTAAACAAAACAGAAAGTTATCACCAATGATACCATTACATAATACCGCCACATCATGACCCCTAACACTACAATCCTATAACAGAGTGCAGTTACATCCAGTGACTCACCGGGGGCGTCTTCTCCAATCAGAGTCTGTCACCTTTTCTTTTTCTCTCCATCCAGCCTGGGCCACCTTGAAGTCTTCCCCTGGCTGTGAATCTTCTCTCCAGAATCTGCCAGACAAATATTTTAGGCTCCAACACATACAGTAGTTAGGTCCCTTGTACCTCTATACAGTAGTTACACCCCTCTGTGCCTCCATAGTTTTAAGGTGTCCCTGTAGTATATAGCCCCTCATGTGCTCCTCCAGTTATATACAGCCCTCCTGTGCGCTCCCCCATTAGTATATAGCCCCCCTGTGCACTCTCCCCAGTAGTATATAGCCCCCCCTGTGCTCTCCCACAATAGTATATAGCTCCCCTGTGCTCCCCCATAGTATATAGCCCCCTGTGCTCCCCCATAGTATATAGCCCCCTGTGCTCCCCCATAGTATATAGCCCCCTGTGCTCCCCCATAGTATATAGCTCCCCTGTGCTCCCCAGTAGTATATAGCCCCCTGTGCTCCCCAGTAGTATATAGCTCCCCTGTGCTCCCCAGTAATATATAGCTCCCCTGTGCTCCCCCATAGTATATAGCTTCCCTGTGCTCCCCATAGTATATAGACCCCTGTGCTCCCCAGTAGTATATAGTCCCCTGTGCTCCCAAGTAGTATATAGCTCCCCTGTGCTCCCCCATAGTATATAGCTCCCCTGTGCTCCCCATAGTATATAGACCCCCTGTGCTCCCCAATAGTATATAGACCCCTGTGCTCCCCAGTAGTATATAGACCCCTGTGCTCCCCAGTAGTATATAGTCCCCTGTGCTCCCCCATAGTATATAGCTCCCCTGTGCTCCCCAATAGTATATAGCCCCCTGTCCTCCCCCATAGTATATAGCCCCCTGTGCTCCCCCATAGTATATAGCTCCCCTGTGCTCCCCCATAGTATATAGCCCCCTGTGCTCCCCCATAGTATATAGCCCCCTGTGCTCCCCCATAGTATATAGCTCCCCTGTGCTCCCCAGTAGTATATAGCCCCCTGTGCTCCCCAGTAGTATATAGCTCCCCTGTGCTCCCCAGTAATATATAGCTCCCCTGTGCTCCCCCATAGTATATAGCTTCCCTGTGCTCCCCATAGTATATAGACCCCTGTGCTCCCCAGTAGTATATAGTCCCCTGTGCTCCCAAGTAGTATATAGCTCCCCTGTGCTCCCCCATAGTATATAGCTCCCCTGTGCTCCCCATAGTATATAGACCCCCTGTGCTCCCCAATAGTATATAGACCCCTGTGCTCCCCAGTAGTATATAGACCCCTGTGCTCCCCAGTAGTATATAGCTCCCCTGTGCTCCCCCATAGTATATAGCTCCCCTGTGCTCCCCAATAGTATATAGCCCCCTGTCCTCCCCCATAGTATATAGCCCCCTGTGCTCCCCCATAGTATATAGCTCCCCTGTGCTCCCCCATAGTATATAGCCCCCTGTCCTCCCCCATAGTATATAGCTCCCCTGTGCTCCCCAGTAGTATATAGCTCCCCTGTGCTCCCCCATAGTATATAGCCCCCTGTGCTCCCCCATAGTATATAGCCCCCTGTGCTCCCCCATAGTATATAGCTTCCCTGTGCTCCCCATAGTATATAGACCCCTGTGCTCCCCAGTAGTATATAGCCCCCTGTGCTCCCCAGTAGTATATAGCTCCCCTGTGCTCCCCAGTAGTATATAGCTCCCCTGTGCTCCCCCATAGTATATAGCTTCCCTGTGCTCCCCATAGTATATAGACCCCTGTGCTCCCCAGTAGTATATAGTCCCCTGTGCTCCCCCGTAGTATATAGCTCCCCTGTGCTCCCCCATAGTATATAGCCCCCTGTGCTCCCCCATAGTATATAGCCCCCTGTGCTCCCCAGTAGTATATAGCCCCCTGTGCTCCCCAGTAGTATATAGCTCCCCTGTGCTCCCCAGTAGTATATAGCTCCCCTGTGCTCCCCCATAGTATATAGCTTCCCTGTGCTCCCCATAGTATATAGACCCCTGTGCTCCCCAGTAGTATATAGTCCCCTATGCTCCCCCATAGTATATAGCCCCCTGTGCTCCCCAGTAGTATATAGCTCCTCCTCCCATATAACATTGAAAAAAACAAACACTGTTACTCACCTAGGTCCACGCGTTCCTCTTCTCTTCCCTCCTGTGGCCGCACTTCCTCCGGTCACAAGAGGCTGCACTCCCCTTACCCTCGCGCCGACGCTCCAGTGACGTCGGCCGCTAGAGGGAGAGCGCGGCCTCTTGTGACTGCAGGAAGTGCGGCCACAAGAGTGACTGACAGGGAGGGAGCCAATGGCTCTCTCTCTGTCAGTGTCGCTGCTGCTGCAGCGCTGACGCGCCGCAGCAGCAGCGGACGGGGGCAGCGGCGGACGGGGGGGGCCCTGCAGGGGGCGCCATGGAGGGGTAAGTAGATTACCCATCCATGGCGCTCCCCCCTGACAGGCTGGTGGCCGGAGCCCTGTGCGACCGCATTGGTCGCACATAGCAACGGCCGGCCTGCTCGGGGGGGCCCCTTTAACCAGCGGGCCCGGTGCACGTGCACCATGTGCCCTCTGGTTAAAGCGGCCCTGGAATGCCGCCCCCATGAAGACAGCTGGTGGCGCCGCCTGAGGCAGACGACTCAGGTCGCCTCATGATTGCGGCGCCCCTGGCAGCAGCACATAGAGCAGATGGAGGCAGCTGCTGCTCTCTGCTGCTACCTCTGTCCATGACAGGAACTGTCCAGAGCAGTAGCAAATCCCCATAGAAAACCTCTCCTACTCTAGACAGTTCTTGTTATGGACAGAGGTGGCAGCAGAAAGCACAGTGTCAGACTGGAGAGAATACACCACTTCCTGGGGGGGCGAAGCCTAGCCGAGCATGGAGTAGGACGCACGTCGCTAAGCTCCTCTACTGGCTAGCAAACACTGACCTTCAACAGACCAGTTTTTGCACCTGGAATGGTCAAGATAGGCAGAGACCCCTACCTGCAACCTCTCCTTAACCCACCCTCGGCTAAATTTCATCTGGCGATGGAGAATTTCTTTAGCAAAAGAACGCCGCATGCGGCAGGCCGCACGTCCAAGATGGCGACGGCGAGGAAGACAGCTCCGGGCCGTACCACTGACTCGGATAATGAAAGCCAGAGAGGGGCTTATGACTCAGGTGAGGACTCAGACCCCAGGCACATCTCAAGAGCCTTTCTGCACCAGATGGTTGCCCTAATTCTAAAAGATTTGGCAGATATTAAGGCGGATGTGCACCATATCGGGGTACGAGTGGAAAGCCTAAAGAATAGACAGGAGGCTCTCATATCTCATGGGGACGCAGTCACTACAGCACTTAAAGAGCATACAGCACATATTAATGCAGCTCTGCTCTCCATTGAGGATCAAGAAAACCGCAGCCGGCAGAAGAATATTAGAATCTGGGGGGGTCCCCTAGAGTTATGCGCCTGGGACAATGGAAAAAGTAGTGCGTGACATCTGCACTGACTTATTGGGCCCTGACCGAGCCTCTGAGATGAAAATAGAGCGGGTCCACAGAGCTCTGAGAGTCCATCCAACATCAGGGGACCCACCCAGGGACATTAACTGTGGCCTTTTAAATTTTCCTGACGCAGTGGATATTTTGCAAGCAGCTCTGCGAGCTGACTCGCTGGCTTATGAGGGACATGAGTTTCAACAGTTTCAGGACATAGCTCCAAGTACTCTGGCTAAACGACGGCTGCTGAAGCCTCTACTGGATGGCCTTCGGGCGGCAAAAGTACCCTTTCGGTGGCTATAACCCTTTGGCATCGCCATAATCAAAAATGGAAGACATATTGTGGTACGCACGCCAGAGAACTTGGAGACCGCGTGGGAGCACTTGTAGATGGCGCCAATTTCTACACCTTCCTGGATGCCTCTAGCCCAATGTTTGAGAGGGTGGCAGCATTGTGAGTCCGTTGACTGTATAGATTTCCTGCTGTCTTCACCCCAATACCTTTGTGCCTTCCAAGTCCAGTTTATCATTAGTTCGTTTTTTTAGTCCCTGTTTATTCTTTGCATTATAATTCATTCTGGAATACTACGGCATTACCAGCAGCTACCGGTGTTTTGCGGCTAGCTCGCCGTATGGGTTTTTGTAACACCTTATAACCCCACACACACACACACACTATCACTACCTGTTTATGCACTTATTGATTCTTTTTTGCTAGGTGAAATTTATTCACAATGGTTTATGTTTTGTTTTGTTCTAATGTTTCATTGTTCTCCATACTTTCCATTGGTCCTTATGATAATTACTGCTTTGCAATGCTTAGTCCACAACGTATGTCATCCTACTCTGTTATAAGTTATGGCTAGTTTGGCTACTGACCCCCGGACCGTGAACCTGCAACCCTTTTACATCTCTTAATGTACAGGGGATGGGTACTCCCCAAAAGCGGTCCAGAATAATGGCTGAATTTCGGAGGCTTAAGACAGACATAGTACTCTGTCAAGAGACACATTTTAAACCCTCCTACTTGCCTCTGATGACAAAAGGGAAGTTTTCATCCTGGTTCCATAGCACACACCCCACCAAGGCAGTATGCAAAATCAGTATTGCATTTAAAAGGAACCTTGCCTTTACTAAATTAGCTGAATTCTCTGACCCAGAGGGGAGATTTATCTTCCTAAAGGTTCATATTGCCAATGAAGTCCTCTCTATAGCTAATGTATATGCGCCTAACACACGTCAGATTGACTGGCTTTGTCAGATGTTAGACCTATTTCATTCTTTTGCAGAAGGAATTAGAGTAGTTGGAGGAGACTTCAATGTGGTAATAGAACCAGTTCTAGAATCTTCAGACTGAGGAATTCTCACGGAAAATGTCAGCGGAATTCCGTCAGCTGTCCGCCCGCACGGGCACGCGCTTTTCCGCCGGCTCCATAGACACCATTCTATGGGCCAGTGGATTCCGCGATCCACCGGCCCGTAGAATGGTGTCTATGGGGCCAGCGGAAAGGCGCCCAGATGTGCGGGCGGACAGCTGACGGAATTCCGCTGACATTTTCCGCGAGAATTCCTCAGTCTGAACCCACCCTAACAAAACTAAAGCCCAGACTTACCGAGTTTTGGGTAAACTGAAAAGGAAGCGCATAGATTGCCAACTGGTGGATACATGAAGGCTCTCTCACCCTACCACTAAGGATTTCACCTTTTACTCACCGCCCCATTTATCCTATCATAGAATAGACTACATATATGTTTCCAAACCACATGTTAACCTAATCTCTACCACTGATATAGGGAACATTTCGGTCTCAGACTATGCCCCTATTCAGGGCAAAGTCCTCATTAGATCTTTGCCGAAAGGGGAGTGGTTGTGGAAACTTAACACCACCCTGCTGGGCACTCCCTCTTATGTGACGCAGCTTGAAACCAAATTGACAGACTACTTTGCACATAACGTTACACCAGATGGTGACCCCCATGGTGTGGGAAGCCCATAAAACGGTAAAGCGAGGTGAATTCATTGCTATTGGTGCAGCACATAAGAGGAAGATATCCAGTAAAATAGATGCCCTGTACATCTGAATCTCTGAATTGGAATCTCTGCACTAAAAAACAAAGGTTGCCCAAATGCTGCAGAAATTAACCTCCTTAAGGTCTCAACTGGCCTCCCTGCTAAATTAGAAGTCAGCTAAGGCATATCTCTATGCGAAATTCAAAAACTATCTACACGGGGATAAGGGCTCCAAAATTATGTCTGACCTAATAAAAGCAAGAGCAGAACACTCCTTTATTAATTCTTTCTCCTCTGCTTAAGGCCATAAACTCACTTCCACGGACGATATTGCTAAGGCATTCAGGCTTTTTTATGATAACCTTTATAATTTGCGTTCTCCCGCTGATGAATGCCATTTACCTATCCCACATTGTCAAATGATTGATTCTTTTTTAGAGACCATCCATCTTCCCACACTCACGGACCAACAGGCTGAGGATCTTCTCTCTCTGATCACAGAAAAGGAGGCCGCTGACATACTTGCCTCTATACCATCCGGTAAAGCACCAGGGCCTGATGGCCTCCCGCTCCTCTATTACAAAAAATTTAAGGCGATACTGCTGCCTCACTTCACTAAATTATGCAACTCCATTCTGGAGGGGGAGAGCTTTCCACACCAGGCCCTAGAGGCCTTTATCACTGTCCTCCATAAGGGGGGTAAACCAAAAAATCAATGCAGCAGTTACCGCCCGATCTCATTACTTAACGTGGATATCAAATGGTGGGCAAAGCTCTTAGCCTCCAGAATTAGTAAATACCTACCTGACCTCATAGGTCCTGAGCAAGTTGGATTAGTACCGGGGAGGGAGGGGAAACATAATACAGCCCGGGTATTAAATGCAATTAGCTATGCAAAAAAGTCCAAAATATCATTAGTCCTTCTTGGCACAGATGCCGAGAAGGTTTTTGATAGAGTCAATTGGGCATATATGGCAGCTTGCCTTAAGAAATTAAATTTTCCGCCTCTTTTTATTTCTGCGATACTTTCCCTTTACTCTTCCCCCCACGCTAGAATCAGGATAAACGGCACTTTATCTCCCTCTTTTAAAATCACCAACGGGACCAGGCAGGGCTGCCCATTGTCCCCTTCCCTATTTGACCTCACTATGGAGACCCTTATCCAAAAAATCAGACAGTCCCCGATATACCTGGCCTTAACATAGGGGGTTATATGCATGAAACGGCCGAATTTGCGGATGATCTCCTTCTGTTTGTCACTCGGCCTTCTAAAACCCTCCACAAGATCATTGAGCTTTTAGACTCCTTTGACTTTCTCTGACTTAAAATTAACTATAGTAAAGCTATATTTAAAGCTACCTTTAAATATAACGGCCCCTCCCCATATTGTCACTAAACTGAAAAATACCTTTCCCTTTGCCTGGTGCCCCACATCTATCACTTACCTGGGAATCAATATTTCCCCAGACCCTAAGAACCTTTCTTTCTGCTAATTATAGCCCCCTTCTCCAGAAAATTTAAAATCAACTTTCCTCTCTCCGGATACTCTTCGTCTCATGGATGGGTAGGAGAATTATATAAAAACGTATATACTCCCAAACTTTCTCTACCTATTCCAAGTTCCACCCATCTTAATACCCCGCCTATTCCTCCTCTCAGCTAAACGTATAATATCCACCTTCCTGTGGGCACAGAGAGCCCCTCGTCTGGCACATAGACATCTTATTCTGAAAAAGAAAGATGGAGGTTTCAGCCTACCAGATCTGTCTACGTATCACCGAGCCTTCCTGCTTAGCAGGTGGTGCGCGCTAGTGCATATGTACCTGCAAGGCCCCCCTCCTTGGGTAGATATGGAACTTTTCTTGTTGTCTCATACGAATCTTATTAGCCTGTGAAAGCATTTTCCTCTTCCGTCTATGCTTTCCTCCCAATATCCGATTATTTTTCTACGGTAAAAACTTACCACTCATTTCTTGCTTCTTCCCCTCTCCCGCACACCCCCTCCCCATTCATGCCCTTATCATTGGTACCTGCTTATCTAGCGGAAAAATATATCCCCCCCACCTCCTCTCTGGAGATCGGTGTTGTATATCCTAATTAAAAGCTTGGATGGGATGGATAGTAAGGAGCTCCCCATCTCGACTAATGCCCAATAGCATAATGTGATTGCCTTAGCTGACTTCACAAACATTTGTCGCAAGTTTTGTTCCAAATTTATGCCATTACATACCCCTAACTGGATGGATGGTCTAATCTCGAAGCCTATATTCCCTGCTAAACTTTTATCTGTAATCTATTCAAACTCTTGACTCTCCCGGTTTCCTATAGACCATCCTACATATATGCCTGGGAAAAGGAATTAGGGGTCACCTTCTCAACCAAAGAGGTCGCAACCTTGGCTTTTCACTCTCATGGGTTCTCATGCTCCGTCAAAACCCAGGAAAGTGCGTAAAAAATTGTATACCAGATGGTACAAAACCCCATCCTTTTTATTTAGAGCAGGTCTCTCCCCCTCAGACCTATGCTGGTAGTGCTCCCAAGCGTCGGGCACTTACAAGCACATATGGTGGGACTGCTCCCCAATACAACTCTATTGGAAACAGATCTGTGAAGTAACAGTTAAGGTGATGACTGATAAAATAGAGCTTACGCCATCTTTAATCCTGCTTTGACTCCCGTCTTTGACGTTTTGCCCTAAGCTTAAGGATCTGGCGACCCATTTACTTACAGTAGCTAAACTGCTCAATGGAATGGTTGTTGTTATTGTTTCTTGTTATTGATATCCTTCCTATGTTTGTCCCCTCCATGGCCTATCCCCCCCCCCCCCCCTCAACCTGGTCCTCGCTTCTCTCCTCTACTGCCCCCCGCCATCAAGTTCCTGATATCCCACCCACCCTCCCCCTGTACCTACTGGCCATTGTATAAACCCTCTTTTTATATGCCCACCCTAGTTGTAATGTTGGCTGTATATGTCATAACTGCACTTATGGGGAACTGTATTCTGTGATATTATACTTGTACTCTTTAATCCTCTGTCTTATGTATCCATCCAATGTACCATCTGTGTCTTACACTGTATTTTCTTTATTTAAAAAATTTCAATAAAACGTTATTAAAAAAAAAAAAGAAAAAAAAAAGAGAGAATACATCACTTCCTGCAGGACATACAGCAGCTGATAAGCACTGAAAGACTGGAGATTTTTAAATAGAAGTGAAATACAAATTTTTGTAACTTTCTGACACTTCCTACTTTTTTTTTTCTGGCACTTTGTCTGCCATTTTCTCATTTTAGTGTCATGTGATTTTTTTTTTTTCATGGGATTCGAGGTTTTCTGTGTAAGAACTGGGGAAAAAACATCAATTTCCTTATAGACATGACAACATTTTTTCCACTATGGAAGTTTGTGGCAAAATACAAAACACCATAGCAGGAACATGTCCTATGTTTTGCTTTTCCCCATTGACTATCAGCTAAAATCTGGTTGCAGCATTTTTTTTAACCCCCAAAAATGCCATAGATATGAAATATTTCTGAAAACACCAGTCCAGCCATATAGTACACGAGAACATCCCCAAATCCTCATGACCACTGGGACCCCTATCAATCAGCTTGATATCATAGGGGGTGGGCAGGTACCTAGGCCACACCTGGATGTATGTGTGTGGGGGCACAATGCTTTGCCCTGCCCCTGATGCTGCCCACACACAAGAGCCAATGGGTTGTGTATACATGATGTATATGTATGGTGGTGTCCATGTTGCTATGATTGGTCTGACCCTGTCACTTAAAAAAAACCTTTTCACAAACTTTGCAGATGTAGGTATAAACCTTGTCATTAATATTTTTCCTTTAATCCAGGGATACGCACATACATGCAAGAGTTCTTCTATCCACTGCTCCATCCTACTTGGCTCATTGTGCAGGTGATAGATCTGCGTAGCAGGCAGATGTCCAGCTTTATGACCCTGCAATATGTGATGGACCCCAACTCCCAAGCATAATAAGTTAAACCAAAGAACGAAAAATAAAGACAAAACACATTGTAATCAGGTGTCAATGGGTCCCAATTTTATTTATAATTACTTATTTATAATTTATAGACACTGAAAATGGCAGACCCCCGACTCACAAAGAGTCACCCTCCAGCACTCAGGCGAGGAAAAACCCCCTTGTGGGGGAAACCTCGAGGGAGCCATGGCTGGAGAGCTGCCCCTCCCCTGGGCTTAGAGGGTAATACCATACTATAAATATAATAAACTGGATGTGTGAGAAATCTGGCTGCAACATGTCACCTTGTTGATGGCTAGGCGGATGCATCTCTTCTTCCTCACAGATCCAGGTTTACTTCTTCAGAAGGTGGAGACTCGATGAAGGGGTAGTCTAAAGCAGACCACCCCTTTTCCCCTGCTAGAACCTCCAAATTACTTCAAGGGTAGGGGGCAGTAATGTGGTCAAGCTCAAGGTCCTCTGGCGCATCCAAGATGGCACTGATCAGGGCGGGGTGCATTGCTTTATGGAACCTTCTTTATGACATAAGCGCTTGTCATCACAGTGCACGGTTGCCATGGTTACTGCAGGCAAACACATCTAAAGCATTAACCCATTAATGACTGGTCATGCGCTTTACTGCAGTGGTCACTAAAGAGATTTGTAACCAAGCAAACAGTTTAATAATATGGTTTGATGTGGCCCATAGCAACCAATCACAGCTCAGCTTTCGTTTCTCATATTACTTTGGTAAAATAAAAGCTGAACTGTGATTGGTTGCCATGCAATTTAGACAGTCTATCTTGCCCATAGCAACCAATCAAAGCTTTCATTTTCTAAGAGCTTGTTAAGATATGAAAGGTGAGCTGTGATTGGTTGCTATGGGCAAATCAGTCTCAGTCAGATAGATAAAGCTGCTCCATTCTGTAAAGCTTATGATGATGATGATGACTGAAAACACATGACATCAGGCTTCCCCATAATGCTTTGCAGTCAGCCCTTCCTCTATACCTTCCAACTTTTTGGAGGGACACTTGTGGTTCACAGACATTTCTATACACTACAATTCCCAGCATTTCCTGTCACTCAGTTTAGAATCCACTGGTATACGGTTATATACAGCAGATTTGATAACATGAAGGAGACTGCTGACAATCTGATGTAATTGTATGTGGAAAGGGCTGCCAAAGAATATTATACATAAAGCTGCTGAAAATAATAGAGAAGGAGGGGATCCCTACCTGGAAATCCTGTAAAGACAAGCAGTATGGGTGTAACACTACTTTCATAGGAAATCGGTGATCACCTAAACAGTTGATCACTGAAAAAACTGCATTAACTGTACGAAAGGGGTTGTTGAGCTGATCTGTCAAAAGTGTTCGAGTCGGCAACTAAAAGACTTGGCACTTGATTACCGGTGGCTTCACAGATTGCTTGCCGCTTTAGGGCTGCCAGGAAAACATGGACATGACCGTAGGTTGTATCCATGTTTTCCTGGCAGCCCTAGGGCGGCATGCAATCTCTGAAGCCACCAGTAATCAAATGCCGAGTCTTTCAGTTACTGACTTGAACACTTTTGTCAGATCAGCTCTACACTATTGTCTAGTTGTTTAAAAGTAAAATAGTCCACAAAATTAAAGGGGTACTCCAGCAAGAAAAAAAATATTTCAAATCAACTGGTGCCAGAAATTTGTAATTTACTTCTATTTAAAAATCGCCAGTATTCCAGTACTTACCAGCTGCTGTATGTCCTACAGGAAGTGGTGCATTCTTTCCAGTGTGTCTCAGTAAACTTTGCTGCCAGCTCTTTCCATGTCAGGAACTGTCCAGAGCAAGTTCAAGACATGGACAGAAGTGGAAGCATAGAGCACTGTGTCATACTGGAAAGAATACACCACTTGCTGCAGGACATACAGCAGCTGATAAGTACTGGGAGGCTTGAGGGTTTTTAATAGAAGTAAATTACAAATCTATATAACTTTCTGACACCAGTTAATTTGAAAAAAATTTTTTTTTTGCTGCAGTACCTCTTTAGAGTTCAAACCCACTTGCCGGATCTGCAGCGAGTCTCCATGCTGCGTTTTTGCAGCGAGACTCGCTGCAGATCCCAGCCCTATACTTTCATTAGCAGAGAAACTCGCAGCAGGGATGTACATCCCTGCTGCGATTTTGTCTGCAGCCCTCCCCATTAACCCCCTAGCCGCCGGACATTATACATTACCGGGTCCCCGTTCCTGCTTGCTTCGGGGCTCCCGGTGTCTTCACAGCCCGCCCAGCCAATCAGTGCGCTGCGGCAGGGCAGCGCACTGATTGGCCAGGCAGAACGTGCCGGGAATTGCCGAAGCAAGCAGGAGCAGGGACCTGGTAATGTATATCCTGCCCACCCCCCCTGCAGCCCCGATCGCCCCCGGCCGCAGGATCGCCCCCTGCACCCCCCTCATGCGGCTGGGGGCGATCGGGGCTGCAGGGGGGGGACGGGCAGGATATACATTACCAGGTCCCCGCTCCTGCTTGCTTCGGCGGCTCCCGGCACGTTCTGCCTGGCCAATCAGTGCGCTGTCCTGCCGCAGCGCACTGATTGGCCGGGCGGGCCGTGAAGACACCGGGAGCCCCGAAGCAAGCAGGAACGGGGACCCGGTAATGTATAATGTCCTGTATAATGAGTTTCTCTGCTAATTAAAGTATAGGGCTGGGATCTGCAGCGAGTCTCGCTGCAAAAACGCAGC
Organism: Dendropsophus ebraccatus; assembly: GCF_027789765.1. NCBI lineage: Eukaryota > Metazoa > Chordata > Amphibia > Anura > Hylidae > Dendropsophus > Dendropsophus ebraccatus. The sequence goes on along the minus strand of NC_091454.1, from coordinate 56,705,935 downwards.
AAGGAGACTCGCTGCAGATCCGGCAAGTGGGTTTGTACCCTTAAGCCTTTATTTTATGCAAACCCAAACACTCATCGCTTGACTCCACGCAGCTACATTGTTAGACTGTTCAGAATAAAAATCAAGAACGGGAGGAATTGCAGTATGAATTTTGGGAGTTTTTGTAGTTTACAGGTTTGTTTTTTGAGCGGACGGTGGAACCTGCCTGTGCATAGAATGGAGTCTATGGCAAAAGCGGAGATGCACGCGGCAGCAAGCGGAGGCAAGCTGCTGAATTTGTGGCGTGTGATCCGCCCAGATTCTTCAGTGTGCACATAGCCTCCCTCTGGCTAAATTTTTTTCTCTCAAATCAACTGGTGTCAGAAAGTTATATAGATTTGCAATTACTTCTATATTAAAAAGTCAAGGCTTCCAGTACTTATTAGCTGCCGTATGTCCTAAAGGATGTGGTGTATTCTTTCCATTCTAACATAGTTTTCTTTGCTGCCACCTCTGACAGGAACTGTCCAGAGCAGTAGCAAATTACCATAAAAAGCCTCTACTAATCTGGACAGTTCCTGTCATGGACAGAGGTGGCAGCAGAGAGCACTGTGTCAGACTGGAGAGAATACACCACTTCCTGCAGTACATACAGCAGCTGATAAGTAGTGGAAGACTGGAGATTTTTAAAAAGTAAAAGTAAAATACAAATCTATATACTGTACCTTTCTGACACCAGTTGATTTAGGGGAAAAATGCTGCAGTAACCCTTTAATTTTACAAAATCCACAAAATTGTCTGGAGCAAATTTATTACAAATCTTAACCAAGATTGTTGAACATTTTCCTGCTTTTTGGTGTTTTTTTTTCTGCTGTTTTCTCTTTTTTGTTTAAATTACTATTGGCGTTTTATCCCATGTTTTTTTATTCAGTCATGTGATTCCTCATACAACACAACCTGCTTTTATTTTTCACTTTTTCAGCCCAGTCTGGCTTAAAAAAACAAACAAAAAACCCAAAAACTCACAGACAACCCCATGGTGATTCTATAATCTTTCCTGAAGGTATACACTCTTTCTATGATAAATCCTACAAATATTGTGCACACCAATTAATATACTATAAGTCCAGAAGTAATAAATATTAATAACCTTTATTCAAAAAAATATATATAAGGACATACAATTTTAAAAAAGGTAAGACATGCAGAAAATGGCATCGGTAAACCACAGATCGCACCTGGACCAAAAAATATCAGAAAAACCTGGGTAAACAGCTACACTGGATACATGTAAAGTGCATGTGCAAAAAGATTGTATACTCAATGCAGTCAATAGTGTAGTCTGAATATGTAAACATCCAACAAATGCCCAGCTTCCAAAAGTGCAAATAGCAAAGTGCTTAATATACCTATTGTCCGGTGGTCTATAGTGGCTCCCTCTCCCCAACGCACGTTTCGCGTGGCAGCCTGATCACGGGGCTGATGAATACTGGCTGCCCACCGGTATTTATATGTACAGGGATCCTCCCCCCATTTCCGGACACTTCCGCCAAGCGTCTGACGTCACCGCACCGATAACGCCACGCCGCTCCGTCCAACTGTCCCCCCGCACGTGACCGGTCACGTGAGAGGAGTAGGCCGGACTTCAAGGCAGCGCGTTGCCATGGGAGCCAAGACGCAGCTCGCACAGGGTTCAGCGTCCAATGGGGAGGTGATTGCATAAATACATGCGGTGACTACATGGAAGCTGAGCATTTTAACCCGGAGGACTACTCCACTGGAACAACATAAAACACGTATATATATATACATAATATGCTAACTTGTATTATGTATATATATTATATATATATTATATATTATTTTTTTTGAATAAAGGAATTAATATTTATTACTTCTGGACTTATAGTATATTTATTGGTGTGCACAATATTTGTAGGATTTATGTGGTTTGTCAGAGCCGCACCATCAGGGCAGTTTCTAGGTAATTTTGACTACAGGGCGAATCTTCATAAAAGCGCCCCCCCCCCCCCCCCCCAAGTGATTTATTTGGGTTGTTGCTAGAAAAAGCAGTGCGTGTTTTATGTCATAGTTACCCAAGCTTTCTAAAGTCATACAGTAACTCACAGGTGACGTCTTCTTTGATCTGAGGCGTCACTTTCCTTTTCCTCTCCATCTGGCCCAGACCACCAGGAAGATTTCTTGAAGCTACAATTCGTCTCTTCTGGACCTGCCAGACAAACATCTTAGGCTCCGCACTTTTACAACTTCCACTTTTTTGTGTCATGTGCAGTAAGGCTAGTAGCTATGTGGGTTTACCCCTGTATATAGGATCCCCTACTGTGCCTTCCAAATAGTAATAATGTCCTCTGCTGTGCCCCCATATAGTAATAATGCCCTCAGTGGGCCTTCCAAATAGTAATAATGCCTCCTATATAGAAATAATGCCTCCTGCTGGACCCACCATAGTAATAAACTTCCCCTCATGCCTGCAAATAACCTGACCGCCATCCCCAAATACACTACCCCACTTGACCCCCTCCACACACACTACCCCATCTGTACCCCATCCCCCCACACACTATCCTCCCTGACCCCCCCTCCTCCACACACTATCCCCCCTGATCCCCCTCCTCCTCTACACACTATCCCCCCTGATCCCCCTCCTCCTCCACACACTATCCCCCCTGACCCCCCTCCTCCACACACTATCCCCCCCTCCTCCACACACTATCCCCCCCTTCTCCACACTATCCCCCCTGACCCCCCTCCTCCACACACTATCCCCCCTCCTCCACACACTATCCCCCCCTTCTCCACACTATCCCCCCTGACCCCCCTCCTCCACACATTATCCCCCCTGACCCCCTCCTCCTCTTCCATACATTATCCCCCTGACCCCCTCCTCCATACATTATCCCCCCCTGACCCCCTCCTCCATACATTGTCCCCCCCTGACCCCCCTCCTCCTCCATACATTATCCCCCCCTGACCCCCCTCCTCCTCCATACATTATCCCCCCTGACCCCCTCCTCCATACATTATCCCCCCCTGACCCCCCCTCCTCCTCCATACATTATCCCCCCTGACCCCCCTCCTCCTCCATACATTATCCCCCCCTGACCCCCCCTCCTCCATACATTATCCCCCCTCCTCCTCCATACATTATCCCCCCCTGACCCCCCTCCTCCTCCTCCATACATTATCCCCCCCTGACCCCCCTCCTCCTCCATACATTATTACCCCTGATCCCCCCTCCTCCTCCATACATTATCCCCCCTGACCCCCCCTCCTCCTCCATACATTATCCCCCCTGACCCCCCCTCCTCCATACATTATCCCCCCTGACCCCCCCTCCTCCATACATTATCCCCCTGACCCCCCCTCCTCCTCCATACATTATCCCCCCCTGCCACCCCCTCCTCCTCCATACATTATTACCCCTGATCCCCCCTCCTCCTCCATACATTATCCCCCCTGACCCCCCCTCCTCCTCCATACATTATCCCCCCTGACCCCCCCTCCTCCATACATTATCCCCCCTGACCCCCCCTCCTCCATACATTATCCCCCTGACCCCCCCTCCTCCTCCATACATTATCCCCCCCTGCCACCCCCTCCTCCTCCATACATTATCCCCCTGACCCCCCTCCTCCTCCTCCATACATTATCCCCCCTGCCCCCCTCCTCCTCCTCTATACATTATCCCCCTTTCCTCCTCCATACATTATCCCCCCTGCCCCCCCTCCTCCTCCATACATTATCCCCCCTGCCCCCCCTCCTCCTCCATACATTATCCCCCCCTGCCCCCCTCCTCCTCCATACATTATCCCCCCCTGCCCCCCTCCTCCTCCTCCATACATTATCCCACCTGCCCCCCTCCTCCTCCATACATTATCCCCCCTTACCCCCCAACACACACACACACACACACACACTTCCCCTGGGCTGCCTTCTCACCTCTCACCTGCGTCTGCGAGGTGAGTACTTCAGTGATAGTAGCGGCGCATCACCTACTGCCCGCCCGACATATCGATGTGTTCCTCCAATCAGAAGAGGGCAGGTGCGTGGAGCCGCTGCGGTGCACGCAGCCAATCAACGCGTGCACCACAGCCGGCCGCAGCGGCCCCACGCTCCCGCTCTGCACTGCGCTGATTGGATGAACACGTGCGGGCAGGAGGTGATGCGGAGAGGCGGCCGGGGCAAGTCTTGAGCGCTCACATGAGCGCGGCAGCGGCAGACTGGGGTGGGGGGGGCTGCCTGGGCGCCCGGGTGACAGTCTGGGTGTGGGGGCGCTGGTGTGCTATCCAACCAAGGCTGTGTGAGGTTCCGGGGGTGCCACCAGCGCCCCCTAACTGTCCGCGCCCCGTGCCGTCGCCCGGCCCGCCCGGTGCAAGAAACGGCCCTGCGCACCATTTATATAGAATTTGGTCATATAGGATTTATACTCTCTCTATGATCTACACTGATCACATATGGCTGGTACATTCCTTCCTCAGGTGTTAGCAGTGGCAATTTGTCAGACACTACTGAACGCTGAGGATTTGAGGCTTCTCAATGTGTTTTGCCTAGGGGAAGGGTGTCTTTCATTTTTGTATAAGTATTCTAGAATTCTGGTGAGTGAAGAAAAATAAACACTGTGGGGGAGAGAATCATCAAAGTGGTGTAAGGTAGAATTGTTTTAGGGTCCATTTACACAGAAAGATTATTTGACAGATTATCTGCCGAAGATTTGAAGCCAAAGCCAGAAAAAGACTATAAATAGGGAACAGGTCATAAAGGAAAGCCTGAGATTCCTCCTCTTTTCAAATCCATTCCTGGTTTTGGCTTCAAATCTTTGGCAGATAATATGTCAGATAATCTTTCTGTGTAAATGGGCCCTTAGTTGCCCCTAGCAACCAATCAGATTCCACTTTTCATTCCTCACAGATTCTTGGAAAAATGAAAAGTGGAATCTGATTGGTTGCTAGGGGCAACTAAGACAATTCTACCTTACACCAGTTTGATAAATCTCCCCCTGTATTTTACAGTATTTTTTCAACCGAATCAGGAGTGAGTGGAAAACATAGAAAGGCTATGTTCACACAACGTTTTTTTCAGCTCAGTTTAAAATGGCGTCCGTTATTTTGTACATAATTCTAGTTTGGGGTTACTAATTGAACTTAGTGTGTGTCTTAATTGAAAAGTCCATTAAATTAAATAGTAAAGACGGAGAAAGAACGAGGGGGAAAAAAACTGTGTGTGAACTAATAATAAAAAACGTCCGCTGTTTTCAAAAGACTTCCGAAAATAATGATCATGTTCATTATTTTGACGTCCGCGGCAAAACGTCCATTATTCAATACACTGTGTGAATTGGATGTCCGTCTTCCCATTGACTTTAATGCATTTCCATTGCAGTCAGTTAAATCGCAGCAAAAATGGATGTTATTTTACATATGAAAATCAGCCACCTGTTCTTTATTTTTGACGTTGTGTGAACATAGCCAAACTGCAAATCATTCTGTAATAATCTGTTCTTTGTTGGTTCCACTCCTGACTTTGGCTACAAATACTGACAGAAATTCTGGCCAACATCCTATGTGTGAAAATGGTGGCTACAGAGTAATAAGATGGGATGTCAGCTTCTTGTATACGCACATCAAATAATATTGCATCCAATAGCCCCATTCATCTAAGCATAATAGTTGTAATATAACTTTTTCTTTACATTGTGTCCCAGCAGTAATGAGCAGTGTTCTTATAATTACCTGCTCTGGATGTCTAAATTCATCTACTCTGTGTATACTCTGACCACACTCAGCTTCCTCTTCCCCCCTCCCTTTTTAGACACAGGACATGTGATTACCACTGTGGGGGGCAGGTTAGCTGTCTATTGACTTGGTAAACTGTCCCCCAGGGAACATTTTCTGCATCATCTCTATGCACCTGTGCCGCTTCCATAGACTTACATGGGTCCCTGAGCCTAGATTTCTGTAATGGGGGTGCAAGGTATAGGCCAAATTACTGATTCCCAATGGCAAGAAACACTGGAGTTGACACCTGCTTTGTCTTTATGTGAAGCTCAAAGATTGCCACAATTATTCTTGCTTCATTGGGTTTACAAAACTCCACGTGTTATGCATAAGATAGGCTATAGACAGACATCCCAATGTCCCCGATGTAATATAGAAGATGCACATATACTACATATGTTTTGGGAATGTCAAGCCCTAAGCGACTACTGGAAGGGGATAGAGGACATTATTAGGAAAGTATATAATTTAACGCTGCCCTTGCTACCTACTCATTATATCCTAGGGCTGCTAGAGGCACTACAATGGGATGACTATACTGTGTTGGGTGTTCAGAGAATTCTGTTCCAAGCCAGAAAGACTGTAGCCTCTAAGTGGATTGACTCTGAACCCCCTGCCTTAAGTGAATTTTTAAATAGAATGAACATGATTATTAGACTAGAAAAGGGCGTGTATGATAAAAGGCGGTGTTCCCGCAAATTTGAACAGCTCTGGAGCCGGTGGCTTGATGCTCCGGGGATACCCAGCCCAACTCTATTACGTGTATGTAGGAACCCTCTCCAACAATTTCTCAATGCCATGAGCAGATAATGTGAGACAGTTGGGGCCCATTTAGCGGTCTTAATGCCCACAGTTCCAGGTGATCACAGCTTACGCTCTTATACCCTTGCAGATAGCAGGTTCCTACCTACGGTGGTTTTCTATGAGATCTCTACAGTATAGTGTGAATAGTTTGGCTGCTGTTGAGCCGCTAGTTAAGTAGAGTTTTAGTCTATATTTGTTTATTAAGTTTGGAGGTTTTCCCTCCGTACATTTCTATTGCTATGTACCTTTAACCAATCTCTCTGTCCGTAATGTGCGACACAGGAGTGCAAGCATATCTGGAGGAAAACACAGAAAAAGGAGTGGACTCATTGCAGACATAATCGTTTATTCTTGTAGTCATATTTGATGCCTTTGTATACAAAGTTTATACTGGAATTGTACCCTGTAACCTTTCTTTAATGCTCTTTTGTCCGTAATGCAATGAGTTGGATAATTAAAAGTTATGATTTAAAAAAAAAAAGATTTCTGTAATGGATGTATGAATGTTCTTAAGAGTCTGGATGACCAGATACCCATTATGCAGCATATAGCTACACCATGCCAGCTCTGCTACATCATCAGCTACAATGGAATACATACTGGGGTGATGTGATGCAAAATCAGTGAAAAAAACAGTCCTGTATTTACTGTGCAATAGTAATGACAACAGTGGGCAGGTAAGAAAGCTAAGGGAAAGCTAAGTTCGCAAACAGGGAAATACATGATGGTAGTTTCCTGGCTGACGCCATCTTGGATATAGATTGGCATTTGGAAAAACTTGAAACTGAAGAATGACAGCAACTAGAAAGATGGGAGATGGCTTAAAATACTCAGGGGGACTTAGTGACTAGGACTAGCTACCAGTTTTTTTTTAGCTTTTAGTGGATAACCCCTTTAATTGAAAGATAGCTATTGGTTATAAGGGAGGACCAGCCGTCCGATCAGCTATGTAAACGAGCGCTGATCTGCTAAATTGGCTCTCGCTTACTGAGCCTATTACACGGCTCGACGTTTGTGCAGCAAGGGCTGTATGTATATTGTTAGCAATGTTCCTGCAGCTCTTATCTTTAGTGTAAAATAATAAAGTATATACTTCCTGTCCACGCTCCCCAGTGCTTCTGCCTGACAGGCTGTTCAGCCAAACAATGGCTACGGCTTTCTCGTATGTCATATGTAGGGTATAAACCCACACACCGTATAAGCAGCGTATTTACTGCTGCGATACGCAGCAAATACGCAGCAAACACGCAGCAAATACGCAGCAAAAACGCAGCAGATTATATCTAAATAACTGAACACAGCATCAAATCTGTACCAACAAATCTGCTGCGTATTTGCTGCGTATTTGTTGCGTATCTGCTGTGTATACGGTGTGTGGGTTTGTACCCGTAGGGGTATGTCTTAAAGTGTACCTGTCGTTATAACTTTCAAGGTCTAAATCAACAGTAGATGTGAAATAAAGCAAGTTTGCAATTTGCATTCGTTATCGCTGAACTTACCAGGAATCCAGGTCCAGTCTCCAGAAGGCAGACTAAACTCATGAAGTCCCGGCCAGCACAGAGAGTCACGGCTCAAGGTGTCCATCAGTCACATGACAGCCTTCTCTGTGAGCGCTCAGATGGCCTGGGACACACAGGACTTCCTGTGTTTAGACAGAAAACAGGAAGCGCTGTTTTATAATATTTATTTGTATAGCGCCAACAGATTCCGCAGCGCTTTCCATAGCTAAAAAAAAAAAAAGAATGTAACTTGCAAACTTGCTTTATATCACATCTCATGTTGGCTTAGGTTCTGAAAATTAAAATGACAGAGACACTTTAAGGAAAAATACCACTAATGCTGAAGTTGCTATGGGCTACAGTCCACAGACACGATAATAATAAATCTCATTATGTGAAGAACTTTCTATTCTCCTATTAACAACGAGCAGCGGCGAGGGCAGCAGTGGTCACACAGCCCACATCCCTGTCAGAGGGCATGGACATGCGCAGAACCGGGATGAGCCACGAGCCCTTGTAGCCCCGCCTCCTTGAAAAAGTTATGTAAATCGATGACGGGGCGTGGTGGGCGGCGGAGACGTCACGGCCGGGCGGGGATCCCGGTAGCGGAGCTGCTTGTTGATAGATGGCTGCTCTCAAGAACCTATCAATGGTGATCGGGGCGGCTGTGGCGGCGCTAGGCTCGGTGCTGTTCATCGCCTGGAGCCGCTATGTGCCCGGCAGGAGGAGCAGGTGGCGGCGGCGGCCGGGCTATGAGCTGGAGTACCGGCAGCTGTGCGATCAGGTGAGAGGACGGAGCCCCCGCCCTGAGCGGCAGGTAGCTGTGCGGTGGAGGAGGGATGGATGGTCACCGCTCGGCATCCCCCGTCTAGAGTGCTGTGTCCTCCGGTGATCCCGCTAGCAGTCACAGAAACCAATCGCTGCCCTCCCTCCCCATCACCCGGGAAACGCAGTGGTGTCAGCAGTGTCTGGTGGGACCGAGAGGTGGCTGAGGAGCTCCAGTCATGTGACTGGGATGGTCACGTGGGGCCCCCTGACGCCTGGTCACCAGCTGTGTAATGGGCGGCCGGGGATCTCCATTGGTCTGGGCTCACTAGGTATGTGCCGGCCTGGACTTTAACTGCAGAGATAATAACTAGTAGTGTATGGAATGTATAGGGCCCAGCCCAGGAGGTAATGGCGGCCAGCAGAGCCTTTATATGCCCCAGGCCCCTGCTCACAGCTGGGACCTGTCTGCACAGAAGCCCTGACATCACGTATATATACTGCACTGGACTGGAGCACCATAGAGCCCTGACATCACATATATATACTGCACTGGACTGGAGCACCATAGAGCCCTGACATCACATATATATACTGCACTGGACTGGAGCACCATAGAGCCCTGACATCACATATATATACTGCACTGGACTGGAGCACCATAGAGCCCTGACATCACATATATATACTGCACTGGACTGGAGCACCATAGAGCCCTGACATCACATATATATACTGCACTGGACTGGAGCACCATAGAGCCCTGACATCACATATATATATACTGCACTGGACTGGAGCGCCATAGAGCCCTGACATCACATATATATACTGCACTGGACTGGAGCACCATAGAGCCCTGACATCACATATATATACTGCACTGGACTGGAGCGCCATAGAGCCCTGACATCACATATATATACTGCACTGGACTGGAGCGCCATAGAGCCCTGACATCACATATATATACTGCACTGGACTGGAGCACCATAGAGCCCTGACATCACATATATATACTGCACTGGACTGGAGCGCCATAGAGCCCTGACATCACATATATATACTGCACTGGACTGGAGCACCATAGAGCCCTGACATCACATATATATACTGCACTGGACTGGAGCACCATAGAGCCCTGACATCACATATATATACTGCACTGGACTGGAGCACCATAGAGCCCTGACATCACATATATATACTGCACTGGACTGGAGCACCATAGAGCCCTGACATCACATATATATACTGCACTGGACTGGAGCACCATAGAGCCCTGACATCACACACATATACTGCACTGGACTGGAGGGCCATAGAGCCCTGACATCACATATATATACTGGGGACATACTAAAAAGCATGAACAAAAAGAATGAAGAAAAAGAACGAACATTATTTCCTATGGGGAGACATCTATAATATGGTTTTAATTGGTTTAATTAGTTAGAAAGACCAGGAATGAACAGTATTTTTCTGTAGTGCTCAGTGTACTGAGTGTATGTACTGTAGAAACCGATGTGTAATACCCTACCTGTGCAAGGTACACCTGGAATGAATAGGATAAATAGTGAAATTAAGGCATATTCCATTAAAAAAAGAGGTGTAGTTCTTTCCCCGTGCAAGATAGACCTGGAATGAACAGCATATATCTGGAGTGCACAGAGCAAGGAGCGTTTGTACAATAGAAACCGATTGGTAATACCTTATCCGTCCAAGGTACACCTGGAATGAGTAGGATACATAGTCGATGCAAGGGCAGAGAGATCCATCCTTCTGGACAAATAAGAACCCTGCTCCAGCTAAAAGAGGAAGACTTTCGGAAGAAGCCCTTTTGCAGGTTATCCTTGATGTACGCAGACATGGCTTCAGTTTCCGGATCAGAGGGTGGATACACTCTACCACGAGTGGGCGTAGCACTGAGAAGTAGATTTATGGGGCAATCTTATGGCCGATGAGGTGCTAACATGTCAGCCTTCTTTTCAGTGAACACATCAGCAAAGTCCTGTTACTGGTCTGGGAGACCAGGCAACGGCTTGGAAGAGTGAGAAGGTGGTGGAGGTACCCGGTTGTGAGAGGTCTGCAGACATAGTCTGAAGCAATCTGGCCCCCAACGCAAGACCTCCCTGGTCTTCCAGTCAAGGCTAGGGGCGTGCAGCTGTAGCTAAGGGAGACCCAACAGGGTGGCAGAAGAGGAACGGGACAGAATGTAGAAGGTGATCTTCTCTGTACTGGGACTTGCCAGAAGTTTGTCGAGCAGGACCACAGGGAGTAGCCACTTCTGGACCAAGGATGCTGCAACGAAGTTGTGTGCTGAGCCAGAATCCAGGAAGGCGGTGGACTGGAATCGCTGTCCAGACAAAGCAGAGATCGTAATCGCCAAGGACAGGCGTGGAGAGGAAGCATTCACACCTAGGGAGGCCTCTCCTACCTGGCCTAGGTGTAACAGTTTCCCGTCTGCTGAGGATGTTGAGCACAATTCAGGTGGAAGTGGTTGGGTCTAGCCCTGACATCACATATATATAAACTGCACTGGACTGGAGCTCCATAAAGCCCTGACATCACATATATATATACTGCACTGGACTGGAGCTCCATAAAGCCCTGACATCACATATATATACTGCACTGGACTGGAGGGCCATAGAGCCCTGACATCACATATATATTCTGCTCTGGACTGGAGTACCATAGAGCCCTGACATCACACATATTTATACTGCACTGGACTGGAGGGCCATAGAGCCCTGACATCACATATATATTCTGCTCTGGACTGGAGCTCCATAAAGCCCTGACATCACATATATATACTGCACTGGACTGGAGGGCCATAGAGCCCTGACATCACATATATATTCTGCTCTGGACTGGAGTACCATAGAGCCCTGACATCACACATATTTATACTGCACTGGACTGGAGCGCCATAGAGCCCTGACATCACATATATATATATATATATATATATATATACTGCACTGGACTGGAGGGCCATAGAGCCCTGACATCACATATATATTCTGCTCTGGACTGAAGTGCAGTAGAGCCTTGACATCACCGGAGCACTATATAGTCATATAGACATCACTTGGCCATACTGTGCTGTAAAATGCATGTTGCATGTGATGTTCGTTAAAGGGGTAGTTCAGCCAAAAAACTAAATCTCTCAACTGGTGCCAGAGATTTGTAATTGACTTCTAATTGTTTAAGTCTTCCAGTACTTATCTGCTTAGCTGCTGTATGTTCTGCATGAAGTGGTGTATTTCCAGCTTGGAGAGCAGAAGAGGTTTTCTATAGGAATTTACTACTGTTCTGGACAGTTCCTGACTTGAGATTTTTTTTAAAAGTAGTAAATAACAAATCTGTGTGTGTGTATATATGTATATCTATCTATCTATCTATCTATCTATCTATCTATCTATCTATCTATCTATCTATCTATCTATCAATCATGTTCCCAATAAGTAAGTGAGGAGTCTTTGGCTGTGTAGAAATTCCCACTATATTGTAGCTAGTATTGTTTGTCTTGTCACCAGTCCTCTCTAACCTTCTCTGTATCTCTTGTATTTTTTAGGATAACTACTTGGACCGTCAGGTTTTAGTGCTGGGTTTGGATGGTGCTGGTAAAAGCAGTATAATTCATGCCATAAGCACCAACACCACCAGGTCCAGCTCAGCACCGACCCATGGCTTTAACACGGCCCAGATTCTTAGCCAGAAACTGAGGATTGAACTGTTAGAGGGTGAGTTAGTCTCCTACAGATACTCACAGTTATATATAGTTACACAGCATTGACTATGGGTGATTGATAGTCTATTACAGTTCCAGATTGTCAGTAGACCTGCATCATGTTTTTTATTGCTCGTACATTACAAATAGTGTCACTGGATACATCAAAACTTTCTCATTACATTTAGTGGGAGGCAGCCAGAACTTGCGGACATACTGGACCCAGTATCTGAAGAAATCACATATCATGGTCTTTGTTGTGGACTCTACAGATGACATACGTTTACAGCTAGCAAGACATGAATTACATAGACTTCTAGAAGAAGCCCCCAGACTGCCACTGATGGTACTGGCAAATAAACAGGTAAGCAGATGAACTATCCTCACAAAACTCTTTAGGATTTGACATGTTGGGCTTATTCCCTGGGCCCTAGCACTGCTACAGTAAGGTGTATCGATGCTAGGGCTCTGAATAATATCGATCTAGTCATGTGGCCAGCTTGATAGGTGGTCAGGGGGGTTACAGATTCCCTTAAAGGAGTACTACAGTCAAAATCCATTTATTTCAAATCAACTGATTTCAGAAAGTTATATAGTTTTGTAATTTATTTCTGTTTAAAAAATCTCAAGTCTTCAACTACTTATCAGCTGCTGTATGTCCTGCAGAAAGTGGTGTTTTATTTTCAAAGTGCTCTCTGCTGCCACCTCTGTCCCAGACAGTACCTGTTCAGAGCAGGAGAGATTTTCTGTGGGGATATGCTACTGCTCTGGACAGTTCCTGTGTCAGACTGGAGAGAACACACTACTTCCTGCAGGACGTATAGCAGCTGATAGGTACTGAAAGACTTGAGATTTTTAAATAGAAGTAAATCACAAATCTATATAACTTTCTAAAACCAGTTGTTTTAAAAGCAAAAGATTTGCACAAAACATTTTCATATGTATGTAAAGGAATGACAGCATAGACTCCAAATACTTGACTTTGTCTCTTCAGGATTGTAAGTCTGCCCTTAGCATCTCAGAGATTTCTTCAGAGCTATCATTGCACAGGATTCAAGGGCTAAGAGAAGTGACGTTGCTGGGGACAAGTGCTGTGTATGATGGATGTGGAGGCAGCACCTCTTTACAGACCGTGAGGTCAATTCTGGAGGAAGGGCTGCAGAAAATAAAAGGATCCGAGGAAAACACAAATAATCTCCAAACCAACCACTGTCAGACGTCTCTGTCAAGCGAGAAAAGTGCCTAATGGACACAGCCAGGAATGTGGCTCCACTGATGGATAATGGAAGGATCTCTACCTTTCTGGTGGAGAGAAAGGACCTGGGTCAGGACTGACCAGCAGCTGCCATATGTGTAACATTGAGATGTTGGAGGGTGCACAAGTGGGGCAGGTCCTCACTATCCCCTGTGATCTTTAGGAAAGATTCCACTGCTTGATAACTTATTTTTTAAAGACTACTTTTTTTTTTTTTAAGGAATAAATTTTGGGGTTTTATTTAATATAACAGAAACATATAAAATGTATTTATTGTAAGATAATACATGTCCGGTGTCCATTTTATGGCTGCTCGTCTCTGCCGCCGCCAAGTTTTCATTGATAGTTTCAATGTTTAAAGAGAGCTGATCATCTGCCAGTGACAGGATACAGTCTATTCTCAGCCGTATACTGGCCCATCTCCAAGCAATGTGAGTCATTCTCATGGTTTTGTTCTTGCTGTGAGCAGAGCTTTGTATTCATCAGGGTGATGCCGCATGTACAGGTTCACTTTACGCTGGATTTGTTTTGGGGTGTCCTGGTAATAATTTTGCTCATCTCGTGCCATTGCCTGTAAGAGAAGAACATTGTTGGCATCAAACTACATGGTAGTGGGTTATATATACACACTAGAAAAACATCATGTAGAAATCCATTTAAACAGCCAGATGGAAACATTATGGGAGAGGAACATGTGCATCCCAGTGCAACACTCTGGGGTATTGTGCCCTTTCTCAAGCCTGTGCAATATCACAAACTCTCACATAAAGGCCTACTTTCACACACCGTCAAATTGACGGCTATTATTTGCTGTCATTTTGATGGTGTATGAACATAGCCTAAAGGAAACCTGTCAGCTGGGTCAGCCGACCCCAGACAGGTCCCGGCATACATACAGACTCTTGCACTTCCCGCCGCGGAGATATGCAGATGAGATGAGTCTGATGGCCATTGGAGCATTGATTTCCTTTGATTTCCTATGGCAATTGGACTCCTGTCACCTCATCTGCATATTGAGCACATAGATGAGCCGATGGCCATATCTCCACTGTGGGACCAAGAAGTGCAGGAGTCTGTATGTGTGCCAGGCCCTGTCTGGAGGGGAGAGGCTGACAGGTTCCCTTAAGGGTGCATTCAAACCACAATTCTGCCATCCAATGTAAGCTAAATCAGCATTCTATCAGAATCTGGTGCAAATGTATGTGTGCACGGACCCAATTTACTCATAGGAATTAAGCATAATCAACTAGTGACTATGTTCAGTTCATTTTCTGCATTTATATGCAGTTTTCACTTAAAAGTGTCGTAAATCATGCTTTTGAGGACGAGTAAGAACTCATAAGTGCGGGAAATTATCTGAAAGCGGTGACTACATTTGGGCCATAGGAGTAAATCGTTGGCACTGGATTCTGATGGCATAATTGTGGTATGAACCCTGCCTACCATGACCACATTTCTATACAATATCCAATCTCAGATCAAACCTCAAGTAAGGCTGCCCAGAGAGTCCCATAAACTGCCATGTCATACATCCCCTGTATAAGTGAATGACAGCATATTGTGACCCACAAGCTGCCGCAACGCCACTGAGCATTTAAAGGAGTTGTCCGGTATTGCGTAACTTTTGTTATAGAAAACGAAGCCCTTTTACTCAGGGCTGTACCAACTAAGGAGCTTATTTCTAAAAAATTCTTTGTTACATATATTTAGAAGGGGTGAAGCATTTCTCCCATATATCAGTAATAAAGCACTGGCCCTATTAAATAAGGGTGGTTGGGGAGAAGTTGGTGGCCACTACTTTCCAATTTGTGCTGTTCTCTTCCTGGATGCTGCATGATTGTATATGAGCAGCAGTGTAATATGAAGATATCCTGTGTAAGGATTCATGCACACTGAGCAATAGACTGCTTGAAAATTCCTTTTCTGTTCTGCTCTGGTAGAATAAGAGCTTATTTGAGCGGAATGCAAGATCCATTGACTTCTATAGGATTCGTCTAGCAGAAGCTGCCCA
This sequence comes from Dendropsophus ebraccatus, assembly GCF_027789765.1. Taxonomy (NCBI): domain Eukaryota; kingdom Metazoa; phylum Chordata; class Amphibia; order Anura; family Hylidae; genus Dendropsophus; species Dendropsophus ebraccatus. The sequence continues at coordinate 56,690,088 of NC_091454.1, read as the reverse complement.
TAGAAGTGACATTTACAGAAATTAAAGCGGTATTCTGGGCAACAGTGAAAAATCCAGGGGGGGCAGGGGGTGGTCGGAGAGAAGTCCTATTTACCCATCCCCGTGTAGCCTCACGACTCATGGTACCCCAATCCTTGGATATCAGGCTCAGTGAGTGAGGTGGGACACAGCAGTAGTCAGACTGGCTGCACAAGTAGTTCCTTTGGGGCCCCGATGATTCAGGAGCGCGGACACTGAAAGAGCTTATAAATCTGGGCCTATGTCTGACCTCTATATCATAGGTATCTGGCAATGTTAGCAGGTTTCCTTTGTTTATGGTGAATATTTTGTTAGCAGTCAGTTGTTCAGGACATGGAGACTGGCTGCACACACAAGGAGGAAAATTTGCTTTATATCTTTGCCTTATTCACTCAGCGGTCACCCCAGGATCATGTAGGACATCTGAGCCAAATCTACTTTACACCAGTGTGATAAATAAGTCCCCTGGTATCTGACTGGCCATCTATGAAGGATTCAGAGTTGATGCCTGAAAAAATTCTGGAGTTGGGAGCTGAGGCTTACTGACTCCACAGCCCTGCTTATTCTTAACCTCTCGGCACTTCCCCAGTATCCCCTGCTGACTACAGCACCTCCGCTTCTAAGACAGGAATGACACACAGGATAGGGGACAAGTAAGAGATCATGGGGGTCTCACCGCCATACTCCCCAGCAATCTCAAGATCATTCTCTCGCTCTTTTGTTTTGAATATAGCCGCAGGTTACAGTCAAGTTAGTTTTAGGGTAGCTTCGCACGTACCGACTCGCAGCGTTAATAACGCTGCGAGTCGGCTAGGTCCTGGCAGATCACTTTCACTACATACACGCAGCGATCTGAACGACCGCTGCGTGTATATAATTCTGCCGGCTGCTTAACCCCTTCAGCTGCCGCCCGGCTCCCGCTCTATATACATTACCTGTCCTCGCTGCACAGGGTCCCGCCGTACTGCTCTCCCGCCCAGCCAATCAGTGTGTTGCCCTGCCGCAGCCACTCATTGGCCGGGCGGGAGAGCTGTACGCCGGGACCCCGTGCAGCGAGGAAAGGTAATGTATACAGAGCGGGAGCCGGGCGGCAGCTGAAGGGGTTAAGCGGCCGGCAGAATTACATACACGCAGCAGCTGTGTGTATGTAGTGAAAGTGATCTGCCAGGACCTAGCCGACACGCAGCGTTAATAACCTAAGGGTAGCTTCACACGTACCGTATCGCTGCTGATTTTAAGCAAGAAAATCGCAGATCCGCCCCTGCGATTTTAGATGCAGAAAAATCGCATGAATTGACCTGCGTATTATGTATATATAAAAAACGCAGCGTAAATTACGCACATAATACGCAGGTCAATTCATGCGATTTTTCTGCATTTAAAATCACTGGGGCGGATCTGTGATTTTCTTGCGTAAAAACAGCGGCAATACGGTACGTGTGAAGCTACCCTAAGGGTGCGTTCACATGTACAGGATCTGCAGCAGATTTAATGCTGTGTTCAGTCATTCAGTTACATTGATATAAAATCTGCTGCAGATCCTGTACGTATGAACACACCCTTAAAAAGGAGTGCTCCACAGAGTAACTTATAAAAAAAAAAATAATAATAATAAAGTTATCACTGTAATATAACTTCATTAAAATTAGTGTAATAATAAATTATGTTTTTTTATTTCAGTGGCAGCAGTAAGGGGCAACATGAGTCCCTTTGCTGCCACCAACGCTGGCCCTGGTCCCTGCCCTCCCCACTTTGATCCAGTGCTGCCACACACAGCTATTGATACAGAGCAAGGTCCCCCTACACCATGTTCTGTAAAATCTTATTAAAATATACACTACATGGGAGGAAGCTGGATGTCAGTATTGTGTTGTTCAGCAGCCTCTGCACAGCGAGTGGTAATTACTATACTACAGCCATTAAGGGATATGTATCAAAGGCTTTGCTCTTATTTTTGGGTGAACAATTGGATTTTTTGCCCATTTTTGGTCTAGGTTCTATCTATGAACCAGTATTCGACAGGTGAATATTTTTTAGATGCAACTTTTTACTCTGCCTGCCTTGAGTATTCACCCAAAAGTTCGAATACGAGATTAGCGCCTAATTTATCATTTGCAGCTTTTTTAAAAGTTGCACAACCGCTGCAGGCCTACATCTGGTCAGTACCAGGCAAATCTGTTTGCGTAACTTTAGCTATTTTTTACTTAGGTACATTCACTATGGCAGTGCTACATTTTAATAAATCACAAGATATTGGAACAAAATATACACCAATCCACATTAGAAGTGTCATACACATTAAATTCCGTAGTAAATGTCCTCCCTTGTGTCTTACAGTTGTACTGTGGTGATACATCACTATGGACTGGGTCATTATACAGTTGATTCATATGGGGGGGAGAAAAACAAATCTGTCCAACTTTTGTACTTTTTTACATCTAGTTTATTAGTCATAGAATACCTTGTAGTCTTCGCCATAATTCTCTACCATGTGTCGGACATAAAGGACCATGTCAGAAGATATTCCCATTGTTTTCTTGGATGGCACACTGGCTGCAGCTTTTAGTTCTAAAAAAATAAAAATAAGAAGTGAGCGCCCACAGAAATACTAGTGCATTAAACACAAGTAAAAACTACTCTAAAAACTCACTACCTAAATATACACTGCATACATCAGTGTCCATACTAGCACTTATGTCAGGAGCAGATTTATTTGGCCTTTAAATATGTAGTGATGAGATGTACCACAAGAGGGCAGCAGCAGATTATTTGCCATCAGCACACTGACATCTGGGAACAGAACACAGCCCTGCCCTTATGATAGCAACTCCGAACAGAGTGAAATGATCAACAATAATGCATTGCCCCCATAAAACTTTGAGGCCTCATTCACATTACAGAATTATGCATCAGTATGTGCAAGTAGAAACCAGCGGTGGATCCAATATACAGAAGTAGTAAAAATCTTTTTATTATACCTTTTTCCTGTTTATCTTGGTTTTGGCTTACATACAGAGATATAAAATCCATAAGTGTGAGCGACGCTTAGGAGTTGTCTCTAGGTGGCCCTTCCTTTACTATAATGAGAAGGGAGCAGTGGCCCAGCACAGGGAATAGTGGGCCTCATTTACCATAAGTCAGACTTCGGCTCATCGCAACCATCGCAATCACTGAGCAGCTACCATTTCTCTGCAGCAGTTTTGAAGGTGTAAGCTGAACTCAGATTGGCTACTATGGGCAACACAGTAAGGCTGGGTTCACACTATGTTTTTGCAATCCATTTTTTTCATCTGTTTTGCATTTGTGTGCATCTGTTTTGATGTTTTTTTATTGACTTCCTTTATAAAATAAATTTAGATCCACTTTCTTTTTTACGGGCACAAAAATAAGGTTGACTACGCTATAGTGTATGTTAAAAAAAAACATCTATTTTGATCCTTTTTTTTTTATGGAAGTCAATGGAAAAACTAAACAAAACGGATGCACACAATTGCATCTGTTTTTTTGCAAAAAAACGGATGAATAAACGGATTGCAAAAATGTAGTGTGAACCTGGTTTGCTACTACTTTCCTCTATGTATGGAGAGGTGACTCTCCTGGAACTATTTCTCAGGGTACAGTCCTGGTGCAGTAAATGTCTTACCTTGTACGACATATGGCTTTTTGATTTGTTTTTGTTCTGTTCCTGTGTCCTATAAAATAGTAAAGGTAATCGATAAGTCAAAAATGGCTTCTGAAATGCCTCCGCTGTCTATAGTATCCCTCTTTATCAGTACCACTACCAGAGGCTAGCAGTCTCTGATACATCACTGGGTATAATAGCAGTGTAATTATTAGATTGTAGCTTCATTGGGCTTCACATTCAGTGAATAACTATGATGAAATTATTTGGCATGTTTTATCTCACCAAGATGCCAGAATATTAGAAAGCCAAACTAAGGGTGGGTTCACATGTAACGGATCCACAGCGGATTTCACGCTGCGAGTTCGCTTCAGATCTCTTCACTGTCACTTTCAATAGGATTACATACTTTCATCCCGCTGTGAGTATGTAAGCGGCAGCCCCCTTAACTCCCACCAGCCAGTACATACATTACCTGCTCCACGCTTTGGAGGCTCCTGGCATCTTGACATCTCTCTCAGCCAATCAGTGGCTGCGGCGGGGCATCGCACTGATTGGCTGAGCAGGACATCCAGGCGCTCGGAGCCCCCGAAGCAAGCCGGAGCTTGGAGAAGGTAATGTATGTCCCGGCCGGCGGGGGGTTAAGGGGGCTGCCGCTTACATACTCAAAGTGGGATGACAATTCCATTGCCAGTATGTAATCCTATTGAAAGTGACAGTGAAGAGATCTGAAGTGAACTCGCAGCGTGAAATTTGCTGCGGATCTTCTAGGTGTGAACCCTCCCTAACAGTTCTTTAAAAGCCAAAACCCCAAGCAGGTTTCAATGATTCCATTAAAGCTTCTTTCTATTCCACTTTCTGTTTTTGCCGACACATACTAATGGAAAATACTGACCAATACACTGCTGTGTGCAACCAGCCAACAGCCACTGGACGCACTGTATAGAACTTCTGAGCCACATCCATACAACTGGTGAATGAACTGCGCTAGCGGGGCTGGAGTGAGCTCCCATCCTGGCAGCTGTGGCAGGAGCCCCGCTATATAGGTTAGCCATGGTCAGAGGGGCGTCTTCATTATCCATTATACACAGTACAGCAGAAAGATACCATGAGCTGCCCTCTCCTGGTGTCCAAAGTAGCAGCTCAACCTGACACAGGACATGTAGTACCCCACTATACTGGACAGGACAGCCAATACAATTCATTCATTAGGGTGTATTATTGAAGCCACATTATGAAATATTTATTTATTTATTTGTATAGTGCACACAGATTCCGCAGCGCTTCACTTATCTGTATGTTTCTGGGTGTGGGAGGAAACCGGAGTACCCGGAGGAAGACCCGGGTCCTCATTCTGCCATCATTAGATAGGGCAGCAGAACCCTGGGGATGGATTCTCTTTAATATACAAGTCTTTGGTGATAGGTGCCAGCAGGTGCATCCATCCCAGCCTCTGTAACATCAGGAGCTTCTCCCCAATGTCACACGATAAAACACTTACCATGTGTGCAGAGGCTGAGAGGGCCTTGTTGGGGTCCACAGCCAGACCCATTTCTGCCAGATTTGAAGCTACCGACCTGGAGTCATCCCAAGCTTTTCTGATTTCATCACTGCAATTGGAATGAGACATCATCAAGTTCTGCTCATTCATAAACTATGTACTGAATTAGATACACAAAAGAGTTATATACCAGACAAGACACAAACAAGATGTATACAAAAGTATACTGGCTTTAGATATAGTGGTATACAAGACACATAATATAAGAAGATGGGGTAGAGTAGAGGCAAGCATGGGTCTGGGGTACTCTGCTCTATGCGACCTGCTGTACTGGACACCCTATGGGTATTCTCACCTGGGGGCACTGCCTTCTCGCAGCCATACTATCACCATGGGGGCATGGGTTTATCTTAGGAGACTTGACCTGCTTTAATAAATTGAGGGAATTAAAGGGAACCTGTAATCATTCTTATGCCGCCATCACCATCAGGGTGGTCCCTGGCAGCCTGCTCAACAGCCTTAAGTGATAGAGGCCCCCTTATAGCCAAACAGTAGAGGCTTATCAATCAATGCCAGTGGGACAACACCCATGACTCCTGGTTCAGGCAGGAAGGAGGTGATGACAGGCTTCCTATAAGTCAGTGATTGTGTACATAGCCGGATACACTGGGCACACCAGGGAGATCTGTAATGCTGTGGTGGAAGGAATATTAGGGATCGGTATCTGGATGTTTACATGTGTTTTCATACACTGACAGCAGGCAGAGATCCTGAGATTGCAGAGCTTTCCCCAGCTGCAGCGCCACTCTTTTCCACAGGCTGCATGTGGTACTGCAGATCTAATACGGAGCCGCACACAGCCTGCAGACAGGAGGGACATGGAGGCCTGGGAGGAGCGGGAGAATAGAGGACATCGTCCAGACAGCAGCGATCTACAGGTGTCAGCGCCGCCTTGTTCTTCTAGGTGGCGGATGGCGACCACTACCGCATACAACAGGGGCAGCGTCTATATATGAATACCGTCCACCCTGTCCTCACCAAGCGATACGCGGTGCGGTTTTGTTCCTCGCCCTGCGCTTCAGCTTCTTTCTGTTCTTGCTGTAGTTGAATGTATTCTTTCTGGTCTTCTTCACTTTCCCCATCTTGCTTCCCCGTTCTCCTCCGAGATGCGACACACGTGGTCTAGTCGTTCGTCGCCTCAGTCTGACGTCATCGGTCGGGAGCGAGGCATTGTGGGCTTTGTAGTTTTCACTAAGTAACAGGGAAGGGAAATATTGACGGAGTGTCGTGTGTTAGATATATGGTACCGTCTACCGTGCCTGTGTGTGTTATAATATATATGCTGTGCCTGTGTGTTATACTATATATGCTGTGCCTGTGTGTATTATACTATATATGCTGTGCCTGTGTGTGTTATACTATATATGCTGTGCCTGTGTGTATTATACTATATATGCTGTGCCTGTGTGTGTTATACTATATATGCTGTGCCTGTGTGTATTATACTATATATGCTGTGCCTGTGTGTATTATACTATATATGCTGTGCCTGTGTGTGTTATACTATATATGCTGTGCCTGTGTGTATTATACTATATATGCTGTGCCTGTGTGTGTTATACTATATATGCTGTGCCTGTGTGTATTATACTATATATGCTGTGCCTGTGTGTATTATACTATATATGCTGTGCCTGTGTGTATTATACTATATATGCTGTGCCTGTGTGTGTTATACTATATATGCTGTGCCTGTGTGTGCTATACTATATATGCTGTGCCTGTGTGTATTATACTATATATGCTGTGCCTGTGTGTATTATGCTATATCTGCTGTGTCTGTGTGTATTATACTATATATGCTGTGCCTGTGTGTATTATGCTATATATGCTGTGCCTGTGTGTATTATGCTATATATGCTGTGCCTGTGTGTATTATACTATATATGCTGTGCCTGTGTGTGTTATACTATATATGCTGTGCCTGTGTGTGCTATGCTAAAATTATTATGTTAATTTGTTTTCCCTAAGACCCATTGGCATCACAACATATGGGGTAAATTCGCCCCTGCGAGCCCCTGGGACGAAGGAATATTTAATGAAAAAATAACAATTAAATTTTAATCCCCTCCTCCATGAGGTATAAATAGGCTCCACCTCCCCCTAGACCTCAGTCTAATTATAAAGAAACATAAAACACAGGGAGGGAGTCTTGTGATGCCAATGGGTCTTAGGGAAAACAAATTAACATAATAATTTTAGCTTCCCTTACGTCCCATTGGCATCACAACATATGGGGAATTAGCAAGCATTATCCCCAATGGGCGGGTTATTTATTACGTCCGCATTAAGAACAGATCTTGCAAAGGTTGCTCTTGACAAGAAAGAAGTATCCAGCCTGAAATATCTCACAAAGGTAGTCAAAGACGACCAGGTAGCTGCCTGGCATATGTCCTCAAGTGGCACAGCGGCACGCTCTGCCCAAGTGGAGGCCACAGCTCTAGTAGAGTGAGCCCTGGTAAATTCTGGTGGATCCAGATCAGCAGAGGAGTAACATAAGGCAATGGAGTCACAGATCCATCTGGATATTGAAGGTTTTGAAGCCTTTCTCCCCTTGTTCTTTCCTGTGAAAGGGATAAAGAAATTCTCGTCTTTACGAAAATCACCTACTCTATGTAGATAGATCTTGATAGCTCTGGATACGTCCAATAAAGAAAGATCCAAGTCTTCTTTAGATGATCCAGTAGGAGAAAATACAGGCAATACTATTGGCTGGTTGATGTTGGCAAATGAAGTCACCATAGGCAGGAATCCTGGAAGGAACCTAAGGATAACTTTGTCCTGGGAAAAAATCACGTATGGAGGTGCGGAGCCAAGGGCTTGAAGTTCTCCAACTCTCTTAGCAGAGGTAATGGCTAGTAAAGAGAAACTTTCAATGTTAACTTGAAGTCTACTTACTCCCAAGGCTTAAAGGGAGGAAGACACAGGCGTCTCAACACAAAGGATAAGTCCCATGGGTCTACCTGCTTTACCAGGTTAGGCCTAGTCTAGCCTTAACAAAATTCTTTACCTCCCAAGATCTGAAAGAAACGTGAGTTTAGGTGTGCAGAGAGGGCTGCTATCTGCACCTTGATGGAACTAGGTTTTAATCCTTTATAGAAGCCTTCCTGTAAAAACTCCAATGACTGTGGAGTAGAAGGTTTAAGTCCATCAATACTCCTGCTTGCACACCAATCTTGAAAATCTTCCAAATCCGTGCATAAGATTTATTTGTAGTGCAACTACGAGCGTGAGAAAGAGTATACTATACCTTCTCAGAAAAACTAGAGTCCAATACGGTCCTCTCAGTCTCCGAGCTGTCAAGCTGAGGCTGGAAAGATTCCTGCACAGATGTTGACCCTGGAATATTAGATCCGGATGCAGAGGTAATCTCCAAAATTCCCCTCTGCTCATATTCATGGGCAGGGTGAACCATGACCCCTTCGGCCAGAAGGGAGTTATTATTATTACTGACGACTGATCTAGACTGATCTTCGTCAAACTGTGGGAATCATGGCTATGGGAGGAAAGATATACGCCAGCTGGTATGTCCGTGGTATTGTCATTGAGTCCACTACCGTGGCATTGTCTGCCCTGTAAAGGGAGCAGAAATTCCTCAGTTTGGCATTGCTTGCTGATGCCATGAGGTCTCTCTGAGGAAGCCCCCACCTCTGGGTTAACTGAATGAACACTCTCCTTGAGAGAGACCATTCCCCCGGTAATGTCAGGCCTCGACTCAATCCGCCAATATATTGTCGACACCCCTGATATGAATCGCAGAGAGTCTGGTTATTCTGGTTTCTGCCCAACAGAAAAATCTTCTCTACTTCCCTGAGGAGAGAAGGGGATCTGGTACCTCCCTGTTTAGGTACGCCACACAGGTCATGTCGTTCATCCGGATTCTGACTGCTCTCTGTAAAATAGGAGGAGAAAAATGAAGAAGAGCTAGGTAAATCGCTCTAAGCTCCCTCACGTTGGAGGGCAGAGCGGATTCCTGTTGACTCCAAGATCCTGCAGTCGTGATGACTGTCAGATGAGCTCCCCAACCTGTTCCTGAAGCATCTGTCGTGATGGTTATCCAGTGTGGTTCTGAAAATAAAACTCCATGTTTGACTTGTCTCCACCACATTAGAGAATGTCTTGTTTGAGTCGATAGAACATGCATCGCATCCAAGTCCTTCAGTCCTCGGTTCCATACTGTTAGTGCTTCTCTCTGAAGAAATCTCATGTGCCATAACGCCCATGGCACCGCGTCCGCAGCTGAGGCAAGGAGCCCTAGAAAGCGCATTTATGTTCTTATGGATACCTGACGAGGAGGAATTAGGAATTAAGTCTGATTTCTCTATGTTGATAAGCCAACCTAACTGTTGAAGTATGTCCTGGACATAGATCAACTGAACTCCCAGAAGATCCTGAGTCTGAGTCATAATCAACCAATCGTCCAGGTAAGGGATAACTTTATCCCCTGTAGACGGAAGCGAACCATCATGGTGACACTACCTTTGTGAAAACAAAGGGTGCGGAGGTATTCCGGATGGAAGGACTTTGAATTGTAAGTGTCTTACCTTCCCCTGGATTTGGATGGCGAAGGCTTTCCTGTGAGCCTTCAGAATCGGTACATGAAGATATGCATCCGGTAGATCTATGGTGACCATAAAATCTCCCTCCTGGAGGATAGATTTTACCGATCTTATGTTCTCCATGTGGAACGTCTTCTTTACGATGCACCTGTTGAGATATCGCAAATCTATAATAAGCCTCCAATTTCCGGATGGCTTCAGCACTAGTAACACTGGGGAGTAAACTCCCTGACCGATCTCTGATAGAGGAACATCCTCTAGAGCCTCAATGGAAAGGAGGTAAAAAATTTCTGTCTCTAGGACTAAGTGTCTTTCTGGTTTAAGATTTCTTGACAGAAGAATCTTGGAGGAGGAAGAGATGATAAATGAAGGACATAACCATTTTGAATAATATTTAACACCCAGTGATCTTTTCTTAATTCTTCCCAGGCAGGGAGAAACAAACTCAGACGTGTTCCCACTGGACAGCTTCTGCGTCAGAAGTCTGGTTTCTTGTTGGTGTCCTTATTCTGCTGCTTCCCAGAACCTCTTCTGGAATAGTTTCTTCCTCGACCTCTGTACTGGTATCTCCCTTTGCCTCGCTGAGGAGATTTTGCTCTGCGAAAGGAATCACCGCTCTTATAGGACAATGGTAGGGACTTCCCCTCCTTGTCAGACAATTCCTCCATTAATTTATCCAGCTCAGAGCCAAACAGCCTACCTGGCTGGAACTCCATATTACAGAGCTGAATTTTGGAGTTAGCATCTCCAACCCAGGGTTTTAACCATAGCGCCCTTCGGCAGCGGTTGAGAGCGTACTAGTTTTTTTACGCTAACCTGGTTCCCTGAGATGCATCATCGCAGAGGAAGTCAATGGCCATAATGACCTTTTTTAAGGAGCGAAGGACCTTGTCCCTGCTAGCTCTAGCTTCCAAATTTTCCTGGACCTTGGTCAGCCATCTTCTTAGGCTTCTAGAAACCTCAAAAGAAGAAATGGAGACTGCCCCTTGGGCTGCCGCTGCCGTATATGATCTCTTGAGGGCTACCTCCACCCTTCTATCCATCGGATCCTTAAGATTGGATCCGTCCTCCGCAGGCAGCACAGTACATTTTGACAGTTTGGCTATGGCCAGGTCCACCTTTGGAGGCTCAATCCAGTCCTTACATTGTTCTTCCTTGAGAACATATAAGGTCTTAAACCTCTTGCTCAAACCCGGAGCCTTTTCCGGTTCCTTGCCGCCTGTAACATAGACAATGAAGTCTTACCCACAGAAAAAGCCCTAGGCTTTTTTGAGGAGGACCAATCCTATCCTCTTCTATTTCCTCAGGGTGTATTTCAGCTTGCACAGCTTAGCAGAGCTTGTGAATTCTATCAGCTGTGAAATACCCCCTGAATAATTCTTTCTCATCTTCAGAAGTAGAAGAGGTTTCAGAAGAAGATGATGAGTTAACTTCATCAATCACAGTAAAACTGAAAATGACCATAATCCTACAGCCATAAAGTAATATACTCAAAGGCTGGGAATAGAGAGAGAAATACTCCATTTGGTCTTTAACTTAGGACACGGGCGGCGATTCTCATTAGCCGCTAAAGTCTTTTGCACATAGTCCTTGACCCATACAGCTACATCCTGAACATCAGGCTCCTCATAGTTTTAGGTCTGCATGAAGGACAGCGTACTTAGGCATTCTAAATATTTTTAGGCATTCATAAATATTTTTATGAAAGAAAGGATGAATCTTATCTGGAAAAAATGATCCTCCTACGGTATCCATAGCCGTCAGGTAGTGGAGTCTCACACTCGGCACATGAAGTGCTTCTTTAGAAGGTCTTTTGCCAGCAGCAGGACTGGTCTCCATTTCAGACATCTGCAAATAATCAATGTATTACAATACATATAAACCACTAGCCTGGCTAGAGTGATATCGGAAAGAGACACTAGGTGGCAGCAACACTTACTTTTAAGTATATAGAAGAGAGATCACAGCACTTTGCACTCAGATGTATTCTATTAGATCCAAATGAGCCACAGAAAATCCTTCCAGAGGAAGACAGCCAGACCTAGAGGTAGCAACAGCTTACCTTCTGCCTTGAACACACAGCTAATCCGGCATGCAGAGAGCGCGCGCCGCTGCCGGCCCCCGGAAGTTACATGACGCTGATGCCGCAGTGCTGAGACGCACTCACCGCCGATGCGTTCCACAGTCGAATGCAACTGGAAGAAAAGCCAGCGGCTCGGGTGACACGCAGAGTGCGTTCCAAGACGCACTAGGTAAGAAAAACTTAAAAGCTAAGACCTGCAGAAGCAAATATCAGGATACTACCTGGACACCGGCTCCAGCGGCATCCCAGCAATCATTACCTGGAGAGAAAACCTGAATGCAACAGGTTAATAAAGCATAAAAACGGAGGAGGGACAAAGTCCCCTAGGGCTAACAGCAACGAAGTAAAAAAAGACTGAGGTCTAGGGGGAGGTGGAGCCTATTTATACCTCATGGAGGAGGGGATTAAAATTTAATTGTTATTTTTTCATTAAATATTCCTTCGTCCCAGGGGCTCGCAGGGGCGAATTTACCCCATATGTTGTGATGCCAATGGGACGTAAGGGAAACTATATATGCTGTGCCTGTGTGTATTATACTATATATGCTGTGCCTGTGTGTATTATGCTATATCTGCTGTGTCTGTGTGTATTATACTATATATGCTGTGCCTGTGTGTATTATGCTATATATGCTGTGCCTGTGTGTATTATGCTATATATGCTGTGCCTGTGTGTATTATGCTATATATGCTGTGCCTGTGTGTATTATGCTATATATGCTGTGTCTGTGTGTATTATACTATATATGCTGTGCCTGTGTGTGTTATACTATATATGCTGTGCCTGTGTGTGTTATACTATATATGCTGTGCCTGTGTGTGCTATACTATATATGCTGTGCCTGTGTGTATTATACTATATATGCTGTGTCTGTGTGTGCTATACTATATATGCTGTGCCTGTGTGTATTATACTATATATGCTGTGCCTGTGTGTGTTATACTATATATGCTGTGCCTGTGTGTGTTATACTATATATGCTGTGCCTGTGTGTGTTATACTATATATGCTGTGCCTGTGTGTATTATACTATATATGCTGTGCCTGTGTGTGCTATACTATATATGCTGTGCCTGTGTGTATTATACTATATATGCTGTGTCTGTGTGTGCTATACTATATATGCTGTGCCTGTGTGTATTATACTATATATGCTGTGCCTGTGTGTGTTATACTATATATGCTGTGCCTGTGTGTGCTATACTATATATGCTGTGCCTGTGTGTGCTATACTATATATGCTGTGCCTGTGTGTATTATACTATATATGCTGTGTCTGTGTGTATTATACTATATATGCTGTGCCTGTGTGTATTATGCTATATATGCTGTGCCTGTGTGTATTATGCTATATATGCTGTGCCTGTGTGTATTATGCTATATATGCTGTGTCTGTGTGTGCTATACTATATATGCTGTGTCTGTGTGTATTATACTATATATGCTGTGCCTGTGTATTATGCTATATATGCTGTGCCTGTGTGTATTATACTATATATGCTGTGCCTGTGTATTATGCTATATATGCTGTGCCTGTGTGTATTATACTATATATGCTGTGCCTGTGTGTATTATGCTATATATGCTGTGCCTGTGTGTATTATGCTATATATGCTGTGCCTGTGTGTGTTATAGTATAATACACACAGGCAGAGCATATATAACACACACAGGCACAGCATATATAGTATAATACACACAGGCACAGCATATATAGTATAATACACACAGGCACAGCATATATAGTATAATACACACAGGCTCAGGCGACATCGATTATCGGCTGAGTCTGAGTCTTTTGGTCCTGTCTAAAAATCATTGACTGCCGGTTGCACATCGCTACGTGTAATAACGATGCATGGCCAATGGCTGATGACTGTGTAAAAAAAATAATAAGCCTTATACATACCTCTCCAGGCTCCCTGATGTCCTTCTCACTTCTACCCGCTCTCCGCTGTCGCCATTGAAGCTTCTACACTGATCTTTGAAGTGACTGGCTGCAGCTCCATCCCGTTGCTGCGGGGAGTGTGCAGAAGCGAGAAGGAGACTGGGGAGCATGGACAGGTATGTATAAGGTTTATTATTTTACACTTAAATTGTCATTGTTGCTATAACTTTCAAAATCTAAATCAACAGTAGATGTGATATAAAGCAAGTTTGTAATATACATTCTTTTTTTTTTGTTGTTATCATGCTGTAAAACAAAGCTGAACTTGCCAGAAATCCAGGTCCAGTCTCGTGAAGGCAGATTTTCTAACTTGTGCTGGTGGAAAAAACAAACTAAACACAGGAATTCCGGCCAGTACAGAGAGACACTGCTCAATATGTCCATCAGTCACATGACTGCCTTCTCTGTGAGCTCTCAGATGGGATACACAAGACTTCCTGTTTTCTGACTTTTTCCTGTTTTTTTTTTTTTAGAAAAAAAAAAAAAAAGAGTCAGAAAACAGGAAGTGCTGTATTTTCCATGATAACTAATAAAAAAAAAAGAATGTAAATTGCAAACTTGCTTTATATCACATCTACTGTTGGTTTAGGTTTTGAAAGTTATAATGACAGTGACACTGTCAAGCACTGCACGGACATCGCTAATGATATATATACAGCCCTTGCTGCACAATTATCAAGCCATGCAATAGGCTCAGTAAGAAAGCGCCAATCTATCAGATCGGCTTTCACTTATCCGGAATATCAGGCTATGTAATATGGCCCCAACTTTCTCCCACCAATTGATTTGAAGACACCACCTCCCTCCTGCTTTGCCCGGACACTGACACACAGCAGCCATGATCAGCATAAGGACCTCCACTGAGACTGAAAACCCCCCAGAAATTTGACAGACAGCGGCCATGAAGGGCATAAGAGCCAGCACAGACACTGACAGCTTTTTGAAAGACACTGAAAGACAACGCCAACATGTTGGCTTCTCTATCACACAAGATGATTATCGGCTGTAACTGCCGATATTGGCCAGATACGGGCGATAATCGCTTTGTGTAATAGGGCCTTAACATAATGTAAAAAAGATTTTGGGTGGAATACCTCTTTAACTGCAACATAAGGACTCAGCATTACAAATGCAAAGCGATTTAAGGAGTTATAAGAACATTAAAAATGATCCCCTATCCTTAGGATACAAGATAACTAGCCGATCAGTGGAGGTCCAACCACTGGGATTCCCACCAATCAAGAGAACAGGATGTAGTTGTCACCCAAGTAAGACCACCACTCTGCCCTGCTTTGGGGAGAAGGGGCCGGGGTTCCATAATTGCACCATTCCTTATTGGCCACAACTATAGCACAGGGGTCCTGAGTATAAATCCAACCAGCCCCCTGTACATTTGAGGACTTCCTATAGGTACTCCAATACCTTTCAAGAAAAAAAGATCATACAGATAGGTCATCTAGCCCTTAAATATATCAGACTAATCACCATCGGGATAAGGGACTGATGTGAGTCATTGTATTCTGTGTTCATGGCTGTGGTACCTTCATCTGGGGGACGTTCCTGTGGATATTCCAGTGTGCCAGATGTGTAGACCCCTTTATACCATCTTTTAAGCACAAGTGTGCAGACAAAGTATGATGAATGGCATGGACAGATTATGTTAGGTATAAGGTACATGAGTACAGTAGTCACACCTTTATTAATATAGCATGCACATTCATATAGATACGTAATCTAATCGTTGAGTTCTCTTCAGCCTTCACTTTTCATCCACATAGTTCATTTTTTCTTTGCAGTGATATTCTTACATATCCAATTCATCCCATCCTGAAAGCAAAGAAGCAGTTTAAGTGTATACAATCATTTTTAATTCATTCCATCAGCTAAATGAAAGGGGTATCCTTACTAAAGTTATTTATGGCATAGCCACAAGAATTCGTAGGTGGAGCCCACCTATCAGGAGAAAATGGCTCGGCAAGCCAAGGGGACTGGTGGTGACCACCTATACTATAGGTCCTATAGCAGTGATTTTCAACCTTTTTTGAGCCGCGGCACACTTTTTATACTTAAAAAATCCCGGGGCACACCACCAACCAAAATGGCATAAAATTACACTAAAACAGTACATATTATACATATAGTTAATATAGATTCTTAATGTATTTATACTCACTCAGTGTGAAACCTGGGCCTGTTTTCTTCTCCCCCCTGTGCTTCTCTCCACCATACTTCTCCCCCCTGCTTCTCTCCCCCATGCTTCTCTCCACCATACTTCTCCCCCCCCTACTTCTCTCCTGTGCTTCTCTCCACCATACTTCTCCCCCCTGCTTCTCTCCTGTGCTTCTCTCCCCCATGCTTCTCTCCACCATACTTCTCCCCCCCTACTTCTCTCCTGTGCTTTTCTCCACCATACTTCTCCCCCCTGCTTCTCTCCTGTGCTTCTCTCCCCCGTGCTTCTCTCCTGTGCTTCTCTCCACCAAACTTCTCTCCCCTGTTTCTCCCCCATCCCCAGGTTTCTCTCCCCCATTGTTTTCTCCTGTTTCACAGGGGCACCATAGTTTGGGGAACTTTCCCCGCGGCACACCCGACCATGTGTCGCGACACACTAGTGTGCCACGGCACACTGGTTGACAATCACTGTCCTATAGGAATGCACAGGTGTGGTCACTTCTCTGTATCCAGGTCTGTAGAAGTCATGAAAACAGCTTAGCATGCTTTTGTTGTTTTCTCTGTCAACGGAGACTTAATGGCAAGTAATGGATATTATTTCAAAACAACGGCCAAAAATAACAGCAATTATTTGCCATTAAATGACGGCCATTCCATTCAGTTTCAACAGCGTGTGAACAGAGCCTTTCTGTGTTTTCAATCAACTCCTGGTTTTGGTTGCAAAATACTAAGCAAAAATACTGTGTGTGAACATAGCTTTGGCTATGTTCACACAAAGTTTTTTTTAATGACAGGAACGGCAGTTGTTGGCAATTAAAACAACAGCCGTTCTTGTCATAAAAAAGTGCTGCATTAAAATCAATGCGAACAGCAGCCGTTGTTCACACAGTGTATTGAGCAACGGCCGTTGTTTGCTACAGCCACTGAAATAATTGACATGTCAATTATTTCTGGCAATAGTGAATTGAAATCAATGCACTTTTCTGTGCAACAACGGCCAGTGTTCATGCACTATGTGAACATGGCCTTAAAGTGAATTTGACCCTGAAATATAGCCCTTTGCTATGTTCTTTTCTGTATAGCTGTTCATTTATTTGATCACCAGAACAGGTTCTCTTATGGCTCCCACACGGGTCATGTTTTTGCTTTCCTAGACTGCTGAATAGCGACTATACCTAGATATCCTGTACTTATGCATAGCTAGGCATTTCTCTGTTGAGAAGCATAGAGTATTAAAGGGGTTTCTAGAGTAGGTATTCCAGGTTGACATGCAGGAAATACCCACTAAGCCTATCATTGGTGAGTATGTGCCACCCTGGGCACTTATGAAGGTTAAATTTCTCCTTTAGAATATTGCTTTGCTTGAAGCTGGAGGTGCGCTTTGCAACCAATGGCTGAAGTTTCTGCTACTAATACTTTACCTGGATCCCTTCTCCTGAGAGTGCAGAACAGGCTTGGATCTGCCATGTACGGTCTCGGTAGGTGTGCAGGTTCAGTCCAGCAGCAATGTCCGCAGCAGGAGCAGCAGTCAGTAAGTCTTGTTTGTTGGCAAACACCAGAAGAGGGACACCTAGTAGACTGTCCTCTTCTATCAGTTCTGCCAGCTCCTAAACATAAAAACCGGTTACAGTGAACTGAAGCTCATATTATTATTCATGAAACTCAACATGGGAATAGAAGCATTGCTATACAGACATATTGACAATATAGGCACTGTGAAACCTTTGAATAGACAAAGCATATTAGCCTATGTACAGTGGGGAGAATAAGTATTTGATAAACTGACGATTTTGCCATCTACAAAGAAAGGAGAGGTCTGTAATTTTAACTATACAGTGACAACTGTAAAAGATAGAGTCTATAAAAAAAATCCTGAAAATCACATTGTATGATTTTTAAAGAGGACCTGTCAACCCCCCAGCCGGGGTGACAGGCTCCCGACCCCTGTTAGATCCCCCTATACTCACGTGATCCCCCCGGGTCCCGCTTCCTGAGCCGGTCGGGTCATGGAGATTTCAGCTCCCGAAGCCCGGCGCGCGTGCTGAGAGATGAGTCCGATGCCCATAGAGAATGACGGAGCATCGGACTCCCCATTCATTCTCTATGGGCATCTGACTCTGCTGTCAGCGCGCGCTTCGGGCGCTGATATCTCCGTGACCCGACCGGCTCAGGAAGCGGGACCCGGCGGGATCACGTGAGCATAGGGGGATCTAACAGGGGGTCGGGAGCCTGTCACCCCGGCATGGGGGGGTGACAGGTGTCCTTTAAAGGTACTCCAACCCACCTTCCTCAAAACCCTAAAGTCATCTGTAAATACAATAAAGGATGCTGATTCTAAATCTGTAATTTGTAACTTTCTACTCCTTTGTATTTCACCATTGTAAGCCAACACACTGGGCATGTTAATGCATAGAGAGGACTACTTAGCTCAAGAATAGAATGGAGAGGACTACTTATACTCCTTTATTTGTAGGCCTATAGCAAAGTAATGCAAGAACATAGAAAGATAAACATTGCAGATATAGAATCAGCGTTGATGTATAGAATCTACTGATTTATAATCAACTGATAACTTAAAGGAGTACTCCGGCGCTGATAAGAAAAAGAAACAATCAATCATAAACATAGTTTTTACATTTACCATCTGTCTCAGTTTTAATTTCCCGCGGTTTGCAGGTCCCTGAAGCTCCAGTTAGTGTCTTCATTTTTTCTTCACTTCCTGGTTTGGGCTTTCCCATGATGCACTTTGTCTCCTGTTATGTCTTACTGACTCTGTAAAACTCTTAGATGGCTTACAGCTTGTTCAGCCAATCAGAGCTGAGAAACCTGTGTCATCAAGGCTAAGACCCGCCACCCTCTTAATGATGTCATTGTCACAAAATGGCTGCCACAGAGCAGCCTGGGGTAAACAGTCATTAGGTAACAATTAGTTTACTTCACTTCCTGGTGGGGGATTAAGGGGGGGGGAAAAGATAGGGAAGGGGGTAGATAGGTGATTGAAGCATATTACAAAGGTATATAACTTTGTAATGTGTTTCAATTACTGGGAAAAAGCTTTTTGCTGGAGTACCCCTTTAACCCCTTAAGGACAGAGCCAATTTCGATTTTTGCATTTTAGTTTTTTCCTCCTTGTGCTTAAAAGGCCATAGCACTTGCATTTTTCCACCTAGAAACCCACATGAGCCCTTATTTTTTGCGTCACTAATTGTACTTTGCAATGACAGGCTGAATTTTTGCATAAAGTACACTGCGAAACCAGAAAAAAATTCAAAGTGTGGTAAAATTGAAAAAAAAAAAGGCATTTTGTTTATTTGGGGGAAATGTGTTTTTACGCCATTCGCCCTGGGGTAAAACTGACTTGTTATATATGTTCCTCAAGTCGTTACGATTAAAACGATATGTAACATGTATAACTTATATTGTATCTGATTGCCTGTAAAAAATTTAAATCATTGTCAACAAATATACGTCACTTAAAATCGCTTCATTCCCAGGCTTATAGCGCTTTTATCCTTTGGTCTATGGGGCTGTGTGAGGTGTCATTTTGTGCGCCATGATGTGTTCTTTCTATCGGTACCTTGATTGCGCATATATGACTTTTTGATCGCTTTTTATAAAATTTTTTCTGGATTTGATGCGACCAAAAATGCGCAATTTTGCACTTTGGGATTTTTTGGCGCTGACGCCGTTTACCGTGCGAGATCAGGAATGTGATTAATTAATAGTTTGGGCGATTACGCACACGGTGATAGCAAACATGTTTATTTATTTATTTATTTATTTACTTTTATTTATAACCTGGGAAAAGGGGGGTGATTCAGACTTTTATTAGGTGAGGGGGCTTTTTACTATTAACAACACTTTTTTTTTTACTTTTACACTTATACTAGAAGCCCCCCTAGGGGACTTCTAGTATAAGTGCTTTGTGTCATGGCCGCGGCGGCGTCCCGTGCTCCGGGACGCCGCCGCAACCGCCATCCAGGTCAGGCAGCCGCCGGGGTCCTGGTGCAGGGACCCGGCGCTGCTGTCTGTTCGGCCCCGGGGGGCGCCTCACCTCGTCCCGCTCCTCCTTCCGTCTGTGCCGGCCGGCGCGCGCGTCCCCGCCTCCTAGGGCGCGCGCGCGCCGGCTGTCTCAGATTTAAAGGGCCAGTCCGCCCCTAATTGGTAGTTGCACACAATCACTCCCTATAAATCCCAGCATGCCCTGTCCCCTGTGTTGGAGCCTCTACATGCTTCCCATAGCGTTTGGCCCCGCTCCCTGTTGTTCCTGTTACCTGTCCGCTACCTGGTCCCTAGTCCTTGTTCCTGATTCCTGTCCGCTACCCAGTCCCCACTCCTAGTCCCTGGTTCCTGCTTCCCGTCTCTCTGCTGTTCCTGTGTCCAGCCTGTCACCTGCGGTACGCTTACACGCCACTGTCAGTACCTGCTCCTGTCACGCCTCGCCTGCCGTCACCAGCAACCAAGCCAGGGGTAGCGACCTGGGGGTCGCCTGCCGCAGCAAGTCCATCCCGCCTTGCGGCGGGCTCTGGTGAAAACCAGCGGCCCCTTAGACTCCGCTCCCTGGTGAGGTTTGTGCCATCGCTGGTGCCGGTCCAGTGGATCCACTACTCCGGGCGTTACAGTCATGCTTCCCATAGCGTTTGGCCCCGCTCCCTGTTGTTCCTGTTACCTGTCCGCTACCTGGTCCCTAGTCCTTGTTCCTGATTCCTGTCCGCTACCCAGTCCCCACTCCTAGTCCCTGGTTCCTGCTTCCCGTCTCTCTGCTGTTCCTGTGTCCAGCCTGTCACCTGCGGTACGCTTACACGCCACTGTCAGTACCTGCTCCTGTCACGCCTCGCCTGCCGTCACCAGCAACCAAGCCAGGGGTAGCGACCTGGGGGTCGCCTGCCGCAGCAAGTCCATCCCGCCTTGCGGCGGGCTCTGGTGAAAACCAGCGGCCCCTTAGACTCCGCTCCCTGGTGAGGTTTGTGCCATCGCTGGTGCCGGTCCAGTGGATCCACTACTCCGGGCGTTACACTTTGATCTCTCATAGAGATCTCTGCAGCATAGATATGCTGCAGAGATCCATGAGATAGGCACTCGTTTACGTCCGGCTGCTGCAGCCGGAAGTAAACGAGTGCCGAGCCGGGGACGACGCCATCTTGGAGCGGTCCCCGGCCGGCTTCAGAAACGGAGATCGCTCCTCCGGGATAACATCCCGGGGGAGCGATCTCCGCCACTAGACACCAGGGAACGGCTGAATCCGGTAATCGGATGCAGCTGTCATGTTTGACAGCTGCATCTGATTACTGTATTAGCGGGCACGACGATCGGACCGTGCCCGCTAATACCTACGGTCCCGGGCTACAAGCGGCACCTGGGACCGCCACGGTTCAGAGCGGGGTCACCGCGCGGCCCTGCTCTGAACGTCCTTACCGGCATCAGGGCGTAAATTTACGCCCGATGTCGTTAAGGGGTTAAGTTTAGCAGGTGTTTTGGAGGTGACAGAGTGTCTTTAAAAAATTAAATTGTGTTTAATTACGTGAAATAAGTACTTGATCACCTACCAACCAGCAAGAATTCTGTCTCTCACAGACCTGTTAGTTTTTCTTTAAGAAGTTCCTACTACTCTGCACTCATTACTTGTATTAATTGCAACAGTTTAAACTCATTACCTGTTTACAAAACACCTGTCCACACACTCATTCAATCACATTCCAACCTCCAACCACCATGGCCAAGACCAAACAGCTGTCTAAGGTCAAAATTGTAGACCTGCACAAGGCTGGGATTGGCTACAGGGTAACAGATAATCAGTGTGGTGAGAAGGTAAGAACTGTTTGTGCAGTTATTAAAAAATGGAAGAAACACGAGATGACTGTCAATCTTCCTCAGTCTGGGGCTCCATGCAAGATCTCACCTTATGGGGAAAGGTTGGTTCAGAAAAAGGTCAGGAATCCGCCTAGAACTACACGGGAGGATCTGGTCAATGACCTGAAGAGAGTCGGGACCATAGTTTCAAAGATAACTATTGGTAACGCACTACGTCGTCATGGAATAAACTCCTGCAGGGCATACAAGGTCCCCCTCCTTACGCTAGCACACGTCTAGGCCTGTTTCAAGTTCGCCAATGACCATCTGGATGATACAGAGGGGGCATGGGAGAAGGTCGTGGTCAGATGAGACCAAAATAGGACCTTTTGGTATCAACTCCACTTCCTGTGTTTGAAGGAATAAGAAGGATGAGTACAACCTCAAGAACACAGTCCCAATCATGACCCATGGGGGTGGAAACCTCATACTCGGGGATGCTTTTCTGCAAAATTGACGACTGCACCATATTGAAGGGATAGAATATAACCAAAATGATGAACGCTGTAAACAAGTAACGCCCGTAAAAACAAAACTCCCCAAAAATTGTGAAATTGCTTTTCTTTCCACAGCTACACTGTATAAACACTTTGGGGGAGATTTATCAAACATAGTGTACAGTGAGAATGGCCCAGTCGCCCCCAGCAACCAATCAGATTCCACCTTTCATTCATTCCTCACAGACTCTTTGGAAAATGAAAGGTGGAATCTGATTGGTTGCCGGAGGTGACTGAGCCAGTTTCACTTTACACCAGTTTGATAAATCTCCCCCTTAATGTGTTTATTATTTTTATGTAAAGAATATGGTTGCAATATTTTTCTGTATAGTATATGGCGAAAAAAATATAACATTATATATGGCATTATTTGTACAGTACATGGTGGAATCATTTTTGGCTAATATACGCTTGTAGCCAGGCTTATGTGATGTATACACAAATATAAACTGTAAAGCTTCATTCACATGTCTGCAAAATTTGTCCGTAATTAAATGTAAAACCAATAGGTTTCTATTTTTAGATTTCTTTGTGTGTATTTACACATCCGCAATCCGTGCTGCAAAAAAATAGGACATGTTGTAGTGCCGATCCACAATTGCGACACGGGTCACTGTCTAGAATGTTGTAGTCCGTGAATTGTGGAGGCACAAAGTACTGTCCACAATTGCAGATCCGCGATTGCAGACAGATCGTGCAGGTGTGTGAATGTAGCCTTAGGCCCGCAGGCCCGCAGCCCGCACTACGAATGTGCATCTGTAGTGCTCCGTGCCTTACGGAGCACAACATTGGCACATCATTAGTGTAGCAATCCATGCCACAACTTGCGGTCCACATTACAGCAGGTCCTATTTCTTTGTGGCACGGATGACGCCCCCTTACACACGTACGGACGTGTGAACGGGGCCACTGAATAACATTGGTTCTATGTTATGAATCTAGCCTGACATTTTGTGTCCCAAGAGGGTCCCAAGCTAAACTTTTTCACCAAGACCTTTGAACCTTTAGCTATAGTTCTGCTTTATTAGATACAGCTTTTTTTTGCCTATACATTAGAAAAAATATATTCATAAATAGTTCATTATTTCCAACTTCAGTGGTCACATACCTGACCTGTTTCTTCAAATCGTTTACGATCTGCGCTGTCGACCACATAGATCTACAGGAAAAGTAATAAAAGAACTGTTATGTATACAAGTAGGAGTCCACCGTTTCCCAAATAACCTCAAGATAGATAGATAGATAAATAGGTAGATCACTAGCACTGTACTAGAAAAAGTATAAGGTGTTTGTCTTTTTTAGGTGTTCATTGGATTATTCAATCAATCCAATCCATGCCTTTTTTGTTTTTTTGAAAATCTCTAGTAGCGGTTTCCTTTTTAGCCTCATAAATACCTAACAGCCAAACCGGTATAAGATGGAGTAATAGGATTCTATGGCAGGCAGACATACAGATTTTTACCTGATTGAACTGTAGCACGCAACATACAATCATCCATGCGAAAAACATGCATAGTGCCAATTTATGCCAACCACCTGCAGTGATTGGCCATGGGCCTTAAAGCCCCATACACCTTCAATAACAGACGGCAGAACAATCGTCCGGCCAGTTATGTCACCTACCCGTCCTGCCCATACACATAAATGTTCACCTTTATTATCATTGCAAATGATAGCTTAACTGCCTATGTCTGTACCCATGTTTTCCAGGACTCCCTAGGGCAGCATCTAACTTCTTCAGACACTGGTAATCAAATGCTGAGCATTAAGGTTCAGACAAGACAGAGAATACTCAAGGATTGCGCATTTCTAGTCCATACATTAACCTTTTTTTGTAAAAAACTGTAAAATGATTAAAATTCTCAACAAAGATAGTCACGCAACTTAAATTAGATAAAAATTTATTTATAATATATCTACTCTATGTCGGCATTATTTGTTAAAGGTCCTTTATCTTTTTACAATGCTATAAGGCTTAGAAATTTAGCAGCAACAATCGATTACAGTAACAGGAGCAATGATCAGGTACAGTAATAGGGATGGTGATCACATACAGAAACAGGGGACAGGGATAACTATCAGCAACAGTAAGGCCTTATGCACACGTTCCGTAATTTTTTCGGGTCCGGAAACCACCCGCTAAAAACTACGGGTTGGACATCCGTATTGCTTCCGTATTGCATCCGGAAGCACAAAAGTCTGATGATGCCTGCAATCCCAACCCGAGCACGGAAGCGTCCCCAGTTGCCATGGTGATCGCAGGAGGACACTTCTGTGCTTGGTCTTTACAGGCATCATCAGACCCCTCCTGCGATCAACATGGCAACCGGTGATCAGACCCCCTCTGCGGCATCAGACCCCCTCCTGCGGTAATGATGCGATCTCCTATGCGATCCTCCTGTGCCGTTCTGCCTTCAGTGCTCTTAATTGATTTATTGATACTTTCCTAACTACATTGTAAACACCCCAATTTATTGAGGTAATTGGTACTTGTACCTTTGTAGCCCAGCTGCCAATCATCATTACCAATTAGCACAATAAATTGGTGTTTACTATGTGGTTAGGAAAGTATCAATGAATCAATTAAGAGACTGTGAGCAGTGAATGAATGGCCTGTCAGCTAAATTCGGCACAATATAAAGTATGCAATGTTCCGAGCAGGTACCCTTCTGTATGGTCTTCACCTTGTGGAGTACTACAGATCCCAGCTCTCTGATATACCATCACCAACACTGCCTCAATACATTCGTCTACTGATTCTGCTATCGGCACACGATAGGATTCTGCTACAATCGGCATACGGTGTGCAGCAACAGAGATCCGGAGAACTATAGATCCCAGCACTTCTATATACTGCTGTGCAAATAGGAGCATGAGTTATCCATATTTTTCTACGGAAATACGGATGCCAAACATGTTGCAATCCGCAAACAATCCGTAGACAATTGATGTCAATGAGAGCATCCGTGAAAAAATCTGGGTCCGCACCAGGTCCGCACTAGGACATGTCCTTTTTTTTTTACGGATTGATTTTCATCCATTTCTGCTACTGATCGTGTTAATAGCCCAATAGACTTCAATGTGCACTAACTCGGATACGGAAATACGGATCCGTAAATTACGGAACGTGTGAATAAGGCCTAACAGTGCTGCCTATAGGTACAGGGATAGGGGGACTATCAGGTATAGCAATAGTGGACAGGGATAACAATCAGCAGCAGTTACAGTGGTGGTTATAGGTAGCAACAGGGGCAGGTATGTCAATCAGATACCACAAGACAGGGGCGATGATTAGATACAGCAACAGGGGAGATGATCAGGGTGGAAAGGGGTTATTTTATATCTCTGTGTGTTTTAGACTCTATTGTGCCACAGAGCTGTTCTTCTCTTCCTGCTCTGAACTTCTCCCAAACACAACAAAGCCAGCCCCTCCTGTCATTTTACACAGTGATTGGTCCATCTATTCCACGGAGTGATGGCAGCAGATCGCTGCTATATTAGTCGTGTGTCTTTCAGCATGTGTCTTCTATTACACAAGATGATTATCGTCCCTAACGGCCGAATACTGACAATAATCATTTTGTGTAATAGGGCCTAAAGATTTCTTCTGAGGCCAATGATCAGGATTGTTATGCCAATGTCTCCCTGCCCATTGATCACAGCACTGTAAATGTACATAATTGGAAGTAACAGCTGTCAGTGGCATAAAGCTATACAGTATCAGCAGAGGGGTTATATATACAGCACTAAACATTGTGTAGGTGTAGCTAAATCCAGTATTATCCCACCAGTAAGTCTGTGTTTCCAAGGTATTTCTTCCAGTGGGCACGAATTGTTCTTTGACCTCCAATGTCCCACACTGACAACTTCAAACCCTGAGATTGGACACTTTTTATATTGAAGCCCTGCAACAAAGAAAGAATACAATAATAAAACTAATTGTGTTAGTGGGATTCTCATGTACAGTGATTCAAAATTTGTGCCATAAATTTTGCAGATTGCGACTAGAATTTAGTCTTGTTGTCATTTGCGGATAGACCTGCTTCTGTGGCTGTGACCTTTAACCCCTGTAACACAATTTGTGAAAGACAAAGCTGCTGTACCTGCCTCTAATGCCCACCATGCGTACAGATGCTGCCATCCAGCAGCCTTGAATCTCCTGAGTTTAGCAGCTTCGGCTCATTGCGTAATTTTGGCTGAACCTTTTTGGTCACAAAATACGATTAATTTGGGTTGCAGTTGCATTGCGGTTTGTAATTTCATCACAACAGCTTTCAATAGTAAGAAATTAAAGCGTAACTGTCATGTTTTTTTTTTTATTGCAGAAATCAGTAGTATAAGCGATTTTAAGAAACTCTGTAATAGGTTTCATCAGCCAAAAAAAAACTCCTTCTGTATTCAAGAAGCAATCTCCCAGCCTCCCCCCCTGACTTCTTATCTGTGCATTATCAGGCAAACACGTCTTCATTACAGAGAAGCCAGTGAAGACGGGCTCTGCTCTCTCCATTGTAAGCCTATGAAGGGGGGAGGGGCCGAGGGAGATGAGGGAGCAGGAAGAGGTGACATGAAGGTCAGCTGTTTGTAGACTCTCTGGACACCTAAACCGCAGGATTCAAGTTTCAGAAAGGTCAGTGCTTATCTATGAACTTACTGAGAGAAGATTGCAGGGTGTTGTGCTGTGCAGGATTGCTCTGTGCTCAGTCACTCCTAACAGCCCCTCCCCTCTCCTTAGCCACATAATGGACACAGAAATCCTGCTTCATTTGATGTGAGGGGGGAGGCTGGGAGATTGCTTTTTCACTACAGAAGGAAACTCTTTTAGTACATAAAACCTATTACAGACTTTCTTAAAATCGCTTGTACTGTTGATATTTAGGGTTCAAACCCACTTGCCGAATCTGCAGCGAGTCTCCTTGCTGCGTTTTTGCAGGGAGACTCGCTGCAGATCCCAGCCCTATACTTTCATTAGCAGAGAAACTCGCAGCAGGGATGTACATCCCTGCTGCGATTTTGTCTGCAGCCCGCCCCATTAACCCCCTAGCCGCCGGACATTATACATTACCGGGTCCCCGTTCCTGCTTGCTTCGGGGCTCCCGGTGTCTTCACGGCCCGCCCGGCCAATCAGTGCGCTGCGGCGGGGCAGCGCACTGATTGGCGGGGCGGAACGTGCCGGGAGCCGCCGAAGCAAGCAGGAGCGGGGACCTGGTAATATATATCCTGCCCGCCCCCCCTACAGCCCCGATCACCCCCAGCCCCCCGGCCGCATGATCGCCCCCCGCAGCCCCCGGCCGCACGATCGCCCCCCGCAGCCCCCGGCCGCATGATCGCCCCCCGCACCCGGAACGGGGACCCGGTAATGTACAATGTCCGGCGGCCGGGGGGTTAATGGGGAGGGCTGCAGACAAAATCGCAGCGGGGATGTACATCCCTGCTGCGAGTTTCTCTGCTAATAAAAATATAGGGCTGGGATCTGCAGCAAGTCTCGCTGCAAAAACGCAGCAAGGAGACTCGCTGCAGATCCGGCAAGTGGGTTTGTACCCTTAATGTTTTCAGAAAAATGGCCCTGAAATGACAGTTACGCTTTAAGTTCTAAAGAGGACCCATCGTGTCTCCAGACTTCTGTTTAAGGGTATAAACACACACACCGTATACGCAGCGTATTTACTGCTGCGATACGCAGCAAATACGCAACAAACACGCAACAAATACGCAGCAGATTAGATCTAAATAACTGAACACAGCATCAAATCTGCACTATCAAATCTGCTGCGTATTTGCTGTGTATCTGCTGCGTATACGGTGTGTGTGTTTGTATCCTTAGAGTAACCTGTATTTTTTATTACCAATTGTGAATTCATTTACGTTTCTAGTAAGAATAACAGAGGAGCGATACAATACAGAGGAAAACAGGAAGAGATGCTCCAGAACTGTTATTTTGTGGGGGATACAATTGTTTACTAAAACAGAGGACAGGACAAAGGTCTTCTTTAGGGTGGTGTCACACGTTAGGGTGTCACTTTTTAGGTCATTGACAGATTTTCCAAAAAGCAACATTCTATAGTAATGACATTTTTTTTCATCCAGCCTGTGGGGTTTTCCTCCATAAGTTATCCTGCTTAAAATGCATGTATAAAAATGTCACTGTGTTTTTAATTGTTTTTTTTTTTTGTTCACATTATTTAAAAGAATCCTTGAATTACATGATTTGCAATAGGATGATAAGCTGCAGCAAAAAATAAATGCATTTACTACAACACACTGTTTTAATGAGGGTTAAAAACAGCCATAGGGTCTATTCACACGTCAGTATATTTTTCCAATCCGCAAATTTCAGTCAGTATACAATCCGCAAATTCAGTCCGTATTGCATCCGTATTGCATCCGTATTGCTTCAGTAAAATACAGACCCCATAGAGTTGTATTGGATGTGTCAGTTACTGTCCGTACTAGGGTCTGTCCTTTTTTTTTTGCGGAACGGATTGCAGCCCAGTACACAACACGGATGTGTGTATAGGTCCATTGAAATACATTGGTCCTATATTATTGCGGATCCGCAATTAAGGACATGAACAGGACGTATGAATAGAGCCTTAAAATCATATTGCATCAGAAAAGATCACAGTTTTTTGTGTGTTTTTTTTAAGCCAAACAATCCACAGAAATTTAGAAAGGAGGCAACGTCTTCTGTTATGCTCAGCAAATGGCGGCTGAGCAGATGATGACGCGCTGGAGGGGGCTGGCTTGAGGGAGGGCTGGAGCATTCAGGCTGGCCTCCTGATGATGACGTGACCGTCCCAGGATGGTGGCCGGGGTCGACAGTGATTTCGTGAGCATACTGTATCACACTTCCGGGCCCACAGTTGGGGGGGGGGGGCATGGTAAAGGGGGCCATTCACTTTCATTCATTCATGTATAACTTTGTAATGTGTATTATTTAGTGAAAAAATGCTTTACACCGCATTACCCCTTTAACTATAAACTATGAAAAGCAGAAAAGGAGAAGAGAGAGATATAGCACTGTACACGCCACTTTTTTATTGTAATATCTATTATACATCTATTTGCAATTCAATTCATGTTACAAACTGCTGACACTGTTAGATCGCTGTTAGGACATGGAGATTTATCAAACTGGTGTAAAGTAGAATTGTTCTAGCTGCCCCTAACAACCAATCAGATTCCACCATTCATTCCTCACAGACTCTTTGGAAAATGAAAGGTGGAATCTGATTGGTTGCTTGGGGCAACTAAGACAATTCTACTTTATACCAGTTTGATAAATCTCCCCCCATGGTATTCATATATCTGTCTATGCTTCCAGAATGTAAAATAAAGGCTTTTCTTCTCTAATAAAACATGTCAAAGAGGCAGAATCTTTTCTTCACATTTCTCCTTCCTTTTAAATTCACTTGAAACTTTGGCTCCCAAAAATATTTTTGGGCTACATATGGATAGAGTTTTGAATGCACTTATTTTGATCCTTAATGGTGCATTCACACCTACAGGATCTGCAGCAGATTTGATGCTGTGTTCAGTTATTTAAATGAAATCTGCTGCAGAAAATCAGCTGCAGATCCTGTAGGTGTGAACGCACCATAAAGGAGTATTCTGTGTTCCAGATGGAGGAGTGCCTGACTCTACTTGGTCGTGCACTCCACCTGTCCCACCCAGGTGGTGTAATTACTTGTGCCGGTTTAAGACAGATCTTGCATGCCCAGAGCATAGGCGTATTTCATGCCATGGAGAGGCCATAGTACAGTGTAGAACTGCGCCGTTATGAGGCCACCGTAACATGGTGGGGTAGTTTACACCATTTTCAAATAATAACCAAGAGCCTCATTATTTTTGTGGAAGTTTTTTTTTGGCAGTTGGGGGGGGGGTGGGCTGCTTTTAACTATTTTCATGTCTGTAGTGGGTCTGTATCTTGCCATCGCGGTGAGCTGTTGCATATTTTTGTGTTTTTGTGTGTTTGCAACTTCAGCCATAGCAACGTGCTCCTGCCTAGTGTGAATGGTGTTCTAGGAGAGCTGACCAAATTTGTCCTTTTTTTTTTCTGTGTTCCTTAAAGGAGTAGTCCGGGCTAGCTTACTTTGGAACGGAGCTCAGTTGCCGGAAGTCTGATGTCTTGGCACAGCTGTGCTTCAGCGCTGGCAGTTTGTGCCGTGATGTCAACGGCAGAGGACGTCTCTTTCTTCAGGCTGTGTCGCCCTCCTTTTCAAAGTAAGCTGGCCCGGAGTATCCCTTTAAAGTGGGCCTGTCATTTAAAAAAAACTTTTGACATGTCGTAAAGATATGTTAAAAGTTTTGATCAATCCAGCTCTGGATGTTCAGAGCCTGACTAGTCGCTAGAATGAACAGGGAGAGAATCAACAAGCTCAGTCTTGGCCACTAGGTGCCTCACTTTTCTGAAATCTGAAGTCCACTGCCTGTCTTCTAATATGTATAGAGATTGCTGATGTCAGTCAAACGATGGGCATAGCTGAGAGTGGAAAGAGGCAGAGGTAAGGGGCAGCGGGCCAGTGCACAGAAGCCTAGCCAAGGCCAGGCCACCAGTACCACAAAATATAAAAGTATTTTGTTACCAAATATAAAGCATACCTGTCCTCGGGTATATACTTTTTACAACACCTATCCAATGTTACAGTAGCTTACTATGATTAGGGTTTGGGGGCATATGGCATTCTTCCAAGGAAAACAGGACCATTTCTAGGAATTTGCTAAGGGTTTTGTAAAGCAATTCTGTGTACATCCAGATAAACCTGTCAGTGGGGAACATACCTGTGTTGGAGTTATATTGCTGACATCCTCTAAAGCAAGCCTGGTCAGGATTGTTGTCTTGCCAGCGTTGTCTAACCCAAGTAATACTATTCTTATCACATTTTCTTCCAGATCTTCTACTTTTCTTAATTCTTCTGCCAGTGACAACAAACCCTAGAATCACAGACCAAATGTAAAATGGTTTGAACAATCATGACATTTTCATGTTTAATAGCAGCCTTACAGGGTCCTTCTCCTTCACACTACGGACATGTCAATTCTTTGAGCGGAGAGGCGCGGGGAGCGGAGGCGCGCAAGCCCTCCTATTCAAACATATAGCAGGCAGGTACCGGATAGAATGTGTGAACAGGCCCTAACTGCAGACAAATTTTGACTAGTGCTGGTAAAATGACTGACCTATGAATAATGGACACTTTCAGTACACCAGTATTACTCACACTGCTGCAATAGACCACACACAAAAACATCCTGATGATAAATTCCCCCCCATTGTCCTTAAAATACTTGTGCAGCTCCTACTGGGTGACCAAGTAGAGTCAGCCACTCCTCCATCTGGAACACAGAATCTGCTATGCTTCTCAACTTGGTCCTTATCCACAGAATTCTTCACTTGTTTTACAATTAGGCTGGGTTTCACACTACGTTTTTACAATGCGTTTTTTTTTTCATGATGATAAAATTGATAGAGAAACTGATGCCTTTGTGTGCATCAATTTTAATCAGTTTTTCCATTGAAGGTCTGCTACAATTTTGTGTACGTTTATAAAAACGGATGCGTTTTGATCAGTTTTTTTTTTTTTTTTTTTAAATGGAAGTCAATGGAAAAATGGATCAAAGCAGATGCACAGGAATGCATCCGTTTTACCATCCGTTTTTCCCCCACAAATAACGGCGGTTGTTTCAAAAACAACTGTGCTGTTTGCACAACAATGGCCGTTGTTATGAAATACGACCTTTGTTTTTACATAGTATGAACATAGCCCAATACAGATATATAAGCGGCTCTTCTCCCAGAAAACTGAAATTTTCTTTACTGTAGGACTGTACTGTACTGTGGGAAACCTAAGGGACTAAATCCAGGAATATGTAGGGGTAATAGTATTATAAATGATAACTAACATGGTTTTACTAAGGACAGAAGTTGTCAAACCAATTTTATATGTTTTTATGAAGAGGTGAGTAGAGGCCTGGATAGGTGATACAGTGTTCCTGGTGGACACTAGGGGTGGGGCATGGTCACATGCTCCTCCATGTCGGCCATCTTATGGACAGACACATTACAGAGCAGTACAGCCCAGCCTGGAGGAGGGGTGTCTGATTTTAGCTCTATGAGGTACCCAGGGAGCTGCTGTCAGTATATACAGTGAGTACACTTACTAATACTGTATACTGAACTATTTTACTATAAAGTGGCCAACCCCTTTAATTTCCAAAATTCTGTTTACACATTCTCAGTATGAAGCAAAGGTGCAGATTTTAGCACAAGGCCACAATATAACAAATTGAGAAAACTTTCTAAATGAATTAGAAATGTAGTCAGCTAGAGAACCCATGGAAATTCATTGAACAATCTCATTGAAATGACTACAGGACTTGTCTGTACTTAATAGTCGTGTTTCTAGACCTCAGTTTCAGAATAAGAACCTATACTTGGGAATCTAGAACGTGTAGATTTCAATGTTATGATGTAATGTGTCTCTGCGACTACGAGCAGGTGGTTCTTAGGGGTTACTAGGGTAGGAAATGGGTCCAGCATGGTGAAATGAGTTAATGAACTATGATTAAAATGGCCCTGGGAGGGTAGGAAATGGGTCCAGCAATGTGATATAGAGAGACTCGGTGGTATGTTTAAGATGGCCGCCAGAGGGCAGAAAGGGGGGAGGGAATGTAGCTGGGGGCTTTGTGTTGGAACAAAGGGATTAACTATGCAGAGGGAATACCTGGGGGAGGTATAAGGTGACCACATGGGGCAAGGCTTATAGGTATAAAAGGGGACAGGTAAGCCTGGTCAGACACAAAAGGTTTCAAGATCCCAACCAACCAACCAACCCACCCTGTGTTTTGTAAAGTGGGTTTTTGTTGGTAACGTATGTATAATGTATTTTCTGTTATATAATGAATGTTTTTATGATGCATGTACTTATAGTGTATGTTTATAATGTATATGTTTATAATGTATGTATGTTATGTATGTCTGTTCTTGTTTGTAATGTTGTTTGAAATGTTACCACTCTTACCCCAACTTCTGCTACCTCTGCTAACACACTTCATGACATGGTGTAACATTTGGGACATATTGGCACTTACTTACAATGACATGTAACCTTTGCTATATTCCCTATTAAAGCACATCTATTAAGGGAAAATGAGAGATTAACAGAGACAAATCCATCATAAGGTCCAGTTGTTCTTGTCACTTGTATCATGTGGTTCTAGAACATAGGCCTAATATTAATGATCACCAATCAGATGCTATAACCAGTTATTTTTCTACCTCCTAGAACTATATATTTTATATACGTACACATATGCACTTACCTTTTGTACTTCACCCATAATGCCACATTCTTTGCCAGGTGTTAAATTGTAAAGAAAGTTGTTGGTGCTATGAAAAGTCTTCCCAGTTCACAGTGTTTGTTGCTCTGTCAGGTGGTTTTCCTCATATGCTTGGAGCAGTGGATGGCACACAACTAGTGGGAGGGCCGCATAAGGATTAAGAAGCTGTTTTTGTCTCAGCATTAAATAATTACCTGTGTAATCCCACTGCCATCTGCTTGAACTTCAGTGTTGGTCAGACATGAACTGGTCTAAGCCTCAGGGCCATACCTGATCTACAGGCTCAACTCACTAGCACTAACAAAGTAGTTTCACAATTGCATTACCATACACACAGAGCGCAAGCAACAAGCTGTGCAGTAAATCTGCCTGTTTTACACACAGGGGACATATACTATGCAGCGAGTGCCAATGTTGAAGGTCTTGGATTGTCTTAAATATTGTTTGTAGAAACCAGCTTCACCATGGAAGAGGGAAACAGATGGGGTTCAGATCTGGTGACTGCGCTGGCCACTCCATTATCGATAGAATACCAGCTGCCTGCTTCTGCTGTAAATAGTTCTTGCACAATTTGGAGGTGTGTTTAGGGTCATTGTCCTGTTGTAGGATGAAATTGGCTCCAATCAAGCGCTGTCCACTGGGTATGGCATGGCGTTGCAAAATTGAGTGATAGTCTTCCTTATTCAGAATCCCTTTTACCCTGTACAAATCTCCCACCTTACCAGCACCAAAGCAACCCCAGACCATCACATTACCTCCACCATGCTTAACAGATGGCGTCAGGCATTCTTCCAGCATCTTTTCATTTGTTCTGCGTCTCACAAACGTTCTTCTTTGTGATCCAAACACCTCAAACTTGGATTCATCCGTCCACAACACTTTTTTCCAGTCTTCCTCTGTCCAATGTCTGTGTTCTTTTGCTCATCTTAATCTTTTTCTTTTATTGGCCAGTCTCAGATATGGCTTTTTCTTTGCCACTCTGCCCTGAAGCCCAAAATCCTGCAGCCACCTCTTCACTGTAGATGTTGACACTGGTGTTTTGCGGGTACTATTTAATGAAGATGCCAGTTGGGGACCTGTGAGGCGTCTGTTTCTCAAACTAGAGACTAATGTGCTTATCTTCTTGCTTAGTTGTGCAACGCGGCCTCCCACTTCTTTTTCTACTCTGGTTAGAGCCTGTTTGTGCTGTCCTCTGAAGGGAGTAGTACACACCGTTGTAGGAAATCTTCAATTTCTTAGCAATTTCTCGCATGGAATAGCCTTCATTTCTAAGAACAAGAATAGACTGTCGAGTTTCAGATGAAAGTTCTCTTTTTCTGGCCATTTTGAGCGTTTAATTGACCCCACAAATGTGATGCTCCAGAAACACAATCTGCTCAAAGGAAGGTCAGTTTTGTAGCTTCTGTAACGAGCTAGACTGTTTTCAGATGTGTGAACATGATTGCACAAGGGTTTTCTAATCATCAATTAGCCTTCTGAGCCAATGAGCAAACACATTGTACCATTAGAACACTGGAGTGATAGTTGCTGGAAATGGGCCTCTATACACCTATGTAGATATTGCACCAAAAACCAGACATTTGCAGCTAGAATAGTCATTTACCACATTAGCAGTCTATAAAGTGTATTTGTTTAAAGTTAGGACTAGTTTAAAGTTATCTTCATTGAAAAGAACAGTGCTTTTCCTTCAAAAATAAGGACATTTCAATGTGACCCCAAACTTTTGAACGGTAGTATATATATATATATATATATATATATATATATATATATATATATATAAATTTAATAATAATATTGACAAAACAAGGCTTTGCAACTGTATACACTTAATGCACATTTGTTTTATTAATAGTACACAAATGAAAAATTAATTGTAATATAACAAAAAGTTTTTTTTTTTTTTCAAATAGCCATTGTTTGTATGATAACTATTTATCAGGTGTCCATCATTTAAAGTGTGTCAAATCTGTTTCCTAGTTTTCTGAAAAGGCATATTCTGATTCCTGTACCTATTCTGTACCAAAATAATACTGTAGCAGAAACACTTAATACCATGGGCCTAATATTATATTTGCTATCTAATAACTGCTTATGTTGTCCATAACACAAGGCACAGAACAACTTTCATTTTTTTACTTTTTATGGTTTAAAGAGGATTTCACATTTGTTTATTGATCTAAATATCTGTATTCTTTCTGTGATAACTTTGGAGAATCCAGCTGTCAGTTTCTTCCTGAATATTTAGGAGTACAAAATGAACATCACAATACAGAGGTCTTAGAAAAGATGTTCCAAAACTTTTTCTTGAGATTTTATATACTAAAACAGACAGGTTAGGAGAGGCCACAGGTCAGAGCCCCCATGGGAAATTTCTTTGGGAAATGAGGTCAGTTTTTCTGTTCTTTAGATTTATTCTGGATAATAATATCATAACAATGGTTCACAATTAAGCTTTACTGCCATATTGGTTGTTTGCCTTGTAGTAGGCCTTCCACAGCCTTACCGTCCTATCCCATGAAACTGAAGCATACTAAAAAGAGAGAGACAGGTATTAACATTCATTTTCCTTGCTTGGGGCTCTTTAAACCAGATGAAATGTATCAATGATCTAAGTACCTGCTTAATCTCTGGAATATGCACTATGCAGCGGATTACATCAGTGTGCCCTACATTGCATTGCACCTGAAGAAGAGTGTCTGGATCATAAACCCTGGAAGGTACAAAATTGTATATGTACAGAAATAGTCACACATGACCAAGTAAACATAGTAAAGCAAATATATGAAGTCTGTTGTTTTCACATCTCAGTACATTGTAACAGACATGGTATATTGGTCAGTAGGCGAATAACAGATGTATGTCCAAAAGACAAAAAAGGTGTAAATTTTTCCATTATAGTTTTTCTTTATGTTGGTTCCAATCCCGGTTTTGGTTAAAATACTGACAGTCCTAAGTGTCAGAAGCAGATGCAGTGAATGGAAGAGGTCCTAAACTATTTGAATCATCATTATCTATAGTGGTTACAGTCAGCAGTTGGACAATCCCTAATGTTGACAAATGCTTGGGGTATAGGACACACCCATCCTCCGTCCTTAAGGGGGTAATATTAAAGAAAAAAAATATATATAAAAAAATGCCAGGCTTAGGAATGTGGTAAAACAAACAAATAAACAATCAACCTATATGTACACAGAGCTCTGGTCCCTATGCGCAGCCCTTGTTATTTTTGAGGTTTGTACACGCAGTTGCACATGCAGCCAATCAGTGGCTGAGTGGGCAGCTGCATGTGCTGACCTTGAACACAGGAAATGCTGCACTCCAAGACCAGAGCGCTGTGACCTGTCACTTAAAATCCCTTTAGTAGTACCCATGGTGGCATTCTACCCTACTGATCCATTGTATCAACCCTGGTCACACAGTGTGGATCCCAGTTCACAGATTTATGGCGTGTCCTAGAGACTGGCAAGGCAATAGCACTGTGCAGCTCTGATCTAATGTAAGTAGAATTGGATTTTAAGATCACCTAAATTTATAAGAAATTCTAGGTGGTTAGGACAAACATTGTAATATCTGCTACCTTATATATGTTACCTTATAGTGTCGTGTACCCCAGCAGCAATGCACCCATTGATTTGATCAATACAAATACACATGATCACTCCCTTTGTGTGCAGGATCCTCTCACACTGTGCACCCTCTTCACTCTGAAGATGGTAAAGATGGTGGTTAGAGATACGGTAGAATGGTTGATAGGTGGATGAGAAACTAAATAGCCTTTAATATGCAATGAAGAGAATAAAAACACAAATTATACAGTATGTACTTGAATCTATACAGTGTGTATGCTTTGAGCTGACCTTCTCCACTGGAAGTAACAGGACATCCACTGTAAATAAAAATATTTTCTACTAAATATACATCTAAGAGTTGGATCAATCTTTTTGAGTCATCTATAACATGCCAAGTTAGGGGCAGCATGACATAGTGGATAGTTATGTTTTTGCACAAGTGAGATGTTTATTTTATGTTAATGTAAATTTTATTGTATCCTACCCATATTCGTATGGTCCCATCCTCAGAGCCTGTAATCCACTTGTCTCTAAGGTTATGCCAAACAACTGAGGTGACTTCCGCCTCATGCCCCCTCAGAATATTCACAAGGATCATCTCAGAACTCACTGCTCCAAACTGGCGGATATAAATATTTCCATCGCTAGAAGAATAAGCAAACTCCTTCCTAGAACATATCACACAAAACAGGTTAGAAGTTTTCATCGCTAAATTATTTTTACATCTATAGTATAGGAAATAAAAAGCTGATCAGTCGGGATCCAACCAATAGGGCCCCTATGATCACAATAACCGGATAAAATGTGCCCCAGAATTACCTAAGAACACTACTCCTCTATCCACTTCAGGAGCTGTATTCTATGTTAAGGAGGCATGCTTGATAAAGACCTTTGTGGGTTGAAACGTTGCATTTCCTGTACCAGATGTAAATAAAGCTTGGAGTTCAGTGTTACCAATAGTTAAATAGTCTAAACAGGTCATACTAGCACTCTCATATGCATAAAAGACAGTGACTTCTGTCCTCTGTAGACTTGGGACAGACAGAGGAGAGGTCGCGTGGGAAGCAGTGGGACCTCAATCGTGCTGGAAAATGGAAATAATGCTGCGTTGTGGATATGTGATCAGCTTAGGTGAATATGCACACAAGCTGTTCTGACCGGGGTGGCAAAAAAGCCAAAAAGTAAACAATTGAAAAATGTCTAGAGTGTTGTACTCTTTCTAGCATAAAAGTATGTTAAATATGTCTTACACCTTGTGAACCAGAATTAATATACACCTCGAATGGGTCGTAAATTAACTGATACATTCCCCGAATTATCTCTCTAATCTCTATAGTGTTGTCGTCCAGCTTTCTCAGAGTCACAAAAGGCAACACTACATAGACACATGGGGGAATTTACCACATAAATATGCAAATTTGGAATTCAGTAGTCGGGAAAAGCTGAGGAACAACCTTTCTGGAGAAACAAAGGTATAAACATTCGGGGAGATTTATCAAACATGGTGTAAAGTGAAACTGGCTCAGATTTCAACTTTCATTCTTCACAGACTCTTTGGAAAATGAAAGGTGGAATCTGATTGGTTGCTAGGGGCAACTGAGCCAGTTTCACTTTACACCATGTTTGATAAATCTCCCCTGCATATGCTACATACATAGATATAGCATGAAAGCAGCACTGAGAATACTACATGTACAGCATAGGCTATGTTCACACAATTTATCAAACATGGTGTAAAGTGAAACTGGCTCAGTTGCCCCTAGCAACCAATCAGATTCCACCTTTCATTCATCACAGACTCTTTGTAAAATGAAAGGTGGAATCTGATTGGTTGCTAGGGGCAACTGAGCAAGCTTCATGTTACAGCATGTTTAATAAATCTCCCCCAATGTCTTTTGAGCTCCGTTTAAAATGACGTCCGTTATTTTGAGGCTAAAATAATGGATGTAATTTAGCTGTCTGGCCTTCCTTTAGTGCAATGACTGGTGTTTGAACATTATTCTAGTTTGGAATTACAAATTGGACTTTGGGTGCGGCTTAATTGAAAAGTCCTTTGAATTTAATAGTAAAAACGGAGAAAGAACGGTGACAAAAGACAAATTGTGCGTGAACTACTAATAAAAACGTCCGCTGTTTGCAAAAGATGTCTGAAAATAATGATCATGTTCATAATTTTTACGTCCACGGCAAAAACGGCCATTATTCAATACACTGTGCATTAGACGTCCGTCTTCCCATTGACTTCAATGCATTGCCTTTGCAGTCAGTTAAATCGCGGCAAAAACGGCCGTTATTTTAAATATGAAAATCGGCCGCTTTTTCTCTATTTTTGACGCTGTGTGAACATAGCCATAAATAGTAATAATAGTTTAATAATTTGTCTTGTTTTAGGCTTTGTAGAGTACAAACTACATAGAGCATTTTACTATTTTCTGCTTCTTGTGAAAATATCATTTTGTAGCATGCATCTAACTCTGATCAATAGGTTACCGCAGCCAAATTGTGTCATCCTCTCTTAATAATAATTATTTATCTCCATTTCATTATTCTGTTTATTTACTTTGGCTATTATATCTGGCTATACACACATCTTATCAGAAGTGCCCAATATCATACCATACAAAAGTAGATCTCACACCATGAATGGTCATCCTTGGATTTTCAGATTGCAACATCGGGTTAAGGAACGTATCAGCCAGTATAATGTTACTATTATTTTAATCAGAAATATATACTATAAGTTTACCTCTTTGGACAAAAACACATGTCCATGATGACGCCATCACACGCTGTTTCTCTTTGTTCGTTCCAGTGATCCATCTCTGGTCTTGAGAATGACTCAATGAGGGTGCATGTAAGTAGATCCCATACACATAGTCTGCGGTCCCATCCACCACTCAGCTACTAGAAAAAGGAGGATACACATCAGCTCACATATTATCATATGCAGAAAAAGGGTTCTTCTTCTTAACCTTTCTTATCAGACTTCTGTCCTTTCAAACTTTCTTCCTAATCTGATGATTCACACTGGAAAACCGCTCAAGTCCACCTTGAGAGAGGAGATGGACTATTAGCTCACTGAAGGACCACTTTAGATGCTGTCCATAGGAATCTGTGGGGAGCGAGAGGAAGCGGGTGGGAGTGGAAGGAGAGAGACAACAGATAGACCACCGAAGCTTATAGCACGTGTTAGATCTCGCCCCAGTGCTTGATGATTCACAGCTTAAGGATAACATTACATTTCTGCCATCTGGTACATGTCAAAGTGGGATGCCAATGTATATGTACACAGACAAGCACAGGCCCCATTGACTTTAAAGGAAAAAGCATAGTGAGTTAGTATTTTAATCATTTCCAGCACATATATCTAATTACTCAAAAGAACAGAAAACAATGCTTCTAAGTACTGCTCAGTACTGATCTATAATGTCCTCCATAATGCTGCTTCTGAGGGTGTGCTATAGGAGAGCATGGTCCAGCTATTCTACAAGTAGCTCAGGGACAGCTGAAAATTAGAGATAAAGCCTGGGAAGAGTAAACCCTACTTTATGGCTATGTTCATATCTCCATAAGTATTTTAATCAGTAATTTTTTTAACCAAAATCAAGAGTGTAATTGACAGGGAAAAATTATAATGTAAACATTTGAACAGCTTAAGGGGGGCATTTATTAAGTCCGGCGTTTTTTACGCCGGACTTATAAATGCCCCCGCAGCTCCGGCGCTACGGGGATTTATGTAGAGGCGGACTGCCTCTACATAAATCCCGTGCGCGGCGGTGCGCACCGCCGAAAACCTACGCCAGCTGAGGACTGGAGTAGGTTTTCGGCGTACATTTGGGCGGAACGGATGGTAAATCGCGCGGACTCTGAGTCCGCGCCCTCCGTTCCGCCCACTACACGCCCCCTTTCCGCCCCCCTGGCGTACTCGGTGTAAAGTGCCAATTTGCGAATATTTTATTCGCAGATCATACGCAAATCGGCACTTTCCGCCGAAAATCATCCGTTCGCCGGATGATACATGTGGCCCTAAGTGTTTTTAACTCATTCCTGGTTTTGGTTTAAAAAAGACTGACCAAAAGACTGATGGAAACACTATGGGAGAGATTTATCAAACTGGTGTAAATTAGAATTGTCTTAGTTGCCCCTAGCAACCAATCAGACTCCAGTTTTCATTTTTTTAAGAACCCGTGAGAATTGAAAAGAAGAATCTACTTTACACCATCCCCCTAAGTGTGAACATGAGGCTATTAGGCTACATTCACACGTAGCAAAAGTGGCGGAATTCTTAGCTGCAGAATGCCACCAGCCTCCCAGTCATAATGAGGCTCGCGCGGCTCCTATAGACTGTCATTATGACAGGGAGGCTGGCGGCATTCCACAGCTAAGAATTCCACCACTTTTGCTATGTGTGAATGTAGCCTCAGTGCCTAAAATACCCTTCTGATCTATGAATAATTGATTATACTTTGTAAAATTTTATGTACTGAATATTTGGCATAGAAGAATCAGGTTATGACATGTAGCATAATACATCTTACAGTACTCACTGAAATATACCCACCAGATATACAGTGGAGAACCCACTTTCTTTTCCAACCACGACTAGAGCTGTGACTGCCTTCACATGACCAGCTAATACCTTCTTGCAGGTAAAACCTGATCCATACAAGAGGCAATATTACTGCACAGCAACTTAAAGAGCACACAATATAAAATATACATATTCAACACAATAATAGACACACTAGGGGGATTTATCAAACATGGTGTAAAGTGAAACTAGCTCAGTTGCCCCTAGCAACCAATCAGATTCCACCTTTCATTTTCCAAAGGGTCTGTGAGGAATGAAAAGTGGAATCTGATTGGTTGCTAGGGGCAACTGAGACAGTTTCACTTTACACCATGTTTGATAAATCTCCCCCAATGTTTAAGAATAGAAAAGTGGAACGAAACATCTAGTCAATATCTAATTTGGTAAACTATGGGTCCTTTTACACACAGAGATATCTGACCAATTTATCTGACATGTTTTTGAAACCAAAGCCAGGAATAGATTTGAGAAGAGATGAAATCTCAGTCTTTCCTTTATGACCTGTTCTCTGTGGATAAGCTGTTCCTGGCTTTGGCTTCAGATAAATTGGTCAGATATCTGTGTGTGTAAAAGGACCTTATGTTGATAGTGTAATGACACTACTCTACACAATATTATAGCAGCGACATCTCCGATATTGTCATCTATTTGTCACTTACATTGTCCAGACTCACAGGAGGATGAATCCAGGCACTATGTTATTTACTATGTTTCTACAAACATTAAATTTTGTTGGCCGAAAAAGACTATTGGCCCATCTTGTCCACCCTTACATTATTTTCTTTTTGTTTTTTTGTTTTTGTTTTTGCCTTTTTCTTTTTTGTTTATCCCAGACTGGTTTACATTCACTGTAGATTTACCTACCATATCTGCTGAAACTGTGTTCCAAACATCTACTACTCTTTACCACTCAGCATTCGGCAGTTTTATTAAACCTCTTGACAGTTCGTATTTGGCTTATATGTTACAACCAGAGGATTTTTAGTATAATCCTTACCTGCTAGATGCTTATTTATTAGCCCACCACTTTTTTCTAAGTTTAGAGAATTCTCTGTCATTGCAAACTGAGGTAACAAAGTTTCATCTTCCTGCAGAAATAAGGGACAATGTTTTACTGCAAAATTTAAGTGTTTCAAAGCAACTGCCTATATTGTTATATCATATATATATCATAGATTTGTTATAGTATATGTTGTATATACAGTATTGTGTTATTGTTATTTTATATATTAAATTCACTTCAGTTGGAGATGGGCTGCAGTAACCCAGTACGGCCACTACTAAATATATAGAGCGGTCAGATATTGATGGTCTATCCTAAAGGTAGAACTATAAATTAAAAAGTAAAAGATTAATACTGAACACCATGTTTAGGCTGCTGTGTCTGTAGGTAGCAGGCCAGGAGAACCCTCAGATTACCGTATGATGAGAACCCAATTAAAGCAAATGTACCACTAGGTACATGGCTTTGTTTTTTTTTACATAAATAGACCAGCGCGGGGGTGTCCTTTTTTTTAACTGCCACCCAGTTCCCAGGCAGAGCGTTGGTCTACTCCCAAGCACTGGCCGGGCATGAAGCACTGGAGGTGGGCCCGCAGACCTTAAGTGAGATGAAACCCCCTTCCCCCTGTGACGCGGCTCCATTAGAATCAATGGAGCAGCGTCAAAGAGGGGAGATCGCCACACTGGAGGACAGCGGGCTTCAGTGCTTTATGCCCAGCCAGTGCTCGGAAGTAGACCAACGCTCTGCGTGGGAACTGGGTGGCAGTTAAAAAAAAGGACTGTGCCACTGCCATCCCCATGCCAGTCTATTCATGTTAAAATGTCATAGCAATGTACCTAGTGTTACATTTGCTTTAAATAAGGGTAAAGAAGGGGGTGAAATACCTCCATTAGATGCTGTTCATCATCCAAAGAGAAACTTCCTTCTTGAAATGGACCTGAGATGGAATCATCAAACTCCCACAGGTAAATGTCCCCACTTTCTGTAGCCATAACCAACATATCCATTTCATTACTAAACAATGACCTAAGAAATATAGCAGGTTATTTAGTCAGATCACTCAGTTTTATATAGCCATACAATTCCTGGGCAAAAAAACATTGCCCATTCCTGGCTTTGGCTTCAAATCTTTGGCAGATATCTGTCAGATAATTTTTCTGTGTAAATGGACCCTTATCCTGCACAATATTATTAAAGCAGCTATTATCTTCTTCCTCTCACCCCATTTGCATCTGATATGTGATTTAGTCTATATGTACATGAATGAGTATACAAGGAGAAGGGATTCCAATACAGAAGTAGGAATGATAACATTTAGAGATGAGCGAACCGGATTCGGGTTCGAGTCGATCCGAACCTGAACGTTCGGTATTTGATTAGCTGGAGCTGCTGAAGTTGGATAAAGCTCTAAGGTTGTCTGGAAAACATGGATACAGCCAATGACTATATCCAGGGCCGGCCTTAGGGTAAATGGCGCCCTGTGCAAAACCTTTCTTTCGGCGCCCCCCCCCCCCCCCCCCCCCCGACACCTTTAAAGTAACATAAAGCTTCCTGCCCTCCAGACAACACCCATCACCCGACCCCCCCTGCCATGCACACAACTACCCACGCCAAACACACAACTACCTTACCCCTCAGCCATACACACAACTACTCTGCCCCCCAGCCATAAATGCAACTACCCCTCCGCCATTCACACATCTACCCCCTCCAGCCATACACACAATCACCACCCCCAGCCCCCAAACAACTACCACCCTCAGCTCCCCAAACTACCACCCCAGCCCCCCACACAGCTACCCACAAATACACACAGACACACACAGTACATGCAGACACACACATAAGCCTCCACGCCAAGGGTCTATTCATACAAGGGCAGGTACACTAAGGTTTTTTTTGCAGTGGAAATGAAACTTAAAGGGAAACAATCAACCCAATTGGGCTGATATGGTTCCCAAGAGCTCTGTATAAAGCTCCTGCAGCAG
This sequence comes from Dendropsophus ebraccatus, assembly GCF_027789765.1. Classification (NCBI taxonomy): domain Eukaryota; kingdom Metazoa; phylum Chordata; class Amphibia; order Anura; family Hylidae; genus Dendropsophus; species Dendropsophus ebraccatus. The sequence goes on along the minus strand of NC_091454.1, from coordinate 56,645,292 downwards.
CCGGGGCACGTACCAGCCGCGGCTGCTGCAAAAGCTTTATACCAGAGAAAAACACGTTTTATTCTCTTGGTGCGTGACAGTCAGAGGCAGGGAGGTAGTCACCTGGGTGGCTCACCATCTGTGTCTAGTCACCACTCTCTGCCTGTCAGCACGCTCGGAGGGATGATTGACAGGCAGAGGTACGTTACTGGCCTCTCCGGCCTCCGCCCAGATGACTACCTTCCCGCTTCTGCCTGTTGTGCGCCTGGGGAATAGAACTCATTTTTCTCCAGTATAAATATTCTGCAGCAACTGCGGCCGGTATGTCCTGCGGCTGCTGCAGGAGCTTCATACAGCGCTCCTGGGAACCATATCAGCCCAGTTGGGCTAATTGGTTCTCTTTAAATGTCTTCTTCTAAGTACACACAGACACATGACAGAGAAATGTACACACACACACACACACATGACAGAGCTATGTACACACACACACACACACACACCAGAGCTATGTACACACACACAGACACATGACAGAGCTATGTACACACACACACACACACACATGACAGAGATAGGCACATCACACAGACACAGACACATGACAGAGCTATGTACACACACACACACACACATGACAGAGCTATGTACACACACAGACACACACACATGACAGAACTATGTACACACACAGACACACACACATGACAGAGCTATGTACACACACACACACACACACATGCCAGAACTATGTATACACACACACACACACGCCAGAGCTATGTACACACACACAGACACATGACAGAGCTATGTACACACACACATGACAGAGCTATGTACACACACACATGACAGAGCTATGTACACACACACACACACACACACATGACAGAGCTATGTACACACACACATGACAGAGCTATGTACACACACACATGACAGAGCTATGTACACACACACACACACACATGACAGAGCTATGTACACACACACATGACAGAGCTATGTACACACACACACACACACACACACATGACAGAGCTATGTATACACACACACACACACACATGACAGAGCTATGTACACACACACACACACATGACAGAGCTATGTACACACACACACACACACACACACATGACAGAGCTATGTACACACACAGACACACACACATGACAGAACTATGTACACACACAGACACACACACATGACAGAGCTATGTACACACACACACACACACGCCAGAACTATGTATACACACACACACACACGCCAGAGCTATGTACACACACACAGACACATGACAGAGCTATGTACACACACACATGACAGAGCTATGTACACACACACATGACAGAGCTATGTACACACACACACACACACACACACACACATGACAGAGCTATGTACACACACACATGACAGAGCTATGTACACACACACATGACAGAGCTATGTACACACACACACACACACATGACAGAGCTATGTACACACACACATGACAGAGCTATGTACACACACACACACACACATGACAGAGCTATGTATACACACACACACACATGACAGAGCTATGTACACACACACACACACATGACAGAGCTATGTACACACACACACACACACACACACATGACAGAGCTATGTACACACACACACACAGACACATGACAGAGCTATGTACACACACACACACAGACACATGACAGAGCTATGTACACACACACACACACACACACATGACAGAGCTATGTACACACACACACACACACACATGACAGAGCTATGTACACACACACACACACACACATGACAGAGCTATGTACACACACACACACACACACAGACAGACACATGACAGAGCTATGTACACACACACACACACACGACAGAGCTATGTACACACACACACACATGACAGAGCTATGTACACACACACACACACACACACATAACAGAGCTATGTACACACACACACACACACATGACAGAGCTATGTACACACACACACATGACAGAGCTATGTACACACACACACACACACATGACAGAGCTATGTACACACACACACACAGACACATGACAGAGCTATGTACACACACACACACACACACATGACAGAGCTATGTACACACACACACACACACATGACAGAGCTATGTACACACACACACACACATGACAGAGCTATGTACACACACACACACACACACATGACAGAGCTATGTACACACACACACACACACACACATGACAGAGCTATGTACACACACACACACACACGACAGAGCTATGTATACACACACACACACATGACAGAGCTATGTACACACACACACACACACATGACAGAGCTATCTATACACACACACACACATGACAGAGCTATGTACACACACACACAGACAGGCCCATCACACAGACATTCACAGACACTTACTTTTCATGCTGGCCTCGGCTCCAGGCCTGCACTTATCTCCATCTTCCTCTCCTCATGACTTTGCAGCCTGCAGGCCTTCCCCCTTACCTTCTGCACCGACTGCAGAGCTGTATAAAGGAGGGGGCAGACATCACTGCAGGGGGAGGGGGACCAGGACAGAGAAGAGGGGGCCACAGCTCTTCACTGTATCTTCTGTGGTATGTCCAGCCTGGGAGCTGCTGAGAGGGAGGGGGGGCATCCACGGAGAGTGCAGGAGGGGGAGGGGGGATGGAGCCGGTCTCTTCCCTCTGTCTGGCAGCTGCTGGAGCCTCCTCAATCCAGCAGGGGCCCTCAGCAAGCCCACCAGGCATGAAAGAGGACGGGCGGCCAGCAGGAAGGGCGCTCTAGCAGACAGGCAGCACATCTAACGTCCATAGATGTGCAGTGCAGCTCTCTGTCTACCAGAGCGCCCCCTAGCTGGCCGGGAGTGAGGCGCCCTGTGCAAGTGCACAGGTCGCACACCCCAAAGGCCGGCCCTGACTATATCCATGATTTCCACATAGCCTTAGGGCTTTATCCAAGTTCAGCAGCCACCGCTAATCAAATGCCGAACGTTCGGGTTCGGATCGACTTGAGCATGCTCGAGGTTCGCTCATCTCTAATAACATTACATCCCATATGCATGTCTTTAACCCCTTAAAGAATTTGCACCACAATTAAGTGTAAAATTCCTCTTTTACAGTATACAACAAAAATATATTGAAATCACTTATAAATGTGCCTGGATACTACTATTAGGCTGGATAGAAAGACAGTATTTTAGTCAGTATTTTTAGCCGAAACCAGGAATGGAACCAACACAGAGAAAAACTATAATGGAAAGATTTGCACCTTTGTCTAGGTTTTGGCCCCTCTTTTGGTGTTAGCTAAAAAATACTGAAAAAAAAAAAAATACCAGAACAGGATGTGTAAACCTATTCTTACATACTTGTTACGCTCCAACTCCCTGCCCACCTATTATGATGAGTAACAGGTGGATGTTCTGAGGAGGAATCAAAAGAATCCCTGGAGGCTCCATAACAAGTATGTAACAGAAATATATAACAAATATCTAACAAAAAAATGCAAATTCCCTTTTAGGATGAAGGCTAACCGATTATTTAAAGCGAATGTACCACTAGGTACATTGTGTGTTTTATAATGGCAAATCCAATATCCTTTTTTCATATTATTAGGCTATTTGCTACGTAACTTACGTAGTGCTGAAGCCTATGGAATCCCGTCTGGAGTGTATACACATAGTATACAGTCTGTCCAGGATCCCTAGCGGCGCCGCAAGAAACTGACATGAATAGCGACCGCAGAAAACTTGTCAGTGCACACGATGGAGCATGCGGCTCCGGCCGCACGCTCCATTGTGTGCAGTTGGGAATACACAGACTCATATCTATGATATCATAGCTGCTATTAACCAAACAATACAATATTTTGTGTTTTTTGAAAAATAGAACAGACCTGTTCCTCTACTATGTCGCCCTTATAATAGCACCATAGTGTATTGAATGATTCACCTTTAAAGACCTTCAGTTGATGAGGCTGGTTCACTCATATCCTATCAATATTACAACCTATAGTATAATGCATAGATATTAAACTCTTACTTTGTATATCCACAGAAAGTTTTCTGGCTGGTAGGAGGTCTCTGATTATTTAATATTATGCCTTTTCTCAGTACCCCTGCAGTCCCTGGTCGCTGAATCCTGGATTGAGGCCTCTTGATCTGCTCTGTTATTTGTTTCCGTAGGAGATATCGCAACCCCCTTCTTTCTGGTCTGGTGTCTTCCATGTTGTATGACTCTTTGCTATAGGAAGCACACTTATGATGTCAGAATACAGGACAATATATAGCATGTAAGTCACATATAAATGTATTGACCATTAATGTACATCCCTCCACTTAATGAGTACTAATTATATAATAAAATATAGTGATAATTACTAGTCTCATACATTTCTAATCTACAGACTGTTCTAGCAGTTTACTTATCTTCACAAATGCTTCACAAATTAGATATGGCAGGAGGGGGTGCTTCTTTATATGAACTCCCATGTAAAGGCTTTGGGGACCCATAGATATTAACAAAACTGTATAACATTTCCTAGTTATTATCTAATGCATAGAGTTTAGTGGAGACTTTTAAAGGAGAAGTCTGTCCAGACCTTTTTTTTTAGCAAGTGCTGGGTTTGGGTAGGATACAGGAAAAAAGGTTCTCCTACCTTACCCACTCCAGCGCTGGTGGCCACATCCTGCTGTTCTGGTCCCCAGGTCCCTGGCCGCTTCCTGATCTGAGCTGGGACCCAGGTTGTGACGTGTGAGGTCCGCTCAGCCAGTCACCGGCTAAGGTGGGACCCCACTACGCCCTCTGACTGGCCAAGCGGACCTCACACGTCACGACCCAGGTCCCCACTGAGACCAAGAGCAGCCGGGGAAAGGAGCAGTGGTATGCAGCCATTAGTGCTTGGGAAGGGGGGGTAAGAGCACTGTATTTCCTTTATCCTACCCCAACCCAGCACTTGCTAAAAAAATTGGGTCTGGCCAGACTTCTCCTTTAACTCTTTTACTTATACAAGGGTGCACCCATTTTGAAAATGACTTCTGCTTTGAAAATCTTCAGTGCAAAATTAATGGGGTGTGAAGATGAGATTAAAGGTGGACATGTATTGTACAGTCCCTTTGAACTCTCAGAATCATATTCGCAGTGGGCCCAGTGTTGTTAAAGGGGTTGTCCAGGGCTAGTAAACCACAGCTATTTCTTGCAAAAACACTGCCACACCTGTCCTCTGGTTGGACACACCCAAACTGATGACAAGAGTGGTACTGTTTCTGGAAGAAAGTAGCCATGTTTTTCGAAGTCTGGGTACCCCCTTTAAATCCTTCACTGAAGTGTTCGGAATGCCACAATAAGAGTATTCTGCAAGTTCTTAACCATTTAACATCTGACATTTCAGTGTAAAACATACCTGTATGTAAAGGGAGACAGATCATTTCTTTTCCATTTTTCCACAATGCCACTGCTGTCACCAGTGAAGAGTAGCAGTAATTTCTTTCCCGCTTGACAAATGAATTGATATAAATAATGTTAAGTGCATATACCTGGCTGTCTTCATATCTTTTATTTAGAATTAGAGAGAGTGATTGCATGCATACCCACCTGTCCATCAAGAACAGGAGGCAAGGAGCAATGGGGTGACACAATGATATACACATGATTTGCCTAAGGCTCTGCCCATGTATCATTTGTAGCTATTATTAGCTCTAACCCCTCTCTTCCCGGACAGAGAGTGCTGTATTTATGTGCCTACATCTGCCCCGCTCATTCCTTCCTGCTCCCTGCCGTCTGTCAGCCCATCCTGTTCACCCCTGTGTTGTGTTTCCCATCCTCTTCACCCCTGCTATAATGTGTCTGCACTTACACTCAGCTATACACACTGCTGCTATAATGTGCCTGCACTTACACTCAGATATACACACTGCTGCTATAATATGCCTGCACTTACACTCAGCTATACACACTGCTGCTATAATGTGCCTTCACTTACACAGAGCTATACACAAAGCTGCTATATTGTGCCTGCAGTTACACTCAGCTATACACACTGCTGTATAGAAATGTTTCTGTCACTGTCCTCCTCACTTCTCACTTTCTGATTGGTCCATGCTGAACACACCCCTTCCCCATTGCTTCCAAGTGACCACACAGACCTCTGACAGGAGCCCTGCTTCTCTATTCTAGCCTGTTGTACTACACTACTGCATTATGGGGATCTGCAGTTCCATCCTGTATCTACAAAGTGCAGCAGTTTTTTCTGGATTATGCACTTACTATACATTATTCTCCACATGCTTAATGTTATATTGTACAGTAACTTATGACATATTTAGCTGTTTCTAAATGTTTGTTTTTAATTTGTCTTACATGTTATTCAGAATAAAAAAAATATTTTTGGGATGTGGAACCAATTGTCTGCATTTCAATGATTTCTTATGGGAGAATTTGCTTTGGTTTAAGAGTGATTTGGATTACCAGCACGGTCCCGGAATGAATTATGAATGAATTGTGCTAGTAATCCAAGCACCACTGTACCTGTACTTTTGACAGAAAGCTGTGACACATGCCAATGTATAGACACACACTGACATGTCTACAATTCTATACAGTATAAAGAAAGGTATTTTGATGCTTTTTGACAGCCTTATCTGGCACATGTATGGAAGGTATTTGACAAATAATATGTAAAAAGAACCGATGTAAAAAGTATGTCAATAAAAAAGCCCTATAAAGCAGTACATTCACAGCTTTAAGGAAAATAAGCTATTACTATAATTGTGATACACATCTAAAAAACCAGGGGTCTATAGACTGGTTCATGTGAATTGAAGAAAGTGCACACTTACTGTAGGAGAGGCATTCTAGGGGGTGTTTTGCATGCAGTATGGTGACACAACCTGCATTGTGGTACTTCCACACAACCACTTGATTCCTTGTTGAACCTAAACATGGAGATAAAACCATTATACTTCTTTTCTATAGATGCTGATGCTCCCCTATCTCCATTTAGTGTTTTATACTACAGATTACTTTGCATTAGTACAGTGCATCCTGCTGCGGTCACAGAATGATAGGTGCGCTTTAAGACTATGTTCACACTTAAGTTTCATAATAATCACGACTGTTGTTGTCGATTTGCAACAATGGCCGTGATTACTACGTAACTTAGGTAGTACTGCCGTCTGTGGAATCCCAGCCGGAGTGTATACACATAGGGGGACATTTATTAAGTCCGGGATTTTTTACGCCGGACTTATAAATGTCCCCGCATCTCCTGCGCTACGGGGATTTATGTAGAGGTGGACTGCCAATACATAAATCCTGTGCGCTCTGGTGCGCACTGCCCAAAACCTACGCCAGCTGAGGGCTGGAGTAGGTTTTCGGTGTATCTTTTTGCGGAACAGATGGTGAATCGCGCGGACCTGAGTCTGCGCCCTCCGTTCCGCCCCCTTCACACCCCGTACCCGGCGTACCCAGCGGAAAGTGCCGATTTGCAAATATTTTATTCGCAAATCGCCCATTTGCGAATAAAATATTGCACAAATCGGCAATTTCCGCCGAAAACCCCCCGGAACGCAAGTTGATACATTTCCCCCATAGTATACACTCCAGCCGGTATCCCTAGTGGCGCCGCAAAAAAAATGAGGTGTCAGCTTTCTGCGGCCGCTATTGACTGAATAGCAGCCACAGAAAACCTGTCAGTGCACACAATGAAGCATGCGACTCTGGACGCACTCTCCATTGTGTGCAGCGGCGAATTGGGATGCGGGCGCGCACGAATTCATCAGGAGTGAAGATCATCCGGCCGGTACTGCAGTACCAGCCAGGATGATCTTCTCTGACACCGGTCGTTCCGTGACCCGGCCAGGTCACAGAATCGCCGCTGTCTTACGCCATGTGAACATGGCCTAAAGCTTGGTTGCATATATAGGTATCTTTTTATCCCCTTTGCTGATATCAGCTCACCAATCACATGACTTGTCTCAGGAAGGCATAGCAATTTTTTTATTTGTGGACTGTCCTCATAGCTTAGAAAAGTATCCAAAAAATTTGAAATCTAGGAGAGAACAAAAGATGTGAATGTTATTAGTTGGATATCAACAGTACTAATTGAGAATTGAAGGGGTATTCTCACCTCAACCAACATAGTTATACATGTAGGGCTCCTAAAGTTATGGATTTTCGCAAATACATTCATTTAGAAAACTTACCCCCTTCTCCTGATATGCTGCTCTTTTCCTCCCATTAACAGCTCGTCGTCTAGGTTACAGATCACCACTCTGCTCTAAAAGCAATGGTCTGTCTGGTGTATATATAGCTTTAGTTTACATATTTATATATGCTATACGGTATATATATATATATATATATATATATATGCTTTATCTCTATATGTCTACTTGTAGCTATATATACACACCAGCTAGACCACTGCTTTTGGGGCTGATGAGAATACCCCTGGTATACAATAACCCTGAGATAGCTGTCTGCAGATGGGTAGTCTTTCCTTTTGGCTTGGCATATATCCCTATTCAATGTAATAACATTTTGCCCAGTTATCAAACATTGACAGAGGTTGCATTATTGGACCGAGAGAAGCGAAAACTTCAGCAACCTATTGTCTGCAGATCTACAGGCCAAGATGCAACATCTGTGGGCAAATGTGGCACAGAATGCCACACAGAACCTGTATACCTCCATGCCCAACCATATCCCAGTCTATATCCAGGCCAGAGGGGACCCAACAGAGTACTGGACCCTCCATTAAATTGTACAGTTACATTCAGCCTTTTTATTGTAATCACTCACATTATATCATCATCACATTTACATATGTAATGCTGCGTTTACACGGAACGATTATTGTTCAAATTTTTGCATAAACTATCGCATTTGAGCGATAATCGCACACCAAACGATCAAACTACGAGCGAGAAATCGTTCATTTTGATCTTTCAACATGTTCTTAAATCGCCGTCGGTCGTTCGCTGAAAATTTGCAGATCGCTTCGTGTAAACAGTCTTTCCCCGATTTATCCTATGTAAAAGATGGGCTTAAGTGATCTTAAAAAACGATTGCAATAACGATTTTTCTTATGAATTTTCAAACGATTTTTCTAACGATTTATTCGTCTAAACGCTGATCGTTAGAAAACCCAAATCGTTGCTTCAAAATCGTTAAACAATCGATTGGGCGAATTATCGCTCCGTGTAAACGCAGCATATAGTTCAATTTTCATTCAATTCCAACAATTTCTTCTATGAACATCTATCTATCTATCGGGATATTTTAAAGTAATTTTTACGTGACTTTCTTACTTACAATATCCCCAGATCTTGGGTCCAGAACTAGTGGTTGACCATTACCGCAGGTGATCCATACTGTTTTTAGAGAAGGAACATAACACATGCCAGTGATTTCACCCGTGAACTGTTGAAGTCTCTGGATCAGCTTACCATCTTGTGACCACACACAAACCGTTCTATCAAAAGAGCCTGTCAAAAATCTGTAAGGAGTGATGCAAACAACAAACTGATAAAATATATATTCAATCCTTAAAGGAAACCAATCCGTACATGTGACTGCACAGACCTCCTATCGTGTCAGCGGTTCCGTTGCTTCAGGTCCTGTTAAATTGTTTTTAAATCAGACGCACGAAGCAGGGGTGAAGCCGTGACTAGTCATCCGTGCTGTGTCCTAGTTACAGCTCTCTGCCTGTCAGGACAGAGAGCCATGACTAGAACACTGCCCAGATGTGACTAGTCACGGCTCTCCCCCTGCCATGTGCACGTGATATTTAACGGGACCTGAAGCTACAGAACCGCTGACACAATGGGAGACCCGGCTGCGAGGTCTGTGCAGCCATTCTGGAAACCTAATCAGCACAATGTGGTGATTGATTCTCTTTAATATCCTGATTTTTAAACTATTAGGTGATAATCATTATTATTAGCTATTTCTGGGCATTACTATAGCAATTTATAAATGATTCTAAATAGTCAAAAATAAAGGAATAGAAGAACATTATAATGAGGACATATACATGCAGTGTATACTCTGTCATTTATAAAGAGACCCGCTTACCCCCAAAACACTCTAATCCATGCCTCTTTTAGCTCTTGTAACTGTCCACCCATTTTCTTGTGTAAGGAAATGTCACATAAGGGCAGTCGTCCGGCTAGACAGTGCATGCGCATGAAACCTGTGTTGTCTCCTGGCAGTCACAGAGCTTGTTCAGCACTTGCAGGAGAAGACCTGCACATGGGCTTACCTTAGTAGGTAAATGCACGCTGACAGGTTCTCTTTAGAGGGTTCCCCAGAAAAAAAATAGTTTTCAAATCAACTGGTGGCAGAAAGTTATATAGATTTGTACATTCCTTCTATTTAAATCTGAAGCCTTTCAGTACTTATCAGTTGCTGTGTGTCCTGCAGGAAGTGGTGTATTCTTTCCAGTCTGACACAGTGCTCTCTGCTGTCACCTCTTTCCGTGTCAGGAAAATCCTAAAAGAAAACCTTGTTTGCTTTGGACAGTCCCTGACATGGTCAGAGTTAGAAGCAGAGAGCCCTGTGCCAGACTGGAAAGATATGTACCATTTTTATCAGGACATACAACAGTTGAGAAGTACTGGAAGATTTTTGAATAGAAGTAATTTACAAATCTGATTTTAAAAAAAATATATATCTCCAAAGTACCTCTTTAAGTTTATATCATATTAATGTTTGTGTTAGTTTTGTACTATGTTTTCAACTTCATACAAACCATATCATATCTGTCAGCTGTGACACATAAGCATGCTTAATATATATGTATATATAGAGTAGTCTTTCTACAGATGCATTTCATCTCTTTAGACATGTAGTGCTAAATATTACTGTAATACATATCGGAGGATTGGACGTCTTCCAAAGTCCATTTAAGAAAAGTTGCCACATCTATCCATTCTAACAGTGGTACAGAGGTTTCACATCATCCAACATCACAAGAGGCCGGAGCAATGATTTCACTTACAAAACCACAGAGACAAAACCACTGGGCTATTCAGAATGCCATGAATACCACAGGGCACTTTCTTTTTTTATTACTGCTGACTGCAGCCTATAAACTATGAACAATAAATGTAAGACTACAGGATTCTGTTTATTTCCTAGGAATAAAAACTGAAAAATATTTTTCCACACTCCAATATGAGTTCTTTATTTTTGTATAATTCTGGCAGACCATATTGATGGTATTTTTAGTCTGCTTGACCTTAATCGGACCATTTGACTGCAAGTACAGACCCAAAGTAGCAGTACACATACAGAAATTTGGCTTTTGCATTCACTTGCTGCTACATTCGTCTTGTGGTTTGTTTCACTTTGCAATCATATGGTCTTACGTCCACCTAGTATCGTAAATAGTGGTGGAGACGGCACTCTGTGGAGGTGGTGCTAGTGGTAGGACAGCGTCCCAAAAACAGTAATAGGAAGCATCACCAATTATGCTTGTTTATTCAGTGCAAAAACATCATGGGGTACCCTACTCCTGTACCCCATGATGTTTGTGCACTGAATAAACAAGCATAATTTAACTTGGTGAGTGCCAAGATTCTTCTTATTTCGTCCACCTATTGGCCTGAAAAAGTCAAACACAGCTGACTTCTTTCCAGATGATAATATGACTTCATCACCCAATTGGTTATTTTTGTTTGAATCGTCTATTTTCATACATTTTAATCCAGTACACAATACCTCATGTCTAAAGTATTTTCCCTTTAAAGCGAATGTACCATCAGGTTCTCGTACACGGAACTGGTCTATTCCCTGGCACTTGCCGGGCCTGAAGCACTGGAGGTACTCCCGCTGGCCTACAGTGTGACAAAACCCCTCCGCCCTATGACGTGGCTCCATTGATTCTAATGGAGCCACATCACAGATGGTAGGGGAAGCCGTCACACTGGGGGCTGGTGGGCCCAACCTTCAGTGCTTCAGGCCCAGCCGGTGCACGGGAATAGACCGCAGCAAGGACCGCGGCATCGGCATCCCCTAGCCAGCGCTGATCTATTCTTGTAAAAAACTTAAAATTCATGTATTAATGTAAAAAACTTAAACTAATGTACCTGATGGTACATTTGCTTCGGAACATTGCTTTTAAGAGGGAATATCTCCACAAGGAGTGCCCACAGCAATGTCAGGAGTCAGAGGAATTCCATGAGCCTCTTTACATGCTATGTGAACATGGTGCATGAGACCTTAGGTGAAAACATTCTGTATGTTATAGTGTATTCGTTTAAAATTGTGGTAATGTTTGGCCAGTGTTAATACCTTGTGCTTTCACGTTCACGGACAAGAAGAAGGTGGGTGATTCCAGCATCATGGGCACGAGGATTACTATGCACTACCCTGAGACATATCTTGTCTGGAGTTTGATAGGTGTCAAATATTAAAAGCTTCCTGTCATAGCTGAAGAAAATAATAGAAATGTATTAAATAAGCAGTATCATCTTAGAAAACATTGCATAGATCACAGGTGTCAAACTTGTGGCCCCTCAGCTGTTGCAAAACTACAATGCCCATTATTCTTGGATCGCCAAAGCTAAAGATTTAGCTGTCCAGACATGATGGAAATTGTAGTTTCGCCATAGCTGGATGGCCAGAGTTTAACATCCCTGGCATAGATCAATAGTATAAGAAACTTTATAATATACCTTAACAGACAAAAATGATTCTTTTACTTTTTGTCAAGCATCTTCCATACCCCCACCCTTTCCATTGAACTGTCATCCGCTCTCAAATTCAATTTAGCAACAACTTTTGTTTACTGTTCACTACTAAGCTAGCTACGACTTCTAATGCTGAACTAGCTACAATTGACAGCTCATTGTCTAGGTTGCTGACCACCTCTCTGCTCTGAAAACAGTGGTCTGGCTGGTAGATACATAGTTATAGTATATATATATATATATATATATATATATATTACAGTATGTTCACTATATATATATATATATAATATATATATATATATATATATATATATATATACACCAACCAGACCACTGGTTTTAGAACAGTGATGGTCGGTAACCCAGACAACTAACTGTCAACAATGGGCGGAAAAGAAAGGCATACCAGGAAAAGGTTATATTCACACAACAATTTTCATATGCTGTTATTTACCATACTTAGGCGGCCATCATTACAATGATGGCCCATTGGTACATTATTTAGGTTTAGGTTTCGAGAAAGCTGCTTTTTAACACCCCTTTGGTAGTGGCTACTTTTAAATTTCCATTTAAAGATGTCCTGAACATTCATTTGACAGCTGCTGCGAACAACGCCATTATTCTGTACATTGTATGAACTAATGGCTGTTGTTTCCGTAGACTTCACAGAAACTGGGTAAATCTTTTTATTACAATTTTACCCTGTCAGTGACACAAAATCACACAAAACGCATAGAGAGAAAATAGGCATCACACAGAAGGCTAAAGTGGTTTTAGCAGAAAAATATTTAATACAGACCTATAAAGAAAATGGAAGAATAAAAATATCATACATACCCTACTGTATAGATTTGACTATCTAAGGACACAATACATGATACAATGTCAGTATGCTGATAGTCTGAAGAGCTCTTCTTTAGGTTTATAACATGTCCACAGGTTTTTTGTTCATCCAGAGGATAGATAGTGAAGTGCTTCTTGAATCCACAAACTAAGAGGCGTCGTCTGAGGTTTATTGAAATGCTGAAGATGGGGCTTCCAAGCTGATGAATAGAAGAATATTACAATAAGTCAACTTATGGATATTAAGCATGTAGATTTATTTTGCTTAAACCACCTCAATCTTGCACTATTACATAGTGCTACAGGGATGAATTCCTTCAAATGTGTATAAGAAAATATATATGTGCTAGAAATATATGGGCATAAGTACCATTTTTGTTCAGATCAAAAATAGAAGCAATAGAAGCAGATATCTGTTCTTGTCTATGTTCACATACCGTTTTTATTAGATGGCCATCATTTAACGGCAAATAAAGTCTGTTATTTTATAACGACAAATATTAATATGCAAATAATATGCCGTTAAGTAATGGCCATCCAATAAAAAAGCCCGCCCTATAAATGATGATTTCTAGGGCTGCTTAAAAGATGCGATCAGTCCATGAGTGGCCGTTTTCCTTCTCCTGAGCTGATCACTGGCACTTTTATCGGTAGAGATGAGCGGAACTTTTGGATTTTCGGTCCGAAAGCCGCTCACTCCAGTGCGATGCCTGCGATCCCGGGTGCAAAGTTGCCCTCCCGGGAATCTGCGGCCTGGATCTTCCAGGGAATTCAAGATACATTCCCTGGAAATCCAGGGAATGTAGCTTGAATTCCCTGGAAGATCCTTCCCGCAGATTCCCGGGAGTGCAACTATGCACCCGGGATCTCAGGCATCGCAGACCTCATCCCTAATTATCGGCCCAATGAACGTTTCTAGCAATACTTGATGCTAATTATAGGCCCATGTAAAAGACCCCTAGGACTCACAGGACAGCTATAGGAGGCACCAGTTGATTTTTTTTCTAGAGGGGGGCTATTTTCCATAGCATTGTTGGTGGGCTAGTATAACAGATGCATGACAAGTCTTTAATGTGTGTTTCCTGCCAGCTCATGACAACCCAAGCTATCACAGCGAAGCAGTATATAACTTATATCACATGATCTATATTTATGAGTATGAATATGTTGTAGTATTGAGTATTTATAAGTATTACTATGTATGCTGTTGTATGCATATATTCAGGAATTGTTGAAATAACAATTAAGAGATGGCAAACTTTTTACCTACCCTGATTTTATCTAACACAACTGCTCCAGAAGTCCAGACAATGAGCGTACCATCATTTGATGACGAGAAGACTAGCTTTGTCTCTGTCCAGTACAAGAAATTGGTGACCATCCCGGAATGTTCTGCTGCTGACTGAGATAGGTGTCCACTGTCCAGGTCCCACCACTTTATCATTCCATCTGGAAACGGGATGCAAGAGCTAAGATGATAAGTGTCATCCATATATACTATATATACAATAAGTACACACAATATATTCACTGATAATTAATGTGATTAGGACCATAGAGTGGCCGTGCAAGGAATAAAGTGACACCATATCAGTACTTAGAACAGAGCCTCATTCAGCATGCCTACTGTGGGCAGTGGTCATGTTACAGCTGTACCTACTGCTGCCATGGTTTCCATCTTTCACAAGAGCCATGATGGACAGTATGGATCCATAACAGGGCCATCTGGTCTATTCCTGTGTGACAGGTATGGTCCCTTACCAATGCAGTAAATGGATGTGCTAACTGAATCCTGGCAGCTACGGTATTACATCTGGCTACTAACAGCATCTTCAGGTTCAGACTGACCCACAGGGGAGTAGGGAAATCCCCCGATGGGCCCTACCCCTTTGTGGGCCCCTGAGAAGGAGGTGGGCCTTTCTGTTTAGCAGCTCCAGGACAACATATAATCCCCCAGCACTGCTGCACACAGCTTCCACCTGGTCACTCACTGCCTCTATCTAGTAACCAGTGGTTCCATCATATTTTATAGAGGCAGGGAGTGACTGGGGTGACAGAAAGCAGCATGTAGTGTACAGATTTAACGCAGCCCCTCTTCTATCCCCTAGGACCCTCTGCCACCCCCTCCTTTCAGGCTGCCTCCATCTGCTTTATGCGCAGCTGCTGGCAGAAGGGACACAGGAGCAGGGGAGGGAGAGGCGCTGCAACCTGCACAGTGTGGCCCTGGAGCTACAAATCTGACGGCATATGAGCTGTACCTGGTGATTTCCTGTATTAGAGGTAAATCTGTGTGTGTGGACATTAAGTATGTATATTATGTGAGTCTGTGTATATGGTGCATGTGTGTGTGTGTGTGCGTACTATGTATGCACATAGGTAATTTCATTATATCTGTGTATGGCGTGTGTATTGTGCATGTGTGTGTCTGCTAAGTATGCATATAGGTTATGTGCATTTGGTGGATTGTCTGCTTAGCCAGTCAATGACTACAGCAGTGTCCATCCTTAGTCAGTGATTGGTTGAGCTGGCGATCCATCAGCCGAGTACGTGACATTGCAGCTGGAGGAGCTGCAGGAGGCCGGTGGCTATGGGATATCATTAAGGAAGAGCTATGGGGCACTGGACGGGTAAGTATACTTTCTGTGTTATGTTCCTGCACTCCCGCCTACCTAAGATTTGTTAGTTTCATGGAACTTCTGCTTTCAAGAAACTTAAGTTGCATGTTATGTTGTTCGTATAAAGTGACTGGTCACATACACAGATCTGTGCAAAGTCACAATAGTAATGTGAAAGGTTTGGTGCTTTTTATATCTGGTATATGTAAGGTGGGCCCAAGAATCAAATTCCCAGGTGGGCCCAAGGTACCTGAGTCCGGCACTGAAAAAATCACATGACTGAATAAAAAGAACACAGGGGATAAAATGCCAATAGTAATTTGCACAACAAAGAGAAAACAGCAGAAAAGTTCCAGAAAAAAAAGCACCAAAAGGCAAGAAAATGTTCAACAATCTTGGTTCAGATTTGTAGAGGTTTTCTAAGGTGATTTGCTGCTGCTCTGAATAGTTTCTGTCATAGACAGAGGTGGCAACCGAGAGCACTGTAATACACTGGAAAGAATACACCACTTCCTGCAGGACATACAGCAGCTGATAAGTACTAGAAGACTGAAGATTTTCAAATAGAAGTAAATTACAAATTTCTGGCACCAATTGATTTGAAAGATGTATTTATTTTTTTTGCTGGAGTACCCCTTTAATACTGAGGACTATTTTATTTTTAAACAACTAGACACCCCCTTTTGTACAATGAATGCAGTTTCTCCAGTGATCAGCTAATCAAGTGATCATCGATCTCCTATGACAGCCTGGGAAATGTAGTTTTACACCCATACTGCTTGTCTT
This sequence comes from Dendropsophus ebraccatus, assembly GCF_027789765.1. Classification (NCBI taxonomy): domain Eukaryota; kingdom Metazoa; phylum Chordata; class Amphibia; order Anura; family Hylidae; genus Dendropsophus; species Dendropsophus ebraccatus. Next base: position 56,628,329 of record NC_091454.1, on the reverse strand, counting down.
TACTCTGGGGGATTTCCAGGTAGGGATCCCCTCCTTCTCTATTCATTTCAGCAGCTTTATGTATAATACTCTTTGACAGCCCTTTCCACATACAATTACATCAGATTGTCAGCAGTCCCCTTCATGTAAACATGTTATCATCAGCTTTACAGCACTGGGGTAGCTTTATTAATCTGCCAGAGATTGATTAGACCATAACAACCAATCACAGCTCACCTTTCATATCTTAACAAGCTCTTATAAAATTAAAGCGGAGCTTTGATTGGTTGCTATGAGAAAGATAGACCATCTAAATTGTGCATGGCAACCAATTACAGTTCAGCTTTTATTTTACCAGAGTTATTTTAGAAATGAAAGCTGAGCTGTGATTGGTTGCTATGGGCCACATCAAACCATATTATCAAGCTGTTTTAGTGACCTCTGCAGTAAAGTGCATCACCAGTCATTAATGGGTTAATGGTTCAGATGTGTTTGCCTGCAGTAACCATGGCAACCGTGCACTGTGATGACAAGCACTTATGTCATAAAGAAGGTTCCATAAAGCAATGCACCGCGCCCTGATCAGTGCCATCTTGGATGAGCCAGAGGACCTTGAGCTTGACCATTTTACTGCCCCCTACCCTTGATGAGATTTGAAGGTTCTAGCAGGGGAAAAGGGGTGGTCTTCTTCAGGCTACCCCTTCATCGAGTCTCCGCCTTCTCAAGAAGTGACCTGGATCTGTGAGGAAGAAGAGATGCATCCGCCTTTGCCATCAATAAGGTGACAGATGTTGCAGCCAGATTTCTCACACATCCAATTTATAGTATGGTATTACCCTCTAAGCCCAGGGGAGGGGCAACTCTCCAGCCATGGCTCCCTCGAGGTTTCCCCCACAGGGGTTTTTTTCCTCGCCTGAGTGCTGGAGGGTGACTCTTCGTGAGTCAGGGGTCTGCCAATTTCAGTGTCATGTAATTATAAATAAAATTGGGACCCATTGACACCTGATTACAATGTGTTGTGTCTTTATTTTGCGTTGTTTGGTTTAACTGATTATGCTTGGGAGTTGGGGATCCCTCACATATTGCAGGGTCATAAAGCTGGATATCTGCCTGCTACACAGATCTATCACCTGCACAATGAGCCAAGTAGGATGGAGCAGTGGATAGAAGAACTCCTGAATGTATGTGCATATCCCTGGATTAAAGGAAAAACATGCATCGCAAGGTTTATACCTATACCTGCAAGGTTTATCAAAAGTTTTTTTTTTTTTCAGGTGACAGGGTCACACCAATCATAGCATATCAACATGGACACCACCATACATATACATCATATACAAACAACCCAGTGGCTCTTGTGTGTGTGAGCAGCATCAGGGGCAAGTATTGCTCCCCACACACATACATCCAAGTGTGACTGAGGTAGCTGCCCATCCCCCCCAAATCCACAGGATTGGGTATATCAAGCTGATTGGTAGGGGTCCCAGTGGTCACTAGAATGTGGGGATGTTCCTATGTACAATATTGCTGGACTGGCGTTTTTCAGAAATATTTAATATGGCATTTTTGGGGGTTAAAAAAAAACTGTGACCAGAGTTTAGCTGATATTTAATGGAGGAAAGTGAAGTGCAAAACCCATAGGACATTTTTCTGCTATGGTGTTTTTTGTTTTTTTCTTTGTGAAATTGTAGCAGGCTATGTGTTTGGTGTTTTGCCACAGACTTCTATAGAGAGAAATATTAGCATGTCTATATGGAAATTAGTGATTTTTCCCCAGTTCTTTAACAGAAAACATAGAATCATATGACTTGTACTGAAAAAAAAATCAGGTGATAAAACATTTTACATTTAGTATTTTACACTAGAAAAAGTGCAAGAAAAAAACACCAAAAAGAAGAAGTGTCAGAAAGATTTGTGTTATAAAGATTTGTATTTCACTTCTATTTACAAATCTCCAGTCTTCCAGTACTTATCAGCTGCTGTATATCCTGCAGGAAGTGATGTATTCTCTCCAGTCTGACACAGTACTCTCTGCTGCCAGCTCTGTCCATTACAAGAACTGTCTAGAGCAGGAGAGGTTGCCAGCTGCCAGAAGTAATTTTTGCCCGAGTTTGGTGTACATCTCAGCCCTGGCTCCTCCAGCTGCAATGTCACGGAGCAGCTGATGTATTGCCCACTCAGTCCAGTCCCGTCTTATTCACTGATTGGCTGAGTGGGTGATCCATTGGCCAAGTATGTGATTTTGCAGCTGGAGCAGCTGCAGGAGACCGGTGTCTGTCGAATATCATTAAGGAAAGCTATGAGGACGCTGGGACAGGTAGGTATACTTTTGTTATTATATTCTTGCACCCCCTGCCTTCCTGAGATTTGTTAGTTTCATGGGACTTATGCTTTAAAGAAACTTAAGTGGCACCCTATACTGTTTGCATAGAGTGACTGACAAGTTACTAGCAGTGAGCTAGCATTGCTGGTCACATACACAGCGCTGTGCCACTATAGTAATGTGAAAGGTTTGACGCTGGTTATATCTGGTATATGTAGGGTGGGCCACTACAATTGAATTCCCTGGTGGGCCCAAGGTACCCCAGTCCGACACTGAGCATCTTCTTAGCCATACAAAAAATATACAGATGTAGTTTTCAACACCTTGAGCATATCATGGTGCTTTATGCAGTCAACCACTCTTCCTAACCCTCTGGTGCTTCATGACACAGTAAACTTCTCTGTTACAGGTTATTTATTGTAGTACAATCCATTGTGGTCTTATTTCTTCTCTTGGTATTGTGTATTCTCTTTTTGCCTCCCCATCCATCTGCATCAATTATGCTGTATAATCCTGTATGATATCTGATTCCTAAACCCCTGTATTATTATGGATGCCGACATGCCGCATGGAAATATTTCTTACCTTCAAAGCCTGTGAGAAACTCCCTTCTTGCTGTATGGAACCCAAGTGCAGTTATGGATCTTTGGTGACAATCTCGAATATCAAAATGTTTCTGCATCGCCATAGTGCTATGAGTAGGGGTCCCCAGAAGGATGTAAATAATTCAGCACTGGCTCATATTCACTGTCAGAGTATTCAAAAACATTCAGTGTAAATATATGAGAACAATTGGAACATCTGGTCCTGATTTTGCTCTAATTTACAGGTGATCTGGTTCGGTAAACGTATTAGAAATATCTTTTCCTTTACATTAAATATGTGCATCTTAGACAATTATAGCAGTATATGCCATAAATTACTGATAGGCTAGTTCTAACCTCTTGACATATCGGCCTCTTTTCATAATGAATCCCATGACTTCAAGTACCACCTCTATCCTGAAGACACTCAAATCTACCTCTCTAATCCGGATGTCACCTCGCTACCATCCCAGTCTTTCTGCTATATCTTCCTTCTTCTCTTCCTGCTTTCTAAAACTCAACATGGACAAAACAGAACTAATCATCTTTCCCCCATCTTGTTCCACCCCTCCATCTAATCTCTCAATCACTATCAATGGCTGTGCTCTGTCCCCTGTCTCCCAAGTCTTTGATTCTACCCTGTCTTTTAAAGGGGTTATCCAGCGCTACAAAAACATGGCCAATTTTGCCCTGGTCTTGTCTCCAGATTGGGTGGGGTTTGAAACTCAGTTCTATTGAAGTAAATGGCGCTTAATTGCAAACCGCACCTGAACTGGAGACAAGAATGGGGCAAAAGTGGCCATGTTTTTGTAGCGCTGGATAACCCCTTTAAACTCAAAAATCGCATTTCCCAAATCTGATCTTTTCTCAATCCTGACTCAACAAAACTGCTGGTACATGCTCTAATTCTCTTTTGCTTGGACTACTGTAACATCCTCCTCTCTGATCTTCCATCTAACACCCTTGCTCCCCTCTAGTCTTTCCATAACTCTGCTAATCCACCTCTCCCCTCATGCTGCCTCTCCGCTCTGCCATTCCCTTCACCTTCTTTCCATTTCCCAAAAAATTCATTTTCAATTGTTGACCATGACATACAAGGCCATCCACATCCTGTCCCCTCCATAAAAAAATAATAACTGCCATAGACATAGGAAGTGCCCAAGCAACCAACTGTGTGGGAGCCCCCACAAAACAGAAGCTCACAAACACCAGCACTATGATAGTCTTGCAGCTGTCAGGCTGGGAGTCACACGCTTCTCTCCCCAAATAAATAGGCTACTGATAAGTGCGTTGTTTGGTTTAACTGATTATGCTTGGGAGTTGGGGATCCCTCACATATTGCAGAGCATAAAGCTGGACATCTGCCTGCTACGCAGATCTATCACCTGCACAATGAGCCAAGTAGGATGGAGCAGTGGATAGAAGAACTCCTGAATGTATGTGCATATCCCTGGATTAAAGGAAAAACATGCATCGCAAGGTTTAAACCTATACCTGAAAGGTTTATCAAAAGTTTTTTTTTTTTTTCAGGTGACAGGGTCACACCAATCATAGCATATCAACATGGACACCACCATACATATACATCATATACACACAACCCAGTGGCTCTTGTGTGTGTGAGCAGCATCAGGGGCAAGTATTGCTCCCCACACACATACATCCAAGTGTGACCGAGGTAGCTGCCCATCCCCCCCAAATCCACAGGATTGGGTATATCAAGCTGATTGGTAGGGGTCCCAGTGGTCACTAGAATGTGGGGATGTTCCTATGTACAATATTGCTGGACTGGCGTTTTTCAGAAATATTTAATATGGCATTTTTGGGGGTTTAAAAAAAAACTGTGACCAGAGTTTAGCTGATATTTAATGGAGGAAAGTGAAGTGCAAAACCCATAGGACATTTTTCTGCTATGGTCTTTTTTGTTTTTTTCTTTGTGAAATTGTAGCAGGCTATGTGTTTGGTGTTTTGCCACAGACTTCTATAGAGAGAAATATTGGCATGTCTATATGGAAATTAGTGATTTTTCCCCAGTTCTTTAACAGAAAACATAGAATCATATGACTTGTACTGAAAAAAAAATCAGGTGATAAAACATTTTACATTTAGTATTTTACACTAGAAAAAGTGCAAGAAAAAAACACCAAAAAGAAGAAGTGTCAGAAAGATTTGTGTTATAAAGATTTGTATTTCACTTCTATTTACAAATCTCCAGTCTTCCAGTACTTATCAGCTGCTGTATATCCTGCAGGAAGTGATGTATTCTCTCCAGTCTGACACAGTACTCTCTGCTGCCAGCTCTGTCCATGACAAGAACTGTCTAGAGCAGGAGAGGTTGCCAGCTGGTTGCCACAAAACAGAGGTTGCCACAAAACAGAAGCTCACAAACACCAGCACTATGATAGTCTTGCAGCTGTCAGGCTGGGAGTCACACGCTTCTCTCCCCAAATAAATAGGCTACTGATAAGTGCCAAGCGCAAGTAAACATATGCTGTAGTTCTACAAGCGCAATAATGTGTCTCTTTCTATATAATTGCACGCTGTATGTCACTGTGAAATGGATAAAAGTGAACTACAAAGAAATACTAAAGTGCCAAGAGTAAGTAACATATGCTGTAATACTAAAAATGCAATAATTGAAGTCTTTTATAGTTGCACGCTAGATATCACTGTGGAATAGATGAAGGTACCGGTATAAGTCATGCAATAAAGCTTCATAGGCATAGTAGTCCTCCAATGTTGGTGGTAATGGAAACTGAGATCGGTAATTTGGGGTGGCTCCAAGGTTCAACTATGTGCAAATATGTGCAATATCTTTTTCAGGCTGTTTGAATAGGGATGCCCAGGCCGGCAGCTAATCCCCCAAAAAAGAAAACGATGTGAGCACAAACCCAACCGGCGGGTTTACGGAACCGAGCGACGTCACTCTCTCCCTTGACGGGTCCCCGTAGAGGCTAAAAATCAATGCGTTTCAGCAAAGTAAAGTGTTTGCCTTCATCAGAATTGAGGGTATAGAGAGGCGTTCCGTCCTTCATGGGTTCGGCACATTCCATCTTACATATTGAGAGTTCCTATGCACACCTTCTAGGAATCTGCCTTTCTTGGTAATAGAACCTCATTCCTTATTCCTTGTTGGCATCCTCCATCTGATTCTATCATTCTGTCTTCATGCTGCGGTTTCGTAAAATGTACAATATCACTATATGCAAATCAGCTAAAATATGCAATTTCACTAGATGTCGCTAGCGCTCCCAGTTCCAATATAATTTTACATCCTATTATATCATATAGTAGCTATCCTCTTTTAGCGACACAACTGTGTAGCTATATATTTTTCACCTTTATTAAATTAAAAATATCTCAGTTACTTGAGAATGTAACAAAATTCAAACAAAAAGACTATTTTATTTTGTTCTGTTCTACGGGGACGTAGAGGGAGAGAGTGACGTCACTCAGTTCCGTGAACCCGTTTGTTGGGTTTGTGCTCACATGGTTTTGCTTTTTGGGGGGGTATTAGCCGCCAGCCGGGGCATCTCTATCCAAACAGCCTGGCAAAGATATTGCACATATTTGCACATAGTTAAACCTTGGAGCCACGCCAATTTACCGCATCTCAGTCTGCCATTACCACCAACATTGGAGGACTACTACGCCTATGAAGCTTTTATTGCATGACTTTCATCTATTCCACAGTGATATCTAGCGTGCAACTATAAAAGAGTTTGATTGTAGCCTTTTTAGTATTACAGCATATGTTACTTACTCTTGGCACTAGTATTTTTTGTAGTTCACTTTTATCCATTTCACAGTGACATACAGCATGCAATTATATAGAAAAAGACCTATTGTTGCACTTGTAGTACTACAGCACATGTTTACTTGCGCTTGGCACTTTAGTATTTACTTTGTATGAAGTGAATATGAAGGCAGAAACAGTAAAATACCATTTCTGCCTTGGAGGTAAACTGTTCATACTATAGAAAAGTGTTAAAACATTACAAAAACAATATAAGCTCTAGGGAGTCCTGGAAAACATGGATAAAGCCATAGGCTGTATCCATGTTTTCCTGGCAGCCCTAGATCTGCATCCAGCTTCTCCAGCCGACAGGAGTCAAGTGTTTGGGTTCATCCTAACCCAAATGTTTAGCAACTTCGCTCATCACTAGTGCTAGCCGATCAGTTATTATAAAAAAATTTTTTTAAGCAGAATTGGAGGGTTTGCTGTTATCAATTTAGTTTGTATCAATAGAATAACATTAAGCACTAACAAATCCATCCTCCCACAGTGTAACCTCCCTTTATCCATCTCCACCCTCAAAAAAGGATATTCTGTCAATGCAGCAAGTACATGAAACATGGCTGGAGGGAGACTCATCAGTATTGCCATAACAGAAAACCTCATAGCTGGCAGACTGGTACAAAAATAATAATAATAATAATAATAATAATAATAATAATACATTTGGAGGATAAGTATTACATTTTGTGTGGACATTTTCAACAGACTTTAGATCCATTTTATTTAGTAAATCTTTTTTAGTGTTTTATACTGTGTCATGTTTCTGAAACTGACGAGAGTATAAAACTGTTTGAGTGTTTGAAGAAAATATGACAGGTCTGACAAGATCGTTCATCATATCCCATCGAATGAGAAATTAGAGTGTCGGTGCAGTGAAACCCAATCATGGAACAAGTGGCGGTCTTTCTATAAGGAAGCCAAGTGATATATGTGCACCTGCAGCAGAAGACAAGAGCCTGATACAGATTACCTGAATGAGAAGTAACATGGTCCCTGTGTCCCTTCACCAGGTCTGTAAGAATATCCTATGCAGCCTCCATAAGACTTTACTCCTGTCTGGGATGTTTGTATGGCTTCCTGCGTTTGTCACTATAGGAACCACTTTCTAGACACTTGCCAGCAGCTTCACAAAAGAAAGTGACTGCTGAGTGATCATGTCCTCGCCCAGCAGCCAAGTGTCCTGCACAAAGCCTGTTGTGAAATCATTGGGAGCCAGCTTCTCCGTCACCTTGCTGCTTGTTTTTTGTGTACTTACAGCACTGGTAGGATGGCGTTTATTACTGAAGGAGGAAACCAACACAAGGACCATTCACCATTGCCTATACAACGTATACATAATGTATAAAACAGCTATACAGTGTATGAGGAGCTGTGTGTGTATTATTAACCCCTTCAAGACAGAGCCCTTTCATGCATAAAAGTCTGGGTCAAATTAATGCAATGTTCCTCCCCAACTTCTAAACCCATAACGCTTTTATTTTTCCACCTACAGGGCTGGTTGGGGTGTCATTTTTTGCGTCATGATCATTTTGATCGCTTTCCGTATGGGAACAATAATGTTAAATATTAATAGATCGGACAATTCCGCACGCAACAATATAAAATATGGTTATTTAGTTTATTTTTTTTTATATATATTTTTATTTTTATAATGGGCAAGGGAGTAGTATTATTAAACTTGTATTGGGGGGGGGCAAAGGTTTTTTTAATTACTTTAAAAAACTTTTTTTACTACACTTTATTTTATTTTTTTTACACTTTTTTTCACAGTAAAACATGTAATCATTAGATTGCATGTACCGATCTATGCTATGCCATAGCATAGCATAGATCAGTGTTATCGGCGATCTATGCATAGAGCCTGCCTGAGAGCAGATTCTATTCATAAATCGCTGATCTGACAGGACAGAGTTAAGAGGCTTACCCCCCGCCCGTTGGTACATGCGATCGGGACCCCCGCAGCTTGGTATGTGCAGCAGGAATGTATATCTTCATATTGCTGACATGAAGGGGTTAAATAACCAAATATAGAAGGATTAGGCTGGGTTCACATTATCGGCAGAAGTTGCTGCAACTAAAAATCCATCCTTCACATGGCAATGGTGCTACCGATGCAGCATTTGCCTGGAATTTTTTCTAACCGTATTCAGATAAATAGGGCAGTCACAGAGATTTCAGGGATCTAAAAAAAAAAGTCTAATGCCTATACAGTAGACATGAAAGAAAGGAATCAGGCAGGAAATAGACAAAGTAGAAGTATTTTTTTTTCAAAACGCAGCACTCTTTGACTATGTTTCCACAACATTGTTTTGTGTGGCCGTTTAAAGCCAAATAACGGACGCTATTTTACAAATGGTGGCTATCATTGTGAAATAACGGCTGTTATTTGGATTCAAATGGCCAAAAAAAGACGTGGGAACATAGCCTTTAGACACTTTTTAATTTATTTATTTTACTGCTTGGGGCTATGTTTATAAACAGTAAAATAAGGGTAAATACATCTGTACTTTGTTATAACCGTCCAAATAATGAACATGCTTGTTATTTACCACCTGCTTTTGCAAAATAGGGCTGTTTTTTTCCCATCTGTTAACACATTGTTTTATTTTAACTCAAAACTACGGTCATATTTAGCTTTTATTTTACTGTGTGTGAACCAAGCCTCCTAAAACAGAATTAAATGAGTGTCGTTTCTCTTAGTGCTTTTTGTTGGTCTTTTTTACCCCACATTTTTAGGGAAGAACCTCCAAGAATAGTAAATCTCGTCCGCCGTGTTAGAGTAACGTCACCAAAACTGCATAAAATAACTTATGATGTCTCTGCAATACCAGACACAGCCTGCAGACACATTACCGGAATGAGCAGAGCCTTTCCTTTTTTTTTTTTTTTTAAATAATCCTGGTTTTACCTTTTACGGACTCATATACATTACCTTAGATTTAGTGGGGACATTTATTATTACTGCATTTATTTGCCGAGCAGAATAACGACAAGTGCCTATTGTCAAGGCTTAGATGGTCACAACCTGCAATATTACAGAGGCTTGTGTCCCAGTAGAGAAGTGTGACATCAGCCTGGCCATGTAAAGTAGCCCCTGCACTCTCCGCAGGCAATGCTGCATGCCGGCTGCTTGTTTTGGTCCAATGTACTTTCTTTCCATAATCACAGTGTTGTTTACTTTCCTGACAGCGCGGGAGCTTGCACGCTTCTTACAGACGTCAGCATCTGTGGGGATTTTTTTCCATAGTTCAAAAGTCTCTCCCTGTTTGTACTTGTATCAGCTCATGTCCTGATGTTCCTGTGGCTCCTGGAAGGATCATTCCCAGGATGTTTTCTGAACCTGAGAGGAAGGTACAATGTATTTATGACATCTATTCTCTCTGCTCTTACACTTGCCTTCTGCTTGCTGTCTGGTGTCTCTAGTTCAGTGTGTCTGCTATCAGAGCTTCAATGCTGTTTCCTCATGGGACAGTCATATGTTGGTGTCATTACATAGGTACTGTAAGCCATGCGCCATTCTTTTTCAGCGTAGCACAGTTATAAATGTTTTATGTATTTCTACATTTTAATAATTTTCCAGTTGTGAGATGTATGGTCCAACTTTGCAATGTAATGTAATATACACAATTGTGAGGACAGCAATGTGATGGCCTGTTCTGTATCCAAGTATCCTTCGTATGGAATACACTACCTGCTCGAGAGGGTGGAGCCTCAGTGTCATTCTGACTGCTACCTGCACCCCTGCCCACTGTTCACCCAATGCAATCCAATCCCAATACTGGTAGGACATGGAAATATTCAGGTTTACATAGAGTGGGGGTTATCCAGTGAGAATCTTTTTCTTTCAAATCAACTGGTTTCAGAAAGTTATATAGATTTGTAATTTACTTGTATTTAAAAATCTCCAGTCTTCCCATACTTCCCAAATGTTTTCTTATCAGTCTGACACGGTGCTCTCTCCTGACATCTCTGTCCATGTCAGGAACTGTCCAGGGCAGCAGCAGGACATACAGGAACTGATGAGTATGGGAAGACTTGAGATTTTTAAATAGGAGTAAATTACTGAATTTCTGAAACCAGTTTATTTGAAAGAAAAATATTTTCACTGTATAACCTCTTTGAAGGGGTTATCCAGCTAAAATCTTTTTCTTTCAAATCAACTATTTTCAGAAAGTTATATAGATTTGCAATTTACTTCTATAAAATCTCCAGCCTTCCCATACTTATTAGCTACTATATACCCTGTAGGAAGTGTTGTTTAAATTTCAGTCTGACACAGTGCTCTCTGCTGACATCTCCGGCCGAGACAGGAACTCTCTTGAGGAAAAGAGGCTTTCTATGGGAATCCCCATAGAAAACCTCTCCTACTCTGGACAGTTCCTGTATAATGCGAAGTATAATACAAGTTATATAGCAATAAGATGTAATTCATCTATCTTTCTATCTACTATCTATCTAGAAATTACAAAAAAAAAGTTAGAGGATGGCTTTCAGGATCGTTGTAAAATAGTTTTCTTCAGTCCTTGAATTTCGGTGATGCTTTAGTTCAAAGTAGGGCTTTTTGGCTGGAAAATAACCCTAGTTTGAATTTGGCTGTTGGACAACTTTTTTTAACAGAAGTAGGTAGCACTATCTCTCTATCTATGATATATTTGTCCATCTTAAATTATATCTTTCTTACTCTCTTACTCTATTTAAAATGACGTCCGCTATTTTGAGTCTAAAATAACGGACGTTATTTAGCTGTCTGGCCTTCCCTTAGTGCACTGACTGGTGTTGATACACTATTCTAGTTTAGGGTTACTAATTGGCCTTTGGGTGAGGCTTATTTGAAGAAAGTCCATTGAATTTAATAGTAAAACCGGAGAATGAACGGTGACAAAAGAAAAACTGTGTGTGAACAACTAATAAAAAACGTCCGCTGTTTGCAAAAGATGTCCAAAAATAATGATCATGTTTATTATTTTGACGTCCGTGGTAAAAAAGTCTGTTACTCAATACATTGTGTGCATTGGACGTCTGTCTTTCCATTGACTTCAATGCATTGCCATTACTGTCAGTTAAATGGCGGCAATAACGGACGTTTTAATATCAAAATCGGACGCCTTTTCTCTATTTTTGACGTTGTGTGAACATAGCCTTAGGGTGTGCTCAGATGTTCCGGTTTTTAACGTCATTTACTATATATAAAGTCAGGAATGGATTTAGCCTATGATCCCACCTCTGGAACATAGCAGGGAAAGGTGGCCGTCTCGTTATAATTACTCATAATCGTCTCATTATTATATCAAGACAGCCGCCTTTCCCTTCTACATTCCCGAAGTGGTAACATAGCTTTAAAAGGAGACTTCTCAGTTCTTCTTTAATTTTTTCTCCATTTATGATCTGTTCTTGGCTGTGTATTTTACAATTGCAATTAAAAACCTGAGTGTGTGAACACCTCCTTACACAGACCATAAGCAGAGGTGATGTTCTGCAGTACTGACTTATAGTGAAATTTTAATAATTAACTTCCAATGCTATGCACACTTGGCCACTTCATGAATTGCAAACAGCAGCCACACTCTGAAACATCAGGAAATGTAAGAAGAACTGCATGAAGAAGTAGTATTACATAACACCAATATAATGTCGGCCATGAAATATATGAACAGCTGGAGTTTGGCAGATTGGGAGTTCCTCCTACAGAGCAGCTTTCCATTGTAGCCTATAGAATGGATGCATCTCATGTGTGACATCTAATGTACTAATAGGACATATGGACATAAAACAGCTGGTGTGGGATAAGGACTAGAGATCAGCGCAACTCGACCATGCTCGAGTCTGATTGGCAATTGATTACTGCTGGCTGAAGAAGATAGATGCAGCCCTAGGAAATCCGGGTAAAAAAGATACATAAGCTGTATCCATGTTTTCCCAGACTCCCTAGAGCTGCATCCAACTTCTTTAGCCACCGGCATGCGAATGCCTAACAATCAGACTCAAGCATGTGTGAGTTGCACTCATTTCTATTATGTGTGAAACCAGCATGAGAATGCAAATATATAGTATGAGGCTACGTTCACACTACGTAAGTTTCCGGCCGTAGCGCGTTCCGTGAATAAGCGGCCGGAAACTTACGTAGTTTGCGTACAATGGAAAGTATACGATCTACGGGCGCACAGTTCACACTACGTACGAACTTACGCCCGGATCGTATGTGGCGCCGTAAAAAATGAACCAAACCATTATTTCCGGACGGAAATGCCGTAACTTACGCCCGTAGCGTAACATGCGGTCCCGTACGTAGTGGTGATTTCTTCATTTTGCCAGCTTTTTGTTCCAATCCAAAAGGTTCTGTGGGGTGTCCGGGGCTAGCAAAGATTTCCAAGTAAAAGACCGCTGTTAGATCGCTACGAAGAGCGCTCGGGAAGCGTAAGTACGCTACGGGCGTAAGTTCGCGGTCCGTACGTATCCGGCCGCAACTTGCGTAAAGTCCCGGCCGGAGTTTCATACGTATATGTCCGGCCGCGAAAAATATGCGGCCGGACATATACGTAGTGTGAACCTAGCCTATAAGGGGATCATTATATGGCTATGTTCACATGACGTGTTTTCCTGTCCGTTTTTCTTTTTCTCAAAATGACCTAATTTTGGTTTTGGGCGCTTGTCATTACAATGATGGCTATGGGTACATTATGCTAGTTCAGACCTTTTGGGTGTGGTCCTTTTTTGAAGGTCCATTCAATTTAGTAGTAAAGATGGTAAAATGACGGTGAAAGAAGAAAATGTGTGTGCTCAACTAAAAATAACATCTGTTTGCAAAAAACATCCGCAAATAATTGTCGTGAATGTTAATTTGACGTCCGCACAAACAACACCCATTATTTCATACACTAAATGTATTAGGGGAGCATCATTCCATTGACTTCAATTATAATTCGCTAATAACTAGAGATGAGCGAACCGAGTTAGGGTTTAAGTCGATCTGAACCCGAGCGATCAGCATTTGATTAGCGGGGGCTGTTGAAGTTGGATAAAGCTCTAAGGTTGTCTGGAAAACATGGATACAGCCAATGACTATATCCATGTTTTCTACATAGCCTTTGGGCTTTATCCAACTTCAGCAGCCACTGCTAATCAAATGCCGATCGTTCGGGTTCGGATGGACTTGAGCATGCTCCAGGTTCGCTCATCTGTAATAATAACAGATTTTTTTTTCAAAGCATTTGCCTTTTCTCTTGTTTTTAAACAGTGTAAACATAGTCCTTTATGTAGTTTTCCTTTATATACAATGCATTCAGCAAGTCTTACTTTTTTTATATTTTGTTATGTTGCTGCCTTGTGCTGAAGAAAAATATAATCCTATTAAAATTCTGCATTCAGTACCCCATAATGACAAAGTGGAAACACAGTGTTATCAATCTTCGCTAATTTGTTAAAAAGGAAAAACTCAAATAATGCATTGATATACTTTATTCAGTACTTAGGCAGTGCTTACAGCGATTACAGCCTCTGATGTTTCTGCTGTTCTTCCCTGCAGATTTTCTGCCATTTCCAGGTCTTTTCAGAGATTTTGTATTGAATTCAAATAAGGGCTCAGGCTGGGCCAGTAAATGGCATTTAGAGTTGTCCTTACTCCTGTGTTATCTTGACTGTATGCTGAGTTCAACCTTCTGCCCTGCCTGAGGTCCAGACAATTCTGGACTTTGCTCTTTTCAGCTTTCCCTCAACCCCAACCAGTCTCCTTGTCCCAGCCATTGGAAAAGATCAGTCATGGTTTCATCAGATCAGAGATTCTTGTTTCTCACAGTCTGAGAGTCCTTTAGGGGCTTTTTTTTTCTCATACTCTAAATGAGTTTTCATGTGTCTTTTATCGGGGAAATGCCTGTTTCTCACCGATTGGCCATAAAACTCAGATTGGTGGAGGCTGCAGCGATGGTTGACCTTCCGGAAGTTTCTCCCGTCTACACACAGGATTTTTAGAGTTTAGCCAGACTGACCATTGGGTTCTTGGTCACCTCTTTTACATTTACCTAATTTAATTGGGCGTCCATCTCTAGCGAGAGTCTAGATATACTCTATGCCTCCATACAATCCTCTAGAGGCAGTTCTTTCATCCTCATGTCTTGGTTTTTCTCTGCGCTTTCCAAATCATGTCCAATCAACTGTAACATATAACTCCAATCAATGTGTAGATACATCTCAAAGATGATTAAAGAGAATTTAGAGGTTCCCAGAGCAACATTTTCATTTTCATAACAAAGAGAGGAAAGACATATGTCCATGTAAAGTTTAGTTTTTTTCTTTTTAATACATTAGCAAAAATTTCTAAAATTCTTTTTTTATTTCATGGGGTATTGGGTACAGAAGGCCTCAACATAAAGTGAAAAAGTGAAAGGGTCCGTGAACTTTCTGAATGCATGGTATATGTAGATTCATCTATACCTCCCTGCTCCTGTAGATTTAATGGATGTGATTTCAGTGCAACAGCTTGAGGGTAATGGTCGACAGATAAACCCACAGATATATTTTTGGTAATTGGAAATCCCATAGAGCTCCATTATAATTCCGTCCACCGCTACTGTAACAGCGACAGAAAGGGCAGAGCATGCACTGCTGAGCACATCTGCCCCTTCATTCTAAGGATTGGAGGGGGTCTCAGCCCCCGGACCCTGACCGATACAAACCTCTGACTTGTTGCTATATGTCAGAAGTTTGTTTAACCCCTTTGCGTCAGTAACATGTATATATACATTCCTACTGCACATACCCCGTGCAGTAGGAATGCATATATATACGTTCCTGTACTGACAGAGGCTTTGTGATGAGAGCGGGATCGCTGCAGGGATAGCGATACCGCTCTCATCTGTGTCCGGGGCCTAGAGGTAATGAGAGTCAGCTGCGATCCCGCAGCCGACTCTCATTAACCCCTCAAACACTGGGATCTACAGCGATCGCAGCTTTAGGCTATGTTCACACTGCGTATGATTCTGGCCGTAGTGCGAACCGCAAATATACACACGTAGTTTTGAGGTTGATGCGTTCGCTTGAAAGTATACGATATACGCCCGCACAATGCACACTACGTATGAGCTTACGGCCGGATCCTATACGGCGCTGTGAAAAATTAACAAGACCATTGTTTGAGGACGAAAATGTTGAAACTCACGGCCGTGGATTTCAGTGCGGTCCTGTACGAAGTACTTATTCCAGCCAAATTGAACTTGATTTTTCGATCCAAAAGGTTCTGTGAGTTTTATTGGGCTGGGTGAAGATTTCCAAGTAAATGACCTGTTTCAGATCGCTTCGAAACAAGCTAGGGAAGTATAACTGTACTGCGGGCGTATGTTCACGGTTCGTACGCATCCGGCCGCATGCCGATTTTTCCCACGCCCGTAGTTTCAGCCGCACATGTACGGCGGCGTACGAAATGCGGCCGGACTCATATGCAGTGTGAACATAGCCTTAAGGTACTCAGTGGCAGATCAAGCATCTGTCACTGACTGATCGGGACCCCCGCAGCCGTGTGGGGGTAAGCTCCTTACCTCCGTCCTTTCAGATCGTTGATTTACGCGTAGAGTCTGCTCTCAGGCAGGCTCTATACATAGATCACCGATAACACTGATCAATGCCATGCTATGGAAAAAGCTAGACGCGAAACGTGCGTTGGAAGAGCGGCACACATCCATTCCACAGGTATTATGATTTAATTACCATACTCCTCTTGCTGCTAAATAGGCCACTGGGCGATGTGCAATTTCTCTATAGGGATGACAGCATTGGAGTTCTGTGCAATAATCATGAATATTTATAATATTGCACTTTATATTAATGAGTTTACAGTTCCTGTGGTGGTGTACTACTTGTGTGTATGGCTATGTGATCAACTTTTAATTATTGTTGTAAGATGTAAAGATTTTTAAAATCATTTTTGAATAAAGATTATGTATTGTTGATTGAAATTTTTGTCCTGGTTTTTGGAATATATAGTTTAAGCTTTTGGACAGGCTTGTTGGGTCTTTTTTGGAGTTTATATGCTATGGCATAGCATAGACCAGTATATGAAATCTAATGATTGTATATATTACAGTGTTAAAAGTGTTATTTAAAGAAAGTGTAATAAAAAAGTTTTAAAAGTATTAAAAAAACCCTTATAAACCCACTCCCAATAAAAGTTTAAAATACCCGCTTGCCTATTATAAAAATATAAATTTAAATAAATAAATAAAAATATTACATAACGTAGCGTGCGGAATCGTCCAATCTATTAAAATACCACATTATTGTTCCTGCGCGGTGAACGGCGTAAACGGAAACAAAAAAAAACCCCACACCATAATTGCTGATTTTATTAAATTATATATCACAAAAAAATTGATAAAGAGCAATCAAAATTTTTTTGCTACACCAATATGATATTAATAAAAACTAGAGAACATGGCGCAAAAAATTACACTTCAACCAGCCCTGTAGGTAGAAAAATTAAAGCACAATGGCTCTTAGAAGGCGGGGAGGAACATTGCATTAATATGACCCGGACTTTTGTGCATCAAAGGGCTCTGTCTTAAAGGGGTTAAATGATATGTACCCTTTAAACATTTTTTTCTCCCATTCTTCTGGGTTTGCATCCAGGACAACATTCAGCCCTCAGCATGTCCCCAAATATACTTATTTTTTTCAATGCATCTAAAAGAAAACAATTAAGCAACTTTGCAAAAAGTATTGGTAAAGGTCTTTACACATCTGTGTGCCCCAGTCTAGTGCAGCTACTTCTCCATGCATACAGCCTGGGGCTGGTTTCACACTACATATATTTCAGTCAGTATTGTGGTCCTCATATTGCAACCAAAACCAGGAGTGGATTAAAAACACAGAAAGGCTCTGTTCACACAATGGTGAAATTGAGTGGATGGCCGCCATATAACAGTAAATAACTGCCATTATTTCAATATAACAGCCGTTGTTTTAAAATAACAGCAATTATTTGCCATTAAATGGCGGCCATCCACTCAATTTCAACATTGTGTGGACAGAGCCTTTCTGTTTGGTTGCAATATGAGGACCACAATACTGACTGAAATATACATAGTGTGAACCCAGCCTACGTATAGCTGTGTGTACTCTCATCCTGCAGTTGCCTATAACTAATCTTCCATCTGATAAAGCTTAGGGGGGTATATGTGGTCAGTGCAAGATCACTTGACTGGTATGGGCCCATAGGCTAGGGATATGTGGTGCTAATAAACTGCCCAACTCCTCTCATTGTCCTCTATTCTCTTTTATTTATCTGGATGGCTCATGCTCTGACCTTAAGCAGTATAGTTACATCCCACTTATGTACTGATCTATAATTGAAGACACTGAGGAGTGTAGACATATTTTACGATCCATGTTCCAGGACACTTGTGGACACAACCTGCCATGTTCTCTGTGTAAGTATAGTAATGTCCTGTCAATGAAGGTTGGTTTCCATGAGCACTGATGATCAAGGGCCGTCACTAAGATATGACTAAGGGCCGTGGTGTCATGCACTGACGTGAGATATAGGAGAAGAGTTGTTATGGCAACTTTCCTGAACAAATATTGGACAATCTGCCTGTACTGTGTTTACCTGTCACATGAAGTAAGAAAGGCTCGGCAGGATGTGTGCTGCTAAAAATATTTCATTAAATATATTATAGCCATGTATTCTGATGACATAATAATTGCATTTGTTAGATACTGGTAAATCTTTAAAAAATGGCACAGAAGTAATAGAGCATAATGGAAAATACTCCGGGTTAAAGATAAAGTGGAACAAGGTGGAACTGATGTCATTTTAGGGAAAGAATGGGAAGAGAACATACCCTGTTTCCCCAAAAATGAGACATTTCTTGAAAATAAGACATAGTAGAGGTTTTACTGAATTGCTAAATATAAAGCCTCCCCTGAAAGTAAAACCTGCCAAAGTTTTGGTTTGGAAGCATGCCCGCCGAGCAGAACACCAGGGCATGCAGCTGAGATTCTGTTTAATCAGCCGCTGGTGTCCCCTAACCTTGACCATCCGTTGCAGAGCAGCTGCATGCAGGACATGATGACTGTCACCTGCCGCCAAACCTGATGTACCCTTCCGCGACCGTCACTTGTGAATGTGTCACCTGCTGATATCCCCATTGTCCGCTACGACCAGATGTAGAGCTGCATCAGTCTGCCGTTATCCGGTTGCCTGTCACCATAACGTACACTGTCCCTGCTGTGCTATACGAGTGTGCTGTGGTGAGCTCCCCCTGGTGGCCGGAAGCCACCATACTGTGGTGTCCCACCACGGGTGTTTCTTTTGTCACACCTGTCACAAAAGCCCCTTACTGAAAGCTGAGTAGTGATGAAGGTAGTTTATTATTTCACCACTAGATGTCAGTGTTCATTATGCATGCTCTTATGGATTGCACAGCTGGAGTTACAAAAGTGTTACTGTTCCTTATGTATTATGTACTTTTATTGTCCAATGGATATATTCTTCTCTTCTGATCTATCCTTTCTCTTCTTTTCTTTGCACACATTCCTTTTCACCACTCACAGGGTCTTTTACATACCCTTGTAGGAAGAAGTCACCTGGTGGGAGAAAGTGTAGAGTCAGTCTTATCTTATTTCTCGTGGGAGAAGGACACACAGAGCAGACATCCCTGCTGTAGCCAAGCCAGGGCCTGGCTCTGCCAGGACCCTTGTCCGGGACAGTCTAACCTAGACACAAGTATGTAGCAACCAGAGACACTCAGTTTCTACAGTCTATCTTGTATATCCACGATGCAGTGCTAGACACCACAAAAAGGAAGAAAAGACAGAGATAAACCCAGCCCACAAAGTGCAGGGCAGTATCCTGATACACAGAGGAACTAGCCTGGATAGGAAAAAGATACCAGAAGGTCTATGTATCCTATCTCGCAGTGCAGGTGACACTGGGAAACCTCAGACACTTAGCTTCACCAAGGTAACCACGGCTGAGGCTTGTATCACCCTATTAGGACGGGAAACTCGACACTGTATGGCTGAAGGTGGTCAGACACTAGTCTAAACACGGGTACAAGAAAACCACGGCTGAGGCTTGTATCACCCTATTAGGACGGGAAACTCGACACTGTACGGCTGAAGGTGGTCAAACATTAGTCTAAACACGGGTGCAAGTAAACTACTTTGGGTTGGGACTCCCTTGACAAACTCCTCTCCTCTGTGCTGCTCCACTCTATTTTAAACACTCCAGGACTACCATGACAAGAGCCTAAGGGACCCATCACAACCCATTACAACCCGACCATTTCAAGGGGATACAGTCAGCAACTCTGCAAAGCAGGTACCAACATCACACCTGTGTGCTGGACTAGCACTGGCGTCACAACATTTACACCTTTGGCTGAGCTGTATCATACCACTGATAACATCACTTCCAGTGGTCATCACAATACAGTATGCTCTTCATGGAAGAATAAGACATCCCCTGAAAATAAGACCTAATGCATCTTTGGGAGTTAAAATTAATATGACACTGTCTTATTTTGGGGAAAACACAGTATATAGAACACGAAAAATGATTCACTGAACTCGAAAAGACTAAAAAGACTACAGAGTTTTCAAAAACTAGAATTTTGCCTCTTGAGAGAATTTTGCCTCTTGAGACATTCAGGCTCTTGAGTAGAAGAAAATAGTGAAGGTAAAATTACCCTTTAAGGTAAGGTTAGTCATTGCAGTAAGACTGAAGGCAAGGAATTCTCCAAATATCAAGAAGATGCTAAAAGAGGGTCAGGAAATGGTCCTGTACCTAAAATACAAATCAGAAGTTCTTACCGCATCCAATTACGTCTTTGTAGCTATACATTTATAGTATCTGACTCAATGCCATTGAGTCAGTTGTAAAATATTCAGTGAAATAATCAATGTAATGTAAACATAGCTCAGTAAGTTGGTTCATGACCAGAAGGATACTTCCCTTGCTAGAAATTCCATAAATTACTTTCAGATACAGCAAAATCTTGTTGATGCACCACATATATTCAGTAAATGTTCCCCTAACAACTTCCATATTATCTGTTTTTAGAAGGTACTTTGTTCTTTATTTTATTTTACCGGTTTCTATATTTATAATGCAAAATGCCATACTTACATATTGTATCACTTCCACTATTCAGTTAAGCAGACACAATGGTTTTAAAAGGAACAAGTCAGCAACAATTGTGCAATGAAATGGCTGGGAACATAGTATGCATCATATTATTTCTCAGTAAAATGGATGCACCCCAGGAGTGTGTCATATTGACTGTCCCAAGTTAATAGTATTAGCTCATGCACAGAATAATCAAACACTCTAACACTCTGATGAATCTTGTTTATTTGAAGATGGTAGGCAGTATATTTATCCTGGGGGCTGGTGTTTGTCTGCTAAGGCTCATGTCGGTACTTCATTGGCTGAGGTACAAAAAGAGTTACTTGTATAGCACTAGTGTTTACCTATCGTAAGTTTTTTTGTGGCAAAGAAATTACTTTTATTCAAGCACGTGCCATATGGTAACTGGCCCAGTTAAGTGTTTATGGTGAAGAAAAGTGGTGGTCCCAGCACTCCGCAGTTAAAAATATCAAAACTTTATTTCATTTAAAATTATCTATCATTATCTTTCATTTTATCTTTTTTGCTATATTCATTGATACAGATAATTTAGTCTGTCCTTATTTAGGTATGAATCCTGTTCTTTCACTTTGTAACATCAGCGAGCCATTCGTAACCCAATCTGTGGTCTTGTTATTTAGCCACTGTTCACATGCACTATCATGCAGTGAAGCGGTTGCCCGTCTAATGCACAACTAATTATGTACAATGTCATTTTCTCCACTAGTGCGGATCTGCACTATTTGTTTATATGCAGCTATACGCACATGAATATGTCTCAGGGTTCGACCATAGGTATTTTGTATTATGTCTAGCATTGGTGTCTGTTCACACTGAATTTCATTTGTATATATGTTTAACAGCGCCATGATATCCATTATTTACCCTGCAGGTGTTTTCATACGTCATTCATGACGTACGTATACTAGTGCTCATTATTGGTTGCTTTAACATGTGTTATGTGATATGCTCATTAGACCATGATTAAGCGCACATGCGCGCAAAACGCGTAGCTCCTTTGCTGTCCACCATACATGAGCTTTTTTAACTATTTTTGAATGAAATAAAGTTTTGATATTTTTAACTGCGGAGTGCTGGGACCACCATTTTTGTTACTTTCATCCTGAATTGGCAGCTTGCCGAAGCCGGACCCGTGCACCCTCTTTTCTCGTATGAGGATCCTCTCAGACCCAAACAGGGGGTGAGCTGACTACCACAATTTTTTCCTGTTTATGGTGAAGGGCAGGATACAACTACCATGGTGTTGCATGTAATCACACTTTTCGAGGCATGACTGAAAAGCAAGCAGACATCTATGTTATGCATTCTCTGTGTGAAATCTTTTGCATGACTATGAGTGTTCATTGGACTTGGCATGAGCCATGAATCTAGTTCTGAATGCGTTGGCTTTTTTGGCTTACTACACCTGTGACAAAGTGTAGGAGGAGACTGATAATAGTTAGTGAGTGGATCATTGAGCGATCTGTCAGTTGTTTCAGGTTATGCTTTGATGCAGGCACAATAACCCAAAGAAGCTGATGCTATGAATAC
Organism: Dendropsophus ebraccatus; assembly: GCF_027789765.1. Classification (NCBI taxonomy): domain Eukaryota; kingdom Metazoa; phylum Chordata; class Amphibia; order Anura; family Hylidae; genus Dendropsophus; species Dendropsophus ebraccatus. The sequence continues at coordinate 56,605,977 of NC_091454.1, read as the reverse complement.
CCCAGCTTATAGGCATGTACAGGATTTCGGACCAGGAGAGCATGTCTGCTCTTCTTGAGAATCATGATTTCAGGCAAGATACCATGACAGGTTGTGCCCTGTTCTGCTCCCTAATGACTGGTTGGAGATAGCATATGATGGAGATGGCAATTTTTATGGCATCTATACAGACTGATAGAACTGATGAGATACATAATGTGTTTCCAGCTGTTTTATAGCACAATTTCTGCTGACTTGTTCATGACCTGTGGCATTTTGTATATGTATAAGTAGAGCACTAACAAGATTTTTTGCCAAGAATTTATTACATCGCTACAATCATAGGCTGTAATCTAAAAGGAATCCCGGTAGCAAATGCAGTACAAAATGCCTATTGGCGTTATAACAGTGTCCTACTACACGTTTCCCAGCTACTTTATGTATAAGGTTGTTGTGGGGCTGAGGGATACTTTGCTTGGCACTTGGAACTGTGTTTGGATATTGTATATTTTTTGTATGTATTGCCACTTTGCTTATCCCACTGCTTAACAGCGTACACCGAAGTGTATTCTCAGTGTAAGGGTTAACTTTACTGCTATGCCTTTACCACACCCAGTGGTCACATGTTTGGAAGTAAGATGCTTTGGTCACATAAAATCTATCAATCAATGAGAGTAGTCCCTAGTGCAGCCCCTGTTAACCTGGAAAAGGGTGGACAGTCTAAAAGAGTCTGAGCCAATTTTTTGGCCAGACCACATGTCTGCTAACTCGGCTTCTGCTTGTCAGACTATTTGGTCAGCTATTTATATGTTTCCTCAGTGTCCTGTATTTGCCTTGTGCTGAGGACTGTATGATTGTTGGAAGAACTGTTCAGTTAGAGTTTTATTAAATCCTACTGTCAGAAGCAAATAACCTTTACTTTATATAACGGAAATATCTCACTGACAGGATGTGTGGTACCCTAGGGACGCTATATCATCTGTTGCAAAATAATGCATGGATATGTTCGGCCCCTCTAGAGAGAGATGCTTTCCTCTACAGACAAGTGGTTAAGGTCTCAAATAGGACACATCCATTTACTAACATTGCCCTAATCTTTTTTAAATGGATTTTCTGAACTAGGAGGAAAATATATCATTTAGCATTCCAAGCTAAGAAATAATAAAAATGGCAAAAAAGTCAATATGAATAAGATGACATTGTTTGGGGGAGAAGTTACCTGTAAACTAACTTTGTAGTCATTCCATGTGGCTTTATTAAATCCAGGAAGTTGGAGTAATGGGATTGCTAGATCCTTTCTACTGCAAGCACGCAAACATAAGGAAAATAAGCTTACATTGTCACCCAGCACTCAAATATCTTTCCTAAAATGAATGTATAGAAGGAATAGGACTAGTATGATGAGGTTTATCCCACCACAAGAATGGTAGCCAACCTTACCCAACAATATTTCTTTTTTATGATTTTAAAACAGGCATGATGGGCATTGGAACTAGAAGTAGTAAATGGCTCTACGCTCTAGATAATTCATTAGCTGTGTCAGGATTGTACCTGGTAAAACCACGCTCGCAAGCTCTGGTCGCCGGTTACGATCATGGCGGCAAAATGTACGTGCACAGTAGTTATTTTCTATCATTTCATTAGTGTGAACACGGTGTGATCCTGCCTTGGCATTTATATTGATTTAGGTTAACTCCCTACTCATTGTCTGGGAAGATTTCTTCCAGCAGGTATACAATTAACACCTTGCCTTGGATAATGACTGACAGCCTGGTCCTCCTGTGCAATCTTGTTTCTCTGCTCCAATCGTCTCTGAGACCGGGACTTGCTTTCAGATAAAGCTCAGTCATTTTCTAAGCCTGATGCCTGGTATAGGTTTACACTTGTTGTACCTGTCTCTGGCTTTCTGCTCCTGTGTATTCATGTGAACTCCTGTTAAACCTGACCCTTGCTTGCTTTTGACTATTCTTTGGCTCTGTGATTCTGATCTATATTTTGATTCTCCTGGTTCTGACCCATTTTTGCCTGACTATCCGCCATTGTGTTTTGTCTGTCTTTGTTGTTGTCTTTTGTCTTGTCTCATGTTTCACCCTGTTGCAGTGCAGGGAACGTCACCTAGTTGTCCGCCATCATTTAGGGTGGTCTAGTGGCAAGCAGGTAGGGGCAGGGCCGTATTTGCCACTAGGCACCCGTGGTCCGGTGCCTAGGGCGGCGCCCTTCGGGGGGCGGCACCCGCAGGAAACAAAAAATTTTTTTTATAAAAAAAAAAAAAATCTCCCCTGCCGCCGTAAGCACCGGACCACGGGTGCCTAGTCCGCCGCCCGGGGGGGGGGAGGGGGGATGTTGCTGTGCAGCTTCCAGTGAGCTTCCGGCGGGCACACACTGCCTCTATCACAGGCCGGAAGCTCACAGCTGCAGCCCTGCGGTCCTTCTCTCCCGGTCGGCAGCGACGCACGTGACGTCATCGCGCCGAACAGGAGAGAAGTTCGTACACCGCGGGGCTGCAGCTGTGAGCTTCCGGCCTGTGATAGAGGCAGTGTGTGCCCGCCGGAAGCTCACTGGACCCGGCCCCGGCCTACCTTACCTGCCTCTGCTCCCCGGCCGCTCCCTCTTCCCCAGCCTCTCTCCCAGCATCCCCACAGCCTCTCCCCCAGCACCCCCCCAGCCTCTCACCAGCACCCCCCCAGCCTCTCACCCAGCACCCCCCCCCAGCCTCTCACCAGCACCCCCCCAGCCTCTCACCAGCACCCCCCCAGCCTCTCCCCCAGCACCCCCCCAGCCTCTCACCAGCACCCCCCCCCAGCCTCTCACCAGCACCCCCCCCCAGCCTCTCACCAGCACCCCCCCAGCCTCTCACCCAGCACCCCCCCCAGCCTCTCACCAGCACCCCCCCAGCCTCTCACCAGCACCCCCCCAGCCTCTCACCCAGCACCCCCCCAGCCTCTCACCAGCACCCCCCCAGCCTCTCACCAGCACCCCCCCAGCCTCTCACCCAGCACCCCCCCCCAGCCTCTCACCAGCACCCCCCCCAGCCTCTCACCAGCACCCCCCCAGCCTCTCACCAGCACCCCCCCAGTCTCTCCCCCAGCACCCCCCCAGCCTCTCCCTCTGCACCCCCAGTCTCTCCCCCAGCACCCCCCCAGTCTCTCCTCCTACACCCCAGCCTCTCCTCCTGCACCCTCAGCACCCCCCAGCGTCTCCCCTAGCAACCCCCAGCACCCCCACAGCCTCTCCCCCAGCACCCCCCGCCCTTCCTCCAGCACCCCCAGCCTGTCCTTCTGCACCCCCTAGCTTCTCCTCCTGCACCCCCAGCCTCTCCCTCTGCACCCCCATCTGCTCTCCCTGCCCCCCCAGCTTCTCCCCCTGCCCCCATCTGCTCCTCCGCCTGTTCCACTGCTGCTCCCCCTGCTACCCCAGCTTCTCCCTTGCCCCCCAGCTGCTCTCCCTTCCCCCCAGCTTCTTGCCCTGCCTATCACCCCATCTTCTCCTGCCCCCTTCTCCTCCGCCTGTCCCCACTTCTGCTCCCCCTGCCACCCCAGCTACTCCCCCTGCCCCCATCTTCTCCCCCTGCCACCCCAGCTGCCCCATCTTCTCCCAGCCACCCTAGCTTCTCCCTCTGCCTCCCTAGACTCTCCCCCTGCCACCCCTAGCTGCTCCCCCTCACCGTCACCCCAGCTGCCCGCCTGCAGACGAGTTTTGGTCGGAGAAGTCTTCATGATGCTGCGCCAGATGGAGAAGAAAGCAAAAAAGTGAGCGACGCCAATCGGAGAAGACGTCACCTGTGAGTCATTAGTAACTGCACTGTAATCACTTCTATCGTGTGCAGAGCCTGTGTACCATTGGGTCAGTGTATTGTTTGCGGTAGTGTACTGACACAGCCCTGCAGTCACTACAGTACACTAGCGCAAACTTTTAAGCTAGGACCCAACTACAACAGCTGCAGGCACTACAACTCCCAGCATATGCTGAGGGCTGCAGACTGTCAGTACATGCTGGGAGTTGTAGTGCCTGCAGCTGTTGTAGTTGGATCCTAGGTGAATTATACACTGGATGCTTTGTGGGAGATCAGAATACATAGATCTGTGGGGGCTCAGTGCAGGGAAGTGACCCCAGAACATCACTAATAGGGGATAGAACAAAAAGTGATGTTCTGGGGTCACTTCCCTGCACTGAGCCCCCACAGATCTATGTATTCTTATATGCCACAAAGCATCCAGTGTATAGGACCCAACTACAACAGCTGCAGACACTACAACTCCCAGCATGTACTGACAGTCTGCAGCCCTCAGGATATGCTGGGAGTTGTAGTACAGTGTAGACAGATGTATTGCTGGACCTTCAGGGCTGATGGTTGTCACCCACAGATTGCAGCCACCAGAAGACTCTGCACACAGTGATTTATTACAGGGTTGTCTTCTCAGAGACTAAAACTCCCAGCATACCCTGAGAGCTGTATAAATAGAGGGGGTTCTGAGAGTTTTAGTTCGACTGAAAAAGGGATATGTCACAGATACAGATGAATCCAGGAAAGGACGGGGTCAGCGTGTCGTGTCTCACTGGTTCTATATTGATGGGCCCCAAGGATTATTTCCTCTGGTGGGCCCCAGGTACCCCAGTCCCACACTGGACAGAAGCGGTCCACAAACTAAGACGTCCCCAGCCTCCTTCCTTCCTCCATCACGTCTGTTTGATGAGAATAGCGGGCATCAAGCAGAGCGGCAAAGGGTATATATCATGCATGTAACCAGCCAGTGCCGGGGGGGGGGGGGGGGGGGGGGGGGGCGCCTCGGCGTGCAAAGTGCCTAGGGCAGCATGAACTCTAAATACAGGCCTGGGTAGGGGCAGTGGGAGTGGGACAGTGTCAGGGCTTCACCTGTCTGTGTGAGTGTTTTCTTGTGTGCCCTGAACTGTCCTGAAAAGCTTTTTGTTAGAATTTGTTTTTGGAGCATGTTTTATCAACGGTGGTTCGCTATTAGGCTGGATTCACACACAACATCTTGATGTTTTCAGTGTTTTCTTTTTTCAGTAGAATAGAGATGAGATCAGGCGATACCTTTTGGAGGCTAACTGAGTATATTTGAGTGTAAGCTTTCGAGAGTCTAGCTCTCTTCGTCAGACAAGATGTTATACAGAACTGAAAAAATCACAAGACTTATATACACACTAAACAGAGCTCATCAAAGGATTTTAGGAAACTTTGGAATTAACAAAATGTAATATACACAGGGTCTGCTATTTACAACAGGTCCATAAACTAAAGCTCATGAGGCGTGACAAGAGGATGGTGATCTCTTGTTGCTATCTGATTGTTGTCAGATTAATGGCTTAATAGTAATTAATGGTCTTCATAGCCAGAACAGGTCACATATAGGCTGACATGAAGCTGGCATGGATATTAAGACCATGTTGCAAAGTTTTAAATTTGAGCATTAGTTTATATTCCCATTCCCTTCTTTCTCTTTGTGTCTTAAAATGTCCCATTAAGGCTGTAACCCGCAGGTCTTCTACTGTGTGTCCCTCTCCAGAGAAATGTGCAGCCACAGGGAGGTCTGTCCGGCCGTTGTTAATAGTAAATCGGAGTTCATACGTACGTTTACTCAGTCTCTGCCCTGTTTCCCCCACATAGAGGCCTGTAGTGGGGCATCGCACACACATGATCAGATACACCACATTGGAAGATCTGCACGAAAATGTTCCCTTGATTGTGTGTCCCTCCTGTGACTGTGGGACTGGTACACTGTCAGAGATATGGATGTGTGTGCAAGTTTTGCACCGGTTTTGTAGGCAGGGTGAGGTGCCATTATCCGTTGGGGCCTTCAGAGCACTGCGGACAATGATTTGTCGCAGGTTTGGTGGTTGCCGAAATGAAAGCAGTGGGGGGACTGGGAATATTTCTTTTAGTCTGCTGTCCTTGTGTAGCACAGATTGGAGTTCCCTAGAAATCTTTCGTAGGATCTCCAGCTGTGGATTGTAGGTGACAACTAGGGGCACTCGTGCTTCATCTTGGGGCTCCTTGTATGTGAGGAGAGTGTCCCTGTTGATGGCTGCTGCTTGGCTGATCTGTTTGTCCGTCATGTTTGGTTTGTAGCCTGGTCTGGGATCTTCTGGAATGAGCAGTTTAATTTGTTTCTGGATGTTATTAGGAAACTTCTTGATCATGTCCTTGAGTTGTTTTTTGTAGCCCTCTGTGGGATCACTTTTAAGTTTAGAGTAGTGGACGGGGTTGGATAGTTGTCGGTTTGCTTCCTGGATATAGTCAGTGGTGTTCATGATGACTACTGCGCCCCCTTTATCAGCAGGTTTTATTTTTATGTCCTGATTCCCTTTAAGTGATTTAATAGCCTTTTGTTCTTTCAGAGTAAGGTTATGAACTTGTCTTTTTCTTTTCTCCAGGATTTCAGATTTTACTTTGTTTCTGAAGCAGTCAATGTATTTATCAAGTGTTGAATTGGTTCCAGGCCGTGGTGTCCAAGGACATAAAAATTAAACCTGCTGATAAAGGGGGCGCAGTAGTCATCATGAACACCACTGACTATATCCAGGAAGCAAACCGACAACTATCCAACCCTGTCCACTACTCTAAACTTGATAGTGATCCCACAGAGGCCTACAAAAAACAACTCAAGGACATGATCAAGAAGGTTCCTAATAACATCCAGGAACAAATTAAACTGCTCATTCCAGAAGATCCCAGACCAGGCTGCTTCTACAAGCTCCCCAAGATCCACAAAGAAGGCAACCCAGGGAGACCCATAATCTCAGGCATTGGGACATTGACAGAAAATATATCTGGTTGGATAGAAAATATCCTAAAACCCCTAGTCAGAGACACTCCCAGCTACATCCAGGACACTACTGACCTCTTAAACAAACTAAAAGCCTTAGGCCCACTACCTGACGACACCATATTGGCCACCATGGATGTGGAATCCTTGTACACTCAAATCCCCCACAAGGATGGAATTGCAGCATGTCGAAAACACCTGGAGAAACAAGACCTCCCAATAAAACCAATAACACAACTCATTCAATTCCTGCTAACCCATAACCATTTTGCCTTTGGAGATGACCTATACCTCCAGCGAATGGGGACATCAATGGGCTCAAGATGTGCACCCCAGTATGCAAATCTTTTTATGGCAGAACTGGAAGGAGCATACCTATCCACATGCACCATCAAACCTATGACTTACCTTCGATACATTGACGATATCCTGATTATCTGGACTGCAGGTGAGGAGGCCCTGCTTAAATTTCATGAAGACTTCAATGACTTTCACTCCACCATAAACCTGAAACTAAGCCATTCCCGTAGTGAAATCAATTTTTTGGACACAACTATATGCATTAAAGACCACCAGATACTAACATCAACATACCGCAAACCGACAGACCGAACTGCTTACCTGAGAGGCGACAACTTCCATCCCAAACATACAAAACAATCCATTATATACAGCCAGGCTTTTCGATACAACCGTATCTGCTTAGAAAAAGCAGACCTGGACCAGCACCTCCTTAATCTTAGGACTGAATTTCTCCAATTGGGCTACAAACCAAACATGACGGACAAACAGATCAGCCAAGCAGCAGCCATCAACAGGGACACTCTCCTCACATACAAGGAGGCCCAAGATGAACCCCGAGTGCCCCTAGTTGTCACCTACAACCCACAGCTGGAGATCCTACGAAAGATTTCTAGGGGACTCCAATCTGTGCTACACAAGGACAGCAGACTAAAAGAAATATTCCCAGTCCCCCCACTGCTTTCATTTCGGCAACCACCAAACCTGCGACAAATCATTGTCCGCAGTGCTCTGAAGGCCCCAACGGATAATGGCACCTCACCCTGCCTACAAAACCGGTGCAAAACCTGCACACACATCCATATCTCTGACAGTGTACCAGTCCCACAGTCACAGGAGGTACACACAATCAAGGGAACATTTTCGTGCAGATCTTCCAATGTGGTGTATCTGATCATGTGTGTGCGATGCCCCACTACAGGCCTCTATGTGGGGGAAACAGGGCAGAGACTGAGTCAACGTATGAACTCACACCGATTTACTATTAACAACGGCCGGACAGATCTCCCTGTGGCTGCACATTTCTCTGGAGAGGGACACACAGTAGAAGACCTGCGGGTTACAGTCTTAATGGGACATTTTAAGACACAAAGAGAAAGAAGGGAATGGGAATATAAACTAATGCTCAAATTTAAAACTTTGCAACATGGTCTCAATATCCATGCCAGCTTCATGTCGGCCTATGTGTGACCTGTTCTGGCTATGAAGACCATTAATTACTATTAGGCCATTAATCTGACAACAATCAGATAGCGACAAGAGCTTACCATCCTCTTGTCACGCCTCATGAGCTTTAGTTTATGGACCTGTTGTAAATAGCAGACCCTGTGTATATATTACATTTCGTTAATTCCAAAGTTTCCTAAAATCCCTTGATGAGCTCTGTTTAGTGTGTATATAAGTCTTGTGATTTTTTCAGTTCTGTATAACATCTTGTCTGACGAAGGGAGCTAGACTCTCGAAAGCTTACACTCAAATATACTCAGTTAGCCTCCAAAAGGTATCGCCTGATCTCTTCTCTATTCTACTGATTTCTATGGCTAACACGGTACAACAATACTCTTCTTTTTTCAATGGAAAATGTTGCGGCCAGGTGTTTTTTTCAAGTCTTTTGTAAAATTTTACTGTCCATTGTTTTTGTCTTTTTGTAGTTTTATGTAGTGTATGGTATTTTTTTTATATAGGCTTTTCTATAAGACCTCAAAAATCAGAATTTTTTTTTTGCAATATGTAGTATTTTGGTTAATCACATCTCATTGGGGCAATTTATAACAGTTCTGTCATAAACACTGACCTCTATTCTTATTTTTCTTCTGCTTTGTTTTTATGGCATATTCTCTAAAATGTTCTATCCTGGTGCTTTGTTTTCCATTTATAACTTTCTCATTTTGTTTATACTTGAACCAACATTGAATGGCAACAACCTGCATCTTTCGCTTAACTGTACTTTACATGTATACTGGATTTTCAACCTGAAAAGTTGTATAATCCTTTCAACTGGCTCTCAGGTATCCAAAAGTGATTCAATTTTTTTTCTGTTATTCATCTGGAAAAACACAATTGCTTAAAATCAGTTCTGGCATATTGTATGAATGTTCAGCTATTAAACTTTGTTTTGTATAATATCAGTGATTTCTGTATTCGCTATGCCTGTATATGTAACAATCTATATCTACCAGTTATTATAATATCTCCATATACAGCTAGTCTAAACGGGCGTAAAGAAGAATATTTTCCTCTGTTTCCAGTGCTGCTGGAATTCGTAGCTGTGTGTCAGCCGTGGATATATTTAGCAGTTTCGTCTGATTTGTTTAGCATTTTTTTCATGACATGTAAAGCTCTTTGGAAAAAGCCAAAATTCACTTGATGTAACAAATAGTTTAGCAGATGAAGATGCATCAAAGAATTATTTTCCACTGAACCGAGCTGTTTTCATTAATAATTGTATATTTCTAAACATGTCCCTCTCCTCTCATTCTTAGCGTTCCCTTCAGTTTTTGGACTTCTCTTTCTGGGAGGCTAGAAACACAAAAAGTCGTCTGTCCACGCTAAGGAATAAATTCCGAGCATCCAAATCCTTCTACATCAACCGCTCGCTGGAGAAGAGGGAGGTGAGAAAGCACTTTAAAAACCTTGACTTAAAGGGGTTGTATCTTTAAGAAAACTGGGTTTAAACTGATACATTATGTAAAACTAAGTAAGGAGGATTGTGGGGAAGCGTGTCCACTGTTGCATGGCAACCACAGGGATAACAGTTCAGAGAGAAAATGATTTAGGTCCATGGGGGAGAAAAACAGTACAGTAATGTAAGTTAATTTGCTAAAAACAGCATATTTGTACACCTTTCCTATATACATTTAGTACACATCTGAGTTTACCAACTTTTTGTCATGGTTAGAGATGAGCGAACCTCCATCCAAACGCGATCATTCGGCATTTGATTAGCGGTGGCTGCTGAAGTTGGATAAAGCCCTAAGGCTATGTGGAAAACATGGCTATAGTCATTGGCTGTATCCATGTTTTCCAGACAACCTTAGGACTTTATCCAACTTCAGCAGCCACCGCTTATCAAATACTGAACAATCGGGTTCGGATGGACTCGAGCATGCTCGAGGTTCGCTCATCTCTAGTCATGGCACAACCACTTTAAGGACAAGATGTGACAGCCCTGCCCCCCACAGAGCTGTCTGCCTCCCAGTGTAAATGTTAAAGGCATACGTTTTTAGATACTTGACTTATGACATAAAGTCTTAGGATCCTTAGTCTTCACATGTTATGCAACAATGTGTGTTATTTTCTGCTGCCTTTTTTTCCCATATTCCAACTTGGTTGAAATTTCCCTATTCACATGTTTAAAAAAAGGGGTTAAAATACAAAACTTAGGAGTCAGTGTAAAAAAAAGTGAAGAAAACAATCAATGCCCAGACAATCATGGTTCAGATGACCCCTTGTTGGATGTCTAAGGATACGGATCCTGGAGTCATCTCAGTATCTTTTCTCAGTAATTTATAATAGAAATACCAACATATGTAAACACATTGCGTTGCTATGTGAAATGGGTGTAATATCACAGTCTGATAGAGGTTGCATCAGACAGCTTCTGCTTTCTATAAGGAAGTTAAGATAACTCATCTTTGCTGCTGTGCCACAATGCAGGACAAAAGAATATGTTCTTTTTTTGGTACAAGTAACTGAAGTTGCACATATTTGCCCATTTTTGGGCTACTCTGCTTGTCTAAATATACCAAATATCAAGTTTTAAGTTCTCTTCTCATTCGGCTGAGGAAATGAGGGGCAGTTACCTAATAATCTTCATTCCTTTCATACGCGGCATACGAACCTGCTGATAGTGCCCACTGGCCACTTACCTCCTCTTACCAGTCTTTGTTTTTGTGATTTTAATCTGATAAAACTATGCATATTACCTTATTAGGAGCACTGGTGGTGAACCTCCCCCCCCCCCCAGAGCATCTTTCGGCCCGGCCACTGGCTCCCCAGTGCTCCTAATGAGGTAATTTGCATAGTTTTATCAGATTATAAAAATGGCGGCACTTACCAGCGTCAGAAGACCAGCACCAGTAAGATGATGTGGAAATCAATTTAAGGCTGGGTTCACACTACGTATATTTCAGTCAGTATTGTGGTCCTCATATTGCAACCAAAACCAGGAGTGGATTAAAAACACAGAAAGGCTCTGTTCACACAATGTTGAAATTGAGTGGATGGCCGCCATTTAATGGCAAATATTTGCTGTTATTTTAAAACAACGGCTGTTATATTGAAATAATGGCAGTTATTTACTGTTATATGGCGGCCATCCACTCAATTTCACCATTGTGTGAACAGAGCCTTTCTGTGTTTTTAATCCACTCCTGGTTTTGGTTGCAATATGAGGACCACAATACTGACTGAAATATATGTAGTGTGAACCCAGCCTAAACATACTAATCATGTCCATAGTCATAAAAAGTATTTGTAATCACTCATATTGTGTGTGCATGGTAGATGGCAAGTGTTCACTAGGATTTTCATAACCAGGCATGTGTCCTGAGAGTAAGCAATCGAACCATACCAAACTCCTTCAATGCTTGAGTTTACCTACCTACCCCTGTGCTCTACCTGCACTAGTGCAGCCAATGACAATAGCGCTGTTACTGTCAAAAGTTGTGCACATTTGACTAGTTAAAGCGAAACTAACAGCAGGTCAGACACATCTAACCTACTGTTATTTCCCTAAAGCGCACTGGCCACTAAGCATTAAGGTAGCTTCCTTGACTTGATCCTTAGCTCCGTTTTTGTTAGGTTTATATTTTAATCCATATGATAATGCTTGTGAGGTGGTTTGATGCACTGGGGGTGGGCCTACCAACCTCAGTGCTTGGATCCATCCCAGTCAACCTGCCCTTCCTAATGCATATTCATCCGGTGCTCTGCAGTGATGAGCGCCGGAGTGATGGATATATTCATTAGAAGAGGTTGGCCTGGATTGGTGCATTGAAGGTGGAGCCAGGACTGAGACATAAACTGAACCTGAGGAAAATGACTTCTGGCAGCTGTGAGAGAAACCTGAGAGCAGCACTACAGGGGCACAGGGACTGGTAAGTATACTTTCTTTATTATCTTCTTGCAGCCCCTGCCTGCCTGTCATTTGTTAGTTTCACAAGACTTCTCTTTTATGGAATCTGTCAGCTGTAACTCAGGTTCGAAACTGCTGACACTGTTAGATGCTGTTAGGTCAAAAAGACACCTGGTACCTTAAATATATTTGTCTGTGCTTCCATATCATAGAAAAGGTTTTTATTCTCTGGTTCAAAGAGTCAAGAGATTTCAAATGGCTTAAATGACATAATGGGGGACATTTATTAAGTCCAGCAATATCTGAGTCTGGCTTAAAAATGTCACCGCAGGCCTAACGCTTTGCAAATTTATGTAGAGGCTCACTGCTCTGGACTGGTGTAGGTTTCCTTATTATTTTTCAGTGAGAAAAATTATAAATTGAGCGGACCCAGAGTCCGCACCCCTCGTTCCCTCCCCTCCCCGCTCCCCCTGTCTCAACAAGTGGAAAATATCCTGATACCATAATTTGTTCGCAAAACAGCTGTTTGTGAATACTTTTTTTTTTTTGCATCTGCCAAATGATTCCTGCTGCCACCTCTGTTCATGGCAGAAACTGTCCAGATCAATAGCAACTCCACATAGAAAACCTCTCCTGCTCTAGACAGTTCTTGTCATGGACAGAAATGTCAGCAGAGAGTAGTGTGTCAGACTGGAGAGAATACACCACTTCCTGCAGGACATACAGCAGCTGATAAGTACTAGAAGACTGGAAATTTTTAAACAGAAGTCAAATACAAATTTTTATAACTTCAGTTTTTTTTTGGCACTTTTTCTGCAATTTTCTCATTTTAGTGTAAAGTACTATTGGTATTTTATCCCCTAAGATTTTTCAGTACAAGTCATGTGATTCTTTATCATGGGATTCCAGGTCTTCTGTTGAAGAACTGGGGAACCCCCCCCCCCACTAATTTCCATATAGATCTGACAATACCCCCCCCCCCCCCCGAAGTCTGTGGCAAAACACCAAACACATAGTCTGCTACGATTTCACAGCGTGTTTGAACCCAAAAAATGCCATATGACAGTTTTCTGAAAAACGCCTAGTCCAAATAGTCCAACCATACAGTACATGAGAACATACGCCAAAGTTATTTACAGAATAACTTAGGATAACCAGACCTTTAGAGAATTAAACTGTTTACTTGAGAGGGACACGTGCCCTACATTCTCATGACCACTGGGACCCCCAATCAGCTTCATAACCCCTATGCTGTGGATTGGGGGGGGGGAGCAGCTACCAAGGCAACACACTAATTTCCACATAGATAGGACAATATTCCTCCCAGTACAATTTCACAAAAAAAGCACCACCATAGCAGAAAAATGTCCTATGGGTATTTCGCTTTTCTGCATTTTTTTAAATGCCCAAAAATGCCATATGACATATTTCTGAAAAATGCCCGTCCAGCCATATAGTACATGAGAACATCCCCACACTCTCATGTCCACTAGGACCCCCACCAATCAGCTTCATATCCCCTATCCTGTGGATTTGGGGGCAGCTACCTGGGCTACACCTGGATGTATGTGTGTGGGGCGCAATACTTCGCCTTGTCCCTCATGCTGCCCACACACACAAGAGCCACTGGGTAGTTTATATATGATGTATATTTATGTTGGTGTCCTTGTTGCTATGATTTTCTATGGTTGGTGTGACCCTGTCACTTAAAAAAACCTTTTGACAAACCTTGCAGATGTAGGTAAAAACCTTGCAATGTTTTTTCTTCATGATTTAGGTGTCCCTTTAATCCAGGGATATGCACATACACGCAGGAGTTCTTCTATCCATTGCTCCATCCTACTTGCGCTTATTGTGCAGGTGACAGACCTGTGTAGCTTTATGACTCTGCAATGTGATGGACCACGAACTCCCAAGCATAATAAGTTAAACCAAAGAACACACAAAAAAGACACAACACATTGTAATCAGGTGTCAAAGGGTCCCAATTTTATTTAAAATTACATGACATTGAAAATGGCAGACCCCCGACTCTTGAAGAGTCACCCTCCAGCACTCAGGCAAGGAAAAAACCCCTGTGGGGGAAACCTCAAGGGAGCCATGGCTGGAGAGTTGCCCCTCCCCTGGGCTTAGAGGGTAATACCATACTATAAATATAATAAACTGGATGTGAGAGAAATCTGGCTGCAACATCTGTCACCTTATTGATGGCAAAGGCGGATGTATCTCTTCTCCCTCACAGATCCAGGGCCACTTCTTGAGAAGGTGGAGACTCGATGAAGGGGTAGTCTAAAGCAGACCACCCCTTTTCCCCTGCTAGAACCTCCAAATTACATCAAGGGTAGGGGGCAGTAAAATGGTCAAGCTCAAGGTCCTCTGGCACATCCAAGATGGCACTGATCAGGGCGCGGTGCATTGCTTTATGAAACTTTCTGTATGACATAAGCGCTTGTCATCACAGTGCACGGTTGCCATGGTTACTGCAGACAAACACATATGAAGCATTAACCCATTAATGACTGGTCATGCGCTTTACTGCAGAGGTCACTAAACACACTTGTGACCAAGCAAACAGCTTGATAATATGGTTTGATGTGGCCCATAGCAACCAATCACAGCTCAGCTTACGTTTCTCATATTACTCTGGTAAAATAAAAGCTGAACTGTGATTGGTTGCCATGCACAACCTATACAGTCTATCTTGCCCATAGCAACCAATAAAACTCCACTTAAATTTTATAAGAGCTTGTTAAGATATGAAAGGTGAACTGTGACTGGTTGCTATGGGAAAATTAATCTCTGGCAGATTGATAAAGCCGCTCCATTGCTGTAAAGCTTATGATGATGATGATGGTGATGATGATGACTGAAAACACATGACATCAGGCTTCCCCATAATGCTTTGCAGTCAGCCCTTCCTCCATATCTCCCAACTTTTTGGAGGGACACTTATGGTTCAAAAACATTTCTATACACTACAATTCCCAGCATTTCCTGTTACTCAGTTTAGAATCCACTGGTATACGGTTATATACGGCGGATTTGATAACATGAAGGAGACTGCTGACAATCTAATGTAATTGTATGTGGAAAGGGCTGCCAAAGAGTATTATACATAAAGCTGCTGAAAGTAATAAAGAAGGAGGGGATCCCTACCTGGAAATCCTCTAGAGTAAAGACAAGCAGTATGGGTGTAAAACTACATTTCCCATGCTGTCATAGGAAATCGGTGATCACACGATTAGTTGATCACTGGAGAAACTGCATTCGCTGTACAAAAGGGGTTGTCTAGTTGTTTAAAAGTAAAATAGTCGTCAGTATTAAAGGGGTACTCCAGCAAAAAAAGTTGGTTTAAAGATTTTTTATTTTTGCTGGAGTACCTCTTTAGGCTTTAAAGGAGTTCTCTACAAATAAAAAACTGTAAAGAGCAGCAAATGTTATTACATATATATTGTAAAAAACACTTCTCAACTATTACACACCAAAATATGCACTGAAAAATGTATGTGATGTCTACAATACACAGCACAGTTCACACTGTATATTTTTATATACATTATATACAGAAGCTGAAATGTCATATATACAAGCGTATTGCTGAGGAGTTGTGTTGAAAGAATCTGTGAAAATGTTTGGGTTCAGCAACATTATCCAAACCCAAACACTCAGCGCCTGACTCCCCGCGGCTACATGATTAGACTTGGCAGTTTTTGGCTGGGTTCACACTGTGCGTTTTAGATGCAGTTTGGTTGGTGAACTCCCAAGTCTCTCAATATGTTAATTAATTAAAATGCATGTTAAGAACACAGCAGATATACGCATTGTGTGAACACAGCCTTCTCCCAGAAACAGCTCCACTCCTGTCTATGGGGTTGTATTTGCTATTGCAGACAGCACCATTGAAATGAATAGGACTCCACCTGCAGCTTGTGGACAGGTGTGACGCTGTTGCAAAAAGGCAGCCAGGTTGTTCTGAAACTAGACCTTCTTCCCGCCTTCCTATATACATACATGTCACTATTGCAGTAACGTCCTATAAAGCATGCTTATTATGCTCATGTTGGGGGTTGTAGTGCTTTATGTATAAAAGAATTGTATTATGCTCTCGTCCAGTGGTCGGGTTGTGGTGTTCTATGCAGAGGGTATAATAGGAATAGATTATGGTCGTATTAGGGGTTGTAGTGTTGTATGTAGAGTATTATAGAATTTGTATTATGCTCTTGCCCAGTTGTCAGGTTATGTTGGGGGTTGTGGTGTTCTATGCAGAAGGTATAATAGGAATAGATTATGGTCATATTGGGGCTTGTAGTGTTGTAGGCATAGAGTATTACAGCATTTATATTACTGTATGCTCTCGTCCAGTGGTTGGGCCATGTTGGGGGTTGTAGTGTTGTAGGTATAGAGTATTATAGAATTTGTATTATGCTCTCGCCCAGTAGTCAGGCCATGTTGGGGGTTGTGGTGTTCTATGCAGAGGGTATAATAGAAATAGATTATGGTCATATTGGGGGTTGTAGTGTTGTATGTACAGAGTATTATAAAATTTGTATTATGCTCTTGTCCAGTAGTCAGGCCATGTTGGGGATTTTGGTGTTCAATGCAGAGGGTATAATAGAAATAGATTATGGTCATATTGGGCGTTGTAGTGTTGTATGTACAGAGTATTATAGAATTTGTATTATGCTCTCGCCCAGTGGTGGGGCCATGTTGGGGGTTGTTGTGTTCTATGCAGAGGGTATAATAGAAATAGATTATGGTCATATTGGGCGTTGTAGTGTTGTATGTACAGAGTATTATAGAATTTGTATTATGCTCTCGTCCAGTGGTCGGGCCATGCTGGGGGTTGTGGTGTTCTATGCAGAGGGTATAATAGAAATAGATTATGGTCATATTGGGGGTTGTAGTGTTGTATGTACAGAGTATTATAAAATTTGTATTATGCTCTTGTCCAGTAGTCAGGCCATGTTGGGGATTTTGGTGTTCAATGCAGAGGGTATAATAGAAATAGATTATGGTCATATTGGGGCTTGTAGTGTTGTAGGTAAAGAGTATTACAGCATTTATATTACTGTATGCTCTCGTCCAGTGGTTGGGCCATGTTGGGGGTTGTAGTGTTGCAGGTATACAGTATTATAGAATTGTATTATGCTCTCGTGCAGTGGTCGGCCATGTTGGGGTTTGTGGTGTTCTATGCAGAGGGTATAATAGAAATAAATTATGAACATATTTGGGGTTGTGGTCTTCTATGTATGCAGCATAGTAATAATAATAATTATTATAATAATAATCTATTATGGTCACGTTGAGAGTAGTAGTGTTTTATGTTTTTACGAAATAAAACTGTGCAGTTTGTCCTGATAGGATTTCTTTAGCGAAACAGAAAATCTTGACGTGTTTCACAATCTAGGCAAATCCTGATTATAATTAGAACGGGAGGTATTGCAGTATGAATTTTGTGAGTTTTTGTAGGATAGATGGTATAAATCGGTGTCCACCATAACTGGGGAGCGATTCGAGTAAACACCTAGTGTGAAACCTAGTGTGAACAGGACCTAAATATGGCACATTTTTAGACTATTTTTTAATTTTTACCCATTGACTTTTCATTTAATTTAAAAAGTGTTTCTTTTTTTCAAATCAACTGTCAGAAAGTTATATAGATTTGTAATTACTTCTAGTTTAAAAAGTCAAGTCTTACAGTACTTATCAGCTGCTGTGTGTCCTGCTTGAAGTGGTGTATTCTTTCCAGTCTGACACAGTGATCTCTGCTGCCACCTCTGTCCAGGAACTGTCCAGAGCAGCAGCAAATTCCATAGAGAACCTCTACTAATGTGGACAGCTCCTGTTATAAACAGAGGTGGCAGCAGAGAGCATTGTCCTAACAACACAAAAAGAACACACTCCACAATGGTATGTTTTAACGACTCAAGACTTCACTTCTTTTCAAATAAACATATACATGTTTACAGTAGGAAAAATGAAAGTATATCACCCAGTGGATTGTAGTGGCATAGTCTTTATCAGTGTTCCCTCTAAGCTTCAGCCACAGCTGAGCGGAATGGCAAGAGAGCTGAGCAATGGTCAGGCAAGGTTGGGCAAATCAAAAACTTGACACAGGAACATTGGTACCATAGTCTAAAAGTGAATGTAGCAGAGCAAATTAAATCTAGTAGAACAGCTCATGTCAAACAACAAAGATGCAATGGATGCCCCCCCTGTATTATCCCCTATAGATGCCTCCCTGTATTATCCCCTATAGATGCCCCCCTGTATTATCCCCCGTATACACGGTCCCCCTGTAATATCCCCCTTATTGATGGCCCCTCTGTATTATCCCCCTTATTGATGGCTCCCCCTGTATTATCCCCCTTATTGATGGCCCCCCTGTATTATCCCCATTATTGATGGCTCCCCCTGTATTATCCCCCTTATACATGGTCCCCCCGTATTATCCCCCTTATTGATGCCCCCCCTGTATTATCCCCCTTATTGATGGCCCCCTGTATTATCCCCCTTATTGATGGCCCCCCTGTATTATCCCCCTTATTGATGGCCCTCCAGTATTATCCCCCTTATTGATGGTTCCCCCTTATTGATGGCCCCCTGTATTATCCCCCTTATTGATGGCCCCCCTGTATTATCCCCCTTATTGATGGCCCTCCAGTATTATCCCCCTTATTGATGGTTCCCCCTTATTGATGGCCCCCTGTATTATCCCCCTTATTGATGGCCCCCCCTCTATTACCCCCCTTATTGATGGCTTCCCCCGTACTATCCCCCTTATAGATGCCGCCCTGCACAGCAGATTTTAAAAAAAACACACAACTCACCTAACAGCACGCTCCCCCATCGCTGCTGTCTTCTCCTCTTCTGCCCCCGGCTGCTGCGTCGCTCCCTGGGGGGTGTCCCAGACAGCGCACACATCAGGAAGCTCAGTGTGCGCCGAGGCCGGTACTTCCGGTACAGGGAGCATCTGTAATATACGCTCCCTGTACAGGAATTCCCAGCGACGCACACTGAGGTTCCTGATGCGTACGCTCCCTGGGGATCCCTGGGTACCCCCCCCCCCCAGGGAGCGACGCATCAGCCGGAGGCAAGATTGCCTCTTGCGACCACAAGCAAGACAATGTTTGCGGTCACAAGATGGAGGGGAGGGAGGACTCCGGCGCAGCACTCGGGCTAAGCGGACAGCTGGAGGCAGTGAGCGGGGCCTCACTGGCAGCTGAGCAGCTGTGCGCCACGCAGCTTAAAGGGAACGTTGGTCTTTATACACATTATAACCATCATAATGCTGCTTGTCCTCTTTTTCTAGTAAACATACCAACATTAAGATATGATCTTCTAGTTTGGTTATTTGTATGTCATAGGAAATAATAGGTTTTCTTTCATTAATATTCACAGTAGTCTAAAGAGGGTAAGTTGACATAAAACTCCAAAGCCAGCAATATAGCTTGTCCTATTATAGTATTATATTATTCCAAGGTGTTTTCCGACAATAAAGGGTTTTTGACTATGTGTCTCAATCTGCAGGGAGCATAACAAACAGGCATACTTACCTGGCCTGCTCCCCTGCTGGTTTCTCTGCTGTGGCAGTCACACCCATGCCCTTGACTCTGAGGAGGTTCCTCTGCCACATAGATGGACACCAGCATTGTAAATAACATATGTCCAGTTGCAGAATATTCTTGCAATATACAGTTTTTGTAGTAGTGATGTACAGTACAACAGAAATATAACATGAAACATATAAATGTAACTTTCTGTTACATAAGACTCAGTAATGATCCTGGCCCCAGCCCCTATTTCTCTGGTGCATTCACTAAAATACTCAGTCCCGTTACTAATCTCTATGAATTGTGGTCACCTCAGCAAGACAGAAGGTGAGCTCTGAGCTAGTGTGTGTGCCCCCCGGCTTTCATGAAGACACCCGTATGCATAGAATAGCTTTTCTTCATCTGAAAACACAGCTTCCTCTGTGGTTTAGTTTCTGCAGCAACATTTCCTGTAGCTTTGGTGGAAAGAGGTAGTATGGGTTTGAGGATGCATCGAGTTGATAGGGCTGGGTGGTGCTCATCCAGCCTCGCTATATCTTCACAAATGACAAACAGTGCTAAGAGCATATGAGGGGATGCCTGGGAAAATGAAATTTCTGGAGGTTCCTGGTGGCAGATTGGTAAGTGCTTCGACAGACTAGTCGAGGAGGTATCTGTTGGCTTCACCTTGGTTGTTGTTTCTTCACACGAAGCTCAATTTATGTTAACGTTCCTACCACGCTGGAATACGTTATTGGGAGAGAAGTGGGTTAAAGTTAAGAGTTGCAGTTTGTAGGCAGTTAGATATTTTTAATAAATAATCCCCTTTTTCCTCTATGTTTATGCCGGTCAGTCTGGTCAGTTTATCTTCCAGTAAATATTACAGCCCAATATAAATAGGCTGAATCACAGCTGGGTGCAGCAGCCACCACAGCACATCTACACAGTTTACTTGTGATTTTTATTGCTCTATTTAAGTGTATTAGAAAGTAACTAAGGCCCCTTTTTTATCATGTCTTCACTGACTGCTGTCACTTTCTATTGGAATGCCATGAATAAGGTATTAAAACATATACTTCAGCATAGTTTTAGGCTTTCATAGACCAAACATAGTCCATACCAATCTACTTGTGACTAAAAATGATGTGGGAGCTATGCAAATTAATCAGTTTGGTGCACTGGGGGCATTCCTCAGCCTCTCAGTGCACTGTCCAGCCTGCCTTTGCCTTCTACATCCCCTCCTGTGTCCCTTTCTTCTTATGTATAGGAGATAGACATGGATACTGAGAAACATTCCCAGCGCACTGAATTGAGTAAATTACATATTATGGCCATGTTCCCACATTGTAAAACACCGGCCATTCTGTGACCCGGACGGGTCACAGAACAGCCGGAGTTACTGAAGATTATCCTGGCCAGTACTGCAGAACCGGCCGGATGATCTTTATTTCTGCTGAATTCGGATGTGGGCACATCCGTGTGCGCCCGCATCCAAATTCACTGCTGCACACAATGGAGCGTGTGGCCGAAGCTGCACATTCCATTGTGTGAACTGACAGTTGTTCTGCGGCTGCTATCCAATGAATAGTGGCCGCAGAAAACTGATATGGGTATACGCTGCGGCTGGGTTTCCATTCATTCACATACAATGTATGTTTTGTATAAATCACGGCCGTTGTTGCAAATTGCAACAACGGTTGGGATTTATACAGGGGCGGAACTACCGCCGTAGCAACCGTAGCGGAAGTCGCAGCCGCAGCGGCGCACACTGAGCTCAGTGGTGGCGCTGCCCGGGACTTCGCCTGGAAGCTGCTGATCTGTCGGGTGCAGATGAAGAGAGAAGAAGAGACCTGCGACCGACGGGGGATCTTGTGGTTAGGTGAGTTGTGAGTTTTTTTATTTTTATCAGAGGGGAACACTGGGGGCTGTATATATATGGGGGATGCACAGCACTAGAGGCTGTATATATATATATATATATATATATATATATATATAGCCCCTAGTGCTGTGCATCCCATATATATATATATATATATACAGCCCCTAGTGCTGTGCATCCCATATATATATATATATATATATATATATATATATATATACACATATATATGGGATGCACAGCACTAGGGGCTGTACATATATATATATATATATATATATATATATATATATATATATGGTGCACAGCACTAGGGGCTGTATATATGTGGGGGATACACAGCACTAGGGGCTGTATATATATATGGGGGATGCACAATACTGGGGGCTGTATATATATATGGGGGAGGAACAGCACTGGGGGTTGTATATATATATGGGAGAGGCACAGCACTGGGGGCTGTATATATGGGGGAGGGACAGCACTGGGGGCTATATATATGGGGGAGGCACAGCACTGGGGGCTGTATATATGGGGGAGGGACAGCACTGGGGGCTGTATATATATATGGGGGAGGCACAGCACCGGGGGCTGTATATATAGGGCAGGGACAGCACTGGGGGCTATATATATGGGGTACGCACAGCACTGCGGGCTATATATATATGGGGGATGCACAATACTGGGGGCTGTATATATATGGGGAGGCACAGCACTGGGGGCTATATATATGGGGGAGGCACAGCACTGGGGGCTATGTATATGGGGGAGGCACAGCACTGGGGGCTATATATATGGGGGAGGCACAGCACTGGGGGCTATATATATGGGGAGGGACAACACTGGGAGCTATATGGGGGAGGCTCAACACTGGGGGCTGCATATATGGGGGAGGCACAACACTGGGGGCTATATATATATGGGGAGGCACAACACTTGGGGCTATATATATATATATATATATATATGGGGGAGGGACAACACTTGGGGCTATATATATGGGGGAGGGAAAACACTGGGGGCTATATATATGGGGAGGGACAACACTGGGGGCCATTTGTAAGGGGAACAACACAGGGGGCAATCTATAAGGAGGACGTCACAGAGGAGGCATCTATAAGGGTAACTACACTGCGGGATGTATACAATAGGGCATGCACAGAGGGGGGGTATTTATTTTAGTGGACTAAACAGAGGGGTCATCTATAAGGGGACTACACAGAGGGGGCCATATACTACAGGGCAGGGATAGGGAACCTTGGCTCTCCAGCTGTTTAAAAACTACAGCTTTAGCTTTGACTGTCTACACATGATGGGAGTTGTAGTTTTGCAACAGCTGGAGAGCCGAGGTTCCCTACCCCTGGTATAGGGGATGCACAGAGGTTGTCATCTACTATAAACACAGAGGGGCTCTCTACTATAGTAGATGCACACAGGGCCATCTATGTGGAAGACTGAACAAGGGACTATCTATAAGGAGCCAGGGCTACCCACTGAAAGAGGGCTTTAAGGGGCCAATACAGATGTGCAGTGTGTATAGAGATGAGGATGGTGCCAGAGTGAGGGGCCTAATATGTCTGTCTGGCAGATTCTGTGGATTCGTGGCTCAGAGAAGTTCTCATAATGGCCCAGGACAGATGGAGAAGAAGATGAAAAGGGAAGAACTCCGATCAGAGGAGTAGTCCCCTGTGAGTCACTAAATATATTTGCACTGTAATTTATATGTAGTACAGACCCTGTGTAGAGCTGGGTGTGTTGACGGTGTAGTGGTCGGTTGAGGGGGGGGGGGGGCCCAATTAAAAGTTTGCTATGGGGCCCAGCCATTTCTAGTTACGCCCCTGGATTTATACAAGACATACGTTGTGGGAACATGGCCTATTTTTGGATTAGACTACAGGATAGCAATGCCAAGGGAAGAAATAAGAAGACCAGCGCTGGAATGAGCAGCTGTACTGGGACTGGTTCCTATTAGTAGGTTTGTATGTATGAACCTGCTGATAGTTTCCCTTTAAAGTTATAAACCTTATTTTAGAGGGTATATTTTGAGATTTTATTGGAGACATATATGCTAATATATAAAGATGAAGAAGTCAATAAATTTCAAATCCATAGTTTTTGCTGTGGATCTGCAGCATTTCTGCAGCGGATTTATTGCATATTTTTGCTTTACCAAGTTGGCAAAACCCCCTGCAGTATGCGTGGTTGAGACTCTTTGCTGCTACATTAAATTTTCTGGATTTTCTTAACAGAAAATCAACAGAAAATTGAAAAATCTCCCATATGTGACATGAGATTTAAGAGGTTTCTTGCAAACAACATCATCTCCTTGACCAATGCAGATAAGTGTTAGATTGCTTAGATCTGAACTGATCATTAATACAGGGGCCCCGAGCCCCCATTCCTCTCCACCAGCATGTCTGCAGGTGACAAGCACACACACCGCTGCTCAATGGAACTTTAAAGGAAATATCAAACAGCTGCACAGCTTTGTCTATGTCTCCCATACAGTTATCTGGGTTCACACTACATATATTTCAGTCAGTATTGTGGTCCTCATATTGCAACCAAAACCAGGAGTGGATTAAAAACACAGAAAGGATCTGTTCACACAATGTTGAAATTGAGTGGATGGCCGCCATTTAATGGCAAATATTTGCTGTTATTTTAAAACAACGGCTGTTATATTGAAATAATGGCAGTTATTTACTGTTATATGGCGGCCATCCACTCAATTACAACATTGTGTGAACAGTTCCTTTCTGTGTTTTTAATCCACTCCTGGTTTTGGTTGCAATATGAGGACCACAATACTGACTGAAATATACGTAGTGGGGACCCAGGTTAGGCTATGTTCACACTATGTAAGTCTCCGGACGTATCGCGTTCCGTGAATAAGCGGCCGGAGACTTACGTAGTTTGCGTACAATGGAAAGTATACGATGTACGGCAGCACAGTTCACACTACGTACGAACTTACGCCCGGATCGTATGCGGCGGCGTTAAAAATAAACCACATCATTGTTTGCAGACGGAAATGCCGTAACTTACGCCCGTAGCGTTACATGCGGTCCCGTACGTAGTGGTGATTACTTCATTTTGCAAGCTTTTTGTGCCGATCCAAAAGGTTCTGTAGGGTGTCCGCGGCTAGACGAAGATTTCCAAGTGAAAGACCGCTGTCAGATCGCTACGTAGGGCGCTCGGGAAGCATAAGTAGACTACGGGTGTAAGTTCGCGGTCCGTACGTATCCGGCTGCAACTTGCGTTTAACACGTATATGTCCGGACACGAAAATATGCGGCCGGACATATACGTAGTGTGAACATAGCCTTGCAAGGCTGGGTTCACACACAGTATATTTCAGGCAGTATTTGGTCCTCAAGTCAGGTCCTCATAGCAACCAAAACCAGGAGTGGATTGAAAACACAGAAAGGCTCTGTTCACATAATGTTGAAATTGAGTGGATGGCCGTCATATAACGGTAAATAACTTCCATTATTTCAATATAACAGCCGTTGTTTTAAAATAACAGCAAATATTTGCCATTAAATGACGGCCATCCACTCAATTACAACATTATGTGAACAGAGCCTTTCTGTGTTTTCAATCCACTCCTGGTTTTGGTTGCTATACAGCCTCACAAATACAGCCTCAAATATACATAGTGTGAACCCAGCCATAGTATTAAGGCGTACCATTACATACTGTATATTCACCCCCAATATGTACAGACTACTTTTCTTGCATAAAGTAATGCACAAACCCAATTTTGCCTGCCAGCTGAAGCCAACTCATATTTTGCTAGTCAAAATCAATAGAGAGGTCGATGGAAACAATTTTCCACATTTTTCTTATAAAGGTAGGAATGACAACAATGACCACAGTATATCATGCCTGCGACTGCAACACATAGACCGTCCCATTTCTATTGAAGTGAACCGTGTTTCAGCTGTGCTATGAAACTGATGTGCCCATAGTAGAGCAATGTGAAAAGGAATGAATATCCAACACTGATACTTTTCCTTCGAACATAAGGCCTGTACTGTAGATCGGACGGCCTTCTGGATGTGTTTTATGGCTATTTTCACCAGCCAATAGAGAAAGGCTGGAGTTCTGATAAGTCTGATAGGAATTTTTCCATAGAACACATGGATACAGATAATCGACTGACAATCCAATGCAATGTTTACCCTGAAAATCATATTAGAAAGATGTAGGACTTATTTTACTGCCATGAGAGGGGTGGATGTGGAAGTGACTGCTCTAAGTTCCTCTTTTAGACCACTTGTTGTTAATGTATTCACTTCCTACTGTCATGAACAGAGCTATACGTCACCATTGCACACTGAAGCTGCTGTGAAACTTTGTACACCGTGTAGAATTGGTTGGTGGACAGGCACTCTGTGATATTAGGGAGACCAGCTAAGAGGCACTGAATGGGGCTAGCAAAGACAGTCACTTACAGCTACCTGAGGCATGTATGAAAAAATAGTATCTAATATGGAAATATTTGCACCCGCGTTTCAGTCAACATTGCTGGAACATTGATTACCTGGAACATTGATTACCTGGAAATCTGCATAACATCCATTATACAGTGAATAACTCTTTCAACTAGGGATGGTACGAACCCGAACTCTCGGCAATGATTCCCTCTGTCTGCCCGCTCCGTGGAGAGGGTGGATACAGCGGGAGGACCGTCTGGAAAACTGGGATACAGCCATAGCCATAGGCTGTATCCCAGTTTTCCAGGCGGTCCTCCCGCTGTATCCAACCGCTGCACAGAGCGGCCAGACAGTGGGAATCTGATGCCGAGCGTTCGGGTTCATCCTTACTTTCAACCAAAATATAACTATTGTATTATTTCTGTACTATTTGATGTATCACTATGAATAGCCTCTCCTCCCTGCATCAGCAATGAGACCTAGTCACTCTACCCAGCATTTTGCCAACATTTGCCAACAGAGGAGGGAAGTGACACCACAGGTCCACTGACCTGCTTGAGTGCATGTCCCAGGGAACAAACCTCTGCAACACTGGGATGCAGTACTGAGTTATCTTGATACTATTTGGGTATTGTATACTTTGTGATAGACAAACATGATTGGTATTTGGATCCCTATATGTGCCTTATATGCATATTTGTGCCCTAAAGCAACCACTGAAGGAAATGCATGGGAAGTATATGGCATTTCTGAAGGAATAGGGATAGTTTCCTGTGCATGCCAACCCTTTTTAGAGCGGTAAAGCCAGTGAATAGATAAGAATGGCTTAATAGGGTTTGAGAAAACTTCCACCTTTTTGTCACACAGCAACCAACCATTGCAATTGTTTGTATAAAATTAAAAAGCAACTTTTTGGGAAAAAAAACAACAAAACTTTAAATTGGCCAATGCAATACTCAACCCCCCTCCCATGCACTGATATGGCCTCCTACCCGCCCGCAGAGGGGTGGCCGCAGTATTGATTATAGGCAATGGTAAGAGAAACAGGTGGGGAGATGTTTTGGTTCACCTATGGGTAAAGTACTGCCCCTGGTGCACCAAATGGTCTCAATAACATATTATTAAAAGTCTTTTTTTTGCTGATTCTGCGTAATCTGCCCTAATAGGTTCCATGAGCAGGTTAGGATGACCTTTAACCTAGTGGGAAATGGTTTCTTAACAATTTTAAATATTACATAATTAACGTATATGTACTTATGTACTATAGCAATTATAACTGTATCATTTTCTTCCAGGTGTTGGCTGTATCTGATGGAGGTAAGTCACCTGAAATAAAGCAATAAGAAAGCATGATACATGATGCATGTTAATTTGCCCCAAAATAGTAGTAAGGCCCCATCTGTGCATCCATATAGTAGTTAGGTCCCCTTTTGGCCCCTATATAGTAGTTAGGCCCCCTCTGTGAATCTATATAGTAATAAGGTCCCCCTCTGATATAAATAAGCAATTTCCCCAGTAGGTAATATCCTGCTGTAGCTAACTCCCTCAGTAGGTAGTATGCCTCAAGTAGTCATCCCCCTGTGGGTAGTCCCCCTAGTAGTTAACCCCCCACAGTAAATGGTATCCATTCACTACCAGCAGAGATCATGAAACTGTGGGAAGTTTAGATGCTAATTATATTACATGTGTGTGGAATTGTTAATTATACGATGAATAAGCATTTTTCCCAATTATTTTGTATCCCCTATGTAGGCATCCCCCTGTAGATAGTCACTCTAGTAATTAACTCCCCCAATAAATGGTATCCCCTATGGAGGTAATCCCCCTGTAGGTAGGTAGTCTTCCCAGTAGTTAGCCCTTCCCATTTAGGCCTTCACCCTGTTTGTAGTCCCCTGGGTCCTAGTAAACTCTAGCTTTAGGTAGTTAGGCCCCCATCTGTAATATATAAAAAACATTAATACTCACAAGGGTCCCACACAGTCCTCCAGTGTCTCATTCTCCCTATTCTGCAGGCAGCGCCCAAGTAATGTCACTCAGCGCAGGGTTGGGATCCAATGACTTCTTGCTTTGTCAGTGTGCTGCGTTCAAATAATAGCTCTCATTAGGGGAAATTATAGTCAAAGGGCTAGACTGCCGTCTATGGGACTGTCGGAAAAGTAGTGCTTGGCTGTGCACATTTCCCCCTTACATGTTTGTTATAGGTTTGTGAAGGGTTAACAGGGATTCCTGGTGCTCACCTGAATTGCAGCAGTGAAGTATTTTATTGCATGTCCAAAATAAGATCCACAATATGAGTTATTGCACATATTATTTTGGACATTTTGGACAATAAAATACTTCCCTACTGCAATTCAGGTGAGTGCTGGGAATCTCTGTCACCAGTATCACCTTATCGTGGAAAGCCGACTGACTGGAAATGTTATTGAAGTGGCTGATTTAGGCCTCAATAAACAAGAATGTTTTCATGCACTGACATCAGAAATCCTGAAACTGTGAAGAATTTAGAAGCTAATTATATAACACATGTGCAGAATTGTTATTATATGATGAATAAGCATTTTCCATAGGTATGTCGTGACCACAGTGAACTAGTCTGCTTAAGGGCAAATTCTTCTTAGCCATCGCACAGCAACATTTGACACTAAACACAGAAACAATTGGGTGTGAATCGTCCTGACAATGTTTTGGAGATAAGGTGAAGTAAACAGGGCTCTTGTCAAATGTCAGGCATGCCTCTTACTTTTTCCTTCTCATTCAATGGCTCATAGAGTGTAATGGCTCATAGATTGTAGTGGCTTCCATCAAACCTCACAATACTATGGGGGCATTGGATTACTAGTAGGACCATGCTTCCATTATCTCTCACAGATTTGGTTGGTTTTTGCAAGCACTCTTTACTGCACAGTCACCATAAGCATCATAAAGGTAAGTGGGGGGGGCTTTAAAGGTTTTTAGCCCAGCTACATTATGATGAGAAATTGCAGTGTTAAAAAAGAAACCATTAGTATTAGAAGGTTTGTGCTGATTCATTGCAGTTCTATTGTAGAGTTAAACCACACTGATTTAGATGGACGAGGCAGTGACCAGAGTCTCAACAGTTTGCCTAGTGTCCAGACTGCCGGACTTGGATCAGAGCGATCAGTTGCCAGTTGGGCAGTATCATTTGAAAGGCTCCTTCAAGATCCTCTTGGGGTTGATTATTTTACGGTAAGTTAAGAAGCATGCAGCAAACTCCCCCCCCCCCCACAATGCTAAGGAGTAAAAGAAGTTATCCCAAGACTATAATTTCTCATCTTTTCACAGGATAGACCATTCTTAAATATCTGGTTGATGAGGGTCCAGCCACTAGGATCCACACTGATTACAAGAACAGGTTTTTTTTTTTCAAAAATGCATTGTGTATCACTCCATTTACTTACTATGCAACTGCTGAAGACAGTACAAATAGTATTGTGATTGACATCGGTCCCAGTAGTGGGAACCCTCATTTATTAGATGCGTATTATCTATCCTGTGGATGGATCATAAGCTATAAACTTGAGATAACCCTTTTAAGGCTATGTTCCCACATAGTATTTTTTTCTCAGTATTTCTGTCAGTATTTTAGTCAGTATTTGTAGCCAAAGTTAGGGGTGGAATCGACAGAGAAAAATAATAGTGGGAAGATTTTTGTATTTTCATCCCACTCCTGGATTTAGTTGAAAAAATATTGACAAAAATACTGACAGAAATACCCTATGTGAACATAGCCCAAGGCTGTTTTGAACCAATATAAAATACCTACAAACTGTATACTAGGGGTAAGTATGCTGCTTTATTTTATGTATATAAGGAAGCAATTGTCATTACAAGTGAAAATGCCTTTTTATAATAAATACTAGGTTTGTAATTTTTTCTTCCATCGAAAAATATTGAGGTTGGAATAATATGATTGTATTCCAAGGCCAGTTTGACACAAATGTATATACAGTGGTACCTCGGTTCTCGAACATAATTGGTTCTGGAAGGCTGTTCCAAAACCGAGCTGTTCGAGAACCGAGCTGTAAGTTCCCATAGGGAACAATGTTAAACTGATTAATTGGTTCTTACACTCCGTGGGTCAGGTGCAGAGCACCCGGCCCACAGAGCGTAAGAATGCTCCATGTTCACAGGAACACTGAGAGGCAGGAGCGGGCAGCTATTTAAACTTGCCGCCGCGCTCCTGCTCCACTCAGCTGCGGGGGACACCCTGTAAAGAAGCGGGGATTCCCCTCATTAGGATGGGATTCCCCACTTCTTTACAGGGTGTCCCCCGCAGCTGAGAGGAGCAGGTGCGCAGCGGCAAGTTTAAATAGCCGCCCACTCCTGCCGCTCACTGCAGGGGATTCCCTATAAAGAAGGCGGCCGCACTGCTCCCGCACTAACCTGTCATTCCAGGCCCCTCCGCCGGCCCGGATCTCTTCTTGTATGTGTCCCCCGCAGCCGCACGCATCTGCTGTTCTGCCAGCAGCCCCGCTCACAAACTCCTTAGCTGCTTCCTCCCGCTGGTCCCTGCTGCGTCTGCAGACACTCCTTCATCCTGCAGACGTAGGGGGGGGGGGAGCAGCAGGGAGGAGCGCTGATGAGCGGGCCGCGTGCAGAACAGCAGATGCGTGCGGCTGCGGGGGAACCATACAGGAAGAGCTCCGGGCCAGCGGGGGGGGGGGGACGTTGAGTATCAGGTCAGTCCAGCCGGCTTCAGGGCGTCCCCGCAGTGAGAGGCAGGAGTGGGCGGCTATTTAAACTTGCCGCTGTGCTCCTGCTCCTCTCAGCTGCCGGGGACACCTTGCAAAAAAGTGAGGAATCCCATCATAATGAGGGAAATTCCCGCTTCTTTACAGGGTGTCCCCCGCAGCTGAGAGGAGCAGTAGCGCGGCTGCAAGTTTAAATAGCCGCCCTCTCCTGCCTCTCACTGTTCCCGAACACCTCTAACTGTCAGCTGAACATCAGTTCAGCTCACAGTTATCCTCCTGGTTTTGTTCGGATACCGAGCAATGTTCGGATACCGAGCAAAACTTTAGGGGGAAATTTAGTTCGAAAACCGAATTGTTCGAATACCGAGGTGTTCGGGAACCGAGGTTTTACTGTATATAAATGTGCGTACACATTATGGGCGTACTACAGATGACTTTGCTTTAGTATAACTTAAGCATCACAGATCTGAACCACTGATCAGTATTCTTCTAGAGAGGAAGTTGAATTACATATGACAGCAGATACAATCTAAAAGCAATACTGACAAAGAAGACTTGTAGATAAAATGTGGGTGCCTGCATATTCTAAACTCATCATGGTCTTCTATGGCCTGCTTCATAATGACTATATTATAATGGATATAATATTGATTAAAAAATATACTTCTTTATAACTAGCGAAATAGTGGTAGCGTGCATTGTCCAGATGGGGCAGACATAAACTACTGTCCCCATGTTGTGAGTGGCATTACAACTTCGCTCCATTCACTGATCTGCAATAGCAGAAACTTTAAACAATGATGGTGTGGTATCTGGAGGAAAACAGCCACGTTTTCTAAATCCTCGAAAATCCATTCAATCATGAACGCTAGGTAGCACTGTAGTTTCTGGAATCCAACAGCTGTATAAAGATAACAGTGTATAATTAGTTTCATATCCCTCATCTCTAACCTCCCAGGCCTGTGTTACATGACACAAGTTGTCACTAGTTTCACACTGATTGCTTATCTGTCAACTACTGTAGCGTCCACATTTATGCACAACAGGCAATCCCCTTGCAGAGCTCTCTCTGCTTCTACGCCACTAGCACAACCAGTAGTCTAGCCCAGGCTCCAATGATTCCTTACTTCTACAGCCTTTTTAGCCCCCCGTCTCTCTGGTAGGTTGACACTTTTTTTTTCTGATCCCTGACTCACTTCTTTCATCTGACACCTCTCATGCATCATTTAGTTGTCACCAAATCTCATTTTTTATGTCTTCTCAGCTGCTCCTCTCTACAGCATGGTGCCATAATATATATATACAGTATACTTAGTATATACAGTCACATATACATATATGTAAAGTAGAAATGAATAAAGATGTCACTGAGTGAACTCTCAGATGTGCATGCTGTCCTTGACTTGAATATATAGAAACCTCATACCCCGTTGTGAATATAGACCAGGGTGCTGTCTCATGTCTACATTCCTCTTGTTGAACACTAGATAGATGGGCAATCTAGTCTGGTGAGGCATGCACTGGTTTAGTTGTCCTGTGCTGCTGTGAGATTTATTCTTTTGTTGGTTTTATTGTCCAATGAAAGTGACAGGCAGGCCTACATTCCTGGTAAGAAAAAGTTTACATACAGTATATATCCTCATAACCCAAGTAGCTATTTCTTAAAATGAGCAGGTATTCTAAAAGACTTCTATGAATGATCATACTAGATAGCAACACAAAACTCTTATGTCCATTGTTGCTGAGTACAGATAATGTAGTAGATGTTACCTGCAGTCCTATGTAACAGCACAGATAGCACAGTGATATCTCTGGGTACATATAATGTAGTAGATGTCACCTGCAGTCCTATGTAACACCACAGATAACACAGTGATATCTCTGAGTACAGAGAATCTAGTAGATGTCACCTGTAGTCCTATGTAATACCACAGATAATACAGGGGACAGGGGCACACTATAGGGGACACCCTGCATTACCCCCATAGTCCCCCTGCATTACCCCCATAGTCCCCCTGCATTACCCCCATAGTCCACCTGCATTACCCCTATAGTCCCCCTGCATTACATAGTAAGAGCCCCCCTGCATTGCATGAACACAAAAGAAAACAAAACAAACCAATATACTCACCTAATCCTGGCCCCGGTCTTCCTGTCTTCTCTCCTCTGCTCTCCAGACTGTCAGCTGCCGCACGGATCCTCCAGAAGGCCCGATGACATCATCACTGGCCTGCTAGAGGATCTGTCTGAGAGAGATGCTAGTGAGATCTGCGCAGGGGGAGAGGAGGCTGCCGCCGTCAGCGCAGAGGAGATCAGTGAGGTCTGTAGGGGAGGGGAGGCAGAGGGGGCGCCGATTACATGGTCAGGCAGGAGCTGGGCGGTGTCGGAGAGAGGGGCGGCGCCGTGGCGGACTCAAGGGACAGCCAGCAGAACATTACTCAGGGGCCCACTGGGCCCCGAAAGTGATGTGCTGCTCTGTAACATTCTAATGTGGGCAGCGGGGCATGGGCCACCCGGAGCCTCGGGGCCCGGGCGGCCGCCCAAACCGCCCACATTTAAATCCGCCACTGGCTGCAAGGTATTATCACATGCTGAGATAAATAAATGTGAACTTGCCACTGTTTCACATTTAGGTTGTTCGTTGTGTAGCTTTTTCCATTTTTCTTGTCTATCTTTTTCTGTAGGAATTTCTAAAGAAAGAATACAGTGCTGAGAATATACATTTCTGGAAATCATGTGAAAAGTACCAGAGCATTCCTGCAGATGATACTGAGCAGGTATTACCATGGCCAGTTTCCTTTTTTGTTACTGTAAGGCTATGTTCACACTACGTAAAAGTATGGCCGTTGTTGCCATCGGCAACACTGCCTTATCTGGTATCGGATCCCGGCATAGTATGTGCTCAAAGCGGGAACCCATACGGCGCCGCAAAGAACTGACAGTTCACACAATGAAGCTCCGGCTGTTTGCTTCATTGTGTGCTGTGTGAAGTTCTGATGCGGACGGGCGCTGATGCACTCGCATCAAAACACTGCGGCCGGAAAGATCATCTGGCCGGTCCTTAAGTACCGGCTGGAATGATCTTTGCAGAGACCAGCCGTTCCGTGACCCGGCCGGTCTTTTATGTAGTGGGGAAATAGCCTAACAAGCAAAGCTAATATATATATTTATATATATATATATATATATATATATATATATACACTGTATATATATATATATATATATTGTGTGTGTGTGTGTGTCTCAAAAGATTTACATTAAAAAAATTGACATTAACAAAACATATATACGATAGACCAACAGAGACTAATGTGTTTCAGACTATTGTATATGACTAGAGACTAGTAAGTATGTAACACATCGTCATTTTTTTTACTTTGTCTTCTAGCTATTAAACGCTATAGTAATATAATTTAATATAATATGGTCATGTGATTTCTTACATCTACTTGCATAGAATAAAGTAGCAGAATTAACACTGGATTGACAAAAAAAAAAAAAAAAAAAGGAAACAGCTTACAGACAGTGCTGAGGGGTATATGCCCAAGTGTATGCAGAGAACAAGTTTATTAAGCAGTCATGGTTGATGTAGCACTGGGAAAGTCTTATCAATGAACTAGGGAGCCAGATATCAGGGTGCATGCTGAGTGGTACAGTAGTAGTATACACAGGTAGTGACAACCAAACATACGACAACTAGACTTCCTAAAAGTAGCCATAGCTTTACAAACCACAGTAACCCAAATCCAAAGCAATGGTTTAACCTATTTCCCTCACAAGGTACTGCACCCATACTAAGACCACACAAAGTAACTGCATTATATTTAACCATTCCCTGCTCTTAGCTGAGGTCTAGGGAAAGTGATTTACTGCTGCATCAAAATCATAGTGCCCATAGTGAAAAGGATATCCTGTAGCATACAAAACATTGGTGGTGTCAGTCAGATCACACCAAGAAATGACAAATGACTGAAGAAAAAAACAATCAGGAAACTTGTAGAAACCATCATCACTATTTTGTTGATCCATTTTTGATTTTGCTTATTAAATTTGATTTTGTTTATTAAATGACGATCCTTAGGTATGAAGTCAGTGATATATATATATATATATATATATATATATATATATATATATATATATGTGTGTGTGTTTTGTGGACAGCAATGTGGTTGGCATGTGTGAATGAACTTCGCACAACATGAATTAACCATTTCCTGGGTGTGTGTCACTGCTGACATTTCAGCCGCGGTTCTTGTTATTAGTTTCCTGACAACAGTAGTGACTTCACAACGTGAGTGTATCACGGTTTTAAGGTATTACAGGGGGTTATCCACCGTTAGAAAAACATGGAAAAACAAGACACTCTTGTCTTCAGTTTGGGTGGGATTTTGAAACTCTTTGAAGCTATTACTCTTTGAAGCCCTATTACTCGAAGCGATAAATAGCACAAATCAAGACGATTTGGATGATTATCACTCTGTGTAATAAGGACAACGATCAGCCGATGACAATGATCATCAGCTGATCGTGTATTTAGGTCTGCACCTAGAATCATCGCCTGCTGACCATGCATTGCTACGTATAATAGCGATGCACGGCTGTCAGCTAGCAATTGAATAAACTGTATACCCTACCTCTCCATACTCCCGATCTTCTCATGCCTTCTACTCGTTTCCTGGAAGTAAACAGATGGCAGGAAAAGACCGGGAGCATGGAGAGGTAACGTATACAGTTTAGGGCAAGGGTTGTACAGACATATGTAACGATGTCTGTGCAGTCCTTTCTAAAAGAATATCAAGCCGGAGATCGTTGCTTATTTACATTATTGATTGGGCAGCCATCAGCCTGTCTAATAGGACCCGTATTGTAAACCACACCTGAACTGGGGACAAGAGAGGTGTTTTCTCTGGAAGAACATGACCATGTGTTTCTATTCTTGGATACCCCTTTAATAATAAAGTTCTGGACAATAAACATAAAATAAACATAAAAATGGGGACTGTTGTAAAATTTGAGCAATTACCTATAACAGCCAGAAGACAGAATGAAGATTGATATTTTTGTATATGTAATTGGAAAGCCATCTCTAAACTAATGTATCTATCTGTATAGGAAGCAGCAGTTACACATGTGAATTGCACTAGAATTGTAAATGACTGATTATGATGAATTTGAGTCTAATCATAATGTCTCTGTAGACCTGATGTGTCAGTCACAAAGTAAAGTTTTATCAAATACAGGTGTGCCAAAGCTGTTCTGGACATACAGCATGGATATGGCCGACGGGGATATAGCACCAGTTTAAAACACAGATTTAGCAAAATAAAATAAAACTGGTGTAAATTTCCCATAGCAACCAATCACATCTAAACTTTTATTTTTCCCATAGCTGAAAACTAAGTTGTGGTTGGTTGCAGTGGACAGTTTATACTAGTTTCTATTTTACACCCTTTAATAAATCTGGGCCATAAACTTTATTTAAAGGGGTTATCCAGCGCTCGAAAAACAGGGCCACTTTCTTCCAGAGACAGAACCTATCTTGTCTCCAGTTCAGGTGAGTCTTGCAAGTAAGCTCCATCCACTTCAAGGGGAGTTACAAAACTCCACCCAAACTGGAGACAAGAGTGGTGCTGTCTTTGGAAGAAAGCGGCCATGTTTTTGTAGCGCTGGATAACCCCTTTAATCAATGACAGCAAATAGACCCATGGTGCCTAAGACTAGTGCATTTCAAGAGCAACAGCCAAGAGCCGCATTGGCTTAAAAAATACAGTATAAGACACAGGGTCCACTGGACTTTTCGTTTTTAAAGGGTTAAATAAAGCCTCATCAACCTTTTAAAACAGTGTTAGCTAGAATTCCAGCATAAGCAGCATATTTACTAAATCCTAAACCTCTCATCTATTCAGAGAAAATAAATTTAATAGGCAAATTTAATTGTCCAAAATAATCCAGGACAGGGAACCAAAGAATAACAGTCATGTGTTATTCTTTGGAAAGAAGTGCAAATCGCATTAACAATGGGGTAAAGGCCGTATTAGACGGCCCGATATTTAGGAGCAAGCAATCGCTGGCCAGTCAGCACCGACAGTGAGGGGGGCGTCTGGGCAGGGAGTAGCAGCAGGGGCTATTACTGTCATTGATCAGATTCACATGGCCTATTATCACCTGCTTTGTATAACTATCAGGTTTATTAATACCTCAAAGGCCATAAAAAAATCCTTTCCTGGATGGTATAACTTGGTTTGCATGACTTTTTATGGGCCATACAGGTAAATCACAAGTTGGGTTTATAGCTTTATGAAGATTTGGTTTATCTTATACCCTTTAAATTATGTGAACTCTTTAAATGTATATTTTAATTTAGTGGAGCTATGTGGTTTCACTTGGCATAAGATATCAAGTGTTCTGTAAGTAAATTCTGTTTATTCTGAAGCTTCTGCAGGAGTCCCGTCGAATATATAATGAATATCTGTCAAGTACCTCCTTGTGTCCAGTCAATGTGGATCAGCAGGCTCTTATCACAGAGGAGATGCTGGAGAAACCAACCCCTGACCTTTTCAAGGTTCAACAGCTACAGGTAACAATGCCTTGTATTACCTGAATAGAGGTGCTAATTTACAGAGGGTAACATTTCATGCTCTTACTCTCGATGTAGATATTTTCTCCAGTAAGTTAATTTAAGGCTATATTCACACACCAGATCTAATGCAGAATTTTCTGTGACTGACCACTTTCATTCTTTAGAAAAAGAAAGTATGGAATTCTCTGGTTTTGTGTATCAGGACATAAAAAAGTCCTTAGAACGTCTTCAGTTAGTTAAACCCAACCTCAGATAAACCAAAAGTTTGTAGAACCACCTTCTGCAGCAATAACTTAAAGTAAAAATGACCTATAAGACTTTATCAGTCTCTCACATTGCTCTGGTGTAATGTTGACCTACAGTATTCCTTTTTAGGGTATGTGCACGCTATAGAATTTGGGCGGAAATGTCAATTCTTTGGGCGGACAGAGGATTGAGCTTCAGATTATCTTTGAGTCTATGGGACAGGCAGAACTTCAAACGGAGAGCATCACATGAGCTCCACTTCAAATTTCCTCCCAAATTCCATGGTGTGCACATACCCTTACAACGCTGCTTTAGTCCATTGGGTTTGTGTGTACTGTTTTTGGTGTCTCCTAAGTTTCTGCCACAATTTCAATTAAGTTGTGGTCTGGACTTTTACTTGTCCATTGTAGCACCTTGTTTTTTTTTCTTTTTTAGCCATTCTGATGTAGATTTGCTGGTGTGCTTTGGATCATGTACCTGTTACATGACGCAATTATGGCCAAGCTTTAGCTTTTGGATAGATAGCCTTACATTTAACTGTGCAATACTTTGGTTTACAAAGGAGTTCATACATGACTCAATGACTTCAAGGTGCCCAGGCTCCGTGACTTCAAAATAAGCCCAAATCATCATCCCTCCACCATGCTTGACAGTTTGTATGAGATATCTGTGCTCATATGCTATGTTTGGCTGCCACTATGTAACTCGGACGGTGATGGCGATGTCGTGACACCAGTGCTTGTCCAGCACACATGTATGATGTTGGTACCTGCTTTGTAGTCTGTGGCCGGTTTGTGTCCCCAAGATGGTCGGTAACCTGTTGAGCTGTAGTGAGTCCCTTTGGCTCTTGTCACGGTAGTCCTGAGTGGCAACTGACTCACCCGGACTATTGATACCGCCACCAACAAAAAGAGGAAAAATAACCCAAGGTGTACCGTTGGTGTGTGTGGGTGCTGGTGCATGCGAAGTATGTAAGAGTCCCAGCTTTTACTATAAAGTTCTTCAATAGTACAATACATGTTTGTAGAATACATAAATCTTTGACACAGACTTAAACTCGTTTGTGCTTGAGGAGGTGCTGAGAGAAGTAAAGTAGAAGAGAGGTAGTTGTAGCGGTGCTTGAAGAGTTAAGGGTAGAGGAGAAGAGTTTGTTAAGGGAACCCCAACCCATTGAAGCAATGTACTCTACCGAAACCGGAGAGAATACCTTGCAGTGAGACGTTTACTTGTACCAGTGTTTAGACTATGTCTGACCACCTTCTGCCCTACAGTGTCAAGTGATCCGTCCTAATAGGGTAATACAAGCCCTAGTCATGGTTATCTGGGTGTAGCTAAGCTTTCGAGCCTTCCCCGTTATCTGCATTGCAAGATAGGATACATAGACCTTTTTCGGTAGCTTTGTCCTACCCAGGCTAGTACCTCTGGTTCTTAGGATACTGCCCTGTACATTTTAGACTGGTTCACAGCATGGGTTAGGGTGTTCCTGGACTCTTCTGCTTAGCACTGCATAGTAGGTATAGTAGAAGTACTGAAAGAACTGGTTGTCTCTAGCTGCATCTATACACGTGAGTGTCTAGACTAGACTGCACTGTTGTCCCAGACCCTGGCTTGGCTACAGCAGAGACGTTTGTTCAGGGTGTCTTTCTCCCATGAGATTCTGTGTAAGGGCCCTATTCCACAGGAACGATAATCAGCCGAATCGGCCCCATTCGGGCCGATTTGGCCGATTATCGCTTGGTGGAATAGAGAGAACGATCAGCCAATGATGGTGTCATCGGCTGATCGTTCATTTAGGGCCAGACCTAAAATCATTGTTCCCCCACCGTGCATCGCTACGGTGGAATAGCGGTGCGCGGCGGG
Source organism: Dendropsophus ebraccatus (assembly GCF_027789765.1). Taxonomy (NCBI): domain Eukaryota; kingdom Metazoa; phylum Chordata; class Amphibia; order Anura; family Hylidae; genus Dendropsophus; species Dendropsophus ebraccatus. The sequence continues at coordinate 56,566,576 of NC_091454.1, read as the reverse complement.
CGACAGACGGTTTGAGAAGCACAACACATTTCCTGCAGGTCTTCTCCTCCGCTCTCTTCCTCCCCGGGTCCTGCGCGCTTTAGCTTCAGAATGGCCTGTCAGCTGACAGGCCACTCAGCCAATCACAGGCTGCGGCGGTCCCGGGAGAAGACCTGACAGGTAATGTATGCTGCAAGGGCTGCAAGGACATTGGTAACGATATCCCTGCAGCCCTCGCTCAACGATCATCGGGCCGTGGAATAGGATCGGCCGTGGAATAGTTGATCTGGCCCCCATCGGCCCGTGGAATAGGACCCTAAGACTGAACTTCCTACAGGAGCCTCTGTATGCCTCACTGTGAGTGGTGGGGATGAGTGTGTGCATAAGAAAGAAGAAAGATAATAGGTCAAAAGTAGAAAGCACCTCCCACTGGTTACTAAGGGCACATGGTACATAGAAAACTTTAACCTATTAGGACCTTAAGCTGTGCAGCTCATAGAAATACATATAAAAGACACTGATATCTAGAGGTGAAACTTCAAAGTGCCCTTCATCGCCACTTAACCTGAAGGAAGGAGCTTTTTGAGAAGTGCACAGGACAGACAAATACACCCATGGTAGGACACCACACCACCAAATGTGGAGCTGTGTAACAGGTTATTGTTCCAGAAGTCTAATAGTTTGTTCATGTACAACTTTGTAAACTTTATTACTTTTCTAATTTACATAAACTTCTACTCACATAAACTTAAATATTTAACATTCATTCTAACCAAAATCTGTTGTAGCTCTTGTTTTTTTTTTTTGCAATTTCTCTGAGCATTGCACAGTCTGACATTGAGGTGAATTTGCCCAGTTGTCTACTGCTAGGTAGATTTTCAACTGTCTTGGATGTTTTTACCTGTGAATAATCATTTTCAGTGTAGAAAAATGGTCTTAAAATAGTTTGGAAATGGTTTCATAACCCTTCCCAGATTGCTCCAGATTTTCAAAAGTTTTAACACGTGCCTGAGTGCTACAGACCAGCAAACTGACGAAACGTATTCTTTAGTGGTCGCACTTGTTGATAATCGATTAATTAAAGGCATTTAATTACAAGTACCTGCCTCCTACTTACCCTCTTAAAGGAGAAGTCCGGCCAAAATTAATTTTTGATATGTTGTTACTTATGAAAAGTTATACAAATTTCTAATGTACATTAATTATGGGAAATGCACATATAGAGCTATTTCCCTTAATTTAGTAGATCAGGAAGTGTTAGAAATATCTCTGAAGAAGTGACGTCACGACCCAGGGTGTAATTCCTATGGAGTGTCCAGCAGGGGGCGCTCTCTATATAGAAGTCTATGGGACTTTATTGTTTCTATGGGTTTCTATGTAATGTAATGTAATGTAATGTAGTGTACAGTGCTTTATTGAATGAATACATCTACAGAATACTTTGGGGAGCAAGTGTCCTTGCTCCCCAAAGTATTGCATAAATGTATTCATTCAATACATTCAATACACAGTAAGCCCGCCGATCCGCCGCATTTCCGCCGCATTCCCGCCGATCCGTCACACGCTGATCCGCCGCATTCCCGCCGATCCGGACCATATACATTGAACTACAGCTCCCATCATCTGCTTCTAGTATGAACAGGTGATGGGAGCTGTAGCTGGGTAATGGATATGACATGCCGCCGGGTGCAGGGGGGAGCCGCTCAGTACACAGGAGCGCTCCCCCCTCCTCCTCCTCCTTCCGTGATAACTTCCGCCTATACCAATGCTGACTCCCTGCCTGGCCGCCGCTCTCCGCTCTCCCCCCCATACATACCGGCTCCCGATGCATCCTGGTGTCCGCGCTGATGCCGGGAGCCGGTATATGTGAGCGGAGAGCGGCGGCCAGGCAGGGACTCAGCATTGGTATAGGCGGAAGTTATCACGGAAGGAGGAGGAGGAGGGGGGAGAGCTGCTGTGTACTGAGCGGCTCCCCCCTGCGCCCGGCGGCATGTCATATCCCTTACCCAACTACAGCTCCCATCACCTGTTCATACTAGAAGCAGATGATGGGAGCTGTAGTTCAATGTATATGGTCCGGATCGGCGGGAATGCGGCGGATCAGCGTGTGGCGGATCGGCGGGATGCGGCGGAAATTCGGCGGAAATGCGGCGGATCGGCGGGCTTACTGTGTATTGAATGTATTGAATGAATACATTTATGCAATACTTTGGGGAGCAAGGACACTTGCTCCCCAAAGTATTCCATAGATGTATTCATTCAATAAAGCACTGTACACTACATTACATTACATTACATAGAAACCCATAGAAACAATAAAGTCCCATAGACTTCTATATAGAGAGCGCCCCCTGCTGGACACTCCATAGGAATTACACCCTGGGTCGTGACGTCACTTCTTCAGAGATATTTCTAACACTTCCTGATCTACTAAATTAAGGGAAATAGCAGTATATGTGCATTTCCCATAATTAATGTACATTAGAAATTTGTATAACTTTTCATAAGTAACAACATATCAAAAATTAATTTTGGCCGGACTTCTCCTTTAATTCCGAGGGAAGCAGTATGGCTGCGGTACTACATCGGCATAGTTTATATTCAATATATAATTACATGGTATAATTTGTCAGGTGTTATTGTTGATCTAAAGTTGTATTCACCTAATTTCAAGACTTTCTAAGGGCCCTATTCCACAGGACGATTATCGTTCAGATTATCGTTAAATCGTTCGAATCTAAACGATAATCGTTTGTTTAAATAGCAGTTAACGACTAACGATCGAACGCGAAATCATTGATCGTTTAATAAGACCTGGACCTATTTTTATCGTTGCTCGTTTGCAAATCATTTGCATTGAATACGACGTTGTTCGGTCGTTCACAGTAGTGATGAACGCAATAGCGACGACAAGACGACCGCAAGAATGATCATAAGTAACGATTATCTTTCCATGTAAACGGATGAACGATTTAAGGTCTTTCGCAATAGTAGTCGTTTGGATCATTTATCGTTAACGATTATGCGAACGATAATCGTCCTGTGGAATAGGGCCCTTAGGGACAGATTTTTTTTATTATGTCTTGCTAGACAAATAAAAGAGTGTAACTTTCTTTTTCTCATGACTATATCTAAATGGTGTTGAAGAAAACCACTGACATGCTTCGGAAATTATCCAATTTACATATAGTATATGAAATGGATAATTCCGTTGCAAAAAATTCTACAAAAATCCCTCAAATCAGCATTTTTATATAAAATTAGAAATAATGTTAACATTAAAGTCTATTTACTTAACCAAGTCTGATATTAGGCTAGAGCTAAACAAATACATTAATGGAAAGTAAGAACATGTACTTAAGGTTGGAGGTGGTACAGAAAATCAATTTTTGGATGTACAGAATGTAAAGGCTATATTCATGTACCATACCATGCAGTAAGAACATGAACACAGGAACACAGGAATGTGATGTGAATCTATAGGAGGCGTTTAGGATACAAAAGGTTATTTAGTTATATAGGTTTTTAGGGGGATCTCTGGAGAATTAGGCTGGGTTCACATTGAGGGAGATTTATGAAAGGGTGTAAACATACACCTGATGTAAACTGCCCACAGCAACCAATCACAGCTCAGCTTTCAGCTCTGGTAAAATATAAGAGGAGTTGTGATTGGTTGCTGTGGGCAGCTTACACCAGGTGTATATTTACACCCTTTCATAAATCTCCTCTATTGTGTTTTTGCTGTAGGTTTTGATCTTTTTTTCTATTGACTTCCATTTTTTTAAAAACATATTTTGTGTACAACCTTTTTGTGTATGTTAAAAGAACAGATGACTTTTGATCCATATTTTGATTCTTTTTTTTTTTTTTTATAATAGAAGTCAATGAAAAAACTGATCAAAACGGATGCACACAAATACGGATCTGTTAAATGGGCAGCAAAAACACAGTGTGATTCCAGCCTTTTGCTAATACATTTCTATAGAAATGTAATTTGAAAGAAGAAATTGTTTTGATTTATTTATTTTTTTAACAACAGATCTTCAATTTGATGAAGTTTGACAGCTACGCTCGCTTTGTTAAGTCCCCCTTGTATCAAGAGTGCATGCTATCAGAGGTGGAAGGACGCCCTTTGCCAAATCTAAATTTCTCACCAACAAGTCCAAACTCAGGCTGCTCTGCTATTACCTCAGGGGCAGTAAAGGTAACTTACAGGCCCTGTAATTGTTGAAGACAGTGTTTGTAACATTTATAAGATGTCCATGAATGGATAAATGTGTAGACACTAAAGGTCCTATTCCACGGAACGATTATCGTCCCGTGGAATAGAGTGCAACGATCAGCCGACATCGTTCATGTCGGCTGATCGTTGCAGTCGCTTGTTTTTCAACATGTTGAAAAACAAGCGACTGATACAGCAACGATCTGCTGCCGTCGCTCCATTGGATAGGAGCGTCGGCAGCAGACGCTGCTGTATCCTATGGGCTGCCCGGACGATCAGCGATCACCCGGGCAGCCCCCCCGACCCGTGAAATAGGGGCTTTAGGGGGACATTTTTTAAAGGACAGCAGTGGCATACGCCAGGGAGAAGGCGCTGTATCCCCGGCTCACCCGTTCGTCAGCCTATTAGTGAATCCGGCCAGGGAAAAAGGGGCAGGCCTAATTTAAGACTGGCATATGAGAACGCCAGTCTTGATTATAGTGGACTCATAAACCATAGACTGGCAGCTGAATCTAGTGCAAGTGGTGGGTTTATCATGAATCTAAGGTGTATGGCCACCTTTACAGAGCCTGACACGGTCAGTACAGATTTGACAGTGTCATAGTCAGTACAAATATACCTTACTAACATACCTTACTAATATACCTTACTTTGTCAGCCTTGTCATTTCATGGGGAAAACTAGTGTTTGGTAACAATGTCAGGAGAGCTAACAGGTGGACTTCAGTGGTCAGTTTTCATTGTCAGATTATAATACACTCTCTTTAAAGACAAGGAAGCCAGCTTTTTTTTCCTAATGAATTATTTATTTATTTATCTATCTAGAAGAAACTGAGACCTGGGAAGTCCTTACCCCTTGGTGTTGATTCATCTGGATTAGACAATTTAACTGATGGTTCCAGAGCAAACAGGTCCTTCAAGAGAAAAGATCGAAAAGGAAATTCTAGAGGTGGAATAAACGTTTACATATATATGCATTATGGGGGTTGCATGAAAATGTGAACCTTTTTGCCAAATTGGTGGACCGGGATTATAGCATGGTGCAAAGGGTGTGTGGCCTCTCCCTGCACCAAATTTACTGCAATTTATGTATATTTTAATATAACTGTACACCAGCCTAGAGCTGGCATTTCTTTGGTATTTTTGCTACACAACCAACCTCAGAAACACAGGATTCATCTTACCTCTCCATGCTCCCCCAGCATCCTCCTATGGCAGTTACAGCCAGCTCCACCTATCGCTGGTCACAGCCCTGTCCAGTTTCAGTTAGTGATTGGCTGAGCGGGCTGTCACTGCCAGACGAGTGGAGGTAGTTGAGGCGGCTGGGGGGTAAGCATTGGCTGTTTGTTATGTTCTGCACCTGGGCAACATAATATTGAAAGTTAATCCTGAACAAAATAGCCCTTTAGGTACAGGCATGTAATGGGGATTTCCTCATCTCAAACAATTTTGTTGGATATACCCCAACAAAAAATGTCAATGTCAAAAAAACTTGTCATGTGCCCTTGAGCATCACTTATAGATTAACAACGAGATCTCATGCTGTTCACAAGTTGCCTTATTTTCTGCTAAGGCATGGCATCCCACTCTTTTTGAAGGGCTGCCCTCAGGTCTTTGAGTTTGTGGGGTACAAAGGTAAATATACTTTACTGACATGTCCCCTGCAGTGCTAAAATACATCGCTATTGGCCACACCTGTGTAACAGTGATCATTCGTGTGGCCTAGCTGCGCGATTAACCATGCCTTGTAAAGGCACTGCAAATAAGCATCGATCTCGCTGATCAGCACTCATTTGCTCCTGTAGATGGCTGCAAATTGGCCCATATAAAAGGACCCTTAGTGTAATATCAAGAGAATCAATTGTGACCCAGCTTCTTAGTGTCCACTGGTCCATTTTTTAAACCTTTTATAAGAAGAATTTGGTATATAGTATTGCTGTAGTAACTTTATGATGGTATAGCCAATAAAAGCTACTTGTAATTTTTGTAAATCATAGAGTTATGTTTGTAAAATCTTCAAAGTCAAAGCCCCGCTATTAGCATAAGTCTTTACCGTTCTTTTGTTTGTTCTCCGATCACTTGTATAACTTGTTTAATCTCTTCTTTATAACAATTAGCCTTCTCTGCTGGAGATTTTCTACTAACAGAATTAAAGGGGCTGTCTAGGATTAGAAAAGGGATTTGCATCTTTTTCCAGGAACAGTGCCATGTCTGTTCGTGCTGTCTGTATGGTATTGTATGTCAGCACTGTTTACTGGCAGCATGTTAACAGGTTATTACATGATAATATTAGCAAACAATATAAATGATATATCCCTATGCTGAGCATCTCATCCTACATCTTTACTACCTTTAAAGTACAGGTGGCATAGGCTGGTTTCAATGGGTTGTTCCTTGTTCCAAAAAAAAAAAAAAAAATGTGGGTAATTTCCTCTTTGATTAACCATTCCAATCACAGCCAATCACAGCTCAGCTTTCATGTTCAAACAAGCTCTGGTAAAATGAAAGCTGAGCTGTGATTGATTGCTGTTTTTGTCTCAGACCTCAGGTCTCTTTATTTTAAAGTAAATAAATAAAAATGTTTATTAAATAAATAAATTATATATATATATATATATATATATATATATATATATATATATATTTCATAGAAAAACTGAAACCTGTACTGAAGCCCTGTCATCCTACCTACATGAAATGTACAGTACTCAGTGTCAGGGCTATACAGTCTAGAAAGTCAGTATCATATACATATAAATCGTATTCATCACATTATCTCTGAATACCCTACAGTAATAAGGCAGTGATAGCAGATTGGCTTTTCAGGCAATGCTGCTTTCTGAGTAAGAACAACAGCATCACAATTTAATGTGAAGAGGCTCCTGGAAGTCTCAGATACTCTCATTTTCATCTAGTGAATAATAATAATGACTTGCTACCTAGTTGTCAGCAGACGTCTGCATTATTCAGTTATATATCGTCAGTGTATATTCTATGGAGGAGTTAACTTATATGTAAGAACCGCTTTAGTTTTGCTCATTTTTAATTCCTTTAAATCTTAACTTTCAGAATTCATGGCCTGTTGCATTTATTTTGTTAGATGTCCCAGACAGCAATGGACTCTCATCGCGACATGAGTCAGAAGGATCTTTGAACTCTGCAACCAGCCTGGATCTGATCTCCTCCTTCTCTGGCAAATCTGAGGTATGTGATATACAGAAGATATCCTCTCTCTCAGAGCTTTTTTTTAATATAGCTAAGATGTTAAAGGTACTAGAAAATCAACCTCTCAGCTCAAGAGGTATACTAACCGTGGGGGGAAGGTACAGCCATTAGCACTTCAGGAGCTTTGACACTTTGCATTGGAGAATGAAAGCATTTTTTTAGGTTCTGTAAGCACGGACATGATGGGTACCATGTTTCTCTCTGACCCAACAGTTGTCTAGTGTCAGCAGTTCAGAAACTGAATTGCAGCTGATGGATTCCCTTTAAAGCAAATGTACCATCAGGTACATCGCTTTGGGTTTCATACCTAATGGATCCGCACGCGGCGCTGGCCTTTTCAGGGGCACCCGCCGGGTATGAAGCACTGGAGGCAGGCCTGCTGACCCCATTGTCACAAAGGCGAGGGGAGATCGTCCCACTAGTGGCCGGCGGCCCCTCTGTCTCACTGCAGAAGACAGGTTCAGTATTCTCTATGGTGCTCATCTCCTGCAGTGATATGGAGAAGGCGAACCTTACAGCTGCATGCCCATTCTAATGATCGGTGGACCTAAAAACACAAACCCTGATCCATCCAAACTTTTGATTTGTTTTTGCTATGTCAAAAGCTTTTGCAAATGACAGGGACACTATAAATACCCAAGCATTTCCTCTATAATAACCATGGACAACGTAGCAATGTTTTTAAAGCAAATGAACCATGAGGTACATGACTTTTTTTTTTTACATTATCCGGTGGATGTCGCTGCAATGATCCCAGTGGTGCAGTAATTTTTCGAAGCACACCATCAGCGCTGTTCTCTTCTCATGCTCCAGCTTGGCTCTATGCACTGGAAAAGGTCTGATGCCCCCCCCCCCCCCCCCCCGTGTGACGATATCCCCTCCCCTCTGTGATACACCTCTATTAGAATCAACAGGGCCACATCACAGATGGGAGGGAATGGTTACACTGGGGGGCGGTGGGCCCACCTTCGGTGCATAGAGCTAGGCCGGTGCATGAGAAACTAAATGGCATCAAGTGTGGGAACCAGGTGGCGTTCGAAAAAAGGACTGCACCACCGGGATCACTGCGCCAGTGCTGACCAGGTTATTTTTTTAAAAAAAGTTATGTACCTGATGGTACATTCCCTTTAACACACAGGCGTAACTACCGCGACTGTTTCCACTTTATAATACCGTTATAAGTGTAAAGCAATGGCCATCTCTGCCTTCTCTATGGAAAATTCCTACAGCTAGGGCTGTCCCCATTCAGCACTGAGGACAGCTCACTATTTATACGTTGGGAGGTCCACAAGAGATTTTTTTTTTTCTTCATCAACACTGTAGCCAGATGGTAGTTGTGGCCATGCCGAACACATAATACCTATCATATATCTGTCTGTGCTTCCCTAATATAACAGTAGGGAAATATAAAAGCTATGATATGTTTTGTGATTGTAAGGTCCACACCATGGTTTCTATTATTCACACATCTGTCTCCAGTTTAATATATTGACTTTTTATTATTTTTAAGCATTTGTATTCCCTAAGAGACTATTTAATGTCTCTGACATATTTGTAAATGTTCCCATGGTACATCTGAACTGAACATTGGTGGGGTTTTCCACTTGAAGGCCACAGATACTAATTACTGTGACCTTCCCCTTAAATTCATCTTTTTGTGAAAAGAGGCACACATGGGAATATTTGAGTATAAGAATATCCCCAGAGCCTTTTTACTCAAGTTTTCTCTGCTCTCTTGGTCGCAAGCCGCATCTTCTGTGGGGTCACGGTGTGACCCCATTCTTGTATGACCATGCAGTACAGATAATTCCTGGTTGCACAACCAGGAATGGGTGTGTAGCCCAAGCCTTAGGGCCTTGTCCCACGATCTGTGAAACACAGAACTACAGACAGTTAAGCCCTATAGTGGACTCTATCCCTGCCCGGTATCATGTATTAATATGAACCCAGGATCCAGGAGCCGGGAAAGTGTTTGAATCTATGTGGCACTGTAATGAAAAAGCTGGGTAACATTACCCAGTTTACATTTTCAAATGTGTTGCACAGCATTAGTGAATCTTCCCCACTGTTGTCGATATAGGCCCTATTAGATGACCCAAGGCTCTCAGTGAAAGAGTTCTGATCTCGGTGGTGAGCGATTTTTCACAGAGTCATCCAAAGTCTTAGTTGTGTAGCCAGGCCACATGAATGATTGCTGGATCGTTAATGTGGCCCTTTCTGACCATGGCCCCTATTAGATGGAAAGATGTATGGGTAGCCCTATTACACAGGGTGCACTGGGACATGTCCTATTTTTTTCTGGAACAGATTACGGATCCGTAAAACTACAGATATTAATAGCCCAATAGGAATCAATGGGCCCTAAATTCTCCCGTAATTGCAAAACTAGTGGACCCTCAACATACAATATTAATTGGTTCCAGGACGACCATTGTATGTTGAGAATATTGTATGTTGAGACCAAAATTGAATGGAAAACTGGTAATTGGTTCTGAATCCCCTAAAATGTCATCCCAAAATGAGAGAAAAGTAAGATTTAAAGGAAAATAAGCCGATAACTCATATAGATAAAGCAAGTCCTTACATATACAGTCAGAAGGAGCTACTGGAGACTGTAAATGACTTTCTAGGTAGAAGATGGGAGTGTCTTCATAGTCCTGTACAGATTACACAGGGTCCCAGAAATATAAAATGAAGCTACCCTTACCTGGTGCCCAAAGAAGCAGCTCATCCTGGCACAGGTAAAGAGCAGTACAGGACACTGAATATCACACAATACTCTACTACGCACTATTAGACAGCCAACCAGTGCATGCATTTCAGTAATACTGGTATTTTACCAGTATAATGGCCAGTTTCATTGGTTGATCAGCTAGTTATTTACATGTTCCGCAGTTCACGACTGTCTGTAGCATTGTATGTTGAGTCTGGCCTCAAGTTACAATGGTCCAGAAAGGACCATTGTATGTTGAAAATATTGTATCTTGAGGCCGTTGTAAGTTGAGGGATCACTGTATGCAATTACAGATAAATTTACCCAATGTGTGAACAAGGCCTTAATCTTACAAAACCTATTTGTTGACTTACTTTATGCCAATGTTCTCTGGCCACTACCACACTCAACCACACTCTCTTCTAAAATGTATAAATGTGATGCAAAGTTTGCTAGTTTTTTTATGCAGACTATGGCTTTGTTTACACGTACTATTTCTGTCAGTCTTTTGTTCAGTATCTTTTCAACCAATACCAGGCTTGGAACTGACAGGGCAAAATTATAATGGAAAGATTTGCACAGCTTCTGTGTTTTCAGCCCACTCCTGGTTTTGGTTAAAAAAAACAGACTGACAGAAATCCAATTTATGACCATAGCCTTAAACTGAATTGTTTCACATATGGAGCATATATATATATATATATATATATATATATATATATATATATATATATATATATATTACAGACTTTTATGCCACATTTGGCAGTAGTGCTTTGGCTAATAAAGAACACACACAAAAATGTAATAAAAACACATTTGTCATTTTTAAAAGAAAACTCTGTATGTAAAACCAGTCTACGGCCCTATTTAAGCGTTCTGTAAGGCTACGTTCACATTAGCGTTTGACCATCCGGGACCATTCCGTCTACCTTTTCCGTTTTAGAGTAAGCAAAACAGAAACTGTCGGATCCGTTAAAATCCCCATAGATTCCCATGCTATTTTAGTGTGCTCCGTTTGCCCTAATTGTGCTCCGTTTGCATGCAATCCGTTCAAGGTCCGTTTTTTTGAACGGAAGAAAAAATAGTGTTTGCAGTATTTTTCTTTCCGCTTAAAAAAACGGATCACGAATGGAAAGTGCACTTCCGTTTTTTTTTTACATTGTAGTCAATGAGGACGGATCTAAAACGGAAGGTATTTCCGTTAACATCCGTTTTTTTCATCCGTTTTTGCACTGAGCATGGGCAGAAGCAGCAAGAAACCAAAGAAGAAAAATAAACGGATAGAAAAACGGATGCTGACTGATGCAAATGGATGCAAACTGATGTACAAAAGTCATTTTTTTTAAGCCAAAATACAAACGGACCATTAAAAAAAGATGAACATTTTGCACTCAGTTTGCATCAGTCTGCTCATCAGTTTATGCTCATCCGTTTAATTAATATAGACGGATCCGTTAGAAACAAAGAAAAACGCTAGTGTGGCTGAGCCCTTAGTTTGCCATTTAAGGACAAATTTAGGGCCTGTTGATTTCTATTGGGCTGTTCATCATGTTACTGAAATGACATCTGCAAGAATTACAGATTCATATCAATTTGACACCATCTTTTTAACATCTTTCCACTTTTCACAGATACACAAAAAATACACATTACAGATGCACTACAGATAGTTTTTGGGGGGGATCGTGGATGAAGATTGTGTAGAAATCACTAGTGCCTGGTTGATACCTGTGAGCTGCATGTAGGCAGGGCAGGCTTTGGCAGTGTGCCTTTTACACACACATTTACTGGTATTTTTGAAGTTTTACAGAAAAATGTAAACATTGTATCTTACTGTAGACTTTTAACTAACATGCAGAATTATAACAAAAAAAGTGATACAAACAACTCTTCATATGAGAGGGTCCATAATCAGGCTGGCTGTTGTTAAGTTCACATTCATTTACTCTCCTCTATGTCTAAAACTTTCAGCTATTTAAGACATCTTGTACTTCAAATAGGCTGGTTTGTCTTCCACAATCCCCTTTTCCTTTTTTTAGCAACAACTTAAACCAGGGGTAAAATGTGCTCAAGGTTGCACACCAGTTTTATGTAGCATTTCTTTCCTTTTTTTCAGTATGACAGTGGCAGCCTGGGCAGTACAGAACGTGATCCAGACTGCAAACCTATGAAATACTGCTGTGTTTACCTCCCGGATGGCACAGCCTCACTGACCGCTATCAAACCTGGACTAAGCATACGAGAAATACTGGTGGGAGTCTGTGAGAAGCGAGGGTATAACTCTTCGGATGTTAAAGTGTACCTGGCTGGAAATGAGCAGGTATTGTATTGAGAAGACATTATGGTGGTTTACTTAGTACTTAGGAGAAGTCTGGCGGAGAAGTAAAAAATCATTAAAGTGTACCTGTCATTTAATTTCTTTTTGCACAAATCAATAGTACAGGCGATTTTAAGAAACTTTGTAATTGGGTTTATTAGCTGAAAAATGCATTTTTATCATGAGAAAGCAGTTTGAACCTCCCCCCCCCCCCTGTCTTCATTGTTCTCTATGGAGAGGGGAGGGGTGGAGGGAGATGAGGCACCAAAACAGGACAGCAAAGAGTTCATTTACAGCTACATCACTGGGCTATCTTCTCTTAAGTCAGTACTTACCTTTCTGACCTCTGAATAGAGGCTTTCACAAAGTTCCCGCTGTGTAATCCTTTGTTCTCTTCTCTCTGCTGCCAACTAATCTTCCTCCTCCCCCCTCCCCTTTCTATAGAACAGACAGGGGCATGTCTGATGCAACAAGCAGGGCTGGAGTGGGACTGAAAATCAGCCCTGGCATTTCAGAGCAGACAGGCCCACTCACCGGGTGGTGATAAGTTATGAGACGATGTTGCGAGTGCATCATGGCTACATGTTGTATCATCACAGCCATGACTGGAATATCAGATAATAACACAGTAAATGGGGTCAGAAGCTTTTGTCTCTGTACTGTGTAGCTGAGCCACAGTTACAAGTCCTCACCACTAAACAGTGTACAGAGACAGACTGCTTCCAGCCCCGGTAACCAGTTTAACACCACCACCGCATACTGACTAATACCACTACATACTGACTAATACCACTGCCTACTGACTAATACCACTGCATACTGACTAATACCACTGCATACTGACTAATACCACTGCATACTAATACCTTCACATACTGACTAATACCACCGCATACTGACTAATGTCACCACATACTGTTTAGTTAGTATCTGGTGGTGTTAGTCAGTATGCCGTGGTATTAGTCAGTATGTGGTGACATTAGTCAGTATGTGGTGGTATTAGTCAGTATGTGGTGGTATTAATCAGTGTGTGGTGGTGTTAGTCAGTGTGTGGTGGTGTTAGTCAGTGTGAGGTGGTATTAGTCAGTGTGTGGTGACTCTGTACTGTGTAGCGGTGCTGCAGTTATAGGTTGTCACCACTACACAGTGTACAGAGACAGACTGCTTCCGGCCCCGGTCGATGTGCTGAGTTTAACACCACCACCGCATACTGACTAATACCACCACATACTGACTAATACCACAGCATACTGACTAATACCACCACATACTGACTAATACCACCTCATACTGACTAATACCACCGCATACTGACTAATACCACCACATACTGACTAATGTGACCACATACTGACTAATGTCCCCACATACTGACTAATGTCACCACATACTGACTAATACCACCGCATACTGACTAATACCACCGCATACTAACTAACCCCACCGCTGCTACTAAATAACATCCACTGTACACAGATCACTATTACCTCATACAGTCATATAGAGGTGGACGCAGCTCTACACAGGTACTGTACTCCATATACATTACAGTGCAGTTACATCAGGTGACTCACAGGGGACGTCTTCTCTGGTCAAAGTTCTTCCCTTTTCATTTTCTTCTCCATCTGCCCTGGGCCATTAGAACTTTTGTGAGCCACAAATTCACAGAATCTTCCAGACAGACATATTAGGCTCCTAACTCGGGCACCATCCTCATCTCTCTACACACTGCACATCTGTATTGTCCTCTTTACACCCTCATTTAGTGGGTAGGCTAACTCTATGTGATCCCCTTATAGTATATGGCCCTCCTCTCTGTAACCCCCTCCTTATAGATGGCCCCCTTATGTTGCCCCCCCTTATAGATGGCCCCCTTATGAAAGGCCCCCCATGCTGTCCCCCTTATAGATAACCCCCTATGTTGCCCCCCCTCTATAGATGGCCCCTTCTATGTTGTCCTTTTATAGATGGCCCCATCTCCCCCTATATTGTCCCCTTATAGATGTCCCCCTCTCCCCCAATGTTGTCCCCTTATAGTCCCCCTCTCCCTCTATGTTGTCCCCCTCTCCCCTATGTTGTCCCCTTATAGGCCCCCTCTCCCCCTATGTTGTCCCCCTCTCCCCTATGTTGTCCCCTTATAGTCCCCCTCTCCCCCTATGTTGTCCCCTTATAGGCCCCTTCTCCCCCTATGTTGTCCCCTTATAGGCCCCCTCTCCCCCTATGTTGTCCGCTTATAGATGGCACCTCTCCCCCCCCCTTATAGATGGCCCCCTCTCCCCCTATGTTGTCCCCCCTTATAGATGGACCCCTCTCCCCCTCCCTTATAGATGCCCCCTTCTCCCTCCCTTATAGATGGCCCCTTTTCTCCCCCCTACCCTTATAGATGGCCATTTCTCCTCCCCCTTTATAGATGGCCCCTTCTCCTCTTCTCCTCCCCCCCCTTTATAGATGGCCCCTTCTCCTCCTCTTCCCCCCTTATAGATGGCCCCTTCTCCTCTTCTCCCTCCTCCCCCCTTATAGATGGCCCCTTCTCCTCTTCTCCCCCCCCCCTTATAGATGCCCCCTTTTCCTCTTCCCTCCACCCTCTGTGCAAAGCAGATTTAAAAAAAAAAAACTTACCTAACAACGCGCTCCCCCGTCAAGCCTTTCTTTTCCTGCAGCCTCTGTCTGATGCTCGGCTGCCGGGGGTGTGGCGCCTTATCCCTGGCAGCGCGCGTATCATAGAGCTCTCTGTGGGCCTGTGGCCGCGACTTCCGCCACAGAGATGAGCTGGAAGTTGCGGCCACGGGCCCACATAGAGCTCTATGATATACGCGTTGCCGGGGATAGGGCGCGACACCCCCGGCAGCCGCGTATCAGACGGGGACTGACAGGAATGTTGTGGGCCGGTCCCGTGCTCCTCCTGGCTGAGTGACTACTTTTCCATAGGGTTGTGGAAAGGAGTCACCGGGTCTGGCATTTGCCAGAAGTGCCCTATGGCCAGTCTGGCCCTGGCAACAAGACACAGACTGGTGGGATTTATCCTGTTCAGCCAATCAGTTACTCCAGCTGTGTCCCGCCCCTTTACTGGCTGGCTAAGCGAGGCATGGGTTAGCTGCCATCCATTGTGACGTCACCAGTGGGGAGCTCAGAAGACAGCCGGCAGGGTCCAGGAATGGGGCACCAGGACAGGTGACTATAACTTCTTTTTTTATTTTCCCCCCACCCCCTGCCCTGATGATTTTTTACCTCCCCACCGGACTTCTGCTATAATACTGTTGGGCTCATTATATGTCTCCATTTACAGAAAAAGAGCCTTGTTTACAGCTGTACCTCTGCTTTTATACCTAACTGGTTCTGGAATGCAGTTTGAGAACTGAGCAGTATTTTTTCTTAGGAAAGACTAATAATTAGCTATTATTAACTACATAACTCCAAACACTCCAGCAATGTTATACAGTACAGTATTGTATTAGGCTATGTTCACACTACGTAAGAGACCGGCCATTCCGTGACCCCAGCTGGGTCACGGAACGGCCGGTCTCTGGCCGGATCGGATCATCCTTCTGGCCGCAGAGCTCTGATGCGGGCGCATAAGTGCGCGCCCGCATTAGAGCTTCCCATAGCCCACAGTGAAGCAAGCGCCCGGAGTAGTGTGAACATAGCCTTATACTGTATGTTAGGGCTCAACAATGCTAAACTCAGCCATGATTTATGCCAGAAAAATGACAATTCAGCCACCCTTCAGGGGGTTGGGGAGACACTAGAGAGGATAGGAGGAGGCAGAAAACCAGAAGGAGCAAGGGACAGACAAGCAGCACGTGAACACATTGTTGATGTTTGAATTTGCTGAACATTCGGTTCGGTAACGTTCATCCGAGCCCAAAAGTTTGTCAGAGCGAACGTCTTTTTGAAACACATTCGCATACTGAACAAAGTTTAACTTGCGAACCTTACTTCCGGGTAAGTTTTCTTTCGAATACATATATATTCATATATACATATATGTATTTATAATACATTATACAATAAATAAAATAAAATAGGAGGTTATAAGTGCTTTATTTTGCCAATGTTCCAGTCAGTGTACATAGTCACAATATATATATGCGCACATTGATCTAGTTTGATTAATATTGCTTTTTTTTTTTAAGCAAAGAGTTTTACGTAAAATTGGCTGTAGAAGGGTTCGGCCATACATAAAGTCACCAGTAGATGGCGCAATTGATCCTTACATGGAAAAAAAAGATTGTATTAGTGTGGATGTCATAAATAATCTGTTGTGGCCCCAAATATCACATAACAAGGATCATAAAAGATAAAGCACCTAAGGTAACAGCAGAGTTTGGAATGTGAAATATGTAAGTATCACTTGGAGACCAGTAAGTCCGCTGGCTGATCACTAGTTGATGACAGTAAACTGGAGAATGATCGATATCGCTGTCCTCTTCACAGCAGGCCTGATGCTAGACTACATAGGGCCTCCAAATGTCATACAGTGCCCACTGTTATTAGGGAGTTGGTAGAGCACTCTGATGCTCCCATCCTATTATTTAGCCATTCCTTGTGCCAGGCATAACAGCAGGGAAGCCACTTTACATTCAGCTTGTAAGGTGTTTTCTGAATGAAGTATTCTGTATTGTTGGGCAAACAGTACATAGCACAAGATCAGCTTACGTACTAGGTACATAGGTTACTCCCCTCAGAACAGTCCAAGTAATAGTGATCAGTGAAGAGCACTCTTAGCTAAAACTTTGCATTTATTTTACACTTGTTAAAAGCATTCTTCAGAGTCTCAAGGGCAGCATAGTAACATCAAAGGGAACAGGGAAAACGCATAGCCAAGTAATGCTCTATAGTGTATAGTGCACTATAGTGTGTTGTTCATATGCTTTTCTTGTACCTTTCAATATTATTATGCTGCATTTGAGCCCCAGAAGAATATGTAAAATAAAGAAAAATTTTCTAAGCACTACAACTACTACTACTGTGTGCATATTATTTGACTTTTTTGCCTACCCAGATGCCCAAAGGTAGTCAAAAGTTTACAGTCAATGGTTGCCTTTAATGGAACCTAACTGTGCCTTTCTGACTGTAAAAGTATAGACGCTACATGAGCCATGCCACAGCTACATGTTACAAGTTTCTTTTTTCCATATTGTGCTGTGACAGCACCATGACACTTTGACAGCCCACCTTGACAGCATGTCACAGACTCATGTCTTCTGTTGCCATGTTTTGTATAAATGCCAACATTTCTATTGGACATAAAGCTCAGTCTAAAAAATGTCACATAAACATATGTATATTAGGTTCCTGTATATCATGTTTTTCTAAAGTAAAACTTGATAATAAAAAGATGAAGTAACAAGTAAACCATCCAACAATTGTCCTTGTATGTAGAATAGCAATAAAGAATTCACTCCAGCATAGCTGTGGGAGCAAAATACACATAAAAAAGGGGGGAAAAAGTTGTTTCGAAATTTTTAGAAAATGAGATCATACATCTGGTTAAAATGAATATACTTCCCTAAATCTTAGGATTTGCATGAGTATGAATATGCTAAGCATGCTGAATAGACATCATACAAATACTGTATGCTGCATAAACACATACAATGCTATAAGCCAGGTCGGCTTCAGGAACCTATTTGTATAAATGTGTCTTAATAGGTTAGCCCCAATATGTACATTCCCATGGGACGTTTGACAGGGCCAAGTCTAGTATTTCACCATTCCAACTTTGCATATGCAGGGACACCTCTTTGAGATGGCCACCTAAAATTTCTGTAAAATTTTCAAAGCAAAAAGGGTCAGTTTACATAAGGAATAATTGAACTAAAAATTTGTCAAAGGAAATCTGGTTTCATGCCACGTATGATATCTTAATGACACAAAGTTCATGGCTATGTTCACACAACGTCAAAAGAAGAGAAAAGCATTTTTCTATTTAAAAAGATGTCCATTATTGCTGCGATGTAATTGACTTCAGTGCAATGCATTGAAGTCAATGCAATGATGGACGTCCAATGCACACATTGTATAAAATGACGGACATTGTCTGCATGGATGTCAAAATAATGATCATGTCAATTATTTTCAGACATCTATTGCAAACAGCTGACGTTATTTTTTTTTAGTTGTTCACACACAGTTTTTCTTTTTTCACCATTCTTTCACAGTTTTTACTATTAAATTAAATGGACTTTTCAATTAAAGACACAGCCAAAGGGCAATTAGTAACCCAAACTAGAATAATGTACCAACAGCCGCGGGTGGCCAAACAGCAAAATGATGGGCCTCATTTTACACTCAAAATTACGGACATCATTTTAAATGGACAGGAGAAAACGTGTGGACATAGCCCATGTGTGATACCTGTTGAATTTTCTGGGAACAAAGATGTATAACACTGCAGCATCCTTTTCACTGTGCAATTGTACTTGCAGAAGGCGCTGGCCCTCGATCAGGAGTGTACCGTTCTTACTGACCAGGAGGTGAAGTTGGAGAACAGGATCAGTTTTGAGTGAGTTGGCCTACCTTTTTTTTTTTTTTTTGCATAGCTTTGGATAAGAAAAAAAAACAAAAACCTGTGACAGTGATGCTTACTTTTCCCAATAGACATAGGCAGACAGATTTGGATTTGGTCCATACTATCCTCTGCCTTTAGAGAAGGTTTTCAATAGAGTGAAGTGATTGTTTCCATTCCCATATATCCATGAAAATCATTGCATGTAAATTTTACCTAATCTAGTTAGCAAGCAGCCAAAGGCTAGGTTTATGCTATGTAAAAATGGCGGCAAATATTTATAACAACGGCCTTCATGGTGCAAATAATGGATGTAATTTGCGCAATAACGGCTGTTATTATGAAAGACTGACATTATTTTTACATAGTATGAACCTAGACAAAAAGGAGGTAGGATTATTGAAAAGTATAGAAGAATTCAGAAGTCCTGTGATCCAGATGAATGATCAAACCGAGCTGACTATTGCCCTGCGATAGCTTAGTAAATGAGTAAGGGAGCCTTATGGTACCTTCACACATTCAGGTTTAATAAAATAAATAAAATCAGGAAGGGATTTGAAAAGATGAGAAATCTCAGTATGTCCTTTATAACATCTCCTCCATGTATAATCTTTTCCTGGTTTGGCTTCGATAATTGCAATTAAAAGCTGACTGTGTGAACACACCCTTATACTTCTTTACTGCTTCCTTATAATTCCTTTGTGTAATGTGATAAGATATTTTGCTACATGAAAATAGTTAACAGGCAGATTTAATAATGGTAATGGATATAATTATGGTTTGTGGGAGTCCTGGCCACAACGTAACGACTTAACCTGACAATCATCGAGGTTGTTAATATATATAAAGAGAAATATCGGCCGCAGCAGCAATGGTGTATATAAAACAGAAGCAGGTCGGACAGGGAAGAGGATAAAAACAGAAGCAGGTCATACTGGGCCAACATCACAAAGCAGGTGCAAGGTCAGCAGTCCAGGTCATACATTTCCTACAAAGTTGGCAGACACACAGTATATCAGCTCTAGTGAGTAATACAACAGCAGAACTGTGTCCGATAGCAGAACTGTTGTGTGAATAATCACAGCACTTGTTAAGGGGGTCTTCGAGGCAAAACCCACAGACAGGGCAGTTAATAGGTAATTTTGACTACAGGGCAAATCTTGATAAAAGCACCCCCCCCACATACACACTACGCCATTCAACCCCCCCCCCCAACACATACACACTATCCCACCTAACCCCCCCACACACACACTATGCCCCCCTGACCCCCTCCTCCACAAACTATCCCCCCAGACCCCCCTCCTCCACAAATTATGCCCCCTGACCCCCTCCTCAACACAGTATTCCCCCTGACCCCCCTTCTCCATACACTATCCCCCTAACCTCCTTCTACACACACTATCCCCCCTGACCCCCCTTCTCCACACACTATCCCCCCTGACCCCCATTCTCCACACACTATCCCCCCGACACCCCCCTCCTCCACACACTGTCCCCTGTCCCCCCCTTCTCCACACACTATTCCCTCAGACCCCCCTTCTCCACACACTATCCCCCCTGACCCCCCTTCTCCACACACTATCCCCCCTGACCCCAACTCCTCCACACACTATCCCCCTGACCCCCCTTCTCCACACACTATCCCCCCTGACCCCCATTCTCCACACACTATCCCCCCGACACCCCCCTCCTCCACACACTGTCCCCTGTCCCCCCCTTCTCCACACACTATTCCCTCAGACCCCCCTTCTCCACACACTATCCCCCCTGACCCCCCTTCTCCACACACTATCCCCCCTGACCCCAACTCCTCCACACACTATCCCCCCTGACCCCCACTCCTCCACACACTATCCCCCCTGACCCCCCCTTCTCCACACACTAATCCCCCTAATCCCCTCTCCACACACTATCCCCCCTACCCCCACTTCTCCACAAACTATTCCCCCTGACCCCCCTCACACATACACACTACCCTGCCCCCAAACACACACACACACTACCCCACTTCATCTTACATAGATGGCTGCCTTCTCACCTCTCAGATGAGTGCTGCAGCAGTAGTAGCGCGCATCGCCTACTGCCCGCCCGACATATCGACGTGTTCTTTCATTCAGCGCAGAGCGGGAGCGTGGAGCCGCTGCAGCCGGCCGTGGTGCACGCAGCCAAAACAACGTGTGCGCCTCGGCCGGCCACAGCGGCCCCACACTCCCACTCTGCCCTGATTGGAGGAGTGCGGGCAGTAGGTGAGGCGCAGGGGCGGCTGGGGCATGTCTTGAGCGCTCACATGAGCGCGGTCGCGGTAGCTGCGGATGGGATTGTCGCTCAGATGAGTGTTATGTCTTACTGGTAATGACTGTACACTTTCATACTGTTCATTAGGTGATACCATTGTAATGTCTTACCTGTTTAAAGCATTATTGTCTGTTATAAAAAAAAAATTGACATCTCACATGGACATGTCAATAGTTTTGTCCAGTCAGGGTCTCATTGTTGAGACCCCCACCAATCTCTTCATACAGCTGGGAGAACCCTGCAGCAGTGCACTTCACTCTCTGGCTTAGCAGTCAATCAATCAGACAGATTGCAGGATTCATACTCCATAGACCTATAATAAGGCCCAAGTGGAAATCTAGGGAGTGCAGTGGGCTGCTGTACACTTCTACAAGAACAATATAATAGCTTAAATGACAATGACATTGTCCATTTGTCAATTGTAGGGTTCTCAATCATCTCTAAAGGCTCCTAATTCATTTACATAGGAAATTATATTCAAGAATTCTTCACTTTGTTCTTTACATTGACAATCGTTGTTTGGCACATTCTTAGATTAAAGATTGAACCTATGAATAAAAGTTTGCGCATCGTGTCTAAGCCCACAAAGAGCATTCATGAAGCTTTACAGCCAGCTTTGAAGAAGTATGGCCTAGGTAACCAACATTTCGTTCTTCAAAGGGTAAGTGCTAGATTAATATTCGCTAATATATTCTTCCCTAGTTGATCAAACAGAATAATTGTTATGATGTATGCCTTGTTGATGAATCGGCTCTTTTACATGGGCCAAGGGTGGCGCAGTAAGGAGGGATGATCTCGATGATTGGCACTGGATGAATAAGAACATGGCTCAATCAATTGCAGGCCAGGCCACATAATAAATCCCTTCAACTTTATTATTGTCGGCCGGCAAACACATTGAAACATTGAGTAGATGGCTCCATTCTCTGTAGTGGCCATACTGGGTAACTGCACAGCTCTCATTCACTTGTCTTGACAGAAATAGTTAGACGCCTTGAATTTTAACTAGAGCTCAAATTTAAAGGGAGCCTTTCACCCAGAATACCCAACACTATCTGCAAACCACATATTACAGAGCAGGAGGATCAGAACAGATTACAGTAAGCAGATATATAGATGGAGGAATGGTTATCGTGAGGTCTTTAACATGTTAACACGATACAGCATTTTTTTGTGTTTGGTTGAAAAGCCTGTCAGAAATCAAGATAGGGGAATAACTGAGGTGTATGGATCTGTTCACACTACAGAACCAGCGCAGAATTTCAAGCGGAGTCAATGCCGCGGACTCTGTTTCAATGATTCAATAGAATGTCTCACGCGCACTCCGCCATCTGTCCAAAGAATTGGCATGTGAGACGTGAGACATCCTATTGAATCAACAGGAACCTCTTGAAATTTGGCGCTGAATCTGTAGTGTGAACGGACCCTAAATGTTAATGGTATGCTTGTGTTCACAGTAGGATGTACTAAATTCCTGAAGTCTGGATGAGTATGGATCCTACCATGCCAGGCATTAAGATAAGCACTGCTACATAAGTGGTTCTGCATTTTTGCACCTTTTCCTGGAAGGCACCTATCTTATAACATTCACTTGTCATAGCCATGCTAACTCCATTGTGATTTTTACCCTTAAATATATTTGCATGTATGCTATGTTATAATATGCTGGGGTCTGCTTGATGTATGAGTTATTATTCTATCATTTAAATCTCTGCTAGTTCTGGATCATAGGAGTCCAGTGGGCGGTCCTCTTGAGTGATCAGCAGATATCTCTGTATGCAAGTCAATGACTGAGACCGCCCAATAGACTCCAATATGCAGAAGTAGCAAGGATTTAAAGGAACGAAATACAAGTCATTCTGTGTTCTATGTTACAACAAATATGCAATTAATACTAACAGTATTATTTCTCTTTAGTACAATGTGTTTTAGGAGTCAATAATAACAGCATGAAAAGAAAACTATCTATCCGTTATTAGTATAGTGATTAGAATTTCCCCTTTCTTTCTTAAGGAAAGTCATTATAGCACACAAGCATATTGCACAATAGGAAATGGAGCCCGCCACATGTCACGGAAATGAGTCAGGCTTTCATTATCTTGTCAGATCAGTTCTGTTCTGATGAAGGTCATCCAGTGTCTTAGCATTACTGCTAATATCCTGATAAATGATTCCTCCTCACTAAATGCGCTGTCAAGTAATGTGGCTTTTTTATACATTCAGAACATATATGTTTGGATCTGAAAGACTAGTCATGTGACTGCAGTTGCAATTACTAAACGTTCCACCTCTGAAACCATGCGTGTAGAAAATAAACAGTTCTGGCTTATTATTTCTATAAAACAGGTATAGAAGGATAATAGATAAAGTTACATTGTGGGTCAGTGACTGTCTTCACCGATCACTCCAATACCGGTCATTTAAAGGGGTTATCCAGCAAAAATCTTTTTCTTTCAAATCAACTGGTATCACAAAGGTATATAGATGTGTAATTTACTTCTATTTAAAGATCATGTCTTCCATTACTTATCAGCTGCTGTATGTCCTGCCTGAAGTGGTGTATTATTTCCAGTCTGACACAGTACTCTCTGCTGCCCAGAGCAGGGGAGGTTTTCTATGGGGATTTGCTGCTGCTCTGGACTTTGACAGAGGTGGCAGCAGAGAGCACTGTGTCAGACTGGAAAGAATACACCATTTCCTGCAGGACATACAGCAGCTGATAAGTATGGGACGACTTGAGATTTTTAAATAGAAGTAAATTAAAAATCTATATAACGTTCTGAAACCAGTTGATTTGAAAGAAAAAGATTTTCACTGGATAACCTTTTAATCCCCTAGGAGGACAAAAATAGTGAAATGAAAAAACTGTAAAAAAAAAGTGTGGGGACTAAACAGCAAAGTTTTTACGGATTAAGTCCAAATAATCTGTTTGATTTATTTGATGATGTTACAAAAGTGTCTGATGATGGTGGTGCCATTGATATCAGGATTTCAGCGAACTTTTAGATGTAGTTCCACATAGAGAGCTCGTAGAAAAGGATCACATATTGAGAACTGGACTGAAAGGATACGTCCTCAACGTCTGATAGCTGCAGTTCCCACCTCTGGGACTCACAAGTATCTTTAGAACAAGGACCCTTGCAATTGCCATAGGCTTTAATCAGAGTTTCACCAAGAGCTTTGATGTTTCAGTAACTCAGATCTTATACAAATATAGTAGCTAGCAGTGATGCTGTAGTTAATCCCTGGAAAGTCAAGTAGATTTGCGGTTGGCAAAAAGATAGATATCAGAGAGTTGTCGGTAATGGTGTCTTTTCTGAGCAGAGACTGGTTACAAGTGGTGTGCCAGCCCTATTCTTAGTAGGAGAAGGTTTGGTAGGTAAAGTTTGTCTGTTTGCTGATGACACAAAAGTGTGCAGTAGGGTTGATATTCCTAAAGGTGTCTGTAATATGGAAAATGATCAAGCTTTATTAGATTAATGATAAAAAAAAACAATGGAAACTGCAGCTCAATGTTTCCAAATGTAAAACAATGCACTTGGGGAGGAGAAAGCCTCTATGGAAGTAACAAACAAGCATTTAGGGGAGTGATTTCTGGCAGCTTCACAAATGAGTCGCCAGTACAACCAGGCGGTAGGGAAAGCGGCAGACTATATGGGCCAGGTGACACCACATTAGTTAAGGGTATGGAACTGGGTGGGCATGATGGGCACTTATTCATTTAATTTGTCAGGCTATGTTCCCATTTTGTAATAATATCGGGAAGGCAGCTGTCCCATTAAATAGACGTCCGCTTATAATGATCATGACCATAATTGGCGCCCATCTATGTTACAAGACGGCCACTTTCCCTGATAATTTTCCAAAGTGGGAACATAGCCTCATACTGCAGAAAAATGTTAAATAACTATGAATTGTAATACCTATCTAATATGCACGGTGGGTTTTCCAAATCAGCCCAGTGTTTTTAGGATATTTGTTTTATATACAAATACTTTGCCCGTACCAGTACCTAGAATGGATACGATATCTTGCACTATGTGCTTCGCATACTCTGTAGTGATGACTATAATGTATCATTTGTACATGTTACATATATAACTGAAGTATGGCCCCAGGGCTTCCCTGGCTTTCTTGTGGTTTAGACCGTACATGGCTTTCTTGTGGTTTTGTATTGTGTAATTCTAAGACTAGAGAAGAAAATAACTGGAAGTGTATAAATTGATTCCAGAAACCATACTGGGTTAAAATTGTGTAGAATAATCTATGATACAGATAAATAGGATACAATTGTTACAGTCACTTTCTGGCATCATCGTCATTGGTAAATATCTATTTACTAATAGGATTTGCACCAAAGGTATCCTGCCCTTACGTCCCTGTATTCTCTTAGTGTGGGAAGATTGCAGCTAGTCGTAGGATATGTTCACACACAGTATTTCCGTCAGTCTTTTTTCAACCAAAACTTGTAGTGTGTTGAAAACACAGAAGCTGTGAAAATTTTCCCATTATAATTTTGACCTGTCAGTTCCACTCCTGACTCTGGTTTAAAAAATACTGACCAAAAAAACTGACGGAAATACTATGTGTGAACATAGCCATACACATTATCTGCTGTCAGCTGAACAACCAACTCTTCTAGCTTCTTATTAATATGTATGTGCAGTTCAGCAAAATGTTTATATTATATTATATTTATATTTATAACTCATTAAAAAACTGCTCCCAACAATGGCCATCTTGAGAGTTGGAAGCCAACATTAGTATAATCTGTATAATCAACTATGAGTAGGCTATACAGAGTACAGGGTCAATAGCTTTTGAATGGATGATCATCATGGAAGCTGGGTGTTGGCACCCCACCGATCAACTATTGATAGCCTATCCTGTGAATAGGCTATCAACGTTTTTATCCTTGACAGCCTTGGTAACCATTCAATGGACTTTATTTGATAAAAATTAATAATAAAGGATAAAGCGGTTGTCACATAAAGAATGTTGCTTATAGTTAAATTTCAGGAAAAATGTTAATATCTCATCACCTGCTAGTTTTTTTTTTCTTCAGTAGCTTTACCCCTTCCATCTAACTAAATGTCAGAGGACGAGTTAATCGTTGTCCATTATTCCCACATCTGTCTGGGTAGTAGGGGATGCACGACCAACAAATGATGGAAGTAAAGAACCGCACATGGGATTGAGCGATTGTTCATGCAACCCTGCCTAGTGGAACTGTGTAATAGACTATATAAAGGGAATCTGTCAGGTTCTTACCAGGTACAGAGCTACAGATACAGGCAGAAAGCTGTGGCATTTCAGCTTCCAAGGAAAAACGCAACCTATCTGCCTCTGTCTGCAGCTTTGTACCTGGTGCGGACCTAACAGAGTCTCTGTAAATGAGTGCCGACCTATTTTATCAATGCTCTCCCACTAATACGGCCTCAACACTTAGGGCCCTATTACATCAACAGATTATCTGGCAGATTTTTTTGAACCAAAGCCAGGAATGGACTATAAACAGAGAACAGGTAATAAAGGAATGACTGAGATCGCTCCTCTTTTAAAATCCATTCCTGGTTTTGTCTTAAAAAATCTGTCAGATAATCTGTTGGTGTAATAGGGCCCTTACTGAGATGGACAAAAATTTAAAAAGAAACAGCAGGTGGTGTTTTACTAGTATTATTCCTAGAATATGAAATTAGCTTAAAGGGGAACTATTAGCAGGTTAGACAAATCTAACCTGCCGATATATCCCTATTACGCAGGAGACGCTGAGGAGGAAGGTATGTCTCTTATCTTCCTCCTCGGCGCTATTCCGGGGCAGTTAGTTTTTTCCTCCACAGTCCGGTGAGACCATTAGGAGCACTGCTCGCCCCCATATAACCAATCCGCCCTTGGCCCGGCCCCTTTCTAATGATAATGAACAGAGAGGGACGGCTGGGGGCAAGCTGGATTGGTGCTATGGGGATGGGCAGTGCTCCTAACAGGTGCCCCAGTGCTCTTAATGGTATCACCAGACCATGGAGAAAAAGATTAACTTCAGCGGAACAGCGCCGAGGAGGAAGATAGGACACATTCCTTCCTCCTTGGCATCTCCTGTTCAATAGGCACATATCAGCAGGTTAGAGTTGTCTAACCTGCTAATAGTTCCCCTTTAAGTGTTCGCGTGCAATCCTACAAAATATGTTGGCTCTATACAAATAACCATCGTGTCTTCCTAACTTCTGGATTTTATTGGTATGGAATTACTTTTTCACATTGTAATTTCAGCTCAGAAAGCTTAAGAACAAAACACTAAGCATTTTTCATTTTCTTCTACTTATTAATCTAGTCGGATCTAAACAGACTGTATAAATAACATGTTGTGGTATTTTTACTTTCAACAGATGGGTAAATCACATGCTATAGACCAAGGTTCTCCTGTGACTCTAGTAGCAGGACAGACTCTTGTGTTACAAGTTCATTCAGGTAAGACCATTTTCTTTTAGTCTATAGAACATCTGGCAATCGCGTCTACCAAAAAGTTCCATAAGCTCCATTATAATTCCGTCCATCTCTACTTTACAAGTGAGAGCGTTTGCCCCTTCATTCTAGCAATCGGCCGGGGTCTCAGCACACATATGCAAATATACAGCAAACCAGGCATGTAGTTGTCAGAACCAGGCTGCGGTTGTAATGTAATTATCATCTAAGACTTATAGTAAGTTTGTTTTGTGAATCAGTTCAAAAGAAATAGACTATACTGGGAAAAATTTAGCTTTAAGGTTAGCCCTGAATGGGGTTGCCTTCTGCTGGACTCTTCGCCCCATTATTGTGATACAGCTTGGGCCCTGTACTCTGGACCATTCCAACTCTGGTAGTGGCAGTTTTTGACCACAGCATGGCTCAACATGACCCTATATCTCTGGCCTCATTGTTAGGATTCTGGAAATAAGAAAGGAGCCTGCAAAATAAAAGTTGTAATGTTTGTATAGTTTGCTGTGCCGCATTTACTTTTGTCATAATATCATCACTATAATTATTATTATTTTGTTCTTATTGTTTGGCAACATCAGAACTGACCAAAAGTATTAATAAATAATTCACCAAACTTTATAGCAGTTGTCTGACAGCAAAAAAACTTTTGTGCATGGACCCTGGTTTGCACAAAAACTTTAAAAAGTAATACTCACCTGCCCTGATCCTGTGCATAGTCCCAGCTGAGCAGAACTTTCAGCCAGTTACCATTATGATCAGTGATTGGCAGAGCAGCACTTCCTGCATATTAAAACAAAAGCAAAGAGCACTGTTCTGCAAGGACCAGGTACCATCAGTATGGATACGTTGAGGGATCAGGGCAGGTATTAGTATGAGTCATGCATTTTTGCTGTTTATGCAAGCCATGGACCATGCACAAAAGTTTTGTCTACCTCTTTAGTGTGACTTCCAATATTTTTAAGCTCCGTTTTGCTCAAATGATAAAACTTTGTTTCCTCGTAAAGGTTCATTTCCTCCTATCTATGAGATAACACCATTATAATAATGCAATTACAGTTTTTACACACAGTTTTCCCCCAGAGACACTAATAAAGAAAGCCACAAAAGGCAGACAGAGCATGCTGTGCATTAAAGAGCATACAACATGCTTTAAAATGAATGGTTTGCAGCTACTATGTCTAAATGATTTTTTAATCTCATACAGTATGCCATCTCACCACATGGTATTTTATTTGTTAAACATTATTTTTCTTCTTAGACTGTACGAGAATGAAAGCAGGAAATTACAGACATTTTTTCAACCAGCATAGGATCTAAATGCTCAGCTTTCATTTATATACTGTACATTTCAATACGTATTATCTATTGATATGTATTATAGAGAATTGTAGAGAGTTCTAGATGTCTACCCTGTTTGGGTATGATTACCATGTGATGGAGATGATACGTGTCAAATCCATGTCATATCTGGTGACTACATTCCATGCATGTAAAAGGGGTTACCACAACCCTGTTTACATAGAATGGAAAATTTGTGTGTGAACCTTTGCTGCCATTGTACAAAAAATGCTGTGGAAATAGATGGCATGTCACTTATTTCTGATGGAAATTACAAGTATTAGCTCCACTGAATGACAATTGGGCCAATCCTTGTGTGAATCATCTGCTGTAGTTCTGCTACATGAGGCGGATTTTAATGTAGTGTATACCTTCTGAGCCAAACCATCATACTCAGCTGGATCTTGTCTCTGAGCTGAAGTCTTGTCACTACCTCCGACCTGCCCTTATAGCCCAATTCATCATCTCTTTGTCATCTACACATTTCTGGAAGAATGAGGTGTATTTACAGCATGCTGCTTTGTGCTGAACAATGCAAAAGGCAGAGGAGCTGACATAGAGTGAATGTGCGGTGTCCCACCATGGGAATTGCTATTGGTTACACCCTTTGCAAAAGCCTGTACTTAAAAGAGTAAGTGGTAATGTAGCAGTACCAAAGGTTTACCACTAGATGTCATTGTTATAAGTGTTTATATCTAGGTATTGCACAGCTGTTCGGATTTGGTGGAACCTGAACACTCATTTGACACTGACCTGTTGGTGGAACCTGAACACTCACAGCATTTGACGGCAGTCAGAGAAGTTGAATGCAGCCCTAGGGAGCCCCCGAAAAACATGGATACAGCCTATGGCTATGTTTACATAAAGGGATTTTGCAGCTGTTGACAGCCATCTATAATGATCATTGTCAGCAAATAAGGCTGGGCGGCGGCAATGACTGCTGCAAAATTTCATCCTGAGAACATAGCAATAGGCTGTATCCATATTCTCCTGGCAGCGCTAGGGCTGCATCTAACTTCTTTAGCCGCTGGGGTTCCGATGCCAAGCATTCAGGTTCAGCTGAACCTGAACGTCCGGTAAGTTCGTTCATCTGTACTGCAGACTGTTCTACTGTGTTATGCAATGTTCTGCAGCAGCTCTGGGTGGGGAACTGCAAAGAGTGATGTGGGAGGGGATTAGGCAGGGTGAGTGCTGTAGAGTCAAGGAAAAGCAAAGCATTCTGGGATTTGTAGTACTGGGAGTCTGCTCAACCAGGAAGTAATGATTTCTGACATGGTAGGGGAGAGGACTACAGACAAAAAAACATAGACTTTGGTGGTTTCAGAACTTGGGCAGCAGTATAGACAATGCCATATGCTTCTGCAGCATTCTATATTTATCTTATTTAAAATAGGGAAACCCCTTTAAGTCATTGTTTCCATGTATAAGATTGCATTGTTATTAGAAAAAGCAAATTGAATACTCATGTTTTTTTGTGAATTTACAGATGATAAAGATGCGACACACGCTAAAGGGAGTACAGCAGAATTGCAGACTAAGGTGAGCCAATAGACTCATGGGAAAGATTTATCAAACTTGGGCCATACACCACAGAGAAGGGGCAGATTCTTACCTTCTCTGTGGCGTACATCAGCCATAACCCCCGCTTGCCTGATGGGCAAGCCGGGGGAAAGGCACAACAAGGCAGGGAAGAGCACTAAAGTACTTGAATGCTCATTATTTCTATTTTTCAATACTCAAATGCTCAATCGAGTAGCAAACCCCATTAAAGTAAATAGGAGATTAGGGTATTTTTCCCTACTTGGCAGAGGGTAGGGTGTCTGGTCCACCTGAAAACCTTTAGAAAGTGAATGTAACACCATGGAAATTGAACAGTAACAGCTTTGTTTTTAGTGTTACGCTGTTACTTTTGGGTGTTTGTTACCTACCTAACCACTAAAATGAAGCTCTATTCTTGCTCTGTCCGTGCTGCAGCAGCTCTCTCTCTTAGCTAACAGAACGTAAGTGAATCAAGCATCAGGTTAACTGGGTCTGTATACACCAAGGCCACCTGATAAAGCCAGCAGGCAACATGGCTGCAGCATAGTAGGATGTGCTAGCACCTTTCCCGTATTTTTATTGGCTACTTTCAAGCTTTCTCATACTTTCAAGCACTCTGATACTTGATCGAATAGTATGTCCGAACGTGTGTACTCGCTCATCTTTAGTGCCTGCAACGTCTTTCTGACTCTTAAACCACCATACCAAAGCTGTGACAGTGTATAAAATATGCTGTGTGTTTTTCCCATTTATTTATTTGTACATTTTTGCCCACTTAATTCAATACTATGAGCAGATAACTCGAAATTTCTTTTCCAGCCAAGAACTTTAAAAATTTGTTAAACACAGCCAATCCTTGATGTAAGGATGGAAGTGTTTCAACCTTTATGGTCTTCAGATATAGCTAGTTAGAAGCACAAGCATGAGCACTTTTCTTACTGGCTCCCTGCATTCTCTGTCTCATCTTAGTAATGTGTCCCTTTTTATTTGAATGTATACTCTGAGTGCATGTAAAGAGGAGTTATGTAGGACATAGGATAGTTATGTATACTATAGTATTGCATATTGGTACCTGCTGTACTACAGGAAGAGTACTAATCATCTTACATTATGCAGAAAGAGTCAACAAAGGAAAAACCAGGTGAGATGCGTGTGCCAAGGCTAGACCTTCATCACTGGACAACGAAGGAGGCTAATAAAGACCATCATGCATCCCTAATGCACAGACGTAGTGGAATAACACCAGACAAACAGAAGATGATTCGGCATAACCAGGATATTGAAGGTAAGAAAATATTATTAAATTATTAAATGTTATTTACTTAACTCCCCATTGCTTTTAATGTCATGGCAGGTCAGTGAGCAGAAAAATCAGCAAGGGGTCTTCACTCCAGTTATTACAGTACAATTCCCGAAATTAGAAGCCAATAATCCAAAAACCATGGCACTCATTCCCAGAACAGATTTGTAGACTTTCAAAAAAGCATGCTGAGAACCAAGTGGGATATTTCTCATATCAAATGGCAAAGCTATGTAAAAATAAGTTGTTTTGGGTTCGCTTTCTTCACATTCTCAACCTTTACAATTAATCTTGGTATACTTTTTAATGCCTGAATGGAGGAAACTGCACTTAAAGAGAAAGTATTAGGACCCATACTAACTGAAACGTGTCATTACAACATAAAAATAAGGGCAAAATACGGCTGTATTCGGATAAATAAGGCCTGAAATAATGATCATGTTTTGTTTGTTTTTTTAATCCAAATACGGCCCTATTTTGCCTTTATTTTTACATTGTGTGAACATAGCCTTATTGTTGTCTTATTTATGCAATCATATTACTAGGATAAGTTTATCTGTAACCTGAAAAAAACAAACCTGTTGCGTTATTTTCTATTCATAGGCCTGGTAGAAATGTTAAACAGGGTCCAGAATACAAGAGCAGATGACCAACGCGGGCTGCTCAGCAAAGAGGACCTTGTTCTTCCTGAATTTCTGAAACTCCCGACAGATGAGAAATGTGATCATTGCCACACAACTTGCCAGGATGTCACCACAGCGATGGAGACTGTTCAGCTGTGTGCAGATATTTCTACTGAGAACTGCAGTGAAAAAAACATTTCCTCTGACAGCACATTGCCATCACACAAACCAGTGTGTTGTTCACCTTCTAACACAGAGAATACCGATGACTCTAGTCCCATGCCCATTGACTGCCAAGGCACAGCTGTGACAGTGACGCCTTCTCTACATATGGGTGAAATGTGTACAGAAGAGAAGGACGATGTGCTTTAAACATTAACCATTTCTATTTATTCTATGACATGGACTGGCTTTTCCAGAGGTGTAGCTATAAGAGGTGGGTGTGGAAACCTGTCCTAAAGGTCCCTCTATCACTTAAAAATACACCATTTCTAAATGGAATATGGTAGGTAGGAATCCTGTACAGATATTGGATTTAGGACCAAAGAACCACAAGTTACACCTCTGGGCTTGCCTCATTACTCCCCAAGATATATTTTCTATGAACAAGACCAAGCAAGCAAATAAACAGTAGGTCTGCATTGCCATCCACTCCATTTATACAAATGGTGTATGCTGTATTGTTGTGTATCATGGCATCTACTCTTGGCACTGCTTAATTCCTCTTGTCTATTGTCAAATCCTGATTATGAAAAGTCTTGTACCAATGCTGTAATTGATATGATGGTATTTATTTCTGGCTTTGGGACCATTTTGTCCGTTTATTTCTATTTGCTGATAAATTTCTGCAGGTAAAACACATTTATTCATTCCTTTATTACTTTCTGATATAAGAAGACACAATATAATTTACAGTTGTCTCTTAAAGGTAGGTCCACTTCAGGCAGCTTAAAGTTTTTTCATCACCATGGACCATGGCTGAGGGGGTCTGAATGCTGGGAGGTCCCATGTTCTTGAGAACAGAACCCTCGAAGTTCCTGTCTTGATAGAGAGTCAGTGTGCATTTTCAGTCCCCACTTTCTTCATTGTCTATTATTTTCTGTTATTTATTGAAGAAATGCTGAATATAGCCAAGCACTGTATCTATCTCTATTCTCTCTACTAATGTGTCTAACAGAGTGACCAATTATAGTAATTATCGCTCACTCGGAAGAGGCTGCCATACAGTGCTGCTGACAGCCAACAGTCCTTAGTGCACTGTATGTCTATGTTCACACAACGTTTAACAGCGTCCTATGCATAGCAACGGACGCTGTTAAACAGCCGGCCGTCGGGCTGCACTCAGCCCGTTCCTGCAGCCGATACCTCCGTATTGGCTGCAGGCACGTTCTTTTTTCACAGTTGATTTGCGGGGACCGGTGGCTGTGCCTGCAAATCAATTAGCCATTCACTACAATGCAATGTGCGGCCGCGCTGCACATTGCGTTGTGTAAACAGCTGATGTTTCCGGATGCTGTTCAGTGAACAGCGTCTGTAAATAATTGACAGGTACATTATTCTAATGCCCATTCTAAAGATCGGGCGCTAGAATAACGATGTGAGAACACAGCGGGCTGCATTGCATTGACTTCAATGCAATGCTGCCCCTGCAGTAAAGAACGGACGCTGAGGCAATTGTACTTTAAATTTACTTAAAAAGAACGTTGTGTGAACATAGCCTATATTGCATATGAACAGACAGTATACGGGAGGGCTCTGTATCAGTAGCACTGTGTCAACAGCAGTGCTTGATCAAATTAGGGCTTGGGCAGCCCTGCAGTTCCCAACACAAATGTTGGTGGCAGAAGAGACCCCATGTTGCCTCTCACTGTTTTTACATCACAAATTATACATTTATTTTCAAGAAGGTATATTAAAAAGTAATATAATTTTATGAAAGCAAAGCATATATTTTTTTTTCTTTCCGGAGTACACCTTTAAGTATGCCCATATAGTTGTAAAAGGGCACAAGGGGGAGCAACTCCCTTGTGAATGCATTTATGGATAGGGCATAAGTGTCCATGGTGGAGAAACTCATTTAAAGGGGAACTATCAGCAGGTTAAACTAATATAACCCATTGATATGTCCCTATTGCGCAGGAGGCACCAAGGATCTTCTCTTACTATCTTCCCCGGTGCAGTTCCCTTTTACTTTGTTGTTCACTCCTTAGTCTGAAAAAACTGTTGGGGACACTGTCCCGCCCTCATAGCAACAATCCAGCCGCACCCAGCCAGAGCATTCCTTAGTAATCATTAGATGGGGTGGGCAAGTCAAGGCAGATCGGCGCTATGGGGCCGGGGCAGTGATCCTAATGGCGCCCCAGCAAGTGAACTACTAACTGCACAGGAATGGGGCCAAGGATAGAGGTAAGAGACTTCCTCTTCGCGCCTCCTTTGCAATAGGGATTTATTACCTAATGGCACAATTCTCAGAGGCCCAGACACGCTGCGCTCCCACGAACGTTTCGGAGGGTCATAGCTCCTCCTTCCTCATGTACATGAGTAAGGAGGAGCTACGACCTCCAAAACGTTCGCGACAGCGCGGCGTGTCTGGGCTTCTGAGAATTGTACCATCAGCTGTGAGCCTGTTTATATGCTGCATCTTTAGAATTAATCAATTAAATGACCATATGGTGGATGAATCCCCAGGAGTCATTATTCGCCTGATGTCAACATCGGATGGTAAAGAAACTTATTCATTTGAGATGTCAGCAAATTGGTGAGATACCTATTTTTCATATCCGCACTTTTTTGTACATATTGTGACTGGTACCTGACCTTGTGGAGTCGGGTAGTGTGGAGGTATTGCTTTAAATGACTGAGTGCATATTGATTTGTTGTTCGACTTATTACCTAGCAACAAGACATGGGTAGAGCAGGGCCGTTTTAATACATTGGTGGGCCCAGTGCACAGCCCTCAAGAGTGGCCCCCCCCCCCCTTCCCTTTCGGCACATTGTATAATGTACTGAATTTGCCCCCACACTGTATCAAGAGCCCCAATACATACAGTAGTTACCTTAAAACACTATTTCCACCATACAGTGATTACATATTACATAAAAACTGCACTAAACAAAACAGAAAAATATCACCAATGATACCATTACATAATACCGCCACATCATGACCTCTAACACTACAACCCTATAACAGAGTGCAGTTACATCCAGTGACTCACCGGGGGCGTCTTCTCCAATCAGAGTCTGTCACCTTTTCTTTTTCTCTCCATCCAGCCTGGGCCACCTTGAAGTCTTCTCCTTGCTGTGAATCTTCTCTCCAGAATCTGCCAGACAAATATTTTAGGCTCCAACACATACAGTAGTTAGGTCCCTTGTACCCCTATACAGTAGTTACACCCCTCTGTACCCCTACATAGTTACACCCCTCTGTGCCTCCATAGTTTTAAGGTGTCCCTGTAGTATATAGACCCTCATGTGCTCCTCCAGTTATATACAGCCCTCCTGTGCGCTCCCCCATTAGTATAAAGCCCCCTGTGCACTCTCCCCAGTAGTATATAGCCCCCCTGTGCTCTCCCACAATAGTATATAGCCCCCTGTGCTCTCCCACAATAGTATATAGCCCCCCTGTGCTCTCCAATAGTATATAGCCCCCCTATGCTCTCCCACAATAGTATATAGCCCCCCTTTGCTCTCCCACAATAGTATATAGCCCCCCTGTGCTCTCCCACAATAGTATATAGCCCCCCTGTGCTCTCCCACAATAGTATATAGCCCCCCTGTGCTATCCAATAGTATATAGCCCCCCTATGCTCTCCCACAATAGTATATAGCCCCCCTTTGCTCTCCCACAATAGTATATAGCCCCCCTGTGCTATTCCCTCAATAGTATATAGCCCCCCTGTGCTCTCCCCCAATAGTATATAGCCCCCCTGTGCTCTCCCCAATAGTATATAGCCCCCCTGTGCTCTCCCCCATAGTATATAGCCCCCTGTGCTCCCCCATAGTATATAGCCCCCTGTGCTCCCCAATAGTATATAGACCCCTGTGCTCCCCAATAGTATTTAGCTCCCTGTGCTCCCCAATAGTATATAGCTCCCCTGTGCTCCCCAATAGTATATAGCTCCCCTGTGCTCCCCCATAGTATATAGCTCCCCTGTGCTCCCCAATAGTATATAGCTCCCCTGTGCTCCCCAATAGAATATAGCTCCCCTGTGCTCCCCAATAGTATATAGCTCTCCTGTGCTCCCCAATAGTATATAGCTCCCCTGTGCTCCCCAATAGTATATAGCTCCCCTGTGCTCCCCAATAGTATATAGCCCCCTGTGCTCCCCAATAGTATATAGCCCCCTGTGCTCCCCAGTAGTATATAGCTCACCTGTGCTCCCCCATAGTATATAGCCCCCTGTGCTCCCCCATAGTATATAGCCCCCTGTGCTCCCCCATAGTTTATAGCCCCCTGTTCTCCCCCATAGTATATAGCCCCCTGTGCTCCCCAATAGTATATAGCCCCCTGTGCTCCCCAGTAGTATATAGCTCCCCTGTGCTCCCCCATAGTATTTAGCTCCCCTGTGCTCCCCAGTAGTATATAGCCCCCTGTGCTTCCCCATAGTATATAGCCCCCTGTGCTCCCCCATAGTATATAGCTCCTCTGTGCTTTCCCATAGTATATAGCCCCCCTGTGCTCCCCAATAGTATATAGCCCCCTGTGCTCCCCCATAGTATATAGCCCCCTGTGCTCCCCCATAGTATATAGCCCCCTGTGCTCCCCAATAGTATATAGCCCCTTGTGCTCCCCAGTAGTATATAGCTCCCCTGTGCTCCCCCATAGTATATAGCTCCCCTGTGCTCCTCAGTAGTATATAGCCCCCTGTGCTCCCCCATAGTATATAGCCCCCTGTGCTCCCCAGTAGTATATAGCTCCCCTGTGCTCCCCAATAGTATATAGCCCCCTGTGCTCCCCCATAGTATATAGCTCCCCTGTACTCCCCTATAGTATATAGCCCCCCTGTGCTCCCCCATAATATATAGCCCCCTGTGCTCCCCCATAGTATATAGCTCCCTGTGCTCCCCAATAGTAAATGCGCTCCCCCTCCCATATACCATTGAAAAAAACAAACACTTTTACTCACCTAGGTCCAAGCGTTCCTCTTCTCTTCCCTCTTGTGGCCGCACTTCCTGCGGTCACAAGAGTGCTGCCTCTTGTGACCGCAGGAAGTGCGGCCACAAGAGTCACTGACAGGGAGGGAGCCAATGGCTCTCTGTCAGTATCGCTGCTGCTGAAGCGCTGAAGCGCCGCAGCAGCAACGGGCGGGCAGGGGCAGCGGCGGACGGGGGGGCCCTGCAGGGGGTGCCATGGAGGGGTAAGTAGATTACCCATCCATGGCGCTCCCCCCTGACAGGCTGGTGGCCGGAGCCCTGTGCGACCGCACTGGTCGCACATAGCAATGGCCGGCCTGCTCGGGGGGCCCCTTTAACCAGTGGGCCCGGTGCACGTGCACCATGTGCCCTCTGGTTAAAGCGGCCCTGGGGTAGAGATGCACGGACCGGCGGGTGCATAGTTGCAATCCCGGGAATATGCCGACAGGATATTCCAGGGAATTTCAGATCGATTCCCTGGAATATCCTGGCCGCATATTCCCGGGATTGCAACTATGCACCCAGGATCACAGGCGTCACAATTGAGCGAACTGCTTTCGGATCAAAAGTCTGAAAGGTTCGCTCATCTCTAGACATGGGATAAGTCTACAATCAGTGAAGGTCCAATTACTGGGACCACATTGATAGCAAGAATAGCAGCCCTATTTCCCTTAGATTTCCCTTAGATTGAATGCAGCAGTGGTTGTATTTGTGCACTGTTGTGGCCTGGGCCTGCCAAAAAGATCCAAATATACTGTTTTCTATCTGTGACATTTCATTCGAAGAATGGTGGATTGCATCTGGCACCAAACCCTTTTGAAATAGTCCTGTTTACTATCTCCCGAAGAAGACACCTAGCACTTTAGAGTTTAAATGAAACAGCAGAACTCATGATTGACGACCCCTCTTTTCAAACAGTGGGACACAGAACCCCACTCTCATGATAGTTGAAGATCCCTCTAGTCAGTATAGAACATACGTTTTGACTATGGTAAACTTAATCAAAGGGAATCTCCATCTTTAGAGCACCTTTAAATATAAAAGACAGAATTTGTTTATATAATGGGACCATTGAAATTTCTTCAGAAGAAACATTCCTATAACAAAATGCAGAGCTGGTTGAGACTTTATATTGCCCTTGCTTAGTGTGCAATACTATTACCAGACTGGTTGCTTTATGACAGACTGCAGCTAAAGTCAATTAAAATATTACAGGCATTCCAATGTTAGCATTAAAGGGGTTATTCAGTTAGGTAAAATATATGTTAAATCATCCCCCCTCCTGGAGAATAACAATTCATTCCATGCATGTCTTTACCTTTTCTCCTTCCCTCAGTTTTGAGCTTGTTGCTTTCTGCTAAAACCCACAAACAAAACAGTGTGTGAGCTTGTCTCTTCGTCTCCCCCCACCCCTCCCTTGAGATGGCTGATGTAAGCAAGTCCCTATCTGCAACTTTGTAATGTCAGTAGGATTAATCACAATGAGTTCCACAGCAACTTGATCTTAGATTACCCCTTCTGACATTACAAAGAAGCCTGCCAGGGACTTGTTTACAACAGCCATTTCTAGACGGAGGTGGAAGGAGGGGTTTGAGAGTAGAGATGGGGTGAACAGCTCAGGCACAGTTTTTGTGTCTTTACCAAAAAGCAACAGGGTTAAAACTGAGAGAAGGAGACAGAAAAGGTAAGAACTTGTAGTCTCCAGGAGGTAATGAATTGTTAGTCTCCAGGAGGGGGATGATTCAACATATATTTTACCCATCTGGATAACCCCTTTAAGCTAGTGACCCACAGTAGGGCGAATAAAAACTCTAATTCTAATTATTAGTTTTTTTCCATAGAAAATAATACAAAACAGTATAGATCAACTTTTGGACATATTCACATCATAAGTCCAAAGTATCAAGACACATATTATAAAGAAAACAGGGCGAAAAATCATATCGCCACAACAAAAATTTCCCCTCCCTCCCCCCTCCCTCTCCACAGGTGCAACAGCATATCATATGTATTAGTTAAGGGATCCAAATAATCAGTGCAGTTCCATAGTGATATCTATCTCATAGTATCCGTAATTTTCAAGCGACCCAGAGACGCCGCCAGCTCGGACGTCAAATACCATTTTGTGCCTACAAATGGTGCCATCAAAAAACTCTAATTCTTAGACAGTCATGTCTGCAGCAGTGTGTATCACACAGTGTCCCTTTCTGCCACCTCTGTCTGTGTCTGGAACTGTCCAGAGTACCACTGATTGAAGTGTACAGTGTATTGGGACCTTTAAACCAAGTCAACAAAACTGAAGATTACAGGATATTTTTATAATAAAGATAGTGAAATGGGAAATTCAGAAACATCACCAAAAATTCTGCCATGTTCATGAGCTCTCAGGTCAGATTCAATAAAATAAATTACACAAATGAAGCATTTAGTGTATTTAATTTACAATAATTTAGCATCTTTCTTGATGGTAG
Organism: Dendropsophus ebraccatus; assembly: GCF_027789765.1. Taxonomy (NCBI): domain Eukaryota; kingdom Metazoa; phylum Chordata; class Amphibia; order Anura; family Hylidae; genus Dendropsophus; species Dendropsophus ebraccatus. The sequence continues at coordinate 56,526,431 of NC_091454.1, read as the reverse complement.
GATTGCATGTCAAGAGCGTCTTCCATCACACTTGGACGAATAACCACTTCTGATTGGACAGTCATAGCTGCGTGGTAATCCAAGCTCCAGATACTGCTTAACTATTCTCTGGTTTAAAGTTACTGTAAGAAACATAGAAGATGGTCAGCAGAAAAAGACCACCTCGTCCATCTAGTCCGCCCTTCTATTATTTCCTTTAATGTAATCCTAGGATAGCTACATATGTATCCCCAGCAAGTTTACATTCAGTTGTTGTACATTTACTAACCACATCAGCTTGGAGGCTGTTACAAGCATCTACTACTCTTTAAGTAAAGTAATATTTTCTCATGATGCGTCTAATCTTTCCCCAACTAACCTCAGAGTGTGTCCCCTTTTTCTGGTGTTTAATCTGTTAATAAGGGCCAGAGTCTTAGGAACACCACAGAAGCTTCCAGTAGTCATATGTGTCCTCCAGAGCACAGTTTCTCTCTTCAGCTCGCCATATAGAAGAAGCATTAATATTTATATCTTTTAATAGCACACACTACAAATGTAAAAAAACAGCCAAATCTTCACTATCACATGTATTGCCTCATCTATGACATCATCTATTAGGTTACTGGTATAGCACACCCCACATTCATACATACAGTATGGAGAAAAAGCGGGCCTAGGTAAGAAAAGATAACAGCCTTCACCTGTAGCTGACATTTTGCCCATAGAGGACATTAACTTTCCCCAAATGTTGTGTTTTAACACATTTTTATTCCTCCATTACATCATTTGACATTTGACAAAAAGAATACCACAGCTACCCATAGAACATGATCAAAAACATCAGCCACACAATGGCCGATGGTAAAACTCTTCACCTTTCATTGGTTTCTTGCTCAAGGAGGGTAGTCTTCTGTCCCAGGTCTTTTTTTTTTTTTTTCTTCAATCTTCCTTCTGGTCACTCCATCTTCTTACAGAAAGAAACCCACAGCTACTTCTAGCACATGATCACAGACATAAGCCACAACTATCATACATCATACAACATTCACATGTGCAATATTTGGAAGATAGCCTGTGATGAGAAATGGTGGGTATGATAACGTACCCATCTTTCTCTTTAGCTGGCTTCTTGCCCATGGAGGGTAGTCCACTGTCCCAGGTCTTCTTGGTTCTTTCTTGCAACTGTGTCTTCTTGCAGAAAAGAACCCACAGCTAGTCTGATCACAGACATATACCACAAATATGATACAGCATCAACATCCACATGTGCAATATTTTGAAGATAGCCTGAGGTGAGAAATGATAAGTATAATAACATACCCATCTTTCTCTTTAGCTGTCTTGTTGCCCATGGAAGGTAGTCCTCTGTCCAAGGTCTTCTTTTTTCTGGTCACTGCATCTTCTCGAAGAAAGGAATCCACAGCTACTTCTAGCACATGATCACAGATATAAGGCAAAACTATCATACATCATACAACATTCACATGTGCAATATTTGGAAGATAGCCTGTGGTGAGAAATAATGGGTATGATAACATACCGATCTTCATCTTTAGCTGGCTTCTTGGCTACGAAGGGTAGCCCTCTGTCCCAGGTCTTCTTTTTTGGTCAATTTTCTTTCTTTCTACTGTGCCTTCTTGCAGGAAAGAACCCACAGCTACTTCTAGCACATGACCACAGACATATACCACAACTATTATTCAGCATACAACACTCACATGCGCAATATTTAGAAGATAGCCTGTAACATACCCATCTTTCTCTTTATATGGCTTCTTGCCCATGGAGGGTAGTCATGTGTCCCAGGTCTTCTTGTTGGATCTTCTTTCTGGCCACTGCATCTTCTTGCAGGATAAACCACAGCTACTTCTAGCACATGATCACAGACATAAGCCACAACTATGATACATCACACAACATTCACATGTGCAATATTTGAAAGATAGCCTGTGGTGAGTAATGATGGGTAGAAAACATACTCCTTATCATCTTTAGTTGGCTTTTTACCCATGGAGGGTAGTCATGTGTTGCAGGTCTTCTCTTTTCTTTAATATTCTTTCTGGTCAATGCTTCTTCTTGAAGAATCCACAGCTACTTCTAGCACATGATCACAGACATAAGCCACAACTATCATACAGCATACAACATTCACATGTGCAATATTTGGAAGATAGTCTGTCGTGAGAAATTATGGGTATAATGACATTCTCATGTTCATCTTTGTCTTCTTGCCCAATGAGGGTAGTTATCTGTCCCATGTCTTCTTTTTTTCTTCAATCTTTTCTCAGGTCACTGCATCTTCTTGAAGAATGGAGCCAACAGCTACTTCTAGCACATGATCACAGACATAAGCCAAAACTATCATACATCATACAACATTCACATGTGCAATATTTGGCAGATAGCCTGTGGTAAGAAATGATGGGTATGATAACATACTCATGTTCATCTTTAGCTGGCTTCTTGCCCATGGAGGGTAGCCCTCTGTCCCAGGTCTTCTTCTTCAATCTTCTTTCTGACCACAGCATCTTCTTGCAGAACAGAATCCACAGCTACTTCTAGCACATGATCTCTGACATATACCACAACAATGATACATCATACAACATTCACATGCGCAATATTTGGAAGATAGCCTGTGGTGAGAAATGATGGGTATGATAACAGTCCTTATCTTTCTTCTTCTCACTTAGGGTATGTTCACACTGTATAAATCAGGCAGAATTCCTCAGCTGCTGCTGCTCTCCGCTACAGGAATTGACATGTCACTTCTTTGAGCGGAGGGCAGCAACAGCGGAGGAGCGTGCACTCTCTCATAGACAGGCTATGGCACATTGAGGCAGACGGGATTCCATGGCGGAACTCTCCGCCTGATTTACTCAGTGTGAACATACCCTTAAGGGTAGTCTTCTTTCCCAAGCAGTGGAGGATTATAATATGGGCGGTTTGGGCAGCCGCCCGGGGCTCCGGGGGGGCCAATGCCACGCCGCCCACATTATAATCCGCCACTGAGTCTCTTGTGCTGTCCCCTGGCTGATGCGCGGCTGCCGGGGGTGTCCCGTTCTATCCCCGGCAGTGCGCGCATCAGAGAGCTTCCCGTGCGCCTGTGGCTGTGGATAGGACGGGACACCCCCGGCAGCCGCACATCAGCCGGGGACAGACCAAGAGGTGAGAGGCTTGACAGGGGAACGGACGCAGGTGAGGTTTTTTTTTTTTTTTTGTGTTATCTGCTGTGCACAGGGGGGGGGGGGAGGGGGGCCATCTATAAGGGGGGGGGGCAGAGGGGGACCATCTATAAGGGGGGGCAGAGGGGGACCATCTATAAGGGTGGGGAGAGGGGGACCATCTATAAGGGGGGGCAAAGGGGGACCATCTATAAGGGGGGGCAAAGGGGGACCATCTATAAGGGGGGGGAGAGGTGGACCATCTATAAGGGGGGAGAGGGGGGACCATCTATAAGGGGGGAAAAGGGGGGCCATCTATAAGGGGAAAGAGGGGGACCATCTATAAGGGGGGAAGAGGGGGACCATCTATGAGGGAACCATCTATAAGGGGGGGAAGAGGGGGACCATCTATAAAAGGGGGGAGAGGGGGACCATCTCTAAGGGAGGGGGGAGAAGGAAGAGGGGGACCATCTATAAGGGAGGAGGACCATCTATAAGGGGGGGAGAGGGGGACCATCTATAAGGGAGGGGGAGAAGGAAGAGGGGGACCATCTATAAGGGGGGAAAGAGGGGGACCATCTATAAGGGGGGGAAGAGGGGGACCATCTATAAGGGGGGGACCATCTATAAGGGGTGGGAGAGGGGGACCATCTATAAGGGGGTGGGAGAGGGGGACCATCTATAAGGGGGTGGGAGAGGGGGACCATCTCCTAAAAGATTAGCACCCTCCTCTCCTGACATCCTCTGTGCTGCTGTGATCTCCCCTATAGATCAGCACTCTCCTCTCCTGACATTCTCTGTGCTGCTGGGACCTCTCCTATAGGATTAGCACCCTCGTCTCCTGACATCCTCTGTGCTGCTGTGACCTCCCTTATAAGATAAGCACCGTCCTCTCCTGACATCCTCTGTGCTGCTGTGACCTCCCCTATAAGATAAGCACCCTCCTCTCCTGACATCCTCTGTGCTGCTGGGACGCTGCGACCTCCCCTATATGATCAGCACCCTCCTCTCCTGACATCCTCTGTGCTGCTGTGACGTCTCCTATAAGATCAGCACCCCCCTCTCCTGACATCCTCTGTGCAGCAAGGGACCAAACATTATGTTTATTGGGGACAGCATGGGGGGGGGGCAGTAGTGGATTATAATGTGGGCAGATTGACCGGAGGGCGGGTGTCCAGGTTGGGTGGACAGCCTGGGGCCCAGGGTACATTTAATCCGCCACTGTTCCCAAGTCTTCTTTTTCAAGGATGGGTACTGTAACAGTCTTTATCTCTAGCTGGCCTATAGCCCTTAGAGGATAATTTCTTACCCCAGGACCTTTATTAGATTTTCATTGCCACCATTGCAGTGTTTTACAAATAGAAAATCTAGATAATGTACCATGTTTAGTTGTGGTTTTCCTTTTTTTTTTTTTTTTTTTTTACAAATGAGGTACTGATCAGAATATTTTTTTATCCCTCTCAATAAATCTTTGCAAAAATAGTACTATGGCTTCCCCAGCACATGACCACAGGTAATATATGATCTATCTGTATCAAACCAAGAACAATTGTCATTCCCATTGCAACAAATCAGAGCCCTGCTTTAATTTTTAACACTGTTATTTTTAGCAAACATTATCATTGAAGGTCTGGTTTATCTCAGTGACTACTACACGTGTGGGTAACATGGATATAAGAATGAAAGTTATAACCATACCCGGTATAATCCTAGTACAGCCATATCCAGTCACTGCGCAGAGCCATAGCCTGTCATCCCTATAATAGAAAACAACATTATAGGTTGTAATCATACACATACCCCTCCCCCATTGTCTCCATCACTCATCCCCACCATTAAAGTTCAATGGTCTTCATCCTCCAGCATACACATGTAGGACGTTGTTTCGATCATGTCCCAGGTGGAGTTGTCTTTGTATGAGCAGATGGAGGATGCTCCTGTGATGAATATCTTGTGGTGTCGTTTCTCTGCTGGCAGCAATCTATGTATGAGGTCTGTGTATCTGATGCCTGATTCTTTGTCCTTGGGATGATGTGATGTCAACCAGAGGCATTGTTACATCACTGTTTGTCCTACTACTGTGACAGCCAATCAGATTAGTGCTTATAGGTTTGACAGTTGAAGCAATGATCTGATTGATTGCTAGGGTTAATGGTCAATGACTGTGGCAGCCAATCAGATTAGTTCTTATAGGTTTAACAATTGAAGCAATGATCTGTTTGGTTGCTATGGTCAATGATGATACCACATGATGTCCTATGGGGGGAAGGGGTCTTGGGCAATAACATGTACATAGAAACAATAATGAAGTAATGGTATATTAGTGACAGTGTATCCTGCTGTGTACAATGTGGCCACTGACAGCACAGTATGTAACAGGGGAGACACCTCACTGCTGGGGAGACCACTAATAACTGTCTGCCAGTAAATCTGTGGATTTCTCCCATAGCAGCCAGCTACAGCCAAGCTGTCATCTTATCAAGCTCTGGTTGGTTGCTATGGGCAACAACCACAGCGGTCCTACTAGATAGGTTATGATGCTAGCTCCCGATCAGCGTACATTTCACTTGTTATAACCACATTTTAATATACACAATGACGTACAACAGTATGGAAGATAATTGCAGCCAAAATAAAATTATAGTATAGCAGAATAAACTACCCTATATTTCAGCATACAAAAGCAAGATAACATGGATGAGGAAATTACCTGGATAAGATCTCTGGTCTCCTCAGGAGAGTCCAAGAATGGAAATAAGTTTACTACAAAGTATTTTTTATTGGCCAGAACAAGTTACTAGTTCATGGGGTTTAATTCGATTTTATGTATTTTCAACAGAGAAAACATAGTCAAGGTGATGATCAGATTCACACAACAGACACATGCTTTGTAAGGGTGGGTTCACATGTCACGTATCCGCCGCAGATCCCTTCACTGTCACTTCAATGAGATTACATACTCACAGCGGAATATGCGTGTATGTAAAAGGCAGCCCCGTTAACCCCCGCAGGCTGGTACATACATTACCGGTCCGCGTTCCTGGCGTCTGGATGTCCTGCTGCAGCAGGGTAGCGCACTGAGAGGGACGTCCAGATGCCGACAACTCCAGAAGCAAGCCAGAGCGTGGACCGGTAATGTATGTACCGGGCCGCAGGGGCTTAAGGGGGCTGGCTTTTTAATACTCGCAGTGGGATCTCAGTGATAGTGAAGACATCTGTGGCGGATTTTGCTGCAAACTTGCAGCATGAAATCTGCTGTGGATACGTTATGTGTGAACGCACCCTGAGGCTATGTTCACACTGCGTATGAGTCCGGCCGCATTTCGTACGCCGGCGTACATGTGCGGCTGAAACTACGGGCGTGGGAAAAATCGACATGCGGCCGGATGCGTACGAACCGCGAACATACGCCCGTAGTACAGTTATGAGATACAGTACAGAGATCCAAGGCCGTGAGTTTCAACATTTCCGTCCTCAAACACAATGGTCTTGTTCATTTTTCACGGTCCCGTATACGATCCAGCCGTAAGCTCATATGTAGTGTGCATTGTGCGGGCGTATATCATATACTTTCCAGCGTACGCATCAACCTCAAAACTACGTGCGTATATTCGCGGTTCGCACTACGGCCGGAAACATACGCAGTGTGAACATAGACTCAAAGTGTATTTTAGTTGTATCACGTGTCTGTGCATAGGGACTGTCTGTATGCTAAGATCCAACCCTACACATGCAATCTATTTAGCTGAATGCAATATACAATAGGATGAATATGTAAGTTTATACATATCCATCTTATTGTATATTGCATTTGGCTAAATAGTGGTGTACACCAGTGCAATATTTGTATATCATTTACACTAACTCCTGTAGTTACCACAATGCTAATAATATTACAGCAGTAAACATTTAACCACTTGTGCCCCATGGTATAGTACTATGCAACAAGTGGGATTGTAATTTTGCACATTATAATGCAGTAGTTGGGCAGGTGCAGTAGCTGCCCTCCTGCTCCAATAGCAGAAACTTCTGATCACTTCTTTAGCTCTCTATACCCTTTAATCAATAATCATAGTGTACGTATTGGAAACGAGGGCTTAGCCTGCTTCTGTAGCTGCTGTGGGGCCATTATCCTGATTCTTATCCACTGTGTGAACCTCTACAGGACTTTCCATTTACACACACAAAAAAAAAAAAACTGAAATCTTTAATGGTGGAAAAATAAAGAACTGAAATAATGTGTTTGCATTAAACTGTACACCCATAAAGTGTTAATTCCATCTCAACTAATATAGGTATATTTCTCCCCCTGCTCTTTCCTGGCACCTCTGCTGATCAGCTATTTGAATAAGATTGATTGCCTAGGGTTATGGTGCGTTTACACAGACAGATTTATCTGACAGATTTTTGAAGCCAAAGTCAGGAATGGATTTGAAAAGGGGAGAAATCTCAGCCTTTTCTTTATGATTTGTTCCCGGTTTATAGTCTGTTCCTGGATTTGGCTTCAAGAATCTGTCAGACAAATCTGTCTGTGTAAACGCACCATTAGGGTGCTGTTACTGATTTGTCAGACATGGGTGGCGGGAAACAAGTGCCAATCAGCCATATCAGCGCTTGTTTGCAGTGCCTATACATGCCACAAAAAATTGAGAGCCCGGGCTGCCTGAATGATCCTTGTATCATTCATGCAACCAAGGAATCTGACAGCAAGGAAATGCATATATTTGTGCTGAAGGTTTCTAGATCACATAGCAGTACATACTTACCAACTGCACTGCTGCTGCTACTTCTCTGATCTGGCATCCTGTTCTCTGGCTCTCCTTTCCAGCTGCTGTGTCTTAAGGCCCTGCCTCCTCCAGCTGTCACTCATTTTGGAGGAGACGGTGGTAGCAGCAGCTGGAAGAGAGAGACAGAAAACAGGATGCTGGATCACAGCAGCAGCACACTGGGTAAGTATGCAATACTGTATGATCTGGAAACTAACAGCTTTCAGTTTGCCTCTCAGTCTTTATCATCCCCACATCCCTTGTTTACACCTGCTTCTCAGGTACGATCAGCCGAGGATCAGACCTAAGCTGACTGCTGTCACTTTTACACGGGGTCGATTATTGTCCGCAGAAACACTTTTTGCAATGCTCCTGGTCGATAATTGGTATGTGTAAAAGACCTTTTGGCCATGAGTTTTATTAAAACGCCTCACTAACTTCACTACTATCAGTCAAACTCTCCTTTACTTTTATTTGTATGTGCAGATTGCCTATAACTATTTGTATAGACTACAATACAAATCAACCAGAACATGCTGTAATTCTTCTTTTGTCATTTTACCTGCAGATAAACTCTGTTCATCAACAATTCCCCAATATACGAGACCTGCCACTGTTTCTCCGGATTTGCAGATGACACTGTAAGAGTCCCGTTGTTCTACTGCATCATCAAACACGTCAGTTTCTATTGATTTACATAATACATGATCATGTGCACTTGTCTCCAGGACGTCAGTGCATAAAAATATCCCGACAGGAATCAACGACTTTCAAATATTTTATGTATCACATATTAATATTACATATCACTATTATTTCCCAGTGTATTCCCAGGTTTACGCTGCTCTATGAATTCATCCACAAGTCCGAGCTCTACATCTCAGTTCTTTCCTCTGCAATTTTGTAGGTTACCAACGATAAACAGTGCCTAGTTTTATGTTCCAGGCAATATGCCCTGTGAATTATAATTGTATCTAGCACAGATGTGTCAGACATAATACCCATCTGCTTCAAAGGAGTCATCATAGACGTTCTCATAGGACAATAGTATTCTATCACAAGACAAAAGCCTGGCATTTATCATTCTCAACAAAATTCTCTGACAGTCTGGGCAATAATAGCGGGTTACTGCAACAAGCTTTACGCCTGTCTTGAAATAAATGGAATTCTATCTCAGTGAAGGAGTCTCTGAAGTGAAAGTAATAGGGCTCTGGCATGACTTGCCTAAGGAAATGACAAAGGTTGGGTTAATGAGCTTTGTGATGTCTAATAGACGATATAGCACGATGCCTTGTTCTGGATAATATAAATAGTTACACTGTGCACAAGAAACCAAGGCATTCTTTCCTATAATGCAGAGCTCTATAGGAAATTGGACTTCACATGGAATCTCTTAGGATGGCAGTGATATTCTTGGACATTCGAGTGGAAGGCTATACAGCCCGAGTGTCTGGAAAAGATATAGCTGTTGGGTACAGTAAGGAAGACATTTAGGATATATTATTGGCCATAAAACTAAAGGATTACTTGGGCAACAGAAATATAAGAAATACAGAATGTAAAATAGCCATTATTAGACATTGCAACATGGAATTATTTTTTTAAATTAAGGATTTAAACATTTTTTATAGTTAATATATATTTACTAGAAGCATATATACAGGGGTGATAAAGATATGCAGAAACAATGCATATATTCAGGGGTGACATAGACAGATGCAAGACGTTTTGTATTGTTTAGTTTAACAGACCATAGTCTGTTTCTTCTAAGGTGACAGAGGGGGCAGAGGGGGGCTTACCTGCTAAGCCCTGGTATAGATGCTCAGGCTGCATATCTGTATGTCTCAGTAATACAATATCAGGCAGAATATGACTTGGAAGTTATATAGCAGCAATCTAGGAACGCACCGTGTCACCTGCAAATTTTCTCAGCCCTGTGTATTCTGCTATGGGAACTCCAGTCTCCAGACTGCTTCCTGTAGATGATGTAAAGCTTTTGCTATCTAGTCATCTATGTTTTTCCTTGCTGGAGTTTGCACATTGCCTCTGACAGGCCTGGTGCTGCACAGGCAGGGCCGTATTTACCACTAGGCACCCGTGGTCCGGGGCCTAGGGCAGTACCGGGCAGGGGGGAGGAAAGAACTTTCTTTTTGTTTTTATTTTTTTGTCTTCCTCCTCCCATTTAGACTTGCCAATAAATATGGTGTCTTTTCGAGGGGTGGGTGGTTAGGGAAAATGGTAATATAGGTCAGGTCTGGTATGGTGGTGTTATCCAGTCAGAGTATGGCGGTATTGTTCAGGTCATGTTTTAAGCAACAACACGATTGAAAGACGCGATTCAGGCAATGTTTCTACATGTAGAGAAATGGATGTGGCTGAAACCACACTCCCATTTCTACCCCAGTAGTCATGTGCTGTTACCAGGATTATTGGCCATACACCTATTGGTTACCGCATGAGGGTCTGGTTACGGCTGCATGTAGTGATGTACAGTAAATGTGGGAATGCGGCCTAAGACTGATCAGATATCAATATGATGTTCAGAAACTAGAAAATCATGATGCTAATTGGTGGATGAAGATGGGGGGGGGGGGTCTTCAGGTTTAGTGCCTAGGGCAACAGCAGCTGTTAATACAGTCCTGTGCACAGGACACAGCCTGCATGGTGTAAAGTAATGGAGAGACATGTGGACCAACTGCAGCTATGTATGCTATCCTGTGCCTTATGGAAAGGTAGGGTTATTTTTCATGCTATACTTAAAGCAAATCGCTTTAAGATTTTTATATCAAAAGACTGGCACCAGCACAGGGATACCACTGCTGCAGTTCTTTTTTTGAACTGCGGCCTGTTTCCCAAGTGTGGCGCCAGTGTATTCCCAGGCACCGGCCCGGCCTGAAGCACTGGAGATGGGCCTGCCCTTCCCTCTGTGACGCGGCTCCATTAGAATCAAGCCACATCACAGAGGGAAGGGGTTTCGTCACACTGGGGGTGGGTGGGCCCATCTCCAGTGCTTTAGGCCTGGCACGGGCCCATGAATAGACTGGCCCCGTGCACGAGAACTAGGCCGTGGTTAAAAAAAGACCACAACACCAGCATTCCCACGCCGGCACCAGTCTACATCATGGTTACAAACCCCCGGACACACAGGCACTGGCCCTTAAAGGTTTAGCACAAGGTGTGAGTGCAGGTGCAGGGACAAAAATAGAAGAGAGTCCCAATAATTGGGTTATTCTATTAGTTTATTATAGTGCTTAAAAAGCATTATATTGTTATCCGTATTCTTCTTCCGTTTCTTCCTCCAGCTATTTTTCATGCGATTAATACAGCCCGAACAGCTTTGCACACAGACTCCATTCAAATTGCGTTTCGAAGCCCTCGGCAGTGTGAGGTGTGCTTTTTATTTTTCGTTTCGATCGGATTTGTCATTTTTAAGAAATTTATGTTTGAAGACCCCTAATTTCCCATAGAAAATAATGGCCCATTGGAAATAATGGCCACACTCTAAACGCTTACAGCCAATCACAGCACATATGCAAATAGCTGAAATATATCAGCCAATAGGAACTCTAAGGTCTTGTCAGACAATGTATCACACCATCCACACAGTCACATGTCCACTATTGGCCAATAGAAGATGTAGAAAATGGAAGGTCCTTAACGATTTTGTCTCCTTGACATGAGTAAGATTGTCATGGTAACCGAGCAATGATCTTTACCATTATAAGTACCCAAGTCGCTCTTAAAAGGACCCAGGTCGCTCTTAAAAGGACCCATGTCACTCTTAAAGGGATGGGAGCCATGTCGCTTATAAAGGGACCCAGGTCACTCTTAAAGGGACCCAAGTTGCTCTTAAAGGGACCCAAGTCGCTCTTAAAGGCACCTAAGTCGCTCTTAAAGGGACGGGAGCCATGTCGCTCTTAAAGGGGCCCAGGTCACTCTTAAAGGGTCCCAAGTCGCTTTAAGAGCGAAATGGGTCCCTTTAAGAGCAACTTGGGTCCCTTTAAGAGCGACCTGGGTCCCTTTAAGAGCGAAATGGGTCCCTTTAAGAGCGAAATGGGTCCCTTTAAGAGCGACCTGGGTCCCTTTAAGAGTGACCTGGGTCCCTTTAAGAGCGACTTGGGTCACTTTAAGAGCGACTTGGGTCCCTTTAAGAGCGAAATGGGTCCCTTTAAGAGCGACCTGGGTCCCCTTAAGAGCAACATGGGTCACTTTAAGAGCGAAATGGGTCCCTTTAAGAATGAAATGGGTCCCTTTAAGAGCGACCTGGGTCCCATTAAGAGCGACTTGGGTCACTTTAAGAGCGACTTGGGTCCCTTTAAGAGCGAAATGGGTCCCTTTAAGAACGAAATGGGTCCCTTTAAGAGCAACCTGGGTCCCCTTAAGAGCGATTTGGGTCACTTTAACAGCGACTTGGGTCCCTTTAAGAGCGACCTGGGTCCATTTAAGAGCGACCTGGGACCATTTAAGAGCGACTTGGGTCCCTTTAAGAGCGACCTGGGTCCCTTTAACCCCTTAAGGACGGAGCATTTTAGTTTTTTCCTCCTTGTGTTTAAAAGGCCATAGCACTTGCATTTTTCCACCTAGAGAACCACATGAGCCCTTATTTTTTGCGTCACTAATTGTACTTTGCCATGACATGCTGAATTTTTGCATAAAGTACACTGCGAAACCAGGAAAAAATTCAATGTGTGGGGAAATTGAACAAAAAAAACGCATTTCTTTTATTTGGGGTATTTGTTATTACACCGTTCGCCCTGGGGTAAAACTGACTTATTATGCATGCTCTTCAAGTCGTTACGATTACAACGATATATAACATGTATAACTTTCATTGTATCTGTTGGCCTGTAAAAAATTCAAACCATTGTTAACAAATAAATGTTCCTTAAAATTGCTCTATTCCCATACTTATAGCGCTTTTATCCTTTGGTCTATGGGGCTGTGTGAGGTGTCATTTTTTGTGCCATGATGTTTACTTTCTATCGGTACCTTGATTGTGCATATACGAATTTTTGATCAGATTTTTTTCTGGATTTGACGCGACCAAAAATTTTGGCCTTTGGGATTTTTTGGCGCTTACGCCGTTTACCGTGCGAGATCAGGAATGTGATTAATTAATAGTTCAGGCGATTACGCACGCGGCGATAGCAAATATGTTTATTTATTTATTTTTATTAAAAACAAGGAAAAAGGTGATTCAGACTTTTATTAGGGGAGGGGGCTTTTTACTAATAATAACACTTTTTTTTTTTTTACACTTATACCAGAAGCCCCCCTGGGGGACTTCTAGTATAGGTGCATTGATCTCTCATTGAGATCTTTGCTGTATAGTTATACAGCAAAGATCAATGAGATCGGCACTCGGATGCTTTCAGCTGCTTCAGCCGAAAGCATCTAAGTGCCGAGCCGGGATCAGCGCCATTTTGGCGGAGACCCCGGCCGGCACCAGTCACGGAGATCGCTCCTCCGGGACAACGTCCCGGAGGAGCGATCTCCGCCACTAGACACCAGGGAAGTGCTGCGTCCGGTAATCGGATGCAGCTGTCATTTTTGACAGCTGCATCTGATTACTGTATTAGCGGGCACGGCGATCGGACCGTGCCCGCTAATACCCGCGGTCCAAGGCTACAAGCAGAACTGGTAAAGGGGCGCTCTGGAAGTCACTGGTAAAGGGGCGCTCTTTTCAAGCACTATGTATTTCCCTGGAAATGCAAATCTAGTTCTAAACTGCTAATTTTAACCAATTTTATTTATATGAAGTCCACATTAAAACTAAAACTGTAAGCAAGTGATAACTTTTATGACTCCATTGACAAAACTCCAATGTTCCTATGTCCGGAAGGTGTCAGAATGAATAGTTATGACAGAAAATGAACCTGCAGTTGTAGCCGTTGCAGTCCTTTATTCTATACCAGTCTTCATTCATTAGGCTTGTATTTATTGTACTTATTGTTTTATTGTCTACTGTTATGTGTGTAAATCTTTTTTTTTTTTCAATGTGTATAAAAGTAAACTCACCCCTCCTCATGCCTCATTTGCGCCACTCTTGGGTCCCGTTGACTGCCGCTGGATTTCATTTTCGGTTGGAAACATAAACGTTGGCTGCAACGTCACAGCCCATCTGAGTAATTGGGGGATGTCATGCCCCAGTCACTGATTGGCTGAGTGGGGAGTCGCTCAGATGGGTACGTGACGTTGTAGCAAGAAGAGCTGCAAAAGTCCGGCGACTGTCAATGGGACCCGGAAGAGGATAGGTGAGTTTACTTCTTTATTATTTTTCTGGGATGCAGCCCATGTCAGGAGAGTGCCAGTGGATACAGTATTGTATGCATCACACTGTGTTTGTAAAACAAAAAGAAATTTATTTGTATTGAAATGGATAAATTTATATCCATAAATTGTTGCTTGTGTGTGTGACAATTAATTTCCCTCTTTTTGTGCGAACAATGTGCCTTTGGTGAATAAACTTTTTGGCAGTAAAGTCTTTATTTTCATAAAATGACATGTTGGCTCTTCTTCTCCTGTTATGCTTTTCTAGGAGACAGTTCAAGATGTAGCTGCTAAATGCTTGAGGAAACCAATGAGCCAAAATTATTTTGTTGGTCCTAAAGATTAACAGGCTAAAAATAATTCTGCTTTTAGCAGATAAAAGAGCTTGGCACATAACTAAAAAGAATGCTAAAAGAGAATAAAAATGGAACACGGGACAATATTTTAAAACAAGTTCTGTGCAGTTGGGATTTCTGCAGTTCCCTATTCCCTTATTCTAAGGTAGAATTCACATGTGACAGTTTGCTAAAAAAAAAACAAAACAAAAAAAACCTCTGTCCCGTTTATGTGAATTCGCAATTGACCGACATATAACGTCACTTGGTTCTCACAGAATGGCCAGAAAAAAAAAACATGCATCAACCAGAAATAGAGACAGAACCCACTTGATATTCTCCAACCATCATCCATTGTCTTGTATCATTGAATCTATAGAGCTGCTTGAAGCTAATACCACAACTTTTCTAGCCAACTGGATTCGGGGCATCTAAGTGATGTGAGTGATGACTCCAAGAAACTGAACCTAACTCATAGATGCTAGCATGATGCCTCAGTGGTTAGCACTGTTGTCTTGCAATGCTGGGGTCCTGGGTTCACATCCTACCAAGGAGAAGATCTGCAAGGAGCTTACTGTATGTATGTGTTCTTCCCCATGTTTATGTGGATTTTCCTCTGGTACTCTGGTTTTCTTCCACACACCAAAACATTCAGCCCTAATGGGGACAGGGTCCAATTTGAGTGCAGACAAGCTATGTAAAGTACTGAATGAGCTCTGCATCTCTGTGTCTCCCACTGAGATCACAGATTGCTCCAGGGACAATCCACAAGCCCTGGAACCATGTGTGATCTGAGTGGGAGGTACAGAAGCTGGCTGAGAGTACTCACCAGATGAAACACGCTTCCATAGCTCCTGGCCACCGAGTGATGTCACAGCCTGGCCAGAGGGAAGAGCAGTGGTCGGTAACATAGGCAATAAGCTATCAATAATAGGAACATAGTACAGGGCAAAAATGCAAAAGTAAGAAATTTGGCTATTTAAAAGCATTTGCTTACTTCTGCTTTATCTAACAGTTTTAAAAATGTATGCAGATGAGAATACCCCTTTAATCATCACAATTTAATGGTCACTGGGGGACAATTATTTAGACTGGCATCGTATATGCTGGATTTAATAAATGTTGTTATACAGTATAATGTACCAGAAGACACAAGAGACTCTCAATAAATCCAGGCTCTGTGGTTGCCCAAGTGGCAGTTTTAGAAATCTATGCCAGCTCTGAGCTGGCATAGATTTGTGCTATAATTGATGCCAGTTAGGCTGAGCTCAGATTGTGTTAAAACATTATGTCCTAGCTACTGTATACTTTGGTATCCCTTCAAAAAAGGGATACCGACATATACAGTACTGTTGAACATTGCAACCAGCCCCATTAACTTTAATGGCCCAAACATAGACTCCTCCTGACTCCTCCTGTTTGGGCTACTTTCCACTGGTGCATGTTTATTTGCCATTGAGTTCCGGGAAAATAAGTGTATACAAGCAGGAAGTGACCTGAATGCAGTCACTAGCTAATTAGGTTCAGACTATTCAAGTGAATGGGGCCTGCTGCAGTGTGCCACAGTATACAGATGGGATGCTGGAATATAGCTAGGTTGTAAAGTGGGAACCAAACCTTACTGGTGTAAATCATAGTAAATGTGTAGGGATGTGGTGGTCCTGTCCCCTTCCCAGTGAAGCCCTATCCATTTTTTAAAAGACTTGCCATCTGACATACTGTATCTGGACCCCATGACAATGCTCACTTGATTCATTTATCTTCCATAGAAAGAAAGGATAAGGTTTCACCTTTCTGATTCGACCTACTCTCTGACTATTCTGGAAGCCCACCTGCTACAGTGGGGAAAAAAAGTATTTAGTCAGTCACCAATAGTGCAAGTTCCACCACTTAAAATGATGAGAGGCATCTGTAATTTACATCATAGGTGGACCTCAACTATGAGAGACAAAATGAGAAAACAAATCCCGAAAATCACATCACAGTCTGATTTTGTAAGAATTTATTTGCAAATTATGGTGGAAAATAAGTATTTGGTCAGTAACAAAATTTCATCTCAATACTTTGTTATATATCCTTTGTTGGCAATGACAGAGGTCAAACGTTTTCTGTAAGTTTTCACAAGGTTGGCACACACTGTTGTTGGTATGTTGGCCCATTCCTCCATGCAGATCTCCTCTAGAGCAGTGATGTTTTGGGGCTGTCGCTTGGCAACACGGACTTTCAACTCCCTCCAAAGGTTTTCTATAGGGTTGAGATCTGGAGACTGGCTTGGCCACTCCAGGACCTTGAAATGCTTCTTACGAAGCCACTCCTTTGTTGCTCTGGCGGTGTGCTTTGGATCATTGTCATGTTGAAAGACCCAGCCACGTTTCATCTTCAATGCCCTTGCTGATGGAAGGAGGTTTGCACTCAAAATCTCACGATACATGGCCCCATTCATTCTTTCATGTACCCGGATCAGTCGTCCTGGCCCCTTTGCAGAGAAACAGCCCCAAAGCATGATTTTTCCACCCCCATGCTTTACAGTAGGTATGATGTTTGATGGATGCAACTCAGTATTCTTTTTCTTCCAAACACGACAAGTTGTGTTTCTACCAAACAGTTCCACTTTGGTTAAATCAGAATATAGGACATTCTTCCAATACTCTTCTGGATCATCCAAATGCTCTCTAGCAAACTTCAGACGGGCCCGGACATGTACTGGTTTAAGCAGTGGGACACGTCTGGCACTGCAGGATCTGAGCCCCTGGCGGCGTAGTGTGTTAATGATGGTAGGCTTTGTTACATTGGTCTCAGCTCTCTGCAGTTCATTCACTAGGTCCCCCCGCATGGTTCTGGGATTTTTTCTCACCGTTCTTGTGATCATTTTGACCCCACAGGGTGAGATTTTGTGTGGAGCCCCAGATCGAGGGAGATTATCAGTGGTCTTGTATATCTTCCATTTTCTAATTATTGCTCCCACAGTTGATTTCTTCACACCAAGCTGGTTGCCTATTGCAGATTCAGTCTTTCCAGCCTGATGCAGGGCTACAATTTTGTTTCTGGTGTCCTTTGACAGCTCTTTGGTCTTCACCATAGTGGAGTTTGGAGTCTGACTGTTTGAGGGTGTGCACAGGTGTCTTTTTATACTGATAACAAGTTTAAACAGGTGCCATTACTACAGGTAATGAGTGGAGTAAAGAGGAGACCCTAAAAGAAGAAGTTACAGGTCTTTGAGAGCCAGAAATCTTGATTGTTTGTAGGTGACCAAATACTTATTTTCCACCATAATTTGCAAATAAATTCTTACAAAATCAGACAATGTGATTTTCGAAATTTGTTTTCTCATTTTGTCTCTCATAGTTGAGGTCTACCTATGATGTAAATACAGACGCCTCTCATCTTTTTAAGTGGGAGAACTTGCACTATTGGTGACTGACTAAATACTGTTTTTCCCCACTGTACATCCCTGCCACAAGTTCTTTACTATAGGAAATCTGTTCCCAAATAGTGACTATTTTGTTGACAATGATATGGGAATCCGTTTAGGAAATTCCATACCTCTTGGTGATTTTAAAGTGTACCCGCTGTTATAACCTTCTAAATCTAAATCAACAGTAGATGTGATAGCATTTTAATCTTCTGCCGGTTGACAAAGAGAGACTAAATGCAGGAATTTCCGGCCAGTACAGAGAGTCAGGGCTCAATGTGTCCATCAGTCACATGACTGTCTTCTCTATGCTTAGTTTTTTCAAAGAGTCTAAACTTCCTTTATCTGACATCTACTGTTGATTCAGATTTTGAACTTCATAACGACAGTGACACTTTAAGGGTTTAATGGGGACACCAAAGTCTATTGAAATTCCATCAACATACATTTTAGTTTCCTTGACTCCTGGAGATGCCATCGGCATCTCTCTATGGGAATGGCGGTAAAAAAGATAAAAACACAAGGGGGCGCCTGATGTAGTATTACCAAACCCAAAGGGAATAAACAATATAAAAGTGGGTCAAAATAACCTGGCTGAGTTGTACAGCTGTACAACAGGCACACTACATAGGGCTTAGCATGTAGAATCTGCTGCCAGACCAGGGAGCAGGTGTGCACACAATTCAACGGGATCTCAGCAGCTACCTCAAATCATTGCAAGCAGGATAAGCAGAGAAACCCCTGTACGTCTCAGATGCAAGTTTAGAAGAAATAGCAGATCAAACTGCTTACTCGTTGGATTTCTTATTGGCAGTCCATTTCAATGCCCAGCCGGCGTCTTCCTCAGGAACTAAAACAAACATAAAACTTCTTATAAATTTGATTATCCAAGTTCCAGAAGAGGCAGTATAACACTGTCTACTGTGACACGCATCCCCACAACATGTGATGGTCTAGGTCATGGGTCTCCAAACTGCAGCCCTCCAGCTGTTGCAAAACTACAATTCCCATCATGCCCGGACAGGTAAATGTTTGGTTTGGGAAATGTAGTATTGCAACAGCTGGAGGGCCGCAATTTGGAGACCCATGGTCTAGGTGCATCCCTGCCTGCTTTTCTGGCTTACTCTTGAGATTCTTTAAAGACCCGGCTATATATCTTCTGCTGCTTTGGCTAATCTTTGCTTCAAGCAAGGTGCCTCCACTTTGAGTACTGTCAGATTTTTTTATTCTGACATCTGGATTAGGCTGGTACAATAAAGCTCTGGGTGCTGCATTCTGTGAGGGGTTATCAGGCTATAATAAGGATGAGCTGGCAGCTTGTGACATCCCTTCTACACTGGATGATTTCATTTCACTGGGAACAAGAGTAGAAATTCAATTCTAGGAGATATCAAGAAAGAGAGTATCCCCAATGCTCCCTTCACCTAGTACTTTAGACAGTCCACCAGCTGCTAATCCAGATGGGTCTATGCCAGGAGGTCATACAGTATTGCAGCAGGGAAGAAGAGGCATATGCCTCTTTTCTGGACAAAGAAGTCATCTCTGTGTCGAGTGTTCTGTTCATTATGAGTAATGGGAGAATCAAGGTAAAAAAGGAGAAATCACTTTCTTTTCCCAATTATATAATCTTGGTTCCCATTAATAAATATTCTCTTAACATGATTTTTTTATGGTTTGTAGAGGCTGGGTTATGATTCACATAATGTAGCTGCTGAAGAACTTCTTCACAATAGTGACTCTGTGAGTACTCTAAAAAAAATCTATAAGAGCACAGAATATTTATAATGTGATTTATTTGGATTACAGCTGCCACTGAACAGTAGGTCGCAGCTGTGACCATAAAGTGCATTTCCACTAACAGCACTCACCCAATTACATTGCTATGGGAATCTTACAGATGCACTATATTATAAGGGTCAGCAGGAGGAAGAACTGCAAAATCTGTCAATCAATCAGAGACTGACACATGCAGGAAGAGCTTGGTAGTGAATATGCTATCGTAAGAATAAGATGTGATGTTTGGATAATAATTATGCACAGACATAATGGACAGTTACTGAAAAATAAAATATACCCTTTAGTATAAATCAACTGAACCACTATGTCCTATATAGAAAAATGCATAAGTGCTTATGGAAAACTGCAGTCCTGAAAACTGGGACAGAATTGCCCTTAATATAACTCTACCCTAACTATATTCATCTCTATAAATATATATATGACATGCATATAAATTAGGGTTAGACTAGAATGAAATGCATTGTTCTCCAGGGCCCAGCAGTGTAGGTGTTAATAGTAGTAAAACCCATTGTGGTGATTGGCTTGTACAACCATGTGATGGCTGAAAACCTGCCTGTGCTGTCTGCTAGCTGTGAGCATAGGAATCTGTAAGAAGAATGCAGAACGGAGCCAGCAGGAAACCTTAGGACGAGCTCCCTTGCAGGTAAGGATGCTTCAGTCTTCTTACTGTTTCTCCAGATAAATATTTCATGATACAAAGCATTCTGGAAGATAAGTACATATGCATAATAATAATGGATTGGAGAGAGGGAGAGAAAGAAAGCAAGAGAGAGAGAGAGAGAGAGAGAGAGAGAGAGAGAGAGAGAGTTTAGATATTCACTGTTATATATTGTACATGATGAGTATAGAGTTTTAGATAATACAAAGGAATCACAGCAAATGTATATAGGACAACATGCGGTTATTTGTAAGGATGATGTATATATCTTTTAGCTCCTGATGCTTTCTCCACAGCTCTGTTGGAGTCTCTAAAGAGTTCTCCATCACAATACATTAACAAACAAGCTTGTCATCTCAATTTATAACAGACAGCCCCTCCATTATCAGCACCGCTGGCACCCCTGCTGCTATTTGTACTTAGTGGATCGGGGAAGGTTCATCAGTTGGCATTCCGCTTGCTTTATCTAATTCCACTTACACTATGGGAAATATTTGTTTTAAATGAGATGCATGTCATAGTAATCTGAATGTGGTGTAGAGCATCTAGAGTGTTATATAGAAAAGCGGATTTTCTTTGTAATTCCCAACTGATGTTATACAATGTAGCAATTGGAATTTTGTATATGATTTAGATTGAATCTAAAATACAGTTCTAATGTAACTAGGAAATGACTTGTTACGAAGCAAGCGGACAGTATATGAGCCTGGAGTTGCATTTTGTAGCCTTTCTCATCATGTGACGATCTGAATGGTTTCTACAAATTGTAGAAGGAAATCATTTGCTTTTCTAATGAATGGATAAAGGTCAAGACCTTACAAGTGGCAGACTAGAAAAGGTCTGTGGATATTTTAATCTACTACTCTCATTGGTTGGTGAACTCATTGGAGGTGGCGCTTGTTCATAAGAGCATGGACATTGTAACCTTGTCAGTCAAATTGCATGATACAGAGGTTGCACATCAACTTAGAAAAAAAAATCTGTTGCATATGGTATAAGTAATATTTCCAATTTTGTTTTTTGCCAGTCATGTAAATTTATATGGCACTAATGCTACCTCATAAGATTAGGATAATTAGCATTAGAGGGTTACATGTGTTTGCCAACTTATCTAGCTATAGATAAGAGAGCTGTAAACCAAGGACCTTTTCAGCCAAAACTACCTTTTCCAACTCTCCCACAAACATGCCAGCTTGGATTGGCATGTCTGCATGTTAAAGGGGTAAAAAAGATTAAACCCTGTTCAATCCCCACCCATAATAATAAGTTTGTTGGTAATATGTTTCTATTACATGAATTGGTCTGTTAGTCTGTAGCACATCGTGACCCTGAAGCTGGTGAAAATCTTTACTTCCTGTTCCACTCTGTCTCCACTTCTCTGTTCTCCTCCACCCTTCGGAGACAGCAGTCACATGATCTCTTTCGGTTCTGTTGCCAGGCAAACTGTAATACCTCATTTGTAACCCCGCCACTGACATCATGCAGTGATCACCTGGCCAAGGAAGGGGACACAACAGCCTCTCCTGAGTAGTATAGGGAAAAGGAGACACTGTTACATCTCTCTCTCTCCCCACCTCTTTCTCTAATCTATCTATGTAGATAAGTAGATACAGATAGATAGTACTGTGTTTACTGTGCAAAGTAGAAGCAGACTGAGTCAGTGGTGGGCGTATACTACAAGACAGGGGCGAGTGACCATCAGTTGGCTCTGAGGTGCAATTGTACTGGGAATTGTACTTTTCCAGGATGTACTACTAGGAGCATTTATAAAAGTTTGAATCTGAGGCTTGAAGCAGCATTGTCTAGTGGGAAACATGTCAAAGAATCAATGGAGGATCAGTGAGTGCACCTACAGTATATGCTTTTTGTGCATTTTATTTTTTATAGGATTGCTGGAGTTCCACTTTAAGTAAAATATTACATGGGGCGATGCAGAGGAGCAAACGAGCGCTGTCATCGCACGCTTGCTCCTTGTTCCCTGCTCGCTGCTGGCGATATTACACGTGTTGGCAGCGAGCGGGTAAGAGCCGGGGGGGGCCGCAGGGGGGCTTCCTGGGTGATCAATAGATTGTCCGGGCAGCTCACAGAAAATAGCAGTGGTCTGCTGCTGCCGCACCTTTTCCGCGGTGCGACAGCAGAAGATCATTGCTATCTTAGTCGTTTGTCTTTCAACATGTTGAAAGATAACGGCAGACAACAATCAGTTGACATCGTTCATGTCGGCTGATCCATGTCTTCTATTACACAAGACGATTATCGGCCGTAACGGTCTATATCAGCCGAATATGGCCGATAATCGTTTTGTGTAATAGGGCCTTAAGACTAAGCCAGGAGAAATTGGAGGGCTGGCCAACACCAGTAGCCTGAACAAAAATATAGAAAACAGAAAAATCCAAAGTAGCACAGCTCACAGTATAAGTTGGGTGCCAGGGGTCCAGGATCTTGACCAAGGATCGTGTATAAATAGCAAACAGATAGTCCACGGCACTCACAAGGTTAACGGTGAAAACGTTGGTGATTTATTAAATCTTCATGGCACAGCACATCGACAAGACACAATGTTTCGGTAACCTCTCGTGATAATGGTAACTTGATAATGGTAACGAGAGGTTACAGAAACGTCGTGTCTTGTCGATGTGCTGTGCCATGAAGATTTAATAAATCACCAACGTTTTAACCGTTAACCTTGTAAGTGCCGTGGACTGTCTGTTTGCTGAAGAAAAATATAGATAGACTAGAACAAATAAGGACCAGGCCTTCTAAACAAATACAGATAAGACTCCCTTAACAAATGCAGACCCCAGAACTCTTAAATAATTACAAACATCCAAAATAATACAGCCCAGACCAACCCCTTTAAATAAAGACCCTAGGCCCTATAAATTAATACAAACTATAGGCTAAGTTAAATAAATGCAGACTCCAGTCCAGACATCCCTAAAGGCATTTTCCGATTTAAATTAATCATTTATCACCAAAGAGAAAAAAGTTATACAGCATTTAATGATTTTTAAAACATGTTGAAAGACAACTATCAGCCAATAGTCTACCTGATTTAGGAGTTAATCACTCCGTGTAGTAGTGCAGCAAATCCTCTGTACTAACACAAAACACCCTGCAGACCTCTGATGGTGCTAAACCTGTTGGATCGAACAATCCATATCCACAAGAAGAAAGCACACCAAAAATAGCAGCACTCACAAAGTACAAAGTGGTCTTTTTTTTTTACATGGTTAGCAGATGCAGGGGGGATGCATGGAGCTGGTGTACACCACTAGGCAGCGGCTGTTTTGTGCAGGTGTGCTTCTTGTGGCCCTGTGGTACCAGGGCACCTCTGTGAAATGGCAGAAAGTGTGAAAGTATAATAAAGAGACCCCTTTGTACTTGGTGAGTGTCGCTATTCTTTTGTATTCTTGTAGATGTGATCATTTATCCTGCTGTTGGGGCAATAGGGGATATAACAGAGGTTTATAATTACCATCTCACTCCACTGGTAATTGCTGGTTCCAAGGATGCCTGGTGTCAGCCAATGTCCTCTTCTTCAAAACCTTTGCTTGCTGTGCAGACAAGAAAGTAGCACTTAACATAGACAGAATAAATCTCTAGTCCTGGCAGCATGATAAATTATCACACCAGACAACCCCTTAAAGGGAACCTGTCACCCCCCGTGCCAGAGTGACAGGCTCCCGACCCCCCGCTACAGCCCTGGTGGGATCAGGTGAGTATAGGGGGCTGTAGCGGGGGGTCGGGAGCCTGTCACCCCGGCACGGGGGGTGACAGGTTCCCTTTAAAGTTAGTATAGACCCCAATACAGAATCCTTAATTAAATAGACATCCCAGAAACCTAAAGTAAATACTAACCCAGACAAACCCTCCTAATCAAAAACAGATCCCAGGTGCCCTAAAGAAATATATAGGCCCTAGAGCAGAACCCCTAAACATAAACAGACCTGTATATAAATACCAACCCTAAACTGGATGCTCAGAAAAAGAGTTGGGAAGTATATTAAATACAAATGACTATGGTGATTATGGCAGTGCTTTCTGTAGAAGATGATAATGATGAGGAGGAGGATGCCATAAACATAAAAAAAAAAAAAAAAAAAAAAAAAAAAGACAGAATCAGTCTCTCAAAATTAATGAACTCCACGTGAGTAAGATTTAGATTTTTTTTTAGTCTGCCTTGTGTCAAAAAGCTGAAACATACTATGATCGTTTACTCCATTTGATCCCAGCAATTGAATGAACTACACGGGGAATAACACTGAATGATTAGTGAATTATTACTAAACGAATGTGGAATTACAGTGGAACATCAGTAAACGAATAACAATGATTTTAGGTTCAGCTCAAAAGATGCAATCAAGGACACATGGACGATTTTTTGATCATTGCCTGCATTCACATGAAACAATTATTGTTTTAATTACAACGATATAACATTTTTTCACATGATAATCGTCCCGTTTAATAAGGCCGTAACCTGATCTTCCAGTGTCAGCTGCCACTATACTCCAATAAGGAGTTAGGAGCTTTGTGATGCGTACTCTTTAAAGGGGGTTTCTTTCAAAGACATACCTGTACCTTTTTCAAATTCCCTATACAGATTTCATAGACAGGGAACCTGTGCTTGAACCACAACGAACAGTCATTAGCAAACAGTGACACTCATTCTATAGACCTCCCTAGTGAAATAATACTTTTTCCTGACAAATCAGCTGGTTAACAGAATCCAGACAGATGTATAAAAAGAGATTTGATGCCTTATTTTTACATTTCTTATAATACTGCAGGTAGCATAGAAATAGTGCTCTTATGTCTTTGTTCCCATCGATGAGCATATTTACTGATTCAGCATAATAAAGATAAATGGATGTCATTCAACTAAGAGCTTGTGATTTAAAAAAAAAATATATTAGATTAAAAAGAGCAAGATCATGAAGACTCAGCTGAAAGTTATTTCCCCTGATTTTGTTCGGATACCGAACAATCTTCAAGTACCAAACAAAACTTTAGGAGGAAACGTTGTTTGAATACCCAAATGTTCGAACACTGAGGTGTTTGTAAATGAGGTATTACTGTGACTCTTTGCACAAATGCAGACCTCATACTAGACCCCCTAAACCAATAGACACCAAGATCTCTTAAACTAAAACACATATCAAGGCTGAATAAAAAAAGAGAATACATAGACCCCAGATCAGACATCCAAAAAAAGTCAATATTAGGTCATGAAAAAATATTTAATTAAGAACCTGATGGCAGCAACACATCTCAAAAGAGTTGGGACAGGGCCCTGTCTACCATTGTGTAGCATTCTCTCTTCTTTAAACAGCACTCTGTAAATGTCTGAGATGTGAGGAAACCAATTGCTTACATTTTAGGAGAGGAATGTTTTCCTATTCTTGTCTGATGTAGAATTCAAACTGTTCAACAGTCCTAGGCCTACTTTTCTGAATTCTTTTGTTTCATTATGTGCCATATGTTTCCTAGTGGTCAAAGGTGTAGACTGCAGGCAGGCCAGTTCACATTCTGCACATTCTGCACCTTCTGTTGCCCCTGCCCCAACCTTTTTGAGATGTGTTGCTGCCATCAAGTTCTATTTTTTTTTCATGACAAGGTAAACTGTCTTTTAACATCTGATATGTCTTTCTGTGCTCTATTGTAAATAAAATATGGGTCTATGAGATTTGTAAATGTAAAGAGTTTGTTTACATTTATTTAGACTTTACACAGCATTCCAACTTTTTGGGAATTGGAGTTGTAAACACAGGCTTAGGCTATGTTCACACACTGTAAGAGAACGGCCAGTCTCTGAAAAGATCATCCCGGATGGTACTGCAGTACAGGCCGGATGAACTTTAGAGCCACAGAGTTCTAATGCGGGCACATCAGTGTGCGACTGCATCAAAACTCCCCACTGCACACTATGGAACGTGCGGTCAGAGCCGCTCGCTCTATAGTGTGAACTGACAGGGTTCTCTGCGGCCGCTATTCACTGAATAGTGGCCATAGAAAACTGACATGTCAGTTTTCTACAGCGCCGCGAGAGATCCCAGCCGAGGCGTATACTTTGTGGATACGCTCCAGCTTGGATTCCATAGAGACCAGGTAACATATATTTTTTGTATGAATCATGGCTGTTGTTGCAATCGGCAAGAGTTCTCCCCTTCTTGCAGGAGTCTCCAAGACACTTTAGGGCAGTTGGCAAATATTGGTATCAACTACTGTTATGTCTGTGAAGCTAAATGTGTTGACATTAGAAAGTGTCCTGTTCTCTGCCATTATTCCCTGCAGGTAAAATTGCTCCTAAATACCCTTGATATCCTTATTCCATATCATGACTTTTACCTAAATGAAACTGCTTTGATAAGTCTCTGCCACATCTTGAATTCAGAAAACTTGCAAGGTTAAAGCTTAGATGCTGCTGAATGCTGAGGAAGACATTCCCCCGTAAAAACATCTGAAATTCATGCCCGTAGCCTTGTCTAGTTTTTAAAAACACAGACATGTAAGACAAGTAAGCTTCTTAGGCTTGATGTGATGAATAATGTAGGAGCTAACTGAACGTTTGTGATTTTCTATAGAGGTTCACAGTCTAATTTTTAAAGGAAAAATACCCACATTATTTCATTTGCAATGTTATGTACTGACCTTTATGATTATACTTAAGTATACTGTTAATTCCATGTGTTATTTTGCAAATCTCCTATCCTGTAGTTATCAAGAAACAGCTACGCCCATAACCCATTTTAATGAACCTAATTCATAAGTGTCAGCAAAAACAATGACAACAAAGGCAGCCTATGGATAATGCACAGGATCACTATTTTGAGCTCCATATTGTGCATATATGTATGTGGAGAATGGTTCAGAGCAAAAACCAACCATTTATGCTACCAAACTAATCCACCCAGAAAAGGAGAAACCAAAGCTAGCATTGCCCCTTGCAGAGCAGCAGGTCAGCCGGCCTTCCACCTTTGTTTGCTGAGGTGTTTTGAGTGAGGTGTGTGTTCACATGGACCATACAGAAGATGGACAAGACTAATCAAGCTGTTCATGCACATTCTTACCTATTCCCTATAGCAGGGAAGGAAAACCTTCAGCCCTCTCGGTGTTGCAAAACTACAATTTAAAATCCAGAAGCCTTGGCATTGGCTGTCCAGGCACGATAGAAATTGTAGTTTTGCAACAGCTGAGGAACTGAATGTTCCTTATAGGCACAGTTACATTTTTTTCTCTTCCCCTTTATTTTGCCTTATGCAATGACAATGAAGCTAAGAAAGTATCCACTATTTCACCTCTTGGCACCATAACAGGTTTTACAAGCTTTTCCATCCAGGCCTTCTAAGAGCCACAGCATTGATATTTTTCCAACATCATGGTCATCTAAAATGAAAGATAAACAGAAAGGCTATGTTCACACACCGTCAAAATAACTGTGTGTGAACGTAGCCAAAATGTCCATTCTTTTTTCTAAGTTTTGCTTTTAAGGTATTCACTGTATGCTAACAATATCTTTAATCTGCATGTCAGAAAAAAATTTGACAAAAGTAAATTGACATACTCTATATGGACAAAGGTATTGGGAAACATTCACTTTACACTAGCCGGAGACTATTACATTCTATTCTAAATCCATAGGAATTAACAAGGACTATCCCAAAGGTGTTCAAAGGGGTTGACGTCAAGGCTTACGTAAGCCAGTCAGGTTTTTATTGGGCATGGTCATGCTGGGACAGCAAACTTTCCCCACGGGTTTGGAAGCATACAATTGCTTAAAATGTCTTGGTAACATTTCCCTTCACATTGGAATTAAGAAGCCTAGGTCAACCCCTAAGAGACAAGACCCTTAACCCTCCTCCACAAAACTTTACATTTGGTCAAATGCAAGCACGTTACTGGCATCTAACAAACCCCATCAGACTCTACAGAACATGTTTCCACTGGTGTGGGATCAAGTGGCAGCATGCTTTAAATGACTCTATCCAATGTGCGTGGAGATGTAAGGCCATGGAAACCCATAACATGAAACTCCCAGTAGATATCAGTCTTTTTTTTTTTTTGCCAACTTTAATGCCTGATGCCAGCTTTGGTCTCTGCAGTTATTAAGAGTTATTAAGAGTGTTGGCGGCTTTTATGCTTGGTGATTCTGCTCTATAGTTTTACATGGTCTCCTTTTTGTGGCTGCTAAACATTTCCACTTTTTAATAATATCACTCACAGCTGATGCTGGACAATCTAGGAGGAAAGACATTTCACAAGCTTGCTATTATTGGAGCAGAATGTCATTTTCTTTGGTACCTTTTTGGGGTGCATAAAACGTTTTGATCAATTTATCTTACAATACCTCTGTACTGCAGTGTATTGTTGATCTCTGCATTATCCTACTCAACACTGCCTCTGTCTGGACTCTGGATTCCTAATAGCAATTCCAACATGGCAGACATATTAGGCCACTCCATGCCAACTCATCTGAACCCCGTAATCGCATCACAGGGAACAATGAGGTGAAAGAGGGAGCCGCTCCTTTTCTGTCTTAGCTCTTAGATGCCATGGTCATTAGCGGATAAGTGTTTAAACAGCCATAAAAACAGTTATCACCTATCCTGCCCCTTGCAGCGCAGTCAGACATAATAATATGCTTCTTACATTTAGAAAGCTCAAGATCCCTGTAGAAATTGTAGAACGGTAATCAGACTAACAACCATGTACAGCCAGTAATACATTGTAAATACATGAGCATTAAGA
This sequence comes from Dendropsophus ebraccatus, assembly GCF_027789765.1. Taxonomy (NCBI): domain Eukaryota; kingdom Metazoa; phylum Chordata; class Amphibia; order Anura; family Hylidae; genus Dendropsophus; species Dendropsophus ebraccatus. Next base: position 56,497,296 of record NC_091454.1, on the reverse strand, counting down.
ATGATTATCGCGGCATCAGTAAATAGACACCATCTTGGTGCTCTTCTGAACTGTGTCATTGTTACAGACCTCTTTTTAATTCTTTTCTAATTCTTCTTATTGAAAGGAAAAGGTCCCTGTCTGGACAAGAAGAGTCACGCTGGTTACATAATTGGCTCCGTTGTGAGACCGTCGGCTTGGAAATGGACCCAAAGGTGAGATAGGTCGCAGCTATTATTCCTGTAGCCCTGACACAAAGGAGCCAGGATCCTCACATTTATTATACATTGGCAGAATGTTAAAGCCTTTACCTAGTATAATCCTCTAGAAAGAATCATCATCTCGGAATAATTTGAAGACTAATGAGTTTTTAATGAAGGAATTCAATTCCAGCTGATTCTTGAGGTAATTTGCTTTAAATATTTAATGAACAGTTTCTATGAGTTTTTATATACATCTGTCAGTGCTATAACAAGAAGCTTGGAGGAGGGGTGATATGTGCTCAGCAAAGGCTGCTATGACTGGGTTATAGCCTGAAATGTGTAAATGATGTCCGCAGTTAATGGAGGGCCCTGAGTTTGTTGAGGGGTCCTAATGAATTATTTGCTTTGTATTTTAGACACCCTTTATCTGGCTCTTAATGTCCCTATCTTATAATTTGGAAATTATTCTAGTTAAAGAATCTACCATGAGGATTTTGCTGCTTATTTTGATATGGCTTTTCATGTGGCTTTTAAGTAGTTTTTTTGTTCATTTCAATGGGGGCTTCCACACTGAACTGCAGGGAAAATAAAGGGTGCAGTTTTTTGAAAACCTTGGTGGAGATTTATTAAACATGGTGTAAAAGTGAAACTGGCTCAGTTGCCCCTAGCAACCAATCAGATTCCACCTTTCATTCCTCACAGACTCTTTGGAAAATGAAAGGGGGAATCTGATTGGTTGCTAGGGGCAACTGAGCCAGTTTTACTTTACACCATGTTTGATAAATCTCCCCCCTTGTGTTTTTGTAAACGTTCTTATTAAAATCGATAGAATATGTTTTTGGCTAGTACTGTATGATTGTTCATGCAGAAATTGGATTAGTTTCTGTGTCACAAGTCACACATTTTTTGGGGTTCTGCGCTTTAATCACTTTCTCTAAAATTATTTGCATTGTGAGTCAGATACAATAGCCTTGAATTACACAATGAGTGTCAGGACGGGGCAGGTACTGTAGGGACCAAACACGACAGTGAGCCCTAAAAACTGAACCCTCCAACTGTCCCTACCTACTTGCCTCACACGGCCCTAGGCAGCCGCGGACAACACCAAAGACGTTTCCTGCACTGGGTACGTGCACACAGAACGAGACAGACAGGCAAACACAATAACAGATAATAAACAAGCAAAGGCAGCTTAGTACAAAATCAAAACACAATCGCATAGTCAAAAGTCAGGCAGACGTCAGGTAACAACGTTGAGTTAGGGAGTTAGGACGGGGATCGCAGCAATTGACAGGGAAGCTGGGACCAGGGTATGACACCTAATAGCCAGCGCTTAGAGTCTGCCTCAGCTTTGTTTAATGCTGACCAAGAAGCCGGTCCAGATCCTCATTGGTCCGGCACTCTGATCCTCCAGGCTCCAGACAGGCAGAGAACCCAGTCAATCAAACAGACTATTCAGCTGTGAAAATCAAGTCTAGCAGCTTCTCAACTTAACTACTGCATTGCCAGGAAGCTGAGAAGCAAGCGGGCGTGTCACACAAAAGCAAAACAGGCCCAGTTCACACCAGGTTACTGCACAATCCTGACAATGAGGCTTTTTTCCCACAATGTCTTTTTTGGCTATTTGACGCCTGTCTTTTAGGAGGCCGTTATTTCATTATGATGGCCGTCTTTTGTATAATTACTGTACATCATTATAAAATAACAGCCATCATTTGGCCTCCTAAAAGACGGCTGTCAAATGGCCTAAAAATGTGTATGGGAACATAGCCTAAAGCAGTTCTTTGGTGATCAGGTTGTAGCCCCTTAACGACCGCGGGCGTATATTTATGCCCTGCGGCCTACACATCCGGCTCGGGCGGGGGTCTGCGTCGTAATGGCGCTGATCCCGGCTCGGCACTGGATTGCTTCTGGCTGCAGCAGCCGAAAACAATCCAGTGCCTATCTTATTGATCTATGCTGTATATCTATGCAGCATAGATCTCAATAAGAGATCAGTGTACTAATACTAGAAGTCCCCCAGGGAGGCTTCTAGTATAAGTGTAAAAGAGAAAAAAAGTGCCATTATTAACCCCTAGACGACCTAGGACGTACCGGTACGTCCTGGAAGTCTGTGCCCAGACGACCCTGGACGTAGCGGTACGTCCTGAGCTATGAAGCGCGCTCCGGAGCGGAGCGATCATAGCGATCGCACTGCAGCGTGACATTAACTCATTAAATGCCGCGGCGCTTAAGTGTAAGTGACAGGGGGAGTTCCCGTTCGTTAAAACGGACCCTGGAGGTCTCTCACCTGCCTCCGTGTGGTCCGATCGGCGATCTGCTCACTGAGCTTGCACAGGCAGGCTCAATGAGCAGATCGCTTATCACACTGATCAATGCTATGCCTATGGCATAGCAGTGATCAGTGATGAAAATGAAAGTAGTGTATGTACAAGTCCCCCAAAGGGACTTAAAATGTATTAAAAAAAAGTTAGAATCACTAATACACTACCCCAAATCCCCTCCCCCAATAAAAGTTTAAATCACCCCCCTTTCCCATTATATAAATAAAACATATAAAAATAAATAAATAAATAAACATATAATATACCGTAGCATGCGTAATTGTCCGATCTATTAAAATATAACAAGTGTCATTACGAACGGTGAGCGGCGTACACGAAAAGAGGGGAAAAAGTGCGCAGATTACCGATTTTATGTTACATTATATATATATATAAAAAAATTATAAAAAGTGAACAAAACGTCCGATCTTCACAAATATGGTATTAATAAAAACTAGAGATCATGTCGGAAAGAATGACACCCTATAAAGCCCCGTAGGTGAAAAAATAAAACTGTCATAAGCGTCACAATAGGCCAATTTTATTATTAACTAATTGCCAAAAAAAAGGATTTCATAAAAAAAAAACATATATAACATTAGAGAATCTGTGTAACCTGCATATGGTTGTGTTCGGGCTGACCAATAGAATATTGGTATCATGTCGCTTTTACCATATAGTGCATTACGTAGACACAGGAACCCCCAAAAGTTACCATATTGCATCCATTTTTACGATTTCACCTATTTATATCTTCATAAATAATATATTTGGGATTCCGTCATACATGTTATGGTAAAATGAAAGACGCCATTACAAAGTGCATCTATTCCTGTAAAAAACAAGCCATTACATGGCCTTGTAGATAGAAAACTGAAAGTGCTAGAGCTCTTAGAAGGGGAGGAGGGAAAAACGAAAGCGCAAAGATCAATATTTGCGCTGTCCACTGGGTCATTTTGGGCCTGGTCTTCAAAGGGTTAATAAAAAGCTAGAATAGTGCTGACAAGATATATACACAATGCATATGTAAAATCACAGCTGCTCTGGCGCAACTCACCCTCTACTAGAGGTCAGGATCATATAGAGCCAGATAAAGTCCCCACATACATTCAAGTCCTCAGTAGGTGCCGATAGCAGATCATTCTAAAAAAGGAGGAAAACTATAGATATCTTGCTGAAATGGTACAATCACTTATAACAGAGCTATAGTCAACGCACTAATCCATCAATCAATGCTCACTAATGTATGTCGATGTAAAACCCTGACCAGCGTAAGAAAACTAATGTCCTACCTGGGTATACAGAGTTGACATCATAAACATGCGGGGCAAGACGTGATGGTCCGCAGTGTGGACATAAATCGTCTGTAGCGCGGTCTGGTCCCAGGCAGCATAGTGTGATTGCAATGAAGTTCAGAGAACCATCTCCAGATCTGCAGTAATGGTGCGGAGTAAAAACTATGGGCACGCTCCGGCCGGCAACGTGCACCACTTACTTCCGCCCAAAAGGTAAGCTTGTGACGTCACAAACAAAAAAGTACGGAGGCCGTGGGTGACCACAAAAACTCCAACGTCGTTTCGGAAATACACTGATTTCCTTCGTCAGGGAGAGGTCCCCACAGCCTGTTTGGCTCCTCTTATGGCCTCGATAATGACTCCGCCTCCTCTTACTGCCTTCAATAACCCTTTCAGGTCATGTTGTAAGTTCATATGATCGCATCACTCCAGTCCCTTAATATCTACAGGCTATTAATAAGCCCTTCATGTACCGCTACCCCATGTGCAGAATCCATCATATTTTCATCTATGAGAGCTAATTACTTCTTTATTTGTTAATTAAAAACAGAAGTTTATTTATATACGTAAATAGATAAATCAGTTAAAAATGATAATAATTTATTCATCACAAAGCATATAGTGCTATCTCGCTGTTTAACCCCTTAGGGGCCAGTGTATTAAGGTCAAAAATCCATCTGGACTCTGCCCTAGACATTTTTTTAATAAACCCCCCCCCTCCTTCTATTCCTCTTAATAATTTCTAGTCCAAAGAAGACGGTCCCCCTTGGATTGTTGTCATGTTTCTCCTGATAATGGGATGATAGTGGATGTTTCAAACATCCCTTAGAGATATTATTCAGGTGTTCTGACCATCTTGTTTTAAGTGGTCTAATTGTCCGGCCCACATACAGCTTACCACAAGGACAACAAATAGCGTAAATAGCCCCCTTAGTGTTACATGTTATCATTTTCCCAATCTCAAAGGAGTCAATGTTTTCTGAGTCTGAGAACATGGCAACATTTCTTTGGCATCCTCCCATTCTACAGGCCCTACAGCTTTTACACGGAAAGAAACCTTTTTTCTCTGTGAGCCATGTCTTTGTATTAATGGAGGGTAATTTTATGGTAGGAGCTACTAGGGTTCCAATAGTTCTAGCTCGTCTATAGACAAATTTGGGTTGATTAGGTAATTTCTCCCCTATTATTTTATCCTGTTTCAGGAAGGGCCAATATTTTTTCACGATTTTGGTGGCATCATACCCTCTACTCACAAAGTCTGCGTGTAGTCTTTTTGCTTCACTCTCATAATCACTAATATCAGTACAATTACGTCTGGCTCTCATAAGTTGGCCCTTTGGGATATTTGACAGCCAAACAGGCAAATGGCAACTTGAAGTGAAAATAAAACTATTTGTGTCTACTTCTTTTCTGTAGCTTTTAGTGTGAATCTTGCCCTGTTTAATAAAAATCGTGACATCTAAAAAATCTACTGATTTTGTGCTAAAAGATGAAGTGAATTTTAAACCAAATGAATTCTCATTTAATGATGATATAAAGTCCACAAGGGAGCTCTCACTTCCCTCCCAGACGAAAACAATGTCATGTATAAAACGTTGCCAGAGGACCAAGCCCGCCCCGAGCATACCTTGTGGGTATATGTTGGTGTGTTCCCACATGCCTACATACAAGTTGGCATAACTCGGAGCGAACTTGGTCCCCATGGCCGTACCCCATGTCTGGAGATAAAAATGGTCGCCATATAGAAAATAATTGTGTTCTAAAATGAATCTGATACAATCAGTAATAAAATTAACCTGTTCAGGTTGATAATTCCCCTCCTTAGTAAGAAAGAATTCTGCCGCTTGGCAGCCCTTACCTGTCTCAATGATGGTGTATAATGAGGTCACATCTAGTGTCCCCATAATAAATCCCTCTTTCCATTTAATTTTGTCTAAAATCTGAAGTATATGAGTGGTGTCTTTTAAGTACGCTGGTAGGTGTTTCACACACTTCTGTAGATGGGTGTTAATGTAACTGGATAGGTTTGATGTCAGGCAATCAATGCCTGAGATAATGGGGCGGCCCGGGGGGTTCTGCTGATTTTTATGAATTTTGGGCAAATAATAAAAGGCTGCTACCCGTGGATCTTTGTTACTGATATAGTCTCTTTCTTTCTTGGTAATAAGTAGGTTTTCATACCCTTTTCTGATCAAGTTGTCCATTTTTTTATTATAATAATCGGTTGGATCACTTTTAAATTTTTTTGTATGTTTGTATGTCCCCCAATAGTCTTTCAGACTCTTTGTGATAAGCTTCTTGGTCTAATACTACAATACCCCCCCCCCCCCCTTTATCCGCTGGTCGGATAACAATATTATTGTTTTTCTGTAACTTTTTTATCGCACTGCGTTCAGTCCGCGTGAGGTTGTCGTATCTTCTCCCTTGTGTTCTTTTTTTGTTGTTTTTGTTAATAAAAAGCCCCCTCCCCTAATAAAAGTTTGAATCACCCCCCTTTTCCCATGTTATAATTAAAAATAAACAAATAAAAATGTTTGTTATTGCCGCATGCGTAATCACCCAAACTATGAATTAATCACATTCCTGATCTTGCACGGTAAACGGCGTAAACGTAAAAAAATCCCAAAGGGGAAAATTGCGCATTTTGGTTGCATCAAATCAAGAAAAATTGTAATAAAAAGCAATCAAAAAGTCGCATATGCGCAATCAAGGTACCGATAGAAAGAACACATCATGGTGCAAAAAATGACAAAAGACCAAAGAATAAAAGCGCTATAAGCCTGGGAATAGAGCGATTGTAAGGAACATGTATTTGTTAACAATGGTTTGAATTTTTTACAAGCCATCAGATACAATTAAAGTTATACATGTTATATATCGTTGTAATCGTAACGACTTGAGGAACATATATAACAAGTCATTTTTACCCCAGGTCGAATGGCGTAAAAACAAATACACCCCTAAATAAACAGAAAGCGTTTAATGCATAGAATTTTACCACACATTAAATTTTTTCTGGTTTCGCAGTGTACTTTATGAAAAAATTCAGCCTGTCATTGCAAAGTACAATTAGTGGCGCAAAAAATAAGGTCTCATGTGGGTCTCTAGGTGAAAAAATGTCCTTAGGGGGTTGACACTGGTGTAATGGTAAGCTTATAATATACTGTATGCCAAGGTCAGTCTGGTGATCTGCTGATGTACATGGAAGATTGCTTAGATATGTATTCTGGCTGGTCCTTGTAAAATGACTAGTCAGCTTACTCCCTAAAAAGTTCCGATGACGGTCCTCCTTCTCTATGATCTATCAAGAACATTATATGGACACTCTTGTCTAATTCAATTTAAACAATGGGAAAACACTACTTCCTGCATATTACTGTGTAAGAGAAGAGCTTTACATGTTCAGCCATCAATTGTGCTTCATCAAGTATTCCTGAAAGGAATGTCAGAACGAATGACAAGAGAAGCTATTGGAATGGTCATGTATGAGGATTTAAATTTCATAGTGAGCGATTCTAACAAATTACCATATATAGTAAAAACTACCAACATAAAGTTATACAAGGGTTTATCCCATAGGTTATATATACACAGTATGCTTGGAATTTGCATTCATTCACATGCAGATGATTGTATTACCAAGTAAATTAAATGCTCCTGTATTCTGAGAAAGGAATGATGCTAAAATGCATTCAGAAAGATGAAATGATTATTTTAGCTTTTCCTTTTATTATATTTTGACTGTGACTATCCTGGATAAACTTTTTTTGTTGGCGACTGCTTTATATGTGTCTGTTGTACTGAAATGATTACCGGTGTAGTGTAATTGCTCCATTCCTCACTGGCTTCCTATGAGGACAGAATATAAAATATGTACAATGTGTGTTATCGGCCATTTCAGGTTACAGATAGGTTGAGTGTAATGGGGGAATAATGACAGGAAATGACAAACATTTTTTCCATCTACGAATTATGATGGCGCTTTGAGCAATGCAATACATTTGATAATGTGGTTACTATGGTATGGGATGGTATACTGCATATTAAATGTTAGTATGTATCCCTAAGATTAAAGCTCTGTTCACATTGTATTCAGTATTTACATTTTAGAAAGTTGTACGCCACAGGAGATTTGCATTTGGATGCTTCTTTTAGTCACCTACCAATTCTAGTACAACAGCATACTATAAAGCAGGGGTCCTCAACTGGCGGACCGCGGTCCGAACACGAACCACGGAGGCCAGCTGTCCGGACGCCTGGTCAGACCTCCTAACCGCCCCGGGACGGACCGGATCCGGGGCGGTTAGGAGGTCCCGCTCCCCACCGCAATGCCTCCCGCGGCAGTGTCGGCCCGGCCCCCGGCTGATACGCGCTTTCTGGGGACGTCCCGGGGATTCCCCAGCAGAGCGCGCACCATAGACCTCAGTGTGCATCGCTGGCCTGTACTTCCGGGAAGTTCTGGCCGGCGGCGTACGCTGAGGTCACTGGTGCGCGCTCTGCTGGGGAATCCCCGGGACGTCCCCAGAGAGCGCGTATCAGCCGGGGGCCGGGCCGACAGGAGAAAAGAAGAAGACAGGCGCAGCCGGAACGAGGTGCTAGATGAGTTGTGGTTTGTTTGTTTGTTTTTTTTGTCTGGGGGCCATCTATAAGGGGAGAGCGCACTGGGGGGCTATATACTCCTGGGGGAAGCTCACAGGGGGCTATATACTACAGGGGGAGAGCACAGGGGATTATATACTACTTGGGGGGCTATATACTACTGTGGGGAGCTCACAGGGGGCTATATACTACAGGGGGACAGTGCACAGGGGGGCTATATACTACTGGGGGCTATATACTATTGGGGGGAGCTCACAGGGGGTTATATACTACTGGGGGGGCTATATACTACTGGGGGGACCTCACAGGGGGCTATATACTACTGGAGGGCTATATACTACTGGGGGAAGCTCACATGGGGCTATATACTACTGGGGGGAGCTCACAGGGGGCTATATACTACTGGGGGAGCTCACAGGGGGGCTATATACTACTGGGGGGAGCTCACAGGGGGGCTATATACTACTGGGGGGAGCTCACAGGGGGGCTATATACTACTGGGGGAGCTCACATGGGGCTATATACTACAGGGGGAGAGCACACGGGGGCTATATACTACAGGGAGAGAGCACAGGGGGGCTATATACTACTAGGGGGAAGACACAGGGGGGCTATATACTACTGGGGGAGAGCGCACAGGGGGGCTATTTACTACTGGGGGGAGCTCACAGGGGGCTATATACTACTGGGGGACAGCGCACAGGGGGCTATATACTTCAGGGGGTGAGCGCACAGGGGGGCTTTATACTACTGGGGGAGCAACTGGGGGCTATATACTACTGGGGGAGAGCACACAGGGGGACTATACACTACTGGGGGAGAGCGCACAGGGGGGCTATACACTACTGGGGGAGCAACAGGGGGGCTATATACTACCAGGGCAGTCACCCCCTTTGTACTTAATATCAAAGGGCTGGTGAAAGAGAAAATATGACAGTTTTCCTGCTAATAAGCAGCAATTCTGTATGTAAATAGTTGAACGTTTGTGAAAAGTAACAAAACACGTTTCCTACTGACGTTCAGCTCAGACCTTCACCTGACAATAGACCCCGGTAAGTGGACCTTCACTAAAAGTTGTTGAGTACCCCTGCTATAAAGAGTATATACTGTAGCCTAAATAAAATGTTCAAGCCTGTATATAATTTAAAGGGAATGTGTTTATATTTTCTAATTTTTTACCCCGGCCTGAAAGTCCTGCTCCAGAAGCCGGAGCTGGACTTGCAGAAAGGAGTACGTTTCGGGGGCTCTACCAGGCGGTCGGGGGGGGGGGGGCTCTGCCCCAGGTGCCGGGATGAAAGGTTTCCTTTAAAGGGTTTCTCTAGGCGGGAGGCCTTTTTTCAGTGTTGCTGGGAAGTTGGTGGATGAAAACAATGACATCTAGCTACTCTGTTTCCCATTCTCCAACGGCTTCCTGGTCTGAGACAGGTCTTAATACATGAATCCCGCTACTGCTGCTAAATGGCTGAGCAGGCTGGATAGCGATCATGTCTCAAGCTCCGTCTCAGACCAGCATGGCTATATGCAAGCCCTGATATTGCGCCATATATGAGTATTTATAGGTGCCACCCTCATTTATAATATAGCGCCACATATGAGCATTGATAGCCGCCACATATGAGCATTGATCAGCTCCCCCACCACACATTTATAGAACCACATATGAGGGTTTAGTGGCCACTAATTGGGGGCGGCACCTGAACTTGTCACTAGCTGCCATCTGCAGTCACGGAACATGTAAGGCAGCTGCAGGTCTGTACCACTATATGTAATTGTGTTTTTCTGCCATTTTTGTTGTCTTTTTTTATCTATTTTTGCCACAATTTTCCTGCAATTTGCAATAACATTGTGATATTCACTTTAACCTTTCACTTTACTAGAGCAAATAATATGTAAAAGCTAAGCTGTGATTGGTTAATATCTGTAAAAAAGGACACTGTATGATAAAAACTGGGTGTTTTTGTTTGAGCAGAGTATAGTTTGGGTGGGGTGAACATCGTGATAGAAACAGGCCAGTGTTCAGACAAGGTTCAGGTTACAGCACAAGACATACAAAACACTGAATATCAGCGCCATCTCAGCCGTACAGCACGGGCTGAGGGGTGCACGGAGTTCAGCACAGGCACATTCATGACAGGTACAGTGTAAGAGAGGTGGTGTATGGTGTTTATAGTGTCCCACATTATCATTTTTACGCACTTACACCCTTGAGACACCTTACTCTAATGTATAGTGACCTATAAAATTCTGGTCTTTAATAAATGTCATGAGCATGCCCTGACAGGTTGTCAGGGCATGATGGAAGTTGTTTTAGGTTGGGGCACATTGCACTGCAGTCTTAGCCATGTCACCCACTTTACAATATTACTAAAGATGTGAAATAGGCTTATATCGCCTCCCAATGATGTAGGGTGAGTTCAGATATGGAGGATATGTTGCAGTTTTTTACAGCCCAATACAATGGGCTAGCAGCTGTACAACTGGGTCCAGGGGCAAAGCTAAAGGCTGATCAGCCCTGGAGCAAAATTTTAGCTTTGCAACCCCCCCCCCCCCCCCTCCATCACATCTGATGAGGCACAAAGGACAAAAAAATCCAATACAAATCCAATACAAAATATCCAATTTCTCTAAGGTGACGCCCCCTAATGTGCCACCCAGTGGCGTAGCTACCATGGAGGCAAAATAGGCAGATGCTATAGGGTCTATGCGGGCAGAGCGTGACTTGCCTCCATTGTACTAGTGGCCACCAGCCCCCCACAGCGCTCGCACATCCCTCCCCACCCCTGGATGCAAAGCTCTCACAAACACCCAGCCCCCACCCCTGCGAACATGCATCTCCGGTAGGTATCTCCCAGCATGGTGTGTAGGGTAATATTCAGGACTACATCTCTCAGCATGGTGTGTGTGGGGTAATATACAGGACTACATCTCTCAGCATGGTGTGTGGTAATATGTAGAACTACATCTCCCAGCATGGTGTGTGGTAATATACAGGACCACATCTCCCAGCATGGTGTGTGTGGTAATATGTAGGACTACATCTCCCAGCATGGTGTGTAGTAATATACAGAACTACATAACCCATCACGGTGTGTGGAAGGATGCAGGTCTACACTTCCTTGCATGGTGTGTGGTAATATGCAGGACTACAGCTCTCAGCATGGAGTGTGGAAGGATGAAGGACTACATCTCTCAGCATGGTGTGTGTGTGTGGTAATATGCAGGACTACATCTCCCAGCATGGTGTGTGTGGTAATATGTAGGACTTCATCTCCCAGCATGGTGTGAGATAATATGCAGGACTACATCTCCCAGCATAGTGTGTGTGGTAATATGTAGGACTTCATCTCCCAGCATGGTGTGAGATAATATGCAGGACTACATCTCCCAGCATAGTGTGTGTGGTAATATGTAGGACTACATAACCCATCATGGTGTGTGGAAGGATGCAGGACTACACTTCCTAGCATGGTGTGTGTTAAAATGCAGGACTACATCTCTCAGCATGGTGTGTGGAAGGATGAAGGACTACATCTCCCAGCATGGTGTGTGTGGTAATATGCAGGACTACATCTCCCAGCATGGTGTGTGGTAATATGTAGAACTACATCTCCCAGCATGGTGTGTGTGGTAATATGCAGGACTACATCTCCCAGCATGGTGTGTGTGGTAATATGTAGGACTACATCTCCCAGCATGGTGTGGGCTAAAATGCAGGACTACATCTCCCAGCATAGTGTGTGTGATAATATGCAGGACTACATCTCCCAGCATGGTGTGGGTAATAATATACAGGATTACCTCTCCCAGCATGGTGTGTGGTAATATGCAGGACTACATCTCATAATGGGAGTTGTAGTTCTGCAACAGATTAGAGGATGACACAGTACACCAGGGGCCATATGGGTACATGTGACTCCCCTTATCTACTATAATGCTGCCTACTACTACTACTACTACTACTACTACTACTACTACTACTACTACTACTACCACTACTACTACTACTAGATGGGGCGTGGCTAGCAAGAGACCCACAATTTGTAAACAGCCTGTGGCCTATGGTAACCTTAAAGGGGTTATCCAGCGCTACAAAAACATGGCCACTTTTCCCCTACTGTTGTCTCCAGTTTGGGTGGGGTTTTAAAACTCAGTTCCATTGAAGTAAATGGAGCTTAATTGCAAACCGCACCTGAACTGGAGACAACAGTAGGGGGAAAAGTGGCCATGTTTTTGTAGCGCTGGATAACCCTTTTAATCGTCCCTGTACAAGATGTATGGAGCTGTCTACTTCCAGCTCAGTTCACTGTGAATGAGGGAGCCACAGCATGGCAAACAGCTGACTGTTGGACCCCTAAAAATGAGTTACTTAGTTATGTCCTATCCTGAGGATAGTCCACAAGGTTGCCAACATGATTTTTTATGAATGTATATATGTATAATGGTACCAGGGCCGCTTTAACCAGAGGGCATGCTATGCCCTGGCCCCTAGGGGCCACTCCGCAGTATAGATGGTGCTAACAGGCAGGAACCGGGGCAGCTGTAGGATAATGTGGTCACGGTGTAGGCACAAGGGTGATACAGCTGGAAACCGGCTCCTGACAATGCGGGAATACTGGGCATGCGATTCCTCATTGTCCTTAGTCAGGGCACCAATTATCACACCAATGCCAAGGTTCAGAAACAACGGTAGTTGTATATTTATTGTAACGGTGGTAACTAGTAGCAACAGTCTCTCCGGATGCAACCGGGAATAAGGCAATCTTGAATAAAGCAGAGTAATGGGTGATGCTGCAATAGGCTGTGAGAGTAGCGTGCTGAATGATGGGAGTAGTAGTGAAACTGAAGTTGAGATGCTGGGTGGAATGAGACTTGAATGAAATACTTGCTGTTGATGATTAGAGAAGATGATGATGAGAGGAACTGAAGAATCAACACCCAGATGAGAATCTTGAGACTTGAGACAGGAACACAGCCAGTGGACTGGAGCAGCAGAGCACACGCAGGCCTCTCTCTTAGCAGGGAGAGAGGACAAACACACAACCTATCCCCTATGGGGCAGGGAATAGACTGAGGTAGAACAGGAAGTCACATGGTAACCACAGCCAAAAGCTCGATGACCATTGGAGTTACCATGAAAGCAGGGCACAGTCACGTGACATCCAGCCATTGCATCATCACACCATTAGGCATATACAGAGAAATATACATGAGAAGTACCATACTTGAACACTAGGAGGCAACATAATACCATTAGACACTGATACCTGAATATACATGCAATAAATGAATGAAATAGCAGACCTGAATACTGCAGGGGTGACACAATACACGCAGTTTGCAGTGGACCATAGCTTTCCAGAACAGAACAGGTTATAATAAAAGTATGAGCATAAGAAGGGCTGTTCTGGGACACTGCATACCTCCTTACTAGAAATGAGCCGACCTCGGCGAACCAAAAGCTAAGGTAGATGTGGCCGAATGAACATAGAGGACCAGGACAACAAGACAAGAGGAAGGAATGTTAGTGTGAGTGAATATGTAGATGTGTGTTTCCCACGCTCAAGGCACAGGTGACAAGAGATAATGAAGAGAAAGAAAACCCTAGTGGCAGGACTTCACCTAGGGGTGCCTAACGTACTCTGGTTACAGGTAGTTAGTGCGTGGACCATCTGACATGGAAGTCAGGACAACTTAACTGCTGGCGGGGGACCCTCAATATTCCAGTCAGTTTGACAGTAGGTTTCCAATGACAATGAGTTACCCTACTGGAAGAAAGAGAACTGTGAAGACCTGTGTACTGCCTTGGGTGTCTTTGTGAAGTGACTTGGACACCTGGAAGAGAAAGAATAAAATAACAAAAGCAAACATACATTTGGGCGCCCATACATACTGGTCAAACATACTAACACAATTACTCAATAGGCCAAACACACGAAAAGGTATCCAAGGTGCAATATGTATGGACAAGTGTGAATGTTAGGTAAGACTATGTGTAGCAACTACTATGTTGGGACAAGACAGAGGTGAACAAATACTGGAGACACAGGGAAGGGAAATACAAAAGACAACAAATACTGCAAGGTCTGGAGGAGGATTGGCTCACATAACTCTGAAGACATCTGAAGAAAACTGGCTCCAATAATCTTTCCAGCTGTAGATACAATAGATACAATAATATTATGCATGGAGAAAATAGAAGATCCTTCAGAAAAATACACTTTTTAGAAAATACTCCTTTAGAAAATAGACTTTCTCTGAGGCTATAGATATAAATATGTAGACTGACTTCTTTACTCAGAGGAGGAGGAAACTGTCTGACTCTGACATGAAAATATACACTGTGAGAAGAAATACTTTTTCCAAAAGACACACTTTACTCTCTGAGACTATCTAAATGACTTTTCTGCTTACTCAGAGGTAGGAAAATATATATATATATATATATATATATATGACTCTGACAAGAAAATAGACTTTTGACTACTGAAGTGCAATACTGAAGTGCAATCATGAAATACAATAACAATAACAGTTATATAAACAGTCGAGAACTTTGCTTTCTGTAGTTACGCTTTAATGAAAGGATGCAGGAGGGCCCTGAGTAGGCTTCTTCTTCCTCTTCTCCCACGGGTAGTAGAAGCGTGGAGGGCCTGGAGCAGAAGCATCACTGGAGGCAGTGGTGACCACGATGCTAGGCGCCACTGTGGTGATAGGAGAGATGATGGGGGCCACATGGTAAGTGACCGACGTGGTGGAAGAAGCAGCTTTAGCCACGGCAGTGGGGGCAGTATTAGCAGCTGTGGACTGCCCTGCTGTAGTGAAAGCTGCAGGAGCAGCGCTAGGCATAGCGGTGGCAGCTGTAGTGGCAGGCAACAGGGCAGCAAGGGCCTGCTGAATGTCCTCGATCAGCTGCATAATCTTAGGCCCACGCCCAAGCATCCATTGCGGAAGGGGTGGCGAATCACACCCGGGAGGCTGCCATAGGCCCGGAGATATGGGGCCCTTAACGAGAGTCTTTCCCCCCGGTTCAGGATCTGGGGGCGAAGGAGGTGACTCGTCTATGATCCGGTCGTCCTCGGAGGAGACGGATGGCCCTGTGGAGAAAATGAAATTCGAGGAGCTGGAGTGATTAGGACCCGGGGAGATACTGAGATCAGACGTAGTCTCCTCACCTAATTCAGCGGAGGTCGGAGTAGAGGCCCGGCTTTGATCCCTATCTTTGGACCGGACGGATCCCCAGCTGCTGTCACTATCCGAGGGCAGCAGTGCTAGCAGGCATGCCGGATCGAACGATGGCAGAGAGGCGGGAGGCTCTGGTAGCACGGGTACAGCGGTAGCAGGCAAGCACTCCTTGCAGGACGCCATCTTGCTGCGCACTGGCGTGCTCTTGAGGACCTGGGAGGAGGCGGAGCGCAGAGGCTGAAATTCCGGTCCAGCAATCTGCCCGGCAACAGTGACGTCATCTGGCGCAGGCAGCCAATCAGGAGCAGTCAATGCAAAGTCTATGGTGCCGGGCGATTCCCGCGCTTGGGCAGCATGGCAATTAACCCCCTCCTCTCCGGGGTATGGCGCAGTTAGAAATTGGAGAAGACAGCGGCCATCTTGTGTACAGTCTAGGGCCCTGAGCGCCTCTATTACCCCCATGGTGATATGGCAAAGTCTCTTTGGGGTAGCGGCACACTCTTGGGGGCACACAATGCGATCGTAATCCTGTTCGGGGACGCCAAAAATGCTACGCCCTGGCCCCTAGGGGCCACTCCGCAGTATAGATGGTGCTAACAGGCAGGAACCGGGGCAACTGTAGGATATAGTGTTGTCACGGTGTAGGCACGAGGGTGATACAGCTGGAAACCGGCTCCTGACAATGCGGGAATACTGGGCATGCGATTCCTCGTTGTCCTTAGTCAGGGCACCAATTATCACACCAATGCCAAGGTTCAGAAACAACGGTAGTTGTATATTTATTGTAACGGTGGTAACTAGTAGCAACAGTCTCTCCGGATGCAACCGGGAATAAGGCAATCTTGAATAAAGCAGAGTAATTGGTGATGCTGCAATAGGCTGTGAGAGTAGTGTGCTGAATGATGGGAGTAGTAGTGAAACTGAAGTTGAGATGCTGGGTGGAATGAGACTTGAATGAAATACTTGCTGTTGATGGTTAGAGAAGATGATGATAAGAGGAACTGAAGAATCAACACCCAGATAAGAATCTTGAGACTTGAGACAGGAACACAGCCAGTGGACTGGAGCAGCAGAGCACACGCAGGCCTCTCTCTTAGCAGGGAGAGAGGACAAACACACAACCTATCCCCTATGGGGCAGGGAATAGACTGAGGTAGAACAGGAAGTCACATGGTAACCACAGCCAAAAGCTCGATGACCATTGGAGTTACCATGAAAGCAGGGCACAGTCACGTGACATCCAGCCATTGCATCATCACACCATTAGGCATATACAGAGAAATATACATGAGAAGTACCATACTTGAACATTAGGAGGCGACATAATACCATTAGACACTGATACCTGAATATACATGCAATAAATGGATGAAATAGCAGACCTGAATACTGCTTAGCAGGGAGAGAGGACAAACACACAACCTATCCCCTATGGGGCAGGGAATAGACTGAGGTAGAACAGGAAGTCACATGGTAACCACAGCCAAAAGCTCGATGACCATTGGAGTTACCATGAAAGCAGGGCACAGTCACGTGACATCCAGCCATTGCATCATCACACCATTAGGCATATACAGAGAAATATACATGAGAAGTACCATACTTGAACATTAGGAGGCGACATAATACCATTAGACACTGATACCTGAATATACATGCAATAAATGGATGAAATAGCAGACCTGAATACTGCAGGGGTGACACAATACACGCAGTTTGCAGTGGACCATAGCTTTCCAGAACAGAACAGGTTATAATAAAAGTATGAGCATAAGAAGGGCTGTTCTGGGACACTGCAGGCACATGTTGCACGTGCACCGGGCCCACTGATTAAAGGGGCCCCCCCGAGCAGGCCGGCGATTGCTATGTGCGACCAGTGAGGTCGCACAGGGTATCGGCCACCAGCCTATCAGGGAAGAGCGCCATGGATGGGTAATCTACTTACCCCTCCATGGCGCCCCCTGCAGGGCCCCCCCGTCCGACGCTACCCCCGCCCGCCCGCTGCTGCTGCGGCGCTTCAGCAGCAGCGATACTGACAGAGAGAGAGCCATTGGCTCCCTCCTTGTCAGTCACTCTTATGGCGGCACTTCCTGCGGTCACAAGAGGCCGCACTCTCCCTCTAGCGCCCGACGTCACTGGAGCGTCGGCGCGAGGGTAAGGGGAGTGCAGCCTCTTGTGACCGCAGGAAGTGTGGCCACAAGAGGAAAGAGAAGAGGAACGCGCAGACCTAGGTGAGTAAAAGTGTTTGTTTTTTTCAATGTTATATGGGAGGGGGAGCGCATATACTATTAGGGAGCACAGGGGGCTATATACTATTGGGGAGCACAGGGGGTTATATACTATTGGGGAGCACAGGGGGCTTTATACTATGGGGGAGCACAGGGGGCTATATATTATTGGGGAGCACAGGGGGCTATATACTATGGGGGAGCACAGGGGGCTATATACTATGGGGGAGCACAGGGGAGCTATATACTATTAGGGAGCATAGGGGAGCTATATACTATTGGGGAGCACAGGGGAGCTATATACTATTGGGGAGCACAGGGGAGCTATATACTATTGGGGAGCACAGGGAGCTATATACTATTGGGGAGCACAGGGGGCTATATAATATTGTGGGAGAGCATAGGGGGGCTATATACTATTGTGGGAGACCATAGGGGGGCTATATACTATTGGGGGAGAGCACGGGGGGCTATATACTATTGTGGGAGAGCACAGGGGGGCTATTCACTACTGGGGAGAGTGCACAGGGGGGGCTATATACTAATGGGGGAGCGCATAGGAGGGCTGTATATAACTGGAGGAGCACATGAGGGTCTATATACTACAGGGACACCTTAAAACTATGGAGGCACAGAGGGGTGTAACTATGTAGGGGTACAGAGGGGTGTAACTACTGTATAGGGGTACAAGGGACCTAACTACTGTATGTGTTGGAGCCTAAAATATTTGTCTGGCAGATTCTGGAGAGAAGATTCACAGCCAGGAGGAGACTTCAAGGTGGCCCAGGCTGGATGGAGAGAAAAAGAAAAGGTGACAGACTCTGATCGGAGAAGATGCCCCCGGTGAGTCACTGGATGTATTTGCACTCTGTTATAGGGTTGTAGTGTTAGGGGTCATGATGTGGCGGTATTATGTAATGGTATCATTGGTGATATCTTTCTGTTTTGTTTAGTGCAGTTTTTACGTAATATGTAATCACTGTATGGTGGAAATAGTGTTATAAGGTAACTACTGTATGTATTGGGGCTCTTGATACAGTGTGGGGGCAAATTCAGAGCATTATACAATGTGCCAAAAGGGAAGTGGGGGGGGGCACTTTTGAGGGCTGTGCACCGGGCCCACCAATGTATTAAAACGGCCCTGAATGGTACCTCAGTTCTCAAACTGCTCGGTTTTCAAACTGCTTAGACCTCAAACTGTATTTTCAAGGAAAGTTTGCTTTGGTTCTCAAACTCTACTCAGTTTTCAAACACTTTTCGGGCACCTAGTCTTGAAGTACAGTAATACCGTGGTATTCGAGCGAAAATTTTACCTGGAAGTAACATTTAGAATTCAAACTTTGCTCAGTATCTGAACGTTTTTGCGATGGTGGATGGGGGGTTGTACCTGGTGAGTTTAGCACTGGTGAGGCTTCACATACAGTACAGTACTGGATAAGACTGCTGGAGTGTATATACAGTACAGTAGTAGTACAGTCAGTGTACCACCATTTCCCATCCATTAAAGTGCTGGGGTGGGTAGACACAGTGCGGTGCTGTATGGTACATTATGGTGCTGTTCTGTAATGTGCTGTAGAGATTAAACTGGTCACTTTTCATTGTAATATAGGGGTACTGTAGGTAATTATTGGTGGCTGCTGGAGCCAATTAAACACATTTACATTATTTCCTATGGGAAAACACTGCTCGGTTCTGCCTTCCTGAACAAATTAAGTTCAAGAACTGAGGTACCACTGTATATATATATATATATATATATATATGAATTTACTCTGAGCTGTAAAATGATAATAACAATCACAATGATCTGCTAAAGTGCATCACAGTGTCTCACAGTCGCCTGTACTTTTTTCACAGATTTTCCAGAAATTTCTGGACTGTTGGCAACCCTGCGGTTTCCATTCAACTCATTCTGGTCTCCCCATCTCCTGTATTCCTTTTGCTTCCGAGACAAGAGCTTGGTGCAGGTCCTGCCCAGTCAGACAATCACTGTGCCAGATGGGACACTGTTGTGGCCTATTTGGCAGGTCCAGTAACCTCAACTCACTTAGACAGTTATAGATTGTAAGCCCTCGCTGGCAGGGTCCCCTTCCCCCATGTTCCAGTCTGTCTTTTGCCTTCATGTAATGTGTTCTGATCTTGTATTGTTCCTGCTTGTTACCCCTATCGATTGTATAGCGCTCTGGAATTAAGGGCGCTTTATAAATAAATAAATAATAATAATAATAATAATAATAAAAAATAATAATAATAGACAGTTATGGCATAGCCTCTAGGTATGTCATATATGTCTAGATAGAAATACCCTTTAGAATATTCTAACCTGCTCTTACGTTCCTATAGGCTGGGTACACTGAAAATGAAGATCAATTTCTTATTTTCATCCTCAGCTCGTTTCTGTTAAATCCTTAGTAATATTATTGTGTACATTTAGCAGTTAGGTGAACTGGGGTCAGTAATATGGCCATTGGTGTACTGATCTGCCATACGTGCCTGCTGTCTCCTCATCAAAATTATATGAACAAATTAATGTGTCACTGTTGTTGTTTTTTTTTTTTTTTTTTGCAGAAATCAATAGAACAGGCAATTTCAAGAATCTTTGTAATTGGGTTTATTAGGCAAATATGCCATTATCTGCATTCAAAAAGACTTTCCCCAGGTCCCCCCTCCCTTCCTCTCTCTCATCCACTGTTCATTATCAGGAAATCTCAACTCTTTTACACAGTAGGGCCCTGTCTGTTCTATGAAGAAGGGAGGGGGAGGAGAGAGAAGGGAGATTAGTCAGCAGTAGAGAGCAGAGAACAAAGGATTACACAGTGGGAAGCTGCGTGAAGCTGGTATTCAGAGGTCAGAGAGGTCAGTGCTTACTGTCAAAGGAGATAGCCAGTGATGTAGCTGTAAATTAACTCTTTGTTGTCCTGTTTTGGTGCCTCATCTCCCTCAACCCCTCCCCTCTCCATAGACAATCATGAAGACAGGGGGGAGAGCTTCAAACTGCTTTTTCATTATAAAAATGCATTTTCGGGTAATTAACCCAACTACAAAGTTTCTTAAAATTGCCTGTACTATTGATTTGTGCAAAAAAAAATAATAATTAAACAACAGTGATACTTTAAGGATTTAACAATCACATTACTAAGGGCTCTATTACACCAAGCGATAATCGGCTGAATCAGGACGATTATCAATCATTGTAATAGAGACAACAATCAGCCGATGACAATGATCATCGGCTGATCCTGTCTTTAGATCTTGACTAAAAATCATCAGTCGCCGACAGTGATGTGCAACCGACAGCTGACGATTGAATACACTGTTATACATTACCTCTTCATGGTCTCGGTCTTCTCCTGACCTCTGCTTTAACTCCCAGCGCCGTGGCTGCAGCTTCATAGCGGCCTGTCTGGGCAGGCCGCTCAGCCAATTGATTGACTGACAGCTCAGATGGGCCGATTAGAAGCTGCTGCAGCGCCAGGTTGCAATCAGAGGACAGAAGAAGACCGGGACTGTGGAGAGGTAATGTATAAAAATTTAGGGCTAGGGCTGCATGGACACCGGTAATGATGTCTGTGCAGACCTTGCTAAATGATTATCGAGCCGTGTAAAAGGCTCAATAAACAAGGACCAATCTAGCAGATTGGCGCTCGTTTACATTTTTGATCGGGCCGTCATCAGCCTGTCTAGAAGAACCCTAAGGATGAAGATAAGAAAAATAAATTATTCTTAGTATCCCTGACCCTGAGAGAATATAACTGCAAGTTAGAATCTTCTAACCTGCTGTTAGTTTCTCTTTAAAGGGGTAGTGCGGCGGTAAAGAATTATTCACAGAATAACACACATTACAAAGTTATACAACTTTGTAATGTATGTTATGTTAGTGAATGGCCCCCTTCCCCGTGTCCCACCACCCCCACCCGTGTACCCGGAAGTGTGGTGCGCTATACTCACCTGTCACGTGCTGACACCCGTCTCCGATCTTCAGCGAGTGACGTCTTCTTCGGGCGGACGGCGAACAGCTCCGTCTGTTCCGAATGCCGGCCGCCCTCTGCAGCATCATCCGATGCTCAGCCGCGATTGGCTGAGCATAACTGTGCTCAGCCAATCGCCACTGAGCAGCTGATGACACAACCGCGTCATCAGCCACTCAGCCGCGATTGGCTGAGCATAACTGTGCTCAGCCAATCGCGGCTGAGCACAGTTGTGACGCGGCGGAGGGGGGATGGGCGGCTGCGATTCGGCCGTCCGTCCGAAGATGACGTTTGACACAAGATGGCGGAAGGCCCTCGACACAGATCAGGTAATGTATAATGCACCACACTTCCGGGTACACGGGCAGGGGTGGTGGGACACGGGGAAGGGGGCCATTCACAGACATAACATACATTACAAAGTTGTATAACTTTGTAATGTGTGTTATTCTGTAAATAATTTTTTAGCGCCGCACTACCCCTTTAATCTATAGTTTGGTGTAAGGTATGACAAAGGATGATATAATCCTACACAAGCAAATGCTAAACGCAAATGTAAATGTGAACAGAGCTGTGTAACTTTTCCATTAGATATAAACATTTTTACAATATCATATAAAAATTATGTAGGATTTATAATGTATTTTTTACCCTTTATGACCAGTAAAAGTGCCTGTAAATAAATAATTGCCTTCATCATTTAGTTATTTTGTGTGTACATCATTATTATAGCTTACTTCTGTTTGATGATTTTTTTTTTTTATTATGATTATTAACATTTTTTTTTAATCGCTCTTGATTTCAGAGCGCTATACAATTGATAGGAGGTGACAAACAGAACATTACAAATCAAAACATGTTACATGAATAAGGCAAATGGCAGACTGGCACATGGTACATAGGGATAAAGGACCCTGCCCGCTAGCACCTACAATCTAAAATTAAAGGGGTTATCCAGTGCTACAAAAATATGGCCACTTTCAACAGGACTCTTGTCTCCAGTTCAGGTGCTGTTTGCAATTAAGCTCCATTCACTCCAATGGAACTGAGCAGCAAAATCCCGCCCAAGCTGGAGACAAGAGTGGGGCTGTCTCTGAAAGAAAGTGGCCATGTTTCTGTAGCGCTGGATAACCCCTTTAAGCATGAGCAGGGAACTTTGCTTGACCGGATGTGGAAAAACTAGACAGAAAATATTGTAATAAGAAAAAAAAAAGTTCATTTTAACAGCAAGAATCCATTAATATCTGGGAAGCTGCTGGAGATAACGAGGATTCGGAGCCCAAAACATGAGACAGAAATCCAGGGAGAGCAGGCAGGTACTGCATTATGGGTGATTGCTGGCTGACTGCTGGAAGGGACCTTGAATCATTTGGAATAAACTTCACCGAGACTGTGAAGTGTATTTAGCAAACAGACTGGAAATACTTACTGCTGCCGCGCAGATACATAAAATCCCTGGAAAATTGTAATGTTCATTTTCAGTGAATTAATTAGCAAATTAACCTAGATTTTAGAGAAGCGTTTACCTTCTCCTTATTGTTGATGTAGTTTTAATCTTACAGCATTGAATTTTGTGTGCAGGCCTCCTCTCCCCAGAAGCATGCAGTGAAGGGACGATCAAAATCCACAGAGGAAATACAGCAAGCAAAAAAGGTAAAATTTCCCTCAGTGAATCACTTTAAACGTTATGGCCTGAGGCACATGAACAAATGTCTGGACTACAAAGCAATGTTATGTTATCATACACATCACATTCTTAGATTTTACACCACTAGTATGGAATATACACTAAATCACTGTTAAACATGACAGAATGAGGCTATGTTCATACAACGTCAAAATGATGTCCGTTTTTTGTTTTGTTTTTTGGGCAGCCATCTTTAATGACTAATAATGGACATTATTTTATAATAACAGAGTATTTTATAGCACTGGAGAATTGCATTTATGAGCTTATTTACTTTATGGGGTTACATTTTTTTTATATGAAAAGGGATGCTTAGAAAATTCTTTGTAGAAATAAATGTGACCAAGAACAATAAAAATCTTCCCCACCACCATTCCCCATTACATAGCACTTCCTGGTCTTATCCTTGACGCAAGGAATTACCTACTCAGTCAATCAGCAGCTCGGGTCACCACTGTGGTCACTAATTGCCTGACCACTCCATAAGGCCCTATTATGCTGGGTTTACACGGAGCGATAATTCGGAGGAAAATTCAGTAAACGACTGTTTACACGGAACGATTGGCGAATTTTTTGCGAACGACGATTTAAGAACCTGTTAAAAGATCAAAATGAATGATTTACCGATCGTTCGCCACGTTTACACGTACGATTATCGTTCTAATTCGGTCGTTATCGTTCAAATTCGCACGATAATCGCTCCATGTAAACCCAGCATTACACTGAGTAATTATCTGGTGAAAGACAACCATCAGTCACAGAGTGATCAATTGTTTGCTTATCAGCTGATTGTTGTCCTTTAATATGTAAAAAAATCATTGCCTGTCGGCCATGCATTGCTCCTTGTCTCTGGATTCCCAGCTGACCACAGTCGCCACGGCCACAGGAAAACCTGTCTCTGCTGTGACAGCCACTCAGCCAATCACTGGTTGCAGTGCTGTCCCATCTCAGTCAATGATTAGCTGAGCGGACCACCCACCACTGCTGCGAGAGGTAAGAATACCATTCTTATTATTTTCTGTATACTGATGCCAAAGTACCCCTTTTAAGCAAGAGCTGCATGGACATCACTAATGATGTCTGTGCAGCCCTGCCCGCATGATTATTGAGCCGTGTAATAGGCACTTACTTACCCCATGGGTTGGATCATCTAATATGGCCCTTAGAGCTATACTGCTTGAAAGTGTCACAGGTCCAGGGATCTACCAGTCTTCAATTTTAATTGTTGTTATAAAGATCACTGTTTTTAACATGTGGATACTAATGACAGACCCTGAGCAAGTGATTCCTTGTATCAAGACTAAGACCAAGGGCAAGCTGTGAAGCCTGACTAGGCATAGTTGTTCGGGGGTTCCCAGCTGAACGTCGTGCTCAGCCAATCAGTGTGATGCCCCACACCACAGCCACTAACTGGCTGAGCGGGACGTTCAGACGCCAGGAGTCCCTGAAGCAAGCTGGATTGTGGAGCAGGCAATGTATGCTCCCGCTGGTGGGAGGTTAAGGGGGCTGTCATTTCAATCTCACTGTGAGTATGTAATCTGATTGAAAATGACAGGCAAGGGATCCACAGCAGATTTCGCAGCAAATCCAGTGTGTGTGGGTCTAGCCTTAAAAGGATTGTCCACCGCCACCAAATTTTCCCAATTGACTCTGGATGACATAAAAATTAGAAATTATACTCACCTGCCCCAATTCCCTGCTGCCCCGATCCCAACAGTGTACTATACGGTGCCTTTTGAGAAACGCTTCCTGCTTTTATTTTGAAGAGAAAACCCTATATTGTATCAGTATTTTAAAGAAAGTCCCATCCAAAACTGCACTATATGAACCTGGCCTAACAACAATTTTAATAATATGACAAAATAAAAATTGACAATGAGCGCAATATTAGGCAATCCTAGGTATATAGTGGTAGTATATTAAACCATGCAATGAAAAAGGAATGAATTAGGTTGGTTACCTGATTATCCTTCTCACACTATTGCTCGTGGTATTCACTGTGTGCCGTAGAACCAGTATCCGTGGAACCAGTATCCGTATTGGTTGTATGTCCTTTCTAAGATGCTTAATACCGTATGCTTTGCAGCAGGGTGATGAATGTAACCTTTGCTGGAGGTGCCCCGGCCGGCGGCACTACTCCGCAGTTGGTTACGTAGGTGATGACAATTCAAAAAATGTTTTTCCCGGGAGTCGAGTGACGTCACTACTAGTACGGGTGCTTGGAGAGGCAAAAAAGATAATCAACGCGTTTCAGCAACAATATCGGTTGCCCTCGTCAGGATTATGCTGCGGCCCCGTGTATCTCCCTTACTTATAGGGAGATACACGGGGCCGCAGCATAATCCTGACGAGGGCAACCGATATTGTTGCTGAAACGCGTTGATTATCTTTTTTGCCTCTCCAAGCACCCGTACTAGTAGTGACGTCACTCGACTCCCGGGAAAAACATTTTTTGAATTGTCATCACCTACGTAACCAACTGCGGAGTAGTGCCGCCGGCCGGGGCACCTCCAGCAAAGGTTACATTCATCACCCTGCTGCAAAGCATACGGTATTAAGCATCTTAGAAAGGACATACAACCAATACGGATACTGGTTCCACGGATACTGGTTCTACGGCACACAGTGAATACCACGAGCAATAGTGTGAGAAGGATAATCAGGTAACCAACCTAATTCATTCCTTTTTCATTGCATGGTTTAATATACTACCACTATATACCTAGGATTGCCTAATATTGCGCTCATTGTCAATTTTTATTTTGTCATATTTTAACCCCTAATGAACTGACGGGTGTTCATTTTTTTGACGTAGAGCAGCATAATAGAGTGTCGCGCTAGTGTGAGGTACACCTCAACATTTTATTAATTTTAATAATACATAAATCTTGACTAATTAAAGCACAAATTTCTGTTCACACGTGTTCTGTCTACATTTAGGCATTCCACACTACTCAGAAGTCTCTCCCAAGCACAGGAGAGGAGAATATCATACAGGTAAGGGAAGTATCATGTTCATTTCTCTATAGATTGGTCCTCCTTACACAATTCTAGGTGTTTAAATTTAAATTCTAGTTTAAATTTAGATTATTCAAGCTGCCGGAGTCCAGCTTTCATGTTACCGGAGCTCATTAAAGGGGTTATCCAGGCTTAGAAACTATGGGACACATGGCTGCTTCTTTCCATAAACAACACCCCTTTTGTCCTCAGATTGGCTGTAGTTTTACTCAGTTCAATTGAAGTGAATAGAGCTAAACTCATATCACCCTCAGGGGTAGTGCTGTTGGGTCCAAAAAAAGTATCTTTTTCTAATCTTGGATATTGCCTTTAATATATAAAAGCTCATCTCTGGGTTATTGCTATGGTAAACAAACAGAATCTTACTATAAAGTATATCTTGATAAATCAATGCCTCGAGATAGCAATGGGAAGCGTGAAACGGCCGTTGGCTGAGGCTTTGAAGAGAGGTGTCTCCATGTTCCTGTTCTGTATGTTTTTTGGATATTAAATAGAGATCAAGTTTTATGGTGAGTGCTGATGGACATTATCTTTCTTCATTTGTTCTCTTTATTATAACCAAGCTAAGCACCACTGAACTGATCATATGTGGACATAGGACCTGATATCTATGCCTTCTGGGAGTTCTAATGCCAGTGAAATCTTTTGCTGGTGGACTAATCCTGGATATTTTACATGATCAATCTATCCTTTATCACAGCTCCACAATCGTTGTAACTAGTGAAGAGCGAACATCCCGTTGTTCGTTTTGGATCCCGAATACGAACCTATTAGTTCGTGCACGCTGAACATTCATGAACAATTAACGAACATACAGTAGAAGCGTACGTTTTGGTCTATGCACATGCGTGCAGATCAGGTGCAAATCGTAAATTACCTAGTGCATTTGCATTCATTCGCGTACTCAGTTGCGCACAGATTGCGTACGTTTTAGTCTAGAGTTATGCACATGTGTACAGATTATCAGGCGCAAATCGTAAATTATGCAGTTGCTTAAGTTTGCAAGTTCGAATATGTTTGAAAATGATCGTTATAACCATTCCGATCATCTAACAAATTGTTCGTGATCAGCGATTAGTGTCATGTTCGAACGAACATACGAACATTTCTGAACATGTTCGCTCATTACTAGTTGTAACCCAGCATACCTAGTCAGATTTGTTATCCAGGAGCTAAAAAAAGCTGGATGAGAATGCCTGGGAAGTTGAAAAATTTACCGTTTTATCCTAAAAGT
The DNA here is from genome assembly GCF_027789765.1 of Dendropsophus ebraccatus. Taxonomy (NCBI): domain Eukaryota; kingdom Metazoa; phylum Chordata; class Amphibia; order Anura; family Hylidae; genus Dendropsophus; species Dendropsophus ebraccatus. The sequence goes on along the minus strand of NC_091454.1, from coordinate 56,469,579 downwards.
GCAAATTTCTAAATCTACATATTTAGGCAAATTTGCCTTACACACCGACTTAAGGCCCTATTCCACCAACAGATCTGACGACAGATTAGCTGCCAAAGATTTGAAGCCAACCCCAGGAACAGACTATAATCAGAGAACAGGTCATAAAAGAAAGACTGGATTTCTCCTCTTTTTGGCTTCAAATCTTTGGCAGATAATCTGTCGTCAGATCTGTTGGTGGAATAGGGCCATAACAGTATCTATATAGAGAGTGTGTATAAGATTCAACAACCTGGAAAGTAGTGTTACACTTTCTGTAGGCATTGACTGCCACAATAAGTGTAAACTAACCGTTGCACCAATACTATATAGCATACATACACACATACAGATAAAAGTGTGATGTGTCCTAAATATCCTCCTCAGGGCACAGGGCACTGATCAGTTGGGTAATAAAGTTAATAGGCTCTATTCCCAGCTCCTTTCCCTGAATGTCCAGTTTTCATGGTGAGCTCACAAAGAGATATCAGCTGCTCCCCTACCAAAGATGAAACAGAGCAGTATTTCTTTGGTGGGCAGACGTCCAGCTTTATCTGTGACGGACCCTCAAATTCCAAGCACATACAGTAGAAAGAAACAAAAAACAAACAAAATAAAGACACAACACATTGTAATTAAGTGTTAAATGGTCACAATTTTGTTTTTAATTTCATAACACTTAAACGGTAGAACCCCGACTCACGAAAAGTGACCCTCCAGCACTCAAGTGAGGAAAAAAAAACTGTGGGGGAAACCTCGAGGGGTCCATGGCTGGAGAGTTGCCCCTTCCTTGGGCTTAGAGGGTTATACCAATATAATATAGTTTAAGAATTCCAATATTTTTACATAACAAAAATAGACCGCAAATATATTACACCGCATTTGTGAGAGAGATCTGGTTGCCATGCCTGTCACCTTATTAATGGCTGGGTGGAAGTACCTCTTCTCCCTTACAGATCCAGGTCTAACTCTCATAAAGGTGGAGACTCGGTTAAAGGGGCAGGCTAAAGAAGACAACCCCTTTTCATTTCAAAAGTTTCTCTGCTAGACCTTTGAAATTACATTCAAGGGGAGTGGAAAGAAAAGTAGTCAAGCCCAAGGTCCTCTGGCTGATCCAAGATGGCGCTGACCAGGCAGGATTTCTTTCTTTTATGGAACCTTCTTTATGACATAAGCCATTGTCCGTATAGGCCATGGTTGCCATGGTTACTACCGTGATCTAAAGTATTTACATATTAATGACTGGCAATGGTCTTTACTGCAGAGGTCTTTAAACACATTTGTGACCAAGAAAGCAGCTTATGGTTAGGACAATAAATAAAAAGCTTGATCAGGTAGTAAAATAAAAAAAATACACAGGTAGTTGTAGATGTGATATATGAGACTGACCTTGTAACCAGCATAGACCTCCCAACTTTTTGGGAGGACCAAAAAGGGACTAATATGGTTCACTACACTAACACAACCTGCACATGTCCTACAACAGCTCTGCCACCGTCAGTGATTGTGTTACAGTGTCTGTGGTTGTCATAGTGATGCCGCCACAACTAAACATGGCCACTTTGCAGTAACTTGTTCTGGTAGCTCTGTCCTTACTTGTGATGGTGAAAACATGGGGGACAGATAGATAGATAGATAGATAGATAGATAGATAGATTATAGGAGACAAAAAATTAAATAGATAGATAGATGGCAGAGGAGGCAGTGTTTCCAAAACCAATGTTGCGGGTGCTTGAGGTAGTAAGTCCCTTGGCAGGGGATCCCAGGTATCTAGCAGCGCAGAGTCCACAGCACACCAGCATAAATGAAGCAGTGGTAGTTTATTCCATAAAGTACAAGGAGCACCCTGTTTTGCTCTTTGCACTTTATGGAATAAACTACAACTGCCTCATTTACGCTGGTGTGCTGTGGACTCTGCGCTGCTAGATAGATAGATAGATAGATAGATAGATAGATAGATAGATAGATAGATAGATAGATAGATAGCCGGCTCCAGATTTCAGTGGTCTATTAAAGAAATAGCAATCAGCACTATTCCTAAGGTATCCTCGGATCCTTGGTCACAACCATTTTGGGTGCCCATACCTCACTTACTATGGTAATGCCATTATCCACAATTCAAGTGTACATCCCACCTAGGAAAAAAACTGGAGGTGCACTCACCAATAAGTTGCTTGACTTTTTTTTATTTCATAATGTGTAGAAATAGATCAACAGTGCTTTAGGGAGGGGAGCGTGGATGCCAGCATATTCACTGCATGACAGCTGTGCAAAACGCACTTCTCCAAACCTCTAGTTCAGCACACAGTGGCCAAGTGGGTTCCCTAGAAGCAGAGAACCCCAACACTTACCCGGGTTTGCTGGATGCTAATGCCCGCCCTGCCACTGACCACATGGATGAGTGAGTAGCTCTATCACTCACCCATCCCAATGTCACCTCCCTAAGCAATTTGGGTTTTGGACTAACTCTTTCAACTAAACCTAAAAATTGTTTTGCAGAACGGCACAGTGTAGGCTCAAGGCTCAGGTAGGGTGCACAGCCTCACGGTCCCAGACCCAGGTCCCGATGTCAATCTAGCAAAATGATAGAGAAAGGCGGCACTCCGGACTTAGTGAATAAAAGTGGTTTGGTTTATTCACCCAACATGCAACGTTTCAATCTTCTCAATGAGATCTTTGTCAAGCTTGACAAAGATCTCATTGAGAAGATTGAAACGTTGCATGTTGGGTGAATAAACCAAACCACTTTTATTCACTAAGTCCGGAGTGCCGCCTTTCTCTATCATTTTGCTAGATTAAACTAAACCTAGATATACTTTGTTCCAGTTCACTGTCTGCTATTACCACACAGTGAAGAAAAACCATAAAAGTTCTAGCCATGCTGCACATAAACCAGTGGAAGTCTCACATGCTTCCTTTATAATGTATAATGTGAATGAGGTCTCTGATCTTCTCCTATCTGTCTGCTTTTATAACTATTATCTATTTCTTATACCCTCACATTTCATTTTTGCTCTCTGAACATCTATTGTTTCTCAATTTACTTTAATCTGTTGTTCTCCCTTATTTCAAACTGGTACTCTAACCTTTCCTATGCTTCTTGACTTGGTACACCTTGACCTCTTTGCCTACATCTCTATTATCTGTATGCTGGGTCCCTTACATTCAGTTTCCTGTGGGATGCAAAAGGTCTCCATTTGACATCCTGCTCAGTTTAATTTGTGGTTATTTTTTTTTTTTTACATGCACTCTTTTTCCTCCTGTTAAAAAAAGCAAATATTACAAATTTTCTGTTGCAGCCAATGTAAATGAATGATGCATCTGTTTGCCTCAGTTTATCATCCATTTTTACAGATCCATTAAACAACATGAATGGATTTGTAATAATCAGGGGCTAAAAATAGATATGAATGACCCCCATGTATAAATTCTATCTGTTGTGAATGTTGATTCTGTTTTCTCTTCTTACATTTTAGATGTTTCTTCTCCAGTAGTTGCCATGTTTACTGCTTTCCACGTCTGTAAAGTGCTAGGGGCTATGTTGGTGATATGTAAGGTTTATTACTATGATTTTTATTTTTAAGATGGAACATTTATCTCTATGCATAGTGAAATACCATACTCATGCTAGGTCCTAGAGGTCATGTTAAACACCCTGCCTTATGCCCTGTATGATTATATCGCTACAACACTATGTATGCTGTATTTTTTTTTAGGATTCTGCAGAAGCTACAGAAGAGAATTCTCCAAAGGCGAGGACAAAGGAAGGTCAAACACAGAATTGATTTGAAGAAGCACGTGTCAAGAAAACAGCTATGAGGCCTCCCAAGACTCAGTCTCTTATCATATGTCTGTCTGCTTCCTGGTGTAACTTTGTGTATGCTTGTGTGCCAGTAGACATGGGTGTATGTACTTTTCTGGATGTTTCATGTTTATAAATCTGATAGCACAAACTCTACAATATATGGTCTCTGTTTTTTTCTATTTCACTAAGGTTATATAAAGTGTACATTTACATTACTGTATTATAGATCTCACTAGAATAAATGGAGAATACATCAGCTGTTTAACAGATTTTCTCTCACAGGTCAAATAAGTCAATGTATTTCTGAGGTTAAAATGAATGCAAAGTATTCTTCCCCACTATAATTACATCTGCATATTGCCTATTGCCAATTATTTTATGTGTGCTTACTCTGGAACTATACTATACTATACAATACTCTAGTAGATAGAGGGGGCTCAACCTGTATAAGTGTATATTATCCAGAAAAGGGATGCCACTCAAAATGTCTCACAAGTATCACAAATCACAAATCTAAGTATCCATAAGAAAAGACAAGACACAAAGATAGAGTGCACTCCACATGCTAAGTATATACTAAATCACATAAATCATTTTATTAAATGTCATACAAGACAAGATAAAAGAAAAACACCAAAGAACATGATTAAAAACAAATCCCCAAACAGGGACAGAAAATCTACCTACAGGGGGCTGTATGCAAATAATATTGCTACCATGATCTGAGTAAAGTACAGTGGTGTCGTGAATTATAAACATAATTCGTTCCGGGACCGGGCTTGTAATGCAAATCCACTCTATCACCAAAGCAAAACTTCCCATAACAAATTAATGAAATGCAGACAATTGGTTTCCCACCCCCAAATATTTTTTTTTATTCTGAATAACATGTAAAACAAATGAAACAAAGATTTAGAAACAGCTGGCTATGTGATATTATAAGTATGATACTGTACAGCAGTGTCGGACTGGGGTACCTTGGGCCCACCAGGGAATTTAATTCTAGGGGCCCACCCTACATATAGCAGATATAACCAAACCTTTGCACAGCGCTGTGTATATGACCAGCAATGCTGGCTCACTGCTGGTAACTTGTCAGTCACTCTATGCAAACAGTATAGGGTGCCACATAAGTATCTTGAAAGGAAAAGTCCCATTAAAAGAGAACTCCAGGTAGAGGTTAAAAAAAATGAAACTTCTGCAGAAGCATAAAGTATTACTTACCTATCTATTCCATTTTTGAAACTACCAAAAATCCATTTGTTTTGGGGGGTTTTGTTCTGTTTTGTGTTTCTGTACTTCCTGGTTAAGCAGTTCCCACAATGCAGTACTGGTTCCAGAATGCAATGCTTTCCCTGAGCTGTTCATCACAGTCCTCCACCCTGTACATTCCCCGCCCAAAGCAGCTGCAGAACATCTAGGCTGTGTTCACACATTGCAGTTTCATTGTGTTACTGAATTATTTGCAGTAATTTATGATTTCATTGTGGTCCCACACAGCACGCTGTATTCTCTACCTGTAACACCACACAGCACGCTGTATTCTCTACCTGTAACACCACACAGCACGCTGTATTCTCTACCTGTAACACCACACAGCACGCTGTATTCTCTACCTGTAACACCACACAGTACGCTGTATTCTCTACCTGTAACACCACACAGCACACTGTATTCTCTACCTGTAACACCACACAGCACGCTGTATTCTCTACCTGTAACACCACACAGCACGCTGTATTCTTTACCTGTAGCACCACACAGCACACTGTATTCTCTACCTGTAACACCACACAGCACGCTGTATTCTCTACCTGTAACACCACACAGCACGCTGTATTCTCTACCTGTAACACCACCCAGCACGCTGTACTCTCTAACTGTAACATCACACAGCACGCTGTATTCTCTACCTGTAACACCACACAGCACACTGTATTCTCTACCTGTAACACCACACAGCACGCTGTATTCTCTACCTGTAACACCACCCAGCACGCTGTACTCTCTACCTGTAACATCACACAGCACGCTGTATTCTCTACCTGTAACACCACACAGCACGCTGTATTCTTTACCTGTAACACCACACAGCACACTGTATTCTCTACCTGTAACACCACACAGCGCACAGTTACTACCTGTAACACCACACAGCACGCTGTATTCTCTACCTGTAACACCACACAGCACGCTGTATTCTCTACCTGTAACACCACACAGCACGCTGTATTCTCTACCTGTAACACCACCCAGCACGCTGTACTCTCTACCTGTAACATCACACAGCACGCTGTATTCTCTACCTGTAACACCACACAGCACGCTGTATTCTTTACCTGTAAAACCACACAGCACACTGTATTCTCTACCTGTAACACTACACAGCACGCTGTATTCCCTACCTGTAACACCACACAGCAGGCTGTATTCTCTACCTGTAACGCTGATATTGGAATAAAGTAAAGAACTTTTTGAATTTTTTTTTTCTTGTCATTTCCACGCACATATTATGATCAAGCATCTTTTATCTTTGAAGATGAGCCCCACAATAAGGCTCTGATCCTCTCTGCCATTTAGCATCATTTACTTACTGCATCATTTTTGTGAATACGCTGCAGTACTGCAATGACACTCCAACATGTGTGAACACAGCCCTAATTTCACTGCACACTTCTGCACAATTAGAGAAATCAGTGCAACGCCTGCTTCTGGCCAGTCAGAGATGGTGAATCACTCAGGGGATTGTGGGATCCAGCCAAGCCTCTTGGGACATCACACCCTGCCCCCTGTCTGCATCATCAGCCTGATCTCAGCAGACACACACAATGTGAGACATTGCACAGGGGCCATTTTTTTCACTTCCTGGATTTCTATCAGCTACCGGTGTGACAGAACCATACAGATACGGTAAAACATTGTATAGACACATATATTTAACTTTTAATGTATTTTTAATAGAAAACAAGTTTTTCTTATCCGGAGTTCCCCTTTAAACTGACAAATTTCAGGCAGGCAAGAACATAATAACGAAAGTATACTTACCTGTACCTGCACTTACGCTGTTTACTGTGGATGATCAGGAATGTGATCGTTTAATAGTTTGGAAGAATATGCAAGCGGCGATACCAAATATGTTTATTTATTTATTTGTAAAAGGGCGGTGATTTAAAAAAAAGCAAGAATGTGAGGTATTTCAGTATGAATTCTGGGAGTCTATGTAGAACAGATGGTATAAAGTGGCCTCCATCATAACTATATGGGAAGGTATGGAGGTCATGGAGCAAAAAGAATAAAAACTTGGTGTGAACGAGACTTTAATATGGTGCATTTTTACAATGTCTAGTCTAAGTTTCCACTGTCAAGCTAACTGACTTTTTTATTTAATTTAAAGAGGTACTCTGGGAAAAACTTTTTTCTTCTCAAACCAACTGGTGTCTGAAAGTTATATAGATTTGTAAGTTACTTCTATTTAAAAGTCTTCCAGTACTTTTCAGCTGCTGTATGTCCTGCAGGAAGTGCTGTGTTCTTTCCAGGCTGACACAGTGCACAGTCTCTGCTGCCACCTCTGTCCATGACAGGAACTCTCCAGAGCAGTAGCAAATCCCCATAGAAAACCTCTTCTACTCTGGACAGTTTGTGTCATGAACAGAGGTGGCAGCAGAGAACACTGAGTCAGACTGGAGAGAATACACCACTTCCTGCAGGACATACAGCAGCTGATACGTACAGTTTTTTTTAAATAAACGTTAAATACAAATCTTTATACACCAGTTGATTTGAAAGAAAAAAAGGTACCAATTTAATTCTACTGAATTCACTACAAATGTGAACCAAGATTAAGACTGTCGCACATCTTCCTGCTTTTTGGTGTTTTTTCTGGCACTTTTTCTGCCATGTTCTCATTTTAGTGTAAAGTTTAGTTCTCATTTTATCCCCTGTGGGGCTTTTTTGGTACAAATCATGTGATTCTTTATCATGTGATTCCAGGTTTTATGTTGATGAACTGGGGAAAAAACACTAACTTCCATATAGACATGACAATATTCCCCCCTATAGAAGCTTGTGGCAAAACACAAAAAAAATCACCATAGCAGAAAAATGCCCTATGGGTGTTGTGTTTCGATTTTCCCCACTGACTAACATCTGGTCTCTGCTTTTTTGAACCCCAAAAATGCCTTATGACATATTTCTGAAAAACGCCTAGTCTGAGTCCAGCCATATAGTACATGAGAACATACCCCCTCTCCTAGTATTCACAGGATAAGGGATAACAAGACCTAAAGAGAATTAATGGAGCACTGTCCCCACTGTTTATTTGAGGGGGATATGTTTCCCACATTCTCATAACCACTGGGACCCCAACCAATCAGCTTGATATCCCCTATCCTGTGGACTTTGCAGGGGGAGGGGGGGGGGCAGCTACCTAGCCCACACCTGCATGTATGGGTGTGGGGGCACAATACTCTGCCTTGCCCCTGATCCTGCTCACACACAATAGTCACTGGGTTATGTATATATGATGTATATTAATGGTGGTGTCCGTGTTGCTATGATTGGTGTGACCTGTCACTTGATAAAACCTTTTGCCAAGCCTTGTAGATGTAGGTATGAACCTTGTGATGCATGTTTTTTTCTTCAAGATTTGAGTGTTCCTTTAATCCAGGGATATGCACATACAAGCAGGAGTTCCACCAACCACCACTCCATACTACTTTTGCGCATTGTGCAGGTGATAGTTCTGTGTAGCAGGCAGATGTTCAGCTTTATGACTCTGCAATATGTGATGGACCCCCAACTCCCCCAAGTTAAACCAAAGAACGCAAAATAAAGACACAACACATTGTAATCAGGTGTCAAAGGGTCCCAATTTTATTTAAAAATACATGACACTGAAAATGGCAGACCCCCGACTCACGAAGAGTCACCCTCCAGCACTCAGGCGAGGAAAACCCCCCTGTGGGGGAAACCTCGAGGGAGCCATGGCTGGAGAGCTGCCCCTCCCCTGGGCTTAGAGGGTAATACCATACTATAAGTATAATAAACTGGATGTGAGAGAGATGAGGCTGCAATATCTGTCACCTTATTGATGGCTAGGCGGCTGTATCTCTTCTCCTTCACAGATCCAGGTCCCCTGCTAGAACCTCCAAATTTCATCAAGGGTAGGGGGCAGTAAATTAGTCAAGCTCAAGGTCCTCTGGCGCATCCAAGATGGCACTGATCAGGGCGCGGTGCAGTGCTTTATGGAACCTTCTTTATGACATAAGCGCTTGTCATCACAGTGCATGGTTGCTATGGTTACTGCAGGTAAACACATCTGAAGCATTAACCCATTAATGACTGGCGATGGTCTTTACTGCAGAGGTCACTAAACACACTTGTGACCAAGCAAACAGCCTACGGTTAGGCCACACTAAGAACACTAAATAATATGGTTTGATGTGGCCCATAGCAACCAATCACAGCTCAGCTTTCGTTTCTCATATTACTCTGGTAAAATAAAAGCTGAACTGTGATTGGTTGCCATGCACAATTTAGACAGTCTAATCTGCCCATAGCAACCAATCAAAGCTCAGCTTTAATTTTATAAGAGCTTGTTAATATATGAAAGGTGATCTGTGATTGGTTGCTATAGGCGAATCAGATTGTGTTTTGTCTCTGGCAGGTTGATAAAGGTGCTTCATTGCTGTAAAATCTTATGATGATGATGATGACTGAAAACACATGACATCAAGCTTCCCCATAATGCTTTGCAGTCAGCCCTTCCTCCATACCTCCCAACTTTTTGGAGGGACACTTGTGGTTCACAGACATTTCTATACACAGTTTAGAAAACCACTGGTATACAGTTATATACGGCGGATTTGTTAACATGAATGAGACAGCTGACAATCTGATTTTGTTGTATGTGGAAAGGGCAGCCAAAGAGTATTACTACATTTCCCAGGCTGTCATAGGAAATTGGTGATCACCCGATTAGTTGATCAATGGAGAAACTGCACTGACTGTACAAAAGGGGCTGTCAAGTTGTTTAAAGTAAAATAGTCCACAGTATTAAAGATGTACTCCAGCAAAAAAAATATTTCAAATAAACTGGTGCCAGAAATTTGTACTTTACTTCTATCAAAAAAATCTCCAGTCTTCCAGTACTTATTAGCTGCTGTATGTTCAGCAGGAAGTGGTTATTCTTTCCAGTCTGACACATTAATGTCTGCTGCTAAAGTCAGTAACTGTCCAAAGTAAGTTCCTGGCATGGACAAAGGTGGAAGCAGAGAGCAATGTGTCAGACTGGAAAGAATACACCACTTCCTGCAGGACATACAGCAGCTGATAAGTACTGGAAGGCTTGAGGGGTTTCAGTAGAAATAAATTAAAAATCTATATAACTTTGTGACACCAGTTGATTTGAAAGATTTTTTTCTTAGCTTGACATCCCCTATCCTATGGATTTTATGGGGAGCACCACCTTGGGCCCACCTGGGAATTTGATTCTTGGGGCCCACCATACCTTACACCAGATATAATAAGCACCAAACCTTTCACATTACTATAGTGACCTTGCACAGAGCTGTGTATGTGACCAGCGATGCTGGCTTACTACCAGTAACTCTTCAGTCAGTCTATGCAAACAGTATAACCCGCCACTTAACCCCTTAAGGACCGGGCCTGAAATGGCCTTAAGGACCGAAGCAAATTTTATGAATATGACCTGTGTCACTTTATTCATTAATAACTTCGGGATGCTTTTACCTATCCAGACGATTCTCAGACTGTTTTCTCATGACATATTGTACTTCACATTTCTTGTAAATTGGAGTCGATACTAATAACGAATCTTTATGAAAAAAACAAAATAGCGTGAAAAATTGTGAAAAAATGCTTTTTTCCAACTTTAAAACTTTTCTGCTTATACAGAAATTGGTTATAACACATAAATTATATATTAAATAGCATTAGCAACATGTCTACTTTATGTTGGCGGCATTTATTAAACTATATTTCATTTTTTTTAGACTATAGAAAGCGTAAAACATTAGCAGCAAATTTCCAAATTTTCAGTAAAATTTCAAAATCAGATATTTTTAGGGACCTGTTCAGGTTTAAAGTGTATTTGAGGGGACTGTGTGTTAGAAAGCCCCACAAAACACCCCATTTCAGAAACTGCACCCCCAAAACTCTGCAAAAGCACATCCAGAAAGTTTTTTAACCCTTTAGGGGAGTTACAGAAATAAATAAATATTTTTCATAATTATGAACCTATTACCAGAGAAATGCACCCCAATATTTATTGCCCCGTTTCTGTAGTTTATAGAAATACCCCATATGTGGCCCTATTGCGCTATTTGACGCAACCACAAGCCTCAGATATAAGGGAGCGCCTAGTGAATTTCAATGGCTCTGTTTTATTGGGCATTTCTGACTGTACCACTTCAGGTTGGCAGAGGCTCTGGGGTGCCAAAACCTAAAAAACACCCCTAAAGGGACACCATTTAGAAAACTACACCCCTCAAGGAATGTAACAAGGTGTGCAGTGAGCATTTGGACCCCACAGGTGCTTCACAGATTTTCCGAACAATGTGGCGTGAAAAAAGACAAAAGTATTTTTTACACTAAAAAGTTGTTCTAGCCTTCAATTTTTCATTTTCACAAAGGGATAAAAGGAAAAAAAAAACACAAAACGTGTAGCACAAAACGTGGAGTACGGAAATACCCCACATATGGACATAAAGTGCCAAACGGGCGCAGGACGAGCCTCCAAAGGGAAGGAGCGCCAATTGGATTTTGGAAGCTGGATTTCACGGGAATGGATTTCAAGGGCCACGTCGCATTTAAAGAGCCCTCGTGCTGCCAAAACACTGGAACCCCCCCACAAGGGACCCCATTCTGGAAACTACACCCCTCAAGGAATCTAACAAGTGGGGCAGTGAGCATATGGACCCCACTGGTGACGGGCACAAATGTGAAACAATGTGACATGAAAGGGAAATTTTTCATTTTTTCACTTTCACGGCACAAATGTGCCCGTCATCAAGGGGTCCATATCCTCATTGCACCCCTGGTTAGGTCACTTGTGGGGGGTTTCCAGTGTTTTGGCAGCACGAGGGCTCTGTAAATGCGTCATGGCGTTCATCATCCATTCTAGCCAAATCCAACCTCCAAAATCCAAATGGCGCTCCTTCTCTTTGGAGGCTTGCCCTGCACCCACATGGCGCTTTATGTCCACATGTGGGGTATTTACGGACTCGGGGGAAATTGCTCTACACATTTTGTGTTTTTTTTTCTCTTTTAACCCCTTTGTGAAAATGATAAATTAAACCAACATTATAGTGTAAAAAATTTAATATTTCATTTTCACGCCACATTGTTCCACATTTGTGCCCGTCACCAGTGGGGTCCATATGCTCACTACACCCCTTGTTACATTCCTTGAGGGGTGTAGTTTCCATAATGGGGTCACTTGTGGGGGTTTTCAACTGTCTTGGCAAAACAGGGGCCTTTTAAATGCAACATGGCCCCTCAAAATCCATTCCAGCCAAATCCAGCCTCAAAAAACCAAATGGCGCTCCTTCCCTTTGGAGGCCTTCCCTGCACCCGCATGGTGCTTTATGTCCACATGTAGGGTATTTCCGTTTGCTCTACACATAGTGTTTTTTTTATCTTTTAGCCCCTTGTGAAAATGAAAAAATCAAGACAAGATCAATGATTTAGAGTAAAAATTAAATGTTGGTCTAGCCTTGATTTTTTTCCATTTCCACAAGGGGTTAAAAAAAAATAAACTCAAAATGTGTAGGGTAATTTCCCTGAGTACGAAAATACCCCACATGTGGGCATAATGTGCCATATGGGCACAGGGCAAGCCACCAAAGGGACAGAGCGCCATTTAGAGGCTGGAATGGAGGATGGAGGCCATGTCGCAATTACAAAACTCTTGTGCTGCCAGGACAGTAGAAACCCCCACAAGTGACCCCATTCTGGAAATTACACCCCATAAGGAATCTACCGAGGGTACAGTGAGCATATGGACCCCACTGGTGAAGGGCACATGTGTAGAACATGTGCTGTGAAAATAAAAAATACCATTTTTTTTCATTTTCACGTCCCAAATGTGGCTGTCACCAGGGGGCCATATCCCCACTGCCCCCCTCGTTAGATTCCTTATGGGGGTAGTTTCCAGAATGGGGTCACTTGTGGGGGGTTTCTACTGTCCTGGCAGCACAGAGGCTTTGTAATTGCATCATGGCAAGTCTCTAATGGGAATGGCAGCCATACCTATTTAGCTGGGGAAAAGGTACAATTCTAATTTATTTGGGGGTATTAGGCCAATTATTAGTTTATAAGGTTGAAAATGACAGGTGTCCATCAAATTCAACCTGTGTTGATCCAGAGGAAGGCAAAAAAACCCTCGTAAGGCAGCCTCATCACAGGGAAAAAATTCGTTCCCGACTCCATAATGGCGATCAGAATAATCCCTGGATCAACGTGACCCCTGAAATAGGAATAAGGGACAGATTTTAGATAATGTAGAACCCCAATGACGTGTGGTACGCCTTGGAGCGATCCTGTATGCAGAGGCCGGGGTGATCAGGACAGGTGTCACACTGGAAAATGGCGTCCTTCCTGATCCCCCTGTTACGCCACACTCTGCACTTCTTCTGGGGTCTCCCGTTCTCCAGTGTGGGGGACGTCACCTGGAAAATGTTGTCCTGGTGCGATACGGGGTCCTTCATATCCAGAAGTGCTGGGTCTGCTCCATGGCTGCTAAATATTAGGGCTGGTATTACTGCTTCTGATATTTTCGGATCGTGCCGCAAGCTACAGTAGCTCAGGCAGCAAGGGACCGGAAGAGGGGGTGCTGGTATAAAAGTTATCTCCGTACGGGTGGTAACCTTTATCCAGCAGTGGGAAGATCAGTTCCCAAACGATCTTCCCACTAACTCGGAGGATGGGGGGGGGGAATCTGGGGGCTGGATTCGGGTGTCCCTTCCTTCATACACTCTAAGGGTACGTGCACACTGCGGAATGGCGAAAGATAACCCTTTGTGCATTCCGCAGCTGGCACCCACCGGCGGACGGATGCGGGCGCGCGTCTCTGTCCGTGTCATAGACTCCATTCTATGCACAGGCGGATTCCGCTCTCCGCCCAACGTATTCATTCTTTGGACGGACGATGGAATCCGCCCGTGCATAACATGGAGTCTATAACACGGGTGGAGACACGCGCCCGCATCAGTCCGCCGGCGGGTGCCAGCTGCGGAATGCACAAAGGGTTATCCTTCGCCATTCCGCAGTGTGCACTTACCCTGGATCTGTAAGTGTACCCTGAGGTACTCTCACAGAGTTAGTAGAATTTCACGCCATACCGTCATCTCTTATTGGGATGGTACTGGCGGAAAAGATGTGTCTGGGAGGCAGCGTACGCTACTCTACCCCCAGATACGTCATTGGAGGATGAGGATGAGGATGAATGGAGGAACGAAGGATCCCCCCCATTCATCCTCACTGGCTGTTTTGGTGTCGGAGGCAATAATAACGTATGCGTCCGATACCGAAAACACGCCGGGGGCCACTTTTATATAGGGATTGGCATATGGGGTATGTAGTGGTGTAGTGTCAAACTTTATTCAATGTAGTGTAGTGTGGTGTAATGTAGTGTTTTTTATGTGTTTTTTACAGTAAGTATAAAAAAAAAAAACCTACGCCAAAAATGGTGTTGCTGATAAGTGCCGCACTTATGTGCGGCAGTTATCAGCAGACCGTGGCAGTAGGTACTGGCCGGCCGTTCACGGCGATCGGGCCGGTGGCACCGTGACCACCATTACTTTTTACGGCACTGACCGCCATTTTTTTCCGGGTCATCGGGTCCCCAATAGCCCGGAAAGGTTCCGATCGCCGCTATTGGCTCATCTGAACTGATAAGCCATTAGCGGCGATCGTCGGCATGGGGGGGCATGGGGGGTTGTGTATTTCTGCAGGCCATCTCTCCCAATCGCACGCGGCCGGTCCGCGGCGCCCTCTTAAAGGACCCGCATACCGGTACGTCATGGGTCCTTAAGTGACAGTGATCCATGACGTACCGGTACGTCATGGGTCCTTAAGAGGTTAAAGCGTAACTGTCATGTTTTTTTTATTGCAGAAATCAGTAGTATAAGCGATTTTAAGAAACTCTGTAATAGGTTTCATCAGCCAAAAAAGCCTCCTTCTGTACTCAAGAAGCAATCTCCCAGCCTCCCCCCCTGACATTTTATCCGTGCATTATCAGGCAAACACGTCTTCATTACAGAGAAGCCAGTGAAGACGGGCTCTGCTCTCTCTATTGTAAGCCTATGAAGGGGGGAGGGGTCGAGGGAGATGAGGGAGCAGTAAGAGGTGACATGAAGGTCAGCTGTTTGTAGACTCTCTGGGCACCTAAAACGCTGGATTCAGGGGTCAGAAAGGTCAGTGCTTATCTATGAACTTAGTAAGAGAAGTTGCAAGGTGTTGTGCTTTGCAGAAATCCTCCGTGCTCAGTCACTCCTAACAGCCCCTCCCCTCTCCATAGCCACATAATGGAGACAGAAATCCTGCTTCATCTGATGTGAGGGGGGAGGCTGGGAGATTGCTTTTTCAGTACAGAAGGAAACTCTTTTGGTTTATAAAACCTATTACAGAGTTTCTTAAAATCGCTTGAACTGTTGATATTTAATGTTTTCAGAAAAATGACCCTGAAATGACAGTTACGCTTTAAGTTTCTTGAAAGAAGAAGTCCAATGAAACTAACAAATCTCAGGTAGGCAGGGGGGTGCAGGAACATAATAAAGAAAGTATATTTACCCATCCCTGTGCCCCCAAAGCTCTTCCATAATGTGCCCGCTCAGCCAATCACTGACTGGGGATGGACACCGCTGCAGTTATTGAACAGAATCTGTTCGAAAATTACTGGAAAACTTCCAGCAGCTGTGGGAGAGAGTGCGGTCCAGGGGCACAGGGACTGGTGAGTATAGTTTTTTATTATCTTCCCACACTCCACTGCCTGACTATCATTTGTTACGAGACTTATGTCAGCTGTAATTCGCGTTCCAAACTGCTGACACTGTTAGATGCTTTTAGGACACATAGTACCTTACATATACTTGTCTGCGCTTCTACAGCATAGACAGTGGCGTAGCCACGAAGGGGGGCCCGCAGGGCCCCCCCGATCAATCACTCTTGTGACCGCAAGCATTGTTTTGCTTGCGGTCACAAGAGTCCGGCTCCGTCTTCCCCCGACTGCTGCGCGGCTGCCGGGGGTGTCGCGTCTTATCCCCGGCAGCGCACGCATCCCAGAGCTCCCTGCGCGCCTTGGGCCCTGACTTCTGGTTCCGGCACGCAGGGAGGGGGGGGGGGAGAGGGGGGCATCTATGAGGGTGGGGGGAAAGAGGACCATCTATGAGGGTGGGGGGAAGGAGGGGGGCATCTATGAGGGTGGGGGGAAGGAGGGGGGCATCTATGAGGGTGGGGGGTAAAGGGGACCATCTATGAGGGTGGGGGGGAAAGAGGGGGCCATCTATGAGGGGGGGGGGAGAGGGGGCCATCTATGAGGGTGGGGGGGAAAGAGGGGGCCATCTATGAGGGTGGGGGGGAAAGAGGGGGCCATCTATGAGGGGGGGCCCCGCGAGGCCCTCCCGATCTATCACTCTTGTGACCGCAAGCATTGTTTTGCTTGCGGTCACAAGAGTCCGGCTCCGTCTTCCCCCGGCTGCTGCGCGGCTGCCGGGGGTGTCACGTCTTAACCCGCGGCAGCGCGCGCGCATCCCAGAGCTCCCTGCGCGCCTTGGGCCCTGACTTCGGGTTCCGGCGCGCAGGGAGCTCTGGGATGCGTGCACTGCCGGGGATAAGACGCGACACCCCCGGCAGCCGCGCAGCAGCAGGGGACAGACCAGGAGGAGTGAGGATCAACGTGGGAGCGCGTTGTCAGGTGAGTTAAGTTTTTTTTGTTTTTTTTTTATCAGCCTGCAGGGTGGGGGGAAAGAGGGGGGCATCTATGAGGGTAGGGGGAAAGAGGGGGGCCATCTATGAGGGTGGGGGGAAAGAGGGGGGCATCTATGAGGGTAGGGGGAAAGAGGGGGCCATCTATGAGGGTGGGGGGAAGAGGGGGCCATCTATGAGGGTGGGGGGAAGGAGGGGGCATCTATGAGGGTGGGGGGAAGGAGGGGGGCATCTATGAGGGTGGGGGGAAGAGGGGGCCATCTATGAGGGTGGGGGGAAGAGGGGGGCATCTATGAGGGTGGGGGGAAGGAGGGGGGCATCAATGAGGGTGGGGGGAAAGAGGGGGGCATCTATGAGAGTGGGGGGGGAAGAGGGGGGCATCTATGAGGGTGGGGGGAAAGGGGGGCCATCTATGAGGGTGGGGGGAAGAGGGGGCCATCTATGAGGGTGGGGGGAAAGAGGGGCCATCTATGAGGGTGGGGGGAAAGGGGGGACATCTATGAGGGTGGGGGGAAGAGGAAGGCATCAATGAGGGTGGGGGGAAAGAGGAGGGCATCAATGAGGGTGGGGGGAAAGAGGGAGGCATCTATGAGGGGGGAAAGAGGGGGCATCTATGAGGGGGGAAAGAGGGGGCATCTATAAGGGTAGGGGGAAAGAGGGCGGCATCTATGAGGGTGGTGGGAAGGAGGGGGCCATCTATGAGAGTGGGGGGGAAAGAGGGGGCCATCTATGAGGGTGGGGGGAAGAGGGGGGCATCTATGAGGGTGGGGGGAAAGAGGGGGGCATCTATGAGGGTGGGGGAAAGAGGGGGGCATCTATGAGGGTGGGGGGGAAAGAGGGACCATCTATAAGGGAGGGGGAAAGGGGACCATCTATAAGGGAGAGTGGGGGGAGAGGGGGCCATCTATAAGGGAGGGTGAGGAGAGAGGGGGCCATCTATAAGGGAGGGGGAGAGGAGGCCATCTATAAGGAGGGGGGAGAGGAGGCCATCTATAAGGAGGGGGGAGAGGAGGCCATCTATAAGGTAGGGGGGAGAGGAGGCCATCTATAAGGGAGGGGGGAGAGGAGGCCATCTATAAGGGAGGGGGTAGAGGGGGCCATCTATATGGAGGGGGGAGAGGAGGCCATCTATAAGGGAGGGTGGGGGGAGAGGGGGCCATCTATAAGGAGGGCAACATGGGGGAGAGGGGCCATCTATTTGGGGGGGCAACATAGGGGGAGAGGGAATACACAGAGGGGGGCATATATTAATAGGGGGTCACATAGAGTCAGGGCTACCCACTAAATGAAAGTGTAAAGGGGCCAATACAGATGTGCAGTGTGTAGAGAGATGGAGATGGTGTCAGAGTGAGGAGACTAATATGTCTGTCTGGCAGATTCTGTGGATTTGTGGCTCAGAGAAGTTCTCATAATGGCCCAGGACGGATGGAGAAGATGAAAAGGAAAGAACTCCGATCAGAAAAGACGTCTCCTGTGAGTCACCTGATATAACTGCACTGTAATGTATATGGTGTATAGAACCTGTGTAGAGCTGGGGCCACCTCTATATGACTGGATGAGGTGATTTAGTATACTGGATTTGGTCAGTAACAATATGGTGGTGATGGTAGTGGTTGTGGTGTGGCGGTAACATTTCCTTCCTATATACTGGTATTACTGGTAATATTGGTCTCAGTATACAGGATTTGGTCGGTAACAGTAATTTGTACGGTGATAATACTTTCTCTTCCAATATGCTGGTGTTATTGGTAATATCTGTCTTGGTGTGTATATATATATATATATATATATATATATATATATATACACACCAATAGCATCACTTGGTCGTGAAAGGAGGGGGGGGGGCCCAAGTTGGCTTCTCGCACCAGGGCCCAGAAGACATTAGCTACGCCCCTGGGTGTGGCAGTAATGTTTCCTTCCTATATACTGGTATTACTGGTAATATTGGTCTCAGTATACAGGATTTGGTCGGTAACAATATGGCGGTAATATGTACGGTGATAATACTTTCTCTTCCAATATGCTGGTGTTATTGGTAATATCTGTCTTGGTGTTTGTATATATATATATATACACACACACACACACACCAATAGCATCACTTGGTCGTGAAAGGAGGGGGGGGGGCCAAGTTGGCCTCTCGCACCAGGGCCCAGGAGACATTAGCTACGCCCCTGAGCATAGAAATTGTTTTTATTCTCTGGTAGAAAGAATCAGACAGGGAGGCCCACCTCCTGCCAGGGGCCCACCAATTACCATTTGTAATTTACTTCTTTTTAAAAATCTAAAATCTTCCCATACTTAGCTGCCGTATGTCCTGCAGAAAATGGTGTTTTCTTTTCAATCTGACACAGTGCTTTCTGCTGACAGGAACTGTCCAGAGAAGAAAAAGGTTTTCTATGGTGATTTGCTACTGCTGTGGACACTTCCTGTCTTGGACACAGGTGGCAGCAGAGAGCACTGTGTCAGAAAGAAAAGAAAACAACATTTTCTGCAGAACATACAACAGCTGATAAGTATGGGAAGACTGGAGATTTTTAAATAGAAGTAAAATTACAAATCTATAAAACTTTCTGAAACCAGTTGATTTGAAAGAAAAAGATTTTATTATAGTAAAAACCAAAATTGCAATTTAGGCCCGGCCGTCCGAAGACGATATCGCTGAATGAAGATCGGAGACGAGTGCACACGTGACAGGTATGTATAGCGCACCACACTTCCGGGTACATGGGTGGGGGTGGTGGGACACGGGGAAGGGGGCCATTCACAGACATAGCATACATTACAAAGTTGTATAACTTTGTAATGTGTGTTATTCTGTGAATAAATGTTTACCGCCGCACTACCCCTTTAAGTGCTCTGTGTGCACTTTTTTGCCACAAATTGCGCACGTCCTGGTAAAAATAATGCTAATGAAACACTAATTAAATGCTTTGTGTAAACATAGCTTAAGCCCCTATTATACGGGGCGACTGAGAGGAGCAAACTAGCATTGTTATCGCTCGTTTGCCTCTTGTTCCAAATTTGCTGCCGATGCTATTACACACGGTGGCAGCAGGTGGGTGAGTACAGAGGTGGCTGTGGGGGGCTATGGGGAGGGGGGGGGGCTGCCCGGTTGATCACTAGATCATGTGGGCAACCCATAGCAGATAGCAGTGGTCTGCTGCCGCCGCTCCTATTTCACTGAGCAATGGCAGCAGATTGTTGCTATATTAGTCGTTTGTCTTTCAACATGTTTAAAGACAAACGACTGCAACGTTCAGCCGTCATCGTTCATGTCGGCCGCTCGCTCCATAGTGTGCAGTGGGGAGTTCTGATGCAGGCGCGCACGAATGCGCGGAACTCTGCAGCGCTAAAGATCATCCGGGAAGATCTTTAATGAGAACGGCCGTTCCGTGACCTGGCCGGGTCACAGAACGGCCGGTCTGTTACGAGGTCTGAAGATAGCTTAACATTGTTTCATAATTATGCTGCCTTTTTCTGGTCCTTTATTAACTCTTTTAGCACTTTTAGCCGTCATTGAAATAATTCTACCATCTTTCCCACAAGTTGAGTACTACATATACATACATTCGTGAAATATTCTATGTTTAATAAGTATAAAAAGACTTCTATTTAATAAAGAGTTATTAATAGTTTGTCATAGACTTGTCAAATGCAAGCAACAGCAAAATGTTTGGCAGAAGAACAGATGAATGTTTAATTCTGAGACTTTTACATCTCCATGAGGAATAATACTCTGAATAGTAAAATGTTCTGCCAGATACATTGTTCCCAGTGTGAGGGTTAATCCCAGAGGTGTGTTTTGCATTGTAGTGTTACATAAAATCAAACCCAATTGAGTGTAGTCCATTACATAAACAAACAAGGTACTCTGTTTGCTTCCAACAACTTCCACTGCTGTCAAAAGATTTGGAGGAGGGGGAGGGGGTCAGGGTGGGTTAAAAAAACTTTTTTTAAAATTAAAAGCATTGCTCATCTGCCTTAAGCTTTTCGCTCTTACCAGTCCTGTCTTAATGCCCAGGAAATGTCTGTAAATGTCCAGACAGACTGGTATGTATACTGCAATATTAGAGGTCTGATGGTACATTCTCGTTAAAGGGGAACTCCAGATAAGGAAAACTTGTTTTCTATTAAAAGTACATTAAAAGTTATGTAGATGTGTCTATACGATGTATTACCATATCTGTTCTGCCACACTGGTAGCTGATTGTAATCCAGGAAGTGGAGAAAAATGGCCTCTGTGCCAATCCACATTGTCTCCTGCTCTCACTGCTATCTCCCCTTAGGAGACAAAAATTACATGTCTCTGTCTCACATTGTGTGTGTTTGCTAGGCACAGGCTGATGATGCAGACAGGGGGCAGGCGTGATTCACCATCTCTGACCGGTCAGAAGCAGATGTTTCAACTTCGCTACAGTCTACAGAGAAATTAGGGCTGTGTTCACACATGTTGGAGTGTCATTGCAGTACTGCAGTATCTGCACAAAAATGATGCAGTAACACAAATAGATAATGCTAAACAGCAGAGAGGATCAGAGCCGGCACTGCCAATCCCACCTGCACAAAAAACAAGGCATAAACAGTATATCCCATGTAAGATAATATCGGATAAAATCCTTTTTGTGGGAATCAACTTCAAAGATAAAAAATGCTTCATCATAATATGTGCGTGGAAAGGAAAAGAACAATGTTTTTTTTTTAAAGTTACATTGTTACATAGTTACATAGTTAATACGGTTGAAAAAAGACACATGTCCATCAAGTTCAACCAAGGAGGGGATGGATACAGGGAAGGGGGAGGGGTGATAGGGTTCTATACATATGCATTTATATTATTTTGCTCTAAGAACTTGTCTAGGCCGGTTTTGAAGCCCTCTACTGTTTTTGCTGTGACCAGATCCTGTGGTAGACTGTTCCACAGATTCACAGTTCTCATGGTAAAGAAGGCTTGTCGCCTCCGGAGATTGAACCTTTTTTTCTCCAGGCGGAGGCAGTGCCCTCTTGTCCTTTGAGGGGGTTTTACCTGGAGCATCATTTCCCCATATTTCTTGTAGGGGCCATTTATATATTTAAATAAATTAATCATATCTTCCCTTAAACGTCTCTTCTCCAGACTAAACAAATGTAATTCTTTTAATCTCTCCTCATAACTAAGATGCTCCATTCCCCTTATTAGTTTAGTTGCCCATCTTTGTACCCTCACCAGCTCTAGAACATCCTTTTTATGAATCGGGTTCCAAAACTGGACGGCATACTCCAGATGAGGCCACACCAAAGCTTTATAAAGCGGTAATATCATATCCCTTTCCCGAGAGTCCATGCCTGTTTTAATGCATGACAATATCCTGCTGGCCTTAGAAGCAGCTGACTGACATTGTGTGCTGTTCTGTAGTCTATTATCCACAAGTACACCCAGATCCTTCTCTATCAGCGACTCTTCCAGAGTAACTCCCCCCAGGACATATGATGCATGCAGGTTATTAGTACCCAGGTGCATAACTTTACATTTATCCACATTGAACCTCATTTACCAAGTGGACGCCCAAACACTCAGTGTGTCTAAGTCAGCCCGTAACATCTGCACATCCTCCATAGACTGTACTGTACTACAAAGCTTGGTGTCTTCTGCAAAGATAGAAACATTGCTATTAATTCCATTCTCAATATCATTAATAAACAAGTTAAACAGAAGAGGACCCAGTACTGACCCTTGGGGTACACCACTTATTACCGGGGACCATTCGGAGTAGGAATCATTGACCAACACTCTCTGGGTACGATTTTTAAGCCAGTTTTCAATCCAGTTACACACTAAACTTTCCAAACCGATAGACTTTAACTTACCCATCAGACGTCCATGAGGAACTGTGTCAAACGCTTTTGCAAAATCCAGGTACACGATATCCACAGCCGCGCCGCCATCCAGGCTTCTACTTACCTCTTCATAGAAACATATTAGGTTGGTTTGACAGCTTCTGTCCTTAAACCATGCTGGTTATCACTTATAATACTATTAGTCACTACATATACCCACATGTAGTCCCTTATAAGCCCCTCAAATAGTTTCCCCACAATGGACGTTAAGCTTAGGGGTTTATAGTTACCTGGGGAAGTTCGAGAGCCCTTTTTGAAAACTTCAAAGAGAAAAAATGCTTAATCATAATATGTGCGTGGAAAGGAAAAGAACAATGTTTTTTTTTTAAAGTTCTTTGCTTTATTCCAATATCAGCGTCACATGTAGAGAATACAGTGTGCTGTGCGGGTGGCACCACAATAAAATAATAAAGTACTGCAAATAATTCAGTAACACAATGAAACTGCAATGTGTGAACACAGCCTAGATGTTCTGCAACAGCTTTGGGCGGAGAATAGGCAGGGTGGGGGACTGTGATGAACAGCTAAGGGAAAGTATTGCATTCTGGAACCTGTAGTACTGAGTACATCTGCTCAACCAGGAAATACAGAAATTCAAAACAGAACAACCCCCCCCCCCCCCCCAAACTAATGGATTTTTGGTAGTTTTAAAACTGGGATAGATAGGTAAGTATTAGGGATGGTCTGAATCTGCCGAGGTTCGAGTTCGTACGAACCTGAACTCTCGGCAATGATTCCCGCTGTCTTCCACCTCCGTGCAGCGGGTGGATACAGCCGGAGGACCGCCTGGAAAACTGGGATACAGCCATAGCCATAGGCTGTATGCCAGTTTTCCAGGCGGTCCTCCCGCTGTATCCACCCTCTCCTCGGAGGAGGAGGAAGACAGCGGGAATCATTGCCCAGAGTTCAGGTTCGTACGAACCTGAACCTCCGCAGGTTCGGATCATCCCTAGTAAGTATTGTTATATGCTTCTGCAGAAGTATAATTCTTTTTTAACTCTACCTGGAGTTCCCCTTTAAGTCTTGCGCTGGTTAAAAAAAGAGAGACTAAACAAAGGAATTCCCAGTCAATAAAGTGTCTCACAGCTCAATGTGTCCATCAATCACATGATTATATCACAACCCTTGTTGAGATTCTGAAAGTTATGACAGTGACAATTTAGGCTAGGTTCACACTATATATCTGTGCGGCTGTATTGCAGGCGGTAAATCATCAGCCGTATTTTTCCGCTTAATGCGTACGCTGGAAAGTATACGATATACGGCTGCACAGTGCACACTATGTATGAGCCTACGGCCCGATCGTAAACGGACCCGTAAAAAATGAACAAGACCATTGTTTGCGGCTGGAACTGTGCAACTTCACGGCCGTGGATTGACAGGCGGTCCGTACGGAGTACTTCAAAAATAGCCGGCAATAATGCCGAATGCCGATGCCTCTAATAGTTAATATATTAAATTAATAAAACACATTTTCTTTGTAATAAAGTCCCTTTCGTTGTTCAATAATTTAATTCTAATGAATCCATCATTGTGCAATTAAATATACTGTTAAAATAAATAAATATATATATAAATAAATGTATATTTATATATATATTTATTTTTTGACAGTATATTTAATTGCACAATGATGGATTCGTTAGAATTCAATTATTGAACAACAAACTGATTTTATTACAACGAAAATGTGTTTTATTAATTAAATATTTATTAGTACAGGAAGCTCCATTAAGCCGTTAATTTATATTCCCGGTAAATAGAGCATTCTGTACTAATCAACACTTTACTTTAATGAAAACATCAAATGTTTCTTCTAATTATGTTATCACAATAGCATTATTAGAAGAAACATTTTGAATTATATGTGCGCTCAGCTGATTGGCTGATCGGCTGAGCGCACATATAAAGAGCCGGTCCGCAGCACAGTCACTTCATTGAGCTGCGGACCAGCGAAGAGGCAACATCGGGGTGAGTATAGAGATCTCCCCACCCCCTCCCCAGCACTGCACCCATCCCAGCAAGGAAGGGGGGTCACTTAACCCCTTCCTTGCTGGGATGGGTGCAGTCTGACATCAGTCTGGCCCCCAAGGGGTTAAGGGGGATGCAATACATCCTCCCTTAACCCCTGGGGGCCAGACTGTAAGCAGCGAACTGTAAAGATGCTGCATAATGTAAGGAGCACAACACCGCTCACAATGATGGGTGTTGTGCTCCTGTTTGTGTGTTTTTTGTGTGTTTCTCCCTTTTTGTTTTTCAGATATCGGTATCCTGGGGATTACGTCGGATTCGGTGGACTACGTCGATGACCAGTGGTTGTTTGGTGTTTTTTTTTATAAAATGGTCAATGAGGGGTGTGGGGGTGTTTTTATTTGAATAAAAAAAAAATTTCACTTGTGTCTTGTCTTTATTTCTTTACTTTATAGACTTAGTAGTGGAAGCCGTCTAATAGACGGAATCCATTACTAAGTCGGGGCCTAGTGTTAGCTGGTATAAAATGGCTAACACTAACCCCCCATTATTACCCCAGTACCCAATGCCACCAGGGGTACTGGGAAGAGCCGGGTGCCAGTGGTCCCGGAGCGTCAAAATTGGCGCTCCTGGACCGGGCGGCAGCAGGCTAGTAAGATTTAGGTTGGGGAGGGCCTAAACCAATGGCTCTTCCCACCCTGGTGTTACCAGGCTGCTGTCGCTTGGTTTTTAACCCAACTGGTTATAAAAATAGGGGGGACCCTATGCGTTTTTTTTTTATTATTTATTTATTTAAAAAAAAACGCATAGGGTCCCCCCTATTTTTATAACCAGCCGGGTTAAAAACCAAGCGTCAGCAGCCTGGTAACACCAGGGTGGGAAGAGCCATTGGTTTAGGCCCTCTCCAGCCTAAATCTTACCAGCCTGCTGCCGCCCCAGTTCCGGAGCGCCAATTTTGACGCTCCGGGACCACTAAGTCTATAAAGTAAAGAAATAAAGACAACACACAAGTGAAATTTTTTTTTTATTCAAATAAAAACACTCCCACACCCCTCATTGACCATTTTATTAAAAAAAACACCAAACAACCGCTGGTCATCGACGTAGTCCACCGAATCCAACGTAATCCACAGGATACCGATATCTGAAAAACAAAAAGGGAGAAACACACAAAAAACACACAAACAGGAGCACAACACCCATCATTGTGAGCGATGTTGTGCTCCTTACAGTATGCATCATCTTTACAGATCGCTGCTTACAGTCTGGCCCCCAAGGGGTTAAGGGAGGATGTATTGCATCCCCCTTAACCCCTTGGGGGCCAGACTGATGTCAGACTGCACCCATCCCAGCAAGGAAGGGGTTAAGTGACCCCCCTTCCTTACTGGGATGGGTGCAGTGCTGGGGAGGGGGTGGGGAGATCTGTATACTCACCCCGATGTTGCCTCTTCACTGGTCAACAGCACAATGAAGTGACTGTGCTGCGGACCGGCTCTTTATATGTGCGCTCAGCCGATCAGCCAATCAGCTGAGCGCACATATAATTCTAAATGTTTCTTCTAATAATGCTATTGTGATAACATAATTAGAAGAAACATTTGATGTTTTCATTAAAGTAAAGTGATGATTAGTACAGAATGCTCTATTGCCGGCAATATGAATTAACGGCTTAATGGAGCTTCCTGTACTCATTAATATTTAATTAATAAAACACATTTTCGTTGTAATGAAATCTGTTTCGTTGTTCAATAATTTAATTTAAACGAATCCATCATTGTGCAATTAAATATACTGTCAAAAATAAATATATATATAAATATACATTTATTTATATATATATTTATTTTAACAGTATATTTAATTGCACAATGATGGATTTGTTTAAATTTAATTATTGAACAACGAAAGGGACTTTATTACAACGAAAATGTGTTTTATTAATTAAATATATTAACCATGAGAGGCATCGTCATTAATGCAGAGGATCGCAAACCCCGGTAATTCCTGTAAACTGTTTCCCTGCTTTCCCAGATGCATTCCAGAGGTGTTTGCATCACTTTCTAAAGATTTTATTTGTTATTTTTAGTTGAACCAGATTTCCAAGTAAATGACCGTATGTTTTCAGCCGCATGTCTATTTTT
This sequence comes from Dendropsophus ebraccatus, assembly GCF_027789765.1. Lineage (NCBI taxonomy): Eukaryota > Metazoa > Chordata > Amphibia > Anura > Hylidae > Dendropsophus > Dendropsophus ebraccatus. The sequence goes on along the minus strand of NC_091454.1, from coordinate 56,442,819 downwards.
TCCCACGGCCGTAGTTTCAGCCGCATCAAAAATACAGCCGCACAGATACATAGTGTGAACATAGCCTTAAAGTGTTCACCCCATTAGCACCAGATTGCTTTTCTTTTCAATTCACAGAGCAAGTGATACTAGATTTTCTGACTATAAGCAATTAGAAGCTGAGAAACACTGTATTACTGTGACTACTGTGACTCTCTTGTGCAATGGTTATGTGTGAACCTGGCCTAAACATAACCATTGCTATTGTTTAATTAAGTTGAATGCTGCTCAGAATTAACTTTTAATACGTTGCTGCCCAGGCGCAGAACATAAGAAACAGCCTATTCTTACCTCTCCACACTATCCCCGGTGTCCTCTTACATCATCTTCGGCTCTTGGCTGAACGATCCTAACTCCACTTCTGAGGCGGACTCGTCCGAGCATTGACAGTCTGCTCAGCCAATCATTGACCATGGTGCTGGCCCATCTAAGTAATGGAGGCGGGATCGTTTACCTGGGGGTAAAGATGACATAGGAGGACACCAGGAGAGAGTGGAGTTGTTTGTTATGTTCTGCACATGGGCAACAACATATTAAAAGTTAATTCTGAGTGGAATACCCCTTTAAATAAATGACAGGACATAGAAATAAACTGTGAGGAGGTATGGAATTTAATTAATATAACACTTCTGATCTGATGACTTGAGACAAATCCTTATAAACCCTTAATCCTCTTTTGAGTTACTGCTATTGTTATAAAGTATTAATGGCTTGGAATTTTCCAGCTGTACTATTAATTCATTTAAATTTTAAAGTTTATAATGTCAGATCGCCTATAAGGAGTTTCATTTAGATGGGAGATATCTGGTAGAAGATAGAGTTGGTGCTTCCTTTGCCTATGTTCCCACTCTGGAACACACCGGCCATTCCGTGACCCGACCGGTTCATGGAACGGCCGGTGTCAGCAAAGATCATCCCAGTACCGGCCCAGTACCAGTTTGATGATCTTTACTGCCACTGAACTGACGTCAGTTTTGTGCCGCGCTGCTAGGGATCCCGGCCGGAGTGTATACCAACGGCCGTGATTACTACAGAACGTAGGTAGTGGGAACATGACCTTGCATTGTGTATTGCAAGTCATCATTCTACATCATAAGCCATAGTGATGGGCTGCACTGAGAATGGTAAAGGGATAGTGATGGGCTGCACTGAGAATGGTAAAGGGAACCAATCAGCCCAATTGGGCTGATATGGTTCCCTGAAGCACTGTATAAAGCTCTTGAGCAGCCAGTGGCATGTACCGGCCGCGGCTACAGCAGAAGAAAACTAAGTTTTATTACTAAGGTGTGCAGCAGGAAGAGGCGGGCAGCTAGTCATCTGGCCGGCCCCCCGCCCGTCTGTGGTCACCACTCTCAACGCTTGGAGGGGATTATTGACAGGCAGAGAGGCCATAGACTTTGCCGGCAAATATCATTGAGTCTATGAAATGGGCGGGACTTCAAGCGGAGGCTGCCAGGGGGAATCTGCTTGAGGTCTCTGCAGAATTTCTGTAGTGTGCACATACCTATGCATACACTCATGTATAAACCTTTTACAATAAACTGTTTCTGAAGAAAAAAAAATGATATAAGGGAGAAGATTCCCTAATTTTAATCCTGTACATTTACATAATTGTAAAAAAAAAAAACAACAACTAAGTTTTGTAACTTTTGGATATTGTTGAGATTGCATGAAGGTATCACTAAAACGGAAAAGCAGAAAACTAGATTAGTAATTGACCACATAGAACAGATAATAAGCACAACCTATTGGGTTCCGTTAGTGGCAGTGGCATACTAGGGGCAGACTACACAACTGCTTTAGGGCAGGAGGGGGTTAGCTGGGGTCAATTAGTCCCATCCCCTGACCTATCAGATGAATTGCAAGCAGACAGAGAATTAGTCTATATGGGCACACCACACAAACCTAAGTGCTTACCATGCTTCTTAGGAAGCAGTTACGGAAGGAAGTAGCTCCCGAAAGGTGCCCATATACCTTATACTCAAGTCTACTGAACCCACTGCCTCAGCCAACAGCATAAGGTGTATGGGGACCTCCCGAGTCTCCACCCACCATGAATAAAGCAATGGAGTGAGGAGCACACGGGATGAAGAGACCTCAGGTTCTTGTTTTTGCTTTTGTCATTGTCCTTTCCCTGTACAGATCTTCCTGCCTCGATGAATAGCTGCAGAATCAGGTGAGTACTGACAGGAGACTGGGGTAAAGGAGCCCAACAGAAGTGACTGGAGGTGCTCATACACTCCTGAGGTAAGTTCTCAAAGTGCTTCAAGTATTACGTTTACACTGCCCACCCCCGCACCCCATATCTATAATGAGGGCCTGAGTTTCCTGTCACAACACAGAGGTGGTCATACGTACAAGCCAAGTACAATGCTCAGCTGCAGCTGCCAAAGACAATGCATCCAGGGGCAGTCTTGGCATTTCTGGGGCCCCAAGCGAAGTCATGTCTGCCCCCCCCCAGTAGTTCTCTTATAACCCTCCTACCACCATACAGTGATTACATATTGCCTCAGAACTGCTCTGAACAAAACAGAAAGATATCACCAATGATGCCATTACATAATACCGCCACACCATGATCCCTATTACTATAACCCTATAACAGAGTTCAGTTACATCCTGTGACTTACAGGTGGCGTCTTCTCTGATCAGCGACTTTTACTTCTTTTTATTTCTCTCCATCCTGTGTGGGCCATCTTGAAGTCTTCTCCCGACTGTGAATCCTCTCTCCAGAATCAGATAAACATTTTAGGCTCCAACACATACAGTAGTTACCCCCCTCTGTGCCCCTATATAGTAGTTACACCCTCTGTGCCCCCACAGTTTTGAGGTGCCCCTGTGCCCCCACTTAATTAGGTATGCTCTGTGCCCCAGTATAGTAGTAAGGTACTGTATCTAGGCACCTCTGTGCAGTCCCAGTATTATATACTCCTTGTGTGCTGCCCCCAGTATTATATAGACCCTCTGTGTGCTCCCCCAGTTATATATAGACCCCCCTGTGTGCGTTCCCAGTCATATATAGACCCCCTGTGTGTGCTCCCAGTTATATATAGACCCCCTGTGTGCTCTCCCAGTTATATATAGACCCCTTGTGTGCTGCCGCCAGTCATATATACCCCCGTGTGCTGCCCCCAGTTGTATAAACCCCCTTTGTTCTCCCCCAGTTGTATAGACCCTCTGTGTGCTGCCCCCAATTGTATATACCCCCTGTGTGCTCCCCCACTTGAATATAACCCCCCTGTGTGTTCCTCCAGTTATATATAGACCCCCTGTGCGCTTCCCCCTTTATATAGACCCCCTGTGCTCTCCCATAAGTATATAGACCCCAGCTTTGTGCTCCCCCGTTTATAAAGACCTTCGCTGTGTACTCCCCCCTCCCATATAGCATTTAACACAAAAAAAACAAACACTTATACTCACCTGGGTCCGGGTGTCTCCTTTTGTCTTCACTCTTGTGGCCACAGGAAGTGTTTTCCCTGCGGTCAAAAGAGGCCGCACTCCCCTTGTCCTCGCACCGGCGCTCCAGTGATTCCTCTACAGTGCCAGCACCAGAGACACAGAGCGGCCTCTTGTGACCGCAGGGAAAACACTTTCTGTGGCCACAAGAGTGACTGACAGGGAGGGAGCCAATGGTTCTCACCCTGTCAGTGCTACCCCTGCTGCTGCAAGTTACGAGCGCACATAGTTACACTTAAGATTGCAGCAGCGGACGAAACAGTGGGAGATTCAAGACCGCTACTGAATGCATCAAATGTGCGCCGCTGCTCTGGTGGAAGATTTGGGTCCCCAATCTTGAAATCTCATAGAGTCGCAAAGGTCATGCCAAACAGGAATCCACTATCCTGTGAAAAGAGGATAATTTCTAAAGGAGGGAGAACCCCTTAAATGGCTAACTAACAGAAGGGAAAGAAAACACATACAGCAGGGCTGCTGCTCCACAGATAAGATGAGTTATACTCTAATAGGAATCATTAGTGGAAGAACATTTAAAGGGAACTTGTCATCACTGAACCATGGACAGCATGCAAAACTGACAGGCTTCTCCAAATACAATGATATATGATTCCATTTTGAATGCTTTGGCATGTCATAGAAATCAAAGTTATAAGACTAGCTGAGAATAGGGCTTGAGTCATTGCAGAGGTTCCTGGTGGCAGCTCCCCCTCCCCTTTATACTAAAACAGGGAAACACCTGTCTATCAGGGCCAGAGAGGTGAAGAAAAACTGCCGGGGACCATCTCAATGTCTCAGAGCCCTGCTCCTTGCTGGTTTTATTTTAATTTTATGATTTATCTTCAACATGACCAATTTTCAGAATCATTCATCATTGTAATAAGGGAGCTTGTCAGTGGTGGTTCAGAAGTAATGACAGGTTCTCTTTAATGTATGCAGATGATGTGATGTTTTGTGATTTTAGAATTCCATCTTCATACAAATTTGTTTATAATGTGCATTAAGGCTAGATTCACACTGGATGTATCCGCTGCGGATACCTCTCCTGTCACTTCCAATGTAATTACATACTCGCAGCGGAAATGTGATCCCGCTACGAGTATGTAAGTCCCAGCCCCATTAATATAGTTACATAATTACATAGTCAATACGGTTGAAAAAAGACACATGTCCATAAGGTTCAACCAAGGAGGGGATGGATACAGGGAAGGGGGAGGGGTGATAGGTTCTATACATATGCATCTATATTATTTTGGTCTAAGAACTTGTCTAGCCCTGTTTTGAAGCCCTCTACTGTTTTTGCTGTGACCAGATCCTGTGGTAGACTGTTCCACAGATTCACAGTTCTCATGGTAAAGAAGACTTGTCGCCTCCGGAGATTGAACCTTTTTTTCTCCAGGCGGAGGCAGTGCCCTCTTGTCCTTTGAGGGGGTTTTACCTGGAACATCTTTTCCCCATATTTCTTGTAGGGGCCATTTATATATTTAAATAAGTTAATCATATCTCCCCTTAAACGTCTCTTCTCCAGACTAAACAAATGTAATTCTTTTAATCTCTCCTTATAACTAAGATGCTCCATTCCCCTTATTAGTTTAGTTGCCCGTCTTTGTACCCTCTCCAGCTCTAGGACATTCTTTTTATGAATCGGGTTCCAAAACTGGACGGCATACTCCAGATGGGGCCGCACCAAAGCTTTATAAAGCGGTAATATCATATCCCTGTCCCGAGAGTCCATGCCTGTTTTAATGCATGACAATATCCTGCTGGCCTTAGAAGCAGCTGACTGACATTGTGTGCTGTTCTGTAGTCTATTATCTACAAGTACACCCAGATCCTTCTCCTCCGCGACTCTCCCAGAGTAACTCCCCCAGGACATATGATGCATGCGGGTTATTAGTACCCAGGTGCATAACTTTAGATTTATCCACATTGAACCTCATTTGCCAAGTGGACGCCCAAACACTCAGTGTGTCTAAGTCATCCTGTAACATCTGCACATCCTCCATAGACTGTACTGTACTACAAAGCTTGGTGTCATCTGCAAAGATAGAAACATTGCTGTTAATTCCATTCTCAATATCATCAATAAACAAGTTAAACAGAAGAGGGCCCAGTACTGACCCTTGTGGTACACCACTTATTACCGGGGACCATTCGGAGTAGGAATCATTGACCACCACTCTCTGGGTAAGATTTTTAAGCCAGTTTTCAATCCAGTTACACATTAAACTTTCCAAACCGATAGACTGATACGTTACCCACTGCAAGTATGTAAGTCGCGGCCCCATTAACCCTCTGCCGCCGGGATGATACGTTACCTGTTCCACGATTTGGCCGCATCCGAGGCTCCCGGAGGTCCCATGCAGCCAATCAGTGACTGCACGTGACCTTCGGGAGCCTCAGATGTGGCCGGATCATGGAACAGATAACGTATCATCCCAGCAGCAGAGGGTTAATGGGGCCGCGACTTACATACTTGCAGCGGGATGACAATCCTGCTGCGAGTATGTAATCACATCGGAAAGGGACAGGAGAGGTATCCGCAGCGGATTTCACTGCGAACTTGCATCATGAAATCCGCTGCGGATACGGCCAGTGTGAAACTAGCCTTACAGAATCCAGCAGAGTAAAGGACAAACTTACTCAAATACGCAAGCAAGACATAATGTCATATCAGCTGCTGTATGTCCTGCACTAAGTTGTGTATTTTTTCCAGTCTAAATTTCCAGTGCTCTCTGCTGCCACCTCTGTCCGTGTCAGGAAATGTACAAAGCAGGAAAGGTTTTCGTTGGGGATTTGCCACTACTCTGGACAGTTCCTCTCATGGACAGAGGTGGCAGCAGAAAGCAGTGTGTCAGGCTGGAAAGAATACACCACTTCCGGCAGGACATACAGCAGCTGATAAGTAATGGAAGGCTTGAGGTTTTTTTTTTTTTTCAAATCTATGTAATAGACATAAACACACTGCAACATGCCCCATCAACTTAAGGTTTTCCTGCTCGTGTCTGTTATTTAACAGACTTGTACTCAGACTTGGTCAATTCAGGACATTTGAGTTAGGTCATTACTGATCTGCTTTGTCAGTATCTTTTGTTTTTGACATTGAATTGCTTAGATTTTCATGGTCGTAATGATTATTTCTATTATTGTAGAGCTTTTTCTGTTGATCAGCATTTAATGACCCTAATTAAATCCATTATGCTGTAATGACATTATACAATAAGACGTAGAGATTTCCAGGGGGTTGGGAGATGAATGCTGTTTATGTGTCTGTTAGATTTAATAAGCAGTTTCTGCTGAGTAAAGCCTTATCAGTGTTCTGCATTTCCACAGGATCCCATATGGTGTCTCTCAATACCTTCCTCCTCGTACTGATAAGATAGCACGTGCCAGGCTATAAGTACCATCTCGGTAACCGTGCGGTCACTCATTACTGTGAGTTATGTCTTACACTTCTAATTGGAAATTTTTTATGTGCTATTTAATAATTATTAAGAAAACACAGATGACCCTGTTGATCTGTTGCTCATCTATCTGGAACAATCTGGACAGCAGAGTGGGTTTACTCAAGGCACAGGCACAGATATGCCTGCAGTGCTCACAGATCTGTCACATATTACGCCAGCTCCTGGCTTTTTAACTTTATGGAAAACTATGACTATAACTATGCATCTTTTTAACATCTTTTTCGCTAGATGAAATGAAGTAAAAATGAAAGAAAAATATCCATTGGTTTACTAAGGAACCCCACCCCCCCCCAAAAAAAAAAAAAAAAACACCTCAGTGCGCCTTATAAAGCGAACATGCTTGACATGTTCATCAGTTAGGGGGCAGCTGTCAATGCACTGGCCCCGAGATCCCTTACCCCTGGCCCCTGTAGCAAGGGGCAAATTTCCCGACAACCCTTACCCACTGCTGCCTGCTGATCCACCTGCTACCACAACTACCTCTCCCCATCCCACAGGACACCACCACCAGCCTCCTAAGCTCTGGTGACATCTCTCCAGGCCATTGCCAATAGGCCTCCACTGGCAGCGCATGCCACCCTCTGATCTGGCGCCAAGTTTAAACAGCTGCCCCCTAGCCTCCAACACTGTCCACTGCTGGGCACATAAGGCACTTCTGATCGGCGAGAGGAGAGAGAGGAGCCACATCACACAGATATGGGAGAAAGATCTCTGAGTGAGTGGATAACCTCTAGCCACTGTGTTGATCTGTCGACGGCTGCCGAGTGCACACTGTATGCAAATTACCTGAAATGAGTCCTAGAGCCGTCATTCTCTATGGGCGTCAGACTCATCTCTGTAGCGCGCGCACGGCTTCGGGCGCTGATATCTTCGTCCCGTGACCGGGTACAGGAGCGGGACTCGCCGGAAAGGATAAGTATCCGGGGGCTGCATTGGGGGGGGGGTCGGGCGGGCTCTGTGCCCACGTCCCCGGTGACAGGTTCCCTTTAAAAACTTTTAATATAGTGCTGCCACTATATAAAACATATTTTGCAGACTGTCTTTTTCATCTGTTTTTTTTTGCAAAAAAAAAAGTATGGAAAAAATAGATGCATTTGTGCACACAAATGCATACGTTTTTCATCATTTTAATTTTTGCAAAAATTAGACTGCAAAAATGCTGTGTGAGCCTAGCCTTATTCTTACCACACCATGCTCCCCCCGTGTCCTCCTGCAGCATCTCCGGCTGACTGCTGTCACTTCTGTGACAAACTAACTTTAGCAGTTACAGCCCGCTCAGCCAATCATTGGCTGCAGCACTGTCCTCTCAGCTATCTCATTCAGTGATTGGCTGAGCAGGCTGTCACTGCCATGATGAGTTTTTCCTGGATGTGGCAGTGGCAGCAGAAACACAGCAGGAGGACACCGGAGTAACGTGGGCAGGTAAGAATTAGATATTTATAATGTTTTATATGAGGACTGCATTATAAAAGATGTTTTTAAGTGGCGGATAACCCTTTTTAAGTGAATTTACCACTAGGTAGATTGCTTTTTTGTTTTTTTACATGAATAGAACAGTGTCGGCGCGGTGATGCCGATGGCGCTGCCGTTTTATTGAACCATTCCACACGGCACCATTCTTTTCCTGAGCACCAGACGGGCATGAAGCCTTGGAGGCGGGCCCACCGGCCCCCAGTGTCACAAAACCCCTCTCCTCTGTGACGCAGCTCTATTACAATCAATGAAGCAGCATCACAGTGGGAAGGGGGTTTCATCACACTGAGATCCGGTGGGCCCATCTGAAGTGCTTCATGCCTGGCCAGTGCTTGGGTATAGACCGGAGCCATGCACGGGAACTGGATGGCGGTTCAAACACTCTACCGGCTTTCCCGCACTCGCGCCGATCTATTCATGTAAAAAACAAAAAAGAAATGTACCTTGCAGTGGCAGTGGCACATTCGCTTTAAGTAAAACACATCTTGTTCAGTATGAAAGAATTACTTACGTTTACCAGTTGACACCAGAAGCTAGGCTTTGTCCTGAGTCAGCTGAGCTAAAGCATTGATATGTCTGTTAAACAAAAAGTCACACTTGTTATTTCTAAATATAACAGGTGTCATACATGGTATAGCCTGCACTGTTTATCTCTAGAACCTGCTTATCATTTAGATGTATGTCATTGAGTATCCTGGTCCTGTAAAAGAATATTATAATGGGTTCCCCTCTATTTATGAGTGGAGAATGGACCTCAGGGTTACTTGTTTCTTCCTAATTATCACCCACTGAGGAATTTGTTGGCGCTATATCAATTAACAAGGAACCTTATTGCCAATATCCTAGAATCCCTTCTACTGTTCCTATAGCATAGAACGTTGTTGTAGGGGCAGACACTCTTTAGTTCTTGCCTGGCAATACATTTTCAGGCCTATGCAGAATGTTTGGTCAAGCATTTATGCCCACAATATTAGATCAGAGGGCTGCTCAGCATGTCCCCCAACATCACAATGCCATAAAGAAGAGAGAAAAAACTCTACCTAAGTGGGCCATTGACGTTTCTTTCTTTTATATTGGAAAGGTAACCCCACTTAGAGGAAAAGTCCAAATTAAAGCTAAATTTTTCCCCGAGAGTGGGATTATCTATCCTCAACTGTCTATAAAGTCTATGTTTCAGCACAAGTTGAGTCTCTGCTTAGCAGAACTCAGGATCAATGGGCATGCTGGCAAGTGTTACAAGAAGGTGAGCTGATAACATACATCTTTTTTTCTCAGAATTTATTTTTAATTTAGCCTAGTAAAATGAGAATATGTCTTGGAAATATTTTAGTTTTTAATCCAATGCTCTCCCTTCCAAGTCCGGCCAATACAAAATACCTGGATATAATATCAGGATAGTTTTACTTTTTGTCTAATCCAACAAATGGAAGACTTTGTGCCTGGATTTTTCTTTGATTTGTGTTATTTTTATTGCATTTTTTTTTCATTATGTTTTTTACCTTCTTGCACCAAAAAAAAACCTAACATGTTCAAGACTTTGGTGTTTACAGCACATTTATGGAAAATTCTGATGCAAATTATTGATGGAATTTATAACAGCTCATATTTAGTCTCAAATATGACTCATTCTATGAAATCATTCTTGCCTTTTTAATATGCACTACATTTATAAGCTTCTGTGCACCAAACTAATAAATCCATCAAGTAAAAAACCTCAGCGTCTTTATCTGTTAGAAATACAGTATGGTAATTCACGGTATCTACGGTAAACAATTATGGCTATTCTATACTGTGGGTGCACTAACGACCAATTCTCCGTAGGCTTCAATAGAGCACATTATTACATTTAAAATGGACATATATTTGTGAACCTGTTATTTTACAGTGTGTAAACTGTGTTCCTCATAAGACTAGTTGATTTTCTACTCTGTCCCAGGCTTTATTATTCTCCCTCTGTATTTCTGCTATAGTACAATATATCCTAGATGGTCCATTAATAAAGAAAAGAAAATCCGGATGGTTGTTTAGAACTTTCTCACAAGTACCATATCAGTAAATGAGATCACAAGGTTACAAAATCGTCTTTATTGGTATTGCACCGATAAGGACTTTTTCTATTACATGGTTTTTCCAAACTGTCCACATTTAAGGATGTAGGTAGCTCAGTGGGTTAGTGGGTTAAAATCCATCCATACACTTGCCCATGGTCCCACATGCTGCTGTCTGTGCTTCTCCTTGCTCACGTCCTCATGTATTGCTTACTGTTCCTGGCTCTACCTGTAGGGTCCACTCACACACCTTATTTGCCTCTTAAAGGGCCAGCACATGCACTCAAGTATGTTACCAGCCAATTACCATCTTGCACCACTTATATCAGTGGAGACCCTACAAGGCACATAGGGAGCACATTGGTCCAAGCCCACTGGTTGTTACATTAGGCATACTCTGTGACCTGTGCAAAAATCAGTTTGCATAAACTGTAGTATTGTGACTAAGCTTATCACCTATTGTCAGTGGTGGGATCCTGTGTTATCAGCCTTCATCTATATAATAAAGGTGTAATCTTTCATTGTAACGATAAGGAAGATCTCTACAGAACAGGAAGCATCAGATCCTAATAAGGCCCTGTTGTCAGGGTGAAAACTGTGATATTTTAGGATTTATTTACATAGATACTGTAGGTACATCACCATCATTAAAAAATAAAATTTTAAAAATCTAAAACTCAATTTAAGCAAAAGGCAATTATTATTATTATTATTATTATTATTATTATTAGTAGTAGTAGTAGTAGTAGTAGTAGTAGTAGTAGTATTTTCACAATACATTGATGATACGCTCCATTTAAGATTATCTAGATATAAGATATAAGAAATAAGAGCAATCAAGATAAGAAATGACGATCTCAATCTGTTTCTGCACCGGGCCCTTTAGCTATCTATGCCAGCTCAGGCACTCTCTTATTTCTCTTGATCATACTGTTTAACCTTTGCTGCATTTGAAGCACATGGAGCAGTCAGGAGCCAAACACATTTAATAAATAAACCTTTCATATTAACTATAATAAATAAGTATTGCACGTGATAAATTTCAAAAATTACTTTGAGCACAAAATAAATTCTACTTAGATAAGATACCAACATTCACCTGAAAACATTTCTCTCTCTTTCAGTCCTTCTTCCCATTAGTGAAATGTTTTATACTGTGTATTTTATTTTCAGGCATGATAGTTTCTGTAAGATGATTCTATGTCTTGCCAATTTGCTGCCTTGAAGAGAATCATAAGGTCAATGCATCCTGAAACAAATAATCATATAGTATTATTTACCTAACCAGCCTCTCAAATATCCAATAAATTGTCTATATTTGGGGTGATCATTAAAAAGTCAGATTGGATCAATGTGGAGAGGTAGTGAGAATGTGAAAACCTGCTCTGATTGCTCTGTTAGGTAAAGAGATGTATTTGAAGTGTCAGAAGTGACTCTTCACAGATGTCATCTGACTCATTGTATAGAAAAAATATATAATAACATGTCAGATTTTTCACTTCCATTGTTAATTAGCAATTCTGAAAGTTAGGTGGGTGAAATATAAAATTCCATATAACCTAGTCACAATGCAGGATATATATATATATATATATATATATATATATATATATATATATTGGTCTTAATTATATTCCCACTTGATTCCATATTTACCATGATTTTATCTGATTACAGTCTTTTAGGATTGTTAGATGTCCGTGCAACAGGAGAATTCTGACAAAGATTACATGTGTTTGAAAAGTTTTGGACTTACCAAGATCAGGGCCATTGCTGCTCTCTGTCCTACATAGTTTCTATTGCAAAGATCAGTAGTAAAAACTACTGTACACAAGAGGCTGTTGTGTTCTTTAAAGGGTTATCTGTTGGCAGGGCCGTATTTACATCTCCTGCCCCCCCCTAGGCATACACCCAATTAGGGTTATTGGACAAATATCTGAATTTTTGACATGCAGATGTGCAGGCCCGGCCTTTGGGGTGTGCGACCTGTGCACTTACACAGGGCGCATCACTCCTGGCAAGTTAGGGGACGCCTAAGCATCCTGCTGTGGCTAAGTGACAGTGCTGACGCCTCACGCCCGATGTCTGGGTACTGAACTATGTCACAAGGGAAGACAGGACTCCTCCCTGCCTGCAGGGGGCAACATTCTAATAACAGTCGCTCTCTGTTCAGGCCGTGGATCTTTTCTTTGCATGCAGCACTGGTGGGGAAAGTAAGAAGCTGAGGTCAGTGAGGTGAGTGTAAGCTCTGACAGTGATTTATATTACAGCAGGGAGTCATGCAATGTCAGGCAGGTCCAGAGATACAGCTGCCCTGCACTCCTGCTCTCCATTGTATCACCATCCTTGCAGTCCTTGTGTCCTGGCCTCTATTACAGGTCAGGTGCAGCAGTCGTGTCAAATGAGTAGGAGGAGGGAGAGCCCCTCCTTAGCTCCAGTCTGCTTAGTTCTGACAGGGCAGACATAAAAAAATGGTTTAGGGCAATAAAAATCTGTAAGTTTCTGTGCCCATTCTCTCAGGAGACCCACAATTCTTCCTTTGACATTGTGGCGCTCAAGTGACGTATATGTTGGCTTGTCCATTATATGGGGCACAGAGCAGCCTGACTACTATTTGGAGGCATGTATTGGGCATACTGCTTATATCGGGCACAAAGTTGCCTGACTACTATTTGGAGGCGTGTACTGGGCATACTGCTTATATCGGGGCATAGAGGGGCCCTGACTACTATTTGGAGGCATGTATTGGGCATACTGCTTATATCGGGGCACAGAGGGGCCCTGACTACTATTTGGAGGCATGTATTGGGCATACTGCTTATATGGGGGCACAGAGGGGCCCTGACTACTATTTGGAGGCATGTATTGGGCATACTGCTTATATGGGGGCACAGAGGGGCCCTGACTACTATTTGGAGGCATGTATTGGGCATACTTCTTATATTGGGGCACAGAGGGGCCCTGACTACTATTTGGAGGCATGTATTAGGCATACTGCTTATATTGGGGCACAAAGCTGCCTGACTACTATTTGGAGGCGTGTACTGGGCATACTGCTTATATGGGGGCACAGAGGGGTCCTGACTACTATTTGGAGGCATGTATTGGGCATACTGCTTATATCGAGGCACAGAGGGGCCCTGACTACTATTTGGAGGCATATATTGGGCATACTGCTTATATAGGGTACAGAGGGGTCTTTGTTACTGTAAGAAGTAATACAGATGAGGATTTGTATAGAGATGAGGATGATCCTGCAGCAAAGAGGAGCCTGATGTGTTTCTCTGGCAGATTCTGCAGAGCCAAAGCGTCACCAGGAGAAATCTCCATATTGTTTAATCCAGAAGAAAAGAAAAAGTTCCTGCAAAAAACATCACCTGCTATTCATGCAGAGAAGACACCCCCTGTGAGTCTTGTGTTGTGAGTGTTGTCATATGTTAATGTAGTATTATTTTTTTAGCTGTGTGAGGTATTACAATTTGGCTCTATTCACATCAATGTAACTGGATTGTAATACCACACACAACCTGAGGACTGGGAAGTTGCTGTTTATGAAAGATAGTAGCCATGTTTTTGAATCCTGAATTACCCCTTTTAATAGGGTTGTCTAAAATTGGAAAAGCTACCTTGTTGCAAAAACAGAACAACCGCAGGTACAGCACCAGTTCTACCCTGTGTGTGAATATATATATTTATAATATGTATATATATATATATATATATATATATATATATGTGTGTGTATATATAGGTTTTGCACAGGGCGCCATCTACCCTAAGGCCAGCCCTGCAAATGTGTTACAAACATGCAGCAAAAACAACACAGGTTACATTTAGGCTATGTTCCCACTGGGTAGAAATAAGGACAAATAATGGTCGTTGTTGTAAAACAACTATCAAGATCATAGCCTTACTGTGGATCTTACCCCTGTACACAGAAAGTTGTGAAATCAATGAGAGATCGTCTGTATTCTTTTACCAAACTTTGTGTGCCATCCACCGTTAGGATGTATAAACCGTAGTTTTTTTTTCCAGCATGAAAAAAGTAATTCAGTGACTCAAAGATGACGTCTTCTTTGATCTGAGACGTCACTTTCCTTTCCCTCTTCTGGCCCAGACATGATGATTTCTTGCAGCCACAATTCATCTCTTGTGAACCTGCCAGACAAACATCTTAGGCTCCGCACTTTTACAACAACTTCCACTTTTTTCGTGTCTTGTGCAGTAAAGTTAGTAGCTATGTGGGTTGCCCCCTGTATATAGGATCCTCTGCTGTGTCCCATATAGTAATAATGCCTCCTGTGCTCTTCCCCCATAGTAATAATCCTCCCTGTGCTCCCCCCATAATAATCCCCCCATGGTTTGTTCACATATAGTAATAATTCCCCCTGTTTAGTCCCCATAGTAATAATCACACCTGTGCAGTCCCCATAGTAATAATCTCCCCTGTGCCCTTTCCCCATAGTAATAATCCCCCCTGTGCTCCCCCATAGTAATAACCCCCCCTGTGCTCCCTCCCATAGTAATAATCCCCCCTGTGCTCCCCCATAGTAATAATCCTCCCATGGTTTATTCACATATAGTTATAATCCCCCTGTGCTCCCCCATAGTAATAATCCCCCCTGGTTTGTTCACATATAGTAATAACCCCCCCTGTGCTCCCCCCATAGTAATAATCCCCCCTGTGCTCCCCCATGGTAATTATCCCCCATAGTTTTTTCACATATAGTAATAATCTCCCCTGTGCTCCCCCCATAGTAATAATCCCCCCATGATTTGTTCACATATAGTAATAATCCCCCCTGTGCTCCCCCAGATAGTAATAAGCCCCCCTGTGCTTCCCCCATAGTAATAAGCCCCTCTGTGTTCCCCCTCATAGTAATAAGCCTCCTTGTGCTCCCCCAGATAGTAATAAGCCCCCTGTGCTCCCCCATAGTAATAAGGCCCCCTGTGCTCCCCCTCATAGTGATAAGCCCCCCTGTGCTCCCCCATAATAATAAGCCCCCCTGTGCTCCCCCACCCATAGCAATAAGCCCCCCTGTGCTCCCCCACCCATAGCAATAAGCCCCCCCTGTGCTCCCCCACCCATAGCAATAAGCCCCCCTGTGCTCCCCCACCCATAGTAATAAGCCCCCCCCCCTGTGCCCCCCACCCATAGTAATAAGCCTCCCTGTGCTCCCGCACTCATAATAATAAGCCCCCCCATGCTTTGTCCACACACACACAAAAAACCCTTTATACTCACCTTGTTATAATATACAGGGGGTCCCTCTCTCTTCTTCTCCAGCCAGCGAGGAGCAGGCCACCCTCGCCCCCGCAAACATCCTCACCCTCCTGCAGCAGCGCAGTTATATGACGTCATTGCACCGGCTGGAGGGAGAAGATGTGTGCGGAGGGCGGCTGAGCGCAGTCCTGGGCAGAGGTCAGTGCGGCGATCAGGGCAGGTGATGGGGCGGGTGGCTGGGCGCGCCGGGTCAGGTCCGGGGGTGCCACCAGCGTCCCGTGCGGTTGTCCAGCCCGCCCACCATTAGAAACGGCCCTGTAGCTGTCTGACTGTCAGTGCGCTCTGCAGGGATGATTGAGAGGCTTCTAAAGGGCCTCTTTTCCTGTCAATCATCCCTGCAGAGCACACTGACAGCAAGAGAAACCGTGACTAGTTGCGGCTCAGATGACTAGTACAGAATCTCTCCTTGCAGCACGCGCCAGCATAAATTTTTTTTCCCTATATACCAACTTGGAGGACGACACACCAAGTATAGTAAGAAAATGCTTTAGCAGCTCTAGTAGGAGCTGCTAAGAGCGTTTTATGCATTATAGTAGTAATTAGTTCCCTTTAATGTGTCTGGGCATGTAAGATGAGACTCATTTTTAATGATTTTAAACTTTTTATCTAGAACAATAAAATGTTATATTTTTTATTACAGGAGAGATGAGTCCTGGTTACCTCCACCGTACTACAATCCTTGCTCTAAACCGGCTTTTGAAGCATCCCTACTAATATAATGGAAAGGCAGGGCAGCAATCTAACGTTATTCATAAACAGAAAACAAATGACATCAAATATATGTGCGCATAAATAACAGTAGGCAATGACATCATCTCACTTCTCAAAAGGTCTTAGAAGAGCTGATCTCACTCATTCTTCCAGGACTGTGGCTTTTTAACCATCAATAATGTAATTTATTGTAATGTAGTTATAGCTGTAGAGTCACTTTTTTATTATTAGTTGTTGAAAATGGAATCAATAAAGCTGATGCTGTAGCGCTGACCAACCTGAAAGTGTAATGTGGAGGTGTTTCACTTCCTCTTCTCTACAGTCCTCCTCCGCTACATAAAACTGTCTTTGTGTGGAGTTTATGTGCTGGGATTAGACCAATGTGCCAAGGATAATGACAAGTTACATGCTCTCAAATATCTTTAATCATAGCCTGAAGTGAGAGAGACTTGCCACTGGAAAGGATTACTATGGCCTATAGGCATTTCTAATATTTTACCAATATATTGTAGTTCTGCACAGAAAATGCATTGACATTAGCGTCTCATCTTCAAAGGGGCTCACTGTCTAATTTCCCTATGCACAAGAGCCACATTTATACAAACTCAGGTACATCAAGAGATGAGAGGGATAAGAGGTGAGAACTGTATTTTTTTGGCTGGCAAACATAGGAAAACGTGCCAACACTATGTCTAGGCGCAAGCAGTATACATGGAAAATACCCACTCAACTAAAAGTTGGGAGTCCTTTGTTAGCTTTATGTACAACGTATCTGAGACTTCACATGCAGAACATTGCCATGAAACTTGCAGTCATACCAAAGAATTAAAGGGTTAAAGGGATTTTCCCACGATTAAAAGTTATCTTCTATCTAAAGTATAGGGCATAACTAGCTTAAAGATGGGGGTCTGTGAGCTGGGATTCACAACATACCTGAGAACAAAGATTAAGCATGTATGCTTCGCCACTGCTTTACTCACTGTCTATGGGACTTTCAAATATTGGTGGTGTTCAGAAGTCACTCTATTGACTAGGGTTATATTTGACCAGCAGTAGGCCTCCCTCCCCCCTTCCCCTCCAATCAGGGGCGGTCTTGGCATTTCTGGGGCCCCAAGCGAAGTTATGTCTGGGCCCCCCCCCTTGACATGCCCTCCACAACAATAGAACGCTGTGTGCTGCCCCAGTAGTATATACCCCTTGTGTGCTGCCCCCAATAGTATATACCCCTTGTGTGCTTCCCCCAGTAGTATATAGCCCCCCGTGTGCTCTCCTAATTTATATAGACCCTCCCTGTATGATCCCCCCGTTTATATAGACCCCCGCTGTGCGCTCCCCCAGTTAAACAGACCCCTGTGTGCTCCCCCTCCCATATAGTATATAGCACAATAAAACACTCACCTGGGTCCGGGCGTATCCTCTTCTCTTCACTCTTGTGACCGCAGGAAGGGTTTTCCCTGCAATCAGAAGAGGCCGCACTCCCCTTGTCCTGGCGCCGATTCTCCAGTGATGTCAATGGAGCGCCGGCACCACAAGGACAAAGCGGCCACTTGTGACCACAGGGAAAACACTTTCTGCGGCCACAAGAGTGACTGACAGGAAGGGAGCCAATGGCTCCCACCCTGTCAGTGCTGCTGCTGTATGTAACTATGAGCGCTCATTGCGAGTGCTCATAGTTACATTTCAAATCTCACCAGCGAGCGGGGCAGTGGCCCTGTTCAGCAGTCTTAAGCACAAGAGCGGGCCGTGGGGGCGCCCCTGAATGTTGGGGGCCCCAAGCGATCGCTTGGGGTGCTTGGTGCCAAAGACCGCCACTGCCTCCAATCAGCTAGTTAATCCCTATAACTTTTAATATTGGGGTAACCCTCTTTAACTTTTTGTTCTGCAGTGTAAAATCTGTGACACCTCTTTTCCACCATATATTATATATAATACTTGAAAGAGAAGCATTTTGGGCCCCTCAGCAAAAAAGACCTTGATGCAACTGCTACCTCGGTATCCCAAATAGCCCCTGGAGATAACTATGCCTGTATTAGATACTCTTCAGCTTTGGAAACAATGCTATTTATGTGTCAGATATATATTCATCCAATCCTCACGTACAGTGGAAATGGTGAGTGGAAAATAGAAATAGAAAATACATAGAGCGAAGCATACATTTAAAAGATAATGGGCTTGAATATATCTAAAAGAGCTGAGAAAATACTAATTTAAATAAGATCACCAACCTATGTTTTCAAGAAATAGAGGACATGGCTGGAAGCAGGAATTCTAGAATCATTTAATGAATATGAAAACATAGCTGCTTTAATCTATGCAGTGATCCGTGACCATCTAATTGCATTAACTCTAGTCGGGAACAGTGAGTCACTCATTTACTATGATGAGAATAGAGTAAAGATCAGCAAAGTGACATCATGGATAGCGTGGATACATACAGCAAGTATTAACTGACCAGTCTCCCGGATATACATAAACTAAGAGTGCAGGCATACAAATGTAACTGCGTGCTCCATTATGTCCAACCAGTACCAAGGACATAACCTGCTTAGTAAAAATAACCTCTAGGTAATGTTATGTACTTCATGTTCATTTAAAAGTCATTTTCAACTTGAAATTCAAGTATCACAAGATGCTGTAAGAAATGAAAAAACAAAGTTGAAAGGGTTTGAAGGGGTTTTCCAGTGCTACAAAAACATGGCCACTTTCCCCCTACTGTTGTCTCCAGTTTGGGTTGGGTTTTGAAACTCAGTTCTATTGAAGTAAATGGAGCTTAATTGCAAACCACACCTGAACTGGAGACAACAGTAGGGGGAAAAGTGGCTATGTTTTTGTAGCGCTGGATAACCCCTTTAATTGTAAACCACACCTGATCTGGAGACAAGAGTGGGGCAAAAGTGGCCATGTTTATGTAGTGCTGGGTAAACCCTTTAAGCTAGGGCCACACGGCCACACGACCCCATGTCAGAGAACCTGTCAGTTCACACAATGGAGCGTGTGGCTTAAGCCACAAACTCCATTCTGTGCAGCTGGGAATTCAGATGCAGGCACACACTGATGCACCCACATCCAAATTCAGCAGCAGTGAAGATCATCCAGCCGGTACTGCAGTACCGGCCGGTATGATCTTCTCTGACACCGACCTACACCATGTGAACATGTCCTACGCCATGTGAACATGGCCCTAAACTGCATTAGAAGGATGAGTTTAGACCTCACACGTTTATATTTGCAGTTCTGTCCAGTCCTGCTCTGGTTCACAGAATTCTCAGCCTCCTCCTTGTATGTAATAAAGCGACTGCAATCTGATAACAAGACATTGACATTTTGCGGAGAGTGAGGGAAGGTGTCTGTAATTGGTACAAGCTATTGTAAAGACTATATTATGGTACAACTGTATCAGATTACAACTATTGCAGTATGGACTTGAAGAACTTTGTCCTGACACCTACCGAATAATACAAGGTAAGTTAATAAGTCACAGGTCATGATTCAGATTAATTATTGCATCTATTACTATGCCAACATAGTCAAAGTCAAAATGCCAACATAGTCGAGTCAAAATGTCACACGTTAACCAGTGTTTAAAGAATTAAGAATGCAAATATAAACCAGAGAAACAGAGTCAAATACAGGATACATTTTGATTAAAGAAACCTAAATATATTGTTTTGATCCTCAGGAAGAAGTTACTTGCATAAGGATATTGATAGATGACTATGCATGCTAAATGTCATCTGCTTAAAGGGAATGTGTCCCCTAAATTACTGATAAGAGTCAGACGCTAATAACTTGTTCTTTTATTCTAATCTATTTCTATTTTGTGGCTGTCATTTTATTATTTAACTTTTCGTACAGTATTATGTGGGCTGCCATCCTGCCTGAGCTGTTTGTAACAACATTTAGTGACATGCTTTACAGCAGGACTCGTGGACATAGACTACACTAGAAATAGTCTATCCCTTTGGATGAATGTGAAACATTACTGAGTTCATCCCACAGGGAACTGCTATTGTCTCCTCTCTACTGTTGTCACATGATGCTGTAATGCAGTACAAATCACTTTACAGCAGCCTCCCCTTATTACTACAGCCACAACAGGAAGTCTCAGATTAGTTTTATCCCTAGTGGTGAGAATGAAAACTGCTAGATGTCAGTATTACTTTATATTATTGATAGAAAAAGGGAAAATTTGAAAAGAAATGTCACCAAAAGTTCTTAAAAATATGTTTAACATAAAAACATTATTTAAACAATAAGTCATTTTCTGATGACACATTCCCTTTAACATCTTTGAGTGTTAAGGTGTCTATACACCTTTAATAACTGTCAGCCAATTGATCCTTCACCTAATAGTGATCACTCCCACCCTCCCTATCAACGTTCAACATGCCTCAACATTCATGTGTTCTCTATGGGGAGCAGTAATTGTCACGGCTGCGGCAGCGTCCCGTGCTCCGGGCCGCCGCCGCAACTTCCCTCTGCCTCATGCAGCCGCCGGGGTCCATGTGCAGGGACCCGACGCTGCTACTAGTTCGACCCCGGGGGGCGCCTTACCTCGCCCCGCTCCTGTCTCCGTCTGTCCCGGCCCTTTAAATCCGAGGCAGCCGGCGCGCGCCCTAGGAGGCGGGGACGCGCGCGCGACGGCTGCCTCGGATTTAAAGGGCCAGTCCGCCCTTAATTGGTAGTTGCACCAACCACTTCCTATTTAATCCCAGCATGCCCCACCACAGGTGTTGGAGCCTCTACATGCTTCCCATAGCATTTGGCCCAGCTCCCTGTTGTTCCTGACCTCAGTCCTTGTTCCTTGTTCCTGTCCGCTGTCCTTGTCCCTAGGCCCTGCCCGCTGCCTTCCTATTGTTCCTGAGTACTGTCCGCCACCTGCGATTACGCCTACAGACCTCTGCCTGCACTATCTCCTGCCTACTGCTCCTGCCACGCCTCGCCTGCCGTCACTAGCAACCAAGCCAGGGGTAGCGACCTGGGGGTCGCCTGCCGCAGAAAGTCCATCCCGCCTTGCAGTGGGCTCTGGTGAAAACCAGCAGCCCCTTAGACTCCACTCCCTGGTGAGGTTAGTGCCATCGCTAGTGACGGTTCAGTGGATCCACGACTCCAGGCGTTACAGTAGGCTCCAACCATGGGTCCCGGCGAGGTGCCTGATATCCGTGACATAGCCAGAGTGGTCGCTCAACAGGCTCAACAGATCAAGCAACAGTCGCAGCAGATCCAGCAACTGACTGCCGCCTTACAGCAGCATACTACAGCTCAGCGCTCACCACCTCCTGCAGCCTCTTCGAGACTTCGACTGGCTCTCCCGAGTAAATATGGAGGCGATCCCAAGTTGTGCAGGGGATTTCTGACTCAATGCACCATGCATATTGAACTCTTAAGTAGTCAGTTTCCCACCGAGCGCTCTAAAGTGGCTTTCATCATCAGCCTATTGGAGGGTAGATCTCTGGCCTGGACCACGCCGCTGTGGGACCGAGATGATCCTGTTGCTACCAATCTCCGAACCTTCCTGGCCGAGTTTCGCTCCGTCTTTGAAGAACCTGCCCGTGCCTCTTCAGCTGAGACTGCTCTCCTCAACCTCTCTCAAGGGAGCTCCTCTGTTGGTGACTACGCCATCCAGTTCCGCATCCTGGCAGCTGAATTAGACTGGCATGAGGCAGCTCTAATAGCCACCTTCAAGAAGGGCCTGTCCAGTCGGGTGAAAGACGTGCTCTCCGCCCGCGACCTCCCTACATCTCTGAACGATATAATCCTACTGGCTACCAGAGTCGACAACCGATTTTCCGAGAGAGAGGAGGAGGTCCGGCAAGAACGGCGACTAAGCCTGCCCCGTCGCCATCATCGCCTGGCACTGGTTTTCCAGAGTCCTGTTGCTCCAATACCCCAGTCGACTCCTGAAGTTCCCATGCAAGTAGAACGAGTTCGCCTGACCCCTCATGAGAGAGCTCGCCGACTGGAGCTGAATCTCTGTCTCTATTGCGGTGGCTCTGATCACTTCCGGCAGAGATGTCCCCAACGTCCTCAGTGTCCGGGAAACGCTTGCACCTAGGTCCGGTAGGAGAGGCCTCCCTAGGTGTGAATGCCACCTCTCCAAGATTGTCTATGCCAGTTTCCATCCAGACACCCTCAGGACAAACTCACCAGACTACTGCCTTCATCGACTCCGGGTCTGCAGGCAGTTTCATTGCAGCTACCTTGGTCCAAAGATGGCGGTTACCCGTGATCCAGCTAGCCCGATCCCTGTCTATCTCCTCGGTCACAGGCGAGACTCTTGCTGAAGCTGTGCACTACCAGACTTCACCTCTAATCCTCCAGGTGGGCGCTTTACATCAGGAGAAGATCTCCTTCTACGTCTTGCGCCATTCCTCTTCCGACATCCTGCTGGGTCTACCTTGGCTGCAACTACATACCCCTAAGCTAGACTGGAGAACCGGGGAGATTCTCAGTTGGGGTCTGGACTGTCATAACCGGTGTCTGAGGTCTCCTCAGCCCAAGTGCTCTATGACGTCACCTGATTCCGCTAAGCCTCTATCCGGCCTACCGGCGGAGTATCAAGGCTTGGCTGACGTCTTCTCTGCCAAGGAGGCGGACTCTCTACCCCCTCACCGTACGTACGATTGTCCTATAGACCTCCTTCCTGGAACTTCTCCTCCGCTTGGTCAGGTGTACCCTCTCTCCGTACCGGAGACTGAAGCTATGTCCTCCTACATCCGGGAGAACTTACTGGAGAAGGGTTTCATCCGAAAATCCACGTCCCCTGCTGGCGCAGGATTCTTCTTTGTGCAGAAGAAGGACGGTTCTCTTCGCCCATGCATAGACTACCGGGGCCTAAATAAGGTGACTGTCAAGAACCGATATCCTCTTCCGCTTATCCCCGAACTATTCGACCGTCTCTGTGGAGCCAGGATCTTCTCCAAGTTGGATCTCAGGGGAGCGTACAATTTAATCCGTATTCGTGAAGGAGACGAATGGAAGACCGCTTTTAACACCAGAGATGGGCACTACGAATACCTGGTCATGCCATTCGGCCTATGCAATGCCCCAGCGGTCTTCCAGGAATTCGTCAATGACATATTCCGTGACCTCCTCTATGTCTGCATCATCGTTTATCTTGACGACATTCTGGTCTTCTCCCCTGACCAGCAGACTCACGTGACACAAGTACGTCAGGTCCTACGAAGACTACGGGCCAATCATTTGTACGCCAAGCTGGAGAAATGCGTTTTCCATCAGCGCAGCCTTCTGTTTCTTGGCTATATTGTCTCCGATCGGGGTCTACAGATCGATCCAGCCAAACTCTCAGCTGTTCTCCAGTGCCACGTCCTGTGGGACTCAGAGCTATCCAACGCCTCCTAGGATTTGCCAACTAGTATCGGCAGTTCATCCCACATTTCTCTATCCTGGTCGAACCCATCGTGGCTCACACAAAGAAGAAGGCGGATCCCAGGCATTGGCCACCTGAGGCCGAGCAAGCCTTCACTAGCCTAAAGTCTCCCTTTGCCTCTGCTCCTGCTCTAGTCCACCCGGATGCCACCAAGCCGTTTTTACTTGAAGTCGACACATCTTCAGTGGGCGCTGGAGCCGTCCTCTCGCAAAAGGACGCATCAGGCAAGACCAGAACCTGTGGGTTCTTCTCAAAGACTTTCTCCCCTGCCGAGAGGAACTATACTATTGGGGACCGAGAACTCTTGGCGATTAAGTTGGCACTGGAGGAGTGGCGTCATCTCCTAGATGGGGCTAGGCATCCGGTCAATATCTACATGGACCACAAGAATCTTCTATACCTCCAGTCGGCCCAACGTCTCAATCCCCGGCAGGCCAGGTGGTCGCTTTTCTTTTCACGTTTCAACTTCGTTATCCATTTCCGTCCGGCTGAGAAGAACGTGAAAGCCGATGCTCTCTTCCGAGCATCTGACGTCATGGGACAAGAGGACTCTCCTCGCCACATTATACCTCCCGATCGCCTAGTGCCAGTCGCCACATCTACTTTACAAAGATTGCCTCCCGGAAAGACCTACTGTATGTGCGCCCTGCTCTTCGTAGACGGATTTTGAAGTGGGGTCATTCCTCTATGGTGGCCGGGCATCCGGGAGTTCAAAAGACCGGGCAACTGATCTCTCGCCACTATTGGTGGCCCAGCCTACTCCAAGATGTCAAGGACTTTGTGGCATCCTGTACCATCTGTGCCAGGAACAAGTCCTCTCGTCTAAGACCTGCCGGCCTATTTCAGCCCTTGCCAGTCCCAGACCATCCCTGGTGCCATATAGGCATGGACTTTGTCACAGACTTGCCTCCATCTGCGGGTAACACTGTCATTTGGGTTGTTACTGACCGCTTCTCCAAAATGTCCCACTTCGTGGCTCTTCCTGGACTACCATTCGCTCCTCGCCTGGCCCAGTTGTTCTTTCAGCATATCTTCCACCTACATGGTCTTCCTCTTCATATTGTGTCAGACAGAGGCTCACAATTCATCTCCAGATTCTGGCGTGCTCTCTGTTCTCAACTCCAAGTGAAGCTGGACTTCTCGTCAGCCTACCATCCCCAGACCAACGGGCAAGTGGAAAGGGTCAATCAAGTCCTTGGCAACTACCTACGACACTTCGTCTCTGCTCGCCAGGACAACTGGTCCAGTCTGCTTCCATGGGCAGAGTTCTCCTACAACCATCTGGACTCGAGTTCCACAGGCAACTCACCCTTCTATGTGGTCTATGGGCGCCACCCTCGTCCTCCTCTACCTCTCTCTCCATCTTCTGAGGTCCCAGCCGTGGAGGAATTGTTGTCTGACCTGCAGTCGATCTGGGAACAGACTCGACAATCTTTGCTCAAGGCATCTGACCGCATAAAGGACCAGGCAGATAAGAGAAGAAGACCTGTCACAAATTTTCTCCCAGGTGACAAAGTCTGGCTCTCGGCCAAATATGTCCAACTCAAGATTCCCAGCTACAAGTTGGGTCCTCGATTCCTTGGTCCT
This sequence comes from Dendropsophus ebraccatus, assembly GCF_027789765.1. Classification (NCBI taxonomy): domain Eukaryota; kingdom Metazoa; phylum Chordata; class Amphibia; order Anura; family Hylidae; genus Dendropsophus; species Dendropsophus ebraccatus. The sequence continues at coordinate 56,417,367 of NC_091454.1, read as the reverse complement.
TTTTCGGTGCTAAAACGCATCAACCCTGTCACCTACAAACTCCGCCTACCCCCTACTATGCGGATCCCGAACGCCTTCCATGTTTCCCTCTTAAAGCCAGTGGTCCTCAACCGATTCTCCAATAAGTCTTTGTTCACTGCTCCTCAAGCCGTCTCTGACGACGTCTACATTGTTAAAGACATTCTGGCCATGAAAACTGTCAGAGGAAGACGGTTCTTCCTAGTGGACTGGAGAGGATTTGGTCCTGAGGAGAGGTCCTGGGAACCCGGGGCTAACATTCTGGACCAAGATCTCATCAAGAGGTTCTTGCAGGCAAGATAGAGGGGGAGGCCAAAGGGGGGGGTACTGTCATGGCTGCGGCGGCGTCCCGTGCTCCGGGCTGCCGCCGCAACTTCCCTCTGCCTCATGCAGCCGCCGGGGTCCATGTGCAGGGACCCGGCGCTGCTACTAGTTCGGCCCCGGGGGGCGCCTTACCTCGCCCCACTCCTGTCTCCATCTGTCCTGGCCGGCGCGCATCCCCGCCTCCTAGGGCATGCGCGCGCCAGCTGCCTCAGATTTGAAGGGCCAGTCCGCCCTTATTTGGTAGTTGCACCAACCACTCCCTATTTAATCCCAGCATGCCCCACCACAGGTGTTGGAGCCTCTACGTGCTTCCCATAGCGTTTGGCCCAGCTCCCTGTTATTCCTGACCTCAGTCCTTGTTCCTGTCCGCTGTCCTTGTCCCTAGTCCCTGCCCGCTGCCTTCCTATTGTTCCTGAGTACTGTCCGCCACCTGCGATTACGCCTACAGACCTCTGCCTGCACTATCTCCTGCCTACTGCTCCTGCCACGCCTCGCCTGCCATCACTAGCAACCAAGCCAGGGGTCGCCTGCCGCAGCAAGTCCATTCCGCCTTGCGGCGGGCTCTGGTGAAAACCAGTGGCTTCTTAGACTCCGCTCCCTGGTGAGGTTAGTGCCATCGCTAGTGACGGTTCAGTGGATCCACGACTCCAGGCGTTACAGTAATGAGTAGCCGGCATATTTCTGTGAGAACAAAAGCGTCAGGCAGTAAAAATTCATCACGTCCAACCCCTATCTCCACCGAAATTATCTGTCAGTACAGACTTGGGAGGCTCTATACACTTTATACTGATGGCTAAACCAATATCTGATCTTTTACTGGCTAACCAGAAAAAAGTTTATGTGCAAGTTTTTAGAGTATTGAGGCCTGAAACCTGTGTGATGAGCCTTTCACCAGAGGATACCAGCATAGCTCAGAAGTAATTGTATTTCAAATGTAAGTCATCTGCAGCTTTGTACTGCATCTATGTTTTAATGCTGACATGGTTTGGGGACAGGATTACAATGCATATATTACTATAGTTCCCATAATTGTTCTCTGCTCTCATAAAAGCATTGCCTCTATTTACAGCTACCTGTATGCCCATTTATTTCATGCTCCTCTAAGAAAGAAAGTACTGTCTACTGACTGACTGAACTGGTCTGCTGCCCAGCATGTGCAACACATTCCCTCACGCCTTTTGGAGGAAAGGGAGGAAAAAAGGTAAGGGACCAGTTAGAAAGGGTGTGTGGCATATGGTGCAGCAGAGAGGTAAATAGCAGGGACATGGTAAAGTGATAAAGCGACTGTACATGGAACTGACTTACAGATGCATTTAAACTTCAGAGACTATCATATATAATTGACACATATTCCCTTTTTACCATTTGCACACTCTTCTTAGCCATTCATTGGTAAGGGCCCTATTACACGGATTGATAATCGGCCAAATCATCGGCTGAGATCATGGGCTGATCGGTTCTCTCTGGGCAAGAATCATCGGCTGCTGACCGCGCATCAATACATGTAATGAGTAATACAATCGCCGACTGATGAAGTGTGTAAAAAATAATAAAGCTATTACTTACCTGTCCAGTCTAATGATGTCCACGCAGCTCTTGCTGCACAATAGTCAAGCCGTGTAATAGACTCTGTAAGCGAGCACCAATGTAGAAGATCGGCGCTTGCTTACCAGCAATATTGGGCCGTATACAATAGCCCCAAGTTTGCCTCATGAAGAGGGGCCTTGTGCTCTGGATGTTGACAAATATAATTTTTGGGGTTATTTACCCCTTCACGTCAGCCATCTGTATATATACGTTCCTATTGCACATGCCCCGTGCAGTAGGAATGTACATATACGTTCCTGACTTGAGGGGGCTTTGTGATGAGAACGGGATCGCTGCAGGGACAGCGATCCCGCTCTCATCTGTGTACAGCACCGGAGATAATGAGGATCAGCTTGGGGTGACTTTTCTCTCCTGTTCCTCGTGAAATTGAGAAATTTCAAACTAAAGGAACATATTATTGGAAAAATTCGAGTTTTTCATTTTTACTGTCTACTTTTGAATACTTTCCTCTAATACCTGTGGGGTCAAAATGCTCACCACACACCAAGATGAATTCTTTGAGGGGTGCACTTTCCAAAATGGGGTGACTTATGGCAAGATTTTACTCCGCTGGCACTACAGGGGCACTGCAAACCTACCTGGCGCTCAGAAACTTCTTCAGCAAAATCTGCATTGAAAAAGCTAATTGGCGCTCCTTCCCTTCTGAGCCCTGATGTGTGCCCATACAGTAGTTTATACCGATATATGAGGTACCTTTTTACTCAGGAGAACCTGCGTTACAAATTTTGGGGTATTTTTTTTCTCTTGTTCCTCGTGAAATTGAGAAATTTCAAACTAAAGGAACATATTATTGGAAAAATTCGAGTTTTTCATTTTTACTGTCTACTTTTGAATACTTTCCTCTAATACCTGTGGGGTTAAAATGCTCACCACGCCCCAAAATGAATTCTTTGAGGGGTGCACTTTCCAAAATGGGGTGACTTATGGCGAGATTTTACTCCGCTGGCACTACAGGGGCTCTGCAAACACACCTGGCGCTCAGAAACTTCTTCAGCAAAATCTGCATTGAAAAAGCTAATTGGTGCTCCTTTCCTTCTGAGCCCTGCTGTGTGCCCATGCAGTGGTTTATGCTCACATATGAGGTACCCTTTTTACTCAGGAGAACCTGCGTTACAAATTTTGGGGTACTTTTTTTCTCTTTTTCCTCGTGAAATTGAAAAATTTCAAACTAAACGAACATATTATTGGAAAAAATTAGAGTTTTTCATTTTTACTGTCTAATTTTGAATACTTTCCTCTAACACCTGTGGGGTCAAATTGCTCATCCTACCCGAAGATGAATTCTTTGAGGGGTGTACTTTCCAAAATGGGGTGACTTATGGGTTTTTTTCTCTCTGCTGACACTACAGGGGCTCTGCAAATGCACCTGGCGCTCGGAAACTTCTTCAGCAAAATCTGCAATGGAAAAGCTAATTGGCGCTCCTTCCCTTCTGAGCCCCGCTGTGTGCCCATGCAGTGGTTTACGCCCACATATGGGGTACCGTAGTACTCAAGAGAACCCGTGTTACAAATTTTGGGGTGCTTTTTCTCTCATGTTCCTTTTGAAAATGAGAAACTTTAATCTAAATGTATATATTATTGGAAAATTTTAATTTTTCATTTTTTTACGGCCTAATGGTGAATACTTTCCTTCAGCCCCTGTAGGGTTAAAATGCTCATTATACCCCTAGATTAATTCTTTAAGGTGTCTAGTTTCCAAAATGGGGTCACTTATGGGGGTTTCCAGTATACAAACCTCCTAAATCATCTTAAAATAAGAACTGGTCCCTAAAAAAATCAGTTTTGGAAACTTTCACGAAAATGTGGTAATTTGCTGATAAATTTCTAAGCCCCGTAACACCCTAAAAAAGTAAAATATGTTTATGAAATGAAGCCAGAATAAAGAGGACATATTGGTAATGTGACTTAGTAACTAATTTATGTAATACAACTTTCTTTTTTTAGAAGCAGAGAATTTCAAAGTTAATAAAATGCTAATTTTTTCAATTTTTCATGATATTTTGATGTTTTTCACAAAAAACACACAAAGTAGTGACCAAATTTTGCCACTAATATAAAGTGCCATATGTGACGAAAAAACAGTGTCAGAATCGCTAGCATACGTTAAAGCATCACTGAGCTATAAGAGCATAAAGTGAGACAGGTCAGATTTTGAAAAATGAGCCTGGTCTTTTAGGTGCAAATAGGCTTGGTCTTGAAGGGGTTAATAAAAGTATCACATATATACACATTTTGCTTCAATACTTCAACTACTGACAAACCAAATCCTTGGCTAAACGCAGAGTCAGGAGTACAAACAGTGATCTCCTTTGAAAACTATGTAACATATTATTAAAACAATAAATCCTGTATTGACAGTGTGAGAAAATCGCCTTGAACACAACCGTCCAGATGACCTTTCCTCACCAGACAAGTTAATAAAATGAATGCAGCTGTTTTCCATACATTTTTAGTGTTACTTATCTTCTTGGCCAGCAGAGACCCTAAAGGATTGTCTGTTCCAAATATAATCCATTAGGATTGGGCAACTCATTTACTACAAATCCCTTCTTGGACAACCTTTCCAGCATATGCAAGGTGGACACAAACTAGAAAGTATGCCCCTTCCCATCCCAACTCCCTTTTATGGAATTGTGCATATACTTTGAAAAATATGCAAAAACATAGTAATAGCATCACTATAAAACACCTTATAAAATAGTGTAGATACACCCCCTGATCTCCTATACACTCCCTAGACATTTCTTTATTTTGACCTAACCTGTACTCATATATACATCAGTCTCGATCCAAATAATTTCTATATAAAACAGCAGATGTCATGCAGGTCCAACAGAGAACTACAGTACAGTATACAAGGACCAAAAAAATCCCTTCATACCATAACCACATACACTGCAAAAACCAATATTACTAATATTACCCCTACACATTGTCCATATTGGGGTAGATACTAGTTTTAATCAGGAGCTCTGCAACCCACATGAATGGCTACAGCTACATCCAGAAACTCACAGGTGAGGTCTTCTCTGATTTGTTTCTGGTTTGTGCTCAACTTAAAGGACAACTCCCGCGGGACCCCCCCCCCAAAAAAAAACACAGACACACACACAGACACCATACTCACCATCCCTCCGGTGACGATCCCCACTCGATTAGCCCGCCGTCCGCCTCTCCGTCGCCGCCGTCCGCCGTCCAGCGATGTCTCTGACTTCCAGGTCCTGGGGATGGAAAAGGCTGCCTGTGCGCTTGCGCATCGGCAGCCTTTTCATTGGCTGGAGCGCATCACATGGCTTCCAGCAACCTCAGCCAATTAGGGCTGAGCAAGCTGGAAGCCATGTGATGCGCTCCAGCCAATGAAAAGGCTGTTGGTGCGCATGTGCACCAGCAGCCTTTTCCATCCCATTCACTTTCTATGAAGACGCTGAGGAGGAAGAAGACCCGGACCGCCCCCCGGCTCTGAGGTCGTCGTCACCAGATGCCGCCCGGGAGAAGTGGACCGTGACGATCGTAATAGGTAATGTATACATTCTCTAACTTCCAGGGGGGGGTGTCGGGGGTCGGAAAGTGGGGGAAGGGGGCCAGACCGGGTATTTAACCACATATTACAAAGTTATATAACTTTGTAATGTGTGTTAAATGAGCTAAAAAATTTCGTGGGAGTTGTCCTTTAACTTAGACCATCATGATCACTTCTTCTAACAGAAACTTGTCTCTGCAGAGTATGGTGTCCTCTTTATTGTACCATACAGTGATAATGTCCTGACTGATACTGCTCCTGTTATGCCCCTCCCCCACTCACTTAGAATTCCCCTACTGATTCTATTCACAAAGAATGCCCCGACATTACACCTACACATTATTACTGCCCCTTGTGCTCTCATAGAGTAATAATGTCCACCTGTGCCCCATGCAGAAATAATGCTTCCCCTTTGCTCCCATACAGTAATAATGCCACTGTGACCCCATATAATAATAATGTCCCCCAGTGCATTCATATGGTAACAATGTCCACTGTGTCCCTGTACTAAAACAAACAATCACTTAGTCTGGACTTACATGACGGATGAAGCTTCCACCTCTCTCTAGGACTGCAGCCTGCGAATTGCCAGGACCAGATCTCAGGGCCCAGGGCAGGTGCAATGACGTCATACCATTATGCAGGAATCATGTCCCAGTCTTTGCAGCCTATGAGTGACTAGTTCTGTTAGGGTTTCCCTAATAACATACTTCATATGTGTCTGTCATAATGTCGTATCCCACCATGGGTGTTTTTGTCTCTCCTGTGCACCTCTCAAAAAGCTTCTCACTTTAGGTTAAGTGGTGATGAAGGTATTTTTGAAGTTTCACTGTTTGATGTCAGTATTGTGTATTTCTGTGTCTTGCACAGCTGAAGTCAGTATTGGGTTAATGTTTTCTGTGTACCATGTGCTTTTATTGACCTATAGGTGCTTTCTACTTCTAACCAATCTCTTTCTTTTGCACACACTAATCCCCACCACTCACAGGGTAGATTACTTAGCCCCTGTTGGAAGTTAGTTATTGGGTGGAGGAAATGCAAGTGAGTTCTATCCAGATTCTTGTGGAAGAAAGACACACAGAGAAAGCGTCCCTGCTGTAGCCAAGCCAGGACCTGGCTTGCACCAGGACCCTTGTCCGGGACCAGTGCAGTTGAGTCTTGACACCCATGTGTACAGATGCAGCTAGAGACAACCAGTTCTTCCAGTACTTCTACTATATCTACAATTCAGTGTCTAGCACCTTAAGGGAGAAGAGTCTAGGAACATCCTAACCCATGCCGAAAACACGTCTAAAAAGTGCAGGGCAATATTCTGAAACACAAGAAGAACTAGCCTGGATAGGACAAAGCTACCAAGGAAGGTCTACGTATCCTATCTCGCAGTGCAGGTAACTGGGACACCCCTGAAACTTAGCTTTGCCCAAATAACCATGACTGAGGTTTGTATCACCCTATTAGGATGGGTCACTCTACACAAGGGCAGAATGTCGTCAGACTGAAGTATATACATGGGTACAAGTAACTTCTCACACTAAAGTATTCTCTCAAAGTTCCGGCAGAGTACATTGCTACATTGGGTCAGGACTCCCTCTACCAACTCTTCTCCTCCACTCTACTCTCAACTCTTCAAGCACTGTTACAACTACCTCTCTACTACTCGACTTCTCCAGCACCTCCTCAAGCACAAACAAGTTCAAGCACTAAAGTCTACGTGGAGATTTAGCTATTCTACCAAAGTGTATTGTACTATTGAAAGACAAGTGAAATTGTTCTATTTTTGCTAACACCGGGACTCTGTCATCTTTCCTACGCACCAGCACCCATACACATTAACTGCACACCTTGGGGTTTTTTCCTCTTCCTGTGGGTGGCGGTACTGATAGTCCTGGTGGGTCAATTGCCACTCCGGACTACCGTGACAAGAACCAAATGGACCCAAACACGCCCAGCAGGTCAACGACCATTTGGGCATCACAGCTAGCCACAACATAAAGCAGGGACCTACATCACACCTGTGTTTTGGACAAGCACTGGCGTCACAACAATATCATCTTGGGCTGAGCTGTCACAACAACACCTATATCCATACCTCACCACAATAATACTGTATGGTTATATCTGTAGTTGTATTCATGTGTGTAATACAACTGATCGGGTTGTGTGTATGTATAGCAGCTCAGTTCTATTGAAGTGAATGGAGCCAAGTTGTAATACCACACACAACCTGAGGTGAAATGCTATATTTAGAGGAACTTAACTGTTTTTCTCATCCTAAATAATCCTTTTTTAGGCTATGTTCACACGCCGTATGAGACCGGCTGTTCTGTGAACCGGCCGGGTCACGAAACGGCCGGTCTCTGAAAAGATCATCCCGGCCATCATGGAACGGCCGGTCTCTGAAAAGATCATCCCGGCTGGTTCTGTAGTACCGGCCGGATGATATTTCCGGCCGTAGAGTTTTGATGCGGGCGCATCAGCGCGCGCCCACATCAGAACTCCCCAAAGCACACAATGAGGCAAGCGGCCGGAACCTCTCGCTTCATGGTGTGAACTAACCGGTCCGTTTCATTGCGGTGCTGCATGGGATCCCGGCCGGAGCGTATACAATGTGTATACGCTCCGGCCGGGATCCCATAGAAGAATAGGCAGTGTTCCACCCCGTACAGCGGCCGTACTTTTACGCTGTGTGAACATAGCCTTAGTCCTAATAATGAGGTTTGTGTTATAATGCTGCTAAAGCGTACACTGAAAGGTCTCCATACGAGTTCAATAACTGATGTGTAGTGTCCCAGAGTGGGTGTGGCCTCTGATGTTTCCTGCCCACCTGAAATTATCTGCACTCTGAACATATTCCCTGTTTATACCTTGGTTCTATACTTGTGCCTGCACTACTTATTTTATGCCACTAGATGTCACTGTATTATATGAATTGTATGCACAGCTGAAGGAAAGGGTTAAAGTGACACTGTCACCCCTTTTTGCATTATGACTTCTCTTCACAGATGTAAAGGGTACATTTAGCAATTTTCATGACTTATTTTATATCATATCTCATGGTGCTTGTTCCAGTAAAAAGTGATCTTTTGTCATCTGTGGATTGTGCTACCTGGGTGGGGCTTCACGGTGGAAGCGCCACTTAGCCCAGTCCACATCGCCACTGTAGGCCCCGCCCCTGTGATGTAATCAGCGTTTAACCTGCCCCCGTTGAGGGGGCGGGGCCTATGTGCCGATTACGTCACAGGGTGGGGCCTACGGTGGCTATGTGGGCGAGTCTAAGTGGCACTTCAGCCGCGAAGCCCCACCCAGGCAGCACAATCCGCAGATGATAAAAAAAATCCCTTTTTACTGGAACAAGTACCATGACGTATGAAAAACTGCTGAAAACTGAAAACTGTTAAATTTACCCTTTACACCTGAGTAGAAAAGTCATAATGCAAAAAGGGGGTGACAGTGTCACTTTAGCTTTCTAACTGTCAGTATGGTATGAGGTGATGTGTGCCGACCAATCCCTGAACTGATCTAGCCAATCCCTGTTCAGTATTAAGGTCTCCGAGTCTGTGTCCGGCCAATTAGAGATTAGATTATTCCCCTGAGGGAAATCAAACGAGTAAGGATTTTGAAGTGTATACATGGGTACAAGTAACTTCTCACACTAAAGTATTCTCTCAAAGTTCCGGCAGAGTACATTGCTACAGTACATTGGGTAAGGACTATATATATATATATATATATATATATATTGTGGCATGGTGGGGCTGTAAGAGGCAGTTCTATGCCTCTGGAGTGGGAATTGGAGTTCAGGTGGAGCTCCTGCTCCAGGTACTCCACTCCAGTCCAAGAGCTAATGAGGCTCTGAAACCACCTGGTGGAGCTCTATTAGAGACTCCAGAGCTTTCCAGGTGAGGGCTCCCAGGTGAAGACTCCCAGTGTGGGAGAACAGGCAGCACTAGGCCTGTGGGAGCTGCAGACAAGAAGTCTGGGTAAGACCAGTGGAGCTGGTGATATTGAGCATTAGGCTCATAAGTGACAGCTAGGGAAGCTGTGGTGTTAGTCAGTGGCTTGACGGCCTAGGTTTTATTTTATTGGCAGTGTTGCCTATGTCTTGTGTTATTTGAACGGATAAATAAAGCTGACTGAGGTCAGTATAAAGCCTACAGCACTGACTGGACTGCAATTTGTGATGTGCCAACCGTCTCAGGCCCAGGAGATGGCGATCCCAGCAAGTGAGTAACCCCCAGATTGTCACATATGGTGGAGGATTGCTGTGGGCAGAAAAATGGCACATGAAGTTTGTGGCTGAATTTAAAGAGCCTGAAGCCTTATAAGAGGTTGTGTCTCTGTGGAGCAAGAGATATACAGAGACTGTGTTTCAGCTGGATTTAAAGGGCCAGAAGCTTTGAGAGATTGAGTCTCTGTGGAGAGAGACATACAGAGACTGTGTTGCTGTGGAGAGAGACATACAGAGACTGTCTTGTCTGGATAAGGCCAGTTTCGCTTATGTTTGAAGCTGGTGTTTCTGCTGCATAAAGAATATAGTTGCCATGGGTCTAGCAGAGGACTATGTCAGACGTATATGGGACATACAGCGCCGTGAAGACATGGCCAAACAGATGGGTCATAACCTTGAGCAGTTTGAAGCAGAGCGGGAGGCTGTTGAGGCCCAACTGCAAAGGACATTGGATAAGCAAGCTTCTGTACAAAGTGCATGTACTGCTACACCCCGCACTGCACTGCAGGGGGCTGCTAACCAGAAAGCACAGGGGTCCAAGCCCAGTGGTTGCTGTACCAAGGTCCCAGTTGCATCCTGGTCTGATTCTCCAGATAAAAAGCGTGAGGGTGCCGTCCCTAAAGCCAACCAGCCAGAGCCGCGCTGGGGATGTATGAGAATGGACTGTTGTGTAATTGGATGTGCTTTTGCCCAGTGCCCAAGTGTTAAAAAGTCACTTTTGCAGAGGCGCCATGATGTTGTTGCTAAGAGCAACCAACCCCAACAGCAAGCGGCAGTCACTGAGCAATGGGAGCCATGTTGGAGGTGCATGGGAGTGGGTGTCTGTGCATCTTATTGTCCTCTGGTCAGGAGATCAGAGAAATTTAAACCAAAAACCTGTGAATTGCTGGTGGGTGGCATCCCACTGCTGGTTGACCTGGATTGTCGCCAGGAGGTGTCCAGGGTCCACCCCGATATTATACTGTTTGTGAAAAGTCGACCAGAGCCGTATGGTAAGACTATTCTAATTGACTTTAAAACCTGTTATGGGACAGTAAATCATGTGCTGGAGGTCTGTGCGGAGCTTGAGGTGGAGTTCATACTTGGCAGAGACTTTCCTTATTTCTGGCAGTTGTGGGAGGGAGAGTCCCCAGTAAAGTGTACTGTACCACTGCCTAAGGGGGAAGAGCCAGGAGAACCATATACAAAAGTCCCAGAGTTACCAGTGGGTGGAGTCTCACTGTCTTACTGTGTGAACTGTGACCAAAATAAGTCCAAATGTTCAGCAATGCTACCAAGTGAGGAGAAGAATCATGTGGCTGACAAGACCATCCTGATGTCTGATGAGATTATTGCACAGTCTGAACATGGACTTGAAAAGTCAGATGAAATTAATGATAATGTATTGCATGCAATGTGTATTGAAAATGTCACCCAGCAGTTATGTGACAGCAGTAATGTCACCCAGCAGTTATGTGATAGCAGTAAGGTAATGTCAGATTTGCTGCCTAACGTGCATTTAACCCATAACTATGTCCCACAACCTAAGCAGGTAAATGATGGGTGTACTACAGCGTTAGTTCCAGTGAATGCAGAGTGTGAACTAACCTCTAAAGCAGAAAAAGCAGCAGAGGGGATTAGCTCTAGTGTGCCCCTAAAGGTCATGATGTGTAATGACGAGAAGATTGCATGTGATGAATGTGCTGTGCTGCCCCTAAAGGTCATGATGTATAATGACCAGAGGATTGCATGTGATGAAGGTGCAGTGCTGCCCCTAGAGGTCATGGTGTGTAAGGACCAGAGTATTGCATGGGATGCATGTGCTGTGGTTGAAAGCAATACAGAGAGTTTGGTGGCCTTTACTGAGTCAAGTGAGGCCAATGTGGTTGCTAGTGGCAACCAAATATCTGCTGAAGATAACAAGGAGGGTAAGCAGACTCACAAGCCCATGGGTTCATATTATGCCAAGAGAGTGACCTACAAAGTCAAACAGCATGTGAGAAGTGACTGTGGCAGTAAGCGGTATGTATGCTGGGTTTGTGTGGCGCGTTTTTCCCAAAGTGATGCAGTGAGAATGCATGGGGTGAGGAAACATAGTGAAAATGTGTTGTGTATTCTCACACCTAAACTATGTTCCTACAACAGCTGTGCTGTGCCCAATAGGTATCTCCGAAATAAAAGAAGGGGAAAAAGTGACCAGTGTGAATATGGTTGTAGACTGAAATGTTGCATGGAGATAGCCAGATGTGCTTGGCCTGGTAGGAAGCCGTATGCACGTGGTTTTTCTGAGAGCGCCCCCTGTGTCTATGACAGTAAGCCTGGTGTGGGTGACCGTGTTACAATGCAGAGCCAGATAGACCTGAGTGGTGGTCACACAGTAGCATCCAGTGATGTTAGTGAGGGTCACACAGTAGTAGCATCCAGTGATGTTAGTGAGGGTCACACAGTAGCAGCATCCAGTGATGTTAGTGGTGGTCACACAGTAGAAGAACAGCCACCGCTTATTGTTATAGAATCTCTTCTTTGTCAGGTCCCAGAAGCTGTTCCTGTGACTAATGTGAACATGCCTCAAGTAGCAGGTGATGAGATGGTGGCCAGAGAATGTCCGGCTGAAGAGCTTGTGTTGGCTCACACATTACCTCTTACAGGGAGTCTTGAAGTTACTGAGGCTGATGTGAATAATGAAGAGGTAACTTTGGAGGAATCATGTCCTCAGTACCAAGATGTGCATGAAGGAGCTGGTATGAAGACTTTCACTTTGGAGACTGAAAGTGAATGCAGTCTGTATGTTGCCCTGTCTGAAGTGAGAGGTAGTGAGAACTGTCAGTCAATGTCTGAGCCGAGTGTCACTCATACAGTCCCATCCAATGTAGCTGGAAGTGAGAGGTTTCATGTTGCCAAGGGTAACAGCCTGGATGTTACCAATAAGGGAACCCAAATTACATATGAGAACAAGGACTGTGTGCACGCTGAGAGTGGTTCTCAGTACAGCCGTCCGATGCATGTCTCCACTTATGGACGTGGTCATGAAAGAAATGAACGGCAAAGTGAGAAAGTGGGGTACGGTGGTTCTGTCTTATGGAAAATGCGGGGGGGAACAAAAACCCCATGAAAAGTGTGATGTGTGTCCTCAGAAAAAGAAAATGAGGCATGAATGGTGTCACATCTTACCCCAATGTAGGACTTTTGACCCAGGAGGGGGTGTTAATAAAGTGACAAGTCCTATGGCCTTTGTCAGGGGGGGAGGATATGTGGCATGGTGGGGCTGTAAGAGGCAGTTCTGTGCCTCTGGAGTGGGAATTGGAGTTCAGGTGGAGCTCCTGCTCCAGGTACTCCACTCCAGTCCAAGAGCTAATGAGGCTCTGAAACCACCTGGTGGATCTATTAGAGACTCCAGAGCTTTCCAGGTGAGGGCTCTCAGGTGAAGACTCCCAGTGTGGGAGAACAGGCAGCACTAGGCCTGTGGGAGCTGCAGACAAGAAGTCTGGGTAAGACCAGTGGAGCTGGTGATATTGAGCATTAGGCTCATAAGTGACAGCTAGGGAAGCTGTGGTGTTAGTCAGTGGCTAGACGGCCTAGGTTTTATTTTATTGGCAGTGTTGCCTATGTCTTGTGTTATTTGAACGGATAAATAAAGCTGACTGAGGTCAGTATAAAGCCTACAGCACTGACTGGACTGCAATTTGTGATGTGCCAACCGTCTCAGGCCCAGGAGATGGCGATCCCAGCAAGTGAGTAACCCCCAGATTGTCACAATATATATATATATATATTGCACCTATACTGAAAGAAAGAGACTTACTACCCGGTATTGCGTTCAAGGGATTACAGTAAAATTTATTTCCTGTTTTAATTCAACCCTGATGCTGGTGATTTACTTCACATCCCACTCAGGGGTGAGAGCATACCACTCCTGGCCACTGTGACAAGTGCCTCAGGAACACCACCATCTACCCCAGCTACACACCACCTAGCATCCCCTTGTCACCACAGATGGCCAAATGATCGTATGGCCATGAATAATCTCTCTTTGTCTGCCACATGTTCTCCTCATTGACAGGAACCTTTGGCACGGCCGAGCATTCCTGTGTTCTCTATGGGGAGGGGTAAGCCACAACCGGAGAGCTCCTACTACAATCTATCTCTCCCAGAACAAAGTGGTTGGACAACGATTTTACATCATGCCCAACCCCTATCACACCTGACATCATATGTCAGTAGTCGTTTGGGAGAGCCTTTTACACATAAGCGCCAGTTTCATCACAAGTATAAGGTGTATGGGGACCTTAAGGGGTTGCTTTCCATGGTGCCAAAGTTCACCAAGAGCCAGAAGTTGTTCACATGCTGGGAATGTATGAAAACTGTGAATGTTAGCCTTTACAACTATCCAGGGGATGGCAGCCGAACATATAAAAGAGGCAGAGCAAGCAATTTTTGGGAGTGAAGCTACTACAAGTCAATGTTTGCCAGACGGGAGTGAGTGTTAAACAGTCAGTGAGACATTACCTGGGAGGACACTGCTACAGATACAATAGTTAGCAAGAACATTTCAAGCGAGATGATCCAGAACTGCCGGTAAGCTAGGAAGCCAACAAGAAGCTTCTTAAAGGGACGTCTGCACATTCCAGTGACTTTTTATTATTTCTCTCAGTGGTGCCATACTCCTCCTGTTTGATCTGAAGATAATATATAAATTACTTTTTTGTTGCTTTGGAGGCATTCCTCAGCACTGTATGTACGAACAGCAAGCAAGGACAGTAGTAAGGTTCAAGAGTGTGCCCCCTGTCTGGGAGGATCCAAAGGCAGCTTGCTTTTCAAGTTATAATGTTCTGCAGTAAAAATGAAAATAAGTGCGTCCTGTGATTGGTGTGTATCCATCATGGTGCCCACATTGCTATTCTGGTCTGGATGAGTGTACTGCTCTGCCTCTACTGCTGTGGCTACTATCATTTTATAAAAACATAGTCTTTGGATGGATATTGCTCCTAAAAAGATTTCCCCTTTAAAAGCTGTTTGAAGACAGTTGATGTTATGTCTTTAGGTGTCGCTGAAGGGAATGACTGCACTTGCATGATGCTCTCCTTGTCAGACATGTATCGTATTAAAAGCATTCCTAGATAGGAAGCAATGCAAGCTACTTGTTTCATTGGCACCAGTCAGCTTTTAAAGGCTCTGGGATGGATGTATTATTATTGCATGAATGTTTTACATAAAATCTGGTAATCGTTGTTTCCATTTTTCATATTTTACTGTTTAATGGGGGGGGGGGGGGGGGGGGCTTCCTTTTTTCCTTTCTTTACACCTGTTTTTGACATATTACTTGCTACCTTGCAGTTATGTAAATGTAGCTGCTGACATGGTGGTCAGTTTTTTTGTACATATTTAATAGCATACATACAGAGGAAACCCAATAACAAAGATCAAATGGGCCCCTACTAGGATGGAACTACATGGCGACTCCCACTCACATGACTAGTGACCACTGTGTCATGAAACCCCTTTACTCAAAACGTGAAAGAAGCGAGTTGAAACCCACAGGCAGCTGTGACCACGGCTACAATTTCTTTGCAAAATCAACAGGGTTTGTCTCTATGGTACGGTTAGTATAGTACACATTAAAGTGTACCTATCGTTATAACTTTCAAAATCTAAATCAACAGTAGATGTGAAATAAAGCAAGTTTGCAATATACAATCATTCTTGTTTTTTTTTGTTATTATGCTGTAAAACAAAGCTGAACTTACCAGAAATCCAGGTCCAGTCTTTTGAAGGCAGATTTTCTGACTTATGCTGGTTGAAAAAAAACAGACTAAACTCAGGAATTCCGGCCAGTACAGAGAGTCACGGCTCAATGTGTCCGTCAATCACATGACTGCCTTCTCTCTGTGAGCGCTCAGATTGCCTGGGAAACATGGGACTTCCTTTTTTTTTACTGTTTCCTGTTCTTTGAGAAAAAAAGAGACAGAAAACAGGAAGTGCTGTGTTTTCCATGAAAAAAAATTGTAAATTGCAAATTTGCTTTATGTCACATCTACTATAACGATGGGTACACTTGTAGCACACCCGTAGGTGGAGCTTTATTATAATAATTGGATAAGACCCCTGCCTGAAACCTTGGTGACACCCCAAATATTCCCCAACTCTCTGACACAGTTTCTTTGACAGCAGGAAAACACATTTATTGGGACAGGTTAGTAGAATTGTCCTTAGAGCAGGTAACACAATAGACAAGTAGCAAACAGCAACAAAAGAAAATGATTTGCCAATTAACCACCAATAATGAACTTAAAGAGTCACTGTCGTATTTTTTTTTTTTTTTGCAGAAATCAATAGTCCAGGCGATTTTAAGAAACTTTGTAATTGGGTTTATTAGCCAAATCTGCCATTATCTGCATGTAAAAAGCCTTTTCCCAGGCCCCCCCCTCCTTCCTCTTTTTCATCCACTCTGAAAAATCTGAAAATTGTGACTTGTTGCAGGAGATGTCCCCTGTCTGTTCTAGGGAGAGGGGAGGAGGAAGGAGGGAGTTAGCCGGCAGCAGAAAGCAGATAACAGAGGATTACAGGCACGGAGCTGGGTGACAGCTGTAATCTGAGCTCAGACAGGTCACTGGTGATGGTCAGAACAGATAACGGGTGAGGGATTTGTAGATTAACTCTTTGTTGTCCTGTTTTGGTCTTTTCTTTAGCTCTCTCCATAGGAGAACAATAAAGACAGGGGGGAGAGCTTCAAACTGCTTTTTCATGATAAAAATGCATTTTTCGGATAATAAACCCAATTACAAAGTTTCTTAAAATCGCCTGGACTATTGATTTCTGCAAAAAAAAATTTCACGACAGTGACACTTTAAGGTAATGTTATTAATTACACATGCATAGACATCTAATCACACAATAAACTGTAATTTTATGATCCAACTGGTTCAAAAATGCTCTCAGAGGGTTTTGTCTGAGGTAAGAAAAAAAACAGGGTTAAGGAGGAAAAATGTGTCCATAATCCTCTAGTACCAAAACCCAGAGAAGTCCAGCATGTGCACAGCTGTGAATGAAGTAGCTCCCAAACAGATGACAGATAACAGTGCAGGGGACTGATAGGCTTTAGCTGTAGTCTCTCTCTGTAAATGCAAGTGGGGCTGTCACTTATTCCCCTCACTGTCACACATACACCTCACAGCACTTGTATTTATTCCCTGTATTTTCCCTCCAGTCTGCAGGATTATATGTAGAACACTGGGGCTGCATGTGATGTGGCTCCTGTAAGTATGTGCTACTGTTATCTCCTGCTTAGAAATGGCTGACAGCACTACACATCCACCATGTGTCCTTCCTGAAATGGTGGCCGCCTCACACCAACACTGTAACTTGTGGCACACTGTAACTGGTTGTACTCACAGCCCGGGCATGTGTCTGATAACAGGCAGGTTCTTTGCAGGTGCTTTATGGGGTGATAAATGTCTTTTAGTTGAGCAAACACAGGGATCTCTTCACTTGCTTCCAGCAGCATCCCAAAACCACACTGTCCTTACCACCCCAGCATCCTCTTTCCTCCTTCCTCCTCTTAGCTCCTCCCCCACTAACCCTGGGGGATCATGGGTCTTGTAGTTTAATTATCCATCACTGCACTGGAAAGCTCTGAGTGTAATCCCACCCCAGCGCACAGCCTGAGCAGCATTAACTCTTTATTTGCTGAAGAATTCCACCAGCAGAGGAGCTTTACATTCTCCCCCCACTTGAAGTCTTGAGTCCCCTCAAGATGAGCAAGAGAAAAACGGGTTATTATTAAACTGTAAAGTTATTAATACACCATCAAATGAGCAGTAGCATTATATGCAAGAGGAACATCCCACCAAGGCACATCACCACATTTTGTCTGGGGCAGGGTGTCACCAAGTGAACTAACATTTAGGGGAGGATGGGCGAAGGTCAGTCTATGAGCAGTCTTAATAGGCTCTTGAGTACTATGACCCAGGGAATCATAGGTAAGTCTTTGTGGAGGTCTAATGGGTCTTGAAGGTCTTGATTCAGAGCTTATAACAGAGAAACTTGACTCACAACCTGGTTCAGACTTTTCCTGTTCCTTTTCTTGGAATGTGTCTTGCCCAGCTTCATTTCCCTTATCCTCATGATTAAGAAAAGTTGCTTCAGCAGAATGTGCAGGGCATTCACCAGGGGTGTCGGTGCCATCTCTATTGTCCCTTGGCAGGGAATCGTCTGCATCCAGGGAAGACTGATCATCCAGCTCTTGTTGGATATGTTGGGGAACGAATTCTGGAGCATTGATATTCAAATTAATGTCTGATGGAAGATCCACATTCCAGTCATGGAAAAACTCGTCCAGCTCCCACTCATCCTCGCTTGGATTTGTCTCTTCCCTTGGGTTAGTTTCCTCCTGATTTAGGAGTAAAGGTTCCCTTCGCCTCAGTCTCCTAGACCGCCTAGAGTTGGGTTTGCGCTGAGATATTTTAGGTTCTGAAGTTATGATCCTTGCAGATTCTGTCAAAAGCATAAGATTATTTCGATGCCATGTCTTGATGGGTCCATTCTTCCCTTCTGGGCAAATTTGATACACCGGGATGTCAGGCAACTGTGAGCAGATAATGTAGATTTGTGAACCCCAACGATCAGCCAGTTTGTTTTTTCCATGAAGACCCAGATTTCTTAGAAGAACCCTGTCTCCTGGTTGTAAGTCATGGACCTTCACCTTTTTGTCATAACGAGCTTTATTTTGATGGTGCCGTTGGCCAGCAGTAGCTTCCGCCTGTTCATAGGCCTGTTTCAAGTTTTCCTTTAATCTTTTCACATAGCTTGCATGTGATTGTACGGATGTGTCATCAGCAGTAACACCGAAAACCAAATCAACTGGAAGTCGAGCCTCTCTTCCAAACATGAGGAGGTATGGAGAGAATCCTGTAGCATCACTTCTAGTACTGTTGTATGCATGGACGACAGTAGCTACATGCCGGCTCCAATGGGCTTTCTTCTAGGCCGACAGTGTACCTAACATGTCCAACAAGGTTCTGTTAAAACGCTCTGGCTGAGGATCGCCTTGTGGGTGATATGGGGTTGTACGACTCTTTTGTACACCCAGCAGAGTGAGTAGCTCATGAATCAACTTACTTTCAAAATCTCTCCCTTGGTCTGAATGGATCCTCCTTGGAAGGCCATAGTGCACAAAGAACTTTTCTACAAGAATCTTTGCCACTGTAATGGCTTTTTGGTCACGGGTAGGGAAAGCCTGAGCATATCTTGTGTAATGGTCGGTCACCACTAATACATTGCTGACTCCACCTTCATCTGGTTCAATGCATAGGAAATCAATACAAACAAGATCCAGCGGCCCTTGACTTTCCATTTTCCCAAGAGGAGCGGCTCTAGCAGGCAGAGTTTTCCTCTGAATGCAGCGAAGGCAAGAACGGCAATAATCTTCTACATTCTGCTTCATGCATGGCCAGTAGAATCTGTCCCTGACTAGGCCTAAAGTTCGGTCAAAACCCAGATGACCATGATCATCGTGTAGTGATTGAAGTATTACGTCCTTGTACTTTTGGGGGAGTAGTAGCTGCCACTTTTCACTGTTTAGCTGACTTGGAGCTCTTCGGTAGACCAGCCCATTGCGGATTTTCAAACGATCCCATTCTTTGGCAAGGAGTCTAGCCAACGGATGATCATCTGTGTGCAGTATATCAGCTTGTTGTTTTTGGAGAGCCGCTACAGCTAGCCCACAGAGTGAATCTTCTCTTTGATCTTTCTTCAAATCACCTTGCGTAATAGCAGGAAGAGGTGAAGCTTGCAAAGTTACCAGATTACAGTAGACTTCAGGCACACTCTCCTCGTGAAGCCCTAGCTTTCGCGCCCAACATCCATTTTCAGAGCAACAGCTAACATATTGACACATGGTCCTCACCCCAGGTGCAGGAATCTCTACCCACTCATCTTCAGGGTGCATATCGCCATGAGGTCTTCGGGACAGTCCATCTGCATCCCCATTTTCCTTACCAGGGCGGTACTTAAGGCTAAAATTGTAATTTGAAAGTGCAGCCATCCACCGATGTCCTGTAGCATCCAGCTTGGCAGTGGTCAGTATGTAAGTCAAGGGGTTATTGTCAGTTTGAACTTCAAATTCAGCCCCATACAAGTAGTCATGTAATTTGTCAACCACAGCCCATTTGAGAGCCAAGAATTCCAGTTTATGGGCCGGATAGTTCTTCTCTGTGGGAGACAAACTTCTGCTCACAAAGGCCACTGGTCTTAGTTTCTTATCATGTTCTTGATATAACACTCCTCCAAGACCTTCTCGGCTTGCATCCACGTGCAGCACATACGATTTGGCAGGGTCAGCATAGGCTAGCACAGGAGCATGGGTAAGGCAGTGCTTCAACCGTTCGATTGCCTGCTCACATTCAGGACTCCAGCGGTCTTCAATGCACTCCTTGGATTTTCTAGGACCCTTTGGTTTCTGGAGAGCCCTCTCTTCATTAGTGTCACCGGGTTCCACTTCATTCTGCAGCAGCTGATTGAGAGGTCTCGCTACTTTGGAAAAACCCTTGACAAATCTCCTGTAGTAACTGCAGAACCCCAGGAAAGAACGTAATTCCGTGATCGTCCGGGGCTTGGGCCATGATGTCACAGCTTCCAGTTTTTCTGGGTCAGTGGCTATTC
The DNA here is from genome assembly GCF_027789765.1 of Dendropsophus ebraccatus. Lineage (NCBI taxonomy): Eukaryota > Metazoa > Chordata > Amphibia > Anura > Hylidae > Dendropsophus > Dendropsophus ebraccatus. Next base: position 56,397,034 of record NC_091454.1, on the reverse strand, counting down.
CCTCAGCAGAAACCACATGCCCTACATACGTCACAGAGGGCTGAAAAAACTTGCACTTCTCAAGAGACAACTTCAGTCCTTCCTGCTCAAGCCGATCCAAGACTCGCATCAGCCGGTCAGTATGTTCTTCCAATGTCTTTCCGAACACTATTATATCATCCAGATATACGATCACTTCCAGCAGATGCATGTCACCGACTGTTTTCTCCATAAGTCTCTGAAACGTAGCTGGAGCCCCCATGAGACCTTGTGGCATTTTGTCAAATTCAAAGAACCCACCTGGATAGATGAAAGCCGTCAACTCCTTGTCTTCAGGGCTCATTGGAATCTGATAGTATCCACTCCTCAGATCCAGGACACTAAACCACTTACTCCCTACCAAACAATTTAAAGCATCTTCAATTCGAGGGGTGGTGTACTGATCAGGAATGGTCCGCTGATTTAGAGTCCGGTAATCAACACCCATCCGAATGGTGCCATTCTTCTTGCGCACCACAGCTATAGGTGAAGCATAAGGACTTCGGGACTCTCTGATTATCCCAGCCACTTTAAGGTCTTCCAGATGCTTACGTAGATCCTCTAAATCACCAAGAGCTACTCTTCTAGGGCGTTCTCTGAAAGGTCTATCATCTTTCAATCGGATCTGGTGTTGCGCACTCTTTGCACATCCCATATCCAGCTCATGTGCGGAGAAGCAGTTTTTTCGAGCTTTCAACAACTTTCGAACTCTGTCTACCCACTCTGGTGACATTCGACCTCCTCCGATATCCACTTCATCAATCAGGGCCTCAACAGTTTCTGGCCTTGCTCCAAGGAGGGCTGCAGAGGGTAAAGGGGTAGCATTGTAAACCTTCCCGAGGCGTATAGAAGGCCTTAAAACTACTGGAGCACCCCCAGTATTCTTCAACCCCACTAGAAGGGAGTCCTGTGGATGCTTTAATTTGTTCGATGGCCAGACTTCTGGCACTAATTCTACTCCAGGAGGTAAATCTGCTTCAGGATCCATCTCCATCATAAGGTGAGAACTGGTGCTGTCACGGTACATTTTAATTTTGGCCCTCATGCAGGTAACTTTACCGGGTAAAACAGTATATTCTTTACTGGCTTGAGTCCACACATGACCAATATCTTCCTTCTGGTATCTTTCCTGGGACTTTAGCAGAGCAAACATGGGCCTCAACACTGGGTGCACTGCCTCCTGCTTATTCACCAATTGAGGTTTCAACATTCTTCGTACAAAGTCAGTGTTGGTGCCTACCAGCATGGCTGCTTCCCCACCTTCTTTAGGTCTGGGGCAGACAACAGCCAAAGTTTCGAAAACTTCCGTTGATCCCACCACAGAACAAGGAAATTCCACCTTGAGAGATACATAGCCATCATAAGGGAACTTCGTGTCACTGAGGCCCCAGATTTCCAGATTCTCTAACTTGTGAATAGGGAGATGCTTTAGATGCTTCTGGTAGAAATCCCTAAAAAGTACTGTTATCTGAGCTCCCGTATCCAACAGGACTTTGCTGTACACTCCTTCAATCCGGACTGAGACTACTGGGGAAGGCCCAATTAACTCAGGAGGTGTTCTTGATTTTGTGTCTGTTGTAGCATCAATCAAAACCTTCTGATATCTGGTTTTGAGCCGACTCGTGGTACTTTGAGAATAGTCATACATGGTGGGGTCTTCTATCTGCTTCTGTCGTGTTATGGCTTTAGTTTTGTCTCTCACCCACTTCAGTGGTAAAGGTTGAACCTCAGTTTTGGTTTTAGCTCGAGGGTTAAAGTTGAAACGGTCCACTCTATGTTTTGCTTGATTGGAGTTTCTTCCTCTGGGGCACCCAGATGACTCCTTCACTGGGGCCCTCTGAAGTTTCCCGGCGGCTTTCTTGTCTGCACTTCCTTGGAGGTTTCAAGGCTTGGGCATTGCCTCCTAACATGCCCTCTTCCTCCACACTGGTAGCAGATTATAGCATGTTTTCTTTTTCTCTCCTTCTGGGAGGCAGTACCCGAGGGCACAGTCTCAGCCCTTTCATCAGGCTGTAACTGAGTACCAGCTACTAAAGTCACCAGCTCAGTTAGCTTTGACACTTGTTCCCTCAGCTGAGCTAACTCCTCCCCAGCACAACAAGCTTGTACTGTCTGCACTTTAGTACTGAAGGTTCCTGGGACCTTGACACTGACCCCTTTTTCCTCCAACATGGCTTCCTCTTCTCGGACCAACTTGACCAATTGGTTATATCTAAGAGTGCCACAGTCCCCTTGGGACCTCAACTTGAGCATAACTGGGTCTAAGGGTAGGGCTCCTCGAAGTAGCTGTCTTACTCTGACACTGTCCACTGAGTCGGCATCCATCCCTCTCTTCAGCCTCATCTGATGCAATATTTTATCCAACCGCTGTATATAAAGAGACAGCTTTTCTCCCTTTTCTTGGTAAGTGTGCTCAAACTGGTACAAGAGTTCAGAGACTCCCTCTGTCCTACCGAACACATCCTGTAGTGCCTCCAGGTAGTCGTGTGCAGTGCAGTCTTTCTTACTCAACTTAAGATTCCTAATAGTATCAGCCGCTACCCCTTTCAAACTTTCCGCTATCCTTTGCCTTTTGAGAGCTTCAGAAACTTCCCATTCATCCAGACCTTGCAGAGCCTGTTCCATCCAGGCCTCAAAGCTTTCTTCATCAGATGGGAGAGGCTGAGTCCCTGAAAACATTGGCAAGCATTTATATCTAGCCGTTGAATGTCCTGACTTGGCACACTTTTCCACTAATTCACCAAGAGCATTCAGAAACTCTGGGCCAATTGTGGCGGTAGTGGTTGTTTGAGTCGAAGGTTGACTTGCAAGCTGTATCGGCTGTTCTTCAGCTGGTACGACTATTTCCACTTTGTATTTTTCATTTCCTACTTCCAGATTGCTAGGCACCACTACATTAGCAACAGGGCAGTCTAATTCCAATAGAACTCTCATGGTATTACCACTCTGGTCTTGCTTTAGACCTCTAATGAAACAACGACTGTCGGACAGAGTCTCGTCCATTATCTGGTAAATCTGTCTATGGGTAAGGATGGTGGTGGAAATGGACAGGCCTAGACAGTGACTCTGGTCCAGTTGGAGGCTTCTGCACCATTCAGCAACGGCTTGTGGGTCTAGGGTTGGTTCTGCCATTATTTTGCTGTTGCTGACTGGGTCTGAGACACTTTGGGGGGAGGGAAAGGGGCGGAGTCACTCACAAGTAGGCGGGCCACCGAGCATCCCGGACGAGCCCCCAAATGTAGCACACCCGTAGGTGGAGCTTTATTATAATAATTGGATAAGACCCCTGCCTGAAACCTTGGTGACACCCCAAATATTCCCCAACTCTCTGACACAGTTTCTTTGACAGCAGGAAAACACATTTATTGGGACAGGTTAGTAGAATTGTCCTTAGAGCAGGTAACACAATAGACAAGTTGCAAACAGCAACAAAAGAAAATGATTTGCCAATTAACCACCAATAATGAACTTAAGGTAATGTTATTAATTACACATGCATAGACATCTAATCACACAATAAACTGTAATTTTATGATACAAGTGGTTCAAAAATGCTCTCAGAGGGTTTTGTCTGAGGTAAGAAAAAAAACAGGGTTAAGGAGGAAAAATGTGTCCATAGTCCTCTAGTACCAAAACCCAGAGAAGTCCAGCATGTGCACAGCTGTGAATGAAGTAGCTCCCAAACAGATGACAGATAACAGTGCAGGGGACTGATAGGCTTTAGCTGTAGTCTCTCTCTCTGTAAATGCAGGTGGGGCTGTCACTTATTCCCCTCACTGTCACACATACACCTCACAGCACTTGTATTTATTCCCTGTATTTTCCCTCCAGTCTGCAGGGTTATATGTAGAACACTGGGGCTGCATGTGATGTGGCTCCTGTAAGTATGTGCTACTGTTATCTCCTGCTTAGAAATGGCTGACAGCACTACACATCCACCATGTGTCCTTCCTGAAATGGTGGCCGCCTCACACCAACACTGTAACTTGTTGCACACTGTAACTGGTTGTACTCACAGCCCGGGCATGTGTCTGATAACAGGCAGGTTCTTTGCAGGTGCTTTATGGGGTGATAAATGTCTTTTAGTTGAGCAAACACAGGGATCTCTTCACTTGCTTCCAGCAGCATCCCAAAACCACACTGTCCTTACCACCCCAGCATCCTCTTTCCTCCTTCCTCCTCTTAGCTCCTCCCCCACTGACCCTGGGGGATCATGGGTCTTGTAGTTTAATTATCCATCACTGCACTGGAAAGCTCTGAGTGTAATCCCACCCCAGCGCACAGCCTGAGCAGCATTAACTCTTTATTTGCTGAAGAATTCCACCAGCAGAGGAGCTTTACACACTTTAAGGTTATGTTCACACTATGTGTCTTTTACATTAATTACGGCCTTTGTTCAAAAAGATACGTTGTATTTGAATGAATAGAATCCCGGCCGGAGTGTATACATATAGTATACACTCTGGCCGGGATTCCAACCGGCTGTACAGAAAACTGACATGTCAGTTTTGTGCGGCCGCTATTCATTGAGTAGCAGCTGCACAGACATGTCAGTTCACACAATGGAGAGTGCGGCTCTGGCTGCACTCTCCATTGTTAGCTATGGTAGATTGGGATGTGGGCGCACAGGCAGGGCCGTTTCTAGGTAGTTTTGACTACAGGGCGAATCTTGCTAAAAGCGCCCCCCCCCCCCCCCCCCACACACACATCCCCTCTCAAGTGATGTCGGGGAGGGGGGGAAGTAGTTGTTGCTATGAAGAAGCAGTGTGTGTATTATGACATTGAGCAGTGTTATTTAACCATTTTCAACTGAAACAAAAAAAAAGTCAGTGACTCACAGGTGACGTAAGCCATCATTTTCCTTTCCCTCTCCATCTGGCCCAGGCCTCCATGATGATTTCTTGCAGCTACAATTCGTCTCTTCTGAACCTGCTAGACAAACATCTTAGGCTCCACACTTTTACAACAACTTCCCCTTTTTATGACGTCTGTGCTCTGCCCCATAGTAATAACCCCCCCTCCCGTGCTGTCCCTATAATAATAATATCCCCTGTGCTGTCTCTATAGAAATAATCTTCCCTGTGGTCTGCCCCATAGTAATAATCCCCCCCCTGTGCTGTTCTCATAGTAATAATCCCCCCTGTGCTCTGTCCCCATAGTAATAATCCCCCTGTGCTCTGTCCCCATAGTAATAATCCCCCTGTGCTGCCCTCATAGTAATAATCCCCACTGTGCTCTGTCCCCATAGTAATAACCCCCTGTGCTTTGCCCAATAGTAAAAATCCCCCCCATGTTCTGCCCCATAGTAATAATCACACTTTCCATGTTCTGCCCCATAGTAATAATCCCCCTACAATGTTCTGCCCCATAGTAAACCCCCCCATGTTCTGCCCATAGTATTAATTCCCCCTCCCATGTTCTGCCCCATAGTAAACCCCCCATGTTCTGCCCCATAGTACTAATTCCCCCTCCCATGTTCTGCCCCATAGTAATAATCCCCCTCCCATGTTCTGCCATATAATAAATAATCCCCCCTCCCATGTTCTGCCCCATAGTAAACCCCCCATGTTCTGCCCCATAGTACTAATTCCCCCTCCCATGTTCTGCCCCATAGTAATAATCCCCCTCCCATGTTCTGCCATATAATAATAATCCCCCCTCCCATGATCTTCCATATAGTAATAATCCTCCCTCTCATGTTCTGCCATATAATAATAATCCCCCTCCCATGTTTTTCTCTATAATAATCTCCCCCCCTCCCCCCATGTTCTGCTCCTTAGTGATACCCTTCATTGCCGCAACACAACACAAAAAAAAAAAAAAAAAAAATTATACTCACCTTCTTGCACACAGCGGGTCCCTCTCTCTCTCATCAGATCTTCTCTTCTGGCCTGCGCCTAGCGGCCACATGATCTGCCTCCCCCGACCGCAGCTCCTGCCTCCCCACCCGCCGGCCACATTATCTGCCTCCCCCGCCCGACCGCAGCTCCTGCCTCTCCGCGCGCCGGCCTCATGATCTGCGCAGATCGCCGGACTGCAGCTCCTCCCCGGCCCATCACCTGACAGCAGGCCGCTGCCCCCGAACACATCTTCTCTATCCTCAAGCAGGCGAATGACGTCATATCACGGCGCCTGCTGGAGGATAGAGAAGATGTGTTCGGGGGCGGTGGCCTGCTGTCAGGTGATGGGCCGGGGAGGAGCTGAAGTCCGGCAATCTGCGTAGATCATGCTGCCGGCGCACGGGGCAGCAGGAGCTGCGGTCGGGCGGGGGAGGCTGATAATGTGGCCGGCAGGCGTGGAGGCAGGAGCTGCGGTCGGGCGCGGAGGCAGATAATGTGGCCGGCGGAAGGGCTGGCGGCTGGCGGGGGCGTGCGCAGCTAGGTGAGGTCTGGGAAGGTGCCACCAGCGCCCCCTAGCTGTCGGCGCCCCGTGCGGTCGCCCGGCCCGCCCGCCGCTAGAAACGCCCTGATAGAACACAAACAGCACACTATACATAACATAGGATATCACAAACAGCACACTATACATAACATAGGATATAACACACAGCACACTATACATAACATAGTACAACACACATACCTTTGCACTCTTTACACACAAATATAGTGCAGTAACTTTAGGGTTAAATCACCAGGCAGAGGTCCTATGCTAATAACCCTCCCCCACCCCCTCCTCCCGACTGAAGCTGCAGAATATTGTGAGCTATGGGGAAAGAATGAAAGTTAGAGGGAAGATAGAGAAAGCTGCCCCCACCCCACAATTACATACACCCCAACACTACACTGCTGACCCCCCCCCCCCCCCTCCCACCAGACAGCAGCAGCACTTACAGGGCGGCTCTCTTCAGCTGTGTGCAGACCGGGTCGGGGGAGGAGACGTTCTCACACTGGAGCTGCTGCCTGTGTGCTGGATGCTCTGCAGAGCAGCAGGGGGAAATGTTGGGGAGTCCCTGCTGCCTCCTCTATCACACAAAGGAGCCCCCAGGAGACAGGAACTGTGTGTAAGGGGGGGCTTTGAAGTCCAAGCCTCCTGCAGAACGTCACTGATGCTGTGTGGTGAGGGAGGGCGCCCCCTAGCTGTCAGCGCCCCGTGCAGTGGCCCGGCCTGCACGGTGCTAGAAACGGCCCTGCGCACAGGGATGCACCCACATCCCAATTTAGCACAAATGAAGTTCTCCCGGTAGCAGCTGGGATGATCTTCACTGACATCTGGTGTCATACGTAGTGTGAACCCGGCCTAAATGTATATGCAGAACAGGCATTTACACTGTTTGTCCTGTATTTTTCCCTATATTGTTATTTCTGTTTTGGCTATTCTTTAAATCTGTTGCATATATAGTGTCATCACCTTCACATTGTTCACATCAGTCCTGCTTCCAGTGGGGCTTATAATTTAATTTCCCTCTCTCACACACCCACAGATACTAAGGGCAATTTCCTAGAGAGTCAACTAACTTCTCAGAATGTTATTGTAGTGTGGGAGGGATGAACTTAACTCGTCTTTACATATGGGTTGTTATCCATCTTCAGTGATATTTCCTAGTCAAGAGACAAGAAATATGACTTGGAAGCACTAGTGAAGGTTCTGTAAGTTAGGAATAAAATACAAGACAGGAGACACAGCCAGGAATGACTATCCCATGATTCTATAGTAGATAGAGTCATGCATTGATTCTTTCCTGCACAATAACTTGTGTTCTGAAATATTTTTATATTTATATTATTCAACTGTTGTGGAAAGAAAAATATTTTTATTTAACTTGGCGTCTTTTATGCATTTTTCTGAAATTAGTTTTAGTAAAATTTTTGCTCATATTTATTCTACAATTTGCATGTACACTGTAAACGGCTCCATTCCATTCAGTCTCATTCCACATAGTCAATGCTCGGCCTCTCTTCTATTGCTGTGGAGATGCATCTGAGCCCAAATGAAATCATATCAAATTAAATCAGATTTTTAACTTAGAAAAATTGCTATTTCACATGGTAACATTCCATTTTATTATGTCATTATAATCCATGTTATGGGCATTGACTGTTTTTGTTGGCAATAGCGCCTTCAAATAAACAAGAGAGAGGTCTAGGGTCCTCTGTGAATACTTTTTTATGAGCATAGCTCTCACCATACCAATGTTGTCAATGCCAGACTAGTGTGCCAGTGGAAATCTAAGGGAATCCCATTAATTTATACATACCATTTCCATTTTTATTACTAAATGATGGTATCACTGTCCTTACAGGTCAGACCATTAAAAATTTCTGACAAGTTATTGGCGAATCGATTGTGAATTGTGCTTAGAGGCATAGGATGGACTCTAGATCAGCTTTAGGCTATGTTACCACTTCAGGTAACATAGCGGGGATCATAATTATTATTAGCAGATGCCTATATTATGAGGGCATCCCCGCTATGTTGTTCCCAAACTGAAAACATAGCCTTAGCTATCAGAACAAACCCAAAAAAGCCATAATCTTAACAATAAGGGTGTTATTACACATGAAGATCTTTTCACATTACGAGCTGCTATATATTGTAATGGAATGGCGCTCATCTAAGAAGCTTATTACATAGCTTGACTATTGCCAGATCCATCAGCCATCAATGTCAGACGTCCATCTTTTATTAGACGAGGAGATGTACAGCTATCAAATAAGTATTTGCTGATTAGTCATCTGATCTTTGGACTTTAAAGGGACTCTCTACCCACAATCTGATCCCCCCCAAACCACTTGTACCGTCAGATAGCTGCTTTTAGTCCAAATTGTGTCCTGGCGTCCATTCGGCAGGTGATGCGGTTATTGTCCTAAAAAACTACTTTTAAACTTGCAGCCCTGTGTCAAGTTGGTGTGGCCTATAATGTCTATGCCCTAGGCCTGCACCTACTCTCCGTCCCTCCTCACCATTATGAATGCCCCTGGGCAGGATTTTTCCTATTTATCACTTAAGGTGCCTTAACAATCCAGCACATGTGCAGTGTTCTTACAAGTGATGAATAGCAGAAATAGCAGGTGGTGCAATCCTAGGGCATGGGTACTCTAGGCCACGCCAATTTGACACAGGGCTGCAGGCTCCATTGCTTCCTGTCAATAGACAACAAGACCTTCCTACAGACCATTTTTTGTCAACATTCAATGCTTATATGTTTTTGAAAGGAATTGTATTATCTACAGTAAGCAGAGTGTTAGGCCTCTTAGAGTTTGTGTTAGATGGTATGGCCACAGGTTTCTAGTTAGTTAAGAATTTTTGGGTATCAGTTAACCAATGTATTTACTTCCAGTCATCTATCATGAATATTAAAAGGTTTATCTAGTGCTACAAAATCATGGCCACTTTCTTCCAGAGACAGCCCCGCTCTTGTCTCCAGTTTGGGTGGGGTTTTTCAACAAAGTTCTATTGAAGTGAATGGAGCTTAATTGCAAACCACACTTGAACTGGAGACAAGAGTGGTGCTGTCTCTGAAAGAAGGTGGCCATGTTTTTGAAGTGATTGATAGCCCCTTTAAGAACACCATCTATTTTCTAATCTAGGAAGATCTTCAAATGGAAACTATGCAACATGTGTTGTATGTAAACTACAATGTGTTGTATGTCTGTGTTGTATGTAAACTACATGTGTTGTATGCCGACAATGTCAACTATTTTACGCTTGAGTTGCATGGACGTGTCATACACAAAGCCTTCTCTCACCAAACATTTTCTCATATTTACTCAAGAAAATCACTCTTCTAGTCTACTGACATTTACTGTCATTGTGGAACCTTTCCAACTGTGCAAGGGTTTAGCAATGGGGAGGCAGAGGTGACAGACAGGCCTACAATGCACTTAGAAATTTTACCAGAAACCAAGATCCTTATGTTCATAGTTTCTTTTTATTTGTTTCATCTGCAACCAATGTGACCGTTCCTATGCTAATGAGAAAACACTGCATTTTGTTTATTAAACCTCAGTTAAATGTTTTTAGGAGCATAAGCCTTATGTCAGCTAAGGTGCTGTATGTTGTCTCAGCTGCCACGCTCTCTGACAGGAATGGTATGTACAAATGAAGCAGGATATTGACATACAGCCAGAACAAAGGAAAAGACAGTATCTGTAATCACTGAGCACTCATTAGTGATATAGCATAACCTTATCTAGAATACTTAAGGGGCATATACACCACCAGTAGCTGTTCATTCATCTAGCAGCTATCTCTATTGTTGACCGCATACATGTGAACATCTAGCTCAGCATGTGTCCAAATGGAGAGAGGAGGGGTAAGACACCAGACAGTGATTCATTTTCCCCCCCAATGTCATCTGTCACGGAGAGAGTGGGGAGGACTCCATACCTATAAGGTGGTTGGCTGGTGCCACCAAAATCAGCAGATTCTGCAAACTATTCACTAATGTGTATGAGAACTTTTTATTTTTACATAAAACACTGGCCATTCTTAAGCTAACCAGGAATATTTGATGCCTGTTATTTAAACCAATAGTAAGTTATGGTAAGCTTTACTTTAAACATCAAGAAGAGGAGTATGACAACCCCAGATGATAATACACATGGCTGCATGCATGTTTGCTATTTGAAAGCTGAGCATAGTAAAAGTCTTAAAAGGGTACTCTGGAGAGAAAAAAAATTCTAATCAACCGATAAGACCACTTATCAATAAATCTAGTGTATCTCTGGCCGTCTGTCTGTCAGAGCGTTTTTATCAAAAACACGTTATACAATATAGCAATCACAGTGATCGCCTGTGGTTAAGATCAGCCAATACTTATATAAAAATTGTGCATGTGTGTATGCTTCAGTGCAACTCTTCAAAGTCCATCCAACAAATCTAAAGAACTTTTTACATAGATCTTGGAATACCAGGAACATATTAGGCCATACCTAAAGTCACTACATTTGACAGCCATAGCGATTGTGTTCCCAGGGTCATGAGTTGTTCCAGTGATCATAGTTAGGGTGGGTTCACACTGAGGAATTCTCGCGGATAATTCCGCCGGCTGTACGCGCTCACGGATGCGCGCCTTTCCGCCGGCTCCATAGACACCATTCTTTGGGCCGGCTAATTCCGCATTCCGCCAAAAGAATTGACATGTCAGTTCTTTCGGCAAAATACGGAATCAGCCGGCCCATAGAATGGTGTCTATGGAGCCGGCAGAAAGGCGCGCGGCTGTGAGCGCGTACAGACGGTGGAATTCCGCAGAGTTTATCTGCGAGAATTCCTCAGTGTGAACCCTACCTTAAAGGGGAAATCCAGGTAGAGTTTAAAAATAAATGAAAGTTCTGCAGAAGCACATAGCATTACTTACCTGTCTATCCCAGTTTACTACCAAAAATCCATTTGTTTGGGGGGGGGGGTGTTCTGTATTGTGTTTCTGTCCTTCCCGGTTGAGCAGTTCCCAGAATGCGATACTTTCCCTCAGCTGATCATCACAGTCCCCCACCCATCACAATGAGTAAAATTAGTGCTGCACCTGATTCTGGCCGGTCAGAGATGGTGAATCACTCAGGGAATTGGGGGATCCAACCAAGCCTCCTGTGACATCACACCCTGCCCCCTGTCTGCATCATCAGCAAACACACACAATGTGAGACAGAGGCATGGAATATTTGTCTCCTAAGGGGGGAGAGCAGAAGGAGCAGGAGACAATGTGGATTGGCACAGAGGCCATTTTTCTTCACTTCCTGGATTTCTATCAGCTACCAGTGTGGCAGAACCGTACAGATACAGTAATACATTGTATAGACACATCTATATAACTTTTAATGTACTTTTAAAAGAAAACAAGTTTTCCTTATCCGGAGTTCCCCGGAGTTTAGCCATTGCCTTGAGAGGGCAGGTATTAAATATAGTTGTCCACCTGTGGATGCAAGTGCATATTTTCGTCCAAAAAAATATCAACACATTATTAGAAGTGGTTGAAATGTAGCACTGAGTTCACAAATTCCATCATGTAACACTTAGATGCAAACTCATAGACTGCTACATGATCACAAGCGGTTTGTACTTGATAACAAAATAGTTACATGAATAGCAACAGTGCTCAGTTTGTTGGTCTGAACTGCTTGTTTTTTTCTAGTTTTGACATCCTGGTCACCAAGGTCACATATGACTCTACTTCACCAAGTCACTTATTAGGTTTAACATACAGTCTATTTGTATTTACTTTTCCTTTCCAAGAATCCTGAAATTATTATTGTGCCTTGTATGTGACCATTAGAAGGTCAGCTCTCTGTATATCGAAACAACTAGTGATTAAGTAGGAAGTATGTGAAGGAGGCGACTAAGACAAATTGAATTTCTGTATTATTTTTGGCAGTCATTTTCACGGTCCAGGAATTCTGCTCATATAGGTTAAGAGATCGCCTTACAAACAATAAATAAAGCAGAACGACATTTGTAGCGGGCTCTGTTGGTATATTACAAACTTGTAGCCGTGTTTGTAGATCGATAATATTGATGTGGCTGTATCACTATTTCATTGACCATATAAATGCCACACATTTATTGACTAAGACAAGCAATATATCAAAGATCTTGTTGGTGCCTTCATCTTCTTTATGTTTTCAGTTCTAAATCCAATACTATTTTTACAATCTCAATAGGACTAACATCAGGGCTGGATTTGCCCCTAGGCACCAAGAGCCTGTGCCTAGGGCAGCAGTGATGGGGGGGGTTATAAGTGAGTGAAAGAAACGTTGTAGCTGCTGTCATCATGCTGTCGCATTTTAACCTCGGGTTGAATCAACATGGGTAGGAAATATTGTGAAATTTCTGATGTGGTGTATTCAGTGCCTAGGGCTGTGCAAGCTGTAAATATGTCCCAAACTAAAAGTAACAATCTCAGTAAGCATGTTGTCTCCTAGCCCTCCTCTCGTGGCTGGAGACAAACTCCCATAGTAAATCTATAGGGCCAACAGTAGCAGGAGGCAAAGGATGTCCAGCAGGCTGGAAGTGGACATGGCAAGCGTGTCTTGTAGCGGAGCCAGACCTCCCTACCGCTGGGCTGTGGCTGTAAAAGGCAAGCTCCAGAGTAAAGACCTTATTCCACGGAACGATTATCGTTCATAAACTCGCTACAACGACCGCTCGTTAACGATCACTTAACTTTTTTTTAGCGAACGATAACACATAACACACGTGAGAACGTGACGATATATGTAATGTAACGATTATTTTGCGGTCGTTACATGGTCGTAACTGTTCGCTGGGGTGATCATGACCATACGACAAATCTACTTTTTTTTTAAACCTTTTTACAAACAACTGAAAGATTTCTAATTTTACGAACCGATTAGCAAATTATCTTTCAAAGACAAACTATTTTTTTTCGACATGCTGAAAAACAATTTTGAACGACAATATAACAATTTCGCCTTTGTCGTTCGCTCGTTTACACCAATTCCACGAAGCGATTATCATTAACGAGCGGTCATTGAAGCGAGTTTATGAACGATAATCGTTCCGTGGAATAGGGCCTTAAGACATGTGTGCACAAAGGCAGACATGAAGAAGAGAGGTGTAGTCCTCAGTCGCAGTACCTGTGACTCCACTGTGGTGGCGCCATGTGGTCACAGCTGTTGAGGATGAATTTCCTCTTTAATGGTGCGTTCACACCTACAGGAACCGCAGCAGATCTGCAGCAGATTTGATGGTGCAGATTTGATGCTGTGTTCAGTTATTTAAATTAAATCTGCTGCGGATCTGCTGCGGATGCGCAGCAGAAAATCAGCTGCGGATCCGGTTAGTGTGAACATAGTGTGTGCATACGAAAAAGAGACAAAGACTTGCTTAAACTGTATAAATACTGTATAAATTTTCTGAACATATTGAGGAGCTGCCTTGATGACTTTAAGGCATTCTGATTTTACATTTTTTATTTTACTTTTTGTACAATATTATGGGGAGATTTTGTCTGATTTTGATAACTTTTCGTGATGATAGGGAAAGGCTCTATCCACAGAACAGGAAGTGTCAGACTACTATTGGGCCAGATTAGAAAAAAAAAAACTGATTTCAGGTGTATTTTAAAGTACACATAATAAAATGGAAATTTAGAAAAAACATCATCAAAAATTGTTAAAAAAATAATACCAAGTGTATCATTCCATCTTCCCTAAAAGTCCAGTAAATGCAGCAATAAAACATGCAAACTAATGTTGTCAGAACTGGGTTAAACAAGATCATCCATGCTTATTTTATATGACGTAAGAAGACCCACCTAAAGGCATTTAATTGTAATCTGCCATGCCAACAGTCCATAGGGGCTATGATTTCATAGGGCTGTCAGACAAAAGTTGACATCTATCCTGGAGGAATCATATATATCATCAGGCTTTCCCCAGCTGAATCCTATGATTTTTTCATGAGATAAGCCAGAGGTGTTTAGCAGCCAATAAATCATTCTGCCTCCATAAACTATCATAGACATGTGACCACGTAAGTATGAACATTTCTGTTTCTGGCATATAAACATATGACTTCTTTCATATAGGTTTATATTGGTTTTCCAGTAATTTGCCTAAAAGATAATATCAGTGTGCCCTCACCTACACCTATACAGGTTGCGCTACATAGCGTAAAAAATTGGTAAGTACTGATATATTATTCCAAACCCCTTAATTCTTTCAGACCCGAAACACAGACCCCAAAATAATCAGATCCTACGCCCCTTAATTATTTCACTAATATTAAACGGGGTATTCCCATAATTAAAGATGGCTTCCCAGCTCCCTCTAGGCTGTTTGCCACCGATCTGATAGGTTGCAGGTCCTATCCAAGTTGTATACAAGTAAATGGTGGGGCAGTCAGACAATGGCTCTCTGTTTCCCCAAAGTTTTCAACTGTATCCACATCCTGAGGATGAAGGTTAATTTGCAAGTTGCACTTCACCAGGAAAAGAAACTGGGGCATGAGCCCAGACTCCTCTAAGATGGTTGGTTAGGCTAGGTTCACACTGCGTTTTCAGCATCCGTTTAACGGATCCGTTTTTTTTTAACGTCCAGAAAAATAGGGTCAGCAACGTTTTTTGGTCCGTTTTGGTCCGCCAAAAAAAACGGATCCGTTTTTTTATAATGGAAGTCAATGGAAAAACGGATGCACACAAATGAATCCGTTTTTTGCAATCCGTTTTTCATGCGTTTTTTGCAAAAAACGGATGCGTTAAACGAATGCTGAAAACGCAGTGTGAACCTAGCCTTAAATAGCATAAGCACCATTGGATACCAGTACTGGGTTCAGCTGGGAGTATTCATACCTGCAATAGACGTTAAGAAGTAGAGAAGAAAGAAAATGTATATTGTGCTGAAGAGTGAGGGTTGTGATGGATTGATACAGATTAAGGCTATGTTCACACAGCGTAAAAGTACGGCTGTTGTTGCCATCGGCAACAATGGCCGTACTTTGTACTGTGTGGAACACTGCCTATTTTTCTATGGGATCCCGGCCGGAGTGTATACACATAGTATATGCTCCGGCTGGGATCCCATGCAACGCAGCAAAGAACTGACATGTCAGTTTTCTGCGGCCACAATTCAGTGAATTGGACCTGTCAGTGCACACAATGAAGCGAGCGGCTCTGGCCGCTTGCTTCATTGTGGGCTATGAGAGTTCTATGAGATGATCTTTCCGGCCGCAGTGTTCTGATGCGGGCACATCAGCGTGCGCCCGCATCAGAACACTGCGGCCAGAAAGATCATCCAGCCGGTACTGATCTTTGAAGAGACCGGCCGGGTCACGGAACGGCTGGTCTCTTACATAATGTGAACATAGCCTAATAGTTTTTGTTAGGGAATTATATTTTATGTTTGATGGAGAAAGTAAGAAACTGGTAAATGAACCTAATGGACCCTATTCAGTCAGTGTGATCTATCAGTCACCATTTGGCAGATCCACTGACAGTTCTTGTGATCCAATGATTAAGTAGACGAACAAAAAGAGACAACACAGATGTGAACCCAGCCTAACCATGACAAAAGCCTCACTGGAAACCAGTATCAGTGTCAACAGGATAGCCAACCATTCTGTGAACATGCCCCAATACACCTATACACATTTACTTGATGGGAATGCAAATTAAACATTTTCTTTATACAGTGACTGGATGACTGCTTCAGTTCTTTCATTTTTTTGTTCTATACAGTTCCTTTTCAGTCTTTTTCTAAACTAAGATAATTGTGTTTATCTGCTTTGCACTTTCCTATGTACAGTACACTCTGTTTGGATCTGAAAATTTCATTTAAAAATGTTCTAAAGTAAAAATAACTTATAGGAACATTCAAGAGAAAAAGAGAAATAGAAACAAAAGAGATGATCCAAACAAATTATTCAATCTTTTAAGAGAAGTTACAGCATGCTATTTCTGTTGTTGGAACCCATGGTAGTTAAAGGGGTTGTCCAGGGTGCAGAAGACAGCTGAAGCCTTCTGCTCCCTAGCAGTAACTTACTGATATTTGACATCTTGGAAGTAAGCCTCAAATGAAATAGGCTTTAGCTGTCTTCCTGGACATCCTATTTAAAATTAGAGACTACCAAGTCCTCAACATATTGGCCCTCATTTACTAAAATTGTCAGGGTTTTCAAAAACCCTACACATCAGGGTTTCAGCTTCTCGAACTGCTAGATTTATTAAGGTGTCCAATCGCTCTCAGTAAATTTGGCAGGTTTTTCACATGACAAAATTAAAACCCAACCTTACTGCCACACTAGTAGTGGCAGATTTTTACAATGCAAAAAAAGTGATTCTTTGCTTAATAAATATGTTAGTTTTAGCATTTTTTTTTTATGGACACGCCCACTTTTCAGTTTTAAAGCACAAAATAATGGGTGAGATTGTTTTCAAACAAGACTGAAAGGGAAAAGATGGTTAAAATCAGCAATTTGATGATGAAACCATGTTAGTAAGTGAGGGCCATTGTTTGTGTGCAATGCATAGATAATATGTTTTTGTCTTTGCTATACCACTAGCTTTGATCTCTAGTGATCCTCCTGCTTAGCAGTGACATCCATATTGGTGCTGGATTAGTAAAAGAAAATGTTCATTTTGGTCACCCTTATCACAGATGTCTTGACTTGTCTTTATTTAGCCCCTGAAATCTTTCCATAGATAGCTCCCTTGTATCCAGGAAAGAATAGTAGTAAAAACCTGTAAACATATAAAGTTTCCTGTCTGTTACCCCCGTGGAGGTTAAATATAAACATAGAAAATGAGCTCCATGCCTTGGCTCTCACTAGCATATTCAAATTACACGTGGTTGTTGTTGTTGGCACTGGAGCCAAGAAAAACTGGCAAACATCAACAGATGCATAGCACAATAAGGGAATGAATTTCCATTTCAGCATCTATAAAGGAAATAAAGGCTGAATTTTTGCTAATATACAAATGAGCCATTAAATAATGAATGAAACTGACTAGAAATAAATAACTATAATTACAAGACTTCAATGGCTGGTATCAATATACCATAGCATATGGCCAGAGGGTGCATAGAAGTGACATATTATTGTTGTTATTCATCCTTTACTATTTTCAGGTCACAACACCCTATCCCCCACAATAGTTTATCAACTTCAGATTGGAGTATCAGCTGTTTACCAAGATTGCAGTGCCCATATACAGTGGTACCTTGGTTTAAGAGTAACTTGGTTTAAGAGCGTTTTGGTTTAAGAGCTCTCAGTGTTTCAAAATTGTGACTTGGTTTAAGAGCATTGCTTTGGTTTAAGAGCTCCCTGTACTGAGTGGGGGTGGGGCATGGTCTGCATAGAGGGGTCTACAGCACTGTACTCTGACTCAGGAAGTCTCCCTCACCTTCCAAATCATAGCAGATCCACTTCAGGCTGGGGCTTGCATCAGGGGACAGGACTGTGGAGGTAATCTCTTCATAGCTGTAACCCCTCGCTCCCCGGACAGAGAGTGCTGCATGTATGTGCCCACATCTGCCCTGCTCATTCCTTCCTGCTCCCTGCAGTCTCTGTCAGCCCTTGTGTTTCTCATCTTCCATTACTGTACAGTAACTTATAATATCACATATTCTGCTGTTTCTGAATGTTTGTTTCAATTGTTTTACATGTTATTCAGAATAATAAATCATTATTTTTGGGGTGTGGAACCAATTGTCTATATTGCTATGATTTCTTATGGGAAAATTTGATTTGGTTTAAGGGTATAAACCCACACACCGTATATGCAGCAGATATGCAACAAATACGCAGCAGATTTGTTGGTACAGATTTGATGCTGTGTTCAGTTATTTAGATCTAATCTGCTGCGATTTTGCTGCGATTTTGCTGCGAGTTTGCTGCGTATCGCAGCAGTAAATACGCTGCATATACGGTGTGTGGGTTTATACCCTAAGAGTGGATTTGGATTATAAGCACAGTCCAGAAACAAATTATACTCGTAATCAAAGGCACCACTGTACATAGTGAAACAGCTCCTTACATTGTGTAGTCATACTGGGTTACTGCAAGTCAACTCCCATTTACTCTGGTAAAAGCTAAACTGCAATAACTCATCAAGGCCACTACACAATAAGCAAAAGCCATATGCTTTCTGCTTCATTGTCTATGCATATGCTAGAGCCACAGTTTGGCTAAACAACTATTTGGTAAGGTGTTGGGCATTGGCACTGCGCCAATCTGATACTGATCACCTATCCTGAGTATAGGCTACTGATATGTTGTCACTGAAAAAAACCCTTTACCATGTAAATGATGGACATGTCTTTTTTAACCATACAATCTATGTAACTATGTAAAGCTAATAAAATAATCAAACCCTGACTAATATTAACCTACGCTAAATAAACTTAGATTTCACATTCACTAAAATAAAAGTGGAATTCCTAGTCCCCATGGTCCAGATGCTTTTAGTGTAGCTAGTTTATTGTATAAAAAAAAGTAGGTTTATGATGTTGACCACAAATATTGGACGTTTTAGTGAAATAAATTGAGGCATGAAAAACAACAGAAATAACATAAAAATAACCACTTAAGTATGCTGTCCCCATTCCAAGTATCACGCTTTCTGATTGACACATTTTATTCTGCATTTATTCTTACAGAAAGAATATCAATTGATATTAACAAGTACACAATTTAAAACCATGTCAAACAAGCCCTGCACTAATCTCATTTGCTTTCAGGCTCTTTTAGTTGCTCATATTTGGTAGTCAAGATGGAATTTCTGGCTCTCCTCTCCTTGGCGGTGGTGTGTTTTATTTGTCTTTCTGAGTCAACAGAGCAATTACACGCAGCACATTGAGCCAAGCAAACTATGGCTGATAACACAGACAGCCATACTACCACTTTTCTTTTTAAAACCACAGCAAATTCTACATTGGGTGTTTTTGTGTATTCACTGGACGTGCCGGTGTTCAATAGTAAACAGTTAAATATTTTCTAGAACACATTGTTCAAAAAAAAAAGTTCCCATACAAACATTTATTTTAGTGGATGGGGCCTCAAACATTAGAGAACAGCCAGAACTGCTTATGCTGAAAAAGCATTATGTAACCCACAGTAGGACTTTCTTGTCTCCACAGTGGCAAGACATCTTGATCCAATCAAACGTAAACTTGCACCATAAGTCATTTTAAGGAGCCATGTCCTATTATATGTCACTGTCACTACAAAGTGTCAAAGTTCACACTAGTTGTAAGCTGAAACGTGATATAAAGTCATCATTCTCAATGACCCCTCAATAGAAATACAAAACTGATAAATATGTGGAGGCACAGGGAATAACTGAGAATGTGTAATGTGATATTAAAGGGGTTGTCCAGCGAAAATCTTGGTGTTAAAAAGTTATATAGATTTGTAATTTACTTCTATAAAAAAAAATATCAAGTCTTCCTACCTATCAGCAGCTGTATGTCATGCAGGAAATGTTGTTTTATTTTCAGTCTGACACAGTGCTCTCTGCTGACATCTCTGGCCGAGACCGGAACTGTCCAGAGCAGGAGAGGTTTTCTAATGACATTCATTGAATAGTGGCCGCAGAAAACCTGTCAGTGCACACTGCATGCTACATTGTGTGCAGCGGGGAATTCGCATGCCAATTCAGTGGCAGTGAAGATCATCTGGCAGGTCCTGCAGTACTGGCTGGGATGATCTTCTCTGACACTGGCCGTTCTGTGACCTGGAACAGCCGGTGTCTTACAACGTGGGAACATGGTCTAATACTTTAAAGAAGCAATGGTACCCCAACTCCAATTATCTATGGATACTATGTGATATATATACACAACATTCATCTTCAGGTTTTGTTTTTGCATTTTATTTCTTCCTTGTCTTCTTAAAGCCATAACTCTTAATTTTCCATTTGCACACTTATATAATTGCTTTTTTGCTGGATCAATTGTACTTAAAGTGACACTTTTTGCAGTACAGTGAAACAAAAAAACCTGAAAATGTAAAAATAAACACATTTTTCGACTTATCAGGCTTTTGTGTTAACACAGTGCACTTTATAGTAAATTAGTAAAGTAAAAGTATAGTAAAGTGACGTTATCTGTATGCTGTTGGTCCGTGTGATTACAATGATGCCCAACTTATATAGCACTTGTTTCATTGTACTCATTTAAAAAAATAAAACTATTTCTTTAAGAATAAATGCAATTAAAATTGCTCTATTCTGACTCATAACTTTTTATATTTCTGTCTAGGGGGCTCATTTTATTCAATATTATGAACTTTTTATCTGTACTGTTTTAGTTGAACTTTTTATCTGTACTGTTTTAGTTCAGATAGGGGTTTGTAATTTTTTTTCTAAAATTTAAGGAGACCATAAAATCAGCGCTATGTAAAAATGACGGCAGCCTTTCATAATAACATAATATTTTCGAAATAACGGAGCTGTGGCAAATTTGATCAGGAGTATGAACTTACCTCTCCCCTTGGTGAGTGGTGGAACTGGCCTCGAGACCCCTGTCGGGCTCTGAGATCTCCGGTGCTGACACGTCACTGATTGGCGGAGCGGCCAGGCCTTTCCCCCCTAAGTTGCGACGTCCTAACAACTTGGGGGAAAATGCCTTCCGGCAGGGGTCCCAAGGCCAGACCCGTCGCTCACCGCGGGCATAGGGGGAGGTAAGTTCATACTCCTGTTCAAATTCCCCCCTGCCCCTAATGGCTGCCAGATTTTAAAAATGGCCATTTAGCAAATACAGTATGGTCTTCATTTTAATTAAACATTTAGAAAATGTGTTTTTTTTTTGTTATTAATTTGTTAACAGAGAAATAATAAAGTGTAAGATTCCTTACAAGACTATTACTAATTCCTCTTTCATTAGAATACAATTTTTATAATGTGACTAATGGCAAAGTCTGCTATTACGGCTTCGGTTTTAATACCACAATTGACTATAAAATGTTAAATAAAGAACACAGACAGCTGTTCTGATAGCTGTTTATTAACATTCACAATGAAAATCTTTCTGTATCATTAGTCTTATTTGTACCATCAATACCAAATGCAATAGAGCTGGAAGCTGTCCTAAAGCTATGGCGCATAATACAAATTCCGTATATTACCTGTCTGTAAAATTGACGAGCATGTTAGATGCATGTGTAATCAGCAAGGGTTCCTTTTTCCTTTCCATTCTGCCCACAATTCTATCCTTAACTCATTTTATTCATTGTATTAATCCTCCACTCACTAATGAGCCTTCAATCATAGCAGCTGTCATGCTCTCTAGTCATTACGGATGACTCTTCTTCAGTGCGATGAAGTACTACAGGGACATCGTATACAGTCCATCATGTATGCCTGCAGGAGCAAGATTAGGCCAAGTTGTTCATGGACTTCTGCCTGGCTACTCATCCAGCTTCATTGGGGAGATTTAATGTCCTGGTCTGGAGGAAAATATTTGCAGCCAATAAATAATTAAAAGAAAAAATCCTTAAAAAAGATGAATGTGACTAATATAGCTTTCCATGACAATAATGAGCACACTGAGTTCATAAAGGGAAACTTCATGAAGTATAGAAGTGATGCATCGGTACACATCATTTATACTGGAACTATGTGCATTAAAATCCTAACTGCCTGGCACCTCATAAGAAAAAGTTACATAAAGGCAAAACCCACGCTTTTAGGGTAAGTTCACACTGAGTATTTTTCCTTAGGAAAAATGGTGCAAACTGGGAAGCAGAAATACATTGTCTTATATATTACTGTATATCATATATTTTCCTGCTGCTTTATACATTCAGTGGGGCTAATCCACATCAAAGCTATGTTCACACACCGTCAAAATGGCGGCCATTTTGTGGATGGATGTCGTTTAACGACAAGTAATGGCTGTTGTTATAGTATAATGGCTATTCTTTGTCATTAAATGATGGCCGTCCAGTAAAAACAGCATTTTGATGGTGGGTGAAAATAGCCTAAAAGTATTCTTCTTGAAGAATACACATAAAGAAAGGACATGTCACTTATTCTCATCTATTTTAAATCCATGCTATAAAAATGCATGCCACAATTCTCAGTGTGACCTACCCTAGACTTGAAATTGTCAACTGTTTAACCATATGGGACCAGCTTCTAAGGAATACAAGGGTTCTACAGGATACTGCTCTAAACACAGCATTGGTGTAGTGGAGGATTTAATAGGTTAAAGGGCTACTCCAGCACAATTTTCTTTTCTTTCAAATGAACTAGTGTTAGAAAGTGTCAAAGATTTGTAATTTACTTCTTTTTAAAAATCTCCAGTCTTGCAATACTAATTAGCTGCTGTATGTCCTGCAGGAAGTGGTGTATTCTTTTCCGTCTGACACGGCGCTGCTACTTCTGTCCATGTCAGGAACTGTCCAGAGTACAGTGGTCCCTCAACTTACAATGGCCTCAAGATACAATATTTTCAACATACACTGTTCCTTTTTGGACCATTGTAACTTCAGACCAGACTCAGCATACAATGCTACAGACAGTCAGGATCTGCGGAACATGTGAATAACTTGATGATTAACCAGTATAGTGTGATGCTACATGTCCTGTACTGCATAGAATTTTGGTCTCAACATACAATGGTTTCAACATACAATAGTCGTCCTGGACTAAACATATGTTTAGGGACCACTGTAGTAGCAAATTCCCATAAAAAAACCTCTCCTGCACACCAGACCGAAAAGAATACACAACTTCCTGCAAGACATACAGCAGCTGATAAGTACCAGAAGACTGGAGACTTTTAAATTGAAGTAAATTACAAATCTCTGGCACCAGTTGATTTGGGGAAAAAAAATCTTTTGCTAGAGTACCTCTTTAATAACCCCTTAGCGACCCATGACGTATCTGATACGTCATGGTGCCGCGGGGGGAGTTCAGAGAAGGGTCCCGCCGGGACCCCGCTCTGAACAGTGCCGCCTGAGGCTCTTATGTACAGCCCGGGAGCGCCTCTATTAGCCGGCAAGGGTCCCGTTGCCGTGCCGGCTAATTAAGCCTCTAAATGCAGCTGTCAAACCTGATATCTACATTTAGAGGCTTTGCTCCGTGCATCTCTGGTGTCTAGTGGGTCGGATCTCCCACCCCGCAATGCGATCGCAGGGGGGAGATCTGTTCTTCTGCCCGTGCCGGGCCTCAGCGTTGCAGTGACGCTGATCCCACCTGGCAATAGATTGCTGTGGCCTGCAGCAGGCCAAAGCAATCTATCACCGATCTAATGGATCTTTGCTGTGTATATACACAGCATTGATCTCTATGAGAGATCAGTGTTGTGTATATACAAGTCCCCCAGCAGGACTTCTTGTTAATGTAAAAAAAAAAGTAAACCTTTTTTTTATTAATATTCCAAAGTGCAAAATTGTGCATTTTTGGTCGCATCAAATCCAGAAAAAATGTAATAAAAAGCGATCAAAAAGTCGCATGTGCGCAATAAAGGTACCAATAGAAAGAACACATGATGGTGCAAAAAAATTATTTTTCTCCGATTTCGCAGCATATTTTATGGTAAAATAAGGTATGTCATTGCAAAGTACTAATGGTGTCGCAAAAAATAAGGGCTCATGTGGGTCTCTAGGTGAAAAAATGTAAGTGCCATGGCCTTTTAAACATTAAGTGGAAAAAGCAAAAGCGCAAAAACAAAAATTGGCTTTGACCTTAAGGGGTTAAAGGGGTTATTCGGAATTAGAAAAACATGAGCCTTTTCCTCCAAAAAGAGCACAACTCTTGTCTCTAGTTTGCAACTCAGTTCCATTGGAATGAACGGAGTTTAACTGCAAAGCCACACCTGAACTGGAGACAAGAGTTGTGCTCCTTTTGAACGAAAGCAGTTATGTTTTTCTAATTCCTGATAACCCCTTTAAGACCCCCCCCCCAAAAAAAAAAAAAAAAAAAATGGAGAAACATAACTTTATTTTTCTATATTTCTATTTTTACCAGACAAAAGCCTCTTTTTTATAACCTTTACTAATTTCCTAGTAAATGGTAACCATGGAATGGCGTCAGACATCTAACCCTAATGGAAAAAACACCCTGGGAATCCAGCTCTGTACAAGGGATACTAATATCTACTTCCAAGTTTATTAGTTCCTATAATTGTGCATGATTGGAGAACGTCTGCATTCCTTATTTTATGATGAGCGAAAGTAAACTGACAGATGGAAACTTGATATCATCAGAATTTGCCTTTATGATTATAGTATTATAGGAAATACTGTAACCTCACCAGGGAGCGGAGTCTAAGGGGCTGCTGGTTTTCACCAGAGCCCACCGCAAGGCGGGATGGACTTGCTGCGGCAGGCGACCCCCAGGTCGCTACCCCTGGCTTGGTTGCTAGTGACGGCAGGCGAGGCGTGGCAGGAGCAGCAGGCAGGAGATGGTGATAGCAGAGGTCTGTAGGCGTAACCACAGGTGACAGGCTGAACACAGGAGCAATAGTGTAACAGAGGAGCAGGAACCAGGAACCAGGAACAAGGACCAGGGACCAGGTAGCGGACAGGAATCAGGAACAAGGACTAGGGACCAGGTAGCAGACAGGAATCAGGAACAACAGGGAGCTGGGCCAAACGCTATGGGAAGCATGTAGAGGCTCCAACACCTGTAGAGGGGCAGGGCTGGAATTTATAGGAAGTGATTAGAGCACCTTCCAATAAGGGACGGACTGGCCCTTTAAACCTGAGACAGCCAGGGCGCGCGCGCCCTAGGAGGCGGGGACGCGCGCCGGCCGACACAGCGGGTGACGGGAGCGGGGCGAGGTAAGGCGCCCCCAGGGGCCGAACTAGTAGCAGCGCCGGGTCCCTGTACATGGACCCCGGCAGCTGCATGGAGAGGTCGCGGCGGCGGTCCGGAGCACGGCTAGTGGGGTCTGGCTAGTGGGGTCATGGGTAGCCGCCATCTCTGGACCAATGTAGCTGCAATAAAACTGCCTGCTGACCCAGAATCGAAAAAGGCAGTAGTCTGGTGAGTTTGTCCTGAGGGTGTCTGGATGGAGACTGGCACAGACAACTTTGGAGAGGTGGCATTCACACTTAGGGAGACCTCTCCCACCGGACCTAGGTGCTGGCGTTTCCCGGACGCTTGAGGACGTTGGGGACATCTCAGCCGAAAGTGATCCGAACCACCGCAGTAGAGGCAGAGATTCAGCTCCAGACGACGAATTCTTTCATCAGGCGTCAGGTGAGCCCGTTCCACCTGCATAGGAATCTCAGGAGTCTGGAAGACCGGCGCCAGCTGGTGATGGTGACGGGACAGGCTTAGTCGCCGTTCATACTACACCAATAGTACATATGGGGAACCCAAATAAGAATTGATAAAAAACCAAAGTCTATTATTAACCAAATTGTAAATTTATTAAATCAATCACAGAAAACAACATTAAAAACAAGACCTGGGGAGGCGGGAGACCAAGCACCCGGGACCAATAAATATAAAGTGCCAATGCATCCAGAAAATGTATGTACAGTTTATAATTCATCCAGCATAACGTGCATAATAAAGTGACAGCACGTTATGCTGGATGAATTATAAACTGTACATACATTTTCTGGATGCATTGGCACTTTATATTTATTGGTCCCGGGTGCTTGGTTTCCCGCCTCCCCAGGTCTTGTTTTTAATGTTGTTTTCTGTGATTGATTTAATAAATTTACAATTTGGTTAATAATAGACTTTGGTTTTTTATCAATTCTTATTTGGGTTCCCCATATGTACTATTGGTGTAGTCTGGTCTCAGTGACATGTGGGGACAATAGTTATGGTCCTTTACATGATTGTTTGGGTCCTAGATTTATAGGTGTTTTTCATTAGTCGCCGTTCATGCCAGACCTCCTCCTCTCTCTCAGAAAAACGAGTATCGACCCTGGTGGCCAGTAGAATGAGTTCGTTCAGGGAGGTAGGTAGGTCTCGGGCGGAAAGCACGTCTCTCACCCGACTGGACAGGCCCTTCTGGAAGGTGGCTATTAGAGCGGCCTCATTCCAGTCTAATTCTGCCGCCAGGGTGCGGAACTGGATGGCGTTGTCACCAACAGAGGAGCTCCCTTGAGAGAGGTTGAGGAGAGCAGTTTCAGCTGAAGAGGCACGGGAAGGTTCCTCAAAGACGGAGCGAAACTCGACTAGGAAAGTTCGGAGATTGGCAGCAGCAGGGTCATCTCGGTCCCACAGCGGCGTGGCCCAAACTAGAGCTCTACCCTCCAATAGGCTGATGATGAAAGCCACTTTAGAGCGCTCGGTGTAAAAATGACTACTTAAAAGTTCAATATGCATGGTGCATTGAGTCAGGAATCCTCTGCACAACTTGGAGTCACCAGAGTATTTGCTTGGGAGAGCCAGTCGAAGTTTAGAAAAAGCAGCAGCAGGAGGTGGTGTGCGCTGGGCTGTAGTATGCTGCTGTAAGGCGGCAATGAGCTGCTGGATCTTCTGCGACTGTTGCTGGATTTGTTGCACCTGTTGGGCGACCACTCGGGCTACGTCACGGATATCAGGCACCTCGCCGAGATCCATGGTTGGAGCCTACTGTAACGCCTGGAGTAGTGGTCACCAGCGATGGCACTAACCTCACCAGGGAGCGGAGTCTAAGGGCCGCTGGTTTTCACCAGAGCCCACCGCAAGGCGGGATGGACTTGCTGCGGCAGGCGACCCCCAGGTCGCTACCTCTGGCTTGGTTGCTAGTGACGGCAGGCGAGGCGTGGCAGGAGCAGCAGGCAGGAGATGGTGATAGCAGAGGTCTGTAGGCGTAACCGCAGGTGACAGGCTGAACACAGGAGCAATAGTGTAACAGAGGAGCAGGAACCAGGAACAAGGACCAGGGACCAGGTAGCGGACAGGAATCAGGAACAAGGACTAGGGACCAGGTAGCAGACAGGAATCAGGAACAACAGGGAGCTGGGCCAAACGCTATGGGAAGCATGTAGAGGCTCCAACACCTGTAGAGGGGCAGGGCTGGAATTGATAGGAAGTGATTAGAGCACCTTCCAATAAGGGACGGACTGGCCCTTTAAATCTGAGACAGCCAGCGCGTGCGCGCCCTAGGAGGCGGGGACGCGCGCGCCGGCCGGCACAGCGGGTGACAGGAGCAGGGCGAGGTAAGGGGCCCCCAGGGGCCGAACTAGTAGCAGCGCCAGGTCCCTGTACATGGACCCCGGCAGCTGCATGGAGAGGTCGCGGCGGCGGTCCGGAGCACGGGACGCCGCAGCGGCCGTGACAAATACC
The DNA here is from genome assembly GCF_027789765.1 of Dendropsophus ebraccatus. Taxonomy (NCBI): domain Eukaryota; kingdom Metazoa; phylum Chordata; class Amphibia; order Anura; family Hylidae; genus Dendropsophus; species Dendropsophus ebraccatus. The sequence continues at coordinate 56,369,382 of NC_091454.1, read as the reverse complement.
TTGGGATGATGAAATTGGGTTGATGTACAAATCAATATTTCAGGGTAGAAAATATTTTCATTATGAATATTTTCTGAATATTTACCAGATACTGCAGAATATGCATATTGTTTATAATGAAGCACACATGGTAAATGGTTTGATCCCACATTTAGATGTCTGGTAAAGGTGGCAGAAAAGTATACCTACTCATAAAAATTGGGCAGAGTTTTATGAGCACATTATTACATTAATAAATGAGTGATTTTTATACTATTTTTTTAACTCAGTTTTATTAAATATAAGCAGAGTACATAGTAAATACTATTTTATTGCCGTTGTTTTGCTTTTACTATGTGTTAACATAGCCATAAGGTGCTCAGTATAGAAGAAGCATACAAATGGTTTCAATTGATGGTTTTCATAAACAACATTGACTTTTGTGTAAAGATTTTGTATCCTTTAAAGGGAACCTAACACCCCCTGTGCCGGGGTGGAGGCCACCCGACCCCCTGCTAGAGCCCCAGATACTTACCCCATGTCGCCAAGTCCTGCTCCTGGAGCCGGTCCCAGGATGGAGATATCCTTGTCGGAAGCCCGATGCGCGCGCTGCAGAGGTGAGTCCGACACCCATAGAGAATGACGTCTCCATTCATTCTCTATGGGCATCAGACTCATCTATGTAGCGCGCATAGATGAGTCAGGGGATCGGCTCCAGGAGCAGGACTTGGCGAGATGGGGTAGGTATCCAGGGCTCTAGCGGGGGGTCGGGCGGCCTTCATCCTGGCACGGGGGGTGACAGGTTACCTTTAATTTCCCTATTTTTTATTTTCTCCTGGCTGTCTCAGAAGGCTGGAGCTTACCAACTCATTACAAGGTTTCGTATATTCACTTGTACTATTCAAAGTTTGTTGAAAGGTGAAGGACTAGAGATAAGTGCAACTGGGGCATACTCAAGTCCAATTGTTTTGCAGTTAAATACTAGTATACAAACAAAAGAGGAAGCGTTTATAGGGAAACTATGAATGTTCTTTATTTATTGTTTAAAAAGATATAAAAACTACACACTCACACGGGCACCAACACTGGGGTCTGTATGATGTCACATGAAGAAAATTCATTACAAAACGGACACTTATGAGCACACAAATGCAAAAAATGGGATACCAGGACACCCCCAAATGAGTATATCTAGTGTAGTGATGTTGCCATCATACAATGTTCCCTCCTACACATAGAATTAAGGTCAATAAGTATATATACAGTTAAAGTGCAAGTGCTCAAACCATGTAACAGGGCTCAAATAGTGAATACAACCAATGAGCAGTAACTTGAGGGGGAAAAAATACACATAAGGTATGCAACATCACAAGGACAGGGGGGTTGACAGTAAGGCACCAGTACGCCTATCACACATTCCCTGCCACAAACCTGTGTATCAGCAGTGGAGGGTCTTGTGTCCACAACCTGACACACGTTTCGCTACAATAGCTTCTTTTGGCTAGAAGCTATTGTTCCCTGGAAGAAGCTATTGTAGCGAAACGTGTGTCATGTTGTGGACCCAAAATCCTCCTTTGCTGGTTCACAGGTTTGTCTGTGTCGTCTGTGTTCCACTGACAGAACACGGAACCTGTGAATGCAGCCTAATTGGAATGAAATTGTGAACTTGACAAAGTGAGTGGCATGTCATATAATACTTTCAGAGGGATATGGACCTTTGGAGAATATCTGATTGCTAGTTCATTTTGCTTTAGAGAAGAGGTTGCCTAGGTGTAATAACCAATTTAACATTACAATGACGTGATACGGATGGAAGTAATTTTAAAAGTGGAAATGTATTGTCTGAACAAAAAACATTGAGCTCTAGAAAAGGCTGACAATATGAAATCAATTTTTCTAGGAATGTCTGATCCCTATTGCAGAGCGTGGAAGCTAGGAGAAGGTTAGATCCATGGACATGTCTCTTGTACAAATCCCATTGCATTTAGGGTTTTTGTGCGCTTCTTGGATGTTCTCAGCTCAGTTTTCCAACTAACTGGAAGTAAGGTCACCAATAACCAATGTTTTTATTTCAAATTTGATCAATTATGACTTGAACGTTGTTGTTTTTATTATAGCTGAACCCAGAAGACACAGTCTTCAATGACATGGGACAGGGGAACCAAACCAAAGCTCAAAGTTTCGCCTACTCAAGGACATACTGAATAACAAGCATAGAAATAGTAGGCAATGTAGTTCATCTGCTCAGTAATTTTTATCAAGCAACTTGTTTCTTTTATCTTTTAGAGAAAATGAACTGCAGACGTAACTAGAATTATTACAGATAACATTCATTCCAATAAGAAAATATAAACACTACGTTCAAATAGGATACTAGACTTCTGTGTGATGTGGCAGCCTCTACCCCAACTGTATAAAAAGCTTTACAAATCTACAGACTATTGTGTTAGTATCTAAACAAAGCGAACAGGAAAAGGCTCATTTTATCCTGGATTTTTAACCATCAATGCGAAAATATTACTGATTATCCCTCCAGTTACAGTAAATGATGGTCTCTAACACTTTCTTCACGTTTCACACTTTTATCACTCTTGTCATAGTGTCTGCTTCTCTTTCTTAGGTAAATGAATGAATCATAAAGTGATAAATGTATACATTGATGGTTTATTGATTTTTCTCTATTCCAATCTTGTAGGGAGGGCAGCAGGAGACTTTTTCAAAGAGAATTCAATTCTGTCAAACCCTGTGGCCAGCCTTTAAGGCTGCGTTCACACGTAATGGATCCGCAGTGGGTTTCTCGCTGCAAATTCGCAGTATGACCTGCTGAAGATTCCTGCCCTGTACAGTTTATGGGCAAACAAACTCGCAGCAGGATGCACATCCCGCTGCGAGTTTGTCCGCAGCCCACCCTGTTAACCCCCCGGCCGCCAGAGCCTATACTTCACCTGGTCCCGCTCAGCCAATCAGTGCGCTGCAGCGGGGCAGCGCACTGATTGACTGAGCGGGACGTGCCGGGAGCCTCTGAAGCAAGCTGTTGCCAGTTTCTTTATCAGGTACTAAAGGAATATTAAAAGATTTGTTACCAGAAACAGATTTGTGTATTATCCCTATGTAAAAGATCTACGTCTTGTAATACTTATCAGCTGCTGTATGAACAAAAGGAAGTCATTCAGTTCCAGTCTGACATGGTATTCCCTGCTGCCACCTCTGTTCATGTCAGGAACTGTCTAGAGGGTTTTACTCTGTGGGCGTGTCCCTGCTCTAGACAGTTCCCAATATGGACAGAGATGGCAGCAGAGAGCACTGTGTCACACTGGAAAGAACTATACAGTGGTGCCTTGGATTACGAGAAAAATTTGTTCCGGGATCATGCTTATAATCCAGAACACTCTTAAACCAAACCAAATTTCCCCAATTAGCATGTGGTGTATTATGTATAGCAGTGATGGCTAACCTTGACACTCCAGCTGTTGCAAAACTACAATTCCCATCATGCCTGAACAACCAAAGATATATCTTTGGCTGCCCAGGCATGATGGGAGTTGTAGTTTTGCAACAGCTGGAGTGTCAAGGTTAGCCATCACTGATGTATAGTAAGTGCATAAGAATTAAAAACAGCAGCAGTTTGTAGATACAGGATGGAACTGCAGATCCTCATAATGCAGGAGCATAGTACAACAGGCTAGAATAGAGAAGCAGGGCTGCTGTCAGATGTCTGTTTGGTCACATGACTGCAATTGGGAAGGGGTATGTGTTCAGCCTGGACCAATCAGGGAGTGAGAATCACAGAGCTGTGCAGGAGGACAGTGACAGAAACTTTTCTGTACAGCATTATGAATGGCTGAGTGTAAGTGCAGGCACATTGTAGCAGTGTGTATAGCTGAGTGTGAGTGCAGGTACATTATAGCAGCTGTGTGTGTGTGTGTGTGTATAGCTGAATGTAAGTGCAAGCAGACTATAGCAGGGATGGAGAGCATGGGAAACACAAGGGCTGACAGAGACTGCAGGAATGAATGAGCAGGACATAGGGTGAGCAAAGTATAGCAGCATTGTTTGTCGGGGGAGAGAGGGTTTACAGCTATGAAAAATTACCTCCATAGTCCTGTCACCTGATCAATCCCCAGCCTGAAGAGCATCTGCTATGATTTTAAAGGTGAGGGAGACTTCCTGGGTCAGAGTACAGTGCTGTAGACCATACTATGCAGACCATGACCCTCCCCCACTTCCCGTCCCACCCAGTAGAGGGAGCTCTTAAACCAAAGCAATGCTCTTAAACCAAGGTACAATTTTGAAAAGCTGTGAGCTCTTCTTGCAAAACGCTCTTAATCCAAGTTACTCTTTGTACTAATTCTTCCAGGGTATAGGGCAGCTGATGAGCATTAAAAGGGTGTATTCCCTTGGTTTACAGAATGTGGCAATAAGCCAAAATGCTTTTTTTATATAAAAGAAATTTACAAATCTGTTTAACTCTGGCCCCAGCTCATATAAAAAAATATATATTCTCTGGAATAACCCATTAATCCAATACAGGTCATGTAAATAAATGTAGCCACACACTGTTGATATAATCCATGCTGCTTAGAAAGGCCACTCACTTTTTTGCTGTGAACTGCTGTTTAAGTTTAATCCTATGAAGGGCTCTCGTTAGTTGTCTCTGTGACCCCCAATTTAAAATCTCTACCTGGACCCCCACCTACCATCTACCATTAATAATACAAATATAAACAACAGTGACAATGAATTTGGCAAACGCTAAGTAATTTTGCTAGGGAGAGAAGTCCCCATGTAAGCATAGTTCTAGTCATTGTGTAATCACATAGACATCCAGGGTAAGAGGTCATCATAAACAACACTCCACAGAACAATTTCATATATGTTTCATAACAATAAAGTGAGAAATAAAGGGTATCAGAAATAACAGATGGCAAGCATGCCTGAAATATTTAGAGGCAATGTATAATCTATTGATGAACTCTCCCTGAACTTTAAAGTAGCACTTATATACCACACACACAAAATAAAGCATCCCGTACATCTCCTGAATCCCAGGGTTTATTATCTGAACCATTTAGACAGCTTGTTTTGTATATACTTTCTCAGAAGTAGCACCCTGACAAATCTCTATAAAAAAAAACTCTACGATGGGAAAAGGGGCTGGTATTTATAGTATTAACCGAGTTACTCTCAGTGAGGATTTAATAAGACCCATATGGATTGTCTTATCCACAAACTTCAAACCATTTCCAGACTTTCAGTAAATCAAGCGGTGACTGCTGTAAGACAACATATTAAACTGCCGATCTCCAGCACTTCCTATAAATATTCCCATGAACGCCACCACTCCATCTCTTCCAGTGCACATCCTCACAAAGCGACTGAAACGTCTGAGATTGGGCTACTTACATAAAGCAAAGCACTTGGTGTGTCACTCTTATGAAACAAAAGCCATTATTATCGTTCATAATTGTCTTGCGGTGACACATTTATTACAGGAGGAAGCTACCATTATGTTATAATGAAACAAATTTACTACTGTCTGTGTTACATACTTCATAGCTTTCATTCATTTTCTTAGACTTTTTATTCTCTAACCCCTTACTGCCCTATGTTATAACATCATCCAGCCCACGGGTATTTCTATAATAATGTTTTTAAACTATGGTGATGGGATAAAACCACACAGCTGACATCATAATGTACATATAATAATACACATTAGTTAATATTATCATCATTTGTACCAATTAAAAGACAGATGCTAAAATTAAATGATTGCTGTTTATACTACTCATTGTTATACTTTATACTCCTCAATGTAAGAAATCACAAATAATATGCCCTCTTCTCAGGATGTACCGAAATAAGAAGTGCTGAGAGTACATATGTACTGCATTGATCTCTAAGAGATCAGTGCAGTTATCTGGGAAGCCCCATTGGGACTAGTTAGGCCTTATTTACACAATCAGTAATATTTTCTAGTCCTGAAACAACCCGCTAAAAATTACGGATTGCACATCCCTAGTACATCCGTATTGCATCTGTATTTCCGTAAATCCATTTTTACTACTGACTGCTTTATACAAGTTAATAAAGTTGAGTAGTTTAAAAAAAAATAGCACCAGCCCAACCCCTAAAATAAGTCACATGATCGCTTGTCCAGCCTGTGGTTGCTTAGAAACAGAACCTTGTGACCTATAAGTCATCCGTATTTTTTTACGGGAATACGGAAATACGGATGCCAAACATGTTGCAATCCGTAAACAATCCGTAAACAATTGATTGCAATGAGAGGATCCATAAAAAAAATCTGGGTCCGCACTGGGATAATTCGGATACGGCAATACGGATCCGGAAATTACGGAACGTGTGAATAAGGCCTTACAGTGTAAAACATATATATATATATATAATATATATATAAAAATCCCATCCCAATTTGTGAAGTTTAAATCAACACCTTTTCCCATTTTATAAATAAAAACAAACAATTAAATAAATAAACATATTTGCTATCGCCGCATGCAGAATCAACCCCCCACCCCACCCAACATATAAAATTATCGCTTTCCCGTTCTTGCATGGTAAATGGCTTATGCGCAAACAAACAAAAGTGAAAAAAAAAATTCTTTTAATTTTACCGCACAAATAATTTTATCTTGTTTCGCTGTATGGGTCTGTATGTGATAAAATGAGCTCTGTCATCAAAGGGTTAACAAACTGGATGAATGATTTAATATTGGAAAATGTTGATGTTTTGCGTTATGGAATTGTAGATACTCTACATGAATAAACTACATGGCCTAAGAGCATTTGAAAATGATATAATCCAAGTGCAGTTGATATTTTTTCATATTGACTATTGGTTTTCAACTGGCACCACCTGAGTATCCATACTTCAAACAAATTAGATAACTGTCAGAGGAGCAAACTTGTGTGGCTGACAGCTATTCCTCTCACATGCTCAAAATTGAAGGTGGTGATTGAGGACATGGGGGGCTAACCCCGGGCCAATGTTGTACTGGGGGACACCCCCTGGACATTTTAGCCTAATTTACATATATAAAAAAAAGGCTTATACCCCTACACTGGAAAGTATTATGCAGATATTATAGGCATGTGTAATGAGCGGACAAGCACAAAGAGGTGGATCCCCCAGATCATCAAGGAGTGCTGACATCCCTTCTTCAAACAGTGGAGTCTATGGAGTTCCTGGTGTGCTCACTGCAAGGCCAGTTGGACTTCGCTGCAGGAGATGCCCAGGTCGTTATCCTCAGAGAAGGAACTCAGTGTCCACCGACTGAAGAACTGCCGTAGTGCTGGAGTCAAGAAAAACATGCTCTTCCTCAACACCACCTACTGAACAAAGAGGAATGGAGGTACAGACTATATATACCCTCAGGAGAACTTGCCTGAAATGTCCAGAGCCTTTGGCTGAGCTATAAATACAGGAGAACTGGCGCATACCTGCCACTAGCCGGAGCCAAAACCAGCAAGAGATCAGCTCAAAGCAAGAAGCCTGTTGCAAGAGAAGCAAACTGAGAGAAAAGCGAGATAATCACAAGGCAGTTTGAACCTGAGAAAGTAGGGGGAGGCGGACAAGGCCATATACTGTTATAGCATGTCTGATGGGAAGTCCTATTTTGCCATGGGCAAACTGACAGGTCTGCTTTAGCATATGGTTGTATAGTGAGTAAACATAAAATTAATGTTACGTTATTACTTTTTCTATTTTGAGTCACAACTGAACCAGCCGTGCCCTGGGTTTAGGCCATAGCTGGGTTATCATGATTGCAAAGCATTTAATAGTAATGGAAGATCATAACTTTAGTAATGTTACATATTGCCAGTCTGGTTTCTCTACAGCCAGCAGACTGTTATCATTACTGAGATGTGGAGAATGCTCAGACTAGATATATTTACAATACAGTAAATCAGACCCAGGGGTTACTTTGTATAAACATGTTTACAGACCAATGTGAAAATTCTGGGGCATGAACGAGATTTAATCTCCTAGTGGAACTTATTCCAGCAAGGGCTGATTTTGAAATATAATACAGATGAACGCAGGAAATGTCTAATTCCCCTAAAGATAGAAAGAACAACAGACTGTGTAAACAGCTGGCAGCAATGGATTGATATCTATGCTTCACCCTCAAGGTAATTACTTCGGACAACTTTCATGGTCAGAATTATTAATGTAATCTGATAGCATTTTGTAGAAGACAAAATATACATATACAGAATCCGTACCTGGCAAATGTTAGCAAATGATGTGGCCATATACATATTAAAGGGGAACTCCAGGTAGAGGTTAAAAAAAATGAAACTTCAGCAGAAGCGTATGGCATTACTTACCTGTCTATCCCAGTTTTGAAACTACCAAAAATCCATTTGTGTGGGGGTTTGTTCTGTATTGTGTTTCTGTCCTTCCTGGTTGAGCAGTTTCCAGAATGCAATGTTTTCCCTCAGCTGATTGTCACAGTCCCCCACCAATCACAATTAGTAAAATTAGTGCTGCACCTGCTTCTGGACGGTCACAGATGGTGAATTGTTCAGAGGATTGGGGGATCCAGCCAAGCCTCCTGTGACATCACGCCCTGCCCCCTGTCTGCATCATCAGCCTGCGCTCAGCAAACACACAATGTGAGACAGAGGCATGGAATATTTGTCTCCTAAGGGGGATAGCAGAAGGAGCAGGAGACAATGTGAATTGGCACAGGGGCGATTTTTCTTCACTTCCTGGATTTCTATCAGCTATCAGTGTGGCAGAACCATACAAATACCGTAATACATTGTATAGACACATCTAGATAACTTTTAATGTTTTTTTAATAGAAAACAAGTTTTTCTTATCCGGAGTTCCCCTTTAAGGTCATGTTCATATGAGCAAGATACATGGCCATTTTCATGTCCAAAACAGTCTGGTGTCACTGTTTTACATAAATGTAAAAGAGAGATACCCTTGGAGGGCATGTATCTAATTTAAAATTCCCCCATGTTCCAGCACATCTAAAGCTGCCACTCTGAGCTGATGTAAATTTTAGGCATAATTTACTCCGCAGTGAGGCGTAAACTGTGATCAATTTTGCACACAGGGAAGGCACAGTTGCAGCTGACTTTGATAGGTGTGGCCCTTGGTGTTAGTTTTGTGCAAGTCCATCTCACAAAAATAAACAGTATAACAAAGGTATTCAAGGTATTCAGAGTTGCTGCTCAAGTACTTTATATGCCCTCTATGATGGGAGGTTTAGGTTGGCCTTGTCTACTTTCCTACTCGCGAGTAGTCATATTAGACCAGGTTAAAAAGTGGCGGTGTAAAAGTGACTACTCATTTAGGTGGGTGGACATGGAAGCATTGTCTCTAGGAGTGTCCTCTATGTCTGAGTGGCTGTGGGCTATGAATATGTCTACTTCCCTACCTAAAGCTGTTACTCCTATTGTTAAAGCGGGGATAAAAATGTGGACCATGCAACTGCCTACGAGGGGTCTTAAGGACCTTCCCCTAGCAGCAATCCAACTTTCCTTAGGGAATATTGATCTCATGGCCCTGGATCTTTGCAGGCATTAGAACTGTGCATGACATTAGTGATGGGGCAGCATTACTGCCATTTCAAGACATGTCTGCCCATCACAATGTCACAATGGCACAATGTCTGCCCATCCTTGTCTTTCAACATGTTGAAAAAAAATGGAATGATAGCAACAGTCTGCTGGCCATCGCTCAGTGCAATAGGTCAGCAGTCAGCAGACCGCCACTATCTCCTATAAGCTCCCCGTATGATCTTTAGGTCTTTAGCCCATTTGATGGTGCCGATCCGCAGCATATCTGATGGCGCAGATATCAGTGTAACTAAATGACTGAACAGAGCATCAAATCTGCGCCATCAAATCTGCTGCGGATCCTGTACGTGTGAACACACACTCAGGAAATATTTCTTTAAAAAGTTACAGCTAGCTGTCCCCGAAATGCAAAAAAGACCCATGACAACAAGGCTATATTTTCAGTCCATATATTTCATGACAGGAAAACAAGAAAACCTTTCCCAAAGGATTTACCCCTAATTCTGGCAGGAAGTAAAGACCGAACAGGGACAAAAAGTACAACCATGTGAATGTACACTTAAGTCTTCCTAACTCGCTGCTGATTTTCCCTATGGAGATTCATAACTTTACCAGTTATATCACCATGGGGACCACAGTCATCAGTGATCATGGCCTCTGTTCATCAGAACTGATTTGATACTTTGTTTTGCTTTTTGCTATGTCTTATTTTTGTATATATGCTGTTTTCTATTCATTAATAGTCAATCATATTTATTTCTGGATTCTTTTGACATTTGTTCCAAGTTTCCATAAGAAAAACATATTTCGAGTTATTTCTTCATGCTTTGTGGATTTCAGCTTCAAAATATTCTTTTAATTATACTGAATAATGATAAATTAATTAATAAAGACAAGACTATTTTATAGTAAATCTTTACTACATTTTAACATATTTCCACTGCAAAATGCCTATAAAAGTTTTTTTGATTTTTTGTTTTTTGATTTGTAAGAGCAAGTAAGGACAAGCCATTCTGCAGGAAATATCCTGATTCTACAAAGAGAAAAAAAAAATCAAGCCTTTGTAAGAAGTTCAGGATTTCCTTAAAGTATGTGCTTAGCTCATGCAGGATATTATGATGTGTATTTGCAATCGAGCGCTAAGAAAACTTTATTGCTTCTAAGAACTGAGTGCAAAAATTTGCTTCTTTTTCTAGTGCAGACCCCTTATGCATTTTAGGTAAGCATGGGGACATGATAAGACATTGAGAAGGCATGGCCTCATCCTGTGCTTGATTAACCATGGGCAGTTGGTAAGATGCAGAACTCCTTAGGGACCTATGCTCTGAAAACGATACACAGCCAATTGCCCCCTTGCAACAATCTCTCAGACTCCCCAGCGTTTATGTCTCCTTTCTTTCACTAGAACATTTTTCTTTCAGCTTACTGTCATGGTGGTTACTTGGGCTCCACTCCTCTTTAAAGCGACTCTGTACCCACAATCTGACCCCCCCCCCCCCCCCCAAGACTGTCCTGGGATCCCTTCGGCAGGGGATGCAGTTATTGTGCTAAAAATTTACTTTTACTACAGCACTGTGTCTAACGGCCGGGGCTTACATTTGTATATGCATTAGGCTGGCACAACCTCTCTGTCCCTCCTCCCCGCCCTCCTCATCATTAGGAATGCTCCAGGCAGATTGCTTCCTATTCCCCATCTGTGTGCATAAGGAACATGGGCTGGATCGTTAAGACACCTGTGCAAAGCTCAAACAGCAGTAATTGTTCCTGGATCATTCCTAATGATGAGGAGGGTGGGGAGGAAGGACGGAGAGGTGGTGCCAGCCTAATGCATATACAAATGTAAGCCCCGCCCGTTAGACACAGGGCTGTAGGATTAAAAGTTGTTTTTAGGACAACAACTGCATCACCTGCCGAACAGACCCCAGGACAGATCTTGGATTAGAAGCAGCTATCCGAAGGTACAAGTGGTTTGGGGGGTCAGATTGTGGGTACAGAGTCGCTTTAAGCTGTAGTCACACTCTCTAACTCACAGTGTTCCTCAATGGCTGGCTTAACATAGACCTCCACTAACAGCAGGTCCCTTTCTGACTGGTATCACTGTGGTGTGTTAGGCTAGATGGTATTTGCCTGTAAGCTCAGCCAGAGATGCTAGCGTCGTGACACCAGTGCTTGTCCAGCACACAGGTGTAATGTTGTTACCTGCTTGTTCTGTGTGGCTGGCTGTATTCCTCAATGGTCGGGAACCTGCCGGGTTGTTGTGGGTTCCTTGGGCTCTTATCACGGTAGTCCTGAGTGGCAACTAACCCACCTGGACTATCGGTACTGCCACCCAATGTCAAGGGAAAAATAACCCAAGGTTTACGTTTCTGTGTGTGTATAGAATCGGACAGAGTCCCAGTGATGTAAAAAAAAATAGAACAGCTTTACTGTGAAGTTCTTCAATAATACAATACATTTTTGTAGAATAGATAAATCTTTGACACAGACTCTTAGTACTTGAACTTGTTGTGCTTTAAGTAGGTGCTTGAAAAGTATAGAAGAGAGGTCGTTGTAGCAGTGCTTGAAGAGGAGAGGAGTTTGTCAGAGGAGCCCCAACCCAATGTAGCAATGTACTCTGCTGGAACTTGAAGATATACAGTACTTTATAGTGAGATACTTTACTTGTAGTTGTGTTTAGACTTTGGTCTGACCACCTTTTGCCCTACAGTGTCCCAGTTACCAAGTGTCCCAGTTACCTGCACTGCGAGATAGAATATGTACACCTTCTTTACGGTAGCTTTGTCCTATCCAGGCTAGTTCCTCTTGTGTTCAGGATACTCCTTGAGAAAGGTCACTCCTTGAGAAAGGTCAACAAAACGCGTTGGAGGGTGAGGTGCAGGGGTTGTGTCTCATGGGGGAAGGGGATTCCTGTGCATGATCTGGTCTGAGGTTGCAAATAAAACTGCTTTTTGCATGGGCAAGTTAGCCCCTGATTTTTTCTATATTGCACTCAGTACCATTATAAATAAATATATATATATATATATATATATATATATATATATATATATATATATATATTGATGCACATTGCACTTTATTGGTTTTGGAATCCTATTTATTTATTTATTTATGTAATGTTCTCCCAATGTCAGCAATGATATGTGATTTTGTCTGTATTATGGTATGGTCCCCTGCACCTTGTTTTTAAGTGTCCTTAGTGTAAATGTTGTTTCTATGGGATGAATTTGGGATTTATGAATTAATAAAGGAATATAAATTTTGGGTTATATAGTTGTGATTATCACTTTTTTTCTTGATTAGTTTAAGGTTTTTCTATTGGTTGCTAGCCTGTTCAGGATACTGCCCTTCCCTTTGTAGATGTGTTCTCAGCATGGGTTAGGGTGTTCCTTGATTCCTCTCCCTGTAAGGTGCCTAGCACTGCATACTGAACATAGTGGTAGTGGGCAAAGAACTGGTTGTCTCTAGCTGCATCTATACACTTGAGCCTTTGTCCCTGTCAGAGGCCCTGGCTAAACTACTGCAGGAACAGCTGTTTTTGTGTCTGGAAAGGCCTGTTATTTCTATTGTAAGTACACTTCAACTGTGAGAGACAGAATCTATAAAATAAATCTAGAAAATCACATTGAGTTTCAGCTTCCTCCAAAGAAAAGCACCCCCAGAGTATTATGTTTCCCCCCCCCCTATTCTTCATGGTTGGGGCTGTGTTCTTGGTATTGTACTCACCCCTCTTCTTCCAAAAACGGCGAGTGGAGGTGATACCCAAAAATTCTCCTTTACCTCCTCTAGATGGTCATTGACAAACTTCAAATAGGCAAAGACACGTGCTGGCATGAGCAAGGGGACCTTGCATGCCCTGAAGAATTGTTATCCATTACAGCATAGTGTGTAACTAATGGTATTATTTGAGACTATGGTCTCAGTTCTCTTCAGGTCATTGAGCAGGTCCTCTTATATAGTTCTGGGCTGATTCATGACTTTTTTAGAATCATCCTTACCCCACGTGGCAAGAAATTGCATGGAGCCTAAGGCTGAGGAAAATTGACATTCATCTTATGTTTGTTTCATTTTCTAATAATTGCACCAACAGTTGTTTTGTTCTCACCAAGCTACTTGCTAATTGTCCTGTAGCCCATCCCAGCTATGTGTAGGTCTACAAATTTGCCCCTGTTGTCCTTAGACAGCTCTTTGGTCCTGACCATGGTGGAGAGATTGGTGTGTGATTGTGTGAACAGGTGTTTTATTTTTATTCTGATTATGAGTTTAAACATGTACAAATAATACAGGTAATGCAGAGTGCAGGGAAGGGGGGCTTCTAAAAGAAATACTGACAGGTCTGTAAGAGACAGAATTCTTGCTGGTTAGTTGGTGACCAAATATTTATTTTAATGCAAAATATATATTTTAAAATCACACATGTGAATTTCTGGAATATTGCTAATTATTAATTATTGAATGATATTATTTTTTTAACATCTTTATTATTATATTTTATTTTCTTCCAAGCGAACAAATAAAAACAAGTTGAAAATACGGAAACATATCAAATTCCAACAATGCACTTTAACTACCAATTCTCAACTCATTACCATTCCACAAAATCAATGAAATTATATTATTAATTAACCTGCACTATGAGCTCTGCTAATGACTAGCTACCTGGCTACCTAAAATATTGGGTCAAATTTAATATTGAGAATGCACCAAAATTATGGGCTTAGAAGGATGGATCACCTATTGGGAAAAACCTTACCCCATCTTATCTATATAGAGCTGTCACCTTCTATTGTGTTCCTGCATGTGATAAAGAGATCACTGAAAAGTTTAAAACATTGTTTTAACATACACATTTGATTTAAATAATAGATAATGTTTTATGTTTACTCTGAATTTATTAAAAATGTGCAAATATAAACAATTAGACAAAGTTCAGGATATACAATAAAGTTGTTGCAAACAATTGCTAGACTCAAAAGCAATGGTGTGAACAAACAGCATAAACAATGTACATCTAAGAGGGACATTACATATTTTAACATCACAGTGTTATATTGAACCAGTATTTAACCTGTTATTATAAGTAGGAGATAGCATGAAAAATAGAAAGAGGAGAAGAAAGAAAGAAAGAAAGAAAGAAGGCAAGGAAAGCAAAAAAGCAAAAAAAACAAAGGGGAGTGGGGTAGATACAGTACTACAAGGCCACAAGTGTCAGAATGACTAGGTAACACCAAAAAAAAAAACACACAAAAAAAGTCTGAGCTGTCCAAACTTTCAAAAAAGCCGCTATATGACTCTGTTGTCCGAGTATTTCTCATACACTTTTAAGAACCCCATTCCAAAATTGTTTGATGCGAGAGCAGTGCCATACACCAAACATGTATAAGAGCCCCCTTCTCCCATTCGCACTGCCAGTACCTCTAGGTACATGTGGTGAACAATGGTGGGGCATTGATACCATCTGGAGAGGATTTTAAAACTCTTTTCCTTTGAGCGGAAGGCCAAGGACAAACCGTGGGAGAATGAGCCTACAAAAGTAGGCTTTAATAATAGGGAGTTTTTATGACATATTTCCTTTGATGAAATGTGTGCTCACTTATATTTTAGATCCCATGTTTTTCACAGTTATTCCTATGGTATCATATTTTACCTATAGGTATTAATGAACACTTCCTTGGAAGGACGTGGGCACTGCAACACCTAAGGGCTGTGCTGTCAGGATGGGAATATTGCGTAGTCTTGAGAAAACAATTCTATCCTTGAAGATGTAGAAAGAAAGGGTGTGAATAGTCACCATTATGAAGTATAATAGTGCCATGTACTAGTTAAGACAGACACCAAAGCTTTTTTTTTTTTTTTGGCAATAAGCCACACATACCAGTTTCTACCAAAGAACAAAGGACTTTTTGTCCTGTATCAATCACAGTATTTAAACTAATTATGTTATCAAAGTCATGATACATTTTTAGAATATTAAAATAATGATGATATGTTCATTCCCAGGAAATCATTTGTTCACAAACCCACTTACCTGACCTGGCCATGGGACTGATCCTCCTGGCTGGATCACTTATCACACTTGGCACATGCCTAGTGCTACTGGCAAACATTCCACTCTGCCCTGAAGGGTCAAGTTGCCAAGGCCATCAAGAAAGTCATTAATAGAGGTAAGAGGCATAGAGATATAGAACCTCATGACCCATTTGCTTGGTAAGCCCCTTATTTAATATGTTTCTATTTTACATGCAAAGCGTTCTCATATTTTTTGTTTTATTACGATAGCTGTTCTATGAAATCTATGAAACCCCTGCCTTAAAGTACATTATGTCCAACTGAAAAATGTAATTGGACTTTATTGACATTTTTCTGAAATCAAAATGATTTAACAAAATGAGATTACAAAAAAAAAACAGCATGAACATAGCAACATGGTTAATAAGATTAAAAAAAACAACTCATCCAGTTTAGCCTATTATCCTGCAATGTTGATTCAGAGCACAAAAAAACTCATTAAATAAATGCCTATATGCCAATCTTAGGCAAGCATTCTCCAATTCTCCAAACAAGGCAATCACAATAAATCCTTAGATAGGTGACCCTTCTTCTCCAGATCTATATAGAAAGAAGATAGATAGATAGATAGATAGATAGATAGATAGATAGATAGATATTCTATGTTCTGAGAGAGAAAGAGATAATAGGCTGAATCACATTATTACTGCTGAACCAGTAGGGGCAACTACATAGATACATCAGACACTGTACAAATCCATTGGGAAAACTAAGTCTGAGAATACTTACTGGATGGGTCTGGATGCTACCCTTCAGCCCACAGGAGATGACTGAGTGAAAACATACAGGTTCTATATTAAGGCAAACAAAATGGGAGCGGAGCTGGTGCTGTTTTCTGTACAACAGTGAGTGTCCTTGCATACACTTTATGCATTGCCAATCCCTTTACATACGCCACTGCTACCAGGGCAAAACATTTGCTGGGACTACTCTTAAACAACAGGGACATTTCTGGCACATTCAGGACTATTGGCAACTATGGGTACAGTAGGGCCCTTTCATAGACTTCTATGGCTCCTGAATTAACTTCGTATAATGCTGGCTCTCTTGACAAGATAAGATGTTGTAGGTGTTGGGGATATTCATATCTTCCCAATTTTATGTTAAGGAAGATTTTGCTGAAACCGTTGTACAATTGCAGTTTTGTTGAACCTCTACCCATCCTTGCATCTGAGAGACTCTTCCAATCTAACATACACTTTTAACACCAAATGATGTGACTTCTAAATTTCTTTTACTACATAATAAAGTGATTCACTTTCAACACCTTATGTATTCTATATTGTGAATATATTATGAGTCTGTAGCATTTGCATATCATTGCATATGTTTTAATTTACATTTTACATGGCTCACTGGCTTTTTGCAACTGAGATCATACAAATCCCTGCTCTTCCTGAACAGGTGTCCAGATGGTAGCATTCCTCACAGTAACGTGTATATTCTAGTTAAACCACCTTCATGAGAAGAGCACCTGCACAATAAGTAGAGGAAGTTTATTCAGTAACCTGTGGCTTGGCTTTAACCTGTCCCCTTGGCACGAGACCCTGGTCTGGGAGGAATTAGGTGGTCTAGTTTAACAGGATATAATATTTATTCCAATATCAATACACTCTGTTTATTTTACAGCAATTAAATGTTCTGAGAACTGGGCATACTGGTCTTTATCCTGGTTTCTTGGGACTAATTTACTGTAATTCCTATTAATTAAAATGCTTACCGGGAAATTATATAACTGGAAAACCTAGAACAGCCAATAATAACAGTGTAATTGTCATATATGATATGAAGGAGTAGCTTCATGGTGAAAGTGACTGAACGCTCCATTAGGTCCATGCCCAGTGACTTGGGGGACCCCAGCTGTTTAGGAACCAGTGTTCCATGACTGTACACTGAGGCTACTCGAGGCTTTCAGGCACAGTGATAGAAAGTTTTAATTATGTAGAACGGACATAAAGCAAATATTTACCCTAAGACAAATACACATGTTGCTAGGTCTATACATTCTTACTGTTATCAGAGCTGGCGTTTTGAAAGAAAGAAAAAAGAAGGAAGAAAAATCAGCCATGTAACATTCTCTTGTTGCCACAATAATGAGCTCAGGAACTTGGATTGGGAACCTTATTTTGCCTGTTCAACAACATCACTTTCACTCTATGTTCCCACGTTTTTTCTTGTCCATTTATAATTTTTAGTCCAAAATGACGTCCGTTATATTGAGGATTGGCCGCCCGTGAGTGCAATGACGGCCGTTGGTACATTATTCTAATTTAGGTGGAGTAATTGGCCTTTGGTTGTGTCTTTAATTGAAAAGTCCATTTAATTTAATAGTAAAATGGAGAAAGGATGGGGAAAAAAAAAAAACTGTAAAAAAAATAACATCCGCTGTTTGCAAAAGACGTCCAAAAATAACTGACATGATCATTGTTTTGTCGTTCACGCAGATAACATCTGTTATTTTATACATTGAGTGCATTGGACGTCTGTCATTCCATTGACTTCGATGCATTGCAGTCAGTTAAATCGCGGCAATAACGGATGTCTTTTTAAATAGAAAAAGAGTGCGTATTTTCTCTTTTTGGACAATATGTGAACATAGTCTCAGGCTATTATGGCTCACAATTTTGAGGTGAAAATATGGCCATATTTCAATGTAATAATGCCCTCAATTGAAGTCTAGGGGAAATTGGCTGGCAGCCTACACATAGAATAATGCACATAATTGATTATAATTGATAATAATGTTCACACATTGTTTTATTTTCATTTACAATTACTACAGGTATTTTGGTATTTTACTGGGTGTGAACATTGGCCAAAGGGGTAGTAAATATTATATTATATATTATATTTGCAAAGAGTGATAATAGATTCCAGCCTGTGGGTGAAACAAAAACAAAGGGAGATACAGAGCTATAGTAAGTACAGTTGTATAAACACACAAATTCAATTAGTTAGTGCGGTCAATGCATGCTGGCCTTGTGACTTATATACAGAAGTGCAATATTTAGTCCCATCTGTTGCTCATAAAGGAGACAGGAAGACATAAGGGGGAATGTTCTCTTGACTAAACAGAAGAGAAACCTAATTATGCATGTACAGTTTTACCTTTCACCTATAGTGCAGATTGGTGATGGGAATGGCCCTGGAACTACTTCCCCATCATCTGCTCATACTATGAGCAGATGATGGTGGGAGTAGTACAGTGTATGCTGGGTTCACACTACCTATATTTCAGTCAGTATTGTGGTCCTCATATTGCAACCAAAACCAGGAGTGGATTGAAAATACAGAAAGGATCTGTTCACACAGTGTTGAAATTGAGTGGATGGCCCTTTCTTGTCTCCAGATTGGGTGGGGTTTTCAAACTCAGTTCCATTGGACTGGAGACAAGAGTAGGGGGAAAAGTGGCCATGTTTTTGTAGCACTGGATAATCTCTTTAAGGGAAATAGCAGTATTGCATTTGCCATAATTAATGCATTTCCCATAATTAATGTACATTAGAAATTTGTTTAACTTTTTATAAGTAAAAACATATAAAAAAAATACTTACAAGAACTTCTCCTTTAAGTAAAAGCTCATTCCTTTGCACTGCATCTGCATCCACACATTTGTGCTACCCTTTACAAAGCTCAGTGGCAGTGTGTCCTGGGGTGGGTATCACCTGAATAAACCTGGTCTTAAAAATCTAATTTAAATAGGTTAATCATGTTGTTTTTGCTTCTGTAAAACTTTTAGTGCCCGGGGGGCAGAAGGCTTTAGCCGTCTCTCCTTCTGAATACAGGAGAGTCAGAAGGACTCCTAGTAACTAAACAGCACGCATTTGTTTTGCACTTTTTTATTGCTACTAGATGTATGGCTGTTTGTCTGCTATATGCATCCCCCACACTGAGCAGTACATTACAGTGAAAGATTTGACTTTTTTAGCATGAGAAATTTTAGCGTTAAAAAAAGATAAGCCATAGTCGTCGTTCTCGAGCTCTTCCTTATCTGGAAAATTTTGACCCTGTGCATTGTACTGTGCTGCTATTTTTATTTATATTACCTTACCTTACATTACTGGCCATTAGTGTTGAGCCGACTTGCCGAACTGTTCGGGTTTGGCAATGTCCTCTGAACCTGAACACTTGGCATTTGACTTCCAGTGTCCGGAGAAAATGGATGCCAGCCTGGGGAAGCCTAGAAAACATGGATACAACCTGTGGCTGTATGCATGTTTTGCAGGCCTCCCTAGGAAAGAATCCAACTGCTTGCCAGGAGTCAAATGCCAAGCATCTGAGTGAAGAGAATGTTGCTGAACATGAACAGTTTGGCAAGTCCACTCAACACTACTGGCCATGAAACATTGCAGTGTTTTGCACATTTTTCTTATCCCAGATACTTTGTTGCATTTCCTAGGCATTGGAGTGATAAGCCTTGCATGTGCATAATTCCCCACACCCACACACTCTAACACTGAGACAATCACTACTGCAATCCTTTAGCAAGTCCTGGAGATGAGTTCACTAGTGCATTTCACTTAAAAGGACTTGTAGAGATATTATCACCAGCTTTCCTTATAGGGAGCTCTAAGCACCATTTTTAAGCTTATATTCTGGACATTTCATATCTTACTATATAAAAGATTTCTTGGCGGTCTCTCTGCTTAAAATGCATGTTATTGTTGGTGGACAGTGCCATCTGGGCAGGGCTGCACAGCCGTTGGGCCCCATCTCCTCGCCTACAAAGGCCCTGCCTCTTCCCTTGCATCATTGCCACCTAGGCCCCATCTTTTCCATAATGTCATCAGAATGGGCCGACCTGGAGACCTAGGCCCTGCCCATCTGTGACATCATAAAAACTGGCTGGATTAGAAGGAGCTGAAGGAGGATTTTACTGCATGTGGGCTAAACACCACACATGTTGTTCTTCTCCATATTAAGAAGATGGCCTTGCAGGACGAGTTGGGCAGAATGTGAAGAAGAACGACATGGGAACAACTTGGAGGGTCGAGGCCTTTGGTGCAATGTAGGCAGGGAGATGGTACATGACAACTGTAAAGCCCCACCCAGATGGCACTGTCCCCCAAAGATAACATGCACATTTGAGCAGAGAGACCACCAAGAAATCCTTTATACAGTAGGATAGGAAATGTCCAAAATATAATCCTAAAGGCACTGTGTCACATTCAAACCTCCCCCCAACCCCTAAACTAAAGTCATTTGTAAATAGGATAAACAATGCTGATTCCAAATTTGTATATTGCATTTTTCTATTCTTTTACATTTCCAAGCTGTAAGCCTACAACCTGGGCATGCTGATGCATAGAGAGGACAACTTAGCTCAAGAATATAATGGACAGGACTGCTTAGACTCCGTCATTTGTGGCTTATAGCAAAGGAATACAAGTACAGTATGTAAAAGGATAAAAATTGCTGATTCAGAATCAACTTTGTTAATCTATCTACGGATAACTTGGGTTTGGGTGGTGTTTTGAAGGTGACAGTACCCTTTAAGAAGAACTGAAAACTCCTTATATAGAAAGGGGGGTGACAATATCACTTTAAACTATCTTCTGAATTTCTTCTTGTACTGGACCATACCAGATATAACCAATATAAGCCATATAGGAACCCCATTAGACTTAAATTAGGAACATATCAAAATAAACATTATCTCATTTTTCCCGCCATATTGTTTTTTTCTGGCTCCTCAATCTACATCCTATAAATATGTATAATATTACTGTTATTGTGTATGCTGTACTGTAATAACTTGTGTTTGTAATAACTTGTGTTTGTTTCTTAACATAAGAAGTGA
The DNA here is from genome assembly GCF_027789765.1 of Dendropsophus ebraccatus. Taxonomy (NCBI): domain Eukaryota; kingdom Metazoa; phylum Chordata; class Amphibia; order Anura; family Hylidae; genus Dendropsophus; species Dendropsophus ebraccatus. The sequence goes on along the minus strand of NC_091454.1, from coordinate 56,347,973 downwards.
AACTTTTACAGGATCCCTGACAGACTGAAGGATTAAATGTCACACCATTTGCATGTTTATTAGGCATACTGTAAGGCTTATAGACAAGAACCTATTGACGCATTAAGGGAAATATCAGTCTCAGCTGGATTATCTGGGCTAGAATATACCAATTATAGTGAGTATGTCAGGTAAGCTCTAGGAAGGTATAGGAGGCCATTTTATTCTTTATTTCCTAATGCACACACATTAACAACAGCATATTAATCTTCTGCAAACCTGGCAGCATAACAGGTATTTCCTCCATTTAAATACAATGGAAATCAGTGCAAACATATTTCACATGCAAAAATATTCTGATTTAGAGCCATTGTGAATATTATTGTGTGATTATTTCACAGGAAAGAGGCTATAGTACACAGCAGCAATAGTCTGCTGATGGAACCCACAGTTGAAAAATCCCCATATAAAACTAGTGATTCTGTAATGTCAGGTAACAGTTAGGACACAGAAATAATAATGCACTCTTTACTCCAAACTTTGTTGTATGTTCAGGGGCATAGCTAAATATTCATGGGCCCTAGTGCTACATTTTAGCACAAATCAGATGCAGTCAGGGGCAGAATGAACACATACTGTAGGATATTTACAGGTTGCAAAACTACAACTCACAGTATGAACTGTCATCGGGACATGATGGGGGTTGTAGTTCTGCAACCTGGAGAGCCACAGATTGAGACACACAGTCCATATTAATCTGGTCCCCCCAGTAATGTTAAAGGAGTTATCCAGTTCTACAAAGAAAACATGGCCACTTTTGCACCACTCTTGTCACCAGGTTGGGTGGGGGTTTGAAACTCAGTTCCATTTAAGTAAATGGAGCTTAATTGCAAACCACACCTGAAGTGGAGACAAGAGTGGTGCAAAAGGGGCCATGTTTTTGTAGCACTGGATAACCCTTTTAACCTCCCCTAGCTCCTGCTTCGGTTCAGGTCTGGATGCTCTGCAATGAATGAAGAGGCTACATAGAACAGAGGGGACCATAGCCGGAATATGTAAAAGGGAAGCATTAAGTATTTTAACTGAATTTAATGTCTAATTTTTAAGGAGAACTGGAAAGTTGCTTTGATTTAGCTGCAAGGGCCAAATATTGTTTATTACTGGCACACAACCCTAAGCTTATAGATGTAATTTCCCTGTGCTTAGACCAGTAAAGTCTCATTGACAGCAGCTTTCAGTTTTAATTACCTGTCTGCTAATTATCAGTAGGAATTGTTCTCCTGGGACGTCAATGCCATCAATTAACATAGATTAGGCTATATAAACCATAGCCTTAGCTCTGCGACTACACATTTTACCATTCCACTACTGGACAAAGAATCCCATTAAAGGCATCACCATAACTTATTTTATGCAGAAAATCATGGGATGGCAGCAGAGGACTTCTTTACGCTCAATATGCAGTCATACTCTTCGCAACACTAGTGCTCATGGCGTGCCAAACATCATACATTCAAAGAACCGATGGAGGAGCTGCTGTTGGGCAGCGTTTGTGTTTCTGGTATTAGGCTGCATGTTATGGCAGTGCAGTCAGCTAACTGCTACCTACCTGCAATATCCCACACAAGAGAAGGTCACACTTGTAAACAGCGCCAGGCTTCCTTTTCCAGCCATCACTTTCTGCAATCTTAATCGTGCTCGTAAGTCCCAGCTTAATTCATCGAGATACAAAGCTCTTTACGAACAGTTGTCATTGATATCGGATCATGAAAGGGAATATGGGCTACTCAGTAATACAAGGGAAAGGAACTTTGCTTTTGCCATGTCTCAGCTAAGTACCCAGGAGCAGATGGCCTTAGGACACCGGCTAGAAGACATGCTGATTTCCTGCGTCTTCCACGATGAATCCTGCAATGAAAGGTAAGCACAGTAAAAACAGAACCACATAGAATATAGAATAAAAATGCAAGACCTGAAGAGGGTATGTGATTAGTGGGGGTCTGATTACTCACACCCCAATTGTCTCTGGGTAAATGAAGCTGCAGTGAGCATGCTCAGCAACCACTCTATAGGACTTTCAAACATAGCCTAATGCCCGGCAGTGCTCAGAAGTCCTAGTGACAATAAATCGAGCTGCAGTCAAGATCTCCATTCACTCAGGGGACAAATGACTGTGATGGTTTTACAATGGTTCCAATATAGAACCTTAAATGTTTTACCTTATGAAGACACACCCCAAGAGTGATTATATAACTAAACCCATAAGGATTTTAATTAAGAGCCAAAACATAAAAGAGTGACTTGCAGTTTCCTTGTTCACAAAATGTTCTATAAGACTGCACATTTCACGATGCACATTGATATATAGTGGAACATGTCAGAGAAGATTTGTTATTATTGACCTTGTATCCTCTGCCAGATCCCTGTAAGGCATTTTGTCTGTGCTGAAAAATGTAACATGTAAAAGGGCACTCCACCCAAAATCAAACAGTGGTACGGAGATGTTGGATCAACATATTAAAATAATACATTGCCTATTTCAGCCGCACATATCTTCTATCTTCTTATGACTTTGTAAAGAATCGCTGTTAAAAAAAGAAAAACAAACTTTTGACATGTCATAGAGAAGCACTCAGCTAAGTGCTTGTCTCCCCAAGTCTGTCTTTCTGCAGCAGATCCAAAGACTTGCTATAGAATCCACATTTAGTGGCTCACTTCTTCTTGCTCCTTTTAGTGATTGGTGGGGGTCTTACCCAGACTTTGATTGGTCAAGACTTATCTATATGTCTCTCACCACTTTCTGTGTGTGGCTGAGATCTCTCTTAAATATGTCAAGTTGTTGTTTTTTTATTTTTATTAATGACAGTGCCCTTTTATGGGTGTGTTCAGTGCTTCAATACTTTAGGTTTTCTGTGGATGTTTCTAATTAGCTTCAATAAGGAAGTCTAAAACAAAACTGCAACATTTCAGTCCCATGTGAACATGCCCTTATTCCACTCAAACATGACTTTTGATATGATGCTGTCCATGGTGAGACCAATAATTCCTTCTATACTTGTTATTATCTATTCAGTCTCCTTCCCCCAGTTCTCAGTTGCTTTCTTCTGAAAACACAAAAAGCTATGTGTGAGCTTTTCTCTCTGTCTCCCCTCCTCCCTCCTCCCTTCTGAGACAGATGATGTAAACAAGTCCCTGTCAGGCTTTATCTGCAACATTGTAGCTTCTTTGTAATACTGTAAGGGTTATTCTGAGGTTAAACTGCTAATAAACTCACTATGATTAACCCTCCCAGCATTACAAAGAAGCTACAATGTTGCAGATAAAGCCAGTCAGTTGTCTCAGAAGGTATGGGGGGAGGGGGAGGGGGAGGAGGGGGAGATGGAGAGAAAGGCTGACACAAAGATTTTTGTGCCTTCAGTGGAAAGCAGCAACTCAGAACAGAGGGAAGGAGACTGATAATAGATAATAACAAGAATAGAAGGAAATGTAATTCTCATCATGGGAAGCAACATATCAAAAGTTATGTTTGAGTGTAATTCCCCTTGGAAAAAAGTTTTAATTCTCTGAATTCTCAAAGAGGCTTCACATCTGTTCTCAGGTTAAGTGTGTTTTTACAAGTTGGCTCCATTTGCGTCAATGAATTTGAGCCACAATCCCACACAAACCCGAAAACAAGTGTGGTGCTGTTTCTGGAAGAAAGCAGCTATGTTTTCTAATTCTGAATAACCCCTTACAGTTCTTTTCACCTCACCCACTTGTTTGATAATACTGCTTTTATGGAGGTAGCCAGAACTGGACCTCCTCTTCTCATGGGCCCTATAGTAGCTGCACCCGATCCCTCCATGTTATGTTTTCCCTTGCTGTGTATTTTAATATATATTCAGGAGAATGTTGCAGTCAGGCCAAAACATTGCATAATTCCATAACTTCTGTCTTTCAGCTTCTTCACTCCTTTCTTGAATCCCAAGCTTGGGAATTGTTATACCTTCAATGGAAGAAGTCATTTGGCAAGGAAGGAAGATGAGGTCCTAAATGCCACCAAGGCTGGCTTCAGTTATGGTAATGTCATATTAAACTTTTTTTCGATGATCGTAGAATTAGAAGATTAAGTAATTATGGGTATTGAATTATAGAGGTATTCCATACCCACAGGATATGGAATAACAAGCTGATCAGTGAGGGTATCCTTAATTGATCTCAACAATGGGGGAAAAATAGTCCCAGAAGTAAATGGTGCGCACTGTGCATGTGCAGCCGGCAATCCAATCATTTTCTATAGGGTCACCAAACATTGCCAAGGGCTGAACTCAGAAATGTTTGGCAGACCCATAGAGAACAAATGGAACACATGGGAGGAGATTTATCAAACTGGTGTAAAGTAAAACTGGCTCAGTTGCCCCTAGCAACCAATCAGATTTCACCTTTCATTTTTCGAAGAATCTGTGAGGAATGAAAGGTGGAATCTGATTGGTTGCTAGGGGCAACTGAGCCAGTTTTGCTTTACACCAGTTTAATAAATCTCCCCCATGATGCACACCATTCATTCCATGGCCAATTTTGTCTCTGTTTTCTGGATTGGTGGGGGCCCCAGTGGATAAGGGAATATGACCATCAGATGGGAATACCCCTGTAGTTGTACCGAGAAGTAGTAATAGAAGATCTATTGTGCCAGTTCTACTAGTTATCTCTGTAGACCTCCTGCATCAATTTCCATGTAATGAGAATTAAGAAGCATTGTGATGTACTGGAGCTTAGTCAATATAACAATATATAAGACTTCAGGAAAACAAGTACATATCCAACTTATTTTACGCTGCTTTCTGTAACATTTTATGTAAGGATTTAATATATTTTCAGTATGTATTCCATGTGTCCAGTCATCATCCCACTCTAGTAATACATAGTGACTGCTCATGTTTTTCTGGCAGGTCTGACGATGGAGCTCTATATTGAGCAGCATGAGTACATCAGTAGCCTGAGCACAGCCGCTGGGCTGAGAGTGGTCCTGCACGGACAAGGCAAGATGCCGTTCCCTGAGGACGAGGGAGTAAATGTTCCCCCTGGACAGGAATCAGACATAGGCATAGTGAAGGTATGAAATGTTTTTTTTCTAAGAGAGGTTACAGAATGACTGAATTTCTCTAAATAATAGTATGTTCTATACATATAAATAGCTTCAATAACTCCTCAACTTTTCTTTTTTACCGTCACAATTACTTGTTATGCCAATGTTCCAGCTACATGTGAAATGTAAGACTCTGCTTCAAAGTGTAAAGAAAACAGTGTGACATATACGAATGCCAATACCAGGACAGGACTCGTTTTTCCCTCCTCCCCTTCTAAGAGCTCTAGCACTTTCAGTTTTCTATCTACAGCGCCATGTAAGGTCTTGTTTTTTACAGGAATAGTTGTACTTTGTAATGGCGTCTTTCATTTTACCATAACATGTATGACAGAATTCCAAAATTATTATTTATGAAGATATAAATAGGTGAAATCGTAAAAAGAATGCAATATGGTAACGTTTGGGGGGTTCCTGTGTCTACGTAATGCAATATATGGTAAAAACAACATGATACTATTATTCTATAGGTCAGTCCGAACAGAAACATATGCAGGTTTACACAGATTCTCTAATGTTATATATTTTTTTTTTATGAAATTATTTTTTTGGCAATAAGTTATTAATAAAATGGGCCTATTGTGACGCTTATAACGGTTTTATTTTTTCACCTACAGGGCTGTATGGGGTGTCACTTTTTATTAATTTTTTCATATATAGAGTAACATCAAATCGGTAATCCACTCACTTTTTTCCCTCTTTTCAAGTACGCCATTCGCTGTTCACAATGACGCTTGTTATATTTTAATAGATCGGACAATTACGCACGCTACGGTATATTATATGTTTATTTATTTATTTTTATATGTTTTATTTATATAATGGGAAAGGTGGGTGATTTAAACTTTTATTGGGGGAGGGGCTTTGGGGTAGTGTATTTGTGTTTTTAACTTTTTTTTTACACACATTTGAAGTCCCTTTGGGGGACTTGTACATACATTAGTGTGATTATTCACACTAATCACTGCTGTGCCATAGGCATAGCATTGATCAGTGTGATAGGCGATCTGCTCATTGAGCCTGCCTGTGCAAAATCAGTGAGCAGATCGCCGATCGGACCGCACGGAGGAAGGTGAGAGACCTCCGGCGGTCCGATACAGCGATCAGGACCCTCACGCCGTTTAAGGAGTTAATGTCGCGCTGCAGCGCGATCGCTGCAGCCTGTCATTAGCGGTAAGGTGCTGGCTGCTCACTGCGGCCAGCCCCCACCTCCTATGAAGCATGCTTCATAGCAGGAGAAACACCCAGGACATACAGTTACGTCCAGGGTCATCTGGTGACAGACTTCCATGGCGTAACTGTACGTCTAGGGTCGTCTAGGGGTTAAAGGGTTACTCTGGCAGGAAGAAAAAGGTGTTTTCAAATCAACTGGTGTCAGAAAGTTATACTCTTCTGCTTTGGACAGTTCCTGTCACGAACAGAGGTGGCGGTAAAGAGCACTGTGTCGGACTGGAGAGAATATACCACTTCCTGCAGGACATACAGCAGCTGATAAGTAACCGAAGGTTTGAGATTTTTAAATAGAAATAATTTATGAATCTGTATAACTTTCTGACACCAGTTGATCTGGGGGGGGAAATGTCGCTGAGTACCCCTTTAACTTTATTATATTGTACTTTTCCTTGGTCTATCAGACATAATACAGCATTCACATTAAATTCATCATATAAAACAACCTCTTCTCAGTCTCAGTCTCTTTATGACAGGTTCACGTCAAACGCTTGGAAGAACCTTACAACAGTCGCTGTAGTAGTGGCCAAAGCATAAGAAACTATTATACTGATGTTTATGGTACAGACTACAGTAGAGAAGTGAGTATAATACTAATGAATGAGCATCTGATCATCTTCTATTGCTTTTATCTTTAGTAGATAAACATTGGATGTGGTGGTAGTAGTAGCCATAGTGGTGCAGTACCTTTGGTATGGCAGTTGTATTTCAGCAGTATTCTTGAGGATTTAGTCCCATCTGTGTCTGTTTTCAGTATGTGAGTAAATTTACTTGGCAAACAAATACTACAGGGCAGTGCCCATGTTACCCCTTCATAGCAGTGCCAACAAAATATTACTATAGGGTACCCATTTTACTTGCCAGTGCCAAACAAGTACCATTGTGCATGTCTCAGACTACCCCTATGGTTAGACCACAATAAAGGCCAGATATTACACCCAATCTGCGCCGAATACTTCCCCAGAAGAGCCAAACAAATAGATATGCTGATACCACAACAATTTTACAGAGTACAACCCTGCCCATTTATTGCCCATACAAACTCATTCTTAATTCACTATTTACCCGGATTTGATGGCCATATCACCAGGCTGGACAGAGATCCACAACTATCCAACATTTATGGCATATCCTGTATATATGTCATGAATATCTAAGATGGCAATATCTCATGCCCCTGTATGAGGCATCTTGGTTATCCTCCTTATATTTTTCCCTGTCATTATGGGACATTAGGGTGCTTGCCTCCCCACCTCAGCCCCATCAGAAAGTGGTAACCTGTCCTAGCCTTATCCTAGTCTCCATAGACACCGGCATATGACCTCTACCATCCCCACCCCCATCTCTCTTGTCTGTCATCCATGGTCTGCATGGATCACAGCAAGGCCTGACTAATCACAGCAAAGTGTTATCAGAGTCACATGTAGTCTAATAATGAGCATGAGCCCTACCAGAATAATCATCTGAGCCCCGCAGCAACACGGTAGTGATAGACATAGTACTGCCAGTCCACGTCAGCACCTTTTTCCTGGAAAAGGCATTAGCAGACAAAATCAATCATCAGTAATATATGGCTGGAGTGCCTTGTGCTGAATAGCCCAAATTAGCAAAGTCCCACGCATCACCAGTAGAGCGGTGCACCTCACACTTTCACAGGGTATGTTGCAGTATTTCAGTTTGGGATTACAGTTTATAACTAGTTTTACGCTTCACATCATCTTTTCATTGAACCAATAAATGGTATTTTAAAGGACAGAGGTCAATATATCAGTACAGCATTATAATATATAAGGTAACTGGACAGCCATTGCCAGGAGATATTAAAGTTAACAGCAACGCAGCGTGGAGAGGCCTAAATAGAAATAATAACAATGTAATCATTCTACATAATCATTATTAAAGTCACAGCATTTTCACAGCAGTTTTGTAATATACTTGCTTTATTTTTCTTAATTTTCTATGTTTAAATTAATGTTATACATATGGCCACTAGGTGTCTCCCTGCTGCTGTACAGCTGCTGCACATCCACACTCAGTAGCAGAGAACCCTGGGGGTTCCTGCATTGTATGTTCAGCTCTCCTATTCAGCTCTCACACAGCACTAAAACCTCATAGTGACATTATACTAATTGAATTGTTGCATAATAAAGAGCATTGTCTCCTGGTAAGCTGCATAGCTGGTAATATAATTACCAAAAGTTAATTGCCCTCAGTTAATATACATACTGCATGATGAACAGGTGTCTTTCCTTGCATGAGCGTGCAAAGGACTTCCTGTGTTTGGTCTCTTTTTTTGAACAGAGAAAAGACCAAATATTGGCATAAACCACAGTTTGGCCATATGTATAACGATGATTTAAATATAAGAAACTTAAAAAAGCATGTATATTGCAAAACTGCTTGTGATCACAGCCCCTGTTGATTTCTTAAAAAAAAAAAAAAAAAATCACAACAGGTGGGTGTAAAAAAAGAGAGCAATTTCTGTGTACAGGCTAGGCAAAGACCCAGGACAGGAGAACACGTCTTACCATATTCTCACCCAATAAGACAAAGTGATGCCATATAAGGGCAAAAGCAGAGATCTCTTGGAACTTACACTATTGTCCATGATCATAACTGGAGAAGAAGGAAGGAAGCCATAAATCCAGCTTTGAAGTCTAGTTGTGTATATGATATGTCATACAATTATGTACATTTGCACTTGACTCCAGGCTTGCAAGAAGAGCTGTGCTCAGACCAAGATGATCAAGAATTGTGGCTGCAGAGTGTGGGAATTCCCAGCACCCCCCGAGCTTGACGTACCTTTGTGTAATATCAGTGAGCCCTCTGTGAGTAAGTATATATATATATACCCAGATACTACACCCTCACTAGGTTACATAATGGCAAAACCCACCCAGTAACCTGGCATGGTGCCTTCCCTCCACAGATAACTGTGTGGTGATGTATGAATATAAACTCTCCCACGACCAACTCAAATGCCACTGTCCGCTCCAGTGTGAGTAAGTATCACATACAATAGGATCCACATATTATTCACAGTATTACCTACAATAAGATCTCACATATTATACACAGTATCACCTACAATAAGATACCATATTATACACAGTATCACCTACAATAAGATCTCACATATTATTCACAGTATCACCTACAATAAGATCCCATATTATACACAGTATCACCTACAATAAGATTCCACATATTATTCACAGTATCACCTACAATAAGATCCTGCATATTATTCACAGTATCACCTACAATAAGATCCCATATTATACACAGTATCACCTACAATAAGATCTCACATATTATTCACAGTATCACCTACAATAAGATCCCATATTATACACAGTATCACCTACAATAAGATCCCATATTATACATAGTATCACCTACAATAAGATCCCACATATTATTCACAGTATCACCTACAATAAGATCCCACATATTATTCACAGTATCACCTACAATAAGATCCTGCATATTATTCACAGTATCACCTACAATAAGATCCTGCATATTATTCACAGTATCACCTACAATAAGATCCCATATTATACACAGTATCACCTACAATAAGATCCCACATATTATTCACAGTATCACCTACAATAAGATCCTGCATATTATTCACAGTATCAACTACAATAAGATCCCATATTATACACAGTATCACCTACAATAAGATCTCACATATTATTCACAGTATCACCTACAATAAGATCCTGCATATTATTCACAGTATCACCTACAATAAGACCCCATATTATACACAGTATCACCTACAATAAGATCCCATATTATACACAGTATCACCTACAATAAGATCGCACATATTATTCACAGTATCACCTACAATAAGATCCCACATATTATTCACAGTATCACCTACAATAAGATCCAAATATTATTCACAGTATCACCTACAATAGGGTCCCGCATATTATTCACAGTACCACCTACAATAAGACCCCGCAGATTATCCACAGTATCACCTACAATAAGATCCAAACAGTAGCGTAATTTGGTGGGGGCAGAGGGGGCGGCCGCTCCCGGGCCCACACAGGCAGGGGGCCCACTGAAGAGTTTGCCAGTTAATGCTATCCGCAAAAGCTATTGCTATTGCTTTTACAGACAGGCTTAACAAATGTCTATTGGCTGTAGGTGGCCCCTGGCCAGCAACCAGTGCTTCTGGGGGGCCCACACAGCTACCGAATGTTGTATCCAGTGGCGTAGCTACTATAGAGGCAGGGAAGGCGGTTGCTATGGGGCCGTGAAGGGAGGGGGCCCAGGGAAGATAAGAGCCTCCTGTGTCCTTTTGCTAAACCCCTTATGTACTGCAGTGTGTAAGTGACCCAATGTTCTTTTACATGCTGCAACACAAACAAAGGGTTAATATAAGCTCAAGACAATTAGCTCTCTGATAACCTCTGACCTTTGAGCTCCTGCAGAAGTCAGGGGTTATCAGTGCAGGAGTAGCAGGAGAGAGCTAATTGTCTTCTGCATTAACCCTTTGTTTGTGTTACAGCATGTAAGAGAACACTGGGTCACTTACATACTGCAGTAAATAAAGGGTTAAGCAAAAGGTAGTCTGCTGCTGCACCTATGTATATAACCATGAGGCTCCTAATATGCTGTTATAGTTAAATACAGTGGATGGACAGAACAAGCAGACATTGGCTTTCTCCTCTGACAGTCACTGTTGTGGCAGCCTGCAGGATTCTGCCTCTGGCCCCAAGAGAATTTTTTTTTTGCCACATCACCGTATATATATATATATATAGAAGGGGGGCCCCATACAGTTTTTTGCTATGGGGCCCCATGAATCTTAGCTACGCCCCTGGTTGTATCAAACCATTTAGCTGTGCTTGTATGCCAGGATAACATACAGTTAAATGCGATAGGGTGATTGACAAGGCGAGGAGAGCATTGGCTCTCAACCCTGCCAATCACTGTTGTGGCCACAAGAGGCCATTCCCTCCCTTAGAGCTGTGGGACAGAAGTGATGTCACTCGTGATGAGAGTTGTCATCAGAAGACTACAGTTCTGTTTTTTTTGTATATACAGTAGGTTATTTAGTAAAGTTGCCTTGAACTGCATGGGACTATTTATTGTTATCACCCAGCATTTGTACTATTACTTTACATTTACTTTATTAGTATTGCAGGTATACCCTTGGGTTGTTGCTAATTTGGTCATTGACCATCAGCTATGGTGTAGTCCTCATGCTGCCCAACAGATATTAGACAGACAGACATAAGATAAAGAGATAGAAAAATGGATAAATGGATGGCTAATTAAAAAACAGAAACAGCACCATAGCTTCCTCTATGTTGTTTGTGGTATTACAACTTGATTTCATTCTCTTTCAGTGGAACTGAGCTGCACTACCATATCCAGGCTTTGGAGGAGAGTGGCGCTGTTTCTGGAAAAAGGCAGCTATGTTTTTGCAATGCTGGATAACCCCTTTAATTTTTACATGGTTATTTATGTGAAATGTAGAAAGTCTTTTCCACTGTTCTCAGTCCCTGTTCGCTATGAATAATGTAGTGGAAAATACCCATTATTATTCAGAAAGCATTGTCATCTACTGAGGTTCCCTATGGGTAATATAATCGGTTGGGGCCCTCTGAGACTCACTCGCTCCCCCTAGGCAGTACCCCTAGCTACGCCCCTGGATCCAAATATTATTCACAGTATCACCTACAATAAGATCTCACCGATTATTCAAAGTATCACCTACAATAAGATCCCGCAGATTATTCACAGTATCACCTACAATAAGATCCAGCTGATTATTCACAATATCACCTACAATAAGATCCCGCTGATTATTCACAGTATCACCTACAATAGGATCCCGCATATTATTCACAGAATCACCTACAATAAGATCCTGCAGATTATTCACAGTATCACCTACAATAACACCCCACAGATTATTCACAGTATCACCTACAATAAGATCCCGCAGATTATTCACAGTATCACCTACAATAACACCCCACAGATTATTCACAGTATCACCTATAATAAGATCCTGCATATTATTTATAACAGAAAGTATATGGCAAGATATAAGACTAGGACACAAAAGTCAGTAGCAGTTGTTATACTATCTGTGTTATAATAAAAGTAGATGATGACAATGATGGTGACTTGTATTTCTGTTAATAGTGAGGAGATTTTTGAACTTACTCTGTCTTCCTCCCAATGGCCCAGCAATACATACTTGGTAAGTTTGCCTCAATAATTGTAGACATATGAGAAAAGTGAAATAAGTTGCCCAAAGGATACTCCAGCAAAAAATTATCTGCTGCCAGAAACTTATACATATTTGTAAGTTATTCCTATTTAAAAATCTCAAGTCTTCCTGTACTTATCAGCTGCTGTATGTACTGTAGAAAGTGGTGTATTCTTTCCAGTCTGAAACAGTGCTCTCCGCTGCCACCTGTCCAAAGCAGGTGAGTTTTTATGGGGATTTACTGCTGCTCATGACAGTTCCTGACATGGACAGAGGTGGCAGCAGGGAGCACCATGTCAAACTGGAAAGAATAAACCACTTCCTGCAGGACATACAACAGCTAATAAGTACTGGGAGATTGGCGATTTTCAACTAGAAGTCATCTGTATAACTTTCTAACATCAATTGATTTATTAAAAATGATTTTTCACTGGAGTACACCTTTAGGTATACTATATTAATATCATTCAATAATAACTTTGCTTTAGGGACATAACTAATAGGGTAACAAACACAGTAACTGCTATAGGGACCCAGCACCTAAGAGCCATGTTCACTCACAGTTGAGGTAGAGTAAGGTCCCATTCACATCCATTCCAGAATATGTCAAGGTACAGTACTGTGCAAAAAAAAAAAATGTAAAGTGTACATACCCAGCATTCTGATTCTTAGTGCTTTGTTGTGTTTTTTGGTAATACCTCTTTATATGAGGAAATGAGACTTAATGAGACCTGAGCCCACGCGCAACCACACCCTTTGTACCCCTATAGCTATACCCCTGTTACTAGTACAGACACGGAGAATGCGTAATTCACTGAAAACAGAGCACTGAGCTGAGCTTATTCAGGGGAAGCTACCTCATTAGCGTCTGCAGAATTAAGTGTCCAAGTGTTCTCTATCTATGTGATATATATATTTTATTAGGATGACTTCTCAAAGCGTCTGGAAAGAAGTAGGAGAGGATATCAAGATATGCAAACTATCAGGTAAGGCTGAAATGTATTCCTTTTTAGCACCATCTACTTAGTGAGTGACTGCTGGTAAAAGATGGTAGCCTTATAGGAAGGAGGAGGGAACATTTTCCAGTCATTGATGACATGTTTGGATATGTGGTGACAGAGAGTGATGTGATATCTCATACCTTTGTAATATTGTTTCTATAGACAGGGGCTGGGATTTATCATAACAATATATAACGTCTAGATGGCTCTACAGTATATAGTTTATAGTATACAGTATATAGTATCTAGTTTATACTCTAGTAAAACTCACTTCATTGTGATTTATTCTCAACCTGCTTTCATCCACAATAAAACTTTTAGATTATATATCTGAACATTAACCTCCACCAACTGTGCTTTCTTCATACTGAGAAATCTGCCATTAGTAGTAGAGTAGACTCCGCCGTATTTTCCATAAATATGTGGGTCTGTCCAGATTTTATTACGCAGTGACCTATGATTCCCATATAATATAAAACTATGTAACAGCAGGCACCACTCTTAGCATTACACCAGGGCGAAGATACATACAGTACAGCCGCTGATAGATTTATAGACTGTCTCCCTATGAAGTGTTTTGACTAAATACAATTTATTAATATAAGCATCTGGCAAGGGCAAAGTAACAAAATGTCGTATTGCAAAACAGATCAGTCATTTCAGTGAACAGTCATCATTCCTAAAATTAAGTCATTTCTATGACAAATGGATGGAAGGAAGATGGGAAAGGATAATAGTTACTCCATACAATGTTACTGTTGTAATAATTAAATTTCACTTTCACACAGCATTGATACTATGCAACTAGTAGCAGATGCGTAGATGTGTCCATTCCTTTATGTAATAAAACAATCATATATTTTAATGAATTTAAAGTGGCACTATCAGCAGGTTCGGGCCAGTGAACCTGCTGATATGAGCCAGCCGCTATTTACCTTAGGACCGCAGTGCCATTCTTCATAATCCTGTGGGGTCGGGTACTGTGCGTTCCTCGTCCACCCGGAGCACCCGCTCGGCCTGCCCACTATGCATATTCATATATGCATAGTTAGGGCGCTGGTTACTGCAGGGAGCAGCCTGTAACAAGCGGCCTAGCTATGCATATATGAATATACATAGTGGGCGGGCTGGGAGGGCAGGTTAGGTGGGCCGAGCGGGTGCTCTGGGCTGACAGGGAATAGCAGCTAAAATCCCATTCCCATTAAGATAAGCAAATCTATAATTCTTTTTATAACATATAGAGATCAAAGGTACCCTTTTATTATCTAAAGCAGCTTATTACTAGGTCTTTCTTTGGGACCTAGTAACTTACTATTCAGAAGTTACTGAATACCACTAATCAATCTACTCAAACTTACCCCCATGTGAGCACAACAAGATAAAAGTAGGGATTTCCTAAATGATGATGTTATCTTTTTGCTAGAGACAACGTAGTAAAGGTGGTGGTGTATTACCAGCAGCTAAATTACGAACTAATAGAAGAAGTCCCATCCATGCAGGTAAGACTCACAATCTCTGCATACTCTGTAGATTTCTTCGCCAAAGAACTCATTTGCACCATCACCCTCATAAAGCACTATATTCCAATTCTCTAAAATAGAATACATAATGTTACCAGGTTGATCACAATGTGAAAAAGGAATCCCACAAGTCTTTTCTATTTGACATCTTGCCCCGGGGCCAGTGAGATTCCAGATTCAGAAAGACAGACTTTCTGGAAATGCCCATAATAAAAGCCATGAATCCTCAATGGATGTTTTTAGATTAATGCGACTCTGTACCCACAATCTGACACCCCCAAACCCCTTGTACCTATAGATAGCTGCTTTTAATCCAAGATCTGTCCTGCGGTCCGTTTGGCAGGTGATGCAGTTATTTCCCTAAAAAAAACAACTTTTAAATTTGAAGCCCGTGCCAAACGGGAGTATCTGTGCCCTAACTTTGCACCACCTCTCCGTCCCTCCTCCCCATCCTCTTCATCATTAGGAATGCCACTGAAACATTTTCTCCATGCTGAACATTGTACAGGTCCTTAACGATCCAGCCCATGTGCCGGGCTGCCACAGGTCGGGAATAGGAGGCAATCTGCCTGGAGCATTCCTATTGATAAAGAGGGTGGGGAGGTTGTGCAAAGTTAGGGCACAGATACTCCCGTTTGGCACGGGCTTCAAGTTTAAAAGTATTTTTTTAGGACAATAACTGCATCACCTGCCGAATGGACCCTAGGACAGATCTTGGATTAAATGCAGCTATCCAAAGGTACAAGTGGTTTGGGGGGGGGGGGGGGGGCAGCTTGTGGGTACAGAGTCACTTTAAGGCTATGTTCCCACTAAGTAAAGATGATGTCTGTCTTTCCGGACGGCCATCATTTTAGCACTAAATGATGGCCGTAAGTAATGTTCATGAACATTTGTGGCCATCATTACTGATGGATGGCCATTTTTTGGCACTTAGGTAGCAGTAACATAGCTTAAAAATAGTTATTGATCCCATTCCCAACCAAATACTAAAACCAGACACCTAACTCTGCCAATGATATTGTTTTCTTAGCATATCATTGACTATACATATGTTTGGCCCATGATTGCACATAAATGATCTATTACTCCTGTCATTGTTAGCCTACTGTATGTTCACACAACATCAAAAAAAGAGAAAAGTAATCCGCCTTTTCTATTTAAAAAGACGTCCGTTATTGCCGTGATTTAACTGACGGCAATGCAATGCATTGAAGTCAATGGAGTGACGGGCATCCAATGCACACATTTTATAAAATAACTGCGCGGACGTCAAAATAATGGT
Source organism: Dendropsophus ebraccatus (assembly GCF_027789765.1). Classification (NCBI taxonomy): domain Eukaryota; kingdom Metazoa; phylum Chordata; class Amphibia; order Anura; family Hylidae; genus Dendropsophus; species Dendropsophus ebraccatus. Next base: position 56,331,589 of record NC_091454.1, on the reverse strand, counting down.
CACGCCAATTTTTGTCGGAAGTCTTTTGCAAACAGCAGACATTATTTTTTAGTACACACACAGTTTTTTTTTTTCACCGCCTTTTCACCATCTTTACTATTAAATTCAATGGACTTTTCAATTACAGACACACCCAAAGGCCTATTAGTCCACCTGACCTAGAATAATGTATCAGCAGGTGTTATTGCACTGACGGGCGGCCAATCCTCAAAATAACGGATGTCATTTTGGACTCAAAATGACGGACGTAATTTAAAATATTATAAACAGACAAAAAAAAGTTGTGTGAACATAGCCTTACTAGCACTGTTTAGAAAAGACATGATTGTGTCACAGTCTGTGGACTATTTTGTTATTTTACAAAGGTGAATATATAAAATATATTTTTTCTGTTGTTGCAGCTTGTAGACCTGTTCTCAAGTATCGGAGGACTAGTGGGCCTTTGGATTGGGGTCTCTGTCTGTACAGTGGCTGAGTTTTTAGAACTGATACTAAATATTTTGACATTTGTCATTATATGCATCCCAAATCGGGGTGAGGAGTCTCCAGAGAATCCATACACAATTTCCGACCCTCATTCAGAGCCTTTCTCACCTGTACTTTCCACCCATCACAGCTTTCTATGGGATTCTGTTGAAGACATCACCAGTTTACTCAGTAACAATGCTCATGATGGTCAGGCCTTACACAACCCCTACCAGAGTTGTGACACGGTAAATGACTCCATCTATAGCGTCTAGGCTACAAGTGGGCTGTAGAAATACAAGTTCTGTTCTGCAAGTCTATTTGCCCATAATGAACATATGCATTGAGGATAAGGAACCTGGAATCAACATGTTGTCTATAGAATATGCATAAATTATATTAATAAAAAGAAAAAGATTGCTTGAGTTTCAGGTGTCTAACTATAAATTATATTGCATGAAACATAAAATGGCCTGTGCCACAAAGAAACGGTGCACTTTGTGACCCTAAAGTAGCATACATGACTTGCACCCCATTTTTTATGTGTTTTAGACATGTTTATGCAGCTTATTGGAGAGTGGGTGTGACCTCAGTGAAAGGGGCGGGGCTTACATGTTCCAAAAAAAAAAAGTCTAGTCTAGATTTTAGAGCACTTTGAAATTAGCTTGGTTCTAAGCCAAAAATATGTGACAGAAAAGTGGCGCAGTTTTAGTGTATGTAAACCCCGTCAATTTTACCAAAGCCACTCCCACTTTATGCTAAGCCACACCCAGCGCCTTACTTGTCTTATATGTGTCAGGTTTTGTCAAAATTCTGATGCACATACTTTTATTTATCTCCTCCACATCTTATAAATCTCGACATCAAAGCTAAATATCTTAATAGAATTTAATAATGAAATACTGTACATATGATCAATTACAACTTTCAGCACCTGGGAAATAATAAAGCACTGAAGCGCTAAAACAAGTACCAAAGCAATAATGGCACAATACCTCCCGGAGAAAATCCATTAAAAAGAACGTTGTCCATACCAAACATACAGTATATATGGAACCTCCTCAGCTTCTTCTAAAACCTAAAAGTGTTAATTTTTGCTGTAAAAGAAGGTGACTTCTTTATGTACACTGTGATCACATGCATAATCTTATCAGAGGTTATATTAGGGAAGCAGTTATTACAGCATTCTATACATTATCAATGTTGTGCCCCTGGTGTACTCCAGCAGTAGTGGGTGCCTGACGGGTGGGGGGGGGGTGTCGTGGCAAGGTAGAGAATAAGCGTGGCCTCCCCCCTCTCCAGATTTATCATGATTTACCCCCACATGCAGGCATAAATCATGGTACAAATCTACACCTGTTCCCAAGCAGGTGAAGATTCATTCTGCAATGCCTGCTCCAGATATACGCCTCTTATAAATCTACCTGGAGAAAAGGGGACAGGACGTTATTTAAAACTGGTATAGTCTTGCTAAATGTCCCCCAATATACTGACCTAAAAATGTATGATAACCTATAATATGCTAAGTCAGACTTTTTTCGTAATACAAAAAAAAAAGCACAATTAAATATATATACAGTGGTGCCTTGGATTACGAGCATAATTTGTTCCGGGACTGTGCTTGTAATCCAAATCCACTCTTAAACCAAAGCAAATTTTCTCATAAGAAATCATAGAAATGCAGACAATTGGTTCCATACCTCAAAAATAATAATTTATTATTCTGAAACCTGTAAAACAAATGAAACAAACATTTAGAAACAGCAGAATATGTGATATTATACGTTACTGTACAGTAATGGAGAGGATGGGAAACACAAGGGCTGACAGAGACTGCAGGGAGCATGAAGGAATGAGTAGGGCAGATGTGGGCACATACATGCAGCACTCTCTGTCCGGGGAGAGAGGGGTTACAGCTATGGAGAGATTACCTCCACAGTCCTGTCCCCTGATGTAAGCCCCAGCCTGAAGTGGATCTGCTATGATTTGGAAGGTGAGGGAGACTTCCTGGGTCAGAGTACAGGGCTGTAGACCCCGCTATGCAGACTATGCCCCTCCCCCACTCGTGCTCCCACCCAGTACACGCTCTTAATCCAAGTTACTCTTAAACCAAGGTACCACTGTATATATATTTTTTCTTAAAACCTACCTACATAAAGTACAATGGCTGTTGATTCACACAATGTATTTAACTACGGCTGTCGAAATTATGTTCGTGTTATTTATTTACGGCCATTGTCCAAAGACTTCAATGCAATTTTTCATTTGAAACAACGACCCTTGTTTTGAGTGCCAAATTACAGCTGTTGTAATACATAGTGGAAACATTGCCTTAAAATAATGTAAGGAAAAATACTGCATGAAAAAAAAACTGTTATTAGGTAATGAACACCCATAATGTTTGGTCTTAAATGGGTTAAGGAAAGTTCTTTTTTTCCATTGCATTTGTTTCCTTTTTTCCTAACACAGGGCGGTTCACATCAGTACATGTTGCTTAGTACTCCTGAATTGTCTCTTGCACAATATAGTCATTTGGCTTGTTATTAGGTGTTTAGGTTTTCTGTCTGTGTCTGCTGTACTGAGAATTGAAGATACCTATTAATATTTATCATTCCATCTTCTGCCTCTTATCTCTCGCTCTGCACCACTGGGCTGGAATGCGAGGAGTAATACAAAATGGTCCAGCATAGAGATTGCCACATAACAAGCCATCAGATAGCATAAAAATACGAATAGACACAAAGACATCCTATCAGCATAGTTACATAGTTTCTTTTTCTCCCATAGAGGAAATAGGTGTACTACCCTCTATGGCCTTCTATTAGTCCTACTAATGAAGGTTACAAAGGGGCAAATGTTGATAAAAGTTAGTTGCTGACAGAAGCATTGTAAGGATCGAAAAAGATTAGGGACGCAGGCCATCAAAAATATATTGACAACTGCATATCTATTAAACAACCTTTAGAACATGACAGTACACTGTCCCTGGATGTTACATTATTCTGAAAATCAGTACTGTGGGGCCTGGGGCTTAACCAATCATAGCACTATACACACACATATATATCACTATATATGATATCTCCACACCGCACCTTTATTTACCACAAAGGGCATGTAAACCAATAAAATTTCCATATAGTGCCTATGTATATAGTGATCAGGGGCGGTCTTGGCATTTCTGGGGCCCCATGCAAAGTTATGTCTGGGCCCCCCCCCCCCTCGACACGCGTTCAAAAACAATAGACCGCTGTGTGTTGCCCCCAGTAGTATTTACCCCTTGTGCGCTACCGCCAGTAATATATACTCCTTGTGTGCTGCCCCAGTAGTATATACCCCTTGTTTGCTTCCCCCAGTAGTATATAGACCCCTGTGTGTTCCCCCAGTTATATATAGCCCCCCCGTGTGCTCCCCCAGAAGTATATAGACCTCCTGTGTGCTGCCCCAGTTGTATATAGACCCCCTGTGTGCTGCCCCCAGTTGTATATACCCCCTGTGTGCTCCCCCACTAGTATATAGGCCCCCTGTGTGCTCCCTTAGTGGTATTTAGCCCCCCTGTGTGCTCCCCCACTTGGATATAGACCTCCTGTGTTCTCCCCCACTTGGATATAGACCCCTGTGTGCTCCTCCAGTAGTATATAAACCCCCGGTGTGGTTCCCCCAGTAGTATATAGACCCACTGTGTGCCCCACCAGTATTATATAGATCCCTTGTGTGCTGCCCCAGTAGTTTACAGACCCCTGTGTGCTCCCCCAGTTATATATAGACCACCTGTGTGCTTCACAAGTAGTATATAGACCCTCTGTATGTTCCCCCAGTAGTATATAGACCCCCTGTGTGCTCCCCCTGTTATATAGCCCCCCCTGTGTGCTCCCCCCATTTATATAGACCCCCGATGTGCGCTCCCCCAGTTAAACAGACCCCTGTGTGCTCCCCCTCCCATATAGTATATAACACAATAAAACAAACACCTATACTCACCTGGGTCCAGGCATTTCCTCTTCTCTTCACTCTTGTGGCCGCAGAAAGGGTGGCACCACAAGGACAAAGCTGCCACTTGTGACCGCAGGGAAAACCCTTCCTGCGGCCATAAGAGTGACTGACAGGAAGGGAGCCAATGTCTCCCGCCCTGTCAGTGCTGCTGCATGTAACTATGAGCGCTCATTACGAGGGCTCATAGTTACAGTTCAGATGGCAGCAGCGAGCGGGGCAGCGGCCCTGTCCAGCGGTCTTGAGCACAAGAGCGGGGCGTGGGGGCCCCCCTGGATGCTTGGTGCCAAAGACCACCACTGATAGTGATCACATGCCAGTACTGCTCTGGATCTCTGCAAAACACCTTATACAAGAGAATAGACTACAGTTAACTACAGTGACTCACAGGTGCTGGCTTCACAGATTGTTATCATTTCCTTTTCTTCTCTCTATATCCCCCAGGAATTGGGCCTCCTTTCGTCCCCCCCACACAATAATAGTCAAAACACACTTTTAGCGGCTCCATAGTGTCAACCTCTTCTCCAATTCTTCTCCAAGTAGTGGTGTCACTCGAAGTAATGGTCCTCCCTTGGTGCTACAATAATAGACACCACACAGTATTGGCTGCTCTGTAGCACCCCTGATAGAGGTGTTCCTCATTGTGTCCCCCACATTAACTGAATCTCACATAGGATCACTGCTCCCACACACAAAAATTGCACAGTCCTCTCTTAACTCCCTGCAGAGAATTAGGGCCTTCACACTCAAAGGTCCCTCCCAGTAATTGTGCAAGCATCATGCTTGCCACACATTATGGCCCCTAGTTTTCCATTCAGTAACGATGTCTTTAGTGCCCTCATTGAGAAATTGTTCCCACCAAGGGTGCCTTTACACAGAGAGATTTATCTAACCAATTTTTAAAGCCAAAGCCAGAAATGGATTTAAAAAGAGGAGAAATCTCAGTTTTTTCTTTATGACCTGTTCTCTGTTTATAGTCTGTTCATGGCTTTGGCTTTAAGAATCTGTCAGATAAATCTTTGTGTAAAGGCACCCTTAAATCCCTATTACACGGGGCGACTAGAGGAGCAAACAAGCGCTATGAGCTATTTGCTCCTCGTTTGCCGCTCGCTGCCGCCACTATTGCACATATCGGCAGCGAGCGGGTGAGTACAGGGGAGGCCGCGGAGAGCCGCAGGGGGGGGAAGGGGGGTTGCCCGGGTGATCGCTAGATCATCCGGGCAGCCCATCGGGGATATCGACGGTCTGCTGTCGCCGCTCCTGTTCCGCAGGGCGACAGCTGCAGATTGTTGCTGTATGAGTCGTCTGTCTTTCAACATGTTGAAAGACAAACGACTGCAACGATCAGCCGACACCGTTCATGATGGCTGATCATTGCCTTCTATTACACGTAGTGATTATCGGCCGAATAGAGACGATAATCGTTCTGTGTGATAGGGCCTTTAGTGTCCCCACTCAGTAATGATTCCTGTTAGTAACGCCACTAAAGAATGGTGCCACCATATAATGATGCCTCCGTTCCGCTTGTTGTCCACATTATGCCCCATGATGTCTTCGAAAAAAAGAAAGCTAAGAACACTAATGACTAAAAGATACAAAAAATTTTTTATAAATCCTTATAATTCGGTGACTTGTAACACACAATAGGGAAATAACTTTAAGGCCCTCTTCACACGTCCGTGGCTGTGCTGGTGCTAATCCCGGCTGCTATGCAATGCAACCAGAATTCCAGACAGATATGCATCCACAACTGGCCAGAATTCTAGATGACCCTATAGGGTTCTATGGGGCATCAGTTCCAGAATTCCAGAAATATCCTGAAGAGGACTTTGGAGTTCAGTTCTTCTACAAATGTACAGTGCACAAACAAATCCTAACATCTCATGTACATTACAGATCTATGTAGTGTAATGCAGTGCCCATGGCCTACTATATACTATATTGCTGTGTGCCTCTTATTTTACACAGGCTTCAGTTTTTTCTATGGTTTCCATATACAGTACATGGTACGCCACCATACAGGGTTCATTCAGAAATGCTGTGTGCATGACCTTGTAAGATTACATATAGGTGCACATCTCTCCACCATATCCAAATGTGGTGCCTTTTTCTGGGTAACTGCAACTGATCAGTTCTCATGTCTCTGAACTCCAGGCTTATTAGACTGGGAGATGATTATTCTGAATTATGCTGCCGTCTCTTCTCAGTGACACCTATACAGAATGATAAAAGCTCAGCAGTCATGTACAGTACCTGATGTTTGGCTCAGAGCTCATATACTGTCAGAGAGATTGGGTGTAGGATGTATTCTCTGTCACTGCTGCTGCTGATCCCACATGATCCGGCAGCAGGTATTGTCAGGCCTCCATGTACGAGTCAGTAGAACTGTTGCTAGGAAATGCTAGGTAAATCTGTTTTAGCAGTCAATGCTTCTCCTTCTTTTCTAGGTAGATAAATAGCCTTTACATTAGCCCTGGCTTCTAGCAATCTAAATAATTACATACCACTAACTTCTCAGGAGCCAAAACTACACTGCCGGTTCAAAGAGAAGAATGTATGGTGAATGCAGCTTCGAAGCCTGTGAAATTGAAGGGTACTGATGGGTATGAAGCAATTATATGAATTACTGTCCCTGTATATACTGTATCAGGCCAAGCACTAATGAACTAGTTTTACTACTGAAATATTTGCTGTTTAAAAGGTTGGTCTTTATGCGATACCCATATAAAAGAAGTATGGCAGCCACTGTGCAAACTCTTCCTTTATTTCAAATGCAGCAAATGACAAACAGGCTTGATACTAGCAGGGTGCTGATGGCCTAACGCTATTGGCATCACTTTCACTCACCACTTGCAGAAAACTACAAGATCTTAGGATTATTTTATAATATAGAAAGAAAAACGGATAATTGTCAAATCTGAAAATGTCACCAAAACTTCCAAAACCAAACTCAATAAAGCATGGGAACAAATCTTATTATATGTACCCATTACCAGAACCAAGCTTTATTTAAAAAACATTAGTACCAAGAAATACTGATCAAGTCTAAATCAGGTTAAGACACCTTAAGGCTATGTTCACACAACGTCAAAAATAGAGAAAAGGTGTCCGATTTCGCCATTTAAAAAAATGTCCGTTTTTGCCGCGATTTGCATTGAAGTCAATGGGAAGACGGACGTCCAATGCACACAATGTATTGAATAACGGACGTTTTTACTGCGGACGTCAAAACAATGAGCATGATCATTATTTTTGGACATTTTTTGCAAACAGTGAACGTTTTTTATTAGTTGTTCACACACAGTTTTTCTTTTGTCACCGTTCTTTCTCAGTTTTTTCTATTAAGTTCAATGGACTTTTGAATTAAGCCGCACTCAAAGGGCAATTAGTAATCCCAAACTAGAATAATGTACCAACAGGCTTCATTGCACTAAGGGGAGGCAAGGATGCTAGATAACGGCCGTTATTTTAGACTCCAAATGACAGACGTAATTTTAAATGGAGCTGAAGAAACATTGTGTGAACATAGCCTAAGACTTTCTTGAGAGACAAGACTGACCAGCAGCTCAATGTGAGATAAGGCAATATGCTGCCAATAGAAGTTTATGAAAAGGGAGAAGGGAAGGAGTAGGAAGTGGTTGGATAGAGCCAGAAGTAGAGAGACTGCAGAGATACCACAAGAGCCTATAATTATTAGAATATTAGATCTGATCCCAGTTCTGGGTCCGAGAGGTTACACTGCTCACTACTGCTCTGTAATGTCCTCCATTCTGTTAATTTTAAGAGCCCCCAAAATTAGACCATCAAAACAGATTTAATTTCTTATTCATTTTTAGGTATTCCTGTGTGTTTTTTCCACTATTTTCGGCACGTTAGAACACTGTACAAATATACAGCCTCACTAAGTGGTTCTTAAGGTCCTAATAGACAATGTGATTTTTAACAATGATAAACGATCACAAACAAGATTTTTTATTGTTAATCTGAAATCGTTCACCATATTACACAGAACGATAGCTGTCATTTCCAATTGTTACTACGATCGTTTACTCCATCTGATCCCAGTTAAAGAAGAAACGATTTGGAATTACACTAAACGATTAGTGAACAAATGGGGAATTACAGCAAACAAATAATGTGGAATTACAGTAAATGATTAGCGAACGATTAAGGATGATTTTGGGGTCAATTCTAAATCAACGATTACATAAACAATTTTTTATTGTTTAAATTTGAACGATATAAAAATGATTTATGCCATTGCTTGTATTTGCACACAGGGAACTTCTTAAAATCAACTATAAAAAGAGGTTTCAGAAATATTAACACTGCTGAAGCACAGACTGAATGCATCATAAAGCTTGAGCAAACACTTGCACCTGTATAGAGTGCTTCTCAGAATTGACACTGCTATTATACAGGTTACTTATCTTTAGAAGCATTGAGCAATTGACAAATGTAGAAGTGACAATAAAAATACAGCGTACTGCCTAGAAGGGAAAGATAGGTGTACATGTATATACTAATATGAGCAGGAATCTAAATGTAGTTATCTGTAAGCTAGATGCTCTTTAAAAAGAAAACAGCCAAATCTCTTCTCTTACGAAGAGTAGTAATAAGCCAACTTTCCGAAACATATGGATTCTTCAGAATCCAAATGCCTGGCAGTTAGATGCAGCCTTAGGGCTGCCGGGAATACATGGATACAGCCTATGGCTCGGGCCTGAATTTATCCGACTATTATGGAATCAAGGTGGCATTAGAATAAGTCTTGCATGGGTGTCTGGTGCCGCCCTTGGGTGCTCTGCGGTCTAATGGCAAGTGTAAATTGGAAAGATAAAATCCAATGTTTTTGGAAACAATGAACAAGAATTTTCATTAAAAAAAATGTCATAAAGGCATATTGAAAATCTTGATTGTTTGAGGTCTGGGTGCTGAGAATATAGGGTGCTATATAGTCTATAGAAAGTCTTGGGGGGGGGGAAGATTTATCAAACATGATGTAAAGTGAAACTGGCTCAGTTGCCCTTAGCAACCAATCAGATTCCACCTTTCATTTTCCAAAGAGTCTGTGAGGAATGAAAATTGAAATCTGATTGGTTGCCAGGGGCAACTGAGCCAGTTTCACTTTACACCATGTTTGATAAATCTCCCCCTTGGAGTCCATTTTCAGCAAGTGAGAAAAGACAGGGTACAGCTGAGTGTTTCTTTACATTTGTTTTGGTGGAAGTCTCATCACCAGGAACCCCACTAATCAAAACTTCTGACTTCTGTCTCTACAAGTTTTTATTTAATAGAAACTTACCCTTAAAGGCCCCTTATCACATGTAAAAGAATACATCTCCCGATCTGTTTATACATCTCACAATCTAACGCTAACCTTTCCCTAATGTACAAATATTAGGACCGATTCCAGAAACGACACTTACCTTTATAGCAGCAGAATCCAAAGTACCCGGAATAATGTGGGGTAGAATTTGAAAAATGGATTTTTAAAACAATTGCAGAGTGAAATCTAACACCAGAGAAAAGAATCATAGATAAATTCTACAAAAGGAAAAAAACAAAGCACACCTCTTGTCCTTCCCATGTAGCCAAATTTACCTTGTACTATATATGTTAAAGGATTAGAGGGACGTGTTTGCAGGTGTGTGTATATATCCAACTGTGTAAACAATATTGGCAGAGGAACTCTGCCTGTATATGCACATGGGTTACACTTTCACTCCATAACATAGGGAGATATAGCCATTTAGAAAGTTGTTATTGTGTGTTGTCCCACTAAAGCTTTATAGGCAATGAAAACCTGTAACTAAAAATGACCATTTGCCGAAAGAAAAGCATAGTAAGAACCTTGAGTACACATTAGCAGACAACCACTGACAAAGCCATTATCCCCTATGTCTACTCTGATGGTTGTAGGAAACAAGAATAAAACTACAATGAGAGCATAAAAGTATAGCAAGCAGAACATTTTAATCTAAAGTGAGTTCTACCTTCTTTATGTAAAGATTTGTGAACCATACAATGGGCCACAATACAGTAAAGCTATGTTAAAATATATACACTACCGTTCAAAAGTTTGGGGTCACATTGAAATGTCCTTATTTTTGAAGGAAAAGCACTGTACTTTTCAATGAAGATAACTTTAAACTAGTCCTAACTTTAAACAAATACACTCTATACATTGCTAATGTGGTAAATGACTATTCTAGCTGCAAATGTCTGTTTTTTGGTGCAATATCTACATAGGTGTATAGAGGCCCATTTCCAGCAACTATCACTCCAGTGTTCTAATGGTACAATGTGTTTGCTCATTGGCTCAGAAGGCTAATTGATGATTAGAAAACTCTTGTGCAATCATGTTCACACATCTGAAAACAGTCTAGCTCGTCACAGAAGCTACAAAACTGACCTTCCTTTGAGCAGATTGTGTTTCTGGAGCATCAAATTTGTGGGGTCAATTAAAGGCTCAAAATGACCAGAAAAAGAGAACTTTCATATGAAACTCAACAGTCTATTCTTGTTCTTAGAAATGAAGGCTATTCCATGCGAGAAATTGCTAAGAAATTGAAGATTTCCGGTGTGTACTACTCCCTTCAGAGGACCGCATAAACAGGCTCTAACCATAATAGAAAAAGAAGTGGGAGGCAGCGTTGCACAACTAAGCAAGAAGATAAGCACATTAGAGTCTCTAGTTTGAGAAACAGACGCCTCACAGGTCCCCAACTGGCATCTTCATTAAATAGTACCCGCAAAACACCAGTGTCAACATCTACAGTAAAGAGGCGGCTGCGGGATTTTGGGCTTCAGGGCAGAGTGGCAAAGAAAAAGCCATATCTGAGACTGGCCAATAAAAGAAAAAGATTAAGATGGGCAAAAGAACACAGACATTGGACAGAGGAAGACTGGAAAAAAGTGTTGTGGACGGATGAATCCAAGTTTGAGGTGTTTGGATCACAAAGAAGAACGTTTGTGAGACGCAGAACAAATGAAAAGATGCTGAAAGAATGCCTGACGCCATCTGTTAAGCATGGTGGCGGTAATGGGATGGTCTGGGGTTGCTTTGGTGCTGGTAAGGTGGGAGATTTGTACAGGGTAAAAGGGATTCTGAATAAGGAAGGCTATCGCTCAATTTTGCAACGCCATGCCATACCCAGTGGACAGCGCTTGATTGGAGCCAATTTCATCCTACAACAGGACAATGACCCTAAACACACCTCCAAATTATGCAAGAACTATTTACAGCAGAAGCAGGCAGCTGGTATTCTATCGGTAATGTGGCCAGCGCAGTCACCAGATCTGAACCCCATTGAGCTGTTGTGGGAGCAGCTTGACCGTATGGTACGCCAGAAGTGCCCATCTAACCAATCCAACTTGTGGGAGCTGTTTCTAGAAGCGTGGGGTGCAATTTCTCCAGCAAAAGGTTTTCTTTGACAAAAGCAAAGTTTGATGTAAAAACAATGTTATTTCAAATACAAATCATTATTTCTAACCTTGTCAATGTCTTGACTCTATTTTCTATTCATTTCACAACGTATGGTGGTGAATAAGTGTGACTTTTCATGGAAAACACAAAATTGTTTGGGTGACCCCAAAATTTTGAACGGTAGTGTATATACAGTGGTGCCTTGGATTACGAGCATAATTTGTTCCGGGACTGTGCTTGTAATCCAAAGGTACCTATATATATATATATATATATATATATACACACACACAGTATATATATATATATATATATATATATATATATATATATATATATATATAAGTTATTACGATTTTTGCACTAATAGACTTACATTACAGTTAGTGTTTCAGATTCACTGATTTATAAATTTTCTATTTAGGGAGGCTCTAACATGCTATGTTTTCATAGGGCAGGGGGCACTGGGGAAGAAGAAAGTTTTCTTACCTTCATCATTAGTGCAGTTTTCCTGAAATTCTGTGTTTTATTAATTATAATGGAGCAGCATCACAGAGGAGATGAGGTTATACCACACTGGGGGCCAGCGTACCTGCCTCCAGTGCTTCGTGGAGTAGACCGGTGCTGTGCAATCTGCCCAAACCGCCCCCCAATACAATCCGCTACTGCCCCCCCACACACACACACTGTCCCCAATAAACACTGCCTGCCTCCCCTCCCTGCTGGCCCCAATAAACATAATGTTTGGTCCTTGATCTTATAGGGGAGGTCACAGGGTCACAGCAGCACGGAGGATATCAGGAGAGGAGGGTGCTGATCTTATAGAGGGGATCACAGCAGCACAAAAGATATCAGGAGAGGAGGGTGCTGATAGAGGAGGTCACAGCAGCACAGAGGATGTCAGGAGAGGAGGGTGCTGATCTTATAGGGGAGGTCACAGCGTCCCAGCAGCACAGAGGATGTCAGGAGAGGAGGATGCTGATCTTATAGGGGAGGTCACAGCAGCACAGAAGATATCAGGAGAGGAGGGTGCTGATTTATAGAGGAGGTCACAGCAGCACAGAGAATGTCAGGAGAGGAGGGTGCTAATCCTATAGGAGATGTCCCAGCAGCACAGAGGATGTCAGGAGAGGAGGGTGCTGATATATAGGGGAGGTCACAGCAGCACAGAGGATGTCAGCTGCCCCCCTCTTCTCCCCTTATACCTGGTCCCCCTCTTCCCCCCTTATAGATGGTCCTCCTCTTCCCCCCTTATAGATGGTCCCCCTCTTCCCCCCTTATAGATGGCTCCCTCTCCCCCCCCTTATAGATGGTCCCCCTCTTCCCCCCTTATAGATGGTCCCCCTTTTCCCTCTTCCCCCTTATAGATGGCCCCCTCTTCCCCCCTTATAGATGGTCCCCCTTTCCCCACCCCTGTGCACAGCAGATAACACAAAAAAACAAAACACAACTCAGACCTGACAGACTCGCAGCCAGATTTACGCAGTGAGTCTGTACGTCTGAACTGACCCTAAGGGTGCATTCACATGTACAGGATCTGCAGCAGATTTGATGGCACAGATTTGAATCTGCAACAGATCCGCAGCAGATTTGATGGCCCAGAATTAATTTGCTTTGAATCTGCAGCTTCAAATTTGCGCCATCAAATCTGCTGCAGATCCTGTATGTGTGAACGCACCCTAAGGGTAGCTTCACACACACCGTATCACAGCGGATTTTCTGCTGCAGATCCGCAGCAGATTTTATCTAAATAACTGAACACAGTATCAAATCTGCACCATCAAATCTGCTGCGGATCCGGTGTGTGTTAAGGCACCCTTACAGTTCAAAATCTCTGTGTTGTCTGTTTCTCCACTCCAAACTGATGCCATGACCAGTAAACAAACACTCGGAGCAGGGATAACGACCATAATAATGTTAATTATAAATTAACATCAAATCCAGTCAGCAGGAGTTAATGCATGACTAGTGCCTCTTTCACCTTGAGTCAACTCTCCTGAGACTTGCAGACTATTCAAGCCCTATGACATGATCAACATTACACATCTACAAAGCAATTTCAGCCTTTGACTTTTCATTAGTTCTGTATTTGGGTAGGTAAACCACACTTGTAGTACAACAGCACAGAAAAAGTATCATCAGATAATAGGTTGGTGCACATCTCACCACACAGCACATGAGGAGACAGCACATCCAAGGTGAAGTGAAGATTTAATATCACACCAGTTTGCGATGTTTCAGCATATAGAAGCCTTTGTCATGCAGTGAGAAGGGGGCTCAGTCCCGGTATGACACCACAGGAGCAAGCTGTCAGCTCAGTGGCACAAGAGGGAGCGTGCTGGGCAGTGCGGGAGGGGGCGTGCTGGGCGAGCCAAGGGGGTTGCTTCAGGCCGCCAACTATGCATATTCATATATGAATAGTGAGCGGCACGGGAGGGAGCGGCATGGGAGGAGGCGGACCGGGTGGGCTGAGCTGGTGCTCCGGGCTTAGGGTGATGCCCCAAATGCCCCTAAGTCCCTCATTAGCATAGGAGCAATTAGGGGCTATATCCAGACTGCGGGGGAGAGGAGGAGAATCCTTAATAGCACTGTACTGATAAGGTACAGAATGTCTGTGGCATATCAGAAGGTTCATTGGGGAGAACCTGCTGATAGTGCCACTTTAATAGTTGCCTTATTAGAGAATACTAAAGTTAAGTTTTCCTAAGTTCTAAGTCAAGTTCAAGTAAAGTCACTGTTGCACCTTGAGACCTTGACGCCCTGTTGTCTGCTTTACTCTGCACCTCAGCAATATCAAGTTGCGTCTCCACCAATACCTCAGGCAGCAGTAACAGAGAAGCCCCAGGGGGAAACTACATGGCTCACCATCACCAACAATAACACCCAGGTGCAGTCCCTCTTTATAACCTCTGTGGTAGTTTCACCTTAGGAAGAGGAAATAGTTTAGTGGGGGTAGTATGAATAGTCACAAGAGCAGATATTGGTCAAACTAACCTGACTGGGTTGTGCAAAGGATAGGCACAACACTATTGATAGCATGTAGCATTGGGATCTTGTCCGCTGCCTGGCTTGTGGTCTTAGGCAGATATCATCCGTTGCAATGTATTTGCCAATAGTAGTAATCTCCAACCCAACAATCAAACCAATTGATATGCCTTTGTGCTGGACTTGCAAAGAATCATCTGGATACTAAAGATATATTTCTGGATGTTTATTCACACGCATAAAATCAAGTCGCTCAGTTTTATGCGTGTGAATAAATGTCCAGACATAAAAAAGCAGAGAAAAGAAAAAGTTGAGGATCCCTTTGGGCAGGGAGGCATAATTATTATAGTGCTTGAAAAGCACTATATTGTAATCCGTATTCTTCTTCTTCTTCTTCTTCTTCTTCTTCTTCCAGCCGTTTTTCTGCGCGTAATACAGCCCGAACCGCTTTGCGCACAGACTCCGTTCAAACTGCGTTTCGAAGCCCTCGGCGGTGTGAGGTGTGCTATCTATTTTTCGTTTCGATCGGATTTGTTGTTTTTAAGTAATTTACGTTTAAAGACCCCGAATTTCCCATATAAAATAATGGCCCATTGGAAATAATGGCCCCACTCTAACCACTAACAGCCAATCACAGCACATATGCAAATAGCTGAAATATAGCAGCCAATAGGAACTCTAAGGTCTTGTCAGGCAATGTCTCACAACATCCACAGTCACATGTCCACTATTGGCCAATAGAAGATGTAATATATGGAAGGTCCTTAACAATTTTGTCTCACTGACATGAGTAAGATTGTCATGGTAACCGAGCAATGATCTTTACCATTATAAGTAGCAGAGTTCAGTCAGTAAAATAGCAGAGCTGAGGCAGCCATGTAGCAGGGACGGTACACAAGCCGCTCTTAAAGGGAAGATACTCAAGCCACTCTTAAAGGGACGGTACCCAAGCCACTCTTAAAGGGACGATACCCAAGCCGCTCTTAAAGGGACAGTACCCAAGCTGCTCTTAAAGGGACGGTACCCAAGCTGCTCTTAAAGGAATGGTACCCAAGCTGCTCTTAAAGGGACGGTACCCAAGCCGCTCTTAAAGGGGCGGTACCCTAGCAGCTCTTAAAGAGACGGTACCCAAGCCGCTGTGTAAGAGGAATTACATAAGGCGCTCTTAAAGGGACGGTACCCAAGTCGCTCTTAAAGGGACGGTACCCTTTATGAGCGACCCGGGTCCATTTAAGAGCGAAATATGTCCCTTTAAGAGCAAAATAGGTCCCTTTAAGAGTGAAATTGGTCCCTTTAAGAGCGACCTGGGTCCCTTTAAGAGTGATCTGGGTCCCTTTAAGAGCAACCTGGGTCCCTTTAAGAGCGACCTAAGTCCTTTTAAGAGCGACCTGGGTCCCTTTAAGAGCGACCTGGGTCCCTTTAAGAGTGATCTGGGTCCCTTTAAGAGTGAAATGGGTCCCTTTAAGAGCAACCTGGGTCCCTTTAAGAGCGACCTGGGTCCTTTTAAGAGCGACCTGGGTCCCTTTAAGAGCAATCTGGGTCCCTTTAAGAGCGACCTGGGTCCCTTTAAGTGCGACCTGGGTCCCTTTAAGAGCGACCTGGGTCCCTTTAACAGCGATCTGGGTCCCTTTAAGAACGACCTGGGTCCCTTTAAGAGCAAAATATGTCCCTTTTACGAGTGACCTGGGTCCCTTTAAGAGCGACCTGGGTCCCTTTAAGAGCAACCCGGGTCCCTTAAAGAGTGACCTGGGTCCCTTTAAGAGCGACCTGGGTCCCTTTAAGAGCGACCCGGGTCCCTTTAAGAGCGAAATGGGTCCCTTTAAGAGCAAAATGGGTCCCTTTAAGAGCGATCTGGGTCCCTTTAAGAGCGAAATTTGTCCCTTTAAGAGCAATATGGGTCCCTTTAAGAGCGACCTGGGTCCCTTTAAGAGCGACCTGGGTCCCTTTAAGAGCGACTTGGGTCCCTTTAAGAGCGAAATGGGTCCCCTTAAAAGGGACCTGGGTCCCTTTAAGAGCGAAATATGTCCCTTTAAGAGCTAAATGAGTCCTTTTAAGAGCGACCTTGGTCCCTTTAAGAGTGACCTGGGTCCCTTTAAAAGCGAAATATGTCCCTTTTAAGAGCAAAATGGGTGCCTTTAAGAGCGAAATATGTCCCTTTAAGAGAAAAATTGGTCCTTTTAAGAGCGACCTGGGTCCCTTTAACCCCTTAACGACAAAGGGCGTATATTTACGCCCTATTGCCGGTAAGGGAGTTCAGAGTGGGCCGCGCGGCGACCCCACTCTGAACCGCGGCGGTCCCAGATGCCGCTTGTAGCCCGGGACCGCCGGTATTAGCGGGCACGGTCCGATGGCCGTGCCCGCTAATACAGTAATCTGATGCAGCTGTCAAACATGACAGCTGCATCCGATTACCGGACGCAGCTTATCCCTGGTGTCTAGTGGAGGAGATCGCTCCTCCGGGATGTTATCCCGGAGGAGCGATCTCCGTTTTTGAAGCCGGCCGGGGACCGCTCCAAGATGGCGCCGTCCCCGGCTCGGCACTCGTTTACTTCCGGCTGCAGCAGCGAAATGACCCAGGTCGCTCTTAAAGTGACCCAGGTCGCAACCCATGTCGCTCTTAAAGGGACGGGAGCCAAGTTGCTCTTAAAGGGATGGGACCCAAGTCGCTCTTAAATGGACGGTACCCAGGATTAAAGTTTCTGGTAAAGGGTCGCTCTTTTCAAGCACTATGTATTTCCCTGGAAATGCAAATCTAGTTCAGATCAGGGATCACACGTGTGGCATTGTGTGACAATAGTAAGAGATAGTATAGAGACAACTGGGCAGCAAATTATGCATAGATGGGGTGAGGTCTTCATGGCAGCCTAGGCCAGATGGAGAAAAAAGCAAAAATTAACAACTGTGGTCAGGGATGTTGCAGGTTCACACAGGTAAAATTCACAGCAAAATAAAAAAAAAAACATCCATACAATCCTTTTTGTGTTTTTAAAAAATTTAGTATGCGCTAACCATGCTGGTAGGTTTTTTCATCTAGTTACTGGTGTTTTTCCTCTCTAGGTCTAAAAAAAAAAACGTATAAGTATGGGTGTGCCTTTTTATGGTGTTTTCTTATAATCTTCAATAGATATCTCAGATAACTTGTAAGTGAAAAACAAAAAATTTATATGCTAAAATGACACAAAAGCTACTAATATGGAAGACTAAACGAAACATGCATTTTTGTGGAATTTTTTCAGGAAAAATGAGTTACAAAAAGGGAAACCTAAAAACCTAGGTTGATACAACTGTGCCTTACCCAGTAAGAAAGGGGTAATTGGA
Organism: Dendropsophus ebraccatus; assembly: GCF_027789765.1. Classification (NCBI taxonomy): domain Eukaryota; kingdom Metazoa; phylum Chordata; class Amphibia; order Anura; family Hylidae; genus Dendropsophus; species Dendropsophus ebraccatus. Next base: position 56,313,402 of record NC_091454.1, on the reverse strand, counting down.
AATGCACAATACTTCACCCTCCAGGGCAGACAGTAAGCACGGATCTATACAGATAACTGCTTACTGTAGAGGAGCCGAACACCTGTCAAAATTAGCGCTTACCCCTCCTTGTTCCTGGCTGTGTGTTCAGCCATACTGCAACCTCTAAAGATCACATGATCACAAGAGGCTGAAGTGCAGAGGAAGATGGAAGGCTAAACAGAGAGGGGTAAGTATTAGGCTACATTCACACATCCGTAGTGCAGCCCGTGACCGCGGCCCGCACTACGAATGTGCATTTGTAGTGCTCCGTGCTTCACAGAGCACTACATTGCCGCTTTATTAGCATAGCAATCTACGGCCCTGTACACACGTACGGACATGTGAATGGGGCCATTGAATACCATTGGTTCTATGTTGTGCCAGCAATTGCGGACAGAACAATGGACGTGTGAATGTAGCCTTAAGCTGTGTGTTTCAAATTGCGTTTATGTTAAAAATACAATGTGGCAACATAGCCTTTCAGAAATTTTCCCTGCTGTAGGAGTTCAACACTACAAGGCTAATCATTTTGCCACCCACAAGGTAGGGATCAGCCCCTGATCTCCTCTATTTCATGCTGCCCTTTCTGCTACAGCTTCTACTGAGCTCTAATATTAGCTCCGCCTAGATGGGCAGGGCTAACATAAATGTGGGATTCCAGCCATCCCATAGGAGAGATACCTGCGGGACCCACCTGATGACTCCACCTGTGATCATGTTAAGTGGAGGAAACAGGAAACAGATATTCAAAGTGCCATTTTAATCTTTTTTCAATGGACAACGGATCAAAACGAATGCAAACACTTGCATCTGTTTTTCATCCGTTTTTTGCCAAAAACGGATGGAAAAAAGGGATTGCAAAAATGTGGTGTGAACCCACCCTTATGTTCACATAGCGTATAAGTACGGCCGTTGTTGCAATCGGCAACAACGGCCGGACTTTGTACGAATAGCTACACTGCATGTTCTTCTATGGGATCCCGGCTGGAGCGTATACACATAGTATACTCTCCGGCTGGGATCCCAAGTGACGGCGCAAAGAACTGACATGTCAGTTTTCTGCAGCCGCTATTCATTGAATAGCGGCCGGAAAAAGACCCATGTCAGTGCACACTGTGGAGCAACGGCTCCGGCCGCTTGCTCTATTGTGTGCTATGGGAAGTTCTGATGCGGGCGTGCACCGATGTGCCCGCATCAGAACCAGCAGTACCAGCCGGGATGATCTTTGCAGAGACCGGCCGTTCTGTGACCCAGGTGTGTACAATACGCCATGTGAACATGGCCTTACACATTATCATGTGGCCTGTCACAGACAATAGCCCTGACCAGACTATCTACAGGCCCAATATCTGTCCCAGAAAGTTTGGCGTGCACACTACTGACCCGGGTCTCTTTTAGATAGATGGCTGATCCAGTTACTAAACGAGGGGATCCCTCTCGCCAAAGTCCTGTAACAAAGATGGCGGTCGTTTCTCTCCACAACTGGATTTTATACACTTCCTATGCTGTCTCAGCAAATCTCTCGACGGGCCCCAGTGACAGACTAGTATAGCTGCTCTCCACAGCAGTTATGGGGTCCTGGAAGAAGGATACTTCATGTGGATGGCATCAGGTCTCTCAGTCTGCTATAGCCAGCTGTCTCATCAAAATGGCTGCTCAGACTTCCCTCATCTGCTGCTGCTTCTTCCCTCAGGTCACATCTTCCAAATGCCAGGTTCTTCTCCCTTGGCAAGAACACTGTGTGCGGTAAAACAGCAACATCTTGTGGCCACATACAGAATGTCAGTTAAACCATATGTTATATACATATTATATGCAGTTACATCTCTCTGGTTGTTTCACCATCTCACAGAGACATCAATGGGTAGCAAGTCTGCTAGAAATTTCAGGCACAATCCACTGTGTGAAATCTTCAGTAAAATACGTCCTGTGAACAGACCCTAAGGGTCCTATTACACTGAGCGATTTTTAAGGATTAATGATCGCAAACGAGATTGTTTAGCGTTAACCTGAAATCGTTCACCATATTACACAGAATGATAATCTTTAGTTACGATCGTTACTATGATCGTTATTGCGATTGTTACTATGATCGTTTATTCCTTCTGATCCCAGAAAAACAATGAACAATGTGCAATTACAATGCACTATTAGTGAAAAAATGGAATTACAGCAAACGAATGTGGAATTACAGCGAACGATTAACAATAATTTTAGGTTCAGATCTAAATCAACGATCAACGACATACGAACGTTTTTTCGATCGTTGCCTGCAATTACACAGAACGATTGTTTAAATTGTGTGTCCATTTAAATACATTGGTATAGCGGCACATCCCAGGGGCTGATAAAGACAAATGTAACTGCCGCACAAAAGATCAAATCAGCTGACAAGCGGGCGTTTGCCTGCTCCTCTGCTGATCTCTGACACTCTTACACAGGCCAATTATCGGCTAAATGAGCATTTCTAGGAACGCCCCTTGAGAGTTATCGACCCATGTACACAAAAAGTGTATGTTGAAAAGTAGTACAGCACATGATGGGGAACCTCAGTATCCTGTTGTATAGCATGAACGACATAGCAGAGATAGTATGCTGGATGCATGAAAAAGCTGGCAATCTATAATAACATATGCACAGCACTGACAAGGCAAGATAAAACAGCATGCAGTAGGCGCTTATCAATTTAGCTACAGCAAGCGTCTCATGTGCGCATGTTTTGAAGAAGAGTTAAATATTAGGCTCAGGAGCTTGCAGCTGTCTGCTGTAGTAAATTAGACCTAGTTCAGATATTCAGGATTCTGACAGGATTTAGGTGCAGATTCGGAATCCTGATAGAATCTGATGGCATTCAGCAACCAATGTATATATATGGAGTGCGTTTACTTTATTCACATACAGTAGAAAAAAAATCTACATGGAATAACGTGTGTGCCGCAGATTTTAAAATCCACAGTATGTTTATTATTGTCAAAGATCTGTTCCACTGAATGATAATGGGGCTAATTCACATGTAGATTTTCAACTGCAATCCAGTTCAATTTGCCTATAGCAAACATGTGAAAAAGGCGGTATTTCCATAGCTATACAACCTCAAAATCAACACAAAATTTGTTTTGCATTTTTCGGAGATTTTAATGTGCTTTTAAGTGTTTTTTTTTTCTTTTTTCAAGCTCCCACTGATTTTTGAAGTTCATTTGTCCCATTGATTCAGTAGGATATCCCACATGCACTGTGCCATCCGCCTAAAGAATTGACATGTCATGCAAACTCCACTTGAATTTCCGCGCTGATTCCTTATGCTGTCAGTTCCTGTCATTAATAGTGCAGTTCAGCAGTGGATTAAGGCTAGGTTAATACTATGTAAAAATGAGGGCCGTCTTTTATAACAACAGCCACCATTGTGCAAATAGTGTCCATTATTTAAAAAATAACTGACGTTATTTGTGCAATGACGGTGGAAAAATGCACCAATACTAAGGTGATAACACTCGAGCAATCCATTGGCCACATTTGGCCAGAATACACCAGTGAATCAGGGCGCAACTTTACTGGTAAACGCGTTTACTGATTGGATGCCGCATTCCAGCTTAAAGCCTGTGTGTTTTTCCTAGGGGGCATTCACACATTCTGTTATTATGGTCCGTGCACGGACAATGTGCTACAGACCGGAATTCAAACTTCCCAGAATCATGATTCCTCCTTATGCTGGGAGCTCCAAAACAGTTTAAATCTTTGCGCTATTGTAAAATAAATAAATTAATTAAAAAAGCAATGTGACGATTAATGGTGCGTTTACACAGACAGATTTATCTGACAGATCTTTGAAGCCAAAACCAGGCACAGACTATAAACAGGGATCAGGTCATAAAGGGAAGACTGGGATTTCTCCTCTTTTCAGATCCGTTCCTGGCTTTGGCTTCCAAAATCTGTCAGATAAATCTTTCTGTGTAAACGCACACCCTAAGGCCTTTTCATTGGCTTTTTTGTGTGACTTAAACATACCTACTTAGTAGTTACATTTCTATATTTAGATGGATCATAATATGTGTGTGTTTCTATAGATATGTGTATGCATATAGTGATTTATGTCTCTACTCAGAGGCCAGCACTGCTGCATCCCCATCCAAGCTCAAGATTCACTAGTTTATCTGTAGAAATTCAGTTCCTGGCACCTTCTGGGATCCACTGACTTTGTGCTGTAAGTTTGGATGAGAAAATCTATTTTCCATACATGCTGTAATCCCATAGATCAAACCCCAGTGCATTATAGGAACGGAAGTTGGGGAAGATTCTCAGCCCAGATATATTCCAGAACTGTATGTATTTCCAAAGCTATTTTTCTGCTGTTTCCACAGGGCATTCACCTCTATAGGGGTCTGCACAGAGGAAGTGCATATTAATAGAATTGCAAGAGAAAATAAACTTGACAGCTGTGTGACAAAGATTTCTGTGAAATTGAGTGTATATGACATTCAGTGCAGGCAGCCCATTATTCAGCAAGCTTCATGTATGAGGGAGCACCTCAATACTGGGAGACTACCCAGAGGAGCTGCACTGGGCTCCCCCCTCCCTCCCACCACTAGTATGGGGCGGTGCAGGCTGCTCTGCTGCTAGGAGCAATGCTGATCACTCTGTCTTAGCTCTGCCATGGTCACCTGGATGTGGTGCTGTGCAAGTCTGGAGGCTTCTGCCAGAAGAGAGGAATGTCAGGACTGTCATCTGAGCTCCATACTGTCCTAAGGAACAAAGATCTATGGACTGAGAAACTTCAAGCAGGTATTCCCTCCCTCCCTTCTCTAAGCTGAAGTGCAAAGTGGAATGCACCCAGTGTGCAGCCAAGTAGGATAAGAAGTCAGAAGTCATCTGCACTGAAGGCAGAGGTGAAGAAGAGGACTGGATCTAAAGAACAGGACTGGGTCTAAAGAACAGGACTGGAGGTAAAGGACAGGACTGGAGATTAAGGACAGGACTGAAGTGTCTCCTGAGCAGGATGAGGATTCCCTGGAGTTGATGCAGGGACTGATCTTCAGGAATTCTCAGAACTCATCTGCTGGGATATATCTGTAAGTAGCTTATTACACAATGTAGTATTGATCACTATAGCCCTGGCTACTGACCCCCACAACTCATAGACTGATAATACTGCACTGGACTGCCTACTAGGACTATTCATTTGCTATTAACATGTGACGGAGATGGAGCTTACAACTTTAGCTGCTGGAATCAGCAATGTTTCTGGGAACAGCAGCCAGCCAGAGCTGAACAGCTGGCCCTATGCAGCATGGGAGAGCGCCCTGATCATTTTCGCTGTGGGGGCTATCATCTTGTCCACTGTTGTTGGGAACATTCTGGTGGTTTTAGCAATATTTACCAGCCGGGCTCTTAGGGCCCCGCAGAACTTGTTTCTGGTCTCCCTGGCATCTGCAGACATTCTTGTGGGGGCTTTGATCATTCCATTCTCCTTGGCCAAGGAGGTCATGGGCTATTGGCACTTTGGCAATGTGTGGTGCAGCATGTATCTGGCGTTAGACATATTGTTTTGTACCTCTTCTATTGTTCACCTATGTGCCATCAGCATGGACAGGTATTGGTCTATTACCAAAGCAGTGAAGTATAACTTAAAGCGCACCCCCAAAAGGATTAAGAGTATGATTGCCATTATCTGGATAATATCTGCAGTTATCTCCTTCCCACCGCTGCTGAAGACAAATACCCTCGAAGAATGGAGGTGTGATCTCAATGATGACACGTGGTATGTCTTATTTTCATGCACTGTATCCTTCTTTCTTCCCTGCATCATTATGATATTCCTATACTGTCGGATCTATAAAGTAGCCAAACATAGAGCCTCTACCGTGTCCAACCTCAAGAACGGCCTCTCTGGCTGCAGCAATCTTCCACCAGGTATTTGCTATCATGAGGATTGCTGTGACCAGCAGAACCCGCACAGTAACCTGGATGCAGATGAAATGGACCTGGAGGAAAGCACATCTTCCATTCACAGGTTCCCCGAGTCAGCTCATCATGGCCCTACAAATAACGCCAGCAATGCAAAAGTTAAAAGGCTTTCATGGTCCATAAACCGAGGACAGCAAAAAAGGGACAGATCAATCTCAATCTCACAGACCCGGCTGCAGCAGCTGAGGGAGAAGAGGTTAACATTTGTCCTAGCCGTGGTCATTGGAGGCTTTGTTATTTGTTGGTTCCCATTCTTCTTTACTTACAGCTTGGACTCTGTGTGTAGAGAAAAGTGCGGCATTTCCGATGCACTCTTTAACTTTTTCTTCTGGATTGGTTACTGCAACAGCAGCCTTAATCCTGTCATATATACTGTGTTTAACAGGGACTTCAGGAAAGCATTCCGAAAACTCCTCGTACGCAACCCTAAAAGGACCATGTGAGGAGGACGTAAGGGGGCAGAGAGACTGATATATGTATCTAGGTGCTAAGCACTGTCATAGACAATTACTGCGACCACTGGGATACTGTGGCTAAGGAACTGATGAGTTTGTTTTATTAGAAATAAAAACATTTCACAAGAGTGTTCCTGTGAGACTATCTTTGGTAAAGCTAAAGTGAAACTCTTTTTATACAATAAATTATTCTATAGTCTGTGTGTATACGTACCTCCTGGCCATGTTATCTGTCCGGCTTATTATTTGTCATAGAGCAGACTGACAATTCACAACATTAGCCCTACCCACACAACGTGACTCCTTCAGACTGTGACACAAACATAAATATTTTGAAGTATCACGTGGCTAGTAATCTTATGTAGGCCACTGCGAGATTTGGTGTTCACCTATATTCAGATAGATGATTGGATATTATAACTATCAGTCAGTTTCATAGAATTTCATTACAAATATTTGTATATAACAATATAGGGAAGTATGCCTTGATCATTATATCCTAAAATATTATGCCGTTATTATTATTATTATATTTAAAATCTCTGCTTGCAGTCATTGAAAGAAAACATGTTTATATCCAGGGGCTAAAAAACCTGTCTGTATGGCATTGCTACCTGGCTCATTACAGGCGAGAGCTTTGCTTCCCGTCAGATGGTCAGAACAAGTTCTCAGCTTCTGTGTATAAACAATAAATAGTTCTATTTACAGCAAACTTTTGAATAGGAATTGCTACACAAAGTATATACAAAATACCTGCATAGCTTTTATTATACAGTGTTTATGCTTCATTTACTTAACTATAAACAGTACATAAACTAGATACTCTGTATATAACATGGTATTACTAAGAGAACGACACTTTAATACCCAATTCAATTAATGTTATGTGACACAGAAAGACTGGGTTTAAATATGTGGACACTCTACATGGTCTTGCCTCAAACTGAGGAGATACATACACAGCATTGGAGTCATTTGAAGTGTCACATATACAGACTTTTATGTACTTTTCCATTCTACTTTTCTACTGTTGTCAATAGGATATTGTCTTCCCGTTCTATCAGCCCATCCATCAGTTTTAACATGTAATCCATAGGATGATGGTTTCAATAATAGTTGTTATAATTGGCATCTGTCATTTCAACCCATTGTATCTGTCGACCGATTGACTTCCAAGTGGATGGGATAACAGATGCTGTCTGTGACACAACAAAGTGTTTCCTGCGCATCAGAAATGGCGTTCATTGCAAAGACAGACAATAACTTTATCTTGATATAAAAAATAGAACGGGTATTGACATCTATTTCTAACCATCTTTTCGGGTGAAGAAATGTACAGAAGGATAGAGTGAAGTGAACAGCAGCCCTGTGAAGATGTGTTGCCCTGTGATAGATTTATTAAGGATTCCAATAGTTGCAAAGCATTATGGGAGTATGTAAGAGAGAGTTACCAACAAAATATGTAACATAAGTGGTGGAGGGTAAAGCGTCTACATTTAGATATCCATTTAAATAGTTATCCAATTAATAGGTTCAGATCCAGCCATTAAAGGGGTATTCTGGGAAAAATTTACTTTTCCCCTATCCACGGGATGGGGAAAAGTAGGAGATCGCAGGGGGTCTGACCCCTGAACACCCCCCACCTCTCCACCCCCTTGGCGATCTCTGTATCTGACCGTACCGGCTCTGTTATAAATAGAGCCCTGGGTCGGCACGTGATCCGTTCCTATAGAGCGGCAGAAGGAGCTGAGTACAGCGCTCTTCCTGCGTACTTGGCTCTTTCCATCGACCATAGGAATGAATAGAGCCACAGGTCACGTGCCGACCCAGGGCTCTGTTCATAACAGAGCTGGCAGGGTCCAATCTGGAGAACGTTGGGGGGTTCAGGGATGGTCCTTTGTAGTCAATGAAGAACACCAATAGATTTTAGTAGACTATATAAATCTTAATTTTATCTAAAGCACATACACACTTGTGGTTCTCTGGCTTTAACAGCTAACCAAGGTGGTCTCAACAAGAAGTCTCTCACAATGGGTCTGCACTAAGTAAAAAGAATGCCCAAACTTGACAACCAGTTTAAAGAGGTTTAGCTGTTCAGTATAAGGAACCTGCAAAGTAAGGCCCTATGTGTCAGCTCCCTGAAGCCCTGTGGTAAAATAGGTATCCAGGTTTTAATTGGACTTAAAATTATTAGAATAAATGAATGGTAAATGTACTGCTAAATGAGAGAGTGTCAATTATCACTTCAATCCAAAAGGGTAAACGTCAGTGGATTTGAAGCATGGCACCAGGCTTTGGAATTGTTTGCTCATGTCTGACCTCTATAGACATTAATAATGTTAAGCCTAGCTTGACTCCTGAATATAAAAGACATGTGCCAGAGTTCATGACATGTATGCTGGAGTTCACAGAACGCACACAATAGGATAACTCTGAGCTGCCACAATTTACACAGCTGGTGGCTTATCTCAGTGGGACATCCTCTTTTCTTTATTACATTACTAAGAAATGTCCTTGCTGTCTAGAGCTATAAATGTAGTGTCCAAACTTTTGATAATAGATGTATGCATTACAATATACTATGGTGGGAATTTACACAAGAGCAACATTATACATGCTAGTCTAAAGTTCCTATTACACAAAGTGATTATCGGCCATATTCAGCCGATACCGACCGTTACGGCCTATGATCGCTTAGTGTAATAGAAGACAAAGATCAGCCGACGTGCACAATGTCGGCTGAACGTTGTCTTTCAACATGTTAAAACATCAAGTGATATACTGCTGTCGCTCTGTGTAATATCTTCTATGGGCTGCCTGGACAATCTAGCGATCACCCGTGCAGCCCCGCCGCAGCTCCCCGCGGGCCCCCCAGCTCTTACCCACTCGCTGCCCACACATGTATTATCGCCAGCAGCGACCTGACAGGTCGGTGCTCGCTTGCTCCTCAGAAACGCCCTGTGTAATAGGGGCTTAACCTCTTAAGGACCCATGACGTACCGGCACGTCATGGATCACTGTCACTTAAGGACCCATGACGTGCCGGTACGTCATCCCTTTAAACGGGCGCCGCGGCCGGCCGGGTCCCGATCGGGGGAGATAGCCTGCTATAATACATAGCAGGCCATCTCTCCCTGTCGGCATGGAGGGTTGTTAACCCCCCCCATGCCGACGATCGCCGCTATTGGCTGATAAGCCCATAGCGGCGATCGGAACCTTTCCGGGCCATCGGTGGCCCGATGACCCGGAAAAAAATGGCGGTCGGTGCTGTCCGAGGACGGCACCGACCGCCATTACTGTAAAAAGTAATGGTGGTCACGGTACCACCGTCCCGATCGCCGTGAACGGCCGGCCAGCCGGCCGGCCGTTCACGGCGATCAAAGTCCCCACAAGTAATAAATACCTGCTCCGGACCCCTCAGCTAGGTAGCTGAGGGGTCCGGAGCAGGTATTTGTACATTACTCACCTGTCCCGGGGTCCTGATCGGCGTCTTCCGGGTTCCCGGCGTCCACTTCCTCTTGTCGGGACTTCGGCTTCTTCCGTGAGTCCCGATCGTCTCTTTCCGGCTCCAGCGTCGTCTATTTTCGTATTTTTCCGGCTCCAGCGTCGTCTATTTTCGGATCTTGCGCTCTGCTGCCCCCTAGCGGCTGATAAGTGTAATACACGTATCAGCCACTACAGGGATGTTCAGAATGTAGTAAAAAAAAAAATTTTTTTCCCAATTTTTTTTTTTTCTATTTTTCGCACCCTATCGCCGCTGAGTGTTGATCAGCATCGCACGAAAGTGCGCTGCTAATCAGCAACTCCTCCTTTTTGGCGTAGGGTGTTTTTTTTTATATCCTACTGCCACGGTCTGCTGATAAGTGCCGAACATAAGTGCGGCATTCATCAGCAACACCATTTTTGGCGTAGGTTTTTTTTGTATACTTACTGTAAAAAACACGTAAAAAAACACTACATTACACCACACTACATTGAATAAAGTTTGACACTACACCACTACATACCCCATATACCAATCCCCATATAAAGATGGCCCCCAGGGTGTTTTCGGTGTCGGACGCATACATTATTATTGCCTCCGACACCGAAACAGCCAGTGAGGATGAATGGGGGGTCCTTCTTTCCTCCATTCATCCTCATCCTCCTCATCATCCAGTGACGTGTCTGGGAGTAGCGTAGCGTACGCTGCCCCCCAGACACGTCTTTTCCGCCAGTACCGTCCCAATAAGAGATGACGGTATGGTGTGAAATTCTACAAACTCTGTGAGAGTACCTCAGGGTACACTTACAGATTTAGGGTACGTGCACACTGCGGAATGGCGAAGGATAACCCTTTGTGCATTCCGCAGCTGGCACCCGCCGGCGGACTGATGCAGGGGCGCGTCTCCGCCTGTGTCATAGACTCTATCCTATGCATGGGCGGATTCCATTATCCGTCATTCCATCAACACGTTGGACGCAGAGCGGAATCCGCCCGTGCATAGAATGGAGTCTACGACACGGACGGAGACGTGCGCCTGCATCAGTCCGCCGGCGGGTGCCAACTGCGGAATGCACAAAGGGTTATCCTTCGCGATTCCGCAGTGTGCACGTACCCTTAGAGTGTATGAAGGAAGGGACACTCGAATCCAGCCGCCAGATGCCCCCCCCCCCATCCTCGGAACAAGTGGGAAGATCGTCCGGGAACTGATCATCCCACTGCTGGATAAAGGTCACCACCACCCGTACGGGGATAACCTTTATACCAGCACCCCCTCTTCCGGTCCCTCGCTGCCCGAGCTACTGTAGCTTGCGGCACGATCCGAACATATCAGAAGCAGTAATAGCGCCCTAATATTTAGCAGCCATGGAGCGGACCCAGCGCTTCTGGATATGAAGGACCCCGTATCGCACCAGGACAACATTTTCCAGGTGACGTCCCCCACACTGGAGAACGGGAGACCCCAGAAGAAGTGCAGAGTGTGGCGTAACAGGGGGATCAGGAAGGACACCATTTACCAGTGTGACACCTGTCCTGATCCCCCCGGCCTCTGCATACTGGATCGCTCCAAGGCGCACCACACGTCACTGGGGTTCTACATTATCTAAATTCCGTCCCTTATTCCTATTTCAGGGGTCACGTTGATCCAGGGATTATTCTGATCGCCAATATGGAGTCGGGAAGGAATTTTTCCCCTGTGATGAGGCTACTGTCGTCTGCCTCACGAGGGGTTTTTGCCTTCCTCTGGATCAACACAGGTTGAATTTGATGGACACCTGTCATTTTCCAACCTTATAAACTAATAATTGGCCTAATACCCCCAAATAAATTAGAATTGTCCCTTTTCCCCAGCTAAATAGGTATGGCCGCCATTCCCATTAGAGGATACCATGATGCAATTACAAAGCCTCTGTGCGGCCAGGACAGTAGAAACCCCCCACAAGTGACCCCATTCTGGAAACTACACCCCATAAGGAATCTAACAAGTGGGGCAGCGGGTATATGGCCCCCTGGTGACGGCCACATTTGGGACGTGAAAATGAAAAAAATGGTATTTTTTATTTTCACGGCACATGTCCTACACATGTGCCCATCACTAGTGGGGTCCATATGCTCACTGCACCCCTTGTTAGATTCCTTATGGGGTGTAGTTTCCAGAATTGGGTCACTTGTCGGGGGTTTCTACTGTTCTGGCAGCACAGGAGCTTTGTAATTGCGACATGGCCTCCATCCCCCATTCCAGCCTCTAAATGGCGCTCTGTCCTTTTGGTGACTTGCCCTGTGCCCATATGGCACATTATGCCCACATGTGGGGTATTTTCGTACTCAGGGGACACTACCCTACACGTTTTGTGTTCATTTTCTTTTTTAACCCCTTGTGGAAATGGAAAAAAATCAAGGCTAGACCAACATTTAGTGTAATTTTTTTAAAATTTTTACTCTAAATCATTGATCTTGTCTTGATTTTTTCATTTTCACAAGGGGTTAAAAGATAAAAAAAAACACAATGTGTAGAGCAATTTCCCCTGAGTACGGAAATACCCCACATGTGGACATAAAGCGCCATGCGGGTGCAGGGTAAGCCTCCAAAGGGAAGGTGCGCCATTTGGTTTTTGAAGGCTGGATTTGGATGGAATGGATTTCGAGGGGCCATGTTGCATTCAAAAGGCCCCTGTGTTGCCAAGACAGTTAAACCCCCCACAAGTGACCCTATTATGGAAACTACACCCCTCAAGGAATGTAACAAGGGGTGTAGTCAGCATATGGACCCCACTGGTGACGGGCACAAATGTGGAACAATGTGGCGTGAAAATGAAATATTAAATTTTTTACACTATAATGTTGGTCTAGCCTTGAATTTATCATTTTCACAAGGGGTTAAAAGAGAAAAAAACACACAAAATGTGTAGAGCAATTTCCCCCGAGTCCGTAAATACCCCACATGTGGACATAAAGCGCCATGTGGGTGCAGGGCAAGCCTCCGAAGGGAAGGAGCGCCATTTGGATTTTAGAGGTTGGATTTGGCTAGAATGGATGATGAACGCCATGTCGCATTTACAGAGCCCTTGTGCTGCCAAAACACTGTAAACCCCCCACAAGTGACCCCATTCTGGAAACTACACCCCTCAAGGAATCTAACAAGGGGTGCAGAGAGGATATGGACCCCTGGATGACGGGCACATTTGTGCCATGAAAGTGAAAAAATGAAAATTTTCACTTTCACGTCACATTTTTCCACATTTGTGCCCGTCACCAGTGGGGTCCATATGCTCACTGCACCCCTTGTTAGATTCCTTGAGGGGTGTAGTTTCCAGAATGGGGTCACTTGTGGGGGGTTTCCAGTGTCTTGGCAGCACGAGGGCTCTGTAAATGCGACATGGCCCTTGAAATCCATTCCAGTGAAATCCAGCTTCCAAAAGCCAATTGGCGCTCCTTCCCTTTGGAGGCTCGTCCTGCGCCCGCTTGGCACTTTATGTCCACATGTGGGGTATTTCCGTACTCGGGAGAAACTGCGCTACATGTTTTGTGTTTTTTTTTTCCTTTTATCCCTTTGTGAAAATGAAAAATTGAAGGCTAGAACAACATTTTAGTGTAAAAAATACTTTAGTCTTTTTTCAAGCCATATTGTTTGGAAAATCTGTGAAGCACCTGTGGGGTCCAGATGCTCACCGCACCCCTTGTTACATTCCTTGAGGGGTGTAGTTTTCTAAATGGTGTCCCTTTAGGGGTGTTTTTTAGGTTTTGACACCCCAGAGCCTCTGCCAACCTGAAGTGGTACAGTCAAAAATGACCAAAAATAACGGAGCCATTGAAATTCACTAGGCGCTCCCTTATATCTGAGGCTTGTGGTTGCGTCAAATAGCGCAATAGGGCCACATATGGGGTATTTCTATAAACTGCAGAAATGGGGCAATCAATATTGGGGTGCATTTCTCTGGTAATAGGTTTATAATTATGAAAAATATTGGATTACAATAAAATCTCTGCACAGAAAATTAAAATTTTCAAATTTCTTACACACTTAGCTTTTATTTCTGTGACTCCCCTAAAGGGTTAAAAAACTTTCTGGATGTGCTTTTGCAGAGTTTAGGGGGTGCAGTTTCTGAAATGGGGTGCTTCGTGAGGCTTTCTAACACACAGTCCCCTCAAATACACTTTAAACCTGAACAGTTCCCTAAAAATATCTGATTTTGAAATTTTACTGAAAATTTGGAAATTTGCTGCTAATGTTTTAAGCTTCCTATTGTCTAAAAAAAATGAAATATAGTTTAATAAATGCCGCCAACATAAAGTAGACATGTTGCTAATGCTATTTAATATATAATTTATGTGGTATAACCATTTTCTGTATAAGCAGAAAAGTTTTAAAGTTGGAAAAATGCATTTTTTCACAATTTTTCACGCTATTTTGGGTTTTTTCATAAAGATTCGTTATAAGTATCGACTCCAATTTACAAGAAATGTGAAGTACAATATGTCACGAGAAAACAATCTCAGAATCAGCCGGATAGGTAAAAGCATCCCGAAGTTATTAATGAATAAAGTGACACTGGTCAAATTCATAAAATTTGCTCCGGTCCTTAAGGCCATTTCAGGCTCTGTCCTTAAGGGGTTAAGGGCCTTATTGCATGGAGTGATAATCAGCTGAGTCAATAATCACTCCGATCGTACGATTAACAATTTCGAAGTAACGATTTTTTTTTTATAACGATCAGCGTTTAGACAGAACGATGCTTTGCGATCGCTTAAGCCTATCTCGCACATAGTTTAAATCGGTGAATGACTGTTTACACGGAACGATCTGCAAATTTTTTGCAAACGACCAACGACGATTTGAGAACATTTTCAAAGATCAAAATTAACGATTTCTCGCTCGTCGCTTGATCGTTCGCTGCGTTTACACGTACGATTATCGTTCGAATCCGATTGTTATCGTGCAAATTCGCACGATAATCGTTCTGTGTAAACGCAGCATATAATCTACCACCGACTGCGTATCGTTATGGCTGATGATTGAAGAAATATTACCTGTCCATGTTCCCAGTATTCTCATGGGCTCTGCATGCGTCGCGGCACCGTGGCTGTAGCTTCAGGGGTGCAGGAAGCATGCAGAGAGCAGGAGAAGACTGGGATCGTGGAGAGGTAATGTATTAACTGTTTGGGAAAAGGCTGCACGGACATGCTAAACGGTTATTGGGCCTTGTAACAGGTTCAGTAAACGAGTACTCATCTAGAAGATCAGTACTTGTTTACAATATTGTTACGGCCTTCATTGGCTTGTGTAATAGTAGCCTAAAGGATAGTGCACTGGAGTAAGATGTACCAGTGTAATAAAGAGGCGCAGGACTGTTAATAGATTTGGTATGTCAGTAACTTTTCATGAACCACATTTCTTTGTATCTACTGGCATGGATTTAGGCAAAAATTAGACCAGTTTCTTGTGTAAATTATAGTAAATGTGCTGGGCCACAGTAGGTCATGTCCATTAACACTAAGGGCCTTAATACATTAATGGTGCGTTCACACCTACAGGATCTGCAGCTGATTTTCTGCAGCAGATTTCATTTAAATAACTGAACACAGCATCAGATCTGCTGCAGATCTGCTGCAGATCCTGTAGGTGTGAACGCACCCTTACAGATTATCTGACTGTTTTGTTTTTTTTAGCCAAAACCAGGAATGGATTTGAAAAGAGGAGAAATCTCAGTCTTTCCTTTTTTACCTGTTCTCTGTTTATAGTCCATTCCTGGCTTTGGCTCAAAAAGATCTGTCAGATAATCTGCTGGTGTAATAGGGCCCTAAGCTCCACTTTGTGGAGAAATATAATACAACTAAGTGCGTGTCCATAATCCTGAAATTACAATGTACAGTATGTACTTAAAGGGAATTTGTTGGATAGTTTAAAAGTGTGGAACTCGTCACAGCACCAGGAAGGTGGTTGAATGCACCTTCACAGGCAATGAAGGACAAAAGTATTGAGACACTAAGGGTACTATTACACAGGCTGATGAGGGCGAGATAATAACTGTAAAAGAGCGCTGATCTGGTAGATCGATGCTCGTTTACTTGGCCTATTACACAGCCCGATAATCGTTTAACAAGGGCTGCATGGACAACGTTACCGTTGTCCTTGCAGCCTTTGCTTTAAACGGCATACATTAACTATCCATGGTCCAGAGTTCCTCTTGCGGTCCGCTTCTCCCTAGGTCCCGCGGTCTTCAGCGTGTGGGACCCGGGGAGAAGCACAGCACAGGAGGAGCCCTGGACCATGGATAGGTAATGTATGCACTTTGCATATCGTCAGCACCGCTATTACACGTAGCAATGCAAGGTCAGTGCCTGGCAATTCTAGGTCCAAACCTATATCAACGATCAGCCGATGATCGTTGTCATGGGCTGATCAATGTGTTTATTATCGGTAGGGCCGATTCGTCAGATTATCGTTCCGTGTAATAGGGCCCTTAGGGTCTTTTTACAGGGCCCAATATGGGGCCATGCAAGGATCAGGAAGATCAGCGCTGATTTGCAGTTCCTTCAGGAGGCACGATTAATTGCATGACTGGGCCGCACAAACAATCATGGAGTTCAGAGGCAGCCTGCTATCAAGCCGACCGCCAAGCCTAGTACTGTATTCATCCCTATTTATAACATCATACAAAATTATCAACTAAAAAATTAGCAATTAGCAAACCTTAATTTAATTGACTCTCCCCTAATGTCTGGAACTGCTGCTCTTTGTTGAGAGGTGTAATGGTAGTTGGTATTGATGATGACAATGATGATGTTGCTACCCTCAGCTGCTTTTCCATGTTAGCCTCGGCCAGTCTGGAGCACAGTGGAATCTTTGCCATAATCATTACCTGATAAATCAATATTTATGATAGAAGTCATGTTTCTACATAACCAATAATTTACTTGTAAGTGTAGCCGAGTGGAAGAAAAAACACAGAACCAATAATTAGGACTAGGGATGGTCCCGAACGCTCGGCAGCAGATTCCCGCTGTCTGCCTCTCCGTGCAGCGGGCGGATACGGCGGGAGGACCGCCTGGAAAACTGGGATACAGCCTATGGCTATGGCTGTATCCCAGTTTTCCAGGCGGTCCTCCCGCTGGATCCACCCGCTGCACGGAGCGGACAGACAGCGGGAATTATTACCGAGGGTTCGGGTTAATGAAACATGACGTGAAAGGGGCTTGTTTAAAGGGGCTAAATTAATGAAGTCATTCATTCTGTTAATAGGTGTTAATACTGGCCCATATTTCAAGTGAATCTGTCAGTCCCCTGACTGCCTACTGAGCTGGCGGCACCGCTGAATAGATATCAATAAAAGCATTCAGAACATGTCTTTGTGTCTATTAGCACTGTGAATAGTCTCAAGGAGGCAGGGCCTATAGTTCCCTGGGCCTTAGCACCACCACACGTCACTGTGCTGTATTCACAGGGCACATCACTGATCACTGTAAAGGGGCAGACATACAGCACAGCGAGGTGGTGCTTTGGCTTAGGGGACGATAGGCCCTGTCTTCTTGACAGTAATACACCCAAATAATGCCATGTTTTCATGATAATAAAAACACAGACACAAGCAACAAGGGTTTTTATTAATATCTATCCAGGGGTGCTGCCAAGCTCAGTTGGCTGTTACAGATCTGCTCTAAAGGGAACCTGTGACCAAGACAGTGCTATCTAATCTATCGCCATTATGTTATACAGCAGGAAGAACTGAGCAGATTGATATATATCTTTGTGGTAAAAAATTCAGTATAACTTGTAACATGTTGATTGAAAGCCCTGATCATTCTGTGTTAGGGTGCCTTCACACCTACCGGATCCGCAGCGGATTTTCATGCTGCGAGTTTGCAGCGAAATCAGCTGTGGATCATGTACTGTGAAGCTCAATGGGTCCCATACATGCAGCGCATCCGCTGCCTGCATGGGACCCGGCCCCTTTAACCCCCAATCAATAAATTCAAAGTTATACTAAATCTTTTCGCATAGATATGTATCAGTCTGCTCAGCTCCTTCTGCTCTATAACATGATGCTAAAAGCTTAAGTAGCATTTTCATGGTGATGGGTTCTCTTTAATCCCTTAACGACTGCGGGCGTACATTTACGCCCTGGCAGCCTGTGCCTTAACGCAAATGGACGTAAATGTACGCCCGTGGTTTCCCCGATCGCTGCGTGTGCACACGCAGCGATCGGGGAAGATGGCCTGCTATAATGTATAGCAGGCCATCTTAGCTTCTCGGCACGGGGGGTGATTAACCCCTCCCGTGCCGACGATCACCGCTATCGGCTGATCAATTCAGATCAGCCGATAGCGGCGGTCGGCACCTTTCACCGATGACCTGGGAAAAAACTACAGAAATAATGGTGGTCACGGTGCCACCGGCCCCATCGCCGTGAATGGCCGGCCGGGAACGGCCGGCCGATCACGGTAATCAAAGTCCCCCAAAATGTAAAATACCTGCTCTGGACCCCTCAGCTAGGTAGCTGAGGGGTCCAGAGCAGGTATTTGGGCGATACTCACCGGATCCCGGAGACCCGATCGCTTCTTCCGGGTCCGGGGCGTCCTCTTGTTCTCGTCGGGTCTTTGGCTCTCTTCGTCGGGTCCGCTTCGGCATCGTTCAGGTCCCTCGTCGTCTAACATCGGCTTTTTCCGGAATTTGCTCTCTACTGCCCCCTAGCGGCTGATAAGTGTATATAATACACTTATCAGTAGCTATAGGATGTTAGGCATGTAGTAAATGGGGTTTTATTTTTCAATTTTTTTTTTTTTCAATTTTCCGCACCCTACTGCCTCTGAGCGCTGATCTGCATCGCACGTAAGTGCACAGCTGATCAGAAACTCCTCCTTTTTGGCGTAGGGTGTTTTTTTTAAAACCTACTGCCACGGTCTGCTGATAAGTGCCGCACATAAGTGCGGCATTTGTCAGCAACACCTTTTTTGGCGTAGGTGCCAGCTGCGGAATGCGTGAAGGGTTATCCTTCGCCATTTCGCATTGTGCACGTACCCTTAGAGTGTTTGAAGGTAGGGACACCAGAATCCAGCCCCCACCATGCCCCCCCCCATCCTCGGAGTTAGTGGGAAGATCGTTGGGGAACTGATCTTCCCACTGCTGGATAAAGGTTACCACCTGTACGGGGATAACTTTTATACCAGCACCCCCCTTTTCCGGTCCCTCGCTGCCCAAACTACTGTAGCTTGCAGCACAATCCGAAAATATCAGAAACAGTAATAAAGCCCTAATATTTAGCAGCCATGGAGCGGACCCAGCACTTCTGGATATGAAGGACCCGTATTGTACCAGGGCAACATTTTCCAGG
The DNA here is from genome assembly GCF_027789765.1 of Dendropsophus ebraccatus. Taxonomy (NCBI): domain Eukaryota; kingdom Metazoa; phylum Chordata; class Amphibia; order Anura; family Hylidae; genus Dendropsophus; species Dendropsophus ebraccatus. The sequence goes on along the minus strand of NC_091454.1, from coordinate 56,294,152 downwards.
TGGCGTCCCCCACACTGGAAAACAGGAGACCCCAGAAGAAGTGCAGAGTGTGGCGTAACAGGGGGATCAGGAAGGACACCATTTTCCAGTGTGCCACCTGTCCTGATCACCCCGGCCTCCACATACTGGATCACTTCAGGGCATACCACACCTTATTGGAGTTCTACATTATCTAAATTCTGTCTCTTATTCCTATTTCAGGGGTCACGTTGGTCCAGGGATTATTCTGATCGCCAATATGGAGTCGGGAAGGAACTTTTTCCCTATAATGAGGCTACTGTCGTCTGCCTCACAAGGGTTTTTTGCTTTCCTCTGGATCAACACAGGTTGAATTTAATGGACACCTGTCATTTTCAACCTTATAAACTAATAATTGGCCTAATACCCCCAAAAAAATTAAAATTGTCCCTTTTCCCCAACTAAATAGGCATGGCCGCCATTCCCATTAGAGGAAGCCATGATGCAATTAGAAAGCCCCTGTGCGGCCAGGACAGTAGAAACCCCCCACGAGTGACCACATTCTAGAAACTACAACCCGTAAGGAATCTAACAAGGGGGGCAGCGGGGATATGGCCCCCTAGTGACGGCCACATTTGGGATGTGAAAATGAAAAAAATTGTATTTTTTATTTTCACACCACATATTCTACATATGTGCCAGTCACCAGTGGGGTCCATATGTTCACTGCATCACTTGTTAGATTCCTTATGGGGTGTATTTTCCAGAATGGGGTCACTTGTGGGGTGGTTCCGCTGTCCTGGCAGCACAGGAGCTTTGTAAATGCGACATGGCCTATATCCTCCATTCCAGCCTCTAAATGGCGCTGTCTCTTTGGTGGCTTGCCCTGTGCCCATATGGCACATTATGTCCACATGTAGGGTATTTTCGTACTCAGGGGAAATTACCCTACATGTTTTGCATTTATTTTCTTTTTTAACCCCATGTGGAAATAGAAAAAATCAAGGCTAGACCAACATTTAGTGTAATTTTTTACAAAATTTTTACTCTAAATCATTGATTTTGTCTTGATTTTTTCATTTTCACAAGGGGCTAAAAGATAAAAAAAAAAAACACAAAATGCATAGAGCTATTTCCCCTAAATACAGAAATACCCCATATGTGGACATAAAGCGCCATGCGGGTGCAGAGTAAGCCTCCAAAGGGAAGGAGCACCATTTGGTTTTTGGAGGCTGAATTTGGCTGGAATGGATTTCGAGGGGCCATGTTGCATTTAAAAGGACCCTGTGTTGCCAAGACAGTTGAAACGCCCCACAAGTGACCCCATTATGGAAACTACACCCCTCAAGGAATGGAACAAGGGGTGTAGTGAGCATATGGACCCCACTGGTGACGGGCACAAATGTGGAACAATGTGGCGTGAAAATGAAATATTACATTTTTTACACTATAATGTTGGTCTAGCCTTGAATTTTTCATTTTCAAAAGGGGTTAAAAGAGAAAAAAAAACACAAAATGTGTAGAGCAATTTCCCCCGAGTCCGTAAATACCCCACATGTGGACATAAAGTGCCATGTGGGTGCAGGGCAAGCCTCCGAAGGTAAGGAGCGCCATTTGGATTTTGGAGGTTGGATTTGGCTAGAATGGATGATAAACGCCATGTCGCATTTACAGAGCCCTCATGCTGCCAAAACACTGTAAACCCCACACAAGTGACCCCATTCTGGAAACTACACCCCTCAAGGAAGCCAACAAGTTGTGCAGTGAGGATATTGACCCCTTGACGACGGGCACATTTGTGCCGTGAAAGTGAAAATTTTCCCTTTCACGTCACATTTTTCCACATTTGTGCCCGTCACCAGTGGAGTCCATATGCTCACTGCACCCCTTGTTAGATTCCTTAAGGGGTGTCGTTTCCAGAATGGGGTCACTTGTGGGGGGTTTCCAGTGTTTTGGCAGCATGAGGGCTCTGTAAATGCGACATGGCCCTTGAAATCCATTCCAGTGAAATCCAGCTTCCAAAAGCCAAATGGCGCTCCTTCCCTTTGGAGGCTCGTCCTGTGCCCGCTCGGCACTTTATGTCCACATGTGGGGTATTTCCGTACTCGGGAGAAACTGCGCTACACGTTTTGTTGTTGTTTTTTTCCTTTTATCCCTTTGTGAAAATGAAAAATTGAAGGCTAGAACGTTTTAGTGTAAGAAATACATTTTTCTTTTTTCATGCCATATTGTTCGGAAAATCTGTGAAGCACCTGTGGGGTGGAGATGCTTACCGCACCCCTTGTTATATTCCATGAGGGGTGTAGTTTTCTAAATGGTGTCCCTTTAGGGGTGTTTTTTAGGTTTTGGCACCCCAGAGCCTCTGCCAACCTGAAGCAGTACAGTCAGAAATGACCAAATATAACGGAGCCATTGAAATTCACAGGGCGCTCCTTTGTATCTGAGGCTTGTGGTTGCGTCAAATAGCGCAATAAGGCCACATATGGGGTATTTCTATAAACTGCAGAAACGGGGCAATAAATATCTGGGTGCATTTCTCAGGTAATAGGTTTATAATTATGAAAAATATTGGATTACAATAAAATCTCTGCACAGAAAATTAAAATTTTCAAATTTCTTTCACAATTAGCTTTTATTTCTGTGACTCCCCTAAAGGGTTAAAACACTATCTGTATGTGCTTTTGCAGAGTTTGGGGGGGTGAAGTTTCTGAAATGGGGTGCTTTGTGGGGCTCCTCAAATACACTTTAATACCTGAACAGGTCCCTAAAAATATCTGATTTTGAAATTTTACTGAAAATTTTTAAATTTGCTGCTTATGTTTTAAGCTTTCTATAGTCTAAAAAAAAATGAAATATAGTTTAATAAATGCTGCCAACATAAAGTAGACATGTTACTAATGCTATTTAATATTTAATTTATGTGGCATAACCATTTTCTGTATAAGCAGAAAAGTTTCAAAGTTGGAAAAATGCATTTTTTTCTTTTATTTTGGGTTTTTTCATAAAGATTCGTTATAAGTATTGACTCCAATTTACCAGAAATGTGAAGTACGATATGTCACGAGAAAACAGTCTCAGAATCAGCCAGATAGGTAAAAGCATGCCGAAGTTATTAATGAATAAAGTGACACAGGTCATATTCATTAAATTTTCTCCGGTCCTTAAAGTGACACTGTCACCCCCTTTGTGCATTCTGACATCTCTACACAGGTGTAAAGGGTAAATTTAGTGTTTTTCATACCTTATTTCATATCATACGTCGTGGTGCTTGTTCAAGTAAAAAGTGTCCTTTTATCAACTGCAGATTGTATTAAGTGGGCGTGGCCTCGCGGCATTAGCGCCACTTAACCCCGCCGCCCCCTTGACGCCCATTGGTTGTCCAACGTAAAGGGGGTGGGGTCTAGACCTTTCAGCCAGCCTGTTCCAATGGCCGGCGAGGGGGCGGGCCAACTGTGCCGTTGTGGGCGGGGCTATGTGGCGCTAATGCCGCGAGGCCACGCCCACTTAATACAATCTGCAGTTGATAAAAGGACACTTTTTACTTGAACAAGCACCATGACATATGATATGAAATAAGGTATGAAAAACACTAAATTTACCCTTTACACCTGTGTAGAGATGTCAAAATGAACAAAGGGGGTGACAGTGTCACTTTAAGGCCATTTCAGGCTCTGTCCTTAAGGGGTTAAGGTAGGGTGGCAAATGTACAACATAATTTCATTAAAAAGTTGATTGGAGAGGGAAAAGCATATAGAGAAGTGCAGCAAATTATAGGCTACTCAGCCAAAACCTGAAACACAAAGAGGAGAATTACTGTTCAATTGGATAAAAGAATAGCCAAAATGGCAAAGGCTAAGCCATTGATCGCCTCCAGAAAGATCAAAGAAGATCTGAAGTTACCAGGCACTTTAGACACTTACTATTTCACGGGTCGATCAGGGGGAGCGAGCAAGCACCAACCTTTTAGATCAGCGCTTGCTTGCTCCTCATTCCCCGCTTGCTGCTGGTGCTATTACACGTGCCGACAGCGAGCGGGTATGAGTGGGGGGGCTGTGGGGAGCTGTGGGAGGGGCTGCCCTGTGTAAAGCCCCTATTACACAGGGCGACTATGAGAAGCTGTCAGCGCTCGTTTGATCCTCGTTCCCAGCTCGCTGCCGCTGCTATTACACGTGGCAGCAGCGAGCAGGCAAGAGCCAGGGGGGGCCGCGAAGAGGTGCGGGGGGGGGGGGGCTGCCCGGGTGATTGCTAGTTCGTCTGGGAAGCCCATAGCATATAACAGCAGTCTGGTGCCACCGCTCTGGTGAGCATCGTTCATGTCAGATGATCGTTGTCTTCTATTACACTGAAAGATTATCAGCAATAACGGCTGATATCGGCCAAATTCGTTCTGTGTAATAGGGCCTTAATAGGGCCTTTTGACTTAGGCTTCAATCTTAGGGCCCTTTTACACGGAAAGATTATCTGACAGATTATCTGCCAAAGATTTGAAGCCAAAGCCAGGAATGGACTATAAACAGAGAGCAGCTAATAAAGGAAAGCCTGAGATTTCTCCTCTTTTCAAATCCATTCCTGGTTTTGGCTTCAAATCTTTGGCAGATAATCTGTCAGATAATCTTTCAGTGTAAAAGGGCCCTAAGGTATATTGGGCTCATCTGAACAACCACTGACAGATGATGTTGGTTGTGAAAGAGTCAGGTGTGATGAGAAATCACTGCCTGACCCCTTAGTTCAGCTAGAGAGCTCTCTTGCTGCGGCGTACCCCTTCCCATAGAGAACACAGGAACGCTTGGCAATGCTAAATGTTCCTATGTATGGGGAGGACGGGTGGGAAAGATAACTACGGCCAAACTGTATATCGGGGCCTCTATTCTTAAGGTCCCATTTTGTTACAGTTGCCTACAGTTGTCTACAGTGGTCATTTCAGGAGGCTGAGTTATGACTCGCCTGTGTTGGTGGTCTATGTTGGCCATACATTCCTAATACATTCTTTAGTTGAGTTAATAATGGTTATCTGGTACTAAGGGTCAGAAGGTCTGGACACTCCTCACTACATACAATGTTAATTTAAGATGACTCCGAAATCATTGGTTCAATGTATTTTACTCAAGCCCCTATTACACGGGGCGACAGAGAGCGCTCGCTTGCTTCTCTTTCCCCGCTTGCTGCTGGCGCTATTACACACGTCGGCAGCAAGTGGGTGAGTACAGGGGAGGCCGCAGGGAGCTGCGGGGGGGCTGCCCGGGTGATCACTAGATCGTCCGGCAACCCATTGCAGATAGTTTCTATTCCACGGAGTGACGGCAGAAGGTCGCTGCTATCATAGTTGTTTGTCTTTTAACATGTTAAAAGGCAAACGACTGCAACGATCATGTCGGCTGATCGTTGCCTTTTATTACACAAGACGATAATCGTCAGTAACTGCCGATATCGGCTGATTATGGCCGATAATCGTTTCGTGTAATAGGGCCTTCACTATTATTATTACGGAATTTACTACAGACCCTTCTACACAGCCGGACACAGATGCAGCAACAAGTGCGAATCAGTGAGATCAGTGCCCATTTGCACCGCGTTTATAAAGCTCAACCGATTGTGTGCCCCTGTTAACTCAATGCACTTTCTCTATTACACGAAGATGTGCAGGAGACAATAATTTCTCATTCATTGACTGATCACTGGCCATTTTACTTGGGTCAATTATTTGCAGTCAGGGTTACGCAGCCCGTTTAAAAGGATTTTTATTCCCATAGTAAATATATGTTAGTAGGGACCAGACAATAGTGCGCACTTCATTGTTGTTAGTATTTAAGGGTTATTGTGAACATTTCTGGTTTATTTTATCCACAGAATATGCTGTAATTGTCTGATAAATGTAGGCAGAGGCGTTGCTAGGGTCCTAAAACATCCGGGGCCCGGGCCCTCTGAGTGCCGTCATAAGCGGTTAGCGAAGGAACTCAGTGCAGAAGCTAGTAACCCCAATGACTGCTTTATTAGTCCTTCCCTATTGCTTTCACTCCTAATAACTAAGCTAAGCTTCTTCACAGCAGTAGGTGAGACGAGCAGCTGCCGGGGCGGGCAGCAGCCGCGATCTGCGGGCCAGATGCGGCCATCAAAAGAGCCGCATCTGGCTCACAAGACCGGGGCTGAAGAGATCAGGGGCAGCAGGCATTTCATTCGGGGCATGAGCCCCGAATAAAACTGCTTAGCGACGCCACTGAATGTAGGTCTTACCTCAAGACATTTGTAGAATATCTTGGAGACATGGTGTAAATGCCAGAGTTGGCAATTTCTCAATGGCAGAATCAGGGCCAGCCTTTGGGGTGTGCAGCCTGTGCAACCGGTTGCACAGGGCACATCACTCCCGGACAGCTGGGGGGGTGGGGGCGCTCCTGCAGACAAACAGCACACTTAACTTAGAAATAGAAATTTGTAAGTTAGATGCTCTGTCTGCAGGTGCGCCCCAGCTGGCCCCCAGATGCCATCAGTAGCTGACAAGTGTGGCCCTCTCAGCCCCTGGATGTGTTCTCTGGCCCAGGCTGGTTCTCCCCTCCCCCCTCCTCACACTCACATGTTGCCCGCAGCTGCTGACGGCCCCTCCCCCTCCTCTGCCGAACATTGTGTGAGGAGGGAGGAGAGGGAGTGATGGAGGCCTCCTACCAGGGACTGGGCTATGAAGAGGAGCAGCAGCAGCTCTGACACTGAGTGTTATCATCAATGTGTTGTCTGTCAGGAGGCTGAGTGCTGGTATTTAGAGATGAGCGAACCTGCCAAAGTTCGGGTTCATATGTTGATCCGAACGTTCGGTATTTGATTAGCGGGGGCTGCTGAACTTGGATAAAGCTCCAAGGTTGTCTGGAAAGCATGGATACAGCCAATGACTATATCCATGTTTTCCACATAGCCTTAGGGCTTTATCCAACTTCAGCAGCCATCGCTAATCAAATGCCGAAAGTTCGGGTTCGGATCGACTCGAGCATGCTCGAGGTTCGCTCATCTCTAATACATATATATATATATATATACACACACACACACACACACACACATCTACACATATATACTTTATGAGCCTGAATGTATATGTGTGTGTATATGTGTGTCTGTATATATATGACACTGTGTATCATCAGCTTTATCATACATAGGGAGAAGTTGTCAGATGGAAAATGCCAAAAAAGCATAGCAACCATGCATGTGTGTGATTTATGCTATAGAGAGTGTATTCACCCTCTAAACGGAGCGGGCAGACAGCGGGAATCAGAAGCCGAGAGTTCAGGTTCATATGAACCCGAACCTCGGCCGGTTCGCTCATCTCTACTGGTAGTATTATTGGTAGATGAAATGTTACATGACCACAATTCGTAGCTGAAGCGTTACATTACCACAACTCCCATAATACCCTGGTAGTTGAAGTGTTACATAACCACAACACCCATCATACCCTGGTAGCTGAAGTGTTACATGACTACAACCCCTATTATCACCTGATAGCTGCAATGTTACATGACCACAACCCTTATGATCCCGATAGCTGCAGTGTTACATGACCACAACCCCCATCATCCCCTGATAGCTGCAGTGTTACATGACCACAAACCCCATCATCCCCTGATAGCTGCAGTGTAACATGACCACAACCCCCCTAATACTCTGATAACTGAAGTGTTATATGACTACAACCCCCATCATACCCTGATAGCTGACATGTTACATGACCACAACCCCCATCATACCCTGGTAGCTGAAGTGTTACATGTGTGGTGTAGCCCTGGTGTGATGTTGTGTCGGAGGAGCGGCCGGTCACTTGCTAGATGGTGAGGTGTGACGGCACTGCAGTGGTGGATGGCCGAGATACAGCCAGACCTTAGGTTGTTGTCTTGTGACGCCAGTGCCTGGAGGGCACACAGGTGTGATGGCACGCCTGCTTTTATGTTATAAGGCCAGTTGTACCCTTTTCCCCTGTGGTTAGTGTCCCTTGGGATAGTGTGGCCAAGGATGGCCAAAGTGGTGTAGTGACCCTCCCGGATAGTAGGACCCGCCACCCACAGAAAGGGGAAGTGTCCCAAGATTGTTATGTGTGCTATGTCGGTGGTAACGAATAAATACAGAGTCTTTGAATAAAGTTGATCTGGTTTAATACTTGACAAAGTTCCCAATTAATACTTGACAATAAAACTACCAGATATGTAGTTGAAGGGCAGTGTAGGATATAGTCTTGCTGGTTGAGTAGTGTTGAGTGATACAAGAAGCAGAGTAGTAGAGAGGAGAATGCAGTGAGAGTCTCAACCCATGTAGTACTGTGCTCTGCCGGGATGTTGGAGGATGAGGTAGAATACTTGTAAGAGGAATAATAATAATAAGAAGAAGAACACCTGTGTCCGTGTATTGACCTTTGACTTCAGTCTTCACACACCTTATGCCCACTAGACCTGGCTGAACCTTCCTAATGGGTGACACAGGCCCTAGACCTTGTTACCTGGGATGAGCTGAGTGCTAAGTGACACCTGAGTGACACCTGCGCTGCAAGATAGCGTTCCTAGGCTTACTGCAACTTTGCTCTGTCCGGATCAGTTCCTGGATCTGTGGCTCTTTTATGGATACTGTCCTGCACTGTGTCTTCTCCTTGTCCACGGCGTGAATTGAGGTTGTCTCTGGCTTGTCCTCCCCTAAGAGGAGTTAACACTGCATAGTGCTTTGTGTAGGTACTAGCGAAGAAGTTGGTAACAGAGTGCTGTCTTGGGTCCTTCCCCTGCGGGGTGCTAGGTAAGACTGACCCATAGGTATGGGGACCTGGCAGAGGGCCAGGGCCCAAATAGGATCACTGTGGAGAGCTATCTGGCTTGTGTCCTTCCTCCACAATGTTCAGAATGGAAAAACTCCTATGCTCCTCCTTCACCCATGTGACTCACTTCCTACCCAGCGTGTATAGTGAGCTGTGTGTGGGTGAAAAACTGCAATAGAAGAAGAAAGAGAGGAGATGATAGGAAAGAAGGAAGCAGATCTCCTACTGGTCTACAGATTCAGGTGACAGACAAAAATAATAACTTTTTAAAATCCTTAAGCTGTGCAACTTCCATACACGTAATACATAATATAGCAAAATCTGGTGGAAAATTTCAGTACTGCTTTCATCGCTAAAATAACACAATAAGTTCAGACTTTTGCGAAGAGTGAATATAACTGCAACACCCCTAGTGGGACACCACACATGACTACAACCCCTATTATGACCTGATAGCTGCAGTGTTACATGACCACAACCCCCATCATCCCCTGATAGCTGCAGTGTTACATGACCGCAACCCTCATCATCCCCTGATAGCTGCAGTGTTACATAACCACAACCTCCATCTTCCCCTGATAGCTGGTGTTACAAGAACACAACCCCCATTATCCCCTGATAGCTGCAGTGTAGCATGACCACAACCCCCATCATCCCCTGATAGCTGCAGTGTTACATGACCACAACCCCTATCATACCCTGATAGCTGCAGTGTTACATCACCATAACCCCCATCATACCCTGATAGCTTAAGTGTTATAGTGACACAACTCCCATAATACCATGGTAACTGAAGTGTTATATGACCACAAACCCCATCATCCCCTGATAGCTGAAGGGTTATATGACTACAACCCCATCATACCCTGGCAGCTGATGTGTTACATGACTATAACCCCCACCATCCCCTGATAGCTGCAGTGTTTCATTACCACAATCCCCATCATACCCTAAGAGTGGGGATGGGGGGTAGGTTTTAGTGTGGGGGGGGGCCGAAAAAGAATTTGCACAGGGCGCCATCTACCCTAAGGCTGGCCCTAGGCAGAATAGGATTGTCTGATCCTGGGAAAGATGGGCACTCAGCTCAGGGCAGACTGTTCAGTTACATAAATACCAAAGGACCCTTTGGTGGTTGGCTGGGCGGTCTGTGACTTCACACAGGGCCAGGAGCATGCCGAAGCTAGCAGGACATCAGGTAGTGTGGAGAGGTATGTAGAAGTATTTTTCTTTAACAAGGGCTGCACAGACATCACTAACGATGTCTGTGCAGCCCTTGCTGTCTGATTAGTGGCCTACGTATGGGTTCAGTAAGCAAGCGCCGATCTAGGAGAAAGTCATTGGGTCGTGTAATAGGGCCCTTAGGCTGTAAACAATTCCAGACACACTGCTATATTAGGAATGACATGCTTGACATCCATACCAGATGCTTCCTCAGATTTAAACACTAAATACACATGTATACAAGATATATAAAAGCACTGAGAGGCCACCAAACAGCAAGTCAAAATCTCAATCGTCAGCAAAAGCATGGGATACAGACCAAATTCACTATTTAACAAAGCCTAGGTTGATAAATCTGATCTCAAGAAGTCTGCTTAGCATCAGCTTATCCTTTCTGAGATGGAACACTTTTTCATACCCTAGAGCAGTTCTGAAGCCTTGCACACCTAATTCTCTTATCAGTTGAGCAGTTTGTGTACATGTAATTAGCTGAAACTGGAATTTCTTTGTCCCTGTCACTTTGCCTAATTATTACACTAATTATTACAGCTACTTAGACCAACAAATATTAACCCTCACAACACAGCTGCCCCCACTACAAAAATAAATGGGATTAGTGTCACACAGAAGAATTCATTCTTGGGCCTACGATTTAACTTCACCCTCCTGTGTCAGTATTACTAGAGTATATAAATATATGTTTTAGAGCCCCCACACACACACACACAAAAAGAAAACATATATGTAAATATTGCACACAGGCAGCATAGCAGGCCTCTCATGTCCCAGGTCCCCTCTCTTACCAGAAAGCGGCCGGGGACTGAGGGACCGGAGCTGCGGGATACTGGCATCAATGCTAGAGCAGGGGAGTAAAAAGCATGTTACTTCTTTCATCCTCCCTCTCCCCGGCACTCTGCCAAAAATCACCCCAGCCCAGAATTCTTCTTTAATGGTACAAACACACTGAGCGTATCCGCAGCGGATTTCTCACTGCGAATTTGCTCTATGGGCAGACAAACTGGCAGCAGGATGGAAATCCCACTGCGAGTTTGTCAGCAGCCCGCCCCATTAACTCCCTGCCGCTGGAGCCTATACAGTACATCACCTGAGTTCCCGATACGTACCGCTAGGCCAATCAGTGCACTGCGGGTCCATCCTGCTGCAAGTTTGTCTGCCCATAGAGTGTACAGGGCAGGGACCCGCAGCGGGTCTCATCTGCGGATGCGCCCAGTGTGTTTGTACCCTAACTAAATAAAAAACACATTTCAAAAAACAATATACCCCCATAAAGCGTCCATATAGAGAAAGAGAGAAACTGTATATGGGCCCTTCACGCCATGTTAGTGATTACATTTCAGTTACATCCAGATACTTACAGGTAACATCTACTCTGATCAGATTTTGATGGTAATTCTGTTTCTACTCTTTTAGCACATTTAGCACAGACCATCATGACAACTTCTTCTAGCCACAACTTGTTTTCTCAGTAGTAGTGTAGTAGTCATGTCCTGTTTTTGTGCCCCTATCTGAAGTTGGCCCCCCTCTTTGTGCCCCCCCAGAGAGTGTTCTCTCATGCTGTCCAGTGATCTTTTATTCTATTGTGTCAGTGTCCTAAAGACAAAAGACAAATACAGTTGAATCAAAAGAGAAATGTCTGAAGGTAATGGAGGCCCTCAAAGTTTAGGGTAACTCGTGACTTGATTGGTGCCTGGCATCACAAGAAGATCCTCTGGTTCGCTAGTGGGCATAGTTAACTATGCTGTTTCTCTTAGAAAACATAATACAACATGCTTTATTATCCACAAGTTCTGTCGCGACAACCCCTTTGCTGCATTTGTCTCTACCTGGCTCAGTTTGGCCCAGTTTACAGGCTCTCCAACTTTCCTGCCTTGGTTATATACAACACACTTAAATGTGAATTGTCACTTAAAAAAAAAACTTCTGAGAGACGTTATTAGTTTTCATAGGTCTGAAACTAGGAGGTAGAGCCCAACCAATCTTTTAAAGTGATCTAAGTTTATTTGCTCTCCAGCTTTGTGCATTTGATTGAAACAGATTCATCTTGTAAGTATATGGGACAAGTATATGGGATCACCTTATATTGTGTGCACAGACAGTGGGGTCTGAGTACCCACATCCCAACTGTTCAAAACTTTTGACATGTCTTCACAAATGTAAAGCATACTGATAGCATCAAATAGCCTCTGCCCTCTTCACCCCCCACTCCCTCCCCTTTTCCTTTCTTTCTTTCTTGACTTCTTTTTTTTTCTAATTAGCCAGCGGCTACTGAGAGAAGACATTGTATTTGGGTAGCTTTCTTATCTCTGATGTGTACTCTCATTGTTTACTGTCTTTAGGTAACTATGTTTTGTCACAACTGATGTAGGCTACTCTTCTTTTACTTCTTTATTTCACCTTGCGTACATTTAGCCCCTATATCCCACATTAACACATTAAGGCTACGTTCACATCAGTGTTTTTTTTTGGGGGGGGGGGGTTCCGTTTGCATCAGTCAGCATCCGTTTTTGTATCAGTTTATTTTTTTCTTTGGTTTCTTGCTTCTTCTGTGCATGCTCAGTGAAAAAACTGATGAAAACTGTTAACTTGCAAACGGATGTGAATGGAAATACCTTCGGTTTAGATCCGTCCTCATTGACTACAATGTAAAAAAAAAACAGAAGTGTACTTACCGTTCGTGATCCGTTTTTTGAAATGGAAGGAACAATACTGCAAACACTATTTTTTTTTCTCCGTTCAAAAAAACGGAACTTGAATGGATTGCATGCAAACAGAGCACAATTAGGTCAAACGGAGCACCCTAATATGTCATTGAAATCTAGGGGGATTTTAAGGGATCCGCCAGTTTCAGTTTTGCTTACTTCAAAACGGAAAAGGTAGACGGAATGGTGCCAGATGGTCAAACACTGATTTGAACGTAGCCTTAAGCTATGTTCACACAATGTAAAAATAAGTGCAAATAGCGGCCATTGTTGCAAAACAACGACTGTTATTAATGAACTTGAACATTAAAGGGAAATTCCACTCAAACGTAACTTTTGATATGTTGTAGCCCATGGTGAACCTAACAATTCATTCCATACTTGTTATTATCTATTCAGTCTCCTTCTCCCAGTTCTCAGCTGCTGCTTTCTGCTGAAAACACAAAAATCAGTGTGTGAGCCTTTCTCTCTGTCTCCCCCTCCTCCCCCTCCCTTCTTAGATGGCGGATGTAAATAAGTCACTCACTGGCTTTATCTGCAACATTGTAACTTATTTCTATTGCTGGGATGGGTATTCTGAGGTCAATTTGCTAATGAACTTACTGTAATTAACCCTCCCAGCATTGCAAAGTAGCTACTATTTTGCAAATAAAGTTAGGGACTTGTTTACATCGGCCGGCTCGGAAGGGAGGGGGGAGGAGGGGGAGACAGCAAGAAAGGCTCACACCCAGATTTATGTGTGTTCAGAAGAAAGCAGCAGCTTAGAACCAGGGGAAGGAGACTGAATAGGTAATAACAAGTATGGAAGGAATTGTTGGTCTCACCATGGGAAACAAAATATTAAAAGTTATGTTTGAGTTTAATACTGCTTTAATAATGGCTGTTGTTTTGCACTTATTTTTACTTGCACCTATTTTTATATTGTGTGAACATAGCCTTAGGCTTTACTACAGGATTTTAGCACAGCCATCTTTTGATAGTGACAGACACAAAAAATGTTCATGATCATTATTTGTCATTATCAATAGACAGCCATTATTTTGCCCTAAAAGTCCTGTTGTGGGAGCATAGCCTAATACTGTGGGCAGAAACCATGATGAGGGAAATGAAAGAAATAGCAAAGTGGATGCATATAGCTCTTTTGTTACATGTCTCCTTTTCACTTAAGCCCCTCCCCTTTGTTGATTATTTTCACCATGCAACTAGTATAGAGTGCAGTGTCATGAGAGTAGAGAATTGCCACTTATTGTAGGTAACATCTCAAATTGTCACTGCTTATACTGTAGTGTCAAGGCCAGCTGCCGCCTGCAATCAATGGACTCACGCAGCAGCCATACGACGATACCTCTGTGTGTAAGAGAACCCGTAAAGGGAACCAATCAGACCAATCGGGCTGATATGGTTCCCTGAACCGCTGTATACAGCTCCTGCAGCACGTACCGGCCGTGGCTGCAGCAGGAGCTGTATATCTCCAGGATAGAGGATAAGTGTATGATTTGGGGGGGGGGTTCAACCAACGGGTCCTATATAGATAACAGACACTATTTGTGGAATTTTTAAACATGTAACTGACTTTGTATATCATGGGAGAGATTGAAATGCGAAGAGATAAAGGGATAAAGCACTAGCATGACAAATACACACACCTTCTCTAATTTCCACTGACTGTCCTATGAGTCAACTGTTTATCCATATACCCAGGCCCGGACTGGTAATCTGGCAAACCGGGCAAATGCCCGCTGGGCTGGCCGGATTACCAGTCCGGGGGCCGCCCAGACTGCAAAGAAAAAAAAAAAAAGACATTATAAACAAACAGCCCCGCCGCGGCCCTCTGCCGCTGTGCTGCTTAATCAGTAGCAGAGGGCCGCTGCCGGGCTGAAGACTGCGTGGTGGGCCGGGAGGGGGGAAAAAAACAAACAACAACATCTCACCTGTCACCCGTTCCTGCCGCTCCTCCCCCGGCAGCGCGCGTCTTCTCGCTCATCTTCCGGCGCAGGCAGCATAGTACAGGAGACTCTGCCTGGGCCGGACGTCGCAGCCTCTATCAGACGTCAGCGTGTGACGTCAGCGTGTGCGTCTTAAAGACACACGCACACGCTGACGTCTGATAGGGGCTGCGACGTCCGGCCCAGGCAGAGTCTCCTGTACTATGCTGGCTGCGCCGGAAGATGAGCGAGAAGACGCGCGCTGCCGGGGGAGGAGCGGCAGGAACGGGTGACAGGTAAGATGATGTTTTTTTTTTTTTCGGGGGTAGGGCACTATGGATGGGTCACTGCTGGTGGGGCACTGTGGGTGGTGGCAAAATACGGGGCACAGAGGAGGCATAGCATAACAAGGGGACACAGAGGACATAGAAAAGTATTTGGGGCAAAGAGGGGGCATGGAAAAAGCTATATATGGGCACAGAGGGAATATTTAAAAACCATATGGGGCATATAAAACTAAGGGGGCACACAGAAGTACTTTATACATTGTAGGGGGCAAGAGGGGGCATAGAACACTATGGGGCACAAAGGGGGCATTTGAAAACTATATGGGGCATAGAGGGGGCATACGAACATGGGGGCACAGTGGGGATATATATACACTATATGGGAGCACAGTGGGGATATATATATATACTATATGGGGGCACAGTGGGGATATATATACACTATATGGGGGCACAGTGGGGATATATATACACTATATGGGGGCACAGTGGGGATATATATACTATATGGGGGCACAGTGGGGATATATATATACTATATGGGGGCACAGTGGGGATATATATACACTATATGGGGGCACAGTGGGGATATATATATATACTATATGGGGGCACAGTGGGGATATATATACACTATATGGGGGCACAGTGGGGATATATATACACTATATGGGGGCACAGTGGGGATATATATATATACTATATGGGGGCACAGTGGGGATATATATACACTATATGGGGGCACAGTGGGGATATATATACACTATATGGGGGCACAGTGGGGATATATATACTATATGGGGGCACAGTGGGGATATATATACACTATATGGGGGCACAGTGGGGATATATATACACTATATAGGGGCACAGTGGGGATATATATATACTATATGGGGGCACAGTGGGGATATATATATATATACTATATGGGGGCACAGTGGGGATATATATATACTATATGGGGGCACAGTGGGGATATATATATATATATATATATATATATATATATATATATATTTACACACACTATATATGGGCACAGTGGGGATATATATAATATATATATGTATATACACACTATATGGGGGCACAGTGGGTATATATATATACACACTATATTGGGGCACAGTGGGGATATATATATATACACTATATGGGGGCACAGTGGGGATATATATATATATATATACACACTATATGGGGGCACAGTGGGGATATATACACTATATGGGGGCACAGTGGGGATATATACACTATATGGGGGCACAGTGGGGATATATATATATATACACTATATGGGGGCACAGTGGGGATATATATATACACTATATGGGGGCACAGTGGGGATATATATATATATATATATATATATATATACACACTATATGGGGGCACAGTGGGGATATATATATATACACTATATGGGGGCACAGTGGGGAGATATATATATATATATATACTATATGGGGGCACAGTGGGGATATATATACCCTATATGAGGTCACAAAGGGGGCTATGTATACTATATGGGGGTGCAGAGAGGGCTATTATATGGGCACAGAGTGGGCACTATTACAGTGTGTGGCAATTCATGGGGACTGTGTATAGAAGTGAGGATGGTGCTAATGCCAGGAGCCTAAATTCTTTGTCTGGCAGATTCTGTGGAGATGAATTGTGCTCGGGAGAATAGTCATGATGGCCGGGCCTGATGGGAAAGAAAAAAGAAAGTGAGCGACTCTGATCACAGAAAACGTCACCTGTGAGTCCAGTGTTATCACTTATGTAGGGGCAAGAGTGGGGGGATACTTAGGTTATGGGGGGCTCAGGCACATCCTTGCACAGGGATCCTCTGCTGTCTGTGTCCACCCCTGCTGACAGCTAATATTGCATCTTCTGAGGACAGTCCTGCTGCTCACAAACTATATAGTAGTATTAATAGTGTGTGACATAGTAATAATAACAGCAACTGTTTACTGTGCGAGGGATAATATATTTGGGAGTCTGATAGGGGAACAGCACAATGACAGGAGAGCGGACAGAGCCTCTGTAACTGTTCTGTATTCTACCTGTGACTGCGTTTGATAACTGCTGTATACTCTTCTATAGTCTGCAGGGTGTAATACTCTGCAACATCTGTGTACACCTGGTAGCTGATATCACTGCTATATTCTATTCTGTAGTCTTGAGGGTGTAATACTCTGCTGCATCTGTGTACACCTGGTATGTAATATCACTGCTGTATTCTATTCTGTAGTCTTGAGGGTGTAATAGTCTGCTGCATCTGTGTACACCTTGTATCTGGTGACTATATGGTCAGTGTATGGCGGTATTATTAATTATATTGGTAGTGTACACTTATTTTTCTTCTGTGATAATTCTGAGCTTCACACATGTAAGAAAGTAATTTGACTAAGTAGAGCTAAAAATTCTTCTGTTGGAAATAGTTGGCAAAATGGGTGTGTGTGGGGGGGGGGGGGGGCAACGATATATATCGGGGCTGGTGGGGGTTTTGTGCCCGGGCTGCTTTTCAGCCCCAGTCCGGCTCTGCATATACCTTATATGTTGTCCTCAGTGGTGACCTTTTTAAGAATTGAACCATAGAGCAGTATCACTGTCTGCATGTTGTAAAATAAAATATATTCTTTTAGTCTTTATAATGTGGCGTTCATAATGTAAATGTGTTTTTATGTTCATGTAGGACTAAGCTCACATGCTGGGTCTTTAGCGAGAGCTACAGTATTTTATAACAGTCACACAGTAAAGCTGAGGTCTGTGTGTTTTCCAGGGCACCAAGATATGTTTGGCTTTCAGAACCTCAGAATGCCCTATCACTGGGATTTGTGCGGCCTGTTTTTCAAGTGAAGTCAATGGCATGTATTAACGTGGAGATGCAATGTGACTTCAAATATATACTGTGTTTTACTAATATTTATAGAGAGATGCTATATCTACCTACAATTTTCACATACTGAAATATATATTTCATCCATAGGAATTGATTAACAAAAATTCTTTCATAGGATTCTTTAAAACTGCTGATCCTTGTTTTACTGATTTCTGGGTCCATCTGGTAAACCGCAAGTTTTATTCCTGGCCTTCTTACAGGGCACATTGATAGCTGTGTATATATAAGCACTTTCATAAACCTGTATATATGGGGGAAAAAAACAGTACTACACAGAAATTCAAAGAAACTGGGTTAGAGAGAATTGATCTACACGTATTACTATTTTTTTCTCTCTTTGCATATGCAGGCTAATAAAAGGGCATCTTGGCAAATGAGGTTTAATGTAGATAAATGTAAAGTTATGCACCTGGGTACTAATAACCCACATGCATCATATGTCCTAGGCAGTGGCGGATTAAATGTACCCTGGGCCCCGGGCTGTCCACCCAACCTGGCCCCCCCCCCCCCCCCCCCAGCCACCCCAGCAGGCTGTGTGGGGTATATAAGAATACAGAGGTCTGAGGGGGATCAGTATATAGAAGTGACCCCAGAACATCACTAATAGGGGATAGGGGGGATGTTTTTGTTCTATCCCCTATTAGTGATGTTCTGGGGTCACTTCCCTGCACTGAGCCCCCACAGATCTATGTATTCTTATATGCCACAAAGAATCCAGTGTATAATGCACCTAGGACCAAACTACAACAGCTACATGCACTACAACTCCCAGCATGTACTGACAGTCTGCAGCCCTCATAATATGCTGGGAGTTGTAGTGCCTGCAGTTGTAGTTGGGTTCTAGTTTAAAAGTTTTCGCTAGTGTACTGTAGTGACCTCGGGGCTGTGTCAGTACACTACCGCAAACAAAACACTGACCCATTTAGACCCCAATGGTACACAGGCTCTGCACACTATAGGGCTGGGTTCACACTATGTATATTTCAGGCAGTATTTGGTCCTCATGTCAGGTCCTCATAGCAACCAAAACCAGGAGTGGATGGAAAACACAGAAAGGATCTGTTGACACAATGTTGTAATTGAGTGGATGGCCGTCATATAACAGTAAATAACGTCCATTATTTCAATATAACAGCCGTTGTTTTAAAATAACAGCAAATATTTGCCATTAAATGATGGCCATCCACTCAATTACAACATTGTGTGAACAGATCCTTTCTGTGTTTTCTATCCACTTCTGGTTTTGGTTGCTATGAGGACCACAATACTGACTGAAATATACTGTGTGTGAGCCCAGCCTATAAGTGATTACAGTGCAGTTACTAATGACTCACAGGTGACGTCTTCTCCGATTGCCGTCGCTCACTTTTTCCTTTCCTCTCTATTTGGCGCAGCATCATGAAGACTTCTCCGGCCCCAACTCAACTGCAGGCGGGGAGCTGGGGGTGACTGGGGAAGGGAGGCAGCTGGGGCGACAGGGGGAGAAGCTGGGGCAAATGAGGCCGGGGAGGGGGGGGGGAGCTGGGAAGGCAGGGAAGCAGCAGGGGGTGAACATGATGGGGGTAGCAGCAGGGGGAGAAGATGATGAAGGGTAGCAGCAGGAGGAGAAGATGATGAAGGGTAGCAGCAGGGGGAAAAGATGATGGGGGTAGCAGCAGGGGGAGAAGATGATGGGGGTGGCAGCAGGAGGAGAAGATGATGAAGGGTAGCAGCAGGGGGAGAAGATGATGAAGGGTAGCAGCAGGGGGAGAAGATGATGGGGGTGGCAGCAGATGATGAAGGGTAGCAGCAGGGGGAGAAGATGATGGGGGTGGCAGCAGGGGGAGAAGATGATGGGGGTGGCAGCAGGGGGAGAAGATGATGGGGTGGCAGCAGGGGGAGAAGATGATGGGGGTAGCAGCAGGAGTAGAAGATGATGGGGGTGGCAGCAGGGGGAGAAGATGATGGGGCTGGCAGCAGGGGGAGAAGATGATGGGGTTAGCAGCAGGGGGAGAAGATGATGGGGGTAGCAGCAGGGGGAGAAGATGATGGGGGTAGCAGCAGGGGGAGAAGATGATGGGGGTAGCAGCAGGGGGAGAAGATGATGGGGGTGGCAGCAGGGGGAGAAGATGATGGGGGTATCAGCAGGGGGAGAAGATGATGGGGGTAGCAGCAGGGGGAGAAGATGATGGGGGTGGCAGCAGGGGGAGAAGATGATGGGGGTAGCAGCAGGAGTAGAAGATGATGGGGGTGGCAGCAGGGGGAGAAGATGATGGGGGTGGCAGCAGGGGGAGATGATGGGGGTAGCAGCAGGGGGAGAAGATGATGGGGGTGGCAGCAGGGGGAGATAATGGGGGTATCAGCAGGGGGAGAAGATGATGTGGGTGGCAGCAGGGGGAGAAGATGATGGGGGTAGCAGCAGGGGGAGAAGATGATGGGGGTATCAGCAGGGGGAGAAGATGATGGGGGTAGCAGCAGGGGGAGAAGATGATGGGGGTGGCAGCAGGGGGAGATGATGGGGGTAGCAGCAGGGGGAGAAGATGATGGGGGTGGCAGCAGGGGGAGATAATGGGGGTATCAGCAGGGGGAGAAGATGATGTGGGTGGCAGCAGGGGGAGAAGATGATGGGGTGGCAGCAGGGGGAGAAGATGATGGGGGTAGCAGCAGGAGTAGAAGATGATGGGGGTGGCAGCAGGGGGAGAAGATGATGGGGGTGGCAGCAGGGGGAGTAGATGATGGGGGTGGCAGCAGGGGGAGAAGATGATGGGGTTAGCAGCAGGGGGAAAAGATGATGGGGTAGCAGCAGGGGGAGAAGATGATGGGGGTAGCAGCAGGGGGAGAAGATGATGGGGGTAGCAGCAGGAGTAGAAGATGATGGGGGTAGCAGCAGGAGTAGAAGATGATGGGGGTGGCAGCAGGGGGAGAAGATGATGGGGGTGGCAGCAGGGGGAGTAGATGATGGGGGTGGCAGCAGGGGGAGAAGATGATGGGGGTAGCAGCAGGAGTAGAAGATGATGGGGGTGGCAGCAGGGGGAGAAGATGATGGGGGTGGCAGCAGGGGGAGTAGATGATGGGAGTGGCAGCAGGGGGAGAAGATGATGGGGTTAGCAGCAGGGGGAAAAGATGATGGGGGTAGCAGCAGGGGGAGAAGATGATGGGGGTAGCAGCAGGGGGAGAAGATGATGGGGGTAGCAGCAGGAGTAGAAGATGATGGGGGTGGCAGCAGGGGGAGAAGATGATGGGGGTGGCAGCAGGGGGAGTAGATGATGGGGGTGGCAGCAGGGGGAGAAGATGATAGGGTTAGCAGCAGGGGGAAAAGATGATGGGGGTAGCAGCAGGGGGAGAAGATGATGGGGGTGGCAGCAGGGGGAGAAGATGATGGGGGTGGCAGCAGGGGGAGTAGATGATGGGGGTGGCAGCAGGGGGAGAAGATGATGGGGTTAGCAGCAGGGGGAAAAGATGATGGGGGTAGCAGCAGGGGGAGAAGATGATGGGGGTAGCAGCAGGGGGAGAAGATGATGGGGGTAGCAGCAGGAGTAGAAGATGATGGGGGTGGCAGCAGGGGGAGAAGATGATGGGGGTGGCAGCAGGGGGAGTAGATGATGGGGGTGGCAGCAGGGGGAGAAGATGATGGGGTTAGCAGCAGGGGGAAAAGATGATGGGGGTAGCAGCAGGGGGAGAAGATGATGGGGGTAGCAGCAGGGGGAGAAGATGATGGGGGTAGCAGCAGGGGGAGAAGATGATGGGGGTAGCAGCAGGGGGAGAAGATGATGGGGGTGGCAGCAGGGGGAGAAGATGATGGGGTAGCAGCAGGGGGAGAAGATGATGGGGGTATCAGCAGGGGGAGAAGATGATGGGGTATCAGCAGGGGGAGAAGATGATGGGGTATCAGCAGGGGGAGAAGATGATGGGGGTGGCAGCAGGGGGAGAATATGATGGGGGTGGCAGCAGGGGGAGATGATGGGGGTATCAGCAGGGGGAGAAGATGATGGGGGTAGCAGCAGGGGGAGAAGATGATGGGGGTGGCAGCAGGGGGAGATGATGGGGGTAGCAGCAGGGGGAGAAGATGATGGGGGTGGCAGCAGGGGGAGATAATGGGGGTATCAGCAGGGGGAGAAGATGATGGGGGTAGCAGCAGGGGGAGAAGATGATGGGGGTAGCAGCAGGGGGAGAAGATGATGGGGGTATCAGCAGGGGGAGAAGATGATGGGGGTGGCAGCAGGGGGAGAAGATGATGGGGGTAGCAGCAGGGGGAGAAGATGATGGGGGTGGCAGCAGGGGGAGAAGATGATGGGGGTATCAGCTGGGAGAGAAGATGATGGGGTAGCAGCAGGGGGAGAAGATGATGGGGGCATCAGCAGGGAGAGAAGATGATGGGAGTATCAGCAGGGGGAGAAGATGATGGGGGTGGCAGCAGGGGGAGATGATGGGGGTATCAGCAGGGGGAGAAGATGGGGCGGCATGGAGAGCAGCTAAGGGGCAAGGGGTACAGCCGGGTGGCAGGGGGTATATTCGGGCGGCAGGGAGCCAGGGTGAGCTTCCGGCAGAGAGAGCAGGCCGGAAGCTTACAGTGCAGCCCCGCGGTGCCCGAACTTCTCTGCTTGGCGGCGCGCAGGATGTGACGTCATCACGCCGCCAGGAGAGAAGTACGGGCACCGCAAAGACGGCAAGGAGAAAGGGGGCGGTGCCGGGGCGGACTCCGACGACAGCGCGCCACAGCAGAACATCACTCGGGGGCCCATTGGGCCCCGAAAGTGATGTGCTGCTGGCGCTGCTATGCAAGATCTTAATGTGGGCGGCGCGGGCCCCCCCGGAGCCTTGGGCCCCGGGCGGCCGCCCAAACCGCCCACATTATAATCCGCCATTGGTCCTAGGGGGAGTTACTCTGGGAGAGTCGCTGATAGAGAAGAATCTGGGAGTACTCATAGATAATAGAATAGAGCATGCAATGTCAGTCGGCTGCTTCTAAAGCCAGCAGGATATTGTCATGCATTAAAACTGCCATGGAGTCAGGAGACAGGGATACAATATTACCGCTTTGGTGCAGCCTCATCTAGAGTATGCTATTCAGTCTTGCTTCAGTTTTGTTCTATTTTGTTCTGTTTGTTCTATCCCTCATAGAAAGGATGTCCTAGAGCTGGAGAAGGTACAAAGGCGGCAACCAAATTGATAAGGGGAATGGAACATCTTAAGGCCCTATTACACAAAGCAATTATCGTCCGTATTCGGCTGATTCCGACCGTTACGGCCAATAATCATTTCATGTAATAGAAGACAATGATCAGCCGACATGCACGATGAAGGAGAAACGAGGAGCAAGCGAGCGCTGACCTGAGATGTCGGCGCTTGCTTGCTCTCCACATCGCCCCGTGTAATAGGGGCTTTAGTTATGAGGAAAGATTAAAATACATTACATTTGTTTGTCTTGAGAAGAGACGTTTAAGGGGAAATATAATTAACATTAAATATATTAGTGGTCCCTACAAGAAATATGTGGAAAAGATGTCCAGGTAAAAACCCCTCAAAAGACAAGGGGGCGCTGCCTCCCCTGCCTCCGGAGGCGACAAGCCTTCTTTACCCTATGTAGAAATATAGAAACCCATTCACTCCTTTATTCACCAATGCCTCTTTCCTTCATCTTCTTCTCTCCTCAGTTAACCTTGATAGGCATGTGTCTTTTTTCAACCGTACTACTATGTAATATAGCAATGCATTATAAAAGTAAGGAAAGCATGGCTAGATTGCACCTATACAGCTTGCTGCCTGCTGTAAAATATCTTTAGCAGACAAGTGACAGGTATGTGTTACATTACTTACATAGACGAGGAAGGAGAAACAGAGTTGATAATCACTTGGCATATTTGAGAAGGGGTTAATTTTAGACAGATGATTCTGCATGTCAGCACCAAACTGATAAAATAACCAACTCCTGTTGCAGAAGTGCACACTCAGAGCTTGTACATTTTCCATAGGTCTGCCATAGTGACCAGAGTGACCCCTGAAGCTCAGCTGGCTAAGATAACACAGCAATTTCACGTGAAGGAAAATGACAGCAAAAATGTCCCAAGCACATTTAAAAACCTCAGAACATGACTTATTTCTACTGTGAATCACTTATTTCCATGTGAATTTATTAAGCATACAGGAGAAAACCATTTTAGATGCAATGTATGCTGGCACTATATGATATATAGTAACATGTTTGGGGTCACTCTGTCTGTAGTTTTATTAATAGTAATTGTCAATAATGCTATCCCACCCATCCAATGACATGGCTGACTACAGGGAACCTTTGTCCCTTGAAGATATTTATATTTGAAAATGGCACTTTGTGTATTAGAGTTGTACACAAAAGTGAATGTGAATCTGCTATTCATCTTGCTATACTGTGTATGTCAATGCCCTGAATAGATGTGATGATAGAAATATTGCCTCACAGAGTGAGAATTCTAATTTTATATTAAACATCTGGCATCCTATTATTTATTTCTTGCCAACAGCACCTCATAAAATGACAAAGGCGGGAACATAATACAGCACAATGGAGCAGCTACCATACAATGTATGTGTCACAAACTCGCCGGACGTAGGTGGGGAACAGAACAAGACAGTGAGCCCTAACCACTAGAACCCACCTTCTGATCCTACCTACTTGCCTCAACGGCCCTAAACGGCCGTGGACAACCACGGTGTCAGTCCCTGTCCTACACCAGGTGATACACAAAACAAGACAGACGAAACAAACACAATAATGCAAAGTCTACGGTCCGGGTCAGCAACGGCGGTCAGCGAGGTACAAAAACGTAAGGCAGAAGAAGAGTCAGAGACAGACAAGGAGGTCAGGGCAGGCAGCAGACAAAGCAGGTTGGAAGATCAAGCAATAGGTCAGGCAACAGAAGTAACAGAACCAGGAGAGCTGAAGCGCTTAGCTGAGTAACACTCAATAGCCAGCAGGGAAATGAAGAGCCTGCTGCTTTTTTATCTGGAATCAGGGACTGGGTCCAGCACATGATTGGATCAGCCCTGAACCCAGCACCCAGCTCAGCTGGACAGGTCTATAAGGAGTAACCCCTGCACTGCCAGAGTGTAACAGGCAATGCGGTTGTGGCTGGGAAACTAAGACAGCATTCAGACAGGACTGCAAACAAAAAACAACCAGAGGCTCAGCGCTTCCTCGGTCGCCCAGTACGGACCGAGGAGCGCAAAGTCACATTCCTGACAGTACCCCTCCTCTTATGAGGGGCCTCAGGACCCTTATTTAAAGGACCCGGTTTAGAGGGGTTATGGTCATGAAACTTCCGGATGAGACGTGGGGCATGTATATCCTTACTGGCGACCCACGTATTTTCTTCAGGACCATATCCCTTCCACTCGACAAGATATTGGATGGAATTTTGAATTTGACGAGAGTCCAATATCCTGTCCACTTCAAACTCCAGCTCCCCCTGGATGACCAGAGGAGCAGGGAGGACTGAAGGAAGCACAGGATTAACATATTTTTTGAGAAGAGACTTATGAAATACATTGTGAATTCTCATAGACCCAGGTAATCGTAATCTGAATGAAACAGGATTAATGATCTCTGTGATAACGTACGGACCAATGTACTTGGGTGCTAGTTTACCAGAGGGAACCTTCAATTTCAAGTTTTTAGTTGAGAGCCATACCTTTTCTCCTATACCGTAATCTGGGCCAGATATGCGTCTTTTGTTCGCCTGTTTCTTAGCTGTCTCTTGGGCTTTGACCAAGTTCTGAAGAGCTTGGGCCCAAACTGTGCACAGTTTAGAATAAATACCTTCGGCCGAAGGGTTTACGGACTCTGACGCATGTACAGAAGAATATCTGGGATTAAAGCCATAATTACAATAAAATGGCGACATCTTGAGTGACTGATTTTCACGATTATTTAGAGCAAATTCCGCTAAGGATAGAAACTCTCTCCATTTATCTTGGCTCCCTGCAACAAAACACCTCAAAAATTGTTCCAGAGATTGGTTCACCCTTTCTGTCTGGCCATTAGATTGTGGGTGAAAAGCCGACGAAAAGGATAATGAGATGCCCAGCCGACCACAAAATTCTCTCCAAAATCTGGAGACAAATTGTACCCCCCTGTCAGAAACTACATTTTCTGGAACACCATGCAAACGTAAGATATGGTTTATGAACAATGTAGCCAAGGTACGAGCATTAGGGAGCTTACGCAGGGGAATAAGGTGACACATCTTAGAAAATCTGTCAACAACCACCCAAATGACTGTTTTTCCCTTAGAGGGTGGCAAATCGGTAATAAAATCCATAGAAATATGAGTCCAAGGTCTGGTAGGCACCGGAAGGGGATGGAGGAGACCTTCAGGTAGTCTACGCAGAACCTTGGATCTGGCGCAAGTTTCACAGGCGTCGACAAATGATTTGACATCTCTTGCCCATGAAGGCCACCAATAATGCCGTGAGAGTAAGTACTTAGTACCTGCAATTCCCGGGTGACCAGCCAACACAGAATTATGAATCTCCTCCAAAACCTTAAGGCGAAGGTTTGGAGGAACAAACAGTTTAGACTCAGGAGTGTTCCGGGGAGCCAGAGACTGAGATTCCGCAATCCGAGCTGCCAGATCGGGTTGCAAAGTGGCCACCACCACCCCGGGTGACAGGATGGTCTCTGGTTGCTCCCTGGGAACCGTGTCGATGTCAAAGCTGCGCGATAAGGCGTCAGCTTTAACATTTTTAGACCCAGATCGAAAAGAAATTTCAAAATTAAATCGTGTAAAGAACAAAGCCCATCTGGCCTGACGAGGAGTGAGACGTTTGGCTTTATCCAAATATATCAGATTCTTATGATCTGTTAACACCTTAATTCTATGTTTAGCCCCTTCCAGAAAATGTCTCCATTCATCAAAGGCTAATTTAATGGCCAGAAGTTCTCTGTTACCTATGTCATAGTTGCTTTCGGCTTTGGAGAACTTCCTAGAAAAGTAGGCTATGGGTCTGAGGTTGGTGAGGGTCTCTGAACCTTGTGAGAGAACTGCTCCTACCCCAACCTCAGATGCGTCAACTTCAATGACAAAGGGTTGTTCAAAGTCAGGCTGAGTTAACACAGGAGCTTCAGCAAAACACCTCTTAAGCTTGTCAAATGCCAGGATAGCCTCAGGACTCCAATTAACCAGGTCTGCCCCCTTTTTGGTTAGATCAGTTAATGGTTTAGCAATAACAGAAAAACCCTTGATGAACTTTCTATAGTAATTGGCGAATCCCAGGAACCTGTATAGGGCATTAAGGCTACTGGGTCGCTCCCAATTTTCAATGGCTGTCACTTTAAGGGGGTCCATACAAAATGAGTTGGAGGTGATCTTATACCCTAAGAATGAGACCTCCTGTATCCCAAACTGGCATTTTGACAGCTTGGCGCAGAGGTGATTTTGCCTTAGCAATTCTAACACAGTACGAACATGCTGAACATGAGAGCACCAATCAGGAGAAAATATCAAAATATCATCTAGATATACCACCAAAAAACGACCCAGATGTTCACGGAACACGTCATTAACAAAATGTTGGAAGACTGCCGGAGCATTACATAATCCAAAGGGCATAACGAGGTATTCGAAATGTCCCTCAGGAGTATTAAAGGCAGTCTTCCACTAGTCTCCCTCCTTTACTCTTATTAGGTTGTATGCTCCCCGCAAATCAATCTTAGAGAACCATTTGGCTCCCACAATTTGGTTAAACAAGTCTGGAATGAGAGGCAGAGGGTGTTGATTTTTCACAGTGATCTTATTCAATTCTCGATAATCAATACAGGGGCGTAGACCACCATCTTTTTTACCCACAAAAAAGAATCCCGCTCCCATGGGAGAAGAGGAGGGACGGATGTGACCTTTACGCAAGCTATCCTTGATATAATCTCGCATAGCCTCTCTTTCTGGACAGGACAAATTAAATATTCTACCCTTAGGGTACTTAGACCCTGGTATCAAGTCAATAGTGCAATCATAGGGACGATGGGGAGGTAATCCTTCCACCGATCTCTCATCAAACACATCAGCATAATCAAGCAGAAACTCCGGAATCTCCCCATCATCAGAAGAACATTCAGCAAGCGACAAAGAAATACAATGAGGAGCACACTCTGGTCCCCATCGAACCAGTTCCCTGTTGGGCCAGTCAAACACGGGGTTATGCTGGTCCAACCAGGGTAACCCCAGAATAATATCAGCAGACAAATTTTCCATAAGCAAAAAGTCAAGCTTTTCAAAATGAACTGATCCCACCTTTACCTCAAGATGGGGGGTAATGTAGCGTATATTACCCTGAGCAAAAGGGGCAGAGTCCGCTCCAGTCACATTCAACGGACATTTAAGCTGAAGTGGACATGCCCCCAGACCAGACCAGAAAACAGTATTAATAAAGTTAGCAGAAGCCCCAGAGTCAACCTGGGCATATCCCGAGATAAATTTATCTCCCAAAGTCAAAGAAATAGGCAACAACAACTTCTTTTTCTTGTCGAAGGTTACCTGTGCACCTGAATGACCCCCTCGATAATCATTCAGGCGCTGAAGTTTTCCGGCGGTGAACCAGGTCTAGCGGTACATTGTCGTACTTGATGCCCCGCTTTGCCACAGTAGAGACACAGATGGTTCTGGAGGCGATATGCACGTCTGGCCTTGGCGTCAGTTGACCCGATCTGCATAGGTTCGTCTTGCGGAGGGGACACAGGAGAGGAAGAAGAAGGTTTAGGAGGTAAGGTCAAAGGACATGAACCAGAAGGGAATTTAGACGTTTCTCTCTCTTTGCGTCTGTCCCGCATACGCCTATCTACCCGTATGGCTAAGGTCATAGTTTCCTCCAGAGTCTCAGGATTAGGATAGGCTACTAACAAGTCCTTCAGTTGGTCAGACAAGCCCGCACGAAACTGGAAACGCAGAGCTGGGTCATTCCAAGTAGAGGGTACACACCACTGCCTAAAGTCAGCACAGTATTCTTCCACTGGTCTCTTACCCTGTCTGAGTGTCGTCAATTGGTGCTCTGCCTCTGCTGCTCGGTCTGGGTCATCATACAGAAGGCCCAAGGCTGAAAAAAATCTGTCAACGGTCATTAAATCAGGGGAGTCAGAAGGTAGTGAGAATGCCCATTCTTGGGGTGGGCCCTGCAGGAGGGACATAATAATGCCCACCCTCTGGGTCTCATCTCCGGAGGAGCGGGGACGTAGCCGAAAAAATAATCTGCACCCCTCCCGAAAGGTCCGGAAATTTTTCCTGTCCCCCTTAAATTTCTCAGGGAGCTGCACTGGGGGTTCAGGAGCCTGCGGGGGGGTCAGACACATCTGCCTGGGCAAGGACTCTTGTTCCTGCACACGCTCAGCAAGGGTCTGAACCAACGTATTCAGACCCTGCATCTGGGTCACCAGGGTGTACATAGGGTCCATGATGCAGGTGACCCAAAAATCTTCTTTCGGGCTGGCTATTCTGTCACAAACTCGCCGGACGTAGGTGGGGAACAGAACAAGACAGTGAGCCCTAACCACTAGAACCCACCTTCTGATCCTACCTACTTGCCTCAATGGCCCTAAACGGCCGTGGACAACCACGGTGTCAGTCCCTGTCCTACACCAGGTGATACACAAAACAAGACAGACGAAACAAACACAATAATGCAAAGTCTACGGTCCGGGTCAGCAACGGCGGTCAGCGAGGTACAAAAACGTAAGGCAGAAGAAGAGTCAGAGACAGACAAGGAGGTCAGGGCAGGCAGCAGACAAAGCAGGTTGGAAGATCAAGCAATAGGTCAGGCAACAGAAGTAACAGAACCAGGAGAGCTGAAGCGCTTAGCTGAGTAACACTCAATAGCCAGCAGGGAAATGAAGAGCCTGCTGCTTTTTTATCTGGAATAAGGGACTGGGTCCAGCACATGATTGGATCAGCCCTGAACCCAGCACCCAGCTCAGCTGGACAGGTCTATAAGGAGTAACCCCTGCACTGCCAGAGTGTAACAGGCAATGCGGGTGTGGCTGGGAAACTAAGACAGCATTCAGACAGGACTGCGAACAAAAAACAACCAGAGGCTCAGCGCTTCCTCGGTCGCCCAGTACGGACCGAGGAGCGCAAAGTCACATTCCTGACAGTATGGTACACAAAGCCATCGCTCCCCTCTAATTAATTGATCACTGCCAGAAGGGATGATGGTGCACCTCACCCCTCCATTAAATATATATGTCACGCCATCAACCGAGGACTTCAAATAACAGTAAAACATAGTGTCCTGCCCCACTTCACGTACCCCTTGGGGTCTGTGGGGAGTTCGACAGGCAGTTAAACATCTTCCTACTAATAAAAGAGACTTGGTAGAATTCTGTTGCTTTATTAAGGATTAGGGTGAAACTAAGGAACAAATCATAAAGCCATTTAAGTACAGCATTACATAGAACAATGTAGTAATGTTGCATTACATAAGAACAGAGGTACAATATATATATGTCCTCGTGTGAACCAGAGGACCTGCACGTGGTACACAGGGCTATTATGGTTTGATCAAATTATATACAGACACCTTGGTGTTGTTTTTTAAAATAGGCCTAGTGGCATTAGTATCAGCCATAGATTGGATGTGCAGCCGTTCCTTTCTCTCCATGTCGTGTTTTACAGTTCTCCCTTTTCTGAACAGCTCGCACTCCTTTATAAGACCCATATGACCAAAATTAGCAGGATATGCCTGTGCTCATAAGTCAGTAGCTCCTATATTTCCCATTCTGTCTGCAGCAGTCTTGGTGAGTGTAATACCTTATTCATACTTGTGTTGTTTGGAGGCAGCCTTCCCTGCCGGTGGTGCTGGCCGGGTTCTGGTGGGGCATTTTGGGTTTGGTCCTGTGACATTGGGGTTGCAGGGCTATTCCATGGCCTCCCTTCCCTGCATGTGCACGCTTTGCAGGGTTGGCGGTCACTGACCGACACGGTGTGGAGATAGCGTGGGGACCCGTGTGAACCAGGGGACCTGCACATGGCACACGGGGCTATTATGGTTTGGTCAAATTATATACAGACACCCTGGTGTTGAATTTTAAAACATAGCCTAGCGGCATTAGTAAAAGCCATAGATACATATATGAATAACATACAGTAGGCTAACATGTACTAAACGGGGCTGCAAAGGCTATATTAATGGTACATGACAATACAGGTACAGCATAGAACCAAAATGGCTGATAATGTGGTCAGGCCAAGCGGCACAATTAAACAAAGTCTTATATATACACACCATAAGAAGGTTAGACCTGTCCTAACAGTGTTCCTGGCCAGAAATACAAAACCCTAACAGCTTACCGGCTATACCCCAACAAAAGGATGGACTGGCCTCTCTTTCTGAACAAACTGGAATAAGACTATCCATATTCTTCGGAGTCTCCTATTCCTCCTCTAGGTGGAGAGATAACTTGGCGGAGAAACAAAGAAACAATGGGAAAGTACCAACAACTGCAACTAAATGGCACCTATGCCTATGGGCAGCACACTACCTGCCTAGCATCAAGTTAATGCAACCGAACACACAAACCAGAACAATTGGCATTTGAGTCTCTCCGCCTGGAGTTGGTGGATGCAGCCCGAGGACTATGGCTATATCTGTGTTTCACACATCAATTCTTTTGGCGGACAACGAAAGGTGCATGAGGCATCCTATTCAATAAATAGGACAGGCAGAACTTCAAGTGGAGTCCATGGCACAGTTCCGAGAGAATAACTTGGTGTGAACAGGCCCTTAGACTGATCTAATTTAGCTACTGTGCAGACACTTTTGCAGCTGTGCCAGCATTTGCAGTCATTGACATGAACAAGTGACTTCCAGGTTGAGAACCTACTGAACCGGTGAGATTTGATGCAGTGACATCACCATTGACACCTGAGGACAGATTTCTGCATCTATGCCCCTATCCAATAGTTCAAACGTGCCTGGATCTGTAGTGCTTTGTTCCGAATTGTACAAAAACCTGTGACCCATATTGTATCCTTAAGGCGATTAGCAGCAACTGATCTAGTTGCTAGGTCTGGTCTGCAGGATTATGGTCGGTACATACAAAATACAATTGTTTGGGGCAGCTTGACCTCCTGATTTCCAACACCTTGTTGTTGACAAAGACATAGAAACGCTTGGTTTCAATGTAAATATAGCCCAAGACTACTTTGCTGTCAGTGTAAAAACTCTTTGATCTCAATGTTCATTTCTGCAGTGATCAGCTCATCCAGCCCTACCGCTAATCCTGCAGGACAGAGTACTAGTCAGGGTATTGTGTTCCCCTTTGTACACCTGGTACTTCATGTATGCTTCTGCTTAAAACCAGAGACTTGTGGCTAACATGTATCACCCCTGCTTGACCTGCTTCTAGCTACATGACATTGCAACTTACCATCTATGGAAAAGTATGCTAACTTTCCTAAAGTGACCAAGTGGCAGCCAATCTCACCAAGATTCCTATGGTGAGGGTTATACACATAAGGCTAGAGGAGTGAACTTTATAACTAGCATTCCCCAACATACCCTTTCCCTGCCAGTCAGATACCAAGAGTACCACTCATGTGTTTTTTATGGGGAGGGGAGGGGTAAGCTGCAGCCAGAGAGCTCTAGGTGCTGCTTATCTCTCCCGGAAAATTGGGATCAGGAGAGGATTTTCCATCACGCCTGTCCCCTAACTCCACTAAGATCACCTGTCGGTGGTCAGTTGGGAGAGCATTGTACACAGTAAACTGACGAACAAACCCACTCCAAGTGCCGGGTACGGCCAACAAAAGTATAAGGTGTATGTGGACCTTTCAATCATCCAATTCAGGGGGCCACACGGGAGGGCCGATTCTCTGTGTCCTCTGTGAGCCCTTTTGTGTCCTTGTGAGCTTCTCTGTGTCCCCCGTGAACCCCTCTGTGTCCCCCATGAGCTCCTCTGT
Organism: Dendropsophus ebraccatus; assembly: GCF_027789765.1. Lineage (NCBI taxonomy): Eukaryota > Metazoa > Chordata > Amphibia > Anura > Hylidae > Dendropsophus > Dendropsophus ebraccatus. Next base: position 56,261,451 of record NC_091454.1, on the reverse strand, counting down.
GTCCTCAGTGAGCACCTCTGTGTCACCCATGTTCAAAGCGCAGAGATGCCACCTATGAGTCATGAGTCCCCAGACAGCTGCCTACCCTGCCCAATGGGAAAGACTGCTCTGCTCCCATGCAGAACTACGAGCAATACGTTTTTGTTCCATAGAGACAATGGTTGTGTATGGAGTGATACTGCAGCTCCTGCTTCTTACCAGCCTTGTTTAGAGGCATAGAGGTAGGTCAGTGGAAGCGCCTGTTGGCACGAAACAGTCACCACTCTGCTTTGGTGTCCGCTCATTTGTCTCAACCTTGTCCAAGTTGATGCTCTTTTAATATGAAGAAATAAATTGTATGAAGATTTACCAGTGAGTGCAATTCATTTCCTATTCTACATTGTTGCAGACTTTTGAGCTGCATTATGAAGGTGAACATACCCCAACACTGTGCACATAAGCCTAAATCTGCTCATATGTTTTATAATACTTTCTTAGTAAACGTCTTTAACAGTTCATGAGTTCAGTCTTTTGCTGTATTTCTTGTGAGTCTGTATTACAGAGTGTCCTTATAAGGTGACTGTACAATTGTGGATGGTGACCCAATAAACTTAATATGTAATGACACCCGAGATTTTATAAAAACTGAGTTTAATGCTTGTTAGGTACATCAGCAAGTGAACATTCCTTCATAAACTGGCAACTTCTTAGGCTGGTAAATAGAGAGACTGCCATAGTGAGCTGTCTATCATAACAAAGAAAACTTCAGTGTTGACGTGACTGCCTTGGCATCCTGTATAACCCTCGTTATAAGCAATGCGCAGTGGTGAAGGCAATGTACTAAGCATAATGCAGCTATTGAGTAAGATGCCTTACTATTTACACTTGTCTGAAAACTAAATGGTAAATTTAACCCCTTAAAGGGAACTGGTCCCATCCCTCATCATGTGTAAATCCCCCAGTACCCTATAGCGCCTGGACACAGCTCTTCTTTGGGGTGAGGTGGCATTTTCAAAATAACGCATTTTAAACCCTGCTCCCCATGCCTAATATGTAGACATGGGGCAAAGCCATAGCAGCATGTAGTCAGTCCCTCGGCCTCTGTCCTCCTCCCAGCCAGTCATGCATGATTAGCACCCTGAGGGCTAGCATTAAAGGTGTTTTCTGGGCAAAATAGACTGATAAGCTATCAACAGGGTCATCAACCACAGTGTGCCAACCTCTGGCACGCCTACCGATCAGCTGTTCAACACCCTCGCTACACAGTAAATGGGGCCAGGAGCAGCAGGCTCCATTCACTGTGTAGTGGTAGGACCGGGGAAACTTGGTGCCCCAATCAGATCGGGAAATCCTCTTTAATCATGCCCCAATCACTGACTACAGCAATCAAAGGGTTAAACAATTCTGCCCATGCTTTGGATGATGTTTATGAACCTGAGCTGTCACCACTGGCGGAACTACCGCCGTAGCAGCCATAGCGTCTGCTACGGGGCCCCGCCGCATCAGGGGGCCCGTGCTCCTCCTGACCCGGCGACTCCTTTCCCCAACCATAGGGAAAAGGAGTCACTGGGCCAGGAGGAGCACGGGACCGACCGACAGCGCTCCTGTCAGTCCCCCGTCTGATGCGCGGCTTCCGGGGGTGTCGCGTCCTATCCCCGGCAGCGCGCGTATCATAGATCTCTCTGTGTGCCGGAAGTCGCGGCCGCAGCACAAGCCCACAGAGAGCTCTATGATACGCACGCTGTCGGGGATAGGACGCGACACCCCCGGCAGCCGCGCATCAGACGGGGGACTGACAGGAAAAAGGCTCGACGGGGGAGCGCGTTGTAAGGTGAGTTTGTTTTTTTTTTTTAAACCTGCTTTCCGGGGGGGGGAGAGAAGGGGGCATCTATAAGGGGGATGGGGAGAAGAGGGCATCTATAAGGGGGATGGGGAGAAGAGGGCATCTATAAGGAAGGGGGGGGGAGAGGGGGACATCTATAAGGAAGGGGGGGATAGGAGGGCATCTATAAGGAAGGGGGGGAGAGGGAGACATCTATAAGGAAGGGGGGAGAGGGGGACATCTATAAGGAAGGGGGGAGAGGGGGACATCTATAAGGGAGGGAGAAGGGGGCATCTATAAGGAAGGGGGGAGAGGGGGACATCTATAAGGGAGGGAGAAGGGGGCATCTATAAGGAAGGGGGGAGAGGAGGGCATCTATAAGGGAGGGAGAAGGGGTCATCTATAAGGAAGGGGGGAGAGGGGGACATCTATAAGGGAGGGAGAAGGGGGCATCTATAAGGAAGGGGGGAGAGGAGGGCATCTATAAGGGAGGGAGAAGGGGGCATCTATAAGGAAGGGGGGAGAGGGGACATCTATAAGGGAGGGAGAAGGGGGCATCTATAAGGAAGGGGGGAGAGGAGGGCATCTATAAGGGAGGGAGAAGGGGGCATCTATAAGGAAGGGGGGAGAGGGGACATCTATAAGGGAGGGAGAAGGGGGCATCTATAAGGAAGGGGGGAGAGGAGGGCATCTATACGGGAGGGAGAAGGGGGCGACATCTATAAGGGAGGGAGAAGGGGGCATCTATAAGGAAGGGGGGAGAGGAGGACATCTATAAGGAAGGGGGGGAGAGGGGGACATTTATAAGGGAGGGAGAAGGGGGCATCTATAAGGGAGGGGGGAGAGGAGGGCATCTATAAGGGAGGGGGGAGAGGAGGCCATCTATAAGGGAGGGAGAAGGGGGCATCTATAAGGAAGGGGGAGAGAGGGCCATCTATAAGGAAGGGGGGAGAGGGGGACATCTATAAGGGAGGGAGAAGGGGCATCTATAAGGAAGGGGGGAGAGGGGGACCATCTATAAGGGAGGGAGAAGGGGCATCTATAAGGAAGGGGGGAGAGGGGGACATCTATAAGGGAGGGAGAAGGGGCATCTATAAGGAAGGGGGGAGAGGGGGACATCTATAAGGAAAAGGGGAGAGGGGGACATCTATAAGGGAGGGAGAAGGGGGCATCTATAAGGAAGGGGGGAGAGGGGGACATCTATAAGGGAGGGAGAAGGGGGCATCTATAAGGGAGGGGGAGAGAGGGACATCTATAAGGAAGGGGGGGAGAGGGGGACATCTATAAGGGAGGGAGAAGGGGGCATCTATAAGGGAGGGGGGAGAGGAGGGCATCTATAAGGGAGGGGGGAAAGAGGGCCATCTATAAGGAAGGGGGGGAGAGGGGGACATCTATAAGGAAGGGGGGGAGACATCTATAAGGGGGAAGCAACATAGGGGGAGAGGGGGCCATCTATAAGGGGACAACATAGGGGAGAGGAGCACAACATAGGGGAGAGGGATATTATAAAGGGACAACATTGGGGGAGAGGGGAATATCTATAAAGGGACAATATAGGGGGAGAGGGGGCCATCTATAAGAGGACAACATAGGAGGAGCCATCTATAGGGGGGGCAACATAGGGGACCATCTATTAGGGGACAACATGGGGGGCATCTATAAGGGGGACAGCATGGGGGGCTTCTATAAGGGGGGCAACATAAGGGGGCTATTTATAAGGAGGGGCGACAGAGAGGAGGGCCATATAATAAAATGGTATCACATAGAGTCAGCCTTCCCACTAAATGAGGGTGTAAAGGGGCCAATGCAGATGTGCAGTATAGAGAGATGAGGATGGTGCCAGTGTGAGGAGACTAATATGTTTTTCTGGCAGATTCTGTGGATTTGTGGCTCGGAGAAGGAGATGGAGAAGAAAATGAAAAGGGAAGAACTCCGATCAGAGAAGACGTCCCCTGTAAGTCACCTGATATAACTGCACTGTAATTTATATGGTGTACAGGACCTGTGTAGAGCTGAGTGTGTTGATGGCGTAGTGGTCGATCGAGAGGGGGCGGGCGGGGGGGGGGGCCCAATCAAAAGTTTGCTATGGGGCCCAGCCGTTTCTAGTTACGCCCCTGGCTGTCACTTACAGGTTCTTGGTGCAGGAGAAGCTGCCGAGCTGTAAACCCCTTCTACGCCTAAAGACGTTGCTGCAGCCACTTACCACATACTGGCCCAAAATGTGAATTTATAGCTGAATAACAGGGTACTACCAGTAGTTCCCCGTTTGTTTTCTGGTCAGTTCCAGCACTAGGAGTTATAATCACTAACTTATCTCTGTTCTTAGTATCTTTTTGTGGCTGGGAGGTGTATCACAAGGGTCTGGCACCCATTATCTATATGGAGTAGAGTTGCCTGAACTGTAAAAAGTAATTGGCTGTTGAATTATTGCCAAGTGCAATAGACAGTCAAGTAATTTGTTGATCACTCTATGAAACTGATGTACAGTAGATGTCTTTATGTTTACAATTGCGGGCTATAGATCTAGTGGTGCAACATAAACTTTAAGGGATGTGTTTTTTTTAACAACAGCAGTAATAACCACAATCTTTTTTTAGGATACATTGTTAACCATCAAAAGAACAGGATTAATGATCATATATGAGAATCACATCATGAAGGAATCAGTGTTTTTATTGCCACATAAAAATTACACCAATTAGAACTTATTTTTACATTGCCCTTCACAGTACAATTTGGCTGTCGGATACTGCCGATATAAATCTGCATGGAAAGACCCAGGCCCCATTCACTTTAATAATTTAGTTAATTATTTAGTGACTACATTGGAGTCATTTTCCACACTTACACTTGTTTGTACTCAAACTCAAAAGTGCAGCAAATCAAATAGCTGTAAAAGTTGCTTGCAGCTGCACCTAGATTGCATTGGGGTTAGTGTTAGCAAAGTTACATGTGACCTGAGACCAAATATCCATTAATTGTTGGAATTTGTGCAACTGTCGTGTTGCAGACACATCACAACCACATTGATAATCATTAGATGCAATTTCACAGTGTAACATTACAATCTTCATCTTACACAGCTGTAGTCACCATGTAGCCCCAGCCCCAACTACACAACAATCTTGTTATGGCTATGTTCGTTTTTTTTAGGTGTATTTTATGCATAAAATGGCCACATTACACCTCATAACACACTTATTTTACATCCATTAATTGTTCACATATCATTCAGGTAAAGTCTGTGACTGTGAACCTTATGAGGGGTCTGGTTCAAACAATGTGGACCACCACTAGGCACCGGTAAACTCATACAACGGAAATTGGAGCCAGCTTGCAATACTTATGCAACAGTTATACGATGGTGGAAAATGATAAGGAAGCAGGAGATAGACTCACTTTTTGCCGTCTTCATATTTTATTAATTTTCTTTTACGTATTTTCAGCTGAGGAGGCTTTGGAGGTCTGCATCCACGGAGTTGGCGTGGGTCCCGTCTGCCACGCGACGTTTCAAGGGCGTGTCCCTCTTACTCATGCGTGCCGACGGGATACACACCTCTCCCTTTTACTCCATACAGCCCGGCCTCTAATTATGACATCATGAGTAATATTTCAGGTAAATAAATCATTACATATGCATTTTGCTGTATTACATACATTAATAGTATACATTTCAGCGTATAATGTACCGGACCTTTGTAAAAGGTAATGAAAGGTTCTCATATTAACCCTTATAGGAATGATCTAAAACTACATATTTCGTTTAACCCTTTGGGCTCCACGCTATCCAATGTTCTTATCCAATAACATTCCCTTTGTAATAATCTTTTCCAGGACAACTAACCACGACACTATACACTAAAGACACGGATAAAAATAATTATTTACATAGAACTAGTTTTCATCCACCACATGTATTTAGAAGTATAGTAAAGAGTCAACTAGAGAGAGTAGACAGAATTGTGAGTGATAATACAGATAAAGAAACATGTAAAACTCGCATGATACAAAAATTCATCAACCGAGGATATGATCATAAACAAATGAAAACAATAAGAAAAGAACACACATATCCCAAACATCAAACACGTGTCAAAACACAACATAAAACTGTTTTTGTTACAAAATATGATCATCACACAAACTTAATAAAACATACGGTAACCAAATATTGGGGACTCTTACAAAGGGACCCGAAGTTTGGTAAACTATTCCAAGACAAATCAATCTTTGCTCTACAGAAAGGTAAAAGCATAGCGAACAGAATAGTCAGGGGAGACATCAAGAAAGGATCAGTCAGTAGACAGAGATTTTTACGGGCAAGGAAAAATGGCACCGACCCTTGTTTAAACTGCCAAAATTGCACATCGATAATTAAGGGAGACACGATGCGTCACCCAACAAAAGGACATGAAAATCCATTAAGGGGGTACCATACGTGCTGTTCCAGCAATGTGGTATACCTCTTAAATTTGCCCCTGCGGGAAAGCTTACGTAGGGCAAACCAGCAGACAAGTTAAGATCAGAATTAATGAACACAAAGCCCTGATCAGGAAGTTTATAAGAAAAGAACAGATAGATATAGAAGGAAAAACATTTGGGGAAACCGCAGTAGCACGACATTTTAGGGAAAGGAGACACCAGGTACACGAATTGAGGTGGCAAGTTCTGGAAGAGATTGATAATAGAGGCACACAGAACAGCGTCAGGAAAAGATTATTACAAAGGGAATGTTATTGGATAAGAACATTGGATAGCGTGGAGCCTAAAGGGTTAAACAAAATATGTAGTTTTAGATCATTCCTATAAGGGTTAATATGAGAACCTTTCATTACCTTTTACAAAGGTCCGGTACATTATATGCTGAAATGTATACTATTGATGTATGTAATACAGCAAAATGCATATGTAATGATTTATTTACCTGAAATATTACTCATGATGTCATAATTAGAGGCCGGGCTGTATGGAGTAAAAGGGAGAGGTGTGTATCCCGTCGGCACGCATGAGTAAGAGGGACACGCCCTCGAAACGTCGCGTGGCAGACGGGACCCACGCTAACTCTGTGGATGCAGACCTCCAAAGCCTCCTCAGCTGAAAATACGTAAAAGAAAATGAATAAAATATGAAGACGGCAAAAAGTGAGTATCTCCTGCTTCCTTATCATTTTCCACCATCGTATAACTGTTGCATAAGTATTGCACGCTGGCTCCAATTTCCGTTGTATGAATTGTTCACATATTACCTTGAATTCTACAAAATTCACATAATTTTTTGGGTCACAATTTGATTCTAATTGTCTTATGCACATAAATTAATCATATGGAAAATAAATAAAGGGCTTGAAAATGTAAGGTTTATGTTATTGTAACATGCTACGATTATTTTCTTTTTACCATATCTTGGGGTCTTAAGCAGCAGCCCTGTTTTCTATTATAAATTCAGTTAACATTTCTTGATGATAGTCACCAAAGTGCTACCACAATTCAGGATTATGTTTTGGCACCACCTAGTGGGCAATGAATGCTAATAAAGAAGAAAAAAGAAATCCACCATAAGCATAATTTGCACATTTATAGTTCCAGGACTTTATTGTAAAATCTTTAAAATGGCTTCCACCAAACATATGGCTTCTTCTGTAGCTCCTCTAAAGCCCCTATTAGAGTATGTGCATACTACGGAATCCCGGCGGATGAGCGGGTTTATTCTTTGGGCGTACATCAGAATCTGGCCAACCATAGAATAAAGCCTATGGGACCAGCCGAGATGCATACGTCCGCCAGAGGGGGCAAGCTGCAGAATCTGCAGGGGGTGAACTGCTGGAATTCCGTAGTGTGCACACACCCTTACACAGATTATATGCCAAATCAGGAATATGTCCCTGGTCAACAGAGCCAGTGATCAGTAAACACTTGCTCTTTGGCTGCTCACTGTCATTCATCTGTCGCTGGCCACACATATTTCCATGTTATATGTGATGCCTGGCTGACAGCTAATTAAAACAAAGGGCTGCACCACATTTCTCAATAATAATAAAAAGATGTAAGAAAGCTATAAAACAAAAGATCTGATTTACCATTAGCAATTTAGACTGCTTAGCATCCAGTCCCCAAAAATGTCTGGGAAATATATACTCTTAAAACTACTATGCTCACGCGTGGAAGACATGCGGTACTTTTATTAGGGCATCAACTGCCTCAACATCCAGAAATCACATTGCAGAGGTTACTGATGGAGTGACAGAGGAAGTTCCTGACTAGTTCGATGTCACAATTAGTAATGTGAACAGCATATGGGGGGTTAAATACCCCAGATCAGAGTTATCACTGATTCTGGATATTGCAGTCGCCTTTGAACTCTACCGTTTCTCTCCAGATTCCTGGTGAAGCTGGATCTAGTATTGGGAAACTCCTCTCGGTGTCCCAGGACTGGATCCAGCTTTTCCAGGCATCTGGGGCGGAGCAGCAAAGAGTGACACTGAATCCAAAGGCAGCTGGCTAACAAGCTGACTGCTGAGCCTAGCAAAGCACTTTATGCACATAATGATCCTGTACTTGGGTAATGAGGAAATAATTGTATACTATAACACAATTTGTTTCCACTACACAGAAATCTATGTCATGTCTTGTTTATTAGATAACACGTCTTACTATGCAACGCACATTTCATAAGATCTCTGGTTTTGGATATACTGAATTAACAGAATAAAAAATATAACGCGCTATTGTAGATTGTGTAGAATCCTGTAACTTGTCTTATTCTTGTACTGTACATATGAAGCCCCTCAGCTGATGTTGGTTAAGATCCAATCGATGTACCTGGATACATCCGTATATACACCAGGCTTATTCTCCTCCGCACAACCAGTTCCCCAGCTTACAATGCCAAATACATTTACTTTGTTGTTTACTTCACAAACCAGAGGTCCTCCTGAATCTCCCTATGAGACAAAATGCAAATACTTTTCTAGTTAGGAGATATCCCATCATATACCAGCATGAGCAGGTCTAATGGTGCCTTTACATAGACAGATTATCTGACAGATTTTTTAAGCCAAAGCCAAGAACAGACTATAAACAGAGAACAGGTCATAAAAGAAAAACTGAGATTTCTCCTTTTATCAATTCCATTCCTGGCTTTGGTTTCAAAAATCTGTCAGATAAATCTCTCTGTGTAAACACACCATAACTTTGCTCCACCTAGTGGTTGTATTTCTACAGCAATATTTTGCACCAACATTTTGGAACAACTTTGGTGCATGTTGTTGCAGCCAAAACCCAGCCTTTGCTGTTAAAGGGTTATCCAGGATTAGAAAAACATGGCAGCTTTCTTCCAAAAACAGCTTCACTCTTGTCTCCAGTTTGGGTGGGGTTTTAGTTCCATTGAACCCCACCCAAACTGGAGACAAGAATCATTTAGGGTGCCTTCACACCTAGCGACTCGCAGCGTAAATTACGCTGCGAGTCTGTCAGGTCCTTGCAGATCACTTTCATTACATACACGCAGCGGTCTGAACGACCACTGTGTGTATGTAATTCTGCCGGCCCCTTAACCCCTTCAGCTCCCGCTCCCACTCCGCTGTATACATTACCTCTCCTCGCTGCACGGGTCCCGATGTACTGCTCTCCCGCCCGGCCAATCAGTGGCTGCGGCAGGGCAACACACTGATTGGCCGGGTGGGAGAGCAGTACGGCGGGACACGTGCAGTGAGGAGAGGTAATGTATACAGAGCGGAGCAGGAGTCGGGCGGCAGCTGAAGGGGTTAAGGGGCCGGCAGAATTACATACACGCATCGGTCGTTCAGACAGCTGCGAGTATGTAGTGAAAGTGATCTGCCAGGACCTACTTGACTCGCAGAGTAATTTACGCTGTGAGTCGCTAGGTATCCCAATTTGTAATAAGAAAAAAAGCCACAAAGAAGCAAAAAAGCAAAACACAATGCGGTAATATATGCAAACCTAGCATACTGGCATCACTTGCATAAATGCACTTCAGGTGAAGATAGCACCCCAAAAACATAGTAGCGTGTTATATATTTCCCTACTGCAAGTAAAACATCAAGGCAGAAAAACGGGAAATCTGGAATATTTCATTCATCGAGATCTAGGATGTGGTCTTTTAGTGCTCCCTTTATTTTTTGAGCAGTGTATATTCCTATTGACTTCTATTGAAAACCTTACAAACCATGCACAGATTGTACGCAACTGTAGTGTTTGATGCCTCGTGAGGAGGAAACCACACGCGCATGCAGTGGCCAATAGCTGCAGGTAAAATTGAGGCATTTATAGCAAAATCCTTGGCCGCTGCAAATAGACATTTTTTTTGTCCACATGAGACAGCCACAGAGAGAGAACACAGCCTAAAGATTATTTTCATGTTGTATCTTTACTCACCTGACATGCGTCAATACCTCCTTCTAGGAAGCCAGCGCACATCATTCCAGGTAAAATCTTATTACCATGGACAGTAGGAGACTGACACTCTGAGTTAGAGATGATAGGCACATGTGCTTCCTGCAGGAAAAGAGCATAGTGGCCTGCCCCTGCAAATACAAGAAGTTACCAGCAGGAACTCATCAAGATGCTGTAAATGCTTCAATCGCTTTATGACCTTAACGTGAGTTATCTACATACCCTGGTACTGATAGCCCCAACCGACCACTTCACAGTGTTGTGCATTTGGAGTACTTGTGTTGCTTGGTGGTAAACAGGCAGGTTGCACAAATTGTGAGAACTTAGCACAAGCACCATTAACGTCTTGTAATTTTACTAAGGCTGTAAAAGAAAAAAATATCATCATGCAACTTATCAGACTCAAAATCTGTTTTTCACTGGTTCACAACTACTATCAACTGTATCTAATGCAGAGGAAATCTCCACCTTAGTAGTGATTGAAATCATGAACAGCGTTGGAACTCTTTCAACACCACCTTCAAAAAGCCATAACATTTATTTCACCATCTGAGGAGCCATATAGGGCTTGATTTTTCCGGGACCAAATTAAACTTTCGAGTGACACCTTTTGTTTTACCATAAAATGTACAGTAAAATGGAATATATATATTATATATATATATATATATATATATATATATATATATATATAAAAATAAATATATATATATATATATATATATATATAAAATGCAATTTTGCTAATTTTTTTTATTGAATTTACTTTTGATTGTTTGCATATAGGTTATTAATAATTCAGCACAGACTATAGTGTCTCAAAACATTGTTAAAATAGTGTAAAAATGGCCAGAGGCTGGGTTCACATGGTCCATTTTCTTTTTGTGCTTAAGGGGGGTGATACGCAATAACCACATGAAGTTTTCTGCTTTGGCATTTTTTCAATCACAGCAGGGCCTGCATTGGGCTTTTTTCCAGAGAGAGGTTGGCAATATTTCCCCCATAGACTTCTATAGAGGGGTAAAAATGACAATAAAACATCATGTCTGTATACATATTGGGGTTTTTCTGGCAATTTTTTTTTCTTTAATAGAAATCCTGAAATTACATGATAAAGAATAATGTGGGTTCACACTACGTTTTTGCAATCCATTTTTGCAAAAAACGGATGAAAAAAACGGATGCAACTGTTTTGATCCGTTTTTCCATTGACTTTCATTATAAAAAAAAAAAAAAAAAAACGGATCAAAACGGATCCGTTTTTCTTGACAGACACAAAAATGAGGTCGACCACGTTTTTGTGTCCCTTCAAAAAATGGATCCGTTTTTTTTATAATGGAATTCAATGGAAGAACGGATCAAAATGGATGCACACAGTTGCATCAGGTTTTTTTCATCCGTTTTTTGCAAAAAACGTAGTATGAACCCAGCCTTATCAGAGAAGAGAAGAATATCAGAGAAGAAAATGCTTATAGTAGTTTACACTAAAATGAAAAAATGCAAGAACAGAAAAACTGTAGCTTAAATTTAATAAAAAAAATTTCCCCCCTTTCTCGTTTGGTAAAAAATTAAGACAACTAATAGACATGTTCACACAACAATTGTCAATGGCTGTTTATTTACACTCTAAAAACGCCCACTGTTTAGTAAACTTTGGTGGCCATCATTGCAATAATGACTGTTGGTTCATTATTCAGGTTCAGGTTGAAAGATGGCACCTTTTAAAACGGTTTTGAGTGTGGCTATTATGAAGTTAAATAGAATTTATTTTAAAAAAACGGTGAAATGACAGTTAAAAAAGAGAACTATGCGTGGACAACTAAAAATAACGGCCGTTGTTCGCAAAAAAAGCATTTATTTCACACCATTGTTCTATACATTGTTTTGTTTGCAAAAAAGAAATCATGCCTAATGGTGCACTAGATTTTTGGCACATCCTTAGAATGAATGTGTTAACCAGCCTCAATGAGGGAGGGCGAAACGGGCGCAGCTAGTGCAGCCCGTACATGACAGGGGGGGTAGTAAGGGGTTAATTTGCTAGGCTAGGGGCGGTATGTTAGGGATTTCAGGCGGGGAGCACTGACCAATAACAGAGTGTGGCACAGTGTGAATGGGCCAATAGACGGGACAGTTGGAGCGTGGGGGGGGGGTGGCCAGCAATTAGTAGAAAAGGCTGGGGGGAGGGCTTACCTCATTCTCCAGTGTCTGACGAGAAGCAGCCCGCCCGCCCTATAGCTATCGCGTGGCCGGTGGAGTTAGAGGCTTGCATTGCTTGATTGTCGCGGCAGCCCGCGGAGGGGTGGTCACCGATGGCCCTGAGTGAGGTGGTTCGGGGGCCCATTTAAAGTAATGGGGAACCCCTGTTTGACTGGTTATTCTGAGGTTCCATAGGAACCAGGGGGAAAAGAAAAAAGCAGTACATGGCATATTTGTCAGCCCCGAGCCGGCGCGGTGCGACTGGGGATTAGAGTCTAAATTGGTACTGCTCTTTTGGGCCATCTGTCACCTCCCCTGGGAATTATGGCTATTGGTATAGTTAAATGTTTACAAAAGGTTACGAGTGTAATTTAACCCCTTTGTGCTGCAGCTAGTTTGGGCCTTAATGACCAGGCTAATTTTTCAAAATCTGACCTGTCTCACTTTATGCTCTCATAGCTCAGTGATGCTTTAACGTATGCTAGCGATTCTGAGATTGTTTTTTTCGTGACATATGGCACTTTATGTTAGTGGCAAAATTTGGTCACTACTTTGTGTGTTTTTTGTGAAAAACATCAAAATATCATGAAAAATTTAAAAAATTTGCATTTTATGAACTTTGAAATTCTCTGCTTCTAAAAAAAGAAAGTCGTAGCACATAAATTAGTTACTAAGTCACATTACCAATATGTCTTCTTTATTCTGGCATAATTTGGTAAACATATTTTACTTTTTTAGGGTGTTATGGGGCTTAGAAATTTATCAGCAAATTATCACATTTTCGTGAAACTGATTTTTTTAGGGACCAGTTCTTTTTTTAAATGGATTTAGAAGTCTGGTATCCTGAAAACCCCCATAAGTGACCCCATTTTGGAAACTACACACCTTAAAGAATTAATCTAGGGGTATAATGAGCATTTTAACCCTACAGGGGCTGGAGGAAAGTATTCACAATTAGGCAGTAAAAAAATTGAAAATTTAAATTTTCCAATAATATATACGTTTAGATTAAAGTTTCTCATTTTCAAAAGGAATATGAGACAAAAAGCACCCCAAAATTTGTAATGCAGGTTCTCTTGAGTACAACGGTACCCCATATGTGGGCGTAAACCACTGTATGGGCACACAGCAGGGCTCAGAAGGAAGGGAGCGCCAATTAGCTTTTCCAATGCAGATTTTGCTGAAGAAGTTTCTGAGCGCCAGGTGCGTTTGCAGAGCCCCTGTAGTGTCAGCAGAGAGAAAACCCCCCATAAGTCACCCCATTTTGGAAAGTACACCCCTCAAAGAATTCATCTTGGTGTGTGGTGACCATTTTGACCCCACAGGTATTACAGGAAAGTATTCAAAAGAAGACAGTAAAAATGAAAAACTTGAATTCTTCCAATAATATGTTCGTTTAGTTTGAAATTTCTCAATTTCACGAGGAACAAGAGGAAAGAAGTACCCCAAAATTTGTAACGCAGGTTCTCCTGAGTACAATGGTACCCCATATGTGGGCATAAACCACTGCATGGGCACACAGGAGGGCTCAGAAGGGAAGGAGCGCCAATTAGCTTTTTCAATGCAGATTTTGCTGCAGAAGTTTCCGAGCGCCAGGTGCGTTTGCAGAGCCCCTGTAATGTCTGCAGAATAGAACCCCCCCAAAAGTCACTCCATTTTGGAAAGTGCACCCCTCAAAGTATTCATCTTGGTGTGTGGTGACCATTTTGACCCCACAGGTATTAGAGGAAAGTATTCAAAAGTAGACAGTAAAAATGAAAAACTCAAATTTTTCCAATATTATGTTCTTTTAGTTTGAAATTTCTCAATTTCACGAGGAACAAGAGGAAAAAAGTACCACAAAATTTGTAACGCAGGTTCTCCTGAGTACAATGGTACCCCATATGTGGGCGTAAACCACTGCATGGGCACACAGGAGGGCTCAAAATGGAAGGAGCGCCAATTAGCTTTTTCAATGCAGATTTTGCTGAAGAAGTTTCTGAGCGCCAGGTGCGTTTGCAGCGCCCCTGTAGTGCTAGCGGAGTAAAATCTCGCCATAAGTCACTCCATTTTGGAAAGTGCACCCCTCATAGAATTTATTTTGGGGTGTGGTGAGCATTTTGACCCCACAGGTATTTGAGGAAAGTATTCAAAAGTAGACAGTAAAAATGAAAAACTCGAATTTTTCCAATAATATGTTCCTTTAGTTTGAAATTTCTCAATTTCACGAGGAACAGGAGAGAAATGTCACCCCAATATATGTAACACAGGTTCTCCTGAGTAGAACGGTACCCCATATGTGGGCATAAACCACTGCATGGGCACACAGCCGGGCTCAGAAGGGAAGGAGCGCCAATTAGCATTTTCAGTGCAGATTTTTCTGAAGAAGTTTCTGAGCGCCAGGTGCGTTTGCTGAGCCCCTGTAGTGTCAGCAGAATAGATTCCCCCCAAAAGTCACCACATCTTGGAAAGAGCACCCCTCAAAGAATTCATCTTGGGGTGTGGTGACCATTTTTACCCCACAGGTATTAGAGGAAAGTATTCAAAATTGGCCAGTAAAAATGAAAAACTCGAATTTTTCCAATAATATGTTGGTTTAGTTTGAAATTTCTCAATTTGACGAGGAACAGGAGAGAAAACGTACCCCAAAATCTGTAACGCAGGTTCTCCTGAGTACAACGGTACCCCATATGTGGGCATAAACCACTGTATGGGCACACAGCAGGGCTCAGAAGGGAAGGAGCGCCGATTTACAGGAGCAAAACCGCAGCTAGTAATGGTTATTAGAATAGCGCAGTTACTAAAATAAGATAAAAAAAATTAGATTACAGGTAATGTGGGGTGGTTACGGGCAACCAGGGGTGGTTATGGGCAACCTGAGGTGGTTACAGGTAATCTGGGGTGGTTACGGACAACATGGGGTGGTCACGGGCAACCTGCTGTGATTACGGCAACCTGGGGTGGTTACAGGCAACGTGGGGTGGTTACAGGCAACGCGGGGTGGTTACGGGCAATGTGTGGTGGTTATGGGCAACGTGTGGTGGTCACGGGCAACCTGCTGTGGTTACGGCAACGTGGGGTGGTTACAGGCAACGTGGGCTGGTTACAGGCAACGTGGGCTGGTTACAGGCAACGTGGGCTGGTTACAGGCAACGTGGGCTGGTAACGGGCAACGTGGGCTGGTTACGGGCAACCTGCTGTGCTTACAGACAATCTGGGATGGTTACGGGAAACGTGGGGTGGTTACGGGCAACCTGCAGTGCTTACAGACAATCTGGGGTGGATACGGGCAACGTGGGGTGGTTACGGGCAACCTGCAATGCTTACAGACAATCTGGGGTGGTTACAGGCAACGTTGGCTGGTTACGGGCAACCTGCAGTGCTTACAGACAATCTGAGGTGGATACGGGCAACGTGGGGTGGTTACGCGCAACCTGCAGTGCTTACTGACAATCTGGGGTGGTTACGGGCAACGTGGGGTGGTTACGGGCAATGTGGGGTGGTTACGGATAAACTGAAGTTCTTATAGGCAATCTGGGGTGGGTACCTGTAATCTGACATGGGCACCGCAATCTGGAGGGGGTCATTGGCAATTTGGGGTGGTCAGAGGCAAGGTGCGGTGGTCAGAGGCGACGTGCGGTGGTCAGAGGCGACGTGCGGTGGTCAGAGGCATTGTGGCGTGGTCAGAGGCATTGTGGCGTGGTCAGAGGCATCGTGGCGTGGTCAGAGGCATTGTGGCGTGGTCAGAGGCAACGCGCAGTGGTTACGTGCAATCTGGGGGGGTTACATGTAATCTGGCATGATTACGGGGAACCTGGGGGGGTTATGTGCAACCTGGAAGGGTTACAGACAATCTGGGATTGTTACTGATAAACTGAAGTGCTTATAGGTAATCTGGGGTGGGTACATGTAATTTGGGGTGGTTACGGGCAATCTGGAGGGGGTCACTGGCAATTTGCGGTGGTTACGGGCAACGTGCGGTGGTTACGGGCAACGTGCGGTGGTTACGGGCAACGTGCGGTGGTTACGGACAACGTGCGGTGGTTACGGGCAACGTGCGGTGGTTACGGACAACGTGCGGTGGTTACGGGCAACGTGCGGTGGTTACGGACAACGTGCGGTGGTTACGGGCAACGTGCGGTGGTTACGGGTAATCTGGGGAGGGGTTAGGGGTAATTTGGGAGTAAACTGCAATTATTACTATAATAAAAAGTGTGTGTTTTATTTTTTTGTATGTTTGTCACTTTTTGTACTTTACATATTCATTTTCACTGTATTACTATGATTACTGTGATATTTTCTATCTCAGTAATCATAGTTCAGTGACAGAGACCAAATTGGTCTCTGTCACTTTAAATTTTCAGAGTTGGCTGGTTGTGAAGCGCATGCGCACTTCATAACCAGCCAGGACGTCGAGGAGGAAGGAGCTCCGTCGATCCGGTGAGTATATGGGGAAGGGGGGGGTGACTGGGGGACGGGGGTGACAGGGGGGGTGGGGGGCGACTTGGGGGGTGGGGGGACATCACTTTTTATCCCCTGCCACCAATCATTCATGGTGACAGGGGATAAAAAGTGCCGGGAGCACATGGCACAAGCGATCAGCGGTATATAGTATATACCGCTGATCGCTTGTACCGGGACCCCACAGGGGGGTCCCCGATGACTGCCCCATGCTCTCCGCTACCTCCGGTGGTGGAGAGCATGGGGCTTTCATTCATTTTAACCTTTTAATCGCTGTGAACCGACGTTAGTCGGTTCACAGCGATAGCGGCGGCCATCTTGGAAATGATGGCCGCCGGGGGAGGGGGGTTAGTTATCGGGGCACTAGGGGGGGCTGATCTGAGGTCTGGGGGATACTTATTTCATCTCCCCCCGCCGTAGATTCACGGCGGGGGGAGATGAAAGGTGGCGGCGGCACCGGTACTCTCATTTACCGACGGTCGCCGCTATAACGTTAATAGCGGCGATCGTCGGTAAGGGGGGGGGCCGGGACGGACCTCACACACTGCCCCAACCCCTCAGCTACCTCCGGTAGCCGGGGGGATGGGGTGGGGGCCGTCCCGGCCCCGCAGCCTTATTCTCTGCCATCGCCGTAAAAAGCTGATGGCAGCAGAATAAGGCCCATTAGTGACCGCCGTAGAAAGCCGTATCGGCGGTCACTAAGGGGTTAAAGTTATTATGGTGACAATGTTTACAGAGTGTTTCTTTTATGTTTACTGTTTAATAAAAGGCTGCTGTGGCCAGTATTTCCAAATGTCACTCAGCGTTGTGTCCTTATTGGGAAAAGGGGAGTATTAAGGTAAGGGTTTTTACTAGATGTGATGGGTCAACTCCTTACCCCGAAATCGGCCTTACCCAGGTCATGTGTGATCATTCTCCTAATCATTTAGGTTAGGGGATTCAGCCAAATTAGTTGTGTAAGATAAAGTACACACCTATGCAATCATATGTTGGTAGTGGCATGACTTCTGGAACTTTAACGAGAATGTACCATCAGGTAAATTGCTTTTTTTTTTTTTTTTTACTGTAGCCGCTTGGCATCGGCACGGGGATCCCAGTGTGGTGGTCCTTTTTTTGAAACCCAATTCCTGTGCTCGGCGACGGTCTTTTCCCGAGCATCAGCCTGGCTCAGAATACTCGGGGCAGGCCTGCAGGGACCACACCCACTCTGTGAGTGCTCTGAGCCAGGCTGGTACTCGGCCGAGTGTGGGAACTGGGCAGCATTTCAAAAAAAGGATTAATGCGCTGGCTATGAGCAGCTAAGTTACCATTGCTTCAAACTTAGCACTATCATAGGAATCCACCTTTGCTACAGGTCAGTTTGTAACATTACTCTTACACCCCTTTCTGCAACCACCCTTCGCCTATCATACCTATGTCGTGCTGAAATGTGTCATCAGAATAGGCTTCATGAAGAATGTATTTCTGTACTGGGAAGATGACAGTCCGCTGGTCTGAAATGTTAAACAAACTCTGTCCTAGCACCACAGTGATATCTTTCACATTTGGTCTGTAAAAAATGGCAGCAAACAATATGTCAGTATATACATCACTGGGACTCCTTTTCTCTGCACCAGCACCTATACACACTAACCGCGCATCTTGGGTTATTTTTCCCCTTTCTGTGGGTGGCGGTACCAACAGTCCGGGTGGGTCAATAGCCACTCAGGACTACCGTGACAAGAGCCCAAAGGAACCCACAAAACCTAGCAGGTCACCAACCATTTAGGGATTACAGCCAGCCACAACATAAAGCAGATACCACGACACGTTTGGGTTCAGAGAACGTTGACGAAACCAAAAAGTTCAGCAAATTCGCTCAACATTACTCGTGATCACAACTGGTCTCAGGAGTGAGACCCAGTGCAATCTTTTGACATGTTTGATTTACAGCACCCACAGAAGCAATGCATAAACGGAAATGAGCTGGCTAACCCTGGGATCTTGCCATGCTGCGGAACACCCCTCAGTTGCATAATAATAATCTCATATCTCAGTGCTAGAAAGGACTCCATGCATTTTAAATGCAGAAATGCAAAAATGCATCATGCTTGGCCAATTTAAAGGAGAAGTCCGGCAAAATTTTTTATTTAAGTATTCTATTGCCCCCCAAAAGTTATACAAATTACCAATATCTACTTATTATGGGAAATGCTTATGCAGTTCTTTTTTCCCTGCACTTACTACTGCATCAAGGCTTCACTTCCTGGATAAAATGGTGATGTCACGACCCGACTGCCAGAGCTGTGCAGGCTGGGCGTGCTGGAGTGGATGATGGCAGGGGGACACTGAGGGGCACAGGGCACTGGAGGGGCACTGAGCATCCCTCTGCCATCATCCTCTCCAGCAGCCACAGCTTGCACAGGTCTGGGAGTCGGGTCGTGACATCACCATTTTATCCAGGAAGTGAAGCCTTGATGCAGTAGTAAGTGCAGGGAAAAAAGCACTTTATAAGCATTTCCCGTAATAAGTGTATATTGGTGATTTGTATAACTTTTGGGGGGCAATAAAATACTTTAATAAAAATTTTCGCCAGACTTCTCATTTAACAATAAATCATAGCATAAGTATGTGTTTGTCAGCAAAATACCTAAATGTACACAAGTTGTAGATCTCACCTACGATCCAAACAGTGAGATGCAGTTAAAACCCAGCAGGAAGAGAGGACGGTCCCTCCACAAAAGCTGTTCCCAATATAGATAGCAGCCATGTAAGGATGAGATGCAGGAAGTGCCACCAATCCACCCACAATACGTGGTGTTATAGATGGACTTTTCCGAAATGTCACTCCACAGTCTGCTGGAATGGTTCGTGCGGGATCCTTGTTAACTCCTGAAGTGCCAGGAGCATCAGAATTATTGACAGATGCCACATGCTGTGTGGTAGGCTTTGGTGCAGAAGTTCGGGGAGATAATGTACTAGCTGCAAAGACACAAACGTCATCATTTGGTGAAGAGACACACCACTCTGCAGGAAACACTATGTACAGCTGTTAAGATAACCATTTTTAACTGCTTTTGTCAATGAATTATTTGGGTGGACTTCTACCAAGAATATAATGGCTAATGTCATCATTCCTTTCTTTTATGATGCAATAGTTCAGTGTCCTTTCGTGTATCTTATGTCATAAATGTTGGTTCATAAAAATGTTGTGCAATTTTGGCAACAATATTTTGCTTTTCATGATGCGTCAGCAAGAGGGGGAGCAGATATTAGGAACAATGACAATAGGCAGGCTGAGACCTGTGATCGTACACCAGTCATGGTTATGGTCACACTAGGACTAGGTCTTCCACAGCATTATTGCACACTCCATGGTACTCACTGGCACAGTGAGAGGGGGGCTAAATAGGTGATACAGATGGTATCACACCATACCCTGTTCAGCCTTTGGTATGTGGGCTCTCCCTGATGTGTCCAACTTCCTCCCACAGACTCTCTCTATATACACCACTTTCGACTCTTCTCCTATTCTCCATCTGAAGGACGGGACTAGGATGAATAAATAGGATGAAATAGGTTCTTGGCAGGAACTGTTCATCCCCAAGCGATCCTGGGTTTAGACCTCAGAAGCAGACTACACTAGATTCCACATGTCCTCCCAGCCTTGGAGGCAGGCTTAGACTAAACTAGTTTCTCTGGGCTTAGGGCCCGTTCACACAGCGAAAAAAACAGGTGGAAATTTCATGCGGAATCCCCGTTGTGGACTCTGTGGCGCCGATTCCACTAGGAATTTTCACCTGTTTTTCACAGTGTGAACAGGCCCTTACAGCATGCTCCCCCCCACTATAGAATGTTTCCTATGCAAGTGTATAGGAATATGTGAGGGGCATTGGTTAACTCCTTACTTTACCAGTTATTGTATAATTGTAATCACACAATTCAGCAGTACAAGGCAATGTAAAGCAATGCAAAAGCATTACTAAAGTAAGATTAATAAAATACAAAAACAAGGCACATATATAAAACAAGGTACAATCAAATGTCATGCAGAATACAGGGTTTATCTTATCAATCTATCCGTCTATCTATCTATCTATCTATCCAGTTCTCCATCTCCTATCTATCTTGCTGCCATGCATCTCAAGTAAGGGCAGCGCTAACAGCACAGTATATTTATAGTCTATTTTTGTAATGTTTTTGACTGTAAATCTGGTAAAATGTACAAATTATTTACCTATGTTATATTAGTATTACCCTTTAAGCCCAGAGGAGGGGTAACTCTCCAGCTATGGCTCCCTTAAGGTTTCCTCCACAGGGGGTTTTTCCTCACCTAAGTGCTGGAGGGTGACTCTTTCTGAGTCAGGGGTCTGCCTTTTATACCAGTGTCATGTGATTTTGAATAAAATTGTGACCATTTGATACCAGATTACAATGTGTTGTGTCTTTATTTTGTGTCCTTTGGTTTCATTTATTTTGCTTATGACATGTGCCTGCCAAAGAAATACCTCATTTGTTTCATATTTGGAACAGGACCATGCAGTATATGGTGTTATTTATCACTGTATAACTAGGCAAATGAGGAATTAAGATGTACGGGAAAGCTGAATGAGATGAATGCAAACATGGCAAAAATGGCCAACAAATTAGCACACCTAAACTTCAGTTCAGAAAAGTCATGTCATTATATGTAGCACTAGGTCACATGGATAGAAAAGACATACACTATTGTCTACTCTACGGTATATACCACAAATACTAGACAAGTTTGCCCTTTCGCCTCATGTACCTGGTAACTGGTGGCAGGGTGGAATAAGACAATGTTCCCAGGAGACTCTTTCTTCGTTCATTGTGAAACACCAAGGTTGTGTATCTCCATCTGGGTTCCTGAGTATTGAAAAAACATAATACTATTAGAATAGTGTTTCACGTCTTCATGTGCCAGCCAACACACTTGTACTATGCTGGTTACTAGAATATGAGCCAGTGTCAGGTATGCCTTAAGTCATCAAATACCCTTTATTGAGTTTTTTAATGTATTTGGGGATTATAATTGTCATAGCCTATCCATATAATCGAAAAACACAGCAGACAGCTCTCCATAGTGTAGATGGACTTATAATTATGCCTATCACAGATCAAAAATAGGGAAGATCTCACCTAGCATAGTTGTGCAAAGATGAGGCACAACACTCTGCAGCGTGTGAAGACAATGAAAGTCAAAGACCACAACTGTTCCTGTATCTCTGACTCCAAAGGGTAAATGCAAGCTGGGATTCCATTACAATTAATGCAATGTATTTTTTCATTTAATAACGGATGGTGTTATATCCTACAACTAAAACAATGCTGGACTGTAAATTAATTATAAATTAAATTAAAAAAATAAATTGTAAATTAAAACATTGTTTCAGTTGTAGGATATATGTTTTTTATACGTATGAATATAGGTATATTACACTAAGGCTGCATTCACAGGTTGGGATGCCTGTAACAGACTTCTCCCCCCGCCTGGGCAGCATCTGTACAGATATGCGCCTCGCTGTGATGACAGCGCCGTGCGGCTGATTACAGCACGGCGCATATCTGCACAGTTACCCTGCTCCCAGCATCTAATTACAGATGCTGCCCGGGCAGGGGGAGAAGGTTTGAATAACTGATTGGGGATACATGGGACTTGCTGGTAATGTCCAGCACTAATGGAGTATTGATATAATGTTGTATTATGCAATTGTGATTTTTGTACTGTTTTCCAGTTTTTTTAAATAATTATGCAGTGTCCCAGAACAGCCCTTCTTATGCTCACACTTTTATTATAACCAGTTCTGTTCTGGAAAGCTATGGTCCACTGCAAACTGCGTGTATTGTGTCACCCCTGCAGTATTCAGGTCTGCTATTTCATTAATTTATTGCGTGTATATTCAGGTATCAGTGCCTAATGGTATTATGTCGCCTCCCAGTGTTCAAGTATGGTACTTCTCATGTATATTTCTCTGTATATGCCTAATGGTGTGTGATGCAATGGCTGGATGTCACGTGACTGTGCCCTGCTTCCATGGTAACTCCAATGGTCATCGAGCTTTGGCTGGGGTTTACCATGTGACTTCCTGTTCTACCTCAGTCTATTCCCTGCCCCATAGGGAATAGGTTGGGTGTTTGTCCTCTCTCCCAGCTAAGAGAGAGGCCTGCGTGTGCTCTGCTGCTCCAGTCCACTGGCTGTGTTCCTGTCTCAAGTCTCAAGATTCTCATCTGGGTGTTGATTCTTCAGTTCCTCTCATCATCATCTTCTCTAATAATCAACAGCAAGTATTTCATTCAAGTCTCATTCCACCCAGCATCTCAACTTAAAGGGGTTGTCCAGCAAATTTTTTTTTTC
The DNA here is from genome assembly GCF_027789765.1 of Dendropsophus ebraccatus. Classification (NCBI taxonomy): domain Eukaryota; kingdom Metazoa; phylum Chordata; class Amphibia; order Anura; family Hylidae; genus Dendropsophus; species Dendropsophus ebraccatus. The sequence continues at coordinate 56,238,248 of NC_091454.1, read as the reverse complement.
TTTTAAATCAACTGGTATCAGAAAGTTAAATAGATTTGTAATTTACTTCTATTTAAAAATCTCAAGTCTTCCCATACTTATACACTGTTGTATGTCCTGCAGGAAATGTTGTTTGTTTACATTCAGAAACAGTGCTCTCTGCTGACATCTCTGGCGGAGTCAGGAACTGTCCTGAGCAGGAGAGGTTTTCTATGGGCACTTGCTGCTGCTCTAGACAGTTCCTGACTCCGCCAGAGATGTCAGTAGAGAGCACTGTTTCTGAATGTAAACAAACACCACTTCCTGCAAGATATATAGTAGCTTATAAGGATGGGAAGACTTGAGAATTCATCTTGTTTGTATATTACCCTCAGTGTTTCTTGTTTGCAGAGGAACTACAATCACCATAATATCTAGCACAAGTCATAATTGGAAAAAAAAAAAAAAGTTCACTGATGGGATGTGAACCCTGGTCAGTGTGCATGGTAAACCTGTCACTTACCACTGCACCATAGTGGGAAGCTGATGAAGCAAGAGGGAAATAGTCTATAAAATAGATCTAATTCTGAATAAATAAATAAAAAAGGGATGGTGAACCAGGTGGTGATGATTTCTATTTGAAAGAAAAAAACACAGAAATAAGATGTGCAGAAGTCATCTGTGGCTGTTTCTGCTGCTGCCAAGAGTGCTCCCCCCAGCTGCTTCAGCTCTATGTACATGAAGGTTTCCCCTGTGTGTGGGGAGGGGGGGAGGGGGAGTTAGGACGGCAGAGGAGATGATTTATGTGTCAGGGAACAGTGTTGTGTCACACAGAAATCATCTCCCCTGTCCTGACCTCCTCCCCTCCCCCCAGCTGCTTCAGCTCTATGTACATGAAGGTTTCCCCTGACGGCTTCTCTGTGTGTGGGGAGGGGGGGAGGGGGGGAGGGGGGGTTAGGACGGCAGAGGAGATGATTTGTGTGTCAGGGAACAGTGTTGTCACAGAACGAACTGCAGCAGCACACACAGCATTCTCCCCTCTCAGGATGACTCAGACTCACTCTGGGGATGAGGAGACACTGCCTGTGCTGCTGCTGAGAGTGTGATCTGCTGGGACCTGCCTGACAGAAATCAAGCCCCTCCGTCTTCACAGGTCCCCCTCACGCTTGATCTGCACAGGCTACTGTGTAGCCAATCAGGCTCAAGTACTCTGCAGCCAATAAGAAGAGGGAGAGGCTGGCACAGGCGCAGAAGAGCTCAGTGCAGCTGACGTCACCGAACCAGAAGCAGAGACAGGAGAAGCTTCCGGTCCGGAGAATGACAGGAAGACAGAAGATCTGAAGCAAGCAAGTCACGTGACCGGCCCAGCGATCTCCCAGAGCAGACATCTAATGACAGGTAAGTATATTAGAGAAGGGTTAACCTTGGTTAACCCTTTCCTAATACAAAAAATCATTTTTCCCTGGACAACCCCTTTAAGTTTCACTACTACTCACATCATTCAGCACGCTACTCTCACAGCCTATTGCAGCATCACCCATTTCTCTGCTTTATTCAAGATTGCCTTATTCCCGGTTGCATCCGGAGAGACTGTTGCTACTAGTTACCACCGTTACAATAAATATACAACTACCGTTGTTTCTAAACCTTGGCATTGGTGTGATAATTGGTGCCCTTACTAAGGACAACGAAGAATCGCATTCCCAGTATTCCCGCATGGTCAGGAGCCCGGTTTCCAGCTGTATCACCCTCGTGCCTACACCGTGACCACATTATCCTACAGCTGCCCCGGTTCCTGCCTGTTAGCACCATCTATACTGCTGAGTGGCCCCTAGGGGCCAGGGCATAGCAATTATGTTTGTGTTTTTAATTACGTAAATCTAGTGTGACGTAATGATGTTAATTTAAGGGCAGGAGTACACGATGATGTCATCACTGTGAAGACTGAAGACTATATATGGAACAAGTGGAGCACCAGAAGTCTGACCTGACAGTGATAATTGTGGGATTCCTGTGGGTTTACTTGGATAGTGACTATGGGGGAGATTTATCAAACTGGTGTAAAATAGATTTGTCTTAGTTGCCCCTAGCAACCAATCAAATCCCATCTTTCATTCCTCACAGATTCTTTGAAAAATGAAAGGTGGAATCTGATTGGTTGCTAGGGGCAACTAGGACAATACTACTTTATATCAGTTTGACAAATCTCTCGCTATGTTTGAATAAACATGCACTTTTCATAGCCTTCACTTTTTATGGGACTAGAAAGCCATAGCCATTAATATTGGAATAACACATTGAATTAGAAAAGAATGGTAAGGCGTCTTCCCTATGGATTATTTGTAAGTGTAAATGTACAATAACAACAATGCCATAGTGTAAAATATGCTTCTAGTATTACCTGCAGTACGAGTGAGGTCCTAGGCCATGTCTCTCCGCATGCTTTCCACTGTACCGTGAAACCTCATGTTCTATGATGTCAGAATCCCAGTTTAAACAGGACGTTCCTGTTACAGTGACATTCGCTGTACCCCTGTAGCTGGTGCCATTGCCTTGGTAGCAAGTCTCTTTCTGATCTTAAATAAACATTATCATTTTCAAGGAAAGTTACAGGCAAAAATGTAACTACGTTTGTTTATTAAAACTTACTTATTTCACAGTACTTTCCTAAAAATCCATCGGCACAGCCACAGACCTTGTCTTCTTTGTGTTTCATGCAGTGGCCCCCATTGAGGCATGGGTTGTGAGAACATTCTGAAAATCAAAAGCAGCAGAACACCTTAAAACCTCAAAATTTTAGTACCAAATTGTTGTATACATTTTAGAGTAAAACGGTGGCCTTTTTTGGGGTCATAATGTGCCAATTACATTATGAGATAACAAGTAGCGAAGAAATAATCTATGACGTGTAAAGCACTGTTGCCTTGCAGCACTGGGGTGTGGGGTTCAAATCCAACATCAGCATGGACTTTATATGTTCTCCCTGTGTTAATGTGAGTGTCCACTGGCTGCCCTGGTCCATCCCATACTTGAACTAAGTTAGATGCAGTGCAAATTAAACTGTAAGGCTAGGTTCACACAGTTTTTTCTGTCAGTATTTTTATCCAAAACCAGGAGTGGGTTGAAAACACAGAAAGGGTGCAAATCTTTACATTACGGCCCATTACATGTCCGATTTTTGTTTTAGACAGATTGGTAAATCTAAGCCTATGTTTTTTCTCTGTTGGTTCCATTCCAGCTTTTGGCTAACATACCAAAATACTACTGTATGTGTGAAGATAGCCTAGACCTTCAAGGGGTTATCCGGCTCTCACACATTTTTAATATGTTGCTGCCATATAAGAAAACATAACAAACACGTTATGCTACCTCTCCACACTCCCCCTGGTGTTCCGATGTGGTTATCGGTCTCCCCTTCTTTCTGTAGCCAATGTTAGTTCTAAGGTGAGCTCCTCTGGGAAATGACAGCCCGCTCAGCCAATGACTGGCTGAGATGATCCAGCGCCACAGTCAGTGATTGGCTGAGTGGGCTGTCACTCCCCAGGCAAGCTCGTCTTGAATGTAATGGTGGCTACAGGCAGGATTGATGAGAACAATAAGCAGCTCTGGACAATGCTGGTGCCTTACCAGTGGATTACAAGGCATAAATATCTCACCATAGAACATAGCCTGCTCACTCAGGGTAAGCCAAATTGCCATAGATGGTGCACTAAATCAGCTGAAATAACCATCCTCTGTAAATACCAAAGAAGAAAATGCTGCAGCACTCACCTAGATTCCTGCCTGCATTTTAATAAAGACTAAGACCTGTATTAGTGAGTGCTATAGTGTTTTATTATTTGGAAATGTAATACATATGCTACAGAGAACTAGATCTCACTTTTGAAAAGAAAAACAGTACAGACAGAGGCTATGTACCCACAATGTCTTTTTTTAGATGAAAAAATGTGAGTTTCTTGATAATGTGAATCCCCAATATCTAATAATGCAGATTAGTTTTCATGGCAACATTTCCTTCTTTTATTTTACATATTTTTTTCTTTACATTCTTTTTCTCTTACCATGCAAATTTCCACCCGCCTCATTATGGCCATATGGGTATATTTGTTAATTTGTGTATGTTTCCAACTCACGTTTCCCAGTAATTTTCCTGCACATTTTTCCGCTCTCATGGCAGGTGCATTCTTCCAAAACTGGGGGTATGTACCTCAGCCACCTGTCCCTGGGTTCAAAGTATGCTTGCAGTTTTTTATCAAAGCACTTGTCTAGAGGATACAGAAAGCATTATCAGGCTCAAAATGGCAGCAGTTTTTATTGGACAGTCATCATTTACAGGAAATAACGCCTGTAATAAGAACACCCCATGGGCTTTTAGGGCTAATTTGCATATCAATTAAAAGGGTTAAAAAAAGTGATTTTCTGTCACTTTTCCGCACTTATAGAAGTCTATGGAAGGTAAAATGACTAATATATATATTTTTTTTTTCAATTATTATTATTTATTTATTTTTTTTTTTAAGAACAACAAATGCAGCATGCAGGGATTTTGCTAAACTGCCAAGGAACACAAAAATGCCAAAACGGCCTAAAGAAATGCCAAACACATAAACGCCATGTGGGCTGTCATATTTCCCTATTCCCTTACATCTGGCGGCAGCATTTTTGAGCCAAAAAAATATTGGTGGGGGTTTTTTGCATGATTTTTAGCAAAAATACTAAGGGGGAGATTTATCAAACATGGTGTAAAGTGAAACTGGCTCAGTTGCCCCTAGCAACCAATCAGATTCCACCTTTCTTTCCTCACAGACTCTTTGGAAAATGAAAGGTGGAATCTGATTGGTTGCTAGGGGCAACTGAGCCAATTTCACTTTACATACACCTTGTTTTTAATAAATATCCCCCTTAGTGAGTATCCACCCAAAAGGGGTTTTCCAGGCTAATACCCTGGGTTTTTTTTTCAACAATAAGTGCAATTTCTTCTTCATGGAAAAATAAGACGTCCCCTGAAAATAAGACATAGCGCATCTTTAGAAGCATCTTTAGGGTCAGAAACCCTACACAGCCATGGCCTTAGACTATACACCAAAACCTGCTGACAGGCTTGCTTTAAGGATAAAGCTTAATTTTACCATCTAAGATATTGAAAGGCATATTTAACCTTACCTTTCTTGCAATCCTTGCCTGTGTATGCTTCATTGCATTTACAGTGATATCCCCTTAAAGTGCTTTCACACACGCCTCTTGGCTCACATGGGTTGTCCTCACAATGATCTGTAAAAATGAATAATGATATATGTTTGAATGATATATGTATAATACATTAAAGCATTAAATGCTTCATAGGTTTTTTCGAAAGTAACACTCAGCCTTTTATTATCATGTCATGTTATGTCATTATAAATTCTGTGCTTATTAATTTTTTATTATAGCTGCATAGCAGATCGAGCTCCATTTTTGTGATATACAGTTTCTAATCTCTAGCAAAGACATGGATTTAAAATGTAACATGCTGCTTGCAGCCACCACTAGAGGGAGCTTACTGTGTTATACTGAGTACACTATAATATAACCGTAGTATACTTTTTCTGTGGTAGCCAGCATCAGCAACCAGAAACTCAGGGGATAGCTACCAGATTAGTCCAACATTTAAATATATATATCAATCACTCAATTGCCCCCATTGACCTGTCTCCCTTTTTAAATGCACTGAGATATAGTTTGGTATATGGTTGTATGGTTTTGCTGCTACAGTATATAAGATGATTATATGGTCATTGTATAATGTATCCCTTTCCTCAAAGCCTTTGATATGTTCAGACCCCAGTCAGTTACCAAAACGGGCTGGGAGAAGCATTCGGACTTGTCTGCTTCGCTGCAGGAAATGGGCTCCATAAACTTACAATGGAACCTCTCTCCTGTAGCAAGACAGAGATCACAGCGAGACAGAAAGATAAGTGCTAAGCTATGTGCTTCTCCCAGCCCTAAAGATGGCTGGGGGCCTGAATACCCAGGATGATAAAAAGACTGATTCTTAACGTAGCAGGCACATTTTAAGGCCATATCAATGTTTTTATGTTTGTACCATGTCAGTTCTGTATGCAGAAAGCAGTGCTCTAGATCAGTAGCAGAACTCATTAGACATTAAAGCTTCTATCAGACACAAGTTATATGGGCTGTAAAAACAAAACAGGCCCAAAAACTGCCATCATTTTTTATTGCTTTTTGACAGTATTTCTGGCATTTTCTAACCTGAGGCTATGGTGTCACGGCCGCCGCCGCGGCCCGTGTTCCGGGCAGGGACCCGGCGCTGCTGCTAGTTCGTCCCCTGGGGGCGCCTCACCTCTCCTCCACTCCTGTCTCCGTCTGTGCCGGCCGGCGCGCGGCCCCGCCACCTAGGGCGCGCGCGCGCCGGCTGTCTCAGATTTAAAGGGCCAGTCCGCCCTTAATTGGTTAATTGCACCTATCACTCCCTATAAATTCCAGCATGCCCTGTCCCTTGTGTTGGAGCCTCTACATGCTTCCCATAGCGTTTGGCCCAGCTCCCTGTTGTTCCTGATTCCTGTCCGCTACCTAGTCCCTAGTCCTTGTTCCTGATTCCTGTCCGCTACCTGGTCCCTAGTCCTTGTTCCTGGTTCCTGCTCCCCTGTCACTTCATTGCGCCTGTGTTCAGCCTGTCACCTGCGGTTACGCCTACAGACCTCTGCCAGCACCATCTCCTGCCTACTGCTCCTGCCACGCCTCGCCTGCCGTCACTAGCAACCAAGCCAGGGGTAGCAACCTGGGGGTCGCCTGCCGCAGCAAGTCCATCCCGCCTTGCGGCGGGCTCTGGTGAAAACCAGCGGCCCCTTAGACTCCGCTCCCTGGTGAGGTTAGTGCCATCGCTGGTGACGGTCCAGTGGATCCACTACTCCAGGCGTTACATATGGTCACACATAGCCTCATAGACGGCAAGGTAACGTATATTTTCGTAATAATCACGTTGTACAATGGCCGTGGTTTTATGAAAATATACGTTACCTTGCTGTCTATGGGATCTCAGCCAGAGCGTATACACATAGTATACGCTCCAGCCGGGATCACTAGCGGCACCGCAAACAACTGACATGTCAGTTTTCTGCGCCCGCTATTCATTGAATATCGGCCGCAGAAAACCCCTTCAGTGCACACTATGGAGCGAGCGGCTCCGGCTGCTCGCTCTATTGTGTGCTCTGGGGAGTTCTCATGTGGGCGTGCACAGATGCGCCCGCATCAGAATTCTGCGGCGCTAAAGATCATCCGGACAGTACAGGGATGATCTTTTCTGAGACCGGCTGTTCCGTGACCCAGCCGGGCCACGGAACGGCCGGTCTCATACAGCATCTGAACATGGCCTTAGTATGTAATAGTATAGGCATTATTTTTATTTGTTTTTTTTTGTCCCCTGCATTTTTTTTTCATAATGAGTTACATGATTCAAGGGTTTCTATTAAAGAATTAGGAGAAAAACAGCTGCAAAAATATACACATGGGGGGATATTTATCAAATTAATTGCGCCTGTTTTTAGTCTAATATATCTAGTTTGCACTCAAAATAAATCTAATATGAATTTATGAAGCTTTTTTAGACAAGACTATCCAAATTAGATGCAACTTTTTGAATTAGATTTTTTGTTGTTAATTAGATCAAAAGTGCGCCAGAATTCTTTTTTAGCTAAATTTATTAACTGCGCAAGTTTTTAAAACTTCGCATATATTGGCGCATCGCTACGTCTGCTCCGAACCAGGTAAATTTTATAGACTAATTAAAAGACCATTATTTTTTTAACACATTTACTATGCTATTAGACAATTTACATAAATTTGACTAAACACATTAGATTGGAAATTATGCCAAAACATCTTTGACAAAATCGTGTCTTTAGATTTGTTAGTAAATATCCCCCATGGTGCTTTTTTCTGTCATTTTTCCCCACCTATAAAAGTCTTTTTAATGGTGTGTGGGTTTTTTTGTGCAAATATTTCTAAAAAGTTTTCCAGGCTAATAATATTAAGGAATCTGTATTTATTAAAGCACAGCTGCACATAGGTATTAAAAACATCTTTTAAACCATATCATAATAACAAAGATAATATAATCATATTTGGGAGAGAGGCTTTGCAGAGTGTAGGTTGTACAATTACCTTACAGCTCATAATCAGAAGAAAATCAAAGATATAGTCACAGTACCTGTCACTTTGTGACCTTCCACACAGTAGGACCAAAGCTTGTCGATATCATAATTCCTTGTGAGGGAGCACCTGTGGGAACAATACAGCAGTGATTCATAAGGTATGGCAGGAAGAAATAGCAAGATTAAATAGCAAGTTTACCAGGCAAACAAATAGTTGTCAGTCATTAGTAGAATACTGTAGCTCCTTATGACAATTAGTGAGATTCTGAAATATTGGGACCCGAACTCTGTGAATTTTACTGTATATCATTTTTAGTGTCTGAGACACTAAAGTTTGAAAAAAAAGTAGACAGCCCCATTCATTATGTAAAAAAAAATTATAAATGGTATTGACGTAGCCAGAAATGTCCAGAATATTATATACAGTATATATATATATATATATATATATATATATATATATATATATATACACACACACACCCCTTTGTGTAAGCCTTATTGGTTGCACAAAGAAATTTTAAGGCAACTAGGCACAGAGAAACAAAAAAGGCAAGCCTAATATCACAATTAGAACCGATCCCTACCATGGTCTGGGTCCATGTTTTCCTTTTCTGATACAAGCGTGGTGCTGCATGCGGGCATGGTAAAAGGGGAAATAACACAACTGTCCGCTCTCTGTTAGAACTGAAGATTACATAAGAGGATACTGTTATCATTCTTACAGAAATGGTACACAAATACACAGTAATGTACAAAAGTAGGTTAGAAGACTTTAACCTGCTGTTAAATTCTGCATTTTATTGATATGAAAATAAGGCGGTTGGGTGCACTGAGGGCGGGACTACAGCCCTCAGTTCTGTGATCTGCTGTCTCCACATGAATATTAAGATAGATCTTCACTGCACTATTCATCTGTCGTTGAGCGGTGCAGTGATGCTATAGTACTGCCCCCCATTGCACTCAACTACCTAATAGCATATTAATACAATGCAGGATTAAAAGGGGTATTCCCCCCAAGAGCTAAATAAATAAAATGCTCCCAAACCTAGCTAGTCTTACTCCATATGTCCCCCTGAGAATTTTGAGCCATCTCCCGTCTTTCTAGCGGCTTCTGTTCCATAGTTACAAGTTTTTTGAAAAGCCGAACTATATCCAACATGGCGCTGGCCAGAAAACTACGGTACATCTCCCATCATGCATTGCACCTCCCTGATTAGTCCATGATGTAGCAGAGCTGAGTGAGTGACATAATGCAGTTGAGTGAGTTGCATAGCAGAGCTGTAATAGTGACATAGCAGTGTCATAGCAGTAATAGTGACATAGCAGAGCTGTAATAGTGAGTCACTATTACAGCACTGCTATGTCACTATTACAACTCTATGTCACTATTACAGCACTGCTATGTCACTATAGAGTTGTAATAGTGACATAGCAGAGGTGTGCGAGCTTAGTGAAGGGGGAGGGCGCAGGTGGTGGTGTTGGGGTGTGCCGCTGATCGGTTGAGATGCGGGCCGGGGAGGGGGGCGTTCTCGTCGCGAGATGCAGAGTGTTGGGGGGGGGGGCAGACCGCAGGTGAGTGTGTGGGGGGGGGGCGCTTCAATCGGGTGAGATGCGGGGGGCGGGCAGCTGAGTGAATGGGAAGCCGCAAGACGCGCTGCGGGGGGTGGCAGTGGGTGAGATGAGGGGATGTGGGGGGCCGCAGGTGAGCCGCGATTCACGCGGGGGGAGCTGAGTTGCGGGCAGCAGGTGAGATGGGGAAACAGTGGGCGGCGGGTGAGAAGCGCGGAACGCGGCCGCCCGCCAGGTGAGATGGGGCCACCGGTGAGGTGAGTGAGCTCGTGCAGAACTACAACTCCCAGCATGCACGGAAAGAAGGCTGAGCATGCTGGGAGCTCTAGTTTTGCAAGGGGTTGTTGCCGGGCGGGTTGCTGCACTCACTACTGCCGGCAGGGGGATTGAGAATGGAGAGTGGCTGCAGCCTGTACTTAGGGGGGGCCTCCGGGAGATCGCATGGGGGGGCTGTACTCACAGGAGTGGCCGCCGGGGGAGCTACGAGGGGGATACAGGGCGGGTGAGCTCCGGGGCAAGGGAGTGCACACAGAGGGGGAAGGGGGGGCTGCTGTCAGAGAGGGAGACAGTGAACAGCAGCAGCTGTCACTGTCTGTGTTCTCCCCATCTTCAGTGTGCCGGGTTAGAAGCGCTAACCCAGCTCATTAAAGAGACTGAGGACACGTGATGCCGTCTCAGAGGGTGAGGGCCAGGAGCAGGAAGCGTGTCGGGTTGGACTGAGAGTTGATGATTCTATGCATTCCGTGGGGGTGAATGCATCTAGATAGCAGCAAAACTGTGCAGAATCCATAATTACTTTATATTGGAAAGATGAAAAGCTACGGGTGGGCAACGTATTAATGCAAAAATAATTTTGGGGGGAATACCCCTTTAATACCAATGGTGCTGAGGATGAAGGTAAGAGAATTACCAATCATTTTTAGCTTCTTCTGCTCTATGGGAACAGAACAGCAGGTTAGAGTCTTTTAACCTAATGTTACTTTCCCTTTAAAACAAAAAAAAAATAATAATAATAATAGTAGAAAAATGTTGTTACCTAATCCAGGTGGTGGTGGTGGTGGTGGTTTCGGCCTTTCTTTCTGCCTCTAAAACAATAAATGTGTTTGTATTAATGTACACACACAAAGCTGCTAGTGATCAGTGATGTAATTTATGGCAGATTTTACAGTAGCATATAACCTCATGTGTAAATGTACGCTAATACATAGGGCCCCAAATATTAAATTTATTCAAATATAGGGGAAGATTTACAGTAGCAAGCAGTCTTAAGGCCCTATTACACGATTAGCGGCCCGTTACAGCCAATAATCGTCTTGTGTGATAGAAGACAATGATCAGCCGACATGCACGATGTCAGCTGATCGTTGTCTTAAAACATGTTGAGAAATAAACGATCAGGATAGCAGCAGACCGCCACTACCTTCTATGGGCTGCCTGGACGATTCAGCGATCACCCAGGCAGCTCCCCATGGCCCCCCGGCTCTTACCCACTCGTTGCCGGCACGTGTAATAGCGCTGGCAGCTAGCGGGGAACAAAGAGCAAGAGCGCTGACCTGACAGGTTGGCGCTCGCTTGCTCCCTCTAGTCGCCCCATGTAATAGGGACTTTACAGTAAGAATGTTTTTGTTGTCACAGCTCAGCTTTTATTTACCCAGAGCTCATTCATATTAGAAAGCTAAGCTGTGATTATGTCTACTGTAAGACTTCTTGATAAGTCTCCCCTATAAGTATATTTAGTAACAGCACAGTACAGCAATGACTGGAACAGCAATGGGAAACAAAACAGCACCACAATGGGCTAATCTTTTCTTAAGAGTGAATCCCTATCTTTCTGCCCCTTTGGGGCCTTTTACATGGGCTGTGTTGCTAGAAACGCTCCTTTGACCAATAAATGGCCTGTGTAAAGTGTCGGCGATTGGCGAGAAAACACCTGATCCTCGACATTGCATCTTTTGGGCCGTGTTAAAATATATTGCCCTGGAAACTGTTAAACTCTTTCTGTCCTGTCCTCAAGGATTGAAGGTAGTGCTTAAACTGGGTAATTTATGGTGGATATGGATTGTGTATGCACTTATTTCTATAAGCTGCAGGTTTACTTATGATTTTCAATGGATTGGGGGGGGGGGTGCATCTCAGGTTTTGCCTCAGGCAGCAGAAAACCTAGAATTGGCCCTGATCTTGGCCACACATCTTCCTATGTAAACAGGAAATGTGCGGCTGATAGCAATATATTTAAATGGCCACATGAATGACGCAGGGATCATTTAGTGTAAACTGACCATTAGGTCATTGGACTACTATAGTTACATTGACAATATCTCATCTGAGTCTCAAAAATAGCTTAAAAAACATTTTAATAGCTTAATTTTTTTTTATCATTTTCATGTCCCCATAACTTAAAGTCACTGGCCTTTCAACAAACGTTAAGGATAAGTTGTCTTGTACATGCACATAAGGAGTACCACTATTCATGGCTGTCTAGGCGCTGTCTGTCGCTTCTTACTGCTGCCACTCAGTAAAGGTTTATCTATAAACAAAAAACTATTAATTTATTTTAAATAAGTTAATACTACAAAGTAAAATGATGTATATTAAAAAATAAATAAATAAAAATTGTTAGACTGTGGAGCACCCATTTAGAGCAAATGTAACATCAGTACATTGGCTTTACATATGGATAGAATGGTGCCGGCACAGGGAAGCCGATGCCGTGGTGCTTTTCTTTGAACCAAGACTTGGTTCCCACGTGCCCGGGAATAGAACAGGGGGCTGTCGTTCAAAGAAGAGGACCGCGGCACTGGCTTCCCCGCATTGACACCGTTCTATCCATATGCAAAGCTTAAAGCGAATGTACTGATGGTACATTCTCTTTAACCTTATAAGAGGGAAAAACACTTTTGTGGTCTCAAGCTTTCAGACATGGCCCGCAATTACGGTTCCACAATTACAGACAAATTTATATCCCATTGGTTTCTATGTGCCTATTCACACATGCACAAATTTTGTGGATGTGTGATCTGTGCCGCAGGGAAAAAAGTACATGTCCTAGTGCGGACCAAAATTGTGGCATGGACACACCAATAGAAGTCTATGGGATCTGTATTTGTTGCGGATATTGCACACATTACCACCATAATGTCCACAAAAAATATGGATCCTCAATTCTAGCTAGTGTCATCTTTTTGACCATTACTGCTTTTTTACAAACAGTTCCCAATTTTTACAGATCCACAAAAAATACAGATGATACTTCTGATGCACTACGGATAAACTTTTGCGGTTGTAAATAGAAAGATGTAAACTCAAACTATGTATACTGAAGTGTGATTGGGGCCTTAGGCTAGGTTCATACTGCGGTTTTGCTGTTCGTTAATTGTATACATTAAAAGGAAAGAATACAAAACAGATGGTAAAAATGGATGCAGTTGTATGCCATACTATAGAATCTGTTTTCCATTGATTTACATTATTTAACAAAAAAATGTAATGTTTCTTTTTTACTTACACAAATATGTGACCGTGTTTTTCTGTACATTAAAATTAAACATAGTGAAATGGATGGGAAAATGCAGTGTAAAACCAGCCTTATAGTCCAGCAAGAAGCTTAGAACCTCATTCTCGAGATCATACACTTAACTGTATCCTCTGGATAATAAGTCTTAATGGTGGGACAACCCTGCACCTCAGACCTCAAACACAGGACTAAAAAACTTTCACCCCCTTGTTATTTGTCATCATGTTTTAGTTAACCATTAAACAGTATCAACAACTGAGTGCCCTTAGTTTTTACCTTTATAACCAGGCCGGTAATCAAAGGCCAGTCTGACCGGCCGGCATTTGATTACGGGTGGCGGAAGAAGTTGGATGTAGCCCTAGGGAGTCTGGGAAAACATGAATAAAGACTGACTCGCTAGGACTGCATCCTACTTCTTCGGCCACCGGTATTCAAGTGCTGCATGCTCGAACTCGTGCAGCATTAAAGGGGAAACAATCAGGTCCAGAATCATTGTAAAGCTGTTAAACATTGCAAATACATGATTGCACACACTACCTAAATATATAACTTTTCCCTCTTTCCCTACTCGCTGTGCCCTGAAATTACATACTTTGGTAATGTCTGTAAGTAAGGGAGAACTAGTAATTTGGGTGGTCCATCTCTTCAAGGCCTGCTTCCCTATGACACTGCAAGTATACAGCGCTGTAATCACACCTAGAGAGGTATGACTACATGGCTGGACAAGCCCAACGACCGTGACTAGTTTGGAGAGACAGACCACCCAAATGACTAGTTTGCTCTAATTTACATACGATGTGGGAGATTATTAATGTATGTTTTCGGGGCGCAGCGGGCATTGACAGAGGGAAAAGTTTGGGCATTGTGTGCAATCATGTATTTGCAATGTCTAACAGCTTTACAGCTATTTTTGACATGATTGGTTCCCTTTAAAACTGGGAAATTGGGCTTTATGTCAATTAGCAAAAAAATACTCACAGGCATGACTTAAAAAGACACTTTCAGTGTATACAAATGTTGTTTGAGCAGAGGTGTTGGAACAGCCCTAGTTTAGGTGTTCTTGTCCCTTATTAATTCTACATTCGGCTATTCCGCTGGTGTATATACAAATTGACAACTGGGTGTTACCATATTCCTTGTCAATAAAGCTTGCCCATACACAGTAAGGGGGCTGACTGGACAATGTCTGAGTGTGTGGGAAAAAATTGTCATTTAGGGTGTGTTCACACGTACAGGATCTGCATAAGATTTGAAGTTGCAGATTCAAAGCAAATCTACAGCTCCAAATCTGCACCATCAAATCTGCTGCAGTTCCTGTACATGTGAACGCACCCTTGCGTGCACTGACAGGTTTTCTGCAGCCGCTGTTCAGTGAATAGCGGCTGCAGGAAACTGACATGTCAGTTTACTATGGCACCGCTAGGGATCCCGGCGAAGTGTATACTATGTGTATATGTGGCTGGGATTCCTTAGAAGGCAGCACTACATAAGTTCCGTAGTAATCACGGCTGTTGTTCCAACGGCCGTGATTATTACGAAATTTACATAGTGTGAACATAGCCTGAAGAAGGAATACAAGTATTTACCAAACTAGACATGGCCATAGAACTAACAGCTCCTCTCTAATCATTGTATACAGATAATTAATGCAGCTTACCAATGTATTCTGCATTTCAGTCACACACTATTTCCAATATCTCTGCTTGGTAAAGTGTCTGGATTTAAGGCAGTATAAGGACAAGTTCACATCATGTTTGTAATGGAAAGACATGGTGTATACCAGGGGAATCTATAATCTAATGTCCATATACATCAACAGTGAAACCCTAATGCTAACTTGAATTTTTATTTAATTGGATTCAGTGACAGTCATACATAATTATACAGTGATTGAGCCGCATGTCTGTGGTATACAGTCAGATAGTATTGCAAAACTGGCTATGGAAAGCCTTAGAAATATAAATATTTGCCTGATATTTTATGTCGGCAGTGATTGTCCAGTGTGTAAGACATACTGTATGTGTCAGATTTTGGCCTAACTACTACTCTGTACAAACCTGTTCACACTCCTACCTGGTGGTTGTTCTGCTTAGAGAATCTTGTACTTTAGAAATCTTGCACATACCTTTCCAACAGGTTAGACCAAGTGATTCACAAAGTTAGGGTCAGACTTTTTATATTCATATGGCATCTGCCAGCAATTTTTAGCAATTTTTCCTTGTGGCTGATTTTTTTTTATAATAGGGTGTGTTCTGATGTGTTGCAAATACATTACAAATGTCAAAAGTGAATGCAACATTTCTTACAACAAAGTAATGATGACCAGCCTATTTTACTAAAGGGTTTTTCAAAAATTACATATAGATTGTACCATTTTTAACCGCCTAAAAAAGGGTTAAAGGTTTACAAAGAAATAAATAGCCTATCCACTACATAGTGCTTAGATCAGCAGGGGCCAGACTCCCCCACCACAAGCACTGCCGCCTTTTCAATGTTTACCTGCACTCATCCTTTCCATTGCTGTACTATTAGTAACAGTGTTGCTCTATTCACCTGAATGGAAGGTTGCACCACTGCTACTAAAAGTATGGTGATGAAAACTTTATATAAATTAATAGTACAAGAAAATATAAGAAACTTGTTCTATATGAGAAAAAAAAAGTCTTTCTCCTCTTATCAGGATAGCTCCTTCCCCCAACAAGTAAATTATTTCACTCTAAACAACTCAACTCCCTCATGAGAGAGGAGATGGGCTATCTGCTCACTGAAGGATCAGTTTACATGTTGTCTATAGAGGTCAATGGAGAGCAGGATGGCTAGAAAGGGCCAGATGCAAAGAGACAGCAGAGATACTGTAGGAGTATATAATAAGTAACAGATCCCAGCCTAGTGCTTTTTTTCACAGCTTAGACTGCTCAGCACTGCTGTATAATATTCTCCATTCTGCTGCTGCATCTTAGGGTGTGCCGTAGAGATATAATGAAGCAGGATCCCATCTTCTGCAATGTCTCCAACCACTATCTTGAGGGCTACTGAAAACCGGTGAAAAATGCCTGATACAAGTATACAAAACATATAACTATATTGGCCAGAAATAGTGCTAATACTTTAGTACACACAGGACAGCTTATCCTGAAACAACAAGTATGCTTTAATGTAAATTTAAAACCAGTAGTCTATTGTATCACACTGTACAAGCCCTAGAATAACTCTGTGTATGTTTCGTGCCTATATTTAGACAGCACTTTCCTTTTTGCTGCCATAGTTTTGCATCAACAATAGATTATTTAAGTGATTGCTTAACCTCATATTTCAGTGTCTATGACATAGAACAATAAGCTGTTGTTTATGTGTGTTTCCTCCAACTAGTATAACAAGTTGTATGTGTGTTTAGCTAGCAGTGTCCTCTAATCATAAGCACCATTGTTAAATATACTCGGAAACGTGAGATAAAATTGCCATCGAGGTGTCAGTATCCAAGCTGTCTAACATTTCTAGAGACCAAGGAACTTGACAAACCTGCTTGCCCAGGTTCCTATAGTTAGGGAAAGACGTACAGTTACTCTAAATGTGCTTCAGCATAGCTTAAATGTTTCAGACCTCTGAGCGGTCCCCCTTAAATGTCAGTGAGCACATGCTGGGCGGCTATCAGGAATAGTGGAGCGACGTGACTTCACTCCATAATCACCTGTATCTCTATGGCATGCACAAAACCTGACAATTTCTTAGCTCAGGTGGCACCACTGGTAGAAGGTACTTACGGGTCTGGCTGGTACAGTTTCCAGTAAAATAAGAAAGAAGAGCACAGAGGGAAGCTTCATGGTGTCTATACGAAATGTTACTAAGCTCAAAAAGGAAAGGCAAAGGTTAGGGGATTGCACAGGAGATAGAAAGGCCATTGCCCTTTAACCTCTGATCTCCACAGAGGGATTGTTTGTTCTCAATGTCATCTCTCATGCAACCATCCAATACTAAAGAACTGAGTAGAGTTATATGATATATATATCTATGTAAGATTTTTTTTGTCTCCTTTGTGCATGCTTAGTGAAGCAAAGGGCCTCTGCCAGCCAAACCCCTGTTAAAGCGACTCTGTACCCACAATCTGACCCCCCAAACTGCTTGTACTGTCAGATAGCTGCTTTTAATCCAAGATCTGTCCTGGGGTCTATTCGGCAGGTGATGCAGTTATTGTCCTAGAAAACAACTTTTAAACTTGCAGCCCTGTGTGAAATTGGCGTGGTCTAGATTACCCATGCCCTAGGATTGCGACACCCATCTGTCCCTCCTCCCCGCCCTCTTCACCATTTTTCCTATTCATCACCTTTGAGAAAACTGTACAGATGCCTTAACGATCCAGCCCATGTGCAGTGTTCACACAGGTGATGAATAGGAGAAAATGTTCCAGGGGCATTCCTAATAATGAGGAGGGCAGGGAGGAGGGACGGAGGGGTGTCACAATCCTAGGACATAGGTACTCTAGGCCACGCCAATTTGACACAGGGCTGCAAGTTTTAAAGTTGTTTTTTAGCACAATAACTGCATCACCTGCCGAACGGACCCCAGGACATATTTTGGACTAAAAGCAGCTATACCAAGATACAAGCGGTTTGGGGGGGGGGGGGGGTCAAATTGTGGCTACAGAGTCACTTTAAGAGCCGTTTACATGGGCTGATTGTCAGCTGCATGAGCCTTCATGGGAAAAGCGCCAACAACCAGCTGATGAAGAGAATGTTTGTTGGCTGATTGCATCTTTTGTGCTGCCAATGAAATCATCATGCATGTCACTCAAACACCACTGAGGCATGAACATGCTTTCAAACTTTTTGGACGGCCAAAGAGGGACACTTGTGGTACAGTCCAGACATTTCTATACTTTTATATTAATTCAAGGATGCAATCACACATAGAGGATCTGCTGCAGATTTATGCAATCACACATAGAGGATCTGCTGCAGATTGATGCAATCACACATAGAGGATCTGCTACAGATTGATGCAATCACGCATACAGGATCTGCTGCAGATTGATGCAATCACACATAGAGGATCTGCTGCAGATTGATGCAATCACACATACAGGATAACCTGACCTGCAGATTGATGCAATCACACATAGAGGATCTGCTGCAGATTGATGCAATCACACATATAGGATCTGCTGCAGATTGATGCAATCACACATACAGGATCTGCTGCAGATTGATGCAATCATACATACAGGAGCTGCTGCAGATTGATGCAATCACACATAGAGGATCTGCTGCAGATTGATGCAATCACACATACAGGATCTGCTACAGATTGATGCAATCACACATAGAGGATCTGCTACAGATTGATTCAATCACACATACAGGATCTGCTGCAGATTGATGCAATCACATACAGGACCTGCTGCGGATTAGTGCAATCACACATACAGGATCTGCTGCAGATTGGTGCAATCTTACATACAGGACCTGCTGCAGATTGATGCAATCACACATACAGGATCTGCTGCAGATTGATGCAATCACACATACAGGATCTGCTGCAGATTGATGCAATCACATACAGGACCTGCTGCGGATTAGTGCAATCACACATACAGGATCTGCTGCAGATTAGTGCAATCTTACATACAGGACCTGCTGCAGATTGATGCAATCACACATACAGGATCTGCTGCAGATTAATGCAATCACACATACAGGATCTGCTGCAGATTAGTGCAATCACACATACAGGATCTGCTGCAGATTGATGCAATCACATATAGAGGATCTGCTGCAGATTGATGCAATCACACATACAGGATAACCTGACCTGCAGATTGATGCAATCACACATACAGGATCTGCTGCAGATTGATGCAATCACATATAGAGGATCTGCTGCAGATTGATGCAATCACACATACAGGATAACCTGACCTGCAGATTGATGCAATCACACATAGAGGATCTGCTGCAGATTGATGCAATCACACATACAGGAGCTGCTGCAGATTGATGCAATCACACATACAGGATCTGCTACAGATTGATGCAATCATACATACAGGAGCTGCTGCAGATTGATGCAATCACACATAGAGGATCTGCTGCAGATTGATCCAATCACACATACAGGACCTGCTGCAGATTGATGCAATCACACATACAGGAGCTGCTGCAGATTGATGCAATCACATATACAGGACCTGCTGCGGATTAGTGCAATCACACATACAGGATCTGCTGCAGATTGGTGCAATCTTACATACAGGACCTGCTGCAGATTGATGCAATCACACATACAGGATCTGCTGCAGATTGATGCAATCACACATACAGGATCTGCTGCAGATTAGTGCAATCACACATACAGGATCTGCTGCAGATTGATGCAATCACATATAGAGGATCTGCTGCAGATTGATGCAATCACAACTACAGGAGCTGCTGCAGATTGATGCATTTAGTTACATTGATATCTGCAAATCTGCAGTAGATTCTTTATGTGTGACTGCATCCTTAGGTCCCATTAACACATCAGTAGCCCTGTCTGTAATTTCAGACACACAACTGCGGACAGGAATACAAATGTTTCAGTAACTGGAGGACCCACAGATTCAAATAGGTGACACAGACGCACAATGGCTTAATCATTGTTTTGCAGCATGGATAATGTCCCCAAAATAGATCCGTAAGCCCTACAGGTGTGTGTAAGGAGCCATAGAAATCAATGAGTCTGCATGTGTGAAATGGGCCATAATGTCACCTGATTCATCTGAATATAATAATTTTTAGGATCCAACTTGCACCACATGATAGAATAATATGCAAGTTTGGGTCTATTACACAGCAAGAAACCAGACACTTTCTAGAGCAACATAGTAAGTTTATTAATGCAAATCTAATTCCTAGGTCAAAAAGAGGGACATGTAAGGGGCAAAGAGGGACAGAGGGGCATGGGTCAAAAGTAGGGACTGTCCCTCCAAAAGAGGGACACTTGGAAGGTATACATGAATTGTGGTCAAAGGAGAAGCAGACATAGGAAACTGCGTACCCTAGGCTCCGCCTCTGTGACACTTGCTCAGTCAAAATAAAGTGTTTAGTGCCAAAACTGAAACAAGCTCACACATTAAAGGGGTAGTGTAGCGCTAAACAATTATTCACAAAATAACAAAATAACAACAAGTTATACAACTTTGTAATGTATGTTATGTATGTGAATGGCCCCCTTCCCTGTGTTTCCCACCACACCACTGACTTCATTGACCCCATTTCAGGTTTCAGAAAACCTAGGATCAGACCAAACCCCCAAAGTTTTTGCAAATGATAGAGAAACTTTAAGGCAAATCTGTTACCTCCTTTAAATGCTGCCACCAGGAACTGCAACACATATGTTAATAAACGCTTTTACGTCATACCTTGTTAAAGGGGTAGTGCGGCGCTAAACAATTATTCACAAAATAACACACATTACAAAGTTATACAACTTTGTAATGTATATTATGTATGTGAATGGCCCCCTTTTCTGTGTTCCCCCCCCCCCCCCACGCTAGACCCGGAAGTGTGGTGCATTATACTCACCGCATCTCGTGTCGACCCCCGTCCGCCATCTTGGGACAATGATGTAGTCTTCGGGAGGCCGGCTGAACCGCTCCATCTGTCCCTCATGCCGGCCCCCCTCTGACGCGTCATCAATCGCGGCTGAGCACAGTTATGACGTCATTGTCCCAAGATGGCGGACGGGGGTTGACACGAGATGCGGTGAGTATAATGCACCACACTTCCGGGTCTAGCGTGGGTGGGGGGAAACACGGGAAGGGGGCCTTTCACATACATAACATACATTACAAAGTTGTATAACTTTGTAATGTGTGTTATTTTGTGAATAATTGTTTAGCGCCGCACTACCCCTTTAACAAGGTATGACGAAAAAGCGTTTATTAACATATGTGTTGCAGTTTCTGGTGACAGCATTTAGAGGAGGTAACAGATTTGCCTTAAAGTTTCTCTATCATTTGCAAAAACTTTGCAACTGACATGTTTTGATTGGTGAGGGTTTGGGTCAGGGCTGATCCTAGGTTTTCTGAAACCTGAAATGGGGTCAATGAAGTCAGTGGTGTGTAGCAGACAGTATAATTATGGCCACTCCATGGAACATGTCGCCCCTCAGGGACTCTAAAAATATGCCACCTGAGGCAATAAACTAATTTGACCTAATGGCAGGAACGACCCTAGATGTTCAGATCCCCATCAATCTCTAAAATCAGGCAGGAAATGCCTGAATGTTATGTGCCTCACTCCCCAGCCCACTGCATTTCTGTCTTACAGTAACAGACCAAGACTTAGGCCCCATTCACACGTCCGTGTCAGTTTTTACTGTCAGGAAATCCTGATCAGGAGACCTCAAATGTCATCAGGAAAGTATCAGGATTTCCTGACAGTAATCCGTTTTTACCATCAGGAAAAACCTTCAGGATTTTCTGATGAGATAATATGGTCTAGTATGCCAACATAAATCACAAGTACCCACACAGCCTCTAGTGTACCTGGATGGCCACAGGCTGCAGAACTACAACTCCCATCATGGCCTGTCAGCAGAGCCATGATGGGAGTTGTACTTCAGAAACCTGGATGGCCGCAGGCTGCAGAACTACAAATCCCATCATGGCCTTCCAGCAAGGCATGATGGGAGTTGTACTTCTGAAACCTGGATGGCCGCAGGCTGCAGAACTACACCTCCCATCATGGCCTGTCAGCAAGGCATGATGGGAGTTGTACATCTGCAACCTGGATGGCCACAGGCTGCAGAACTACAACTCCCATCATGGCCTGCCAGCAGAGCCATGATGGGAGTTGTACTTCTGCAACCTGGATGGCCGCAGGCTGCAGAACTACAACTCCCATCATGGTCTGCCAGCAATGCATGATGAGAGTTGTACTTTTGCAACCTGGATGGCCACAGGCTGCAGAACTACAACTTCCATCATGGCCTGCCAGCAAGGCATGATGGGAGTTGTACTCACCCTACGCACGTTTCGCGTTCGCTTTATCAAGGAATGTGATAATTCCTTGATAAAGCGAACGCGAAACATGCGTAGGGTGAGTAGGTAGAGGGGACATTGTGTATGTACATTTACCAGTGGTAGACATACATCTGTGTATATATATTTATATATATATATATATATATATATATATATATATATGTTTTTCTATATTGATTATTGTTTTTGTGGATTGGCTATAACACTAATTTAATTTAAGTTGAACCTTTTTTTGGGTCTGTTACTATATTATTCTCAGCACAACAAAAAGTATACTTTGGATTTTATCCACGTTAACTGCACTGTTTTGTAATGTAGAATTCTATATATTTATGGTGCGTTCACACCTACAGGATCTGCAGCTGATTTTCTGCAGCAGATTTCATTTAAATAACTAAACACAGCATCAAATCTGCTGCACATCCTGTGGCTAGGTTCACACTATGTAACTGTGCGGCTGTATTTTTTATGCGGCTGTAAATGTGCGGATGAAACTACGGCCGTGGGAAAAAATAGACATGCGGCTGAAAACATACGGTCATTTACTTGGAAATCTGGTTCAACTAAAAATAACAAATAAAATCTTAAGAAAGTGATGCAAACACCTCTGGATGCATCTGGGAAAGCAGGGAAACAGTTTACATGAATTGCTATTACCGGGGTTTGCGATCCTCTGCAGTATGCCGATGTCTCTCATGGTTAATATATTAAAATAATAAAACACATTTTCGTTGTAATAAAGTCCCTTTCGTTGTTCAATAATTAAGTTTAAACTAATCCATCATTTTGCAATTAAATATACTGTTAAAATAAATATATATATAAATAAATGTATATTTATATATATATTTATTTTTTGACAGTATATTTAATTGCACAATGATGGATTCGTTAGAATTAAATTATTGAACAACGAAACTGATTTTATTTTAACAAAAATGTGTTTTATTAATTAAATATTAATTAGTACAGGAAGCTCCATAAGCCGTTAATTCATATGCCGGCAATAGAGCATTCTGTACTAATCATCACTTTACTGTAATTAAAACATCAAATGTTTCTTCTAATTATGTTATGACAATAGCATTATTAGAAGAAACATTTAGAATTATATGTGCGCTCAGCTGATTGGCTGATCGGCTGAGCGCACATATAATTAGCGGGTCCGCAGTACAGTGACTTCATTGTGCTGCGGACCAGCGAAGAGGACACATCGGGGTGAGTATAGAGCTCTCCCCACCCCCTCCCCAGCACTGCACCCCTCCCAGCAAGGAAGGGGGGTCACTTAACCCCTTCCTTGCTGGGATGGGTGCAGTCTGACATCAGTCTGGCCCCCAAGGGGTTAAGGGGGTTACAATACATCCTCCCTTAACCCCTTGGGGGCCAGACTGTAAGCAGCGATCTGTAAAGATGCTGAATACTGTAAGGTGCACAACACCGCTCACAATGATGGGTGTTGTGCTCCTGTTTGTGTGTTTTTTGTGTGTTTCTCCCTTTTTGTTTTTCAGATATCGGTATCCTGTGGATTACGTCGGATTCCGTGGACTACGTCGATGACCAGCGGTTGTTTGTTGTTGTTTTTTTAATAAAATGGTCAATGAGGGGTGTGGGGGTGTTTTTATTTGAATAAAAAAAATTTTTAACTTGTGTCTTGTCTTTATTTCTTTACTTTATAGACTTAGTAGTGGAAGCCGTCTAATAGACGGAATCCATTACTAAGTTGGGGCCTAGTGTTAGCCGGTATAAAATGGCTAACACTAACCCCCCATTATTACCCCAGTACCCAATGCCACCAGGGGTACTGGGAAGAGCCGGGTGCCAGTGGTCCAGGAGTGTCAAAATTGGCGCTCCTGGACCGGGCGGCAGCAGGCTGGTAAGATTTAGGCTGGGGAGGGCCTAAACCAATGGCTCTTCCCACCCTGGTGTTACCAGGCTGCTGTCGTTTGGTTTTTAACCCGGCTGGTTATAAAAATAGGGGGGACCCAATGCATTTTTTTTTTAAATAAATAAATAATAAAAAAAAAAACGCATAGGGTCCCCCCTATTTTTATAACCAGCCGGGTTAAAAACCAAACGACAGCAGCCTGGTAACACCAGGGTGGGAAGAGCCATTGGTTTAGGCCCTCCCCAGCCTAAATCTTACCAGCCTGCTGCCGCCCGGTCCAGGAGCGCCAATTTTGAAGCTCCGGGACCACTGGCACCCGGCTCTTCCCAGTACCCCTGGTGGCATTGGGTACTGGGGTAATAATGGGGGGTTAGTGTTAGCCATTTTATACCGGCTAACACTAGGCCCCAACTTAGTAATGGATTCCGTCTATTAGACGGCTTCCACTACTAAGTCTATAAAGTAAAGAAATAAAGACAAGACACAAGTTAAAAAATTTTTTTATTCAAATAAAAACACCCCCACACCCCTCATTGACCATTTTATTAAAAAAAAAACAACAAACAACCGCTGGTCATCGACGTAGTCCACGGAATCCGACGTAATCCACAGGATACCGATATCTGAAAAACAAAAAGGGAGAAACACACAAAAAACATACAAACAGGAGCACAACACCCATCATTGTGAGCGGTGTTGTGCACCTTACAGTATTCAGCATCTTTACAGATCGCTGCTTACAGTCTGGCCCCCAAGGGGTTAAGGGAGGATGTATTGTAACCCCCCTTAACCCCTTGGGGGCCAGACTGATGTCAGACTGCACCCATCCCAGCAAGGAAGGGGTTAAGTGACCCCCCTTCCTTGCTGGGAGGGGTGCAGTGCTGGGGAGGGGGTGGGGAGAGCTCTATACTCACCCCGATGTGTCCTCTGCGCTGGTCCGCAGCACAATGAAGTCACTGTGCTGCGGACCCGCTAATTATATGTGCGCTCAGCCGATCAGCCAATCAGCTGAGCGCACATATAATTATAGTGCTTGAAAAGCACTATATTGTAATCCGTATTCTTCTTCCGTTTCTTCTTCTTCTTCTTCCAGCCATTTTTCTGCGCGTAATACAGCCCGAACCGTTTTGTGCACACACTCCATTCAAACTGCGTTTCGAAGCCCTCGGCGGTGTGTGGTGTGCTATCTATTTTTCGTTTTGATCGGATTTGTCGTTTTTAAGAAATTTACGTTTAAAGACCCCAAATTTCCCATAGAAAATAATGGCCCATTGCAAATAATGGCCACACTCTAACCGCTAACAGCCAATAACAGCACATATGCAAATAGCTGAAATATAGCAGCCAATAGGAACTCTAAGGTCTCGTCATGCAATGTATCACACCATCCACAGTCACATGTCCACTATTGGCCAATAGAAGATGTAATATATGGAAGGTCCTTAACGATTTTGTCTCACTGACATGAGTAAGATTGTCATGGTAACCGAGCAATGATCTTTACCATTAAAAGTACTCAGATCGCTCTTAAAGGGACCCAGGTCGCCCTTAAAGGAACGCAAGTCGCTCTTAAAGGGACCCAAGTCTCTCTTAAAGGGACGGGAGCCATGTCGCTCTTAAAGGGACCCAAGTCATTCTTAAAGGTACCCAAGTCGCTCTTAAAGTGGCGGGACCCAATTCGCTCTTAAAGGGACGGGACCCAAGTCGCTCTTAAAAAGTCCTATGTAGCTCTTAAAGGGATCCAAGTTGCTCTTAAAGAAACGGGACCCAAGTTGATCTTAAACGGACGGGACGCATGTTGCTCTTAAAAGGGACCCATGTTGCTAGGGCGATCTGGGTCCCTTTAAGAGCGGCCCGGGTCCCTTAAAGAGCGACCTGGGTCCCTTTTAAGAGCGACCTGGGTCCTTTTAAGAGCAAAATAAGTCCCTTCAAGAGGAAAATATGTCCCTTTAAGAGCGACCTGGGTCCCTTTAAGAGCGAAATATGTCCCTTTAAGAGCAAAATTGGCCCCTTTAAAAGCAAAATTGGTCCCTTTAAGAGTGAAATTGGTCCCTTTAAGAGCGACCTGGGTCCCTTTAAGAGCGAAATATGTCCCTTAGAGCGAAATATGTCCCCTTAAGAGCGACCTTGGTCCCTTTAAGAGCGAAATATGTCCCTTTAAGAGCAAAATGGGTCCTTTTAAAGGGGTAGTGCACCAAAAAAAAATTTCTTTTAAATGAACTGCTGCCATGAAGTGCCAGAGATTTGTAATTTACTTCTATTAAAAAATCTCAAGCCTTCCAGTACTTATCAGCTGCTGTGTGTCCAGCAGGAAGTGGTGTTTTCTTTCCTGTCTGACACAGTGCTCTCTGTTGCCTCCTCTGTCCATGTCAGGAACTGTCCAGAGAAGGAGCAAATCCCCATAGAAAACCTCTCCTGCTCTCCAGACTGGAAATAATACCACTTCCTGCTGGGCATACAGTAGCTGATAAGTACTGGAAGGCTTGAGATTTTTTAATAGAAGTAAAATACAAATCTCTGGCACTTCATGGCAGCAGTTGATTTGAAAGAAAAAATTTTTTGGTGCACTACCCCTTTAAGAGCAACCTGGGTCCCTTTAAGAGCAACCTGGGTCCCTTTAAGAGCGAAATGGGTCCCTTTAAGAGCGAAATGGGTCCCTTTAAGAGTGACCTGGGTCCCTTTAAGAGCGAGCTGGGTCCTATTAAGAGCGAAATGGGTCCCTTTAAGAGCGAAATGGGTCCCTTTTAGAGCGACCTGGGTCCCTTTAAGAGCAAAATATGTCCCTTTAAGAGCGAAATATATCCCTTTAGGAGCAAAATGCGTCCCTTTAAGAGCGACCTGGGTCCCTTTAAGAGCAAAATGGGTCCCTTTAGGCGTGAAATTGGTCCCTTTAAGAGTGAAATTAGTCCCTTTAAGAGCGACCTGGGTCCCTTTAAGAGCGACCTGGGTCCCTTTAATAGCGAAATATGTCCCTTTAAGAGCGAAATTGGTCCCTTTAAGAGTGAAATTGGTCCATTTAAGAGCGACCTGGGTCCCTTTAACAGTGAAATATGTCCCTTCAAGAGCGACCTGGGTCCCTTTTAAGAGCGAAATATGTCCCTTTAAGAGCAAAATATGTCCCTTTAAGAGCAAAATGGGTCCCTTTAAGAGCGACCTGGGTCCCTTTAAGAGTGAAATTGGTCCCTTTAAGAGCGACCTGGGTCCCTTTAAGAGCGAAATGGGTCCCTTTAAGAGCAAAATGGGTCCCTTTAAGAGCCACCTGGGTCCCTTTAAGAGCGATTTGGGTCCCTTTAAGAGCGAAATGGGTCCCTTTAAGAGCGAAATGGGTCCCTTTAAGAGCGAAATATGTCCCTTTAAGAGCAAAATATGTCCGTTTAAGAGCGAATCGGGTCCCTTTAAGAGCAAAATGGGTCCCTTTAAGAGCGACCTGGGTCCCTTTAAGAGCGAAATGGGTCCCTTTAAGAGCGAATTGGGTCCCTTGAAGCGTGAAATTTGTCCCTTTAAGAGCGACCTGGGTCCCTTTAAAAGCGAAATATGTCCCTTTAAGAGCTAAATGGGTCCCTTTAAGAGCGACCTGGGTCCCTTTAAGAGCGAAATATGTCCCTTTAAGAGCTAAATATGTCGCTTTAAGAGCAAAATGGGTCCCTTTAAGAGCGACCTTGGTGCCTTTAAGAGAGACCTTGGTCCCTTTAAGAGCAAAATGGTTCCCTTTAAGCGTGAAATTGGTCCCTTTAAGAGCGACCTGGGTCCCTTTAAGAGCGACCTGGGTCCCTTTTAAGAGCAAAATATGTCCCTTTAAGAGCAAAATATGTCCCTTTAAGAGCAAAATGGGTCCCTTTAAGAGCGACCTGGGTCCCTTTAAGAGTGAAATTGGTCCCTTTAAGAGCGACCTGGGTCCCTTTAAGAGCGAAATCGGTCCCTTTAAGAGTGAAATTGGTCCCTTTAAGAGCGACCTGGGTCCCTTTAAGAGCGGCCTGGGTCCCTTTAAGAGCGAAATATGTCCCTTCAATAGCGAAATATGTCCCTTTAAGAGCGACCTGGGTCCCTTTAAGAGCGAAATATGTCCCTTTAAGAGCAAAATATGTCCCTTTAAGAGCAAAATGGGTCCCTTTAAGAGCGAAATGGGTCCCTTTAAGAGCAAAATATGTCCCTTTAAAAGCTAAATATGTCCCTTTAAGAGCAAAATATGACCGTTTAAGAGCGAATCAGGTCCCTTTAAGAGCGACCTGGGTCCCTTTAAGAGCGAAATGGGTCCCTTTAAGAGCGAATTGGGTCCCTTGAAGCTTGAAATTTGTCCCTTTAAGAGCGACCTGGGTCCCTTTAAAAGCGAAATATGTCCCTTTAAGAGCGACCTGGGTCCCTTTTAAGAGCAAAATATGTCCCTTTAAGAGCAAAATATGTCCCTTTAAGAGCAAAATGGGTCCCTTTAAGAGCGACCTTGGTCCCTTTAAGAGAGACCTTGGTCCCTTTAAGAGCAAAATGGTTCCCTTTAAGCGTGAAATTGGTCCCTTTAAGAGCGACCTGGGTCCCTTTAAGAGCAAAATATGTCCCTTTAAGAGCGACCTGGGTCCCTTTTAAGAGCGAAATATGTCCCTTTAAGAGCAAAATATGTCCCTTTAACCCTTTAAGGACATGGCCCATTTTCGTTTTTACGTTTTCGGTTTTTCCTCCTTGTGCATAAAAGGTCATAGCACTTGCATTTTTCCACCTAGAAACCCACATGACCCCTTATTTTTTGCGTCACTAATTGTACTTTGCAATTACAGGCTGAATTTTTGCATAAAGTACACTGCGAAACCAGAAAAAAATTCAAAGTGTGGTGAAATTGAAAAAAAAAACGCATTTCTTTTATTTGGGGGAAATGTGTTTTTACGCCATTCGCCCTGGGGTAAAACTGACTTGTTATGCATGTTCCTCAAGTCGTTACGATGAAAACGATATGTAACATGTATAACTTTTATTGTATCGGATGGCCTGTAAAAAATTTAAACCATTGTCAACAAATATATGTCACTTAAAATCGCTCCATTCCCAGGCTTATAGCGCTTTTATCCTTTGGTCTATGGGGCTGTGCGAGGTGTCATTTTTTGCGCCATGATGTGTTCTTTCTATCGGTACCTTGATTGCGCATATACGACTTTTTGATCGCTTTTTATTACAATTTTTCTGGATTTGATGCGACCAAAAATGCGCATTTTTGCACTTTGGGATTTTTTTGCGCTGACGCCGTTTACCGTACGAAATCAAGAATGTGATTAAATAATAGTTCGGGCGATTACGCACGCGGCGATAGCAAACATGTTTCTTTATGTATTTATTTATTTACTTTTATTTATAACCTGGGAAAAGGGGGGTGATTCAGACTTTTATTAGGGGAGGGGGCATTTTACTATTAACAACACTTTATTTTATTTTTTTACACATATACTAGAAGCCCCCCTGGGGGACTTCTAGTATATACACTGTGATCTCTCATTGAGATCTCTGCAGCATAGATATGCTGCAGAGATCCATGAGATCGGCACTCGTTTGTTTCTGGCTGCTGCAGTCCCCGGCCGGCTTCAGTTACGGAGATCGCTCCTCCGGGATAACATCCCGGAGGAGCGATCTCCTCCACTAGACCCCAGGGAACGGCTGAATCCGGTAATCGGATGCAGCTGTCATGTTTGACAGCTGCATCTGATTACTGTATTAGCGAGCACGGCGATCGGACCGTGCCCGCTAATACCTACGGTCCCGGGCTACTCGCTACCTTACCGGCATCAGGGCGTAAATTTACGCCCGATGTCGTTAAGGGGTTAAGAGCGAAATATGTCTCTTCAATAGCGAAATATGTCCCTTTAAGAGCGACCTGGGTCCCTTTAAGAGCGAAATGGGTCCCTTTAAGAGCGACTTGGGTCCCTTTAAGAGCGACCTTGGTCCCTTAAAGAGCGAAATGGGTCCCTTTAAGAGCGACCTGGGTCCCTTTAAGAGCAAAATATGTCCCTTTAAGAGCGAAATATGTCCCTTTAAGAGCAAAATGGGTCCCTTTAAAAGCGACCTGGGTCCCTTTAAGAGCGAAATCGGTCCCTTTAAGAGTGAAATTGGTCCCTTTAAGAGCGACCTGGGTCCCTTTAAGAGCGACCTGGGTCCCTTTAAGAGCGACCTGGGTCCCTTTAAGAGCGAAATATGTCCCTTCAATAGCGAAATATGTCCCTTTAAGAGCGACCTGGGTCCCTTTAAGAGCGAAATATGTCCCTTTAAGAGCAAAATATGTCCCTTTAAGAGCAAATGGGTCCCTTTAAGAGCGAAATGGGTCCCTTTAAGAGCGAAATGGGTCCCTTTAAGAGCAAAATATGTCCCTTTAAGAGCGAAATATGTCCCTTTAAGAGCAAAATATGTCCGTTTAAGAGCGAATCGGGTCCCTTTAAGAGCAAAATGGGTCCCTTTAAGAGCGACCTGGGTCCCTTTAAGAGCGAATTGGGTCCCTTGAAGCGTGAAATTTGTCCCTTTAAGAGCGACCTGGGTCCCTTTAAAAGCGAAATATGTCCCTTTAAGAGCTAAATGGGTCCCTTTAAGAGCGACCTGGGTCCCTTTAAGAGCAAAATATGTCCCTTTAAGAACAAAATGGGTCCCTTTAAGAGCGACCTTGGTCCCTTTAAGAGAGACCTTGGTCCCTTTAAGAGCAAAATGGTTCCCTTTAAGCGTGAAATTGGTCCCTTTAAGAGCGACCTGGGTCCCTTTAAGAGCAAAATATGTCCCTTTAAGAGCGACCTGGGTCCCTTTAAGAGCTAAATATGTCCCTTCAATAGCGAAATATGTCCCTTTAAGAGCGACCTGGGTCCCTTTAAGAGCGAAATGGGTCCCTTTAAGAGCGAAATTGGTCCCTTTAAAAGCGACCTGGGTCCCTTTAAGAGCGAAATATGTCCCTTTAAGAGCAAAATATGTCCCTTTAAGAGCAAAATGGGTCCCTTTAAGAGCGAAATGGGTCCCTTTAAGAGCAAAATATGTCCCTTTAAGAGCGAAATATGTCCCTTTAAGATCAAAATATGTCCGTTTAAGAGCGAATCGGGTCCCTTTAAGAGCAAAATGGGTCCCTTTAAGAGCGAAATTGGTCCCTTTAAGAGCAACCTGGGTCCCTTTAAGAGCGAAATTGGTCCCTTCAAGAGCGACCTGGGTCCCTTTAAGAGTGAAATTGGTCCTTTTAAGAGTGAAATTGGTCCTTTGAAGAGTGAAATTGGTCCCTTTAAGAGCGACCTGGGTCCCTTTAAGAGCGAAATGGGTCCCTTTAAGAGCGATATGGGTCCCTTTAAGCGTGAAATTGGTCCTTTTAAGAGTGAAATTGGTCCCTGTAAGAGCGACCTAGGTCCCTTTAAGATCGAAATATGTCCCTTTAAGAGCAAAATGGGTCCCTTTAAGAGCGACCTTGGTCCCTTTAAGAGCGAAATGGGTCCCTTTAAGAGCATCCAGGGTCCCTTTAAGAGCGTCCTGGGTCCCTTTAAGAGCGTCCAGGGTCCCTTTAAGAGCGACCTGGGTCCCTTTAAGAGCGAAATGTGTCCCTTTAAGAGCGAAATGGGTCCCTTTAAGAGCGAAATAGGTCCCTTTAAGAGCGAAATAAGTCCCTTTAAGAGCGAAATAAGTCCCTTTAAGAGCGACCTGGGGCCCTTTAAGAGTGACCTGGGTCCCTCTAAGAGCGACCTGGGGCCCTTTAAGAGCGAAATATGTCCCTTTAAGAGTGACCTGGGGTCCCTTTAAGTGCGACCGGGGTCCCTTTAAGAGCCACTTGGGTCCCTTTAAGTGCAACGGGGGCCCTTTAAGAGCGACCTGGGTCCCTTTTAGAGTGAAATGGGTCTCATTAAGAGCGACCTGGGTCCCTCTAAGAGCGACCTGGGTACCTTTAAGAGCGACCTGGGTCCCTTTAAGAGCGACCTGGGTCCCTTTAAGAGCGACCTAGGTACCTTTAAGAGCGACCTGGGTCCCTTTAATAGCGACCTGGGTTCCGTTAAGAGTGACCTGGGTCCCTTTAAGAGCGACGGGACCCACGTTGCTCTTAAAGCGACCCAGGTCGCTCCTAAAGGGACCCATGTCGCTCTTAAAGGGACGGGAGCCAAGTTGCTCTTAAAGGGATGGGACCCAAGTCGCTCTTAAAGGGACGGCACCCAGGATTAAAGTTAAATGGAAGTCATTGGTAAAGGAGCGCTCTTTTCAAGCACTATGTATTTCCCTGGAAATGCAAATCTAGTTCTAAATGTTTCTTCTAATAATGCTATTGTGATAACATAATTAGAAGAAACATTTGATGTTTTCATTAAAGTAAAGTGATGATTAGTACAGAAAGCTCTATTGCCGGCAATATGAATTAACGGCTTATGGAGCTTCCTGTACTAATTAATATTTAATTAATAAAACACATTTTCGTTGAAATAAAATCATTTTCGTTATTCAATAATTTAATTCTAACGAATCCATCATTGTGCAATTAAATATACTGTCAAAAAATAATTATATATATAAATATACATTTATTTATATATATATTTATTTTAACAGTATATTTAATTGCAAAATGATGGAATAGTTTAAATTTAATTATTGAACAACGAAAGGGACTTTATTACAACGAAAATGTGTTTTATTATTTTAATAGATTAACCATGAGAGACATCGGCATACTGCAGAGGATCGCAAACCCCGGTAATAGCAATTCATGTAAACTGTGTTCCCTGCTTTCCCAGATGCATCCAGAGGTGTTTGCATCACTTTCTTAAGATTTTATTTGTTATTTTTAGTTGAACCAGATTTCCAAGTAAATGACCGTATGTTTTCAGCCGCATGTCTATTTTTTCCCACGGCCGTAGTTTCATCCGCACATTTACAGCCGCATAAAAAATACAGCCGCACAGTTACATAGTGTGAACCTAGCCTTCAAGTACATTTGGTTTCATTAGTCACTTACTGGTATCTGTTTGTCTTCATACATATATACATACATATTTATATATTTCATAGATATGTGCAATATACTATTATACAAGTGATATATAAATACAGGCTATTTATTTTGAATCATGTCCCCTCTCCCCAATTTTTGTGTATGGTGCTGTTCCTTCGTCTCCAATTTTTTAATGTAATTTTTTAAATTGTGTAATAATAAAGATTTATTGATTTATTGTGATACATTATTCATTGTCCAGCAAAACATTTTTTGGGGATCCCCTGGGGGGATTCCTTTTTCTTTATGCTAAGTTGTATTCTCTACCTGTAACACCACACAGCACGCTGTATTCTCTACCTGTAACACCACACAGCACTCTGTATTCTCTACCTGTAACACCACACAGCACGCTGTATTCTCTACCTGTAACACCACACAGCAGGCTGTATTGTCTACCTGTAACAGCCCACTGTATTCTCTACCTGTAACACCAGGGCCGGCCTTGGGGCAGATGGCGCCCTGTGCGAAACTTTCTTTTGGCGCCCCCCCACCCCCCCTGTTGATACCCCCGAATAGTGACATAGACTAAATCTTACAGCCTCCCATCCCTCCAGACATCTCCCACAATAAAACCATAAATGAGATGGGAGGCTGTAGTATTTAGATAAGATAGACTAAATCCTACTATAACGAGCGCCACCACCGACTGTTATATATGTGACCTTTTCATCACTTTTAGAATTTTTTTCTGGGATGTGATTTGGCCTTTTTTGCAATTACACCATTTACCGTGCAAGATCAGGCAGTTTTATAGTTCAGACAATAACTTTAGATATCAGGGTATGCTGGGGTAGTAGTTATGCATTGTTTCAACTGTTAGGGTATGCGCAGGGTAGTAGTTATGCACGGTTTAAAGGGGTTATCCAGCACTTCAAAAACATGGCCACTTTTCCCCCAGTTCAGGTGTGGTTTGCAATTAAGCTCCATTTACTTCAATGGAACTCTGTTTGAAACCTCACCCAATCTGGAGACAAGAGAGGGGGAAAGTGGCCATGTTTTTGTAGTGCTGGATAACCCCTTTAAGCTATGAGGGTATGCTGGGGGCAGTAGTTATGCACTGTTTCAGCTGTTGGGGCAGTAGTTATGCACTGCTTTAGCTGTTGGGGTATGCTGTGGGTAGTAGTTATGCGATTGCACTGTTTCAGCTGTTGGGGTATAATGGGGTAGTAGTTATACACTGTTTTAGCTGTTGGGGTATGCTAGGGCAGTAGTTATGCACTGTTTCAGCTATGAGGGATGCTAGGGGTAGTTATGCACTGTTTCAGCTATGAGGGATGCTAGGGGTAGTTATGCACTGTTTTAGCTGTCGGGGTATGATGGGCGTAGTAGTTATACACTGTTTCAGCTGTCGGGGTATGATGGGCGTAGTAGTTATACACTGTTTCAGCTGTCGGGGTATGATGGGCGTAGTAGTTATACACTGTTTCAGCTGTCGGGGTATGATGGGCGTAGTAGTTATACACTGTTTCAGCTGTCGGGGTATGATGGGCATAGTAGTTATAATAGTTTTATTTTACAAAAAAACTCCAAGAAGGCAAGGAGAGGAGAGATGTCAGTGTCTGTATATACTGTGGCAGTGCATGTATACACAAGTAGATTGCCACAGTATATACAGACTCTGCACTGTCAGAGGGAGAGAAAGAAAAATAAGATAGATAGATAGATAGATAGATAGATAGATA
The DNA here is from genome assembly GCF_027789765.1 of Dendropsophus ebraccatus. Classification (NCBI taxonomy): domain Eukaryota; kingdom Metazoa; phylum Chordata; class Amphibia; order Anura; family Hylidae; genus Dendropsophus; species Dendropsophus ebraccatus. The sequence continues at coordinate 56,203,494 of NC_091454.1, read as the reverse complement.
GATAGATAGATAGATAGATAGATAGATAGGAGATAGATAGGAGATAGATAGATAGATAGATAGATAGATAGATAGATAGGAGATAGATAGATAGATAGATAGATAGATAGATAGATAGATAGATAGATAGGAGATAGATAGATAGATAGATAGATAGATAGATAGATAGATAGATAGATAGATAAATAGATAGGAGATAGATAGATAGGAGATAGATAGATAATAAATAGATAGATAGGAGATAGATAGATAGATAGATAGATAATTAATAGATAGATATATAGATAGATAGAGGATAGATAGAAGATAGATATATAGATAGGAGATATATAGATAGGAGATAGATAGATAGATAGGAGATAGATAGATAGATAGATAGATAGATAGATAGATAGATAGATAGATAGATAGATAGGAGATAGATAGGGAGATAGATAGATAGATAGATAGATAGATAGATAGGAGATAGATAGATAGATAGATAGATAGATAGATAGATAGACAGATAGATAGATAGATGATAGATAGATAGATAGATAGATAGATAGATAGATAGATAGATAGATAGATAGGAGATAGATCGGAGATAGATAGGAGATAGATAGATAGATAATAGAGAGGTAGATGGGAGGGAGGATAAAGAGTTAGACAGGGGAGAGAAGAATCATCAGACTTACAGCAGGGGCAGAGCATTCCTGACGCTGCATGAGGAGCAGAGGAGAAGAGAGGAGGCACATGGCTGGGCAGAGGTCACAGGTCAGCAAACTTCCCGGCCAGGAAGCACAGCCTGTGCTACAGAGATTAGCTGCCACACACAGCTGATGACCTGTCCAGCAAACAGTTCAGCAGGCTGCATTGTGGCTAGAAGACTGTCAGTATCCCACCCGCGGTGGGCGCCAAGGGGCGGGGCTTGTCGGCGGGGGGCGGAGCTTATCGGGACGAACCCGGAACATTAATCTTCCAGGTCCCTGGCCCCTCTGTCTTCGGGAGCGCCCCAAACCAACCCCTATGCAAGGAGGGCAGGCGGCCAGCTAGGGGGGCGCTCTGACAGACAGAACATATCTCTGCCAGACCAGTTAGGTGTGCAGCTGATTGTCTGCCGGAGCGCCCCCTAGCTGGCCAGGAGTGATGCGCCCTGTGCAACCGCACAGGTCGCACACCCCTAAGGCCGGCCCTGTGTAACACCACACAGCACACTGTATTCTCTACCTGTAACACCACACAGCACACTGTATTCTCTACCTGTAACACCACACAGCACGCTGTATTCTCTACCTGTAACACCACACAGCATGCTGTATTCTCTACCTGTAGCACCACACAGCACACTGTATTCTCTACCTGTAACACCACACAGCACGCTGTATTCTCTACCTGTAACACCACACAGCACGCTGTATTCTCTACCTGTAACACCACACAGCATGCTGTATTCTCTACCTGTAACATCACACAGCACTCTGTATTCTCTACCTGTAACACCACACAGCACGCTGTATTCTCTACCTGTAACACCACACAGCACATTGTATTCTCTACCTGTAACACCACACAGCACACTGTATTCTCTACCTGTAACACCACACAGCACGCTGTATTCTCTACCTGTAACACCACACAGCACACTGTATTCTCTACCTGTAACACCACACAGCACGCTGTATTCGCTACCTGTAACACCACACAGCACGCTGTATTCTCTACCTGTAAACCCGCACAGCACGCTGTATTCTCTTACCTGTAACACCACACAGCATGCTGTATTCTCTACCTGTAACACCACACAGCACGCTGTATTCTCTACCTGTAACACCACACAGCACTCTGTATTCTCTACCTGTAACACTACACAGCACTCTGTATTCTCTACCTGTAACAGCACGCTGTATTCTCTACCTGTAACACCACACAGCACGCTGTATTCTCTACCTGTAACACTACACAGCACGCTGTATTCTCTACCTGTAACACCACACAGCACGCTGTATTCTCTACCTGTAACACCACACAGCACTCTGTATTCTCTACCTGTAACACTACACAGCACTCTGTATTCTCTACCTGTAACACCACACAGCACTCTGTATTCTCTACCTGTAACACCACACAGCACTCTGTATTCTCTACCTGTAACACCACACAGCATGCTGTATTCTCTACCTGTAACACTACACAGCACGCTGTATTCTCTACCTGAAACACCACACAGCACGCTGCAGTACTGCAATGACACTCCAACCTGTGTGAACACAGCCCTAATTTCACTGCACACTTCTGCACAATCAGTGAATTTGCAGCAGCTGCTTCTAGCCAGTGAGAGATGGTAAATCACTCAGGGGATTGGGGGATCCAGCCAAGCCTCCTGGGAGATCACGCCCTGCCCCGTGTCTGCATCATCAGCCTGCACTCAGAAAACACACACAATGTAAGACAGAAGCATGGAATATTTGTCTCCTAAGGTGGGATAGCAGAAGGAGCAGGAGACAATGTAGATTGGCATAGAGGCCATTTTTCTTCACTTCCTGGATTTCTATCAGCTACCAGTGTGGCAGAACTGTACAGATACAGTAATAGGCTATGTTCACACTGCGTATGAATCCGTCCGTAGTGCGAACCACGAACATACGCACGTAGTTTTGAGGTTGATGCGTTCGCTTGAAAGTATACGATATACGCCCGCACAGTGCACACTACGTATGAGCTTACGGCCTGATCGTATACGGAAAAATTAACAAGACCATTGTTTGAGGACGGAAATGTTGAAACTCACGGCCGTGGATTTCCATGCGGTCCCGTACGAAGTACTTATTTCAGCCAAATTTAACTTGATTTTTCGATCTAAAAGGTTCTGTGTGGTTTACGGGGGTTGGGCGAAGATTTCCAATTAAATGACCTGCCTCAGATCGCTTCGAAACAAGCTAGGGAAGCATAACTGTACTGCGGGCGTATGTTCGCGGTGCGTCCGCATCTAGCCACATGTCGATTTTTCCCACGCCCGTAGTTTTAGCCGCACATGTACGGTGGCGTACGATCTATGGACGGATTCATACGCAGTGTGAACATAGCCATACATTGTATAGACACATCTATATAACTTTTAATGCCCTTTTAATAAGTTTTCCTTATGTGGAGTTCCGCTTTAATGTTATGACTAGAGTCCCCTTGCAGCTCCTGTGATATAGTTAGTGTACTGCTGCCAGGGTTCCTTTGTCTGTACAAGGGTTATGGTTTTCTGATGATAATCCGGGGTATAATGGTTTTCTGATGATAATCCGGGGTATAATGGTTTTCTGATGATAATCTGGGGTATAATGGTTTTCTGATGATAATCCGGGGTATAATGGTTGCTGATGATAATCCGGGGTATAATGGTTTTCTGATGATAATCCGGGGTATAATGGTTTTCTGATGATAATCCGGGGTATAATGGTTTTCTGATGATAATCCGGGGTATGATGGTTTTCTGATGATAATCCGGGGTATAATGGTTGCTGATGATAATGCGGGGTATAATGGTTGCTGATGATAATGCGGGGTATAATGGTTGCTGATGATAATCTGGGGTATAATGGTTTTCTGATGATAATCCGGGGTATAATGGTTGCTGATGATAATCCGGGGTATAATGGTTTTCTGATGATAATCCGGGGTATAATGGTTTTCTGATGATAATCCGGGGTATAATGGTTTTCTGATGATAATCCGGGGTATAATGGTTGCTGATGATAATTCGGGTTATAATGGTTGCTGATGATAATCTGGGGTATAATGGTTGCTGATGATAATCCGGGGTATAATGGTTTTCTGATGATAATCCGGGGTATAATGGTTTTCTGATGATAATCTGGGGTATAATGGTTGCTGATGATAATCCGGGGTGTAATGGTTGCTGATGATAATCCGGGGTATAATGGTTTTCTGGTGATAATCTGGGGTATAATGGTTTTCTGATGATAATCCGGGGTATAATGGTTTTCTGATGATAATCCGGGGTATAATGGTTTTCTGATGATAATCCGGGGTATAATGGTTGCTGATGATAATCCGAGTTATAATGGTTTTCTGATGATAATCCGGGGTACAATGGTTGCTGATGATAATCCGGGGTATAATGGTTTTCTGATGATAATCTGGGGTATAATGGTTGCTGATGATAATCCGGGGTATAATGGTTTTCCAATGATAATCCGGGGTATAATGGTTTTCTGATGATAATCCGGGGTATAATGGTTGCTGATGATAATCCGGGGTATAATGGTTTTCTGATGATAATCCGGGGTATAATGGTTTTCTGATGATAATCCGGGGTATAATGGTTGCTGATGATAATGCGGGGTATAATGGTTTTCTGATGATAATCCGGGGAATAATGGTTGCTGATGATAATCCGGGGTATAATGGTTTTCTGATGATAATCCGGGGTATAATGGTTGCTGATGATAATCTGGGGTATAATGGTTGCTGATGATAATCCAGGGTATAATGGTTTTCTGATGATAATCTGGGGTATAATGGTTTTATAATAATATTCTGGGGTATAATGGTTTTATGATGATAATCCGGGGTATAATGGTTTTATGATAATAATCTGGGGTATAATGGTTTTCTGATGATAATCTGGGGTATAATGGTTGCTGATGATAATCCGGGGTATAATGGTTTTATGATAATAATCTGGGGTATAATGGTTTTCTGATGATAATCTGGGGTATAATGGTTTTCTGATGATAATCTGGGGTATAATGGTTGCTGATGATAATCCGGGGTATAATGGTTTTCTGATGATAATCTGGGGTATAATGGTTTTCTGATGATAATCCGGGGTATACAGGTTGCTGATGATAATCCAGGGTATAATGGTTTTCTGATGATAATCCGGGGTATAATGGTTTTCAGATGATAATCCGGGGTATAATGGTTTTCTGATGATAATCTGGGGTATAATGGTTTTCTGATGATAATCCGGGGTATAATGGTTGCTGATGATAATCCGGGGTATAATGGTTGCTGATGATAATGCGGGGTACAATGGTTTTCTGATGATAATGCGGGGTATAATGGTTGCTGATGATAATCCGGGGTATAATGGTTGCTGATGATAATCCGGGGTATAATGGTTGCTGATGATAATGCAGGGTATAATGGTTGCTGATGATAATGCGGGGTATAATGGTTGCTGATGATAATCCGGGGTATAATGGTTGCTGATGATAATCCGGGTATAACGGTTGCTGATGATAATCCGGGGCATAATGGTTTTTGATGATAATTCGGGGTATAATGGTTGCTGATGATAATCCGGGGTATAATGGTTGCTGATGATAATGCGGGGTATAATGGTTGCTGATGATAATGCGGGGTATAATGGTTGCTGATGATAATCCGGGGTATAATGGTTGCTGATGATAATCCGGGGTATAACGGTTGCTGATGATAATCCGGGGCATAATGGTTTCTGATGATAATTCGGGGTATAATGGTTGCTGATGATAATCCGGGGTATAATGGTTGCTGATGATAATGCGGGGTATAATGGTTGATGATGATAATCCGGGGTATAATGGTTGCTGATGATAATGCGGGGTATAATGGTTGCTGATGATAATGCGGGGTATAATGGTTTTCTGATGATAATCCGGGGTATAATGGTTGCTGATGATAATGCGGGGTATAATGGTTGATGATGATAATCCGGGGTATAATGGTTGCTGATGATAATGCGGGGTATAATGGTTGCTGATGATAATCTGGGGTATAATGGTTTTCTGATGATAATCCGGGGTATAATGGTTGCTGATGATAATCCGGGGTATAATGGTTGCTGATGATAATGCGGGGTATAATGGTTGCTGATGATAATCTGGGGTATAATGGTTTTCTGATGATAATGCGGGGTATAATGGTTGCTGATGATAATCTGGGGTATAATGGTTTTCTGATGATAATGCGGGGTATAATGGTTGCTGATGATAATCCGGGGTATAATGGTTGCTGATGATAATGCGGGGTATAATGGTTGCTGATGATAATCTGGGGTATAATGGTTGCTGATGATCATCTGGAGTATAATGGTTGCTGATGATAATCCGGAGTATAATGGTTGCTGATGATAATCCGGGGTATAATGGTTGCTGATGATAATCCGGGGTATAATGGTTGCTGATGATAATCTGGGGTATAATAGTTGCTGATGATAATGCGCGGTATAATGGTTGATGATGATAATCCGGGGTATAATGGTTGCTGATGATAATCCGGGGTATAATGGTTGCTGATGATAATCCGGGGTATAATGGTTGCTGATGATAATCTGGGGTATAATGGTTGCTGATGATAATCTGGAGTATAATGGTTGCTGATGATAATGCGGGGTATAATGGTTGCTGATGATAATCTGGGGTATAATGGTTTTCTGATGATAATGCGGGGTATAATGGTTGCTGATGATAATCTGGGGTATAATGGTTTTCTGATGATAATGCGGGGTATAATGGTTGCTGATGATAATCTGGGGTATAATGGTTGCTGATGATCATCTGGAGTATAATGGTTGCTGATGATAATCCGGAGTATAATGGTTGCTGATGATAATCCGGGGTATAATGGTTGCTGATGATAATCCGGGGTATAATGGTTGCTGATGATAATCTGGGGTATAATGGTTGCTGATGATAATGCGGGGTATAATGGTTGATGATGATAATCCGGGGTATAATGGTTGCTGATGATAATCCGGGGTATAATGGTTGCTGATGATAATGCGGGGTATAATGGTTGCTGATGATAATCTGGGGTATAATGGTTGCTGATGATAATCTGGAGTATAATGGTTGCTGATGATAATGCGGGGTATAATGGTTGCTGATGATAATCTGGGGTATAATGGTTTTCTGATGATAATGCGGGGTATAATGGTTGCTGATGATAATCTGGAGTATAATGCTTGCTGATGATAATCCGGGGTATAATGGTTGCTGATGATAATCCGGGGTATAATGGTTGCTGATGATAATGCGGGGTATAATGGTTGCTGATGATAATCTGGGGTATAATGGTTTCTGATGATAATGCGGGGTATAATGGTTGCTGATGATAATCTGGGGTATAATGGTTTTCTGATGATAATGCGGGGTATAATGGTTGCTGATGATAATCCGGGGTATAATGGTTGCTGATGATAATGCGGGGTATAATGGTTGCTGATGATAATCTGGGGTATAATGGTTTTCTGATGATAATGCGGGGTATAATGGTTGCTGATGATAATCCGGGGTATAATGGTTGCTGATGATAATGCGGGGTATAATGGTTGCTGATGATAATCTGGGGGTATAATGGTTGCTGATGATCATCTGGAGTATAATGGTTGCTGATGATAATCCGGAGTATAATGTTTGCTGATGATAATCCGGGGTATAATGGTTGCTGATGATAATCGGGGTATAATGGTTGCTGATGATAATCTGGGGTATAATGGTTGCTGATGATAATGCGGGGTATAATGGTTGATGATGATAATCCGGGTAGAATGGTTGCTGATGATAATCCGGGGTATAATGGTTGCTGATGATAATGCGGGGTATAATGGTTGCTGATGATAATCTGGGGTATAATGGTTGCTGATGATAATCTGGGGTATAATGGTTGCTGATGATAATGCGGGGTATAATGGTTGCTGATGATAATCTGGGGTATAATGGTTTTCTGATGATAATGCGGGTATAATGGTTGCTGATGATAATCTGGAGTATAATGCTTGCTGATGATAATCCGGGGTATAATGGTTGCTGATGATATCCGGGGTATAATGGTTGCTGATGATAATGCGGGGTATAATGGTTGCTGATGATATCTGGGGTATAATGGTTTTCTGATGATAATGCGGGGTATAATGGTTGCCTGATGATAATCTGGGTATAATGGTTTTCTGATGATAATGCGGGGGTATAATGGTTGCTGATGATAATCCTGGGTATAAATGGTTTGCTGATGATAATCTGGGGGTATAATGGTTGCTGATGATAATCTGGGGTATAATGGTTTTCTGATGATAATGCGGGGTATAATGGTTGCTGATGATAATCTGGGGGTGATAAATGGTTTTTCTGATGATAATGCGGGGTATAATGGTGCTGATGATAATCTGGGGTATAATGGTTGCTGATGATCATCTCGAGTATAATTGGTTGCTGATGATAATCCGGAGTATAATGGTTGCTGATGATAATCCGGGGTATAATGGTTGCTGATGATAATCCGGGGTATAATGGTTTTCTGATGATAATCTGGGGTATAATGGTTGCTGATGATAATGCGGGGTATAATGGTTGATGATGATAATCCGGGGTATAATGGTTGCTGATGATAATCCGGGGTATAATGGTTGCTGATGATAATGCGGGGTATAATGGTGCTGATGATAATCTGGGGTATAATGGTTTTCTGATGATAATCTGGAGTATAATGGTTGCTTGATGATAATGCGGGGTATAATGGTTGCTGATGATAATCTGGGGTTTATGGTTTTCTGATGATAATGCGGGGTATAATGGTTGCTGATGATAATCTGGGGTATAATGGTTTTCTGATGATATGCGGGGTATAATGGTTGCTGATGATAATCCGGGGGTATAATGGTTGCTGATGATAATGCGGGGTATATGGTTGCTGATGATAATCTGGGGTATAATGGTTGCTGATGATCATCTGGAGATATAATGGTTGCTGATGATAATCCGGAGTATAATGGTTGCTGATGATAATCCGGGTATAATGGTTGCTGATGATAATCCGGGGTATAATGGTTGCTGATGATAATCTGGGGTATAATGGTTGCTGATGATAATGCGGGGTATAATGGTTGATGATGATAATCCGGGGTATAATGGTTGCTGATGATAATCCGGGGTATAATGGTTGCTGATGATAATGCGGGGTATAATGGTTGCTGATGATAATCTGGGGTATAATGGTTGCTGATGATAATCTGGAGTATAATGGTTGCTGATGATAATGCGGGGTATAATGGTTGCTGATGATAATCTGGGGTATAATGGTTTTCTGATGATAATGCGGGGTATAATGGTTGCTGATGATAATCTGGAGTATAATGCTTGCTGATGATAATCCGGGGTATAATGGTTGCTGATGATAATCCGGGGTATAATGGTTGCTGATGATAATGCGGGGTATAATGGTTGCTGATGATAATCTGGGGTATAATGGTTTTCTGATGATAATGCGGGGTATAATGGTTGCTGATGATAATCTGGGGTATAATGGTTTTCTGATGATAATGCGGGGTATAATGGTTGCTGATGATAATCCGGGGTATAATGGTTGCTGATGATAATCTGGGGTATAATGGTTGCTGATGATAATCTGGGGTATAATGGTTTTCTGATGATAATGCGGGGTATAATGGTTGCTGATGATAATCTGGGGTATAATGGTTTTCTGATGATAATGCGGGGTATAATGGTTGCTGATGATAATCTGGGGTATAATGGTTGCTGATGATCATCTGGAGTATAATGGTTGCTGATGATAATCCGGAGTATAATGGTTGCTGAAGATAATCCGGGGTATAATGGTTGCTGATGATAATCCGGGGTATAATGGTTGCTGATGATAATCTGGGGTATAATGGTTGCTGATGATAATGCGGGGTATAATGGTTGATGATGATAATCCGGGGTATAATGGTTGCTGATGATAATCCGGGGTATAATGGTTGCTGATGATAATGCGGGGTATAATGGTTGCTGATGATAATCTGGGGTATAATGGTTGCTGATGATAATCTGGAGTATAATGGTTGCTGATGATAATGCGGGGTATAATGGTTGCTGATGATAATCTGGGGTATAATGGTTTTCTGATGATAATGCGGGGTATAATGGTTGCTGATGATAATCTGGAGTATAATGCTTGCTGATGATAATCCGGGGTATAATGGTTGCTGATGATAATGCGGGGTATAATGGTTGCTGATGATAATGCGGGGTATAATGGTTGCTGATGATAATCTGGGGTATAATGGTTTTCTGATGATAATGCGGGGTATAATGGTTGCTGATGATAATCTGGGGTATAATGGTTTTCTGATGATAATGCGGGGTATAATGGTTGCTGATGATAATCCGGGGTATAATGGTTTGCTGATGATAATGCGGGGTATAATGGTTGCTGATGATAATCTGGAGGTATAATGGTTTCTGATGATAATGCGGGGTATAATGGTTGCTGATGATAATCCTGGGGTATAATGGTTTTCTGATGATAATGCGGGGTATAATGGTTGCTGATGATAATACGGGGTATAATGGTTGCTGATGATAATGCGGGGTATAATGGTTGCTGATGATAATCTGGGGTATAATGGTTGCTGATGATCATCTGGGAGTATAATGGTTGCTGATGATAATCCGGGGGTATAATGGTTGCTGATGATAATCCGGGGTATAATGGTTGCTGATGATAATCCGGGGTATAATGGTTGCTGATGATAATCTGGGGTATAATGGTTGCTGATGATAATGCGGGGTATAATGGTTGCTGATGATAATCGGGGTATAATGGTTGCTGATGATAATCCGGGGTATAATGGTTGCTGATGATAATGCGGGGTATAATGGTTGCTGATGATAATCTGGGTATAATGGTTGCTGATGATAATCTGGAGTATAATGGTTGCTGATGGATAATGCGGGGTTATAATGGTTGCTGATGATAATCTGGGGTATACTGGTTTTCTGATGATAATGCGGGGTATAATGGTTGCTGATGATAATCTGGGGTATAATGGTTTTCTGATGATAATGCGGGGTATAATGGTTGCTGATGATAATCCGGGGTATAATGGTTGCTGATGATAATCCGGGGTATAATGGTTGCTGATGATAATCCGGGGTATAATGGTTGCTGATGATAATCGGAGTATAATGGTTGCTGATGATAATCCGGAGTATAATGGTTTGCTGATGATAATCGGGGTATAATGGTGCTGATGATAATCCAGGGTATAATGGTTGCTGATGATAATCTGGGGTATAATGGTTGCTGATGATAATGCGGGGTATAATGGTTGATGATGATAATCCGGGGTATAATGGTTGCTGATGATAATCCGGGGTATAATGGTTGCTGATGATAATGCGGGGTATAATGGTTGCTGATGATAATCTGGGGTATAATGGTTGCTGATGATAATCTGGAGTATAATGGTTGCTGATGATAATGCGGGGGTATAATGGTTGCTGATGATAATCTGGGTATAATGGTTTTCTGATGATAAATGCGGGGGTATCATGGTTCTGCTGATGATATATCTGGAGTATAATGGCTTGCTGATGATAATCGGGGTATAATGGTTTGCTGATGATTAATCCGGGGTATAATGGTTGCTGATGATAATCGGAGGTTATAATGGTTGCTGATGATAATCTGGGGTATAATGGTTTTCTGATGATAATGCGGGGTATAATGGTTGCTGATGATAATCTGGGGTATAATGGTTTCTGATGATAATGCGGGGTATAATGGTTGCTGATGATAATCGGGGGTATAATGGTTTTCTGATGATAATGCGGGGTATAATGGTTGCTGATGATAATCTGGGGTATAATGGTTGCTGATGATAATCTGGGGTATAATGGGTGTGTGATAATCGGGGGTATATAATGGTTTTCTGATGATTAATGCGGGTATAATGGTTGCTGCATGATAATCTGGGTTATTATGGTTTTCTGATGATAATGCGGGGTATAATGGTTGCTGATGATAATCTGGGGTATAATGGTTGCTGATGATCATCTGGAGTATAATGGTTGCTGATGATAATCCGGAGTATAATGGTTGCTGATGATAATCCGGGGTATAATGGTTGCTGATGATAATCCGGGGTATAATGGTTGCTGATGATAATCTGGGGTATAATGGTTGCTGATGATAATGCGGGGTATAATGGTTGATGATGATAATCCGGGGTATAATGGTTGCTGATGATATCCGGGGTATAATGGTTGCTGATGATAATGCGGGGTATAATGGTTGCTGATGATAATCCTGGGGTATAATGGTTGCTGATGATAATCTGGAGTATAATGGGTTGCTGATGATAAGCGGGGTATAATGGTTTCTGATGATAATCTGGGGTATAATGGTTTTCTGATGATAATGCGGTGTATAATGGTTGCTGATGATAATCTGGAGTATAATGCTTGCTGATGATAATCCGGGGTATAATGGTTGCTGATGATAATGCGGGGTATAATGGTTGCTGATGATAATGCGGGGTATAATGGTTGCTGATGATAATCTGGGGTATAATGGTTTTCTGATGATAATGCGGGGTATAATGGTTGCTGATGATAATCTGGGGTATAATGGTTTTCTGATGATAATGCGGGGTATAATGGTTGCTGATGATAATCCGGGGTATAATGGTTGCTGATGATAATGCGGGGTATAATGGTTGCTGATGATAATCTGGGGTATAATGGTTTTCTGATGATAATGCGGGGTATAATGGTTGCTGATGATAATCTGGGGTATAATGGTTTTCTGATGATAATGCGGGGTATAATGGTTGCTGATGATAATCCGGGGTATAATGGTTGCTGATGATAATGCGGGGGTATAATGGTTGCTGATGATAATCTGGGGTATAATGGTTGCTGATGATCATCTGGAGTATAATGGTTGCCGATGATAATCCGGAGTATAATGGTTGCTGATGATAATCCGGGGTATAATGGTTGCTGATGATAATCCGGGTATAATGGTTGCTGATGATAATCTGGGTATAATGGTTGCTGATGATAATGCGGGGTATAATGGTTGATGATGATAATCCGGGGTATAATGGTTGCTGATGATAATCCGGGGTATAATGGTTGCTGATGATAATGCGGGGTATAATGGTTGCTGATGATAATCTGGGGTATAATGGTTGCTGATGATAATCTGGAGTATAATGGTTGCTGATGATAATGCGGGGTATAATGGTTGCTGATGATAATCTGGGGTATAATGGTTTTCTGATGATAATGCGGGGTATAATGGTTGCTGATGATAATCCGGGGTATAATGGTTGCTGATGATAATGCGGGGTATAATGGTTGCTGATGATAATCTGGGGTATAATGGTTGCTGATGATCATCTGGAGTATAATGGTTGCTGATGATAATCCGGGGTATAATGGTTTTCTGATGATAATCCGGGGTATAATGGTTGCTGATGATAATCCGGGGTATAATGGTTGCTGATGATAATCTGGGGTATAATGGTTGCTGATGATAATGCGGGGTATAATGGTTGATGATGATAATCCGGGGTATAATGGTTGCTGATGATAATCCGGGGTATAATGGTTGCTGATGATAATGCGGGGTATAATGGTTGCTGATGATAATCTGGGGTATAATGGTTGCTGATGATAATCTGGAGTATAATGGTTGCTGATGATAATGCGGGGTATAATGGTTGCTGATGATAATCTGGAGTATAATGCTTGCTGATGATAATCCGGGGTATAATGGTTGCTGATGATAATCCGGGGTATAATGGTTGCTGATGATAATGCGGGGTATAATGGTTGCTGATGATAATCTGGGGTATAATGGTTTTCTGATGATAATGCGGGGTATAATGGTTGCTGATGATAATCTGGGGTATAATGGTTTTCTGATGATAATGCGGGGTATAATGGTTGCTGATGATAATCCGGGGTATAATGGTTGCTGATGATAATGCGGGGTATAATGGTTGCTGATGATAATCTGAGGTATAATGGTTTTCTGATGATAATGCGGGGTATAATGGTTGCTGATGATAATCTGGGGTATAATGGTTTTCTGATGATAATGCGGGGTATAATGGTTGCTGATGATAATCCGGGGTATAATGGTTGCTGATGATAATGCGGGGTATAATGGTTGCTGATGATAATCTGGGGTATAATGGTTGCTGATGATCATCTGGAGTATAATGGTTGCTGATGATAATCCGGAGTATAATGGTTGCTGATGATAATCCGGGGTATAATGGTTGCTGATGATAATCCGGGGTATAATGGTTGCTGATGATAATCTGGGGTATAATGGTTGCTGATGATAATGCGGGGTATAATGGTTGATGATGATAATCCGGGGTATAATGGTTGCTGATGATAATCCGGGGTATAATGGTTGCTGATGATAATGCGGGGTATAATGGTTGCTGATGATAATCTGGGGTATAATGGTTGCTGATGATAATCTGGAGTATAATGGTTGCTGATGATAATGCGGGGTATAATGGTTGCTGATGATAATCTGGGGTATAATGGTTTTCTGATGATAATGCGGGGTATAATGGTTGCTGATGATAATCTGGGGTATAATGGTTGCTGATGATAATGCGGGGTATAATGGTTGCTGATGATAATCCGGGGTATAATGGTTGCTGATGATAATGCGGGGTATAATGGTTGCTGATGATAATCTGGGGTATAATGGTTGCTGATGATCATCTGGAGTATAATGGTTGCTGATGATAATCCGGAGTATAATGGTTGCTGATGATAATCCGGGGTATAATGGTTGCTGATGATAATCTGGGGTATAATGGTTGCTGATGATAATGCGGGGTATAATGGTTGATGATGATAATCCGGGGTATAATGGTTGCTGATGATAATCCGGGGTATAATGGTTGCTGATGATAATGCGGGGTATAATGGTTGCTGATGATAATCCGGGGTATAATGGTTGCTGATGATAATGCGGGGTGTAATGGTTGCTGATGATAATCCGGGGTATAATGGTTGATGATGATAATCCGGGGTATAATGGTTGCTGATGATAATGCGGGGTATAATGGTTGATGATGATAATCCGGGGTATAATGGTTGCTGATGATAATGCGGGGTACAATGGTTGATGATGATAATCCGGGGTATAATGGTTGCTGATGATAATCCGGGGTATAATGGTTGCTGATGATAATGCGGGGTATAATGGTTGCTGATGATAATGCGGGGTATAATGGTTGATGATGATAATCCGGGGTATAATGGTTGCTGATGATAATGCGGGGTATAATGGTTGATGATGATAATCCGGGGTATAATGGTTGCTGATGATAATCCGGGGTATAATGGTTGCTGATGATAATGCGGGGTATAATGGTTGCTGATGATAATCCGGGGTATAATGGTTGCTGATGATAATCTGGGGTATAATGGTTTTCTGATGATAATCCGGGGTATAATGGTTGCTGATGATAATGCGGGGTATAATGGTTGCTGATGATAATCCGGGGTATAATGGTTGCTGATGATAATGCGGGGTATAATGGTTGCTGATGATAATCTGGGGTATAATGGTTGCTGATGATAATCTGGGGTATAATGGTTGATGATGATAATCCGGGGTACAATGGTTGCTGATGATAATCTGGGGTATAATGGTTGCTGATGATAATCCGGGGTATAATGGTTGCTGATGATAATGCGGGGTATAATGGTTGCTGATGATAATGCGGGGTATAATGGTTGCTGATGATAATGCGGGGTATAATGGTTGCTGATGATAATCCGGGGTATAATGGTTGCTGATGATAATCCAGGGTATAATGGTTGCTGATGATAATGCGGGGTATAATGGTTGCTGATGATAATCCGGGGTATAATGGTTGCTGATGATAATCCGGGGTATAATGGTTGCTGATGATAATGCGGGGTATAATGGTTGCTGATGATAATGCGGGGTATAATGGTTGCTGATGATAATGCGGGGTATAATGGTTGCTGATGATAATCCGGGGTATAATGGTTGCTGATGATAATCCAGGGTATAATGGTTGCTGATGATAATGCGGGGTATAATGGTTGCTGATGATAATCCGGGGTATAATGGTTGCTGATGATAATCCGGGGTATAATGGTTGCTGATGATAATGCGGGGTATAATGGTTGCTGATGATAATCCGGGGTATAATGGTTGCTGATGATAATGCGGGGTATAATGGTTGAGGATTTTCCATGTGTGAAGTTCTCCTCATTCTCCTCCATTAAGCTCTCATCCCATCACCACTAATGCAGCATGTATTATTTACAGGCAGACCCTGTGACTGCAGGTACATTGTGCCTAATGTGCTGGGCTCCTCTCATTCCTCCTCACTCTGCTATCTAATATTAATCACAATGGCTGCACAGTACATTTCCTTCCCAGGCCTGGATCAATGTAATGTAATGCACTCTGCAGCCCAGCTGTGGTGGACACACACTGGCATCTTCTATTAAGAAAGGGGAGCCAGAGCTGTGTGCCAGCCTAATCCCATACTAGCCACCCAGGGAGCAGGATGAGGCATTATACAACTACTACTGTCAGCATGCCAACCAATCTCCGCCTCCGCCAGCCAACACATGGCCCCCCGTGACGTCACCCCAGATTTATATAGAGCACAAAGAATCCCCGAGGGTTCCACAAAAAAGGCTGGCATCAAGTGACAATCTGAGCGGCCAATCGCTTCACAGATCTACTACAAGACCCGCCCACTCCGAGCCGTTCACCCAATGGCTGTAAGAGCTGGATGACAGCTACTAGCAGCGATCGGAGCCGTGTGAACGGGAATACAGTTAATACTGATTGTAAAGTTCAGCCAATCAGCGGCGTGTCCGGGGGTGCGGCTGGTCGCTGATTGGCTGCAGTGGGTGGGGTCTGTCATTGGCAGCAGGGTGCTGGGAGTCTGGCAGAAAGTGAGTGGCCGCCCGAGGCTCGGAGCCCCCGGCCAGGCCAACCTATGGAGCTCGAAAATATAGTAGCCAACACCGTGCTGCTGAAAGCCAGGGAAGGTGGGTATGTGCATGCACCGGGCGGGCAGGGACGGGCACCAGCCGGGCAAAAGTTACATATGTCTTCATAGGTGCACGTCAGTTGTAGCCTACTCTGCCTATAGTTGTGTACGAGCCTATACAGGCAGCACTGTGCACAGCCTGCAATGGATATGCACTGATAGATGCACTGGTACTATGTGACGAGATCGCCATACATGTACAGGGCACATACATGAAGGAAGCTGGATGCAGGGACATGATGAGATCACCATACATGTACAGGGCACATACATGAAGGAAGCTGGATGCAGGGACATGATGAGATCACCATACATGTACAGGGCACATACATGAAGGAAGCTGGATGCAGGGACATGATGAGATCACCATACATGTACAGGGCACATACATGAAGGAAGCTGGATGCAGGGACATGATGAGATCACCATACATGTACAGGGCACATACATGAAGGAAGCTGGATGCAGGGATGTGAGGAGATCACCATACATGTACAGGGCACATACATGAAGGAAGCTGCATGCAGGGACATGATGAGATCCCCATACATGTACAGGGCACATACATGAAGGAAGCTGGATGCAGGGACATGATGAGATCACATACATGTACAGGGCACATACATGAAGGAAGCTGGATGCAGGGACATGATGAGATCACCATACATGTACAGGGCACACACATGAAGGAAGCTGGATGCAGGGATGTGAGATCACCATACATGTACAGGGCACATACATGAAGGAAGCTGGATGCAGGGATGTGAGGAGATCACCATACATGTACAGGGCACATACATGAAGGAAGCTGGATGCAGGGACATGATGAGATCACCATACATGTACAGGGCACATACATGAAGGAAGCTGGATGCAGGGATGTGAGGAGATCACCGTACATGTACAGGGCACATACATGAAGGAAGCTGGATGCAGGGATGTGAGGAGATCACCATACATGTACACGGCACATACATGAAGGAAGCTGGATGCAGGGACATGATGAGATCACCATACATGTACAGGGCACATACATGAAGGAAGCTGGATGCAGGGATGTGAGGAGATCACCATACATGTACAGGGCACATACATGAAGGAAGCTGCATGCAGGGACATGATGAGATCCCCATACATGTACAGGGCACATACATGAAGGAAGCTGGATGCAGGGACATGATGAGATCACATACATGTACAGGGCACATACATGAAGGAAGCTGGATGCAGGGACATGATGAGATCACCATACATGTACAGGGCACACACATGAAGGAAGCTGGATGCAGGGATGTGAGATCACCATACATGTACAGGGCACATACATGAAGGAAGCTGGATGCAGGGATGTGAGGAGATCACCATACATGTACAGGGCACATACATGAAGGAAGCTGGATGCAGGGACATGATGAGATCACCATACATGTACAGGGCACATACATGAAGGAAGCTGGATGCAGGGATGTGAGGAGATCACCATACATGTACAGGGCACATACATGAAGGAAGCTGGATGCAGGGACATGATGAGATCACATACATGTACAGGGCACATACATGAAGGAAGCTGGATTCAGGGACCTGATGAGATCACATACATGTACAGGGCACATACATGAAGGAAGCTGGATGCAGGGACATGATGAGATCACCATACATGTACACGGCACATACATGAAGGAAGCTGGATGCAGGGACATGATGAGATCACCATACATGTACAGGGCACATACATGAAGGAAGCTGGATGCAGGGATGTGAGGAGATCACCATACATGTACAGGGCACATACATGAAGGAAGCTGGATGCAGGGACATGATGAGATCACATACATGTACAGGGCACATACATGAAGGAAGCTGGATTCAGGGACCTGATGAGATCACATACATGTACAGGGCACATACATGAAGGAAGCTGGATGCATGGACATGATGAGATCACCATACATGTACACGGCACATACATGAAGGAAGCTGGATGCAGGGACATGATGAGATCACCATACATGTACAGGGCACATACATGAAGGAAGCTGGATGCAGGGAAATGATGAGATCACCATACATGTACAGGGCACATACATGAAGGAAGCTGGATGCAGGGACATGATGAGATCACCATACATGTACAGGGCACATACATGAAGGAAGCTGGATGCAGGGACATGATGAGATCCCCATACATGTACAGGGCACATACATGAAGGAAGCTGGATGCAGGGACATGATGAGATCACCATACATGTACAGGGCACATACATGAAGGAAGCTGGATGCAGGGACATGATGAGATCACCATACATGTACACGGCACATACATGAAGGAAGCTGGATGCAGGGACATGATGAGATCACCATACATGTACACGGCACATACATGAAGGAAGCTGGATGCAGGGATGTGAGGAGATCACCATACATGTACAGGGCACACACATGAAGGAAGCTGGATGCAGGGATGTGAGGAGATCACCATACATGTACAGGGCACATACATGAAGGAAGCCGGATGAAGGGACATGATGAGATCACCATACATGTACAGGGCACATACATGAAGGAAGCTGGATGAAGGGGCATGATGAGATCACCATACATGTACAGGGCACATACATGAAGGAAGCTGGATGAAGGGACATGATGAGATCACCATACATGAAGGAAGCTTAATGTAGGGACATGATGAGATCCCCATACATGTACAGGGCACATACATGAAGGAAGCTGGATGCACTGGTACTATGTTAGATCACCATACATGTACACGGCACATGCATAAAGGAAGCTGGATGCAGGGACATGATGAGATCCCCATACATGTACAGGGCACATACATGAAGGAAGCTGGATGTAGGGATATGATGAGATTCCCATACATGTACAGGGTACATACATGAAGGAAGCTGGATGCAGGGACTGGCCTGGAGCTGCCACTCCAGACATTGGGGAAATACGATTAAGGAGGTCATTAGGAAAAGCAGAGGGGCCCTTGTGCAGTGTACAGGCTAAGTGGCTCTTAACATCACTCATATCAATAACTTATCATCATCTGTTCCAAGCTAATAGTATTGAGCTAGCAAACTAAGTCACCACTAATGTGTATGGGATCTGCTGCTTTAAGAAAATCTGATATATCTAAAGATGTGTTAAAGTGTAATACCCCTTTAAAGGGAGCCTGTCATATTAAAAATGCAATTATTTCACAGGCAGGATGAGCTGAGAAAATATTCTGTATACTAGTCACTTATTTATCTGGGCCATTGTTTATTCTTGGCTTAGGAGTCCAGAGGGCGGTCCTAATCAGTCTCCTTATAAGTGAACTCATACAGACATCTGTCAGTCACTGATTAGGACCGCCCAGTGGACTCCTAAGCTAGGATTTAGATCAATGTATTATAATTGTTATACTGAATTTATCAGCCTCTCCTGCTCTTTAACGTGAATCCAGTCGAAAAAGATTGCACTTTCAATGTGACAGGTTCCCTTTAAGTAATTAGTTTGTTTTACACATTCTTGATGTAAATCGTGCCGTCGATGTACCCCGGAGGAAAACTAAGATGTCTGCAGAGATTGAAGTCATTTTTCATTTATTTGCATGCAAACAGTATTTTCCTGAAAAGCGTGTAAGGGCTATTCAAACCAGAGTGTGGATTTGCCTAGACACATTATCTTTTCTACAAATCTGTTCTGGGAAATAATATTTGACTTTTCTTATATTTATTTACAGGTGGTGGGGGGAACCGCAAAGGAAAAAGCAAAAAATGGCGGCAGATGTTGCAGTTTCCCCATGTTAGTGAGTGTGAGGAGTTGAGACGTACAATTGGTGAGTCCACCAGATCAGCCCCAAACTCTTGTTACCTATACGTCCTCTCCCTATGTGATTCATGGTATGTCTCCCACGCAGCTAGCGTTGGCTAATATCATCATTTCATCGCTTCCTCTTGCTACGGTGTTCTTACCACTTCCTGTGCAACAGTGTAAATGTGTGATGTTACATGTTTCACAAGTAACTGTGGACGTGAAAATGCTTTGCTAGGTGGCCTCTTATGCCTAATGTAGGCCTAAGGTTGATTTTGTTAGATACATGTACTGCCAGAGAAGACAAACACGAAGAGGGTATGCAGACTCCATGTTATATGGATCCTGGGATATGAGCCCTGCAAGCTGCAGCAGTAGTGCTGTCCATCGAGCCACCATGATATTATGAATTGTCCTTACCCAGGGTAGCATATTCAGATGACAGATTGACATATTTGGTTGTATGTCTACAGCTCTTTTAAATCTTCATAGTAACAAAACTGATATTCTCTACTCTGATGCTGTAGTCATATCGCCATCCATATGTTCTTTTGCCGACCTGCCAAATCTAAGTTGTAAGTTTGCAAGATCAGACTACATAGGGGGTTATTTGTAGTCTGTTACTATAGAGACACATATGAACGGTAGACACAAAACAATAGGATATATTCAATTAAGGCCATTTGAGAAGGTGCTTAAATTGTTCCTGTCCCTTAAAAAAAAAAAAACTTTGACATCTCCTAGAGCAAAGCTAGGGAACCTTGGCTGTCCAGCTGTGGCAAAACTACTAATTCCATCATGCCTGAACAGCTGGAGAGCCATGGTTCCCTACCCCTGTGCTAGAGATATGTGAGTTTCATCGGTTGGGGTGTTCATGTTCCTTCTGACCATTAGATAGAGCCAAGAGAAGTTCTTCGCTAAGCACTTCTCTTCTCAGCTTGCTGTGTTCTTGCTGCAAGAGATGTGCCCATGTTTCCTATAGACTTACAATAGACACCATGTCCTGCAAAGAGACAGAAAAGGCGCCAGGGAGTGTAGTCTTCAACTTAGTTTTCATTGTAGACTGAGCTTAAATATGTATTTCTGGTTTTCAGTTCTATCATAAAGGCAGAAAATTAAAAATGACTGCAATGCCAGATCCACAGAGAATGTATGTATAGTCTGGGACCGCATCAAGAAGTGTATGCAAGGGGCCAGCAGAGAGGGATCCAACTCCATTGAGTGGTTGTCAAGGGAAGATGCTCCAAAGTGATGATTGGACCGTATTGAAGCATCTTCCTTTGATAACCACAGTGCCAGATCTGTCAAAAGATACCATGTGTGCTTCATGGAGCCCCCTGACAAATAGTGGGACCCATTCTGGTGTCTGTCATTTTACAAAAAAATAATTATATATTATACATGTACATCTCAACAGAGATCTGCAACTGGCCTAAGATATATTAGAGCACAGGATAAATAGTAGCAGGGGTGCCCATTTCTTTTGTCATGTTGGCTGTATAGTAACTATCCAATGATTTGTGTGCCGGCTGCCATTTAAGAAATGTCACTGTTCCATCTGTTTGTGTAGACAGTCTCACTGCCCTTTTGGTTCTGCCCACACTTTGTGCATTTGGCTTAGTGGCATTATTCTCTAGCTGCCTGATAATAAGCACTTTTGCGGTAAGTGTGGGGAGCAGGATATCTTGTAAGTCATCATAGCAGCACAGATGTATTATCTGATGTTTTCTTTTGTGCCCAGTAGAACGCGACTATCACAGTCTTTGCGACCGTCAACCTATTGGACGTCTCCTCTTTCGCCAGTTCTGTGAGACTCGGCCTGAGCTGCTGCGTTGCGTCCGCTTTTTGGATGCTGTGGTAAGATTTTGGGGTGAACAGGATACATTAAAGCATAAAAGCTGCATATACCTGCTAGAACACATTGTATTTCTCTATAGGTTGAGTATGAGGTGTCCCCCGATGAGAATCGTAAAGAGTGTGGACAGAGGCTGATTGAGAAGTATCTCACTAGCACGGTAAGTAATCTGATATAGTGACGTGTAGTATATCAGGAATGGTGACACACCAGTTATCTAGAGAGCTTGAGAAAGGCCCTCTCAGATTAGAGGGCAGAAACGCGTTGCCACAAATTATTTTTTTGCACTTGGACGCCATTCAGTTATTCAACACTGCGTTCATATTGGATGCGGTATGGCTATAGATTGCCGGTATTGATCACCTGTGCCCTATTATGAGAGGACAATCATCCTTCTGCCGGGTCCTGGCAGTGAATTACCTTCTGGTTACCAGTTATCTAGAGCATTTCTAGCAGTATTAGTATTGGGAATTGCCTGGTCTTCTATCTCAAGTTGGGAATCCTTTGCTAGATGTATTGAATTCAGCACTTGGTGGGGGATTTGATAAAACTTTACAGTGCTTGATCATAATGGCAAGATTGCAGTCTTCTGTATAGGATACCAGGTAATGGGGTTGCTGATTCTAAATTCTGAATCATGCATATGCTTCCCTATTCAAGGGTATATACATAGATACCCAATACCAGCACTGATCAACTAGTTTGTCAGTCAGTCCGTCATCTTTGCTCTGAACAGTCACAGATAGTGGGGCTCTGTAGTGGACCAAGCGTCAGATGTGCACACCATAGGTAGAAGAGCTGGGTCCTGTCCATCAGCCTCTGCCTAAGTGTCTATATCCAACACTCGATTCACTACAGAGCCCTGCTTATGTGACTGTTCAGAGTAAAGAAAATGATGATGCAGGATAGGCCTTCACTGTGCAGGTGCTGGTTAACAGCTGCACTAGGGATGATGGGATTGAATGTGCGCATCGAGAGCTAGGCGGTCTGATGGCGCAGCACATCACATGCTGTGCAAGGCTGCATTTCCAACTATCAGGCAGAGCAGGAAACCCGTATAGTGTCAATGAAACAGCATTGTTGAGAAAACAGAACGGCGTAGAAATACTGAAGACAGCACTTTTGTAAGTTTAATAACTTTTAGATTTAGCATTAACCAGAAAGTGGACAACCCCTTTAAAAATATTATTTACTTGGCCGTATGGACAATCGGTGGATCAGTCAGACAGCTGTTTGCTTCCATTACGGGCGGCAGCTAGTCCTGTTTATGAGAGGAGATGTGCTGCTGACAAACAGCGATTTTAGTCACCTAGAAAAGCTGCAGTCAGATAAAACCAGTCTTTTCTTGTTTGTCGTTGTGCCTTTTATACATGGCAATAATCCCCATAAAGCCTTTAAGGGGTATTCCGAATTAAAAATAACTTATCCTGTATCCACAGAATAGAAGATAAGTGTTAGATTGCAGTGGGGGCTGCCGGAAATCACAGCACACTTATCAATGCAAAGAAAAAGAAACCAAATCTTGCAGCTCCCTCCCGTTCAGGTGCAGAGTAGGCAGTGGCTGTATGCCGTGACCACACGATTCTGGATTTCCTTCCCTTTTTCTGATGTATGTATGGTTGGAGTAGTAGTATCACAACAGCCTGCTGTGCTCTAGTGTAAATCTAGTTTAGCTGTTTTCAGTGCGTGTTCACGTATGCTTTAAAAGTATGTTAAAGTGACAAGAAAAACTTTACAGGCAAGAATGTTTTACTAAGTTTGTTATACAACGGAAGAAAAATTTTGCTGAGCTATACTCCCCCTGTAGATTTTTATTCTCTTTTCAAGGGACTCGTAATTTGCTTCCTGATTCACACAAATCTGATTCAGTGTTCAAGAATAAAACATTAAAGGGGTATTCCCTCTGTGGCATTTATGGTATATCCACAGGATATACTTTCTGATAAATGCGGGTCCCACACCTATGTGGGGAACAACCACTGTCCGCTATGTGTAGAGGAAACCACCATCCAAGTGGACATCTCTGTTTCAGTGATATAATCGGGGACTGAAACAGTCATGTGTAATTATCACAGTTGTGTGACTGTTGCACATTTTTATTAGCCTTTTGGGGGACGGAAAAATAAAATCATATTATTGCACTTCGATGAACGTTCGACTACTCTCACATGTCATATAGTGACCTACCTGGCAAATAAAGAAAACTCCATGCATAGATGCATGTACACACAATAATAAACATAGATGTGCTCATATAACACAGTTCGCCCATAACTGAGGTATAGCAAGTCCTCAGGAGAGCTCACGCCTGATTATTATCCTAGGGAGGATAGCTGCGCTGTACAGATTGGCCTGGCACACATAGGAGCTGCATGCAAGGAAGTCATTGCCTTTTAGTACATGTTTATATTATCTCCTAAGCTGCATTCTCAAATGACATGTCTGCTGATTAAATGAAATATCTGCATTACAATATATGGTCTTCTAGGTATCTCTTTATTGCTTTACTGTGGGAAGACAGAATGAGATGCTTGCTGATGTGTTTTACATGGTACTGATGCTATATGGTTCTTAGACTGAGGCTTTATTAAAACCTACTGTTATGACTGGCCTTGCTGAATACAGCAGCTACATGCAGACTGCAAGTGAACAGGAAGTTACAAAATCACATTCACACTGCATAGTTAGGAGCCTTGTTTTTTTTCCCTTTTTTATTGTAGAATGCCTTATCATCAGTGCTTCTGTGGATTTTACGTCTGTCCATCTAGCTACGTAAAGTATACCTGTCGTTTCAAAAGATTTTTTATAAACCTGCACAGTTTCGGTACAATAACCCTAAATCGTGGTGACAAGGTGACTTTAGTGCTCTCTCAGCTGTTTACTGAGCCCATGAGAGACCCCTTAACTTGCACAGTGCTGAGCTGATGATTTAAACAGTACAGTACTAGATGGCAATGGAGAAAGAATGGCTTACTGATGCACTGGGTTTGCTAAGTACTGTGTACTGAGTGAAGAGAAAAGAAATGGAAGAAAAGGAAGTAAAAGGTTACTCTAACTGCTGAGTTGCTGCTGTCAAACTATTGGGAGGAGGGAGGGGAAAATAACATTGCAGCACGGTGGACATACAGCAGTGAGTACACTGGTAGAGGAACAGCTTTCCTGAGCTTTATGGGTGGTCAGAGATGAAAAGGAAGCCATGATTTACCACCTTTGATAACAGTGTGGATCATCTTCAGCAGGCAAACTGTATTAGTCTGCAGTTACACAGCCCAGGCTTTCTTACACTCACTCTTTTTGCAGGAGCATTATAGCACATGGTAAAGCCTGCCCCATCTCCTATAATTTGTTCTGATTTAGCCGTTACTAGAGAAAGATTTTCTCTGACAACATGCAGTGGACAGCAGATTGCAGAGAAGTGAGACGCCTAGTTTTTAATCTTTCCAGATTTTATTTTATTCTAGAGTAAGGAGCCATTTGGAATCACAAAAGCTATCAGGTGGAGAAAAGTTGTTTAAAACAACAGTAACTATATAAGGTTAGAAATACACAATGTAAAAACCACATCCATTTTTTTCTGGTTACCAGTGCAATATGTTGTAGAAACCTCCTAAGTTTATAAATATTTCCATGCTTTTTGTTGATACTCTTGTCATTTCGCACTTAGCCCTTATATAGGAACTCTATATATAAACAAACTTGCTGGTAAATCAAACAGGAGTAACAGGTATAGCAAGTGTTTTAGTTGAGTAACGTGCAAGGAATTCCTTGAAGAGCAGAAAGCTTGTGGTTTTCTGAGTTTACTGGCATGTAGATGATCTTTATCTGTGCCATATTATTTACCCCTAAAATCAAAGACTTGACCGTAAATCTCGAGTAAGTCCTTGAGTTATTAAGTTGTCAGGTTATTAAAAAATCTTTTCGACTGGTAATAAAACTCTGGGAAAGGTAGACAAGATGACATCTAGAGTCCTAAATGACAAGTTTTCCCTTTGACTCAGAATCTCTAAAAACCTGACAGTTTTATAGCCAAAGGGCTCTTGTGGTTTTATGTAGACAAAGCTGACTCATCAACTTTAATAGGCTTTGTGAATCAATTCTTCACCATTTTTAAGATCAGTTTTCTGTGAAGAAAGAAAACATTCTTGTTTAGCTCCAGGGGCTGAATTCCTGTGTAGATCTAGTCTTTAGCACAGCTAGGATTTTGCACCAATGTATGAATCCTTAGCAATCCTGTAATCAAAACAGACTTGACTACGAGCTGGCCATATCTGTATGTAACTCCATGTCTACAAAGAGTAAAAACACTTGGGGTCCTATTAGACAATGCAAGTTTTTTCCCACCGATAAACGATTGCAAACAAGAGCTTTTGGGAATGACCTGAACTCATTTACCATAATACACGTAACAATAGTCTTAAGATACGATTGCAATTGCGATCATAATTATGATTGTTTGTATACAAACATTTGTGATTACGAATGAATGATAGGTACATACACTGAAAGATTTGGGAACGATTAGCAAATGCTTAACAATTTTATGGTCAGCTCAAAAGATGCGATCGACATATAAACAAACTTTCGTTATTTGTTTGATCGTTGCCTGCATACACACGGAAAGATTATCGCTTAAATTAGAAAGATATAACAATTTTTTGCACGATCATTCACACTTAATCTGCTCAGGATTTGATGGTGCAGATTTTATGCTGTCAGTTTTACCAATGTAAAATAAAATCTAATATCTACAGTATAAAAAATGTCAAATGCGTTTTGAGTTTTGACACCACGTCCAATCGGGAGAAGTCCTGGAAAGTCTGCATTCTCTCCTCGCTCTGCGTCACATGAGCTGGATGGCCACTTAAAGTCTATGGAGCTGCCACGCTCACGCAGACATAGAGAGCGGGGAGAGGAATGCACGGCAATGTGCTCGTCTTCCCACTGGTTCTGCTCATTACTGTACACTCAGACCCCGACTGATCAAAACTTCTGACATGTTAAAGGATACAAACGAGATTCAACGTTCCGATTCTCACAGAATCATTATCAAGCATGCATGCTTGATAATGATTCTGTAAGAGAATCGAAACATTGCATCTTGTTTGTATCCTGCACCTTATGGAATGAACTGTACCTTATACACTTCAAGCTGGTGTGCTGTGGATCATGGTTTTGTAGATAGATCATTTTAAAAAATTTATTTTTTAACTATTTTTGAAGGTAATGAAATATGAAGTATTAAAATGTAGTATAATTTTAATTGCACTGAATCACAGAACAAAGTTAATATTTCCGTGAACAGAGAAGAAAAGAATTGTGTTTTTCATTTTCATACAATTTAGTTTTTTTGTGTTGTAATACTTTATATGGTAAAATGAAAGGTAAATAGGCACTCGTACAACTCTGTTGGTGGGAAAAGTGGAAGAAAACATAAGGGAAAAGTCATCATTTACAGGGTCAAACTATATTGCTTTTTCAGAATATGCTTAGTTACTGTATACCCTAAAAAAACAACACCTGCTTAAGTACAGCACTAGCTCGTAGGTATTTACCAGATTACACTGGAAGGGAGGAGCAAAATATCTCCTGTAAATTAAAAAAAAAAAGGTAAAGAAAAAATTAAGGCGACTATACCAGGACAGACATTTATCACATATTCTGGAGATATTAAAGGTAACTAAGATCTGATTGGAAAAGATGGGGTTTCATCAAACAGACACTTATCATCTGTCTGCAGCATAAGTGTCTGTTTGATGGAACCACATCTTTCTCAATGTACTGTACTACAAGCAGTTGAGCTTCATATGACCGTGTAAAAAACTTAAAGGAGAAGTCTGGGGGTGGAGTAAAAAATCATTATGAGCAGGAGGTGGCGGGAAAATAAAAAATAAGTTAGTCACCTTTCCTAGTCTCCTGGATCCCACCAGCTGTCTTCTGAGCTCTCTGCCGGCTATGTCACATTCCAGCTGACAGTTGCCGTGCTCACCCAGTCAGTGGCTGGGGCTGCAGTCACTGATTGGCTGAGCAGGCTAAATCTCACCCGTCTGTGATGTTGAACTTGAGTCATGACGTGCTCGGAACCTGGGAGAAGATGATAGCCGTCGGGGTCCGGGAGCTCCTTAATGAGGCGTAGCACCAAAATGCTGAGATGCAAAAAATATTTTTTTTTCCACCGTCAACAATTATTTAATATTTATATATGAGATATGCCATACATAATATAGTGGGTGGAGGTACTTTAATAACAGGGTTGGGATTTTTGATTTTTGACCTGGTATGGCAGGAGTAGGTGGCTGGGTGGTTACTGCAGCAATGTTCTGCTTGGCCATCCTTTGTTGCATAATGTTTGTGTCCGATTAGATGAGGATGAGCAGGGCCGCTGTGTAAACAGCCACTGCTTATTTTGTTGAGCGTCCAGGCTAAACCTCTTTGTATACTGCTTGTAAATATTTGTTTTATTGTTTTACAAGTCATCCATATTTCATATATTTATTCAGTAAGCCGAAATTTGTAAGACTCCATTGACCATAGATCTCCCAAACTAAAGATCCACTTTTTTCTGCCCTACCAAAAAAAAAAAAAATCTATTTATATATATTTTTTATTATATATACAGTCAAGCCACATTATTTTGACCACTTCATACTTTTGACATTGGCAGCAAGTTGCTTTGTGTCATGCACTGGCTTGATCGGTATATAAGGTGTGATAAACGGTCTGTACACATATCCCTCATTGCTGTCATAGGTAAAAGGGGCAATTTATTAGTGTTGCAAAAAAAAGATGATGATTATTCGCTTTCGGGTTGGCGGTATTTCTGGTAATGCAGTTTGTGAACAGTTTAGGTGCTGCTGTGGTGTAAGTGGATCATGAGTGGACAAACCGCACCTTTGCCACAATGTGGAAATTAGGGCGTACCTCTAGCCTTTGGTGTGAGGGGTGACCACTGCCTACCGAGGTACGTGAGGGAAGACTGACATGATACAGTGGAGCAGCTCACTGTCAGAATGAACCAGAAGACTACCAGTCGTGTGCCAACCGTTCAGTGAACCCTACTGTGTATGGGTCTCCGAAGCAGATGAATGGTCACAGCACCTCTGCCAATAAAGCTGCATTTGGAATAAGAGCCTTCATTTTTACCGGCAGTATTGGAGTTGGACAAAGGGCTGATTTCTCCGATTGAGTCACATTTTATGCTTCATCAAATGGATGAATGTTGGTGTTTCAGGTTAGAAATGTTTTTGTGGCTTTCTCTGGGCTCATTCATCCATGTGGAAGTCACTCTCAACTTATTTAGGTAGATCTTTCCTGTGGTGGAGGGAATCTTCCAGTTTGGAACTCCATGATGTAAGGATCAGTGTCCTGTGGGGGTCATATATTTACATCCAGGGCTCCCTGTTTTTTCTTTTTACATAAGATAGTTCTTTAAGGACAACTCTGTTTTTTAACTTTCTTTTTCATTATTAATACACATTACAAAGTGATATAACTTTGTTATGTATGTTAATTACCTATCTGGCCCCGTTCCCTGACCCTCCCCCCCTTCCCGGAAGTAAAAGAAAGCATACATCTCAAATGATGTGTCAACCATGTCCTCTTCTGCCGCCATTTTGTGCCAATGTGGTCATTGGTGTCGTCTGGTACAAATGAATGGGAGAGAAAAGGCCCCTGGTGCACTTGCGCCTCAGCAGCCTTTTCATTGCCTGGATCACGTCATATGTTTTCCAGTTTACTTAGCCCTGACTGGAAGCCATGTGACGCAATTCAGCCAATGAAAATGCTGCTGGTGCGCATGCACGCTGACATCTTAAGAGGCATGGTGAGTATAAAATGTGTGCTTGTTTGTCTTTTTTTTTTTTTTTGTTCGAACACTGGAGTTGTCCTTTAATGACAGGCTGCATGTTTGGGGTCATTATCCTGCTGCTGAATGAAAAGTTGGAGCCAACACTAGACACCTTCCTGATGGAACGCATCTAACTTGGCTAAATTATTTCCACACCCGTTAATAATCTTTGCACAGTACTGTGTGTATGGAAAGATTATGAGAAGTAGTGAATTAACTTGGCAGCCTGTGACAGATTTTTTATGAAATATCCCTTCAAAATCCATGTTTTCCAGGACTTCCTAGTAAATGATGCTTATGTAGCATAGGCACATCCAATTTTGGTACCCACCATATTGGCTGATGATAACTATGTCTCTGTTCTTTCAGAGTGAAGACTATATCACAGAGGTCCCTGAGCAGCTGGTCAGCAGATGCAAGGAGAGCTTAGAACACAATCCCTGCAAAGAACTTTTTAAAGACTGTTCTAAGTAAGCTATGACCTTGTACATAATTCCAGCATAATGTGATTTATATCACAGCATGAAAGATTTATAGATGCATGAAATCAAATTACACGCAAACATGTAATCAGGTTACACGCAAACATGTCATTGGTCATGTGAAGATGAAGCGTGACGTCTTTCTACGATTCTAACATGTCATTTCTTTCAGACTCGTCCATGACTTCCTTAGTATGGCTCCATTTTCAGACTACCTGGACAGCCAGTATTATAACCGTTTTTTGCAGTGGAAATGGCTGGAGAGGTGAGTACTGAAGGCATCACACTACAGATATAAGGTGCCTCCACACGTACTGTATCACAGGGGATATCACTGTACTAGTACGGTCTATTGAGCCAGAGAATCAAGCTGGAGCGTAGACAGGTAATGTATTCGCTTGTTAGTCTGGCATCTGCTGACTTAAGTAGGCCGTGGCTAACAGTAGAGTATCGCAGCATATTTCGCTGTGAAATCTGCTGTGATACGGTATGTGTAAAGACACATATATAGGGCAAGTTACTGAATTACCAAAATATTATGGTTTAGCATACTTACTTTATTTTTGTTGCATGTTTATATATTTGTCCTGAATAGCTTTTTTTTCTGTTTTTTTTTCTTTTTTATAAACCTTCCTCATGCTTGAACCCTCCTTCGATTTCTCCAGTTTTTTTGGACTGGGTGAGATCTAATTATATTCTGTAGCAGTATCTCTATTATGTTGTCTTGTTGAGTAGTTGTGTGTGTGTGTGTGTGTGTGTGTATATATGTATGTGTATATATATATATATATATATATATATATATATATATATATATATATAATGTGTGTATATATAATAGCAACCAGTCAGATTCCACCTTTTATTTTCCAAAGAATCTGTGAGGAATAAAAAGTGGAATCTGATTGGTTGCTAGGGGCAACTGAGCCAGTTCTACTTTACGCCAGTTTGATAAATCTCCCCCATAATTTTTATGTAAATAGACATAAACTGTAAATGGTGTATACATATGTTATAAAAGTTTTTTTTTTTTTTTTTATAATACTAACCATTGGTTGCTGTCTCCCAGGGAGCCGGTCACAAAGAACACATTTCGTCAGTACAGGGTACTCGGGAAAGGGGGTTTTGGAGAGGTAAGTTCCTTCTCCTCGCTCTGCTTCTTTGCTACATATGTCACTTCCTCATAGATTCTCAAGAATTATCTATTTTTTTTTTTTAGTTTTGTTTTTTAAGTTGTGCTAGCCAACCCAGTTCTTTTTTTGGCCAGGAAGTGCTACTTATTGGTTTGGTTTGTTGGCAAACCTTGTATGGCATGTGAAATTTTGCTTTTTAGTCAAGAATAAAAGATTTCATAGTGCATAATGGACACAGAAATCCTGCTCGTTCTGAAGTGAGGGAGGGGGCTACAAAACCGTTTATTGAGTACAGAAGGAAACAGATTTTCTTAAAATCGCTTGTACTATTGATACTTTGATTATTGATTATTGAATACTATTGATTTCTGAAAAGTGACATTTAAATACCAGTTACACTGATTTCATGGGTTCCAGTGTAACCCATTTGGTTTGAATAAGTGTTGTAGTACTTG
This sequence comes from Dendropsophus ebraccatus, assembly GCF_027789765.1. Lineage (NCBI taxonomy): Eukaryota > Metazoa > Chordata > Amphibia > Anura > Hylidae > Dendropsophus > Dendropsophus ebraccatus. The sequence continues at coordinate 56,171,082 of NC_091454.1, read as the reverse complement.
TGAGTTTTTAGATTGTGGATAAATTTGGAAATTTTTACAAAATAATTATTTAAAGTGTCACAGTTGTTTGGAAAAACTTTTGACAGGTCATAGAGAAATGACAAAAGTTTTGATAGGTCCAGGTCTGAGTGTTCAGACTTATACCGATCAGGAGAACGAGTTGAGAGAGGACCACACTGCAGTGTCCACTCCCCGCTCTGTGTAAAAAAAATAAATAAAAATAAATAAAAGTCTGCCTCCATAGAGCTCCATTATAAGCCCAACCCTTTTTTATGTAACACAGAGCGGGAGTGGACCACTCTGCCATGCGTCTTCTCCCGCTCATTCTCCTGATTGGTATGGGTGTAGACCGATCAACATTTTGACATGCCTGTATGACAATGGGTACCCTTTTAAGGCTTAGTAAGCATGTGCTCCATAGGTAGCAGTGTACATGGACTCCATTGCACACAGGGAGAAATATGTGCACACTTTTTATTGAATGAAATTTGTCACGCTGAACAAGATTCACTATAAGGGCCGGTTCACACTGAGCAAACACGGCGCAATTCCGCGGCGAAGCTCTCCGCCGCGGAATCCCGCCGTGCTCAGTGTGCTGCTTTGAGCGAATGGGAGAGCGCACGCCTGTCCGCTCCCTCTCCTCTCCGCTCAAAGAATAAACATGTTCATTCTTTGAGCGGAGAGTGGCAGCAGCGGACAGGCGCGCACTCTCCCATTCGCTCAAAGCAATTGCGCCGTGTTTGCTCAGTGTGAACCGGCCCTAACTTGTAATTTATCAGGGTAAAAGTGTTTGCTCTCCACAGATGATGGCATTATCGTTACATCACGGAACTGTTTTCTATTTGTCTGCTGCTGACTTTGCACCCTGTTTTTTTCCTGTGTGGCTGCATTGACAGCTGGTACACCATTCCCACTTCTGTGGCCATGTTCTTCTAACTTGTAGAGGTTCTCAGTCTTCCTGCCCACCTATTAGACATGGGTGGCATATTGTTAAAGATACATCAGCACTGTCTATATTGAGTCTGGATGGCGTCTGCTTGAGTGCAGTTGTGCATTCATTTTAGAGCACTATAATATAGTGTGTTATTCTAGGGACACAGCCACAAGTGGGTCACGGGAAGTGCATGTGTATAACTTATTCATCAGATCAATCACACTGTAAGCTAGCTCTGTAAGAGTGAATGGAAAAGTTGTTGCTATGATTAAGAGTAGTAGAGTTTTATTTATTTATTTTTCCATCCTAGATTTATATGTGTAAATGCAGACCTCGGATTATAACGTGTTGTCATTGGGGAGATGGGGGGGGGGGGGAACCACTGCCAAACATTCTGGCAGCAACTTATCTATCAGTGCAAAGGATCAGGCATGTTGAAGTTTAACTTGCCAAACATATGCCAAACCCAATTTCAATGGAACAGTCTAGTATGTATGATACCCTTAAATGCGACAGAGTCGCTTTAAATGCAGCTGTTTAACATAGTGTATCTTGATGTAGGTAATCTTTTGGCTTTTTGTATGGCTTGTACATCCATGTTTAATAACACTTATAGGGGGGGAGATTAATTAACCAAAAAAGTTCTATTTTTTGGCGGAAAATGCCCAGATATGTGAAAATGTATTCGCAAAGTGGACGTTTGCAAATAAATTTATTCACAAGGGCAGTTTCCACCCGTGGTGGCAGGGGGGGGACGAAGGGGGGGCACAGACTCTGGGTCCGCTCAATTTATCATTTTTCTCACTGAAAAATGATAAGGAAACCTATGCCAGCCTCAAGCCGGCGTAGGTTTCCTTATGTAGAGGCAGTGTGCCTCTACATAAATCAGCAAAGTGTCGGCGCTGCAGGGACATTTTTAAGCCCGGCACAGAAAACGCCAGACTTAATAAATGTCCCCCATATTGTTTTGCTCATTGGCTTCAAAATATATGATATCTGTGATGTAAAGAAACAATATCTCCTAAAGAAGTGTCTGGCCAGGACCCCTTTATGCACTATGCCCTGAGAGGGGGTGAGTGCAGCCAATTTCATGTTCAGGAGAATGATGTATCAGGCCCACCCCGCCATCGGGGTGCAATACTTCTGTATTGCAGTTTCTTACTGACTGTTTTACTTTTAGGCTTGGCCCAATAGGCAAATACACATGGCAAACACAAGGGCTTTTGTTAGGTCCTCAGCTGCCATGAACTTGATAAATCGCGCTGTGATGATGCAAGAGGACAGAGACAAAAGGAACTACTAACTAAGGGGTTAAACGGCTGGGATTGGACTTAGTACTAAACCAGTTTGTTGCAGCAGAGTGTCAGCTGTATGTTACAGCTTAGGCTGAGTTCACACTGCATTTTTCCATCCCTCTTTGTTTACGTTTTAGTACATTTAATTTTAAAGTGTGGAAAAATGTTGACCAAATTTTTTTGAACATACGAAAAAAAAGGGACCATTTCAATCGTCAGTTGTAAATGGATTCTGCTGTACGGCGTACTGCAGCATCTGTTTTTATTATCTGTTATTTTATTTGTTTGTTTTTTGTATGTATGTATTAAACGGTTGAAGGCAGTATGAACCCAGCCTTACACCTTTTGCTAACAGCATGGGCTCAGCTTCTAAGGGCTTTATTACACGGAGCGATTATCAGGTGGAAAAACGTTATATAGTTCGAATTTACACGATAATCGTTCTGTGTAATTGCAGGCAACGATCGAAAAATTGTTTGTGTCGTTGATTTACATCTGACCCTAAAATCATTGTTAATTGTTCATCAATAGTTCAGTGTAATTTCACATTGTTCATTATTTTGCTGGGAGCAGATGGAGTAAATGATCGTAAGTAAGGTTTGTTGTAACTAACGACTACCGTTCTGTGTAATATGGTGAACGATTTCAAGTTAACGATAAACAGTTTAGTTTGCAATTGTTAAAAATCGCTTTGTCTAGTAGGACCCTAAGCCTGCACCATTCCTCTACTAGTACAGAGCATTGCCTTAAATGTACACTGAATGGCAGGTAAATATAAAAATGTTTGTTTTTTTTAAACTAAATGTCGTCTTTCCTCCAGGTCTGTGCCTGCCAAGTGCGAGCAACAGGGAAAATGTATGCTTGTAAGAAACTTGAGAAAAAGCGTATTAAAAAAAGGAAAGGAGAATCTATGGCCTTGAATGAGAAGCAGATCCTAGAGCGAGTGAACAGCAGGTTTGTAGTAAGTACAGATCCATCTGTAGGTCCAGGGGAGGGCAATCGCCGTGGTACACGTTTTTTGCATGCAATATGTATTACGTGTATTTTGCAAATTTAAAGAGCTTATGTTGTGTTTTGCTACTTTTAGGTAATAAAATATATAAGAAACTCTTGTAGAGGGTGTAATAAGAGTAGTAACATGGCAGACATAGGGGCCTTCAGTAGGCCCTGTGCGGCTTCTATACTCTAGAACGTGTTGGTGATGATGGAGAGATGAACACAGGGTGATTAGGTGCCAACGGAAGTCACCTATGATGTCATTAATGATGGTAGTGGTCAATACCATAGCGCTTTCCTTCTAATCTGAGTCAGAAATCTTCAAGGCTGTCTACAGGTTTTTGTTGCAGATTTCCAATCTAAACACTGAATTGCTGCAATGGAGCAATTCCATGTGCAATCCATGTCAGTAAGTGCCAGGTTTTAAATTCATGGTGGTAAATTTACCGCAGTTTAAACTGCCGTGAAGTTTTCCAGTTGAAATCGGTGGGAGCTTCTTTGCAAAATTCATTGTGAAGACAGTCCTAGTAGTACAAAATAAGAACGCTGATAAATATTATAGTAAATTATAATTCTAAACATATAAAACTAAAGACCTAAATAAGAAATAATACAATTGAAGAGGTTTCCAGTCAAAACCCCATAGTTAACTCTACCTGCTCCCCCGATTCTGCAGTTTCCATATGTTCTACTCCGCTCTCCTGTGTTGTCCCTTTTTCCAAAGACTTCCCACACCTCCACTCTGCTCTGTGATTGGCTGAGCGGAAAGCAGGACACCATCAGAAGAAGGAAAGACAACAGAGAGCTGCAAACCCTATAAGATATGCTAGCTGCAGCACCAGGGGAGCAGGTGACATAAGTATGCAGGCGTTTGTTGTTTTACGGCACAGGGAGGCAATAGGTTAACTATGGGGTTTTCACTGGAAAACTTCTTTAAAACAAAAAAAAATAAAAAATTTCTCTATGCCCACATGTGCTGATATTAGATATCCTGTGTAACGTGCATGCACTTTGCATAGGCATCAGACATTATTACTGTCACATAAATGTATGTTTCTCCAGACATGCAGTTCTACCACATCCATGTAGTTTTGTTGCTTAACAAAAGCAAATTCTGTTCATCCATTTACAGAGGTTACATTTACATTTATACTGTATAATATTATTAGAAAGTCTTGCGTGTCCTGTTCTATAATGTTTTCCATGACACATTGCCCATATTCAGTTTTTTACTCATTTGTCTGTGGAGGGCACTGTTGCTTTACAGTCCATTGTCAGCTATTCATTAAAATGTACTGATAGAGATCCTATAATGTGATGACTATACAAAACATACATGTAGCAGAGCGTTGCATTATGGCAACTCATCACACCATGAATTGTGTGAAAGAAGAGACTCCTTTCTGCTGCATTGTCTGTCTATGCTGTACATCTGTGAAACCGTGTCCCTGAGGCACTGTACAAAGAGAGATCTTACATGTGACCATCACGCTGAATGATTTGTGCATGTAAACATGAGGAGCTGAATACTTCTCCTGTCCCATTTACATTGCAGGTCAGTCTGGCCTATGCGTATGAGACAAAAGATGCTCTGTGCCTGGTGCTAACACTAATGAATGGTGGAGATCTGAAGTTTCACATTTATCACATGGGTGAGGCCGGATTTGATCTGGAGCGAGCAGTGTTTTATGCTGCAGAGATCTGCTGTGGACTCCAGGATCTACATGAAGAGAGAATAGTGTATAGGTAAGTATTGGGTACATTTTACATGTAACTAACACACATCCTTCAGTGGCAGCTGCCTATGTGAATCCACATGGAAGGTGCTAATTCTTTTGGAGGTCCATCTGGTGGGAGACTTGAAGGCAAGGATCTCTGGGTACAAAATTAGAACCTTATAGAACCTTTAATGGTCACTGTTAGTTTAAACAACTTCCCTCTTTGTGATTTCATATTTAAAATATCAGCCATTTTGTCCTCATTTTGTGCTCACTCTTTTTGCAAATCTTCTTCTATAATATTTTTACAAATCTCCAACATTTTTCTGCCAGTATAGAAGTTGTCAGGATGCAGGGCTTTCATGTTAAGTTTCTGCAGTTCTCTACGTTGAGCTCTAGGAAGCAATCAGGAGATTTGAGTCGTAGATCAAAGCTAAGAGGAGGGAATGGATCCGTGCTTAGTGCAGACAACTCTGGGCACCTAGCATGAGGGGCATAGGGGCAGTCAGAATATTTAAGTTCTTGATTCCTGTTCTCTATATAGGGCCTGCAGCAATTGTAATAACTAGAGATGAGAAAATCGCTAAACAAAGTGAATCGCTTCACTTGATCTGCATTCCGCTCAAGCCGTCGGCCTTTCAGCGCTGCTCCGCTCCCTGCCACTCCTCTCAGGATGCCAGGAAAAGCTGGATCCAGTCCTGGGAAACTTCTCCCAGTTTCCCAGGATTGGATCCAGCTTTTCACCAGTACTTGGGGTGGAGCAGCAGGAAGCGGAGCAGCACTGAGAGGCCAACAGCTTGATAAGCTCAGATCAAGTAAAGCAAATCACGATCATGAGCGATTCACTCATCTTTATAACTTAAAACTTCTGGCAGATTCCCCTTTAGCGTAGCTTCACACACACCGTAAAGCAACGGATTTTCTGCTGCGGATCTGCAACAGATTTGATCTAAATAACTGAACACAGCATCAACTCTACACCATCAAATCTGCTGCAGATCTGCTGCGGATCCTGTACGTGTGAATGCACTCTTAAAATCAATATATCATGAGAGTGACACGTTTATGTAAATCTTTACTACCAGCAATGATGTCTTTGTTGCCAAGTGGCTATAAATACAGAAGGCAAACCCTATTCTGCTGAATAAAATGTAATACACTACTTCTGTAGAATGTTGAGACTAGCCCTCTTTAGCCCTCTAAATAATGTCCATCAACTGACAGAAATTTCTTTTTTTTTTTTTCCAGGGATTTGAAACCAGAAAATATTTTGCTAGATGATCACGGTAAGTAGTAGTATACTATAGTGTGCTATATTTTAAAGGGAAAATGTACTCCTAATTATCTGATGTACCATAGTGACACATCAGGAGATTACATCTGTTATCTGTGCATTAATGTGTATGGTTACTCTTTGTGGTACAGAATGTGCTGGAAATCAGTGATGACCATTAGACAACACTGATGATATTCTGGTGCTCGTCAATGATATCAGTCAGTTCTGGATAAATTTGCCCTTGAAGAGTGTCCATCAGCAGGGAAGCTGTGTACCAGATAACTATCTGACTATCCATGCTTTGTCTTTTGCTACTGCAGGACACATACGGATCTCTGATCTTGGACTTGCAGTACACATACCGGAGGGTCAGACCATTAAAGGAAGAGTAGGCACTGTAGGATATATGGGTGAGTAAAGAAACTGAAATATGATAAGCAGGATTACTTACAGAGAAATGCTATATAACGCTCCTTTTTGTATTAGCACCAGAAGTGGTGAGGAACGAACGATACACATTCAGCCCTGACTGGTGGGCGCTTGGTTGTCTATTGTATGAGATGATTGAAGGACAGTCTCCATTCCAGCAGAGAAAAAGAAAGATAAAGCGGGAGGAGGTTGAGCGCCTTGTTAAGGAGGGACAAGAAGAATATTCTAACAAGTTTTCTCCAGAGGCAAGGTCTCTATGTACTATGGTAAGTATCTAGTAGTAAATAGACTGACAATGAGCTAAATGCTGGGCTTTCTCCGACTCCTGGCTACTACCTTCTGTGCGTCTATAAGATAAAATTGCATAGACACTTTTATCACTGTGTACAGAACTAGGCTAGATGCACTGTGTCAATATGACTCTTTTGAGAACACTCTATCACTGCGGTTTCATGTTAATGCAAGCTGAAAGCAAAAGTAAAAGGAAGTGTTCTTCCAAGTCACAAAATACACAGTGGCCTTATTCCTGTAGGCTTACGGAGATTATTTCCTGAGTACTGAGAAATGTTCTCAGGGTTGCATACTATTTGCTTGTCATTTGTCAAGGAGCTGGGTGTGGTAAACGTCTGTAAGTGCCCAACCTCTACAAGCAGGAAGCCAGATTGCCCAGGCACAGTTACAGTATGTGTTTCACTAGAAGACCGCAAAAGTAGGATTGTGTAACCTTCAACTCAGTGAAGATCGGTGTGACGTATACTATTGCTTACAGTTTATTGCTTTCTTAAAGGAAATTACTAAGCGACAATTTAACAGTTACTGTTCTTTCAATGGAAGTCACATCTAATCCTTTGCCACCAGTACACCTAACATTATTGTGTCTTTGTGCCATCATTTATTGGCATGTTTGTAAAAGAAATGGCATTTACCTTAACCAAATAGAAACTGGAAACTTGCTTAAGCATCTGTTGCATGCAACTCTATAGCGTTGTGGTTCAGTAGTCGCTGGGTGTGGGAGACAGGAGCTGGCAGCTACAGTACCTGCTCTGCTGCTGTGCTCTACACAGACAGTAAGGGCCCTATTCCACCGGACGATTATCGTTCGCATAATCGTTAACGATTAATGATCTCAAACGACCGCTTTTGCGAAAGACCTGAAAACGTTCATTAATTTCCATGGAGGATAATCGTTACTTATGATCATATTTGCGATTGTTTTTTCTTCACTATTGCGTTCGTATCTACTGTGAACGACCGAACGATGTCTTATTCAATGCGAATGTTTTGCGAACGAGCAACGATAAAAATAGGTCCAGGTCTTATAAAGTGATCAACGATTTTTCGTTCGGTCGTTAATCATTAACTGCATTTCAACCGAACGATTATCGTTTAGATTTTAACAATAATCTGAACGATAATCGTCCAGTGGAATAGGGCCATAAGAGCTTAGTGGGAGCCTGAACAGAGGAATGCTTACACTGCCCCCACTTCCTGAATTCTGTCCTCTCTTGCTGCTGCTAAAGACAGAATGTCTATAACAATGGGGAATCAACAGAGCGATGCCCCTGGTGGACAACAGTATAGAGGGGGTGTAAAAAGCATAAATATACATATTATATTACATATATTTAATCAATAACCAGAAAAAATGTGTGGTATAATGGGTAGTATAATCTACCCAGCGATATTACCTTATTCTTGCAGCAATTCCATCCGGATATACTGTCCTTCTGTGGCTAGAAAGACGCATATATTTAATCAATGCATAACCATTTAAAGAAATTTTCTAATTTAGAATGAGCTCCCACAGCAAGCAGCTGATTTTCTGTACAGCAGCCTCTGATGTAGTATTACTTTGTGGCCATTCTTATGTTTGACTGTCATTGAAAAACAGCGATGGTTTTTATGTTCTCCCAATTAGGGGCAGCTTGTATAAAACTTTCTGCTGACACAGAGAGAATTCGTCCCAGGCATGGACAACCCCTTTAAAGCGACTCTGTACCCCCCAAACTGCTTGTACCGTCAGATAACTGCTTTTAATCCAAGATCTGTCCTGGGGTCCGTTCAGCAGGTGATGCAGTTATTGTCCTAAAAAACAACTTTTAAGCTTGCAGCCTTGTGTCAAATTGACGTGGCCTAGAGTATGCTCTAGGATTGCCACACCCCTCTGTCTCTCCTCCCCACCCTCTTCATCATTAGGTATGACCCTAGAACAATTTCTCCTATTCATCACTTGTCTGTACACTGCAAATGTGCTGGATCGTTAAGGCACCTGTGCAGTCTTAAGACAAGTGATGATTAGGAGAAATCCTGCCTGTGACATTCCTAATGATGAGGAGGGCGGGGAGGAGGGACGTAGGGGTGTCGAAATCCTAGGGCACAGACACTCTAAGCCACACCAATGTGACACAGGGCTTTATAACTTTAAAAGTTGTTTTTAGGACAATAACTGCATCACCTGCTGAACGGACCCCAGGACAGATCTTGGATTTAAAGCAGTTGTCCGACGTTACAAGTAGTTTTTTTTGGGGGGGGGTAAGATTGTGGGTACAGAGTTGCTTTAAACTGACTTATTTATTGTACATGAAAAACCTAGAGCATACAAGTATGTACTCTACTAAAAGTTTTCTTTTATTCCTTTCTCTTTCCACAGTTACTATGTAAAGACCCTGAGCAACGATTAGGGTGTTGTGGTGGAGGGGCCAAAGAGGTGAAAGAACATGAGCTCTTCAAACATATTAATTTCAAGAGGCTTGAAGCGGGAATTTTAGAACCACCATTCAAACCGGATGTAAGATTGCCAATCTTATTGTAAACCAGTATGAAAAACTAACAGTAGAGGGTTACACCTTTGTAGACTTTCTTTTAGGATGTACCTTGACCAGCTCTCAAAAAATTCCCTGCCTAATTGATAAACGTTTTCCACTATAAGATATGTTAAAAAAGTCTACCCAAAAATATCTAAAATCGTGAGAAAGGTGACCATCACCAATATCAACCAATGTATATATTACATATCGATCGCTGCGCCAATTACACAAAAGTATCAGAGACACTATGGGTGGAGGTGCCTGTGTCTAGTCACGAGGTGGAGGGAATGAAGGGGTAATAACCCAGGAGCAAACTGGCCAGGTAACTAAGTAGTGGGCGCGTCTATCTGCACCCAGGGCCGGCCTTAGGGTAGATGGCGCCCTGTGCGAAACTTTCTTTTGGCGCCCCATCCCCCCCCCCCCCCCCCCCCCCCGCCTCTGTTGATACCCCCTAATGGTGACATAGACTAAATCTTACAGCCTCCCATCCCTCCAGACAACCGCTACAATAAAACCACAAACGAGACGAGAGGCTGTAGTATTTAGATATGATATACTAAATCCCAATACAACAAGCTCCACCCCTAAACCCCAGCCCCCCAAACCACCCGACCCCCGATAGAAGTACCATCTATCTATGTATCTATCTATCAATCATCTACCCCCCCCCCCCCCCCAACTGTTATATATGTGACCTTTTCATCACTTTTTGAATTTTTCTCTGAGATGTGACTTCATTAAAAAACAGCAAATTTGGACTTGGCCTATTTGGCGATTACACTGTTTACCGTGCTGGGGGCAGTAGTTATGCACTGTTTAGCTGTTGGGGTATGCTGAGGGCAGTAGTTATGACTGTTTAGCTGTTGGGGTATGCTGGGGGCAGTAGTTGTGCACTGTTTCAGCTGATAGATAGGGATAGATAGATAGATAGATAGATAGATAGATAGATAGATAGATAGATAGGAGATAGATATCTATCTATCTATCTCCTATTTATCTATCTATCTATCTCCTATCTATCTATCTATCTATCTATCTATCTCCTATCTATCTATCTATCTATCTATCTCCTATCTATCTCCTATCTATCTATCTATTCCTATCTATCAGCTGAAACAGTGCACAACTACTGCCCCCAGCATACCCCAACAGCTAAACAGTCATAACTACTGCCCCCAGCATACCCCAACAGCTAAACAGTGCATAACTACTGCCCCCAGCACGGTAAACAGTGTAATCGCCAAATAGGCCAAGTCCAAATTTGCTGTTTTTTAATGAAGTCACATCTCAGAGAAAAATTCAAAAAGTGATGAAAAGGTCACATATATAACAGTTAGATAGATAGATAGATAGGAGATAGATAGATAGATAGATAGATAGATAGATAGATAAATAGGAGATAGATAGATAGATAGATAGATAGATAGATAGATAGATAGATAGGAGATAGAGGATAGATAGGAGAAAGATAGATAGATAGATCGATAATAGAAAGATAGATAGGAGATAGGCAGATAGATAGGAGAGATGGATAAATAGATGGATAGATAGATGGATAGATAGGAGGGAGGATAAAGAGCTAGAGAGACAGAGGAAAGAGAATCATCAGACTTACAGCAGGGGCACAGTATCCTGGAGGCTGCACGCATTGCTGAGGAGGAGGAGGGAGGACGCACATGGCTGGGCAGAGGTCACAGGTCACCACACTGAGTGATGGGACCTGAGCACACTGCAGGCTATGTGGCAAGGAAAGAGTCAGTATCCCACCCGGTTGGTGCCAGGGGCGGGGCTTATCAGCGGGGGGCGGAGCTTACCGGGATCTACACGGAACATTACTTTGCCAGGTTCCTAGCCCGTCGATCTTCTGGAACGCCCCAAACCAACCCCTATGGAAGGAGTGCAGGTGGCCAGCTAGGGGAGCGCTCTGGCAGATAGACAGAACGTCTGTCTGCCAGACCAGTTAAGTGTGCAGCTGACTGTCTGCCAGAGCGCCCCCCAGCTGGCCAGGAGTGATGCGCCCTGTGCAACAGGTCGCACACCCCAAAGGCCGGCCCTGTCTGCACCCTAGATCTGGGGGTCTATGCTCCCCTAGCCAAGGCAGGGTGAACGTCCTGATAAGACTCTCAGGATGATTTCACCTCATCTATCAGCCTTACCATCTCACTGTGGCAAGATTATCTCTGTCCCAGCACCTGGTCTCCTGATGATTTAGGTAGAAAGGCTTTTTGCCGCTGGTGGTGTCCCATGACACCTGCGTGATCCAGGACTCTGTTGTCTAATTGTGGCTTTGTCTCAGTAGTGGGACACTTTGCCAGATCTGACCCTACCTTATGTATGTGTGTCAGTGTTTCATAAGTAACACACGAGTTATTGTGATGCTTTGAAAAACAGCAGGACATATGACCATCTAGTGCTTGCTATTGTACTTTTCAACCTATTGGGACTAATGTGCTCTGTATTATTCTTATGGCCAGTTTCTTATCAGTTGTACATAACCTTCACATACACCATCTTGCAACTATTCATAGACTACATATTAATAGGGTATGTGATCACTATTGGTGAATACCATTGGTCCAGTACTACCTCTGTATATACCTGTATTGTGGTTTATCTTAGCTGTCACTAGCTCCCTCTTTTAGTAAGTACAGTACATAGTATAGTCTCCCTATACCTAGGGCAACCCTTTCAGGACCAAGGCAAATTTTATGAATATGACCTGTGTCACTTTATTCATCAATAACTTGGGAATGCTTTTACCAATCCTTCTGATTCCAAGATTGTTTTTTTGTTACATATTCTACTTTATGTTAGTGGTAAATTTGAGTTGATAGCTTTAGAATTTTTTTGTGAATAACTCCAAAATGTTGTTAAAAATGTAAAAAAAAGCGCATTCTCTACATTTGAAAGTCTCTGCCAATAAGGAAAATAGTAATACTACATTCATTATTTATTAATTCATATCTATAACATGTCTACTTTATTTTAAAAGCATTTGGTGAACATGCTTTTACTTATTTGGGATGTTAGAGGCCGTAAATGTTTAGTAGCAATTTTTAAAATGTTCTTGAAAATTTTTCAACTCAGAAATTCTTTCGGCACCAGTTCAGTTTTGGAGTATATTTTAGAGGCCTGTATACTAAAACCCCCCACAATTCAACCCATTTTGAAATCTTCACTCTTTCAAGTATTTAAATTTACATTCATTCAGTTATTTAACCCTTTCTGCATTTCACAGGAATAACTGCAAAGTAAGAGGGAAAAGTTAAAATTTGCATTTTCTTTACAGAGATTCCTAGGTAATCCTATGTGTTTTTACAAAACCAATTACCGTTACTGATCCACCAATGCTGGACCCCCTTTGGGGGTCCAGTGGCAGTTACACTAAACTGTCAGCTATCAGCTGAAAGTCTAGTTGCAGCTTCCGGTCACTGTTTGTCTAAACAGTGAGCATCTGAAGCAGGTCAGTAAATTTACTGACTTTTGCTTGAAAGGGTTAATAGGCGTGACGGGTAGGATCCGGTGCAGGGCCATCCTTATCAGGACATTCACCCTGCCTAGGCTAGGGGAGCATAGACCCCAGATCTAGGCTGCAGATAGATGCGACAACTACTTACAGCAGTTACACACTTACCTGGTCAGTCTGCTTCTGGGGTATTACCCCTTTATTCCCTTCACCTCATGACTAGGCATAGGGACCTCCAACAATAGTGTCTCTGGTACTTCTGTGTAATTGGCACAAGGATCCATATGTAATATATACATATATGGCTGATATTGGTGATGGTAACTTTTCTCATGATTTTAGATGTTTTTGGGTTGACTTTTTTTAGCATATCTCGTATAAAGGTTAAGTTTTAGTTTTCCAGTAGGCTGTGAACCTTGACCAGCTTTGTTATAGGGTGCACCATAGCTGATGACTAAGTCAACGAAGTCTTTCAGATTATATTTACGATATATACCGCAACATATTTAGCATTTTATATGACCTTTTGAACAATTATTTATTAATATAACTTCCCTATTTTCCAGCCCCAAGCAATCTACTGCAAAGATGTTCTTGATATAGAGCAGTTCTCAACAGTGAAAGGCGTGGAGCTTGAGCAGACGGACAGTGACTTTTATCGCAAGTTTGCCACAGGTTGTGTGTCTATACCCTGGCAGAACGAGGTAGGTTGTGAGAAGGTGGAGAGGAGATGGAAGCTAACAGTAAGAGCACCACTGAATATATGTTTATTCATCTCCTTGTTTAGATGATAGAGACAGACTGCTTTGCAGAACTGAGTAACATTCCAACAATGGATGGATCCATCCCACCGGATCTGGACTGGAAGGGTCTTCCTTCACCGCAACCAAAAAAGGGGCTGCTACAGCGATTCTTCAGCAGACAGGTAATAAAGGCTGATGACTGATTACTAGTTTAATATATTGTCCTGGTGACTGAAGACTCATAATATACATCTTCACAAGCATTTATTAGTACTCCTAGCTCACTGTATGATTAGAGTACCTCTCATTAATTCATTAATAAAAAAAATTTAACCTGTTGAAAGTTTTGATTGGTGGAAGTCTCACTGCTGATCAGGAGAAGTGTCCAATAGCGGATTTTAATTCTCAACTCGCAGGGATCTCAGTCTGGGCAACTCCATTATGGAGGTAGGGCTGCCTGGATGGAAGTGATTGACAGCAGAAAAAGTGTAGCACACTGCATGTTGTCCTTACCGGTGGGGGTTTCAGCTGTGACACTTTCAGCTGTGACACTTGTGACTTTTTTTTTTCTTAAATGAACTGCTATGATTATAAGAACAATATATTTTGAATACATAGTTAACCCCTTAAGGACCGGGCCTAAAATGGCCTTAAGGACCGGAGCAAATTTTATGAATATGACCGGTGTCACTTTATTCATTAATAACTTCGGGATGCTTTTACCTATCCTGCTGATTCTGAGATTGTTTTCTCGTGACATATTGTACTTCACATTTCTTGTAAATTGGAGTCGATACTTATAACGAATCTTTATGAAAAAAAACAAAATAATGTGAAATTTTTTTTTTTTTAAAAATGCATTTTTCCAACTTTAAAACTTTTCTGCTTATACAGAAAATGGTTATGCCACATAAATTATATACTAAATATCATTAGCAACATGTCTACTTTATGGTGACGGCATTTATTAAACTATATTTCATTTTTTTAGACAATAGAAAGCGTAAAACATTAGCAGCAAATTTCCAAGTTTTCTGTAAAATTTCAAAATCAGATATTTTTAGGGACCTGTTCAGGTTTAAAGTGTATTTGAGGGGACTGTATGTTAGAAAGCCCCACAAAGCACCCCATTTCAGAAACTGCACCCCCAAAACTCTACAAAAGCACATCCAGAAAGTTTTTTAACCCTTTAGGGGAGTCACAGAAATAAAAGTTAAGTGTGTAAGAGATTTTATTGTAACCCAATATTTTTCATAATTATAAACTTATTACCAGAGAAATGCACCCCAATATGTATTGCCCCGTTTCTGCAGTTTATAGAAATACCCCATATGTGGCCCTATTGCGCTATTTGACGCAACCACAAGCCTCAGATATAAAGGAGCGCCTAGTGCATTTCAATGGCTCCATTATATTTGGTCATTTCTGACTACATTTCGGACACCATTCAGAAAACTACACCCCTCAAGGAATGTAACTAGGGGTGCGGTGAGCATCTGGACCCCACAGGTGCTTCACAGATTTTCCCAACAATATGGCGTGAAAAAAGACAAAAATATTTCTTACACTAAAACGTTGTTCTAGACTTCAATTTTTCATTTTCACAAAGGGATAAAAGGAAAAAAAAACACAAAACATGTAGCGCAGTTTCTCTCGAGTACAGAAATACCCCAAATGTGGACATAAAGTGCCAAGCGGGCGCAGGACGAGCCTCCAAAGGGAAGGAGCGCCAATTGGCTTTTGGAAGCTGGATTTCACTGGAATGGATTTCAAGGGCCACGTCGCATTTACAGAGCCCTCGTGCTGCCAAAACACTGGAAACCCCCCACAAGTGACCCCATTCTGGAAACTACACCCCTCAAGGAATCTAACAAAAGGTGCAGTGAGCATATGGACCCCCACTGGTGATGGGCACAAATGTGGAACAATGTGACGTGAAAGTAAAAAAGTAAAAATTTTCATTTTTTCACATTCACGGCACAAATGTGCCCGTCATCAAGGGGTCCATATCCTCATTGCACCCCTTGTTAGATTCCTTAAGGGGTGTAGTTTCCAGAATGGGGTCACTTGTGGGGGGTTTCCACTGTCTTGGCAGCACGATGACTCTGTAAATGCGACATGGCGTTCATCATCCATTCTAGCCATTCTTGGCGCTCCTTCCCTTTGGAGGCTTGCCCTGCACCCACATGGTACTTTATGTCCACATGTGGGGTATTTACGGACTCGGGGGAAATCGCTCTAAACATTTTGTTTGTTTTTTTTCTCTTTTAACCCCTTTTGAAAATGAAAAATTCAAGGCTAGATCAACATTACAGTGTAAAAAATGTAATTCATTTTCACGCCACATTGTTCCACATTTGTGCCCGTCACCAGTGGGGTCCATATGCTCACTACACCCCTTGTTACATTCCCTGAGGGGTGTAGTTTCCATAATGGGGTCACTTGTGGGGGGTTTCAACTGTCTTGGCAACACAGGGGCCTTTTAAATGCAACATGGCCCCTCGAAATCCATTCCAGCCAAATCCAGCCTCAAAAAACCAAATGGCGCTCCTTCCCTTCGGAGGCTTACCCTGCACACGCATGGCGCTTTATGTCCACATGTGGGGTATTTCCGTACTCAGGGGAAATTGCTCTACAAATTTTGTGTTTTTTTTTTTATTTTTTAGCCCCTTGTGAAAATGAAAAAATCAAGACAAGATCAATGATTTAGAGTAAAAATTTAAAACAAATTACACTAAATGTTGGTCTAGCCTTGATTTTTTTCCATTTCCACAAGGGGTTAAAAAAGAAAATAAACGCAAAGCGTGTAGGGTAATTTCCCCTGAGTACGAAAATACTCTAGATGTGGACATAATGTGCCATATGGGCACAGGGCAAGTCACCAAAGGGACAGAGCGCCATTTAGAGGCTGGAATGCAGGATGGAGGCCATGTCGCAATTACAAAGCTCCTGTTCTGCCAAGACAGTAGAAACCCCTGACAAATGACCCCATTCTGGAAACTACACCCCATAAGGAATCTAACAAGGGGTGCAGTGAGCATATGGACCCCACTGGTAACAGGCACATATGTAGAACATGTGCCGTGAAAATAAAAAATACCATTTTTTTTTCATTTTCACGTCCAAAATGTGGCCGTCACCAGGGGGCCATATCCCCGCTGCCCCCCTTGTTAGATTCCTTATGGGGTGTAGTTTCCAGAATGGGGTCACTTGTGGGGGGTTTCTACTGTCCTGGCCGCGCAGAGACTTTGTAATTGCATCATGGCATCCTCTAATGGGAATGGCGGCCATGACTATTTAGCTGGGGAAAAGGGACAATTCTAATTTATTTGGGGGTATTAGGCCAATTATTAGTTTATAAGGTTGAAAATGACAGGTGTCCATCAAATTCCAGAGGAATTGATCCAGAGGAAGGCAAAAAACCCTCGTAAGGCAGACGACAGTAGCCTCATCACTGGGAAAAAATTCCTTCCTGACTCCATAATGGCGATCAGAATAATCACTGGATCAACGTGACCCCTGAAATAGGAATAAGGGACAGAATTTAGATAATGTAGAACTCCAATGACGTGTGGTGCACCTTGAAGCGATCCAGTATGCAGAGGCCGGGGTGATCAGGACAGGTGTCACACTGGAAAATGGTGTCCTTCCTGATCCCCATGTTACGCCACACTCAGCACTTTTTCTGGGGTCTCCTGTTTTCCAGTGTGGGGGACATCACCTGGAAAATGTTGTCCTGGTGCGATACGGGGTCCTTCATATCCAGAAGCGCTGGGTCCGCTCCATGGCTGCTAAATATTAGGGCTCTATTACTGCTTCTGATATGTTCGGATTGTGCTGCAAGCTACAATAGCTCAGGCAGCGAGGGACCAGAAGAGGGGGTGCTGGTATAAAAGTTATCCCCGTACGGGTGGTAACCTTTATCCAGCAGTGGGAAGATCAGTTCCCCAACGATCTCCACACTAACTCCGAGGATGGGGGGGGGCATCTGGGGGCTGGATTCGGGTGTCCCTTCCTTCATACACTGTAAGGGTACGTGCACACTGCGGAATGGCGAAGGATAACCCTTTGGCATTCCGCAGCTGGCACCCGCCGGCGGACTGATGGAGGCGCGCTTCTCCGTCCGTGTCATAGACTCCATTCTATGCACGAGCGGATTCCGCGCTCCGTCAAACGTGTTCATTCTTTGGACGGACGATTGAATCCGCCCATGCATAGGATAGAGTCTATGACACTAGAATTTCACACCATACCGTGATCTCTTATTGGGACGGTACTAGCGGAAAAGACGTGTCTGGGGGGCAGCGTACGCTACGCTACCCCCAGACACGTCACTGGATGATGAGGATGAATAGAGGAAAGAAGGATCCCCCCATTCATCCTCACTGGCTGTTTCGGTGTCGGAGGCAATAATAGCGTATGCGTCCGACACCGAAAACACCCTGGGGGCCATCTTTATACGGGGACTAGTATATGGGGTATGTAAATGTGTAGTGGTGTAGTGTAAAACTTTATTCCGTGTAGTGATATGGTGTTTTTTACATGTTTTTTTAACATTAAGTATATAAAAAAAAAAAACTACACCAAGAAATGAGTTGCTGATAAATGCCGCACTTATGTGCGGCACTTATCAGCAGACCGTGGCTGTAGGATATAGGAAAAAAAACACCCTACGCCAAAAAGGAGGAGTTGCTGATCAGCGGCGCACTTACGTGCGATGCTGATCAGCACTCAGTGGCGATAGGTTTTTTTTTTTTCCCCGCACCTTTTCTTCAACCCTATTGCTACTGATATGTGTATTATATACACTTATCAGCCGCTAGGGGGCAGTAGAACGCAAATTCCGGAAAAAGCCAAAGTTTGACGACGCTGGAGCCGATGATTGCCGATGGGGACCGCCGGAAAAAGACGAAGACGCCGACGAAGCAGAGGACGCGATCGGAACCCGGAAGACTCGATCGGGACGCTGGATCCGGTGAGTATGAGTCAATACCTGCTCTGGACACCTCAGCTACCTAGCTGAGGTGTCCACAGCAGGTATTTAACCCTTTCATGGGGTACTTATATCGCCGGTCACGGCGATCGGGACGTGGCACCGTGGCCACCGTTACTTTTAACAGTAATGGCGATCGGTGCCGTCATTGCTTTCCGGTGCCGCCATTGCTTTCCGGGCCATCGGATCACCGATGACCCGGAAAGCTGCAGATCGCCGCCATTGGCTGATCTGAATTGATCAGCCAATAGCGGCGATCGTCAGCACGGGAGGGGTTAATCACCCCCCGTGCCGACAAGCAGGGATGGCCTGCTATACATTATAGCAGGCCATCTTCCCCGATCGCTGCGTGTGTACACGCAGCGATCGGGGAAACCGCGGGCGTAAATGTACGCCCGTTTGCGTTAAGGCATGGATTTTGGG
The DNA here is from genome assembly GCF_027789765.1 of Dendropsophus ebraccatus. Taxonomy (NCBI): domain Eukaryota; kingdom Metazoa; phylum Chordata; class Amphibia; order Anura; family Hylidae; genus Dendropsophus; species Dendropsophus ebraccatus. The sequence continues at coordinate 56,152,002 of NC_091454.1, read as the reverse complement.
GGCGTACACTTACGCCCGCAGTCGTTAAGGGGTTAAAGGAACTTTCTGCTCATAGGTGGTGTAAGGGCATATAGAGTTCATAAAAAGAGAAGCCCAGCTCAGTAAACCCCTCAAGTAGCCAGTCACGGTCACGGTCACACTAGCATTTCAATGCGTGGCGTAACACACTACATTTTACGTGTTATGTTTGCTGCAGGGAAAACATGACAAGCTAAAAATGCAACATCTCTTTTCAGAAGCAGTATTTACATTTTTTTAAATTCTGAATGTATTGATTTTTTTTTCACATGAAAAAAGTTAAAACCAACACCTGTCGAGGCACTTACAACAACACAAATATCATAACAGGATGTGGTACAAGCAACAGAAACAAAATTGCAAGGCAGTGTATGGAGCATAGAAGCAGGGGGCTGAAGGTTTAGACTACCAGCTCCAAGCAGGGAAGGAACTGGGGGAAGAAGGAGAGGGGAAAAGAGGGGAAAGATAGAGGGAAAAAAACAACAAATCCAATTCATAGACAAAAATATTAATAATAAAGAATCAGACACAATAGAGGAAGGCAGTGGTGAAGAGACTGGTTTAACAACAAAACGTGAAAGGAAAAAAAATGGGATTCTGATCTATATATGTGCATACTGGCACGGACCCCATTTGCTTTAATTGCGCATACACATATATATAATGTATGTATGTATTTTCTGTGACGCTAGGACAGCACACCACACTTTTGAGTCTTTGAGTGTTATATATAAGTTTGGGAAATGCCTCGACTAGGATCAGTCTATTAAAGTCCATTAGGCTATTGGCAGTATTGGAAGCATGTCAATTTGACAGGTGGGCAACATATATGTGGAACGTATTGCAGATTTGTAATGTGAACTCAGCCTTAGTTACAGATTTAAGAGAAAATGAAGAATTACACTACAGCTCAACCATATAACTGGGTCGTACACGATTAGGAAAATGTCTTTGTTCTTTTTTTAAGTGGAGCTGAGCACCTGTTTCTGGAAAATGTCACATTCTCCCTAATAGCATATCTAAATCCACAGCTGTGTGTGTTATGAGATAAACAGGAAAATATTTAAGGGGTGTGTGTATGTGTGTGTGTGTGTGTGTATATATATATATATATATATATATATATATATATATATATAAATATAAAATAATTGTACACATTCAACCTTTCTTTTCTATTTGTTCTTTTTAAAGATGCATCAGAAACATGTGAGATATTTTTTTCCACATTTGGGGTGCAGCTACCTTTTTGAATATTTGGAAACAGTTACAGGCAATGGTTTGGACTGTTGAACATGCAGCCAGACCTTCATTAGTTTGCTATAAAAGTGCTGCCCCATTGTGTTGCTGTTTGTGGAGTTGTTCATAAAGAGGCATAGATTGTCGACAGAAAAAGACCATCTAGACTGCCCTTATATCATTTCCTTCTTATTATTATCATCTTAGGATAGATATATCTTTATCGCAGGCAGGTTTACATTCATTTACTGTAGATTTACTTACCACGTCTACTGGAAGTTTGTTCCAAGCATCTACTACTCTTTCAGTAAAGTAATATTTTCTCATGTTGCTTCTGATCTTTCCCCCAACTAACTACAGTTTGTGTCCCCTTGTTCTTGGGTTCAGTTTCTTATTAAAATGCTTCCCTCCTAAACCGTATTTGAGCCTTTAACATATTTAACAAAGAATAAAACACTGTTAACAATTCTAGAAGCAGGTAGCACCATCCAAATAGTTGGGGGGGGGCACTTTAAGGGCGCCCTCACACACTCTTTTTTTCATTTTTCAGTCTGGGTTCTGGGTTCATTTTTCAGTCAGAGGTTCTGGCATTTTTTACATTCTGTATGAATGATTTGTTGTGTTTTTTTTACATTTGTTGGGTCAGCGTTTTGGCGCGAACTTGGACATCATTGCTGAAGTCCAGGTCCAAGTGCTGTGTGCCAGGTCACTGAAAAACAAAAGGGGAGACAAAAAAAGACAGGAGCAGAAGACCCATAATTTCGACAGGTGTTCTGCATCTTACAGTATGCATCTTACAGTCTGGTACACTTAACCCCCTGGGGGTCGGACTTATCCCATACTGTAGCCATACCAGCAAGGAAGGGGGTTAAGTGCCCGCCTTCCTTGCTGGGATGGGTGCGGTGCAGGGGGGAGAGGGGAGCGTTCATTCTCACCTCCGACATCTTCTGTCTTCACCAGAGCCTGGCACACTGAGCTTGAAGTGTACTGGGCTATGTCTCTTCAAATCTGCCATCAGCGGCTGAGCCAGGACATCGCTGCAGCCATTAATGGGCTGAGCTGACACTGCACAAGTCTCTGCTCAGCAAATCAGCAGCTGCAGCAGGGTCCTGACTCTGGCTGAAGACTGGGAGAAGATCGGAGGGTAAGTAAAAACTGTCACAGAGCCTCAAAAACACCAGAAAAGAGAGACAAACGCCATACCAAAAAATACCATGTGTGTAAGGCATATCATATACTTTTATTGACTTCCAGCTAACATCAGGCTGCTGGCATTTTTTTTTTGGGGGGGGGGGGGACTGTTTTTTAAGGCTTTGTGGTTAAACGGTTTTTAAGGCATTGTGAAGCCAGGCTAACATAGTCCATGTTTTTATCGGATGAGCCAGACTATGAGGGAGATTTATCAAACTGGTGTAAAGTGAAACTGGTTCAGTTGCCCCTAGCAACCAATCAGAATCTGATTGGTTGCTAGGGGCAACTGAGCCATTTTCACTTTACACCAGTTTGATAAATCTTCCCCTATGTGTGTATATATGGACATTTTATTTTTACATGGAAATGCAAATATTACTGCAACCATTGTATGAGATTGTATCTTTCTGATCTGATTCTTTGCAAACCAATGAAGGCTATTATTATACTGTACACTTCTTTCAGTAAAATTAGTTTAAAAATCATTATCATTCCTGTGTCTACCTTCTTTTCCAGGACTGCTGTGGCAATTGTAGCGACAGTGACGATGAGCCAACTCGCCTATAGCCCTGATGGGAGCACAAGACTGAACCAGTTTACACTTTTTTTTTTTGCACATTTATCGGCCCATACTTTCCTCGCAGAGCGGCATTACGACACTGAGCTCTCTATTGTGCCTCAATCCTCTGCTATGAAAATGTGTTAAATATATTATTGTAATGTATAAATTAAGATCTATAAATACAGGAATGTATATTTTTCATGTTTTGCCTCCACCGCCTTCAGAAACCCCTTTTCTTGCTGCCACAGGCCAAAGGACTGTTCAGGCCTCTCAGGAAGGACTGATTTTAATGGAAATCCCACAATGTCACCTGTCCGCCTTTCTTTCTACCTTTTGTCCTAAGAGATGTTTTTATTTTGTTGAAGAAAATGTATTTTTTTTTACGTATAAATATATATATATAAACTGTAGAGAGGACTATATAGATTACTGAATGCTATGTCTTTTCCTCAGGCACATCTTTAAGACGCCCTAGAAGTGGTAAATGTTATAAATTTTTTTTATTTTTTAATTCACATATGACTGTCCCATTGCCTGCTGTCTACTTCAGGCTTAGTATAATACACCTGGTCTATGCTCTGGTGGGTCAGAGGTCACACATTATTGGTGCAGATCATGACATTGTATCTATAAGAGGTTTTGTAGATGGACAGGAGATGATGGAGAAAATAAGAATGCATTGGGTCTGTAAAGTTTTAGATATGATAAAGGGTCTTGCCAAGAACAGTTTGTAAACTGCTTGAGATCTCCGTACCCCAGTATTTGATATACACTGTTCAAGCAGGGTAATGTGTCATTGTAATGCCAGTAATTTATTGTATAGGGTCACGCTTGATTATTGGAACCAGACACTGGTATATGTCTTCACTTGTTGAGAGTCGTAGTGCACAAAGAGTTAGTGAATGCACTGTATTATAACGTTTCTGTTTTCAGGGAAGGTGAGGTGTATTTATCAGGGTCACATTTATATACAGTCCCTATGTTATCTAGACAATGAAATCCAGCATACCTCTTGTGTATATATATGTGTGTATATATATATATATATATATATATATATATATATATATATAGTCATGTAGCACAAGTCATTTGTAGCAATTTCTTACTTATGGTCACACACATTAAGCGTCACCTCCCCAAGTTACTGGAGAGCATTGAGTTGCATGATCCAGCAGAGCTTCTCCAGTACTGCACTTCCCTGGCTACATGTCCTTCCAGCAGGCTGGAAGAAGGACCAGGCTCGTACATAACCAGAGCTGTTCATTCTTTTCTCCTGGTCTCTAAGGATGTTTGGCTGTTTATCTGTGTATTTGTAATCTTTTACCATGGCACTACTACCTTACAGCACTTCTACAATGTCATCAAATGCCTGAATTATTTTATTTTGTTCTTTGTAACTTTGTTGATTTTATATATTTTGGTTTTCTTACAAAAAATGCTTTTGTGGTCTGTGTCTCTTTGCGACTAATCAAAGACAGCAGCACACTACCAAACCATGGATATTGGTGTGCTGCCTTGGCTGTGTCCATATTGCCTTAGATAGCATGCATACTCACCCACTGCTTCATTCAGACTACCAAGGTCCTGCAGCTTAGGTTTATGAGGCTCTGGGTCCAATGAAGCATCTATCACAGAGAGAACTATTATAATTACTATTGGCTTTCTTTCTGAGAAGGTTCATAACTCTACAGATGTGCTAGTATAGTGCCATCTAGTGGTGAAATATGCACATAACAGCTTCTATTGTTTGTTTTTACAGTATGGGATGCATCAGCCATATTTAGCTTATCATTTAGGGTACTGTATGCTGGCAGGATGTGCTGACAGACAGTGGGTAACAATCAAAGGTAGCCTGACGGTGCGGCAAAAAGGACAGAATGTCTAAGCATACATATACCAACTTCAAACTTAGTGCAATGTCAATCCTGTGCTACAGGGAGAATTAAATCTTATTTAACTGGATTCATACTACAAATACTTTTGGGCAAAAGATCAACGGAAATATATTTTTACGTGTATTATATTATGTTAGAGCAGTGTTTCTCAACTCCAGTCCTCAAGACCCACCAACAGGTCATGTTTTGAGGATTTCACATTTCAATTATAGTCCGCAAAACATGACCTGTTGGTGTGTATTTAGGACTGAAGTTGAGAAACACTGTGTTAGAGGGAACCAATCAGCACTGTGCTGATATAGTTCTCAGAATTATAGAATAGGGCTACTGTGCAGCTGGTGCACGTACCGCTGCATCTGGTATTGCAACTTAGCCCCAGTGCCTGTCGTTATAACTTTCAAAATCTAAATCAACAGTAGATGTGAAATAAAGCAAGTTTGCAATATAGATTTGTTTTGTTTTGTTTTTTATCATGCTGTAAAACAAAGCTGAACTTACCAGAAATCCAGGTCCAGTCTCCGGAAGGCTGATTTTCTGACTTGTGCTGGTTGAAAAAAAAAACAAAAAAAAAAACAGACTAAACATAGGAATTCCGGTCAGTACAGAGAGTCACGGCTCAATATGTCCATCAATCACATGACTGCCTTCTCTCTGTGAGAGCTCAGATGGCCTGGGAGACACTGAACTACCTGTTCTCTCACTGTTTCCAGTTTTTTGAGAAAAAAACTGTCAGAAAACAAGTGCAGTGTTTTCCATGATAACTAAAAAATAAATAATATAAATTGCATACTTGCTTTATATCACATCAACTGTTGATTTAGATTTTGGAAGTTCTAACGACAGTGACACTTTAAATGAGGATAAGCACTAATACCAGAACCAGCCCATGAACAAGTGAAAATGTTTCTGGGAAAATACTGAAAAAAAGATTCAGGAAATGTAAGGCTAGCTATGGATAGAGAACTTCTCAATTGACTCCTTGTTGTGCACTAACCTGTCAAGGAAAGGCACAACTCTATGTTATCAACTCTGCTGCACCTCTGAGGACCAACAACAGCAAGCATTTACTATGAAGAAAAAAGGTTCCCAGGACTGTATCCAGCTTTTCAAGGCACCCGGGGTGGAGCAGCACAGAGTGGCATGGACTTCAAAAACAGGCTGATTGCCGAGCGAACAAAGCGATTTACTACTTTTGTACCGAAATTCAATCATCTCTAGTATCAAGTTAAACCCAGTCCACTTCAGGATCCTGAAGAAAAGCAGACCAAGGTCCTCTTTTGACTATATTATTATCATCATTACAAAAGGCAATGCCTTTCCGCTCAGTAATGGAGCCTTGGGAATATACTGTAATCACAACACCGGCTGGCTAGGCTTTCATACCTATGAAATTTAAAATTATCATGTACTATAAACTTAGTAAATCGGATACCTGCTCTTCCCTTACGTCCAATTGGCATCACAACATATGGGGTATTATCGCCCCTGGGACGAAGGAATATTTTAATAAACATAACAAGATTTTTATTCCCCTCCTTCAGGAAGTATAAATGTGCCCCACCTCCCCAACACATCAGCCTTTTTTTCTTCATCTCTTAGCCCTAGGGACTTTGTCCCCTCCTCCTCCTCAGTTCCTTCTGGCTTATTCTTCAACTCGTCGCTGTGGAAACCCTCTGTGGTTCAGGCCTGTACATTGCGGGACTCTGCTTTGCGATTGTAAGTGGCCTACACTTGTTTACAGATTCCTCCTGGAACGCATCAGCGCCGCTTGCGTGTCAGCACTGCGGCGCCTGCATAATTGTCACTTCCGGCTTCTGTCGTAATTTTGGACCAAAGAAACATCCTGTTCTAGAGAAGGAGATTTCTGGGACTCCTCGCTTTAGCAGCGGATGCAGTTCCATGGGCACTATGGCACATGAGGTAAAAAAAAAATTTTCATGTCATTGCAGTACTGCAGCGTATTCAAAAAAATGATGCAGTAACACAAGTAAATGATGTAAAAGAGGATCACAGCTTTATTATGGGGCTCAACTTCAAAGATAACAGATGCTTGATCACAATATGTGCATGGCAATGAAAAGAAAAAAAAAAATCAAAAAGTTCTTTGCTTTATTCCAATATCAGCGTTACAGGTAGAGAATACAGCGTACTGTGTGGTGTTACAGGTAGAGAATACAGAGTGCTGTGTAGTGTTACAGGTAGAGAATACAGCATGCTGTGTGGTGTTACAGGTAGAGAATACAGTGTGCTGTGTGATGTTACAGGTAGAGAATACACTGCTGTGTGGTGTTACAGGTAGAGAATACAGCGTGCTGTGTGGTGTTACAGGTAGAGAATACAGATTGCTGTGTAGTGTTACAGGTAGAGAATACAGCGTGCTGTGTGGTGTTACAGGTAGAGAATACAGTGCTGTGTGGTGTTACAGGTAGAGAATACAGTGTGCTGTGTGGTGTTACAGGTAGAGAATACAGTGCGCTGTGTGGTGTTACAGGTAGAGAATACAGCGTGCTGTGTGGTGTTACAGGTAGAGAATACAGTGTGCTGTGTAGTGTTACAGATAGAGAATACAGGGTGCTGTGTGGTGTTACAGGTAGAGAATACAGTGTTCTGTGTGGTGTTACAGGTAGAGAATACAGCGTGCTGTTTGGTGTTACAGGTAGAGAATACAGTGTGCTGTGTGGTGTCACAGGTAGAGAATAGAGCGTGCTGTGTGTTGTTACAGGTAGAGAATACAGCGTGCTGTGTGGTGTTACAGGTAGAGAATAGAGCGTGCTGTGTGGTGTTACAGGTAGAGAATACAGTGTGCTGTGTGGTGTTACAGGTAGAGAATACAGCGTGCTGTGTGATGTTAAAGGTAGAGAATACAGTGTGGTGTAACAGGTAGAGAATAGAGCGTGCTGTGTGGTGTTACAGGTAGAGAATACAGTGTGCTGTGTGGTGTTACAGGTAGAGAATACAGTGTGCTGTGTGGTGTTACAGGTAGAGAATACAGTGCGCTGTCAGATGTTACAGGTGGAGAATACAGCGTGCTGTGTGATGTTACAGGTAGAGAATACAGTGTGGTGTAACAGGTAGAGAATAGAGCGTGCTGTGTGGTGTTACAGGTAGAGAATACAGTGTGCTGTGTGGTGTTACAGCTAGAGAATAGTGTGCTGTGTGGTGTTACAGATAGAGAATAGAGCGTGCTGTGTGGTGTTACAGGTAGAGAATACAACGTGCTGTGTGGTGTTACAGGCAGTGGCGTAGCTACCATGAAGGCAGGGAAGGCAGTTGCTATGGGGCCTTGCACTGCAGGGGGCCCGGGGGCCCGCCTGGCCGTCTCCCCTGTCTTCAAGGTAGCTACGCTACTGATGGTTAAGCACTCTGCCAGAGACGCAGAAGGGAGCGTCTGCAATCCCCTCTGAAACACCTCCGCACCTCCCCCTGACACAGGCTCAGAGCGTCCTGCACCAAGATCCCCCTCTCCACAAGTGGAACAGGCTCAGCTTCCCTGGCATCCTGTATAATGGGGTCACCAGCTTCCCTGGCATCCTGTATAATGGGGTCACTCAGGCTCAGCTTCCCTGGTATCCTGTATAATGGGGGTCACTCAGGCTCAGCTTCCCTGGCATCCTGTATAATGGGGGACACTCAGGCTCAGCTTCCCTGGCATCCTGTATAATGGGGGACACTCAGGCTCAGCTTCCCTGGCATCCTGTATAATGGGGTCACTCAGCTTCCCTGGCATCCTGTATAATGGGGGTCATCAGCTTCCCTGGCATTCTGTATAATGGGGGACACTCAGGCTCAGCTTCCCTGGCATCCTGTATAATGAGGGTCACTCAGGCTCAGCTTCCCTGGCATCTTGTATAATGGGGTCACCAGCTTCCCTGGCATACTGTATAATGGGGGTCACTCAGGCTCAGCTTCCCTGGCATCCTGTATAATGGGGGTCACTCAGGCTCAGCTTCCCTGGCATCCTGTATAATGGGGGTCACTCAGGCTCAGCTTCCCTGGCATCCTGTATAATGGGGGTCACTCAGGCTCAGCTTCCCTGGCATCCTGTATAATGGGGTCACCAGCTTCCCTGGCATCCTGTATAATGGGGTCACCAGCTTCCCTGGCATCCTGTATAATGGGGTCACCAGCTTCCCTGGCATCCTGTATAATGGGGTCACCAGCTTCCCTGGTATCCTGTATAATGGGGTCACTCAGCTTCCCTAGCATCCTGTATAATGGTATCACTCAGCTTTCCTGGCATCCTGTATAATGGGGGTCACTCAGCCTCCCTGGCATCCTGTATAATGGGGTCACCAGCTTCCCTGGCATCCTGTATAATGGGGTCACCAGCTTCCCTGGCATCCTGTATAATGGGGGTCACCAGCTTCCCTGGCATCCTGTATAATGGGGGTCACTCAGGCTCAGCTTCCCTGGCATTCTGTATAATGGGGGTCACTCAGGCTCAGCTTCCCTGGCATCCTGTATAATGGGGTCACTCAGGCTCAGCTTCCCTGGCATCCTGTATAATGGGGGTCACTCAGGCTCAGCTTCCCTGGCATCCTGTATAATGGGGGTCACTCAGGCTCATCTTCCCTGGCATTCTGTATAATGGGGGTCACTCAGGCTCAGCTTCCCTGGCATCCTGTATAATGGGGGACACTCAGGCTCAGCTTCCCTGGCATCCTGTATAATGGGGGACACTCAGGCTCAGCTTCCCTGGCATCCTGTATAATGGGGTCATCAGCTTCCCTGGCATTCTGTATAATGGGGGTCACTCAGGCTCAGCTTCCCTGGCATCCTGTATAATGGGGGTCACTCAGGCTCAGCTTCCCTGGCATCTTGTATAATGGGGTCACCAGCTTCCCTGGCATCCTGTATAATGGGGGTCACTCAGGCTCAGCTTCCCTGGCATCCTGTATAATGGGGGTCACTCAGGCTCAGCTTCCCTGGCATCCTGTATAATGGGGGTCACTCAGGCTCAGCTTCCCTGGCATCCTGTATAATGGGGGTCACTCAGGCTCAGCTTCCCTGGCATCCTGTATAATGGGGGTCACTCAGGCTCAGCTTCCCTGGCATCCTGTATAATGGGGGTCACTCAGGCTCAGCTTCCCTGGCATCCTGTTTAATGGGGGTGGCTCAGCCTCCCTGGCATCCTGTATAATGGGGTCACCAGCTTCCCTGGCATCCTGTATAATGGGGTCACCAGCTTCCCTGGCATCCTGTATAATGGGGTCACTCAGCTTCCCTGGCATCCTGTTTAATGGGGTCACCAGCTTCCCTGGCATCCTGTATAATGGGGGTCACCAGCTTCCCTGGCATTCTGTATAATGGGGTCACCAGCTTCCCTGGCATCCTGTATAATGGGGGTCACCAGCTTCCCTGGCATCCTGTATAATGGGGTCACCAGCTTCCCTGGCATCCTGTATAATGGGGGTCACTCAGGCTCAGCTTCCCTGGCATCCTGTATAATGGGGGTCACTCAGCTTCTCTGGCATCCTGTAAAATGGGGTCACCAGCTTCCCTGGAATCCTGTATAATGGGGTCACCAGCTTCCCTGGCATCCTGTATAATGGGGTCACTCAGCTTTCCTGGCATCCTGTATAATGGGGTCAGTCAGCCTCCCTGGTATCCTGTATAATGGGGTCATTCCGCTTCCCTAGCATCTTGTATAGTAGTCAGTATAATGGAGGTCACCCCCTGGACTCAGAGCTGCCCCAACCAGCAGGGACTCCAAACGGCCTGCTACCACTCAGCTTCCCTGGCATTCTGTATAATGGGGGTCACTCAGGCTCAGCTTCCCTGGCATCCTGTATAATGGGGTCACTCAGGCTCAGCTTCCCTGGCATCCTGTATAATGGGGGTCACTCAGGCTCAGCTTCCCTGGCATCCTGTATAATGGGGGTCACTCAGGCTCATCTTCCCTGGCATTCTGTATAATGGGGGTCACTCAGGCTCAGCTTCCCTGGCATCCTGTATAATGGGGGACACTCAGGCTCAGCTTCCCTGGCATCCTGTATAATGGGGGACACTCAGGCTCAGCTTCCCTGGCATCCTGTATAATGGGGTCATCAGCTTCCCTGGCATTCTGTATAATGGGGGTCACTCAGGCTCAGCTTCCCTGGCATCCTGTATAATGGGGGTCACTCAGGCTCAGCTTCCCTGGCATCTAGTATAATGGGGTCACCAGCTTCCCTGGCATCCTGTATAATGGGGGTCACTCAGGCTCAGCTTCCCTGGCATCCTGTATAATGGGGGTCACTCAGGCTCAGCTTCCCTGGCATCCTGTATAATGGGGGTCACTCAGGCTCAGCTTCCCTGGCATCCTGTATAATGGGGGTCACTCAGGCTCAGCTTCCCTGGCATCCTGTATAATGGGGGTCACTCAGGCTCAGCTTCCCTGGCATCCTGTATAATGGGGGTCACTCAGGCTCAGCTTCCCTGGCATCCTGTTTAATGGGGGTGGCTCAGCCTCCCTGGCATCCTGTATAATGGGGTCACCAGCTTCCCTGGCATCCTGTATAATGGGGTCACCAGCTTCCCTGGCATCCTGTATAATGGGGTCACTCAGCTTCCCTGGCATCCTGTTTAATGGGGTCACCAGCTTCCCTGGCATCCTGTATAATGGGGGTCACCAGCTTCCCTGGCATTCTGTATAATGGGGTCACCAGCTTCCCTGGCATCCTGTATAATGGGGGTCACCAGCTTCCCTGGCATCCTGTATAATGGGGTCACCAGCTTCCCTGGCATCCTGTATAATGGGGGTCACTCAGGCTCAGCTTCCCTGGCATCCTGTATAATGGGGGTCACTCAGCTTCCCTGGCATCCTGTAAAATGGGGTCACCAGCTTCCCTGGAATCCTGTATAATGGGGTCACCAGCTTCCCTGGCATCCTGTATAATGGGGTCACTCAGCTTTCCTGGCATCCTGTATAATGGGGTCAGTCAGCCTCCCTGGTATCCTGTATAATGGGGTCATTCCGCTTCCCTAGCATCTTGTATAGTAGTCAGTATAATGGAGGTCACCCCCTGGACTCAGAGCTGCCCCAACCAGCAGGGACTCCAAACGGCCTGCTACCACTCACCCCCCCCCCCACCCCACCCCACCCCACCCCACCCCAGGGCACAGCGTCTCAGAGCTGCCACATGCAGGGGGACAGCTCCATATCGCTGGTACAGGTAATATGTTGGGGGGCCCCATACACTTTTTTGCTATGGGGCCCCATGAATCCTAGTTACGCCCCTGGTTACAGGTAGAGAATACAGCGTGCTGTGTGGTGTTACAGGTAGAGAATAGTGTGCTGTGTGGTGTTACAGGTAGAGAATACAGTGTTGTGTGGTGTTACAGGTAGAAAATACAGCATGCTTTGTGGTGTTACAGGTAGTAACTGTGTTACTGCATTGCATTCTGGAACCAGTAGTCCTGTGTACAACTGATAAACCGGGAAGTGCAGAAACACAAAACAGAACAAAACGCCCCAAAACAAATGGATTTTTGGTAGTTTCAAAAATAGAATAGATAGGTAAGTAATACTTTATGCTTCTGCAGAAGTTTCATGTTTTTTAACCTCTACCTGGAGTTCCCCTTTAAACGCTGGGTTCTCGGAAAGAGTTCTGCATACTCTTTCACATGCATGTAGCAGTGCTACAAACAAATCTTACTCTGGTATCTGGAAAATTTTTCATGTCATTGCAGCGTATTCACAAAAATGATGCAGTAACACAAGTAAATGATGTAAAAGAGGATCACAGCTTTATTATGGGGCTCAACCTCAAAGATAACAGATGCTTGATCACAATATGTGCATGGCAATGAAAAGAAAAAAAAATTCAAAAAGTTCTTTGCTTTATTCCAATATCAGCATTACAGGTAGAGAATACAGCGTACTGTGTGGTGTTACAAGTAGAGAATACAGAGTGCTGTGTAGTGTTACAGGTAGAGAATACAGCATGCTGTGTGGTGTTACAGGTAGAGAATACAGTGTTCTGTGTGGTGTTACAGGTAGAGAATACAGCGGTGTGTGTTGTAACAGGTAGAGAATACAGCATGCTGTGTGGTGTTACAGGTAGAGAATACAGCGTGCTGTGTGGTGTTACAGGTAGAGAATACACCGTGCTGTTACAGGTGGAGAATACAGCGTGCTGTGTGGTGTTACAGGTAGAGAATACAGTGCGCTGTCAGATGTTACAGGTAGAGAAAACAGCGTGCTGTGTGGTGTTACAGGTGGAGAATACAGCGTGCTGTGTGGTGTTACAGGTAGAAAATACAGTGTGCTGCTGTGTGGTGTTACAGGTAGAGAATACAGCGTGCTGTGTGGTGTTACAGGTAGAGAATACAGTGTGCTGTGTGGTGATACAGGTAGAGAATAGTGTGCTGTGTGGTGTTACAGGTAGAGAATAGAGCGTGCTGTGTGGTGTTACAGGTAGAGAATACAGCGTGCTGTGTGGTGTTACAGGTAGAGAATACAGTGTGCTGTGTGGTGTTACAGGTAGAGAATACAGTGCGCTGTCAGATGTTACAGGTGGAGAATACAGCGTGCTGTGTGGTGTTACAGGTAGAAAATACAGTGTGCTGTGTGGTGTTACAGGTAGAGAATAGTGTGCTGTGTGGTGTTACAAATAGAGAATAGAGCGTGCTGTGTGGTGTTACAGGTAGAGAATACAGTGTGCTGTGTGGTGTTACAGGTAGAGAATACAGCGTGCTGTGTGGTGTTACAGTTAGAGAATACAGTGTGCTGTGTGGTGTTACAGGTAGAGAATACAGTGCGCTGTCAGATGTTACAGGTAGAGAATACAGCGTGCTGTGTGGTGTTACAGGTGGAGAATACAGCGTGCTGTGTGGTGTTACAGGTAGAAAATACAGCGTGCTGTGTAGTGTTACAGGTAGAGAATACAGCGTGCTGTGTGGTGTTACAGGTAGAGAATACAGCGTGCTGTGTGGTGTTACAGGTAGAGAATACAGCGTGCTGTGTGGTGTTACAGGTAGAGAATACAGTGTGCTGTGTGGTGTTACAGGTAGAGAATAGAGCGTGCTGTGTGGTGTTACAGGTAGAGAATACAGTGTGCTGTGTGGTGTTACAGGTAGAGAATACAGTTCGCTGTCAGATGTTACAGGTAGAGAATACAGCGTGCTGTGTGGTGTTACAGGTAGAGAATACAGCGTGCTGTGTGGTGTTACAGGTAGAGAATACAGTGTGCTGTGTGGTGTTATAGGTAGAGAATACAGTGCGCTGTCAGATGTTACAGGTAGAGAATACAGCGTGCTGTGTAGTGTTACAGGTAGAGAATACAGCGTGCTGTGTGGTGTTACAGGTAGAGAATACAGCGTGCTGTGTGGTGTTACAGGTAGAGAATACAGCGTGCTGTGTGGTGTTACAGGTAGAGAATACAGTGTGCTGTGTGGTGTTACAGGTAGAGAATAGAGCGTGCTGTGTGGTGTTACAGGTAGAGAATACAGCGTGCTGTGTGGTGTTACAGGTAGAGAATACAGTGTGCTGTGTGGTGTTACAGGTAGAGAATACAGTTCGCTGTCAGATGTTACAGGTAGAGAATACAGTGTGCTGTGTGGTGTTACAGGTAGAGAATACAGCGTGCTGTGTGGTGTTACAGGTAGAGAATACAGTGTGCTGTGTGGTGTTATAGGTAGAGAATACAGTGCGCTGTCAGATGTTACAGGTAGAGAATACAGCGTGCTGTGTGGTGTTACAGGTGGAGAATACAGCGTGCTGTGTGGTGTTACAGGTGGAGAATACAGCGTGCTGTGTGGTGTTACAGGTAGAGAATACAGCGTGCTGTGTGGTGTTACAGGTAGAGAATACAGTGTGCTGTGTGGTGTTACAGGTAGAGAATACAGTGTGCTGTGTGGTGTTACAGGTAGAGAATACAGTGTGCTGTGTGGTGTTACAGGTAGAGAATACAGCGTGCTGTATAGTGTTACAAGTAGAGAATACAGCGTGTTGTGTGGTGTTACAGGTAGAGAATACAGCGTGCTGTGTGGTGTTACAGGTAGAGAATACAGTGTGCTGTGTGGTGTTACAGGTAGAGAATAGAGCGTGCTTTGTGGTGTTACAGGTAGAGAATACAGCGTGCTGTGTGGTGTTACAGGTAGAGAATACAGTGTGCTGTGTGGTGTTACAGGTAGAGAATACAGTTCGCTGTCAGATGTTACAGGTAGAGAATACAGCGTGCTGTGTGGTGTTACAGGTAGAGAATACAGCGTGCTGTGTGGTGTTACAGGTAGAGAATACAGTGTGCTGTGTGGTGTTATAGGTAGAGAATACAGTGCGCTGTCAGATGTTACAGGTAGAGAATACAGCGTGCTGTGTGGTGTTACAGGTAGAGAATACAGAGTGCTGTGTGGTGTTACAGGTAGAGAATACAGCGTGCTGTGTGGTGTTACAGGTAGAGAATACAGCGTGCTGTGTGGTGTTACAGGTAGAGAATAGTGTGCTGTGTGGTGTTACAGGTAGAGAATACAGCGTGCTGTGTGGTGTTACAGGTAGAGAATAGTGTGCTGTGTGGTGTTACAGGTAGAGAATACAGCATGCTGTGTGGTGTTACAGGTAGAGAATACAGCGTGCTGTGTGGTGTTACAGGTAGAGAATACAGCGTGGTGTGTGGAGTTACAGACAGAGAATACACTGCTGTGTGGTGGTACAGGTAGAGAATACAGTGTTGTGTGGTGTTACAGGTAGAAAATACAGCATGCTTTTTGGTGTTACAGGTAGTAACTGTGTTACTGCATTGCATTCTGGAACCTGTAGTCCTGTGTACAACTGATAAACCGGGAAGTGCAGAAACACAAAACAGAACAAAACTCCCCAAAACAAATGGATTTTTGGTAGTTTCAAAAATAGAATAGATAGGTAAGTAATACTTTATGCTTCTGCAGAAGTTTCATGTTTTTTAACCTCTACCTGGAGTTCCCCTTTAAACGCTGGGTTCTCGGAAAGAGTTCTGCATACTCTTTCACATGCATGTAGCAGTGCTACAAACAAATCTTACTCTGGTATCTGGAAAATTTTTCAAACATGGTGTCTAGCAAGAAATTTGGATTTATCTAAACCCTCGACTCCACAGTTACTGGAGTTTCTGCAGAAAGGGTTTGATAAGGGTCTGAAACTCGGTTCTATTAAAGTACAGATCGCGGCCCTCTCAGCTCGTGTAAATTTATGTCTTTTATAAATTATGGAGGTAAAAAACTTTGTTAAAGCTATAACCAGATTGAGGTCTAATCTGGTTAAACAGGTGTACACTTGGGACTTGTCCTTTGTGTTAAGACGCTTATGTTTTCCTCCATTCGAACTCTTAGAGGAAATAGACTACAAATTTCTCACTTTCAAAGTTTCTTTCTTTTAGGCGATCACTTCTGCCAAAAGAGTGGGGGAGCTGCAAGCACTTGGGTCCGCTCCTCCTAATGTCATGTTTTTCCGGGATAAAGTTATCCTTCCGGGATTTCTTCTCAAGGTCGCGTCTTTTTCTAACATTAATCAGCCAGTGGTACTACCTGTTCTTTTTCCTTCCGTCTCATCTGAAGAAGAATTAGATCTTTCTTTGTTGGACATATCCAGGTTTGTAAAAGTGTATTTGGACAGAGTAAGTGAATTTTTGCAAGAAGAAACAAAGGGAAAAAAGCCTCAAAGCCTTCCATATCTAGATGGATTTGTGATACCATCGCTCTGTGTTACACTAGTGCCGCTTTATCTCCACCTGAATTTACTAGAGCACATTAAACCAGAGCAGTAGCTTCCAGTTGGGCCGAGTGTTCCTCTGTGCCCCTCAAGGATATATGCCAGGCGGCTACCTGGTCATTACTATCTACCTTCGTAAAGCACTACAGGCTAGAAACCATTTGTTCAGCTAGAACATCCTTTGCAAAATCTGTACTCAATGTGGCTGTAATCAATAACCCACCCGATGGGGACCATACTTGCTAATTCCCCATATGTTGTGATGCCTATGGGACGTAAGGGAAGCTAAAATTATTAAGTTAATTTGTTTTCCCTGAGACCCATTGGCATCACAAAACTCCCTCCCTATATTCTTTATAATTAGACTGATATGTTGGGGAGGTGGGGCTTATTTATACTTGTTGGAGGAGCGGAATAAAAATCTATTTATGTTCATTAAAATATTCCTTTGTCCCAGGGACGATAATACCCAATATGTTGTGATGCCAATGGGTCTCAGGGAAAACAAATTAACTTAATGATTTTAGCTTATGCAAGTCTGTAGGCAATATAACTTTCAGTACATCGGTAATAAATACTATACAAATTCATGTATCCCACTGGGCCCAAGCAGTTAATGGCATAAAAATACAGATGGTGGCATGACCATTTGTCATGTAGAGGTTAACAAGAGCCCTCTCTGTCGGCATTGCTTAAAGGGGTACTCCAGCAAAAAAAATCATTTAATTTAACTGGCAAACAAAAGTGCTAGAGATTTGTATTTTTCTTCTATTTTCAAAAAATTCTAGTCCGGAAGACTTTAGATTTTTTAATAGAAGTAAATTACAAATCTCTGGCACTTTTTGGCACCAGTTGAAAGAATTTTTTTTTTGCTGGAGTACCCGTTTAAACTACTGCTAATCCAAAATGTTCCTTATTGGAATACAATAGGCTGTAATATACGCAGAGATAAAAACATAAGTGGCTCTGTGCATCTGTCCCCAGGCTCTCTACTGTTGCACTCTCTGCGCCAAGCTGTGTCCCTTTACTAATATCTACTCGATAGAAGGCCCTCCACAAAACCAATATACTTCTGTGTTTCTCCATACCGTTCATCTTCCCTAGTAAGGACTCCTGTGTAGTATTGGCACAGTCTCAATTGGTTGCTTAAGACACATTTCGCTGTTCAAAACTGCCAAGATTGCGCTACAACTTGCCAAATGACACATGCATGGCAGCTGGTCGGGCTTATTAACCCATAATTTTTTTCCACAGGTTTTCAGCCATCTCCTGTAATGGCTACTCTTTGGAGCTAACCTAACTTACTAACTCCCAATAGGATACAGAGAAGCTGAGCCCCCCATGACTAAATACTGGTGGCCATGATTTCTCTGAAATACCCGAACATTTTTATGCACAATAGTTTTCAGTAACAGTATGGTGGCAATCGTAGTATACTGGTAAACAGCCAACCCACAGTGATCTATAGTGGCAGCAAAGTGCTGCTACCAACCAAAACCCACAGTGTAACATGATCTGCAATGCACATTGTACCCCAGCATGCCAACAATTCTGCTTTTAATCTTTGCAATGCAGATGTTGCAAGCAGCCGGTGACCTGATGCGCTTACAGCAGGTGCCCAGGAATTACATTAAGGGTACAAACCCACACACCGTATACACAGCAGATACGCAACAAATACGCAGCAAATACGCAGCAGATTTGTTGGTACAGATTTGATGCTGTGTTCAGTTATTTAGATATAATCTGCTGCGTATCTGCTGCGTATTTGCTGCGTATCGCAGCAGTAAATACGCTGCTTATACGGTGTGTGGGTTTATACCCTAAGTGTGCGTAGTTTCTGCCTCTTCACTGAAAATGGGCCCACTATGCTGTGTTGGCCAAGGGCACGCTGAAACCTGGAGCCAACCCTGTATATATCCATCTATTATGTATCCAATTTAATATCTGTCTATCTACCTAATTATCTGTCATCTATGTTTTTCCTGTCTATTATTTATCTATATATCCACCATCTAAGGGCAGCGCTAACAGCAAAAGTTCCTGCAGAGCAGCAAAGTGGCCATGTTTAGCTTTGGCAGCATCACCATGACAACCACAGACGCGGCATGTAGTGCAGTCACTGACAGTTACAGAGCTGATGTAGGATGTGTGCAGGTTGTGTTAGTGTTGTGAGTGATATGTGTCCCTGCTTGGTCCTCCAAAAAGTTAGGTGGTCTGTGCTGGTTACAGGGCTAATCTTAGGTATATTACATTTTACAACTACCTGAGTAATCTCTAAGCTTTTCATTGTGTTCTTCCCATGCGCTTACCATAATCTGCTTGCCTGGTCACAAATGTGCCTAATGACCTCTGCAGTAAAGCGCATGTGCCAGTCATTAAAGAGTTAATGTGTCAGCTCACTGTGGGCATCTGTAGTCACCATGGCAACCGTGAGCTGTGAGGACAAGCGCTTATGTCATAAAGAAGGTTCCATAAAAGAAAGGCACCCTGCCTGGATCAGTGCCATCTTAGATGTGCCATTAGACCTTGAACTTGACTACATTACAGAAAGGCTGCACGCGACCCCCGTGAGCGGTAAGCCGCCATGACGGGGTGTCCAGCCATGAAGGGGTTAAAATTGGTAGAAAGGAAGTATAACGCGGGAGTTGCTAGGGGAGGGGTAGGGGAGGGGACAGGGAGGGGACAGAGTTTACTTAAGGGACTGGCTCTCTCCTCATGGTAACACTCGGGAGGAGAGAGCAGTGTGAAGAGTGTCAGGGAGATTGGCAGTTAGGGAAAGATCAGGCCTACCATGTCTCTGGCCGCCTTGCTGGATCAGCTGCGGGAGGCGGCCGCTGCGGCTGCGGACCGCGGCTTATTTGAGGACCAGATTCGGGCGGCGCCGGCGATGCTGGCGGGGGATCCCTGGCCCGGTCAGGTGAGGGTTTTGGTGCGGCCGAGCTCCAGATTGATCCCCTCTCCCCCTCCTCCCCCCCTCCCCGCCAGCGGAGCTCCCGGCGCTCCCGGCCGCCGACGCGGCTCAGCCCGGAGGCGGGCGTTAGAACCCGGCGCCAGCGTGTGAGCCCCTCCGGGGACCCTACAGGCTTGGCTCCGCCTCCTCCTCGCTCCGGTCGCGGCGCCCGGCCTGGGAGGAATCCGAGGAAGCGGCCGGGTTCTGCGGAGCGGGGGAGGCAGAGGCTGCGGGCCCGTGGCTCCCCTCCCCCCTCCTGTCGTCCTGCACTGGTTGCTGCGGCTGGCTCCCCTGGCGATGATCCAGTCGGGGGAGGAGCCTGTCGCCCGCCCCCGGCAGGGGGGCGTCCTGGTGCTTCGCGCTGGCCCACGGTCCGGGCCGGGCGCAGGGATGTCGGCCTCAACGCCATCGGTTTCCCTTCCTGGGATTCACCGGGTCCCAGTGGGCCCAGGAGTGTCGTGGCGGCGGGGGGCTCGGGGGCCCCTGCTCCGGTCCATCAGTGCCGAACCTGCGGCGGCCAGCCCAATCCTGCTCCCTCTCCGAGTGCGGTGGACGACGGCGCGGCGGCAAGTGACAGCGGTCGTCATGGAGATCCCGGACCTCCGGCTGGCGGGAACACAGCGCCCGGGCAGCCTGGTGAGTTGTCTCTTGTGATGTCTTCTGTGTCTGACTTAATTAGGGGGGAGGTGGGGGGTAGGGTCCCCATGGTTGCTGGCCCCGGGGGGGTTGGGGGGGGGGGGCGCCCTGCGATAGCGCTATGTGGCAGGATTTGTTTAGTGATTTTAGGGCATATTTGGCGGGAGGGGGCAGGAGGCCTGTGGGGGTTACGCCGCCGGCGGTGGCATGGACTGACGCGGAGACGCCGACGGGAGGTAGGGTGCTGGAGGTAGGGGGTCCAGGGGGTGTGGCTGTTGCAGTGCAAACGGATAAGGATAGGGAGGTGGATTGGGTGAGGATGGATGATCGGGCTCGAGGGGAGGTGTATGTGTGTTTTGAGGGGCCGTTGGGGGCCCACCTGAAGCAGGAGGTGAGGGACAAGATTGGCCGGGATGAGTACGTGGAGATTTTCTCCCTTCTCCCGTTGGATAAGTTCAATCTTGACAAAGGCAAGCGCTTTGAGAGTAAAAAGGAAGAAGAGGAGAAGCGCCGGTGGCGTCTTATTCCTCAGACCTTCTCTAATTGGCTCCAGGCGTTTGCGATCTTGGCCAGCGTGATCGGCGAAAAGGCGCCGCAGAACTGCGCGGCCTTGTTTTGCTACCTGGACTCAATTGGGGAAGCTCAGCGTGTTTATGGGGGCCAGTTTTGGCTCCGCTACGACGAACAGTTTCGTCAGCGTAAGGCGGTCAGGCCCAGTATTCGCTGGGACCAAAAAGATATTGGTCTGTGGCTGCGGGTGATGGGTTCGGCGCGTTATGGTCAGCCCTTTCAGGGGGGGGCCGGTTCGGCCGGCCACGCAGGACCGTCCGGGCAGGCTTCGCCAGTGGGGAGCGGCAAGTCCGGTTTATGCTGGCTCTTTAATGAGGGCCAGTGCAAATATGGGGGTGCCTGTAAATTTAAGCATGTCTGCGGGACTTGTGGTGGAACATCGCACGGCACGGCGCGGTGTTTTAGAAAAGGCAAGGGGCGAGGGGGCGGTAGTTCTGGTCATGGGGGTGACGCCGGTGAGGGTGGGCGCGATGCGGCCGTTTCTAGATAGATTCCCGGATAGGGGGAAGGCGGTGTTGCTGTTTGACGGTTTTACTTGTGGCTTTGTCATCCCGGCCCCTCCTTATGAGGTGCCTTTCTCGTTGCGCAATTTGAAGTCGGCGTATTTGCATCCGCGGGTGGTTCAGGAAAAATTAGACAAGGAGGTGGCCATGGGGCGGATGGCAGGGCCTTTTGAGTCACTCCCCTTGTCTAATTTGGTTGTTTCTCCACTGGGGGTCGTTCCTAAGAAGGAGCCGAATAAATTTCGGCTCATTCACCATCTGTCGTATCCTCATGGTCAGTCGGTGAATGATGGTATAGACCCTGAACTTTGTTCGGTGGTGTATACGTCTTTTGATGCCGCCGTGGCGTGGGTGCGGGACTACGGGCGGGGTGCTCTGCTGGCCAAGACGGACATTGAGTCCGCTTTCCGCCTGTTACCCGTACACCCTGATAGCATGAGGCTGTTAGGTTGCCATTGGGATGGGAAGTTTTACGTGGATCGTTGCCTCCCAATGGGTTGCTCGTTGTCTTGCGCTTATTTTGAGGCGTTTGGTTCTTTCCTGGAATGGGCGGTGCGGGACCTGGCGGGCTTGAAGTCAGTCATTCACTACTTGGACGACTTTTTGTTCGTAGGGCCGCCCGACTCGCCCATTTGTGGAACGTTGTTGGGAACAATGGAATGGGTTGCTGGTCAGTTTGGGGTCCCCTTGGCTTCGGAAAAAACAGAGGGTCCGGCGACGGCACTAAAGTTCTTGGGGATCGTGATTGATTCCTGCAGAATGGAGTGTTGGTTGCCGGAGGATAAGCTTGTGGCCCTGAAGGCAGAGGTGCGGCGGGCGCAAGGCTTACGCAAAATCACTCTGAAAGAGTTGCAATCCTTGCTGGGCAAATTGAATTTTGCCTGCAGGATTATGCCAATGGGACGAGTTTTTTGTAGGCGGCTGGCGGGGGCGACGGCGGGGGTGCGGGCGCCTCATCATTTTGTTAGGCTGACGGGTGAGCATCGGGACGATTTGGCTGTGTGGGCGGGGTTTTTGGATACCTATAACGGTAGGTCTTTGATGTTGGCCCCGGTGGTGGATTCAGTTGATTGGGAGTTGTTCACGGATGCGGCCGGGAGTGTGGGTTTCGGGGCATACTGCCAAGGGCAGTGGTGCGCGGGGTCCTGGCCGGGATCATGGGAGCAGTCGGGGCTGGTGCGGAATTTGGCTTTCCTGGAGTTGTTCCCGATTGTGGTGGCGGTGGGTGTCTGGGGCGACAGGTTTAGGGACAGGAAAGTCAGATTTCACTGTGATAATGAGGCTGCGGTGTCTGCGGTGAACACTGGATCTGCATCTTCGCCTCCAGTAGTGCGCCTGTTGCGACATCTGGTTCTTAGTTGCTTGTCTTTGAATGCGTGGGTGGTGGCGGTGCACGTGCCAGGAGTAAAGAATGACATTGCAGACTCTCTTTCTCGCCAGCAGTGGGAGCGTTTTCGAGCCCTGGCTCCAGAGGCCGACGAGGAGGGGATCCCGTGCCCGCCACACCTGTGGACTCTGGTCTGTTGATGGTTGGTGGACTGATTCGGTCGTCTCTGGCGTCTGCTACATGGAGGTCGTATTCGGCGGATTGGGTGGTCTGGGAGGAGTGGTTGTGCGGCTGGGGAGGTGCTTGCTCTGATGGTGATAGGACTTTGGCCGTATTGGGCTGGTTGGGTAGCGTGGCTGGGGGTGGTTGGTCGGTGGCCAGGGTCAATCGTTTTATGTCAGCGTTGGTTTTCTGGCTTAAAGTGCGAGGGTTGCGGGATATCACGAAGGAGTTTTTGGTGGTGCAGGCTTTGAAGGGTTTTCGTAGGGGCAAGGTGCGCCCGGACTCGAGAAGGCCTGTTTCCTTTGCGCTGTTGGAAAGGATTGTGGGCTGCTTGGGGGGGATTTGTCGGTCGCAGGGGGAGTTCCTTTTGTTTCGTTTGGCTTTTTCGTGGGCTTTTTTCGGGGCTTTGAGAGTGGGTGAGTTGGTGTCTCCGTCGGGCAGTCGGCCTGGAGGTTTGTTGCGGGAGGACGTGGTGCTTGAGGATGGTCGGGTGTTTTTCTGGATTCGTCGCTCCAAGACGGATCAGGACGGACGGGGGCGTCGGGTGGCGCTAGGGGCAGTGGCGGGTTCGGCGGTTTGTCCGGTGCGGTGCTTGCGGGAATTTTTGGAGGTTAGAGGTTTGCAGGGTGGCCCATTGCTGCGCCACGCGGGGGGTACATTCCTGTCGAGGTTTCAGTTTTCTGCCATTTTCCGGAAGTGTTTGGTTTCTTTGGGGTTGGACGGGTCGGCGTTTGCTCCTCATTCATTCAGGATCGGGGCGGCGACCGAGGCAGCGAGCTGGGGCCTCAGTGCTGAGGTGGTTAGGCGGATTGGGCGGTGGGAGTCGGGGCGCTATAGATCATATGTGCGCCCGCAGTTGGTTTAGGTGGTTTTGGGCTTCGCTTATAGTTGAGTGACGCACGGCATGTTGTGTTTTCTTCTCGTTACAGGTCCCCCCTTTTTAGTGTGGATTTTGGGCCATTCTTATGTGGTTCGGGGAGCGCAGAGGGCGGAGGTCAGGCCGGATGGTCGACAGCTCGGTTTTTCCCGAAATGTTGCGGTGCTCCGATGGTTGGGAAAGGGGGGCATGCTGTGGAACCGGGTGCTGCCAGACTTCCAGCGGTATGTGGGGTTGGATAGGGCCCCTGATGTGCTCGTGTTGCATTTGGGGGGGAACGATTTGGGAAGCCGTCCTTTCAGGGAATTGATCCGGGATATACGCTATGATATCCTGCGCTTATGGGTGGCATGGCCGCACGTGCGGGTGGTGTGGTCGGATATTGTCCCGAGGCAGTGCTGGCGGAAGGCTCGGTCGGTTGAACGTCTGAACAAGGCCCGAGTTAAGGTGAACAGAGCAGTTGGAGGTTTTTTGGCCCGGAATGGCGGTGTGGTGGTGCGGCATCTGGATTTTGAGGCCGGACAGGGCAACTACTGGCTGGGGGATGGTGTTCACCTCAACGCGGTGGGCACCGATTTGTGGGCGTTGAGAGTTCAGGAAGGGATTGAGCGGGCCCTGGTCTTGGTGGGGGGCTCACATACTTGAGGTTTCAAGGTATGTTCGTGGTGGCGGGTGTAGAGGGTCCTTGGGGTTGGTCTTGGATTCTGATTTGGGGGTACATGGGTAGCAATCCTCTGATGTACTGGTATCATCAGGGGAAGTTCTGGGCTCCTGCCAGTGTGGTGTCACGGGGAGCGGAGTTATAGTTATGGTCAATACAGCCATCTGCTGAGCTTTATATAGAGGGTGTGGGGCCTTTGAGCCGGTAGCGGGCGGCTGGAGGTTTTAAATTGATGGGGAGCAGATTGGTTGGGAAATTGGAGCCCCAAGGACCCCCTGCACATTAAGAAGGCTCGATATGTATATACGTATCTAACATTACTTGTTTGGCCGTTGGATATGTATATATATATATTTATTTCTATATTTAGTTTTAATATTTGGTTTTAATATTTGGTGCAATATTTTGTATGTTGTTTTTGTTAATAAAATGGCTGCTGTGGCCAATTTTTCCAAGCAGGTTTCCGTGTCTTATTCGGGGACGAGAGGGTTGGTCCAGCGGAAGGGGGGAAGGGAGGTTTTTTACTGTAAGGTAAAGGAATGGTCTGGGCTACCCCCCTGTCATGCCCCCTACCCTTGATGTAATTTTAAAGTTCTAGCAGGAAAAAAAGGGGTTATCTGCTTTAGACTACCCCTCTAACCAAGTTTCCACCTTGAGAGGTGAACCTGGATATGTAAGGGAGAAGAGATACTTCCACCTAGCCATTAATAAGGTGACAGGTATTGCAGCCAGATCTCTCTCACATCCAGAGTAGTATATTTATAATCTGTTTTTATTATTATTGTCTGTAATTCAGATTAACTGTTCAAATTCTTAAACTATGTTATATTGGTATTACCCTCTAAGCCCAAGGGAGGGGCAACATGTCACCTCTTTCGGCGGATAGCGGAATACGCCGGCCCATAGAATGGTGTCTATGGAGCCAGAGGAAAGGCGCGCGGCCGTGCGCGCGGACAGCCAACAGAATTCCGCAGAGTTTATCCGCGAGAATTCCGTAGTGTGAACCCACCCTCAGGGTCTGCTGTCTTTTTTCAGTGTCGTGTGATTTGAAAAAAAAATAATTGTGAACATTTGACACCTGATTACAATGTTTCATGTCTTTATTTTGTGTTCTTTGATTTCATTCATTTTTTCTTGGCAATTGGGGGTCCATTACATAATAGAGTCATTGTCTACAAAAAAAAAATACTCCCTTCATTTCATCTTCAGCAGGGATCGGCTGATATCTCTCTATTAGCTCACCATCAAAACTGGAAATTCAGGGAAAGGATGGAGGATAGAGCCCATTCACTTCTATAACAGTGCCGGCTGTCACACCTTTATCTGTTTGTGAGTATACACTCACCGGCCACTTTATTAGGTACACCTGTCCAACTGCACGTTACCACTTAATTTCTAATCAGCCAATCACATGGCGGCAACTCAGTGCATTTAGGCATGTAGACATGGTCAAGACAATCTCCTGCAGTTCAAACCGAGCATCAGTATGGGGAAGAAAGGTGATTTGAGTGCCTTTGAACGTGGCATGGTTGTTGGTGCCAGAAGGGCTGGTCTGAGTATTTCAGAAACTGCTGATCTACTGGGATTTTCACGCACAACCATCTCTAGGGTTTACAGAGAATGGTCCGAAAAAGAAAAAACATCCAGTGAGCGGCAGTTCTGTGGGCGGAAATGCCTTGTTGATGCCAGAGGTCAGAGGAGAATGGGCAGACTGGTTCGAGCTGATAGAAAGGCAACAGTGACTCAAATAGCCAACCGTTACAACCAAGGTAGGCAGAAGAGCATCTCTGAACGCACAGTACGTCCAACTTTGAGGCAGATGGGCTACAGCAGCAGAAGACCACACCGGGTGCCACTCCTTTCAGCTAAGAACAGGAAACTGAGGCTACAATTTGCACAAGCTCATCGAAATTGGACAGTAGAAAATTGGAAAAACGTTGCCTGGTCTGATGAGTCTCGATTTCTGCTGCAACATTCGGATGGTAGGGTTAGAATTTGGCGTCAACAACATGAAAGCATGGATCCATCCTG
This sequence comes from Dendropsophus ebraccatus, assembly GCF_027789765.1. Lineage (NCBI taxonomy): Eukaryota > Metazoa > Chordata > Amphibia > Anura > Hylidae > Dendropsophus > Dendropsophus ebraccatus. The sequence continues at coordinate 56,125,649 of NC_091454.1, read as the reverse complement.
CCTTGTATTAATGGTTCAGGCTGGTGGTGGTGGTGTCATGGTGTGGGGAATATTTTCTTGGCACTCTTTGAGCTCCTTGGTACCAATTGAGCATCGTTGCAACACAGCCTACCTGAGTATTGTTGCTGACCATGTCCATCCCTTTATGACCACAAAGTACCCAACATCTGATGGCTACTTTCAGCAGGATAATGCGCCATGTCATAAAGCTAGAATCATCTCAGACTGGTTTCTTGAACATGACAATGAGTTCACTGTACTCAAATGGCCTCCACAGTCACCAGATCTCAATCCAATAGAGCATCTTTGGGATGTGGTGGAATGGGAGATTCGCATCATGGATGTGCAGCCGACAAATCTGCGGCAACTGTGTGATGCCATCATGTCAATATGGACCAAAATCTCTGAGGAATGCTTCCAGCACCTTGTTGAATCTATGCCACGAAGAATTGAGGCAGTTCTGAAGGCAAAAGGGGGTCCAACCCATTACTAGCATGGTGTACCTAATAAAGTGGCCGGTGAGTGTATATGCTATATAGTATTGGTGCAACTGTTATTTTTGCAATTAATGCAGGCCTACACAAAGTGTAACCCTGCCCACCCAGGTGCCTGAATATGTTACTATTGCATATATAGGCCATGTTCACACAGTGTATGACACCGGCGGTTCTGTGACCCGGCTGGGTCACAGAACGACCAATGTCAGTGAAAAACATCCTGGCCGGTACTGCAGTACCGGCCGGATGATCTTCAATTGTGCTGAATTGGGATTCGGGCGCATCAGTGTGTGCCCACATCCCAATTTACCATTGACCTAGCAGGCTTCTGTGGCTGCTATTCAATGAATAGCAGCCAAACAAAACTGACACGTTAGTTTTTTGTACGGCCGCTAGGGATCCCGGCCAGAGTGTATTCTATGTGTATACATTCCCGCCAGGATTACCTCTGACTGCAGTACACGTAAGTTGTGTATTAATCACGGCTGTTGTTGCACATTGGCAACAGTGTTGATTAAACGGAAACTCCAGGTAGAGGTTAAAAAAATTGAAACTTCTGCAGAAGCATATAGCATTACTTACCTATCTATCCCAGTTTTGAAATTACCAAAAATCCATTTGTTTCGGGGGGTTTTGTTCTGTATTGTGTTTGTCCTTTTTGGTTGAGCAGTTCCCAGAATGCAATGCTTTCCCTCAGCTGATCATCACAGTCCCTCACCCATCACAATCAGTAAAATTAGTGCTGCACCTGCTTCTGGCCATTCAGAGATGGTGAATAACTCAGGGGATTGGGGGATCCAGCCAAGCCTCCTGTGACATCACGCCCTGCCCCCTGTCTGCATCATCAGCCTGCGCTCAGCAAACACACACAATGTGAGACAGAGGCATGGAATATTTATCTCCTAAGGGGGGAGAGCAGAAGGAGCAGGAGACAATGTAAATTGGCACAGACGCCATTTTTCTTCACTTCCTGGATTTCTATCAGCTACCAGTGTGGCAGAACCATGCAGATATGGTAATACGTTGTATAGACACATCTATATAACTTTTAATGTACTTTTAATAAAAAACAAGTTTTTCTTTTTCGGAGTTCCCCTTTAATATACAACTTACGTTGTGTGAACATGGCCTTAGGCAATATATTTTTTTATGAAAATGGAACATACATGATCGATTTTAAGACTTGTGTTAGCTGATGTGTGAGTTACCTAGCTTTCCTGGGTTCCTAAATGGCCAATCTGCCTAGAGCAAGGGTAATTTATCTAGGTAGATTTAATGTTCAGCCATCTCTATTACACCACCATGCGGTTTGTTACCCAGCTTTCACAGGACTCTGAAAGGTAAATCTTCCTATCTAGGTAGATGTCCAATTTTTTAGTTCTTGGGTAACGAATTTGACTAGTTATTCTATTATATCAGAATTGGGGACGTAGGCAGATGGTGGTCTGTAAAAGCTGGTAACAACCTCTGTGGAGCTGTGATGAAGGATAAGTTGACTGTAAAACATCCAGGATGCATCAGTGATATATATATATATATTATGAGTATCTATCATGCAGTATTAGGTATGTCAGTATCAGTCTCGTCACTCAAATGGGAAGTCTTTCTTTCTGTATATGGGGGATTTATCACTATATAATTAAGCAAACTTGGAATTCAGCAGTCTGGGGAAGGAAGGGGCCAGAGTGCAATTTTAAGTCTATGGCCGTCCCTAATTCTACCTGTACATCACATTTAGGTCCAAAAATCAGTATCACAAAAATATGAAGGAGACCTTTTTAAATGTTTAAAGGGAGTAAGGGTATGTGTGTTTTTCATATGTAAATGTATGACATAAGTAAATAGTAAATAAAATAAGGCCTCATTCACACTACGGAATTGACATGTCAATTCTTTGAGCGGAGGCGCATGAGGCCTCCCATTGAGATAGCAGGCAGGATTAGGCTTGGGGCGGGATTCCGAGCAGAATTCCGGCGCCAATTCTTTAGTGTGAACGGGCCCTAAAGCGTAAATAAATGACATTCTTACTCATCACTGTCGTAAATATTTATTACAAATAAGAAAGAATGATGGATGAGCAAACATTGTAGAATGCCACCGGTGCAGCGATAAGGAACATAGGCAGAGAATATGCTGCTCCGCTATCTACATTATGCCCAACTCTTTCTGAAATGTGTTATCCATTTGGCACACTGCGAACAATTAATGTATGTAACAATATTGTAGATTCTCTTGAAATTGATTTGCTCAGTTAAACATAAAAAGGAAGTTCAAATCCACTGGGATTTATTTCGCTGAGATTTTACTCCTTGTGTTTCACTAAGCATAGCAATTATACGCAATGTTATTATACATGAAAACAAATCAAAGCTCTGGAACCGTAGAGCTGTCACAAGTTCCTGTTCTCCATGTTAATTTAGTGAGCTCTTTGAGGAACTTAAGAGTCCATTTTCCATTTCATATTCAGATATAGATCCTTGCAGAGAGACCAATAAAAGCATTCCCAGAGGAAAGCAACAGCTGCTACTGGGTTCAAGGTAACACAAATCAATAGAAACGAAAGAGGATTTCTACCTAAAATGTCCGTACATTGGTAAATCAGAAGTTAGTGCAGTAGCGGCCAGAGGTTAATTGTGTTATATTTGTTTGCATATAAATTGCCATTTTTGCAAATGCAACTTCAGAAATGTTTGCCATACTGTCACCTCTCCATTAGCTTCTAAGTTACTGACACTTTGTAAGTCATTCCACATGAAGACATTACAAATATTATCAGTTACAGAGGATAAAGTATTGATTAACCTCTTGTTAACATCAGAAGTACATGCAAATCAAAGATCAGGTCAGAGAGTGTGGAGCAGGTCAGGATCTGACTCCAAACACAGCAGGTGCCAGCTGTCAGGAACCAGGACTAAGATAACTCTGATGCCATGTATGTTTCTAGGTGCTGCGATCAGTAATGCATCCAAAACAAAATACGCAGCAGCACCACATCTGTACCACCTTATACAGATGGGACCCAACACTATACAGACTCACCAGCCTTTTGGGCCTAGGCCTACAAAACGACAGGAATGAGCATTATTCTACTCTACCTACAAGAAACTCACATTTAAAAACATAGTAAATATAGAAATAATCCAATCTCAGCCAGGTGCCATGGTCAATAGTGACTGGGCATCTAAGCACTTTGGCAAAGGGAAAGAATTCCTTTGTTACCCACTGGCATCCGACAGATGTCATCATGGGTACCAATGGTTGTCACAGCAGACAAAGGCCTAGGCCTGCCATGGCTGTTTGTCTATTAGGCTGTGCTAGAGGTAAAACCTAACGCATTGCCTTTAAGTATATGTCTTTGTTATATCGACTATACCTTATCATTACACAAGCAATCAGAAATATTTCAACATTTCCAAAGGAGACTAAAAAATCATAATAAGTGTTTGTTTGCATAGTAAAAAAAAAGTGCATAGTAAAAAAAATTAAGGGGAAGACAGGTCGGCAAAATCACCATTATTAGTCCCATTGTGCCAATTATCCCCCTACCTACATTAAGTAGGTCCTCCCTCCCCTTACTGACTATTTTCTCCCATGTTTGGTAGGTAGACCCCCTTTCCAGTCTTGCAGTACTTATCAGCTGCTGTATGTACTGCATAAAGTGGTGTATTATTTCCAGTCTGGAGAGCAGGAGAGGTTTTCTATAAGGATTTGCTATATCTCTGGACAGTTCCTGACATAGACAGAGGTGGCAGCAGAGAGCACTGTGTCAGACTAGAGAGAATACACCATTTCCTGCACAACATACAGCAGCTTATAAGTACTAAAAGACTTGACATTTTTAATAGAGATAAATTACAAATCTCTGGCACTTTCTGACACCAGTTCTTTTTAAAGAAAACATTTTTTGGTGAACTACCCTTGTAAGAAGAAAGGTAGACTCCCTCTATTAATTTGATACGCAGACCCCCACATTAGCTAGATTGGAAGACTTTCCCTCATTTGGTAGAGAGGCATAAACCTCCCCTGTCCCCACCATTAGGTGGATAGGCAGACTCACCTCCTCCCATTAGGTAGATAGCCCCTCCATTGAGTAAAGAGGCAGACCACCCCACTTTACAGTGCTGCCTGTGCCAAAAATAATGTTACTCACCTTAAAACCCTGTCAAGCTCCTGCTTCCTCATCATCTGGTGCAACAGTGTGACGTAGATATCGGTTCTCAGCCTTTTGAACACCACAAGCATGAAGAAGCCTGTGGCCTTCAAGGGTCAGCAGCAGGGTAGAGGGCTCATTCTCTCTGCTTCACCTCTCTTTAGTTACAACTACATACACATCCTGATGGGGCACATGTAGTTGGAAGTAACACTTGCCCAGGAGTCAATAGTACATGCCCTGGATTGCAGGGAGTGAGGTAACTGCTTTAACCCTTTCAGTTGGGGCAGTGAGCTGACAGTTCCCAATCAGTGAGTCTGGTACAGGTGCAGAGTATGTAAACCGTGCTTGATAAAATGTCTATTTTGGAGCGTGAAGGGTTGTGTTACTGCTGTGTTCAAGAAAATACAGGTATACATTTTTAGAACCTTTTATAAGGCGCACAAAGGGCAATGACGCAATCCTGGAAGGGGTTAACAAAGAATATATGTTGTATTTTTATTGAAAAATTGATATGTAGGATTGAAAAACCAAGAATTTCTTGGTAGAAGCAGAGTTTCCAAGGAAAGCTTGTCAAGATATATATATATATATATATATATATATATATATATATATATATATATATATATATATCACAAGGTGAGTATTTTTGGAAATATCTGTGGGCACCAGTCTTTGTGTACTGTTATATTTCTGGGTTTCCTGTAAGCCTAACTTGCCATATACATGTGTCTGTGCTTTGTCGTTGAGCCTGAGAAAGAATTCCCAAGTACGGTTTCGTTTTCCTTGGTAACTGTTGCCATAGTAACGTAATGGGAACAGAGTGGCACATACATTTTGTGTGTGTGTGTGTTTGTGCGTACATAAATATATATTTATATGCTTCTTTTTATCTATGGGTGTGATGAATTGTAAGTTCCATATCTTTATTAACGCTCTTCACCTGCACAAGAGGAGGATTGTGATTTGTAAGAGCTTTACATAATTAGATTTCTATTTGAGTCATTACTATACATTAAATTATACTGAATGAACGTTAATGCTATGAAGGATTACATTCACTAACAGACATGTTGTAAGGAGGGCTACATTTAGAAGCAAACACGGAGAGATGGTCTATGTGAGCCTGCAGATCCTCCTTCACTCAGAGCACCACTGTAAATAGACTGCCGAGCATGGCTGTAGTCATATACATCTAGATTAAGCAGTATATCTATTATTTCAGGTTATGACATATCTAAAGGATATGCTATAGCATTGGAACTGTTGGAGGTCTGAGGTTAAAGGGGTTGTCCAGCGAAATCAAATTCTTTCAAATCAACTGATATCAGAAAGTTATATAGATTTGTAACTTACTTCTATTTAAGAATCTCAAGTCTTACCATACTTATCAGATGCTGTTTGTCCTGCAGGAAGTGTTTTATTTTAAGTCTGACTTAGTTCTCTCTGCTGCCACCTCTGGCCGAGACAGGAAGGGATTCCCATAGAAAGCCTCTGCTGCTCTGGACAGTTCCTGTCTCGGCCAGAGATGTCAGCAGAGAGCACTGTGTCAGACTGAAAATAAATATGGCCACTATAGGTGGAATACTGGCTTTAGTAAAAGAGTAGTCAGTAACGGTATGGTGGTATTGAATTATTATTGTGTGGTAGTGGTATAATCATCTTGGTGTGGCAGTATTATCTTGCCCTTGTTTAGTGCCAGGCTGATAAGTGCAGCAAATGAACTCTATTCTTGAACTGGCTACAAGACATTAAAGGGATAATCTAGTTTAAAAAAACGTATTTTCAAATTCCCTGTTACAGTATTCTGAGTTAATAAAGAAATCTCTCAGTTGAGATCCTCAGCAGACAATGGCTCTAAGGCAAATTACAGTTGTTCCCCGGGACAGTGTCCTGACAGTGGAACTTCTTACAAAAAGTGATTTAAGAAAATGTGGACAATCCCTTTAATTAGTGCTACAATTCCTTGTTTTTGTGGGGATCCTAGCATTGGGAAATAGTATAAGTATACATTCCTGTGTCTCTAAAAGGAACAAAGATAGCCCTTCAACCCTAAAGAGGCATGCCCACCATAGATTTTACATTCTGGCCTGTTACTAAACTATATTATATAAATAGTAAACAGTATAGTATATAAAAGTGCTGTTCATTCTCCCTAGTTGTATAGGTGATTTTCTTACCATCATCCTCAGTGTTGTTTTAGGTAAAGCTTCACTTTATTTAATATGCAAATTAGGTGTATTGGTGCACTGGGGGCAGGATTACAACCCTGGTGCACTGATCTGGCCTCCTCATGGTTATAGAGGCAGTGCTCTTCAGTAATGTCACTCAGAGCGCCAGATGGACACTGTCCCTGACAGATTTTTCTTCTTCCTCATAGCAACATGCCACGCACAAGTAGACATATCCAACATCTAATTTCCATTTATTCAGGTTAATTGTAATCCCTCTGCGAGTATGTAGATGCCAGCAACCTTAACCCCTCCCCGCCCCACCGCTGGGAAGATACAGTACCTGCTCCACGCTCTGGCTGCATCTGAGGCTCCCAGTTCCTTGAGGTCCTGCCCAGCCAATCAGTGACTGTGGCCGACTGGCTGTGTGGGACCTACAGGAGACAATCCCGCTGCGAGTATGTACTCTCATTGAAAATTGTTTTTGAGATTGTTTCCACAGCGGATTTCACTGCAAACTCGCATCAAGAAACCCACTGTGGGTACAGTATGTGTGAACCCACCCTTGAGGAAAAATGTTTCTACGCCAGCACAGAAAGGCATTCTTTACTGTAAGAGCAGACTATGAAACTGTCTGCCAGAGGAAGTAGTCATGGTGAACTCAATGAAAGAGTTTAAAAGGTACACTTCTGGCAGGTAATAATATTACAGGTTATAGTCACTAGATTCTGGAGAAGGGTTGTTGATCCAGGGATTTATTTTGGCTGACAGATTTGGAGTCGAGAAGGACATTTCCTCCATCAAATAAGGAAATTTGGCTTCTATCTCATGGGGATTTTTGCCATCCCCTGGATGAACACTTGTAGGGTATTAGGCTAAACTGGGTGAACCTATGTCTTTTTTAGCCTTGTTTTGGCTTTTCCAATACTTTCACCAATTTATACCAAAATCGAGGTAAAATCCACTAGGCCATTGTGGGTTCCCCTTTACATCATTATCATTCACTGAAAGGATTAATGGGAAGTAAGCAGTAAAACATTCAATTTTTATGAGTATGAATTAAAAGTATCCAAGCGTTCCAACGTTATTTCTAATTGATTCACCACTTTGATCTTTATCGGCATGTTCTTCTGTTACCATATCTACCACTTTGTTACAAAACAAAACATCTCTTTGTGCCTTTCTGTTTGTTACATTTCTTTACATCATATCATCATCATATCAGGAGTACAGCAAACAGTTCATATAAGCCCAGCACATCATGGCCTTCTTTATATGACAGAAGCAGGGATCTTAGTGTAATAATTCCTTAGCCACTCTGTAATATATAACCTGACATTTCTCACATGACTCTAGAGCAATATTATTATCAGGGGTCCTGGTCAGCAGCTTAAAAAAGTCAGGGAATGTGATAAATTATCCCTAGTGACTGCCAATACATGTCTAGTCACTAGGCGGTGTTGACTAGGCCGCCACCATTTTATGTTTGCTGCCCATGCTGTACTCCTGCACTGTTAGGACCAGTGACACCTTTGATCCTGGTATTTTAAGCCATTACAGTTTAACAGATCTTTGGTGCTGTTATCCCATCGGCATCCTGGCGACATGATCGTTGGGTGCTGATGGTTCTCCGTGGCATCTGGGGGCCCTCAGGCCTGCCATGCATGTACAGGTATACAGTCGTGTCTAAGTCATGTCAACACAAGTGATTAAAGAATATACCTCTTTCACTGAGTCATTCTCTATCTCCTTAGGACCATCACATTTTATTTGTGCCTCTTATTGGAAGTTTCACAGACCAGGGTGGTAATAGAGAATTCTCATCCTCAAAAATATAATTATGTCAACCAGAGATGCCACTGCTCTCTGGACTCACCAGCTAAAATATTCAAGACATTAAATATGAATAACCACAGTTGTTTTCCATACAAAGAACATACATAATATCCAGTTTTATATAGTCAGAATCCACCTTGATCCTGCCTGATGGATAAGAAATGCTATTATTTCCAAGCACAAGTAGTCTAAAGCCCCTATTACACAGGGCGATGTGAAGAGCATGTGCCCCTCATTCCTCTGCTCACTGTCACCGCTATTACACACGCCGACAGCGAGCAAGGAGGAGCGGGTAAGAGTCGGGCACGCAAGGAGCTGCAGGGAGGCTGCCCGGGTGATTGCTAGATTGTCTGTGCAGCCCATAGGAGACAGCGGTGGTCTACTGCTGTCGCTACTATTACACAGAGCGACAGCAGCAGATGGTTGCCAGGCTGACCATTGCCGTTTCAGCCAACATCATGCATGTCAGCTGATCATTGTCTTCTATCACACGAAGCGATTATCACTTTGTGTAATAGGGCCTTAAATGTCCCCATACACCTTAGACTTTGGATGGCCAAACCCGATTCAAACGTTAATCTAGGGTGTATGGGGCTCCCCTGAACCATCACCGACAGATGATGTCGGTGGTGATAAGGGTTGTGATGGAAAATCACAACTGATGCCTTTGTTTAGACAGAGATAAGCCACAGCAGGAGCACTCTCACTGCAGTTTATCCCTTCCTATAGAGAACACAGGAACGATTGACAGTGCCAAACGTTTCTGTGTTACAAGACAATCTCCAAAGAGTTTGGCATCCTGGCCTCATTGCTACTCATGGATTAGTGAAAAAGCTTCCAGGATATGCTGGAAGAGAAGAATGAATTCATATGAGTCATACGTAGTCCAGTGGTACCAATAAGAACTTCATGTTTTCCCATAAAAATTTTTACCCTTATATAACCATGTCATCCAAAAAATAAAAAATGTAGGGGTCTTTTAGCCATACTGTAGATGGCATATATTTAAAACACAAAAAATAAATACAAAATCAAACTTTTTCCATTTTTCCTGCAAAAACTTAAAAAAATTAAAGGGGTTGTTAGGGACTTTTGAATAAACTAGCATTGCATTTACTCCTGTGGGTGCTGTATGTTCTATATACACTTTCATTATTTATTTCTAGCTTCTCTTGTGTTCTCAGGGCTTAGTCCCATGACCACTCTGCTTGCAAATTCTTTACTTCCTGTGATGTCACGGTCAATATCTTTTTCCTGTTCCTTCCACTGAACATGATCACAGGTGGTGTCATCAGGTGGGTGAGGCAGGTGTCCCTCCTAAGGGCTGGCTGGAATTCCACATTGATGTGCCTGAGCTAATGTTGGAGCTCAGTAAAAGCTGTAGCTAAAAGGGCAGCATGAAATGGAGGAAAGCAGGAGCTGATAACTACCTAAATGGGGTTGTGGTCTGGCATATGTAATTGTTAGGGGGTCTGATCATGCATCTGTAATTCTTAGGGAGTCCTTATATATGGGGGTATGTATATTTTAATTCTTGGCAGCTGTACTCTGTCCCCCATCTTTAGAGTCACCTTTGATTCTACCCTGTCTTTTAAACTGCTTATTCAGACCCTGACCACCTCCTGCCCCCTTCACCCCAAAAACATTTCCCCAATCTGCCATTTTCTCAACCCTGACTCAACAAAACAGCTGGTACATGTTGTCTTCATTTCCCAATGCCTTCACTGGCTTCCTATTGCCCAAGGAATTAATTAAATTGTTGACCGTGACATAAAAGGCCATCCACAACCTGTCCCCTCCGTATATCTCTAAACTAATATCCCATTTCCATCTCTCACACAACTTCCAATCCTTCAATGACCTCTGTTTGTGCTCCCCCCCACGCCTTGTTCGTATCTCACACAACCACTTCCAAGATTTTGCCCGAGCCCCCCCCCCCCCATACTCTGGCACTCACTACCGCGACACATCTGGCTCTTACCCACCATCAAAACCTTCAAAGGCAACGTAAAAACACATCTCTTTAAACTAGGCTACAACCTAGTACAGAACTTGCAGTGGACTTGGCTACAGTTCCCTTAAGCAGTTGCTTTTTGATCAGTTTACTGGAACACAGTCTCTAGATACTTAAGGGCACTTTAGTGTTGCTGGTGTGGCATAAAGCTTATTGTTGCTAGTGAAAATGTTGCCGTGCATATGCAGCCCATTCAGTGTAAACTCTGCTGTAGAGGATTCCTACAGATCTGGCAACCTGTGATGTAGTGTACTGAAGCAGACTCTTACAGTTAATGCTACGGCACAGTTTCACATAAAGGGCTTATGCAGAAAACACAGTTGTGATGTGTAAGCCACTAGGCACTTACAGTCAACAAAGAGTTAGGTAAAGCACGTGAGTCCTTGAGTAACTGATACCTCTCTTGGCTTTTGCCAATTTTAACTGTCTGGATTAGGAACAAGTGTTTGAGCAGAACTTCCCTATTAGTGTGGACTGTAGGCAGCCTTGAGCGAGACCTCCTAAGTCCACACAATGACGTGATTACAACATGGACACAGTGCTAAGCAGAAACAAGGCTAACAGCTGGAACTAGTTATAAGTAGGGATGAGCAAGCTTGCCAAACATTCAGGTTTGGCCAAACCCAAACGCTTGGCAATTGACTTCCAATGGCTGGAGAAATTGGATGCAACCCTAGGGGGTCCTGGAAAACATGGATACAGCCATAGGCTGTACCCTCTGTATATTCGCTCATCACTAGTTATAAGGTAATGCGGCAGTTTAGTTACTTGCTTTAGATTGCAGGGATCTGCAAATTGACTAGGCCTTAACACACACAGATATCTGACAGATTTTTGAAGCCAAAGCCAGGGATGGATTTGTAAAGAGGAGAAATCTCTGTCTTTTCTTTATTACCTGTTCTCTGTTTATAGTCTGTTCCTGGCTTTGGCTTCAAAAATCTGTCAGATAAATCTGTCTGTATAAACACATGCTAAGGCTTGGTATAGAGCCTAGCAAAGGAGGAGATCTGTATAGGTATTCTAACTCCCCTGGTCAAGTTAGGAATACACGAAAAAGTTCAATTTCTCTGGGAGTCTTTACTTCTTTACGGGTATATTCACACGGGCGGGCTCGCAGTGAGATTCTCGCTGCGAGCCCGGCAGGTCCTGGCAGTTCCCATACACTACATACTTGCTGCGGTCTAAACGACCGCAGCGAGTATGTAATTCTGCCGCCCTTAACCCCTTCTGCTCCCGCCCGGCTCCCCCGCTGTAAGCATACTTTACCTGTCCTTGCTGCACGGGTCCGGCGTCCTGCTCTACCGTCCGGCCAATCAGTGTGTTGCCCAGCTGCAGCCACTGATTGGCCGGACGGGAGAGCAGGACGCCGGACCCGTGCAGCAAGGACAGGTAAAGTATGCTTACAGCGGGGGAGCCGGGCGGGAGCAGAAGGGGTTAAGGGCGGCAGAATTACATACTCGCTGCGGTCGTTTAGACCGCAGCAAGTATGTAGTGTATGGGAACTGCCAGGACCTGCCGGGCTCGCAGCGAGAATCTCGCTGCGAGCCCGTTCATGTGAATATACCCTACATGTGATCACTGGTCAATATACACTGCTCAAAAAATAAAGGAAACACTCAAATAACGCATCCTAGATCTGAATGAATTAAATTTTCTCATTGAATACTTTGTTCAATGAGACAAACTCGCACAAAAATCATCAATGGAAATCAAATTTATCAACCAATGGAGGCCTTGATTTGGAGTCTGTCTGCTTAACCCCTTATGTAGTGCAGTGTGTAAGTGACCCAGTATTCACTTACATGCTGCAACATAAAAAAGGGTTAATATGCAGAGGATAAGGAGATCTTTGCTTCACTTCTCTGATAACCCCTGACCTCTGTTCTCGCTGTTGCAATCAAGCAGGAAAATGTGCCAGAGGTCAGGGGTTATCAGTGCATTAACAGTGAAGGAGAGATCTCTTTGTCCTCCTTTGTAACTCTTTTTTGTGTTGCAACATAGAAGTGAACTTTGGGTTACTTACACACTGCAGTACATAAGGCGTTAAGCAAAAGGTAGTCTGCTCCTGCATCTACGTATTTAACCATAAGGTCTCCTAATGGGCCCATATATATGCTCGGTGACGTGGCCAAAAACTAAAATCTCTTGTGACCAAAGGCAAAAGTAGCTACAAAAGTGACTGGCAGAGCTAAGTACACTAAGTACAGCGGGCCACAGCCTCTCAACCTGAACTTCAGCATGATCTCTGCCTCAGGACTATATGCATACAACGGATAATAGGTAGACTTTTTCCAATATCTGCATTGTAGTGGCCATTTTATTGCAGACTTACTACTGATGTGTATGAGATCAGGCATCGCTGTGTGACAACAAGCTTTAATATATTTGTATGCACAATATTTACCAATAGGCACATTTATAACGGAAATACCACTCCAAGCGCTGGATGTAGCACATATGTATCTAGGTATATATGTGCTCAGTTTATTTTAGTATTTTCACTACATGAATACATTGAGTTACTTTTTTGTATACAAAGTAGCACTGTACAGTACCACAGCATTAACGGAGGAGATTGGGAAAAGTAGCATAGAGACAGCCGGACTGTTCCACGTGCATTGAGGCTGAATACTGCATTGTTTCTACTGAGAATTATGGGCTGGTGTGCATATACAGAGTGGCTGCTATATTATAAAGTGATGGTACTGTATATCATTGGGATATGGAGTGCTTCTATCTGTTGGATTAGTGGATATGTTTACAGGCAGTGGTTCAGGTGGTTCAGCCATTTTGAGCTTGCACTTGGGCTTATACTTTAATGGTGCTCCCCCGTTGTGGAAGTTTTGGCTTTGAATATGGTATTATTTAGTCACCGGTATGGTAATATGTGGTCTTGGTGAGGAGCGTTTTTTCTCTTTTTTTAAACTCCACTTCTTGACACATAGGGGGTGATTTATCAAAGGGTGTAAAATTTAGACAGGTGCAAACTGCCCACAGCAACCAATCACAGCTCAGCTTCCAGCTCTGGTGAAAGGAAAGAGGAGCTGTGATTGATTGCTGTGGCCAGTTTGCACCAGTCTAAATGTTACACCCTTTGATAAATCTCCCCCATAATCCTTTGTGTGGCCTCAGTGAGCGATGCTGCATACACGGTATGCATTGCTATTCTTGTATTTAGGGGTCTAGTTGGGGTGGCACAATACCTAGTCTAACTCCAGGTGATGGCAAGGCACACTACACCATTGCTTTATGAAGAGTGGAGGCTGCCAGTTGTGGCTGGTTGCAGTTCTCTCACAATGGGTATAGGTAAAGGGTACACAGCACTAAACTAGAGACGTGGGCGACGACCCATCGCAAAACAACCCCGTGGCCGCTTCTTCTCCCCTGCACCTGTGTCTCATCAATACACATCTGTGCACTGGATTGATCATGTGTGGTGGGTGCCACCTCAGGGCTATGGCTATCCTGTGGAATATTCTCTCCGACATATATGTAAGATATATGATGTAGGACTATGGCAGTGTCTCCTCACTATTCCCAGGATGGGTGGGGGGGTCCTAGGGGTCAGATCCCTCCCACCAGTAATGGCATATCCTAGTAAAGGTGGCCATGCAGGCTGCAATATCCTTCGGTCATGGTAGAATTGCCTCATACTGCTCTCTGAAGTGCGACATCCTCCATCCCTGACACGTTTGCTATGTTCAGTTGTTCTGTGCACATTAGGAGAGTGACTTTGCACTGTTCCCACACAGCAGCCCGCTGACACATGAGGTGGGCAGCACACGGGTATGGGTAGCCGGTGCCCCTGTGTGCCTGGCAGCAGACAGGCTCCCAGAGCCCCGGTGTGTACAATAAGGCGCTTCTCCCCTCTACACCCCCAGCCGCCTGACACATTGTGCTGCCTGCAAATGTCGTGATTTCCTGGTTACTCTGTTACCATGACAACAGCTGCTAGCAGTGTAATGAATAGGAATCCGGCGACACATGCCAGCACATAGAGCGCACGTGTGCCGCACACATAGAGGGGCACTACACCCCCGGGCACTGCCCCCCAGTGTGGGGAGGGGAGTGAGGGAAGGGAACCCAGGCACCGGGGGCACAGACAGAGCATCCCCTCCCTCTGGGGAAAGGGAACCCTATGTGTGGCTGCTGCGTGTGACAGGGACACATAGAGGTAACGTGGGGGAGGGGGGAGAGAGAAGCTAGACTGGAGCTAGGTACAACACGGAGGAAGGAAGGAGGACAGGTGCACGCCGAGGAGAACTCCAGCCCGCCACAGCCGTGAGGTAAGGAGACGCTCAGGCATCGTGCACACCGGGCGCCGGTGCGGGGGATTCTCTCTCCGTCACCGGGACTCCCAGCTGCCCCCTGCACCGGTGACTGCAGCCCCCGGGGGGCACTGGCTGAGGGGGTGCAGTGCCAGCCCCAGCATCACCCCCAGACTACAGCACAGCCCGGGGAGGCTGGCATCTCCAGCAGCCAAATCCGGGGGAGGGAGCTGGAGGAAGGAGGAAGACAGACTGTCAGCTCGGTGTACCAGGCAGCACAGCGCTGGCACCATTCTGTCTGCCCGTCTCCTGCAGAGCTCTGCTTCACCCCACTACCCAGGTACCAGGGAACCTCTGCAAAGGGAGGGGCGACTGCAAGAGGGCTGATGGGTGGCGGGGCACCCCTCCGGAGGTGAGTGGCATCTGGATGGGGGGGGGGGGAGCAGATCCTGGGTATGGAGGGGGCAGCAGATCCTGGGTATGGAGGGGGCAGCAGATCCTGGGTATGGAGGTGGAATTAGATCCTGGGTATGGAGGTGGCATTTGATCCTGGGTATGGAGGTGGCATTGGATCCTGGGTATAGAGGTGGCATTAGATCCTGGGTATGGAGGTGACATCCTGGGTATGGAGGGGGCAGCAGATCCTGGGTATGGAGGTGGAATTAGATCCTGGGTATGGAGGTGGCATTGGATCCTGGGTATGGAGGTGGCATTAGATCCTGGATATGGAGGTGACAGATCCTGGGTATGGAGGGGGCAGCAGATCCTGGGTACGGAGGGGGCAGTAGATCCTGGGTATGGAGGTGGCATTAGATCCGGGGTATGGAGGTGGCATTAGTTCCTGGGTATGGAGGTGGCATTAGTTCCTGGGTATGGAGGTGGCATTAGATCCTGGGTATGGAGGTGGCATTAGATCCTGGGTATGGAGGTGGCATTAGATCCTGAGTACGGAGGGGCCATTAGATCCTGGGTATGGAGGTGGCATTAGATCCTGGGTATGGAGGTGGCATTTGATCCTGGGTATGGAGGTGGCATTGGATCCTGGGTATGGAGGTGGCAGCTGATCTTAGGTATGGAGGTGGCATTAGACCCTAGGTATGGAGGTGGCATTGGATCCTGGGTATGGAGGTGGCAGCTGATCTTAGGTATGGAGGTGGCATTAGATCCTGGGTATGGAGGTGGCATTAGATCCTGGGTATGGAGGTGGCATTAGACCCTAGGTATGGAGGTGGCATTGGATCCTGGGTATGGAGGTGACAGCTGATCTTGGGTATGGAGGTGGCATTAGATCCTGGGTATGGAGGTGGCATTAGATCCTAGGTATGGAGGTGGCATTAGATCCTGGGTATGGAGGTGGCAATAGACCCTAGGTATGGAGGTGGCAATAGACACTATGCATGGAGGTGGCATTAGATCCTGGGTATGGAGGTGGCATTAGATCCTGGGTATGGAGGGGGCATTAGATCCTGGGTATGGAGGGGGCATTAGACCCTAGGTATGGAGGTGGCATTAGATCCTGGGTATGGAGGTGGCAGCAGACCCTGGGTATGGAGGGGGCTTTGCTGGTCCCTGTTTAGGATAGGTAGCCAAGCTAGAGCCATGCATGTAATGCTGCATTCACCACCTGGATCTCACTGTTGCTTCTCCTTCAGTCTCAGTGCATGTGCTATGGATGCTGTGCCTGTATAAGCTGCAGACATGGATTTCTCCAGACTGGTATATGCTATATATGATATCCATGTGGCAGCTGCTGCCCTAATACATGGGCCTCTATGTACAGAGCTCTGCAGATTTCATCTCTATACCCCATGGATGGTGGATACGCATTGCTCATAGCCTTTCCACATTCTAGCTGCATCATGTAACTTTGCATCTTTGTAGCCTCCATGTAGAAGCTCCCTATAGGATGTATACTATTACATCAATGAGTAATCTCTATTATGTGTATTATACTATAGGACTGGGTGATCTCTATTATATTGTAGTTATCTTGCAGATGCCGTCCCTTCTAGCCATCCGTTGTTCCTAGCTTGGTTGGTTTTGCAGTTTCCCCCATTGGA
Source organism: Dendropsophus ebraccatus (assembly GCF_027789765.1). NCBI lineage: Eukaryota > Metazoa > Chordata > Amphibia > Anura > Hylidae > Dendropsophus > Dendropsophus ebraccatus. The sequence goes on along the minus strand of NC_091454.1, from coordinate 56,108,650 downwards.
AAGTTTTGCTGATTTTGTTCTTAGTGCTTGGATTTACACCTGCAGTTTTGGATGCATTTTAGCTGAGTGAAGTAGTAAGGACTCATTTTATATATATATATATATATATATATATATATATATATATATATATGTATACTTCACTCGAAAATTGTATGTGTAGATCCTTATGCCAGGGATGTTCAGGGGATTTGCTGGTTTTGTTACTGTGTGATGATGTCATACGCAGAGGTCCCTTCTTAATAGGGGTTTAAGACTGGGATGCTAAAACCTACCGCCTTGTGTGAAAGTGCTGCTGCAGGGAAGGTGTCATCCAGTGAGTCACGTGACAGGAGACTTATGCCAGGATTGTAGAACGTGGCCTCATATTGGGCATCATCCATGTGCCACTGCAAGGGTGTAACAGTGGCCAAAAGATCAAACTATGCAATCCCTATGAGTAAGTGACTTACTGTTGTAGCTTATGCATAGCTCATACTAAGGTGGCTTTCTGCTGAGTATAATGTGGGACATAAAGAGAGAGACAATATAATGGAAAGATCGGCTTTTAAATACCTACGCAAATACTGACCAGAAAAAAGTGGCCTTATACTAATAATATCTGCAGGTTTTTTTTTAATCAGTATGTGTTTTGTAATTGTATACTATCCATGTGAGATGGGAATATGTGTGTGTGTTGGGATGCTTTCTGGCATTAGCTTCTTTTCGGCTACTTGTATGTCCCTCCACACCTTTTCTTTTGCTATTGGTCTTGGTGGTTACAGTTAATGATTTGGTATAGGGGTTGCAGCAGTAACAGGCATAACTGGCTTATAACATTGGCCATAAATAGTTACAATATCATTTTACTATGGGGCAGATTTACTTATACTGGTGGTTTATATGCCAGTCTGAACCAAGCCCCCTAGAGTAAGGGTCCTTTTACATAAAAAAAAGTCTGTTTTTAACAACCACTTTTTCGGACAGAGATGAGTCGACAGAAGGGGTAGGCGCACCCCTAGTAATTAAAAAACAATAGTAAAATGAACATTGGGCCCTTATTTATAGTCTGTTCCTGGCTATGATTTCAATAATCTATTAGATAATCTGTCAGATAAATCTGTGTGTGTGTAAATGGACCCTAAGAGGTGGCATAGACCACAACTTCATAGCCACCAGGTTATGCCGATTTCTGATGTATAGTTTATCAGTTAACTGGCAGGAGACCACGCCCTTCTGCTAAGTCCCACCCAAAGTGGCCGTAACGGAGCAACAAAAAAAAAAAAAAAAAAAAGTTGCACATCTTTGTGGTAAACATGCATGGATTTTTTTTCCACCAGAAAAATGGAGGAACACCATTAAAAGACTCTCCCTATGTGATCTCATTCAGTGGGGCAAGTGCAAATGACTGTTTCAGATGTAAAGCCATAGGCAGCTTGGTTAGTTTAGTTATAGTTTTCTATCAGTACATAGAAGAGTCCGGAAACTGGAGAGAAAGGAACGGCTGCACATCCCATCTATGGCTGATACTAATGCCGCTTGGCCTATATTAAAGTGAATGTACGATCAGGCCTGGGCTGATGCACTTAATTACAATCAATGAAGCCGCATCATAGAGGGGCTGGGGTTTCCTCCCACTGGGGGTGGGTTGGCCCGCCTCCAGTGCTTTAGCCTGGGCCTGGTGGTACATTCACTTTAAAAATCAACACCAGAGTGTCTGTATATGATTTGATTAAGCCATAATAGCCCCGTGTACCAACGTGCAGGTCCTCTGGTTCACACGGGTCCCTACGCTAACTCCACACCGTGTCGGTCAGTGACCGCCACCCCCGCAAAGCGTGCACGTGCAGGGAAGGGGGGCCATGGAATGGTCCTGCAACCCCCATGTCACAGGACCAGACCCAAAAAGCCCCACCAGAACCCGGCCAGCACCACCGGCGGGGGAGGCTGCCCCCAAACGACACAAGTATGGATATGGTATTACACTTACCACTGCTGCACTCAGAGTGGGGAGGACATAAGGTACTGACACATGAGCACAGGCATATCCTGCTAATTTTGGTCAGGTGGGTCTTATAAAGGAGTGCGAGCTGTTCAGAGAGGGAGAACTGTAAAAGTCGGAAAATGTAGAGAAAGGAACGGCTGCACATCCCATCTATGGCTAATACTAATGCCACTTGGCCTATATTAAAAATCAACACCAGAGTGTCTGTATATGATTTGATCAAGCCATAATAGCCCCGTGTACCAACTTGCAGGTCCTCTGGTTTACTCTGGGTCCCTACGCTAACTCCACACCGTGTCGGTCAGTGAGCGCCACCCCCGCAAAGTGTGCACGCGCAGGGAAGAGGGGCCATGGAATGGCCCTGCAACCCCCATGTCACAGGACCAGACCCAAAAAGCCCCACCAGAAGAGCCCCATATAGAAGAGTCCGAAAATCAAAATAATGCTCTTCCGTCCTCCCCTTCCCTTACCAAGAAAGCAAGAAAATAGGATCATTCCCTTGTTCGCACTTTCAGATTGACCATCGGGCTAGGTGAGGAGCCAGCCACATCTGAGGTTCCTTATCTTAACCATGGGAAATGAGGGGGCTTCAAAATCTGTAAAGGCACCCATGCACATCTATCTGAACCCACCCATTTCAGTGAGACTGACAGACTGTCAAATATGTATTGTGGCTATAGCCTGCTATGGGCCCATTATGTACCTTGTGGTTGTGGCAAGTTACAATGTTAGCATGTTACATCAGACACGTAAGTATTCTCACCAAAGATGAAATCCCTCCATAATCAGGTGTGGTAAGTGAGCACCATATGGAGACACTTAGAGAGTCTACGGGTCCATAATGCTGAGTGGATTATACATTCAGTTCTTGATTCTTCATTCTAGATTACCTATTTGCATCAGTGCCATATGCCGACATATAATTGGATTTAGTGACACATCAAAGTTTGATTATTTTTACCAGGGCTGTCATTGTCATCTGTGTTGTTTTTCTATGATGGGATAGAAATGGATGACAGTAAAAAGGAGCAGGAGAAGAAATGGCTCTCAATTAAAAAAAAAAAAAAAAAAAACTTAAAATTGTTGATTCTTAACAAATGTGTAAATGTTTACATTTATCAAAAATGACACTTCGCCCTAATGTCTTGGCCCCAAGACCTTCTCTGCCGTCTGCTCTTAGGCTGCATTCACACATCAGCAAATTTTGCAGATCTATGGATGGCGAATGGCTCTACGGCATGGTTTTCATATATCAACATCATGCCAGCTGCTGGGAAAAATTTTAAAATCCGCGCGTCTCTGCTTATACAGTGCCGCAGAGATTTAAACAGTTTCCCCGCTGACGACATGATGTCGATATATCATGCCAGGCTGGAAGACCATCCGGTGGACGTGTGAATGCAGCCTAAGCCCCAGTCTGCCTTTAGGAACATAGAGACTAGAAACAGAAAGTGGCAGTGGGGCTTAAAGGGGTTAACCAGCGCTACAAAAACATGGCCACTTTCTTCCAGAGACAGCCCCACTCTTGTCTCCAGTTTGGGCGGGGTTTTGCTGCTCAGTTTCATTGAAGTGAATGGAGCCTAAAGAGGTTGTCCAACATTTTTTTCTTATTGGAAATGTAAATAATATGTAATCTGTCCCTTTCCCTTAGTGGTTTTCTCTGACCTTTTTTCTCCTCTGGGCCTCCTCCTCTGTTGCTGCTTTTTGGATTTGTGTTTGTTTACATAAAGAACTTCCAGGTCACAGGGGTCAGCAGTGACATCACAGCTCTGCAAGCATATAGCTCCACCCCCTCCTCTCTGAATCTAGCCCCACAGCCATAGGCAGGAAATGTCTGTATTACTACAAGTGTCTTTTGAGCAGCATAGTGGCCCAGTGTCTGCCAATTACTTATGTTACCAAATCAACTAGTTTTTCACACTTATCTGTTGTAGGACTACAAACCCCAGCACACAGATTACATATACACCACAGAAGCCATCCTACAGGTGGGCGGGGTCTTAATGAGGCAGGATTCTGTTATCTCAGCAAGAAACGTATATAATGGTGACTGCCATGAGGTGAAGTCTCCTCTCCCCTCTCCATATTACACACAGCAGCAGCAGCACTGCCCTAACACTGTACATCCTTACACTACAATAGTAACAATATAGGGGGAGATGTAACACAGCCTGTGCAGGGGAGCAGTTACCCATAGCGACCAATCAGATTGCTTCTTTCATTTTTAAAAAGGCCTTGGAAAATGAAACCTAGAATCTGACTGGTTGCTATGGGCAACTGCTTCCCTGTTCCTCTGCACAAGGTTTGATAAATCACCCCCTCATACTTCCTTTATTTACTGTTTATAGCTCCAACCTATGCTGAAGTGCTGTACAGAGATTGTAGTCTGTCATGCTGTCCTCACTGCTGCAGTTTCTTCTCAGATGTTAGATGTTAGGGGTGTGGCTAAAGAAATGTGGAGGCATAACCACGCCCACCTGATGACTCACTGTTCCCTCACTGGCAGGAACAGGAAACAGAAAGGGAACAGGACATCACAGGAAGAAAAGAAAACACAGGCAGAGTGGGCATGTGACTAAGCCTGAGAACACAGCACTCTAAATTAAAAATAGAAGTGTATGTAGAATATCCACAGAGGTCAATGCAATCCTAGTTTATTGAAAAATCCTGGACAACCCCTTTAATTACAAACTGCACCTGAGCTGGAGACAAGAGTCGTGTTGTCTCTAAAAAGAAATTGGCCATGTTTTTGTAGCACTGGATCACCCCTATAAGGTTGTGCTATGCGCAGGAGAACTCCTGGGCTGTTACCTGCAATTTTTGAGCCTGCTCTTTCCAGAGGATACATCCAAACCATCCAAAAAAATTATGGGAAGCAGTGCGTTGTTGTGTTATTATTTCTGTCTCCTGAATGTAATCATCCTGCTCCCTTCAGATTGTCCTCATCGTCATCACCAGGTCCCTTTGCAATGCTGCTACTGCTGTTTTTTTGTTTTGTTTTGTTTTATTCTGCTCACATAACACCTTGCTCAGCCATTGCCTTTCTCCCTCCACCTACCATCTATGTTAGTGTTCTGTAAATCGTCCCCAGCACAGGGTCAGCCTGCTCAGTCCAGTGCGCTTTTACTAGCTGTGTAATGGCATAGCAGAAAAGAGTAAATGATGGGCTGTGTTTGGCCATGTAAGGGAAAGGAGGCCTGTGCAGGTTCGTCTGGCAAAGCTTTGGTCTTGCCCCAAAAATGGACAGAATAAAAGATAGCTGTGTGTGATAACAGCAGTGATACCACTAAAATTACCTTGCCACAATTTCAAAGGGTTAAGTTTTACAAGACAGGCATTTCTTTGACTTAAAGAGGACCTGTCACCCCCGGTGACGGGGTGACAGGCTCCTGACCGCCCGTTAGAGCCCCCTATACTCACGTGATCCCGCTGGGTCCCGCTTCTGGAGATGGTCGGGTCACGGAGATATCGGCGCCCGAGTCCAACACTCATAGAGAATGAGAGGAGAGTCCAGCGCTCCGTCATTCTCTATGAGCGTTGGACTCATCTGAGGAGCGCGCGCGTCGGGCTGCAGCGGCTGAGATCTCGGTGACCCGACCGGGTCAAAGAAATGCCTGTCTTGTAAAACTTATCTGATATCTGCAATAAATCTTCCACATGTGGACACACATTTACAGTGATCCCTCAACTTTCAATGGCCTCAGGATATAATATTTTCAACATACAATGGTCCTTTTTGAACCATCGTAACTTGAGACCAGACTCAGTATACAATGCTACAGACTGTCAGGATCTGCAGCACATGTAAAAATAACTAGCTGATCGACCAATAAAAGTGGCCATTTTACTAGTAAAATCCCAGTATTAGTGAAGTGGATGCACTGATTGTTTGTCTAGGATCCCCTCCCTACAGTACAGTGCGATACTACATGTTCTGTGCTGCTCTTTACCTGGGCCAGGATGAGCTGCTCCTTTGGGCACCTGGTAAGGGCGGCTTCATTTTATTTTTCTGAGACCCTGTGTAATCTGTACAGGACCCTGAAATTGCTCTGGTCTTCTACATAGAAAGTTATTTACAGCTTCCAGTAGCTCTTTCTGATATTGTATGTAAGGACTTGCTTTATTCATATTAGTTAGCTGGGTTTTTTTCCCTTTAAAGGGACTCTGTACCCACAATCTAACCCCCCCAAACCGCTTGTACCTTCGGATAGCTGCTTTTAATTCAAGATCTTTCCTGGGGTCCGTTCGGCAGGTGATGCAGTTATTCTCCAAAAAAACAACTTTTAAACTTGCAGCCCCGTGCCCAACGGCCGGGGCTTACATTATGTATGCATTAGGCTGGCACCACCTCTCTGTCCCTCCTCCCCGCCATTAGGAATGCTCCAGGAACATTTACTGCTGTTTGAACATTGCAGAGGTGCCTTAACGATCCAGCCCATGTTCAGTATTCACACAGCTGATGAATAGGAAGCAATCTGCCTGGAGCATTCCTAATGATGAGGAGGGACAGAGAAGTTGTGCCAGCCTAATGCATACACAATGTAAGCCCCGGCCGTTGGGCATGAAGCTGCAAGTTTAAAAGTTGTTTGTTTGGAACAACTGCACCACCTGCCGAACGGACCCCAGGACAGATCTTGGATTAAAAGCAGCTATCCGAAGGTACAAGTGGTTTGGGGGGTCAGATTGTGGGTAAAGTAGAAATATGTAGAAGACGGCACTTCCGGGGAGGTGGTGCTCGAGGTGAGAAAAATGTTCAGATATTAGGAAGAGCCCTGCACTCACCAGGTAAATTATGCTTCTTTATTGTAGTGTAGCAAACATATGGTACAAGGACACGTTTCGGCCAAGCATGGCCTTCATCAGCTTAGGGGTGTACCCCCTAAGCTGATGAAGGCCATGCTTGGCCGTAACGTGTCCTTGTACCATATGTTTGCTACACTACAATAAAGAAGCATAATTTACTTGGTGAGTGCCGGGCTCTTCCTAATATCATATTGTGGGTACAGTCGCTATAAATTTTATATTTTTTCACATTATGGGAAGCCATTTCGGGGGTTCAGAACCAATCACCAGTTTTCCATAGAGTTTTGGCCTCAAAATACAATGGTTTCAACATACAATGGTCTTACTGGAACCAATTAATGTATTGGTATGAGGGAAAGACGTATTGTGGCAGACACAAATGATGGTCCATGTAATGTATGGATGGACCTGCCAGCGCTACCAAGTAGCTTACTTTGGTTCTGGCTTACACAGTGGGACCGTGAGGTGAGCCCCCTGTTACATTTATGCGTTCTTGTAACCTTTAGGCTAGATTCACACGTAACATATCCGCAGCAGATTTCACACTGTGAGATCGCATCAAAATCCGCAGCGGATACCTTTCTTGTAATTTCCAATTTGATAACATACTTGCAGCCGGATGGTCATCCTGCTGCGAGTATGTAAGTGCCGCCCCCATTAACCCCCCGCCGCCAGGAAGATACTTTACTTGCTCCATCCTCCGGGCCGCATCTGAGGCTCATGGACATCTGAGGCTCACGGGCAATCAGTGACTGTGGCAGGGCTGTGCACTGATTGGCTACGCAGGACCTCCGGAAACGAGCAAATAAGACCGGAGCATGGAGCAGGTAAAGTATCTTCCTGGCGGCGGGGGGTAATGGGGGAGGCACTTACAGATGACAATCCTAAAGTGAGTATGTAATCACATTGACACTGACAGGAGTGGTATCCACAGCAGATTTTGCAGCATGAAATCCCCTGCAGATATGTTTTATGTGTATCTAGTCTTAAAGGGGTTATCCAGCGCTACAAAAACGTGGCCACTTTCTTCTCGAGAAAGCCCCTCTCTTGTCTCCAGTTCAGGTGTGATTTGCAATTAAGCTCCCTTCACTTTAATGGAACTGAGTTACAAAACCCCACCCAAGCTGGGGACAAGAGTGGTGCTGTCTCCGGAGGAAAGTGGCCATGTTTTTGTAGCGCTGGATAACCCCTTTAATTTTAAATATTGTTTTGGAATTGAGAATATATTGAAAACTAGTAATCTTGTTTATTATAATATCACCTACTGTTTGGACAAATCCAGAGGGTCAGGTACCCAGCATTCCCAGCAGCTGCCCAGGTTGTTCACATGTAGCTTCCTAATTGCAGACAATAGAGGAGAAAGCCACACAGAACAGAGTGTAGTTGCAGGGGTGTCAAGCTCAGGCCCTCCAGCTGTTGCAAAACTACAAATCCCATCATGCCTGGGCAACCAAAGCTTTAGCTTTGGCTGTCCAGGCATGATGGGAATTGTAGTTTTGCAACAGCTAGAGGGCCTGAGTTTGGCACATGTGGTGTAGTGCTTTACTGGTGCCATGGCTGGATAATGCGGAAATGGAACCTTAAAAAAACACAGAAAAATCTTTTCAAGAAACACAGTGTTTGCCAAGCATACCTTCCCTTCTCTGCAAGGCTGTTACATAGTTACATAGTTAATACGGTTGAAAAAAGACACATGTCCATCAAGTTCAATCAAGGAGGGGATGGATACAGGGAAGGGGGAGGGGTGATAGGTTCTATACATATGCATTTATATTATTTTGCTCTAAGAACTTGTCTAGGCCTGTTTTGAAGCCCTCTACTGTTTTTGCTGTGACCAGATCTATATACCCGTCATGCGGCCGTTAAGAGTAAACAGAGAGGGCTCCCGGCGTGAGCCCTCTCTGCAGCGCGCGGTCCCCGGTTGCTATGTGCAGCCAGGGACCGCGTGTATTAGCCGGCGCGGCCGATTGCCGCGGCCGGCTAATTAACTATTCAAATGCCGCTGTCAAAGCTGACAGCTGCATTTGAATAGCAGCTGTGCCCCCTCTCCCTGGTGTCCAGTGGGGGATCTCCCCCCCGCGATGCGATCGCGGAGGGGAGATCCGTTCTAATGAGCCGGCCGGGGCTCAGCGTCGGAATGACGCTGATCCTGGCTTGGCAATCTATTCAGATGGTCTGCAGCAGACCATTATAATAGAGCACCAATCTGATGGATCGGTGCTCTATTATATACACAGGATTGATCTCAATGGGAGATCAGTTCTGTGTATATAGAAGTCCCCCAGGGGGCTTCATATTACTGTAAGGGAAAGTTAAAAAAAGTGTTTTTATTAATAAAAAATCCCCTCCACTAAAAAAGTCAGAATCACCCCCCTTTTCCCATTTTACAAATAAAAATAAATAAATAAATAAATAAACATGTTTGCTATCGCCACGTGCGTAATTGCCCGAACTATTAATTAATCACATTCCTGATCTCGCACGGTAAACGGTGTAAGCGCAAAAAAATCCCAAAGTGCAAAATTGCGCATTTTTGGTCGCATCAAATCCAGAAAAAATGTAATATAAAGCGATCAAAAAGTCGCATATGCGCAATCAAGGTACTGATAGAAAGAACACATCATGGCGCAAAAAATGACACCTGACACAGCCCCATAGACCAAAGGATAAAAGCGCTATAAGCCTGGGAATAGAGCGATTTTAAGGAACGTATATTTGTTAACAATGGTTTTAATTTTTTACAGGCCATCAGATACAATAAAAGTTATACATGTTATATATCGTTTTAATCGTAACGACTTGAGGAACATATATAACAACTAAGTTTTTTCCATAGGACACACGGCGTAAAAATGAAGCCCCCCCAAAGAAAAATAATTGCAGGTTTTTTTCAATTTCACTGCGCATATAATTTTTTTCTGGTTTCGCAGCATATTTTATGGAAAAATTCAGCCTGTCATTGCGAAGTACAATTAGTGACGCAAAAAATAAGGGCTCATGTGGGTCTGTAGGTGTAAAATGCAAGTGCTATGGCCTTTTAAACACATGGAGGAAAAAACGAAAACGCAAAAACGAAAGTTAGCACGGTCCTTAGAGGGTTAAATAAGTTAATCATATCTCCCCTTAAACGTCTCTTCTCCAGACTAAACAAATGTAATTCTTTTAATCTCTCCTCATAACTAAGATGCTCCATTCCCCTTATTAGCTTAGTTGCCTGTCTTTGTACCCTCTCCAGCTCTAGAACATCCTTTTTATGAATCGGGTTCCAAAACTGGACAGCATACTCCAGATGGGGCCGCACCAAAGCTTTATAAAGCGGTAATATTATATCCCTGTCCCGAGAGTCCATGCCTGTTTTAATGCATGACAATATCCTGCTGGCCTTAGAAGCAGCTGACTGACATTGTGTGCTGTTCTGTAGTCTATTATCTACAAGTACACCCAGATCCTTCTCCATTAGTGACTCTCCGAGAGTAACTCCCCCTAGGATATATGATGCATGTGGGTTATTAGTACCCAGGTGCATAACTTTACATTTATCCACATTGAACCTCATTTGCCAAGTGGACGCCCAAACACTCAGTGTGTCTAAGTCATCCTGTAACATCTGCACATCCTCCATAGACTGTACTGTACTACAAAGCTTGGTGTCATCTGCAAAGATAGAAACATTGCTGTTAATTCCATTCTCAATATCATTAATAAACAAGTTAAACAGAAGAGGGCCCAGTACTGACCCTTGGGGTACACCACTTATTACCGGGGACCATTCGGAGTAGGAATCATTGACCACCACTCTCTGGGTACGATTATTAAGCCAGTTTTCAATCCAGTTACACATTAAATTTTCCAAACCGATAGACTTTAACTTACCCATCAGACGTCCATGAGGAACTGTGTCAAACGCTTTTGCAAAATCCAGGTACACGATATCCACAGCCCCGCCGCCATCCAGGCTTCTACTTACCTCTTCATAGAAACATATTAGGTTGGTTTGACAGCTTCTGTCCTTAGTAAAACCATGCTGGTTATCACTTATAATACTATTAGCCACTACATATTCCTGGATGTAGTCCCTTATAAGCCCCTCAAATAGTTTCCCCACAATGGATGTTAAGCTTACAGGTCTATAGTTACCTGGGGAAGTTCGAGAGCCCTTTTTAAAGATCGGCACTACGCCAGTCCCTCGGCACAATACCAGTAAGCAAAGAATCACGGAATATTTCATACAAGGGTAGAGAAATTCCCTAAGAACTCTGGGGTGTAATCCATCAGGCCCTGGAGCTTTGGTTACATTGAGTTTGTTTAATTTATCTTGGACCATATCTATAGTAAACCAGTTCAGTACATGGCCCCACCCACAACAGCTCCATCCTCTTCTTTTGTATATACAGAACTGAAGAAGCCATTAAGTAACTCAGCTTTCTCCTGATCCGCAGTTATAAATTCCCCTTCGCCATTATTTAGGGGTCCTACATGCTCTGTCCTTGGTTTTTTTGCATTAATATATTTGAAGAATTTTTTGGGGTTTCTTTTGCTATCTATAGCTACTTGCCTTTCATTGTGAATTTTTGCTGCTTTTATTACATTTTTACAGGTTTTGTTGACTTCTTTGTAATGTTTAAAGGCTACAGCTGACCCCTCTGATTTGTATTTTTTGAATGCCCCTTTTTTGTCATTAATAGCCCTTCTAACCTCGGTTGTAAGCCATGTGGGATTGGATTTTAACCGTTTATATTTGTTACCCATAGGAATATATTTGGCAGTACAGTTATTTAATGTGGATTTGAAGATTTCCCATTTATTAGCTGCATCAGTATGTGACAGCAGCCGCTCCCAGTCTATGCCCTGAAGTTCTGCCCTTAACCCAGGAAAATTGGCCCTTTTAAAATTAAGAGTTTTTGCCCTACCAACATGTTTTTCTTTTCTACACTTTAAGCTAAAAGTCACTATATTGTGGTCACTATTACCCAGGTGTTCATGGACATCCCCAACCAGCTCAGCGTTGTTAGAAATAACCAGATCCAACAAGGCATCACTTCTAGTTGGCTCCTCCACAAACTGGCCCAGAAAATTATCCTGCAGGAGGTTAAGAAATTCCCTCCCCTTTGTGGTTTTAGCTGAACCTTGACCCCAATCTATATCTGGGTAGTTGAGGTCCCCCATTACCACTACTGTTCCCTCCCAGGCAGCCCGCTCTATTTGTCTATTCAACTGACCATCTATCCCCTCAGTAATGTTGGGGGGTCTATAGATTACACCAAGAATAATTTTTTCACTCTTTACCTCCTTCTGTAGTTCTACCCATAATGCTTCCACATCATCACAGTCATCGCCCACTATTGCATCTTTTACACTCACTTTAATATCACTTCTGACATACAGACATACTCCTCCTCCCCTTCTGCCCACCCGGTCCCTTTTGAACAATGCAAATCCCTGAATATTGACAGCCCAGTCATGTGAGTAGCCCAGCCATGTCTCAGTCACACCAACCACATCAATGGACTCCTCCAGAACCAAGGCCTCTAGCTCCCCCATCCTGCTGGCTAGACTTCTGGCATTAGTAACCATACACTTTATATTACCATCGAATTTACCCGCTACATTATAAGAAATAGGATTTATTACAGTGCTGTGGCTACAATCATCCCCACTGTTCATCCGCAACATATGGATCTCCCTATCCACTGCTCTTATCCTCCCCCCACAGGACCCTTCTCCTCCCTCCTCAATGTTCTGTCCCCTCTCTAACCTATCCGCCACTATATTACAGACTACATTGTCCTCCCTCCACATCCCTAGTTTAAAAACCTCTCCACCCCTTCTAGGATTCTCTCCCCCAGCACAGTGGACCCCCTTCCATTAAGGTGCAAATTATCTGCGGAAAACAGTTTGTAGCCCAATGAAAATTCAGCCCAGTGCTCTAAAAACCCAAACCCTTCTCCTCTACACCATGACTTGAGCCATGCATTTAACTCCCTAAGCTCCCGCTGTCTTTCCTGCGATGCGCATGGCACAGGCAGTATTCCAGAGAATACCACCTTGGAGGTCCTTCCCTTCAACTTAGATTAAATTATTTTTAATAGACCTCCACCTACCTTGTATCCTGTCATTGGTTCCCACATGGACCACAACAGCTGGGTCATCCCCAGCCCCCCCAAGTAATTTATCTACCCTTTCCACCACATGCCAAACCCTGGCACCAGGGAGACAGAAAACCATTCGGTTGAGGCAATCTTGGCGACAAATTATTCTATCCGTCTTCCTGATTATAGAATCCCCTACAACCACTAGCTGTCTAGGCCTACCTACAATACCATCCCGCCCACTACTAGTTGGACTGTTCCCCCGGCTGTTAGGGAGAACAGGTTCCACTAGAGCTGCCATTTCTGACACGGATGCCCTTGCATCATCACCTAACTTGGCAATTTTGCTTGGGCATACAGTAGGAGAAGTGGCCTTCCTTTTCTTGGATCCCTTACTGGTCCCTCTAACTACATTAACCCAGCTACTTACTTGGGCCTCCTGATCTAGATCACCACCCTCCATCACTACCCCGCTAACTTCCTGCTCAGTGAGCCGAAGTTCCCTCTCAAGGTGGCCAAGTTCCCTCAGTGTTGCAATATGCTTCTCCAGATCTCTAACTCGAGCTTCTAGATGGGCAACATGCTCACATCTGTCACAGCGGTACTCACCCTGGAACTCCTGCTCCAGTTGTGCGTACATGCGGCAGACTGCGCACTGAATGAAACCTTCCATCTCGCTAGCCATCATCCTCAGTGCAAAAAAAAACCGGAAAAGGAAGAGATTTAGCACTTACCAGAACTTGTAACTCCTTCTTTTAACTGCTTTTTTCAACTCCACTTATTTTCAACCACTTGTCAGCAAGCACACACAGTGAGTGCTGAGCCTTGATTTAAGCACCTGAGATCAATTAACCCCACCTCCAGGTGCAGAGCAGACCAGAGACCAGCTGTGTTCACACTGGAGTGCTATATGGGAGGGGTATACATTGGCATATCGTCAGAAAGGTCTGACATTGTATACCGCAATGTACTCACACCTCGACCTCTGAGGTAAAAGTACTGAATCTGTATGCAAAAAAGTGGACGCCCTAAAAAAAGAATGCATTTTAATTCTTTTTTTTAATTCTTTTTTTTATAATGTAAGTCCGTGGAAAAACGGATAAAAGCAGATGCACTTAAATGCATCCGTGTTTTCATCCTTTTTTGCATAAAACAGACTTGCAAAAACACAGTTTGAACCCAGCCTTACAACCATTTTGACATTTCTTTGATAAGTGTTTATTACTTATTATCGACATGCCATTAATTCTAATGACCTGTACATATGATGAAGGGGTCAACATACATAACATGAGATAAAAACTAGCCTGATAACAAGAATGGAATAAATGACAGACTGGTACAGAGGGAGAGATGACCTTGCCCATGAGCGTTAACAATTATTTGCCCCAAATAAACACCGTGAAATATTGGTCACTGTTCAGCCCCAGTATTCCTAGCACAGTTGTGCGCCCCTTAAATGTAGGCGTTCTTCGATTTACAAAAACCGCAACTGTGCCTGTCTACAGTTTTCATAACAGTGCCAACTTTCTGCCCCAAGCAGTGACATAAGTAGACACAACAGAGCCTGCGTTTAGTAATTCCAGTAGGTACTCTTGTGTCCTAAGAAGTAGTCATTGAAGTATCTCTAACAACAGTAAAAACAGCATTGTCTCTTGTATCCTAGCAGTAGTTATAGCAGTGCGCCCACTTTCTCTAGTATGCCCAGCAGTGCCACCTCCTTGCATTTTTTTGTGAGCCAATATGTGTAGCCTACTATACTAACATTACAGGATGACACACAGTACCTTCCTCACCTGACCAGCAGGAGCGGGCAGAAAAGCTGGCGCCGGATGCAGTCAGCATTTGGCCTGTCGGAAGGCCCACTCAGCAGGGCCCATTTTCTAGTCACCATGGTGACTGGGCTCTCTCCAGCTCTGCCATAGAACAGTTTATGATAACCCTCCATTGTGTGCAGAGGACCTGTACTCCACCACTTTGTTTATTTTACAGGTAATAAAAGGAGCAGCGGGTCCTCTGTAAAGTGTTACCAGTTAGAAAATAGAGATGTCGTGTTCGGAAACAAGTTGTATGACGTAGGCTTCAGTGGTGGCACAGATCTATTTGTGTCACTTCATAGTCATCGCATGCATCCTGTTTCTATTTACACACTGCTACTATCATGACCTTGTGTAAAACTGGAGAAACATATTACTGCGTGCAGGTGATAACAGATTGGCAAGGATCTAGAAAAGCACAGCATGACCTCATAGCTACCTATTCACTGTCCTGCCCCATTGTGCACTTAACATGCACACACAAGAGCCTGTGATGAATAAGAATAAAAATAGGAATAACAGTCTGATAACTAGGAGCCCATATTGTGGAAATTCTGCAACACATGAATGATTCATTTCCAGAAACGTTATTATGTTTCAGGAAAACTTGGATGTCATTTGTGCAATGTGAATCCCTAACACATGTATGTGTGTGTTTATATATATATATATATTATCCTTGATAATGCTGCGTTTACACGAAGCGATAATTCGCCCAATCGATCGTTTAACGATTTTGAAGCAGCAATTTGGTTTTCATAACGATCAGCGTTTAGACAAAAATTGTTAGAAAAATTGTTAGAAGATTCGTAAGAAAAATCGTTATTGCGATTGTTTTTAAGATCGCTTAAGACCATCTTTAACATAGGGTGAATCTTTGAAAGACTGTTGATAAGAAGCGATATGCGAATTTTTATCGAACGACGATTAGAAAACATGTTGAAAGATGAAAATGAACGATTTCTCGCTCGTCGCTTAATCGTTTGCTGTGTTTACATGGAGCAATTATCGCTCAAATGCGATCGTTATTGTGAAAATACGAACAATAATTGTTCCGTGTAAACGCAGCATAAGTCATAGCATTAAAACAAAGTAAATGATATTGGTTATCTTGTGACAATGGCACCTGAATAGGGATGGGATATGTTAGGCAGGCAGTGAATAGTCACTTCTTAAAGTTGATGTTATGGTGCACTACATCTGACAGATTTTTGAAGCTAAAGCCAGGAACAGACTATAAACAGAGAACATGCGCCGGTCTGTTCATAATCAAGTGCCGCATGCTCAGGACAAACACAAGCGTTTTCGTGGTTCACTAATCTCTAGATGTTACCTTGACATGTACCACCTACCTAAATACAGTATTTTTTCAAATGGTAGTGACTTCTGTGAGTCAAGAATGGTTTGAGGAACATGACAAACCAACAAACTCCAAATCTCATTCTGATCCAGTATTTGTGCAATGTGTTGGGGGGAAAAAGTCTGATCCATGGGGGTCCCACCTCATAATTTGCAGGGGTAAAGGATTTGCTGCTATTTACTTTGAGACAGATACCAGAGGACACCTTCTGAGGTCTTGTGGAGTCAATGCTTCATTACAGGGGTAGTTTTAGTGTTATAATGTGTGTGTGTGTGTGTGTGTGTGTGTATATATATATATGTACAAAGATACGCAGCACTCTAAGAAAAGTTGAGTTGCCGGGTGTCAGCGGTCCCACCTCGATCCACAGGTGTCTATATAAATAAGATACAAAGCGACTACAGCACTCAGGACTTAGTGAAAAAATAAACTTGTATTGGTTTATTCCACACAAAAAAAAAACATGGTGGGTATAAGCGACGTTTTGATGTCTCAATGACGGTTTTTTCAAACCAGTGTATATATACAGTGGTGCCTTGCATTACGAGCATAATTTGTTTCAGGACCGTGCTTGTAATCCAAATCACTCTTAAACCAAATCTTCCCAGAAATAATGATTTTTTTATTCTGAATAACAGGAAAAACAAAGGAAACAAACATTTAGAAAGCTGAATATATCATATTATAAGGTACTGTACAGTATAGCAATGAGCATGTGGAATATAAAGTATAGTAAGTGCATACGAATGGAAAAACTGCAGCAGTTTGTAGATACCCACAATGCAGTAGCGTAGTACAACATGCTAGAATAGAGAAGCAATGCTGCTGTCAGAGGTCTGTGTGGTCACATGACAGCAATGGGGGAGGGGTGTGTGTTCAGCATAGACCAATCAGGATGTGAGAATCACAGAGCTGTGCAGGAGGACAGTGACAGAGACTTCTCTATACAGCAGTGTGTATAGCTGAGTGTAAGGGCAGGCACATGGCAGGAATGAAGAGGGTGGGAAACACAAGACACAGGAAGGAATGAGCAGAGAGAGGGGTTACAGCTATGGCGAGATTACCTCAACAGTCTTGTCCCCTGATGCAGACCCCAGCCTAAAGTTGATCTGCTATGATTTGGAAGGTGGGGGAGTACAGTGCTGTAAACCCCACTATGCAGACCATGCCCCTCCCCTGCTCTCCCTCCCACACAGTACAGGGAGCTCGTAAACCAAATCAATGCTCTTAAACCAAGTTACATTATTATAACTATATATATATATATATATATATATATATATAGAGAGAGAGAGAGAGAGAGAGAGAGAGAGAGAGAGAGAGTTTTTCTACCTACAAAGACTGGAGAAGTCAACAATTGTTGTCGTACATACACTTCTGAGACATAATCTATGTATTTGATACTTTAGAAAAACAAAACTTAGATGTAGTCCCGCCCCCAGTTCACCAAAATGCCTAATTAGCATGAGGATTAAACTGTTAATATCATAGAAGGGGGGGGGGGGGTATCAAAAAGGTATAAAGTAGAATTGGATCAGTTGCCCCTAGCAACCAACCAGATTCTACTTTTCATTTTCCCAAAAATCTGTGTGGAAAGAAAAGTGGAAGCTGGTTGCTAGGGACAACTGAGCTAGTTCTACGTAACACCACTTTGATAAATCTCCCCCAGGAAACGCACCTTATTCCTCAGTGCCTCATGCGCTATAGGGAAATATCAGCAGGTTAGATGCCTCTAACTTGCTGATAGTCTTCCTTTAATATTTGGTACAAAAACTTTTTTTTGCAATTACAGAGGTCAGATGTTTCCCGTAGTTCTTGATGTTTCCTGTAGTTTGCACACAATGCAGCAGGGATTTTGTCCCACTCCTCCATACAGATCTTATCCAGATCTTTCAGATTTTAGGGCTGTTGCTGGGCAACACTAAGTTTCAGCTCCCTCCAAAGATTATCTGTTTGGTTCAGGTCTGTGTCAGGGAGTCCTGGGGTCCGGGAAGATGGAAGTCCCTGTCTAGACCCGCAACCCCGGTCCCTACCTGCTTGCCCCCCTAGACTAACCCCTAGGGCAGCAACTGGGCGACAGTCCCTAACTTACCTAGGGATACGGGGAGGGCGACAGAACACACAAACAAGTATATACAAACAGGTCAGGCAGTCCGAGTCAGCAACAGGAGGTCACGTCAAAATCTGAATCAGCAAACAAGGGGTAAACAGAGTCCGGTCCTAGGTCAAACACAAGAGGTAACGCAGTACAGAGGATGAGGCAAAAGCGAAGTCCAAGTGTCAAAATATCTAGCAGAACAATAAGATACGCTGGTGTAGCTGGAGACCAAACATACACTGGCAACTACAAGGTGTAATTCACCAGCTTAAATGCTACCAGAGCTCCCGCCCCAGCCTCTGATAGCAGCAAGGAGTCTGACAGCAGCAAGAGATACCAATAGCAGCCAGGGAGCCCTCCCCTGTACTCAGACAGGAGCAAGCCTCAGGAGAATGCAACACCTGAAGGCTTAACCCCACGAGCACCAGAGAGGAGTCAGGAGAAGCATGAAGCCGGGTGTCGGCTCCCTGGCAGTAGAGCAAGAAGTGTGAACAGGTCAGAGAGAAATCGGGTGTCGGCTGATTCTTCCAGCCGAGTTCACACACACAGACTGAACTCTAACAGTACCCCCCCTCCTATGGGGGTACACCGGACCCCTAAGGCTAGGAGCCGGTTTGTGAGGAAAGGCTCTGTGGAATAAACGGACTAAACGAGGAGCGTGAACATCCCTGGCAGGGACCCACGTTCTCTCCTCAGGGCCAAACCCACACCAATGTACCAGATACTGCAGCGAGCGTCTGACTCGCCTAGAGTTAACAATTTTCTGAATTTCATATTCAAGTTCCCCCTGCACCAACACAGGAGAGGGTGGGTCATGGGTGGGCAATACCGGAACAACATATTTCTTGAGCAACCCTTTATGAAACACATTATGAACTTTCCACGAACTGGGAAGGGATAACTTATATGCAACTTGATTGATAACCTGTAAAACAGTAAACGGACCAACATACCGAGGAGCAAGTTTTAAACAAGGAACTTTTAATTTCAAATTCTTGGAAGAAAGTAAAACCTTATCCCTAACAACAAATGGTGCAGAGATGGTGCGTCTCTTGTTGGTGTTATGTATTAGTCTTTCCTGGGTACCCTGGAGATGGAGAAGAAAAAGAAAAGCGAGGATGAAAACCATAGTTGCAGAAGAAAGGTGAGGTTTGAGAGGAGGAATTAACATGATTATTTATGGCAAATTCTGCAAGAGGCAAGTAAGTGGACCATTGGGATTGGTTATCAGAAACAAAAAGACAGAGATATTGAATTACTTCTTGATTCATACACTCTATTTGCCCATTAGACTCTGGGTTAAATGCTGAAGAAAATGATAAATTAACATTCAAATTTTTACAGAAGGCTCTCCAAAAACGAGCTACAAATTGTACACCCCTGTCAGATACAATATCCTCCGGAATTCCATGCAATCGAACAATTTCTTTGATGAAAGTTTCAGACAATAATTTGGCATTAGGTAACTTGCTAAGCGGAACAAAATGAGCCATCTTTGAAAACCTGCCTACAATCACCCAGATAGTAGTGTTGCCGTGAGACAGTGGCAAATCAGTTATAAAATCCATAGACAGGTGTGTCCAGGGCCTAGATGGAATGGGCAAAGGGAGAAGAGGACCCTCAGGACGTCTCCTGGGGTTCTTTCCCCTGGCACAGACCGGGCAGGCCGAATCAAATAATCTTACATCTCTGGCCATATGTGGAAGGGCTTCAGGAGCAGACTCTTGGGCTGCTTCAATAAGTGGAGAAAGGTCAGAGGAGACGGCTGCTAGAACAACTCCTGGGGAGAGGATGTTCTCAGGTTCAGTATTCACTGGTTCAGGGGTGCCAAAGCTTCTAGATAACGCATCTGCTTTGACATTCTTAGTACCAGGCCTGTAAGTAACCACAAAATTAAAACGAGAAAAAAACAATGCCCAACGAGCTTGTCGAGAATTTAACCTTTTAGCGGAGTCTAAATAAACAAGATTTTTATGGTCAGTAATAACAGTTATCTGGTGAACTGCACCTTCCAAATAATGCCTCCATTCCTCAAATGCCCATTTAATGGCAAGTAACTCAAGGTTACCAATGTCATAATTGCATTCAGTATCAGAGAATTTTCTGGAAAAGAAGGACGTAAGGAAGGAGTGTGGATGGACCTTGTGACAATACTGCCCCCACTCCAAACTCAGAAGCATCGACTTCTACAATAAATGGACGAGTCAGATCAGGCTGAATGAGGACAGGAGCTGAGGAAAATAAGGCCTTCAGAGCAACAAATGCAGTTAGGGCCGATGTGGTCCAGGCGCTCACATCTGCACCCTTCCTGGTTAAATCCTTTAAGGGTTTTGCGATTACCGAGAAACCTTTTATAAATTTACGGTAATAATTTAAAAAACCAAGGAACCGTTGTAAGGCTTTTAAGGTGGTAGGTTGGGCCCACTCAGTAATCGCTTTCACCTTAGCTGGAACCATTTGCATATCCTGAGGTGTTATGATCTAACCAAGAAAAGAAATTTTTTGTACACCGAACAAACACTTTTCAAATTTTGCAAACAGTTTATTAGCTCTGAGACGGTGTAAGACTGTATGTAAATGAGAACAGTGTGATTCCCAGACAGGTGAGAAGACAAGAATATCATCTAGATATATAACCACAAATGAACCAATCAAATTCTGAAAGATAAAATTCATAAAGCTCTGAAAAACCGCAGGCGTATTACAGAGCCCAAAAGGCATTACAAGGTATTTAAAATGACCAAGAGGTGTGTTAAAAGCAGTCTTCCACTCATCCCCCTCCCGGATACGAATAAGATTATATTCCCCCCCGAAGATCCAGTTTTGAGAACCTTTGGGCCCCTACAACCTGGTTTAGAAGGTCTGGGATGAGAGGAAGTGCATACTGGTTCTTTACCGTGATCTTATTTAGCTCACGGTAGTCTATGCAAGGCCTGAGTCCACCATCTTTCTTTTCTACGAAAAAGAAACCTGCCCCTGTTGGTGACTCAGATGGTCTAATGTGCCCCTTTTCTAGACTCTCGTGTATGTATTCTTTTAAAGACTCTCTCTGGTACTGTGAGGTTATAGATTCGACCTTTGGGTAACTTAGCGTTAGGTAACAATTCAATTTTACAATCCCATTTACGATGTGGAGGTAAAATCTCAGACAACTGTTTAGAAAATACATCAGAGAAATCAGCAATGTATTCAGGTAATTGATAGTTAACACAAACCGAGGTATTCAAACTGAGAGGTTTTATGTGACCGGCACACTGAGGACCCCATTTTATGAGATCTAAAGTCTCCCAATCAATAACGGGATTGTGCTCCCTTAACCATGGCAGGCCAAGTATTATATCCACTGACAAATTCTTCATTACCATAAATGAACAGGTTTCAGAATGCAAAACTCCTACCGTGAGGTTCATCTTGGGAGTAGAGAATTCCACTTGCCCTGCATGCAGAGGGGTGGAGTCAACCCCTGTGACCTGAATAGAAGGGGAAACCGGTACAAAAGAATTCACAATCTTAGTAGCAAAATCAAAATTTATGAAATTGGCCGCAGCCCCAGAATCAATAAATGCTAGCCCTGTACAAGAGAGCGAGAGATACTCTAGAGTACAGGGGAGCAACATTTTAGTTACTTCAGGGAGTACTTGATCTCCTAGACAGTCCTCCCATAAACTGTCTAGAAGTGGGAGTTTTCCTGCTGTGACTTCTTTTTTATTAGCGGGGAGCCGGGGACAGGTAGCTACCCCGTGACCAGAATTCCCACAATACAGGCATCGATTATTTTTAAAACGAAACTCCCTCCGCTCCTGAGGAGTCATAGTATCCAGCTCCATGGGTTCAGCTGGAGGCTGAAACCCAGTGTTGGCTGATGACGATGGAGTGGATCGGACTAGATCTGTTAGAACGCCTAGACCTCAGACGTCGATCTGCACGGATCGCCAACGACATGGCCTCTTCCAGGGATC
Organism: Dendropsophus ebraccatus; assembly: GCF_027789765.1. Lineage (NCBI taxonomy): Eukaryota > Metazoa > Chordata > Amphibia > Anura > Hylidae > Dendropsophus > Dendropsophus ebraccatus. The sequence goes on along the minus strand of NC_091454.1, from coordinate 56,086,540 downwards.
TCGGCTCAGGATGGGCTATGAGCAGATCTTTCAATGAGTTAGAGAGGCCAGCCAAAAAAAAATCCTTTAGGGCTAGGTCGTTCCACCCAGACTCAGTACAGTGCTGGCGAAACTGTGCGCAGTAATCTTCTGCCAATAGACGGCCTTGTCTCAGTGACATCAACTAAGACACGGCATAAGCTGTACGGTCTGGTTCATCATATAACAGACCTAGGGCAGAAAAAAAAGCGTTCAAAGTCTGTCGGGTGGGGGAGTCTGAGGGTAGAGAGAGCGCCCAGTTCTGGGGATCCCCTCTAAGTCTGGAAAGGACTATTCCTACCTTCTGAGCCTCTGAGCCAGAAAAGCGAGGACGAAGGTCAAAGTATAACTTGCAACCTTCCCGAAAAGCAAAAAAACTGTCTCCTATCACCCGAAAAAAAATCGGGCAAGGTAGCATGTGGTTCAGAAACAGTGACGGGAAGGACTGGAACTTGGGCTGGTGCCACACTCTGCTCCTGATGCTGTAAGCGAGCAGACAGATCCTGTACCAGGGAGGTAAGGGCATCAATCTGACCCGCCATTGCAAACATCTTATCCATTGGAGGAAGAAACGTTGCTGGTCTTATATAAGAGTCAGCCTTTTTGTGGGCCAGTGTATCTGTCAGGGAGTCCTGGGGTCCGGGAAGATGGAAGTCCCTTGTCTACACCCGCAACCCCTGTCCCTACCTGCTTGCCCCCCTAGGCTAACCCCTAGGGCAGCAACTGGGCGACAGTCCCTAACTTACCTAGGGATTCTTCCAGCCGAGTTCACACACACAGACTGAACTCTAACAGTCTGGAGACTGGATACGCCACTCCAGGGCTTGAAATGCTTCTTACAGAGCCACTCCTTAGTTGCCCTGGCTGTGTGTTTCGGGTCGTTGCCTTGTCTTAACCCAGCCACGAACCATCTTGAGTGCTTTTACTGAAGACAGACGGTTGTTGGCCAAAATCATGCGGCCCCATCCATCATCCTATCAATACGTAGTAATCCTGTCCCCTTTAAAGAAAAGTACCCCCAAAGTATGATGTTTCCACCCCCAGGCTTCAAGGTTGGGACCATGTTCTTGAGTCATACTCATCCTTCTTCTTTTTCCAAACACGGTGAGTAGAGCTGATACCAAAAAGTTCATGTGCTGGCATTAGCACATTTTGGCCATATCACCCAGCCCTAATTGACAGTCATCTTGTGTTGCTTGCACTTTCTAATAATTGCAGCAACAGTTGTTGCCTTCTCAACCAAGCTGCTGGCCTGTTGTCCTGTAGCCCATCCCAGCCTTAAGAAGGTCTACAATTTTGTCCCTGGTGTCCCTAGACACCTTTTTGGTCTTGGCTATAGTGGAGAGGTTCCAATGCTGGATTGATTGAGTGTGTGGACAGGTGATTTTTTTTTTATACATGCAACAAGTTCAAGCAGGTGCAATTAATAGAGGTAATGAGTGCAGAGTAGTAGAAGCATATACTATTTGTTTTGCCTTATAAGACTCACCTGACTTTAAGACACACCCCTGGTTCAAATAAACAAAACAGGAAAAAAAATGCTTATTAACCTTTAAGAACAAATAATGTAAACCTACCCCTCTTCCTCTATGTCGTTAAAGGGGAATAGAGAGGATGATCTCCCCGTTTTGGCTATTTAACTATTTAGATGGCTTTAAAATGGCTTTCCTGCTGGTCCAATCGGCTCTCAGTGATGCCGATCCATTATACTTACCGCCAAGGGTCTCTTCTGTTTCCCGACGCTGTCCTGGCTTGGCAGTTGTTTCAGGCTGCCTTTAGCAGGCTGAAGCAATCAAACTTAGATAAGATCAATCACTGCAGTACATAGGTACAGCATTGATCGCTATGAACAATGAGTGCATTGCTCATAGAAGTTTTCTAGGGGGACTAGACTTAAATGTAAAAAAAAAAATCTATAAAAATCTGATTATAAAAGTTTAAATCACCCCCTATCCCTTTTTTTAAAATAAAGAAAATAAACATATTTAGTATCGCCACGTACGGATTCACCCAAACTATTAAATTACCCCATTCCTGGACGGTAAACTGGGTAATGAAAAGCCCCCAAAAAAGTAAAATTACAGATTCTTGGTCTCATCAAATCCAGAAAGCATTTTATAAAAAAATCAAATACAGGCAAGGGAGGTGCCAATTAAAAGTTTAGATCATGGCGCAAAAAATGACCCCTCAAATAGTGTTTGCATAATTCAACCTTCATTATGATGCTGTGAGCTCCAAAACTGTTAATGCATGCTGCTTCTAGTAAATCCACCGGGGGGAGAGGGGGAGAGGTTTAGGGCATGGGGGTGGTCTTTTTATGTTAGAAGTACCATGGTCCTATATATTGCCCCCAGGAAGGACAAGCTAGGTCAGTTTGCATGACATCAAAACACAAGCCTATTGCCTATTGAAAAGCCTATTGAAAAAGCTAGCTCATTTATGGTATGTTCACACTGAGTAAAACAGGTGGAATTCCATGGCGGAACTTTCCGCCACCAAATCCCGCCTGTCTCAGTGTCCCATAGCCCGTCTATAGGAAAGAGTGCGCTCCTCTGCTGCCGCCGCAGCAGCGGGGGGGGCGTGTGCTCTCCCATAGAGAAACAGTGTCTAGAGAAGCAGGCAGGGCGGATTCTGCAGCGAAGAGTTCTGCCGTGGAATTTCGCCAGTTTTACTCAGTGTGAACATACCCTTACAGAATAAAATATAGAAAAACAATTAGGGGTCAATTACACGTTCCGTGCACGGTCAGTATATACGGAGGAAGTGCTATGGACTGGCACTTCTGGCATCATCATTCAATATGATTGTTAGGAACCGGACAGCAGGACAAGACAAGACAGTGAGCCCTAAGCTCAGCCCCGCCCACTGTCCTCTACCTACTTGCCACTATCCGCCCTAAGATGGCGGCGAGCAACTGGACGGCAGTCCCTGCACTGGCTAGGTGAAACACAAATACAAAACAGACAGACAAACACAATGAAGAATAGTCCACAAGCCGGGTCACAACAGTCGGGCAGCAAAAGTACAAAATCAGGATCCAAAGGCGTAATCAGAAAACAGGCAATATGATCAGGGGCAGGCAGCAAGCAAGGGAGGTCAGAGATACAAAGCAGTAGTCAGGAGATGCAAAGAAACAGAATCCACAAGCAGGCAGAGACTAAGTCAATAACCAGCAATGATATCCAAGACTGAGGTAGTTATATAGGAGGCCAGGGTTCTGATCCAGAACATAATTGGACCATCCCCCTGATCTCCAAGCACAGACAGCTGAGAACAAAACAGATCCACTGGCAGGAAGACCTGTCAGTCACAGCAGAACCAAAACAGATTAACCATGACATGGCCAGACAGAACTCAGCAGGTGAAGTCGGGTGTGTCTCCCAACCCAGGTGAGCAATAAACCAGAGTTCACACACAGCAAAACAAAACACAGAAACAGGATACAAGAAAATCAGTGCCTTCTCGGCCGAACAGCACGAGCAGAGGGACGCATAATGCTCTGAAGAGATACCATCCTGACAATGATGCTGTGAGCTCCAAAATAGTTAAATGTTTGCGCTACTGTACTGACACGCTGTGTCAGTGACCCCTTAGATTATTGTGTTTATACTAAAATTATGACGCGGAAGTTAAATATAAAACCTCAACTAACACATATAGACTTCTCTATTGATATCTCTTTGAGCAATATATTCAAGTGGATTCATGTCTCAGGTTCATTATATGACTGCTCTAACTAAGCAACATAGACAAGATTCTAAAGGTAAATAGGAGACCAAAATGAAAAACTGCATATTCTGGGCTTCAGCAAAAACAAGACAGCATGTTTTTACATTTCATATATTTACATTGTAAGCTCATGCAACTCTAGTCAAAGACATTGTCCACTATACTACTGGTCACTCCAAAATGGGGCTTTTATTGCTGTGAAGTAATCCACACATAGAGGTGTGAGTTGTCATGGAAACTCAATAGACAAAATAATAACTATGGGTGCTGAAAAAGGCAAAACAATAATTTTTCGCTTGAAATAAATATAAGAGACTAAAAAATAAAGAACCCAGACTTCACAATTAATAATAACAATTATGTATATAGGCATACAGTTATTACTCAGGTATTAATGCTGAAATAAAAAAGATTATATATATATATATATATATATGGGAGGGAGGAGGTTGCATGGAGATATATAAGTATGATGATGTGTAAAACTGAAATACATTTACTGTGTACTTCCATGATTCCATGATCATCATTCATTAAGAGCTATCTCCCTACATAGTACTAATGAGCAGATGCACGGCAGTGGAGGGGAGCACACACCAAGTGGCATGGATTAAAGTGAATCTGTTACCCCCTGACTGACTACCAAGCTGGCAGCGCTACTGGATAGATATCAATGAAAGCATTCAGAACCTTGGTTGCATGTGTATGTGTTTTTGTTTTCATAGCAAAAAAATGTCTTTATTCAGCCTTAAATGGGCACTGTCATTTTCAAAAACTTTTGACCTGTCAAAAGTTTTGATCGGTCCGCGTCTGAGTGTTCAGACCCGTACCAATCGGGAAAATGATCAGAGAGAAGACCACAGCCATGCGGTCCACTCTCCGCTCTGAGTTAGAAAAAAAGAGTCTGACTTATAATGGGCTGCTATGGAGCATCTTTTTTTTCTCTTAGGCTGGGTTTACATATATAAGTTGGCATCAGTTGCGTTTTTTGCCTAAAAACTGACCACAACTGATGTCACAACTGATGCCAAAAATGCATCAGTTGTGATCAGTTTTTCTATCCGTCTTTTCATTAAAAACCATCAGTTTCCATCAGTTGTCATCAGTTGTCACAAGTTGCGCTCATCTGTTGACATTTTTTTCCCCAGTATGTTTTCCTGTCATTTTCAATGGGATTTGCGGGGGAGCGCACGGGGGCTATATACTAAATTGGGGGAGCTCACAGGGGGGCTATATGGGAGGGGGAGAGCGCACAGGGGGGCTATATGGGAGGGGGAGAGCGCACAGGGGGGCTATATGGGAGGGGGAGAGCGCACATGGGGGGCTATATACTATTGGGGGAGAGCGCACAGCAATGCTGTATACTAATTGGGGGAGAGCACACAGGGAAGCTAAATATTACTGGGGGGGCAACAGGGGGGCTATATACTACTGGAGGAGAAACAGGGGGGGTGATATACTACTGGGGGACCAAGGGGGGACTATAGGGGAGGGGGAGAGCACACAGGGGGAGATATATGTTTATTTTGTGTTACTATTTGCCTGAACGCCGGATGCCAGAGCTGAACGACATGCGTCCTGCTCGGCGAGGCATCCGGCGCTCTATTCGATTGAATTGGTGCGGCGCCGCATCACCGGAGCGGCGGTCCTCCAGGACGCTGCAAGATGCGTCCTAACGCACCGACGGTCCGGCGATGCGGCGGCCACTAGTTCACCGCCGCACATTTTGAACAATCCCATTGAAAACAATGGGATCAGTTCAAAGGTGCGTTTCCCTCCGGCGCTTTTCTCCTGCGCCGGAGGGAAACGCCGCCGGACATATGTAAACCCGGCCTTACTCAGAGCAGGGAGAGGATGTGCTGCTGCCGTCCTTTCCCCACTCTTTCTCCTGATCAGTACGGAACACTTAGAACCAGACTAATCAAAACTTTTGACATGTCTCTATGATTGCAGCACAGTCCTTTCCCTGCTCATTCTCTCGATCGATGTGAGTCTGAACACTGAGACCTGGACAGTCAAAACTTTTGACATGTCTTTATGACATGTTAAAAGATTTCCTAAACAACAGTAACACTTTAAAAAAAATCTCTTCCCGAATTGAAAGTTTAAATTACACCTCCCTTTTCCCATTTAATAAATAAAAAAAATAAACATATTTGCTATGACTATGTGGGGAATCGCCTGAACTATTAAATTATGAGATCTTGCATGGTGAAAAAGCGCAAAAAAAACCCTGCCAAAGCACAAAATTGGGAATTTTTGGGAATCACATCCAGAAAAATTTTAATAAAAAGTGATCAAAACATTGCATGTACGTGAGCAAGCTACTGATAAAAAAAAGTACAGATAGCGTATAAAATGATGTCTCAAGTAGCCCCATAGACCAAAACATTAAAGTGTTATCAGGATGGTAATAGAGCAGTTTTCAACACATTTAGTTGTTGTTTAAAGTAAAATTGCCTACTATTGTAATTGTACTGAGATAGATAACGTCAGTTTTACCACAGGGCACACAGCGTAAAGACTAAATAAGCCACAGCACAGTAAAGACTGTCCTGTACCTAATAGTGCCCCCCAACCATTCCCCAGCAAGTTAAAAGTGCTCGTATAGTGCCATTGTTTCCATATACTATTATTTCCCCATTAGTAAGCCTTCAGGGCTTGCAAAAATAATATAGGTTGAAGCTGAAGAGGCCCCAAAGTAAGAAGCCTTTGTATAGGTTATCAATCTGTTATGCCCAGAAAACCCCTTTAAGAGACTCAACTTTTTCCAGTGGGAAGAAGGTCATGTAGCATAAAGAAGACCAGAATTGTCTCAGACATTAAAGGGAACCTGTCACCCCCCGTACCGGGGTGAAAGGCTCCCGACCCCCGTTAGAGACCCCTATACTTACCTCATCCCGCCGGGTCCCGCTTCTGGAGGTGGTCGGGTGACGGAGATCTCAGCCGCTGCAGCCCGGCACGCGCGCTGAGAGATGAGTCCAACACCCATAGAGAATGACAGGAGAGTCCAGCGCTCCGTCATTCTCTATGAGCGTTGGACTCATCTGTCAGCGCGCGCGCCGGGCTGCAGCGGCTGAGATCTCCGGGACCCGACCGAATCCAGAAGCGGGACCCGGCGGGATTAGGTAAGTATAGGGAGCTCTAACGGGGGGTCGGGAGCCTGTCACCCCGGCACGGGGGGTGACAGGTTCCCTTTAAGTACTACAACCAGATTTGCAATCTCTCTTGTGGTTTAAAAGTTATCGACACAGAAAGTTGAGATAACAACCAGCTATTTGATGTGCTGTCCATGGTGCTGAACACAGAACTGGCAGCACTGGATTCAATTGTTATGTACAAACATGAGAACTTTCTGTACTGATAACTTTTGAACCACAAGGGATTGATTTCTGACAGTTCTGGTATTCTTTGATATACTCATGACCACCTTTCCTTTGGAAACACTTGCCCTTGATCCAGAAAGTGGATGTCAAGATGGCGGCCATGTTCAGGACATAGCTAAAAAGATAAACCCCCGCACCTATTACTTGCTGTGGTATTCAGAATGTGTGTCCTTAGACTTGTATCCTAATCCAGCACATTCTGAAATGCTTGGGGTACATATACCAGAGACAGTATGTTTTTGCTGTCTGTTTAAAGGAAAAATAACAGGTGCAAAAACAGATGATGCTGTATGCCATACTGCAGGACCCTTTTCCTATTGACTTACATTATAAAAAAAAAGAAAAAAAGATCCTTTTATTTTGCTTACACAAAAACGTTGACCACGTTTTTCTGTACTTTAAAATTAAACGTACTGTTTACTGTACAGTGAAACAGATGGGGAAAACAGTGCAGACCTCGCCTATCAGGTAGAAGATCTCAATGGGAACCTGTCACATTGTATTTGGTGTGCAATTTGCAGGCAGCTTGTTGTAGAGCTGAGGAGGAGCTGAGAAGATTGATGTATAATTGTATGGCAAAAGATTTATTATACCTTGTCATTTGCCTTAAGGACACAGTGATTTACTTCATTTATCTCTGCATTCAGGAAGCTGTAACTTTCGTATTTTTCCATTAACACAGTAGTAGGAGCTGTTTTTTATATAATACGAGTTGCTGGCAATGATTATGGAGTAGGCTCAGGAGCTAAGCCTGCTCCATTCACAGCAGGTGTCGGCTGTCTGCTACAGCTGACACACATGGGCAATGGCCCAAATCAGATATATCTCCCATCATTTTCCTTGAACCCCCTAGATGCCAAAGTTAAAGGCAGATAGGATGGTGTATTCACCATGCTGCTGTGCCTCCCACCTTTGGATGTCCCAGAGTGGACTGGGTAGCCTGTCACCATCCAAAACACTGTGATCCAGTATTGTTGAAATGTATTGTACAAGTTATCACTTATTCAAATATCCTAGGCGACCTAGGCCCCCCCGTTCATATGTCAATTCTTTGAGCAGAGAGGCGTGGAGGTGGGTACGCCCTCCCATTGTATCTAATAGAAGGCAGGAGTCGGCACTGAGTCCGCGTGGAAGAGTTCCGTCCGGAATATATATATGTGTGTATATATATATATATATATATATATATATATATATATATATATAGTACTTGAAAACTGTAAAAAAAATGTTTATGCAGCAAGATGAATTTATTTGTATAGGCAAGAAATAGGACCCTAAGTGGACCCTAGGCTCAGCCCCGCTCACTGTTCCTGCCTACTTGCCCCCTAGGGCAGATAGCGGCAACTGGCTGTCTGTCCCTGGCCTGGATATGTAAAAGAAAAACAAGACAAGATGTACAAAACACAATAAAGAGTAATCACCAATCTGTAAAAAAAAGTACAGAATCAGAAACCAGTATCGAAGTCGAGAGTCAGAATGCAATGTCAGGGCGGGAAGCAAGCAGGAATAGTAAAGGTACTAGATAGAGGTCAGATAACAAGGAACAACAACAAAGGCAAGGGGAATTAGGTACGAGACTAATCTCAATAACCGTCAAGAAGTATACAGGCTGGGGGTGTTATATAGGAGGCCAGGGGTCTGGTACAGAATGTGATTGGACCATCCACCTAATCTCTAACCACAGACACCTGAAAACAAAACACATCAACTGGCAGGAAGACCAACCAGTCACAGAAAGAGCCAAAACAAAGTTTAACCATGAAGTGGTCAGACAGAACTTGGCAGGTAAAGTCGGGTGTGTCCATTAAACAATAGATTGAGCAGACAGATTAAAGGCCCTATTACACGGAATGATTATCAGCTGTAATCGCCCTGTGTAATAGAACACAACGATAAGCCAACGTGAATCATGTCAGCTGATCGTTGTGGTTGTTTGTCTTTCAACATGTTGAAAGACAAACGACTCATATAGCAGCGATCCGCCGCCATCGCTCCGTGGAATAGGAGCAGTGGCAGCAGAAACCCCCCCCCCCCCGGCTCTCACTCACTCGCTTCCGCCTGGCGCAATGGTGGCGGCAGAGAGCATGAGGAACGAACGAGCGCTTACTGCGCTCGTTTGCGCCTCCCAGTCGCCCCATGTAATAGAGGCTTAGGGGTCCATTTACACAGAGATTATCTGACAGATTATCTGCCAAACATTTGAAGCCAAAGCCAGAAACAGACTCTTAACAGAAATCAGGTCATAAAGGAAAGTCTGAGATTTCTCTTCTTTTCAAATCCATTACTGGCTTTGGCTTCAAATCTTTGGCAGATAATCTGTTAGTTAAAGAAGCAGTTCACTTTTTTTTTTTCTCTCCCCCCCAGGTAGCCGCTGTCATGTATACTTACATAAGATGATCGGTGTCCCGTTCCCGTCGGTCAGTTCCGTCCCGCGGTGCCGTTCACATCGGGCGCGCGCTCACTTCCGCCGGCTGCTGCAAGTCCTCTTCTCTGCCCAGTGATTATACGCCGGAAGTCACTCGCTTCCATGCATTCTCTATGGAAGCGCGTGACTTCCGGCGTTCAAATGACAAGGGAGAGAAAAGGAGTCACAGCGCCGGCGGAAGTGAGCGCGCGCCCGATGTGAACGGCACCGCGGGACGGAACTGACCGACGGGAACGGGACACCGATCATCTTATGTAAGTATACATGACAGCGGCTACCCGGGGGGGCAAAAAAAAAAAAAAGTGAACTGCTTCTTTAATCTTTCTGTGTAAATGGGCCCTAAACCATTGTTCAGACTAACACAAAACACAGAACAAGCACAAATAAAAACCCAAAAGCGTGGTCCCGGTCATGCTCTAAGACCTGAGGACCATGCCAAGGACCAAACAGGTACAGTCCTTACAACATTCATGGAAAATACCCAATGCCAAAATTGCTGCAACCACCTTACTATCATGAAAAGTACCCCAAAATAATACCATGCAAACAATGAGCCATCTCAAAACGGATGGAAAAATAAAGTAATGTTTTAAGGTTATTTTTTTAAGCGTAATAAAGCATAGCACAGCTATATAAATCATACCGACTGCAGAATAACATTAACATGTCACTAGGGGCCTGTGACATTGTTTGATGCAGTGAATTGTCCCTGTCAGTGTATTATGCAGCAAGTGTTTTATGAGATTTTGGAACATGGCTAACATGGTAGAACCATATGATCGTTTGGCTGGAGTGGCAATGGGTTAACACAGGGAGCTCCTTTCTTCTGTTAAATTGTTAGGTTACAAGGCCAGGTTGGCAGCAGTTAACAAGTTTTTATAGTACAGGCTGGAGCAGGAATAAAAAAAAAAAAAATTTGTTACTAAATTTGCTGCCAGTCCTGTGCTGCCACCACTCCTGTGTCCCCCACCGGAATTTCTGCAATGTCATCACATACATTGTTCATGTAATACTACAGCCAGTGAATGACCTCAGCTGTCACACATTCAGGAATAGACTGCTGTGATTGGCTGCAGCATCATGTGTACAATGTATGTGTCATTATCACAGCACTCGCACTGGGGGACACAAGAGCAGCGAAAAATTTAGGGATGAGTAAAACCAGCAGAAAACCACTTTTGTACTGCAGGGTGCCTAGGTAAAGCAGGATAGCAGTAACTCAGATTCTACCTGGAGACTGTATTTGTAAGGACGCTATTCTGACCAATAACTCTCAGTCATGGCTGCTGCCCTAAGTTTTTTTTTAAACCTTAACATAATAAACATATGATTTCTCTTCTGCATACAGTACTTAAATCTAATTACTGAAAGTAAAATTATATCTATGAGACATTCGCTTTAATTGAGTCATCTGTCTCTCCATTTGTTGAAGTGGATCTGGAACGTACCTGCAGGCAATTACAGAAACAGAAGAATTATGAAACAGAAAATTTTAAGGAACATAATATATTCACTCTACTCTATTCTCAAACAAAGTCTAACACAACCAATGATGAGACTCTTATTCTAAGGAACTAAATGAATATAATGATTTATACCAGAAAATAATCAAATTATGTCTTTTTAACCATATTTACTAGAGCAGGGGTACTTAACAACTTTTAGTGAAGGTCCACTTACTGGGGTCTATTGTCAGGTGAAGGTCCAAGCTGAACATCAGTAGGAAACATGTTTTTTTACTTTTCACAAACGTTGTTCAACTATTTACATACAGAATTGCTGCTTATTAGTGGGAAAACTGACATTTTTTCTCTCTCACCAGCCCTTTGAAATTAGATACAAAGCGGGTGACTGCCCTAGTAGTATATAGCCACCCCTGTGAGCTCTCCCCCAGTAGTATATAGCCCCCTGTGCACTCTCCCCCAGTAGTATATAGCCCCCCTGTGAGCTCCCCCTGTAGTATATAGCCCCCCTGTGCTCTCTCCCCCAGTAGTATATAGCCCCCTGTGAGCTCCCCCCTGTAGTATATAGCCCCCCTGTGCTCTCTCCCCCAGTAGTATATAGCCCCTCTGTGCGCTCTCCCCCTGTAGTATATAGCCCCCCTGTGCTCTCTCCCCCAGTAGTATATAGCCCCCCTGTGCTCTCTCCCCCAGTAGTATATAGCCCCCTGTGCACTTTCCCCCTGTAGTATATAGCCCCCCCTGTAGTATATAGCCCCCCTGTTGCTCCCCCAGTAGTATATAGCCCCCCTGTGTGCTCTCCCCAGTAATATATAGCCCCCCTGTGCACTCTCCCCCAGTAGTATATAGCCCCCTGTGTGCTCTCCCCTGTAGTATATAGCCCCCCTGTGCGCTCTCCCCCAGTAGTATATAGCAACCTGTGTGCTCTCCCCCTGTAGTATATAGCCCCCTGTGCGCTCTCCCCCTCCCATATAGCCCCATGTGCGCTTTCCCCCTCCCATATAGCCCCCCTGTGCGCTCTCCCCCTCCCATATAGTCCTGTGTGCTCTCCCCCAGTAATATATAGCCTCCCTGTGCACTCTCCCCCAGTAGTATATAGCCCCCTGTGTGCTCTCCCCTGTAGTATATAGCCCCCCTGTGCGCTCTCCCTCAGTAGTATATAGCCCCCTGTGTGCTCTCCCCTGTAGTATATAGCCCCCCTGTGCGCTCTCCCCCAGTAGTATATAGCAACCTGTGTGCTCTCCCCCTGTAGTATATAGCCCCCTGTGCGCTCTCCCCCCTCCCATATAGCCCCATGTGCGCTTTCCCCCTCCCATATAGCCCCCCTGTGCGCTCTCCCCCTCCCATATAGTCCTGTGTGCTCTCCCCCAGTAATATATAGCCTCCCTGTGCACTCTCCCCCAGTAGTATATAGCCCCCTGTGTGCTCTCCCCTGTAGTATATAGCCCCCCTGTGCGCTCTCCCTCAGTAGTATATAGCCCCCTGTGTGCTCTCCCCCTGTAGTATATAGCCCCCCTGTGCGCTCTCCCCCTCCCATATAGCCCCATGTGCGCTTTCCCCCTCCCATATAGCCCCCCTGTGCGCTCTCCCCCTCCCATATAGCCCCCTGTGCGCTCTCCCCCTCCCATATAGCCCCCCTGTGTGCTCTCCCCCTCCCATATAGCCCCCTGTGCGCTCTCCCCCTTCCATATAGCCCCTCTGTGCGCTCTCCCCTGTAGTATATAGCCCCCTGTGCGGTCTTCCCCCCCCATATAGCCCCCCCCATATAGCCCCCCCTGTGCGCTCTCCCCCTCCCATATAGCCCCTTTGTGCGCTCTACCCTGTAGTATATAGCCCCCTGTGTGCTCTCCCCTCCCATATAGCCCCTCTGTGTGCTATCCCCTGTAGTATATAGCCCCCCTGTGCACTCTCCCTCTCCCATATATCCCCCCTGTGCACTCTCCCCCTCCCATATAGCTCCCCTGTACATGTCATCCAGACAAAAAAAAAAAAAAACACAACTTACCTAGCACCCCCGCTGTGCCTGTCTCCTTCTTTTCTCCTGTCAGCCCAGCCCCCGGCTGATACGCGCTCTCTGGGGATGTCCCGGGCACAGGAAGTACAGGCCAGCGGCGTACACTGAGGTCACTGATGCGCACTTTGCTGGGGAATCCCCGGGACATCCCCATAGAGCGTGTATCAGCCGGGGGCCGGACCGGCACTGCCACCAGCCCCACAGGCGTACTGAAATCTAAGGACAGTACTCCTATGGGGCGGGAGGCATTGCGGTGGGGATCGGGACACATGGGGGCCGCCGGATCCGGGCGGTTGTCGAGTCTAGCCAGGGGTCCGGACAGCTGGCCTCCGCGGTCCGGGTTCGGGACCCCAGTTGGGGACCCCTGTACTAGAGAATACTGAGGTTTTAGAAAACTTTAAGAAAAACATCACTATGGACAAACCAACACCACAGTACAATACATACGTCTACACCATCAACAAACCACAGTGCAGCAATGAATTCTTCTCCACCAGCAACAAACCAACATCATAATGCAGCAATACCTCTTTGGCAGCAGTAAACTAACACTGCTATACAGCATTATATACTTCTCCACCAGCTGCTAACCAACACCATGGTGTTGCAATAAAAATATCTTTATGGCATCAGTTAACAACACCACAATCCATCAGGAACAAAAACCACTGTGCAGAAATAAATACTTTTCAATGACGAATAATCACAGCAGCGCAGCAATAGTTACCTCTTTGGCAGCAGTAAACCACCAACAGTAATAAGAATTTCTCCACCACCAATAAACCAACACCAGAGTCCAGCAATAAAGGCTACTTCACCAGCGACAAACCAACACAGCACTGCAGTGATGCTGTAGGACTAGTCTCTATGTATGTTACCTACGCACGAGGCACTAGTTGATGAGGCAGTTATTTCACAGTCATTGGGGGCATACTGTATAGAATAATACTGGTACTCCACCAAGACGTGCACCATTACTTATTTCTTATGTATTGTGGCAGTGATTTGACTGCATGCAACTGTATCAGGAAAAAACTTATGTTTTCTGATGTTTTGCAAATGTAGTAAATAAAGTGATGAGCCTGGACAACAATCTTTGCAATGCAGTTGCATTATAAAGATAAAGAAATGACATTGATCAATATGTCTCATAGTAATGGGGCCCTGCATTTGTCTTTAGTAATGACAAATAGCTTCTGGTGCTGTTAAAGGGAACCTGTCACCCCCCCCGTGCCAGGGTGAAGGCCGCCCGACCCACTGCTAGAGCCCCGGATACTTACCCCATCTTGCCAAGTCCCGCTCCTGGAGCCCTACCCGGGATGGAGATATCCTTGTCGGAAGCCTGGCGTGCGCGCTGCAGAGATGAGTCCGGCGCCCATAGAGAATGAATGGAGCCATCATTCTCTATGAACTTCGCACTCACCTCTGCAGCGCGCGCGCCGGGCTTCCGACAAGGATATCTCCATCCCGGGTAGGGCTCCAGGAGCGGGACTTGGCAAGATGGGGTAGGTATCCGGGGCTCTAGCAGGGGGGGGGGGGGGCGGCCTTCACCCCGCCTCGGGGGGTGACAGGTTCCCTTAAATGTTAGGTGAGGAGAACATGTAACAGAAACATATAAGAGCTATTCCAACACTTTCACTCGGTGTGAACATACCCTTACAGGGCACTCTTTTTATTCATCAGGTCATAAAAGGTTTTATTGGAAGCAGCATGCTTATGAGAACCTTCCACAATGCTCATGAGGTTTGTTTTTGGGATGTGATTTTATATTGCAGTGTTCTTTGTTATATATTTGTCTTCTTTTTGTGCTGGAATAGTCATGGGAAGAACTGCAGTCTTATGTATTCACAATGGAAAACAAAGCAGGATACCAATAAACTAAGAAATTAGAAAATGATATTGCAGGCACCATATAGGACAAGCGATTACTGTTGCTTTTACCTTTTTTCAATCCATTGCGTAGCATGTGACATCTAGGGGATCTAAAAAATCCATTGAGGGGCTACAGCAGAATTCTGGATGCTAATTAGCCCGGTTCATATGCAATTTTACTTTTTATTTGTTATGGAATCTGTGTCGGAATCCACATAGATTCTCCATATATGAACATACACTATGGTATTCCTATTCCTGGTTTTCTTGCTGTATGTGCAAAGGGTTTTTGAATGTTAGGTGCAGATTTCAGTGTGGAATGCACTCTGTGGGCACATGATCTAACATGATTTGTTCCTAGAAAGAGTCATACTATTGATGGGATATACAGTACCTCGGTTTTTGAACGCTTTGGAACTCGAACTGCATGGTATTCGAATGAAAATTTACCCAGAAGTAGTGTTTGGAATTCGAACTTTGCTCGGTTTTCGAAAGTTTTTCGAACATTTTTGTGAGCGTGGATGGTGGGTTGTACCTGGCGAGTTAAGCACTGGCTTCACATACACTTCACATAAGACTGCTGGAGTGCATATACAGTGCAGTAGTAGTACAGGCAGTGCACCCCCATCTCCCATACATTACAGTGCTTGGATGGGGGGGGCACTATACAGTAAATGATGGGTGAGGAGTTGGTGACTACTGTACTATAATTGCTGGTTCTGATGAACATTTCTTATGTTTAATGTCCTGTACAGTATAGTGCTGTTCTGTACTGTACTGTAGTGATTATACTGAGCACTTATCAGTTTAATAAATGAGTATTGTAGGTAATTATTGGTGGCTGCTGGAACCAATTAATCACATTTCCTATGGGAAGACACTGCTCGGTTTTCAAACTGCTTGGTTCTCAAACTGCCTTCCGGAACCAATTAAGTTCGAGAACCGAGGTACCACTGTATTTGTATTGTGTAAATAATTTAATATACTTCCTCAGAGGTTGATATAATATTGCACCTGTATGGATTTGGGAAGAATGTTAGCCTGTGCATAAAAAAAAAAAATGATAAAGGAAGAGAAAACTAAAGCTAGATTCACAAATCGGCTATGTTCACTTTGGGAACATATCGGCAAAGGCGGCCATCTCATAATATATAGTGTGACGCTAATAAATATCAAAATCTTTATTAGCAGCCGTCTATATTACGAAAGGGCCACATTTGCCTGATAGGTTCCAGAAATGGGAACATAGGCATACAGTTTCTGAGTCAAAGCCAGTCCTGGCCTAAAATTTTCCTTCCTACTGAGTCACTTCTGCATTTGAATCAAAACATTGCATCTCAACCTGCTTGAAAAACCGCATGTGTAATTCCCGCCCTAGGGTCCTTAAAGATTTTTCATTTTCTCCAACGAACAATAAACGATTGCAAACAAGCAATTTTGTGAATGACCATGAATTCTTTCACCATAATATACAGAGCGATAGTCGTTAGTTATGATCACAAGTACAATCGTTCGTATTCTCTAGTATATTAAGAATCGTAATAAGGAGAGGATGAAGTGTACTTATACCTTAAGATTTGTGAACGATTAGTGAAGGCTTAAAGGGAACCTGTCACCCCCCGTACCGGGGTGACAGGCTCCCGACCCCCCGTTAGAGCCCCCTATACTTACCTCATCCCGCCGGGTCCCGCTTCTGGATTCGGTCGGGTCCCGGAGATCTCAGCCGCTGCAGCCCGGCGCGCGCGCTGAGAGATGAGTCCAACACCCATAGAGAATGACAGGAGAGTCCAGCGCTCCGTCATTCTCTATGAGCGTTGGACTCATCTGTCAGCGCGCGCGCCGGGCTGCAGCGGCTGAGATCTCCGGGACCCGACCACCTCCAGAGGCGGGACCCGGCGGGATGAGGTAAGTATAGGGGTCTCTAACGGGGGGTCGGGAGCCTGTCACCCCGGCACGGGGGGTGACAGGTTCCCTTTAACGATTTTATGGTCAGCTTAAAAGATGCAATCAGTGACATACAAACTTATTTTCATTTGTCGTTTGATCGTTGCCTGCATACACACCAAAAGATTATTTCTTAAATTTGAACGATTTAACAATTTTTCGCACAAAAATCTTTCTGTGTAATAGGGCCCTTAGACCATTAAACTGCATGTGCAACTCCAGCCTTGGGCCAGTTCACATGGAGCAAAAGCGGAGGAACTCTCCACTGCGGAAACGCGCCTGCCTCAGTGTCTCACAGTGCCTCTATGGGAGGACTCGCATGCCTCCGCTTCCGTCTCTCTGTGCTCAAAGAATTGACATGTCAATTCTTTGAGCGGAGAGCGAAAGAAGAGGAGGTGTGCGAGTCCTTCCATTGACACACTGAGGCAGGCGAGATCCCACAACAGAGAGGCCCGACGCAGGATTCCACCGCTTTTGTTCCGTGTGAACTGGCCCTTAGGCGGCATGCACACGTCTGTGAAATACGGTCCACAGACTGCACTCTTGACTTCTTATGATGTCGGGAGCTCAGTTAAAGCTCCGTCCTCCTGTATTGACGCAGCCATGTCAGTTCAGACGCATATAACTTTAGCTGTTTTGAAAATCCCAGCATCATCATAATAAATTATAATCCCGAGAGTTCCATAAGAGGTCAAGAGTGCAGTTTGTGGTATACAGTAAGCTTGCGGATCGTATATCACGGACTTGTGCATGCCGCCTAAGAACAATAAGCTGCATGTATAATTCCAACCTTAGGCCATTTTCTTGTGAGCATTATGTGGGTACATGTGCACATATTTGTCTGGGGGGTAAAACAGATGTAAATATAAGACAGTCTACCTACAATTGTTTTTACTTGGTGACTTTTTTTACTCATGGTGCCTATTTGGGGTCAGTGGTAGTTTTTCCATTTATATATTCCGAATGACATTGGCTGATTAAACTAATACAAACGATGACAGGAGTTTATCTTATGCAGGAATCTATTCAATTGCATCGTGTAAACTAATGCATAGATAGCATTTCACTATTGGAATTAGCCCATATTTTGGAAATATACCAACAGCTGATCAGTGAGAGTCAGACTCCTCGCACCCCTAACAATTAGCTGTTCAGCATCCCCAATATACACAATGTACAGAGCCAGAAGTATCAGCTCCGTACATTGTGTAGTGGCTGTTCTGTGTTACTGCAGCTCAGCTTCTATTCACTTCAATTAGTCACATTTACCTAGAAACCTTTTTAAGACAGGTTAGCGCTGTTATTGATGATGACATTATAATATATATACATATATAGCACTTACTGCAATTTTTATATATTTTCATTTTTTCCTACAGATAAGGTACTCAGAGTTAAACTTTCTGAAAAGACATCTCAAGACCGTGCCAAATATGTTGAAAAAAGAGAATGTGCTTTTTGGACACTCGCACGTCTTTATGGACACCATTAGAAGCCCTTTAACTGTTTTTAGCTAAATATAAGACAATCTTCTGTAATTAAGCAATATGCTTACTGCCATCAAACTGGCTGGTCTTCAGAACCTGTGCGCAGTACAACACGCACTTGACTTGTAGACTTGCCAGATGACAGCTGGCCATAAACAGAGGCATTCCAGACTGCCCAAAAGAAACATTTGGTGAATAATGAGATTCATGGGCGGAAAAAATCCAAAGAACACAGCACAATATGAAAAAAACTGAGACCATGGATAATAAGATTACAGAAAGGAAGACCCAGGGATGATATGCCATCTTTGCACAAAGAATACCTGACGCTGGTGCCCCCATCTGTGAATCTGCAGTGCGTGTTTGGGGGTTCCTGCCCCTCTGTATGGCAGAATAAGATGGTTATGTCTCAGGGCACATACACTTTCCTCAGTTGTTTTGCTGGATTTTGGCTTATCTGGGGGCTGATAGTATTGCTGTGCTGTCTGTGCAGCTTTCTTAGGCGTCGCATGAAGCGACGCAGGGAGGAGAGGCTGCGAGAGCAGAGTTTACGTTCTGTACAGATCGAGCCACTTCAATATGAGGAATATGTTAGCAGCCCACGCATCCCTGTGGCACACAGAATCCGCGCACAGGCAGCATCTCAGGCACCGCCGCCAGCAGCACAGGCTCGGCCATGGTCTGCCACCCGCAGAAATGGTAAGACTCAAAACCAATGAAAAAATAATGTCAAAGAACAATGCTGCGTGGCGGAAGAAAATAATATATATTTCTTTTTTGTATCTTTATAGGCCCTGCTCCAAGTGCTGCTAGCAGGGACATTCCTTCCATGAGTCAAGGTGAGAACATTGTTTTATACACAACATTTGTATAGCAAATAATGCAGCACTAAAAATATGCTTCTTCACCCTATTAACGACACACACACACACACATACGCTTTACTGATTTCAGTAAGCAGCAGGCAACCCGGGGGCTGCATATACACTGTTTGGACACCCCCTTACAGTCTATATAATACACCGCTCTGTGTGTGCACTTTGCCTTGCTGATATTTTGCTGCACAACATGTACTGCATAAAGCGATGCACTGATCTTTGTGTGGACAGCAAAGTGTGTGTGGCCGGGTGGAAAAGCTGTGAACTGAATCAAAATGTTAATTTCTTACTAAACATGCTATGCCCTCTTCTTTAAGAACATCAACTTTTCACTGTAAATAATATACACGGTACCTCCTGAAATTCATTACAATATACACTGTGTACCTTAAACTCATTATAATATACTTTGTGCCCCCTGACATTCATTGTAATACATACAGTGCCTCCTGAAACCCATAATAATATATACCCCCAGACATTCATTGTAATTTATACTGTGCCCCCTGACATTCATTGTAATACACACAGTGCATCCTGAAATTCATTGTAATATACACCATGCACCCTAAACACACTTTATTTTTTGCAGCGGCAGTGGATATGCCACAAATGTTCACAGATGGTAATACCTCTTTAAACTCTTGTGCACTGAGCACTGCTATGCATGAAGCTCTAGTTACTGCTGTATACTGGTTTATACTGTGGTTTATAGTGTGCTATATTACAAAGTATAGCTACCACAACAAACCGTGTTAGATACATCATAAATATAATTTAAACAGCTAAGTCAACAACAAGGATGAGGCTAGTGAGGATAAAGTAATTTACCCTCCCCAGCTTTATACTGGGAGGCGAAAATACATTTACTGCTGGAGTGTTGCTTTAATGGGAATCCCATTTAAAGGGGTTATCCAGGATTAGAAAAAGTACAGCTACTTGGAATAACATCACCACCTCTGTCCTCAGGTTGTATATGGTATTACAATTCAGCTTCATTCATTCCAATGGGACTATGCTGCAAATCCACATCTGAAAGAAAGCAGACATATTTTTAAGTCTGTTAAAGAGAACCTGCCATCTGTTCTGAAATATATGTATCCTTTCTAAAATAACAAGTCTGGAGCTGCTTTTCTATATTGTGCAATTCCTTTGTTATTACTCCTAGATTTTATGAAAAATAATTGAAGAATTGCACAATGTAAAGCTGGAAGAAAATATTCTTCAGAATTGTTATCTCAAGGCAAAAACAAATATTTACATGTGGGGAGAGGGGTTGTCCAGTCTTACAAATGAATAACAAAGAAGTAAGACAAGGTTCACACTGTATTTATACAGTATGTCACCATTTTTCATCAGCATTTGCCAAAAAAGGGCAGCCGACATATACTGTGGTGTACTTAAGCAGGCACCATTCATGTCCGTGACCCATAACATAAGGTCCTTTTACTCTATGTGATTTCTTGGCCATGGGTGGGCGCCAACAAGCACTGATCAGCGAGATCGGCATTCGTTTGCAGTGCCTTTACACGGCACGAGATATCAAGTGGCCAGGCTGCTTGAACAAACCTTGTAACGTTTGTGCAGCCATGGAAACTGACGGCATGGATATACAACAGATATATATCCATGCTTACATACTTACCTACTGCGCTACTGCTGTGATAGAGCATCCTGTTCTCCTGCTACAGAGAAAAAGAAAAAATTGGCAGCACCCCTATGCCTATGTTCACACTGTAGGTTGCACACTGCATGTGGCTTAAGTACAGACAAAAAAAACTGAAAGTGCAACAGGAACCTACAGGTGCAAGTGCTTACCGTATATACTCCACCCAGTGATATTAAAAAATGAGCATCTTAGCATACTATTCTATCAAACGGAGTGTACCATGTCACCATGTTAAGGTGTCCTCAGAGACATGGTCCTACTCTAGCATTCTCACATTAGCAATGGCCTCTGGGCTAACAGTAAGCCTACAATGGGCAGATAGGTGCCAAAGCTCTATTTATAACACCCACAAGACATGGGTGGAGTGCAAGCCAACAGGAGGAAGCCACACCCCCTACAAACAACAGAAAAAAAGCAAAAATTGGCAGCACCCCTTTGCCTCTGTTCACACTTTAGGTTCCACGCTGCATGTGGCTTAGAGTAGGACCATGTTTCTGAGGACACCTTAACGTGGTGACATGGTTTACTCTGTTTGATAATTTTTTTAATATCTACAGAGTAGGTTCAGCTGTGGATCATGAGTCTTCCCCGTCAGCTGATTGGTGTCATTTTTACACGGCTGATTAAAGGCCACAGGAACGTTTTTTTTACGTTTCTTGAAATAGACATCATTGCACAATATACAGCATAAACACAAGGTGAACCTAGCCTTATATTCACCATATGATACCCCGATGACACTGTCCTGTCTGCGCCTGCTCCACGCTGAGCAGCACTTTCTGCTTTTGTCTTACGTGCCCCACAGCCAGTCAATGGCTGAGGCAGGTTATCAAGCCCATAACCACAAATTCAGAACTGCTTTTTATTTTATTTTTGTGCGCGTGCTAGTTAGATAGCTGCACAAATAGAACAATGTAGCTTAGAAGATAGGACTACTGTTTTAATTAACCCCTTCAAGACCGAGCCCATTGGTGCACAGATGTCCGGGTCAAATTAATGCAATGTTCCTCCCCGCCTTCTAAGAGCCATAGCGCTTTAATTTTTTCGATCTACAGGGCTGGTTGGGGTGTCATTTTTTTGCACTATGATCTCTAGGTTTTATAAATATCATATTAGTGTAACAGAAACATTCTGATTGCTTTTTATAAATTTTTTTCTGATCTATAATTTAAAAATATCTGCAATCTTGGTGTTTTTTGTTTCTTTTCTTCATTAAGCTATTAACCGTGCGGGAACAATAATGTTAAATTTTAATAGATGGGACAATTCCGCACGCTATTTTAAACTTTTATTAGGAGGGGGGCTTATAAGGTTTTTTTTTAATACTTAAAAAATTATTTTTTTTTAATACAGTTTATTTTAACACACTTTTTTCCCTCTAAAACATGCAATCATTAGATTGCATGTACTGATATATGCTATGCCATAGCATAGCATAGATCAGAGTTATCAGCCATTTATGCATAGAGCCTGTCTGAGTGCAGACTATCCATATATGGCTGATCTGACAGGACGGAGGTAAGTGGATTACCCCCGCCTGTCGGTGTAGGATCTTGTCCTGTCACTGAGTACCTTAAATGCGGCGATCGCAATAGATTGCAGCGTTTAAGGGGTTAATGAGGCAGCTGCGGGATTGCAGCTGCTTCTCATTACCCTCAGCTCCCGGGACACTGATGTGTGCGGGACCGCTCTCACTGCAGCAGTTCCGCACACATCAAACCGTTCAGTGTCAGGAACGTATATATACATTCCTACTGCAGGGGGTATGTACAGAAGGAACGTATATCAACTTATTATTGATGTGAAGGGGTTAAATATGTTTTCCTCAGTTATTTCTTTTAAATAACTAAAAAGTTCTAACCTTTATTAAATTAGTAAATTAAACTGCAGCGACTAATGCCAAGGTAAGATTGAGTTTCAGTGGGTTCGGAAACAAGCAACCAAAGTAATACATGCAGTGGGTATAGTACAGTGCCCCAATAGATGGTCAAAATTAGCATTATTTAATTTAGAAAAAAGATGTCTGAAGGGGAACTTAATAACTATGTATAACTGTGTCAGAGGTCAATACAGAGACCTTCCCTATGATCTATTCCTACATTAGAATATGGTATCCTTTTCAACTTGAGGAAAGAATATTTCTATGCTAACATAGAAGGGGATTCTTTACTGTAAGAGCAGTGTGACTATGGAACTCTCCGCCAGAGGAAGTTGTCATTGTGAACTCACTAAAAGGGCCTGGATGCTTTTTTGGAGTATAAAATATTACATAGCATTGTTTCTAGATTCATTCCGATTGCCAAATTGTGAATTAGAAAGGAATTTTACCATCTAAAATAAGGATAATTGGCTTTGACCTTGTGAGGGTTTTTGCCCTTGTCTGGATCAGCACTGCAATATAATAGGCAGAGATGGATGAACATTTTTTTATCGAAACAATGTTATTATGTTACTATTTTTCTTCTCCAAAATATACTGCAGTATGTTATGTAGTCCTTTACTATTTAGGGAATTTGTAAAAAGACACAACATAGGTTAGCAATATGGCATCAGTGTTAGGGTCAGCCTCTTTAATAAACTAATACTACAGGGCTGCTCCATTAGCCAATTAAACAAGGATGGGTTAAACAAGTCCCTTCAGGCAGAAGGTTTTGTATTATTCATTGGCGATATAGCCTCCAACAAGCGCTCCCATTTTTGTTTTCTTATTTCTTATTATGCAGCTAGTCAGCCAGTATATAAGATTCAGCTAGTATTACCTCATTGTCTCATTCCGTAGCATTCAGTGCAGCCCTGAGCTCACCCATGACGATCTACCCTAAATGGCATTTCCCAACTGGACAATGGTCCCTACACTGGGATAAATGCACAAGAGGGGGACCAAGTAAGTACTATACCGGCATATAAGAGAAAAATCACAAGACAGTAGAAAAGACCAGACGGTCAAAAGCAGAGAGACAGAGAAAGCAGGTCAGAGGGGCTAGGTCAATACCAGGAGGTCAAAGGCCGGTCCAAATCATCAGTCAAAAGCAAGGTCAAACATAAGTTAAAACGATATCGGTATACAGAACTGAATTTTCACTAGTGAGGTTTAGAAAGACCAATCGTGGGTCTTTGTTTGCAGGAGGTGCCCTAATTATATACCCAGAAGCTAAGGAGGCATGGAATGCCGGTGCTGGACCTGATTGGGCAGTCAATCCTACCTCCTGATTGATCGCTTGCTCTGCACATGTGCAGACATGCAGCCCGACATTGCTGCATATCCATTTCTTTGACAATTCAAGGAAAGGTTCCCAGGCTCGGAGGAATGGTAATAAGCAGCTTAGAGACAGGGAGAGGGGACGGTGCAGGCATGAGCTCTGGTACGTATATGAAACTCATTTGTTCCTGCCAATGTCGTCACCATTTCCTCCAGCAGAGCTTCTTGTATATGATGAAGTTGCATGGACTGTTAGAGTTACTGATGATGTATATGCAGCTTCTGTCACACAGAATAATAGTTTTGATTACAGTTCAGCCTTCCTGACTGTATATGTATAGAGACATATATGAGGATTATTACACAGTCCTCCCCACAGGCATGTGATACTGTACATGAGAAATACAGTTTGAAATCTGAAAATCACGATGGTGGATGATCAGAGGTCATATGACCCAGATAAGGTAATGAAGGTCATGGATATCTAGACTTGGTCTGAAACAGATGACACTGCAAGAATAGTGATGGTAAGTGTGTATTACATGAGCACAAAATAATTAAAAAGCCAAGAGTGCTTCGTACACTTGTGCAATGTTCAGTAAACAGCACTTTAAAAACAGGGAGACAATTTTACTTCCTGGTCTCACATTAGCAAAAAGGAAAAGGGTCTTAGGAAAAAAGAATCTATAGTTGAGGCTTGTGGGTTTTGCCCCAGGCGCAGAAAAAGTACCCATACACCCTAGATTAAAGATAACCAAGCAGCACGTTTGGCCTCTTCGTCCAGATGACTAGTTGCCGTCACTCTCCTGGCCTCACACGCAGGAATAAAGCATATTGTTAATGGATATAAAGAAACCGCTGCAGACACTGCTGATATGGTAAGGGAGCTCTGCAGGAGGTGTATTGGGTTCAGCTGGGAGCTATATGCTTCCTGGTCTGAGACTGGGCTTGAGATGTGACGTTTCAGGCCCACTCAGCCAAACCCCATTAACTTACATTTATTTAGCTAAATTGGGGCATCTGTTGCTAATGGATGGTACTAATTGATACATATACATTTTGTTGCAAATCTTCCCCACATTTTCCCTAAATGCAAGGACACCTATGGGATACTTTACCTTAGGACTAGCAAAGAAAAAGTCATATTTGAAACTAGAAAAGAAAAGATTAAAATGGGCAGGAGAACACAGACGATTGGATGACTGGAAAAGAGTAATATGGTTGATTATAAACGTGTAGTGTTTCAGTCAGATAGGAGGATGTTTGTGGGCTGGAGAGGAAATTATAGAATCATGTAGGAGTGCTTGATGCCTTCTGTCAGATGTAGAAATCATTATGAGACAAGTGACTATTCATACAGCCTAATAGAATGTCGTATTTTCTGCCTGAAGTCCACTGTTCAGTGCAGACGTTATTTACTGATGATGGCAAATAGGGAAGTAGTCATCTGGAGAGAAAGAGCACACCGTGAACTGGTAGTCTCAAAAGCAGAACACTAGAACAACTAGTAACCCAAAGAGGCTAGATGGCGGAATCAGATGTATTCTGCATCCCCAGAAACCTAGGGAAAATTGTAAAACACACAGGGTAACTGCAGAATACATTTAATTTACTTAAGGTTATCAAATGAATTGTAATTCAAACAAGGTATTTGACAGAGTCAGTTATAATCCATGTAGAGTAACCACTGAATGAGTCCTAGAGGAGTAGTCATTATAGGGCAGTCAGATCACAAGGAATTTTGTGTACATGAAAGACATAGTGGAGCTGGAGCAGGTTTAGAGATGGGCAACCAAAGTAATAAATGAAATGAGTGGACTACAAAAAGATTATTGTTTGCCTGTGTTTACAAAAAAAAAATACTAAAGTGAGGCCAAGATGTCTTTTATCAAGATATAGGTATAGAATTTAGTAGATGAGATCTTGATCTCGGACCTTAAAGACCTCACAGATCCCTGCCCGCTGGGGTTCTGGAGGGCTCTGCAGCTTCACCACTTTCTTCTTTCCTTACCTTCAACGTCTGGCTTCACACAGGCTCCTACCACCTTTGAGTCCCCATGTTTGGGCTCTGGCCCTCTCTGTCACTCGCTCTCACTTCTCTACACCATGTTGGGCTCCTCACTGGAACAGCCATGTCCATCTTTCTTGTCAGCTTGGGAGGCAGACTTAGGCCTTTCTTTCTCTCCAGCTTAGGTGGAAAAGCTATACTCCTGCACCCATTCTTCCTCTATTTCTTCCAGATTCCAGGAAGCGGCAAATAAGCTGCTCTCTTGCTGGTATTATGTCTCTACACGCATTCACAGGATGTTTCCGGAAGGCATCACCGATGTGCTGGAGAAATTGCGGGGAAGAGGGCTCTCTCTTGCATATCTTTTGGAGTTGACCCCCTACTGGAAGGAAGTATGGCCTCTACCTTCACAGACTACCCTCTCCCGTTCCCCCCCGACTCTCTTTCTCCTGCACATCTCTGACATCCGTCTCAAATGCTACCGACATTCGGTCCTTCGTCATTTAATTAACGTTGCTAAAGCTTGTATCCCAGTCTTGTTGAGAAATCCTGATCCTCCTCATATGGATACGTAAGGTTGAGGGTATCAAGCGTATGGAGGACCTCACGGCTGAACTGTCGATCGCTCTCCCACGCCTTTTCCAGACCTGGTTCTATTGAGACCAATTTACAGAAACAGATGATTACAAATCGCTCATAGCTCACTAAGGGGTTTGGGTTTATTTATTTTTATTTTATTATTTATTTACTTTTCCCTCTTTTTTTTCCTTTCCTTTTTTCTCCTACCTCTTCCTTTTCCTCTCTTTCCTTAATGCGTTCTTGTTTATTTCCCAGATCTTAAATTTGGGCGTTTCCCGCCCTTAGTGCTTTATTGTTGTTACCTTGCATGATTGTATGTACCTTTTTCATTATCAACGGTCTTGCCTAAGTTATCTCCCTACCTGTGCCTTCTTGGCAACTGTTGTATTGTTTCTTATATTTGGAAAAATTTCATAAATTCTGAATTTAAAAAAAAAAAAAGAATTCAGTAGATGAGTCATGGCGCTAGGGTTTTATTTAGAATGCCAGATTTGGAGCCCTGTCCTACCCTGTTGCCAAAGGTTGCAGGCTACCTGATCCTGTCTGGCAGGAAACTGTAACCCAATACACACCTGCAGCTGCTGTCATTGCCTCAACTGACCTCTACCACCATTGGTTTGCATGCCCTCTCACTCACTGCAGATATTCTGTCTTTCTTGCAGAGAACCCTGTGTACCAATAGGGTGAAGGCCCTTTTACATTGGCTGATTATCGGGCAAATGAGCATTCGTAGGACTGCTCATTCCCAATAATTGGCCCATGTATAAAGGACAGCAACATGGCCTGTTAACCCCTTCCTCCTAGCTCCTCTCATACGATGACCACTGATTGTTCACAGAGGGCACACAGTGAATGCAATTTGTCTCCTTTCATTGTGTAGTGGTGGTGATGTGTAACTGCTGAGCTGCAGTTACATGTGGCCACCGCAGGGGTAATCAGCAGGGGTGTTGACACCCCACCATTCAGTATGCGTTGGCTGAAAAACACCTTTACGTTTTCACTATTAGAGATACTTGTATTCTTTCATCTGCCAGTGACTATCATTGTAAAATACTTGTAAGTAAGCAGTTCAAATTATATAGAGGTTGCAGTTTTAGGCTGGGTTCACACACTGTATACTTCAGGCAGTATTTGGTCCTCAAGTCAGGTCCTCATAGCAACCAAAACCAGGAGTGGATTGAAAACACAGAAAGGCTCTGTTCACACAATGTTGAAATTGAGTGGATGGCCGTCATATAACGGTAAATAACTGCCATTATTTCAATATAACAGCCGTTGTTTTAAAATAACAGCAAAAATTTGCCATTAAATGACGGCCATCCACTCAATTACAACATTATGTGAACATAGCCTTTCTGTGTTTTCAATCCACTCCTGGTTTTGGTTGCTATACAGCCTCACAAATACAGCCTCAAATATACATAGTGTGAACCCAGCCTCAAAGGGGTTCCCAGCTTTGTAAAATAGATGGCCTATCCTCGGGATAAGCCATAGATCGGTGGGGTCCAACTACTGGCCCCCCCTACCATATACCATATGAAGAGGCAGATTTTTTTAAGTTTAATATTTATAAGTTATTAACATTGTAATCCACAGATATATTTATTTACAATGTCACATTGTTGATTTAAAAAAAAATAGTAATTATTTTAGTATTGTTTAAAGCAACATAATTTTATACAAATAATGTATGAATACTAACCTGTTACCTCTGTTTTCAGAACCAGATTTGTCTCAGCCACCATGTTATGAAGAGGCATTGCTTATGGCAGAACCTCCACCACCCTATAGTGAGGTCCTGACTGACACTCGAGGTATCTACAGGAAGATCCTCAGCCCTTTCCTTACTGTTCAGGATGAGCTTGTGAAGCCAGAACAACCCGTGAGCCATAAACAACATCTGGTAGGACCACCCCATACGCAACCCCTTCCAGGTGCCCTAAGTTCACCAATTTCACCAAATCCTCCTCAAGAACCACAGAGGGTGAGAAGACCATCCTGGTCAGGCTCGGAAATTGGAAGTGGAGGTCTACACAGACTGCCTAGGGGCTGCCAGTTGATCTTCCCTATTCCTCTTCTGGGCAGGACTACAGCTGTTTGAAACAACATGCATGGTTGGATCATATATCTTAGAGTTGCTGTGGTCCAAAGAGCATAAGTAGGGAATGGGGTGGGCGGTGAACATCATAAAATGACCATGTAGAACTTAGATGATCAGGGTTTACATGATGAACTGTTTAATCAGACAAAAGTCTCTAATAAGTGATAAAGCAGATGCACTAGAATTGTTTCATGGACACTTTAAGGACCAGAGAAGTGCATCTAGTATGCTTGTATAGCTTTCTGAGAAGACATGATCTGCTTGGACCTGACTTTGGGGACGTTCATGTTCTACTCCTAAGAAGACTCATACAAACTGGAAGCCATCTTTATTTAATTATTTATTTCTTTATATTTTTTAGTTGCACTTTCTTTTTTGTGGGATTAAAGTTTGGCAGCCGTTGTGTATATTTAAGCTGCTGGCTAAATCATGGGGTCCATTTCTGTATGTTGTACATACTGTGTCTAAAAGAAGATTCTGTTGTTCACAGCAAAATGTTCAATACAATTAATCTGAAAGGGCTTCACATTGAACAATTTAAAGTTGTGATGTGTAAATGATAACATTATGTGCCATGCGCCAAGTCAACACTGTGGATGCTAAAGTGACCTGTTCAGTGATGCAGAAAATTTCATTTTATATTATTCATATTTTAAATCAAGATTCGATTGATCATAATTGGAATCTTTTCTTAATTTATTTCCAGTTATAGGGAAGATTGTAAGAAATCTATACTTTAATACTAGATTATTATGATCTTAATATTGCTAGACAACATAATGTGCATGTTGAGGCTGCAGTACCCATCTTCCGGGGGTTCTACTGAACCAAACTTGAATGTACAGTAACTCAATGGTGATTTAAGCTGATTCAGAAAAACAAAGGGAGGTCCAAGAACAGCAGCTGTAATACAAATGCTGAAGTGTGACAGCTTGAGCCAGCAAAATATCTGTAAAATGCATAAAAATCTACCCATAGAAATGAGCAATATTTACTGTAAATATGTCATTTTGATTTCCATTTATTGGCACATAAGTAATCTTTAATAATAACTATTCAATATTGTGATCACGTTGCCCAATCCAGCACAGAAGAACATGCAGCATCTTTATCCAACAGTAAGTCTCAACTCATAATCTTCTATTGTATGTGATCAACACCAAGGGTTGTCACCAGCTACTATTGCACACAGTATTTTAACTTTACATTGTTGTAACCAGCAGCAGCCTTGAAAGTTACCATATAGACAGGGATGTCCTTGGAAATCACAGGGGTCCATATTGAAAGTCAGAAATACCTCTTCCCCATCCGGAAGGAGAGTGGTTCCTACACAGAATGCATTATGTTTACTTACTCACTGTGGTGAAGGCAAGGTCACACTGTATGTAAGGACATACATACAGTGCTAGTAAAAAAAACGAAATGCATTTGCCCCCCTCACCTCATCCAGTCAGATCATCCATCATCTTTTAATTTAAAATAAGCCAAACACAAAATGCAGCTTTTATATAATCAATCCATTTATTCAAGAGTTCAAGGGTTGATGGAAACCCATGTCACCAATGTGAAAGTGAAAACCTAATAATTCTGTGCCCCCCTCGGCAGTCACAATCTGACATTTGCAACAACTAGTGATAAGACTTTGACATCACTGTAGGGGAATCTCATACAACTCTTTGCAGAATTGTTCTGATGCGGTTACTTGGAAGGTTTTCGAGAATTACGTTTATAGGGGTTTTACCATGAAGATAAATAGGTCAAAACTGATGCATTATGTGAAATTAAACATATTTCAAATGTACAAGCATTTTTTTTTAAATGTCTTGTTTGAGATATATCTTCACTTACTAATCCTACGTGTGCCCTCCTTGTCTTGCCCTGTTGACTTTGGTCATGACCGTCTCAGAGCAGCCAAAGACAGTCAAGCATGCTCAGTTCAACTGAATATTGCTTGTTAGTCTCTACTGTGTTTGCAATCAAGGGGCATTGTGAAAAAAAATGCGCTCTGTTGCATGGCAACAGCAGGGTCAGAGTTCAGACCCTGGAAGATGAAACTAGAAAGTGATCAGATTGTTACCAATTTTGCTACTAGTTTTCCTTTATGGGAAAGCCTCTTTAAGGTCTTGCCACAACATCTCAATGGTAGAAAAGTCTGGACTTAAACTCTAAAACCTTAAATAGTATGCTGGTACTTTTGCTGCCTTTTCTTTTAGCCTATTCTTACCTAACCACTCTCCCCCTGGGTCGTCTTCCTGTGTCTTCAGGTCCCCTGCTTGGTAGTGACTGTCCGCTGAGTCAATCACTGGATGTGGCGCTGTTCTGTCTTAAACAGTCATTGCAAGACTAATCCATCTCAGAGGTGGCAAGAAGTGCGTTCAGCGAGGGACAGCAATATATAAAAAAAATTTAAAAGGCTGGAGTATGTTTTTATTTTTGTTTCTTTTGAGCCATTAAGGAGTCAGCTTACTTCTGTTCTTCAGATCATTGTCCTCCAGAACTGTGCATCAGCTTTAGGTCACAAAATGTGGGTGTACATTCTCTTCCAGGATTAAACGGTAGAGGAGAATTGATGGTTCTATAAGATTTACTCCAGTCTTTCTAAAAGGTTCCACCTTGAGGCTGGGTTTACACTACGTATATTTCAGTCAGTATTGTGGTCCTCATATTGCAACCAAAACCAGGAGTGGATTAAAAACACAGAAAGGATCTGTTCACACAATGTTGAAATTGAGTGGATGACCGCCATATAACAGTAAATAACGGCCATTATTTCAATATAACAGCCGTTGTTCTAAAATAACAGCAAATATTTGCCATTAAATGGCGGCCATCCACTCAATTTCAACATTGTGTGAACAGATCCTTTCTGTGTTTTCAATCCACTCCTGGTTTTGGTTGCAATATGAGGACCACAATACTGACTGAAATATATGTAGTGTGAACCCAGCCTAAGGGTATGTGCACAGTAAGGAATTTGTGCAGATTTTGCCTCTCGTGCCTGAGCGCATCTGCGCCTGTGCCATTCTATGTACAGGTAGATTCTGCCGTCGACCCACAGAATTGACAAGGTTATCCACGCAGATTCCGTAGTGTGCACATACCCCTATATCTCAGGGTCATATAGAGCAATATGGGCCTTTGTGTTTTTTGGGGTCAGTAATGGTTTACATCTTGCTACTCTCCCACAGATACAATTTTTACCCAGTGTGTTTCTAATTATGGAATCATGTACACACAACAGTATCCTAATGTGCACAGACAATACTGCCGGGCTTGCAGCAGAAAGACATACAAAGGCTTTAAGAAGATGCCCAGATTTTGTGACCTCCTGTAGTAATCATCAGTGCACTCTTAGCCACTCCTGGAAAGGTTCATCAGTGTTTCTCCATTTGTGGATAATGACTTTCACTGTGGTTTTCTCAGGAATCCTCAAGCCTTAAGGCCCTATTCCACGGAACGATTATCTTTCGTCGCTACGGACGATAATCGTCCGGTGGAATAGAGTGCAACGATCCGCCGACATCGTTCATGTTGGCTGATCGTTGCAGTCGCTTGTTTTTCAACATGTTGAAAAACAAGCGACTGATATAGCAGCGATCTCCTGCCGTCGCTCCGTTGAATAGGAGCGTCGGCAGCAGACGCTGCTATATTCTATGGGCTGCCCGGATGATCAGCGATCCCCCGGGCAGCCCCCCCCCCGCAGCTCCCCGCCGCCCCCTCCCGCACTCACCCGCTCGCTGCCGCCGCGTTGAATAGCGGCAGCAGCGAGCGGGGAACGAGGAGCAAACGAGCGCTGAGAGCACTCGTTTGCTCCTCTAAACGACCTGTGGAATAGGGGCATTAGTATATGTGCGGAATGTCAAGAGGAATCCGTTTGAAATTCTGCCTGTAAAATATTAACATTTCTATTTTCTGTTGTGCATAATGAGTATTCCGCTCATTTATGCACACCGCAGAATTTCCATCTGAAAAATTCCAATGCAGATCCGTGTTCCGCCTCAAGAATTGACATGTCAATTCTTTGGGCGGATTCCGCTAGATGTCAATGAGGCTTGAACTCTTGCATTCTGCTTGAATTCTGCTCAAGTTTTGCTCAAATTCTGCTATTCTGCCAGAACTGAATAGGTGAGGAATTTCAAGCAGAAAACTCCTCGCCTATTCCTCAGTGTGAACATACCTTTAGGGTGGGTTCACACTGAGGAATTTTCGCGGATGTCAATTCTTTCGGCGGAATGCGGAATCAGCCGGCCCATAGAATGGTGTCTATGGAGCCAGCAGAAAGGCGCACGTCCATGAGCGCGGAGTTTATCCGCGAGAATTCCTCAGTGTGCACCCACCCTTAGGGGGCATTCACACGTTCCATGCATGGCCAGGAATCCTGGACCTCTCAGCATCATGTATCATTAGGATGCTAGGACTTCCAAGACAGCTGCGCGGCTGTATCTGTACAGTAGCATGAACATTTAAACAGTTTCTG
The DNA here is from genome assembly GCF_027789765.1 of Dendropsophus ebraccatus. Lineage (NCBI taxonomy): Eukaryota > Metazoa > Chordata > Amphibia > Anura > Hylidae > Dendropsophus > Dendropsophus ebraccatus. The sequence continues at coordinate 56,053,291 of NC_091454.1, read as the reverse complement.
GTAATGCTGACAGTGTTAGGAGAGGTAAGTACAGAGGTATTAGTTATGTGGGTAGAGAACAAAGCAAAAGCTTGGTAAAATACTTAACCAGAGTTTGGTACACAGGTGTTAGTATCAGGTCCGTGGAGTAATCTGTTTCAACAAGGCAGGAAGCATAATGATCTCACAAAGAGTAAATGCCCTATTACATGAAACGATTATCGGCCGCTACAGCCGATAATCATCTTGTGTAATAGAAGGCAACGATCAGTCGACATGAACGGTTTCAGCTGATGGTTGTCAGTTGTTGTCTTGCAACATGTTGAAAGACAAACGACCTAGATGGCAGTGATATGCTGCCGTCGCTCTTTGGAAAAGGGGCGGTGGCAGCAGACCGCTGCTATATTCTATGGGCTACCTTGACGATTTAGCGATCAGGCAGCCTCACTCCCGCTCCTTGCACTCACCCGCTCGCTGTAGCCGCGTGTAATAGCGATGGCAGCGAACGCTAAATGAGGAGCAAGCGAGTGCAGACAGAGCTAGTATTCTACTCTGCATCGCCCTATGTAACAGGGCCTTAAGACTCAGTTTACACACACACAGGCCTTATTCATGCGTCCTGTAAAATTGTCAGTGGTCGCAGATCCACAACCACAGACAATTTTAGAGCCCATGAAATCTTATGTGGGCATTCACACCATTCGTGCCATCATCTGTGCCGTGATCCTTGCAGTGAAAATAAGTCAGGTCACCGCTTCTGGCTCCCAATTCCCCCACTGCTGTCCCCCCCTCCTGGCTCCGAACTCCCCCAATGCTCTTCCTCCGCTCCTAGCTCCCATCTCCCCCGCTCCCGGCTCTTTTTTCTGTTTATAGTCTATTTCTGGCTTTGGCTGCAAAAATCTGTGAGATAATCTGTGTGTGTAAAGGGACCTTTAGTGAAAGGCAGTGGTTTTATAGAAAGTCCAGGGGTGGAGCCAGCCAAAAAAGCAAGACTCAGGAGCAGTAACCTAGTAACCATGTTCAGCACAGGGGATGTCCAGTAGCTCAGCAAGAGAAGCTACTGCCTGTAACACGAGTTTTTTGGTTCAAATTATGAAATGGCAGCAGGTAGATGAATTAAGTTACATAATAGCTAACATTGTAGACAGGAGGGATGGAGAGAAACCTTGGAGGACAGCTCACGTAGGCTGCAGAGAGAGAAGAGCAAATAGTACAACATGCAGTGGAGAATCATATTGGCTGTGAACAAGTATAGAGAGAAAATAGAGCCAATAAAGAGAGTAAAAATTGCGCTTGAAAATCACATTTTGTGTTTATCTGGGTTGCCTTCGTGTAATATTAAAAAGTAATTTGATGATCTGAAACATGAAACATTCGAGGAGGCAGGTCTTTTGTGGTGGGAAATAGATAGTACCTACTAAAAGTGTCCCAAAGCATTAAAAATAGCATTATGGCCACCGGTGCCTTAGGATTATTGGTGTACATGGGGAGGAAAGGTTTTATCCCACAAATGTGATACTGTAGGACAGTTTGCTGAAGAACTTGCTGCTGGTTACGATGGACCATGGAGCAGTACAACAATGTGGGCAGGTCTGATGAATCATGTTTTCCTTTATATCATGTGAATCGCATGAGGAAAAAGGCAGGCCTGTAGAGATAGTGGGATCTTCTGGGCAACATCATTCATGTGTAGGTTAATTTACCAGATACCACCTGCTTAAACATTGTTACAGACCAAGTAGCTTCCTTCAGAGGAGCAGTATTCTGTAATGGCTGTGGCCACCCTGTAAAAATAGTTCAGGAATGGCTTGAGAATTACTTTAATGACTTTCAGTTTCCCAGATCTCAGTTTGTTCAAGCATTTGTAGGATATGCTAAAAAAGCAGACTCGACAGGACACCTTCAGAGGTTTTGTGTAGCACATCCCTTTTTAGTGCATCAAGAGTATGCTTGTCTTCAGAATATTCAGAATATTCACTGCTGATAATCAAGCCTCATGTTCTTGTGCACCTCATGTTCTGATCCCTAACACATTATGCTGATCCCCTCACATTAGTTCTTAATCCCCAACCTCTGATGCTTTATAGCAGGGGTGGGGAACCTCCGGCCCGCGGGCCGCATCCGGCCCCTGACACCTCCGGATGCGGCCCGCGGCACCCCTGTGACATGCGCTGCTCTGGAGGAGAAGGAGCCGGCATTCACAGCTTCCTCCTGTGTCTGTGACAGTTACCAGACACAGGAGGATGCTGTGTATGCCGGCTCCTTCTCCTCCAGAGCGGCACACGTCTTCTGCGGTTTGCGGCTCTCCTGTCATGTGCGCCGCGGTGGTGAGGCAGGAGCCGGCATACACAGCATCTTCCTGTGTCTGTGCCGGCTCCTTCCCCAGCAGAGCGGCGCAAGTCTTGTGACTCCTGCTGGCCGCGCGCGATGACGTCATTTCACCGCGCGCCGCCTGCAGGAGAAGACCGGCACAGAAGAGAGGAGGGAGAAGAGGACCTGGACAGCGTGGGAGCGGAGGAAAGGTGAGTGGGATGTTTATTTTTTTTTTTATTTGGGGCAGGCACTGGGGATTAACTAGGCCACCAGGGACATGACTGGGGGGGGGGGGTTAAGAAGGCCACCAGGGACCTGACTGGGGGGTTAAGAAGGCCACCAGGGACCTGACTGGGGGGTTAACTAGGCCACCAGGGACATGACTGAGGGGGTTAAGAAGGCCTCCAGGGACATGACTGAGGGGGTTAAGAAGGCCACCAGGGACATGACTGAGGGGGTTAAGAAGGCCACCAGGGACATGACTGAGGGGGTTAAGAAGGCCACCAGGGACATGACTGAGGGGGTTAAGAAGGCCACCAGGGACATGACTGAGGGGGTTAAGAAGGCCACCAGGGACATGACTGAGGGGGTTAAGAAGGCCACCAGGGACATGACTGGGGGTTAACTAGGCTTCCAGGGACATGACTGGGGGGTTAACTATGCTACCAGGGACATGACTGGGGGGTTAACTAGGCTACCAGGGACATGACGGGGGGCTGACTAAGCTACCAGGGACATGACTGTGGGGTTATCTAGGCTACCACGGACATCACAGAGGGGCTTAACTAGGCTACCAGGGACATGACTGGGGGTATTAACTAGGCTAGCAGGGACATGACTGGGGGTATTAACTAGGCTAGCAGGGACATGACTGGGGGGATTAACTAGGCCTACCAGAGGCATCATTGGGTGGGGGGGGGGGGGGTAATTAGGCTACCAGGGACATGACTGGGGGGTTAACTCAGGCTACAGGGTATCACTAAGGATTCACATCAGGTACAAGGGGCATCACAGAGGGTTAACTACAATAGCAGGGGCATTAGGGGAACAATACTTTGCCTTGCCCCGGGTGCTGCAAACCAACGCTACCCTGCTGTGCACGGTATGCGGCCCTCGAATGATTTTATAAATGCCCGACCGGCCCTCGACATGGAAAAGGTTCCCCACCCCTGCTTTATAGGCAGATCACCCTTCTATAACTCTTTGGAGGACATTTATGAAAAGTACTGCTGTATACGCCTCTTAGTGATTTCGGCTGGGGAAAAGGGGGCGGGCCCAAGTTAAGACCGGCATACGAGTACGCCAGTCTTCATAAATCCCCCCCTTTGTGCTGAAATTGTGCTGAAATTGAGCATGCTTGACCATCATCTGAGGCTGAAATACAGGTCATAACCCAAGTCACAAGCTAAAAATACCACTCTTCGGCCAAATAATTGCTGAACTGCTGAAAAGATTACTATATACTAAAAATTTTTTACTGTTTACCACGTACTGTATATTCCATAAATGCCCTTGGTGGGAATACCTCATTAAGCTGGCCGTTGACATGCAATATCAACCACAACCCTAAACATCAACTTTTTAAGGCTGCTTTGCAGTTTTCGCTTTTCCTAAAGAGGTTAGGGAGTTGCATAAACAGCCTAGCAGAGCTACACCGAGTTATGTGCACAGCATAGCTCATAGTGCAACTACCATTATTTGGATAAAACAGCCTTGAGATAGATGGCCTGCGTGATGGAGATGCACTTTTCAAAGGGGAGACCCACACCTAACAGAGATTTATGAGATATCCTGTGGCTATGCAGTAAGTGTCCCAGATGGCAATTAAGTGGTACTTCCATTAAAATAAGTTGTTATTTCTATGATGCGACTGCAGTTTTATTGTATGGCAAAAGTGAATAGATTGTCTCAAATATTGTATACAGTATATAGTTCAGCATGAAGTGTATTTTCCAACGCACTTGCATCTCCAGATGTACACAGGGCTGAGCGCTATATGTGGCTTAAATTCAGCAAAGCTTTTAGGATTCTGGTTTTGCAGGTTATCACCTGTTTTCCAGCAACAATGCAGCATGTGCCTTGAAGCGACACCACAAACAAGTTGTTTAATGCAAATTCCTATATTCAGAGCTCACACATGAACTGGCCATTAAAGGAAATGTAATATTTCTGTCAAAGGTAACCTCATACATATACATCTAATCAATGTCTTCATACAAGCTGCAGCATTACGTATGTTGAGATGCAATGGTAAATAGAGCGAATCTGAGAAAGTGCCATATATTTTGAGTTATTACGATTGTTCTTAGCAGAAGTCCTTAAAACTGTGCTGTTCCATCACATGACATCCACCACTAATGCCCAACTATCCCTAAAGACTAATAATGGGGTCCACTAGGATAAACTAATATGAACATCACATGGAGCATTACTTTTCCAGGTATTAAAAAATGACAGAATCTGCAAGGGAAGGAGCCTCCGAAGAGAATGTGAATGGAGCCCTAGTGTATTTCTGGATATTATTCATAATAATGATTAGATCATGGTAAGTAGTGACACGCATATAGAAGAATGCTGAAGAACATCCCCACAGTTATTGCAGCATGATTTGTTATATAGCAAAGGTTGCATTTAGCATCTTTAGTGACAGATCTGATCATTGCCAAGACCCATCAGGGTGCATCAGCAACAGTGGAAATTCACTTCAAGCATTGCTCTTTTTGAAATTAGTGGCCTTTAAGGGCCTATGTCTAAGGGTCCTATTACATGGGCTGATGAAGGCCTAATCAATATTGTAAATGAGTGCTGATCTGCTAGATTGGCGCTCGTTTACTGGGCCTATTACACAGTGCAATTGTTTAGCAAGTGCTGCACAGACATCCTTAGCGATGTCCATGCAGCCCCTACCCAAATATGTCCACAAACCAGCTTTAGGTCCATTTACACAGAAAGATTATCTGCCAAACATTTGAAGCCAAAGCCAGAAACAGACTATAAACAGAGATCAGGTCATAAAGGAAAGCCTGACATGTCTCCTCTTTTTAAATCCATTCCTGGCATTGGCTTCAAATCTTTGGCAGATAATCTGTCAGATAATCTTTCTGTGTAAAAGGACCCTAAGGCTGGGTTCACACTACGTTTTTGCAATTCCTTTTATTTTTTATCCTTTTTTTTTTTTTTTTTTTCAAAAAACGAATGAAAAACTGATGAAAAAAAGGGATGCAATTGTGTGCATCCATTTTGATCCGTTTTTCTATTGACTTCCATTGTAAAAAAAAAATGGATCAAAACGGATCAGTTTTTTTAACACAAAAATCGACCACGTTTTTGTGCACGCTAAAAAAAAAGGATCCCTTTTGATCCGTTTTTTTTTTTAATATTGGAAGTCAATGGAAAAGCGGATCAAAACGGATGCACACAAATGCATGTTTATTTCATCAGTTTTTCATCCATTTTTTGCAAAAAACGGATGAAAAAAACACATTGCAAGAACGTTGTGTGAGCCCAGCCTAAGAGACAGTGAACCTAACCCTAGCTATTTCATCTCTTTTTGCTATTAAAAGGTGGCCTGTGTTGGAACAGGGACCTGTCCCTAAGGTGAAGATAAAAACAAGTCAGGCGCCATATTGAGGGGTCCACTGATGGCTCATTGTAATTTTTGGTAGTCCCACATATTTTTGTTGACCACTTTTCTCATGATAAGAATCAGTATACAGCTCGATTTAGATACAACATGGCTGATGGCAAACACATATGGCTATGTATTAGTAATTACTCACAGTCCTTTTGTCTGCTATGATATCTTGTTTAAGGATTAACCATTCAGTGTGACACATATGCAGTGAAATCCAGACTGCTATGACCCATTCTATTGCAGAACCCTATACATGAAAACCAGGGGCAGCAAATACACAGTTAACTGGGGATTCATGGCTTATTTTGCATCTTTATTACTGTGGATTTTAGAAGACTTTGATATGAAACCCACACCATTGCTCAGTGACTCATTACAAAGAAACAAAAATAAAAGACTGTTTTGCCTGCTCATCTTGGAGAACACATCTGAAAGGTCTTTGTGAGCAATTGGTAAGTGGCATAATGTAGAAGATGGGAACAGGAAACTAAATGTCTTTGCGCGAATGTGGCTGACACATCATAGTTTTGGGCTCTCTAAATACATTGTGAGAAGTCATTTGGAGCGCAGCAATAAAAAACATCACAAACTCCCAATCCAAGATTTGTAATAACAACATAATGTGTTTCTCTCTCAAAAACTTCAGTTTCTTACATAAGTTTTCATCTCTATAAAATCAATAAAAAGAAATCTTATATACTGGCAAAAGATTAAATTACTTGAACAACAAAGGTTTGAAGACAAACTGATTAGGGTATGTATCCAAGGGTGTCCAACAAAACTGTGTGTTAAATAATCCTTAGTTGTTTCTTTTATTAAATGTAATATGGAAAAGGATTTAGCATTACTAGATATGTAATCAAAGCAATGGAACATGCAGTTCAATGTTTCCAAATGTAAAATAATGCACTTGGGGAGGAGGAATCCTCTATCCGAATATCATATTGGCAGTTCTCTAATAGCAAGGACTGCAGAAGAGAAGGATTTAGGGGTAGTGATTTCTGATGGTCTTAAGATGAGTGTCCAGTGCAACCAGGCGGTAGGGAAAGCTAATAGTATGCTGGGTGCTCTGTCAGACAAACAGCACACTTAACTTAGAAATAGAAAGAGAGAGACAGAGTGAACACCTGTGGGAGGAGGGAGGCCAAGGGGCGCTCCAGCAGGCAAGTGGCACACTTGACTTAAAAATAGAAGTTTCTAAGTTAGATGTGCTCTCCATCTCCCAGAGTGTCCCTTAACTGGCTGCCTACTCTACTTCCCTAGTGGTTCATTCGGAGCGCTCCAACAGACAGACCGCACATCTAACTTAGAAACTTCTATTTCTAAGTTAAGTGTGCCGCTTGCCTGTCGGAGTGCCCCTGGCCGCCCTCCTCCCACAAGGGTTCACTCTCTCTGCAACTGCACGTTGTCTTCCCCCTGTGTTCCCCTGCGCTCTAGTAAGAACCAATGGGGGCAGGGGCTCAGGTAGTTGTCCGTGGAGCTGAGGAGGGGGGGGTACTTAGCTGAGGGGCTGTTACTGAGCTGGTGGGGGGTTTGCTGGGGTGAGCTGAGGGGCTGTTGGGGAGGTTTGCTGGACTGAGGGGCTGGTTGGGGGGACTGGCTGGGCTGAGGGGCTGGTGGGGGGGAGTTGGGCTGAGGGGCTAGTGGGAGGGGTTGGCTGGGCTGAGCTGAGGGGGGTTGTTTGGCTGGGCTTAGCTGAGGGGCTGATGAAGGGGTGGCTAGGCTGAGCTGAGGGGTTGTTGGGGGGGGGGTTGACTGGTTGGGGGGGGAAATTCATCAAAGTGGCATATGAGTATGATGGTCTAATAAATTTTACTACCCCGTGCACGGCACCAAGACTCTGGCCAGGTGCAAAAAAATCTAGCAGGCATAATTCATGATAAATTAGGCCTTGCCAAATCATATGTGCAAGATTTCACAGCACAAGCACCCATTCATCAGGCTTCCTTTATTCTCCAGCTAGATAAGCCACTGACTCGACATACTGACCCGTGAGACATACTGCCAGTAAATTAGCACAGTACTGCCTGAGATATATTACATACCCAATAGGAAGATCTCTTTTTAGTCACCTTAAAATTCCTATTATTATTTTTCATGAGGTTACTCCATGTAAGTTTATAATGTGGAAACAAGTTAGCGGCACCTTGGAAAACAACCAATAGCCAGCAGGACGCTTCGCTTCCAAGCTGACAGGTGACACAACAATGATCTCACACTGGGAAACTGTTTCGTAACACACTATTAGTCATTTCACATAGATCTCCTATTTGGATACAGCTATATTTGAAACAAGCATTATTTTCTTCTGCAGCTCCAAATAATGCACTACATTTATTTTTTATACGCAGCCCATGATTTTTTTTACAGTTTTTATATACAGTATGTCAGAATAAGTCGTGTCCACCCGGAACAGCTGGTAAACCTTTGTTCTGATGTCGGCCCAGAATTATAAGCCTGCCTGAAGCTAAAACTATCTGGTTTTGTTAACAGCAACCAATCACAGCTCAGCTTTTATAGCCTAACCAGCTCTAGTAAAAGAAAAGCTGAGCTCTGATTAGTTGCTGTCAGGTAAACAAAAATCCGCATAGTTTCATTATCATTATTTTTACTATGTAACAGTTTATTAAAGTGTTACTGTTGTTATAAAAAAAAAACTTTTGACATGTCAAACAAAAAGTTTTCATCGGCCCGGATCTCAGTATTCAGATCCTGAGTGATTGTGAGATAGACTGTCCACCTCATAATGAAAGTCTAAAACAGCAAAAAAATGAAAAACAAAAAAAATGGCTAGCACTCCAAAAAGAGTAGAAAACAAACAGGATGATCCTGTGAGAGAATCAAAACATCCTGTTTGTTTCCTACACCATTTTTCCACCTGAATGCTGGTGTGCTGCCGATTTCCACTCCATGTTCTTGGAATCCCCTGCCAAGGGACATTCTCCTTCAGCAACTGCAACACTACTTTGGAAGTGCACAAAACTGTAAATATGCCCTGACCTTTGGTGACCCCAGCAATCTCCCTGGCTGCAGGTGCTAAATTACTAGGTTTCTTAAAAGGAATCTATCACCAGGGTTATGTTGTATTATTTGAATTACAAAACAGTGATAGCACTTGATGAACCTCTGGCCTGTTATGAGACAAGTGGAGTTGATACTAATGTCTGTTATACTAAGATAAAAGGGATGCAACAGCTCACTGCCAATGGCAAGACATAAACCCCATACAGATATGAAAATCACTAAAAGCAGCCCCCCCCCCCCCCAACTGCTAAAGAAGATCTCTATAAAAATAATGAGGCTCGTTGTTACTATTTGCAAATAGTGTGCACCATCCCACCATGGTAAGGTGGTCTCATGCCCAGGATGGACCCTACACTCTCCATGGCTAATAATAGGCCTATGCTCTAGGCATGCAGGATCTGACCCCCAGAGTGGGATGGGTGGTGTGCATGACCAAGTAGAAGCAGCCACTTCCCCCATCTGGAACTAAGCCCAGAGGATAGGCTTATGGCCCTATTCCACGGGTCGTTTTAGAGGAGCAAACGAGCGCTATTAGCGCTCGTTTGCTCCTCGTTCGCCGCCGCTATTCGACGCGGCTGCAGCGAGCGGGTGAGTGCGGGAGGGGCGGCGGAGAGCTGCGGGGGGGCTGCTCGGAGGATCGCTAATCGTCCGGGCAGCCCATAGGATATAGCAGCGTCTGCTGCCGATGCTCCTATTCAACGGAGCGACGGCAGCAGATCGCTGCTATATCAGTCGCTTGTTTTTCAACATGTTGAATAACAAGCGACTGCAACGATCAGCCGACATGAACGATGTCGGCTGATCGTTGCACTCTATTCCACGGAACGATTATCGTCCGTAGCGGTCGATATCGTCCGAAAACGAACGATAATCGTTCCGTGGAATAGGGCCATTATTATTAGCCAAGAAGATGCCACAGTTAAGAGTAGGGTTCATCCCGGGCATGAGGCCACTTTACCATGGTGATATGGTACACACTATTCGTAAATGGTATGCCATTATTTTATGGAGATTTTTTTAAGCAGTTGGCGGGCTGCTTTTAGTGATTTTCATATCTGTATTGGGTTTATGTCTTGCCATTAGCAGTCAGCTGTTATATTTTTTGTGGGGGTTTTTGTGTCTGCAATATCAGCCATGGCAAAGTGCCCCTGCTTTTTGTACTTTATTTAAAACTAACCCCACACTGATGATGTGCGGATACTCTGTAGTCTGGCATATTTAGGAGCAACCGCTGCATAGAACAACAGAAAGATAGCCGCTCACCACCATCTGCAGGGAGGGTCACACCTGTGCATTGCTGTATGGCAGGATCAGCCCCAATGAACACAATAGAAGAAAGACTGCCGGAGCCTTTCTTCTCATGCAGCCGCTGCCTAGACGCTGTTTATTGCAAGGTTTCTATATTGCCTTTGAAATTGTTAATCCCATATACCGTGATTAGGAAAAGAAACTACAACCTATTAAATTCTAGGGTTTTAGTCATCAGGACCCAGTGAAAAAACATCTGGCCCTTAGAAGGTCTTAAAATGAGGTATGAAGAAAACACAACAGCTTGTATCATGTGATTATTTATTGCACAAATATGAAGAAAAAATGTGGGTATTGGTTTATGCACAGCTCTCTTAAAGGGGTAGTTCAGGAAAAAAAAATATTTTAAATTTCTCCAGTATTTATCAGCTGCTGTATGTCCTGCAGTAAGTGGTATTATTTCCAGTCTGGAGAGCGGTAGAGGTTTTCTATAGGGATTCGCTACTGCTCTGGACAGTTCCTAAGATGAACAGTAGTGGCAGGAGAGAGCACTGTGTCAGACAGGAAAGAATACACCACTTACTGCAGGACATACAGCAGCTGATAAGTCCTAGAAGACTTGAGATTTTTTTCATAGAAGTAAATTACAAATTTCTGGCACTGTCTGGTACCAGTTAATTTAAAATATATATATATTTTTTTGCTGAACTACCCCTTTAAACTATGAGCAGGTGTGACAAATCTAACCCGCTGATATGTCCCTATTGCACAGGAGACGCTGAGGAGGAAGGTATGTCTCTTACCTTTCTTCTCTGGGCTGTTCCGGTACAGATAATCATGCTCCCCTCAGTCTGGTGAGACTGTTAAGAGTACTGTCCGCCCCCCATAGCTCTGATCCGCCCCGGCTGGCCCGCGCCATTCTAATGATAATGAACCCATATTCTCTCCATTTGATTATTGGTGGCTAAAGAAGTTGAACGCAGGCCTAGGGCTGCCTGGAAAACATGGATACAGCCATAGGCTGTATTCATGACTCCCTAGGGCTGCATTCAACTTCTTCAGCCACTAGTAATCAAATGCTGAGAGTTTGGGTTTGGATGAACCCGAACATGCTCGAGGTTAACGCATCTCTAATCAGCATATATGACCACCTTCATAAAAGCAGAAATGTTGGCAGTTTGTCCTATGTTAGACCTTCTAAGGGTGAGATTTTTTTTTATTAATATTATGTCCTGATGTCCTGTCCATAAAATGAGAGAGAATGTAGTTTCTTGTACTCATGACTATAGGTTGCTGTATTTGCAGAGATGCATTCCCTTTTATGCTAAAGATGTTGTGCCTAGATAACAACATGCTGAAGCCCAATTATACTGGTTTGTATACAATGAATGCATTGATTGTCTTTCCTCTACATGTAACATACGTGATTGTTCACCTGCTGTCTGCTAATCAAAACAGTTTTTCTTCCTCTTGGATTCTGCTTAATCCATGATCTGTCCTGCTGATTGCCTGATTTTCATTTCCATTCATTTAAGGGTTTGCTAACATTTCTACAGGCCACAGTGAATTTCATTACATGAAACAAACAACAATCCCTGGGGTTTTTCCCTAGGAATAATTGACTGCACGTGGAATAAAGAGAACAGTATACCACAGATAAAGGATAGGCGACATTATGGGCATATAAAGCAATCACACATATAGAAACAGAGTTGATAGGGTTGAAATAAAGATAAGCGACCATCAGGTCTAAATTATAACTCTACTGTGTTGATCCAGAGAAAAGCAAAAATTGGGTTGGACGTCAAACATGTAGAGGAATTCCTTCCCGACTCCAGGTATATATATGTCTGGATCAACATCCAATCTCCAGAAATCTAGTAGCAACAACTTCTAAAATTAAAGGGGTACTCCGGGCTAGGGGACTTTTCTGGCTATGGCCGGGAAGGAGGTGGGTGAGGCCAACGACATCCACTTACCTCCCCGTGCCAGTCCGCACTGCCCTGCCGCGGGCTTGAGATCTGATGTTTCAAGCCTGCTCAGCCAGTCAGTGGCAGAGGCGGGATCTCTGCCATTGACTGGCTGGCTGGGCTTGAAATGTTACATCTCAAGCCCACATCAGAGACCAGGAAATGGGTAGGAAGTGTCCAGGCAGCGTGGACCGGAGCAACGCATCCAGGACCCAGCGCTGGAAACAGGGAGGTAAGTGGCCGTCGTTGCCTTCATCCACCTCCTCCCCGGCTATAGCCAGAAAAGCCCCCTAGCCCAGAGTACCCCTCGAATGTCAAGAAGAAACCATCATAACATCCCATAATCTTACTGCCCTTACAGTAAAGAACCCCTGTCTGCGATGATGGTAAAACCTTCTTTTCTTTAGACCACAGGATGATTGTCCGTATGTGGAAGTTTTGGCAGAGAAGACAGTTCTATGTTAGTTCCAGTTTCTTTACTTAAGGTGACATTTTCAATAACAGTTGGCAGAACAGTTATCTCTATAGATGAGCAAAGTCTTCAGCTACCTCCAGCCCACTCAGTCAATTATTGACTGCCAAGTCCGGTGATTGGCTGAGCGGGCTGTCCAGAAAGCTTTGCTCATCTCTATTTATCTCTGCTGACCTCCCTATGCCATGGCCTGGGTTGCTGGAACTGATGTTGGGCCTGCTGGAGAGTTAGGTTTTTTGGGGGCTACTTGTCACGGTGGCCAGGAGCGGTAACACCCACTAAGGCGAGGTACAAGGTTTAGGTGCAAGTGCGGTACAAATTACAAATTGTAAACTTTATTTAAAAAAAGGTATCTTAGTGCAAATAATTACAAACAGTGCTCAGGTACATAGTGCAAAAATAATCAATACAATAGTCCAACAGGTAGATAAGTGAGTTGATAGAAGAAAAAAATGATAACAGAAGATAGGGACCGGATAGGAGGGCCCTTGCCTAGTGTACTATGTACTCTGCCGGCATGTGGTGAAGTGTTGAGAAGTGCTTGAAGAAATCCTCGTATACACATATGGATGAGTCTTAGTTATCTCACCTAACCGCCTTTTGCCCCACTGTGTCAGGTTTCTGTCCTATTGGGGTAGTACGAGTCTCAGGTCTCTGCTTGGGTAGAGCTGGCTTGTAGTGTCCTTCCTACAAAGCTGAGCGTCTTGTCAGTAAAGAGTGGTTAAACTTGCACTGTGCTCTACTGCAGATCCAGTCTTGCGTTTGACCGTCAGTTTTCTAAGGTGGTTGACTGTCCTGTTTTAGCTAGTCTGTCCTCAGCGTAGGCAAGGGTGAGGTCTCCCATGTCTCCGGTTTCCCTAGGGGTCTTGTCTAGGAACCCATGAAGGTTGGGAAGCTAGCTGCAGTAACAATTATTTACACGTCCTGCCTGGCCCATAGCCAGACGCTCACTAACTGACTAAAGAAAGTAGTTACTAGAGAAAAAGAAGTGTATGTGTAGCCAGACCTAAGTGTTAGCTGCAGCTGTGCTGTGTGAGAGTGACATCTAGTGGTTGGAGTAAGGAACAGCTGCCAACTTGTCCTAACCTGTGACACTATAGACTAGAGTGATACAGTTTTACTATGGTGTAAGAAGAGAAAAAAAACATGTAGTGGGACACTACACCTATACACATAAACATTCAGTATGACAGTAGTAATAGGCAGGCTAGACAGCCCTTCTTCTGCCACCAATCGCTGTGCCACCAACTGCAGGGCTGTGTCACTATTGCTGCAGATATGGCACAGTAAAGCAGAGAATGTGGTTGACAGTAATGCCAACTCTCTCTGAAATACAATGCTGCAGCGCTACTGACACAGACTGCTTCCCCAACTTTAATGTCTATTTTAACGCTAATATGCATTAAGAAAAAATATAAGGGGAGGCTCAGTATTGGTAATGCTGCATGTGTTTATTTTTTTTTACATTTATACATTAAAAAAATGTTTTCAGATAAACTGGTGTCAGAAAGTTATACATATTAGTAAATTACTTCTATTAAAAAAAACCTCAAGTCTTCCAGTACTTATCAGCTGCTGTACATCCTGCAGGAAGTGGTGTATTCTTTCCAGTCTGACACAATGCTTTCTACTACCACCTCCGTCCATGTAAGGAATTATCCAAAACAGGAGCATATCCCTATAGAAAACCTCTCCTGTTTTTATTAATAGAAGTCATTTACAAGTTTGTATGCCTTTCTGACACGAGTACCCATTTAACGTACGAATGTTAAAAATAAAAAAAAAATACATTTTTCTTGTTAAAAAAGTTATTTAAAATAATATGTAAAATTATGAAAGAACCGTAAAAAATGTAATTGTCAGAATAGCACTTTAATAAGGTAATGAAGGGGAGAATACTGTTTCACCAGTCACACATAACTTAGAATTGACTCTCCTCCATTGATAGTCTTGAAAATTCCTAAATCTTTTCCATGGATTTTTCATGTAGCACAATGTTAATTAATAGAAAGATGCTTACATTACCATGTGATAAATCATTCCCTTAGTAGCCAAATATCATTGTAAGCATTTCAAGAACAGCCATTCTGACAATACAAAGGCATTTGCCTGATAGGAAGTGTAAAGTGTACGACCGATTTTACATGGGAAAATGATTGTGCGTCGCTGGGAAGGTCGAAGGAAGTGATATTGGCAAAGCTACAATAACAGGTGTCTAAACTGAAATACATAAATGTATATGTATTAGAAACCCAGGTATGTCACCTAGGGGTAATATCCCCCCCCCCCCTTTCCCCTTCTTTTTCCATCTCAAGATGTTGACACATCTAAATACTGCCTGAGAACATTCTGTACCAGGAGACACACTGGCACGTACAGCTCTGCTCCGGGATTGGTAGACATAGCAGAGTGACACACACTGGCTCACTGCATGTGGTACTGCTGCTTCGTGACACAGGTCCTGTCCAGCATACGCTCAGAATTAACCTCTGCAGGGAAACAGCACTGCACCCTGCAGCAGCTTGTGAGTGATCATTACAGGAGCATTACATCCATCTCTAGCATACGTATCAAAGCATCCATTATGTTATTTCACCTTAGCTTGTACTGTCCGGCTTGTGCTTCCTATAGTAGTTGAAGAGAATGTCCTGTGTTATAATTAAAATATTGTTAATATCCACAGTAATGCTGCGTTTCCACCGAACGATTGTCGCAATAATTTTCGCAATAATGGTCACATTTGAGCGATAATCGTTCCGTGTAAACACAGCAAACGATCAATCGACGAGCAGGAAATCGTTCATTTTGATCTTTCAACATGTTCCTATTTTTGTTACGAATCTTCTAAGGGTTTTTCTAACAATTTATTTGTCCAAACGCTGTTTGTTATAAAAAATCAAATCGTTGCTTCAAAATCGTTAAACGATCGATATGGCGAATTATCGCTTCGTGTAACGCAGCATTAGGCTTCCATCTTCAGTATAGTTCTCAACGTCAGATACTTAGGTTCTACATTACCAGGACAGATACGCAGTAAACACGATCTAAAATACAGAAATATACAGGAAAACTAACTTACACATTCTAGACTGATACGGGAACTGTCAGTAGAAAATTAGGGGTGTAAATAAGCATAGGCTGGATAGGACTAGTCATCAGTAGTCTTGAATGAACTCACCATTAGTGTCCTGGTGGCTGGAGAAGTTGGATGCAGCCATAGGGCTGCCAGGAAAATGTGGATACAACCTATGGCTGTATCCATGTTTTCCAGGACTCCCTCAAGTTGCATCCAACTTCTCCAGCTGCTGAGCGTTCGGGCTCAGACTAACCCAAATGTTTGGCAAGATTGCTCATCACTGGTCATCAGGATTCCACGCATTAGTTTCATCATTCAATAGAAAATTAGGGGCGTTCCCCAATACAGCAAAAGCCCAGGTAAGTCCAGTCCAGGTCCTCTTTATCACTGCTCACCAGCCCACTTGGTCCACCTTCCCCGTTGGACTCAAACCACTAGATAAACAGGACATGAGCTGGACTCACCTGGGTGCACAGCACAGGTTCATCTTAAATAGCTGACTAATGATGGCACTGCATTAACCCCGACTGCCTAGGGCGTACAGGTACACCCTGGACGCCAGTCACCAGACAAGCCAGGACGTACCCATAGTTGCTGATGTGCTATGTTCATAGTTCATAGCAGGTGAGGGCCGTCTGCAATCAGCAGCTGGGTCCTCACCATTAATGACAGCTCCTGTCACTTACCGATCAGGACCCCTGCAGTGTCATTGTGCTTTCACGCACCGCCGGAGATTTCTTATCTTTCTCCGTGCAGTCCGAACGGTATTCTGCTCATAGAGTCTGCCACAAGTTAAAATCTAATTGCCACCTAATGTACCTATGTGCTAAATTTGAGGTCAAATGGTTGAGGCATTTGGATGTCTAAAGAATACAGACTATAAAAGGACGGATGGACTGTAATAATGACTGATAACAGAGAACAACAATGAGCAAGTGCAGTACTGTAAGGCTCTATTCATACGTCCTGTTCATGTCCTTAATTGCGGATCCGCAATAATATAGGACCAATGTATTTCAATGGACCTATACACACATCCGTGTTGTGTACTGGGCTGCAATCCGTTCCGCAAAAAAAAAAGGACAGACCCTAGTACGGACAGTAACTGACACATCCAATACAACTCTATGGGGTCTGTATTTTACTGAAGCAATACGGATGCAATACGGATGCAATACGGATGCAATACGGACTGAATTTGCGGATTGTATACTGACTGAAATTTGTGGATTGGAAAAATATACTGACGTGTGAATAGACCCTAAATGTCTAGCAAGTTCAGGACCTTTATGACAACCTTCCAGACGCCCATTGTACAGTACCTAAGTGCCAAATTTGGGGTCAATGGTCCTGGTGTGTGAATGCTGGAGAGGTTGTTATAAGGGCCAATAATAGAGCTGTATATGTGTGTCAAGGTGGCACTTTTGTAAAAACCTTCCTGTACACCAAATTTTCCTTCATGTCAAAAATGGGGCCAAAGGGGAAAGTCTATTAACCCATCTTATTACGTAAGATTTTCTTTGTTTCCCATGGAAACCAAACAGTGCTTTGCTTAAAATGTCCTTTCATTCTCATAAAAAACAATGTGTCTTCATGGTAATAGACTACAAACAAATCATGTGTAGATGGATCCTGCAGTCATACTTCTATCCATCCCCTGCTTCTTGCTAAAGCTCTGTTCACATTGACATTACTTAACATTTTCCTGCCAGAATCTCTGATGAAGAAGTTTTACAGCAAAATGAAAAGAGCTTAAAGAGATTTTGTGAGTAGGTATATGCTGTCCTATCTAAAGGTAGCATAAACTAGTGACAGAGAAGCTGAACAGAATGATGTATCACTTACACTGTTCTGTGCAGCTGATGCAGAGATATCTTCCTGAATAACATGGACAATAAATAGTCCTCTCCATTATGTGCATGAGCCCAGTAGTCCTGGATATTCATGAGAAGCAGAAAACTCCACCCACCAGCTGCTGATTGGCAGTTATCTCTCCATGCTATGTATAGGCAGACAGCTGTCAATTAGCAGCTCGAGGGCGGGGGATAGGGGTGTGGCAAGAATCCTATTCTTCTGCATATTAGAAGAACGGCTGAACAGAGTGAGGTAAGAAATACACCGATCTGTTCAGCATTTCTGTCACTAGTTTATGCTGCCCTCATTTATGGCAACATAAATCTAGTGACAGATTCCCTTCAAAGGGGTGAACTGGAGACAAGAGTCGTGTTGTCTCTGGAAGAAAGTGGCCATGTTTTTGTAGTGCTGGATAACCCCTTTAATATGTGTTTAGCAAGATGGCAAAAACTAGTGGACAGATGAAAGCCAGTATAGATGCAGGATCAAACTATGCTGGGTTTGTTTGTTGTCTATGGAGATGCATAGATCTGCTTAGGAAGGGTAGACACACGATGAAAGGGAATCTTTAATGAACATAATATGAAAAGTTTTTTTTTCATATCAGAGACATTACAGCAATAACAAATTCAAATATTCATCTGTCTGTGTTGTACCAGAGGTTAGGAAGGTTACGTTTATAGTGCAGCACAATGTTGGCTTGTTGCCCAATGATGAATTTAAAAGGGAATATGTCATCAGAAAATGTTCTATAGATTAAATCAAAATATTATGTTTTTCATAATTATTCATTGTGCTGTCTATATTTAACCTTCTAGTGACCGGCCTATTTTGGGCTTTAGTGACCAAGCCATTTTTATACCTTTTTTTAATTTTTAGCCGACCTAGTCATACGAAGGCTTGATTTTTGTGGAACAAATTTAACTTTGTATTAGTGTTATTTTTAGAGATGAGCGAACCTGGAGCATGCTTGAGTCGATCCGAACCCGAACTTTCGGCATTTGATTAGCGGTGGCTGCTGAAGTTGGATAAAGCCCTAAGGCTATCTGGAAATCATGGATATAGTCATTGGCTGTATCCATGTTTTCCAGACAACCTTAGAGCTTTATCCAAGTTCAGCAGCCCCAGCTAATCAAATGCCGAAAGTTCAGGTTCGGATCGACTCGAGCATGCTTGAGGTTCGCTTATCTCTAGTTATTTTGGGATTCATGTAACATATTAATTAACTTTTATTAACCCTTTTTGTTGGGGATAAAGGTGAAAAAAAGTCATTTATTTTTCTCTTATTTTTCACTACTATTACAGCGATACTAAATTTGTGTATTTTTTTTCTATTATCACTTTGGCAAATTTTTATTAAAGTATTGTATTGCCCCCCAAAAGTTATACAAATCACCAATATACACTTATTATGGGAAATGCTTATAAAGTGCTTTTTTCCCTGCACTTACTACTGCATCAAGGCTTCACTTCCTGGATAAAATGGTGATGTCACGACCCGACTCCCAGAGCTGTGCGGGCTGTGGCTGCTGGCGAGGATGAAGGCAGAGGGATGCTCAGTGTCCCTCAAATGCCCTGTGTCCCTCAGTGCCCCCCTGCCATCATCCTCTCCAGCAGCCACAGCTCGCACAGCTCTGGGAATCGGGTCGTCACATCAACATGTTATCCAGGAAGTGAAGCCTTGATGCAGTAGTAAGTGCAGGGAAAAAAGCACTTTATAAGCATTTTTCCGTAATAACAGTATATTGGGGATTTGTATAACTTTTGGGGGGGCAATACAATTTTTTTTTTTTTACAATATTGGATTGTGTTGTGTTTTATTGGTGATTGTGACTTAAGTGGGGGTGAGGTAATATGTGTACCCCTAGTCTAAGTAACACTAATACCCTTGCATGGTCGGGGTGCAGATGTAAAAGATTGCTGCCTACTTAGGACCTGTAGATGTCACTGTTGCTTATGCCTCCTGTGATTATATACACTATATGTAATGGTTGCAAAAAGTACAAAGTATAATAAATGCTGCGTCACCCAGTTATAGCCCATCCCAAAAAGGGGACAACAAAGGTTATCATACAATATTATTGGACTTCACTTACCTTGTAGGGATAGAATGAAGATAAGGGAACCGCTAACCCTGAGTATGAAGTTGGTAGCAAGCACGCATTGGAGTAGAAAAGATCATGAAGACCAATATAAGAAATGTATAATATGCACAATGGTTCTGAAGGAATTATGTTATTTCATATGACCAGCACTGAATTTACTGTAGCATCACACAGATTTATATGGATTTGTCTTGAATAACTGAAAGTATTACCACCTGGTGCTTTCTAAACATTGAGCTCCTTTGGGTGTTTCTTCTATTCTGTAGCATTACTTTACATTGTACATATGTCTGAATTGTGCATGTGCAATACAGTTTCCTCCATTACGTTGTTCTCCTTTTAACCAAGCCATTGAGTTTGTTGTTTTTCTAAGCATTTTCATATGCACAGCTCATAAATCCAGCATTAAACCAGATTAGAACATTATTCTTTAATACAGTACATTGAAATATGTTATTTAAAGGGAACCTGTCACCCCCCGTACCGGGGTGACAGGTTCCCGACCCCCCGTTAGAGACCCCTATACTTACCTCATCCCGCCGGGTCCCGCTTCTGGATTCGGTCGGGTCCCGGAGATCTCAGCCGCTGCAGCCCGGCGCGCGCGCTGAGAGATGAGTCCAACACCCATAGAGAATGACGGGAGAGTCCAGCGCTCCGTCATTCTCTATGAGCGTTGGACTCATCTGTCAGCGCGCGCGCCGGGCTGCAGCGGCTGAGATCTCCGGGACCCGACCGAATCCAGAAGCGGGACCCGGCGGGATGAGGTAAGTATAGGGGTCTCTAACCGGGGGTCGGGAGCCTGTCACCCCGGCACGGGGGGTGACAGGTTCCCTTTAAAGGACTGAGCCCTAGGCCTCTCTCTCCGGAGAAGAAAACCAGTGAGGGCACACAATACAAAGCAAGTGAGCCGCCTCCTCAATTTTGTGGTCGCCATAGTAACAGTACAATTTAAGAGCACCACTACATTTATAAATATTTATAGTCATCTGATTTCTTAAAGGTAATCGTCGATTACACCTATTATGTCATTTCATGGGGGCTGGATGCAGGCCAGGACCAAGCTAATCACTCGGAAACCACTTGACAAACTGTGTTTCCTTTATGTCTGTAAATGTTCAAAATTATTATAAAAATAATAAAAAAATAAAGAAATCACAGCAGTTTAGATGGACTGAAAGTCCATGTTGTGTCTTAATGAGCACAAGGACTCCATTTATTTTTTTCTTTAATAGTAGGGTACAACACGCTTTGTTCCTGGTCTGGAAAATAAAGAATCCAAATTCCTGAACATTTTATTCTTTTTTCTTTATCATTTTAGAGAAAAAAAAGTATTATGAATTGTCAATGATTATGCCATCATGTGGCCAATAGAAAGGCAGACACATTACCGGTAATACGTTTGGAGACACCTTTTCATTCCTTGTTTTTGTTTTTTGTTTCTTACATTCTAGATTTATATTATAATGTGAAAACAATGCAAAAACACGCAAAAAAGATTCCAGATTTTTTGTCACACACAAAGGGCACCAAAGAATTGTCCATTGAGGACACTGTAATTTTTAGAAAAGTGGGTGTTCTAGTGGGAAGGAGGAAGAAAACACCAAATGTATGTGTATTTCCCACAAATATTCGCCACATCCACTGGTGGAAAAAAAAACCCCATTCAAAATGGGTATAAAATCATTGTAAGTTTCTCGTTCATTTTTAAATGTACTTTTATGTGGATATTTCAATGCAAACGATATTGAAAATATGTTTAAACCCCTTTACCATTGTGAAAAGTTAATTTTGGTTGAGTGCTGGACTCCCAAATGACCAAGTATTCCAGCCACAAACACCAGAGCCCACCTCCCGTATAACACCCTCAGCACCCCCGGCCACAGCACTTCCCTATACTCGGTCATTGGCTTGTCAGCCTGCTTCCCCTCTGGAAGTTCTCCAGAACTGCATCCAGCTTTTCCAGGCACCCGGAGCAGAGGGGAGCAAAGTGCAAAGGCAGCCGCCTGATAGGCCGATGGCTGTAAATTTGTTCATCTCTAACTCTGTCCCATCTGTGTAATTAGAAAGGGTTGTACTTCTCTCACTATTTGTGCATGCAACTCAGCCACCACATGGGCGACAACCCCACTTAGGGTCCTTAAAATGAAATGCATTCTCAGCACATGGCGGCATACCAAAATATTCCTCAGATTTTTTGATCTCTTATACATATTACATACAATATAGGATTGGTCTGATGAGTCTGGTTTTATCAGCTATATCTCTGTGAGAAGGATGGTGTGGCTCTACATGTGTGGTTCCCACTGTGAAGTGTGGAGGAGGAGGTGTGATGGTGTGGGGTTCCTTTACCGATGACACGGTCGGTGATTTATTCAAAATTAAAAGCACTCTAAACCAGCCTGTCTACCACAGCATTCTTTAATGACATGCAATCCCATCTGGTTTGTGGTTACTGGACCCATAATCTGTTTTTCAACCGGACAATGACCTCATACACCCAGAGGCTATGTATAGGAGAGTAAAGGCCCTATTCCACCAACAGATCTGACGACAGATTATCTGCCAAAGATTTGAAGCCAAACCCAGGAGTGGATTTGAAAAGAAGAGAAATCCAGCCTTTCCTTTATGACCTGTTCTCTGATTATAGTCTGTTCCTGGGTTTGGCTTCAAATCTTTGGCAGATAATCTGTCGTCAGATCTGTTGGTGGAATAGGGCCTTCATGGAGTGCAGCATTAGATTACATGGCCTTCACAATCACTGAGTTAGACCAGAGAGCGAAGGAAACAATAACAAACTCTCAGTACTTTTAGCAACTTCCTCAAGCCTGTTGGAAAACCATTCCAGGTCTCATAAGCTTATTGAGAGAATGACAAGATCGTCCTAAGCTGTTGTCAAAGCAAAATGGGTTAATTTAATCTAAACTCTAATACATATTTGCAAGAATAAAATGTCTGCAGCACTCAACATTCCATTTGTTGTGTTTATTAAAGCCCACAAAATGCTTTTGCTATTGATTACATGAAGTTCCCATCAGTCCGACTATGCACAATCGGTAAAGGGGGGGGGGGGGGGGGGGGGGGGGTTGCTGCAATCATCCAAGCAGTGCCAGCTCACTTTGTACTTTGTGGTTTATAAGACATATTGGCCCAAATTAATTAAGATCATTGCGCCTTTCCATGGTGGAGAAGTGTTTTTTGGAACTATCCCTATGGATTTATTAATGTAGCAAAGAAATGTTTAGGGAGGGCACCAGCTTCAGTACTGCAGTATATATGGGTGCTACAGGTGCCTAAACAATCCAACTATGTACAAAAAAAGGAAAAGAACCATTGATGGAGCACACCAAATAATGTACGTTTAGTAAAGCTAATCTATATTAACACAAACATTTTAAAAACAAACTCAAAGCACAACCTCTATAGTGTGTGCTAAGTAGATCTGCCCACATCTATATGTCATGCACATAAATTGAATTGGTCCCTAGTAATGGGATACAAAGAAGGGGTATACCAAATGAATCAAACATGCTGCACAAAATGCATGATAAGCAGTCATGTATAGTATAAAGCAACGCCCCTCCATATATTGCCCATTCAATGAAGAGTATATACAAAGTACCATACAACCTGCGATGCAAAATCAATATGGATGGGCAGAAATACAGGATGGCCCAAGGCAGCTTTGTCAGGAGAGACTGTATAATGTACATGGATTATATGTTAGTTTACTTACATGGTAACTCGCTTGCCAGCCATGAATTATAATGTTAAGTAAGCTTACAATCCTCCTACATTATACAGTATAATGTGCATTGGCATTGGGCCATTCTGTATCTCTGCCCATCCATATTGACTTTGAATCGCAGGTTGTATGGTTCTCCATATATACTCTTCATTGAATGGGCGATGTATGTAGTGGGTGTTGCTTTATACTGTCCTTACCTAGCTGTTATCATGTGTTTTATGCAGCATGTTTGATTTATTTGGTACACCCCTTCTTTGTATCCCATTACTAGGGACCAATTAAATATCTGTGCATGACATATGGATGTGGGCAGATCTACTTAGCAAACACTATAGAGGATTTATTAATGTGGCACATGGGTGTAATAATTTGGCCCACAGCCACATTTGTGGCTCATTTACTAATATTCATCTGCAGAACACTGACATGAAATAAATCTCTTGAACTAGGGCAAGTGCTTGATTCCCAGTTAATGAGCAAGTGCAAAGTGAATAATAGGAGCAATTGGCTCCCGGCTCTGGGCCCCACTGGAGGACAGGGCCCTGGGAGGTAGCCCATTTTGTCTTTATTATAATCCACCCCTGCAAACATATCTCTCTCTCTCTCTATATATATATATATATATATATATATTATATTAAGGTAGAAATGTACTCAGCTATGATCAGTGTGGAGAATAGTAGAGAAGAAGAAGACTACTTGTACTCATGTATATACAGAGTTATCTGACCGCCTTCTGTTCAACCAGATTAGAGAGTGCCACTTTGGGTAGTACAAACACCAGGCCTAAACACCAGACCAGACCACTGGATGTAGCAGACTTCCCAAGGCCTCCCAGGATAGCCGCGCGAAAACCAGTAAGATACTTCAGCTCAGCTGCGCTTTGTCTTACTGAGAATCAGTCCTGTACCTTCTTTAGACTGTCCTGACTTGTAATGAAGGATCCCTGGCATGGACAAGGTGGTTCCTAGAGAATGGTTACCCCTCCTTTGGGTTTAGCAGTGCACGTCTAGGGTATCTTTGCCCACAGAAAGAATCTGTGGCTTTTCTGTAGTCCCCGACAAGGGCCTTGCCTGGGCCAGGCCCCGCTTTCACTGCAGCAGGAACTCTCTCTCTCTGTCTCACAATCTACTAACCAACTAAGCCCTCCCACCAGGAACCAACTGCGCTTTAATAGGGGTGACCAGGTCTAACCTCCTATTGGTGGGTTGTATCAGAGAAAGGAAAAGGAAGAAATGTAGTTGGTGGAAAGCTGTATGTGACATCTGCACCTATAATTGGTCAAAACAGTAGGCAAAACTGTGCTTTAGTTAACTCTTTACTTTGAGCGGTCCTCATACAAACAGTTTAGGGGAAAGTGAGACACCTAGTGGTGAAGATACAAACAGCAGCTTTATCCCCTCTGTGTGACACCTGACAGAGTTACCTTTTACCTGGGTGATATAAAACTTAGTGGACTACCCGTATCAGGACACTACAGAAGTGCTTCACAAATATTGTAAATTTGCTCTAGACAGAGTACAAGATTACCCATTTAGTCACATGTCAGATACCTGGGGAGATAAACTGTGCCATTAAACCTTAAATATGCTGGCCTTATATGTTAAACAGTGCAGAGTCCTTATATACAGTACCTAGGGGAGAGGAAACAATTGTGTCAGGCAGCCCCTCCCCAGTGTACTGTATACAATAATATACAGTACGAGGCCGGGGGGGGGGGGGGGGGGGGCGTTGGGTAGAGCCATGTGGCAGCATTTGTTTAGAGCAGGGGATTGTGAATTGCAGGTTCACCTAAATCCTCTATTACCTACACCCTTTGTAATAGCTTTATATTCAGGGAATTAAAAAAAAAAGTTTGTATATATTTAATTGCTAATCACAGTTAGGATCCTATTAAAACTTAACCTTTATTACTCAAGTATTAAAATATACCAACACCTATAGCAGTGATGGGCAACCTTTTGAGCTTGGTGTGTCAGTTTTCGGCAAAAAAACGCGTATAACTAGGTTGGTGTGTCACTTCGCGAAAAAACACCATAATTTTGCGATATTTATAGTTTAAATAACTATTATTAATAATTATTACTAATATTATAATAATTACTGTGTGAAATAAACTAAAAAACACAAACACATACTACCCCACCTGACCTCCATCCTTCCACATACACTACCCCACCTGACCTCCATCCTTCCACATACACTACCCCACCTGACCTCCACCCCTCCCCATACACTACCCTACCTGGCCTCCATCCCTCCCCATACACTACCCCACCTGAACCCCATCACTCCCCATACACTACCCCACCTGACCCCCATCCCTCCCCATACACTACCCCACCTGACCCCCATCCCTCCCCATACACTACCCCACCTGACCCCCATCCCTCCCCATACACTACCCCACCTGACCCCCATCCCTCCCCATACACTACCCCACCTGACCCTCATACACTACCCCACCTGACCCCCATCCCTCCCCATACACTACCCCACCTGACCCTCATACACTACCCCACCTGAACCCCATCCCTCCCCATACACTACCCCACCTGACCCCCATCCCTCCCCATACACTACCCCACCTGACCCTCATACAC
The DNA here is from genome assembly GCF_027789765.1 of Dendropsophus ebraccatus. NCBI lineage: Eukaryota > Metazoa > Chordata > Amphibia > Anura > Hylidae > Dendropsophus > Dendropsophus ebraccatus. Next base: position 56,027,268 of record NC_091454.1, on the reverse strand, counting down.
TACCCCACCTGAACCCCATCCCTCCCTATACACTACCCCCCCTGACCCCCATCCCTCCCCATACACTACCCCACCTGACCCCCATCCCTCCCCATACACTACCCCACCTGAACTCCATCCCTCCCCATACACTACCCCACCTGACCCCCATCCCTCCCCATACACTACCCCACCTGAACTCCATCCCTCCCCATACACTACCCCACCTGACCCCCATCCCTCCCCATACACTACCCCACCTGAACTCCATCCCTCCCCATACACTACCCCACCTGACCCCCATCCCTCCCCATACACTACCCCACCTGAACTCCATCCCTCCCCATACACTACCCCACCTGACCCCCATCCCTCCCCATACACTACCCCACCTGAACCCCATCCCTCCCCATACACTACCCCACCTGACCTCCATCCCTCCCCATACACTACACACCTGACCCCCATCCCTCCCCATACACTACCACATCTGACCCCCATCCCCACACACACTACCCCACCTGACCCTCATACCTCCCCATACACTACCCCACCTGACCATTATTACTGTACAGTCTATATGTGTATATAGAGGGGGATGTGATGAGATGTGGGGGGACACTGCAGGGTCTGTGATACATAGATGGAGATCTATCATTAGTTTTATAAGATACAGGGAGGTATAAGGCAGAGATTATGGCGCCTGCAGTGTATGTGGTGCAGCTCATTAGGCATGTTACACACATTTCTCTCCTTACACCTCCTCATGGCTGATATACACACAGACAAGGTATAATAACTGCCCCTCTCCATACTCACTAGAATACACTGCAGACAGGGGAAGGAGAAGCACAATGGGGGGAACATCTTCCTCACCCTGCGGCTGATAGATTGCAGGCTCCGAGGGAGAAGAACAGCAGACATCCCCCAGCAGTAACAGAGGCTCCCAGCCAGTGCTCTGTATACTGGGGGCGGAGCTCAGCTCTGATTGGACACCACTTACAGCTTCCTCCAATAGGAAAATGACTCTGCAGCTGGTCAGCAGTTACCGGGCAGAGTGAGGCTGGAGAAGTTAGACGCAGAGAAATTGAAAGTAAAAGCGGGAGATTTCCTGTATGCGGCCGCGTGTCAGCAACCAAGGGAACGCGTGTCAGCGCTGACACGCGTGTCATAGGTTCGCCATCACTGACCTATAGTGTGCAAGAACAAACCTCCACCATCTAAAACTCTGGACCTGAAGTCCACACGCCTTTATTCACAAAATAATATCAGCTTGCACCGACGCCGGTCAAATTTTTCAAAATAGACAGTTCAGATAATAAATAAATATACCATGTAAACCAACTCCATAAAGTGCATACGTCTGTAAACTCGCCAATAAATAGAGGAGCAGATCAGTGTATATGAATAGGTGGTGGGAGTAACAATCCCTATAGCTCCCTATAGGTGCACCACACTACCCCTGCTCGCTCAGGGTGTAGCGGAGTGATCGCCCTAAGAAGGACGGCCCCTACCCCGTACTACCCCTAACGCCACTCACCCTATAATATCCCTTCCTAAATACACTCCCGACACCAGTGTTTCGTACTGATACTTATCAGGGGGGTCTCAGCATTAGGATAGGGTGGAAACAAACAAATAAATAATGTGGCATACGCAGTGAAGCCCAAATAGGTTAGGGCCACTGCACTCACATGGCCCAATGGCCTCCGGTAACGGGCGGCGAGAAGTATGCGGCTCCTGTCCAACTAACCTTAGTATGGAGATTCAAATCTCCATATTCTCCATACTAAGGTTAGTTGGACAGGAGCCGCATACTTATCGCCGCCCGTTACCGGAGGCCACTGGGCCACGTGAGTGCAGTGGCCCTAACCTATTTGGGCTTCACTGCGTATGCCACATTATTTATTTGTTTGTTTCCACCCTATCCTAATGCTGAGACCCCCCTGATGAGTATCAGTACGAAACACTGGTGTCGGGAGTGTATTTAGAAAGGGATATTATAGGGTGAGTGGCGTTAGGGGTAGTACGGGGTAGGGGCCGTCCTTCTTAGGGTGATCACTCCGCTACACCCTGAGCGAGCAGGGGTAGTGTGGTGCACCTATAGGGATCTATAGGGATTGTTACTCCCACCACCTATTCATATACACTGATCTGCTCCTCTATTTATTGGCGAGTTTACAGACGTTTGCACTTTATGGAGTTGGTTTACATGGTATATTTATTTATTATCTAAACCGTCTATTTTGAAAAATTTGACCGGCGTCGGTGCAAGCTGATATTATTTTGTGAATAAAGGCGTGTGGACTTCAGGTCCAGAGTTTTAGATGGTGGAGGTTTGTTCTTGCACACTATAGGTGTTGGTATATTTTAATACTTGAGTAATAAAGGTTAAGTTTTAATAGGATCCTAACTGTGATTAATGTTTAATTGAGGACTCCCTATTAGTCAGATTGATTATCTGCACTATAGTCTGTGATTATATATATTTAATTGCTATTGAAAGTTTAATTAAAGGATAGTTTTGTACATTATCTATAATTGACAAGCTCTGCTGTGGATTTGGTTGTCACTGTACAAATAAAAGCATTACCGTGTGGAGTGTATAGATTTTATGTAGGTACTATCATCAGACCCAAATACAGTTTCCACTGGTCTAATGTCTTTTTTATGTTTTTCCTTGAGTTAAGAAATTCTCTTTCTTCTTTGCAGCAATTTGATCATTGAGGCCTGAATCTGTAGTCTCTTCTGAACAGTTGATGTTGAGATGGGTCTGGTACTTGATCACTGTGAAGCTAAAATTATTATGTTAATTTGTTTTCCCTAAGACCCATTGGCATCACAACATATGGGGTAAATTCGCCCCTGCGAGCCCCTGGGACGAAGGAATATTTAATGAAAAAATAACAATTAAATTTTAATCCCCTCCTCCATGAGGTATAAATAGGCTCCACCTCCCCCTAGACCTCAGTCTAATTATAAAGAAACATAAAACACAGGGAGGGAGTCTTGTGATGCCAATGGGTCTTAGGGAAAACAAATTAACATAATAATTTTAGCTTCCCTTACGTCCCATTGGCATCACAACATATGGGGAATTAGCAAGCATTATCCCCAATGGGCGGGTTATTTATTACGTCCGCATTAAGAACAGATCTTGCAAAGGTTGTTCTTGACAAGAAAGAAGTATCCAGCCCGAAATATCTCACAAAGGTTGTCAAAGACGACCAGGTAGCTGCCTGGCATATGTCCTCAAGTGGCACAGCGGCACGCTCTGCCCAAGTGGAGGCCACAGCTCTAGTAGAGTGAGCCCTGGTAAATTCTGGTGGATCCAGATCAGCAGAAGAGTAACATAAGGCAATGGAGTCACAGATCCATCTGGATATTAAAGGTTTTGAAGCCTTTCTCCCCTTGTTCTTTCCTGCGAAAGGGATAAAGAAATTCTCGTCTTTACGAAAATCACCTACTCTATGTAGATAGATCTTGATAGCTCTGGATACGTCCAATAAAGAAAGATCCAAGTCTTCTTTAGATGATCCAGTAGGAGAAAATACAGGCAATACTATTGGCTGGTTGATGTTGGCAAATGAAGCCACCATAGGCAGGAATCCTGGAAGGAACCTAAGGATAACTTTGTCTTGGGAAAAAGTCACGTATGGAGGTGCGGAGCCAAGGGCTTGAAGTTCTCCAACTCTCTTAGCAGAGGTAATGGCTAGTAAAAGAGAAACTTTCAATGTTAACTTGAAGTCTACTTCCTCCCAAGGCTTAAAGGGAGGAAGACACAGGCGTCTCAACACAAAGGATAAGTCCCATGGGTCTACCTGCTTTACCAGGTTAGGCCTAGTCTAGCCTTAACAAAATTCTTTACCTCCAAGATCTGAAAGAAACGTGAGTTTAGGTGTGCAGAGAGGGCTGCTATCTGCACCTTGATGGAACTAGGTTTTAATCCTTTATAGAAGCCTTCCTGTAAAAACTCCAATGACTGTGGAGTAGAAGGTTTAAGTCCATCAATACTCCTGCTTACACACCAATCTTGAAAATCTTCCAAATCCGTGCATAAGATTTATTTGTAGTGCAACTACGAGCGTGAGAAAGGGTATACTATACCTTCTCAGAAAAACTAGAGTCCAATACGGTCCTCTCAGTCTCCGAGCTGTCAAGCTGAGGCTGGAAAGATTCCTGCACAGATGTTGACCCTGGAATATTAGATCCGGATGCAGAGGTAATCTCCAAAATTCCCCTCTGCTCATATTCATGGGCAGGATGAACCATGCCCTCTTCGGCCAGAAGGAAGTTATTATTATCACTGACAACTGATCTTCATCAAACTCTGGGAATCATGGCTATGGGAGGAAAGATATACGCCAGCTGGTATGTCCATGGTATTGTCATTGAGTCCACTACCGTGGGATTGTCTGCCCTGTAAAGGGAACAGAAATTCCTCAGTTTGGCATTGCTTGCTGATGCCATGAGGTCTCTCTGAGGAAGCCCCCACCTCTGGGTTAACTGAATGAACACTCTCCTTGAGAGAGACCATTCCCCCGGTAATGTCAGGCCTCGACTCAGTCAATCCGCCAATATATTGTCGACACCCCTGATATGAATCGCAGAGAGTCTGGTTATTCTGGTTTCTGCCCAACAGAAAAATCTTCTCTACTTCCCTGAGGAGAGAAGGGGATCTGGTACCTCCCTGTTTAGGTACGCCACACAGGTCATGTCGTTCATCCGGATTCTGACTGCTCTCTGTAAAATAGGAGGAGAAAAATGAAGAAGAGCTAGGTAAATCGCTCTAAGCTCCCTCACGTTGGAGGGCAGAGCGGATTCCTGTTGACTCCAAGATCCTGCAGTCGTGATGACTGTCAGATGAGCTCCCCAACCTGTTCCTGAAGCATCCGTCGTGATGGTTATCCAGTGTGGTTCTGAAAATAAACTCCATGTTTGACTTGTCTCCACCACATTAGAGAATGTCTTGTTTGAGTCGATAGAACATCATCGCATCCAAGTCCTTCAGTCCTCGGTTCCATACTGTTAGTGCTTCTCTCTGAAGAAATCTCATGTGCCATAACGCCCATGGCACCGCGTCCGCAGCTGAGGCAAGGAGCCCTAAAAAGCGCATTTATGTTCTTATGGATACCTGACGAGGAGGAATTAGGAATTAAGTCTGATTTCTCTATGTTGATAAGCCAACCTAATTGTTGAAGTATGTCCTGGACATAGTTCAACTGAACTCTCAGAAGATCCTGAGTCTGAGTCATAATCAACCAATCATCCAGGTAAGGGATAACTTTATCCCCTGTAAACGGAAGCGAACCATCATGGTGACACTACCTTTGTGAAAACAAAGGGTGCGGAGGTATTCCGGGTGGAAGGACTTTGAATTGTAAGTGTCTTACCTTCCCCTGGATTTGGATGGCGAAGGCTCTCCTGTGAGCCTTCAGAATCGGTACATGAAGATATGCATCCGGTAGATCTATGGTGACCATAAAATCTCCCTCCTGGAGGATAGATTTTACCGATCTTATGTTCTCCATGTGGAAAGTCTTCTTTACGATGCATCTGTTGAGATATCGCAAATCTATAATAAGCCTCCAATTTCCGGATGGCTTCAGCACTAGTAACACTGGGGAGTAAAACTCCCTGACCGATCTCAGATAGAGGAACATCCTCTAGAGCCTCAATGGAAAGGAGGCGAAGAATTTCTGTCTCTAGGACTAAGTGTCTTTCTGGCTTAAGATTTCTTGACAGAAGAAATCTTGGAGGAGGAAGAGATGATAAATGAAGGACATAACCATTTTGAATAATATTTAACACCCAGTGATCTTTTCTTAATTCTTCCCAGGCAGGGAGAAACAAACTCAGACGTGTTCCCACTGGACAGCTTCTGCGTCAGAAGTCTGGTTTCTTGTTGGTGTCCTTATTCTGCTGCTTCCCGGAACCTCTTCTGGAATAGTTTCTTCCTCGACCTCTGTACTGGTATCTCCCTTTGCCTCGCTGAGGAGATTTTGCTCTGCGAAAGGAATCACCGCTCTTATAGGACAATGGTAGGGACTTCCCCTCCTTGTCAGACAATTCCTCCATTAATTTATCCAGCTCAGAGCCAAACAGCCTACCTGGCTGGAACTCCATATTACAGAGCTGAATTTTGGAGTTAGCATCTCCAACCCAGGGTTTTAACCATAGCGCCCTTCGGCAGCGGTTGAGAGCGTACTAGTTTTTTTACGCTAACCTGGTTCCCTGAGATGCATCATCGCAGAGGAAGTCAATGGCCATAATGACCTTTTTTAAGGAGCGAAGGACCTTGTCCCTGCTAGCTCTACCTTCCAATTTTCCTGGACCTTGGTCAGCCATCTTCTTAGGCTTCTAGAAACCTCAAAAGAAGAAATGGAGACTGCCCCTTGGGCTGCCGCTGCCGTATATGATCTCTTGAGGGCTACCTCCACCCTTCTATCCATCGGATCCTTAAGATTGGATCCGTCCTCCGCAGGCAGCACAGTACATTTTGACAGTTTGGCTATGGCCGGGTCCACCTTTGGAGGCTCAATCCAGTCCTTACATTGTTCTTCCTTGAGAACATATAAGGTCTTAAACCTCTTGCTCAAACCCGGAGCCTTTTCCGGTTCCTTCCATTCCGCCTGTAACATAGACACTGAAGTCTTACCCACAGAAAAAGCCCTAGGCTTTTTTGAGGAGGACCAATCCTATCCTCTTCTATTTCCTCAGGGTGTATTTCAGCTTGCACAGCTTAGCAGAGCTTGTGAATTCTATCAGCTGTGAAATACCCCCTGAATAATTCTTTCTCATCTTCAGAAGTAGAAGAGGTTTCAGAAGAAGATGATGAGTTAACTTCATCAATCACAGTAAAACTGAAAATGACCATAATCCTACAGCCATAAAGTAATATACTCAAAGGCTGGGAGTACAGAGAGAAATACTCCGTTTGGTCTTTAACTTAGGACACGGGCGGCGATTCTCATTAGCCGCTAAAGTCTTTTGCACATAGTCCTTGACCCATACAACTACATCCTGAACATCAGGCTCCTCATAGGTTTAGGTCTGCATGAAGGACAGCGTACTTAGGCATTATAAATATTTTTAGGCATTCATAAATATTTTTATGAAAGAAAGGATGAATCTTATCTGGAAAAAATGATCCTCCTACGGTATCCATAGCCGTCAGGTAGTGGAGTCTCACACTCGGTACATGAAGTGCTTCCTTAGAAGGTCTTTTGCCAGCAGCAGGACTGGTCTCCATTTCAGACATTTTTAAGTATATAGAAGAGAGATCACAGCACTTTGCACTCAGATGTTTTCTATTAGATCCAAATGAGCCACAGAAAATCCTTCCAGAGGAAGACAGCCAGACCTAGAGGTAGCAAGAGCTTACCTTCTGCCTTGGACACACAGCTAATCCGGCATGCAGAGAGTGCGCCGCTGCCGGCCCCCGGAAGTGACATGACGCCGACGCCGCAGTGCTGAGACGCACGCAGCGCCGATGCGTTCCACAGTCGAACGCGACTGGAAGAAAAGCCAGCGGCTCGGGTGACACGCAGAGTGCGTTCCAAGAAGCACTAGGTAAGAAAAACTTAAAAGCTAAGACCTGCAGAAGCAAATATCAGGATACTACCTGGACACCGGCTCCAGCGGCATCCCAGCAATCATTACCTGTAGGGAAAACCTGAATGCAACAGGTTAACAAAGCATAAAAACGGAGGAGGGACAAAGTCCCCTAGGGCTAACAGCAACGAAGTAAAAAAAGACTGAGGTCTAGGGGGAGGTGGAGCCTATTTATACCTCATGGAGGAGGGGATTAAAATTTAATTGTTATTTTTTCATTAAATATTCCTTCGTCCCAGGGGCTCGCAGGGGCGAATTTACCCCATATCTTGTGATGCCAATGGGACGTAAGGGAAGCATTTATGGGAGCGTTAGGTGCAGTAAATCTGCAGTTTCTGAGGCTGGTACCTCTGATCCTCTACAGCAGATGTAACTCTTATGGTGGGATTACACAGCCAGATTTTTGAACCCAAAGCCAGGAACAGACTATAAACAGAGAACAGGTCATAAAAGGAAAGAGATATTTCTCCTAATTTCAAATCCATTCCTGGCTTTGGATTAAAAATCTGTCAGATATATCTGTCTAAACCAGTGCTTCTCAATTCCAGTCCTCAGGCCTCACCAACAGGTCATGTTTTGAGGCTATCCCATACAAAGGACACCTGTGAAATACTAAGGAAATCCTCAAAACATGACCTGTTGGTGAGGCCTAAGGACTGGAATTGAGAAGCACTGGTCTAAACACATTGTTAGGGTCCTTTTAAACACAGATATCTGACAGATTTTTTAAGCCAAAGGCAGGAATGGATTGGAAAAGAGGAGAAATCTCAGTGTTTCTTTTATGACCTGTTCTCTGTTTACAGTCTGTTTCTGGCTTTGGCTTCAAAAATCTGCCAGGTAAATCTGTATGTGTAAAAACACCCTAAGGGCCCTATTCCACAGTAACGATAATCGGCCCCATTTGGCCCGATTCGGCCGATTATCATTCAGTGAAATAGAGAGAACAATCAGCCGATGATCGTGTCATCGGCTGATCGTTCATTTAGGGCCAGACCTAAAATCATCGTTCCCCCACCGCGCATCGCTACGGTTAAATAGTGGTGCGTGGCAGGCGACCGACGATTTGAGAAGCAGTAATACATTACCTGTCAGATCGTCTTCTCCGCTCTGTCTTCCTCCCCGAGTCCCGCGCCATCTAGCTCCAGAATGGCCTGTCAGCTGACGGAGCGCTCAGCCAATCACAGGCCATTCTGAAGCTAGAGCGCGCGGGACCCGGGGAGGAAGACAGAGTGGAGAAGACCACCTGACAGGTAATGTATTACTGCAAGGGCTGCAAGGACATCGCTAACAATGTCCCTGCAGCCCTCGCTCAACGATCATCGGGCCATGGAATAGGCCCAGTAAACGAGCGGCAATCTAGCAGATCGTGCTCGTTTACATCATTGATCGGGCCCTCCTCGGCCGGTGGAATAGTACCCTAAGTCTCCCTTTACTGGTGTAGATACCTTCAAAGTTATTGCAATTTTCTGGACTGACTTACCTTCATGTCTTAAGGTAATAATGTTGTTTCTCTTTACTTTGTTTAGTGGTTCTGGCCATAATGTGAATTATTAGGGCTAAACGCTGTATGGAATTGTGTACCAATGCTACCTCTGCAAAAGACAACTTCATGTTCTCAAACACACTGTTAGGGTACAAACCCACACACCGTATATACAGCAGCAGATACGCGACAAATACGCAGCAGATTTGATGGTGAAGATTTGATGCTGTGTTCAGTTATTTAGATCTAATCTGCTGCGTATTTGCTGTGTGTTTGCTGCGTATCGCAGCAGTAAATACGCTGCGTATACGGTGTGTGGGTTTATACCCTTAAGGAAAGAAATTCCACAAATTAAAGTGAATGTACCATCAACATTTTTTCCCTCACGGAGGGGGAGGCTAATCTCTGAGTTCTAACTATATTATATTCTCTATCTACTGGTGTAATCTAATCTATGCTGACAAAGCATGAATTTCATGTATGAGGCGGAGGTGATTAAACATCCTAATAGCTGTCAGTCAAAGCAAAGAGGTTCCAAGCAGAGTGAAGGGCAATGCTAACAAGAAGATGGGATGAACTTTCTGGAGCTTTTGTGGCTTAGGGTCTAAAGGCCCTATTCCATGGAATGATATTCGGCCGATAATCGCCCCGTGGAATAGAAGGCAACGATCAGCTGACATTGTTCATGTAGGCTGATGGTTGCAGTCGTTTGTGGTTCAAACATGTTGAAAAACAAGCGACTGTGATAGCAGCAATCTGCTGCCGTCGCCATGTGGAATAGGAGGGGTGGCAGCAGACCGCCACTATCCTCTATGGGCTGCCCAGATGATCAGCGGTCACCCAGGCAGCTCCCCCACTCGCTGCTGTCGCGTGTAATAGCAGTGGCAGCGAGCAGGGAATGAGGAGCTGAAAGCGCTCGTTTGCTCCTCACAGTTGGCCCATGGAATAGGGTCTTTAGGCTAAATTTTTTGTCAATTAATACCATGATATCTCGTTGCTGGAGGGGTCAATTATCAAAGCAAAAGTATAATTCAGGGTTAGAACCACTATAAAGCCATGCACCAAGATATTCTTCATAAGACAACACTTTTAAGAAATACGTCAGCATGGGGGAGTTTTTGTGTGTGACGCTTATGTGACATGTTTTCATTGTACATACATTTATTAGTTCCATTAGGTCTTTGGTGGAGGTAGAAAATAAAGTTTTATACTTGTGCAGTAATCCTAGGTAAGCTGCAACTAATCAGTTTTCGTCTGGTCTTCCATCTTCTTTATAATGCTCCTCATGCCCAGGTATTCCTCTTGTATATTTCTTCCTTTGGGAAAGTTTGTCTGTTATATGTTTTGGTGGTTAACACCATTCTGTTAATGCTTCCCAGCTGATTGGCAGACCTGATGGAATTAACTAAGCTTATTCATTATCGGCTTCAGAATATATTTAGAGCTCTTTAAAAAAAATCATGGTGAAACTTTGTTGTATGTGTTTTAACCAGTCCCAGCATATCCAATCCCAAGATTCCTAGAATTAGAACATTCAGTAAGGAACGGCATTTATTGTACTTTATTGGTTCAGAACATATTAATAGATTGATAACCATTCCCCTTGTGCTTATCTCAGGAGGTATTGATGGTTCTTGTGCAGTGTAAAAGCTGGTACAGACAGTATTAGGTTATGTGCATACAACCTTTTTTGTAGGGATTTTAGGCCCCATACTATGCAGCAAAAAAATACATGCAATCTACATGCAAAACTGCAACAAAACGTGGTGAAAATATGAAGTAGCAATCCAAGGTTATTCTTGAAATTTCTTCAGTGTATTTTGTTACATATTTGGGGAGCAGAAAAATAAGTTGAGTGCAAATACTCTTACAGGGAATGCTTCATGGGAAATGGCATGCAAATCTCTGTCAGTAGGAAAACTGCCTATATAGGTATAGCTACCTTGTAAAAAAATATCTGACCAATTAAAGGAGAAATTATCTGCAGGTTAATCCCTATGCTTATTAGGTATTTTGGTGCACTGGGTGCAGGGCTACCACTGTCAGTGCACCATTCTGCCCCGGTTGCCCTACTCCACTGATAATTATTAAAAGGGGTGGGCCGACCAGGGCAGATTGGTGCACTGGGGATGGTAGTCAGACTCTTCTAACCTGCTGATAGCTTCCCTTGCTTGTTTTTTTCTCCAAAGCCAGGTCTTTCCACTCTAAAAGGCTTGGCCCCTGGTCAGTACAGAGCAGGGGGTACTAGTTGGCTTAGTAAAGAGCCATTAACGTAGCTCAATTATGCAAATAATATTTACGTATAAGACTACTTTTTAACCCAGGAAAATCTTCTCAAAGGTCAGGGGTCGTTTTATATGCTGGGTGTCATCTTTTAGGGCGGGGCTGAAAAATGTCAGAATCAGATGAGGATCTGCGGCGACCATATGAAGGGCAGAGCAAGCTGCAGGTGTCCGGGGTATGGAAAAGTGCTGTGCCCAAAAAAAACACACCTCTGTCACCTGTCTGGCCATCCTTGTATCCTGCCTGTATTATTGTACCTCCTTCTCTGCCACTCAGATCTCGCTGCTGCCTGAGCATTTTTATATATTTACATTTGGTGTGTGTTGGAAGAGGGGTAGTCTTATACGGCCAGTACTTTCCAAACTCTATATTTTAATTAGGAAAGTTGGGGGTCGTCTTATACATCCAGTCATCTTATACGTGGGAAAATATGGTACTAAAGAAGACATGTCAGGAGATCAGACCACTACTCTCTGAAGTCTGTTTCTTCTTGCATCTTGCCAATGAGACACTTGACCTAGGTTAACAACTTGTGTATTTTAATACAATGTTAACTGTTTTGCCAGATGCAGTTTGCTCTTGTGATGTTGGGAAGAATAAGTGTCAGTACTTTGTGTTGTGTTCTTACATGAGCTTTGCTACTTAGCACCAGAAATTAGCAAAACTACAGTATGCTTCTACAAACGTGAAACATCTGCAGGGGATTTGTTCTGTCTATAAAAAGTTAACACTTTCTAAGTGATGTCCAAGTGCTTGGACTCTCTAGAAAAGTCATACCAGACATTTCCTGGGGATCAAAACACTAGAAAAGCAGAATATTTTTTCTAGACCCCTAGCAACCAATCAGTTTCCACTTTTCAGTCCTCACAGATTTTTTGAAAAATTAAAGGTGAAATCTGATTGGTTGCTAGGGGCAATTGAGCCAATTCTACTTTACACCAGTTTAATAAATCTCCCCTTAAGTATCTAGACTTCTCAATACTGGACTACAGACTTAACTAACATCTGGCTTCTGTGTTTTTGGGGAGGACGGAAACACCCCCTAAACGTGTCAAAGCGCTGTGTGTGTGTGTGTGTGTGTGTGTGTGTGTGTGCGTGCAATGTCCACCTTATAAAATAACAACAAGAGTTCACACTTGGATCCAGACTCCTTTAATAACACACGAGCACAGTCTGTACAGTGTTGTGCTTTCAGAACGTTACTAAACATGAAAAAGAAAATGAAGCTTCGCTGTAGGTCATGAAATGAGAAGGCGCAAAGGAGTCAAAGAGGTGGTCAACAGAAAAAAATATCTGTGTGCACAACTTCCCTCCATCTTCACAAACCTACCAGCAGGAGCTTATGATCCAAGAACAAGGCATGGCACCCCCGCATCCAGGGAATAAATAGGAGCACAGAGCAAATGAATAATATGAAGGGGGGGATGCTACAGTGGAAAATATGCCCCCCTGGCCTGTGGGGATGTGCAGGGGTATTAAGGGTTAATTATTGCCATAAGTTTCTATTTTGTTTCCTCAAAAAGCTGCAGGAACAAGTTACAAAGATAAAACTACAACAAGAAATCCTCTCTGCATCCTTCAATCCGAATGCAAAAGGCAGTCGGGCACAGGCTGGTCAAAAAAAATAATAAATCCAGCTAATAACACTGAGGGAACCAGGTGCTTGGCTGCTGCTCCTGGATCTGATGCACAAGGTCTGCTCAACCTAGAAGGGTTAATAGCATTCCCCAGAATCGTATCAAATAAAGCAGAGAGATGCCAGCAAGGCTATGACTGGCAGATTAGAATATATAGAAAAGTATAACTGAAAGGTGGAGAAGTAACTGACAACCTGGCTCCTACCCCCCAAAAATCACATATAGTGTTAAAGAGATGGGGGGAAGCAGACAGGGTCTTACTAGCACGGCTCCAGCAGGGCCAGAAGCCTCAGCCATTACTACAATACTTTGCTGTTAAACGGCTGTGTCACATATTTTCGTCACGTGTATCAGCACGTGTAAACGGAGAGGGGATTACTAAGCACGTTCACCAAAGCCGCCTCCTTCTTCATCATCTTCCTCTTCTTCCATGACTGGGTCGGAGTCCCAACAAGTGATGTCAATCTCTGAAATGTATAACAAGAATATGCAGAAGATGACAATTGTCTGGAGTGAATCCTCACAGTTTGAATACTGCATTCTAAGGTGATTTTTTTCATTTCTTAGTTTACCCCAGGGCTGTGGAGTCGGAGTCAGAGTTGGAGCTAGTTTTGGCTGGAGTCGGGAAAAAAAAAAAAAATCTTAAAAAAATGTAGAATTGAATTTTGATATAAACTTTACAAGTTTTGCTCATGAATATATATTATAAGCAACATTCTAATAGGACACTGGCCCTATTACATAAGGGTGGTCGGGGAATATATCAGTAATAGGACACTGGCCCTATTACATAAGGGTGGTCGCGGAATATATCAGTAATAGGACAGTGGCCCTATTACATAAGGGTGGTCGGGGAATATATCAGTAATAGGACACTGGCCCTATTACATAAGGGTGGTCGGGGAATATATCAGTAATAGGACACTGGCCCTATTACATAAGGGTGGTCGGGAAATATATCAGTAATAGGACACTGGCCCTATTACATAAGGGTGGTCGGGGAATATATCAGTAATAGGACACTGGCCCTATTACATAAGGGTGGTCGGAAAATATATCAGTAATAGGACACTGGCCCTATTACATAAGGGTGGTCGGGGAATATATCAGTAATAGGACACTGGCCCTATTACATAAGGGTGGTCGAGGAAAAGTTGTTGGTCACTATTTGGCAGTTTGTTTCTGAACTGGAAGAGTCCATTGTGTGGGGGGAGATCTGTGCTGTTCTCTTCCTGGATGCTGGATGACTGTAATTGAGCAGCAGTGTAATATGAAGATATTCTGTGTAATATAGAGGAGGAGGAGAAGACATAAGTAGTGTAGCAGTAACTTCTGTCCTCAGTGTGGTGTTTTCTCTCTGGGAGAAGATTGTGTGTTTTTCTTCAGTGTTCAATGGCTGCAGCTGTGTGTATGTGTGTGCGTGCTATTGCTGCAGTAGGCTGTGTGTGTGCTATGACTGCAACAGGCTGTGTGTGTGTGTGTGTGTGTGTGTGTGCTATGGCTGCAGCAGGCTGTGTGTATGTGTGCTATGGCTGCAGCAAGCTGTGTGTGTGTGTGCACACTATGGCTGCAGCAGGCTGTGTGTATGTGTGCTATGGCCGCAGCAGGCTGTGTGTGGTGTGCACTATGGCTGCAGCAAGCTGTGTGTATGTGCTATGGCTGCAGCAAGCTGTGTGTGGTGTGTGCTATGGCTGCAGCAGGCTGTGTGTGGTGTGTGCTATGGCTGCAGCAGGCTGTGTGTGGTGTGTGCTATGGCTGCAGCAGGCTGTGTGTGGTGTGCACTATGGCTGCAGCAAGCTGTGTATGGGTGCTATGGCTGCAGCAAGCTGTGTGTGTGTGTGTGTGTGCTGTGGCTGCAGCAGGCTGTTTGTGGTGTCCGCTATGGCTGCAGAAAGCTGTGTGTGTGTGTGTGTGTGTGTGTGTATGCTATGGCTGCAGCAAGCTGTGTGTGTGGGTGTGTGTATGCTATGGCTGCAGCAGGCTGTGTTTGTGTGTGCGTGCTATTGCGTGCCCCCACAGTGACCTTCTATATCACTGTGGGACCTCTATATCACTATGTGTGACCCCCTGTGTATCACTATGGCTGACCTCTATATCACATGTACAGTATCTGGCATTGTTAGCAGTGTTTCTTTGTGTATGGTGAATAATTAGTCAGAAACATAGAAGATTGTCACCAGGAAAAGACCACCTGCTCCATCTAGTGTAGTTGTGAGTAGTTCAGGACATGGAGGCTGGAGACTGGCTGCATCCACTGCACGCACAGGAGAAGCTGCTTTATACGTTTCCTTATTCCCTCAGAAATTGCCCCAGGATCATGTAGGACATTAGGGAGAAGCTGCTGAGCCAGTGTGATAAATAACTCCCCTGGTATATGACTGGCCATTTATGAAGGAGCAGGAGTCGGAGTCGGTCCTGATAAAATTCAGGAGTCGGAGTTGGAGCTGCAGCTTACCGACTCCACAGCACTGGTTTACCGATATGTTTTATTTATTTATTTTTCGCAGGACATAGACTAAAATATTTAAAGGTAACCTGTTATAACTTTCATAATAACAGAACCTGGACCACAAGTCATTGAGAAGTACCATTGGCCTTGACTAGAGCTTTCCTTGTTTGGGTATAGGGAGAGATTGGAGGGGCAAGTTGCTAAAACTGTCCAGTGACTCATGGTTCAGGCTGCATGAAAATGGTAACAGGCTCCCTTTATGTGTAGGTGTTATATCATGGGGAAAAAAATGCTATTTCTTATGAGGTTTGATTCTTATGAGGTATGCATTTTCCCCATTTAATCTTCATAGTAAGATGAATTGTTAATATTGACCCCAAAATGAACCTTCCAATTCTCCTATGCACAGTAATCCCAAATATATGTACACTGTTTAATTTATGGCATCAGAGAGTGTAAGAAGAACAAGGACATAACACGGAGAGGAGAGAGAGTGAGAGCTAGGATAGATATTCAATCCATTGTTGTACAGTACAGGATTGGGGTGTCTGACTAACAGCATGATCCAGCCGATGGCTGTGTGAACCGGAATATGCAGTTTTCTCAAACAGGGCAAAAAAAAAGGGCAGGTCATTTTACATTAGGTAAGTGAATAAAATAAAAAGGATTGAGGTACTCACGGTCAGCGCTGTCCACATAGAGAAGTGGCCGAAAGATTTAGAGGTCAGTAGGTACTGACCTCTAAATCTTTCGGCCACTTCTCTATGTGGACAGCGCTGACCGTGAGTACCTCAATCCTTTTTATTTTATTCACTTATTCTCTCCACGGGCCCCATTATTTTGGGAGTATCCTGTGTTTTGGTATAGTCAGCTTAGCAGTCCCTAGAGGTAGTAGGCCCCTATACAGTGGACTGTCACCTAACAAGACCCTGGATTTGGAGTTGTACCCTGTTGAGGGGTGATATGCACAAAGCCCAAGTGGCATCCAGGTGAGCACCTTCTCACATAATCCTTATCCTTGGTGTATTGAGGTATCACACGAGGCGCCGGTGCCCGCTTTCTTCTTTTTCTCTCCCTTATTTTACATTAGGTGGATAGGAAGGGGAACAGCTCCAAAATTAGAACTTCCTATCTTATGTCAATACTAGGAGAGAGGCCTTTGAACTGTATTTTCAATGCAACAGGTTCCCTTAAGGGTAAATATGTTTTCCACATCAATCTGTAGGCATAGTGTTATAGAACAGAATAAACTGAGTAGATTGATATACATAACTAGTAATCTATTCATCTACATCCCTGATTGTTCCCATTTTAGGAGTCCAGTGGAAAATCATCATCAGTGACTAACGGTTATCTTTGTATACACAGTCAGTCATACAGGGAAGTCTGTCAGTCACTGAGCAGGGCCACCCACTGGACTCCTAAGCCCAGAATTAGCAGAGGTTCCCAAAAGGAAATTATACAACAACTTGCTCAGCTCCTTCTTTATAAAATACTATCTACACTTTAGATTGCACTTTCAGCTGGACAGGTTCCCTTAAAATAAGGGCCTTCATAGATAACATATGCTGAGTGAAACCACTGACAGTAAGCTTACTGGACATGTTTTTTCCAGCAGTTTTATATGCTGAATGGCATGCAAATCGCCATTATTAACATTAGTCTCAGATTTTGCAGTAGTTGTTTCTTCACACTCATCTACAAGAAAGCTCAGAGTGAATAGTTTGTCCATATCAAAGGGAGGATTATAGGACATAAAAAGAGTGATTTAGTGTGTATAGAGTGTATTATTATGTTTTGTTTATGAAGTCTAAAATAATTTTTTCATTATTATGTTTTCTATTTATGAATAATTTATATTAAAAAATCAGGCATCATACACAGACAGCCTTAAAGGGAACATGTCAAAACACCCAGGTCGAAACCCACCTAACCCCCCTACACTTACCGACTCCTGCCGATCCTGCTCCTGCTGCAGATCCCACTGCAGAGAAATCGACGCCCGCTCGTCCAATATGCAAATCAGAAGAGATAAGTTCGATGTCCATAGCATATCTCTTCTAATTTGCATATTAGGCACGTAGACTGCAATTTCTCAGTGGGAGGACTGCTATCAGGAATGGGACCGGCAGGAGGCGGTGAGTATAGGGGGCTCTATCGAGGGGGGTCAGGTGGGTTCCAACCCGGGTGCGGAGGTGACTGGTTCCCTTTAAGATTCTTCAATCGATTCGAAAATGTACATCCAATATAAGTTGTAAGTACGGTTAAATATAGGTTAAAGGACAGAAATCCGCCATAAAAATAGAAAAGCGGCTATGAAATACAAACTAGGAATGCCTCTGTAATCAGTGTGCTGGAATAGTATGAAGACTCCGCATAGTACTGTCATAATGCTGTACAATGTCAAGGGTGTCAAATTCAGGCCCTCCAGCTGTTGCAAAACTACAATTTCTATCTTTCTTTATGGTGCGTTTACACAGAGATTTCACTGACAGATTTTTGAAACCAAAACCAGGAACAGACTTTAAACAGAACAGGTTATAAAGGAAAGACTGAGATTTCTTCTCTTTTCAAATCCATTCCTGGCTTTGGCTTCCAAAATCTGTCAGATAAATCTGTCTGTGTAAACGCACCATTAGCTTTGGTTGTCCAGGCATGATGGTAATTGTAGTTTTATAACAGCTGGAGGACCTGAGTTTGACACCAGTGTTTTGCTTAGGAAAAACAATGTGATTATTTTACCTGGTGGTTTGTTGTAAAACACGGGTGGTGGAGCTTTAGCAGACAGGTCATCGGACTGAGCAAAATCTTCATCTTGTGACTGGCTGAAGTAACCTTCACTTGCCTGGAAAGCATGAAAGACAGGATCATCTATTAGTCCATTTTACATAGTCCATTTTACCCAAGAGAAAAGGCATCCCTGACATTTTATATGAAGGCTGCGGAGTAACCAGACTACGACTACATGCTCACCTTTGTTCCTGGTACACTACATACCCACCACTGATGTGCACATAGTCCAAGTCTCTGACTAATCATAACTTGCATTCCGGAACACGTCACCAAATTATTATCAGATAAAATATCAGGTAAAAATCCTTAACAGTCTAAAAAAAATCAGATCTCACCACTGGTAAGCATCTGTGTGACACACCAATATTCTATGGATGTGTATGAATATATATTATGTTAGTATCGTTCATAAACATGGATGTTTTTGGAACAGGGGATGAAATCTATATAATAAAGCAAAGTATGATGACTCAAGCTTAGCTGGAAACACCAGGCTATTCAACCCATAGGCATTAGATCATCATCAGATACCAAAGGCGAACAGTGTATTAAAACGCCCACGCTACTCCAAATAGAGATACAACCGTATCAAGCTGCGTGCTACAACCGGTGGTTACCTGCTCCCACCTATAGGATACCGGCAGGTTATCCTCAAATATGAATGACTAATAAATAGCTGTGCCTCGCTACTAGAAAACAAAAAGCCAAGAGGCAGGTTAAGTTACCGCAATCGCCAGCATTAACCACTCTGTTAGTATAATGATCCTGTAGATATACAAATATTTCACTCACAGATACACTTTAGTTGTTATTCTTAGATTTGTAGTCCTTCATATTGGGGAGTATTTCAATGAAGCTGTCCTGGTAGGTATCCCACGAAGACAGTTTAATTTGCTACTGTTCGCAAGGCACGTGTCCCGGCTAATGGCGTGTATTGCACTTGCAGTGATGGTCCCGAGCCAGAGTACTCTGTGACGTCACAAGAGCTACGGATCACTGTATGAGGCAAACTTTCTCAACGCATTTCAAAGGTTCAAGTTAAATTGTCTTTGTGGGATACCTACCAGGACAGCTTTGTTTAACTACTCACCAATATGAAAGACTACAAATCTAAGAATAGCAACTAAAGTGTATCGGTGAGAAAAAAATTTTGTATATCTACAGGATGGTTAAACTAACAGAGTGTTAATGCTGGCTATTGTGGTACCTTAACCCGCCTCTTGGCTGTTTGTTTTCTAGTAGCCCGGCACAACTATTTATTAGACATTCATATTTCAAGATACCAAAGGCGACTGTGGAATACTCTGGAACACTGTAGGGTAGGTGGCCATACAATTAAAAGGGATTAGCCAGAATTAGAAAAGGAGTAGCTATTTTCTTGTGTAAACAGCACCACCCCGTCTTCAGGTTGTGTGTGGTATTACAATTCAGCTCCACTGACTTCAAAGGAATTGAGTTGCAAAACCACACCCAACTGGAGGACAAGAGAACAAGAACTGTTTCTGGAAGAAAGCAACCATGTTTTTTCAAAGCCTGGATAACCCCTGTTGGACAAATGGTCATACAGCTAACAGCTATTCCTCTCAAGTCACCAATAATCATGCATGCTTGGCTGGGCTGGCTTGGCCTAGCAGGTATATTATTTTTATTGGTTATAAGAAAATAACAAAAGAGCAGACATGCTGAAATGCAACTCCAGCTCCTAGTGGGAGACAGTATGGAGACCACTATACACATTACAAAGTTACCTAAACCTGCTGAAATCTATAGGTCCACATTTATCATGGCCACCTTTAGGCCATGCTCACATAGCGTAAGACACTGGGGGGGGGGGGGGGTTCGGGGGAGAGATTTATCAAAGGGTGTAAAATTTAGACTGGTGCAAACTGCCCACAGCAATCAATCACAGCTCAGCTTTTCTTTCACCAGAGCTGGAAGCTGAGCTGTGATTGGTTGCTGTGGGCAGTTTGTACCAGTCTAAATTTTACACCCTTTGATAAATCTCCCCCCCCTGGGTGTTCTGTGACCCGGCTGGTGTCAGAAAAGATCATTGCGGCCGCTACTGCAGTACCGGCCAGATGATCTTAATTTCTGATTAATTGGAATGCGGGCGCACCCGTATGCGCCCGCATCCCAATTCACTGCTGCACACAATGGAGTGTGCGGCCGGAGCCGCACGCTCCATTGTGTGAACTGACAGGTCTGTGCGTCCGTTATTTAATGAATAGTGGCAGCAGAAAACTGACATGTAAGTTTTTTCGTGCTGTCGGATGGAATCCTGACGGGATCGTATACTATGTGTATACACTCCGGTCGGGATTCCATTAATTCAAATGAAACATATGTTTTGCATAAATCACGGCCGTTGTTGCAAATTGCAACAACGGCTGTGATTTATGTAAAACATACGTTGTGTGAAAACGGCCTTAGAATCACATGACACAGAGTCTCACTCTAGCTATAGGTTTTATGAGGAGGCTTCATCTCCTAATGCATAGTCACAAGTAGTGAGGACAACGGGTGCTCCGTACACATATTCCACACACTAACAGTCCTTAAAAAGATTAGGGACATACAGCTATACATTTTGGGGGTGATTTATCAAAGTGTGTAAAGTTAAGACTGGTGCAAACTGCCCACAGCAACCAATCACAGCTCAGCTTTCATTTTACCAGAGCTGAAAGCTGAGCTGTGATTGGTTGCTGTGGCCAGTTTGCACCAGTCTAAACTTTACACCCTTTGATAAATCTCCTCATTTGAGTTTCCTATCCCATGAAGGTATCCCCTATCCACAGAATAAAGGCTAACAGGCTGATCTGTGGGAATCAAACGCTGGGACCCCCACTGGTCAGGAGAACACAAATTGTCCCTGAATTCTGTACACGATGCAAAGACCACAGGCCACACACATGCTTTAACTCATCCAAGTGAGACTTTCTGTGACATACTGTACTAGGTTAGTGGTACATTTTATCCAATATCCTTACAATTTTCTTGTGAAAAACTCCAATTTTTTTTATTAAAAAAGGCAAAATTAGCATTTTCTCGCTTATGGATGTAGCGATACCAAAAATGTGTACTTTTTTTTATTCTTCCAAATTGATAAAATTGCACATTAAGGGACATGTGTAATAGGAAATTGTGTGTTTATTTTATTATTTTTTTCTTGGGGCTCTACCCTCCACCTAAAAAGTGAAGTACCAAGAAGGGGTTCACCCTGTATGTTGTCCTTAGCCCTAAAATGGGTGGTCCTCACATTATAACACAAAAATTATGAAAGAAGGGATTAAAGTAGTGTACAGACTAGAAAACTATACTGTGAGTACAAGATCAGAATCTTAAGGCGATCTCTTAAACCCATAACTTTTGCAAAGTTGAAGGGATGATCAAAAATCATGACTAATCAAAGCTTAATTGCTGGAACGAACAACTATTTTCTATCACTTGAGACTATAACAGAAAACTCTGAATTTCTAGATTGTAAGTGTAAGTAATCGTACTGCAGTGATGGGAAACCAAAGAAATGTTCTTCATCCCTGTCATATTGGATGGTCAACATTATCCATCTCCCCTAAGGGAACGGGGGCACAATACAGTTTAGTGGTGTTCTGTGGTATCGGAATAAAAATGGAAAAAATGTCAAGACACTTTATTTATTTTTTATACTCTTCCTGATAACAAAAAATATATAAATATGGCATAACAATTTTAAGCCATTGAATCATGGGAAAAACACTAGTAGTTTAAATATCTAAACTAGAAAAAAAAATCATTCCTGTTAAATACACTGGAAAAAAAAAAGAAACCTGGTCATTATCAGGAGACATGGCCTGGTCTTGAATTGGTTAAGCATTGCACATATATTTTAAACAAACATTGTAGAAATTATATTAAGATTTCTGGCACACCTGAGTTCCTTCTCTTTGAGATGTCTCCCCATTTGTGAGAGGAGAGTCTGTAAGCTCTGGCTGATGACAAGAAGCTTCCTGCAATGCGTGCTGATAGCTCAGAGTCATCTGATGAGGACCCTCAATGTGAATGATACTCTGGGGATCCTCCTCTGCCTCCATGTCACAGAAGGTAGGTGGTGGTTGTGGTAGCTCCTCAAAGTTCAGAAGGTTATCCTCAGGAACAGGAGGACATGCCTCAGTTTCCCCAGTAAGGTTTTGCTCAGTTTGGATGTCCTCATGGGATGTCATCAAATTGCCATCTGTCCAGGTGGATTCCTGAGGCTGGTCATTCTGCCACAGATCAAGAAGACTAGGAGCCTCTTGTGTTGGAGGGGGGTGAGAATCTGACAGCAGGTCAACCTCTCCTAGCTCCATAGCAGCTTCTTCCTCACTACCTGTCAACTGAGGAGCAGCTGGAAATCCACCATCTTCATCTCTTGTCTCCATAAAAACATCTTCTGTAAGCCCTTGTGGCTCCCATGCACCATCCTGGACAGTCTGCTCTGAACTCAGGGCTTTGTTCCACTCTTCACCCAAGCTACTACGACGTTCCTTCTCAGGAGTACGTGGTGGTCCGGCTTCTGAGGAACTTCTCCCCGCTGTAGGCAAAGGAAGAAAAAAAAAATTAATAAAGAGAAACAAAAGAACCAAGAATGCTGCAAAGTATCTATCCATTTCCTTTAAAATGCTAAGAACAAAAACATTAAAAATGTAAGAGACGTTTAACTTAAAATGCTAATACAGACCATTAGGGAAACACTGGTATTTGCATACAAAATCTAGAATTCTATAGGGAAGGAGCTTTGCAAAAGTTTAGCTCCGGAACTGAATACAGCAATAAAGAATATGAACAAAGTAGAGATCACAATGGTTATTGTGCAAAATATTAAAATGCAAAGTAAACATGGCATCCTGTAGCTGGTTGCCAAGGTGTATCCAAAAGACGGCAGATGGAAGGTGCTGTGCCATTATACACTGCAGGGAGCATAGATCTGATTTTTTATGCTGTCTAACAGTAAAGCTTACAGATTGAAAAAGCGTCTATTCTTTCAGAAACAGACGTGCAATACTGTTATACATTTACTCTATTATACACTTTGATATTTGTCACTTTGTAAGACATACATATTATAGTGTCTCGTAAAAAAAGGTTTTTTTTTAGAAGATCCCTCACCAATGACCTACTAGGGCATTATGGGCCAAAATGTTGGGGACTCACCATCAGATAAGACCCAACGCGGCAAATATCGCCCATGTAATAGGCCCAATGTTCCTTCAATGCTGATCTTTCACATGTCAAAAAGTAATATGTTGTGGGCACATCTCCCAGTGTAATAAATGTGTAGCCAACGGCTGATTAACAATGCGCCAAACAACCTGGCACTTGTTTGCACAGCCCTGGCCGCATGATTTACAGCATGGCATAGGCCAGGGTCTCCAAACTGCGGCCCTCCAGCTGTTGCAATACTACATTTCCCATCATGCCTGGACAGCCAAATCCAAAGCTTTAGCTGTCGAGTCATGATGGGATTTGTAGTTATGAAACAGCTGGAGGGCCGTAGTTTAGAGACCCTTGGTCTAACACCACTATTAGGCCTTATTCTTGCGCTCCATGAGGAGTGTGATGCCGGGAGAGCTGACCGTGTTTAAATCTTCATGGGACTTTACCGGGCTCTGTAAGTTCCCTGGATTACGGAGCATGAGAATAAGGCCTTAGAGCTGCCACCAGCACACAGCATACAAAGCAATTCACCAAATTCAGTGCGCCATATTTTGGCCGTGACAGCTAGCCGTGTCAGTTAGCTGCAGAAAGGGGACCATGAACTTAATAGCATTTTTTTTTTTGTCTGAACTCACCAGTCCGTGGAGTTAGCAATGAAACATTTCCATCTAAAGCCTTCTCTTGCTGCTTGAAAAATTCCCTAGGGTTCTCTGTACGCTGGGCAATAATGGCAGCAGCCTCCTGTAGAGGAAAAAAAAAAGGAAAGGACACAAGAAAAGGTTATAAAGTATGGAACTTCATCGTATACAAAAAGGGCAAATGTGTTAGGAATGATGCACTGAAATGCTACTAAACAATACAAGGAAAAGAAAAGCTGAGTCAGCAGTGGAAGGTCACTATTTTGACCGTTAGATGACAGTAATGTCATCTGCACCAGACAAAAGCCTATACAACATGTCAAAACAGTAGTGCCATACTGTATGCAGAGAGAAAAAACTACCTCCACTTCACTTTCTGTCCTCTTTTGTTCTGCTGCCTCATCGTCGTCCCTCTGGTCCATCTGGCAGGGTATGAACAGACAGTTCTATTAACAATAATAAAGCACTGCTGGCTAAATACAGGGGATGGAAAGGGGCTTTATGTTTGAGTTTAACTCACAAATATGGAATTGGTTTGTGATCTTCTCTTTGCCTCTTCTGCTTCTTCATCTTGCAGTTTCCTTCTAACAGCAAAACAAAGAGCAGGTGTATAAATGATAGAGGTCTTCCATTTGTATATTGAGATTTTATGCATATGTTCTAGTATATTGGCCTATATTACTCAAAGGAGTTTGCCCACAAAACAGACTCATCACTTATAAACAGGATAAGTGTCTGATCCCAACAGATGGGACACCCACTGATCTAGAAAACAGCAGTCCTGTGACACCTCTGGAACGGCAGTCGGGCACGCCTGCTGACGATTCATTTAACTATATGGGCCGCACAAAGATAGTGAAGCATTGTATGCTACTATCTTTATGTGGCCTATAGTGCTGAATGAATAAAGACCAGCAGGGACACAGGACTCCCGTTGTCGTGGTCACTGATGTCCTATGCCATGGTTAGAAATATGTCTGTTTCATGGAAAAATCCCTTTAAGAAAACCAATCTTTCTTATTAAACAATTTAGATGCCTTGCACAGAGAGCTGGTACCTGTGTTCCTCTATTTGCTGCTCTCTTTCCTGGTAACGTTTCTCGCGTTCTTCCTGTTCTTTTTTTTCTTGTTCCATGCGTTCCTGCTCAAAGCGTAATCTTTCCTCAATAGCCTTCTGCCTTTCTTCTTGCTTCCTTTCCTCCTCTTCTCTCTGGCAAAAACATATCAATCAGTCAGTAACAGTGGCGGATTAAATGTACCCTGGGCCCCGGGCTGTCCACCCAACCTGGGCCCCCCCCCCCAGTCAATTCGCCCACATTATAATCTGCTACTGCGTCCCCCCCCCACTGTCCCCAATAAACACTGCCTGCCTCCCCTCCCTGCTGGCCCCAATAAACATAATGTTTGGTCCCTTGCTGCTACCCCCAGTAAGCATTGCCCACCCCACCTCCACTGCCCCCAATAAACATATCGCCACCTCACCTGGTCCCCTGATGTTGCCCCCCCCCAAGGTCACAGCAGCACAGAGGATGTCAGGAGAAGAGGGTGCTGATCTTATAGGAGAGGTCCAAGCAGCACAGAGGATGTCAGGAGAGGAGGGTGCTAATCCTATAGGAGATAGTCCCCCTTTATAGATGGTCTCCCTCTTTCCCCCTTATAGATGGTCCCCCTCTTCCCCCCTTATAGATGGTCCCCCTCTTTCCCCCCTATAGCTCGTCCCCCTCTTCCCTGTCCCCCCTTATAGCTGGTCCCCCTCTTCCCTCTCCCCCCTTATAGCTGGTCCTCCTTTTCCCCCTTATAGATGGTCCCCCTCTCCCCCCTCCCTCATAGATGGTCCCCCTCTCCCCCCTCCCTCATAGATGGTCCCCCTCTCCCCCCTCCCTTATAGATGGTCCCCCTCTCCCCCTCCCTTTATAGATGGTCCCCCTCTCCGCCCTCCCTTATAGATGGTCCCCCTCTCCCCCCCCTTATAGATGGTCCCCCTCTTCCCCCCCTTATAGATGGTCCCCCTCTTTCCCCCCCTTATAGATGGTCCCCCTCTTCCCCCCCTTATAGATGGTCCCCCTCTCCCCCTCCCTTTATAGATGGTCCCCCTCTCCCCCTCCCTTTATAGATGGTCCCCCTCTCTCCCCCCCTTATAGCTGGTCCTCCTTTCCCCCCCTTATAGATGGTCCCCCTCTCCCCTCTCCCTTATAGATGGTCCTCCTTTCCCCCCCTTATAGATGGTCCCCCTCTTTCCCCCCCTTATAGATGGTCCCCCTCTCCCCCCCCTCCCTTATAGATAGTCCCCCTCTCCCCCCCTCCCTTATAGATAGTCCCCCTCTCCCCCCCTCCCTTATAGATTCTCCCCCCCTCCCTTATAGATGGTCCCCCTCTCCCCCCCTCCCTTATAGATGGTCCCCCTCTCCCCCCCTCCCTTATAGATGGTCCCCCTCTCCCCCTCCCTTTATAGATGGTCCCCCTCTCCCCCCCCCCTCCCTTATAGATGGTCCCCCTCTCCCCCCCTCCCTTATAGATGGCCCCCCTCTCCCCCTCCCTTTATAGATGGTCCCCCTCTCCCCCTCCCTTATAGATGGTCCCCCTCTCCCCCCTCCCTTTATAGATGGTCCCCCTCTCCCCCCTCCCTTATAGATGGTCCCCCTCTTCCCCCCCTTATAGATGATCCCCCTCTTCCCCCCCCCTTATAGATGGTCCCCCTCTCCCCCCCCCCTTATAGATGGTCCCCCTCTTCCACCCCCCTTATAGATGGTCCCCCTCTTCCACCCCCCTTATAGATGGTCCCCCTCTTCCACCCCCCTTATAGATGGTCCCCCTCTCTCCCCCCCCTTATAGATGGTCCCCCTCTTCCCCCCCCCCCCTTATAGATGGTCCCCCTCTCTCCCCCCTTATAGATGGTCCCCCTCTCTCCCCCCTTATAGATGGTCCCCCTCTTTCCCCCCCTTATAGATGGTCCCCCTCTCTCCCCCCCTTATAGATGGTCCCCCTCTCTCCCCCCTTATAGATGGTCCCCCTCTTCCCCCCCTTATAGATGGTCCCCCTCTTCCCCCCCTTATAGATGGTCCCCCTCTTCCCCCCCTTATAGATGGTCCCCCTCTCCCCCCTCCCTTATAGATGGTCCCCCTCTCCCCCCTCCCTTATAGATGGTCCCCCTCTCCCCCCTCCCTTATAGATGGTCCCCCTCTTTCCCCCCCTCCCCTTATAGATGCCCCCCAGTGAGTAAATAACACAAAAATAACAAAATACAACTCACCTACCCTGCGTTCCCCCTGTCGATCCTCTCTCCGTCTGATGCGCGGCTGCCGGGGGTGTCCGGTCCTCTCCCCGGCAGCGCGCGCGTCACACAGCTCCTAGTGCCGCCTGGGCCCTGACTTCCGGTACGTGCGCTCCCAGTACCAGAAGTCAGGGCCCAGGCGGCACTAGGAGCTGTGTGACGCGCGCGCTGCCGGGGAGAGGACAGGACACCCCCAGCAGCCGCGCATCAGACGGAGGCAGCCGGAGACTCTTGTGACCGCAAGCGAAACAATGCTTGCGGTCACAAGAGTGCAGTGGCGGGCCGGGCCTCCCGGGCGGCATTATAATGTGGGCGGCAAGGCATGGGCCCCCCGGAGCCTCGGGCCCCGGGCGGCCGCCCAAACCGCCTACATTATAATCCGCCATTGGTCAGTAACCAATACTATACATGAAAGACAAAGCCAAGTAAAGCAGAAAAGGTAAGCAAAGAAATATCTAATCAATAATAGAAAGTTTGGGGTCAATTATATGCATAGGACTAGAAGTCAACACTGTGTTACAAATATCATACACAGCAGATAATTAGGAGTAGGGATGGTCAGAACCTGCCAAGCGCTCGGCAGCAGATTCCCGCTGTCTGCCCGCTCCGTGGAGCGTGCGGATCCAACAGGAGTAACGCCTGGAAAACTGGGATACAGGCTATGGCTGTATCCCAGTTTTCCAGGCGGTCCTCCCGCTGGATCAGCGGGAATCATTACCGGAAATCATTACCGAGGGTTCGGGTTCGTACGAACCCGAACCGAACTCTGTTAGGACCATCCCTAATTTGGAGTTAGAAATACATCAAGCAGCCATGACATTTTGTTTGCACATTATTTTCCTTGACACAAAGTTTTGAAACCTATTCTGTAAATGAGTTACCCATCAAAAACCCCAAGCACTATACTAGCAAAATCTATGTTCAAGCAGAGATTTTTTATGTAGATCAGAAGTCCCAAGAATACAAAACAGAAGAACATTGGGGAAAATGTGGTGAGCATTTACTGAAGATTAAAGGGGTTATCCAGAAACAGTGCCACTCTTGTCATTAGATTTGGTGTGATTTTGCAGGTCAGTCACTTTAAAGTGAATGAAGCTGAATTGAAATACTACACAGGACCTGAGGAAATGGGTGTCACTGATTTTGCGGAAAAAGAAGCTGTGCTTTTTAGATAACGCCTTTAAGGCGTGGGGGGCGGTATTTACTTTTGCTTGCTCCCAGAACTGTTCCCTGTTGAGACGTTTCATCTCCACCGCTGCGTCTGTCTTTTGGTAATTGGTTCCCTGTGAAGGAGAAGAAAATGCAAACAGTGATAAGTGTGAGGATACCACCAGAGATAAAAACACTGAAAAGTAACTGAAACACCAGTAGAAGAAGAGCGTATTTCAAAGGCTCTATTTGTACAACAAAGGCAACCATTTGGTCATGCAACCACATTATGCTGTGATTCCCCCACTTAAAGGGAATGTGCCATCAGAAAATTATTTATTGTTTAAATAATGTTTTTGCGTTAAACTTATTTTAAGAACTTTTAATGATTTTTTTTTTTTTACTAATTTTCTTTTTTTATCTATTATATGAACTAATCCTAAAATCTTGCAGTTTTCCTTTTCACTACTGGAGCTAAAACTAAGGGTACTATTACACGGAACAATAATCGTCCCTATCCGGACGATTGGCAGGCCACTGAGCCAATCACAGGCCGGGACCACCGTAGCCAGTGATTGGCTGAGCACCCTGCCAGCTGAGACAGGCCGCTCTGAAGCTGGAGTGCGCGGACATGGGGAGAAGCACAGAGGAAGAGAAGCCCTGCAACCTGGACAGGTAATGTATACAGTTTAAACAAGGGCTACAAGGACATCGGTAACAATGTCCATGCAGTCCTTGTTAAACGATTATCAGGCTGTGTAATAGGCCCAGTAAACGAGCGCCGATCTAGCAGGTATTATCGGGCTCCATCAGCCCGTGTAATACCACCCTAAGCTGAGACTTCCTGTTGTGTCTGTAGTGATAAGAGGAGACTGCTGTAAAGTGATCTGAACAGCATTACAGCATCATGTGACACCAGTAGATAATAGCAGCTCCCTGTGGAATGACCTCTTTAAACGTCTGTTGTCATCTAGGTCCATGAGTCTTGCTATTCTACTAAATGCTGTTAAAAACAGCTCAGGCAAGATGGCAGCCCCCATAACAATGTACAAAAAGTGAAATAAAAATAAATAAATACATTCAGAAAATAGAAACAGACTGAAATAAAAGTTTATGTTCCATTTAAGCTGGCCACAGATGCCATTATACGTGAAGTTTTAGGCTTTAATAGAAGCAGACTCAATAGGATCGGCCAATCAAATGATTGTATAGATTGAGACTGTTAACAATAATCCCTGCCGGCTTTACCATAAGGTGCACGCCCCTTAGTAAATTCTGCAGATCTGTGGCTGCCGAATGGCAGGAGCAGAAATCTATGTGCTGAAAGAGGCCATGCGTCCTTCCATCTTGTCACACCCCCTGCTCGACCATCAGATGAGCAGGGCATACATCAGAGAAAAGGATCAGAGCATAGATTTTTGCACAAACTGAGTGAATTGCATATAAATAAGTGCCTTTTCTATGTAATTCACCAGGCATGTAAATGGGTGTCTCCCCCCCCTTTTAGTTTGCTTACCACAGGATCATTTCCTTCGTCTTTAACCTGCAGTCTTTGTAACACTGGACTTGCCAGCCGCCCAGAACCATTAGATAGGCGCTGATTTATGGCCAAAGGATCTATGTCCTCTACACTGCTCGCATTCACTATTACGTCCACACCCTATAAAATAAGGAGAAAAAATTTGTCTGAATGTAGACTTTTGCATAATATGGTAAAGTAAGAAGTGAAATCCAAGCCATAAAGGTTATTGGGCAAAACAACACAATAACCCAAGTGTTCGATCAGGCAAACGACAAGGCAATGGTCACAGAACAAGCAGCACTCAAAGTGGAAAAACACAAAGTTAAGACACTGTGAAAACACACCATAACACCAACACATACACAGCAAACCCTGCCCTACCATCTCCAGAATAAGCAAATGTTACAAACATTTTGAAGAAAATTTAAAAACTGAAATTGTTATTATGCAGGCTTTCAACGTCAAGCCATGCGCTGAAAAGTTGCATACTGCATATGTACCATGGTTTATTTTGAATTTTTATAAGTTGTTTTGTATTTCCTTTTCTTCAGGTTTCCTTAAATTGAAAACTTTAGTAAAAATAAAAAAACAACAAAATAAGCAAAAACAAAAAGAAGCAAAAAAAAGAAGCGTATACAGAAAGAATTGCTAGAAAAAACAGTGATCTCCCAAGAAAGACTTAGTAATCAGAGCCCTTGATTAGCTGTCCTGTAACTTACCACCGATACATCGCTTTCCTGATATCTACATGGATAGAGCATCGCCAACGCGGGGATGCCACAGCTGTGGTCCTTTTTTGAACCGTGGCCCAGTTCCCGCGTATGCGCTGTTCTACTCCCGGGCAATAGAATCAATAGAGCCACATCATAGAGGGGAGGGGGTCTCCTTCTACTGGGGGCGGGCCAGCCCGCCTCCAGTGCTTCACCCCCGTCCAGGGCCCGAGAATAAAACAGCGATGTATGCGGGAACCGGCCGCGGTTCAAAAAAGGACTGCGGCATCGGTATCCCTGCACCTGTGCGGATCTATGTAATTATCAAAAAAGCGAAATACCGGTGGTACATTGTACCTCTACTGGGAGAAAAAAAAAATTCACATTGTTCTTAGAACCTCATGTACAGCACAGTTTTGATGCCTTAACATTCAAAGTTTGCCTATTTACGCTGCAGACTTCTTTTCTCCTTAAAGGGGTTGTCCAGGCATATAATAATTTATGAGCCTATAATAAAACACCTAACCCCACAACTCCTAGTATAACATCATCTGGTCCTCCACTTGTCACTCTTCTTCCTATGTCCGAGATGGACTAGCTTCAACAGGGGCAGCCCGCTGTGCCAATGCCTGACTGAGATAGGACACCATCTCAGAAGTAGGGTCAGCGACAAGTAGGTCCATGGTATGTATTTTTTTTTTTTTTTTTTATATATATGAATAAAGTGATTTTCATTGTCTGCCATGTAACAGATACAGTAGAGATGTGGCACAATCATGATCACTCTCAGCAAGCCTGCTAGCTTATATTACCCTCCCTTCTCCCTCTGCACAGAGAGATTGTATCAGAGCAGAGGATGATTCAGTAAGAACAAGGTTTTATTGGCTTGCAAGTTATCTCTGCAGACATGCAAACAGCTTGTAATGTCCAGTTTGGATAAAGAAAATTCAAATTATTTTTCTCATTTTGGATCCATCTAGCTGTCTCTTCTGTTTTCCCTAATACTGAAATGAATGTGTGTTTAGCCTACAGGTGGATAGAGCTAATAAACAGCACAGTGTGCTCAATTATTCCTAATTCTAGATCACAAAATGCTACAATCACTAGAGGTACATAGCAGGAATATAGGAGCAATAGCACACAATTGTGGGAATCAACTAAACTCAACCAATCTATCCAAGTACAGATACATAACAATTCTCACCTGGAAAAAGTCTGCCACCTGTGCCACGTGACTAGCACATGCACACTTCCTGGCATCAGGAACATCTTCACCAACCTAATAAGAAGAATACACATCGGTAATGTATAAGAACTACATAGAACATTTATGGATTTTAGCGAATTCCAATGGATTTGTGATTGACGTAATAAGTAGTGGTATACACAAAAGATCAACTCAATGGGAATCTATTATGGACGTTAGAGCAGACTAAACTGGTTGTATGGTGTTGTAGCCTGGATCACAATGTGTGCTTTCCTTATGAAAAGCCACTTGGATCCATATGAATATTTTGACGGTAATAACATCTCCTATAAGAGGAAGACGTATTCACATATGCGTTTTCTTATAAGTGCCAAAGATCACACACAATGATGGTTTGGCCCTTGGGCTCTTTAAAGATGTATTCACATCATAGGTATACTGCATATCAACACAGGCCGTTTGCGCTTAGCCCTCTCACTTAGGTCTGTTATCATGCCACGCTGCAGAACTGAACCCCAACGTGTAAAATAACAAATAATAGTAAGGTCTTACTTACACCTTCAGTGTTTTTCCCCATCCGCACTATTTTTACTCCCTGATTCATGCAATTTGGTCCATAATTGCACCTCATTGCATCTGTATCCACATCGGCATGGGCATAAAATGCTTAGGCTGGGTTCACACTGTGTTTTCAGCATACCTTTAACGGATCCGTTTTTTTAACAGACAAAAAAATAGTGTCAGCAACGTTTTTGTGTCCGTCAAAAAAAAACTGATCTGTTTTTTTTTTTATAATGGAAGTCAATGGACATCTGTGACGTCACTGAAAAACATGGATCAAATGATAGCAAACTTGGTCTTTTTTTGCCTGCTAAGGCTGGGTTCACACTGCGTTTCTGCAATCCGTTTTTGCAAAAAATGGATGAAAAACAGATTGCAAAAAACGGATGCATTTGTGTGCATCCGTTTTGATCCGTTTTTCCACTGACTTCCATTAAAAAAAATGGATCAAAACGAATGCACACAAATGCATCTGTTTTTTGCAATCCGTTTTTCATTCTTTTTTTGAAAAAATGGATTGCAAAAACGCAGTGTGAACCCAGCCTTAGCTGGTAAAAAAAAAAAAAAGACCAAGTTTGCAACCATTTGATCCATGTTTTTCACTGACGTCACAGATGTGACATCTGCGGAAAAAGACAGATCCCATTTCTATCGGCTAATCCATGCCCTGATCACGTCTGAGTTATGACATGACCTATTTTTTTACGGATCAGGGAGCGGATCGTCTGAATAGGATTTAATGGCCCCTGTGGTTGCGGATCCGTGATTACACGGAACGTGTGAATGCAGTCTAACTATTACAGTAACTATAGCACTTGTGCCCTCTCAGCTGAAGAAAACAAATGGCAATCTCCTCACCCAGTTGATGAGCACATAGCGAGCTAGCATGGCATGGGGCTCCTTCACACTGCAGAAGCCATACATTATTTTCTGGTTCTCAAAGTGGGTGGAAAGGTCAGGTAATCCGCCGCCTAGAAAAAAGTTCAAATAAAAGAAACATGAAAAGTCACAAAAGTGTTATGGTCCTATCTGCAACCGGCAAACAGTGCACTGGATCTCTGCAAATCATGGTGGGAATGTATTCAGGCCCCCATACAGAGGATTCAATACTGTCAATGACTACTTGCTGACAAGCAGGGGATTATATATCCATTTTAACTTAGTGAAGCTTATGTATAGATATTTACCAGTGTTTTGGTTATGTCATCTTCTATAGTTGTATATACAGACTGTATGTTTACAAACAATATAACCTTCAAACATTTTTAAATGTCAACATCCTCAAAAATTACAAATAATACAAAGCAACCTGCATCAATACATTGCTAGATCCATTATTAATGCTTTCTAAAAGATACACATATAGTCTTCCAATCCCAGGGATAATGGGCCACAAAACAGCAGAATAGTGTTTTCATAGTACACTAATTGAATTGGCTTTTCACAGTTTTGAATGTGACCTTCCCGGCAATGTATATATACTTGTATAAATTATATTTATAGGGCACTTTAGTACTTACTTCCTGACGCTGCCAAGGTGAGGTTATCTGTGCCATCCTCGTATGTGTACAATGCCCTGCAAAACAATAAAAAACCTTTATTCAAAGTAAGATAGAACTAATAGGATAGAACTAGTTGTATAGTTGGTAATAACATCTAACGCACTCTTTAGGTTCAGGACGCCTCTCATCTCAAAATAAACATAGGACCTAGAGCAGCAAATTACATGAATTCTAAACTATTTTACTATGTGCCAACCTCATGGAAATCATTTATCCACTGACATAGATCTGTCATTCCTATCAGATTGGAAACACAACACAATCAGTCAATGTCACTGAGAGGGCAAAGAAAGGTAACACAATGTATAAAAACAGCATGAAAAGATAAAGGAAGGAAGAAAACTTGAATGAGAGGTTCTGGTGACATTAAAAGAGTTGTGCAAATGATTATTTATTTTCCTATAGTATACCTTTTGTCTTTGTTACTTCCCTGCAGCAATGATTGGCACACAAGGCAGCCAATCACTGGCCTCAGAAGTGTCGTGCAGACTACTGCAAGGCCAGTGAATGGTGGCAATGTGTTTGGGCATATCATCGCTGCAGGAAAGTATACAAGGTCAGCAGAAAGGACTGGGGCAGCGTTGTTGGACAAAGCGGGGTGAAGCAGGTGAGTATACAGTATTTTTTATTTTATCACAAAAACACGCAAAATAATAATTCAGACAATCCCCTAGAAAAGTGTGCACCACGGACACACACATAAGACACCTTGTGTAAAGTTCATGTTTATGATCTTTGTCTTCATTATATGGGGAATTGCGGAGGGGGATTAGCTGACTATGTCCATCTTCTGACATTTGAAGGAACCAACAACATGAAATTAATTTTGGACTGTCAGGTTGTGGCCAGTTGTATTTCACCTCGTTTCTCTATTCAACGATCTTTGTTGCAATGCAGAATGGTTTTGGTCATGTGACCCCTGTAGTGGCCAAAACTGCTTTGTAGCCCTAGCCTTAAGGGCCTTATTACACCAAATGATTATCGGCCATACTTGGCTGATTACCTGCCATTCCTGCCGATATCGCTTAGTGTAATAGGTCATGTTAAGAGGCAATCAATCAGTAGACATGTGCGTTGTATCAAAACAATGGGGGAGATTTATCAAACATGGTGTAAAGTGAAACTGGCTCAGTTGTCCCTAGTAACCAATCAGATTCCACCTTTCATTCCTCACAGACTCTTTGGAAAATGAAAGGTGGAATCTGATTGGTTGCAAGGGGCAACTGAGCCACTTTCACTTTACACCATGTTTGGTAAATCTCCACCTATATCTATATACCTAGACTATGCTTCAGGGACTATCTATCAAAACAATAATGATAGTGACGGTCTGCTGCCCATCTCTCCGCCTAATAGCAGTGGTGGCAGCAGTGACTAAAGCTTTCATAAATGGGCCACCTGGACAACTAAGGATCGTCCGGGCAGCCCCTCCTGCAGCTCCCCGCATCACTGCCCCCCCTCTCCCTCCATGCTCCACGCCTGTGCGTGCGAACAGACAGCAAGCAGGGAACGAGGAGGAAGCGAGCGATGACCTGACCTCAACTCTGAACTGACCTCAACTCAATACCGTGTAATACGACCCTTAGGCTCCCTAATTACTACACTGCATCATTCTAAAAGGTTAATTTAGCAATAGACTAAAGGGGTTATCTAGGATTAGAAAGCAGTTAAATTCTTCAAAAAACAGCACCGCACCTGTCCTACGGCGGTACGTGGTATTACAACCCCATGTGTTCCAGCAATACCACGCACAAAGTGAGGACAAAGATGGTGCGGTTTCTGGAAGAAAGCAGCCATGTGCTATATTGCAACTCCTAGATAACCCATTTAAAAGACTATGCTTACTCTGTGTAGGGCACTGCAGACAAAATTCAGCCTCAAAAAATCCACCCAAGCAAACGGAACCTCTTTCATGTATTAGGAAGCGGAATGTGATTACCCTAAGCATATTTCTATAATAACAGACTACACATTTTTGTCGTTATGAAGACGACTTCCTAGCTTAATGGTCAAACTGGGTGAGTAATAAAAGCGCTGCATCTTAGCAGAGCACCAGTCCATCCCCCAGCATCCTATTAGTGTGACTGCCAGATGATTTCCCCCACAGGCCATTACTTGTGGCCACCTAATCAGCTGTACTTACATATACTACATGGCTGCCAGAGATGAAAATGCTAAGCAAAAGTATATTTAGAAGAGCTCCCTCCCGTCACTATCCTGCTTTTGCCCCTGGGCACGCATAATTGATTATCCATGTCATACTACTTTCTGGGGCTTGGGCATGTGAAAATCTATAGGTTCCAGAATGCATTTCGGCAGAATAGGACAAACCAGGCGATATCTGTATGAGAGAAACTGAAGAGCTATTCCATGTAATACAAAATCAGGAGTTAAGAGGCTTGTTGTTATTGCTGTTAGGCGTTTAATAGAGACATCAATGATAGAGGAAATGGAGTCTTCGGTGTGTAATTTCAGTGCATTGGGAGAACTAAATGATAATTACACATTTACCAGCACACGAGCAACCTACCTCCAGTACTACAAAGACGACCAGCTAGATTAGGACTAGACTAGAACCAGTGTCTAGCAGTTCCACATCACACCCAGCATCCTCTAGTCTACATTACCATTTACCACCACAATCACCCACTCTCATACGGGTGAGAATGGGTGCAGCTGCTGTTAATCCACTGCCAGGCGGTTCATCAGTGCCTGAGCCATTACTATTGATTTCCCCCTTTGCCTTCCTTGAATAGGGGGTCACTGGACCTGAAGCTCATGTACTCTGTATCACTGATAATTTTGCCCTGGGTTGTACAACAGTGATCCTCTGTGTTTACTGTACATCAATTACAAGCGTCATCTTTATAATATCAGGAAGGAAAAAAAATCTTATTTTTGGCACTAGAGAAGATTCAAATTGTCAAGCTATACGTCTGCATCCATTGTTATGCCTACATATAGCTTGCACAAATAATTATTATAAAAAAAATAATATTGGTAATATTGCTCAAAGTACAGGGAATTTTTAAGAGGTCCTAAAAATACTAACCAATCTTGTAACCGCTAAGCTCCCCCTTAAAACACTAAATCTAGCTTGAGTGACCCCCTTTTTCCCCACTGTCTACTCTAGGGAGGTGGGTATTTCTGCTTATATTATGTATATGTGACACATAGCTAATGCAAAGCATGATGTAATACAACACTTATGTAATTTCATTGCCTGTAACAGTTTTTACATTATATATAATAATAATAATATTAATAATAATTTTTATTTATATAGCGCCAACAGATTCCGCAGCACTTTACAATTCTGGGGTGCATACATAGACAAAAAAAATCAACATTACAGAGATACATATAATTATCCATACATGAGGAGTGAGGTCCCTGCTCGCATGCATGAGCTTACACACTATCAGGAGGGGGTGCGAGACAAAATGGCAGAGGGGCAAAGTGCATCATTGTTACTATGGTCCGGCCATCTTTATGAATAAGGCAGTGCGGGTAAGGGGGGGTGAACCTGTCACCAGCCAATGCCTGCATGCACAGGTCTAAGTGCTTAAATGCTTGGTGTGTGTGTGTGCGCGTGTATGTATGTGTCTGTGTGTGTGTGTGTGTGTGTGTGTGTGTGTGTGGAGGGGGGGTTGAGGGTTGAGTCAAAATTAGGGAACCTGGTAAGCCTGTTTGAACAGATGTGTTTTGAGGGCATGTTTGAAGCTTTGTGTATTGGTGGTGAGTCTGACAGTCTTGGGTAATGCATTCCATAGAACTGGTGCAGCTCAAGGTGGATGTTAATCGTAAGTCATTAGAAGAGCGTAGGGCACGGGTAGGACGGTAGACAGAGATGAGGGAGGAGATGTATGGAGGTGCAGCACTGTGGAGAGCCTTGTGGGTGAGCAGGAGGACTTTATATTGTATCCTGTGTTTAACAGGGAGCCAGTGTAGTGACTGGCACAGGGGGGAGGCATCAGTATAGCGGCTGGACATGGGGATGAGCCTGGCCGCTGTATTGAGAATGGACTGGAGAAAGGAGAGTTTAGAGGAAGGAAGGCCGGTTAGTAAGGAATTGCAGTAGTCAAGACGGGAATGAATCAGAGCGATAATGAGAGTTTTAGCAGATTCGACAGGAAGGAAGGGACGGATTTTAGAGATGTTTTTTAGATGCAGATTACAGGAACGTGAAAGAGATTTAATGTGAGGAGTGAAGGACAGATCTGAGTCAAACATAACCCCAAGGCAGCGGGCTTGCTGTGTAGGGGCTATGGTCGCACCACAGACAGAGATGGAGATGTCAGGTGGAGGGTGTTTAGCAGAGGGAGGGAAGACAAGAAGCTCAGTCTTAGCAAGGTTTAGTTTTAGGAATAGGGAGGACATAGCGTTAGAGACGGCAGACAGACAGTTACTGGTGTTCTGTAGAAGAGCAGGGGTGATATCACGGGAGGCGGTATATAGCTGGGAATCATCAGCATAGAGATGGTACTGAAAACCAAACTTGATGATGATTTGTCCGATGGGTAAAGTGTAAAGTGAGAAAAGGAGAGGGCCCAGGACTGATCCCTGAGGAACCCCGACTGTAAGGGGAAGAGAAGATGACGTGGAGCCAGAAAGTGATACACTAAAGGAGCGGTCGGAGAGATAGGAGGAGAACCAGGAAAGAGCAGAGTCCTTGAGGCCGATAGAGCGGAGCGTGGAGAGGAGGAGCTGGTGGTCTACAGTGTCAAAAGCTGCAGATAGGTCCAGGAGGATGAGAAGTGAATGGTCACCTTTAGATTTGGCGGAGAGGAGATCGTTAGAGACTTTAGTAAGGGCAGTTTCTGTAGAGTGGTGAGGACGGAAACCGGACTGAAGGGGGTCAAGGAGAGAGTTGTCAGAGAGGTAGCGGGTTAGGCGGGAATAGACCAGACGTTCCAACAGTTTGGAGATAAAAGGAAGATTAGAGACAGGTCGATAGTTGGCAGCACAGGAGGGGTCTAGAGAGGGTTTTTTCAGTAATGGAGTGATAATGGAGTGTTTGAAAGCCGAGGGGAAGATGCCAGAGGAGAGGGAGAGGTTGAAGATTTTAGTAAGGTAAGTAGTGACAACAGGAGAGAGAGACTGGACAAGGTGTGAGGGAATAGGGTCACTAGGGCAGGTGGTGGGACGAGAGGAGGAGAGGAGTCTGGAGACTTCCTCCTCTGTTACAGGTTCAAATACTGAGAGGGAAGAGGAGGAAATACAAGAGGGAATGGGATCAACACTTCTTTGGGACTGGGAGGTGATCTCCTGACGGATGGTATCTATCTTTTCCTTGAAGTAGGATGCTAGGTCTTCAGCACAGAGGTTAGTTACGGGTGTCTGAACTTTGGGTTTGAGGATGGAGTTGAGGGTATCAAAGAGACGTTTTGGGTTATGGGATAGAGAAGAGATGAGAGAGGTAAAGTAAGATTGTTTAGCAGAATGAAGAGCGGAGTAGTAGCTTCTAAGCACAAATTTGTAATGTAGGAGGTTTGCATCAGTTTTAGACTTCCTCCACGAACGTTCAGCACACCTAGAACACTGTCTAATATATATATATATATATATATATATATATATATATATATATATGTTAAAAATGTATGTTTGTTCTATAAAGTCTTTGTTCATATTTAAGGTTGTAGAATTCAATTAAAATCCTGTTACTCTACATGCCTGAGAAGAAAAAAAAAAAAACAGATATATTGAAGCGACTATGTACCCACAATCTGTCCCCCCCCAAACCCCTTGTACCTTCGGATAGCTGCTTTTAATCCAAGATCTGTCCTGCGGTCCGTTTGGCAGGTAATGCAGTTATTGTCCAAAAAACAACTTTTAAACTTACAATCCCCGTGCCCTACTGGAGTATCTGCGCCCTAACTTTGCACCACCCCTCCGTCCCTCCTCCCCACCCTCTTCATCATTAGGAATGCCACTGAAACATTTTCTCCATGCTGAACATTACACAGGTCCTTAACGATCCAGCCCATGTGCCGGGCTGCAACAGGTGGGGAATAGTAGGCAATCTGCCTGGAGCATTCCTGATGATAAGGAGGGTGGGGAGGAGGGACGGAGAGGTTTTGCCAGCCTAATGCATACACAATCCAGGCCACTCCCGTAGGGCATGGGGCTGCCAGTTTAAAAGTAAATTTTTAGCATAATAACTGCATCACCTGCCAAACGGACCGCAGGAAAGATCTTGGATTAAAAGCAGCCATCCAAAGGTACAAGCGGTTTGGGGGGGGGGGGGGGGGGGGTCAGATTGTGGGTAAAGAGTCGCTTTAAACATATGGATACGAAAGGCTTTACCTTTCCACATGTCTACTATAGACCCTAATACTAAAAATAAATAAATAAAAAAATGATACGTAGGATAAACGTGTTTCATGAGTGATAGAAAAGCATTGTATGTATTCAGCCCCAAGGGAACAATGCATATAAGTGTAAGCACGGCAAAAGTAACTAAATCTATCAGTACAGGATGAAGCTGAAACATGAAACATGGGTGGAACATACAAATTTAGACATGTAGTCATTGATCAGATTCAAATCCAGGGCCCCAACCCAGAACATAGCTCCAACGTAAGTATGAGCTCAGCCTAATATATCTTATATTTAAACATACACTCTCGAACATGCTGAAAAAACATGATGTGAAGAAGCAGGGGCGTAGCTAGGATTCATGGGGCCCCCCCTCCCCTATACACTAATATATACACACACACACACACGAGAAAGCCAATGTCTGCTTCTTCTGTCCATCCACTGTATTTAACTATAAACAGCCTATTAGGAGCCTCATGGTTATATACTAGGTGCAGGAGCAGACTACCATTTACTAATTAGCAAATTTACTGCAGTGTGTAAGTGACCCAGTGTTCTCTTACATGCTGCAACACAAAAAAAGGGTTAATACAGAAGACAATTAGCTCTCTCCTTCACTACTCCTGCACTGATAACCCCTGACCTCTGCAGGAGCTCAGAGAACAGGTTATCAGAGGTTATCAAAGTAGTGAGGCAGAGAGCTAATTGTCTTTAGCAAATTAACCCTTTTTTGTGTTGCAGCATGTAAGAGAACACTGGGTCACTTACACACTGCAGTACATAGAGGTTAAGCAAAAGGACACAGGAGGCTTCCCTGTGCATCCCCGGGCCCCCTCCCTCCACAGGCCCCATAGCAACCGCCTTTCCTGCCTCTATGGTAGCTATGCCACTGTGAAGAGGCATTTTTTTTGGCTGGTGCTCAGATACTTGTATTGTATGGTGCCACATATCAGTCAATGGGGAAAAATTGTGGGTCCCACTAAGGGATTTTCATTTTATGGGTATAACCACACAAATTACATTACTATGAATCATTTACTTTTGATCATCCCGAGTCTGATTACATATAACACTATATATAGCCAACCTGAGTGTGATAGAAGCCTCTCCATGTTTCTAGCACACTACATGGCATATGCATGATAGGCTTAGGAGAGAAGCTGAATGGCAGGAGGCAAGCAGCACAAGAAGCGAGTTGGAAGCGTGGGAGGAATATGAACATAATTGCATTATACATATATATGAACACTTCATTGTTTAGAAATAAAAATAAATTCACTTGACGTTAATTTTCCTGCAGTTACTGTGCAAAAGCAGGCCTTCCGAAGGAACGCTTCATCCTCCTCTTACATTGCGAACATTCCAGAGTGGTATGTTAAAAAAAGAAAAAAAAAAAAAAAAAAGCCCAGGACACAGAGGTCTAACACAATGAAAAGACTAGTCCTGTAAGTTGCAATGTGTGGCCTCCATAGATCAGACTTATTTTCCCAGCACATCCTACCGGACTGAGATCTACGGAATCTGGAGGCCAGGTCAACACCTTGAACTCCCTGTCGGATTCCTTGAACAAGTACTGAACATTTTTTTGCCGTGTGGCAGGGAATGAGAGCCTGAAATTAGGGAAACTAGCTACTATACTTGGGAAATAGACTGAACAGATAACAAGTATGGAAGGAATTGTCTCAGCATGGGCAGCAACCTATCAAAAGTTATGTTTGAGTGGAATATCCCTTTAAGAGTAGGGGGGGGGGGGCGTGAACAGAATTGAAAAACACAAGACAAGTTCTCAGTCTTTCTATCCAATGTATGTCCCAACATTCCATGTATGTTAAAGGGATATTGGTTAAAATGGCTCCCTTATCTCTATATACAATTGAGTTTACATTTTAGTACTTTAGACCTTCACAGTAAATGCAGTGTTGCAACATATCAATTTTTTTTACATTAAACAAAGATGGAGACATAACCGTGAGTCATCTATCTGTAGGGATCCCAGGAACTTCTCATAGTACTCTTACTAAACTCCCCTACAAAAAAACAGCAGCTTAGAAAATAACCCTATGAAACCCCATGTGCCTGGCAGATAATACAGTGCATATCATATTCAATGGCCGCGTGAAATTAACGGCTTGCACTATGGTTACAACAACAAACATTGCTTCAATAGCCATTTGCATTAAAACCAGAAGCATTTTGATAATGAAGATGAAGCTCACGCCATTCTGATAGAATAGTAGGACATTTGCATAAATGTTATGCAAATTGTATTTCTCTACATTATGGGCACTTTCTTTATAAGACTATTCATGCTGAAAGGGAACATTCTGAACACATCTATAAAAATAATAATAAGCCAATTTATCACCTTTTCGGATGGTTTTAATGAAAAAAACAAACAAACAAAGAATACATTAGAGTCACGCATAACACAATTTAAATGACATATGGTATTACAAAATACTGGGTAAAATGCCCCAAAAACAATTAAAAATAAGTTAAATATTTAAGTTTGAAAGTCTCTTTAAATAGTCACTAACATTTTAACAAATTCTGCAAAGTCCCCATACACTTTACACTAGTGTCACAGTACACACTGCTGTATGGTGGTCTCCTGTGTCTCCATATGGGTCAGGCGTGATGCAACTTCTCTGCCTGACCTATTTGTTCTCAGAGAGATGAGCCGCCGCCAGAGCAGTTTGGCTGCTGCTTAGAGGAAAAAGTAAGAAAACAGATAATCAAGTTTTATATCTCCCCAGTGCTATATTCACAGCATACAACGCTCTACAATGCTCTCCATGCTGCTTGTGCTATTACAAGTTCTGAGGATGTGCTATGGAGAGATCAAAGAGCAGTATCTTTTCTCCTGTGTACATTATATCATAGACATTATAGAGGTTAGGTCCCACCCACTAGCTAGGGGACGACTGGAAATGAGAGGTGGAGCCTTCAGAGGGGGGAAAATGGTGATAAGAGTCATATACAGGTTATATAAAGGCCAAAAATAGCACTATTCCTCAAGTTCACATATGTCCTTAAAAGAATTGTATTGTGAAAAATAGTCTTTATTTTTTCATTGTGATTTTTTTCTCATTTCCAGGTCATTATCTATATCTAACTACAATTCCTAAAATCGTGCAGTTCTCTTAGCACCACAATACCCTAAAACTTCTGTAGAGATCATTTCATAGCAACTTCCATCATCATCTTAATACTACAATGGGAGGTAACACTTCTAAGTTTAGGAATTCTCATAGGAAGTACAGGGTTTCCTATATTCATGTGGCTGCTGTAATGAAGATTTGTGAATTGCTATT
This sequence comes from Dendropsophus ebraccatus, assembly GCF_027789765.1. NCBI lineage: Eukaryota > Metazoa > Chordata > Amphibia > Anura > Hylidae > Dendropsophus > Dendropsophus ebraccatus. Next base: position 55,983,601 of record NC_091454.1, on the reverse strand, counting down.
AAAAGAGCAGCAGCTCAGACAAGATGGCTGCCCCTATTGTTATGCACTGAAAAGGAGACTTAAAAAAAATTGTAAAGTTTTATTAGATGAAATTTGTTTAAAAAAATGGTGAGTTTAGAGAAATGGTGTTTACTGTGCCCCAGGGGCCACATAAACCTGGAAAAGGTCCTGTTTGCTTTTATGTAGATAGCGACAATAAACATAATCCCTATTTAAGAACTCCATTAAGAAACCTTTGATAAGGTGAACCCTGAGACTTTAATTTTTAATGAGAGAAGTATCAAGTACTATTGCTAAGTGTTTTAATGCCTTACTGCTCTGAAACCTTAAAAATCTAAGTTTTACTTACAGTGAACCAAAAATCCCTTGACTCTCACATCAGTCTATTAATGTTTTTTACTACATTTATCACATACCAACAAGGCAGATGGATAGCTCATAGATCGCTGGCTCAATCAGCTTCTGCTTTACACTGTAAACAAAATATCTATCTATCTATGCATCTTCATAGATAGATTAGAAAGAGAGCGATAGATGAAACAAATGTATTTCATTTTCCCTACACTGCTCAGGAGGCTGTCACTGTTTTGTTGTTTCCCCTCTTCTTGGCCAGGTGCTCACAGAATAGGTGTTACAGCTTGCCTGGCAACAGAGGAGACAGATCATGTGACTATGGTCTCAGAAGGAAGGGGGGGGACAGAGGATTGGAGACCGCAAAGTGGACCAGTTGGACCAGGAAGTGAGGATTTTCTGCAGCTTCAGGGTGTAAGTCAGACAAACAGCCCAATTCATGTAATAGAAACCCATTACAAACAAGCTTAGATTATGGGTAGGAATTCAACAGGGTTAACTTTTCTTTAAAAAGAATTGTATTAACAAGAATACAAGGATAGAAAATTTACATTAATTTTGCTTTATTTTACCATTTCTTCTTGTGCTTGGGGAATTTATCAGATATTGCGCATGGCTGAAAAACTTAATTTTATAATTGTGCACAGCATTTGTCTAAGAAACAAGAGAAAAGTATTCACCTGATGAAGATCAGATGCAGTCTTGCACTAGTAGATGTGCAAACCCCATATTATGCCAATGTATAGGTGTGTACACAAAACAGACAGATTATAAAAAAAATTCCATCCAATAATTATTCGCATGTAAAATACTGGTTATATAAAAATATAAAATAGTCACCCTGACCCCTGTAACTGTTGCAGAAATTTAGCAGTTTGCTATTTTTTTCACGTTCATACCATTGACTGTGTGGTATCACCAATGTTATTATTGATTTATTGGACAAGTCAACACACAGCAATACCACATGTTTATATTTTTTATATGGAAAAATGTGGTGCGATTTATATGGAAAAGGAGTGCGATCTGAACTTTTATTACAGGAAGTTTTTTAAAATTAATATTATTATTAAAAAATACACCAGATTTCTTATATCGATCAATGCTATGATATTGCATAGCATTGATCAGTTAGGGTCCTTTTACACACAGATTTATCTGACAGATTATTAAAGCCAAAGCCAGGAAAAGACTATAAACAGAGAACAGTTCATAAAGGAAAGATTGAGATTTCTCCTCTTTTCAAATCTATTCCTGGCTTCGGCTTCAATAATCTGTCAGATACTTCTGTGTGTAAAAGGACCCTCAGATTGGTGCTCTGCTGCTTAAGTGTGTCTCAGACACACTTAGTCCAACAAAGGCCTAGTACAGGCCTCTGACTGCCATAGTAACTCTGCAATTGCGTTGAGGGGGTGCCAATTGCTATTACACAAGCTCATCTCATTTCATGGCAGTATGTCACATATTTACATCATTCCTTGGGGCAGGGCCAGCTCCAAACTCTATTTATGGCATGCCCCTTTGTGACTTGCAGCAATGCATCTTTTTGGTCGGTATTGATTGGCTAAACCTCCAAAAAATGATTGCGCTCTGTGAGTGGGAGGGGTTTAGGGGAAGGATATTTGGAGTATGGGCATGCTCTAGCTAATGTGTGCAATGGAGCTTAGGGAACATAGTATATGCCCCTTTAATATTAAGATGTTTCTTCCAATGAAATGTTGTTAGTTAAATAACCTGTACAAGAGTTAAAAATATTAGGGGCATGTCAACTTTTTTTTTTTTTTTTTACAGAAGGTAGAAAAAAAATTACCCAGTTTTTACAAACTGCCCAGTAACTTACAGGCAACCCTGGTAGTGAGCGTGGCAGCAACCACATTCAGTACTAGGTGAACCTACTGCGTGTTGAAGAGTAGCAGATCCCTGTACAGCTGCAGCAGGTCACCAATACCAAGCAGGCAAATGAGGGATGAGGAAGTTTATATCTCTCAAATGTGACATTTTTGGGTATGTTTCATTGTTAGATCAGTTTTCTTAAGACGCTGGGAGTCATGTACAAAGTGGAAGAAGTTCGGTATACACCCACAGATTAACCAGAAGACAGGATGGATGACTGCCCTGAGGACTACTGCAACACCCCAAACTCCAAGCTTACCAGTGTGAATAAAATGATGAAAAATAGGGGACATTTCCTAGAGTAGAATTCCTCCTCCTGTGCACCAAGGAGAAACAAGAAGTTCACGTTTCTTAGCAATGTGGATGTCTGCAGCTCAAAGTCATTAGGGAATGCCTGAAAGCTGGCAGAAAAGCAAGAAAAAGTAGAACATTTCCCATTACCAGTGATTGGCGTGTACCCATTCGTTTTTACGTTACCTAGTCAGCACTGGTGCAGACATCCCAACAGGGCGGTGCATTTTTCAAAACAACGCCCAGTCCCCATAATCGGCGTTGGTTTCACAATGTGCAGTTCGGCTCACTCTATAAAGTCTATATAATAATGTTCCCTCCCCTTAGGGAAACGGCCAGACTTAATTCTAATGGAGGCGCATCACAGAGGGACAGGGATATTGTTAAACTGGGGGCTAAGAGCAGACAGTCACCAACTTGGTGAGTTCTCTGTCAAAGGCCTAGTATATAGACTGCACTCAGGAAGGCCATGCATTTGCTTGAATCCTTTATTTTGCTACTTTCCATTGGCAGCCATGTATGGGGACAGATTTTCATAGTTTGATCTCTTCCCTTCGAATACAATATCTTGAAATCTGTAGACGTCATTTGCAAAATATAGTTACAACCGTTTCAGTATTACTGTTGTTTATTTTGGCTAGCTACCGGCTTGAGGACCCTTCCTAAGCAACTCCTCATATTTCAGCTTCTTGCAGGTGATATGTGAAGGGAGTGTGATGCTAGAGTAAAGTGCACTTAAAGGTTTTGTGTCATAGCGTTTACAGTAGTCATTGAACTATCCCACTTTATTAAGCTGGTCCAGGCAATTGGCAACCTTGATGGAGTTCACCAACCCGTCAGCACGTAGACTGTGATAATTCAATGTTTGACACTAGGCTGAGCTAGCGGATCGCTTTACCATCACAGCTACCCAAGGGCAATCTCAGCACCAACCAGTATGTGGGACATAAGCTTTCTGTCGGTGCATTGCAGCCACTGTTGTGAACTGGAGCACAGCCATGCTCCGCAGCTACAGAGAGTCTCTCCTCATAGAGTACAGCTCACACATCAATGCTGTACAAGTTTATTAAGCAGCTGAAGAGCGGCCATTATTATTCCTCCCTGTTACTGAACAATTAAGAGGATGAGAATGAAGAGAAGATGAGGGGGTAGAAAAGAAGAAAGAAAAACTGGGGGAGGGGGGTAAAAGACATAAACATGTAATGAAAGAGGTGCCCAAGATTCTGGGGCAGTGCCCAGAGATCCTCACATCCCCTCCTCCTCCATAATACACCCAGACAAAAGCCGACCCCTCAGTTCTCATTTAAACAGGGGTCTACAAGCTGTTGCCATGGCAGCAGACTGAGGAATCCTACGATGGAAAAAATTCACGAAGCGCGGAGATGAAGGCAGAGCTACCTGTTAATAAACATGTCATACGCTGCTGCTGTAGGCACAGAGGGAAATGGAGGAAGCCGCTGATGACCTCTAGACATGAAGGGAAAGACATTAACCAGAGATGGGGGATGAGGAGGCATTTATAGGAACATTATGATGGAAGATTATTTTAACCACATGACGAGGTAAAATAAATGCACAATCCAGATGAGCCTAATACGGCATTCCGGCCAAAACCAGAAATTCTGTTTTGGCTACATATTTATCTCATAGTCAGCAAAAATAAAGGGGGTCAAAAAGTATATTGTGGAATTTCTTAAAGGGGGATTTTTTTCTACACACATTTTACTGAAACTAAACAATAATGATAATAATAATAATAATAATAATTTTTATTTATATATTGCCAACAGATTCCGCAGCACTTTACAATTCTGGGGGTACATACATAGATAAAAATCAGACATTACAGAGATCTACATATAATTATCCATACATGAGGAGTGAGGGACCTGATCGCATGCATGAGCTTACAGACTATTAGACAAACAGAGCCAGTTTCATGTCATGCGTTACACTTCTAAGCAGCAGCACGATTAACAAAAAAAAAACAAAACACACAGACCATGAACGTCAACCCCATCGCATTTTCATCCTTTAGCTTTGGAGCTGTGACTTACAATATATACCACAAAAAAAGTCTTCCTATAGCAAAGAGTACTTAAAGGGGTTATCCAGCATGAGAAAAATATGGCCACTTTCTTCCAGAGACAGCACCACTCTTGTCTCCAGTTTGGGTGCAGGTTTTGCAACTCCATTCCACTGAAGTGAATGGAGCTTAATTGCAAACCCCATCTAAACTGAACAAGTGTCTCATGGAACTAAGCTCTGTTTATTTAGCTGTCTCTGAAAGAAAACGGAAATTACTCACCGATAATGATGTTTCCCGAAGTACATGACAGCACCAACCAGAGAGGGACTCCGCCCCCCAGGAACAGGAAACCTGAAGATATAAAAGAACAGGCCCTCCTCTTCCTCCTCAGTGAATTTCAGAGACCAAAGAAAGCCTGAATCATTAGTAATAACATATTCATAGAACAACAACACATCCACCACCAAACCTTCAAGAGTGATTTGAAAAACACCCCCGTGATTACACCAGTGGCGAAGAGAAAAAATAAAAAGGGTGGGTTATACCTTGGTGCTGTCATGTACTCCGGGAAACATTACCGGTGAGTAATTTTCGTTTTCCCCCTCGACATGACAGCACCAACCAGAGAGGATACCAGAGATGGAAATTAGGGAGGGACCACCGCTTGTAACACCTTTCTCCCAAAAGCAAGCTCAGAGGCAGAAGAAGGATCCAAACGATAGTGATGGAAAAAAGTGTGGGGAGAAGACCATACTGCCGCTTTACATATTTGTTCTAAAGAGGTGTCCCCTCTTTCCGCCCAGGAGGTAGTCACTGCCCGTGTCGAGTGTGCCTTAACAGAGAGAGGAGGAGAAAGACCAGAGGACGAGTAACAAAGACATATAGCCTGCCTAATCCACCTGGCTAATGTCCCCCTAGATACTTTACTACCTCTGTTAGGACCTGCAAACTGTATAAACAGGAAATCTGCCTTTCTGAAAGGTTTAGTCATCTCTAAGTACTTAATCACTACTCTTCTCACGTCCAGTAAGTGATACTCTCTCTCTCTATATCGTTCTTGGGGTTTTCACAAAAAGATGGGAGTACTATTTATTGTACTCTGTGGAAATTTGAGACTACCACTTCCCTGGACAACACAATGGTCCTATCCAGATCCCGCAGGGACTCATCCCAAAGACTCAGGAGATATGTCTGCAGGGGCCTAAATGTGTCTGCGCCCATGGGACTGCTGGAATAGCTGCAGTGAATAACCCAAATAAGGACATATCCCTTCTGATTGTGAGTCTGGGATTTCCTACAGCCAGCGACACAGCGGATTGAATTTTCTGAACTTTTTCGTCTGGTAGAAAAGACTTTTGCACAGAAGAGTCTAAATGATCCCCAGGAATTTTTTCCTTTGAGCTGGAGAAATAAAAGATTTTTTAGAGTTTACAATCCAACCTAATCTATCTAAGATGGCTAAGGTTCTATCTACTAGCGACTGTAATGCTCCCGCTGATTCTGCTTACTAGAAGGAACTTTCTAAGTAGGGAATGAACAAACCTGGCCCTTCCCTGACATGCGCCGCCATCTCTGCCACGATTTGGTAAACACCCTGGGCGCTATGGCTATGCCAAAGGGTAGAGCCTGAAATTGGAAATGAAATAATGAGCCATCTAAAAAAATAGCAATGCGCAGATATTTTGGAAACTCTGTGAATAGGGACATGAAGGTAAGCATCCTTTAAGTCAATGGATGCCATGAAACAATTCTCAGTAAGCAAATTTACTGTTGACCTGATCGTCTCCATCTTAAATCTTAGGTATCTATTTAATGGTTTTAAATTAATAATTACTCTATATGATTGATCCGGTTTCTGGATCAAAAAAAGATTGAAGTAAAAACCATGACACCTTTCAGTCTCTGGTACTGGGACCAGGACATTTTTATTTAACAAAGAAATAACTTCACCTATTAAGGTCTTCTGACCTAATATCCCCCTATGGCTTCTTGTCACCAAAAACCGGGTAGGGGGTAGTGATATAAAATCAAAAGTAACTCCTTCTTGGATATAACTCAAAACCCATGTACTTCCACAGATTTTTGACCACTCATTAACAAAAAAACGTAACCTGCCTCCCACCTGACTACCTGGATTACTGGGAGGTTGGCTTTTTTCCTGTGTCAGACTTCTGGTTGAAGTGGTAACCTCTGGATCTGCTTGCCCCTCTTCCTTTTCCTCTGTCTAAGCCTCTGCCCCTTGTACACAAACGGACTGAAACTTTCCAGGCTGATAAGTAGAGGGAAACCCTTTCTTCTTGTCCCCTGTTTTCTCTAGAAGATCTTCTAACACTGAGCCAAACAAAATATTACCCTCACAGGAAATGTTACATAGCTTTGTCTTGGCTGCTGTGTCCCCTGACCAATTTTTTAGCCATATAGCACGCCTGGCTGAATTGGACAAGGCTGCCGACCTAGCGGAAAACCATAAGGCATCTGCAGAGGCATCTGCTAAAAAGGATGGCAGGGCTGCTAACAGGTTAGCTCTAGATTCCCTAGACTGCAACCCCTCCTCTAGTTGTGACAACCATACCAACATAGCCATGGCCACACAAGTGCTTGCTATATTCGGTCTGAAGGACTCTACTGAGGCTTTAGGGTGCCCAAGTCCTCAAATGGAAGTGATCCCTTCTTTGATACCTTTGCGATAGCAACGTCTACTTTTGGGGGATGGCCTTTTGGGGTATTTCCTCTTAACCGCCCTCGGTACAAACCCATTCCAATCAGATTTGGACCATTCCCTTTTAATAAGAGCTGAAATGTTCCTGTGGACTGGAAAGACTGTTTTCTTTCTCTTTTTCAGCCCCCCAAACATAATATCTTGCACTGATTTTTCTACTATTTGTTCCTCCAGCTGCACAGTAGATCGGACTTCTTTTACCAAAAAGTCCACATCCTCTAAGGGGCATAATGGCTTTCCTGACATATCTTCCTCTGGAACATTAGACTCCGATTCCGAGGCATTATTCTCCGCTCCTCCCTCTGATTCATGATCAGATTGTGCCACACCTGAATGCGAAGCACCTGCTGCCTCCACCGGAGGAGCTGAAATAGCGGGAATCACTTTAGTTCTGGATCTCTTCCTTAATCATTTCCCTATAACAGGGAGAAAAAAAAAATAAATATATATATATACACACACAGTATATGCATATATATATTTATTTATTTAGTTATCTGCTGCCTATTTAAAAGGGTCAGCAACCACAACCAGCAATACACAGGGCTGTTAATAGGGAACACTCACTTCATGGATCATAGTAGAGAAGACATGTTAGGAACTTCTACTGCCACCATCTTGCTTACACAGGAGTCACATGTAGGAAGATCAGTTTCAGAAGGCAATCTGACCTTACACATCCTACATTCCTTTTTTGTACTCTTTGAGGACCTTCTAGACTCCTCTTCCTAAGAATACAATACATCAGTCTCCCATACACCTTGTCTTACCTCAAAGGAAGACCCTCAGCCCGCTGGTACCCTGGGTTTTTCTGCTGGCCCCGCTATTTCTCTTTTCTCATTTATCGCAGCAATCGCCAGTGTCCAGCCTCCTCACCACCAAACCGCCGACGCCTGACACCTGGAGCGCTCCTCACTGAAGAGCCTCCGGTGTCCTGCGTCATATCCGGCATGTGACGTGGCTTTCGGGACCTCCTGACGCGTCACCGCACCTCACTTCCGGAAGTTCCGATGCTCAGCCGCTCCCCGCTCGTTCCGGCCTCCAGAACTTCCCGACGCGTCACCTCCGGAAGCTCCAAAGTTATGCCGCAACCTCCTAAGCCTTCGGCCTGCCGACTGACATGTCGATGTGCCTCCAGTCACAGTGGTGAACAGGTCTTAGGCTGAACTACAGCCTCTAGAGCATCCCCCTCAGCCTCAGAACGGCCCCAGGGAATAGAGGGAGCTCCGGTCCAATACCTTGCCGACGTCTGCGGGCTTCCCACAGGGACAAAAAAACACTGAGGAGGAAGAGGAGGGCCTGCTCTTTTATATCTTCAGGTTTCCTGTCGCTGGGGGGCGGAGTCCTCTCTGGTTGGTGCTGTCATGTCGAGGAGGAAAGTGGCCATGTTTTGTTTTTGTTTGTTTTTTTAACGTTGGATTCAACGTTGCCATTTACTTTAATTGGAGCCGAGGTTCAGTAACCCAGAAAGGTCACTACATATGTAGCTGGCTGCTTCACTATTTACTGTATATGTGGGCGCCATGGCTTTGACAATCATCTGATCAGTGAAGGTGCAGTTAGAAATTAATGGCCTGTTGTGCATTAAAGAAAACCCTTTAAAATTCCAAGGAATTTTGCATACCATGACAGCAATCTGGGGAATTTCACAAGCCCTACAATTCTGTCTATGGTCAATGGAGAAACCACTGGAATTGTAATGTTTGTGCCCATAAAAGCAGCACAACCGACAGGAGTTTTTGTATGGATGATACATCACAATAGGAACATTTGTCTAGTACAATCATTTTTGCATGGCTTTTTCCCAAGGTTGTCAGCGGATGTGGTCACCTGTTCATTACAAAACTCACAGAATCAGAATGTATTTTGTAATGGTATTAGAAAAATAAAAAATACAGGAAAAAAAGTATCCTTTTCATTGTACTACAGCCCTGCCAATGTCTGCTTTGCAGAAACAGCTTCCGTCCTTCTCTTGGCATTACATGCTGTGTATCATTATCTGTGTTACATTCACTGGTCTCTAGCTAGGTACTTAAATGTGTTTTTGCAAATGTGGAAACTGCAGCATACTCAGGCAAGCGGCATCCCTCTGTAACCATGGCAATGCTGCGGCTGCCGAGCTGGGCAGCTGACATGTTCTTTAGTAGGGAAGGAACAAAACGCCTCGACCCACCATTCTCCTTGCTAAAAAAAAAAAAAAAAAAAAAAAAAAAAAATCAAGCGTTGAAGAAACCCCCACTAATAATTACAGACTATCTAGAGCAGCTGGGGGGGGGGGGGGGGGGGGGGGGGAGGATGGGTTGTCTTTTGTCTGAAAGGAGCTAAAGATGAAATGCATCCATCCAACTCGGCAGCCCTAATGTGTCATCAGACACTCGTACGGGAAGTAGATATGACAATTTCTCTAGGCTTGGGAAAAGCAAAATGATATGTAGGAAGGGGGGGCAGAGCCCACAAAAAGAGTGATGGGACAATGAGGTCATATCCTGAAGAGGGAATAGCAAGTGATCTGACCTTCCATCCTTACAAAGAACAAAGAACTTCCCTTGAAGTTGGGGAATGCAGAACACAGACATAAGAATATCTTCCAAAGCTTGAGTCACGGCAAAGCATCTACAGACAAACTAACCTGTAATGGAGCGTACGCTAATGTTCATCAAATATTGTTATATCCCACAAAAAGAAAAAAAAAGCATATAAGTGTGTGTATTTTTAGGTTGTTTAAAGGCAATTTATCACAAGGACTGGGTGTGCTAAGCTGCTGGTATGGTAAAGTAGCACTGGTCACCCTGAACAAAATGTTTATTTTTTTTCTTTCCTGATCTGCAGTGCCATTCTCAAGGTATGGGCAAAAAATAAGACTATGCGAATGACCTGGTGTGGTGCACAGAGGGCAGTCCCAAACCCATAAGTGCCCCACTTTGCCTGCCTGGTAGCTTCACAAACAATGCCCCTCTTTGAATGTAGCTCTGAGGCTGCCTTGCAGGGGAGGTGACTGAAAGAGACGAGTGCTGCGACGTCACCAGGGCAACAAACCAGGTCATCTGCATAATCCTATTTTTCTCAACATCTTGGGAGTTGTGCAATAGATTGGGAAACAGAAAAAAATATTTTGACTGGGGTGACCTGAACTACTTCACCATACCAACAGGATAGTATGCCCAGACCTCATGACAAATTCCCTTTATTGACATATTATTGTAAATGGTATTATTTAAGCAAAAAAAAAAAAAAAAGGCTTATAATGAAACTCATGGAACGTGAAATTTTGTGTGTGGTTGCAGACATTGTCTAGTTTAGAAAGGCCATCTACCCCTTTAATGCTGCGTTTACACGGAACGATTATCGCTCGAATTTTCGCAATAACGATCGCATTTGAGCGATAACACTGGCCAACAAATTTTCAAAAGTTGTTTGGTTCCGAAATAAAATTAGCCATTTCTTAATGATTTTTATGTGCTGAATTCAAATATCACAAGGAGAAATGTGAATTGGCTCTAGTTTCTATAAAATAGAAGATTTCTCATGTTATTGTTTTGTGAATTGTATAGAATACAGTATAATAGCTGACATATTTATTACTTCTGCAATCATAAGGAAGCAAGTTTACTGTTCATAAACTTTTGAAATATATTCATAGGAAACTTAGTTCTATCTGAAATCAACTACAATTTATAGGCATATCTAAGAATTTTTACAAATTAATTATGTTTATGGAACTCTGGAATGTCGCTCCTTATTCAATGGCTTCTCGGTGCATTTACACGTGTCTTTTGTATTCATACATGGGATTGTCTCTGATAACTGTCCAACAGTAATCTGCAAGCATTGATGGGTTCTATTGAGGCTAGGTTTACACTGCGTTTTTGCAATCCAGTTATTTTTTTTAAATTTTTTGCAAAAAACGGATGAAAAAAACGGATGCATTTGTGTGCATCTGTTTTGATCCATTTTTCCATTGACTTCCATTGTAAAAAAAAAAAAAACGGATCCGTTTTTTTTAACGAACACAAAAACGTAGCTGACACTACTTTTGTGTTTGTCAAAAAAATGGATCCGTTTTGATCAGTTTTATTTTTTATAATGGAAGTCAATGGAGGAAAGGATGCACACAAATGCATACGTTTTTTGCAAAAAAACGGATTTCAAAAATGCAGTGTGAACCTAGCCTTACCCTGATACCTTTTTTCCATATTGGTCACTCTAAGATGATGCAATATACCAGTTGATGATGCAATACTGATGATGCAAACTTTTCCCAGTATTGTATCACAGGCTGTGAGAAATATAGAAAGTATGTCTATTTCTTGAAAACTAGAGCCAATTTCAAAATTTGAACATCATTTTCGATTTCAGCACCCCAAAATTAGTTAAGATCAACTGTTTTCATGTCGGAACCGTTTTGGCCGTTGACCAGTGATAATCGTTCAGTGTAAACACAGCAAATGATCAAGCGATGAGCGAAAAATCGTTTATTTTGATCTTTCAACATGTTCTCAAATCGTCGTTCATCGTTCGCTAAAAATTCGCAGATCGTTTTGTGTAAACAGTCTTTCAAAGATTCACCCTATGTAAAAGATGGGCTTAAGCGATCTTAAAAACGATCGCATTAACGATCTTTCTTCCGAATTTTCTTAAGATTTTTTAAACTATTTATTCGTCTAAACGCTGTTCGTTCTAAAAACCAAATCGTTGCTTCAAAATCCATTGGGCAAATTATTGCTCCGTGTAAACCCAGCATAAGAGTCTCTAATTTAATAGAGCGGGCCTCTGTCCAGGACCATCATCTCTTGGTCAGAGTGGAGAGTGCCTCTAAAGGTCTTATTACGTGGAGAAATCAGGCAGATCTCTCTCTGTGTAATATCAGCGTATGACCAATCGAAAAGCTCATCAGCTGATCGCCGAGTTAAAGGCCTTATTACACGGAAAGATTATCTCGGCCGTTATGGCTGATAATTGTCCCGTGTAATAGAAGGCAACGTTTAGCCAACATTAACGATGTAAGCTGATCGTTGCTGTTGTTTGTGTTTCAACATGTTGAAAGACAAACGACTGTTATAGCAGCGATCTGCTGCCGTCGTTCCGTGGAATAGGAGCGACGGCAGCAGACCACCGCTATCCTCTATGGGCTGCCCAAACGATCTAGCGATCATCTGGGCAGCCATCCCCCCCCCTCCCGCAGCTCCCTGTTGCCTCCCCTGCACTTACCCTCTTGCTGCCAACGAGTGTAATAGCTGCGGCGGCGAGCGGGAAACGAGGAGCAAACAACCGCTGACAGCACATCGTTTGCTCCTCTATGTCGCCCCACGTAATAGGGGCTTAAAACACGTCAAAAGATAATCAGCTGTGGGCTGCACATCTCTACATGCAATAACAGATGTGCGACCAAGGGGTGATTAACGGAAAGGGCTGCACGAACATCGCTGGCACTGTGCAATGCTTAATCTCACCTAAGGTAGCACTACAGGAAAGATGACAAATTTCAGATTACTTATACAATGGTACAGTCAGTCAATGGAGCCCTCAAAAAAGCAGACAACAGTCTAACCAATAAAGGAAAATATATACCAGTTGCCAAACAGAGATAAAAGATGGTGAAGTTTTATGAACATCGTCTGCCGACCACACATCTGTAATGCGGGGGGGGGGGGGGGGGGAATAATGGAACCAATGCAGAAGCAATCCATGACAGTAAGGCCTTTTAATAGGAATATTGATGTAGTGGGTACTACAAAAGCCAGCTGAATCTGACTAATATGTATGGGGGTCTTCCAAGTGGGTTTAAATTGAGTTTTATTTGTTCTTGGTCAAACAACTTGAGAGAAGTTGCTGGCAGTGAAGCCATGTTTATGGATGTTTATGGCCAACCTTACTCTGCTTATATGTCAGGATTATATGCTTTTTTTAATATAGCTAGCTCTGCTAAGTGTTCTTAGGTCTCTGTTGTGCTCTGGGTCTAGATGGGTCTTCACTTATTTTGAACATTTCTGGACAATTGGATGGATGGCAGATTAAATAGAAATTACTAACTGCAGATTAACCCAGCAAAATATCATAAATCTGATCTCTTACTGCATGTCCTGATGTCCTGTTGTCCCAGAGTTATCTGTAAGGGAAGTGTTTTCACCCATCCATCCATACACCATCCTGTGAGTGTCAGATGAGGGAGGGGGAAGGAAATCTGAACTTTACAGGCTACCAAAATCTGGTAGCAGACAGAGGGGAAGGAATGCTTCAGTGGAAATAAAAGGACACTTGGCAACAGGAACCAAACACACAGCTAGGAACTGGCAGCTACAAGTAAATGTTAATCTTACCGTACATGATTTCAGGAAAGGCTAATTCAAGCATTACATGGGACGAGGGAAGTGTACGGAAATCTGCAACAATTCGGTGTTCCTTCTCCACAATACATTATAACATGCACGTGGTTAAACGTTGTCCTTGTGACCCAATTGTTGCCTGTGCATTAGCAGGTTCACGCATGATCAATCACAGTGACAATTACTTGTAAATGGGAAGCCATGATTGTAAAGTATAAGATTCAGAGGAAGCATTTCATGTGAGGGTTTAAATGACACAAGTTATAGGTAACAAAAAATTGGCTACACTGTACAGAGGTGAATAGACTACATATGTCTTCAAAACCCTAGTGCCTTTGGATCAGAATGCTATAAACCAATAAAATCCAAAAGGGGTCACCTACAAATGGGTGTAAAGCTGGATTCACACACACAGTTTTTGGATCTTATTGTGGTTATTAGCTTCACCAAAACCAGACCAAAAAATGGAAAAAAAAAACACAGAAAAAATATTATGGAAAGTTTTAACCTTTATCTGTGTTCTAAAGCCTCTCCTGGCATTGACCATAAATTATAGCCCACAATACTTTGTGTAAGCCCAGCCTAAGGCCTTATATACCTGGCAGTATTATGGATCCAGATTATGACACCCATAGCTTGCCTTCAGCTTTACATGTTTTTTTTTTTTAAAGATGAGTGAACCTCAAGCATGCTTATGTTTGTCCAAACCCGAACACTCAAGGGTGGCAGACAACTTTTTCAGCCACTGGTAATCATATGCCAAGCATTCGGACAACGCTCATCTTTACTTTTTACCTATAAATTCCGACATAAATAACTTATCCCCGTCCTCTATGGGAGCTGCTGAAGGCAGTTGAGTGTTGTGATTGGAGTGACAGCCAATCTGCCACTAAGGGCCATATAACACAGGACAATTATCAGTCGAAAAATTGGTAGATGGTTCAGATTTAAACAAAAATCGGTTCATGTAATAGCAAGCAACGACTAAACATCGTTGATCTTCCCAAATTGTTCGAACGGCATTTGGTGTAACACGTCGTTCGGTCGTTTACTTGGTCTATCAGCCAGGAAAGGACGAGCGCAGGAACAACCGTAAGTAACAATCATCGCCCTGTATAATAGGGTGATTGATTTAAGATAGTTTATTGCCATAAATCCTCCCATGTAATAGCACCCTAAGTAGTTTTAAGTCAGAATACTCCTTTAAATACAGTCATTAGGTATCCTCTTCTCATATGGCAACATACAGAGTGCTAGACCCATAGCTATTACACTACTGTGCAGGGTTCATGCACAAGCCATGAGTGCTAAGGAGCTTTTTTCTAGAAAAAGTGACAAACCTGCAACGGACAAACATTCAGGACAGCTAGACATTTTGCAATTCCTAATTAAATGGACTGTTAAATAAGTATTCTATACAAAAAGGAGGAATATGCATCAGTGACAAAAGAGGGGAAGTGTGAAAACCTGCCAATACAGGTGCATTGTTATAATGTACAGTCCTGCAGTGGAAAAGGAGTTAAGTTATAATTGTCACAAAGAGTCTGCTTGATGGCTTTATGGAAAACTACTGATATAAAGCATAATTATTCCTGGAGGTGGGATATATTGTGCCTTATATGAAAAATAAATTCTGCTGCCATTTCAATCCGATACCTTGTATATGATCTAGCCCACACTGGCACTCTGTCATTACAGAGAAATGTTGCACTGCCAGCACAACTATTGTCATCCGAGTGCTTGGCACAAGCGTTGTAAATCGGACAGACTGTCAGCATCAAACGCTGCCAAGAGAAAGGTGGGAGGCTAACTCAGCTCTCCCTATATACAAGGATTGGCTAATATGTATAACAATGCAGAGAGACCCTGAATATACATTGTGGCAAGGTTCTACAGCAGAGAGTCATCTCTACGGCTGCACATGCTGCCCCCTTGTATTAAGCAAATACATGCAATTATCACTTCTAAAGAAATGGGAAAGGGAGGAGCTGAACGAACGCCTGGCATCTGCGCCAGTGCATAATACTAGGTCCAGCATGACACATTACAAGCATAGTCTCCATATTTTCCCAAGATGTAATTATTAAAGAAATGTCAGTCGACACTAAAAATGAATCATAGACATTATCGTGTAGCTGGCCATACAATGATACATTGGAATATGTTTACAATGTGTCACTGACAATACTAAATTGGCTGACAGGATATTTAATGTTCTTAGAAAATAAAATGTATAATGAATGCAACCAAAATCTTCAGAGACAAACCTAATGAAAACACAAAATCCAAATTGTTAGGCCCCATTCACACGTCAGTGTCAGGAAATCCTGATCAGGAGGTCACAAATGTCATCAGAAAAGTATCAGAATTTTCTGACAGTAATCTGTTTTTACCATCAGGAAACCATCAGGAAAAACCTTCAGGATTTCCTGATGAGAAAAAAAAAGTGATCCCAATATGGTCTAGTATGCCAACACACAGCCCCTAGTGTATCTGGATGGCCACAGGCTGCAGACCTACAACTCCCATCATGACCTTGCTGGATGCTGGAATTTCAGCGGCGACATCATCAGCCGATGTCTGCTCCGGTACAACCCCGGGGGGGTGGGGGGCTGTAGTTTTAGCGCGGTGGGCAGCCGATGTCATGTCCGTTCGGGTCGGGTCCCGTACCGCGGGGGCGCAGGGATGACATTGGACGGCGCGGCGGGGTGATCGGGCACAGGGGGGGATGTCGCACAGCGCGGGGTGATGACCGGGCGCGGGGGTGGGGGGGGTGGGGGTGTCGGACGGTGCGGCGGGGTGATTGGGCGGCGGCAGGGTGCCAGTGGTTGCGGGGGACGGCAAGCTCTCAATCGATCATGTAAATCAGGAAAGTGCCCGTGATTCCGGCGCTCTCCGAGACTTCTATGGGGGTGTCCGGTCCGGATTTCCATGTCCTATTTTTTCCGGATCATTTTACCGGAACGGACACCATTCCGGAAAAATCCGGAAGGGTGTCCGTGCCTAATTAAAGTGAATGGGTCTGGAAATCCGTCCGGATTTCCTGATAAGAAATCCAGGTGTTTTTTTCCGGACGTGTGAAGGGGGCCTTAGAGAAAAGCAATGTGAAAGTATTCATATAAAGTGAAGGATTGCCCTATGTAATTCTTAAGGACCTGTGCCTGTGTCCTGCTCTTACCACTAGAGGCAGCTGGTACAATAACATTGTTTTCTTAATAGGTTTTCATCTATATTACTCAACTTACTGATGAACATAAAAATAAGTTATTCCTGTTATACCTTTATAATGCTGTAAATGCGGTTGTGGTACTACTGAAAGCTAAACTGTATATTGCATTGTAAGTGTTTTCAGCATATTCCTCTAGAAAAACACAGTACAACAACAAAACTCTTTTTGGCATACACTGCAGTTCAACAGATAACTTTCAATGTCTGTGTCTTGGGAGCCCCACCTTACATCAGGGTAGAAGTTAGAGATGAGTAAAGCAGGATTCCATTAGATTCATATGAAGCAGTAGCATCGGCTCCATGTATCCATGTTTTCCAGCTGGTCCTCGGGCTGGGACCACCTTTTCCATGGAGATTCTGCTAAACAAATCCCACTTCGCTCATCTCTAGTGGAAATGATAATCTAAAAGTGGCACCTTAAATAAAATTTTCAGTTTTTCAACAAGAATTTTTGGAGACAAATTTGATACAGAACAACCTTTGTGCACCCTGCTCTGTTTTGTTCAAGTTAGATATTAGGCCCTACAGCAGTGCTAGTACTTTCCACACAAAAAAAGCGTATAAAGTTATTTATTAACAAGTATTGGGTAAAGAATTTACCAGTGCTAAAACGCTATCTAATACAAACAGGTACAAGCCGTGACGCATGTTTTAGATGTCCTTGTAAGATTTTTGGAATAGAACTTAGGAACGGCCTGACCACTAAGTGTTAATAGAGGCAAATTCCCTTCCGTTATCAGGAGTTTTTGGCCAAGGGTGCATGTATTCTAGGGGAGAGGGGAGACAGTTTCTGCCAAACACCTCTGGCAGTCGCTTATCTCCCCAAGAAGAAGCGGATTGGGAAAGTTGAAATCTAGTATGCTGTACAGTTTTCTCGCCTAACATCTGCCACTGAGGGACAGCCAGGAAGCTCCTATACACATTAGAAGGGTAACATCAGCAGGCTGGGCTGACCTTAATTTAACATTAAGGCTTAATTTAAAGGGGTTGTATAAAAGGAGTACACATGCTGTATTAAAGCAACATACATCACTATACTGTTTTTTTTTCTCCACCGGACTGAACAATGTCCTTGTTTCCTGCCTGAACTGTGACCCTGCTGTTACCATGTAACAATGCACGCTTTCTCACAATGCCTCTTGCTTACGGGTTTAATGAAGACCAGCTGCCAGCATCATCTGAAGATTGCAGTACCTTCTTGAGAACTAAGCATGCCTAGTTCACCTTAGTGGGTTATATCCCAGGGCAACAGGTTATCAACACAATGCAGGCACATTGGGGGGGGGGGGGGGGGGGGGGGGGGAGTCTATAGCTCTCATTCATTACAGCTCCAGAAATGCTTGTACATTTAATATACAGTGGTGCCTTGGAATACGAGCATAATTGGTTCCGGGACCGTGCTTGTAATCCAAATCCACTCTTAAACCAAAGCAAATTTTCCCATAAGAAATCATAGAAACGCAGACAATTGGTTCCACACCCCAAAAATAATGATTTATTATTCTGAATAACATGTAAAACAAATAAAACAACATTCAGAAACAGCAGAATATGTCATATTATAAGTTACTGTAAAGTAATGGAGATGATGGGAAACACAAGGGCGGAAAGAGACTGCAGGGAGCATGAAGGAATGAGCAGGGCAGATGTGGGCACATACATGCAGCGCTCTCTGTCCGGGGAGAGAGGGGTTACAGCTATGGAGAGATTACCTCCATAGTTCTGTCCTCTGATGTAAGCCCCAGCCTGAAGTGGATCCGCTATGATTTGGAAGGTGAGGGAAAGGTCCTGGGTCAGAGTACAGTGCTGTAGACCCCGCTATGCAGACCATGCCCCTCCCCTACTCGCGCCCCCCCACCCAGTACAGGGAGCTCTTAAACCAAAGCAATGCTCTTAAACCAAGTCACAATTTTGAAAAATTGTGAGCTCTTAAACCAAAACACTCTTAAACCAAGTTACTCTTAAACCAAGGTACCACTGTACCTTTAGTTTCACATAATGCATCAGTTTAGACACAGGTTTTCTTCTTTCAAATGATACAACCCCTTTTCTGGTGACAGGTGCCCTTTAAGAGAACGGGATAAATGTGGGATGTAAATAAAATAAAATATATTTGCTGTGTATGTGATTCCATAATATAATTGCCTCCAAACACAAAAAGGACACGCAGCACAGGTATAGCCAGCGCACTGATGCTATTTAAAGGAAAGACGGTTACTATTCGCCTCCACAGCAGAAATATTAGATTAAATATAGCATTACCAGTTACTGTCTATTAGAATAGACCTTTTCCCCAAAAAATGCCACAAAAAAGCGCCAAAATTGGTGCATGGCTTTTTTAGGTCAAAATCGCTGCGGACAGATGTTTGATATGTCTGTATGCATATTACACAAGGTAATAATAATCATGTATGGCCACTAATCAACCCATGTAAAAGGTCTGTTACGTGATTGGTGGATCAGCATTTCCAGCATCTCATCACTAGGAAGCACTGACCAGCAGGGGCCCTCTGGACAAAAGCAGCAACAGGGGATAGACTTTGTATCATTTATATTATGTGTGCACCGGGGCATAGCTGTGATTTACCAATAGCAAAAACCGAAATCCCCCCCAACCATCCCCCCGCCCATATTCACTTGGCCCGAAGCAGTCCCCTGGCATTTCTTCTTTCTCCCAGCTCCCCGATGCACAGGCCAGGTGAGTATGCATGTGAGGGTGATAGGTGCTACTGGGATCATCTGTGGGTGCTGTCTGGGGCATACCATGAAGGCAGACCATGCTTCACCGGGCCCTGTAGCAGTTGCAAGGTCTGCCTTCATGCACATCTGAAGAACAACATCATCACAGGGAACTTTTTTTTTTTCCCCCTCAATGACCTTCTTCATACAAAGCAAGTATAAGCTATCCAAGGTTAGGGTCCCTGGCTGATATAGATTCAGTAACAGATATACAAGGGGTACTCCACTGGGGAAAAAAAAAAGTTTTTTTTAAAAAAATCAACTGTTGCCAGAAAATTATACAGCTTTGGAAATTACTTCTATTTAAAAAACAAACACTAAAAAAAACTTCATCCAGTACTTATCAACTGCTGTATGTCTTACAGGAAGTGGTGTATTCTTTCCAGACTGCCTTTTAGTCTGTCCAGTCTTTGCTGCCACCCGTGTCCATGACAGGAAATGTTCAGAGCAGCAGCAAATTCCCATAGAAATCCTCTACTGCTCTGGACAGTTCCTGTCATGGACAGAGGTGGCAACAGAGAGCTCTGTGTCAGACTGAAGAAAATACACCACTTCCGTCAGGGCATACAGCAGCTGATAAGTACTTAAAAACTAGAGAGTTTTAAATAGAAGCAATTTCTAAATCTGTATACACCTTTCTGACATCAGTTGATTTGAATACTTTTTTTTTTCTCTGAAGAACCCCTTTAATAAAGGAAAAAATTAGCCATAATTACTAAAAGAAAGAAAGTTATAAGTTTCATATGAATAGGGCAGATTGACATAGTAGTGTTCAGTAGTGTGGGCACTACATGTGCTTGGTTATTAGAGTAATATTTAATAAAATCCACACTTTCTAAGAATAATGTCAAAATAAAGTATACAATTATTTAAAACCTCATGGTGAATAAACTGCATCAAAATCAATAAGGATCAGTAACACAAAGACACAGTGTACCTCTCCCAGAAGGCACATCATACAAAGCAGGAAGAAAAGGTGCCATACAAGCTTACAGGCTGCTCCAATGTCATAGTGCCCTCATTCCTATTCTTTGAGGAATTTCTTCATGACGTAGTAGTTCTGGAATTGTTCAGGGCTTTGAGCCCCTGTTGAAACAGTAGAGCTATACATGGTATGAAAATAATTCTTCCGTAATGCATTCAGTTCCATAAATCACAAGCATGTGAGTATTGCAGAAAAATACAAAGGCCAGATTGCTGTAGGAGTACCCATCATTTTATAAGATTTTATCTTTAGGACAAGATTTTATTTTAAAAAATCTTGCGGGGCTCTGTTACATTAACCTTTCAGAGTGGTGACAAGGTGATTTTAGTGCTGTTATTGAGCCCCTAAATGTTCCCTACAGAGTGCAAAGCTATTTCTCATTTTTTTCATCAGAGCTATTAGTAGTACACCCATAGGACTTCCTTTCCCTTACTTGTCTGGCTAGTCACAGCACAGCCCTTACTCCTCTCTGCATTGCCATGGCATGGTGCTAGTAGAAGTGCACTATACTTATCTACAGTACAG
Organism: Dendropsophus ebraccatus; assembly: GCF_027789765.1. NCBI lineage: Eukaryota > Metazoa > Chordata > Amphibia > Anura > Hylidae > Dendropsophus > Dendropsophus ebraccatus. The sequence continues at coordinate 55,962,518 of NC_091454.1, read as the reverse complement.
CACTATAAATAGTATGTAGAGGGACAGGTAATAACTGATGCACTGGTGTTGCAAGGTGCTATGTGAGCAGAAATCAAAGAAACCATAGAACAACAAGGCAAGGGTGAAGCTAAGCCCCAAAATGCTGCTGCTGCTGATAACTACCACCTAAAGGAAAGCGTGGTTGGGATATAGGATTACATTCAGGATGCAACACTATCTACATACAGCAATAGGTGCACAATGAACCTTTTGGGAACAGTGTGGATATTCTACAAAAGGCAGAATGGTTCAGCTTGCTTGTACACAGCCCAGGCTCTTCCTCTCTCTCCTGCACACCACTGGCTAAGCCCAACCACCACTTCTTCTGTTCCGTCCTGGTCGCTCTGTTAGTTAAGATGGACAGAGCCTAACAACATGCAGTGGACAACAGACTGCAAGAAAGCGAGACATCTAGTGGCCAAGATGTAAAAAGATTTATTTCTGGGTATGGAGTCATTTGTTGTAAATGATGATTTACAAATCTTTTAGGATTAACGTTAGAGATGAGCGAACCGGGTTCGAGTCGATCCGAATCGGAACGTTCGGTATTTGATTAGCGGTGGCTGCTGAACTTGGATAAAGCTCTAAGGTTGTCTGGAAAACATGGATACAGCCAATGACTATATCCATGATTTCCACATAGCCTTAGGGCTTTATCCAACTTCAGCAGCCACCGCTAATCAAATGCCAAAAGTTCGGGTTCGGATCGACTAGAGCATGCTCATCGAGAGTTCGCTCATCTCTAATTAACGTAGGTTATCAAATGAAGAGCTATAACAATAGTGACTATATAAGTCACTGATTACTCTACTACTCCCACAGTACATACGTAAACCATGGTAATGCAGCAGATTGCCAGTACTGGCTTTCTTTGAACATTTCACCCCTGCCTTGTATCCACCTTGAACATGGTATCTATAGCAACATCTGTATATTTAATTCCACCATGACATACTTAGAATTCAGACTGTGACCTCTGCACATAGCAGATAGCCAAGCATTTGTCTTTAACATAAACAAGGAGCCTAAACCTGTTAAGAATTAGCACTCCCCCATGTTATAAAACCTTTATATGTTAACACAACAGAGCATCTAGCATGGTCCTGTTATACCATCCACACATCACCTATAAATAACAACATAAAACACCACAGATCCACCCACAGAACATGCCATAAGCACGAGATCTGCCAAAATAGTATCAGTAAGCCTCTATGAACTACTATTGGGTCTGGTCTATAGACTAAGCTAATGTACTGTTTGTTTGCTTGTATAGGGAACCCTGGTGTAAGTAATTGTACGGTCCACAAAACTGCTGCTTCCAAGTATGGTCCAAAGCAATTACCTACCAATCCTGTTCACATCACACAATAATTGGTGGTAATTGCTTATGATAATACACAAATGATTCAGGGTGCAAGGCTCTTTACATGCAAAGCAATTAAAAAAATAAATATAAAATTATATATATATATATATATATATATATATATATATATATATATATATATATATATATATATAGAAAAGTCACTCCACTGCAGGCCTAAGGCCATGTTCCCACATGCCAATGAAAGCATGTATCCAAAACTACATCCCCAATGGCCGTGCAATGTTGACAGGATTATCACAAACATTTTGTGGCCACTAGTGAACATATACAGGGAATGGTTTCGACCACATGCCCCAATGACAGAGCTAAACAATGAGAGGAGTACTGCAGGTGTGAATCCAGCCTTAGTAGGTCACTTTAAAGCCAATCTGTCAATAGTAATTTCACAATCACTTTCCAAACTGCTGACACTGTTAGATGCTTTTAGGACAAGGAGACACATTGGGGGACATCTATCAAACATTGTGTAAAGTAAAACTGGCTCAGTTGCCCCTAGCAACCAATCAGATGCCACCTCTAATTTTCCAAAGAGTCTGAGAGAAATGAAAGGTGGAATCTGATTGGTTGCTAGGGGCAACTGAGCCAGTTTCACTTTACACCGTGTTTGATAAATCTCCCCCATGGTACCTTTCATATATCTATCTGTGCTTTCATATTGTAGAAACATGCGTTTATTCTCTGGTAGAAAAAGTCAAAGAGGCTTCCCCAAGCTCCTTATCTGCTACAAGTTGTAAAGCCTCCTCTATTCCCCCTCCCTGCTTGATTGACACCTGGAAGCTGAATCCCAGAATGGTCAGGGAAGGGGGGGAAGGTGTTACAGCAGGGTCAGGGATAGGAGGGGGGGGGGGGGAGGTGTTACAGCAGGGTCAGGGATAGGATGAAAGGGGGGGAGGTTTTACAGCAGAGTCAGGGATAGGAAGAAAGGGGGAAGTGTTACAGAAGGGTCAGGGATAGGATGAAAGGGGGGAGGTTTTACAGCAGGGTCAGGGATAGGTTGAAAGGGGGGGAAGGTGTTACAGCAGGGTCAGGGATAGGATGAAAGGGGGGGAGGTTTTACAGCAGGGTCAGGGATAGAATGAAAGGGGGGGGGAAGGTGTTACAGCAGGGTCAGGGATAGGATGAAAGGGGGGGAGGTTTTACAGCAGGGTCAGTGATAGGAGGAAAGGGGGAAGTGTTACAGCAGGGTCAGGGATAGCATGAAAGGGGGGGAGGTTTTACAGCAGGGTCAGGGATAGGATGAAAGGGGGGGAGGTGTTACAGCAGGGTCAGGGATGGGAGGGGAAGGGGGGAGGTGTTACAGCAGGGTCAGGGATGGGAGGGGAAGGGGGAGGTGTTACAGCTTGCTGCACATCAGGAGCTCAGGAAAGCCTCTTTCACACTTTGTACTATAGAAAAGATTTTTTTCTATATTCTGGAAGAACAGACAGACACATGACAGGTACCAGGTATCTTCTTGTCCTAACAGCTATCTAACAGTGTCAGCAATGTGAAGTGCAACAGACAGATTCCCTTTAAGGGTATAAACCCACACACCGTATACACAGCGTATTTACTGCTGCGATACGCAGCGAATACGCAGCAAAAACGCAACAAATACGCAACAAAAACGCAGCAGATTAGATCTAAATAACTGAACTCAGCATTAAATCTTCACCATCAAACTGCTGCGTATTTGCTGCGTATTTTTTGCGTATTTGCTGCGTATACGGTGTGTGGGTTTGTACCCTTAATCGAAATCGGAGGGTAGGCCTGAAACCAATTTCATTGCTATATTAATATTGCATTTCAGCATCCATGCTGTTGTTTTCCGTGGTGGGTCACACATTTTGTGTGTGCATCCACATGTAGATCTTGACCGCATTGTCTTAGTTTCTGCTGAACAGTGTGTGGCTGAGACACAGTAGTTTAAATAAAGTTTCCAATTTAAATACAGCTTAGAGCAACAACAGGCATGTATTAAAAAAACGCAGGCTAACATCAGCATTTCAAAAAACGTTAGTGGATGCGGCCAACCGCAGCACAACCTGATTGTGTGGTTTCACCCTACAGAAAATACATACGAGTATTATAAAAATAAATTCAATGTGCAAGCCTGTTCTCTTTTGCCAATATATTTACCTTCTTTTTACTATCCAGTCCTTGCTTTGGCTCAGAAAAATGCGTCAAAACTGAACATGTGCCCACCCTATTGCACCAAGCAGCTGAGCACTAGATTCTGCACCATCCTAGCACTTATTCCTCTCTCCAGGGAGCGAGCACAGCCATGTGCAGTGATTGTGGTTAATCACAAGCAACCAGCTCAGTCATCTGTTCTTTGGTCATCTGTTGCACTGGTAGCTTTTCTGTCAATTAATTGTAGCAGACAACTGAAGTTCACTAAGCATCTGTGTACTATGGGCTATGAATGTCGGCTAAGATCACTTTAAGAAAGCCAAACAGCTGACTCTCACCCAATCTGATTGCCGAGGCAGGTATGTCTGCCTGACTAGTGGGATGTAGTGGTCACCGGTGGTCTTCAACCATACCACACAAAAGGGTAAAGGAAATAGCTTTCCATTCAGCTTCTAACAAATTGATTCCTCCATCCAAAAGTATGTGTGCTCACCAAATGTCCTCATAGGAAGAAGAATCCGTTCAATGCAATATGATTTCATAGATAGAAAATCACCATTGTTTTTAATTGTTAAGATGGTATTGACTATGTTACCTGCCTCTCCTGCCCTCAGGTTTGTATAAACCTCCCCAACGATGAGACAAATAATATATCTACATTCTTATTATTGCATATGGCAGAAGCAAAGGAAAACTTATATTTATTCAATCAACCATGGCACAGGTACATCTGGTTCGCCCACCTACAAACTACAGGGTCAGATGTTACTGGGGACGACAGATGTCTTGAGTTTTTACACATCTTCATTACAATGAGAATGCTGACAAAACAGTCAACAAGTACTGTGTATCTTCTGAGAAATGTATCCATTGTACCCTTTGAATTGTATCCATTGTATCTTTCTTTGTAAATACAAGAACTGTCAAGTTCAGCTGGCCAGAATGCAGTTAAGGTGGGAGAATAACCTGACATCCCAGCTGATAATACAAGTGACAGACATACAGTAAATTTTATAACAGTAAATTTTATATATATATATATATATATATATATATATATATATATATATATATATATATATATATATATATATAAGCTGGCTTTGTGAAGGTCAGTTTCTTTGTTCAGAGCAGACGTTGTGGTTATCTGACAGATGGTGTAACAAAACAACATATAAATGTAAAAGGAAATGTAGATCTTCCTGCTCTTTCAGCAGAAGATGTCCCACAGACTGCAATCAATGACATGACAGCTGTTTGGCAGCTCCAAAAAACAAAGGGAGTAAGTGGGGAAATGCTGATAATCCCTGCAGGGATCTGTCTCATCAAACCCTTTACCAAAGATATCACCCATTCTAGTCAAATCCAGCGCTGTCATCACACCTTCCCAATCATTCAGCATCATGTCATACAATCCACAACATCCCAGTGCTTGGGAGATAAAAGAGCAAGACTTATAAAGAGTCTGTGAACTATATAGTACATTTTGAAGCCTGAACACCATGTTACAGTCTAGATATTGGAAAAGTCATTTGGTGAGGCCATACATGCATAGACTATGGAACAGTGCCCCACAGGGTTGCGGAATACTTTAAATGCATTCACATTTTAGAATAGTTGTGTAATGGTGCATTTACACAGACAGATTTATCTGACATATTTTGGAAGCCAAAGCCAGGAATGGATTTGAAAAGAGGATAGATCCCAGTCTTTCCTTTATGACCTGATCCCTGTTTATAGTCCGTTCCTGGTTTTGGCTTTAAAGATCTGTCAGATAAATCTGGCTGTGTAAACGCACCATAAGGTCCAGTTCACATCTGTGTTGGAGGTTCTATGCACACAGCCCCATTTTTTTAAATCAAAGCTATAGACACTTGGGCAGAACATGATGGATCGTATAATAATTCAATGACTCTGACTCTGATAACACTGAGGCACTTAGGGTCCGTTTACACACACAGATTATCTGACAAATTTTTGCAGCCAAAGCCAGGAATGGACTATAAACAGGGAACAGGTCATAAAGGAAAGACTGAGATTTCTCTTTTTTTTCAAATCCATTTCTGGTTTTGGCTGCAAAAATCAGGCAGATATCTGTCAGATAATCTGTGTGTGTAAACGGACCCTTAGGTGAACTCATCAATATTAGATCCCTGATCTAATGCTTGAAGGCGCAACAATGCTTATGCAAGTGCAATAATGAAGAATTAAACTGTGTCCATAGATTTCACTGTACCAGCAGAGTAAAGGGCCTTTTATCTGCAAGGAGCGTGGCTAGAAATGCTCCTTTGGCCAATTATCGGCACATGTAAAAGTAACGGCAACCAGCTGAGGAGTGGGAAAACACCTGATCCTTGGCTGACTGCATGTATTGGTCAGACTTCAAAATTTATCGTTATCGGACATACATTTTCCTGTGTAAACAGATGATGTGCAGGCGATAGCAAAGCAAAACTGACAGCGCAGATACATGCGACATAGGGCCGTGCAAGGACGCAAATCAGTGCAGATCTCCAAGAACGATGCTCGTTTGCAGTTCCTTTACACAGCACAACAAATTGAGTGGTCAGGCTGCACGAATGATCTTTGCAGTTTGTGCCGTTCATATCATTCGTACAGCTAAGGAAAATGACAGCTCTGACAGCAGTATGCACTGCTTGTTATCTGGAAACTATATGCATATCTGTGCTGTCATTTGCCATGGCCGCACAAACGATACAAGGACCATTCATGCAGCCTGACCGCTCTCCTCCCCCCCCCTCCCCCTTTTCCTGTTACGGCATCTCCAGTGTTCCCCGCTGACACTTTAAACCTAGTCTTGTGAGTAACAGCCTGCTCAGCCAATCAGTGGACGCAACACTGTCCTGTCTCAGTCAGTGATTGGCTGAGTGGGCTGTCAATCCCGATACATAACATTAATTATGTTCTCAAGCAGGGCATTATATAAAAAAATTAAAAAAAACTAAAACTGGATAACCTCTTTAAGGCAAAATTTTACCTCTGCTACATTAAATGGGATGGATGTTGCTTAAAAAAAAAAAAAAATCTGCAGTATTGGCAACTTTTTTTGTGAAATCAAATTTGGAAACCATCTTCCATTTACCCGCTACCTGAACCCACTGTGGATCTTACCTGTGCAATCCACAGTATTTCTGTCCTGTCCAAAATTCAACTTTAGGCCAGTTTCAGAGAAAGGTAATTTAACGCTACATGTGAACATAGCCTCAGGCCAATATATCTACATCCTGCACTATATAATACCACTAGTTATGATTCTGCAAAGCTTGGCACACTGGATTATTCTTTTCAGCTCAGACTCCACTTATCTACATCAGCACCTTCAGGCAACTTCACTTTTAAAGGTCAAAGTGATATTGGTCTACAGTCCATTTTCATTGGGTGCTAATGATGCAAGTAACAGAAGACATGAGCTTCATATATTGAGGATTTCCAGGCATTTTTCTGAAAACTGTTTATATACAAGTAAATCTCTAACTAAAAGGATGAAGAATCCTTCCCCTTATAAGGAGTAGGGATCGTCTAATTCTTTTCTACAGCCATGGAGAGATAGGATAAACTCTGATGTGCAGAAAACATTATTGTGAACAAGACACAGGGCAACTACATGCGCCATCTACCCCAGGTACACGTTATTGTGCATTTACACAGAGATTTATCTGACAGATTTTTGAAGCCAAAGCCAGGAAAATACTGAGGAGAAATCTCAGTCTCTCAGTCTCTTCTTTTCCTGTTTCCTGTTTATAGTCTGTTCCTGGCTTTGGCTTCAATGATCTGTCAGATAAATTAAATCTTATCGTCATCATCTGTTCAGACAGACAGCGAGATGTGTGGATGATTACAATGCACTTAGGCTGCATTTACACGTCTGCAGATTTTGTGGACCTACGGATGGTGAATACCTGTCCTGGATGGTTTCCCTGCACGGCATGATGTATCAATATCATGCTGGCAGGGTGGAAACTGTTTGAATCTCTGCAGCACTGTAGTGAGAGCAACACGGCTCTGCCATCATGGTGCTGCAGATTCCCCGCTATTGAGATTCATGCCTCGCTATTGATACATCGTGGCGGCAGCGGGGAAACAGTTTGAATCTCTGCAGCACTGTAGTGAGAGCAACACGGCTCTGCCATCATGGTGCTGCAGATTCCCACTATTGAGATTCATGCCCCGCTATTGATACATCATGCCGGCAGCGGGGAAACTGTTTGAATCTCTGCAGCACTGTAGTGAGAGTGACACGGCTCTGCCATCATGGTGCTGCAGATTCCCCACTATTGATTCATCATGCCGGGCAGGGGGGAAACCATACAGGACAGGTATTTACCGCAAAATTTGCGGATGTGTGAATGCTGCCTTAAATTGTTTATATGTATGTTTCAAAGGAGATGTCTAAAATTAGAAAAGCTTGGCTGGTTTCTTACAAAATAAAGAAATGAACCCAAGCGTGTAGCATTTGATTACCAGTTGTTGAAATTGGATGCAGCCCTAATGGTGCGTTTACACAGGCAGATTTATCTGACCAATTTTGGAAGCCAAAGTCAGGAATGGACTTGAAAAGACAGGGAATCTCAGTCTTTCCTTTATGACCTGCACTCTGTTTATAGTCTGTTCCTGGTTTTGACTTTAGAAATCTGTCAGATAAATCTCTCTGTGTAAACGCACCATGGGGCTGGGTTCACACTACGTATATTTCAGGCAGTATTTGGTCCTCTTGTCAGGTCCTCATAGCAACCAAAACCAGGAGTGGATTAAAAACACAGAAAGGATATGTTCACACAATGTTGAAACTGAGTGGATGGCCGCCATACAACAGTAAATAACGGCCATTATTTCAATACAACAGCCGTTGTTTTAAAATAACAGCAAATATTTGTCATTAAATGACGGCCATCCACTCAATTACAACATTATGTGAACATAGCCTTTCTGTGTTTTCAATCCACTCCTGGTTTTGGTTCCTATAAAGCCTCAAAAATACAGCCTCAAAAATACGTAGTGTGAACCCAGCCTAAGGCTGTATGGAAAATACAGATACAGCCTCAGGCTGGGTTCCCACTACGTATATTTCAGTCAGTATTGTGGTCCTCCTATTGCAACCAAAACCAGGAGTGGATTAAAAACACAGAAAGGATCTGATCACACAATGTTGAAATTGAGTGGATGGCTGTCATTTAATGGCAAACATTTGCTGTTATTTTAAAACAACGGCTGTTATCTTGAAATAATGGCCATTATTTACTGTTATATGGCGGCCATCCACTCAATTTCAACATTGTGTGAACAGATCCTTTCTGTGTTTTTAATCCACTCCTGGTTTTGGTTGCAATATGAGGAACACAATACTGACTGAAATATACGTAGTGTGAACCCAGCCTCAGACTGTATCCATGTCTTCTAGGACTCCCTAGGGCTGCATCCTACATCTTCAGGTTGTGAATAGTATTGCAGTTTACCATAAAAAGGGGGGGGGGGAGGGATAGCAAATTCAGGAATCTGCTGTCCTTGGCCAAGACATGCTCAGTTTAACTGGAATCTCCACAAAGTACTGGCAGTTTGTCTATGCTAAACCTGCCAGCAAGGTTGGACTGTTGTGGAAAAGTGTATGCAACAGCAGGATCACAAAGTTCAGATGGGAAACCAGGAAGTGACTGTACTATGTTTCTCCCCCATGGAACCAGTTATAAAAGTTACTTATCTTAAAGAAAAAACATTTGTACTTTTACATATTTGTATGTGGTACACATTTGATTTTATCAACTTTGATATATGCTACAACCCCACATAAGCCAAACCGCAGCAAAAACTACCCCAGAATCTGCACATGTGACAAGTAATGGTGCGTTTACACAGGCAGATTTATCTGACAAAGCCAGAAATGGATTTGAAAAAAGGAGAAAGCTCAGTCTTTCCTTTATGACCTGCTCCCTGTTTATGGTCTGTTCCTGGCTTTGGCTTCAGAAATCGGTCAGATAAATCTGCCTGTGTAAACGCACCATAATGCTAAGTTTACACGAGGCAATTATTGGCCAGATCGCATGATTAACAATTTCGAAGTAACGATTTTTTTTTTATAACGATCAGCGTTTAGACGGTACAATATATTGTACGGAAAAATAGTTTTGCGATCGCGCGCCTGCAGCCCGGCCCGCCCGCAGCCCGCCCCCCCGCTCAACCGCCGCCCCCCCGCTGCCGCTCCGATCGCCACCCCCTGCTCCGATCACCGCCACTACGATCGCGACCGCTGGCCCGGCCACAAGCATACGTTACCTGCTCCACGTAGCAAGTCTTCAAATCCTCGGCTCCCCTCTTCAGCGCATTGATTGGCTGAAGAGGGGAGCCGGGAATTTCAAACAGCCGTCTTCAGCCAATCAGTGCTCCTCTTCTGCACTGATTAGCTGAAAAGGAGCCGTTTGAAATTCCCAACTCCCCTTTTCAGCCAATCAGTGCGCTGAAGAGGGGAGTCGGGGATGTGGAAGACCTGCTACGCGGAGCTGGTAAAGTATGGTCGCGGCCGGGCCAGCGGGGGCGATCGGAGCAGCGGTGGGGGTGGCGATCGGAGCGGCGGCGGGGGTAGCGATCGAGCCGGCGCAGGGGGCTGTGGATGAGCGGGGGGCCGGGCTGCAAGCGGGGGGCTGCAGGCGGCCGGACTATCGTGCGACGACGGTTTACACGGAATGATCGGAGAATTTTGTGCGAATGACGAACGACGATTTAAGAACCTGTTAAAAGATCAAAATGAACGATTTCTCGCTCGTCGTTCGATCGTTCGCCGCGTTTACCCGTACAATTATCGTTCAAATTTGATCGTAAGGGCGGGTTCACACTACGGGATTCTTGCGGAATTCCATCAGCTGTCCGCCCGCACGGGCACGCGCTTTTCCGCCGGCTCCATAGACACCATTCTATGGGCCGGCGTATTCCGCGATCCGCTAAAAGAAGTGACATGACACTTCTTTCAGCGTATAGCGGAATACACCGGCCCATAGAATGGTGTCTATGGAGCCAGCGGAAAGGCGCCCAGATGTGTGGGCGGACAGCTGACGGAATTCCGCAGAGAATTGTCTGCGAGAATTCCGTAGTGTGAACCCGCCCTTATCGTGCAAATTTGCACGATAATCGTTCCGTGTAAACCCAGCATAAGGGTACAAACACACACAGCAGATACGCAGCAGATACGCAGCAGATACGCAGCAGATTTGATACTGTGTTCAGTTATTTAGATCTAATCTGCTGCGTATCTGCTGCGTATCGCAGCAGTAAATACGCAGTTTATGAGCTGTGTGTGTTTGTACCCTAAGTCTTTCATTTAACACTAGTCAAGTACCTGCAGAACAGGTGATATGTTATCATTGATTGTCTAATGGCTGGGAAGTTTACCGATCAGGAGATTGGATGTTCTGAGTTCCCCTGGTTGAATTACACAGGGATTTTCTAGCATGTGTTTGGTCATCTTAATTAAGACAAAGGGTTAAATAGAGTGGGAACATGCATATCTGACCACCAGTCCATTTAACCAGCTTGCATGACAGCCATGGCCCCTTCAAACTGCAGATCAGTGGGGAGTACCAGGAGTTGCCACCAACCAATCTAGTATCAATGGCCTATGCAAAGGCAAGGTCATCAGTTTTAAAAGGCTGGATAGGCCCTTGACAAGGCAGAATGTGACCATAGATATGTTACAATTTTGGGCGGATTTAATGTCTTGAAGGGTTTGTGACATAATGGCAACTTACTGACCAGCCGCAAGGCAGCCAATAGTGTCTAAGGGTAGCTTCACACGTTCTGTATTGCAGGGGATTTTCTGCTGCGTATCGGCAGCGGATCCACAGCAGAGTTGACTAAATGAATGAACAAAGCATCAAATCTGCTGCGAACTTGCAACAGAAAATCTGCTGCGATACGGTACGTGTGAAGCTACCCTAATAGGCTGGAATCCAACTACTGGGCACCCCCATAATAAAAAAAACAGGGGTCTCAACTGACTTTGTGTGAATGCAGTAGCGATTAAATATGTGCAGTGCCATCCCGACATAAACCTACACTGCAAAAACACAGCGTGAAAAATCATCTAAATGTTGCTGCCTAGGCCAACGAAGATTGATATTCTAATCCTTGTACAACTGCTCTAATGCTCTCATGTACATACCTGGCTACCATGCTTATGATGAAGCAGTACATCAACCTTTCCATACTATTGCTACCACTGCTTACCTAAGCAAAATTCACACTCAAGAGCCTGGCATGCTGGTTTTTCACAGTTTTTATTGGAACTTATTGCAAACTTTAGTTAAATGGCATCTTGACAGAAGAGGACAACTCAAGGACTTATAACTAGTGGTCATTTTTTATGTAGAAACTGTCTTTAAGGGGTTTTACAGAGCTTAGTGATTACTGGTAGCATCTCCGACGCCCAGCTGTTCAGCAGAGTCACAGCACCCAGATGTAAGCAGATACAGGCACTAAAATAAGTAGGTTTATATTAAAGAGGCTGCTTTCTTTCTTAAACCCCACCACACCGGTCCTAAGGTAATGCATAATATTACAACTCTGCTCCATTCTCTTCAATGGAACTGAGCTTCAATGCCACACAATGACTGTAGACAAGAATTCAAACGATAATCGTACGTCTAAACGCATCGAACGATCGAACGACGAGCGAGAAATCATTCATTTTGATCTTTTAACATGTTCTTAAATCGTCGTTCGCAAAAAATTCGCAGATCATTCCGTATAAACAGTCGTTCACCGATTTTACCTATGTGCGAGATAGGCTTAAGCGATCACAAAACGAATTTTCCCTACAATATATCATTCCATCTAAACGCTGATCGTTTTAAAAAAAAATCGTTACTTCGAAATCGTTAATCGCACGATCGGGCGAATTATCGTTCCATGTAAACGCAGCATGGGTCACTAAAATTAATGGATTATATTTTATCTTTTTGATATGCAGATTTTGTATAACAGAAAGCTCCATTATAGGGCATGATAGTCATGATCAAACACCAGCTGTTCCTGCCAATGATCAGTTGTCAGGACAATGCAGTGGTACAAGACACAGCTGTATCCCTTACTCAGTATAGCCAAACGTGTAATGCAGTGAAGCCAAGCTCTGCGTCCATCCCAGCAGTTACTCAATGCAGGCAGGGCCGTTTTAATACATTGGTGGGCCCAGTGCACAGCCCTCAAGAGTGGGCCCCCCCTTCCCTTTCGGCACATTGTATAATGTACTGAATTTGCCCCCACACTGTATCAAGAGCCCCAATACATACAGTAGTTACCTTATAACACTATTTCCACCATACAGTGATTACATATTACATAAAAACTGCACTGAACAAAACAGAAAGATATCACCAATTATACCATTACATAATACCGCCACATCATGACCCCTAACACTACAACCCTATAACAGAGTGCAGTTACATCCAGTGACTCACCGGGGGCGTCTTCTCCGATCAGAGTCTGTCACCTTTTCTTTTTCTCTCCATCCAGCCTGGGCCACCTTGAAGTCTTCCCCTGGCTGTGAATCTTCTCTCCAGAATCTGCCAGACAAATATTTTAGGCTCCAACACATACAGTAGTTAGGTCCCTTGTACCCCTATACAGTAGTTACACCCCTCTGTGCCTCCATAGTTTTAAGGTGTCCCTGTAGTATATAGACCCTCATGTGCTCCTCCAGTTATATACAGCCCTCCTGTGCGCTCCCCCATTTTATATAGCCCCCCTGTGCACTCTCCCCAGTAGTATAGCCCCCTGTGCTCCCCCATAGTAGCCCCCCTGTGCTCTCCCACAATAGTATATAGCCCCCCTGTGCTCTCCCACAATAGTATATAGCCCCCCTGTGCTCTCCAATAGTATATAGACCCCTATGCTCTCCCACAATAGTATATAGCCCCCCTGTGCTCTCCCCCAATAGTATATAGCCCCCCTGTGCTCCCCCAATAGTATATAGCCCCCCTGTGCTCTCCAATAGTATATAGACCCCTATGCTCTCCCACAATAGTATATAGCCCCCCTGTGCTCTCCCCCAATAGTATATAGCCCCCCTGTGCTCTCCCAATAGTATATAGCCCCCCTGTGCTCTCCATAATATATAGCCCCCCTGTGCTCTCCCCCATAGTATATAGACCCCTGTGCTCTCCCACAATAGTATATAGCCCCCCTGTGCTCTCCCACAATAGTATATAGCCCCCCTGTGCTCTCCCCCAATAGTATATAGCCCCCCTGTGCTCTCCAATAGTATATAGACCCCTATGCTCTCCCACAATAGTATATAGCCCCCCTGTGCTCTCCCCCAATAGTATATAGCCCCCCTGTGCTCTCCCTCATAGTATATAGACCCCTGTGCTCCTCAATAGTATATAGCTCCCTGTGCTCCCCAATAGTATATAGCTCCCCTGTGCTCCCCAGTAGTATATAGCCCCCTGTGCTCCCCAGTAGTATATAGCTCCCCTGTGCTCCCCAGTAGTATATAGCCCCCCTGTGCTCTCCATAATATATAGCCCCCCTGTGCTCTCCCCCATAGTATATAGACCCCTGTGCTCCTCAATAGTATATAGCTCCCTGTGCTCCCCAATAGTATATAGCTCCCTGTGCTCCCCAATAGTATATAGCTCCCCTGTGCTCCCCCATAGTATATAGCTCCCCTGTGCTCCCCCATAGTATATAGCCCCCTGTGCTCCCCCATAGTATATAGCCCCTGTGCTCCCCAGTAGTATATAGCTCCCCTGTGCTCCCCCATAGTATATAGCCCCCTGTGCTCCCCAGTAGTATATAGTCCCCTGTGCTCCCCAGTAGTATATAGCCCCCTGTGCTCCCCCATAGTATATAGCCCCCTGTGCTCCCCAATAGTATATAGCTCCCCTGTGTTCCCCCATAGTATATAGCTCCCCTGTGCTCCCCCATAGTATATAGCCCCCTGTCCTCCCCCATAGTATATAGCCCCCTGTGCCCCCCATAGTATATAGAACCCTGTGCCCCCCCCCCCCCCATAGTATATAGCTCCCCCTCCCATATAACATTGAAAAAAACAAACACTGTTACTCACCTGGGTCCACGCGTTCCTCTTCTCTTCCCTCCTGTGGCCGCACTTCCTGCGATCACAAGAGGCTGCACTCCCCTTACCCTCGCGCCGACGCTCCAGTGACGTCGGGCGCTAGAGGGAGAGTGCGGCCTCTTGTGACCGCAGGAAGTGCGGCCACAAGAGTGACTGACAGGGAGGGAGCCAATGGCTCTCTCTCTGTCAGTGTCGCTGCTGCTGCAGCGCTGAAGCGCCGCAGCAGCAGCGGACGGGGGCAGCGGCGAACGCCGGGGGGGCCCTGCAGGGGGCGCCATGGAGGGGTAAGTAGATTACCCATCCATGGCGCTCCCCCTGACAGGCTGGTGGCCGCAGCGCTGTGCGACCGCATTGGTCGCACATAGCAACGGCCGGCCTGCTCGGGGGGGCCCCCTTTAACCAGTGGGCCCGGTGCACGTGCACCATGTGCCCTCTGGTTAAAGCGGCCCTGAATGCAGGACTCACATTACATTAGTCAACTAAAAAGAAAAGGGAAAGGTGCCAGAAAATGCATCACGGTATTCCTGACTTCTTCCATGAAATTGAAACCTATGAAGTTCTCCGAGAAACTCATAAACAGTATTTATTTAGAAATACAAGAAACTCACACAAGTGAACTGAAGAAGGTGTAGACAAAGACAAGGTGGGGTCTGGCAGAGACAAGAAACATGAATGGCCAACTGAGATATTCCATAAAGTGGGTCAAAGATAGGGCTGGGTGATATTGGCCTTAATCAATTTCACAGTTAATCTTATATGTAGCCTCAGTAACAATAATTGAACGATAATTATGACACATCCCTTTTGTAAGCCACACCTATTTGGCACATACGGATAGGGGTGTATGACTATAAGGGGGCACATAGGGATAGCAGTGTATGACTATACAGGGGGCACTGGACTGCCCCCTGTAAGTGCTGCGGAATCTGTTGGCTCTATACAAACAAATATTAATATTATTATTACTATGGACTATAACACAGACACACTGCATGCTGGGACCTGTAGTCCATTAAGTAACAATACAGGACTTAATAGGAGGAATGAATGGGCTGCAGCAGGCAGAACTCTGTACCAAGTAGTGCTGGGGGCGCTGTAACACGCCGGCCCGTTCTGTGCTGGGGGAGGGTTGGGGGAGCTCCGACACGCCAGCGGCCCTGCACATGCAGTGCTCACAGCTCAGACCAAAGATAGGCACACAGAAATACCGCAAATACCGTCCTGGCAAAGTTGAGGTTGGTTCACCAATGCCAGAGACGATATAGGTATTTTCATGGTATATCGCCCAGCCCTAGTCAAAGACATTACAAATTAGTTGCCCCATCTTTTTACTTATGGCCAACCACGTAAGGTAGCAGGTCCCACCAGAACTGCCTAAATCACCACAGAAAGAGGTCACAGTCTAGTAGAACTGTACATTATAACAAAAGAAAAAGATCTTGTGGTGAACACAGGTAAGGCCCAAGTAAAGTATTTGGATAACTATACATGAAAGTGAAAGCATACAGCTTCAATTCACATCAGAATTCACATGACTTGGTGCAGAGTTGCTTTGAAAAATTCCTGCAGCGAATCCCTCCTACATGCAAGGGAACAGGAGGAACAAGAGGTGGGATCTAGAGTAAAGAAGACTTCAGTACCACTTCTCTGCAGCCCTGACAACAACTTTGTAGTCAGGTGGTGAGGGCTCTTTGGGCCAAACTGAACACATCCTGCCACGTCAACTTACTTAAGAGGTAATTCAGCACTGCAACTTGTGCCCCTATATGTTTACAACAGTCTAAGCTTGGGTGCCTGCAACCCCCATTGGATCAGAGTGGTGGCTGTGGAAATCACAGTCTCACGCATATTTGTAGCCATGGAAACTCAAACGTCCGCTGGCATTCACCTCTGATCTGGCAGTAGCCCTCATGGGCTACTGCCAGGTACAATTTAAATGGGAAATCGCGATACGCACAATGCTGCCACTATGAAAGTATGGCACTGGCAAAGTAAAACCAGTCTAATGCGAACAATAAAGTGGCTGCAATGATCATACATGCACCATAGTCCCTTCAAACAGCCAATAATCAGGCATGCCAGGAATCAGACCCCCACAGTCTTAAAGGGGTTATCCAAAGAGCAGAAAAGATCCTACCTATTCTGCTCTATAGCGTTCCACCTATTCCATCTGGCTCGAAAGAAGAGAGGGGGGCAGGTGCATGTTACAAGGGGGCGAAACCACGCATCCAATAGCTGGCTGACTCACCGCAACATTGGTAACATTGGACAGCCATTGAACATTGCCTGTAACATCCAAGACAGACGGAGACAGGAAGTGGAGCACCAGAGAGCAAAACAAGTAGGATCTTTTCTGCTCTTGAATATAACCACTTTAAGGGTACAAACCCACACACCGTATACGCAGCAGATACGCAACAAATACGCAGCAGATTTGATGGTTTAGATTTGATGCTGTGTTCAGTTATTTAGATCTAATCTGCTGCGTATTTGCTGCGTATCGCAGCAGTAAATACGCTGTGTATACGGTGTGTGGGTTTATACCCTTAGTGTACAAACCCACTTGCCGGATCCGCAGCGAGTCCCCTTGCTGAGTATTTGCACAAGACTCGCTGCAGATCCGGCCCCTATTCTTTCAATGGAAGACAAAATCGCAGCAGGGATGTACATCCCTGCTGCGATTTTGTCTGCAGCCCGCCCCATTAACCCCCCGGCCGCCGGACATTATACATGACTGGGTCCCCGTTTCTGTTTGCTTCGGGGCTCCCGGTGTCTCCACGGCCCGCCCGGCCAATCAGTGCGCTGCGGAGGGGCAGCGCACTGATTGGCCGGGCAGAACGTGCCGGGAGCCGCCGAAGCACGCAGGAGCCGGGATCAGGTAATGTATATCCTGCCCGCCCCCCTGCAGTCCCGATCGCCCCCAGCCGCACCATTGCCCCTGGCCGCACGATCGGCCCCAGTAGCCCCCCCCCCCCCCCCCGCAAGGCGATCGTGCGGCCAGGGGCTGCGGGGCTGGGGGCGATCGTGCGGCTGGGGGCTGCGAGGCTGAGGGCGATCGTGCGGCCGGGGGCTGCGGGGCGATCGTGCGGACGGGGGCGATCGGGGCTGCAGGGTGGCGGGCAGGCAGTGTCGGACTGGAGTCCTTGGGCCCACCAGGGGAAATCCTTCTTGGGGCCCACCCTTCTGCCACTATACTTATCTATGGTAACATTAATAAGGGTCCAGTTACACGGCGTGATAGGGGGCAGTATATAGAGATGTGCGGCCGACAGCAATGATTATTACACCCGCACAAAAGATCTAATCAGCCGACTATGGGGCATTTGTCAGCTGATCTCTGGCACTGTTACATGGGGCTTCCTAGGATCGCTTGTTACCGATAATTGGCCGATGTAATTGGGCTATAAGACAATTTTCTTTGCATGATAACACTGTATACTACTGTATGCTACCAATAACACCAGTATATAAAGAGCAAACATCCCCACACATATTACTGCCATACTGTTACTGACCAGATCCTGTATACCAATATTACCAATTATACCAGTATATAGGAGGGAAATATCACCATACATATTACTGCCATACTATTACTGACCAGATCCTGTATATTGAGACCAATATTACCAATAATAACAGTATACAAGGGGGAAATATTACCGTCACACCACAACCAATACCATCTCCACCATATTGTTACTGACCAAATCCAGTATACTGAGACCAATGAACACTGCACCAGATTACAAGTAACAAATACCACCACATACTGACTAATACCATCACATACTGACTAACACCACCACATACTGACTAATACCATCACATACTGACTAATACCATCACATACTGACTAACACCACCACATACTGACTAACCCCACCGCTGCTACTGACTAACACCACCACATACTGACTCACATCACCACTGCTACTGACTAACACCACCGCTGCTACTGACCTCATCCAGTCATATAGAGGTAGACGCAGCTCTACACAGGCTCTGTACACCATATACATTACAGTGCAGTTATAGCAGGTGACTCACAGGGGACGTCTTCTCTAATCAGAGTTCTTCCCTCTTCTTCTTCTTCTCCATCTGTCCTGGGCCGTTATGAGAACTTCTATGAGCCACGAATCCACAGAATCTGCCAGAGAAATATATTAGGTTCCTCACTCTGTCACCATCCTCATCTCTATACACACTGCACATCTGTATTAGCCCCTTTATGCCCTCATTTAGTGGGTAGCCCTGACTCTATGTGTATATATCTCCCTTATAGTATATAGTCCCCTCTGTGTAGGCACCTTATAGATGGTCCTTTGTTCAGTCCCCCATATAGACAACTTACAGTGTTGTCCATGCCCCATATAGGTAGACTCCTTATGTTGTCCATCCCCATATATATAGCCCCTCCATGTTGTCCTTCTTCAATATAGATACCCCCCTTATGTAGTCCATTCCCCATATAGCCCCCTCATGTTGTCCATTCCCCCCTATAGCCCCTCATGTTGTCCATTCCCCCATATAGCCCCCTCATGTTGTCCATCCCCCCTAAAGCCCCCCTTATGTTGTCTATCCCCCCATAGCCCCCTTATGTTGTCCATCCCCCCCATAGCCCCCTTATGTTGTCTATCCCCCCCATAGCCCCCTTATGTTGTCCATCCCCCCTATAGCCCCCCTTATGTTGTCCATCCCCCCCTATAGCCCCCCTTATGTTGTCTATCCCCCCCATAGCCCCCTTATGTTGCCCATCCCCCCCATAGCCCCCCTTATGTTTTCCATCCCCCCTATAGCCCCCCTTATGTTGTCCACCCCCCCTATAGCCCCCCTTATGTTGTCCATCCCCCCCTATAGCCCCCTTATGTTGTCCATCCCCCCCTATAGCCCCCCTTATGTTGTCCATCCCCCCCTATAGCCCCCAGTGCTGGCCATCCCCCCTATAGCCCCCAGTGCTGGCCATCCCCCCTATAGCCCCCAGTGCTGGCCATCCCCCTCCCTCCCCTATAGCTCCCAGTGCTGGCCATCCACCCCCTCTCCCTCCCCTATAGCCCCCAGTGCTGGCCATCCCCCCTATAGCCCCCAGTGCTGGCCATCCCCTCCCTCCCCTATAGCCCCCAGTGCTGGCCATCCACCCCCTCTCCCTCCCCTATAGCCCCCAGTGCTGGCCATCCACCCCCCCTCCCTCCCCTATAGCCCCCAGTGCTGGCCATCCCCCTCCCTCCCCTATAGCCCCCAGTGCTGGCCATCCACCCCCCTCCCTCCCCTATAGCCCCCAGTGCTGGCCATCCACCCCCCTCCCTCCCCTATAGCCCCCAGTGCTGGCCATCCACCCCTCTCCCTCCCCTATAGCCCCCAGTGCTGGCCATCCCCCTCCCTCCCCTATAGCCCCCAGTGCTGGCCATCCCCCTCCCTCCCCTATAGCCCCCAGTGCTGGCCATCCACCCCCCTCCCTCCCCTATAGCCCCCAGTGCTGGCCATCCACCCCTCTCCCTCCCCTATAGCCCCAGTGCTGGCCATCCCCCTCCCTCCCCTATAGCCCCCAGTGCTGGCCATCCACCCCTCTCCCTCACCTATAGCCCCCAGTGCTGGCCATCCACCCCCCCCCTCCCTCCCCTATAGCCCCCAGTGCTGGCCATCCACCCCCCCCTCCCTCCCCTATAGCCCCCAGTGCTGGCCATCCACCCCCCCCTCCCTCCCCTATAGCCCCCAGTGCTGGCCATCCACCCCCCCCCCTCCCTCCCCTATAGCCCCCAGTGCTGGCCATCAGCCCCCCTCCCTCCCCTATAGCCCCCAGTGCTGGCCATCCACCCCTCTCCCTCCCCTATAGCCCCCAGTGCTGGCCATCCCCCTCCCTCCCCTATAACCCCCAGTGCTGGTAAAAAAAAACAACAAAACCCAACTCACCTGTCACCACGCTCCCCCAACGGTCGCGGGCCCCTTCTTCTCTTCCCCGACAGACGAGCAGCTCCTGGTCCTGGCAGCATCACCACCAGAGAGCTTTGTGTGCACCGCAGCGGCTGGGACTTCCGGTATGCGTTTACGTGAACCGGAAGTCCCCGCTGCCGCACTGCGCACGGAGCTCTCTGGTGATGACGCTGCCCGGGACCAGCAGCTGCTCATCTGTCAGGGGAGGCGGCGGCAGCACCACGCTTGTGACCGCAAGCAAGAAGCTGCTTGCGGTCACAAGAGTGATTGACAGGGTGGGAAGCCAATGGCTTCTCGCCCTTTCAATCGGAACACTGCTACATTTAACTGGAAGCGATCGTTTCGATCGCTTCCAATTAAAAGGGAAGGTGCGGCAATCGGCGGCTCAGTGGGCCCCCTAGGAGCATGGGGGCCCCCGCTGGGCTTACTGGGTGGAGACCACATTCTTGTGGTCTCCAGCCCTGTGTCCCCTGACTGGGGGGCGGGGCCTACTCCTGCTCGGGGCCCACCGGGGAATTCCCCGGTCCCCCGGTGGCCCAGTCCGACACTGCGGGCAGGATATACATTACCTGATTCCCGTTCCTGCTTGCTTCGGCGGCTCCCGGCACATTCCGCCCGGCCAATCAGTGCGCTGCCCCTCCGCAGCGCACTGATTGGCCGGGCGGGCCGCGAAGACACCGGGAGCCCCGAAGCAAGCAGGAATGGGGACCCGGTAATGTATAATGTCTGGCGGCCGGGGGGTTAATGGGGCGGGCTGCAGACAAAATCGCAGCAGGGATGTACATCCCTACTGCGATTTTGTCTTCCATTGAATGAATAGGGCCGGATCCGCAGCGAGTCTCTATGCAAATACGCAGCAAGGGGACTCGCTGCGGATCCGGCAAGTGGGTTTGTAGCCTTAATGAAATCTGTCAAGTCCCTACCAAGTACAGCTGCAGACAGGTGTGGCACTTCAGCTTACAAGGATAATACTACAGAGAGATAGCTGTGGCACTTCAGCTTCTGATGAAAAATGCAGTTTTATAACTTTCCAAATGGCCATCAGGAAAGACAAAAGCATCATTTGTTTCATCTCCCTACCACCTATCTGCCTGTGTCTGCAGCTCTGTACCTGGTACGGACCTGACAGATTCCCTATAAATTGATGGCCTTTCCTAAGCAAAGGATGCTGCAGATAAACTGTGGAGATCCTGCAGTTTTGTTGTGGCTTTTTACGTCCCTAAGGGCTAGTTCACACGCATCAGATTGGTTGCAGAAATTTATGCAAATTAAAATTAGGCTAGGTTCAATATACATATGTGTTGTGTTTTTGTTGACAACCTGTCAAAAAAGGGATGCCAACATATACTGCCTCGTACAGTAAGTGGGCCTATTGCGTTTAATGGGTCGAATGTAGTCAATAAGTGACATGTTTGGCCCCTTTTCCAAATGTACATATTTATTTAGTGGGACTGAATAATGCAGGCAGCCACCCTTTTATATCCTGCAACATAAACTTATGCATTCAGGAAATGGGCCTAATGAGCTACTAGCTGACTACATTAAACACAATTGGGGGAGATTTATCAAACATGGTGTAAAGTGAAACTGGCTCAGTTGCCCCTAGCAACCAATCAGATTCCACCTTTCATTTTCCAAAGAGTCTCTGAGGAATGAAAAGTGGAATCTGATTGGTTTCTAGGGGCAACTGAGACAGTTTCACTTTACACCATGTTTGATAAATCTCCCCCAAAGGGCCTACTGACTGAACTCCACAGTATACATGGCATCCTTTATAAAATGTTGACAATGTATACTCTGAACTAACATGGTTAATGTGGTATGAAATTATCCATCTGGAATTCAGATCAATGGCACAGCTGCAGAAACCTCTACAAGAACTCTTGCCACGTGTGATTTTACCCTAAACAAATGAATTGGGAAAATCCTCAAAAAATCTGCAGCATGTCAGTCCTGTGTGAAAACACCCTTAGGGGTATTCCAGTGACTAAAAATGTATTCCCTGTTCACAGGATAAGGAATAAGTGATCACATTGAATCCAACGTCCTGGACCTTCTGCAATTCTTTGAATGGGGACCCAATTCTGCCAGCTGAAGTCGAAATGCGCACCATTTTTTTTCTCTATGGAGTTGTTGGAGATAGTTAAAGTGACTGTACCACCAGGCCCAGGCTAAAGCACTGGAGGCGGGCCGACTCACCCTTAGTGGGAGGAAACCATAGCCCCTCCATGACGTGACTCCATTAGAATCAATGGAACCCTGTCATAGAGGGGCAGGGGTTTCCTCCCACTAAGAGTGGGTCGGCCCGCCTCCAGTGCTTCTGCCTGGGCCTGCTGGTACAGTCATAAGTACAGTACTCAGCCATCTCCAGCGAATTGAGAATGAATGGTGTACGAGCCAACCCACAACTCTCATTATTCTCAATATCGCTGGTGATCCCCAGGTCAGGCCCTCCCAGTTAGACACTTATACGTTTTAGTACTTAGAATACCCCTTTAAAAAGGCAGAATAACCCTGTTAATTTACATTTACTAAAACAATGAAATAGCACATTCTGTAAAGTAAAAATTAATTATGTAGAATTTACCGATCAATCAATATATATATATATATACACACACACACACACACACACACATACAGTATATAGTCACAAAGTTGAGGGGTAAAATTCCTGACTCCAAATATGAAACCACGTAAAGTATGTGAACAAGGATAAGGATAAGAAAGACAGCAGGAGGACTGGGCTTAGGAATGCCGAAAAATAGGGAAGAGAATCTAAAAGTACCATAGAGAAATACTGCAACAAGTTGTTAAGAGATACAAGACAAAGGCAATAAAACATGTGAGGTGGGTGGGTGCAGCAACCTAAAAAAAGAGGAGGACTAGGCTCTAGAATGAACACCATATACTGCTATGTATCTATATTGTGGCCGGGATGATCAGTTCAATAGGATTCAATACCAAAACCCTCAGGGGTATAAAATGGTTACCCAGCACATCCAGCTTACAGGTTATAATAAGATTGTGACATGTTGCAAATTGACAAAATAAAGATACATATACTGAAAATAACAAAAGTAAAACAGAAATCTACAGACCAAAACAAACAAGCAGAGAACAAAGAAGTAGTAAAGAAATCGGATGAGGTAATACACAGTATTAGGATTGTGAGCCAAGAGGACAATTCAATAGACAGAGCTGGCCCAGAGCTTTGTAATGGAGCCGCATCATCATCCCCACCACCCACAGGTTTCCTCTATGCCTCAATCCCAGGGTACACACATCTACCTCCATAAAAGGTGAATTAACCCCTGACGCCACCATCCCCATAGGAAGGGCCAGCAATCCTAGGAGCTGATCTCAACCATTTTTTTCACATGCTGTAATGATTTGTCTGATCTCACACCCCTCCTCCCCCCTCCATCCCTTCCCCACCCAAATCTAAGTTCTCAATGTCTCCCCAAGGTCCCCTCCCACACAGTCCCCCCTAAATCATCTCAGATAACAGAGCAGAGAATTGGAGTCTGCTATGTTGTGACCCACCCACCCTGTTCTCCAGCAATGTCCTCCAATTCCCTTTCTGCTGTTCAGCAGACACAAAGAGGCAGATCTAATAGAGCAGCCCCCATCCAGAGCCTGTGTATGATGCCATCTGCCTGCCAATGCAGCATCCGACCCTGCCATCCTAGCTGCACATCCAGGGGATCAGATGAGACAATGAAGGGGAATCTATAGCTGCAGCAGCCCCCAAAGCAGTCCAGGGATCAATGTAGGGGGCATCTATAGCTGCAGCAGCCCCCAAAGCATTCCTGGGATCAATGAAGGGGGCATTTATAGCTGCAGCAGCCCCCAAAGCAGTCCAGGGATCAATGTAGGGGGCATCTATAGCTGCAGCAGCCCCCAAAGCAGTCCAGGGATCAATGTAGGGGGCATCTATAGCTGCAGCAGCCCCCAAAGCAGTCCAGGGATCAATGTAGGGGGCATCTATAGCTGCAGCAGCCCCCAAAGCAGTCCAGGGATCAATGAAAGGGGCATCTATAGCTGCAGCAGCCCCCAAAGCAGTCAGGGATCAATGAAGGGGGGCATCTATAGCTGCAGCAGCCCCCAAAGCAGTCCAGGGATCAATGAAAGGGTCATCTATAGCTGCAGCAGCCCCCAAAGCAGTCAGGGATCAATGAAGGGGGAGTCTATAGCTGCAGCAGCCCCCAAAGCAGTCCAGGGATCAATGAAAGGGTCATCTATAGCTGCAGCAGCCCCCAAAGCAGTCAGGGATCAATGAAGGGGGAGTCTATAGCTGCAGCAGCCCCCAAAGCAGTCAGGGATCAATGAAGGGGGAGTCTATAGCTGCAGCAGCCCCCAAAGCAGTCAGGGATCAATGAAGGGGGAGTCTATAGCTGCAGCAGCCCCCAAAGCAGTCAAGGATCAATGACAGCTGCACAATGCAATCCAATCAGGCCTGCAGCCCTGGAATAGGGGTACACAAATCTGCCAGTGTGCCCACCTGCAGCTGGTGTACCTGACAGGTGGCATACAGAAGATGGCCCAATGCTGCACCCCACCCCTCATGTGCCAGCCATCACTAGGAATATGCCAGCTGCTGGCACCATTATGAGCCATCACCACATTTGTCTTTGTAGTTGTGCCCTATATGCTACAGTCACAAGCCACCCCAATCCCTGCAGGGATGAAGGCCCCTCCTCCAGCCCTGCCCTATCCCTCCACATTACCTTATGTACTGCACCATTTTAGCAACTGCCCCCCACTCACCCAACAGCCAGTGCAATGGACCCTAAGGATGCCTTGGCAATGCCCTACAAAGGCTGGCAATGTCACTCCAGCCCAGCAGTGCCCTCCTCATCCTGCAGCACAATGCAGTGCCTGTACACGTGCAGCTAGCCACATCACAGTGCCAGGTGCCCCACATGGACCCCGGGCACAGCACGCTCCCAGTGCCACTCACCAGTCTACGGGGGTCTGCTCCTGGATGACGTCCTGGTAGGCGGCCAGCAGCTCCAGGCGATGGGGTTTGAAGCTAACAGAGGCCATGCCGGCTGCAGGCTGACTGTGTGCCGGGGGATGGAGAGACAAGGCAGAGGACTGAGGGAGGGATGAGGAGGAGAGAGATGGAGAGAGGTGGAGGCAGGAACTGCAGCGAGGGGAGGGCCGGCTGAGGGAGCTGCGGGGTCCTAGTGCACACCCGGCTATAGCTCCTGCCCCACTCACTGGAGGATTGGGGGGGGGGGGGGGGTCGTCAGTGTACTGGGACTGTACATCACATAACGTTATGAAAGCAGTGGAGCTGTTATATCCTCAGAAACCATCATAATACTGGGATTGTTATATCCTATACTTGTAATAATATTAAACAGGGTAGTGGAGAGATATGGAAGTGTAAAGTATTTTCATTAGGTGTTGTATTACATTTATTATTATCATCTGGTCCCTTTCTTCATGCACTTTCTGAAGTATCATTCAGCTTGTCCCCAGACAATAGAAAGTGCAGTAAGACACTGTGGCTGACACCACTGAGCAATAGCTTGTAGTATATTTGATACTGTGATTGAGACTGAACCTGGTGTGGTGTATGCAGGCTTTTCTCATTCTATTCTAACTTTTTTTTTTTTTTAAGACATAGGAATCTGGCTAAACATGACCCAAAATTGCAGATACCAGTGTGTTCCCACAGTTTGGTCCACAGGTCTAGACCCAGTGAATAGCTCAGCTGATTCAGTTTACTTAAAGGGGTTGTCTGGGGAGTAGAAGATGGCTGAGGCCACACCCACATGATGTCCAATACATGTAGGAAGCAGCGACATGGGGCAGCTACTTGACATTGGGCACATACCGTATGGAAGGCTTACTCCTGAGATGAGAAATCACTGGAAGTGAGCCCCGGGGAGCAAAAGGCTTCAACCATCTTCTGCTTCCTGGCCACCCTCCATTAACAGGTTTGTCTGGGACTAGTGTTGAGAGGATCTGTCAAAGTTTATCCGAACCTGCGTCTGGCTGTATCCATGTTTTCCACTACTCCTAAAGGCCCTATTCCACGGGTCGTTTAGAGGAGCAATTTCGTTCGTATTCGGCTGATATCGGCCGCTACGAACGATATTCGTCCCGTGGAATAGAGTGCAACGATCAGCCGACATCGTTCATGTCGGCTGATCTTTGCAGTCGCTTGTTTTTAAACATGTTGAAAAGCAAGCGACTGATATAGCAGCGATCTGCTGCCGTCGCTCCGTTGAATAGGAGCATCGGCAGCAGGCACTGCTGTATCCTATGGGCTGCCCGAACGATCAGCGATCCCCCGGGCAGCTCCCCGCCGCCCTCCCGCACTCACCCGCTCGCTCAGATAATGTTGCTGAACCCGAACACTCTGACTAGGGAATGGCGAAGGAGTAGCGAAGTGCTTAGTTAGGCTCAGCATTTAGCTTGTTAGCCTGGCAGCCAGCTGCCTTCCAACTTCGTGCTGCTCCGGGTGCTTGGAAAAGCTGGATCCAGTCCTGGGAAATGTCTCCCAGTTTCCCAGGACTGGATCCATCTTTCCCAGGCACCAGGAGCTAAGCGGCACAGCGTTCAAAGGCAGCCGGCTGATAATAATAAACCACACCTAGCAAAGCGCTTTGCTAGTACTGTAAATTCGCTCATCTGTAACTTTGACAGATCCGCTCAACACTATCCAGGACTCTTACATAAACTAGCATTGCTTTAAAAGGGGGACAATTTTTAGCGTTCGGGTATGTTCCCACAAGAGATGAGCGAATCTACAGTAGGAACGAAGCAAAGCACTTTGGGGGACATTTATTAAGGAGTCTAATTTGTGCCACTATTCTAATGGGGATTGGTGTGTATTTTGTTCCAATATCTTGTGACTGACTTATTTAAGGGAACCAATCACTTAAAAAACGCCTGTAACGCTATGGGAATGTGCTGTAGCAGCACCCAGCACACTTCCCAAACATGCTTCTCCCCCCCCCCCCCCCCGTCCCTGGAATGTGCAGCCCGAAAACTTACTTTACAAACTTGGCGCCCTGTATGTAAATTGCCCCCAAGTAGTCACTGTGGGCGCTGAGCTGCGGTGTGATTAGCCTGCATAATTACTGAGAGGCGTGCTGTCCCTAACATCAGCACACCTACGTTCCTGCTGTATCGCTCATGCGCAGTACAGCGGGTCCGGTCCGCGCCGTACTGCGCAGGTGCAGAAAGACTCAAGCTCATTGCTGGAGATCCGGCAATGAGTTTGAGGCTATAATCAATGCTGCCTGGCCTACTTACTCATGCTGTCAGTCAGTATATGCCAACAGAGGACTGATCTGCAATCAGATATAGTTAAAACTTCTAGCCTGTGTTGGAGCTAGGAGTAAATCACCTGTCTAGAGATAGGCACCAGTTTGGTTTCTTTGATTCAAATACCCTGATGGAAATGAAATATAGTTATTTATTTTTTATTTTTTCAAATTTGAAATTAAAATTTTTCCACTGCGGTTTCACAGCGGACTCACAGTGCCCAAGGTTGATAGGGATGCTGTTCGTTACCTGCAGTCACCCGGCCCATTGTGTGGCTGGCAAGAGGGTGTTGCTGTAGCATGGCGGGAGCTCTAGTGAGACCACATCTGGAACATTGTGTCCATTTCTGGAGACTCCACCTAAGAAAAGATATTGATGAAATAGAATGGATCCAAAGATGGACTAGAAAAATAGTGGAGGGTGTGAGGCGTAAAACATGGGGAAACATCAGGAAAGATTTAAAGGGAATCTGTCAGCTGTAATTCATGTTCCAAACTGCTGACACTGTTGGATGCTGCTAGGACAAGGAGACACACAATACCTTTCAAGTATCCAGTTGTGCTTCCAGGATGTAAAAAAATGTTTTTATTCTGGTACAAAGAGTCAAAGAGGCTTTCCCAAGCTCCTGATCTGATGCAAGCTGGAATGCCTCCTCTCTCCCCCGTCTTGCTTCATTGACACCTAGAAGCTGAATCCCACTCAGGAACACCTTAGGGACCTATTACACGGGACGATTATCATGCGAAAAATCGTTAAATCGTTTGAATGTAAACAATAATCGTTCTGTGTAATTGCAGGCAACAATCGAAAAAATCGTTCGTATGTCGTTAATCGTTGATTAAGATCTGAACCTAAAATTATCGTTAATCGTTCGCTGTAATTCCATGTTCGTTCGCTCAAGTTCAGCATTTTTTCACTAATCGTTCAGTGTAATTGCACATTGTCCATTGTTTTTCTGGGATCAGAAGGAATAAACGATTATAGTAACAATTGCAATAATGATCATAGTAACGATCGCAACTAACGATTATCGTTCTGTGTAATATGGTGAAAGATTTCAGGTTAACGATAAACAATCTCGTTTGCGATCGTTAATCGTCAGTTGTTAATCATTAAAAATCACTCAGTGTAATAGGACCCTTACTGTATAATAAAATTATTTTTCTATGTTCTGCAATTACAAACAGATGTATGAAAAGTGCCAGGTGTCTACCTGATCTAAGAGATAACAGTTTGGAATGTGAATTTGAACTGACAGATTCTCTTTAACCCCTAGACGACTTAGGACGTACCGGTACGTCCTGGAAGTCTGTGCCTAGATGACCAAGGACCAGGGCTGATTCTGGGGTCTCTGCTGCCTGAGGCAAACCTCAGGCGGCTGCCCCCTCAGTGACGGCCAGCATTAAGTGAAACTTAACAAAATGACAGCGGGGAGGACATAATGCCACCCCCTGCCGGACCGCAGAATCTGCCGCCTGAGGCGGAATGCTCATTCCGCCTCATGGCAGAAACGGCCCTGCCAAGGACATACCGGTACGTCCTGAGCTCCGGAGCGCGCTTCATAGCAGGTGGGGGCTGGCACCACACCATTAATGACATGCTGCAGCGATCGCGCTGCAGGGTGACATTAACTCCTTAAACGCCGCGGCATTTAAGTGTAAGTGACAGAACGCCGAAGGTCTCTCACCAGCCTCCACGCGGTGCGATCGGCGCTCTGGTCACTGAGCCTGCACAATGCCCATGGCATAGCAATGATCAGTGTAAAAATCAAAGTAATTTATGTACAAGTCCCCCAAAGGGACTTAGAATGTGTAGAAAAAAAAAAGTTAAAATCACTAACACACTACCCCAAAGCCCCTCCCCCAATAAAAGTTAAAATCACTCCCCTTTACCATTTTATAAATAAAACATATAAAAATAAATAAACATATAATATACCGTAGCGTGCGTAATTGTCCAATCTATTAAAATATAACAAGCGTCATTGCGAACGGCGTACACGAAAAGAGGGAAAAATGTGCGCGGATTACCGATTTTATGTTACATTATATATAAAAAAAAATCTATAAAAAGTGATCAAAACGTCCGATCTTCACAAATATGGTATTAATAAAAACAAGAGATCATGGCGGGAAAAATGACACCCCATACAAAAATAAAACCGTTATAAGCGCCACAATAGGCCCATTTTATTAATAATTAATTGCCAAAAAAAAGGATTTCATTAAAAAAAAATATATATAACATTAGAGAATCTGTGTAACCTGCATATGGTTGTGTTTGGGCTGACCTATAGAATAATGGTATCATGTCGCTTTTACCATATAGTGCATTACGTAGACACAGGAACCCCCCAAAAGTTACCATATTGCATTCATTTTTACGATTTCACCAATTTATATCTTCATAAATAATATATTTGGGATTCCGTCATACATGTTATGGTAAAATGAAAGACGCCATTACAAAGTACAACTATTCCTGTAAAAAACAAGCCATTACATGGCCTTGTAGATAGTGAAAACTGAAAGTGCTAGAGCTCTTAGAAGGGGAGGAGGAAAAAAACAAAATTTGCGCGGTCCACTGGGTCATTTAGGGCTTAAAGGGGTAGTTCAGCAAAAAAAAATCTTTTAAATCAACTGGTGACAGAAAGTGACAGAGATTTGTAATTTACTTCTCTTAAAAAATGTCAAGTCTTCCAGTACTTATCAGCTGCTGTATGTCCTGCAGAAAATAATTATTTTTCCAGTTTGGAGAGCAGGGAAGGTTTTCTATAAGGATTTGTTATATCTCTGGACGGTTCCTGTCATGGACAGAGGTGGCAGCAGAGAGCACTGTGTCAGACTGGAAAGAATACACCACTTCCTTCAGGACATACAGCAGCTGATAAGTACTCGAAGATTTGAACTTTTTAATAGAAGTACATAACAAATCTCTAGGACTAGTTTATTTAAAATATTTTTTTTCTTAACTACCCCTGTAAGGATTTGAATCTGTAGTCTGGAGGAAAGAAGGGTAGGGGGGACATGATCAAAACCTTTACATGGGTTAAAGACTAAATAAAGTTCAAGTGTTTTTAATTAAACTCAAGAGGACACAGTGAGAGGTTAGTTGGGGAAAAGATCAGAAGCAACGTGAGAAAATATTACTTTACTGAAAGAGTAGTAGATGCTTGAAACAAACTTTCAGCAGATGTGGTAGGCAAATCCACAATAACTGAATTTAAACCTGCCTGTGATAAACATATATCTATCCTAACATAATGAAAAAATAAAATACTAAAAGGGCAGACTAGAAGGACCAAGTGGTCTTTTTCTGGTGATAATCTTCTATGCTGTTGTGTTCCACAGTGCTAAGCAGTGGCGTAGCTACCGTGGTCGCAGCAGTCCCTGCTGCGACCGGGCCGCTACCAAGGGGGGGCCCGCGACGCCCCCCCTTGCCACTGCACTGCCCCCTCCTATTTCCTCTTGTGACCGCAAGCAGGGTTTTGCTTGCGGTCACAAGAGGGAGACTGGGATGGCCCCCGGCTGCCGCGAGGCTCCCTGTCTGTCCCGTCCCCGGCCGCACACGAACCATAGAGCTCTGTGTATGCTGGGGATGGTACTTCCGGCGCAGTGACCTCTGTGCCGGAAGTAACATCCCCGGTGCGCACAGAGCTCTATGGTTCGTGTGCGGCCGGGGACGGGACAGACAGGGAGATGGGAGCCGCGCGGCACACGACAGCCAGACCGAGGAGGACAGAGACACGGCGGGGGAGCGAGTTGTCAGGTGAGTTGGGTGTTTTTGTTTTGCACAGACTTGCTGCCATTATAAGGGGATTATAAAGGGGGTTACAATGGGGGGCATCTATAAGGGGATTATAAAGGGGGTTACAATGAGGGGCATCTATAAAGGGATTATAAAGGGCATTACAATGGGGGCATCTATAAAGGGGATTATAAAGGGGGTTACAATGGGGGCCATCTATAAGGGGATTATAAAGGGGGTTACAATGGGGGGCATCTATAAGGGGATTATAAAGGGGGTTACAATGAGGGGCGTCTATAAAGGGATTATAAAGGGCATTACAATGGGGGCCATCTATAAAGGGGATTATAAAGGGGGTTACAATGGGGGCCATCTATAAAGGGGATTATAAAGGGGGTTATAATGGGGGCCATCTATAAAGGGGGTTACAATGGGGGCCATCTATAAAGGGGATTACAATAGGGGACGTCTATAATTGGGATTATAAGGGGCGCCATCTATAAGGGGGATTACATGGGGGTCATCTATAAGGGAGACTACATGGGCAGTGTATGCAATAGGGCATGTACTATAGTGGGGGGCATATACTATAATTGGGTCACATAGAGTCAGCCTACCCACTAAATGAGGGTGTAAAGGGGCCAATACAGATGAGTGAGGAGCCTAACATGTCTGTCTGGCAGATTCTGTGGATTCGTGGCTCAGAGAAGTTCTCATAATGGCCCAGGGCAGATGGAGAAGAACATGAAAAGGGAAGAACTCCGATCAGAGAAGACGTTCCATGTGAGTCACTTGATATAACTGCACTGTAATGTATATGGTGTACAGGACCTGTGTGGAGCTGTGTCCACCTCTATATGACTGGATGAGTTGATAGTGATCTGTATACAGTGGATGTTATTCAGTAGCAGCCGCGGCGGTTAGTCATTATGTGTTGGTGTTAGTCAGTAGCAGCGGTGGTATTAGTCAGTAGCAGCGGTGGTGTTAGTCAGTATGTGGCAGTGTTAGTATATGGCGGTGGTATTTTTTACTTGTTATCTGGTACTGTGTTTTATTGGATTTAGTATACAGTATCTGGTCAGTAACAATATGGTGGTTGTGGTGTGGCGGTAATATTTCCTTCCTCTATACTGGTAATATTGGTCTCAGTATACAGGATTTGGTTAGTAACAGTATGGCGGTAATATGTATGGTAATAATATTTCCCATATACTGGTATTATTGGTAATATCAGTCTTGAGATTTATAATATATATACACTATCGTTCAAAAATTTGGGGTCACCCAAACAATTTAGTGTTTTCCATGAAAAGTCACACTTATCCACCACTAGGGATGGTCCGAACCCTCCGAGGTTCAGGTTCGTATGAACCCGAACGCTCGGCATCAGATTCCTGCTGTCTGCCCGCTCCGTGGAGCAGGTGGATATAGCGGAAGGACCGCCTGGAAAACTGGGATACAGCCTATGGCTATGGCTGTATCCCAGTTTTCCAGGCGGTCCTCCCGCTGGATCCGCCCGCTGCACGGAGCAGGCAGACAGCGGGAATCATTACCGAGAGTTCGGGTTCGTACGAACCCCAACCGAACTCGGTTTGGACCACCCCTATTCACCACCATACGTTGTAAAATGAATAGAAAATAGTCAAGACATTGACAAGGTTAGAAATAATGATTTTTATTTGAAATAACATTGTTTTTACATCAAACTTTGCTTTCGTCAAAGAATCCTCCTTTTGCAGCAATTACAGCATTGCACACCTTTGGCATTCTAGCTATTAATCTGTTGAGGTAAGCTGGAGAAATTGCACCCCATGCTTCTAGAAGCTGCTCCCACAAGTTGGATTGGTTGGATGGGCACTTCTGGCGTACCATACGGTCAAGCTGCTCCCACAACAGCTCAATGGGGTTCAGATCTGGTGACTGCGCTGGCCACTCCATTACCGATAGAATACCAGCTGCCTGCTTCTTTTTTTTTTTTTTTTTAAATACTTTATTTTTTTCCAGATATAACAAATTAATACACAAATTAACACTCACAAAAATAACCTCCAAGATAAAAAAAGAACAACTCCCGGTTCACCCCACCTTCCCTTTCCCCCCCACCGGCCCCACCCCTTATCCCTCCCGCTGAGTCGAGCAGCAAAAAAGAAAACAAAACAAAAAAAAAACATTACTCCTTATCCCCTACTGGCCTCGTAATATTTTTCATATAATGTACAACACCTTTCCCACTGAATTCTGCCGGGGGCTGTTGGGTAAATCCAATTCCGAACCACTAATAATTTGACATAAAAAAACCCTAAGTATCTTATTTTTCTTTTTGTTAGAGATCTTCAGAGAAGACGTGTCCCCCAGAATGGCCAATCCAGGTGTCTCTGACAACTCCACCCCCATTTCATCCTTCAGTTTATCATACACATAAGACCATAATGGTGCGATCTCTCTGCACTCCCAAAGTAAATGCAAAGAACCTGCACCCAATAATCCACATCGGGGACAACTATCATCCCTTCTTCTCTTAATTTTTTCCAAAAATACTGGGGAATAGTAAAGCTGATGCACTATGTTAAACTGTAATAATTGATGACTGCCAGACCCCGACACTTTTTTAACATTTTTATAAATAAGCGGGCATACTATCCCTTCACCTCCTATCTCCTTCTCCCATTTTCCTTGACTCTTGAAATCCCATTTGCTTACTTTACAGAGCCCGCGGTATAAGATAGAGATACACTTTTTCTTAATAGTTTGAGATCTAATTCCCTCAACCAATGGAGACAGCTCCACCACTCGACCTCTGTCTACCTTGGACCAGGAGCACAAGGCACCGCTTAAGCTGGCATACTCCATCCAAGCATTCTCCGGTAGTCCGAATTCCTCCCTTTCAGACAGCCATTTCTTTTATTTCTCCATTATTTCATACATCATCTAGTTTTACAAGCCCAGCCCTTTGCATTTTCTTTAGACCCCGAAGGGCATCTATAGACGGCAGGTTATAATTTCCCCACAGCGAAGCAAAACCAAACAGACCCTTCAATCCCAGCCATTTTTTAAGTGTTTCCCACACTCTGGTCAGGACCTTAACCATTCCCCATCCTTTCCAAATATTCTGCTTCAAGCTACCTGCTTCAAGCTTCTGGAATATGTCCCAACTCTGACCTCCCCTCTCTTCGCCTATAGCAACAAAAAACTTACTATTACTGTTCCATGCAAGCCAGTACAGTTGGGACACCAGAAAATATAACTTCAGATTTGGTAGCCCCAATCCTCCCCTCTCCTTTGGGGCATACAAAAGATCCAATTTCATTCGGACCCTGCTTCTCCCCCAAATCAGGAAATTAAACATAGTCTTAATCCTTTTAAAATAAATTTAGTCCACATAGATAGGAGCCGCACCAAATAGAAACAGGAATTTGGGAAGAATGATAGACTTAATTAATATCACGCTATCCACCCTTGACAGTGGGAGTTTAATCAGCTGCCTGCTTCTGCTGTAAATAGTTCTTGCACAATTTGGAGGTGTATTTAGGGTCATTGTCCTGTTGTAGGATGAAATTGGCTCCAATCAAGCGCTGTCCACTGGGTATGGCATGGCGTTGCAAAATTGAGTGATAGCCTTCCTTATTCAGAATCCCTTTTACCCTGTACAAATCTCCCACCTTACCAGCACCAAAGCAACCCCAGACCATCACATTACCTCCACCATGCTTAACAGATGGCGTCAGGCATTCTTCCAGCATCTTTTCATTTGTTCTGCGTCTCACAAACGTTCTTCTTTGTGATCCAAACACCTCAAACTTGGATTCATCCGTCCACAACACTTTTTTCCAGTCTTTCTCTGTCCAATGTCTGTGTTCTTTTGCCCATCTTAATCTTTTTCTTTTATTGGCCAGTCTCAGATATGGCTTTTTCTTTGCCACTCTGCCCTGAAGCCCAAAATCCCGCAGCCGCCTCTTCACTGTAGATGTTGACACTGGTGTTTTGCGGGTACTATTTAATGAAGATGCCAGTTGGGGACCTGTGAGGCGTCTGTTTCTCGAACTAGAGACTCTAATGTGCTTATCTTCTTGCTTAGTTGTGCAACGCGGCCTCCCACTTCTTTTTCTACTCTGGTTAGAGCCTGTTTGTGCTGTCCTCTGAAGGGAGTAGTACACACCGTTGTAGGAAATCTTCAATTTCTTAGCAATTTCTCGCATGGAATAGCCTTCATTTCTAAGAACAAGAATAGACTGTCGAGTTTCAGATGAAAGTTCTCTTCTTCTGGCCATTTTGAGTGTTTAATTGACCCCACAAATGTGATGCTCCAGAAACACAATCTGCTCAAAGGAAGGTCAGTTTTGTAGCTTCTGTAACGAGCTAGATGTGTGAACATGATTGCACAAGGGTTTTCTAATCATCAATTAGCCTTCTGAGCCAATGAGCAAACACATTGTACCATTAGAACACTGGAGTGATAGTTGCTGGAAATGGGCCTCTATACACCTATGTAGATATTGCACCAAAAACAAGACATTTGCAGCTAGACTAGTCATTTACCACATTAGCAATGTATAGAGTGTATTTGTTTAAAGTTAGGACTAGTTTAAAGTTATCTTCATTGAAAAGTAAAGTGCTTTTCCTTCAAAAATAAGGACATTTCAATGTGACCCCAAACTTTTGAACGGTAGTGTGTGTGTATATATATATATATATATATATATATATATATATATATATATATATATATATATATATACCAATAGCATCGCTTGGTTGAGGAAGGGGGGGGGGGGGCAAGTTGACCTCTTGCACCAGGGCCCAAGAGACATTAGCTACGCCCCTGGTGCTAAGCATGTTGTGTAAATCAAATTATATAAAAACATACAGTCTGTTTACATTTCCAGTTGTAATACAACAAACCAGGGAAAACACCAAAGGGTGAGGGAGAAGACTTTTGCAAGGCATTCTATATAGACACTCAACTGGGCAGGGCCGCTTCTGCCATGAGGCGGAATGAGTATTCCGCCTCAGGCGGCACATTCTGGGGTCCCTTTAGGGGCGGCAACTTCTGCCCTGTCATCTTACTCCCGCCGCCCGCTCAGGTGTCCCCCTTTCCACATCCCTAGAAGCTGCAGCTCTGCAGCTTCTAGGGATGCACTGCCGTCACACTCGTGGCCCTCGGTGACAGGAGAGGACGCCCACACTCACACTATAATCCTCTCCCCTGTACGGCATCCGCTGGGTGACAGGCCCCTCCCCCAGGCCAGGTCACAATGCTGTACAACAGAGAGCGTGTATGGCGCTGTGACCTGGCCTGGGGGAGGGGCCTGTGTGGCGTCTTCTCCTGTCACCGAGGGAAAGGAGAAGCGGTGGATCCCGGTCCGGATGGTGAGGAGGGGAGCAGGTGGGGGCCCTCAGGTTTTGCCGGGACTGTCCTGATTCTGACGAGACAGCCCCGGCAAAACCATGTCCCGGGAAGCTCCGCCCCCTGCCGCGGGAAGCCCCGCCCCCTGCCGAGCGCGAGTGATGTCACCCATGCAGAGCGGGAGAGGAGTCCCTGGAAGACTAGAGGGTCCATACTGGTGAGGTGAGTATGGCTTTTTTTGTTTTAAATACAGATGAAGGGGCTAGTGGTATGATGATGAAGGCACAGGAGGAGGATGAAGGGAGAAGTAGTATGATGATGAAAGGGCAGAAGGATGAGAGGGGTAGTAGTATGATGATGAAAGGGCGGAAGGATGAGAGGGGTAGTAGTATGATGATGGAAGGGCAGGAGGATGAGAGGGGTTATACTATGATGATGAAAGGGCAGAAGGATGAGAGGGGTAGTAGTATGATGATGGAGGGACAGGAGGATGAGAGGGGTAGTAGTATGATGATGGATGGGCAGGAGGATGAGAGGGGTTATACTATGAGGATGGAGGAGGAAGGAGGATGAGAGGGGTTATACTATGATGATGGAAGGGCAGGAGGATGAGGGGGGTTATACTATGATGATGGAGGGACAGGAGGATGAGAGGGGTAGTACTATGATGATGGAAGGGCAGGAGGATGATAAAGTGGGTCGTAGTATGATGATGGAGGGTCTGGAGGATAAAGGTGGGGGTAGTAGTATGATGATAGGGCAGGAGGATGAAGGGGGGAGGAGGATGAAGGGGGGAGTAGTATGATGGTGGAGGGGGAAGGAGGATGAAGGGGGGAGTAGTATGATGATATGGGTAAGGTGGTCTCTGAGGCTAACAGTATTATTGAGTGTCTGAAGCTGGCAGTATTAGGCTGTCTGAGGCCTATACTATTTGGGGGTCTCTAACACTTGGCTCCCCATATGTCACCACCATTAAGACTGGCACTTATACATGCTCCTCTGCAGCCGCCGCTCTCCGCTCAAAGAAGTATCATGTTACTTCTTCGAGCGGAGAGCGGTGGCTGCGGAGGAGCGCACGCTCTCCCATAGATGGGCTATGGGACAGTGAGACAGGCGGAATCCTGCGGCGGAGAGTTCCACCGCGGAATTCCACCTGTTTTACTCAGTGTGAACATACCCTTAGTGTATGCACTTCTGTTATATAGTTCTGTATGCACTGTTGGTATGTAGTTATATATGCAATGTTCACTGCTGGTATATAGTTGTGTTTGCGGGGGAAGGGGCGCAGTTTCAATTTTCGCCTCAGGCAGCATAGAACCTAGAATCGGCCCTGCAACTGGGGTCTGTACACAATAGCACTCACTGTCGAGCCCTATGTATTTGGAGGTTATGTATATGGAAGCCTTGTGACTGTCATTACTGTAGGCATACTGTGTCACTGCAGCTTCATATTTTACTGGGGTAAGATACAGTACTGTAAGAGAAGATAAGGACATAAAAGCTGCTGATTGGCTGCTCACATTTCCAATGCTCATAATTGATGATGAAATAAGGGTGCTTTTTTAAGTACCCTTTAAAGAAGTCTGCATGACTGTCTGGGCAAGAGAGAGAAGAAAAGGAGACAAGCTATTTATTGGGGAGAACTTAAAGGAGATTCTAATAGCATATTGGGCAGCCTCTAGTCTAGTCTAGTCCCCCCCCTTCCTGACTGACCACTAAGCTAGCAAGTGTAGTCATAACTGCATAACTGCAAGTGCATGAGTTTTTGCAGTTAAAGGGACACTTGCAGATCCCGGGAGGCCTACTCAGCCACCTGGTGCTGCAAATGATGACCGCTCAGGGGGCCCAGTTTATTGCAGGACCAGGCAACTGGGCCCCCTGATGCGGTGGGCCCCATAGCAGCCGCTATGGCTGCTACAGTGGTGGTTACGCACCTGCCTGGCTCTTTTCTTATGAATCTCTAGATCAGTAACCCGGCTCCTTTCTTATGAATGGAGCTGCAGGTTGGTGCGTGACTTGTAGCTCTATTCATTCTCTATGGAGTTGCCGGAAAGAGTCAAGTGCTGTGCTTGACTCTGTCTGGCGGCTCCATAAAGAATGAATAGAGCTACAAGTCAGGAGCCGACCCGCAGGTCCAATCATAACAAGGGAGCTGGGGCACTGATCTAGAGATCCCCGGAGGGCACGCCCACCCTGATCTCATACTTGCCCCCTATCCTGTGGGTAGAGTACAAGTAAGTTTTACTCAGAAAACCCCTTTAGGGTGCGTTCACACCTAGCAAGTTAGCAGCACATTTCACGCTGCAAGTACGCCAGTCCCACTATAGTTTATGGCCCTCCAATTTCACAGCGGATTCTGCTGCGAGAATGTAGTAAAAGCAATGTTAAGCTATTTCGCTGCTGTGCTGGTAAAAGTATTAAACAGCCAATGCTTACCCACCCACATTTCCCCAGGCGCGCTCCTGCTCGAGTCTCTGGGCCCCTGCTCACTGACAGCCCTCTCAACCAATCAGAGGCTGCATCAGGACAGCAAACTGATTGGCTGAGCCTCAAGCAGGAGTGTGCTGGGGGAACACAGGCGGGTAAGCATTGGCTGTTTATTATTGTTATAGACATGGCAGCTAAATAGTTAACTATGGCTGTTACTACATTCTCACAGTGGAATGAACAACTACAGTGAGAATGAAGGGCCAAATTTACTACATGTAAACGCCCCCTTAATAATTTTTACAAGATTTTTTTAATGTGTTTTTACACAATTTTTAATAGGGTGTTTCTGTCAAAATAGACTGATAAGGTATCCACAGGATAGGTAATAAATCCCTGATCAGCTCCTTTTTAGTTAAATGGGAGCTATTAGAGATGAGCGCGACTTCAAAAGCGATCACTTGACATTTTAATACCGGTGGCTGAAGAATTAGGATGCAGCCCTAGTGAGTCCTGTAAAACATGGATACAGTTTATGGCTGTATGATATGATATGCTTTCACATTGTGTAATAGATTTATTGGGTCCATGGTGTTTTTTCAAAATGCAGCATGCTGTTGGTGTGGTATATTGTGTTTATTTATGGGGGGAAAATGCATGCTAAGTATGTTAGTGGCACATGCATGCGGCATTAAAAAAAGCATTA
Source organism: Dendropsophus ebraccatus (assembly GCF_027789765.1). Lineage (NCBI taxonomy): Eukaryota > Metazoa > Chordata > Amphibia > Anura > Hylidae > Dendropsophus > Dendropsophus ebraccatus. Next base: position 55,922,467 of record NC_091454.1, on the reverse strand, counting down.
AAGTGACTCTGTACCCACAATCTGTCCCCCCCAAACCACTTGTACCTTCAGATAGTTGCTTTTAATCCAAGATCTGTCCTGGTGTCCGTTCGGCAGGGCATGCAGTTATTGTCATAAAAACAACTTTTAATCCTGCAGCGCTGTGTCTAACAGCCGGAGCTGACATTTGTATATGCATTAGGCTGCATTCTCACGTTCCGTGATCCTGATGGATCACGGACGTGGAATGCATGTACCGGAGTCCCCCGCGCCCGGACAGCATCTGTAATTAGATGCTGGGAGCGGGGGAGACTGTATTCATAAGCGCTGCACTGTAATGAATCAGCCGCGCAGTGCTGCTACTACAGCGCGGCGCTTATGAATACAGTCCCCCCCCCCGCTCCCAGCATCTAATTACAGATGCTGTCCTGGCGCGGGGGGACTCCGGTACATGCATTCCACGTCCGTGATCCGTCAGGCTGGCACCACCTCTCCGTCCTTCCTCCCCACCCTCCTCATCATTAGGAATGATCCAGGAACATTTACTGCTGTTAGAGCTTTGCGCAGGTGTATTAACGATCCAGCCCATGCTCATTATACACATAGGTGGGGAATAGGAAGCAATCTGCCTGGAGCATTCCTAATGATGAGGAGGGTGGGGAGAAAGGACAGAGAGGGTTCGCCAGCCTAATGCATATACAAATGTAAGCCCCGGCCGTTAGACACAGCGCTGCCGGATTAAAAGTTGTTTTAATGACAATAACTGCATCCCCTGCCGAACGGATCTTGGATTAAAAGCAGCTATCCGAAGGTGCAAGTGGTTTGGGGGTCAGATTGTGGGTACAGAGTCGCTTTAACCTCTTAACGACGCATGACGGGTATACCCGTCATGCGGCCGTTAAGGGTAAACAGAGAGGGCTCCCGGCGTGAGCCCTCTCTGCAGCGCGCGGTCCCCGGTTGCTATGTGCAGCCAGGGACCGCGTGTATTAGCCGGCGCGGCCGATCGCTGCGGCCGGCTAATTAACCATTCAAATGCAGCTGTCAAAGCTGACAGCTGCATTTGAACAGTGAATGTGGCCCCTCTCCCTGGTGTCTAGTGGGGGATCTCCACCCCGCGATGCGATCGCGGTGGGGAGATCCGTTGTACTGAGCCGGCTGGGGCTCAGCGTCGCTCCGACGCTGTTCCCGACTCGGCAATCTGTTTAGATGGTCTGCAGCAGACCATTATAATAGAGCCATGATCTGATGGATCATTGCTCTATTATATACACAGGATTGATCTCAATGGGAGATCAGTTCTGTGTATATAGAAGTCCCCCAGGGGGCTTCATATTTCTGTAAGTGAAAGTAAAAAAAAGTGTTTTTATTAATAAAAAATCCCCTCCCCTATTAAAAGTCTGAATCACCCCCCTTTTCCCATTTTACAAATAAAAATAAATAAATAAATAAACAAACATGTTTGGTATCGCCGCGTGCGTAATCGCACGAACTATTAATTAATCACATTACTGATCTCGCACGGTAAATGGCGTAAGCACAAAAAAATCCCAAAGTGCAAAATTGCGCATTTTCGGTCGCATCAAATCCATAAAAATTGTAATAAAAAGCGATCAAAAAGTCGCATATGCGCAATCAAGGTACCGATAGAAAGTAAACATCATGGCGCAAGAAATGACACCTCACTCAGCCCCATAGGCCAAAGGATAAAAGCGCTATAAGCCTGGGAATGGAGCGATTTTAAGGAACATATATTTGTTAACAATGGTTTTAATTTTTTACAGGCCATCAGATACAATATAAGTTATACATGTTATATATCGTTTTAATCGTAACGACTTTAGGAACATATATAACAAGTTATAATAAGTTTTTCCATAGGACACACGGCGTAAAAATGAAGCTCCCCCAAAGAAAAATAATTGCAGGTTTTTTTTCAATTTCACTGCGTATATAATTTTTTTCTGGTTTCGCAGCATATTTTATGGAAAAATTCAGCCTTTCATTGCGAAGTACAATTAGTGACGCAAAAAAAGGGCTCATGTGGGTCTGTAGGTGTAAAAATGCAAGTGCTATGGCCTTTTAAGCATAAGGAGGAAAAAACGAAAACGCAAAAACGAAAGTTAGCCCGGTCCTTAAGGGGTTAAAGGGGTTTTCCTGGAAAGAACTTACTTCATCAGTCTCTGATCGGTAGGGTGCTCACACATCAGCTGTTCAGCCCCGTCCACACTACACAGTAAATGGGTCTGGAAACACTTTCTCCCTTTGTAGAGGCAGAGGCTACAGATAAGTGTGAATCCAGCATGCAGCATCTGAATACAGGTGGCTGACAAAGTTGGATTCAGCCCTAGGGAGTCCTGGAAAACATTGATACAATGTATGGCCTACCCTACCGATCAGAGACTGATGGAATTTTCCTGTGGACGGCTCATCAGTCAATAGGTCTATACATAGTAAATAAACACCTGCAATATACTATACCTACAGCGTGCTGCATTGTGAGTAAACACCAAGGACCCAGCAAATCTATTACAAAATGTGATAGCATATCACTGTGTTGTGCACTGCTGTGAGGCTCGACCGGTCACTTGACAGATGGTACTGTGTGACAGCCAGATGTTATACTGTCGTGACACCAGTGCCAGGTGGCCACACAGGTATGGAGGCACACCTGCTTTTATTTTAGAGTGGCGAGCTATACCCTTTCCTCTGTGATCGGTGACTGTGAGGGGGTCCCTTGGGTACTTATCACGGTGGTCCAGAGTGGAGTTATGACCCACACGGACCTGTTAGCATAAATAAATCTTCTTTACTATAGAGACACTTTGTACAATAACTTCTAACAGACTGTAGACTTAATAGGACAGGAGCTGCACTGAGGACCTTTACGCTACAGTCACACGTCAGTATTTTTCATCCGCTTTCACGGACCTAGAAATACTGAATCAGTTACAACACATTTTTTTCTATGGTGCTATTCATACATCCAGTAAATTTGCGGATCCGCAATCCATGATGAAAAAAAATAGCATATGTTGTAATACGGTTCGTGATTAAGTTTTGGACACCCCTATAGAAGCCAATGGAGAGTGCAAAATTTGTGGAAAGTACATTTCAATCCGCAAAACCGTGTACAAAACCATCCATATCACCAAACTCCTCCTGCCAGAAATATACTGCCTGATAAAAATGACTGTAAAATGGCCCCCAGACGACCATGTGACCTTTTTTCGCCATCCCCTCTTTTTTTCTTCAGCTACATCCGCAAAAGAACAGATAAATATACGGAACACAATACGGATGCAAAACAGATGATTTTTTGCGGATTGCAGATAATAAATAGAGGATCCAAATTTTCATCCTTGAAAAGATACTGGCGTGTGAATGTAGCCTTATGGTGCGTTTACACAGACAGATTTATCTGACAGATCTTTGAAGCCAAAACCAGGAACAGACTATAAACAGGGATCGGGTCATAAAGGAAAGACTGGGATCTATCCTCTTTTCAAATCCATTCCTGGCTTTGGCTTCCAAAATCTGTCAGATAAATCTTTCTGTGTAAACGTACCCTTAGTGTAAAAGAGCTGTGAGTAGTTGAGAGGAGTTTGTGCTGAGAGTCCAGAACAGTGGAGAGAAGTTTAGAGTGTAGGTTCAGAGGAGAGGAGTGAGAGTCCCAACCCAAGTAGTTATGTTCTCTGCCGGAACTTTAGAAGTAGAAGTAGTAGAATACTTAAGACTTGAAAATAGACGTTTACTTGTGCCCGTGTTTGACCTTTTATACCACCTGTTGCCCACCAGTGTCGTGTGACCCATCCTAGAGGGTGACACAAGCCCCAGACCTTGTTTTCTGGGTTGAGCAAAGTGGCCAAGAGTTTCTGGTTACACCTGCGCTGCAAGATAGAGTACGAAGGCTTGTAGAAACTTTGCTCTATCAGGATCAGTTCCTCTTGTTATCAGGATACTGTCCTGCACGTTAAGAATTGTTCTCGGCATGGGTTGGGGTTCCTCTGACTTGTTCTCTACCTTGAGTAGCTTAACACTGCATATTGTGTGAAAGTGCTGCTTTAAAGAAGAAGGTGTCTAAGTCTCTCATGTGCGTCTGCTCAACAACCAGACTAAGACTACTAGTTCTGTAGTGGGGACCTGGCAAAGCCAGGGCCCAGCTGGACCACGGCAGGGGCCAACTTGTTTTGCGACCTCTCTGTTCAACGACCAAACTAAGACTATTCACTAAAGTGGGTGTATGCTTCCTCTTCCCATGTGACAACTTTCTACAGATGGTGTAATATCCCCTGTGAGTGGTGGAGAAGAAAAGCATAGAAGAAAGGAGCTCAGAGATAGGTAGAGAAGAAGAGAAGGTCCTCATTGGTGTACAAATCACAATTAACAAAAACCCTTTGGTTACCTGCAGCTGTGCAAAACATAAGTACAGTTAAATATGTCAGTGACATCTTGTGGCAAAACTTAGGTACTGCTTCATTACCACACTTTACTTGAAGTACAGACTTTTGCAAAGGGTGCAACAATCACCCGTGGTGGGACACCACAACTGGGAACTATATATGCCCTTACACAGGGCCAAGATACAGGGCCCTCCCTAACCTGATGTTACTAGGCTGCTGCTGATTGTTTAATACCTGGCTGGTTATAGAAAAGAGGGGGGGAGCGCTCATGGTGACATAGCTCTCACACACAATAAGCCGCAACCCTTATGTATGGGATGTGTAATAATTTATTGTGTGCTGCCTCTTAGCTGGAGCTGATGCACAGTACATTGTATGTATGTTAAAAACAACATGTTGTTAATAAAGCTACTTCAGTTTAAAAAAAAAAAGTCATTGTCCAATCACTGAATGTTATAATCTGACCTGGCTGGTGAGGCTGGCGGCCAACTGCCACCATCATTGGAGCTGTAAACAAGTCAAGAAAAAGAACTGTCATCTCCAAGACACAGCAGCCAGTAAATTATAGCATTTTATGGCTGCCATCCAGATCATACATAGCTCTCTAATGCGCGCCGGGAGGGTCCTAATATGGGGGCTGGGGCAGGTCTGGGCTGGAAAGAGCTTGGGTAGGACCCACTTTAGCGAACTGGGGTAGACCAGGGCTGGGAAGGGCGCTGGGAGGGTCTGTATTAGGGGGCTGGAGTGGGCCTGGGCTGGGAAGGGAACTGGAAGGGTGTGCGTTAGGGGGCTGGGCAGACCAGGGCTGGGAAGGGCGTAGGGAGGGTCCACATAAGGGGGCTGGGGTGGGCCTGGGCTTGAAAGAGTGCCACAGGGGGTCCACAATATAGCAAAGGACAGGTAAATTATGGGTTTGGATGGATAATCGGGTTAGGGTGGAGGGGCTCCCTCATGGTGCCTTCACCTTGACGTGGTGAGGGAGCTTGCGTGCCTTGGTGATCCAATGAGCTAAGCTGGTAGGAGTAATACTCCTGGTGGGGTCACCCGTGCCAGACAGGTCAATGGGGAGAGGCCAGACTAAGCAAGGCATCTGGAAGAAAGGGCTGGTATCCTAAAATTAAAAAATAAATAAATAAAACATAAAGGACATAAATAGAGATGAGCGAACCTCGAGCATGCTCGAGTCGATCCGAACCCGGACTTTCGGCATTTGATTAGCGGGGGCTGCTGAAGTTGGATAAAGCCCTAAGGCTATGTGGAAAACATGGATATAGTCATTGGCTGTATCCATGTTTTCCAGACAACCTTAGAGCTTTATCCAAGTTCAGCAGCCCCCGCTAACCAAATACCGAACGTTCGGGTTCGGATCGACTCGAACCCGAACCCGGTTCACTCATCTCTAGACATAAACTTTTGACAATACATCTAACACTCTCACTACACATATGAGTCAGCAGGACACAGCACACACAGTGCTATTTTCATCTGCTTTTGTTGACTGATGAACCTTGTAAAAGGGAAGCAGGAGATAGCAGAACCCCTACACCTAAGGTTCCTGCCCACCACTAAGCTCTGTCTGCATTCCTGCTAAGCCTTACCCCTTTTAAGCCCCCACCCACCTTTGGATAGCCCTTGATAAGAAGTCTCCTTTTCCTCCAAGACCTATAGCAAGTTTGGGCCTGCTTGGAACTAGTAGAAGAAGGATATGGGTCTGGTTGGATAAAGAACTCCAATCCAGCTGACTCCTCTACTGCACAGTGCTGTCTGAACTATACAGCGTTCTATAGCCAATGACTTACTTTGTTGTGCAGGGAGGTTGCTGTGCTGGGAAAAAACTGCCGTCAAGCTTGTTCATGGACTGGCCCACTTAGCACACTGGCTCATCTGGCATTTGCCTGACTTACCAGATGGGCAATCCAGTCTTGATATTGGGTATACCCATTTGAGTCTAAAGAAATAACCACTCCATGCTGAGGTAGAAATAAGCCCCTAGCAAATGGATGGCACATAAATAAAGACAGTTTGTCTCAAGAACACACAGGGAAACCTAGATGTAAATAAGAGGTCTTAGAAGAGCAGAAGGAACCCTAGCCATACCCGAATGTGATGGCTTCTTCTGGGGTTGAGTGTTGCACATTGGTGTTATGCAATCCCTTGCCATGTGAGGGTGAGCATTATCCTGCTGTAAGAGGCCAGTTGGAAGCCCTGCTATAGGGAAAACACAGGGGTGTAGCAAAAAGTTTGTGGGCCCTGGTCCAAAATTCGATTCAATGCAGAGATTCCGCCAGGAACCTCCGTCCACAGACTCTGCGCGAGCCTTCCCAATTCAAAGACATGGCAGGAGGGGTTCGTCCGAATCTGTAGTGTGAACAGGCCCTAAAGAGTTAGGGCCCTATTCCACGGGGCGATTATCGTTTGCATAACGTTAACGATCCAAACGACTGCTATTACGAAAGACCTGCAATCGATCACCCATTTACATGGAGAGATAATCGTTACTTATGATTGTTCCTGCGGTTGTCTTGTCGTCGCTATTGCATTTGTCACTACTGCGAACAACCGAACGACTTCTTATTCAATGCGAACGATTTGCAAACGAGCAACGATAAAATTAGGTCCAGGTCTTATTAAACGATCAACGAGTTCTCGCTTGGTCGTTAGTCATTAACTGCTATTCAACCGAACAATTATCGCTTAGATTCGAAAAATTTAAAGATAATTGCACGATAATCGTCCAGTGGAATAGGGCCCTTATATACAGTGACACACAGGTGTCCCCTCTGATTTGGGTCATTCATTTTCCCTTTCCTCTCCCTCTGGGCCAGGATGGCGTGAAGACTTCTTCCAGTCACATTTCATCTATGCATAGTTTGCTGTGCAGATGTCTTTGGATCCTTGACCCCTTAGAGGACCGGGTCAATTAAAATTTTTGCGCTTTCGTTTTCTCCTCCTTGTGCTTAAAAGGCCATAGCACTTGCATTTTTTTTTACCTACAGACCCACATGAGCCCTTATTTTTTGCGTCACTAATTGTACTTTGCAATGACAGGCTTAATTTTTGCATAAAGTACACTGCGAAACCAGAAAAAAATGATATCTGTGGTGAAATTGAAAATAAAACGCATTTAGTTTTTTTTGTGTGTTTATGCTGTTCGCCCTGGGGTAAAACTGACATGTTCCTCAAGTTGGTATGATTACAATGATATGTAACTTTCATTTTATTTGATGGCTTTTAATAAATAAAATATAAATTAAAAAAAAAATGTTCCTTAATATTGTGCTATTCCTAGGCTTATAGCGCTTTTATCCTTTGGTCTATGGGGCTGTGTGAGATGTCATGTTTTGCACCATGATGTGTACTTTCTATCGGTACCTTGCTTGCATATATGCAACTTTTTAATCACTTTTTATTACAATTTTTCTGAATTTGATTGTAATTTTGCCCTTTGGAATTTTTTTGCACTTTGCCGTTTACCGTAAGAGTTCAGGAATGTGATCATTTAATAGATTGGGCAGCGATACCAAATATGTTTGTTTATTTATTTATTTTTATAAAATTGGAAAAGGGGGTGATTCAGACTTTTATTAGGGGAGGGGATTTTTGATTAATAAAAAAGCTTTTTAAAAAAAACTAGACGTCCTCCCATCTCATTCAGATCTATACAGTACATATATATATACTGCATAGATCAATGAGATAGGCTATCTATTGCTCTGGCCTACTGCAGACAAGAACAATAGATTGCCGAGCCGGGATCAGCGCCATTATGGCACAGACCCCCGGCTGGATAGGTAGCAGGGACCACTCTTGTGCAATCATGTTGTGGGGGGGCCCCACTAGACCACCAGGTACAAAAGGTTAAAAGCAGCCATTTAAATGCAGCTGTCAGCTTTGACAGCTGCATTTAAATGGCAAATTAGCAGGCAAGGTGATAGGACCGTGCCCGCTAACTGCAGCAGTTCAGAGCGGGGTTGCCGCATGGCCCCCCCTCTGAACTCCCCTAGCGACGCCAGGGTGTACATTTACAACCTGCGTTGTTAAGGGGTAATGGGAATCTGATGGCTGCATTTCGTGTCCCAAATCGCTGACACTATTAGACAGCTGTTAGATCGAGGAGACACACAGTACCAGGCTCGGACTGGTCCACAGGGGAACAGGGGAATTCCCCTGTGGGCCCTACCCCTTGGTGGGCCCCGGAGCAGGAGGTGGGCCTCCCTGTCTAGCAGCTCCAGGATGACATATCCAGCACATACTGTACACCCAGGGGCGCTTTAACCAGAGGGCACATGGTGCACGTGCACCGGGCCCACTGGTTAATGGGTCCCCCTGAGCAGGCCGGCCGTTGCTATGTGCAACCAATGCGGTCGCACAGGGCTCCGGCCACCAGCCTGCCAGGGGGGAGCGCCATGGATGGGTAATCTACTTACCCCTCCATCGCGCCCCCTGCAGGGCCCCCCCCCCCGTCCGCCGCTGCCCCCGCCCCCCGTCCGCTACTGCTGCTGCGGCGCTTCAGCAGCAGCGATATTGACAGAGAGAGAGCCATTGGCTCCCTCCCTGTCAGTCACTCTCGTGTCCGCACTTCCTGCGGTCACAAGAGGCCGCACTCTCCCTCTAGCGCCCGACGTCACTGGAGCGTCGGCGCGAGGGTAAGGGGAGTGCAGCCTCTTGTGACCGCAGGAAGTGCGGCCACAAGAGGGAAGAGAAGAGGAACGCAAGGACCTAGGTGAGTAAAAGTGTTTGTTTTTTTCAATGTTATATGGGAGGGGGAGTGCATATACTATTGGGGAGCACAGGGGGCTATATACTATGGGGGAGCACAGGGGGCTATATACTTTGGGGGAACACAGGGGGCTATATACTACTGGGGAGCACAGGGGAGCTATATACTACAGGGGAGCACAGGGGGCTATATACTATGGGGGAGCACAGGGGGCTATATACTATGGGGGAGCACAGGGGGCTATATACTATGGGGGAGCACAGGGGAGCTATATACTACTGGGGAGCACAGGGGAGCTATATACTACTGGGGAGCACAGGGGGCTATATACTACTGGGGAGCACAGGGGGCTATATACTATGGGGGAGCACAGGGGGCTATATACTATGGGGGAGCACAGAGGGTTATATACTATTTGGGAGCACAGGTGAGCTATATACTATTGGGGAGCACAGGGGGCTATATACTATTGGGGAGCACAGGGGAGCTATATACTATTGGGGAGCACAGGGGTCTATATACTATGGGGGAGAGCACAGGGGGCTATATATTATGGAGAGCACAGGGGGGCTATTTACTATTGGGGAGAGCACAGGGGGGCTATATACTATTGAGGGGGAGCACAGGGGGGCTATATACTATTGGGGGAGAGCACAGGGGGGCTATATACTATTGTGGGAGAGCACAGGGGGGCTATATACTATTGGGGGAGAGCACAGGGGTTCTATATACTATTGTGGGAGAGCACAGGGGGCTATATACTATTGTGGGACAGCATAGGGGGGCTATATACTATTGGAGAGCACAGGGGGGCTATATACTATTGGAGAGCACAGGGGGGCTATATACTACTGGGGAGAGTGCACAGGGGGGCTATATACTAATGGGGGAGCGCACAGGAGGGCTGTATATAACTGGAGGAGCATATGAGGGTCTATATACTACAGGGACACCTTAAAACTATGGAGGCACAGAGGGGTGTAACTATGTAGGAGTACAGAGGGGTGTAACTACTGTATAGGGGTACAAGGGACCTAACTACTGTATGTGTTGGAGCCTAAAATATTTGTCTGGCAGATTCTGGAGAGAAGATTCACAGCCAGGAGAAGACTTCAAGGTGGCCCAGGCTGGATGGAGAGAAAAAGAAAAGGTGACAGACTCTGATCGGAGAAGACGCCCCCGGTGAGTCACTGGATGTAACTGCACTCTGTTATAGGGTTGTAGTGTTAGGGGTCATGATGTGGCGGTATTATGTAATGGTATCATTGGTGATATCTTTCTGTTTTGTTTAGTGCAGTTTTTATGTAATATGTAATCACTGTATGGTGAAAATAGTGTTATAAGGTAACAGTACAGTATGTATTGGGGCTCTTGATACAGTGTGGGGGCAAATTCAATACATTATACAATGTGCCGAAAGGTAAGGGGGGCCCACTCTTGAGGGCTGTGCACTGGGCCCACCAATGTATTAAAACGGCCCTGTGTACACCCAATCACTCATTGCCTCTATGGAGTAACCTGGGGTTTCATAATATTATATAATGGCAGGGAGTGACTAGGGAGACAGGCAGCAGCATGTAGCATGCAGATTTAGTGAAGCCCCTCTCCTCTCCCTTGGGACCCTCCACCACCTCCTCCTCTCAGGCTACCCCCATCTGCTCTATATGCTGCTGCTGGCAGTTGGGACACCAGAGGAGGGTAGCTGCAGCCTGCACGGTGGAGCTGCAAATCTGACAGCATGTGAGCTGTATCCGTGCTTTCCTGTAACAGAGGTAAATCTGTGTGTGTGGACATAAAGTATCTATATTATATCGGTCTGTGTGTATGGTGCATGTGTGTATTATATATGCATAAATGTAATGTGCATTTGTTTAGATGTGCGTATAGTGCGCGTACTATGTATGCATATAGGTAATGTGCATTTTTTTTTTATCTGTGTATGAGATGTGTATGTATTGTGCATATTTGTATGTAATATGGATGTACACGTTTTGTGCACACCCCTAAAACTCCCCCTCCCAAACCTAAACCAGCAGGTGTCAGTTAAGCAGGGAGGGAGGAGAGGGGAGACTTTCTAGCTTTTAGCTATTAGGTTGGAGAAGCCTCTTTGCCTCTTTGTACCAGAGAATCATAACATTTTCTATGCTATAGAAGCACAGACAAATATTTTTAAGGTACAATGTGTCTTCTTGACCTAACAGCATCTAACAGTGTCAGCAGATTCCTTTAAAGGAAAAGTCTCCTGAAACTAAGAAATGACAGGCAGGCAGGGGGTGCGGGAAGATGATAAAGAAACTATACTCACCAGTCCCTGTGCCCCTGCACCACTCTCTCGCACAGCCGCTGGAAGTCAATTTCAATCATTTCTGACTGGGTTCCGTGTATGTCATGGCCCTAGCTCCTTTACCTGCAATGTCACATACTCAGCTGATGGATTGCCTGCTTAGCCAGTCAATGACTGCAGTGGTGTCCATCCCCAGTCAGTGATTGGCTGATTGGGCGATCCATCAGCCGAGTATGTGATGTTGCAGCTGGAGGAGCTGCAGGAGGTCAGTGGCTACCTGAGATTTGTTAGTGTCATTGGGCTTCTCCTCTCAAGAAACTTAAAGAGGTACTCCGGGCTATGTGTATTTTCCCTGTATGGCCGGGGAGGGGGTGGATATAGAGGCCGCCGGTCACTTACCTCCCCGGTTCCAGCGCCAGGTCCTGGATCGTGGTGCTCCGTTCTCCCGTCCGGCTGCCACTTTCTGGTCCGAGCTGCGGCTTGAGACGTAACGTCTTAAGGCAGCTCAGCCATTCAGTGGTCATAGCGGAGTCGCTCCTTGGCCGCTGAATCACTGAGGGGCCTTGAGATGTCATGTCTCAAGCCGCAGCTCAGACCAGGAAGCAGCCGCAGGACGGAAGAACAGGGCGGCGCAAACTGGGACCCAGCACTGAAACCGGGGAGGTAAGTGAACGGCAGCCTCTATATCCCCCCCCCCCAGCATACAGGGAAAATACACATAGCCCCGAGTACCTCCTTAAGTGCCACTTTATGCTTTTTGCATAGGAGTGACTAACAAGTTACTAGCAGTGAGCTAGCATCGCTGGTCACAAACACAGCCCTGTGTAAAGTTACTATAGTATTGTAAAAGGTTTGGTGCTTGTTAGATCTGTAAGTAGAGTGGGCCCCAAGAATTACATTCCCAGGTGGGTCAAAGGTACCCCAGTCTGACACTGGCTGGGCCGGTGCTCCCCCTAAAAAATTTATTTCAAATCAACTGTTGCCAGAAAATTATATAGATTTGTAATTTATTTCTATTTAAAACCCGTCCCGTACTTATCAGCTGCTGTATGTCCTGCAGGCAGTGGTATATTCTTTCCAGTCTGATTCAGTGCTTTATGCTGCCACCTCTGTCCATGTCAGGAACTTACTTTGGAAAGTTCCTGACATGGACAGAGGTGGCAGCAGAGATTACTCTGTCAGACTGGAAAGAATACACCACTGCCTGCAGGACATACAGTAGCTGATAAGTACTATTTTTTTTTATAGAAATAAATTACAAATAAATAAAAAAAATATTTGCTGGAGTACCACTTTAATACTGTGAACTATTTTACTTTTTAACAACCCCTTTTGTACAGTCAGTGCAGTTTCTCCAGTGATCCACTAATCGGGTGATCACCGATTTCCTATGAAAGCCTGGGAAATGTAGTTTTACGTGCCAGCAACACTGCTTGTCTTTACTCTCCAGGTAGGGATCCCCACCTTCCCTATTCATATCAACAGCTTTATTAATTATACTCTTTGAAAGCCCTTTAAACATACAATTACATCAGATTGTCAGCAGTCTCCTTCTTGTTAACAAATCCGCCGTATATAACCGTATACCAGTGGATGCTAAACTGAGTGACAGGAAATGCTGGGAATTGTAGTGTATAGAAATGTCTGTGAACCACAAGTGTCCCTCCAAAAAGTTGGGAGATATGGAGGAAGGGCTGACTGCAAAGCATTATGGGGAAGCCTGATGTCATGTGTTTTCAGCCATCATCATCATCATAAACTTTTTAGCAATGGAGCAGCTTTATCAACCTGCCAGAGATTCGCCTATAGCCATACCTCCCAAGTGTCCCTCTTTTGGAGGAACAGTCCCTACTTTTGACCCATGCCCCTCTGTCCCTCTTTGCCCCTTACATGTCCCTCTTTTTGACCTAGGAATTAGATTTGCATTAATAAACCTTCAATGTTGCTCTAGAAAATGTCTGGTTTCTTACTGTATAATAGACCCAAACTTGCATATTACTCTATTATGTGGTGCAAGTTGGATCCTAAAAATTGTTATATTCCCATGAATCATGTGACATTATGGCTGCTGTCACACATGCAGACTCATTGAGTTCTATGGCCCCATACACACATATCTGTAGGTGTTTCTGATCCATTTGGGGACATGATCCACACTGCAAAACGATGAAGCCATTGTGCGTCTGTGTCACCTATATGACAGGGGTCCCTGCAAATGTGGACAGTAACTGAAACACATATGTAATCCTGTCTGCAGTTGTGGGTCCGTAATTACAGACAGTGATACTGATGTGTGACTGGGACCTAAAGATGCATCACACATACAGGATCTGCTGCAGATTTGCAGATATCGATGTAACTAAATGCGTCAATCTGCAGCAGATCCTGTTCGTGTAAATGCATCCTTAAATTAAAAAGAAATGCCTGTAATATTTAGCATGAACCACAGCTGCCCCTCTTTGGCCGTCCAAAATGTTAGGAGGTATGCCTATAGCAACCAATCACAGCTCAGCTTTCATATCTTAACAAGCTCTTATTAAATTAAAGCAGAGCTCTGATTGGTTGCCATGGGCAGGTTAGACTGCACTGTTAGACTGCGCATGGAAACCAATCACAGTTCAGCTTTTATTTTACCGAAGTAATTTGAGAAACGAAAGCTGAGCTGTGATTGGTTGCTATGGGCCATATGAAACCATATTATTTAGTGTTCTTAGTGTGGCCTAACCATAGGCTGTTTGCTTGGTTACAAGTGTGTTAGTGACCTCTGCAGTAAAGCTCATTGTCAGTCATTAACGGGTTAATGCTTCAAATGTGTTTACCTGCAGTTACCATGGTAACCGTGCACCGTGATGACAAGCGCTTATGTCATAAAGAAGGTTCCATAAAGCAATGCACCGCGCCCTGATCAGTGCCATCTTGGATGCGCCAGAGGACCTTGAGCTTGTATACTTTACTGCCCCCTACCCTTGATGGAATTTGGAGGTTCTTGCAGGGGAAAAGGGGTGGTCTGCTTTAGACTACCCCTTCATCGAGTCGCCCCCTCCTTCTTGAGAAGTGGACCTGGATCTGTGAGGGAGAAGAGCTACATCCGCCTAGCCATCAATAAGGTGACATTGCAGCCAGATTTTTCTCACATCCAGATTACATTTATAGTACGGTATTACCCTCTAAGCCCATGGGAGGGGCAACTCTCCAGCCATGGCTCCCTCGAGGTTTCCCCCACAGGGGGTTTTTCCTCACCTGAGTGCTGGAGGGTGACTCTTTGTGAGTCGGGGGTCTGCCATTTTCGGTGTCATGTAATTTTAAATAAAATTGGGACCCATTGACACCTGATTTCATTGTGTTGTGTCTTTATTTTGCGTTCTTTGGTGTAATTTATTATGCTTGGGAGTATGGGATCCATCACATATTGCAGGGTCATAAAGCTGGACATCTGCCTGCTACACAGATCTATCACCTGCACAATGAGGGCAAGTAGGATGAAGCAGTGGATAGTAGAACTCTTGATTGCAAGGTTTGTCAAAAGTTTTTTTTTCAAGTGACAGGGTCACACCAATCGTAGCATATGATAGCAACATGGACACCACCATAAATATACATCATATATACACAACTCGGTGGCTCTTGTGTGTGTGTGGGCAGCATCAGGGGCAAGGCAAAGTATTGCACCCCCACACACACATACATCCAGGTGTGGCCTAGGTACCTGCCCCCCCTCCCTAAAATCCACAGGATAGGGGATATCAAGCTGATTGGTAGGGGTACCAGTGGTCACGAAATTGTGGGGAACATGTTCCCCTCAAATAAACAGTGGGGATGGTGCTTCAATAATTCTCTCTAGGTCTTGTTATCCCTTATCCTGTCAATACCGTTGGGAGAGGGGTATGTTCTCATGTACTATATAGGGTAAATCAGCGTTGCACACCTCTCGTTGGTTGGTGCTCAGTGGGTTGTGGTTCTTCAACCATGTATATCCATGAGAAGTAAAATCCACGGCACACAGGATAATGCAGAAGTGATGATTTATTATACAGTGATAAACAGAAGTTGTATACTCCGACCAATGTGAAACATTTAAGCAGTAGAGATCATGACTATCAAGCAAGCTTTCGGCCCTTCCCGGACCTTCTTCAGGCTAGTAGATCTCTGTAATGAATGAACATGGTATAAATCCAAGGTATACATGATACTGGGAGTATATAAGACAAATCAAATTGAAATCATAGATAGGGGGTCTAACAAATTATAGGACAAAAACATATTTACATATATATACACAGTAAGATGCGGAGGAGCAAGTTGATGGCAGTTAACCCATTGCATCCAGATGGGGGATCATACTAACTGATCGGCATATAGGTTAAAACAAACATGAGATAAGTATAGAGAGGCATGGGTAAGTTGATGATAACTAGCACATGTAGAGGAGATGGTACATAAACCCCAGAGAAGTAACCAAATGGGGCAGGTAAGATATAGATCATAACATGAATCTAGAGGTTAAGACAGCACGATGTGCATAGCTGGAAATCAGAGTAGGATATAGGTATGGGGAAAATGGGGTCACATGGCCGCGCGTCATGTCACGTGTGAGCGTGCGCGTGACGTCATCGCGTACAGCGCGGTGGACGCTGAAAGAAGGCGGAACTGTAGTGTATGACGCTGTATGTGGCCAAACTGAGGGCAAGAGGTGTGGGCAAAGGAATACTGAGAGAACAGACAAGGAGGAGAGTGTAGTGAGTAGGGAGGAAATGTCAAAATTCAGGTGGGGGCCCGGATAGAAATAAATAATGAAGATAGATGGGAGCAAGATGTGTGTATACAATGATGGGGTGAGAGTGTCGGAGGTAGGGAAGGGCCAAGAGAGTAAGAGAAACCAGGGATAAATAGAGAAAAGGAACATAAAATGAGACAAGGAACATAAAAATGAGGGGACAGATCAAACAGGGGAAGAAAGAGAAAACGGGGGGGGGGGGGGGGGAAGGGGGGAGTAAGAAGTCGGGGATAAGAGAATAATACACATAGAGAGAAGACAATAGGAGGAGACAATAGGACATAACAGGCAGAGACTGGACATAGACGGTTACCATAGTTACCGTATCAGTATAAAGGATGCTATCAAGGGAATGTATTCTAACCCTAGAAAAATATAATAGAGATAGTGTCAGTACATGGTAAACAAAGGTAAGGTATATCCAATAGTCGAACCTGTAAAAGATATATACAACACGTGAAGTCTACGTGTCTAGTTGTTTTAGATGTTGTAAACCCTATCATACGCTCGGTTTAGGCCATGTGGTTCGATGGTTTGGAGCATGTGTATCCAAAAGGCTTCTCTCCGTTTCAGGAGTTCCACCCTGTTGCCCCCTCTCCTGGGTTGCTCCACATGTTCAAGAACCTGAAACCGTAATTGTGCTATAGTGTGGCCCATTGTATAGAAGTGAGCGGGGATGGGGAGTAGTAGGTTTTTACATCGTATAGTAGATTTGTGTTTGGAAATGCGGTCCCGGATGCGCTGTGTGGTCTCCCCAACGTATCCAAGACCGCAAGGGCATTTAATCAGGTAGACCACAAAACTGGAGTCACAGGTGTGGTAGCCTTGGATGGAGAATTGTTTACCTGTGAGAGGATGCGAGAAGTGCTCCCCCCTGGTAACGGCTGAGCACTGAGCGCATTGGAGGCAGGGAAATGTGCCTTTCCTGGGAGAGCCCAGGAAGTGTTGTCTTTTCGTGGTAAAACTACCGATGTCGGCACGTACTAAGTGATCTCGCAGGTTTCTCTCCCGCTTGTGGCAAACCATAGGGAGGGACTGGAATTCACCCACCTTGGGGAAGGCATTTCGCAATATGGGCCAGTGTTTGCGGATGATACCCACAATTCTAGGGCTACTGGGATGGTATTTATGTACAAAGGGCAGGCGTGGTGTGCTGCGGGTCTCTGGTCTAGGTGTAGGTGTGGTATTAGAGAGGATCCTGGTTGGGTAGCCGCGTTCTCGGAATTTTTGGGCCATTTCTTCTAACCTGTTTTGTCGAATGAGAGGGTCGCTAACGATGCAGTTCACTCGGCTGTATTGCGAGATAGGTAGAGATTTCTTTACATTGGGTGGATGATTGCTGGAAAAATGTAATAGATTGTTCCTATCGGTGGGTTTACGGTAGAGGTCTATATGTAAATCGCCTAATGAGTCTTTTCTTATTGTTGTGTCCAGGAAATCTATGGAGGTGGGGTCATGATGTATTGTAAATTGGAGTTCTGGGAAGATGGAATTAATGTGTGTGTGAAAAGCCAGAAGGGAATCGTTGTTGCCCCGCCATATGCAAAAAATATCATCTATGTAACGGTACCATGTGTGCACATGTTCCTGGAAGGATGGTTGATTATAAATATGATCGTTTTCAAAGCGGTCCATGTAGATGTTTGCATATGGCGGGGCAACATTCGACCCCATGGCCGTGCCTTGTATCTGTAGATACATCTGATCGCCAAACATGAAAAAATTGTTATGTAGTATCATGTGTAACAATTCTAAACAGAATTCCTGTTGACTGAGAGAGAACTGATTATCCAGTAAAAGACGCTGAACGGCAGCTAGGCCTTTCACATGTTTGATGGATGTATATAGACTGGAAACGTCCCAGGTAACCAATAGGCTTTCTGGAGGAATGGGTGAGATGCGTCTGATTGTAGAAAGGAATTGAGATGTGTCGAGGAGGAAGGAGCGAGTTTGCTTGACTAAGGGGGTCAGAATTTTCTCGAGTGTGATGGATAATGGAGCTAGTAGTGAATCAGTTGAGGCCACTATAGGTCTACCTGGAGGGTGGTCAAGACATTTGTGGATTTTGGGTAAAATGTAGAATACCGGTGTTATGGGGTATTGGTTAATGAGAAATTCCTGTGTTTTCGAGTCGATGAGACCTAGTGTGAGATATTTGTCAGTGAGTTGTTGTATCTGGGATATAAGGGAAGGGGTGGGATCATGACTAAGAGGCACGTATGTATTAGTGTCAGAAAGTTGGTTGCGTATTTCTTGTATGTAATCTGACTTGTTCATGATCACCAGAGCCCCGCCCTTGTCCGCGGGCTTGATGATCAAATCTTTGGTCTTTTCCAGAGTATGGAGAGCCTGGTATTCATCCACCGTCAGATTGGACCTATATGGTAAGCCCATCTGATTCGTGGTTTTGAGAAAGTCATTGATGTCACGCTGGACAAGTTCGATATAAGTTTCTACAGCGTGCTGGGAATGGGGAGGATTATACTTGCTTTTCTGGCGTAGTCCAAGGTTAGAGATGGAAAAAATAGGGACCGGGTCTCTATTTTGGTTCCATTCTGGGGGGTTGGTGGTGAAGTGGGCTTTGAGGCGGATTTGGCGGAAGAACCTGTACAGGTCCTCCTCCAATGTGAAGGTGTCCAAAGTCTTAGTGGGGCAAAACGAAAGTCCCTTGCCCAGCAGAGACATCTCAGCTGGGGTGAGGTTGTGGGAGGAGATATTGACAACTAGGTTGGACTGACCTGTGTTTGGGTCTGTGTCCCCGGAATGTCTCTCTCGACGTTTGGTCCTTTGGCCCCGCCTCGTGCGCCTCCTCTTCCTCTGGATCGGTTTGGTTGGCTGGTTGGCTGTTTTCCTAAAAAACGACCTCTTCGGTCTCTAGGGCGCCCTTCACTGGAACTGGTAGAAGGATCACGGGAATGTACTATATGGCCGGACTCAGACAAGGCATTTTTCAGAAATATGCCATTGTTGCAGGTCAAAAACGCTGTGACCAGATGTTAGCTTATAGTCAGTGGAGAATAAAAAACAATTGCAAGCTCTATGGCCTTTTAAACATGAGGAGTAAAAAAACGAAAGCAGAAAAATTGTCTCAGTCCTTAAGGGGGTTAAGGAAGCGCTACGAAGGCACGAGGTCGAGTAAGTATACTTTCGTTATTATGTTCCCAAACACCCCTGCCTGCCTGAGATCTGTTCCTTTCATGGGACTTCTCTCTTCCCAGAGTGACAGACAAGTTGCTAGTAGTGAACTAGCATTGATGGTCATATACACAATGCCGTGCAAACTCGCTATAGTAAAGTGAAGGTTTGGCGCTGGTTATATCTGGTATATGAAGGGTGGGCCACTGGAATTAAATTCCCTGGTGGGCCCAAGGTACCCCAGTCCGACACTGCACAGTACCTTTCATATATAAAGCTGTGCTTCCAGGATGTAGAAAAATGCTTTTATTCTCTGCTTCAAAGAGTCAAAGAGGCTTTCCCAAACTCCTGATTTGCTGCAAGCTGGAATGCCTCCCTCCTTGCTTGACACCAGGAAAGAGTCCCCAGCAGGGTCAGGTATGGGAGGGAGGGGAGGGGGGGCAAGCTCCTGACATGCAGTAAGGTGCAACACCTTCCTGTTTTACAGCTTGATGAACTTTAGGAGGTCGGGAAAGCCTCTTTGACTCTTTGTACTATGGAATAAAAGCATTTTTCAACATCCTGCAATCACAGGCAGATATATGAAAGGTAACATGTGTCTTCTTGACCTAACAGCTAGCTAACAGAGTCAGCCGTTTTAAACTTGAATCACAGCTGACAGATTCCCTTTAGGGCCCTATTACACAGAGAGATTATCTGCCAAATCAGGCTGTCTCTCTGTGTAATAAAGCCAACAATCAGCAAATTGCTGTCTTACAAGACAAAAAATTATCTGCCATCAGCCACACATATTTGCATGTAATAAAAGATGTTCAGTCAATGGCTGATTAAGGAAAGGGCTGCACCAACATCGCTATCTAGGAGTCTGACAATTCTTTTTTATGTCATTGATAGAGATTAGTGAACCTCGCATGCTCGAGTCGATCCGAACCCGAACTTTCGTCATTTGATTAGCGGTGGCTGCTGAAGTTGGATAAAGCCCTAAGGCTATGTGGAAAACATGGATATACTCATTGGCTGTATCTATGTTTTCCAGACAACCTTAGAGCTTTATCGAAGTTCAGCAGCCCCAGCTAATCAAATACCGAACATTCGGTTTTCGGATCGACTCGAACCCGAACCCAGTTCACTCATCTCTAGTCATTGACTGTATTATTCAGAGGCGCGATTCATTCTTTGTATTTGGTCATGAGAAAGTCATCATCTTTAGTGAAAATTCTGTTAAACACCAAAGACAGCATAATTAGGCTATGTTCACACAACGTACTATTTTTAAAAAAGCATCCATTATTAATCTTCCATGCTCACATGGATGCAGCAGTCGTTGTTATACTGTGTGTGAACATAACCATAATGTGAAGCTCTATTTACAAAGGATATTTATAGGAAAGGATGGCCGAAAAAAAATGCTTGACTGAGGCCGTACTCTTTTAAAAAGTTTATTGTTAGTGCTATTTGTGAATGCTACATTGTGGCACAATTGCACAATGTACTAAGGGTATTACATCTGCAAGAATGGTTAACATACAGCAAAAATAGTTAAATAAAAAAAAAAAAACATGGATATAGCCTATGGCTGTAGACTTAGGGCTGCATCCAATTATTGTATTCTGTATATTGTTTAAACCCAAATAATTGATAATGTCATATCCCACATACTGAGTATTACATGAGGTCCCTAGCTTATAAGCTCTGATGCTATAAAATCTCTATCCATGCCCTTTACTCTTATATACTAGTGGTACTGGTTTTCTCTTTGGATAAGTTTTTCACATGGATTTGACAAGAATTTTACATAATAAAACAAAACCGTAACCAGGGGCATAAGTAGAAATGTCTGGGGCCTATAGCAAACATTTGATTGGGCCCCCATCCCCCAACTGACCACAAACCCGTCAAGTGTAGTCATAACATTTAACTGCAAGTGCTCATCAGGAGCACTTACAGGGACATTTGCAGCACCCTAAAGGCCCTCTCGGCCACTGGGTGTGGCAAATAATAACAGCTCAGGGGGCCCAGTGTATTGCAGGATTGAGCCACTGGGCCCCCGATACAGCAGGCCCCATAGCAGCAGCTAAGGCTGCTGTGGTGGTAGTTATGCCTCTGACCGTAACACATTGGCTTCAATGGGCAATTTACAATATCAATTTGCAATTTAAAAATCAAGGACTGACATGTCAATTCTTCATCTGAAATTGTACTGTTCACAAACACTCCCCCACCTCCTATGGATCTATTGTGGGGATGCAGAGGGCAGAGTCACAATGACATATTGTGCTAACTGCAAAGTAATGCTATCACTCATACGTTACAGAGCTACAGTGTCTCACTATATGGATGAATAGGTCTAAAATGCAAAGCATAGCAAAGATACTGTGCAGGTTTTAGTCATCAGAGTGGATATTTTATTGGATCTTACAGCTATGCCTTTAGGTAATATCACAGAGGGTGACAGCTGTGAGCAGGACACCAGTAAGTGTAATGTGACTCTACCAAGTGCCAAGGTAGCTTTCTATTTCACAAGCACTCATGAAGATGCTATCTGCACTTAACAATGCCATATGTCTATGTACATGTACCCATCTGTGTCCATGTACAATCAATTCCAAATGATTGGCATCTCTTATAGAAATGAATGCATAAAAAACATACATTCAGTGACTGATATTATAAGCATAACAAACAAGCTGCTGTTTAAAAAATATTATTTTTTTTTTTCAAAAATATTTTAAATTTTTACACCCCATAAATAATATTGTCATATAGGTCATATTTAGCCAGAGAAACATCACCAAGCCAGTTTCTGTAAAGCTGGATATACAGTGGGGAAATAAGTATTTGATACACTGCCAATTTAGCAAGTTAATAAGTATTTTATATAGAATAACAGAACTTAATATATTTGGTCCAGAAACCTTTGCAAGTTTGAACACATGGCAGCAGGCATTTTGTCCCAGTCCTCCATACAGATCTTCTCCAGGTATTTCAGGTTTCAGGCTCTCGCTGGGCAACACTGAGTTTCAGCTCCCTCCAAAGATTATCTATTGGGTTGCAGAAATGCACCCACAAAGTATGATGTTCCCACCCCCATGCATCATGATTGGAACTGTGTTCTTGATGTTGTATTCATCCTTTTTCTTCCTCCAAACACAGTGAGTGAAGTTAATACCAAAAAGTTCTATTTTGGTCTCTTTTGACCACATGATCTTCTCCCATGCCCCCTCTGTATCATCCAGATGGTCATTGGTGAACTTCAAATTGGCCTAGACATGTGCTGGCACGAGCAGAGGGACTTTGCATGTCCTGCAGGATTTTAATGTAGTGTATTACTAATGGTACTATTTGAGACTGTGGTCCCAGCTCTCTTAAAGTCATTTAACAGGTTCTCCTGTGTAGTTCTGGGCTGATTTCTGACCGTTTTTATAATGATTCTTAAGCTACAAGGCAAGATCTTGTAATAATTGCACCAACAGTTGCCTTTTCACCAAACTTGCCCATTGTCCTATAGCCCATCCTAGCCTTGTGCAGGTCTACAATTTTGTCTCTGGTGTTCTGAGATAGCTCTTTGGTCTTGGCCATGTTGCAGAGGTTGGAGTGTGATTGATTGATTGTATAGACAGGTGTTTTTTTTATACAGATAACAAGTTCAAACAGGTGAAATTAGGACAGGTAGTGGGTGCAGAGTAGTAGGAGCATCTTAAAGAAAAACGAAGAGGTCTGTGAGAGCTGGAATACTTGCTTGTTGGTAGTTGATCAAACACCTTTTTCATGCAATAAAATGCAAATGCATTATTTAAAAATCATACAATGTGATTTTCTGGACTTTTTATTGACTTTGTCTCTGACAGTTAAATTGTACATATGATAAAAATTACAGACCTCTTCATTGTTTGTACATGGCAAAATCAGTAGTATATGAAATACTTATTTTCCCCACTGTAGAGCCACTCCTACAGGCAGAATAATTTCAGAGCCTTAATATTATTTGGTCCCTGTTCCCACACCCATTGCTTAGGATTTTGTGTAATTAATTTAGACACTGATTTTCACAAAAATCTCCTCCTGGCAAACTTTCTGCTGTACCAAGTTTTTAACCCCTTTGTCACCAGGGGTTCCTGAACAATTATAACACTTATGACTCCAAACCTGTACTATAACATAAAAAGAAACATCATATTATACCCAAATTATAATATAATTTTGACCATATATTTCCTGAAAGTAGAAACTGTTCACATCATCAACATTCTACCAAGCGCGTTATAATTTTGCATGAAAGCATTTTGTGAAAATTTAAAAAAAAAATTATAAAAGAAATATGTGTTTGTGGCTTAAAAGTAAAAAAAAAAGAATGTACAGAATACCTACCTAAGACTACATGCATATATCTCCAAGTGTCAGATACAAAAATCTCCCTATTTCAGGTGCCATTAACATCCAAATCAAAGTCAGTAATGGGTCAAACTTAATTTGTTAAGCTGCATTCACATGTCCCGTAAACTAAGGGCCCTACGGATAGGAAAGCCCTGTCATGGACTGTTTCCTCGCCTGGCATGATGTATCAATATCATGCCGACAGTGGGGAAACTCTTTGAATCTCTGTGGCACTGTAGTGACAGAGATATTGATACATCATGCCTTGCGCGGAAACAGTCCATAACAGGACTTCCCCGTCTATACCAGCCTAAGGGCCGCATTAAATGGCCTGATCCCTAATGTAAAGAGCACCAATGTGCTAGATCGGTGTTCACTTATTGAGCCTATTACACAGATCAATCTGCGCAGACAGCATTGGCTATGTCTGTGGAACCATCGCTTCAAAAGTGTAAAATAATGAAATTTCTACATGCCTATCTATGCTCCTAGTGTTCTTCTTGCTTCTGCCCGCTGGAACTTTACATCCGGTTTTACTGGAATTTCAGAGCCAGTCTCTGAAGTGACAGGCCGATCAGCCAATCACTAGCCAGGCAGTCCCATCTCGGCCAGGGATTGGCTGAGCAGCCTGTCACCTAAGAGACCAGCTCTAAAGTTCAGCAGCAGCAAAGAGAACAGAGTATAAACTTTATTATTTTTTTTACACAGCCTGCAGCCAATGACTTTTAGGCTGAAATAAACAAATGGATCAGCCGATGGTCACTTTCGCCAGCTGATCATCTTTATTCCATGGAGCAATAATCTGTGGAATCGGCCAGATTATTGCTCCATGTAATAGGGCCCTTAAGCTACACATGGCAGAAATGTAGTGGACTTTCCACAGAAAAAAATCTGCAGTGTTTTTCACAGTAGAAAGTCGGCACCATAAGACATGAGTTTTGGTAGTGATTTGCTGCTGCGTACAGGAGTAGAGACTCTTGTTCACACACAGTACTACAAAAGATTTTTTAGTCCTCAAGACCACAACAGCCCTATCTTTCAAACTGAGTAATTTAATAGGTTACAAAGTAGAATAATGGTGCATTTACACAGGCAGATTTATCTGACAGATTTTTGAAGCCAAAGGCAGGAACAGACCATAAACACCGAACGGGTCATAAAGGAAAGACTGAGATCTCTTCTTTTGAAATCCATTCCTGGCTTTGGCTTCCAAAATCTGTCAGATAAATCTGCCTGTGTAAACGCACCATAAAACAAATAAATAGAATGAATAAATAAAATGGCATGAGTATCATCAAGGGTTCCTATTATGTGTAAAAGAACCTGAGAATGTTTTCACCTCTCAGGTTCTTTTACACATTATAGGAACCCTTGATGATACTCATGTCATTTTATTTATTCATTCTATTTATTTGTTTTATTCTACTTTGTAACCTATTAAATTACTCAGTTTAAAAGATAAGGCTGTTGTGGTCTTGAGGACTACAAAATCTTTTGTAGTACTGTTCCTTTTATCTGCCCATTTCTAGGTAAAGGCATTTTTAGTTAAACCTCGACCGATTCAGGACTCCAATTGTGAGCTGCACCAACATACTATTTATATCTTGTTCACACTCGGTCTCCTCCTGTACAGTAGTGTGCTGCAATGCATAAAGTACTGTATGCATCACCGCCCACTTTACATTCACCCTCGCACCCAATCTGATGAATGTACAGTGAGCAGCAATGCATACAATTCTGCCTACATTCAACTGTTTTTATTTTTAGAAAACTTTTTTATGTAAGTAAAATTAAAGCCTTGTTCACTTTCATTGTAAAGTACTGTATTTATCTGTGGATTTTGGGAGGAGAGTCTGCACTGAAAATTGCCAACACATTTGCCACTAGGGAAAGTGCCCTTTCCTCCCAGCACACTGCTGCCTGGATAAAAAGTCCTCTGTCTTATTGACAGGCCTCTTTAAAGCATATAGCTATTGATTCACATCCAGATAAAATTGTTGATTCGATATTGATCCAGCCTTAAGTGGAATGGATTAGATAAGGATTACTGGTAACTTGTTAGTTTTCAAATATAGGTTTCTTACTCCCCGGAGCACTAAGTAAATGCATCCTATTTGGTCAACTGTGAGAACAGACACATTGGTTCTTCTAGTGTTATGAATCCCGGTAGGGTACCTATATTTACTGTCTGTGCATAGGTTTGGTAAACATGGTGATGTCACAATGATTCACAGTGTCAGACTGTGGTATCTGGGGCCCACCAGAGGAAATGATCCTGGGGGGCCCACTATTGAAGAACCAGTGAGAAACAACATGTCAGTTAGTGTTAGTGCAGGTTCTATAGCTGGGGGCCCACCTGAGGATCCTCCGGACCTTTGGTGGGCCAGTCCAACACTGGTGATTCAGCTCCAGCTTATACAGTATTTCCTCTCTTATTCATAGATACCTCTCCACAAGCATCATCTGCTCTTCCACCAACAACCTCTTCTCTACACTCCAATCACTTCCATACACTATGTTCACACAATATATATTTTGAATTAATCACGGCTTTTGTTGCAAAATACAAATTAAAGTTGATCAGAAATGAAGTTCATCTGGCCAGTTCTGCAGTAACGGTATGAACTTCACGGACATCGGCCTTTCGGACTCAGCAGGGTCACAGAACGACTGGTGTCATTCAGTGTGTGAACCCGACCTAAGACTGTAAATTGCCATTAAACAATTGCAGAACTTGTATAATTCCAGAAATCCTCAAGGCTTTGCATCCTCAATATAAAGATGTGTGTGTATATATTGTGTGCATAGATATATAATGTATCTGTAAATACAGTTTTTATCATCCTTCTAATGACTGGTTTCTAATGCTCTCATGTATTCTTGGTGTATGCCCAGTTTGTATATACCCATTGCATTTGCTTTAGCTCCTTCATGTTGGTTTTTTAACAGGAACACTATGTCACATGCAATCTGGGAGGGCTTCTTCCCTGGGGAGCGCAGGACTGGCGTGGAAGCCTGATTTCTCTGCTATAATTAACTTGCCTTTCTAATGTGGGAGCTGTGAAGACATCTCAGTGGTAGGGTGACAATACAACCCTCATACATATGCAGCAAGGCTTCACACTGCTCACATTTTCCTGTTCCTAGCATTTACCAAGCAGGGGAAGGTGGATATTACATATGTTATTATAAGGGAACAATGACAAGACCTTTTACTTAAGGATTCTTAGAATAGCTCAATAGGAAATGGTATATGTGTATGTGTATATATGTGGGATGCAGCTCTTTTTTCAGATACAATGACATTCCTTTTGTTAACGCTAATGAAGGTCATAACAACAGGAAGACCATTGTTAGAATACATTACATCCCGGAGTGTTTTCTTCTTAGGTAATAAGTATCCCCTTTCCCCCATATTACACCGAGGGGCTCTAGTGATACAGCCCATACGTCATAGTTCTGCCTAGTAAGCGTGAATGTGGCTAAGTAGTTACTAACCAGAAGAGTGCATACAAACTTACTGTATGTTCAGAGACCCACAAGACAGCATTGTCTTTATTGACTTTTAAGTCTTAGGTGAGTCCTCTCTCTCTCTCTTGCTCTTTCTCTCTCTGAGGATGGCACACATGGCCAAATGCCCGGTACAGATACTCATATTACTGTCACAGACGGAATTTGCCAACTTGCCACAATTGTCCAAGTTAAAATAGAGACTAGTTTTCCACTGTGTGTAAAAAACTAAATGAGTTTGCCATTACGTTTTTTTTATGCTTAAATGATTGAGTGGGATTTTTTGATAAATCGTCTGGTAAAAGGTCACAAATCCCCTCACAGCACCCGTCCCAGATGTGCAGGACACAAATGGGAGAGTTGCAAGGCACAATCCACTGCTGACCAAACACAAAGGATCATCTTGCATGTGCTGTGTACTGATGGGTCAAAGGTGGAATATTTGGAAGACATGGGTCCTGGTACATCGTGGGTAAGGCTAAAGCATTCCACAATAAAAACAATATACTAACAGTCACACATGGAGGAGGTAATGTTATAGTCTGAGGCTGCTCTGCCTCTGGGAGACCGGGATGACTTGTGATCACTGCTGGAACAATCAATTATGCTCTCTCTGCCTCTCTTAATTCTGCCTGTCAGACCTAAAGCTCATGTGCACCTGGGTTGTACAGCAGGACAACAATCTGGTGTGCACAAGTAAGGGTACTATTACACCAAGCAATTTTTCGACGACTAACGATTAACGATAAATGATCTTAAACGACTGCTAAGGTAAATGACCCGAAATCGTTCGCTCAATTACATGGAACGATGATCGTTATTTATGATCGTTCTTGCGGTCGTTTAGTCGTCGGTATTGCGTACATTTCAGCTGCGAATTCTTATTCCACCGAACAATGTGCGAACGATGTGCGAACGATCAAACGATAAAAATAGGTCCGGATCCTATTAAACGATCAACGATTTCTCGTTGGTCGTTTAATCGTTGCCTGCTATTACATGAAACAATTATCGTTCAAATCCGAACGATTTAACGATTTTTCGAACGATAATTGCTCCGTGTAATACCAGCCTAAGTCTACTTCTGAATGTCTCAAGGAAATGAAGGGCCCTTTTACATGGGCCGATTATTGGTAAAGAGTGTTGCTAGGAACGCCCATTTACCTGATCGTCCCATGTAATAGGACCAACAATCAGCCAACAGGCGGTCCAATGGCTGTTCATAAGTTGACTGAATCTCTTGTGCAGCCATATAAATTTTCATAAATACAGGAGATGCGCAGCCGATAACAATGCATTTAAATGATCACACATAAAATCCTGCCAGTGTTAGTGCAGCTTGGGCTGTGTTGAAAGGGCTATGGTTTTGGTCAAAGTCTTGGCTTGAATCACATTGCTTTGGTTACATAATTACATTGTTAAAAAGGTTGAACAAAGACAAGAATCAATCAAGTTCAACCTACAGTATAACCCTACTGTGTTGATCCAGAGCAAGGCAAAAACCCTTATAGGGCAGAAGACAATTGCTCCACCACAGGGAGGAAAAATCTTTCCTGACACCAAAATGGCAATCAGAATAATCCCTCGATCAACATCCTATCACATGAAATCTAGTGCCCATAACTTGTAATGTTATATTATTCGAGAAAAGCATCCAGACCTCTCTTGAACTTATTTACTGAGTCAGCCATGACATCATAGGGTTGAGAGTTCCTCAGTCTCACTGCCCTTACAGTAAAGAATCCGCATCTATGCTGGTGGTGTAACCTTCTTTCCTGTAGACGTAGAGAAGGGGTGTCAAACTCAAATACACAGTGGGCCAAAATAAAATAATTGAGCAAAGTCCTGGGCCAACCTTGATAATTATTGAAGCGCCAATGCCCTGGCACTTTCAGAGCAGCTTGCACTGTCAGTGGTGTGCATCTCCCAGCTCCATGCACTATGATAAATGACATGACATGATAAATTGCTAGGACATGATTAAACCCCAACCCATATAATAGCCAATCCCCCAAAAATTGCCCCACATTTTAGCAAGCCTTTCCAATAGTGCCCAAATAGTAGCCAGTCCCCCAAGTTTCCCATATAGTAGCCAGCCCACCCCAATAGTCTAATATAGTAGCCAGCCCTCCCAATTGTCTCTTATATAGTAGCCAGCCCTCCCCATAGTCTATTATATAGCAGCCTGCCCTCCTCCATAGTCTCTTATATAGTAGCCAGCCCTCCCCTGTAGTCTCATATAGTAGCCAGCCCTCCCCAATAGTCTCATATACTGTATAAGACAGCCCTCCCCCATAGTCTCCTACATAGTAGCCATGGCAGGCCAGATGTAATTAAAACTCTGAATTGCCTGGCGGGCCAAAAATAATGGAACCACGGGCCAGATTTAGCCCGCAAACCACAGTTTGACATGACTGATGTAGAGGATGCCCCCTTGTCATGGGGTCAGGCCTAGGTGTAAAAAGACCACTACAAAGATCTCTGTACTGTCCATTCATATATTTCTACATTGTGATGAAACATCTTTTTTTTTCTAAACTAAATAGCCCCAAACTTGATAATCTGTCTTGGTACTGTAACCCACCCATTCCCTTAATGACCCACTCCAGTTCATCCATGTTCTTCTTATATACAGGTGCCCCAAACTATTGGCGCATAATCCATGCTCTAAAACTTTCCAATGTAGCCGAATTAAAACAAAAACGCAAAAAAGAGAGGAACAATATTCCTCGACGATGATAAAGACTCATTACAAGTTATATTATATGTCTGACTGCAATTCCTACTGCCAATACCATCACAGCCACTTATTATATGGGACAAGCCAGGAAACAAAATGGGGTCAGGCAAACACATATTCTAGTTGTATTAATAGAAAACATACAAGAATATTGTTATACAAGGCAGGCAAGTTCTATCTGTGTATTAACTTGACTTAACCTCCATAAATTCAGTTTAGCAGGGACATAGTTCCTGTTAACTGGAGTGGGCTGTATTTCATGGCGAATAAGAGGGGACCTGATATGTGCAGACTGTCAGTAAAGATGAAGCTTTTAGATGTCAAATATAAAGCCAGTCTTTACTTTACAGCTGGGTAATTGAACCGTTTGACCCCTCTGCTCAATTGTTTTCGCACACGGCCAGATCTGTGTGTATGGTTTATGAATGCCTCTATATATGCAGATATTTATGGATTTTCCTATTCTCATTGAATGTTGTATAGGGGATTTATGTTATGCAGCAAGGATTGACATTTACATTTATAGCTTCCTTTATTATTCTTTCACAATCTTAGATAACCATTTTTATTTAGCATCGGTGTACATTAACATGATATACATGACTTCATACATTTGGCATCTGTGTTATCTTATGCTAATTGCTTCTCAATTCTTGCCTTTTAATTGGTAACCTTATATAGGTAGCTGGAGGTAGGAGGTAGCTGTCTTTACTATTAAACCTTGTGCTCATTTAGTTATTTCTTATAAAATATATACTCTTAAAATTCTTAGTCATTGAACAATTTTTTTGCCACAAATATTGAATTAGACTGGCTTTCACTTCTTTTCTGTGTTTTAGACTCTCAAAAAAAAAACAAAAAAAACAAGTGACTAACATAGTAAGAATTAGTGTAGAGCGAACTTGCCGAACCCGAACACTCAGCATTGACTCTCAGTGGCTGGAGAAGTTGGATGCAGCCCTATGGCTGCCAGGAAAACATGGATACAGGCTATGGCTATGTTCACACACTGTATTTTCACATTAAACAACACCGGTTGTTGCAGGCTGCAACAACAGCCGTTGTTTAATGAGAGCGATCGATCATGTTCCAGCTACAGCTACACTACAGCTGGTGTTCTCTGCGTCCGCACAAAATAATTAACAGATCTATTTTGTGCAGCCGCTATTCAGTAAACAGTGGCCACACAAAATATCCTGTGCTCACAGTGTAAACAAAGTATGACTCCCAGCCGTACTTTACTCTGTGGTCTATGGCTAATTGGAGCATGGGAAAACCCGTATGTGCCTGCATTACAATTATAATAAAATGATGTTTATCTGGCCAATACTGCAATATCAGCTGGGTGGACATCTCAGACACTGGCAATTATTTGACCCAGCCAGGTCAAACAACAGCCAAATTCATACAATGTGTGAACATGGCGTATGGGTATATCCATGTTTTCTATGATGCCCTAGGGCTGCATCTAACTTTTCCAGTGTCTCCAACATTCGGAAAGTTCACTCATCACTACTAAGAACCAAACACTGATCACACTACTACGTGTGAGCCCAGCATTACGCTTTTAGTTCAACTTCAGTTGAACAGCTGCACCAGATGATCAACAGGTTGGCTTCTGTTTAGAAATAGGTTATTTCTATAGGGCAATAACTTAGATAATAGTTTCTAATCGAAGAGCACTAAATGTGATTTTGTTTTGGCCCCAAATCTGCTAATGTGTTCCTGTTGCAGCAGAGCTGCTCATTCTGCGCTTGTCTTCCTATGTTTCTCTCTGGTGCTGTTTAGAAATTTGCTAAGAAAGAAATATGCTAATTGGTTAGTTTGGTGCACTGTGGGTGTTCCTAGGTGCCGCAGTGCACCATCCTGCTCGCCCATCAGCTGGTATGTCCACACCTATTTATGCATATTAATACAGTGGTGCCTCGGTTCTCAAACTTAATTGGTTCCGGAAGGCAGTTTGAGAACCAAGCAGTTTGAAAACCGAGCAGTGTCTTCCCATAGGAAATAATGTAAATGTGATTAATTGGTTCCAGCAGCCACCAATAATTACCTACAATACTCATTTATTACACTGATAAGTGCTCAGTATAATCACTACAGTACAGAACAGTAACAGTTATAGTACAGTAGTCACCAACTCCTCACCCATCCTTTACTGTATAGCGTCCCCCCCATCCAAGCACTGTAATGTTGGTGGTGCACTGCCTGTACTACTACTGCACTGTATATGCACTCCAGCAGTCTTATACAGCACTGTACTGTATGTGAAGCCTCACCACTGCTTAACTCGCCAGGTACAACCCACCATCCACGCTCGCAAAAACGTTCGAAAACCGAGCAAAGTTCAAATTCCAAACACTACTTCTGGGTAAATTTTGGTTCGAATACCAAGCAGTTCGAGTTCCAAATCGTTCGAAAACCGAGGTATTACTGTATATGTATAAGTAGGCATGTTTCTTTCCCCTGTACGGATTAAATGTACTGTCCACCCAACCTGGGCAGCCCCCCACCCCCCGCCGCCGTCCATCCACAACCGACACCGACTAGAAACGAAATACAATATTTTCTTTATAGTAAACTATTAACTTTTTTATTCTCATCCAAGCAATAAAATAAATGTAAAACATTTTAAAATATAAACATATAAAGTGGTATATACTGTTACTGTATTACTTCATACAGTAAAATAAGTCACCATTAAAGGGTAACATGTAAAAGGGGCATCCTCATATTTCATATAGCCCCCCCCGTGTGCTCCCCCAGAAGTATATACACATCCTGTGTGCTGCCCCAGTCGTATATAGACCCCCTGTGTGCTGCCCCCAGTTGTATATACGCCCTGTGTGCTCCCCCACTAGTATATAGGCCCCCTGTGTGCTCCCTCAGGGGTATTTAGCCCCCCTGTGTGCTTCCCCACTTGGATATAGACCTCCTGTGTGCTCCCCCACTTGGATATAGACCCCTGTGTGCTCCTCCAGTAGTATATAAACCCCCTGTGTGGTTCCCCCAGTAGTATATAGACCCCCTGTGTGTCCCACCAGTATTATATAGACCCCTTGTGTGCTGCCCCAGTAGTATACAGACCCCTGTGTGCTCCCCCAGTTATATATAGACCACCTGTGTGCCTCACAGGTAGTATATAGACCCCCTGTATGTTCCCCCAGTAGTATATAGACCCCCTGTGTGCCCCACCAGTAGTATATAGACCCCTGTGTGCTCCCCCAGTAGTATATAGCCCCCCTGTGTGCTCCCCCACTTGGATATAGACCTCCTGTGTGCTCTCCAAGTTGTATATAGAACCCATTCTGCTGCCCCCAGTAGTATATAGACCCCTCTGTGAAGCCCCAGTAGTCTATTGCCCCCCTGTGTGCTCCCCCTGTTATATAGCCCCCCTGTGTGCTCCCCCCATTTATACAGACCCCCGATGTGCGCTCCCCCAGTTAAACAGACCCCTGTGTGCTCCCCCTCCCATATAGTATATAACACAATAAAACAAACACTTATACTCACCTGGCTCCGGGCGTCTCCTCTTCTCTTCACTCTTGTGGCCGCAGGAAGGGTTTTCCCTGTGATCACAAGAGGCCGCGCTCCCCTTGTCCTGGCGCCGATGCTCCAGTGATGTAACTGGAGCGCCGGCACCACAAGGACAAAGCTGCCACTTGTGACCGCAGGGAAAACCCTTCCTGCAGCCACAAGAGTGACTGACAGGAAGGGAGCCAATGTTTCCCGCCCTGTCAGTGCTGCTGCATGTAAGTATGAGCGCTCATTACGAGTGCTCATAGTTACAGTTCAGATGGCAGCAGCAAGCGGGGCAGTGGCCCTGTCCAGCGGTCTTGAGCACAAGAGCGGGGCATGGGGGCCCCCCTGGATGTTGGGGGCCCCAAGCGATCGCTTGGGGTGCTTGGTGCCAAAGACCGACACTGCCAACACTTCTGGGGGTGGGGGGACAAAGTTGTATAATTTTGTAATGTGTGTTATTTTGTGAATAAATGCTTAGCGCCGCACTACCCCATTAAGGTTACCCTGATGCCAGTGCAATAATTATTATTTAAATCGCCCCTATGGTTCTTATCCTGTTACAATCATCATCCTTAAAGGTCCAGCAATAAATCTCTGCAGTGCCAGCTGTTATCATATGTATCCTATGTTCATATGTACTACAACTCCCAGCATATCCTGAGGGCTGCAGGCTGCCAGCGAATGCTGGGAGTTGTAGTGTTTGCAGCTGTTGTAGTTGGAGGATCCTTTTGTACATGGGATGCTTTGCGGGAGATCAGTATACATAGTTCTGTAGGGGCTCTGTGTGTGGAAGTGACCCCGGAACAGCACTAATAGGGGTTAGAACAAAAAAAAAAAAAAATTAATATAATATATATATATATATATATATATATATATATATATATATATATATATGTGTGTGTGTAATGTTACCATAATATCACCATACTGTACATATCACCATACCATCACACAGCTACTGGCCAAATCCAATACACCAAGAAAAATATTACCAATAATGCCTGTGTATAAGAAATAAATATTATCACCTCACCATGACCACAACCATTGCCACCATAGTAACTAATACCACCATACCATTACTGAAATTCAATTTACCAAGACCAATAACCCAGTATATTTGAAACAAATATTATTCTTGCCCCTTCACCACCACCATTACCATCCCCATACCATTACTAAATAACATCCACTGTACAAATACCAGTATTATCCCCATGTAATGACCCCTTTAGAGGTAGATACCAGCTGTACACAGGCTCTGCACACCATCTAAGTGATTATAGTGCAGTTACTGATGACTCACAGGTGACGTCTTCTCTGATCGTAGGTGCTCACTTTTTACTTTCTTCTTCATATAGCACAGTCATCTTTTCCCAGAAACAACTCATCACCACAGAATCTGTGAGACAAACATTTTAGGGTTCTCGCTCATACAGTATAGACCTCCTCTGTGTCCACATATATTATCTAGCCCCTTATATAGTAGTTGGGTCCCCTCTGTGCTCCAATAGAGTTGCTAGTTCTCCTCAGTCCCCCAATAAACTAAAAAGCCCCTCTATGTGTATCCATATAGATGTCAAGACCCTTTGAGTAGAGTATAGAATTGCTGCGTCTACTATGTGACCCAGTAGACAAGTTAGGCCCCCATCTGTGCCTCCTCTGTTACCCCATATAGCAGTTAGTTATAGAGTCCATAGATTCTAGAAGGGCAATCTGTGTAACCACATGGTAATTAGGCCCCCTCCATGCATCTATACAGTAGGTAAGACCCCAGTAGGTAGTAAACCCCCCTGCAGCTAGCCTCCCCCCCCCAGGAGACAGACATAAGTATCAAACCCTTCCCCCCAGGAGATAGAAGCAGGTAGTTAGCCCCCTACAGCAAGGGCCCCCGTCCCAGGAGACAGACATAGGTAACAACCCCCCACCGCCCAGGAGACGGAAATAGGTAGTAACACCCCTACAGCTAGCCCCCCCCCCCCCAGGAGACAGACATAGGTAGTAACCCCCCCCCCCCCCCCCAATAAGACAGAAATAGGCAGTAAGCCCCCAGGAGACAGAGATAGGTAGTAACCCCCCCCTTGCAACTAGCCCCCCTCCACTGCCCCCCCCCCCCAAGAGACAGACATAGGTAGTATACCCCCTTATATTATAAATGTTAGCTCTCATGGAACTGGTGGAGAGCCCCCACCATTAATAGCAGCAGCCGCACCCACTTCTCCTCCCCCTCAATTACATGATTCTACTCTGTAGCTGAAATAATAAAAATTTTTAAAAAAAGAGACTTCCTATACTCACCTAGTTATCTGGCTGGCTTGCGCACAGCTCCTCTTCTCCCTGCTGCAAATGAGTGACGTCACTAGCGCGGGAGGCCGGGAACAGCGCGGCAGGGATTGACAAGGCAGACAGCCAGCGGCTGCTTACCCAGTGTCGGACAGGAGGAGGAGGAGGAGGAAGGGGAGGATGATCTCTGCTGATGCCGCCTCCCCCAGCCTCCTGCTGCCCGAAGCTGGGAATCCCCCAACACTGACAGCGGCTGCAGGTTAGTGGCCTCACACTGCGCAGCGGGCGCTTACCCAGTGTCGGGCAGGAGGAGGGGAAAGATGATCTCTGCTGCTGCTGCCGCCACCCCCCAGCCTCCTCCTGCCCGACACTGGGTAAGCAGCCGCTGCGCAGTCTAACCTTTAACCTGTGGCCACAACGCGGCCCTGTGATGTAGCTGGGAAGACCGCCCCCCCGGCCCAGCCCGCCCCTGCAACACATCACTCAAGGGCCCCTGGGGCCCAAAAGTGACGTGCTGCCGTTTAAAAACCATGCACACTAATAATGTTGGTGGCAGCAGCGGCATGGGCCCCCCCGAAGCCTCGGGCGGCCGCCCAAACCGCCCACATTATAATCCGCCACTGCTACCTACATAGATGAACTAAGAGGAACAAGTGAGGTGCTAGATACACATCCAACTATAACTTAGATCTCACCAGAGACTTATAAATAAGCATGGGAAACTT
This sequence comes from Dendropsophus ebraccatus, assembly GCF_027789765.1. NCBI lineage: Eukaryota > Metazoa > Chordata > Amphibia > Anura > Hylidae > Dendropsophus > Dendropsophus ebraccatus. Next base: position 55,886,018 of record NC_091454.1, on the reverse strand, counting down.
AAAGCCGGATAACTAAAATCTGACATACATACATTGCTCTGGCAAAGCTGCTGCCAGCAACACTACAATCAAAACAGTAAAGATAATGACATTGTCAATCTGCAAGGTGTAACACATACAGTGGCGTAGCTACCATAGAGGCAGGCCAGGCAGCTGCTATGGGGCCTCTGCAGGAGGGGGGCTTTGGGATGCACAGAGAAGATAAGAACCATCCTGTGTCCTTCTGCTTAACCCCTTATGCACTACTGTGTGTAAGTGAGCCAAGGCTCTCTTACATGCTGCAACACAAAAAAAGGATTACAAAGCTCTCTGCTTTACTGCTCTGATAAACCCTAACCTCTGTTCTCAGAGTTTCGAGAGGTCAGGGGTTATCAGTGCTCGAGCAGTGAAGCAGACATCTCATTGTCTTATGCTTTTTAACCCTTTTGTGTTGCAGCATGTAAGAGAGCTTTGGCTCACTTACACACAGCAGTATATATGGGTTAAGCAGAGGGTAATCTGCTCCTGCATCTATGTATTTAACTATAAGGGCTCCTAATGGGCCCTTACAGTTAAATACAGTGGACTTACACGCAAGTAGCCATTGGCTCTCTGCTCTGCCAGTCACTCTTGTGGCTACAGGAAGGATTTTGCCTTTGGCCACAAGAGATTTTATTTTTTGGCTACATCCCTGAGTATATATTGCATTGTATTGTGCGTAGAGGAGAGGGGGCTCCATACAGTTTTTTGGCCAAGGGGCTCTATGAATCTTAGCTACGCCTCTGAACACATATAAACTTAACCTGCACTGAAAATTGTATATGAATAGAGCCAAAGAAAGTCATTGCTTCCAATCGATATGTATGTCTATGGCTATCTTAATATTACTTTATTAAAATTTTAACTAAGAGCAAATGCCTCATTCATCTGATAGTGAATCCTCGCCACACCGATCCCATTAGGCTATGATGAGCCTTTGTTCTTCATCTCTTGAGAATTGTCATTCCCTTCGCTTACAGGGCATATTATCAACAAAAAGCCGCCATGGGAATAGACTGGACTGTGGGAGATGTTTTGTCTCTTTATAAGAAACAAATCAGTTTTCCCTTGTGGTATACGTCCTGCAAGTAATGAAGCTTCTGACACATAATGCCTCTTTATGGTATTTATGTGGAGCTGTTGCAGAACCAATCTTAATCTGCTGTGAATATAATGTAGAGAATCACTTTTTGGGAGTAATTGTTTTCCCCTGAACTAGCTGAATTGAGATACAAACTGAATCAGTCATTCATATAACTAAAACTAAGCTAAAAGTTTTCTCTAGACATGGCAGGAATCGATAACCTTGACCATAAAGGGGTTAAATATCACTTTAGCTTGATTCATGTTTTAGGTTTGTAAGTGTGATGTCCTATGTATTTGTATTATGTTATATTATGTTTTTCAGATTACCCCAAGGCAACCTAGGACGTACCAGCACGCCATAGGTGACTGTCCCCAGACGACCATGGGCGTACTGGTATGTCCTGTGCTATGAAGCGCGCTTCATAGGAGGTGGGGACCGGCTGCAGTGAGCAGCCTGGCCCTTATCGTTAATGGCGGTGCAGCGATCGTGATACATTACCTGTCCAGGCTTCTCGCGCTGTCTTCATCCCCGGGTCCTGCACGCTCTATCTTCTGAATGGCCAGTCAGCTGACAGGCCACACTCAGCCAATCACAGGCCGCGGCGGTCCCGGCCTGTGATTGGCTGAGCGCTCCGTCAGCTGACCGGCAATTCAGAAGATAGAGCGCGCGGGACCCTGGGATGAAGACAGCGCAGAGAAGCCTGGACAGGTAATGTATTACTGATGCTGCTGCTGTCAAATCGTCGGTCGCCCGCCGCGCACCGCTATTCAACCATAGCGATGCGCGGTGGGGGAACGATGATTTTAGGTCTGGCCCTAAATGAACGATCAGCCGATGACCCGATCATCGGCTGATCGTTCTCTTTATTTCACCGAACGATTATCGGCCGAATCGGGCCGATCCGGCCCATTATCATTACTGTGGAATAGGGCCCTTAGGCTAGGTTCACACTGCGTTTTCAGCATCCGTTTAACGGATCCGTTTTTTTTTAACGTCCAGAAAAATAGGATCAGCAACGTTTTTTGGTCCGTTTTGGTCCGCCAAAAAAAACGGATCCGGTTTTTTTTATAATGGAAGTCAATGGAAAAACGGATGCACACAAATGAATCCGTTTTTTGCAATCCGTTTTTTGCAAAAAACGGATGCGTTAAACGGATGCTGAAAACGCAGTGTGAACCTAGCCTTAGTCTCACCATGGGCAGCAAAATATGAAAAATTATGTTTGAGCGAAATACACCTTTATAACAATACCTACCTGGAGAGATCTACTACATTTAGTGAACAGCTTCAGACTTCATATCAGCATATAGTAGGGTATGAAATTTGATCCTCCATTCATACTTGAGACAAACTTTCCATTTATTCCAGGAATTCCTGAAATTCAATGTTCTCAGGCTTCCTATTGAATGTCCTGTCCACTCCTTGTAACCTTGTCGAGAACCTTGGTAGTAAAACTAAAAGAAGGGAACATAAACTTGGAAGAAAAGACTGCACCAGCCCACATCTAGTGCCTGAACACAGAAGACTGATGACCTTAGAAGATGAAGTTCTGTAACTTGTGTAAGCAGATGTTATGACTAATAGAATCTCTTCTAGGCTTGGTCCTTGACGGGAATTAAATGTTTAGTCTTATATGGAGGCAGACACAAAGATGAATTAGTCATTCTGCTTCCAGACAAGCCAAAGGAATGCCTACAAATCTTATTATGATTCCTAATGATCAACACATTTACTGAAACAACTGCATATACCGTAGGAATATTTTGAACAAAAAACTGATCTTTCACTAAACACATCAGACAAGTCTCTCCCAAGTCGATTGCTGCCGGCAACAAACATAGGATAGTCGTCCCCTAAAATTCCTCATATAAAAAGGAAGATGGAGATAAGATGCTGACGTGTCTCTGAAAACACCTTATGATGTGAATAATCTGGCATAGTGGGTTTCAGCATCCACTATCCTTGTTTCCTAACAGCAGCATACATCAGAGAGGCGGTCATAGTGAACCAGTGATTTGTAGCCTAAATGAGTTGTCTATGATGAGAGTTGATTGGGCAGACTTGTCTTATAGCATATACATAAAGATGTCAGAGAAATTTGCAGACATTCAGATACCTTCAAAGGGGAAGAAATGGCAGCCATGTGTCATATGTGGAAGCTTGAGTTCACTAGAGCAGTGCTTCACTCTTGCTCCTACATGCCATCTACAGTATATTCCCTAATAAGCCCTTCAAATGGGCTTAATAGCTCTTATCCATAGAAGCTCCATAGAAGTTAGAGACCATTCCCATCAGAATGGAGTAGCAGCCACAAATGTGCACTTTGACCCCTTGTAATTAGCCATTTATTTTGTTAGTTTGTGGAACAGGAATATGTTGCTTTGGGGAGACATCCCCTTTAAAGGGAAACTGATAGCACGGACATGCATATACAGTATCCATGCTGCCAGTTCCCAGTTACCTGTTCCGAGTGGTCAGACAGCAGGGCAGGCACAGACAATGGCGCAGACAATGTCACAGACCCGCCTCTTTGACACTGTCAGCGCAAAATAAAGACAATGTTTTGCAAAATACAGGATCACAGAGCAAAGAGGAAGGTACCTATGGGATGCCCCCTAAGTAGGTAACTGAAAACAGTCAGCACGAGTATAAGCATATCCGCGCTGTCAGTTTCCCTTTAAGTGTAGTTTTTGAACATTAGTTAGTATACTGTGCTATGCAGGGCCGGACTGGCCATAGGCACTTCTGGAAAATGCCAGAAGAGCCAGTGGCCACCGGGGGCTGGTCCCATGCTCCTTCTGACCCCACGACTCCTTTCCCTTACCGTAGGGAGAGGAGTCACTGGGCCAGGAGGAATACGGGATCGGCCGGCCCACAACGCTCCAGTAATCCCCGTCTGATGTGCGGCTGCCGGGGGTGTCCCATCCTATCCCAGGCAGCGCGCGCATCACAGACCTCCCTGTGGCCATGACTTCCGGAATAGAGAGTGCACGTGTGCCGAAAGTCCCTGCCCTGGCGCACAGGGAGCTCTATGATGTGCGCGCTGCAGGGGATAGGATGGGACACCCCCGGCAGCCGCGCACGGAGGCTGGAGGAGAAGAGGAGAGGATCGGCGGGGAGCGGGTTGTTAGGTGAGGTTATTTTTTTTATCTGCTTTGCACGGGGGGAGAAAAATGAGGGGGGCCATCTATAAGCGAGAGGGGAGAATAGAGAGGGGGCCATTTATAAGGGAGGGGGAGAATAGAGAGGGGGCAATCTATAATTGAGGGGGGGAGAATAGAGAGAGGGCCATCTATAATATAAGGGCGGGTGGGAGAAGAGAGAAGGGGCCATCTATAAGGGAGGGTAGGAGAGAGAAGAGGCCATCCATAAGGGAGGGTGGGAGAGAGAGGAAGCCATCTATAAGGGAGGGGGGAGAGAAGGGGCCATCTATAAGGAGGGGAGGGGCCATTTATAAGGGATGGGGGAGAGAAGAAGGGGCCATCTATAAGGGGGGGGAGAGAAGGGGCCATTTATAAGGGGGGAGAGAAGGGGCCATCTTTAAGGGGGGAGAGAAGAGGCCATCTATAAGGGGGAGAGAAGGGGCCATCTTTAAGGGGGGGAGAAAAGAGGCCATCTATAGGGGGGGGAAGGGGCCATCTTTAAGGGGGGAGGGCCATCTATAAGGAGGGGAGAGAAGGGGCCATCTGCCATCTATAAGGGGGGGACAACATAGGGGGAAAGTGGGCCATCTATAAGGAGGGGGACAATATAGGGGGAGAGGGAGCCATCTATAGGGGGGGACAACATAGGGGGAGAGGGGGCCATCTATAAGGGGGCTACATAGAGGGGGGTATATACTATAAGGGGGTCACATAGAGTCAGCCTACATACTAAACGAGGGTGTAAAGGGGCCAATACAGATGTGCAGCTTGTAGAGAGATGAGGATGCTGCCAGAGTGAGGAGCCTAATATATCTGTCTGGCAGATTCTGTGGATTTGTGGCTCGGAGAAATTCTAATGGCCCAGGGCAGATGGAGAAGAAGAAAATGAAAAGGGAAGAACTCTGATCAGAGAAGATGTCCCCTGTGAGTCACCTGATGTAAATGCACTGTAATGTATATGGAGCACAGAACCTGTGTGGAGCTGCGTCCGCCTCTATATGACTGCATGAGGTGATAGTGATCTGTGTACCGTGGGTGTTATTCAGTAGCAGGGGTGGGGTTAGTCAGTATGTGGTGGTATTAGTCAGTATGTGGCGGTATTGGTATGTGGTGACATTAGTCAGTATGCGGTGGTATTAGTCAGTATGTGGCGGTATTAGTCAGTATGTGGTGACATTAGTCAGTATGTGGTGGTATTAGTCAGTATGCGGTGTCAGTAGTCAGTATGTGGTGATATTAGTCAGTATGCATTGGAATTAGTCAGTATGCATTGGTATTAGTCAGTATGAGGTGACATTGGTGAGTAAGCGGTGGTATTAGTCAGTATGCAGTGAAATTAGTTAGTATGCGTTGGTATTAGTCAGTATGCGGTGATATTAGTCAGTGTGCGGTGATATTAGTAGCAGTGGTGACATTAGTAAGTATGCAGTGGTATTAGTCAGTATGCAGTGGTATTAGTATGCGGTGGTATTAGCCAGTACGCGGTGGTATTAGTCAGTAGCAGTGGTGACATTAGTCAGTATGTGATGACATTAGTCTGTATGCGGTGGTATTAGTTAGTATGTGGTGACATTAGTATGCGGTGGTATTAGTATGTGGTGATATTAGTCAGTATGTGGTGACATTAGTATGCAGTGTTATTAGTCAGTATGTGGTGGTGGTGTTAAACTCAGCATGGTGACCGGGGCCGGAAGCAGTCTGTCTCTGTACACTGTGTAGTGGTAACTACCTGTAACTGCAGCACCACTACACAGTACAGAGAAAGAAGCTTCTGACCCCATTTACTGTGTTATTATCTGTAATTCCAGTCATGGCCATGATGATACAACATGTAGCCATGCTGCACTCACAACATCGTCTCATAACTTTTCACCACGCGGCGAGTGGGCCTGTCTGCTCTGAAATGCCAGGGCTGATTTTCAGTCTCCGGCCCTGGTGCTATGTACAGCATAGCACCAGTCTTAGAGATTGATCTGAGAGAAGCAGGTTGGAAAGTACTGAAGCTCCAGGTAGAAGACATGTACAATTTTGTGTAATATAATAGGAGACAACTGCTACTGTAGTATAAAACTATCTCGATTAATTCAGGATGGCTGGGTGACATTTTTGTAATGCTTTTCTAAGTACTACACCAAGTGCATAGGCGAATATTGGTAAACTGGTTTACAGCAATTTAGTCATCATTACTTGATTTACCTATAACAAGCCTGTCAATATATAATGCCTAAAATCCTCAACAGCCAGTGTAAATGTGACAGGGCCAGTACTCCAAACACATATCATAGATGTGTATGCCCAGGACAACTAAACTGGCCATACACATAGTTTGTTGAGATCGACTGGCTATCTAATGTGCACTGGCAACTCCCAACCCCCCCCCCCCCCCCCCACAATGGCAGAGCCTGCATGCGTACAGGGGGATAGAAAGCTGTTCTCAGAATGAACATAAAATGGGTTCAATAATTAACAACCTGCTATGGGTGTAAAATAATAAAATACATTTTACAAGGTCTTTGTGCTCCAATGAAGCATCTAGCAGTCTGCTGTGCAGTTGTTTTTGTGGACTGTGGGGAAAAGAAAGTGAGTGAACAAATAGAAAATACATATTCGGAAACAGTATTTTCTGCAATCCATGCATTACAGTAATTCAGGCATGGCTTTATGGTGACAGATCCCCTATAAGGTGACTTTTTTGAGTATTTGTCAGCTAGAGGCTGTGACATGTTTGTAACTTTCAGCTGCATCACTGGGTCACTGGAATCTGTCACTAGTCCTAACAATGATGTCCAATTGCTCTGTCATCCAACGTAGTCATGAACTGCAAACCTACAGCTCCCTGTCAAGAACTGGTTAACAGCAGCTCTCAAGCAAATGCTCATGTCATTGGTATGACCATCATAAAACAGGTGACAGATCCCATTTAAAAGACCCAGAGCCATGTGTATAGCATACAGTGCAGAGCTGAGTGTACAGGATTGTGTCAGTGTGCACGTCAGCTTCTGTGTACAGGTTAGTTACAAAGTACAGGTGTTTATACAAAAAAATAAAAATAAAGGGAACACTTACAACACAATATAACTCCTTTTAATCAAACTTTTGTGAAATCAAACTGTCCACTTAGGAAGCAACACTGGTTGACAATCAATTTCACATGCCGTTGTACAAATAGAATAAACAGGTGGAAATTATTGGCAATTAGCAAGACACACTCAAAAAAGAAGTGGTTCTGCAGGTGGGGACCACAGACCACTTCTCAGTATCTATGCTTTCTGGCTGATGTTTTGGTCACTTTTGAATGTTGATGGTTCATTCACACTTGTGGTAGCATGAGACGGACTCTACAACCCACACAAGTGGCTCGGGTAGTGCAGCTCATCCAGGATGGCACATCCATGCGAGCTGTGGCAAGAAAGTTTGCTGTGTCTGCCAGTGTAGTGTCAGGAGGCTGGAGGCGCTGCCAGGTGACAGGCCATTACACCAAGGGACACGGAGGAGGCTGTAGGAGAGCAACAACCCAGCAGAAGAATCGCTACCTCGTCCTTTGTGCAAGGAGGAACAGGAGGAGCACTGCCAGAGCCCTGCAAAATGACCTCCAGCAGGCCACAAATGCGCATGAGTCTGCAAAAATGGTTAGAAGCCGACTCCATGAAGATGGTGTGAGGGCCCAACGTCCAAAGATGGGGGTTGTGCTCACAGCCCAACACCATGCAGGTGCTCTTCACAGATAAAAAGCAGGTTCACACTGAGCACGTGACAAATGTGACAGAGCCTGGAGACATCGTGGAGAGCGATCTGCCTTTAACATCCTTCAGCATGACCAGTTTAGCAGTGGGTCAGTAATGGTGTGGGGTGGCATTTCTTTGGAGGGCCGAGCTGCCCTCCATGTGCTCGCCAGAGGTAGCCTGTTTGCCAGTAGGTACCAGCATGAGATCCTCAGACGCCTTGTGAGACCATATGCTGGTGAGGTTGGCCCTGAGTTCCTTCTAATGTAGGACAATGCTAGATCTCATGTAGTTGGAGTGTGTCAGCAGTTCCTGCAAGATGAAGGCACTGAAGCTATGGACTGGCCTGCCCGTCCCCCAGACCTGAATCCCATTGAGCAAATCTGGGACATCATGTCTCGCTCCATCCACGTTGCACCACAGACTGTTCAGGAGTTGGCGAATGCTTTAGTCCAGGTCTGGGAGGAGATCCCTCAGGAGACAATCCGTCACCTCACCAGGAGCATGCCCAGGCGTTGTAGGAAGGTTTTCCAGGCACGTAAAGGCCACACACAGAATACTAAGCCTCATTTTGACTTGTTTTAAGGACATTACATCAAAGTTGGATCAGCATGTAGTGTGTTTTTTTACTTTAATTTTATGTGACTCCAAATCCAGGCCTCCATTGGTTAATAAATTTGATTTCCATGATGATTTTTGTGTGATTTTGTTGTCAGCACATTCAACTTTGTACAGAACAAACTATTCAATGAGAATATTTCATTCATTCACATCTAGGATCTGTTATTTAAGTTGACAGCACATACTCTCTTCTACCTGCTCCCACTGCCGCCCAGCAGTAGATATGACAGGAGAGCATGATGTGCGCTCCTGTCATCGTATCTACCACTCACCTACTCCCCTGGACCCGACGGCTTCATGTTCACCAGAAGTGGCCAGGACTTTGCTGCCTTCTTCTCCCGCCAACATAGTCCAGACCACTTCCGGTGAGCGTGCATAGCCAGTCAGTACAGGGGAATAGGTGAGTAGTAAATGAAATGACAGGAGCGCACATCATGCGCTCCTGTCATCTCTGTTGCCAGGGGGTGGGTAGGGGGGAACCGTGCCAGCCGACTAGGGGATCCGTGCTACAATCCTCCTCCTTCAGATCGCAGTATGGATTGTGTATATAAGGACTTAGTATGAGAAGGGTCGATAGGCCAGGTTGCAATTGCAACCTCTACAATCCCTTTTTACCACTGCACCTGGGAATAAATGAATAAACTGACAGCTTGGTTGCTATCGTTCTCCCTTGTTAATAGAATGAATCCCTATGCACTCTGGTGAGTCAGTGATGACAGCAGCAAACTTTATCCTCAAGTTCTTTTCCTCAAGTATCATTTGATATATCTGTGTATTTAGTCATAAAATAGTGTTTATGATCTTGGTTCAGAGAGTGTGATGAAGTCCTTTGACAAAAAATAACTTCCCAGGGCTTGTGCACTGTTGATGAATGTGGTATATGCTTGACTAGGGAATAGACTGGCACATTAATAAACTCCCTCCCTATGTCCTCTGCCATTACACGAATATCATCTGCTACAGAACCACTCACACCTAATAAAATAGAAGAGCAAACAGTACACTAATAGCTTATCAACAGAGAAGCATTTATTTGTGTGTTACATTAAAGCAAAGTGACAAATAGTGAGACCTTGAAGATAAAACAACATTCTTGACAGCACATCAGTCTGATGAACGCCTCCATCAATATTATAGCACAGGCAGGTAAATGACTGGAGTGTATACCGCTAGGCAGCCATCACTGAGCAATAATTCACTGCCTTGCTCTTATCTCAGGAAATGATATATAGTTTCCTTTTTTCTTCCAACCTGATAAAGTATGTAGAAAAATCTAAAAATCTAAGACATTTATGCAAATATTGCCTATTTAAATAAGGGTCAAAGTTATGTTATATTATGAGGTTTTGGCACGGACTAAAACCATATGAAATGACAGAAACCCCTGCCAATCAGCCATATGCTGCCAAGTCTACTGTGTAGAACGCTTACAGCAACCTACTGACATTTCACCATTCACACAAGGATTCACATTAGGAGACCATTTCGGCCTGGTCTGTTATCCAATACAGCATACAGATTAGTTAAAGGGGTTGTCAAGGATTAAAAAAAAAAAATACAAAGCTGCTTCCTTCCCGAAATAGCAACACTCCTCAGTTTGTAGGTAGTATTGGAGCTCTGTTCCATTAAAGTGAATGGAGGCAAGTTGTAATACCACACACAACCTTAGGACATGTGTGACGCTGTTTTTGGGAGCAGGCATGTTTATCTACTCTCAGCTAACCCCTCAAAGAAAACCAGGGTTGTTAAACAGGTCTGTGTTATAAAGGACCTACTAGTAGTAGTAATTAGAGATGAGCAAATCTTGAGCACGCTCGGGTTCGTCCAAACCCAAGTGTGCAGCATGTGATTGCCAGTGGCTGCAGCCCTAAGGCTGCCTGGAAAACATGGATACAGCCACAGGGAATCAAATCTTGCACGCTCATCTCTAGTAGTGATATTATACCCATACTGCTAGTTATGCAATTCAGTTTTAGAACATGGCTGTATCCTATGCACAGTGCATCTGAAATGCTATTTCTTTTAGGATAGATAAAGCCTCTACATATGTTTGTAGGAAATGAGAGAACATTTACTCTTTACCAACTATATCTGTTATAGCTGCTCTGCCTGATGTCCTAAAACTGTAACAAGAATCCTCTATAGATAATGTATTCCCCCCATGTTTTTTTTTCTATTGTGTTGCATTACAAGTGGGAAATCAAATGGACTTTAGTTTAGATTTTAGGTACTGACCTGACACAATAGTCCAAGTTCTTCCAGCGGAAAACACTTTGGGGGAGATTTATGAAAGGGTGTAAATATACACCTGGTGTAAACTGCCCACAGCAACCAATCACAGCTCCTCTTATATTTTACCAGAGCTGAAAGCTGAGCTGTGGTTGGTTGCTGTGGGCAGTTTACACCAGGTGTATATTTACACCCTTTCATAAATCTCCCCCTTTGTTTACAAAAATAAATAAATAAAAAGTTGGAGTATATCTGTATTCACCTCCCCTGCCATGAAACTCCCAAAATATGGATAACCGTAATATAAGCCAATTTTTGATGAAAATCTATTTTACATGGGCCGATTGTGGCTAATGAGTGTACCTGATTTGATCTTTTGTGCAGCAGTAAAATTTATAGTGAAATGTTACGGTGACCGCTTGTGCTCAATCAATCATGCTGTGTAAAGTCAATGGAAATGAACACCAATCTTACAGATCAGTGCTCAGTTGTGGCCACAAACGTCTGCGCATTGGGCCATCCAAAAGGCCCCTTTGCCTGCCAAAGATTAGAGACTGGGACAGGGGTTTCCCTTCCAGTAGGGCTATGACCCTAAACATACTGCTAAAGCTACACTGGAGTGGTTTGAAGGGGAAATGTTTATACCTTGGAATTACATTGTCAACACCAAGACCCCAGTTCAGTTTTGAAGCATGACTTGAAGATTGCTGTACAAAAACACGACCCATTTCACTTGAAGGAGCTGTAGCAGTATTTTTTGAAACGATGGGTGAATATCCCAATACCTAAAAAAGACATACCCCAGCAGACCTGCATCTGTAATTGCACCAAAAGGGTGGCTCCACAAAGTTCTCAGCTTTTTTTGTCTTAATTTTTATTTTTGCAGCAATGAAAATATTTGACTCCTTCAAAGCTGCAGGTGTGTTGTATAAATCAAATTGTACACCCCCCCTAAAATCCATTTCAATTCCAAATTGTAATGCAACACTATGGGGGTGGAGGGGGTGAATACTTTCCCTATGCACTACACATTATATAACTACACACAATAAGGTAAAGGTTTGTAAACTGTGTCTCATGTAAACGTCCCCTCGGCAATGTCCCCTTCCACATCATTTTACTTAAACCATTATATGTAAACTAACTGGCTATCTCTTGTAAACTTTTCCTCTCTCGGCCATGTGCCTCTCCTACTCATGCCTCTATTACCTGCAGCTGATGCTTCTATCATGAGCCATTAATCTCTTTCTCAAAAATACTGAATGATGAATAGAACCCAGCATAAGCCATAGAGGATACATATCCTCTGCAAGTGACAGCACTGTTCAATTTAGCAGTGCACCCCAAAGGAAATCATTCTTAGGGACCCATGTACAGCTACAGTATAAAGATATATGTCTATTGCCAAACCCACAGAGACTGTGATGAGGTTCATGAGCATGCTGTACTGTAAACCTAGGGGGATCCTCTAGTTTGCTGGTGTGTCAGATGAAAAATGGTAAAAGCACTTTTCCTTGCTTTATGAACACCTTTAATAACTAATAGACTTTTTTTTAACTCTTTGTTCTGTGTTTAACCTCTGCCAATTCCATCAGACATAAGATTGTATGGCTAATGCCTCAGCACTTTACATTATAAAACTCTAAGACTTTAGTAGAAGCTGAAATGTAATTACAAAAGGATTATATATTTTTTTCAGCATTTTCTTCACTTGTTGTAGCGCTGAAGACTTAGCTGATGTATATATATAGTGGGTCACTAAAGGCTCTTCTTTATTCTTATTCATGCAGGCAGATGTAGTGTGTATGAGGTGTGCATGTCTGTGAAGTTGTGCATGTGCCACCGCGCAGGTGGGCTGCTGATCACACATTGGAGAAGGCGTGGGTCTTGCACAGTGGCTTGTCTTTCTTGGAATAGAATGTCTTGCCTTCCAGATTAGTCTGACATATCTAATTGAAAAAGAAAAAAAAAGTTCACTTTTAGAGCTACATCTCAGTGCTGTAATTCATAAGTCAAGCAGATAATTATATAGGATCATCATGTTTTCATGTTAGTAAATGTGATCAATAACATGACAGAAATAATAGGCTATGAAATCCAAAGGCTGCTGTATCTAAGTGGCTTCACATGGAGAAAGGCGCCATTCTTTCTCCCTTTTCATCACATATTTTCTACCAAAACAATTGTAACAGCCAAATAAATAAATAAATATATATATATATATATTATATATATATATATATATATATATATATACACATACACACACACAAAGACACATATACACACATATATGCGTATATTTTAGATCACAGCAGTTGATAGGTAATTCACCACTCGGTGTCCTTAAAGTGTCACTGCCGTTACAGACCTGTACCGATCGGGATAACAAGCCAAGAGAAGACTGCTGCAGCTCCTACTTTAAGTTTAAAAGAAAAAAAAAAAATCAAGCTCATAATGTAAGTCTATGGAGCCCGACTCTTTTTCTTACACAGATAAGCGAGCGGACACGATGAAGCGTGGTCCTCTCCCCGTTCAATCTTCCAAATTTTTTTTAAAACAGTGACACTTTAAGGGATTAAAAACCACTTCATGTTTTACTATTCATGAAAAGCCCTCCTTTTTTAAAGACTCTAAATTTGTCAACATACATCTCATCAATTCTGCTACTACATCAAATCTGCAGCACTGATGATACGTCAGTAAATTGCATGTAAATGAAGCAGCTATGAGTCCTGCTGTATCATGTCACCAAGCTCAGGAGTCCCAGAAAAGCAATGGCTCGAGATAAACATTACAGGGTCAGCGCCTTTTAACCTATCCAAATATTACAGGAGGTTAGTTGGGAGGTTTTTGTGGCCACGGATTCTTTATAAAAATTTCTAGCAGCCACAAGGAGGCCATCTAATAAAACATAACATAATTGTCGCCTTCACAGGAAGTTATTTTTCACTTGAGAACTTCCTTACCGACACTGGGGAAAACTGTGCAAATTAGCATGAAATTAGAAACAGCACAACATGGCATACAATGTTCTGTACACATGAAGAACCTGTAACTATATCCTTGGCAAGCACCTCTGGAGCACTGTGCCAAGCTTGTACTACCATGAGAACAAGCTGCAGTGATGTCCAATTCTGTAGTAATGGAATCTTCTGAGTGCAGGCTCCATGGCTACATTACAATACAGAGGAACAGGGCAGAACACAGTCTGTAGCTATAATGCTATTAAATCTGGGGCTGTTACAGTAAATAATGAAACTAAATCTGGGGTTGTTACAGGGATTTCATACTATGAATGAATCGTCGTACATACAATCTGGTGTGCAGACACAGTAAGCAAGAAAACTTTTTTTAAACCAGTAGGATGAGAACCTCCAGAGTAACAGATATATATATAATATATATATATACAGCAAGCAGGGTAGAAAGCTGGGGGCACTCACCAGTCAGTTGCAATACTTTCTTCCAAAATGTAGTTAAAATACAGTGATGCATGTCACTCTTAAGTAGATGCCAAACCACTTCACAGTATCAATGTAGATATGACGGCCATTTCGCGTGCATGCATGCTTCATTAGTAATGTAACGCGTGCATGCGCACGAAATGGCCGTCATGTCTATGTTGATACTGTGAAGTGTTTTGGCGTCTACTAAAGAGTGACCTGTATCACTGAATTTTAACTATATTTTGGAATAAAGTATATCACAACTGACTGGTGAGTGCCCTCAGCTTTTCTACCTTGTTAGCTGTTTAAACAATAAGATTTTGTTGTGAGGTGCACCTCCGTTGCAATTTTTCATGGTCCACATTGTGTATATGTCCAGGAAATCTAGCAGAAGCCCACCATTGGAGTAGTGTCAGTGACCTTCTATAGAATATTATATATATATATATATATATATATATATATATGAATACATTACCCATTGGGCCCCATGCAGCAAAAAATGGCTGGTTTAGAGAGTCTGGGTTAGCTTGAAAGAGGTTTTCCAACAAAAGAAAGCTATTATTCCTCCTGCTTTTAATGCAAACTGTCTGCTCTGTTGTCTTAATTAGCCCCACATTCTGTTCCTACTGTACACTCTATTTGAGAAATTCAGCCAATTCTCCCTCTCACTACACCTTCTTCACTATAACCCCGCCCTCAAGGAACCTCAGGATCCTCCAATATAGTGGGAAGAAGATTTGGCTAAACACCAAGATACAGTATATAGAAATAACAGGAAGTCTGTTACTGGATGTACAGTACACTAGAAAGAGAGTTGGGCAATAAAGGCAACGGACAGTAATAAGAAGCTGAAAAAAAGCATGAAAAGTAATAAAATAATATTATTTACCAAAATGTGTTAATTTATTAGACATCTGAAAATAGGTTTTATCATTGGAAAACACCTTAAGGGTAATCTTAACAATTTAAGTATAAGCGTATTTCAGGTACTGTCTATGTCCCAGGCATGTCAACAGACTAGAGACTAATAGGCTCCATGGCATATTCTTTACAGGTCCTGGCGACAGTATCAGAGTCAAGTGTTGTTTTCTCACCTTCTTCATTTAAAACAGCAGAGTAAAGTTTGTGTACAGTGAACATGAAGGCTTACCGCACAGACAAAGCAGGTGTCATGCCAGCTGAACCCTAGAGCTTCCAAGAAACGGTCACCGGCATCAATCTTAAAATCGCAGCCGCGACACTTAGTGCCAAACATCTTCTCATAATCTAAGTAGCAAAAACACCTGTTATTGTTTCTGAAAGGTTTCAGCAGGAACACAGAAAAATAAGGCTCGAGCACTGTCTGATTATCCCATCACATAAGTACACAAAGTTTATGTCAGATGGCCGCATCCTACCTCTTTCACAATATGGCTGGCCTTCCTCCATGTAAAAGGCACGATTGCGAATAGGGGTTTTACAAAACGCGCAGGTGAAACACTGAACATGCCAAGTCATCTTCAGCGCGTGCATTATCTCCTGAGAATGAAAGCGAAAAGAAGCTGGTACGTGGTACAACAAAGTAATCAGATAATGGAGTACACATCAGGCTAGTAAATGTCACAGCCATTTATCAGTATCATCGAAGAAGCCGCCACTTAACCAGGAACCTCCGTGCCAGACATATTAGAAGCAGAACAAAACAGTACATTGGGAAGACGACTGGAATCATAAAGAACAACTCCAACAGCTAGCCCTCTTTTGTTTAGCAGCCCTAACTAGCATGTGTTGTGGCATAATACCCAAGGCAGTTGTACTGGAGGGTTCTCAGGGTTAATATGCCAGCCTGTGGATTCCTGTACACCAGGTGTGCTACCTGGTTATACCTCGAGTTGCCACGATTTTTGACACACTACCGCCAGGTTCATCAGCTCCCTGAGAAATGCAATAGTCACTTTAGGGCAGGGATGGGGAACATTCGGCTCTCCAGTTGTTGCAAAACTGTCAGCTCAGCCAGAGGTGTTAGTTGTTGTGACGCCAGTGCTAGTCCAGCACACAGGTGTGATGTTGATACCTGCTTGTTTTGTAAGGCTGGCTGTATTCCCCAAATGGTCGGTAACCTGCTGGGTTGTTGCGGGTCCCTTGGGCTCTTGTCACTGCAATCCTGAGTGGCATCTGACCCATCCAGACTGTCGGTACTGCCCCCCACAGAAGGGGGAAAAATAACCCAAGGTGTACGGTGGTGTGTATAGGTGCAGACAGAAGATGACAGAGTCCTGTGCGTTTATATAAAAATATAACAGCTTTACTGTAGAACTTTCCCTTTCAGGATACTGCCCTGCCCATTTGAGACGTGTTCCTGACGTGGGTCAGGGTGTTCCTTGGTGACTGCTCTCCCTTGTGTGTGCTTAGCACTGCACAGTATAAGAGGCTGTTTGCATAGAAGAACTGTTGGTCTTTAGTTGCATCTGATCCCACTGGTGGCTAGACTCAAATGACTTGTTTACCTGACAGGGTTCCTGGCATCAGAGAGGCCCTGGCTTAACTTCCGCAGGAACGGTTGTCTTTTGTGTCCTCTCTCACTGAGAACCTAAGTAGGACTGAACTGCACTTCCTCCACCAGTGAACTCCTCCTACAGGGGCCTTTTGTGTGCCTGCCTGTGAGTGGTGGGGATGAGTGTGTGCAGGAGAAAGAAGGGAAAGAATAGATAAAGAAGAAAAGAGCACCTCCTAGTGGTCAGCACCAAACACATGGTACACACATAAACATTAACCCATGACCTTCTTCAGCTGTGCATAGAAATAAGTATATAAGCATATAAAAATACTGACACCTAGTGGGGAAACTTACTACTTCATCCACCAAAGCTTTTTGACAGGTGCAAAGAACATTAACAGTGGGACACCACACCTAGACAGCCAAAGCTTTAGCTTTAGAATTGTAGTTTTGCAACAGCTGTAGGGTTGAAGAATATCCCTGCTTTAGGATAACCTCTTACATAGTCAATCATCAATAGTCTGGTCAATTATAATTGTGCTTCACAAAAGTTGGCCAGTGACTATGTACAGGACCAACATGAACTTGAATGGATCAGGTAATGTTAAAAATGCATTTTTAGGGGGGGCTGAAACACACATGGAAATACCACAATTCAGATAAAACTGTGATTTTCTTAGGCATATGGTGTAATTTCACTTATTTATGAGGAATATGAGGAAGAAGAATGACATGACTTGTAATTACTGTAGAATCTCCAACATGCTTGGAGATTATTTGGGGTTGTGTCATCACACAGCATGACAAAGTGCTGAACACTATTGCCCACATTATGGTTCTCTGTTCTTGAAACAAAGTTTTATAATAGTATTGAATCGATTGTCTAATGTCCTTACCCCTGTAATCTTCTTTTTACACTTGGCACAGTTTGGAGCAAACCTGACGTCATAGCAGCGTGGGCAGAATATAGATCCCTTTTCCTCAAAAAATCCTCCTTCCTCAAGGACTTTGTGACACTGGGAACAAGTAAATTCCTCAGGGTGGTAGTAACGTCCCAGTGCCAATAGATATCTCCCTCTGTAAAGACAGTTCAAAACAACATATTGACCACTCCTTTAAAGTTATTGTCTTGTAAAAACATTTCTGTTTCGTACATTTGTAAGTGTAAGGGCCCTTGAAGACAGCTGACCTGCTGCAGAATTTGAAAATGAGAATTTGCTTGGTTTTTTGCTGATTGTTGGCCCTTTTACACAGGTCAATTATTGGGAACAAGAGTTCTTAGGAATGCTCATTCGGCCCCTATAAAAAAGACTGTGGAAGAGATAGTGGGCCATACTTCTGTTTGTTCTTTTGTTTTTTACTTATATTCTAATAGAATAGGGGCATTTCCTGCATCTCTGTATGGGACAATACAGAAAAGCCAATGGCCATCCAAACTGCGCACATCAAATGATGAAAAAAACAACTGACCTCCATATTCTCCCGTTGTTGCAGTTTTCCTAGCAATGTTCTCGTCTGTCTACCAGCACAAGCAGCATGCATTACAGATACTGCCTGCGCCAGAAGTCCTGTCCCCTTGTCAGCGCTTTGTCGATCATTAAGTGTTGACAGGCGGGCGGGACTTCCAGCGCAGGCAGCATCTGTAACACATGATGCTTATGCCAGAGGACAGCGCCTGTAGAGCTGCAGCAATGGGGGAGCGTATGGGGGATCAGTTGTTTTTTGTTACCCCCACCAATCATTTATTTACAGCATGGGAGATCATTTAATTAAGGGGAGCTTCACAGAGGCCATCTACTAAAGGGGGATGACCTCCACAGGGAGCAATCTACCTACACAGGGGATCATCTACTATATGGGACTTACATAGAGGTTCATCTACTATAGAGGGGCTACACAGTGGGCCATCAACTATAGGGCACCTATACAAGGGGTCCATGTACTATAGGGGTACCTATACAGGGGGCCATCTACTATAGACGGACCTACACATGTGACCAAACACTATGGGGAACCACACATGGGTCATCTACTAAAGGGGGACTACACAGGGGGTCATTTACTAAAGGGGGACCAACACAGGGGGCCATCCATTATAAGCGAACTATACAGGGGCCATCTGCTATAAGGGGACCTTCACAGGGGGCCATTTACTTTAGGGGGACTACACAGAAGGGGTATTTACTATGTAGGGGGAGGTTATTGGAAGAAAAACAAGGTTTTATTCCAGTGGTAGCAGGGTCAAAGTGAGGCGGTGCAGGCGTACTGACACAAGTGAGCTTGTCGCTCTAAGGTTCTGTGCCAGTGGGCTTGCGCATGGGGGTGGACAGCCCAGTGTACATTTAATCCGCCACTGAATCGGACAAGTCAGTTGCAGCAAATATAAATGTGTGTATGTCCTAGTGCCCACCTTGTCCTAGCACCTCATTGCTTACCAGGCACTGTGCCATACATTTGGTAGTAGTACCTAGTATTGCAACTTGTCCCACTCATTTCATTAGGGCAAGCTGTAACAGCAAGTCCCAGGAAACCCCTTGAAGGTGAACTGATGACATTTGGACAAACAGCTACAAGACAACAAAATAGTATGTCTTTAGGCCACTAGAATGTAGAGAGAGCACTTACCGGATAACCTTATTGCACTGGGAACACATAGGAGTCTTGTCACCAGTGGAGGTGGGTTGAGCTGCCTGCAGAATGGAATTGCGGTTTTGGGTAGGGGTGGGGGTTGCTGGTTGACTATGTTTAGTCATTACAGTGGTAGTTTTATCAGGTGCATAACGCTCAGCAAAAGAAGCATCCGTGGTCCAAGGAGGGCGAACCGCAGGTCCTGAGGGAGGTGGTGGAGGGGCTGGGAAATCAGTGAAATCTGGAAAAAGAATAATCATTTCTCAGAGCTGTACACTGTCTCCATAGAAAGCTGCACCTGTTCCATTCATTCTGTCTATTTTCTGTAGTCATTCATTACAATGAAGATAAATTTAGGCATCATCATTGAGCTTTATTCTGACACCCTTTAGGCTGGGTTCACACTACGTATATTTCAGTCAGTATTGCAACCAAAACCAGGAGTGGATTAAAAACACAGAAAGGCTCTGTTCACACAATGTTGAAATTGAGTGGATGGCCGCCATATAACAGTAAATAACTGCTATTATTTCAATTTAACAGCCGTTGTTCTAAAATAACAGCAAATATTTGCCATTAAATGGCGGCCATCCACTCAATTTCAACATTGTGTGAACAGATCCTTTCTGTGTTTTTAATCCACTCCTGGTTTTGGTTGCAATACTGACTGAAATATACATATACTGACTGAAATATATGTAGTGTGAACCCAGCCTCAAACTGTATGACAAAGCAATAGAGCATTGTCTTATCTTAAAGCACTTCACCTGGAAGTAGACATCGAGAGGTGTGCTATTGTAAGACAAGATCTAGTTGTGTGGTTTGGGGGAAGGATAAAAGGGGTAAGGGCAGCTATTCATACACAGCCATGGATGTTTTATGGGCATACAATACATATGTTAGGGGGTATTCCCACAAATGCCCCTAAATAATAGCCAAAGCTTTCATCAGCACTGTAGTCATGGCACAGTGAAGGGAAATGTCGATAACGTCTACATATCACATGTGGGTGTTTGTGCCGCAGACAGAATGAAATGAATACATTTCGAGGATGTAGACATAATAATTGATGGGTATTTCAGAGAAATAGCAGTAATCACTCATTACAATTGTCCTGATTAAAGGGCAGAGACTCTGAAAACATAAATGTAGAACAAAGCCATCTCAGCTGTAGGTAACATAGTGGATGCTAGATGAGATCTCAGAATCAGTGTGTTCTCTACAAGAACATAACATTTTGTACGTATTGGGTGGTAGTTTGGGTCACCAGCTGTGTGATATTCTTAGCTGGTCAAGGTTTTATTTCTCTGTCATGTGAACAGACTTGTCTACCTAATCTACCACCCCTATTAGAGCTGTTGTGTCTATGGGCAGAAATACATATCAACAATTCCATGCATATAAAGTAAGAAGCTCTCCTTTGTCTTCATCTTTATATGTATGTGATTAATTAATAGTAGCCTGTCATCACCTTCATGCTGCCAGAACCCCGAGTCATCAGAGAGGGCTGTGGTGGTTTCTCTCCTTCCCACCAGCCTTGATTGAAAATCTTATCCCTGTGCGAGTATAGAGAAAGATCTACCAATCACGGCTGGTGGGAAGGGTAGAAACCACCACGTCCCACTCCGATGACTAGTGGTTCTGGCAGCGGGAGAGTGATGGCAGGTTCCATTTAAAGCCAGGAATCTAGTCTGACTACTGGGATATGAGGATTGAACAGCTGCTTGGAGTGTGGAGGGCTAAAGAATGGTTTCTTACAGGTTGAAAAAGTAGTAAAGGGGTTTTCTCAAAAGTTTCTGCTAATTTACCCCATCATTTACCTTGGCCAGATAATACAGATACATTCTTCCCCTCTTGCCTACTGGAGAAGAAAAAAACAAGGTTACGATGTTTAATAATGTTCAATGAACATAGATTATATCATGCTATATATAATGCATTAAAATATAATGATGCAATTTGGACATGTAAGTTACTACAGTACATATAGTCTAAATACAGTACAGTAGTCTAAATAACACATAGATTTCATTTCACAAACCCTAAACATATTCTTTATCTCCTATTTCACTTACGTTTGATTCAACTAACCAGGGTGTAATGTCTAGAGTAGGCAGACAGTGACCCCAAACATTCAATGTATTTAAAGTGGTACATTTGCTTTAAGTGTAGCATATGAATAGAACGGCCGGAGCGGGGAAGCCAGTGCCGAGGTCCTTTTTTTAACCACACAGTGCCATTTTTTTTTAGAGGGGCGGGGGTTTCCTCCCACGGGGGGCGGGCCAGCCTGCCTCAAGTGCTTCAGCTCGGTAGTTGAGCGGCGTTGTGCGCGGGAACTGGGTCAAGGCTCAAAGAAAAAAGGACCACGGCACCGGCTTTTTCTGTGTCGGTGCCGTTCTATCGATATGCTACACTTAAAGCGAATGTACCTGATGGAACAGAATTATTACTGTTCCAACGGCAAAGATTCTCTTCTGTTCATTCACTTTGTATTTTGTTAATTGATAAAAAAATAACCTATTAACGCTTCTATTTTACAGCATTCTTGCTTTGCAATATTATTTTGTAGCCTGACCACAGTACCAGAGAGGAACAAAATGACAACCTAGTATTCAGTGCTAATAGTGCTAGCTGTCATTAAGTAGATTTTCAGGTAGGGGCATCAGGACTGTAAGAGAGGTCTGACCCTTTATGTTGCTGCTTTTCCTGTATGTTCCCTGCTGTGGCCATATTCACATCACTGGTGATCTAATGGTAACAACCCATTAGAGAACAGACACCAGTAATCTGTATGGAATGGAAAGGAGTGAAGATGCCTCCAAGCCTTACTGTCAGTTCTAAAAACTTTTGACAAGTCATTTTTTTCAAAACTCAGGGTCTTATTGATGAGATCCTAAGAATTCTAGATGGGAGAAGGGAGCGGCTATGTGCTCAAGTCTCTAGCTTGGTGTTCCACCCTTCTCATCTCATTAAAACTGCTGGAACAAGGACCAGCTCTGCAACCTTTTAGTTTACATGGAGTGGTCAGCATGGGGTTAATGTTGTCCACATTGATGTATCCTGAATTTAAAATATAGTCACTTTATAAATTTAGCACAATTTTAATAGGAAATTAGGGGTAGCCATAAGATTTATTGAGCGCTTATGTGTTTTCTGCAAGCAATGTCCAGCCGGAGAGAAAGGAGTCAACTTCAGAAAATGAAATATAAATGAAGAAATTATTTAATGCTTGGCAAGGTTCACTGTTCTGACCTTGGATATGGATTCTGTGGAAAAGTTTAAAAACAAACGTAACCCGCCTGATCATTCACTGCCCTATATCTGCCATTGTCTTCTTGGCTTCCTATGAGCTTCAGCATGGCTTTAATCTGCATTACAGCATATATAAATCAGTGTTGTCGTCATCCAATTACAGATGCTTATGGGCAAGGAGCCATCAGCACATACACAATCCTTCCAGTATCACAGCAACAATGTGCACACATTAGTGGAGGCAGAGGCTTGCACAAGCTCTAACAGTATCTCTAGAATAAAGAATTTAGCTTCATCAATGATCAATAAAAATGACTCATACTTTTTCTTTTCTTTATTTTTCTACTTTTAACCCATTTTCTAAAAGGCAAACCGAGGAAAAAAAAACATCAACTTTTGCCCAGACATGAAGTTAAGTGGCTAAAGCTGCAGATTTCCAGCCACTCAGAAACCATGCTCCCCCTCCTCCCTGCTTGAGCAGACATCTGTCACCAGCCTCACTTTGTGCAGGAATTGCATTAGGACATGTCATGTCCTGGAGCTCAGTCATTACACATGTTACATAAAAGGCATTGCTCTATTCATGTACAACACAATGGATTTGACTGACGTGCATTCTTGTCTTCGAATACATGTACATAAGAAGAATGTGACTGTATTATACATACTAGTGACAGTAGCCTGCCCTCTCTGCACTAGCTCATGATTGCCGCACTACTTTAGTTTCATTGAATTGATATGGGCTAGAGCGTGTCGCAGTGCTGAGATCAGCATGTTCCTGCAGAATACTAAGATACATCTACACAGAAAGAATGGGGCTCCAGCACTGCCATTTACTGATGAGCAGCTTACTAGACACCAGATATTATTCTAGGGTGTCTGGGGTGTAGTGTCTTCACCAGGCAGCACACACTATTAATAACCTTCTCACCTCCACCTTTTTAGCTCCTAAAATATACCTGTTATAGGACACCAGCATACACGCTTTTTTATTCTTTAACTTTGTTCATTTGCTTGTAGTAAGTATTTAAAGGGTTTTGTAAGAGATGCTATACTGGAGTATCTTAATGAAAATAATCTTATAACGCAGCACCAGCATGGATTTATGAGGGATCGGTCCTGTCAGACTAATCTGATCGGCTTCTATGAGGAGGTCAGTTATAGAATGGACCTAGGGGAGTCTGTGGGAGATATATATATTTAGACAAAGGCACTGTGGGTCTATAAAACGAGGATGCTGGGACTAGGGGAAAATATATGTAAATGGGTAAGTAACTGGCTGAGTGATAGGAAACATAGGGTGGTAATTGATGGAACATACTAAGATTGGGTCGCAGTTACAAGTGGGGTACCACAGGGCTCAGTATTGGGTCCACTTCTTTTTTTATATGTTTATTAATAACCTAGATTACACTAAACTGGGTAAAATAATCACCACATAGGATAATATAATATTACAAAGGGATTTGGAGAAGCTGGAGGCCTGGGCAGATTAATGGCAAATTAAATTTAATGGGAATAAATGTAAGGTTATGCACTTGGGCCGTAGAAAAATAAGTACAGTTATGTGTTAGATAATAAAACACTGGGTAAAACTGCTTCCAAAAAGGACCTGTGGGTATTGGTGAACAATAAACTCACCTTTAGTGATCAGTGCCAGGCAGCAGCTGCCAAGGCTAATAAAATAATGGGATGCATTAAAAGAGGTATAGTTGCTAAAGATGAGAACATAGTTTTGCCTCTTTATAAATCACATGGAATACTGTATACAGTTTTGGGCACCTGTATATAAAAAGGACACAGATTAACTGGAGCTGGTGCAGAGAAGGGCGACCAAGGTCATTAGGGGAATGGGTGGGTTACAGTACCAAGACAGGTAAGCTTTACTCTATTTACTCTAGAAAAAAGACGTCTTAGCAGGGATCTGGTCACAATGTACAAATATATAAATGGACAGTCCAGAGATCTTTCTAGTGATCTGTTTACACCTAGGCCTGTAAATATGACAAGGATAAATCCTCTACACCTAGAGGAAAGAAGGTTTCACCACCAGCACAGACGCGGATTCTTTACTGTAAGAGCAGTGAGACTATGTAACTATCTGCCACATGATGTTGTGATGGCATGACTGATTAAATAAGTTCAAAAGAGGCCTGGATGCTTTTCTTCAAAAATATAGTAATACAAGTTATGGGCATTAGATTTCATGTGATAGGATGTTGATCAAGGGATTATTCTGATTGCCATTTGGAGTCAGGAAGGAATTTTCTCCCTGTGATGAAGCAATAGGCATCTGCTTCATAAGGGTTTTGCCTTCCTCTGAATCAACACAGTAGGGATTCTGTAGGTTAAACTTGATGGATTTTTGTCTTTTTTTAACCTTATTAACTATGTTAATAGTTGAAAAGAAGACCTGTGAAGTTGTCCTGTGATATCTGGCATCAAAAATTTTGCAGCAGACTATGTAAAGAACTATTAGGAATATATAGTACCCTACTTTGTATAGCCCTGTGCAGCAGCCCTTGATCAGAGCAGGGTCTGGAAACTGCAGGGCTGTAGGTAGCAGCAGAGACCCATGTTGCCCCTTACTGCTGCCATTCAATAAAAGTTGAGTGGTAGATAAAAAGTATACAGTGGTACCTTGGTTTAAGAGTAACTTGGATTAACAGCATTTTGGTTTAAGAGCTCACAGTTTTTCAAAATCGTGACTTGGTTTAAGAGCATTGCTTTGGTTTAAGAGCAACCTGTACTGTGTGGAAGGCGGAGCAAGGGAGGGGCATGGTCTGCATAGGGTGGTCTACAGCACTGTACTATGACCCAGGAAGTCTGTCTCACCTTCCAAATCAGGCTGGGGCTTGCATCAGAGGATAGGACTGTGGGGGTAATCTCTTCATAGCTGTAACCACTTTCTCCCCAGACAGAGTGTGCTGCTATACTGTGCCCACATCTGTCCTGCTCATTCCTTCATACTCCCTGCAGTCTCTGTCAGCCCTTGTTTCCCATCCTCTCCATTCCTGCTATAATGTGCCTGCACTCACATTCAGCTATACACACTGCTGCTATAATGTGCCTGCACTCACATTCAGCTATACACACTGCTGCTGTAATGTGCCTACACTTACACTCAGCTATACACACTGCTATAATCTGCCTGCACTCACACTCAGCCATTATGGGGATCTGCAGCTCCATCCTGTGTTTACAAACTGCTGTTGTTTTTTCAGGTTTATGCCCTTACTATACATTATACACCACATACGGATTGCTATACTGTACAGTAACTTATAATATCACATATCCAGCGTTTTCTAAATCTTTGTTTCATTTGTTTTACATGTTATTCAGAATAAAAAATCATTATTTTTGGGGTGTGAAACCAATTTTCTGCATTTCAGTGATTTCTTTATGGGAAAATTTGCTTTGGTTTAAGAGTGGATTTGGATTACAAGCACGTTCCCAGAACGAATTAGGCTCGTAATCCAAGGCACCACCGTATATTTATTTTAATTAAGTTATTTTACTTTGTAATATAATTTTATTAAAACAATATATTTGCAAAAACAAAAAAACTTAACTCTTCAGATTACACCTTTAATAATAAAAGTCTAGTTTCCTAAAGTTTATGGAAACATTAAAAGTTAGTGTATCTACTTTATAAGATGCCTATTCATTATCATCAGATGTCTCACTATAAAACAGAAGACGCGCTGAAGGATGTTTAAAACAAAAACTGTGATTTCCTTGGTATCACACCGAGATGTACAATGACATGTCACTCATGCTGACACTTATCTCACAACGTGGAAGTTCGAAAATGTATAGCTAACACTTTACTACAGCATGATATGCAGTTCTTCTATAATAGGCAAAACAATCGTCCTTGTATCACAGGCAAAAGTAAACTAAATGGCTTAGATTCAGGATAGGAAAAGATCTGATTTATTAATTGTCCAGATCCCAGTGACCCATTATAAATCTAGTTCACAAAATCATATCAATTATTGTTCTTCTCTTATATGGAAGACATCTATACAACAAGAAGGATAATCTGTCCATGTGTTTCGTATAATGGTGACAGAACTACACTACATTATTAAATTGTTTATATTGGTTATTATAGCAGCAAACACAGACCACTGGGCCTTCAAATAAAGAATTGTTAGAAGGATGTGTTATGTCATAACAAACAGTTTTGATTTTAACATGAAATAACATATTAAATACATTTAATCTCATACTAATAGTCAGCATAGCATCATTATAATGAGGGCAATCTTGGCTACCGCCCAGGGCCCTGAGTTCCAGGAGGGCCCTGGGAGATTGCCTACATTATAACCCTGCCTGTCCTGCTGCCTAACAGCACCATGGTCACCCACCACTGCGCTGTGCGCTGGTCCCGTAACTGTGAGCATTCTCAATGAACGTTCACAATTAAACGTTGCTGCCAGGGGGGCTTCTACCATAGAGTGTGCCGCGCAGTGGGATGCCTGTGGACGTCTTCTTAAGTGCTGTCCTCTCTCCCTCTCATGCTGGTCCATGCCGCCAGTCTACAACTGTTTAGGAGAGGGCAGAACTACCACCGCATCAGTGGGCCCGGTACTATCAAGGCTCGACACTCTGAACTGATGTAACTGCAGCACCCCGCGTCCAAGCACCGGGATGCCTGTTTGGGGGGTATTCTACCTAACAGCAGGATGTCTTTAAGGTGGGAGGGGGGATAACTTACAGAGGACTGCCCGCATGGGAATGAGGGGGCTTACCGGGTATCGCCTACATTGGGTGGAGGGGGTTGAATTTATAGGGAGATACCTACATGGGAATGGGTGGTTTACTAGAGCAGTGATTTTCAACCTTTTTTGAGCCGCAGCACACTTTTTATACTTAAAAAATCCCGGGGCACAGCACCAACCAAAATGGCACAAAATGACACTAAAACAGTACATATTATACATATAGTTAATAATATAGATTCTAAATGTATTTATACTCACTCAGTGTGAAACCTGGGCCTGTTTTCTTCTCCCCCCCCTGTGCTTCTCTCCTGTGCTTCTCTCCACCATACTTCTCCCCCCTACTTCTCTCCTGTGCTTCTCTCCCCCATGCTTCTCTCCTGTGCTTCTCTTCACCATGCTTCTCTCCCCCCTACTTCTCTCCACCATACTTCTCCCCCCTGGTTCTCTCCTGTGCTTCTCTCCCCCATGCTTTTCTCCCGTGCTTCTCTCCCCCATACTTCTTTCCTCCTGCTTCTCTCCACCATACTTCTCCCCTCTACTTCTCTCCTGTGTTTCTCTCCACCATACTTCTCCCACCCTGCTTCTCTCCTGTGCTTCTCTCCCCCATGCTTCTCTCCTGTCCTTATCTCCCCCATGCTTCTCTCCCCCCTGCTTCTCTCCACCAAACTTCTCCCCCCCTGCTTCTCTCCCCCATCCCCATGTTTCTCTCTCCCCTGTTTCTCCCCCATCCTTATGTTTCTCTCCCCCATCCCCAGGTTTCTCCCCCTGTCTCTCCCCCATGCTTCTCTCCCCCATCCCCATGTTTCTCTCCCCCATCCCCAGGTTTCTCTCCCCCCCTTCCTCCTCACCTCCTCCGAGATGGTCGCCGCTGCTGTCCGCCTCACCTACTGGCCGCCCGTAGGGCCCGGACGTGCTCCACGCACCACGCTCCCGCTGATTGGATAGGAGGAGCACACTACAGGCGGCCAGTAGGTGAAGCGGACAGCAGCAGTGGGGCGATCTGCAGGAGCACCATAGTTTGGGGAACTTTCCCCGCGGCACACCCGACCATGTGTCGCGGCACACTAGTGTGCCGCAGCACACTGGTTGAAAATAACTGTACTAGAGGGTGTCTGCATGCATGTTGGAGGAGGTTAATTTACATTGGGTGTCCACACTTATATGGAGGGAGGCTAAATACCACAGGAGATGACTACATTGAGGGGGGGAGGGTGCTACCAGGGGTGTGACTACATGGGTTATAGTACTTACTGGTGGGCTCACTACCTCTGTGTTACTAACAGGGACTTACAGGGATGCCCACCTTCGAGGGACACTAAATAAATATAAGGATACATTGATAAATGCATAATAGAGAGGATAATTATTAATAATTTACTGCAAAGGCCAATTTTCCTTAATTGGGTAGAAGGGGCATGCAGGGCCGTCTTACCCATTGGGCATGGTAGGCGGCTGCCCGGGGGTCCTTGCGTCCTAGGGGGCCCCTGCCCGCTGTCACACGCACGCATCAGGAACCTCAGTGCGTGTCGCTGGGGCTTCCTGTACCAGAAGTCCCGGCCTGGGCGCACACTGAGCTTCCGGATGTGTGCGCTCCCGGAGAATCCCCCGGGGAGCGACGCATCAGCCGGGGGCAGAAGAGGAGAGGAAGCAGCGACGGGGGAGCGCTGGTAGGTGAGTTGGGTGTTTGTTTTTTTTATCTGCTGTGCAGGGGGGAGCCATCTATAAGGGGGAATACGGGGGAGCCATCTATAGGGGGGGATACAGGGGGGAGCCATCTATAGGGGGGGATACAGGGGGGAGCCATCTATAGGGGGGATACAGGGGGGAGCCATCTATGGGGGGGATACAGGGGGGAGCCATCTATAGGGGGGGATACAGGGGGGAGCCATCTGTAGGGGGGGATACAGGGGGGAGCCATCTGTAGGGGGGATACAGGGGGGAGCCATCTGTAGGGGGGGATACAGGGGGGAGCCATCTATAGGGGGGGATACAGGGGGGAGCCATCTATACGAGGGGGGGGGATACAGGGGGGAGCCATCTATAAGGGGGGATACAGGTGGGAGCCATCTATATGAGGGGGGGGATACAGGGGGGAGCCATCTATAGGGGGGGATACAGGGGGGAGCCATCTATACGAGGGGGGGGATACAGGGGGAGCCATCTATAGGGGGAATACGAGGGAGCCATCTATATGGGGGGGATACAGGGGGGAGCCATCTATACGCGGGGGATACAGAGGGGAGCCATCTATAAGGGGGTAATACAGGGGGGAGCCATCTATAAGGGGGTAATACAGGGGGGAGCTATCTATAAGGGGGTAATACAGGAGGAGCCATCTATAAGGGGGTTATACAGGGGGGAGCCATCTATAAGGGGGTAATACAGGGGGAGCCATCTATAAGGGGGGGATACAGGGGGGAGCCATCTATAAGGGGGGGATACAGGGGGAGCCATCTATAAGGGGGGGGATACAGGGGGGAGCCATCTATAAGGGGGTAATACAGGGGGAGCAATCTATAAGGGGCCAATACAGATGTGCAGTGTGTAGAGAGATGAGGATGGTGACAGAGTGTGGAGCCTAATATGTCTGTCTGGCAGATTCTGTGGATTCGTGGCTCGGAGAAGTTCTCATAACGGCACAGGGCAAATGGAAAAGAAGATGAAAAGGGAAGAACTCTGATCAGAGAAGACGTCCCATGTGAGTCACTTGATGTATCTGCACTGTAATGTATATGGTGTATAGAGCCTGTGTAGAGCTGGGTACCTCTATATGACTGGATGAGGTGATAGTGATCTGTGTACAGTGGATTAGTCAGTAGCAGCGGTGGTGTTAGTCAGTATGAGGTGGTAATATTTGTTGCTTGTTATCTGGCATATATGTATAGAGAAGGGCAAAACAACATGTCTCATATAGACAGAGGGGCAACAACATGACTATTATATTATATATGAACCATGTTGTTTCCCTGTATTCTGTATACAGGGAAACAACATGGTTCATATATAATATAATAGTCATGTTGTTGCCCCTCTATATATATGAGACATGTTGTTTTGCCCTTCTCTATATATAAGCCATGTTGTTTCCCTGTATATTGTATTATACAGTATACATACAGGGAGACAACATGGTTCTCATACAATAGTTATGTTGTTGCCCCTCTGTATATATGAGACATGTTGCACTGGTGTGACAATAAACCCTGCAGATTGCTGTTGGAAGTGCTGTCTCCATTGCGTTTTTGGATACTTTGAAGCCAACCTGGTCTGGTTTGGTGAGGCATGCACGCACGGTTATTTTTTGTTTTTGCGCTGCTGAAAGATTGTGTTGTGAATTAAAGTTTATGTTAACAATAATTTGTATTTTTTATTGTACGTAATTGTACTGGCTAGGGGCGGGGTTGCAAAGATGGGGGGGTTTTGATGGCGGCGGCCACGGGGGGTGGGGCCCAATTCGCACCTTTGCCCAGGGGCCCATAATGCTGTTAAGACGGCCCTGGGGGCATGGTTAGCAGGGAGCTCACAATTTCTGAACAGCCCGGGGCCCATGGTACCCTTAATTCACCCCTGCATAGCATGGAGCTGCATTTGGCTGATAGCTGTTGGATATTGTCAGCAAGACACATGCATAACATCTTCTCTGAGGTCCTATAATCCAGCTAGACTATTAAGGGCCTCTTACATAGGCCGATTATATGCTGAACATTATTGCCTTGACTGAACAGCCAACAAATGAGCAGTCGCTCGTTCCATGGCTGATCACTGGGATATGTCCCTAAAATATATCCTTGGTTGTCCACACATCTTTCTGTATAAATAGAGGGTCTGCAGCTAACAATGATCAACTGTAAGTGATGAACAAGCTGGCTGAACAATCAAAGTACTGTGCAATATGCCCATTTAACAACTACGAGATATTCAGCCGTGTACAGCCACAAATGAGTGGCGATCAGTGAGATTGTTGCTCGCTTGGTGTGTGTACAAGGCATGATTAATTAAGCGGCTGGGATGCACTAACATTCGCTGTATTGTTCGTGCAGTCATTGAAATACATTGCTACCAGCAGAACATCTTTTGTTTACACAGAGAAATGTGCGGCCGATTTTACCAGTTGCATATCAGCCGATGAGTGGGCATTTGCTCGCTCATCAATACATCGCTGGCCCATTTACATGACCAATTATTGAGTGAAAGAGCATTCCTAGGCGATGATCAGTCTGTGTAAAAGGACCCTTAGTTTTACCTAAATCAGATAACTGTACATCCCCTTGGGAAAACACTATAATTCCTGGGATGCAAATCAACAGGACTACTGAAGAACAGCATTGTCCCAGCAAACCATCTGACTTTTGATTGCAGCTCTGTACTATAACATAGGTATTAAGAGGGGTACTCCAGGAGGGAGAGTTTTTTAATATTTGCACAGGGCCTTTGAAAATTATCAAGTGCACTTACCTCCCTGGCTCTCGTGGCTCCACTGGCATCTTACCAATCCGTCCTGCTGTTCGTCGCTTCTAGGTCCTGGGACCATGACGCCAATCAGCCACTGAGACAGGACACTGTTGCAGCAGCTGACTGGATGGGCACACTTGCAACGTCACAACACTATGTACCGGAAGCGGCCAAACAGCAGGGTGGATTGGCAAAATACCAGTGGCACCGCAGAAGCCAGTGAGGTAAGTGCACTTTATTATTTTCAATAACCACCTATCCCTGGGCATATATTAAAAAACGCTCCCACCCACAGTACTCCTTTAAATCCCCATTCCCACTATAGAGATTTATCAAGCAGTCATACAATAAGGATGTCCTTTGTTGCCCATAGCAACCACTCTCAACTCAGCTTAGTCTGCATGATGTACATGTAGAAGTGGGCAGGGAAGGTCGAGCAACCCAAGTTTATTGCAGCCCCTTGTAAAAAGCACATTCTGACAATGAGACAAAAGGTTGTTCCGCCCAGTGTAATCTCTGGGAGTCAGTGGGGTATAAGAAGTTGTATGACAAACCAATCCTCTATCAGTATGTAGAGAAGCCTGTGACATAAATAAATAATGTAAAGCCATTTCACGCATGACTGAAGTTGAGGATGGATACAGCGTAAGCCTTATAAATAAAGAGCATGTAGGTGACAGACATCCTTTAAATTAATTTCATAAGACATATGAAATTGTCGTCATTCATTCTTGGCCATGTGTAAATGATGGACCCTTCATTTCTTTTACCTATGAGATGTCCCATGGAATCGCAGGGGTTAATTGCACACCAGCCTGCATCCTCATCAACCAACATCTGTTCAACATCTGTTGGACTTTTGGTCGGGAGGAGTGCGGGGGCAGACACAGGATTACTTCCTAGCAGGAGGATCTGAACACAAAGCCTTCTGCTCTGAGCCTGCCCTCTGTACCAGCTGCCCTGGGCTGAACATAGAAAGGAGAATTCTTTGTCACTGCTGGAACCTTCAAAGAGCCAAAGCTTAACCCCTCTGTTTGGTAAATGTAATTTGAAGATGGTCACATTTATAGAGATAAAGTTACTGAAATGTACAGACCAATTTAAGTTTAAAGTCCTACACATAGCCGATAGAGTTAATAGCTTTCCGACTGTGATGATTCTATAACATTCCCAATTAAACATGTGAAAGTCTCCCTGGAAATGTACAATGCCTGGTTTAACTGAAAACATAGTACAGTTTGTCCATGGTTTGTACTGTTATACTGACACACTAAAAGAAATGGAATCATTATTTTACAGCTTATAGAAATTCCAGCCTCCAAATGTTCAGATCTGTCCATATTATTAGTGGCCATGTCTTACTTTGCAGCTTACATCACTGGTGAGTAACTGCATGTTATCCATTCCAGTTACAGTATAAAGGCTGGACTCCTAAATATCGGGACCATGATGGGACAGGTACAGTCAGGACCCAATCTCTCCCCAGGAACCATGGCAGCAGAAGAAAAAAAAAAGCCAACTGGATGTGCTTCTCTCCTACAAGAAGGATTTAAGTAGAGATGAGCGAACTGGGTTCGGGTTTGAGTCGATCCGAACCCGAATGTTTGGTATTTTATTAGCTGGGGCTGCTGAACTTGGATAAAGCTCTAAGGTTGTCTGGAAAACATGGATACAGCCAATGACTATATCCATGTTTTCCACATAGCCTTAGGGCTTTATCCAACTTCAGCAGCCACCGCTAATCAAATGCCGAATGTTTGGGTTCGGATCGACTCGAGCATGCTCGAGGTTCGCTCATCTCTAGATTTAAGTAAGCCAAGCCATAATCTCTCCCAGAAGGGAAGGATACAGTATATGATGGTTTCCTATCTGTAGCTAGTGTTTTGGGGGCTTTTACCCTTCTGCCACTCCCCTCAAGGAGAATCCGTACCTTATCCATACATCAGCTTTTCTCCAGGATCAGTGATGTCCTGAAGAAATCATCAGTGTGGCATCAGTTTTGCAGATCCACAAGAACGGATAGAAGGGTAATAAAAGGCCACAGGGTGAAGCCTGCGTAGGGCTTGCTAGGCAATGCTTCAGTGAAAGACGGGTGGTGCATCCATGTTTTCTGTTGAAAACAGACCTATTGATTTCTATTGGAGCTTCCATTCTGCAAAAACAGTGCAGCTCCTACTTTTTGGCAGATCAGTGGTCAAAAACTGATGTGTGGATGACCACATTAAAATAAAATGGGTCCTTGAAGGAGGCCTAACCTGCTCTATACCAATAAAGGGTAAGAACCCTGAAAAAATTGTCTACAGATGGTAACTCTCCCTTCTGGGAGAAATACTGGCTTGGCTTAAAGAGGATATCGGGAGAGCAGGAAAGATCCTATATTTTCTGCTCTCCGGACGCTCCACTTCCTCCCTCTGCCAGTCCGTGCTGATACTTCTGCAGACAAGAGAGGGACAGGAGCATGTTTTGGACGCTGTGGGCATTGCATGTGAGAGAAACCACACCTGCATGCAATGTCCAATAGCTGCCAGTGTTGGTAACATTGGGCAGCTATTGCCCGCAACATGTTCCTGTCCCCTCTCATCTGCAAAAGTATAAGTGCAAATAATCACAGGGGGGGGAAGTGGACTGACTGGACAGCAGAAAAGCACATTCCAATATATGGCATCAGATGCATACTCATTCTTTCTTTAAGGTAGGATCTTATTACACGAGCCAATGGGGCCTGATCAATAATGTAAACGATCTACTAGATCAGCGTGCGTTTACTGAGTCTATTACATGGCTCGATGATCGTTTAGCAAGGGCTGCATGGGCATTGTTAGCGATGTCCAAGCAGCCCATGGCCTAAACTGTGTGAAAGCAAAGGGCAAGGAGAAGATCGGGAGCATGCAGGGTTAAGGAGAACAGTTTATTCAATCATTAGCCGTCACCTGCCCATGGTCGACGGACAATGATTTTAGGTCCGGACCTAAAGACACAATCAGCCAATGAATGTTTCATCAGCTGATCATTGCCTCTACTACACGGAGCGATAATCAGCTAAATTGGCTTGATATGGCCTTACTTTGCATATGTTTTCAGATAAAGAGTCTAATTGAAAGGTTTAGTCTGTATCTTGAGCAATCCATGTTTACTGACATGTCAACTCTTCATGGGCCGATCTTTTACCAATGAATATGTGACCTGCTGCCCTGTTATAACAGGCACCCTCGAATACATGTGACTTCTGTGTGTGGCATGAAGAGATATTAATACTATTCAGATGCAAGTTTATTTCTGAACATTTCCTGCCCATGGTGCCTACATCATACATGACTGACTGATTATAGGAAACAAAAGGCTTGTTCTTGCTGTGCATCCGATTGCCAGGTAACAGAGACAGTCTATATGCGCTAACAATGCTGGTGTGATGTACAGAGACGTAAAGCAGGGTTTGCTTGCGTGTCCAATCTACTGACTCAGAGAGTAGAGCAAAGGCAGACAGAAGAGCTTAGTCACAGCAGTTCTATAAATTGGGCTAACGTCATATTCCTCTTTTATTATAAAACAATTTGTTGCCTGAAAGGAGCGGATAGACGGTGGAAATGTATACCCTGCTAGCATTCTGATTCATTCAGATATAGAACCTCAGGCAAAAAGTGCAACTGATTGGCTTTTTTCAGCCTTACAGGATTGTGTTACCTTTTAAGACTGAAACAGAATATCTTCCAAAAGCGTAACCCTACATACAGTACATCACACATAGCATAAAGTAGATCAATCGTGCTGCAAGCCTTAAGGTAAAATACACAATCCAATGTTCTGTAAGCCTATAGCCATTTAGGGGAACTGTAATAAAGCTTTGGGTGGGTGGCTTATTCTTACATTTTTAGGTGGCAGCCATAGCTTTGCTATAGAAGGTGCAGTCACCGGGAGCGGAGTGGCATGGACTTCAAGGACAGCTGGCTGATCCAACTGCTCAGCTAATGAAGTAATGTTAATTCGCTCATCTCTAAGATATATATATATATATATATATATTAATTATTATTATTATTTTTTTCTAGTGTAGTATTGGATTTTGTGGCAATAAAAGACACATTTGAAGGACTGTAAGTGTCAACTGAGACATCCATTCTTCTTGGCTAGGGCCAGATATTGATGTGAATGGTGTGGCATTTTATTACTGTATACACTGCAGAACTGATGCTGTGGATTTTAAAATCAATACAAATAAATGGCTGAACACAGCATCAAATCCACCATGTAAACAGTATTTGTGAGCCTACCCTTAAAGGGGTACTCCAGCGAAAATCTTTTGCTTTCAGATAAACTGGTTTTAGAAAGTTATATAGATTTGTGATTTACTTCTATTTAAAAATCTTCAGTCTTCCAGTACTTATCAGC
The DNA here is from genome assembly GCF_027789765.1 of Dendropsophus ebraccatus. Taxonomy (NCBI): domain Eukaryota; kingdom Metazoa; phylum Chordata; class Amphibia; order Anura; family Hylidae; genus Dendropsophus; species Dendropsophus ebraccatus. Next base: position 55,849,819 of record NC_091454.1, on the reverse strand, counting down.
TGTTGCATGTCCTGCAGGAAGTGGTGCATTCTTTTCAGTCTAAGTGTCCATTTACACAGAAAGATTATTTGACAGATTATCTGCCAAAGATTTGAAGTCAACGCCAGGAATGGATTTGAAAAGAGGAGAAATCTCAGGCTTTCCTTTATGACCTGATCTCTGTTTATATTCTGTTTCTGGCTTTGGCTTCAAATCTTTGGCAGATAATCTTTCTGTGTAAATGGACCCTAACACAGTGCTCCCTGCTGACATCTATGTCCTAGATAGGAACTGTCCAGAGCAGTAGCAAATTTGGTACTTTGTCAGACTGGAAAGAATACACCACCTCCTGCAGGCCATACAGCAGTTAATAAGTACTAGAAGACTGCAGATTGTTAAGTAGCATGAAATTACAAATCTATTTAATTTTCTGAAACCAGTTGATTTGAAAGAAAAAGATTTTCGCCGGAGTACCCCTTTAAAATGTCACGCATGAAAGGGATGGCACCAGCAGAAGTGCAGGTATTAGACATAGCTTTACTGTCCATATATTAGGTAACCAAATTTATTAATAGTGCTGGTACTAAATACATGAAGGAAAAGGAAGGAGAAGCACTATACACTGCATAATGACATGTTATGATGTTTTTTAAGCCTCCACTATGAAAAAATGAGCAAACTTAAAATAAATCACTGTAACAACACAAAATACATCAAATATATTTATTGTATCTGTGCTCCCCCACATATTGCCCAAAAAATAGTTATCTCCCAGTCCCCTCCACAAAATCACTCATGTTATTGGAGCTGATTGCTACGTTTTATCTGCGAATACATGATGGCTTCAGCATATCACCACACTAAGCAAGACAAAAGCTGCCGGACATTGTTATCCCAGTAGGACAAGTCCTTGGGCATTCCATGTATTAGGCAGGAGAAAAAAAAATAACAATGAAGGTAATAAAAGGTGGAAATCCCACAAAGAAAACCCGGCAGTGTGTGCTTATGATAAGAAGAGGGTATTTACAACATTATCCCTTGAAGCATTGTAGTAGCATGTATATTTATTGCTCTTTATACAGTACACTGAAATGGATTGAGATCTACTAGAAGGACAAGCTGTTCTAAGATGTCACACGGCATAAATAATAAGCACACGGTGGAGAAAGGGTTAATGACAGGCAGGTAGGCAGAGATGTGTGATGTATTTACAGATGATGAAGCAGAAAGTTTGCGGACATCATGCAACTAATAGTCTGAGAATGCGCGGCACTGGGAGTGGCTAACATGACAAGAGATATGACATCATTGAGGTGCATCAGCTTCCGTCTCGTCTTTCAAATATTCTTCCCCACCTGGTCCCGTCCTCTCTTCTCTGCTCATGGCTTCACATTAAGGGATGTGGCCGATCTTTCATGGTGCCAGTCACGCAAACGGGTGTAACGGGGGCTCTGGAGTTCTGTGATGAACTTTTCTCTGTGTCATGGGAAGTGGGGAAGGATTGGGGGGGGGGGGGAATTCAAGATGTAGGGGAAAGAAATGAAAATGAGAGGAGAAAGAAAAGGAAGATATGAGATAGAAAAACAGGAAGGCATAGACAAGAACAGCAGACAAAAGCCAGTCCAGAGCTATTGAGCACGCTTTCACATTGTCATCAATGGGCTGGTTTTAATGAGGCCTGGTAGGGGCATGAGAAAAGTGCACTCCACAGTTGGCAGGCTAAAGCCTCCCTCTATTACTACCCAGAAGTCATGGGGATGAAAAATGTAGAATGCAGAGTGATATCTACAGAATCCACAGACACTAGTCATCATCCTACCTGTCAAAGGCGCAAGAGATTGAAATGTTTACATCCACTACTGTTGTTCAAAGATAATCTTCTAAATCCCCACTTTTCATTAGTCAGAACTCAGTAACATATAGCTTCCCTCTTCTGGCTGCCACCTAGAGCCCAAATGAGTCTGGACAGCTGCCTAGCAGCATTGCCTGCCATCAGAGGTGTGGCCTTCTCATAGAGATCACTATGTTCATTTCCTATGTCACTGGTTGCACCTTTCACTATGCACTGCTAGATATAAAAAGCAGCACAGTATTAAGGAAAAAAGTTTATATATACCTTAGGGTGGTAAAAAAAAAGTAAAAAGAAGCCATACTCCCCTCTTTTCTGATCTGTTCCCAGTCCATGCCATTCACTGCTGCTTACTGGTTCCGATAACATCTCATCCCTGCGGAGCTGCTACGGGTCCCTGCCTTAGTCAGTGACTGGTTAAGCAGATAGTTGCTGCAGGGATGATATGTTACAGGAACCTGGAAGAGGAGTAGCAGCAGCAAAGGATTGGGGTTGATGAGCACTGCTTTTTTGTAATTTTACACCACCCCCAGGCATATTATCAATGTAAATTTAACAGCAATGTAGTCAATACAAGTAGCTGGCAAGGGCTATTAAGCAGCCATCTGACATCAGTGCTAAATACTTCCACCAAGGAACATTTTATGTCTTGAAGAGCACCTCAGCTTCAAGTGTCTTTGTTCATGAATGATACATGAATTGTGGAGATTCAACACCATGATGCACTGAACAGGGCACATCATTTGTACTAAGTCTCCCTTCACCACTGCGCAATAACCTCCTTAACTTCATGGACCAGGTCGTACATAATGGAATTCCTATTAGATGTATTTACACTATAATTACCAGACTATGCTCTATACTGAGTTGCTAGTATAATAAATAGTCTGCAGAACTGTCCGTTCCCTTTTGGTTTGCCACCTGAACCCACAAAGCTGGGGCACTCATGTAAGTGAGGAGCAGGGCTAACTGCAGCTACTGCTTTTCCTCTCTGTGCTCCGCAGGTGTTATTTATAGGAGCCAGAGGCTGGTGTTCCACTTAAAAAGGAAATGTTCCTGGAATGTAATTAATACAGTCCAGCTAAACCATAAATTAAAGATCTGATATAGACATAAAATGGTAACTAGTAATCACTCCACATACTAAGGAAACCTCTCTCTTTTCTGCATAGTGTGTGCCGCAATATAGGTAAGAAGGTTACCACATGTTTACAGGCCCACGTATAGAGCTATTTTAGTTTTTCTGCCATGTGTCAAACTGCAATAGGAATATTATGACCAAAAAAAAAAAAAATATCTAATGCAATAAGAATAATGGCATAACTGTGACTACATAGATGTATGCTTCCACTTAGTCTTCACCCTCCTAACTAAATGGCTATCTCAAAGTAAATGTCCTTTGCAGCATCATTAAAAGTGTGACTGGCAGCGCCATTTTTAGCAGTAGCTTCACTTTTGGAAAGCCCATCTGTCACTGATGTACATGTATAGTAGAAGCGGTCATAAATATTCTATCCTAGAACTCAGCCTACAGACAACATTATGTTTCATAAAATCTACTGGACAAGCTTTACTTGTAAATAGCATTTTTCACCAGTTTAACCCTCTACAGGCTCTGTTTAAATGTCAGCCAAGCTCCAGAGTGGAGATTCTGCTTTCCTACACCTCTGTAGTAAACCCTCAAAAGTAGCAGCAGGATGGAAGACATTATAGAGTTAATCAAAGAAGAATGTGTGTTTATTCCAGTTCTATTTCTAGCTTTCTATCTCTACCTACACTGTCTAAAGACTTCTATGAGCAGTGCAACTGATCTCTCAGTGAAGCAGAAAGTCTGTATACTTGCTGCTCTACATAGTGACGGATTAGAAGGAGGTGGGGAAAACAGCCTCATAAGAAGTAATCCCTTGCCTCTAAGAAGATATGTTACAAAGTTTCTTTTATTTGCTTATATTATTTACAATGCACAGTTGATTGTAATGAGTGTTGTTATAGTAATTAAATGGTATGAGAGGCACTCCGGTACAGATACAGCCTATTCACTTAGTGGCTGCAGCATGTGATGGATGCTTACCTCGTCCTTTTCATGTGCTCATCATCGGGGTCTTGCACTGCAATCAGTGACAGAACAGGAAGGAATAGGAAGAAAAATAGAGAAAATATGAGAGGAACTGAGAAAAAGAAAGGAAAACGCTATGCAAGGAGAATAAGCAGACACTGGTAGACTGTTTTCTTGTTGTGTCCGATGTGTAAGCACAAATTGTATGGCCCTACCTATGCTTCAACATTGAAACATACTCCAAGTGTACTCTGCACAGTCATGTGACAATACATATATATCAGAATATTCCATCACTGGGGATTTTTCTGTTCTAGATTTAAACTCCTTTTTCATATAGCATGATATAGCAGTTGTTTTATACTATACATTCTTACCATGGCAGATAGTTTATACCTTCAAAATACTATTTCTTTTTTTTTGCAATTTGATTTCCATAAAAAAAACTGTAAAAATGGTCCTTTCCTTAGTTTTAATGAACTTTTAGCAACAATTTTAAAAAGGAATCTGTCTTGCATGACCAAGAAAAATGTTTGATGTTCCGGCCGTGACATGGGAAGTATCCACAAGGCTTTTCTTGTTTTGTGCATGGAGCTCCCTATATTGCATTTCCTAAAACCCCTTTCTTTTAGCTACGATTGAAATCTCTAGCATCCAATCAGAAGACTGGTTGATCTGCCAATCTTAGCTAAGGGCAGGGGCCTGGACACTTCAACTGTAGAGCAATATGGATATGTGAGCTGGTAAACCTAACACCCAGTTCTTGATTTTAAATTTTTATCATAAAATGAAAGAAAAAAAATATATATTCCCAATAAGCCGAATTTCTATTCTTCACTTCCAGTACTCTTATTGCAGCCAGCAGTGTAAAACCAATATTTTCAGTCTGGCTTCATAGGGAGATGTATAAGGCTATATATATATATGTAGCAAAATTGTTGCTAAAAGTTCATTAAAACTAAGGAAAGGACCATTTTATATATATATATATATATATATATATATATATATATATATATATATATATATATATATATTTTTTTTTTTATTATTATTTATATTAAATTATTTATACTAAAATTTTATTTTCCACTAATCATCATATATGGAAGAGCCATATCTGTATATTGGTGTACCCAGTACAGGCTAGAGGAGAAATATGTATACATCCACAGTTCCCTGACAGGGCCATAACAGTTGGAATGCCAAGATGGCTTATGTACACGATGATGTAGAATATAATAAGATTTCATCAGTATATCTGTATAGGTATGTGTCAGTATGTATATACATACTCTCGGAAACATATGGACAGAAGTACGAAAAACTGGTATTTTACACGCCAGTCTTAGTTATTCTGTGAAGTATATTGGTACACTCCCCTGAATAAATTTGTGAGATCTGTGGCTAAACGTTAATCAAAGACTTAGATTTCAGCTACGATTGATGCCATTTCTGAGGCATACATTATAGTAAATCTGCTGTAATATGACAGCCAATGGCCTTATTTACTAAGCTCAGGCCACTTTTTTAACAAAACTGGCATGTGCAACTCAGTAACCAAATGAAATAAAATAAAAAGTACTATTACTACTTTATTCCAATGTATATTAACCCACATTAAGTAGTGTTTAAATCTAGGAGCAGTTCTAAAAGTAGGTTCTGGAGTATGATGAAGTGGTTCAAAAAGATTGACAATTCTGATCATATATTGAGATCTGCACTGAAAGAACTAGAAACTGGCTTGGTTAAGGGGAACATCTATGCAGCTCAACTTACTGAAATCTGTGCCAGTGAGCTGTGCCAAGATACGGAAGGAACGGGACTGAGTGGTCCCTGTACGAGGTTTCCAGTCCTCAGTGTCCTCCATCAGCCTCTTTTTACTGGAGTCATTGGGGAGGAAAGCAGGCTGAGTATCCATCCTAAGAGAGTGTCTGGTACAGGAAAGAACAGTGGAATGGACAGGCAGAAGGACAAAGACACAGGTAGGGATGAAAGGAGGACAGAGTTACTTAAAAGAAACAGACACCTTCATACAATAAGGTGGAGACTGCAGCACCTGCATGATTAGAAACTGTGATGCACTTACGGATCGTCTAAGAAAAAAGCGTTGAGAGAGGATTGGGTCAATCCGTTTAAGGCCTGGGACACGTTCTCCTCTTTGGGTTTTTTGGCAACCCTGTGAGAGTGAAGAAGGTACGTGCTCAGATTGTATAACACTGCAGGAGACTGCACTCATAGCACACCAAGCCTTATTCACCATGCAAGGGTGGGACGTAACTAAAATATAAACTACACCAAAAGTACACAAAACACACACAGCAAGAAGAATGCTTACTGACTTTTCTATAGTTTCCACCTGCAATGCAAAGAGAAGGACAACAAGGGAAAGGAAAAGAGAATTGTACAGTTTTAATTCCAGAACAGACTTTTTGTTTGTAATTATTTCATGTATCATTACATTTGCACACATTAAACAAAGTTCCTTAGGGCTCGGCCACACTAGCGTTTTTCTTTGTTTCTAACGGATCCGTCTATATTAATTAAACGGATGAGCATAAACTGATGAGCAGACTGATGCAAACTGATTGCAAAATGTTCATCTTTTTTAATGGTCCGTTTGTATTTTGGCTTAAAAAAACTGACTTTTGTACATCAGTTTGCATCCGTTTGCATCAGTCAGCATCCGTTTTTCTATCCGTTTATTTTTCTTCTTTGGTTTCTTGCTGCTTCTGCGCATGCTCAGTGCAAAAACGGATAGAAAAAAACGGATGTGAACGGAAATACCTTCCGTTTTAGATCCGTCCTCATTGACTACAATGTAAAAAAAACCGGAAGTGCACTTTCCGTTCGTGATCCGTTTTTTTAAGCGGAAAGAAAAATACTGCAAACACTATTTTTTCTTCCATTCAAAAAAACGGATCTTGAACGGATTGTATGCAAACGGAGCACAATTAGGGCAAACGAAGCACACTAAAATAGCATGGGAATCTGTGGGGATTTTAACGGATCCGACAGTTTCCGTTTTGCTTACTCCAAAACGGAAAAGGTAGACGGAATGGTGCCGGATGGTCAAACGCTGATGTGAACGTAGCCTTACATAGTTATAGCTGTAGGGCTCATCACCTTACAAACAGGACAATGCAAATTATGACTGGTTTATACTGGATAAGGCCACGTCCTCAGAAACAGGTGCATATAAACTATATGTAATCTAACCATTCTACAGCCCCTCTATTTGCATTCTATAGCGTTTCTAATGCACAGCACACTGAGAAGCCCCCATCACACATACACATCTACAATTCCCAAGAGTATCTGCAGCAAGATCTGCTTGTGGTCATCTACAACAAGACATCCTATTTATGTCCTCCTCCCCCTCTATCCTCTACACTTATAGACTGGAGCTGAGCCTTCTGTCCTTCCCAGCTCTGCAGAACAATTATTTTCCTAAATAAACATCAATTTCCACACTTGGTCTAAAATGGACAGCGCCCCCCTGTGCCTTTAAGTAGCAATGTGCTGAGAGCATCTGCCCAGCATCCTTGCACAACAGTGACGGCTGTGATCTACATAAAGTCTACACCATATAGTGAGTGATCTGCTCAGAAGGAGGAAATACCAGTCAGCTTTTCTAGATTACTACAGTCCAGTATCTATATAAATAATATAAAATACCTGCCTGGATGGAAGGATGTGACCAGCTCCAATACGCAGAAAGCTTCTGTCACTGATCCTTCAGTCTACCAGGCCCAATATAGCCCCGGGTCAAATTACTCCAGCCCTAGTAAGGCTCTGGCAAGAGGTCCCAGTACAGCCCCCCACCCCTAATACACTGATCAGAACACAGAGAGGAGGGGTGCAGGAGCCTTGCCTCCAATTACACTGCAACTCATACAGTAAACAAGACAGCTTCCAGCAGGAGGATAGTTATGGGACACAGCCTGGAAGCTGCCTAGCAAAATAGACAATTCCCTAGCCTTTTAGCAGACCAGGGAGCAAACAGGTCAATTATGAAACAAGTTGCTCTTTTCTTATTGTTATTGCAATGTTAAACGGTAACCAAATGCAAAACACAAAACCATTAGTGCCCCCTAGTGGCAGACATGTAACATACCTTGTTTAATATGAGCAAGAATCACTTTTCTAAAGTTTGATGGACATTTACTTTAGCTAGATTTTACTGACAATCCAAACAGAAACACTCAAAGGGCCGGGACACCATATGCTCAAAGAATTGCTCCCTGTTCCATGTGTGTTCATCTCTCATTGACAATTGTCATTTATGTATCCTCTTCTCCCATTGACACAAGTCTCACTGTCACTGATGGTGGAGGATTCAATCTTAGCCTTAGCCAGTTTTGGTCTGTTTTTCAGCCTCATCACTAGGACAGAACTATTTCAATAAAGGTGGCCATACACATTAGATAAAAATAAGTTGATGGCTGAACAACTGTTGAATCAACAATCATTTTTAGGGACTCAACCATACACATTTAAAGGCCATATTCCACGGAACGAATGGCCGTATTCGGCAGTTACGGACGATAATCGTCCTGTGGAATAGAAGGCAACGATCAGCATCAGGCAACATGTTGAAAGAAAAACGACTCATACAGCAACTATCTGTTGCCGTCACTCCGTGGAATAGGAACGGCGGCAGCAGACTGCTGCTGTATGCTATGGGCTGCCCAGACTATCTAGCGATCACCCGGGAGCCCCCATGCACCTCCCCGCTGCCCCTCCCGCACTCACCAGCTCGCTGCTTCCGCTATTCCACGCGGCAGCAGCAAGCTGGTGAGTGCGGGAGGGGCAGCTGCCCGGGTGAACAGCAGGAAACAGCTCTCGTTTGCTCCTCTCCGTTGGCCCGTGGAATGATCATCCGCCAATATCGTCCGTAACGGCCAATAGTAGTCCTGTGGAATAGAAGGCAATGATCAGCCGACATAATTCATGTTGGCTGATCGTTGAAAAACCAACGACTCATATGGCAGTGATCTGCTGCTGCTGAACCGTGGAATAGGAGCGCTGCTATATGCTATGGGCTGCCCAGACGATCAGCGATCACCCGGGTGGCCCCCCTGCACCTCCCCGCGGCGGCAGTGAGCAGGGAAAGAGGAGCAAACAAGCACTGACAGTGCTCGTTTGCTCCTCCAGTGGGCCCGTGAAATAGGGTCTTTAGATGCAGCCCTAGGAAGTCCTGTACAGCCCATGACTGTATCCATGTTTTCCAGGCACCCGTAGGGCTGCATCCAATTTTTTTTTTTGCCACTGATAATAAAATGCTGAGCGTTCATGGTTTGGACGAACCCAAGCTTGTTTGAGGGTAGCTCATCTCTATTGGCCATACATGATCAATGATACCGGATGAACGATATTTCTGAGAACCTTCTGAGAACATTCTTTCCTGAAAGATCGGTTGGAGACGGAAGACATTTTTTGAATGAAAGAACTTTTGACTGGCTAAAGAAGTTTTTACATAGCAATACCTAAAATAAGGAAGAAATCCACTAGTAAATATAATAGTCAGCAGCTACTGTGAAAGATCTAAGGAAATAAAAAAGTAAAGCTAGCTATATAATACACTTGATAAATACTGCCTGCAATGGTCAGTCGATATATATATATATGGCCAACCACCTTTTTAGCCGACAGCAGTCAACCATTGACATAAACTTTCCATACAATCATTGGATACTATTACAGCTAATTGTTTTGTAATGTGTACAGCCACCTTTACTTATGTCGTAGTCAGCAGTGTGTTGTGTTGACATCTTTGCCTACTCTTGGCAGAACATAACATGTTTTACACTGTCCCGGCTATGATTGCAGAGACATGGGGCATACCTAGTGGAAAGTATAAATATATTTAGCATGTAATAAACACGGATCATGTTGCCTTGCTATGCATGATGTCTGCACTGTACCCTGCTTTACGTCACATATACAAGAAAGACAATGACAGCAGAATGTTTGCAGCCAACAGATTGAATAATAAGCTGAACTGAAAAGAAATGTGAAGCTCCCACACACAGGTAGCTGCAATGAGAGAACAGTGCCATCTGCTGGATATAAGCAGCATCACAGCAGTACTGTGATCCCAGCATTTTCCCACACTCAAAATACTCATTTTAAAGATCATCCTTCATGTGCAAGAAGTAAATGTCAAAAACTTTTTTCAAATAAAAAATATGTACATAGTTTCAAATAGCAGTGTTAGGCTGGTGGTCTTTGTGTTAGGCTTGTGGTCCTCATATTGCAACCAAAACCAGGAGTGGATTAAAAACACAGAAAGGATCTGTTCACACAATGTTGAAATTGAGTGGATGGCCGCCATATAACAGTAAATAACGGCCATTATTTCAATATAACAGCCGTTGTTCTAAAATAACAGCAAATATTTGCCATTAAATGGCGGCCATCCACTCAATTTCAACATTGTGTGAACAGATCCTTTCTGTGTTTTCAATCCACTCCTGGTTTTGGTTGCAATATGAGGACCACAATACTGACTGAAATATACGTAGTGTGAACCCAGCCTTACACTGAAAGTGTCAGAGGATCTTTACCTCTAATCACTTATTTGTACATGTGATATTGATGGCATACTTCTTATTATGCATCCTTTGCTTGTCACACATTTTCCTTTCCTAAATAAGCAGAACTGTTTATCTGGGTTTTTTTCAATAGGGGGTACCAAGTACTATTCCTTAGTGTTCATGCACACACAGTTTTATTGTCCTCATCTTGGCTAAATCCTCAGTAACACAATGTTTGGCAGAGTTGTGCTAGCAGTATGTCACTCCTTTAGATGGACATGTGCTGAGGAAATGTGAGACATGAAAATAGTAGAGGCGTACTGCAAAGCCCAGAAATGTGGTGCCAAAGGGGACATGTGGGATGTATTACAGTACGAGTGGGTAAGATTTTAACATGTCATCAACTTGCAGAATCTGTGTGGAAACAGATTTTAAGTGTGCACCATGTTTATGTTGTGAATACACTGCAGATGTGTTTTGGATTTTTCCCATTGACTTCAAATTTTGAAATAAAACCACCATACAATGTATTGTTTGCAGACTTAATATTTATCTAGATTTGCAGCAACTGGGACACCTTGTACCCAACACTGCAGACATTTACAAAAACAAAAACTGTGGAGCACTTTCAGCAATAGTATGTGGGGTTATGATGTCTTAACATTTTTCATGCCATTTGGGCTAACATGGGCTTGTCCCTGCAATACCTTGCCTTACATAGGGACGCAGACCCACTTAAAAAGAATCTGTCCCCCCCGTACCAGGTATAGAGCTTCAGACACTGGCAGACAGGTGATAAGGAGATAAAACAAGTGATGCCTTTGTCTTTGCTGATGGTCATTTGCACAGTTATAAAATCACATTTTTCTTTTCCTTGAAAGCTGAAGTGCCACAAAAGAGATTCCGAGCCAATACTATGCACACCTCCTCCCCAATCTCTCAGTCAAGACAGGAAGAGTGTGGGAGGGAAGAGGCGTGCATGCTGTGGCTCAGCATCACTTCTGTGGCACTTAATCTTTATATCTCTGCAAATGGCCATCAGCAAAGACAAAAGGTATCATTGGTTTTCTCTCCCTATCACCTATCTGCCCGTGTCTGCAGCTCAGTACCTGCAACAGACCTGACAGATTCCATTTAAATTATTTCAACCTCCCATGTCTTGCAGCTAGGGTGTCTGCAACTGGCCCTGTTATTCCTATTACTTGAACACATTTGCAATGTACAGCAATGTGCAGGGTACTGCCTCCTTGTACATATACACACACACACACACACACACACACACATTTATATATTATATATATCTTTTTTCTCCTTTACAAGCAGCTGGACTTTAGCTTATGCATACGTACAAGACCTATAAATGTCCAACACTCTGGAACCTAATCCCTTTCTAACCCAAGAGGGTGATGGCTATTGAAAATGAATATACTCCAATGGAATTGTCGGGGATAATAGTTATCAGATTTACAAACAGAAATCAGATGGTTTTAATTCCTTCCCAATTGGCAGCTTAAAGGAGATTAAACAGCTGTATTGCAAATGGGAAAACCGCATATTACAGCAAATTTCTCTAAGTGTACTTACTAATGTTACATTGTTGACATGTATTCCATTTCCTACACACTTCTTCACATATGATATTGTGTAGACAACCAGATGTGTACAAGTGTTCCGTTCCTGGCGTACAGGGAGGCATGCTATACTGCTAGGAGAATTCTTAGAATGTGATCTCACTGCAGCAGTCGGTTATGTAAGCCTCGCTGGAAGATTTTCTCTCAGAATCCTATTTGTAGCACATTTTCTTGCTGAATGGCGACAGCAGGGAAGTCGCAGGATGTTTACAGAGGGTTAAGTACTGTGTTTTTTGTGACACACCGCCATGTCCTTACTGACAGCTTCTTGCATTACCAAAAAAGATTACTGTTGGGATGGCGCCATACCGTGGCATTAGCAGAAATATGAGCATCATATTACAGTAGCATGTAAGACTCAATGTGCATCAAGATTCATTAGCAAAACCCTTGCAAAGTGGTGCATCTAGTCATTCAGTTACATGGATTAACACAACATGAAATCCATTGTTTCATGTGGCTTTTTCCTATTTATTCTATGTACTCTTATTTTTATCCTTTTTAGTCTTTAAAAACATGTACATATAATGAATACAGTATGACAGACAAAAAAGCCAGGGCAAACAAAGTGTTAACCAACAAAACACAGTAATCACTGAACTCAAGGAGAACAGCGAAAAAAATTCCAATGAAGTACTCAATCAAGAGTCTCCACTGATGCCCCCAAAAATTTAAATATGCAAAACAAGAGTCCGTGGAGCCTCAGTTACGAGTCTCAAAACACGGGATAGCCAGATATCTCTAGCCTGTTGCCAACGGGGTGCCTCCAAGATGGGGAGAGCACCACACCACCCTGATAAATAACCCCTTAAGTCCCACTCGGTTGCGAGTATTGGAACATAGACAGGGAAACAACAGGGTGGCCCCGTGTTTTGAGACTCAAACAAAGTGTTAAAAAGAACAAAACACAATAGTAGATTAATACTAAACAATCATATTTCTCATTAAAGGGTTTAAATTGCTCCTTACCACCCCAACAATAATAAAAAGCATTTGTGACTCAAAATACAGTAAATTTAGACCTTAGAGCTAGTGTAAATTAACAATAATTGCTAACACTTTTTGGTATACATAAAGGGGGACATTTATCATTGCACCTTTTTTTGTGAATATTTTTATCACTGTGCGCTGGTTTATATGTTTGCAGCCTAGTAAGGTATTTATGAACATTCACATGTTGGTTCATAAATCGCCTGCCATAGCTTCCCTGGCGCTGTGCATTTTACAGCAGGTATTCATGAATTGACCTTGGTTAGAAAAGTTCCGCTACCCAGGGACTGGAGTACAGATGCGAACGAAAATGGGAAAATTTGCACGATAACGATCGAATTCGAACGATAATCGTACGTGTAAACACTGCGAACGATTAAGCGACGAGCGATAAATCGTTCATTTTGATCTTTCAACATGTTCTAAAATTGTCGTCAGTCGTTCGCAAAAAATTCGCAGATCGTTCCGTCTAAACAGTCGCTCACTGATTTACCCTATGTGTGAGATAGGCTTAAGCAATCGCAAAAGATTTTTCCGTACGATGTATCGTTTCGTCTAAACGCTGATCGTTATAAAAAACACATTGTTCATTCAAAATCGTTAATGGTGCTAATTATCGCTCCGTCTAAAAGGACCATGAGAATATTCTTACGGATAACCACGCCCACAAATGTCAAGAAGGCAAAAAACTAGAGTAAGCTGTCATATTCACACATACACCGAGCAACAATGTTTACTAAATCTGTCGAAGTTCTGTCGACATCACGCATACGCCAAAAAATGCTAAGGAGCACAAGGTATACTGCTTGATACATGTCCCCCAAACTCTATTAGATACCATAAAACCTAAATAATATTTTTAAAACATACATCCATTGTAATACATAATATGGACAAAACTACTGGGTTCACCTCTTAGGGTTAATGCACATGTCCGCAGAAACAACTGCGAACCCCAACCTTAATTAAAATCAGCACAAAATCTGTGCCCCAATGGCAGCTTCATGGTTAAACAGCTGCATGTAAGCCTTACGTCACCAAGCACAATGCCATGCATCATATGGAGTGACCAGTGGACTTAGGAGCAGTGGAAACATGTTCTGTGGATTCACAATTCTTGCAGAACACTGAGGGATCCGGTAAGCACTGTCTTTATATTATTTTCTATATAACTGCGGCTATATATGAAAAGTTTTCTCATGCCAGATATCCCCTTTAAATCTTCCCAGATATAAGAAGGCTGTTATGACTGCAAACGGGGTACAACTCCATATTCCTGTCTATAGATTTAGAATGGGATATGCTAAAAGATCCTGTGGGTGTCCGCACTGCTTTGTGGCTGCCTGGACCCTTCACACTACTCCTGTAAAATGACTACTGCACAGCAGAAATAATCACTGGTAGACACAAGGATAAGTGACATTGGCATAGTAAATCCACGATCCAGAAATAATGAAAGGGTCAGACAATTTACCACTTGGATATTGGTTGATATTGTTTTTCTATATCATCATGTGTTATGTTTGTTTTTTGGTCTTTTAAAATTGTAACTTGTTAAAAACCTGTTATGATAGATACAATAAAGACTCTATGACACTATGTCAGACACCATGGTAACAAAGAGGATCATGATTTTTTATTTATTTTTTTTACTTATAGAACAAACAAAAAAGTGAACCCAGTCTTGCAAACACATCTTTGTCATGTAGCCATGCAGTCAACTCTATTTAGTTTTGTATAATTCAAATTATTAACAATTCTTTAAACTCATGCACCATACCAGTCTTAGGGCCCTATTCCACCAAACGATTATCGTTTGCATATCATTAACGATTAACGATCTCAAACGACCACTATTGCGAAAGACCTGAAAACGTTCACTCATTTCCATTGAACGATAATCGTTACTTATGATCGTAATTGCGATCGTTTTTTCTTCGCTATTTATTCGCTATTGCATTCGTATCTATTGCGAACGACCGAACGATGTCTTATTCAACGCGAACGATTTGCGAACGAGCAACGATAAAAATAGGTCCAGGTCTTTTAAAGCGATCAACGATTTCTCGTTCGGTCGTTAATCGTTAACTGCATTTCAACCGAACGATTATCGTTTAGATTCGAACGATTTAATGATAATCTGAACGATAATCGTCCAGTGGAATAGGGCCCTTAGTGCTGTAGTACTGTAAGATCTTGCAAGGTTAAAAAAAAGTGAGACTTGCGGAATAGTTTGTCTCCTTCACGAGACTACCAACCTGGTATATGGAGTCTTACCAGCTGTGCAATGCTCCATGGGAAAAGAGTGTGCAAAGTAGTTAATTTCCACAAGTAACAAGAACTTGCATTACAGTGCCACCTACTGGAGGTAACTTTCCTTTTAATCAATGTCAGGCAGCACCCAGCTCTGTGGTGACAAGAGGCAAGAACCCCAAAACAGCTAACTCCCATTTTGGAAGGCTCTTTTTGGAAGGTTTTAAGGCTCTTAAAGGGTCCAACATTGATTTGAAGGTAAGCTACCTCCAGCAGGTGGCACTGTACAGCAAGTTCTGGATAGATCAGAAGTCACTTTGCTAATTTAAGTCTATGCGCATCTAATAGACTTACATGGGGAAATTTACTTTTAATTCATACAGGGGGCACTGTGTGAATCTGCAATGCAGGGGGGGGGGGGGGGCAGAGCCGTCAGCACAATGGAGAAGCAGAACACCTGGTAAGCAGGGGGAACAGGGCAATAATTTATCCTAATCAGCCTTATGCTTGCAGGGTAAAATTACATGGTAACTGGAGTGCTCCTTTAAGTAAATTAAGATAAACAGCAAAAACATCCTGATGTATCACTAATTTATAGCTGAGAAGAGGCTAATGGTGCGTTTACACAACAGATTTATCTGACAGATCTTTGAAGCCAAAACCAGGAACAGACTATAAACAAAACAGGTCATAAAGGAAAGACTGGGATCTATCCTCTTTTTAAATCCATTCCTGGCTTTGGTTTCCAAAATCTGTCAGATAAATCTTCCTGTGTAAACGCACCCTAAGTCCCCCATGGCAACAAAAGTACAGGTGTAATTTTCAGTCTAGTGCAGTGAAGAACATGACATTTCAGTGCTAACTGGTTGCTTTTAAGAAGGTTCGCTGGGTGAGGAACATTATTTTCTTGTTTTTCATCAATGCAACCAAACATATTCACCATGTAAACTTTAGGTTACATTTTGTTGCTTTAAAGTGTCACTGTCGTATTTTTATTATTTTTTTTTTTTCCAGAAATTAATAGTCCAGGTGATTTTAGGAAACTTTGTAATTGGGTTTATTAGGCAAATATGCCATTATCTGCATTGAAAAAGACTTTTCCCAGGGCCCCCCCCTCCCTCCTCTCTTCCATTCACTGCTGATTATCAGGAAATCATGTCTTGTAGCATCAGACGTGCCCCTGTCTGTTCTATGGAGAGGGGAGGTGGTAGGAGGAAGGAGGGAGATTAGTCGGCAGCAGAGGGCAGAGAACAAAGAGGTCAGAGAGGTCAGTGCTGACTTAAGGGGAGATAGCTGTAAATTAACTCTTTGTTGTCCTGTTTTGGTGCCTCATCTCCCTCCACCCCTCCCCTCTCCATAAAGAACAATGAAGACAGGGGGGAAATCGGGTAATAAACCCAATTACAAAGTTTCTTAAAATCACCTGTTCTATTGATTTCTGCAAAAAAATTAAAACGACAGGTACACTTCAACTCCCTGTTTGTCTTGTGACCAGGCAGCTTTATTTCTAACAGTGTTTCTGTAACCTGAAGTACCCCAACAAATAAATGTAGATGAATACAACATGTACTTTATGAGCAAGCATAGTGTACATTTTATGGAGATTATAACTGTGGAACATCGATAGAAACTGAAACCGAGTCTGAATGCCACATGGTAACTTTTACAATCTCCTGTATTTTTACATTTTAAGAAGAACCTTCCATCAGTACAGGCAGTTTTCATTTATCACTGGTGTAGCAGCTTATTATAAGGACAGGTCAACTCGATTACATTAATTTTGGCAATTTAAGAATTACGGTCAAATTAAGTTGAATTGGTGAAACAATTGCACATCTCTAGTCAAGCCAAAAGGAAGTGTATCATACAGCGACACGTAGCTCAGTGGATCTGTCATGAGAGTATGAAGTGCTGCATTGGGGTAGCTTTTTATGGGGACATGTCTACTTTACTATTAGCTAAAACGGTACAACTAAATCATTTGGCTAAAAAGAGACATCAGAGAATAGAGGGGCCACCTAGTTTTAAAGTCTGGTGTGTTCCTGACGAGAGCACACCACCTGCCTCCCCTTCGTCCCTCTCAGTGGTGATTGACAGCTGGCTGCTGTATATCTGCATACACAGCAACCTATCAATCACCGAGGGGAGGGCTGGGGGAGGTGGGGGAGCGCTCTCCTCATAAACACCCAAAAACTATATGACCATGTATTCTCTAAAAATTGTCTTGTTCCATTTTCATTAACATTAAAGCAAAACGCTCTACGTACTAAGCTACCATTATAAAGGCAACAGATACCTTTTTTTTTTTATTCTTGTTTTGTACTTATTATGGTGCAAAAAACATTTTCTTTATTAAAATATAGCTTAGTTTCTGTACAGCTTCTTATTTCACATATAGTGCCATCTTCTGACAGATTTACCATGGACAAGATACTGCATGTATGTCAAAAGAAGGCTGTAAAAAAGAACATTTTTAATAAAAGACGAATGGCGCATAGCCACATGACACTTCCTTTTGGCCTAAGTTATCAATACGCAAATGTTTTTGCCTGAGTTGTCACTATTCTCGCTAAATGCTAATCTTAACATTCACCCATTGTTTAGATAAGTAAGGAGCACAAAAACTATAAGTAAATTAGTGGAACTCTGATCAGGCAACGTGAAATGCTCTTTTCTAGCTCTGAAGGAAATCCATGGCTGACAAAGTGATTGCTGGCATAGATCCATACGAGGATGAGCCTCAGCCTCTTTCAATGGGGCAAATCGGTGTCTTTTGATAACAATAATAATAATAATCATCATCACAATCTTTGTTTATAACTATTTACTGTGCAGAACTCTGGTTATTTTTCTCATATCATCAATTAAATTCCATCAAATCCTGAATATGTGCCCGAAAGTTCACTTTTCACAGGTAATCCTACAGCTGCTTTAACTAAAATGGGCCTTGGTCTGGATACAGGTTCTCTTTAAATGTCAATAAATATTAAGGCAAAACACACATATCTCTCTATATGGGCATCACACATAAAAACTGTGCATGCAAAAAGATGTCGGATCAGCCAAATACAATCAATCAGGATGAAAACGAAATAAGTGATTTGATTGGTTGCAGAAATTGGCAGCGCCATTTTTTTGTTTGCAAATGTTTTTTTATGTATTAGTGTATTACGAAAACAAAACCAACTGCAAGCCCCAGCCTGAGTGAGGATCTGATGTACCAAACTGATAGCTGTCAGATCGGGTCACTAGGCCCATGAACGGGCTGGGATTTGCAGCTACAATATGGATGCAGAAATGTACCATTAAAATGCAGGGTGCAACTGTTCTTTTATATGCAAAAAGATATTCACATACCCGTTCTGATGCTGGGCTTGGGGTGTCGGACTGGTGGTATAAGATGGTGGAGGGGGGTTGTATGTCACTGGCTTGGTAACCTGAGCTACCCGAGAGTTGTCTGGGGGTGGTGTCCCACCACCAAACGGCCGGGCTGTTTTGTTGAGAGATGCACTCGGTGTAAAGTTATACTTCATGCCTTGATTATCTGGAGTAATCACACCCTTTGGGAGAAGACAAGGGGACAAACCAGGCATCATGCAGCCATACTGAGCAATCTGTGCCCCATCCACCCCACCCCCCAATATTTGCTGCCTTATAATTTAGTGACAATCTTATTAGAAGAGAGCATGGCTAGCTATAAGATTAGTGCATGCAAAATTACAAGTCAGACACATACAGGCATATTTATTAAGCTAGTGCCAGGAGAAAGATGTGATCAGTTGCTAGGGGCAATCCTTCCACTTTTTTTCTATAAATCTCATTCACATTACAGATATAAATGTAATAAATCTTGTCAATCAAAAATATAACAATGTGAAAAATAAAGAGGCTACAGTATGTCATAAAGGAAAGTAGTAATATAGCTAATGGTTTATTTAAAAAAAAGTCTGTATCTGAATATTAAGTCAATAGCTTCAAATTAGAATCACATCTTAGTTTTTACCCGATCAAGACACAGAGCAGAATAGATCCTACTGGATGGTAAATGATGCGTTCCATTATGTTCAATGTCTACTTTAACCTCAGTAGCAAAAATAATGCTACAAAAGTCTAACAAAGGCTTATTGTTGGCATCTGCCAATAGAAATGTTAAAAACAAAGGGACAGAATATCATAGAGAGAAATGCTAATTGCAGACATAGCTGGAGGGCTCAGACACACAGCCATATTACAGTATTGTTTTGTACAGAGCTAATAGCACTACCACAGAGCTCTATGGGGCCTCTGATGAATGTCCATATGCCTCTTACTTTATACTGAGAAATAAAGGAATATATAGGAATTAGCAGAAAACAAAACATGACATGTACCATCAGGCTTGATCTGGGGAAAAATATCTCCATACACACAAAGTATGTACTTTTTTAAATTAAAAAATGTCATTTTACAGGGGCCGATTAGTGTGCTGCTGTGTGATCAGACATCCTGCTCTTCAGCAGCTTCTGCGGCTGCTTCCTCCAGAATGATTGACAGCCGGAGGAGACGGTGTGCGAGTGAGCGGGATCACACAGCAGCGTAGAAAGTATGTAAGCACTGCTTGTGTGATATATCCGTGTTGTCAGTTTCCATGGCTGCACGAAGGATACAAGGATTGTTTGCGCAGCCCAGCCACTAGAATAATTGTGCCATGCAAACAAGCATCAATCTCGCTGATTGGTGCTTGTTTGCATCCCTGCACAGCCAAGTGTCGGGCTGTGTAAAATGACCCTATGGGAGGCCAAGAATCAGGCTCAGGGTGGTGTGAATAACAGGGGCCATGTATTAGGCTCCAGGGATGTAGATGCAAGGCTGAGTGGATGTGAATCAGGCTCAGAGGGTGTGAACATGGGGCTTGGAGCCTTGGAGGTGTAAATTTGGCTGGGAGGTATGACTACAAGACTCTCCCACTTTTCCCATATATCTGATTTTCAAGGAAAAGAACAGATAGTCAACCAAAAAGTTAATTCCTATAGCGAATAGAGAGGGGGCATTGGCAGAAAAGGAGAATATCACTGGAAAAATGGGGAAATTGTATAAAAATCTGACATTTTTATACTGAATACAGGTCCTCTTTTTTTCATAGTCATCCAATGTTAATGTTCTTTTATGGCTTTTTCTCTACAATGTGGTCTGAAAGGTCCCTGGAATTCTCCTACTGCATACTCTAATGTACTTTTTCTATCTAAATCAGGTCTACTTTTTCTTCTCTTCTGAAGATTGCACTGGACCTGTGCCATATCTTTAGTTTCCTAGCAATCTTGTGCTGGGGCAATAGGCCAAAGTGTTTCTTGACAAGGCAGAGAAGCTTTAGAAATGCCATGGGATTCGAAGTCACATGTGAATAATAATCCGGATATCAGACATTTTAAGTTTTAATATAACTTTTATTGGATTAACTATTTTTAATCAGCCTACTACAGCCTTGGCTAAAAAAACAGGATTACATCTTTCCAAAGTAAAAATCCTCAAGAATCCAAACCTTTCCATGTTATTGTACAAAAAATATTTTGCTATCTGTGCATCATTCTGCCTAGATACTAGTTTAAATTCTATAGCAAAACATAAATCAGGCTCTACACACACACTATATATGTAATACACACACACACACACACACACAGCGACTTGGATTGTGGTGTTTTAGTGGCATTTCTAATATTCATAGGCTTTTATTAAAAAGTGGCACGCTGAAGGCTTAGGCCTCATTCACACATTCAGTGATTTTTCTGGGCCACAAAACCTCACGATATTATTTCTCTGTGATCCATGGAAAATAATCTGTAATTGCATCCGTTTCGGTTAAATGCGAATAGTATTAGTTTGCATGGATTTGATCCGTGTTTTTTTACTGACAACACAGATGTGACGTTCATGACGTCCGTAAAAAATACAAATCCCATAGACTTCTTTTGTTAATCCGTACTGCAATCACAATCCTCATTAGAGCATGTCCTTTTTTATGGAACAGATTATAGATCAAAATTAAAATGTTATGTGTGAATAGCCGAATATCAATAAATGTGCTCTAAGTTGAACCGTGATTACGGATCTGCAATTACGGACAACTTCATGAGACGTGTGAATAAGGACTTAGTGTTTTTGTCAGGCATTTTGTAGAGAACTACACAAGTTTAAAAAATGGAAACACTGAATGTGTGATTCCAGTTTAATTTAATTATACTTCATACATACTGTTCTACTGCTAAAAAAATTCTAACTGTTGGCAGCCAAGTAAGCAAAAAAAAAAAAAAACTAGAGGCTTTCGTTAACACTGTGTTCTATTAGCAGATTCACTAAGACTGTACTTTAACACATAGCTGGCGATTGTTCAGTAATACAGCAACCATGGCTGCAGTTTACTGTTAACAGTGCATAGACTATAGGGGGCACATAGCCACATAGGATTAGGCCATTTTCACGCCATTCTGTAATGTACACTTTTTCCCTATTATGGGAAACACACATTTAAAAAATGGTTATGCTATTGTTGTTGTAAACAGTATAAAGACCTATTCAATTCCCTACATCTGCTTTAGCTTTAGCTGCCCAGTCATGATGGGACTGCAGGTTTGCCAACCTAACAGAAAAATGTAGTCTACCAATAAAGTGCACTTTGCAATACATTTTATCTGAGTGCAATACTTTATACATTTGTACAAAATAAAAAATGTTTCCCAAAGGCACAGGGAACAAGAAGCATAAAACCACCTACAAGAAGTTTACGTTATAAAAGTATAAGACTATTCAATGTGACATTTAGGTGCGCTGTTTTTCCGTTAACATTCGCGATTGCTATCATTATACGCGGATGTTAATTGCGCCCACACAGAAATGATTTCTGCCTGGATATGCTTTTATGAACCAGTAAACCAATGAGTCAGACATTAGCTTGAATCCTGCACAGGCAAGTTACAGAATGGATCATTCTTGCTGCTTGCTGGGGTTTAGTGAAAATATTGCAGATTTTTCTTATGCTTTTACAGCTATAAATTTTTGGAATGGTTATATAATAGATTTGTGTACTATTTGCTTTATTATGCCTATAAAACGTAGCCGAACATTAGCTTTTCAGTAGAATATTTATTTAGAGGTAACCTGTTACACTGACAGTTCCCACTAGATGCACACTTATACACAGATAGCTAGACTGTGACTACATAGCCTAAAATGTGTGGGCCTTTTCTTACAAAACAATATATCAATGTGCTCAGCGCCTCCTGCTCTATAACATTATGCATGCAGACTGAAATGCATTTTCAATTTTAAAGGTTCCCTTTAAGGTTGTGAAAGCCTCTTAACTCCTTTTTTCTGTACTTCCATTTGTAATACCATTCAGAAACTAGGTTAGCACTAACTGACGGCACAGTTAATATGTTAGGGAGAATCCATCTTTCTCAAGTAACATGTTCCCATGAGATCACCAGATACATTCCCGAAGCTTAGAATAAAACAGCCTGTGTTTATCCTGCAGGGTATATATATATATATATATATATATATATATATATATATATACAGCTCCAGGAATGCAGTGGAAGAGCGAAAGCAGGCACTGTAGGTCAAGCAAGGGATACCTAGGAGACTGGAGCCAGGCTAGCCAAAGTCAGAGATAAAGGGGCATGGTAGAAAGGAGAAAGTTTCTGTGCGCGTTGGTGAATAATGTTATTGCATAGATCAGGAAAGAAGAATAAAGCAAACAGGATGAATTCCCACTCAAATGAAGAAAGCGAGGATAGATAAAAATACATCAGATACAAGTGGATAAAAATAACTACATCCAAGACAACCATAGACTCTTCCCCCTCCCTCATCTTCCCCTGCTTGCAGTCATACAGACAACACCCACACACCATTCATATACTTGTACACCGATGGAGGAAATTTACCTTTGGCTGGTTACTCAGTCCCACTGAGAATCTAAAAAGAGGAAACAAAGGTCATTTTATTTTATCCGAACAGCTGAATGGTCCGTAGATATAATCAGCTAACATAGTTACAAGGACAACATGCTACACTCCCTGTTTTGTGTAATATTAGTAGACATAGGAAGATATGTACATCAAGTAGCCTATGAGCTTTTAGACCTAAAAGGTAAAAGGGAAACAGTGTTAAAAGGGTACTCCAGCGTGGGGGCTATTTTTAGATCTGGCCGGGGAGGAGGTGGCTGAAAGAAAACACGTCCACTCACCTCCCCGGTTCCAGCGGCGGGTCCCGCATCGCGGCACTCCGGTGCCCGGTTCCCGACCGCTTCCGGATCTCGGCCCGAGACATGACGTCTCAGGTCCGCTCAGCCACTCAGTGAAGGAGGCGGGATCTGTTTCAAGTCCGCTCAGATCCCGCCTCCTTCACTGAGTGGCTTAGCGGACCTGAGACGGCACGTCTCGGGCCTGTGTCAGACACCCGAAAGAGGCCGGGAACCGGGCACCGGAGCGCCGCAATGCGGGACCCGCCGCTGAAACCGGGGAGGTGAGTGGACGTCTTTTCTTTCAGCCACCTCCTCCCCGGCCAGATCTAAAAATAGCCCCCACGCTGGACAACCCCTTTAAAGGGGCGTGGCCAGGGAAGTTCATGACACAGGTACTCTAGCCACACCTCTATGACACTTAAGGCCTTGTCCACACTACGTGAAACACTGGCCGTTCAGTGTCAGTAAAGATCATCCCAGCCGGTACTGGAGTGATAATATTCATTTGTGCTGAATTGGGATAAGGGCGCATTCGTGTGCACCCACATACCAATTCACCATAGCTGACAATGGAGAGTGTGGCGGACTCTCTATTGTGTGACCTGTCAGGCTTGCGCGGCCGCTATTCTATTAATAAAGGGTGCACAAAACTGACATGTCAGTTTTTTGTGCGGCCGCTAGGGATCCCGGACGGAGTGTATGCTATAAGTATACACTCTGGCCAGGATTCCCTCAGACTGCGGTGCAACACAACGTTTGTATTAATCACGGCCATTGTTGCAAATCAGCAACAACGGCCATGATTAATACAAAAGTTATGTTGTGTGAACATAGCCTAAAGGGAATCAATCAGCATGATTGTGCTGATATGGTTCCCAGCAGCACAAAATAGATCTACTGTGCAGTTCCTGGAGCACACCAGCCATGTCTGCAGCGTTAGATTTACATGGGGGGTAAAGGTGTTTTATTCTGGAGCATGTAACCAGGAGAGGGGTAGCAACTAGTCATCTGCGTGGGGAGCCACCCATGAGTAGTCACAGCTCTCTGCCTGTCAGAGTGCTCTGTGACAGGCAGAAAGGCCACTAACTGGTGTCTCTGCCTGTCAATGATCCCTGCAGAGGCTGACAAGTAGAGATCTGTGACTAGACACTGCGGCTCCCTGCCCAGATGACTAGTTGCCTCGCGCACGGGATTAAAACTCTTTTTCCTCACCACAAAGCTACCGCTGCAGACACGGCTTGTAGCCTCTAGGAGCTGCACAGTACATGTATACTGTGCAGTTGGACACCATATCAGCACAATTGGTTCCCTTTATGCTATGTTTACACGGAACGATAATTCGCCCGATCGTACGATTAACGATTTGTAAGTAACGATTTTTTCTTTATAACGATCAGCGTTTAGACGGAACGATAGATCGTACGGAAAATTCGTTTTGCGATCGCTTAAAATCGGCGAACGACTGTTTACACGGAACGATCTGCGAATCTTTTGCGAATGACGAACGACGATTTGAAAACATGTTTAAAGATCAAAATGAACGATTTCTCACTCGTCGTTTGATCGTTCGCTGCGTCTACACGTACGATTATTGTTCGATTTCGATCGTTATCGTGCAAATTCGCGCGATAATCGTTCCGTGTAAATGCAGCATATAGATCAGCAATAAAAAGCATTTATTTGGGGGATTAGGACAACAACAATAAAGGTATGAATGGTCTCACTGCTTACATAGCTATGTAGCCATGTAAGCAGTTTGGAACGTCTTTCTGACAGCTTCCTTTTAAATAATCCCAACATATACCACCACTAGACATGGATCAGCAGTCCCAAATAAGCACCCAAGAGTTCCAGGTGTTGTACCCCGTGTCTTACCTGCTCAGAGCTAGACTTAGTTTGTTGCTACAGGCTCGAATCTTGTTCTGGGCTTCAATGTGAGTCATATTTGTGGTGCTTTCGCCATCAATCTGTAGCAACCAGTCCCCAACATTCACTCCGGCCACCTCGGCCTTACCCGCTGGTGTCAGCTGTAATGGAAAGCAGACAGGTTACTTTCACACACATGCATTATTTACTAGTGTACATAGGTCTAGCAATACTTTACTGGGTGTAGTCAAACCTAGCCCCTATTTCCTGATCAGCAGGACAATAGAGGTCACGGCTGCTAGATCTATTCTATTCATAGCATATACAGAGCACTATGTATCTGCAAACAGGCCACGCAGAAAGAATGAGAAATGCTTCTGCCTTCTCTGACAGCCATGTATCCAACTTTAACACAATTCTTGGTGTAGTACTCCTAAGTATAACCTCTGAGATGTGTCTCTTTGTCTCCTCAAAATCAGTCTTGTCACTGCAATTATCCACACTGATGGTTCATAGTAAATACCCTAGGCCACCAGGGCTTCTATTTTTCCTAGCAAACTAGGATGTTCTTAAAAGGGGAGGTCCCAAGATTAAAAGTAACCCCTTATCCACAGAACCCCTTATCCACAGAACCCTCCCATACTCAGACCGAAGGTCAAATGTTGTAGAGTGGCCCATGTTCGGTCATCACTTCATCGACTGTCTATGGGACTTCCAAACATTTCCTAGTTCAGCGCTTGACACTATTTAGCAGTCCCATAGAAAATGAATGGAGAATGTCACTTAGGGAATAAATGACCTCCATTGTAGTGATCCCTATCCTCTGGATGGGGCATAGCTGTAATGCTTTGATATCCTCTTTAAATGCAATTGTTCTATCTGTTTCCCCAATTCCAAAAATTTACTAGAAACCCCGGATATGACACTGAACTGAAGCAATTGCGCTAATATATCTATGGCCAACTGAAGAACATAAGGTAACTAATCTGGGCTGGGCCTCCCCTCCATGGCCCCACAGCAGCTGATCTGACTGCCTCCATGGTATGAGCTCTGTCACTTGGAAGCTGAAATTTATTGATGAGTCCTTAATGATCTCCTAAATGTTACAACCATGCATGGGTTATGATTATGACAATTTAGGCTATGGCAAGCATACAAAATATAGACAGTGTCTTTGCAAGTCAA
Source organism: Dendropsophus ebraccatus (assembly GCF_027789765.1). Lineage (NCBI taxonomy): Eukaryota > Metazoa > Chordata > Amphibia > Anura > Hylidae > Dendropsophus > Dendropsophus ebraccatus. The sequence continues at coordinate 55,823,244 of NC_091454.1, read as the reverse complement.
CAGTAAGAGAAAAACACATGGTTGTGTCCTGTACGAGAGCCTGGAAGGCGGGTTAGTATTTATAACTAAAAATTGCACAACCTCAGCACTTCTTACCAGCTACATGACAGCTCTGTCCCACCTGTCTCTTTTATTCACAGTCATCCCCTTGCCCTGTCAGGCCCCATTCTCAACAATCTGGCCCCACAGTTAGTATTTTAAAAAATCCCTTATTTTATCATACAAATTCTTCATAATAACATGCAACTTGAGTCTCATACAGAACGAGTGTATAAAAAATAAATAAATAAAATGTGCAGCCTCACCCTAAGGAAGGCCTGTAGGCATACAACCCTAAACATTCCTAATAGGTTCCCTAGCAGTCATGTTCAATGAGAAAACCTAAATATAGCAGTAAATGTCAATGGGCAGAATAGAACAGATGCAATTAGGAACAATGGTGTTCTTGTTGGGATTACATCATCATTATAAAGAAATCCTGAGCGTGCCAGACTCGACCTATGACATCATTGTTGTGGCTCATAAAACGATACATGTGTGGGCGAGTTTATAATTCTTCATTACTAGATATTAAAAATACTCTAGACATATTTAACCATGGACTGGTAATGTCACAGCCATGCACATATAATGCCTACTCTTCAGATCCTGACCATCATATGTAAGACTGGGCCACACTGAACTCTTCTTCCCTTTGACAGCTTCCCTATATTCATAGGCCACAGCTTAACACTTACCCTGAATGTAACTTTTATGAAACTTGTATGTAAGTTCACTGCACAATCCTAAAGTTATATGTACCTTTCAATCACACTCACAGAATAATACCTTTTCCCAGAAATCCCTTGAATTATTACCATATAACCACACTTCAGGGCATTTTATTAACTGCATGAGATTCTAGGTAAGTTTTTATATTTATTTTATATTTAATTAGAAAAGCAGCATCCAAGATTATTGGTAAAGTGTATACTTAGTCTCTAACACTAAGAGGCACTAGAGATCCCAGATCTTATTGGATACAGGGGCTCTGTCTCATGCTAGAAATCCTACTGATATACTTAGAAGAAATAGTTTTCCCTAGAGGCACGCTAATGGCAGCACTAAGAAAGATCTCCTCGCCCTTCGCATTGAAGTGCAATGTGTTTTCTTTCAATGATCTAAATCAAAAGAACAGACATCAGACATTGGAGTGATCATTGATCAAACAAGAATCAATACATTAACTCTTTATACAGAAATTTCTTTCTTTAAAAGGGTTGGTCTTTTATAGGGTAGTTCATAAAGCTATGCTGTATCACCTGGATAGGGGGCTAACTGATCATCATGGGGGGGAGGGGCTTCCTTTCTTCCCTTCTCTAAGCCTGAGATATTCCCTTTAACTTATCGGTAAACCTGACCTATTAGAAGTACAAAAGAAGAGCCTGTGGAGCCTCATTTAAGAGTCTTGAAACACAGGACTAGCCTGATATCCCTCCGGGAAGGACCCAGCCAAGGGGCAGCTCCTGTAAGGAAACCACCAAAACCACCATATAAAGTGGCCCTATACATCAATGTAATGACAAGGGAAAAACCAAGGCACAGTGCTATCTTTGACTGGTCTCCCTGAGATCAGTGATCTGTTTCTCTAATGGCTCTACTAGGCATTGCTCCCACCTAGCCAAAATGCTGCTCCGCACTGATGAGGGGCAACATCCCGAAACAGCTGTATGTGGATAGATACCTGGCTTTGGTTTTTCTCTTGTCTACACTGACTTATAGGGCCACTTAATATGGTGGTTTTGGTGGTTTCCCTACAGGAGCCACCCACTTGGCTGGGTCCTTCCCGGAGGGATATCTGGCTAGTCCTGTGTTTCAAGACTCTTAAATGAGGCTCCACAGGCTCTTTTGTACTTCAGGTTTACCGATAAGTTAAAGGGAATTTCCCAGGCAGCAATGCCCCTAGGATTTCACTACATGCTCAATCCTAGGTGCTTTAACTAGCAGCCGGCAGTGTCATCTTTGACTGGTCCCATGAGATCAGTGATCTTTGTTAGAAGTACAGCGCAAGATGTTAAACATGAAAAAAATAATGAATACAAATGACGATTGCCATGACATAGGCTTCCATGTTTCTTTCTGGATAGCTGTGACAGATGTCTCTGATGGATGCCATTTGTTGGATAAAGATTAAATTAAATTCCTTAATGCAATTGGAAAGGGTGGAAACATCTGTATGTTTATGAGGCTCATCCTAACAAATCATAGGGTATCCATAAATTAAATGCAAAACAAATGGCCCGGATACTGAATAACAAAAGATTTTTTCCATACAATGTTTACTTAAACTTCACTGTCATATAAATTCCTGTACAATTCAGCAGAATCTGTGTAGGATGGTAGTTGTAAGTGAAAGATCATCGCTCCCAGAAGGCATGTAAGGGGTGTGTTGTGCATAATGTTCCCTGGTAGGATGGGCACTGTGCACTGCCCTAACTGGACAGCAAGCAAGCCAAATGTTTCCTCCGTAAGTGGCATCTGATGACTGAAGAGATCACAGCATGTGAGCCTGTCCGCCATCTCCAGCAACCCTGTGATAATTAAAGACCCAAGGAGACAGATGTACTGGGACTTTAATGTGTGATCCTAAACCTGCCATGAGTGGGCGGTGAATAAAGGAACAAGCTGTACACAGTGCGGCACCCAGAGGAACATATATTAATACTAGTTATATAGAGACGCTTGAGCTGTTCTTCATCACATACCTACATGGAAAAACTGTGTGTCCCCTCCGCACCATAGAAGCAGCAGAACACTTTCCTAAAGGAAACTCGTCACCTTGAAAATGCAGTTCAAATTGCAGGTAATATATTTTAGAGCAGGAAGAGCTGAGCAGATTGATACATATACTGTATTTTTGGAGGAAAGATAAAAATGTAATTTGGGAGTCTAGAGGGCAGTCCTAAATGATGATTGACAGTTATGTTTGAATGTACACGCTATGAACACAGATTAGGACCACCCATTGGACTCCTAATCTAATAAACAGAGATTTAGATGAATAAATTACTAGCCATACCGAATCTTTTCCCAAAAACCTATACATCAAACTGGTGTACAACTGAATTGCTTTTTCAACACGACAGGTCCCAGTTAATACATTTTCACATCTACTAAAAAGTGTATCTGCACTGTGTAAATCTGGTAACATTGCATATCTTGTAGTCTAGGGGAATGTATTCTTAATTTTGGTCCAAACAACTTTAGGCTAGCAATGTACTACATCTATACCAATTCCATGTATAATGCAAATGTTGATGGTAAGGGCATAGATAGAGTTAATGTATTGAATCATGTATTGAAGCATTTCTGTCACGTAATTATCAAGTTATAAGTTTCATCATGTAAATGCTAACACATCCACTTCACAGCCTGGACCGCCAAGCGTCACCACATGGCTCCAATGGGACGATCAGGAAAGGAAGTGTGGTAAATAGCAGGCGCAATAGAAGTGAATTACTATGAGCATCTCATAGATGACACATTTACTTTTAGCATCAATGAAGCAGCCAAGAAATACAAAAGAGTCTGGCACATTCTTAAGCATGCTGTTGGTCTATAGTTTTCCAAAAGTAAACACAGCGAATGGATGTCACCATTTTCTTCTTTACTTTCTGAATAACAAATGTTACTAACAAAATAACCAGAAAACTATGAATGCAAAACCAGGCAGACATATCCATATCATATCTTTTATCCATACCCTATATAGAGAAGGCAATAAGTTTGTCTCAAGTCAAATGAGATTGTTATTAGATCACATCAAAATCAGTAGGATTGCCATCAAATATCCCAAATCTAGTTGCACAGTCCACAATTACATGGCCATGTCATTAGGACCAGTCTACTTAAATATAGCACACTGATTTCCACTTGTTTTCTTACGTATGTGTAATTGGCCAGATGTGGCATCCCTATACATAAGGGGTGTGAGGCTATTCTAGGAATACACTACATATCACTGTAACTTCCATTGCAAAGCTTCTTTGTAGCCACTTTATATACTTAGTCACCCTTTGGATGTGTCACTGATCCCATGATATGCTCTATTATAATCAACGACGCAGCTGAAGCGCCTACCATCTAATTTGTGATATTGGTGACGCAAGTCACATAAGCAGACGCCAATCTACAATAAGGACCACCTACTTCACAGGCCATCGCTGTAAAATGGGAGCGGGGGTGGCGGGATCGAGCCCTTTTCACAGGTCTCCTGGCAACAGTTACCTATGTCACTTATGCTGTGCCCTTGTCTCCCAGGCTCTAACATGGCTTGTCTTGAAATAGCTCTGCTCAAAACAGCAACCTGTTGTGTTCTGTGCAGCCAACTCTATTTTAAAGAGAAGCCTGCGGGGAAGCAAAACTATTGACGGAGGGGGCTGTAATTACCCGAAAGCACTTAGCCCAGACTAACCCACACTAACACAACGCCAGCCTACGGGAAGCTTCTATAGACAAAAACAAAAAAGGTTTCCTTAACACTTTCATTGTCTCGAAAAAAAGGTGGTTAACCTTTTAGTGGCAGAGCGAGCGCTGCTTCTAGAGATGGACAAAAAAAGCATGGAAATACAAAGTATAGCAAACTACAGGAGGCTACTTATGTTTAGTGAAACAGCAATAAATATCTTCCAAAGCACTGGCTCTCCTACCTTTGGGATCTCTCCAGCCAAGCTATTCTTACTGCTCATATCACGCCCTGGCCATATAGAAAGATATTCTCACATACTCAAGCATAGAGAACTACGGTGGAAATTAAATTCCTAAATGTTTAATAATGTCAAACCAAATTACTTACTTATTACAATGCAATCAATTCAGGTTGAAAATAAATCATTATATTTTGTACTGAATTGCACTACAGGTGGTTGGTGCTGGTTCGCCTTGTTTGCTATTACAAATTACTTATATGCACAATAAAAACTAAATTAAAAAAATGTTGCATATTCATAGCATGTAATACAAATTATAAATCAACAAAAAAGTTGAGAGAGACACCCGAGAGCATCAGGTGAAAAAAAATACCATACTATGTGTAAGGGGTAACTGCCCAAAAGGGCCTAGCATACACAATAGTGAAGTGCCAAGTGCAATAAAGTATACATATAAAAAAGGACCACTTTAGCAGAGAGAGTAAATGACAGAAAACGCCCAGCTGTGGTGCCCTATGACCGTTTCAGCAACAATATCTTATTCTGGGGGGGGGGGGGGGGGCAGGGCCGTTTTAATACATTGGTGGGCCCAGTGCACAGCCCTCAAGAGTGGGCCCCCCCTTACCTTTCTGCACATTGTATAATGTACTGAATTTGCCCCCACACTGTATCAAGAGCCCCAATACATACAGTAGTTACCTTATAACACTATTTCCACCATTCAGTGATTACATATTACATAAAAACTGCACTAAACAAAACAGAAAGATATCACCATTGATACCATTACATAATACCGCCACACCATGACCCCTATCAGTACAAGCCTATAACAGAGTGAAGTTACATCCAGTGACTCACCGGAGGCGTCTTCTCCGATCAGAGTCTGTCACCTTTTCTTTTTCTCTCCATCCAGCGTGGGCCACCTTGAAGTCTTCTCCTGGCTGTGAATCTTCTCTCCAGAATCTGCCAGACAAATATTTTAGGCTCCAACACATACAGTAGTTAGGTCCCTTGTACCCCTATACAGTAGTTACACCCCTCTGTACTCCTACATAGTTACACCCCTCTGTGCCTCCATAGTTTTAAGGTGTCCCTGTAGTATATAGACCCTCATGTGCTCCTCCAGTTATATACAGCCCTCCTGTGCGCTCCCCCATTAGTATATAGCCCCCCTGTGCACTCTCCCCAGTAGTATATAGCCCCCTGTGCTCACCCACAATAGTATATAGCCCCCCTGTGCTCTCCCCCAATAGTATATAGCCCCCCTATGCTCTCCCACAATAGTATATAGCCCCCCTGTGCTCTCCCACAATAGTATATAGCCCCCCTGTGCTCTCCCACAATAGTATATAGCCCCCTGTGCTCTCCCCCAATAGTATATAGCCCCCCTGTGCTCTCCCACAATAGTATATAGCCCCCCTGTGCTCTCCCCCAATAGTATATAGCCCCCCTGTGCTCCCCCTCAATAGTATATAGCCCCCCTGTGCTCTCCATAATATATAGCCCCCTGTGCTCTCCCCCATAGTATATAGACCCCTGTGCTCCCCAATAGTATATAGCTCCCCTGTGCTCCCCAATAGTATATAGCCCCTGTGCTCCCCAATAGTATATAGCTAACCTGTGCTCCCCAATAGTATATAACCCCCTGTGCTCCCCCATAGTATATAGCCCCCTGTGCTCCCCCATAGTATATAGCCCCCTGTGCTCCCCAGTAGTATATAGCCCCCTGTGCTCCCCATAGTATATAGCCCCCTGTGCTTCCCAATAGTATATAGCTCCCCTGTGCTCCCCAATAGTATATAGCTCCCCTGTGCTCCCCCATAGTGTATAGCCCCCTGTGCTCCCCCATAGTATATAGCTCCCCTGTGCTCCCCCATAGTATATAGCCCCCTGTGCTCCCCCATAGTATATAGCCCCCTGTGCTCCACCATAGTATATAGCCCCCTGTGCTCCACAATAGTATATAGCCCCCGTTCTCCCCCATAGTATATAGCCCCCTGTGCTCCCCAATAGTATATAGCCCCCGTTCTCCCCCATAGTATATAGCCCCCCTGTGCTCCCCAATAGTATATAGCCCCCGTTCTCCCCCATAGTATATAGCCCCCCTGTGCTCCCCAATAGTATATAGCCCCCGTTCTCCCCCATAGTATATAGCCCCCTGTTCTCCCCCATAGTATATAGCCCCCTGTGCTCCCCATAGTATATAGCTCCCCTGTGCTCCCCCATAGTATATAGCTCCCCTGTGCTCCCCCATAGTATATAGCCCCCTGTGCTCCCCAATAGTATATAGCCCCCGTTCTCCCCCATAGTATATAGCCCCCCTGTGCTCCCCAATAGTATATAGCCCCCGTTCTCCCCCATAGTATATAGCCCCCGTTCTCCCCCATAGTATATAGCCCCCTGTTCTCCCCCATAGTATATAGCTCCCCTGTGCTCCCCAATAGTATATAGCCCCCTGTGCTCCCCCATAGTATATAGCTCCCCTGTGCTCCCCAATAGTATATAGCCCCCGTTCTCCCCCATAGTATATAGCCCCCTGTTCTCCCCCATAGTATATAGCCCCCTGTGCTCCCCAATAGTATATAGCCCCCTGTGCCCCCCCCCCCCCGTAGTATATAGCTCCCCCTCCCATATAACATTGAAAAAAACAAACACTGTTACTCACCTGGGTCCACGCGTTCCTCTTCTCTTCCCTCCTGTGGCCGCACTTCCTCCGGTCACAAGAGGCTGCACTCCCCTTACCCTCGCGCCGACGCTCCAGTGACGTCGGCCGCTAGAGGGAGAGTGCGGCCTCTTGTGACCGCAGGAAGTGCGGCCACAAGAGTGAGTGACTGACAGGGAGGGAGCCAATGGCTCTCTCTCTGTCAGTGTCGCTGCTGCTGCAGCGCTGAAGCGCCGCAGCAGCAGCGGACGGGGGCAGCGGCGGACGGGGGGGCCCTGCAGGGGGCGCCATGGAGGGGTAAGTAGATTACCCATCCATGGCGCTCCCCCCTGACAGGCTGGTGGCCGGAGCCCTGTGCGACCGCACTGGTCGCACATAGCAACGGCCGGCCTGCTCGGGGGGGCCCCTTTAACCAGGGGGCCCGGTGCACGTGCACCATGTGCCCTCTGGTTAAAGCGGCCCTGGGGGGGGGATCAGATTTATTATATGCTCCACAGTTAGACAGTATCCTAACCAAACTACATATAACCTATGTGGCACATGAATATAAATATGCTTAGAATATATACATTTTTTATTTATTAACAATGTTAGTCGTAGATACGTGTCAAAGTAACAACCTCATGAATTCGAGGACCCAGAAACAGTGTACTGCATTCACTTTGCCTCACATCCTTCCATAGTGCATCCTGGTGCCATCTTTTCCAAGCACCTGGTCATCCACATGAGATAAATGAAAAAAAAAAGATCAGGCCAACGTCTAACCCCCAATAACACTTCCAGCCATTTACACTTCAGTGGCTGTTCTGTGGAATCGGACCAGAGTGGGTAAGCCTTAGCTCCTCATACCCATCAATGAGTCCATGAGTAGACAATACCCTGTTGCTGGTTTACCAGCTGTCCTTCCTTGGAACAATTTTGGTAGGTACTAACCACTGCCTACTAGGAACTCCTGACAACTCCTGCCATTTTAGAGATTCTCTGACCCAGTCACCCAGCCATCACAATTTGGCCCTTGTCAAAGTCACTCAGATACTTACTCTTGCCTATTTTTCCTTCCTCCAACACATCAACTACAAGCATTGACAGTTCACTTGCTGCCTAATATCCACTAGGACAGCATAAATCTCATCAGTGAGTTACCATGTCACTTGCTGATATGGACATATGGGGGAGATTTATCAAACATGGTGTAAAGTGAAACTGGCTCAGTTGCCCCTAGCAACCAATCAGATTCCACCTTTCATTTTCCAAAGAGTCTGTGAGGAATGAAAGGTGGAATCTAATTGGTTGCTAGGGGCAACTGAGCCAGTTTCACTTTACACCATGTTTCATAAATCTCCCCCATGGACTTCATAGTGGTGTACTCTTCCACATGCGTCCTTATATTACCTTCAAATTATTGGCTGGTATGTAATATATTTCCACTGCAGCCATTGCCTAACAGTTAATCCTGGGGTATAGAACTTGGTAAAATAAAAAAAAGTTCCAAACCATGGTCCAGACACTGCTTCTAGTTCCTGTGTGCACTGCACAAAATAGATGGGGGGGGGGCACTGCAGGTCCCTTCTAGCACACAACATTTCAATAATACTGACTACTTGCCTGAATTGGCATTAATATCTACAGTGAAATGTATGGCTAAACTTTATCCAGGGTAAGCAGGGCTGTGGAGTCGGTAAGCTGCAGCTCCGACTCCGACTCCTGAATTTTATCAGGACCGACTCTGACTCCCGACTCAGACTCCTGCTCCTTCATAAATGGCCAGTCAGATACCAGGGGAGTTATTTATCATACTGGCTCAGCAGCTTCTCCCTAATGTCCTACATGATCCTGTGGCAACTTCTGAGTGAATAAAGGAATACTGTATATAAGCAGGTTCTCCTGTGTGTGCAGAGGATTCAGCCAGTCTCCAGCCTCCATGTCCTGAACAACTCAGAACTAGACTAGATGGAGCAGGTGGTTTTCCTGCTGACATTCTTCAAGGTTTCTAACTAAATATTCACCATACATAAAGAAACACTGCTAACACTGCAAAATCCCTGTGATACAGAGGGGTCAGCCATACTGATAGAGAGGGGTCACACATAGTGATGTTGAGGGTCGCTGTGGGGGCAAGCAATAGCACACACACACACACACAGCCTGCTGCAGCCATAGCATACACACACAGCCTTCTGCAGCCATAGCACACATACATACATATACACACACACGCACAGCCTGCTGCAGCCATAGCACACACACACAGCTGCTGCCATAGAACACTGAAGAAAAACACACAATTTTCTCCCAGAGAGGAAACACCATACTGAGGACAGAGGCTACTGCTACCCTACTTATGTCTTCTCCTCCTCTATATTACACAGGATATCTTCATATTACACTGCAGCTCATATACAGTCATCCAGCGTCCAGGAAGAGACCAGCACAGATCTCCCCCTACACAATGGACTCTTCCAGCTCAGAAACAAACTGCCAAATAGTGGCTGACTACTTTTCCCCGACCATTCCTATTTAATAGGGCCAGTGTCCTATTAGAATGTTGCTCATAAAATATATTGATGAGCAAAACTTATAAAATTCATATCAAAACTCAATTTTAAATTTTTTAAAGATTTTTTTAAAGCTGGAGTCAGAGTCGGTATATTTTTTTCCGACTCCAACTAAGACTCCAGCCAAAACTAGCTCCGACTCCGACTCCACAGGGTAAGGATTCAGTTTGATGACCTATCCTTGTATCTACATGACTTGGATACTCTCTGGCACACTGCCATTGCATGTAATAGGTGCCATAAACCTATTTATATTACAACTAGACGGACTGAGCCAGTAAAGGCGGAGAATTCACACAGGATTGTCATTATAAAACCTCTTCATTCCGAGTGACCAACTCTTCTATGGCAAAATAAATCTGCTGCACAATGGTATAAACTAAATGAAAGGCTTACAGGTAGACAATAGGAACCTGGAAATTGGAATGTATACTGTACTAGCTACACAGAATTAGGATTATAACTTGTGTAAACTGGTTTCTTTTACTTGGATGTACTAGATACATAGGGCTTGCATGCTGTGCTTCTTTCTGATCTCTGTTAGCAGCATTTAGAGAAGCATGTTCTCCTTACAGGCATATATTATACAAGCAATACTGCCTGCAAGCAATAAGGTCACAAGATGTCGCTGTCTTCTTTCTGATCCATGTCTCAGAACAGCGCTTAAGAATACAAATAACTCCTTCAGCTCCAGGAAAATTCATTTATGTTACTAGATAATTCTAGGGATAATAGACAATACCAGCTGTCCCCAAAAAAGGCGCTACAATTCTCTACACACAGCCATCATAATACTACTTAGACTCTATTCAGAAAACAATACTGGATCTGTAGCATCACAAACACCAGCAGTATCCGGAGACTCCACTGACCTAGGTTCCGAGTAATATACTAAGTGAAACATAAGTGTTCATACTGACACAACTTTTATAACTTCTAAAAATTAGTGACTTACTCTTTACAGCAACTGCATATAGGAAAGTGTGAAGCCTAAACCCACTGAAAGATGTAAAATCTGGAGAACTGTATAAGGGCTCTCTACTGTATAGGGCACTATTGGGAGCTAACTACTGTGTGAGGGATATGTACTGTGCAGGGGCACTACTGAGGGGCTAATCATTGTGAGGGGTCCATTATTGACAGTTGGCTAAAGACTGTGTGGACAACAGCGCCTCTTTGGTCAATAGTCAGGGGGCTGGCAAATAAACCAATGAGATGCTTCAGCCCTTGGGCACCCTAAGTTTTGCCTCCTTTGCACTATCCTGGCTAGAATAAAAGTTATTTGTATTAAAATACACAAATGCTACATACGCTTTAAGCTGTTTCAAGAAATATGAGCATAATTAGCCCTGCTACAAACCCACTAAGACCACATTTATACTTTCTTATAGTCTGTGTCTGTTTCTTTAGTGTGTGTGTGTCTGTCCCTGACGTAAGAATAAACCTTATCTTAAGCCATATTGTGTTTCCTTCCTTCAGTTTCCTGAACAAGTTCTCAACTTATCTAACTAATAATAATGACACCTTCTAGACACATAAGCATGAGAAACTGTAAAAAGTACATAGATGTACTATGGAAGGCCAGACCATGTAATGCCACTCTGTCTCCATTGCACCTAATATAAGTCAAGCTGATCCACCACCATAAGCAGACATCTATAGTGGATTGCAGATCGCAGTAGGTTACATGCCACAATAAGATCATATTCATTTTCTTTAAACAACATAACACTACAATCCTTGGCTGGATGACTATGTAGCTATGTGACACATCTTTGGCTACTCTTGTCCCTGAAACTGAAATCCATTCCTACTACGAGTTGGCCCACAGTTGTTACTGTGCCAGTGTTTTCCTGCACAAATGAAATGTCATTGGAAGCAGTGAGCAGGCACCGGGCACCAGGAACCAGCAGCTATGGGGGTGAGTATGCCTTCTTTTTATGTTAAAACCCCATACACTCAATGCTAAAACATTTCTTATGCCCAAAGAAACCCCTTTAACCTCTTGCCTACAATAAATTTTAAAATTAATATGCTACAGATAATTTAACAACTTTTGTCTATTAATAGATTGATCTCTTTGGGGTACAATCTACAGAAAAGCCAATAGCCTTATTTGGGAGCATGGAATATTAAGTAGATTAAAAACACAGGAAGCTAAAAAGGTTCCATTGTAATGATGAGTAGAATGGACTTACATCTGTCTGGGCGTATTTCCACCTTCCTTCCATAATAATCTCTCACATGAGATCACTGCTTACAATCTAGTGCCAAACGTACTTGTTATTCCCGAGATTATAACCCTGAGAAACCACTAATGAACTTATAATATATATTATTGCACATAATTGTAATATTCTGGCAGTAACACACCGCAACACTATTTTAGGGACGCGTGCAGAATGCATGGGGTCAAATAGCGAATCTTACAAGAGTCTACAAACCAAAAGGGAAAAGGGGAAAAAAATGACAAAACTGGAAATACTGTGTATCAGACATAACATTAAAGCCACCTGTATAATATTGTGTACAATATCCTTGGACCAAGTCCACCAGACCAATGGATTCTACAAGACCTCTAAAGGTGCAGAAGTTGTGAGGTGTAGCCTCTATGGATTGGACTTGTTGTTCCTGCACAGCCCATAGCTGCCCAATGAATTTGCAGTCTACGCTTTACAGTGAACTCTTTATCATGTCCCTTATACCATTCTCGAACACTCTTTGCAGTTAGGCATGTTCTAAACAATCTGCAATGTTGTAGATTGGCGCTCATTTGGCGAGCCTATTACAAGGCTTGATGTGCAGGCAGGGCTACATGAATTAATGCATAATTTATCAGCCACACATCCCCTATTACACAATGGGATTGTGACAAGTCAAAACAACATGATCACAGATTTCTTGCCCCAATACCAAGGGCAATATCGTCTGAATCACCCAGTGTCATAGGGCTCTATTTTCAAAGATTTGCCCATTATTTTCCCAAATTTCTTGGAGCATTTGAATGTGGGCTTACTAATACCTCAGTAACATGTATTCGATGTAAAAACATAGTAAATTCTATGGCTATAGCCTCATGAAATCTGTGACTTGTGAAAGTACCCATAAGGGTGCGTTCACACGTACAGGATCTGCTCAATTTTTAACCCTTAAGGCTATGTTCACACTACGTAAAAGTACGGCCATTGTTGCCGATGGCAACAACGGCCGTACTTTTGGCGCGGTGGAACAATGCCTTACTTTCAATGGGATCCCGGTCGGAGCGTATACACTCCGGCCGGGATCCAATACGAGGCCGCAAATAACTGACACATTCAGTGAATTCCGACCGCAGAAAGCCTTGTCAGTTCACACAGTAAATCGAGCGGCTCCGGCCGCTTGCTTTACTGTGTGCTATGGGAAGATGATCTAGCCGGTCTCTTACGTAGTGTGAACATAGCCTAAAAATGGACCCTTAGGCTACACTTACACGTTAATTGTTCTGTCCACAATCGCAGACATTCATTCAGGATGTCATTCAAAGGCCCTGTTCACACATCCATACGTGTGTATGGAGCCGCGATCCATGCCGCAAAAATAAGGACCTGCTGTAACGTGGACCGCAATTTTTGGCACAGATCGCTATGCTTATAAAGTTGCAATGTAGTGCTCTGTGAAGCATGCAGCATTACAGAAGCACATTTGCAGTGTGCACTACAGGTCCGTGGTCGCGGGCTGCACTACGGAAATGTAGCCTTAAAGGAGAAGTCTGGCAAAAATTTTATTGTATTGTATTGCCCCTCAAAAGTTATACAAATCACCAATATACACTTATTATGGGAAATGCTTATTAATTGCTTTTTTCCCTGCACTTACTACTGAATCAAGGCTTTACTTCCTGGATAAAATGGTGATGTCACGACCCGACTCCCAGAGCTGTGCGGGCTGTGGCTGCTGGAGAGGATGATGGCAGAGGGATGCTCAGTGCCCCTCCAGTGCCCTGTGTCCCTCAGCGTCCCCCTGCCATCATCCTCTCCAGCAGCCACAGCCGGAACAGCTGTGGGAGTCGGGTCGTGACATTACCATGTTATCCAGGAAGTGAAGCCTTGATGCAGTAGTAAGTGCAGAGAAAAAAGCACTTTATAAGCATTTCCCATAATAAGTGTATATTGGTTATTTGTATAACTTTTGGGTTGGCAATACAATACTTTAATAAAAGAAATTTCCGGACTTCTCCTTTAAGGTCATGAATGATTATTGTGTATGGGTATTTCCCAGGGGGATGTAAAGGTCAGACATGTTGGATTTTAGCTGCCCAACCCTAGAAATAAGCCACTGCCCCCTCCTCTCTTCACTGACAGGATATGAACAGCCGAGTATATGAAGGTATCAGGAGTGACAGCTGTCAGCTGAACACACACATTTGGCCACCAGCTATTGAAGGTGTAAGGCTACCCCTAGGAATGAAACTATTGAAATCCAATGATAATCCAAATTCCACACATGTTAGTGCGGTTTCTACAACCTCATGGAAATTTCTGCAACCACCACAGGAATGAACCTGCCAGAGAAATAAGTGGCATGTTATTTATTTCATGCAAAAATACCATGGATTAGACTCTAACCTTCTGTGATTTAGCTGTACACCCACAGCAAATCCGTAGCACATCCATGGCAGAAACCGGATTTCTACCCTGGAAACGTACTGGATTTTGTGCACATAGCCTTAGGGTGCTAACATGGCCTTAGGGTGCCTTCACACGTAACGGATCCGCAGCAGATTTCACGCCGCGAATTCGCAGCAAGATCCGCTGCAGAGCCCTGCCCTGTACACTTTATGGGCTGACAAACTCGCAGCGAGATGGACATCCCGCTGTGAGTATGTCAGCAGCCCGCCCCGTTACTCCCCACTGCCGGAGCATATACATCACCTTCTCCACACTCTGGCTTGCTTCGGGGGTTCCCGACACGTCCCGCTCAGCCAGAGCGGGACGTGAAGACGCCGGGAGCTCCGAAGCAAGCCAGAGCGGGGATGTATACGCTCCGGCAGCGGGGAGTAACGGGGCGGGCTGCTGACATACTCACAGTGGGATGTCCATCTCGCTGCGAGTTTGTCTGCCTATGGAGTGTACAAGGCAGGGATC
Organism: Dendropsophus ebraccatus; assembly: GCF_027789765.1. Lineage (NCBI taxonomy): Eukaryota > Metazoa > Chordata > Amphibia > Anura > Hylidae > Dendropsophus > Dendropsophus ebraccatus. Next base: position 55,808,213 of record NC_091454.1, on the reverse strand, counting down.
CACAGTGTGAAATCCGCTGCGGATCCGTTACATGTGAAGGCACCCTTATGCCTTATTATTTTACCTAAGAAAATCTCATATCACATGGATGTACTAACTTTCAATACAAAATCTGAGAGCCTGGGGGATACTACAAAGCCTTCTATTTATTTAGGATGGCTAAATGTAATCGCTCAGGAATCCACATCTGAGCTTTTCACACTGCTTCATTAATGTGGACAGAGCTCACTGTTAAATAGCTCAGATGCTGGGAATGCTGCTCGTGTTTTCCAAGACACCAAGCTTAACACTGCAGTAGACTGTTCATTAGAAAGTGATTGATTTAGATTGGTTACTATCCCAATAATGTAAGGAGAGAAACCTCTTCCAAACACAACCTTGTTAGCCTGCTACATCCCCATGGGATCTGGTCCCATTCTTGTTGTGTAATATATGGCTCCTGTACACCTACTGCTTACATGCTTAAGAAAATTAAGGCAAAAGTTCATTTTTAGTGCTATAAAGTTAAAGGGGTAGTGCGGCGGTAAAAAATTATTCACAGAATAACACACATTACAAAGTTATACAACTTTGTAATGTATGTTATGTCTGTGAATGGCCCCCTTCCCCGTGTCCCACCACCCCCACCCGTGTACCCGGAAGTGTAGTGCATTATACATACCTGATCCGTGCCGACACGGGGAAGGGGGCCATTCATAGACATAACATACATTACAAAGTTGTATAACTTTGTAATGTGTGTTATTCTGTGAATAATTTTTTACCGCCGCACTACCCCTTTAAGCCAAAATTTATGGAACAAAACGCATTAAAGCTGGCCATACACACAAGGCTTTCATAGATCACAATGCAGCCAATTAGCCATGGGGTCAAAAGTGAAGCCTCCAGCAGCAGACAAAACCAGCCATAAAAATCTAAAAATGTACAACAGCACACTGCAAACACTAAGATCTATGCATAATATGGTTATTTTTAAATTGCAATACTGCTATAGAAAAAAAAAATGTGATTCTTAGCATTCTTTTTAATCAAATCGTTTGTACCATCCCACCATTATAAGGTGACCAAACCAGCCAATAAGGCAAACAGATAAAAAAAATATAAAGAAAAAGGCTGTGTTCACACAATGTCAAAAAAAGAGAAAAGGTGTCCACTTTTTCTATTTAAAAAGACGTCCATGATTTCATGATTTCCATGATTTATTGTCAATGGGATGATTGACTACCAATGCACACAATGTATAAAATAATGGATTTCTGCGTGGACGTCAAAATAATGATCCATGTTAATTATTTTCGGACGTCTATTGCAAAGAGTGGACACTATTTTTTTGTTGTTCCCCAACAGTTTTTTTTTTTTTCACTGTCCTTTTACCGTTTTTACTATTAAATTCAATGGACCTTTTAATTAAAGCAATTAGTAAACCCAAACTAGAATAATGTACCAACAGGCTTCCAGACAACTGACATGCTTCATTTTAGACTCAAAATGACGGACGCCATTTTAAACTGCTGAAAAATACGTTGCGTAATTATATAGCCAAACCATGACTGGCCAGATCATGCCATATACTAAAATTCTCATCCAAACACAACTGATGAAAATGCACGTTAGTCAAAATCATCACACAAAAATAAGCCCTTGGAATGAGACAATGGGAAACAGAAGGCAAAAAATTGCTATGTCTTTAAAGTGTGACTTTCAGTAGATTTATGCAGTATGTAATCCTGACACGCTCTCTCATTATTAACCAATAAGTGTTAAAGCGACTCTGTACCCACAATCTGACCCCCCCAAACCACTTGTACCTTCAGATAGCTGCTTTTAATCCAAGATCTGTCCCCATGCCCAACGGGAGTATCTGTGCCCTAACTTTGCACCACCCCTCCGTCCCTCCTCCCCACCCTCTTCATCATTAGGAATGCCACTGGAACATTTTCTCCATGCTGTACACTGCAGGCAATTTGCCTGAAGCACTCCTAATGATGTAGAGGGTGGGGAGGAGGGACGGAGGGGTGGTGCAAAGTTAGGGCACAGATACTACCATTTGGCACGGGCTGCAAGTTTAAAAGTTGTTTTTTAGGACAATAACTGCATCACCTGCCGAACGGACCCCAGGACAGATCTTGGATTAAAAGCAGTTATCCCAAGGTACAAGTCGTTTGGGGGGGTCAGATTGTGGGTACAGAGTCGCTTTAAGTCCGGTTTCACAAAATTGTATTACAGATGCATTGTTGCTTCTGTATTATGACTGCAAGCCCCAGCCTGATGACCTGAAAGTGACACCTGTCAGTTTGGATCAGGCCAGGACTTGTGGCGGTAATATGCAGAAACATTTTTGCAGCTTGAAATTCTACCTGTCTAATTGATTTACTGGGATGACTTGTGCACCTCCGTTCTCCGCCCAAAGAATTGACATGTCAATCCGACATGAACTCCGACATGAACTCCGATTCCACCACTTTTACTTAGTGTGAACGGACCTTTATGGTGGCTTCACACACAGCTTTTGAGTGGCATTTTTCTGCCATTGATTTACAGCTTACATCTGGGCATTTTAGCTCAAATAAACGCAATGGCCTTTTTTTTCTGGGGATATTCGGGAGTGAATTAAAGAATATTCGGTGGTCACAGGTCAGAGAGAAAACCGAGCAGTGAATAGATACATGGGGAAAAAAAATTTGTACAGTGATGTAAGTTACTTTACTAAAAACAGCACTTGCTCTCCTGTGTGTATATATGTTACACATCTTATTTCACCTTCTTTGCCTTATGACATTACCTCTTTAAAGTCCTATAAAAATAATAAATATACCCCACTAACCCTTGTAATAACACATGATATGGTTAAAAGAAAGATGCCTTTTTGCTGGTTTTTGGTGCAGTGTCAAACACAAAAAAAAACATATGGGGTGGTGTAAAAAGCTTAGACTATGGGATTTTATGACGTGAGCCACGAACAGAAGCTATAAACAGAATACACATAAAAGAGGAAAGACAAACACAGCTGGACGCCAGTCAGGATGTAACAAGTGATGTATATCACACACTCTCTACCAGACAAATGTTTTCTCTACTGAAGTCAGAGAACTTACATTAGGCCTGATTCACACATCATGGAATAAATCAGCATTTTCCTTCTGTTTTATCAAGCCAAAATCAGGAGTGGATGAAGGGAGAGAAGAAGCCTAAATCCTTCTATTATATTCCCCTTGTGTGTAGGATCCAAATACTAAAACAAATACTCATGCAAAATAATAAGCAGATCTGCAATGTGTGAATAAGGTCTTAGATATTTTTCCTTCTAAGTAACATTGATATTTTCTGTCTTTCTCTCTATAGCGATCTAGCAATGCACAACACACAATAAATTGAATATTACACACACAGAAATCTCCTATTGCCGAACTCATAGTGGAGGACGTTTGTACAAGGCAAACCCAGGCACTGAGAAGATTCAAGGGAAAACCAGTCCCATTCCTTGACAAGGATGTGTGTAGAAAGAGTGAGAGCTAGTATGAGCAATGTTTCATATCCCTCCCACCACCACCAAGTATAAAGAAGGGAGAGTTCCTGCCAGGAAGACCAACCCTACCTGGAAACTGCCGGAATCCTAAACTTATTCCTCCTTTTAGAAGCTTAAATACTGATAGGTCTTCCATTATTTTAGAAGTAACCTAGTTTGTGTTTCAATTTCTTATCATTTTCAAGATATGTTTGCTGCCATTGAATAGAAACACAAGAAGCTGTGCAATACAGTATATATGTACAATATAGAAAAAGTCTTCATGTAGGTGGAAGGTGAATAAACAGTAAGTAGAAATAAACAATCAGTCGAAATCTCCTGACTAGATGCAAATATGGATAAGGGTTCACAATGGCCTCATAGTCTGTATGGTTCCCATCTGCCTGCAGTCTGTTGTGCTTCATGTGAAGAGCGCTGCAGCCTACAATATACTGTACCCCCCAAAATACTGATTCCCTACATCAGACCCCCAACAAAACTGATCTGTCATGAAATAGTTTTTTCTTTCCCTTGGTCAGATGACTAATCAGATTTTTTTTATCACATTATGTTTCCCAGACATCTTTTGCTGAAATATGCCATAAAAAAAAAATAGATTTTATGTCCAAATTGGTCCCTCCCCACATCTTCCCAAGAAGGTAAAAAATGCTGGAAGAGTGCACAGGCTTATGCATGACATCAGTGTGTGGAGGTATGTGAGTCTATAGGCCCAGCTGTCACTGCTACTCTGACTTTCTTGTGATACCTTGCGTTACAAGATACGCTACATACAGGTTTGCAACTTATAAATACTGAAATCAATACAAGCAACTTCTGTTGCGTCAACTAGCTACAAAAATAGTTGATACATTCTTACTTATTTCTGTTAACCATTATACCTGATATCATAGGATTGTAAGGACTGTCACAAGGTTTTCCAGACTCCAAAACAGAGCCTTTGCCTTGTGCGCAGTACAGGACTGGGGTCACACAGAGTCACTGTGAAATCATGGCCTAAGGCAATGCATCCACAAGGTCCCCCTGTAGGGACATCACTTAGGCCTTAATTGTACAATTTTACAGCAACTTATGTCGGCCAGAAAAAATTATGAAAAATTGCCTATCTATCCTACATTGTACTTCACCCATGTTTTTCCTATTATCAGGTATAATGGTTTATTATGCAACAAGTGGGCAACTTGCAGTATAGCTTGGCCAATTTTCCTTTAAGATGTCTACGCCCTTTTATAACAGTAATAGTCAGGGCCGGAGTAAAGGGAGGGCACCAGGGGCACGTGCCTCTGGGGCCTCCACCACTTAGGGGCCCCCACCAGCAGGAACTCTAGTAGATCGGTTGGCAACAGAGCACAGAAAGTGCAGTGTTCTCACATTGCGTTATTAACACAAACACAATGTGGGAATACACTCTGATACTGAGCCCTCCCCGCTCCTGTTTCTAGGATCTGGCATCTTCCTCTGCACTGCAGCCTCTAGTGACTATCACGTGCGCAACAGAGGAGGATGCAAAGCAATACAGCCTGGAGCGAGGAGGGCCTGTGCTAAGTCGCCTACAGTAAGCTGCCATCTGTATAGATCGTGGCATAGTCTATTTATTGGGGGGGGGGGGGTTGTCGCCCGGGCCTCCACCAACCTTAATCCGGCCCTGGTAATCGTAGTTATTGACCAGAAACATATGGAAACATACATATGAGGTTTTTATTTTTCTTTATTGTCCACTCCAGGCTTTGCCTAAGGCTACATACATCTGGAACCCCAGAGTGGAACACTGAATGGGATAAGCTGAATCTTTTGCATCTGCTTTCCCATCCGTTGCCCTATAGGCTGAAATGAATTGTTGTCCTCCAGAATGATATTACAGGATCAAAAAAATTCTACATGCAACTTTTCAATCTGGCACCTACACACTGAATGGCAACTATGCCAAATCACCCAAAAAAATGGCAACAAGCTCTAACGAAAAAAAAAAAGAGAAACCCTGGTTATAAGGTACCTGGTGTTTTTTGCGATCATATGGACAGTGCAAAAATAATAAGGCTTGTGCATCTTAGTAAATCTTTCACACCTTAAAGAGGTTATCCACAAAAACATGGCCACTTTCCCCCTACTGTTGTCTCCAGTTTGGGTGGGGTTTTGAAACTCAGTTCCATTGAAGTTAATGGAGCTTAAATGCAAACCACACCTGAACTGGAGACAACAGTAGGGGGAAAAGTGGCCATGTTTTTGAAGCGCTGGATAACCCCTTTAAGTCAGCGTATGATGTCCACAGAGTTTAATGCCCAAGCCCTATTCGAACTAGTAGTGCTTTGAGGCACTTTAAGGCTATGTTCTCACACAGTCAAAATGGTGGCTGTTTATATTGGACGGCCATCACTTAACAGAAAATAACCAAAGTTATTTTAAAACAATGGCCATTATTCGCATAGTAAGGCCGCTGTTATTAAAATAACTGCTGTTATTTGCTGTTAACTGATGGCCATCCAATAAAACAGGCCACCATTTTGAAGGTGCGTGAGCATATCCTAAGTCTAGCATCTGAGACACCACAACATGCACATATGTCTGAGCAGAAATGGCTGCAGCCTGTGGATGATATTTGTATAACCTCATCCACTTACCTAGTACAGTAACTGAAAATTAATGGGACAGGCTGCAACACCAGGTACAACTGATACCAAATGTGGGGAGCTGTGCCTGATAGGAAATAATGAGTTCAACCCCATCCCTTCCACCCTGATCCGATATTGATGAGCTATCCAAAGAACAAGCCAGCAATAAAAAAGAAAAAAAAACTCCTGAAAAAAAAAAATTGTGAACGGACCCTAAGGCTATATTAACACACCCGAAGTGCAGCCTGAGGCCGCGGCCCACACTATGAATGTGCATTTGTAGTGCTCCGTGCTTCACAGAGCACTACATTCCCACTTCATTACCATAGCGATCCGGGCTGTGTTATGCGTTCAGAATTACAGCATGTTCTTTTTTTTGAGACACGGATCGTGGCCCCGTACACACGTACTGATGTGTGAACAGGGCCATTGAATAACATTGGTTCTATGTTCTGTCCACAATTGCGTGCCCGCAATTGCGGACAGAACAACGGATGTGTGAATGTAGCCTAAAGGGGATATTCTGAGAGTTTATACACAAAACTTGAAAGGCTGCAGGGAGTTTACCAACAGAACAACAGTGTAACACTAATCTTACATATTAAACGTGTAGAATTACCTTGGGCCCATGTGGGTAGCAGACTACAATTCCCATCATGCATTGCCCACATCTAGCCCAGGCTGTAATCTCCTCCCTGATCGCTAAAGAGCAAGCCTCCACACTAAGGTGCTCCTCAAACTGTGCTCTCTGACCGCTGTGCCTCTTACATTAGTTCCTAGCTCCTATCTGCTGTTTCACAAGCAGCTCAACCCCTATAACATGTAGTGCTGACACTGAGCATGCTTGACCAGAAAAGCTGAACTACAGGTCGTAACCCTGGGCAACAAGCTATAAACATCACATTCTGGGTCAGTAAGTAGTGAGCGACTGTGTGGAAAATGTTGACCAGTTTGAATTGCTTTACTTTGTATCATATACTTTTCAATGGAGGCAATTACATCGGAATACCCCTTTAAGTAACCACTACAGACCTGCAAAATTAGAAGGTTACAGAGCTTTTTTTTTTCTGCTGAAATTTTTAAACTAAAACCAAAGTGGAGTAATCGTTTCTTTCCTGACCTACAGGTACATAAAGGAGCTTGCCACCCACCAAGAGTCCAACAAAAAGCTGTCATTTCATCCCAAACACCTGTTCTTGCATGGAAATAAAAACCACATTACAATGAACTTTTGTCACACACAGTGGCATTTGTTTTGGGCTTTACAAGGCCACCGCCACCTACAAATGTCACGCCTGGTAACATGAAGGGCTCAGGCAAAGGCTTTGAGGCGCACAAATGTTACATTTCTTTTTAACATCAAATATTGGTTATCTGTAATAACAACACTAAGGGGAGAATAAGGCAGCCTAATATAGAACACTGTTGGCTGTCAGGATATAGGGAGGCCTAAGAATAATTCCAGTTATTTGGGCATCGCATAGACAAAAAGCAAAATGATAGCTGTATATACGTATCTACATGGTAAGGACCGCACAGACAGATACTCTAAACAGCACAACACCAAGATTCTGACATTATTTTTCACACCTACCCCCAAAACAACCCCAAGCACCCTTCCCGCCCAGGCAGGACCTCCCCTCATACAAACATTATGCTTAGCGTGAAGGGAAATGATTGTCTGAACATGGCACAGAAGCAAGATCAACACAGTTAGGAACAAAAGCCGCCCCACCCAGGGAGGAGGGTGTGAAGTGAATGTCAGACGCTCCGCTTCTCAGCCCCCCATCAGGTTTCTCCAACCCCAACTAAAAAGAAGAAACTGGAGTGACCTGCGAACATTGCACAAGCCCTCCACCCATCATTCTATAGTTACCAGTGACACCCACCCAGCTGCCGACAGCCACATACATGTCAGTCACTCATGTGAGCAATCCACCCTTTCAGTGCCAACACCAGGTGACATTACTTCTGGTAACTTTCCAACTTTTAACACACACACACACACACACACACATTTTATATATATATATATATATATATATATATATATATATATATATATATATATATATATATAATGTTCTAGACTCAAATAGTAGAATGTTGGTATTTTTCAGCAAACTCATAAACGTCGTGGGTGTGGCTTATGTTCTAATATCATTTGCACTATATTTCCAAACTTTTTGCGCCACGTTTGGCAAAAAATGGCACTTGAAGATGCTGCAAATTATACCACTAGGAAGTGTGAACTGTAATCCATAATTGACATACAAGACCAGACAAACTAAAAAATTGCTTCAAACAAAGCAGGCATTGATTATGCTCCCTGGTATCTGTACAGCGCTGCAGCTTATGTCAGTTGTATATAACTAAAAATTTTCCCCAACTTTATCAAACATAAGAAATAAACCAAAGCAAGTACCCTGCTGAACGATACCAGTCCATACCAGGGCCCCCAGTAACCAGTTACCATTTATAGATCTGCTGTGCGCTTACGTGATAGAGGGGCCTGTGGGCCTCCTCCAGCATCATGGCCTTGGCAAGGCTGAAACCTCTGCCCCCTTCTGCTACGCCACTGCCATCCTGGGTGGCCTCTTGTGAGGTATCCTTCACAGACACATTTATTACACATCAGATATGCAAGTGACCTCCTTATCTCTGTGTATAGCAGTCTTCCCCAACCTGGGGCTCTTCAGCTGTTCCAAAACTACAACTCCCATGATGCCCTGACAGCCAAAGGCTGTCAGGGCATCATGGGAGTTGTAGTTTTGGAACAGCTGGAGAGCCACAGGTTGGAAGACACTGATGCACAGACGTTACCCTGTAACTTTTCTCTAGTTTTCTAAGTGGAAGCCATTCTGATGTGTCATGGAAATAGGAGCCATTACTTCAAGGAATTCCTGTCATGAAACCGGATACATACAGACTATTTGTTCTTGCAACACTCCTATTAGTAGAACTTTTAGAGCTTTTATCCTGGAGCTAGAGAGATGTGTGACACACATAGAAGCAATGCAGGGTGATGGCACAACTATGTCTGCCACTTCTAGGTTACCTGCCTGTACACACACAAGTGGATAGATAGTATTATCTATCTATTAGGTGAAGCTTGCAGAGCTCCACGGCAACCATGGAGAGAGGTAAAAGCAGGTAGTCACTCACCCTGGAGATGGAGAGGGGCATGTTAAAGTCCTTGCCTCCCTGCAGGCGGAAGCCCCAAGGGGCTGGTCCATCCAGAGTCACTTTGTAATCCTCCATGTCACCAATCTGCAGAAGAGACAACACACACAGGGTCAGGGGGAACTTTCCTGGAGCGAGCACTGGAGGGGTTAACCCTCAAAGGACTTGTCTATGTAGTGTAGGTATGCGGAGCAGCCCGTGCAGTCACACCTCCCCCCCCCCCACCCCGTCCATCAGTGCTGCCGCTCCCCGGTCTCCCCATACAGAGGGCACAAGGTCACCCACTAGCAGCCCACGGGAGCTCCATGCACCTCGGCGTCTCCCCCACAGTCTCACCCTGAAAAGCAGCAGCAGCGGTGGAAGGAGGACAGGCTGCGAGTCCTGCCAGCACTCCCGGCTCCCAGGCTATATAAGGAGTGTAAGATGACACCCGGGCCGGGGGATCCAGGGAAATGAATCATGCTCCTCGGCTCTGGGAGGGACCAGGCTGCAGCACAGCGCACATTCCCGGCTCCTACAGGGGGGGGGACATTCCTCAGACGGCCGGGGCCCAGGAGCCGGGACACCACCGAGGGGGGCACTGACTGCAGCATCCCTACCTGGGCCCAGGAGCCGGGACACCACCGAGGGGGGCACTGACTGCAGCATCCCTACCTGGGCCCAGGAGCCGGGACACCACCGAGGGGGGCACTGACTGCAGCATCCCTACCTGGGCCCAGGAGCCGGGACACCACCGAGGGGGGCACTGACTGCAGCATCCCTACCTGGGCCCAGGAGCCGGGACACCACCGAGGGGGGCACTGACTGCAGCATCCCTACCTGGGCCCAGGAGCCGGGACACCACCGAGGGGGGCACTGACTGCAGCATCCCTACCTGGGCCCAGGAGCCGGGACACCACCGAGGGGGGCACTGGCTGCAGCATCCCTGCCTGGGCCCGGGGACAGACACCGAGGGGGGCACTGGCTGCAGCATCCCTGCCTGGACCCGGGGACAGACACCGAGGGGGGCACTGACTGCAGCATCCCTGCCGGGGACCGGGACACCACCGAGGGGGGCACTTGCTGCAGCATCCCTGCCTGGGGACCGGGACACCACTGAGGGGGGCACTAGCGGCAGCATCCCTGCCTGGGCCCAGGGACCGGGACACCACCGAGGGGGGCACTTGCTGCAGCATCCCTACCGGGGCCCGGGACACCACCGAGGGGGGCACTGGCTGCAGCATCCCTGCCTGGGCCAGGGGACAGACAACGAGGGGGGCACTGACTGCAGCATCCCTGCCTGAGAACGGGACCACAGAGGGGGGCACTGGCTGCAGCATCCCTGCCTGGGCCCGGGGACAGACACCGAGGGGGGCACTGGCTGCAGCATCCCTGCCTGGGAGACGGGGGACAGACACCGGGGGGGCACTGACTGCAGCATCCCTGCCTGGGCCCAGGAGCCGGAACAGCACCGAGGGGGGCACTGACTGCAGCATCCCTGCCTGGGACCGGGACACCACCGAGGGGGGCACTGACTGCAGCATCCCTGCCTGGGCCCGGGGACAGACACCGAGGGGGGCACTGGATGCAGCATCCCTGCCTGGGCCTGGGGACAGACACCGAGGGGGGCACTGGCTGCAGCATCCCTGCCTGGGCCCGGGGACAGACACCGAGGGGGGCACTGACTGCAGCATCCCTGCCGGGGACCGGGACACCACCGAGGGGGGCACTTGCTGCAGCATCCCTGCCTGGGGACCGGGACACCACCGAGGGGGGCACTAGCTGCAGCATCCCTGCCTGGGCCCAGGGACCGGGACACCACCGAGGGGGGCACTTGCTGCAGCATCCCTACCGGGGCCCGGGACACCACCGAGGGGGGCACTGGCTGCAGCATCCCTGCCTGAGAACGGGACCACAGAGGGGGGCACTGGCTGCAGCATCCCTGCCTGGGCCCGGGGACAGACACCGAGGGGGGCACTGGCTGCAGCATCCCTGCCTGGGCCCAGGGACAGACACCGAGGGGGGGACTGGCTGCAGCATCCCTACCTGGGCCCGGGGATCGGGACACCACCGAGGGGGGCACTGGCTGCAGCATCCCTGCCTGGGCCTGGGGACAGACACCGAGAGGGACACTGGCTGCAGCATCCTTGCCTGAGTCCGGGACACCACCGAGGGGGGCACTGGCTGCAGCATCCCTGCCTGGGCCCGGGGACAGGCACTGAGGGAGGCACTGGATGCAGCATCCTTGACTGGGCCCGGGGACAGACACCGAGGGGGGCACTGGATGCAGCATCCCTGCCTGGGCCCGGGGACAGACACACCGAGGGGGGCACTGGCTGCAGCATCCCTGCCTGGGCCCGGGGACAGACACCGAGGGGGGCACTGGCTGCAGCATCCCTGCCTGGGCCCGGGGACAGACACCGAGGGGGGCACTGACTGCAGCATCCCTGCCGGGGACCGGGACACCACCGAGGGGGGCATTGCTGCAGCATCCCTGCCTGGGGACCGGGACACCACTGAGGGAGGCACTAGCTGCAGCATCCCTGCCTGGGCCCAGGGACTGGGACACCACCGAGGGGGGCACTTGCTGCAGCATCCCTGCCGGGGCCCGGGACACCACCGAGGGGGGCACTGGCTGCAGCATCCCTGCCTGGGCCCGGGGACAGGCACTGAGGGAGGCACTGGATGCAGCATCCTTGACTGGGCCCGGGGACAGACACCGAGGGGGGCACTGGATGCAGCATCCCTGCCTGGGCCCGGGGACAGACACCGAGGGGGGCACTGGCTGCAGCATCCCTACCTGGGCCCGGGGACAGACACCGAGGGGGGCACTGACTGCAGCATCCCTGCCGGGGACCGGGACACCACCGAGGGGGGCACTTGCTGCAGCATCCCTGCCTGGGGACCGGGACACCACTGAGGGGGGCACTAGCTGCAGCATCCCTGCCTGGGCCCAGGGACCGGGACACCACCGAGGGGGGCACTTGCTGCAGCATCCCTGCCGGGGCCCGGGACACCACCGAGGGGGGCACTGGCTGCAGCATCCCTGCCTGGGCCCTGGGGACAGACACCGAGGGGGGCACTGACTGCAGCATCCCTGCCTGAGAACGGGACCACAGAGGGGGGCACTGGCTGCAGCATCCCTGCCTGGGCCCGGGGACAGACACCGAGGGGGGCACTGGCTGCAGCATCCCTGCCTGGGCCCGGGGACAGACACCGAGGGAGGCACTGGATGCAGCATCCCTGACTGGGCCCGGGGACAGACACAGAGGGGGGCACTGACTGCAGCATCCCTACCTGGGCCCGGGGATCGGGACACCACCGAGGGGGGCACTGGCTGCAGCATCCTTGCCTGAGTCCGGGGACTGGGACACCACCGAGGGGGCACTGGCTGCAGCATCCCTGCCTGGGCCCGGGGACAGGCACTGAGGGAGGCACTGGATGCAGCATCCCTGACTGGGCCCGGGGACAGACACCGAGAGGGACACTGGCTGCAGCATCCTTGCCTGAGTCCGGGGACTGGGACACCACCGAGGGGGGCACTGGCTGCAGCATCCCTGCCTGGGCCCGGGGACAGGCACTGAGGGAGGCACTGGATGCAGCATCCCTGACTGGGCCCGGGGACAGACACAGAGGGGGGCACTGACTGCAGCATCCCTGCCTGGGCCTGGGGACCGGGACACCACCGAGGGGGGCACTGGCTGCAGCATCCCTGCCTGGGCCGGGGGACGGACACCGAGGGGGGCACTGGCTGCAGCATCCCTGCCTGGGCCCGGGGACAGACACTGAGGGGGGCACTGACTGCAGCATCCCTGCCTGGGCCTGGGGACCGGGACACCACCGAGGGGGGCACTGGCTGCAGCATCCCTGCCTGGGCTGGGGGACGGACACCGAGGGGGGCACTGGCTGCAGCATCCCTGCCTGGGCCCGGGGACAGACACTGAGGGGGGCACTGGCTGCAGCATCCCTGCCTGGGCCCGGGGACAGACACCGAGGGGGGCACTGGCTGCAGCATCCCTGCCTGGGTCCTGGGACCGAGACACCACCGAGGGGGGCACTGGCTGCAGCATCCCTGCCTGGGGACCAGGACACCACTGAGGGGGGCACTGGCTGCAGCATCCCTGCCTGGGCCCGGGGACAGACACCGAGGGCGGCACTGGATGCAGCATCCCTGCCTGGGGACCGGGACACCACCGAGGGGGGCACTGGCTGCAGCATCCCTGCCTGGGCCCGGGGACAGACACCGAGGGGGGCACTGGCTGCAGCCTCCCTGCCTGGGCCCGGGGACAGACACCGAGGGGGGCACTGACTGCAGCATCCCTGCCGGGGACCGGGACACCACCGAGGGGGGCACTGGCTGCAGCATCCCTGCCTGGGGACCGGGACACCACCGAGGGGGGAACTGGCTGCAGCATCCCTGCCTGGGCCCAGGGACCGGAACACCACCGAGGGGGGCACTGGCTGCAGCATCCCTGCCTGGGCCCGGGGACAGACACCGAGGGGGGCACTGACTGCAGCATCCCTGCCTGAGAACGGGACCACAGAGGGGGGCACTGGCTGCAGCATCCCTGCCTGGGCCCGGGGACAGACACCGAGGGGGGCACTGGCTGCAGCATCCCTGCCTGGGCCCAGGGACAGACATGAGGGGGGGACTGGCTGCAGCATCGCTGCCTGGGCCCGGGGACCGGGACACCACCGAGGGGGGCACTGGCTGCAGCATCCCTGCCTGGGCCTGGGGACAGACACCGAGAGGGAAACTGGCTGCAGCATCCTTGCCTGGGTCCAGGGACTGGGACAGCACCGAGGGGGGCACTGCCTGCAGCATCCCTGCCTGGGCCCGGGGACAGGCACCGAGGGAGGCACTGGATGCAGCATCCCTGTCTGGGCCCGGGGACAGACACCGAAGGGGGCACTGACTGCAGCATCCCTGCCTGGGCCTGGGGACCGGGACACCACCGAGGGGGGCACTGGCTGCAGCATTCCTGCCTGGGCCCGGGGACAGACACCGAGGGGGGCACTGGCTGCAGCATCCCTGCCTGGGCCCGGGGACCGGGACACCACCGAGAGGGGCACTGGCTGCAGCATCCCTGCCTGGGACTGGGGACAGACACCGAGGGGGGCACTGGCTGCAGCATCCCTGCCTGGGCCTGGGGACCGGGACACCACCGAGGGGGGCACTGGCTGCAGCATCCCTGCCTGGGCCAGGGGACCGGGACACCACCGAGGGGGGCACTGGCTGCAGCATTCCTGCCTGGGCCCGGGGACAGACACCGAGGGGGGCACTGACTGCAGCATCCCTGCCTGGGGACTGGGACACCACCGAGGGGGGCACTGGCTGCAGCATCCCTGCCTGGGCCAGGGGACCGGGACACCACCGAGGGGGGCACTGGCTGCAGCATTCCTGCCTGGGCCCGGGGACAGACACCGAGGGGGGCACTGACTGCAGCATCCCTGCCTGGGGACTGGGACACCACCGAGGGGGGCACTGGCTGCAGCATCCCTGCCTGGGCCCGGGGACAGACACCGAGGGGGGCACTGGCTGCAGCATCAGTGACTGGGCCCGGGGACCGGGACACCACCGAGGGGGGCACTTGCTGCAGCATCCCTACCGGGGCCCGGGACACCACCGAGGGTGCCACTGACTGCAGCATCCCTGCCTGGGGACCGGGACACCATCGAGGGGGGCACTGACTGCAGCATCCCTGCCTGGGGACCGGAACACCACCGAGGTGGGCACAGACTGCAGCATCTCTGCCTGGGGACCGGGACACCACCGAGGGGGGCACTGGCTGCAGCATCCCTGACTGGGCCCTGGGACAGACACAGAGGATGCCCACATGTACATAGGTGGCATAGGGTGGCTGCATGTGTGACATCTGGTGGACCCGTCACAACATACATCTCTGCCATTAGGTTCCCATACATACTTAAAGGGAACAGTGCTATCCATTTTATACAGCAGGAAGAACTGATTGAACAGATTGATGTATATTTTTGTGGGAAAAGATTCAATATAACTTGTTGATTCTGCTGAGATCTGTTCTAATAAAAATTCTCAAGTCTTCCAGTACTTATTAGCTGCTTTATGTCCTGCAGGAAGTGGTGTCTGACAAAGTGCTCTCTGCTGACATCTCTGGCCATGTCAGGAACTGTCCAGAGCAGTAGCAAATCCCCATAGAATATCTCTCCTACTATTCAGACTAGAAAGAATACAGCACTTCCTGCAGGACATACAGCTTTTTTTTTTTTAAATAGAAGTAAATTACAAATCTCTGGCACTTTCTGGCACAAGGTGATTTAAAAGAAAAAAAAAATTGGTGAACAACCCCTTTAAGGAGTCACTCAATGTTCTGGATATTTCAACCAATAAATTACAAGTTATATTGAAT
Source organism: Dendropsophus ebraccatus (assembly GCF_027789765.1). Lineage (NCBI taxonomy): Eukaryota > Metazoa > Chordata > Amphibia > Anura > Hylidae > Dendropsophus > Dendropsophus ebraccatus. Next base: position 55,792,530 of record NC_091454.1, on the reverse strand, counting down.
CTTTTCCCATAAAGATATACAGCGGTGCCTTGGATTATGCGCATAATTCGTTCCGGGGCGGCGCTTGTAATCCAAATCCACTTTTAATCCCCCAAAAAATTTCCCATAAGAAATCAATCAAATGCAGACAATTGGTTCCACACCCCAAAAATAAGGATTTATTATTCTGAAGAACATATAAAACTAATGAAACAAAGATTTACAAACGGCAGAATATGTGATATTATGAGTTACTGTACAGTATAGCACTCAGCATGTGGAGTATAATTTATAGTAACTACATAACCCTGATAACACAGCAGCAGTTTGTAGATACAGGATGGAACTGCAGAGACTGCAGGGAGCAGGAAGGAATGAGCAGGACAGATGTGGGCACATACATGCAGCACTCTCTGTCCAGGGAGAGAGGGGTTACAGCTATGAAGAGATTACCTCCACAGTCCTGTCCCCTGATGCAAACCCCAGCATGAAGTGGATCTGCAATGATTTGGAAGGTGAGGGAGACTTCCTGGGTTAGAGTACAGGGCTGTAGACCTCACTATGCAGACTATGCCCCTCCTCCACTCGCGCTCACACCCAGTACAGGGAGCTCTTAAACCAAAGCAATGCTCTTAAACCAAGTCACAGTTTTGAAAAACTGTCAGCTCTTAAACCAAAACGCTCTTAGGCTATGTTCACACTACGTAAAAGTACGTCCGTTGTTGCCATCTGCAACAACGGCCGTACTTTTAGCGGGGTGGAACAATGCCCTATTTTCAATGGGATCCCGGCCGGAGCATATACACATCGTACACGCTCTGGCCGGGATCCCGTGCGGTTCTGCATATAACTGACATGAATGAATTGCGGCCGTAGGAAACCCTGTCAGTTCACACAGTGAAGCGAGCTGCTCCGGCCGCCTGCTTCACTGTGTGCTATGGGAAGCTCTGATGCGCCTGCATGAGAGCTCTGCGGCCGGAAAGATCATCCAGCTGGTACTTAGGTACTGGCTGGGATGATCGGGGCAGAGACCGGCTGTTCCGTGACCCGGCCGGGGTCACGGAACGGCCTGTCTCTCACGTTGTGTCAACATAGCCTCCATCCAAGTTACTCTTAAACCAAGGTACCACTGTATATCAATCCACTCAGCTCCTTCTGCTCTATAACATGATGCCGATAACTTAGGTAGCATTTTCACAGTGACAGGTTCGTTTTAACTCTTTAAGGACAGAGCCCAAAATGCCCTTAAGCACGGCACCGATTTTCAGTTTTGCGTTTTCGTTTTTTTCCTCCTCGCCTTCTAAGAGCTATAACTTATTTTTCTCTCTACAGGGCCATGTAAGGGCTTGTTTTTTTTCAGGAACAGGTTTACTTTGTAATGGTGTCTTTCAATCTACCATACAATAAATTATGGAACCCCCAAAATATCATTTATGGGGTGTAATTGGGAAAAAAAGAAAATTCCACAAATTTTGGGGGGTATCCCTGTTTACGTAATGCACTTTACGGTAAAACTGACATAACATTATTCTATAGGTCAGTCTGAGTACAGCGATATGCAGTTTGTATAGCTTTCCTAATGTTTTACTGTTTTTTTAACATTAATACTTTTTTTTTTGCAAATAGGTGTAATTACAATGGCTCTATTGTGACTCTAAGGCTATGTTCACACTACGTATATTTGAGGCTGTATTTGGTCCTCAAGTCAGATCCTCATAGCAACCAAAACCAGGAGTGGATTGAAAACACAGAAAGGCTCTGTTCACACAATGTTGAAATTGAGTGGATGGACGCCATTTAATGGCAAATATTTGCTGTAATTTTAAAACAACGGCTGTTATATTGAAATAATGGCCTTTATTTACTGTTATATGGCAGCCATCCACTCAATTTCAACATTGTGTGAACATAGCCTTTCTGTGTTTTCAATCCACTCCTGGTTGGTTGCTATGAGGCCTGAAATATACAGCCTCAAATATACGTAGTGTGAACCCAGCCTTAGGGTGCATTCACACGTACGTGACAGGTTACGCAGCAGATCTGCAGCAGATTTGATGGTGCAGATTTGGTGCTGTGTTCAGTTATGTAGATCAAATCTGCTGCGGATGCGGTGTGTGTGAAGCTACCCTTATAACAATTTTTCTTTTCACATACGGGGTTGTATGGGGCATAATTTTTTGCGCCATCATTTCTAGTTTTTATTAGTACCAAATTTGTGTAGATCAGACTTATTGATCACTTTTATATAAAATGTAATAAAAAATCAATCCTGGCATTTTTAGTTTTTTTTTGTTTGTTTATGCATTTCATTGCTCAAAATTGTTTTATTTTGATAGATCAGACAATTATGGATGCTACGGTATAAAATACATTTATTTATTTCTATATGTTTTATTTATAAAATGGGAAAGGGGTGATTTAAACTTTTTAGATATACTCAGATATACTAGATTTATTGACAAGCCCATGCTTCTTAATAAATCCAAATCCATGAGAAGGAAATAATTTTCTTTTGACCAATGTATGGATACCAAGAGAAAACAATGATCCAGCAGTAGTGGTATCCGATTAGTGATTAATCCATGTTAAAATAAGATACATCCAAATGGAACAAAACTGTGAAAGCCATCATACTTCTGTTCAATTTTTATCATAGATTAATCACACTGCCTTTTAATTAAATATCAATCCTGCTGGGTCATCATTTTCTCTTGGACTTTGTATTGGTGCTATTGGTGCCCATTTAATTTGTATAACTGTGAATCTGGGAAGGCGTGGTGGTGGGTTGGTGTTTGCTGATTGTCAGTAAGGTTGTTGTTTTGGGGGAAGGTATAGAAATGGTCTTTATAGATTCCCCCTATAAAGTCTATATTGTGGTCAAGCAGTCACAACCAAGAGTATATGGACACAAAGTAATTCTATCAGAAAACTGTGCAGAATCTGCTGCTCATCCCCGCACGCTCCCGTTTCCGCAGGCTCCACAGGCTCCACTATATGTTTGGGCGGATTCCGTCGTCCAGAGTTGACATGACATGAGCATTTAATGGAGCAGGTGGAGAGGGAAGGGGGACCGCCAGGATGACTGGCGGATCTTGCACAGAGTTTTTCCAGTAGAATTACTCTGTGTGCATATACCCTTACATGCAAATCACAAATGCCCCATGTTTAAGGCTTACTCCTGATGAAGTTATTGGGACATAACGGAACACGCGGGATTGAGGTGGTAGTGTACCAAGATGTTTCCTAGTGCTACATCATTGCATTATTTTTTGGCACATGGCACTTTTGGATAATATTGACCCGGGATTGCAGGTGCAACTCTACTATGTTATATATTGTACCCCCCCCCCCATCCGACTCACCCGCAGCATATCACTCATTCAGCTCTACTATGCTACTCACTCAAGTCTGCTATGTCGCTTACTCAACTCTGCTATGCCACTCACTCAACTCTGCTATATCACTCATTCAACTCTGCTATGCCGCTCACTCAACTCTGCTATGCCGCTCACTCAACTCTGCTATGCCGCTCACTCAACTCTGCTATGCCGCTCACTCAACTCTGCTATGCCACTCACTCAACTCTGCTATGCCGCTCACTCAACTCTGCTATGCCGCTCACTCAACTCTGCTATGCCGCTCACTCAACTCTGCTATGCCGCTCATTCAACTGTGCTATGCCGCTCACTCAACTTTGCTATATCTTGTGCATATCAGCTCTGCTACATCATGTACCAGTCAGACATAAGCATTGCATGATGGGAGATGTTGTTGTCTGGCCAGCGCCATGTTGGATATAGTTCGGCTTTTTAAAAAAAACTTGTAACTATGGAACGGAAGCAGCTAGAAAGACGGGAGATGGCTCAAAATTCTCAGGGGGACATAGTGAGTAAGACTAGCTAGGTTGGGAGCATTTAATATTTTTAGCTCTTGGGGGGAATACCCCTTTAATAAAGATTGAAATTTGATAGTACATCATACTGTGTGTGTGCAATCTATGACATAGCACATTCGCTTTTCTTTTTCTTTGGTTGTCATGCCCATTGCAGAGCCCATTCACAGAGCCTGTAAAATGCCAACTGTCCAAGAAAAATTACCTGTAAAGTAAGAGATTTGTTAGGGTCCGCTGACTGTACCCTCCTAATCTGGCCCTCGGCTTCTCTTTTACGAATAGAGCCACGAGTACGGCACGTTACCCGCAGCTCTATTCATTCCTATTGAGCCGCCGGAGAGAGCTGAGTAAGCTTACTCGGCTCTTTCTGGCCGCTCCATAGGAGTAAACAGAGCCGCAGATCGCGGAGATAGTCCGGTAACTAGGCATGCGGTGCAGCCATAGTACACCTGTGCATGACACTTATCCCTAACTCCATGGTAGAATAATTTCTCACAAACACTGCGGCCAGTCCACATAAACAGCACAGTAAATTATCAATTTAATTTTGTCCTTGTGGTATGTGGTGGTGGGGGCAAACACACCCATACAGGAAGAACTTATCACTATACTGATGTTGTCACTGGTAAGTTGAAGCTCAGGACCCCAGTACTGCAAAGCATCATTGCTAGTCACTGAGGCATCATGCTGCCACTATGTGATGGTTTTCTGCAATAGGAAACCTCATCATTTTTATACCATTTATATATATATAGTGCCAATCATTTTTCATAGTGCTATACAGCAGGAGATTGACATCTCTCATATTGGTCCCTATTGGGGTCCACACAGGGACGTAGCTAAAATGTCATGGGCCCTGGTGCGAAACTTCAATTTGGGCCCCCCCTTGACCAGTGATGCCATACCACTCCAAACCTACATAACCCCTAACAGCCTGTACTGTTACTGCATAAAATCTACTATATAAAGGCCAACATTCTCCCTCAGCAGTGACAGCTGTATTCTGCAGACTTTTTAAGTAATACATCCAGTAATGCTGCGTTTACACGGAATGATTATCGTGCAAGGGCGTGGTTTTGCCGGCGAGGAGAGAGGACGTGTTCCGCAGAGCTCCTGCTTCAGCTTCTACTCAGCTATTACTCTACCGATTGGACTTATTACTTTTTCAGCCTGACAGACTCCCAACCCCAACCTCTCCCGTAAAATGACTCTTACATCCCGGAAAGCAACAGCAGCCGCCCGGAGAAGACAACAAGCTTCTCTCACCGCAGCGACGGCTCCACAGGGTGGCTCCGGCCCCTTCGCTGCACCGTTCCTGGACTTGTTAAGCACGGCTGCCGGAGCGGTGTGGCAGACCTCTCCAGCAGAGGCAGAGCGGCTCCCGGAGGAGGCCTTGCCGGAGTCGGCCTTCACTTCGCAACGCCCGAGACAGTACATCGGGGCGGTCAACTGTAAGTTCTTCTCTTGCCATTAATCAGCAGTCCCCATCCTCTGCTACAGCGGCCTCCACACGGCGCCGCAGGCGGAAACGCTCCTCTTAAGACTGGTCCAAGGCCAACACTTTTTGGCCCCTCTATTACCCCTGGACCCTCCGAAGTCCTGGTTGCTGACAAGGCCGCTTATATTCAACCACCAAGAGTCCCAGCCGTGTGTTTCCCATCTGTTGCTATTAACAACGCGACGATTAGGTGGCTTGATGTTTTGTGTGACACTTCAGATCCCTCAGAACCAGACTCTTTGAGAATACTTCTTACGCTGACCTCCTCCATTAACGAGGGTTTTGCGCGAACTGTGGCTGCTATTGAGGGCGCTGTTCATACCATAGCCCAAAAAGTTCAAAAATTGGAAGACAATTTGGTTACAGTTGTTGACAATTACAATGCTTTACGGGATGATTACCAGGAATTGGATACAGAAGTGAAACACCTGCGTACTATACTAAGCCAAGTGGATGATCGTTCTAGAATTAATAATATAAAAATAAGGGGGATACCGGAATCTGTGCTGGCTCCCGAGCTGCCTAAAATTGTTCAGACTCTTATCAAAGATCTCCTACCTACATACTCTCCTGAGGAGCTTACTATTGACTGGATACGACGCATACCCCGTCCTAAACAACTGCCTCCTGCCGCCCCCAGATTGCACCACTTCAATGCTAGGAAGGCGATTCTTGCAGCTACCAAGCAGCGTCACGGCTTTGCAAACAAACAAGAGACGATTTCGGTTTACCCTGTCAGCGGCCACTCTTGGGTGGCGCAAATCATTGGCCCCGTTTACATCGGTTCTGAGAGACAATTGCATTCGCTATAAATGGGCCTCCCTGGGACGATTGCAGGTCTCTAAAGGAGCTGACACATTTTTCGTCGATGACTTGCGGATGGGTCTTTCTCTTTCTTCTGATTGAACTCCCATATGATTGTGACTGTAACTTTGCCTTTCAATCTACAGCGACCCGCAGGCTGGCGGAACTTATTATACAATCTCCCTATATTTCCTCCTCGGTTTTGAACTGGACTCTGTGCCCCATACATATAACTCTTTTTCCATCTAGAGTTGGCATTGTATGTTCATGTCACATCATAAAGACGCTTGAGTAGATGTTTGTTTTTCATGTCTGTGTTACTGCTCTAGTTAACATTTGCTTTGTTGATGCCCATAATTTTAGCTTAGTTTTCTGCCTTGTTCTCTGTGGTGAGTCCTTTTCTTTAGCTGGTCGCTTCCTAACTAGCTTGTTCGGTGGACCATATCACTGTGCTTATACTTTTATTGGGCTAATAGCGCACGTCTCGTGCCACCTTTGTCTACTGTTTGCATTATGTTATGTGTTTGAGAGTCTCTATTGTTTATCTCTTTTTATTTTATACTGTGTCCTTTTTAGAGCGTATCTCTGCTTCTGTTATGATAGTGTCAGGACCAGTCACACCAAACACACAAAGACAGTGAGCCCTGAGCTCAGCCCCGCCCACTGACTCTACCTACTTGCCCCCCTAGGCTAAACCCTAGGGCAGCAACTTGGCGGCGGTCCCTGCACTGGCTTGGTGGGACAAAAAGACAAGACAGACAGACAAAACACAATAAAGAATGGTCAGCAATCCGGGTCACAACAGTCTGGCAGCAAAGGTACAAAATCAGGATCCAAAAGAGTAGTCAAATAACAGGCAATATGGTCGGGGGCAGGCGGCAAGCAAGCGAGGTCAAAAGATACTAAGCAGAATTCAGGAGAAGCACAGAAACAGACCCACAAGCAGGCAGAGACTAAGTCAATAACCGGCAAGGCACAGGCAGAAGCTGAAATCTTAAATAGGAGACCAGGAACCAAGTCCAGAAGATGATTGGAGGGACCAGCTGTCAATCACTGAAGCAAGGCAGGTTAACTGTTACATGACCAGAGCAAACTTTGCAGCACAGACACGGGTGGGGCAGGGAAAACAATTAGCAGACCAGAAGGAATAAGACACAGTTCAGACAGGGCAAAAACAAAGGCAAACAAAACACAGAATAAATGGAATATTATGGCCAAAATCGCAGTCTCGGTCGTACCTTACGCACTGAGGACTGCGCCAAAGTTCCATTCATGACAGATAGCCTTTCATTTTAAACTTGTCGTATTGTCTAAACATTGTCTGAAAAACTTTTGTCAATAAAAATTTATTGAAACAGGAACGATTATCGTGCGAATTTGCACGATAACGATCGAATTTGAACGAAATCGTTCATTTTGATCTTTGAACATGTTCTCAAATCGTCGTTGATCGTTCGCTCAAAATTCGCTGATCGTTCCTTGTAAACAGTCATTCAAAGCGGCATATCAGCAGGTTCTGCCGAAAGAACCTGCTGATTATGCCGCAAGAGCTCTTTACCTGAGAAGGTGATAGCCCTTAAAACCGCACCTTTGCGCCTCCGCAATCTTCCGTATGCTGCTCACTGCTACATTATGCATATAGCAAGAACGCGATCGGCGCTAGGAGCCTGGGCTGAGCTTTACCATCGAGATCAACCCAGGCTTTCAGCGCCGATCACACTGCTGCTATATGCAAAATGTAGCAGATAGCAGCCTCCTGTCCTTGACTCTTGATCGGCTCACATACGGCATGGGAGGGGGCAGGCTGAGCAGCATGGGGAGATGCTGCCTATGTGAGCTACACTGGAGGGGAGGAAGCGGGCTGAGCAGCACGGGTAGATGCTGCCTATGTGAGCTACACTGGAGAGGAGGGGGCGGGGGTACGGGACAGATGGGGGCGGACGGCAGGAGGCTGTGCTGGCTGAAATGGACTAGAGGGGGCGGACTGGGCGGGACAGAGTGATGCTCCGGACCCAGACAACACCCCAAATGGTCTTCGGCCCCTAATTTGCAAAGGGGCAATTACCAATTTTCGGCGGCGCAGAGGAGCGGTTTTAACGGCTATCACCTTCTCAGGTAAAGGGCTCTTGCAGGATATCAGCAGGTTCTCTCGGCAGAAACTGCTGATATGCCGCTTTCAGCAATCACAAAACGATCGCAAAAATTTTTTCCATACGATATATCGTTCCGTCTAAACGCTGATCGTTATGGAAAACACATCGTTCTTGCGAAATCATTAATCGTACCATCGGGCCAATTATCGCTCCGTGTAAACCCAGCATAACTCCCAGGGGCGTCCTCTCTTCTTGTGACCTTTTTGCAAGTCAGAGTTCTTCAATCTTCCTTTTCTTCTCCATCTTGCCCGGCCATCATGAAAACATCTTTAGACATGACTCGTCTCCACAGGATCTGGCAGAAAATCATTTTAGGCTCCTCACCGCAATATTGCCCTCATCTCTACACAAACTCTCCATGTGTATTGCTTCACACGGTATCAGTGCCCCTCTGTGCCCCCATATAAGCAATTATGCTCATTATGTCCCTCCAAATAAAAGACAAGCCCCCTTTGTGCTTCCATGTAGTATTAGGCCCCCTCTGTGCTTTCATATGGCACAAGTCTTCTCTGTGCACCCGTATAATAAAGGCCCCCTCTATACCCCCAAAGAGTAGTTAAGTCCCCTCTGTGCATCATCCATACAGCAGACCTTGCTAAAACCCATATAGTATTAAGGTGCCTCTGTGTCCCCATATAGTATGTAGGTCCCCTCTGTGCATCCCCCCTGTTAGTAGTCCCCTGGTAGTTACCCCCCCCAGTAAATTGGTATACTCCATGTAGGCAGTCCCTCCCCTCCTAAAGGTAATCGTGCCCCTGGCTGTAAGACCCCTCACCTGTAGTATTCCACTCCGCCATGCTAACCCGGTGGATATTGCCCCCAATGTAGGTATCGCTGCCCCCTGGAGGTATCCCCCATTTGTTATATAAAGGAAAACAATTAAACAATTAAACATACTTACCTGGCTCTGCAGTCCTCAGGCATTCCTTCTTCCTCCCTAGTGAGCTGAAGGCGTGCCGCTTGTGGCATCGCTAGGTGGAGCATCCATGTATGACCATGAACAAAGGGGGTAGGCCCAACAGAGAATGGCACTAGCACACAGACAGACAGCCCACCACAGACATATGCACACAGCACAGACCCACCACACACCCAGGACACAGCACACAGGCCCACCACGCACACCCAGGACACAGCACACAAGCCCACCACACACACCCAGGACACAGGCCCAAGCCCACCACACACCCGGGACACAGCACACAAGCACAGGCCCATCACACACACAGCACACACACACATAGGCTTACCACACAGCACACACACACATAGGCTTACCCAGGGGTGATTCTAGCCTCTTTGCTGCCCGAGGCGAACTATAGGATGAGGCCCCCCCCCCCCGTTAATCCGCCCACATTATAATCCAATACTGCCCCCCCCCCGTCAATCCGCCCACATTATAATCCAATACTGCCCCCCCCCCCCCCCCCAATGCTGTCCCCAGTAAACATAACGTTTGGTCCCTTGCTGCACAGAGGATGTCAGGAGAGGAGGGGGCTGATCTTATAGGGGAGGTCACAGCAGCACAGAGGAGGTCAGGAGAGGAGGGTGCTGATCTTATAGGGGAGGTCACAACAGCACAGAGGAGGTCAGGAGAGGAGGGTGCTAATCCTATAGGAAAGGTCCCAGCAGCACAGAGGATGTTAGGAGAGGAGGGTGCTGATCTTTTAGGAGATGGTCCCCCTCTTCCCCCCCTTATAGATGGTCCCATCTCCCTTATAGATGGTCCCCCTCTCTCCCCCCCTTATAGATGGTCCCACTCTCCCCCCCCCCTTATAGATGGTCCCCCTCTCCCCCCTCCTTTATAGATGGCCCCCCTCTCCCCCCTCTCTTTATAGATGGTCCCCCTTTCCCCCCTCCCTTATAGATGGTCCCCCTCTCGCCCCTCCCTTATAGATGGTCCCCCTCTCCCCCTCCCTTGTAGATGGTCCCCCTCTCCGCCCCCTTATAGATGGTCCCCCTCTCCCCCCTCCCTTATAGATGGTCCCCATCTCCCCCCTCCCTTATAGATGGTCCCTCTCTCCCCCCTCCCTTATAGATGGTCCCCCTTCCCCCCCTCCCTTATAGATGGTCCCCCTCTCCCCCCTCCCTTATAGATGGTCCCTCTCTTCCCTCTCCCCCCTTATAGATTGTCCCCCTTTCCCCCCTCCCTTATAGATGGTCCCCCTCTCCCCCCTCCCTTATAGATGGTCCCTCTCCCCCCTCCCTTATAGATGGTCCCCCTCTCCCATCATCTCTGGTCTGGTCCCCGGCTGATGTGCGGCTGCCCAGGGTGTCTCGTCCTGTCCCCGGCAGCGCGCGCATCAGAGAGCTCCCCGTGCGCCTGTGACTTCCGGCGCACGGGGAGCTCTCTGATGCGCGCGGTGCCGGGGACAGGATGGGACACCTCCGGCAGCCGCGCATCACCCCGGGGACTAAGGCTGCATTCCCACGTTCCGTGATCCTGACGGATCACGGACGTGGAATGCATGTATCGGAGTCCCCCCGCGACCGGACAGCATCTGTAATTAGATGCTGGGAGCGGGGGAGACTGTATTCATAAGCGCCGCGCTGTAGTATCAGCACCGCGCGGCTGATTCATTACAGCGCGGCGCTTATGAATACGCATCTAATTACAGATGCTGTCCGGGCGTGGGGGGACTCCGGTACATGCATTCCGGGAATCAGTGGCAGATTATAATGTGGGCAGCCGGGCATGGGCCCCCCGGAGCCTCGGGCCCCGGGCGGCCGCCCAAACAGCCCATATTATAATCCGCCATATGCCGCCCCCATAATGACAGCTGGTGGCGCCGCCTGAGGCAGACGACTCAGGTCGCCTCATCATTGCGGCGCCACTGAGCTTACCACACACAGCACACACAATTCCGGTGTAGATGACCCTTGGTGGTCCTACAAATCTTTTCCCAAAGACTGTGGTGCCCCACTTGAATAGACTCCTCAGTAACAGTGACATGGTAGATGCAAAAGGAGAGTGGTAAGGATGTTCCTGAGCTCTCTAATAGATAGATATCTGGACTCTTTCCCAGCTGGTACCTCCTAGATAGCCATCCAAGCCAGAGTGTGGAATTCAATGTGATATTTTCCAGAAAGCCATAACAAGTCTTGGGATTGCTATTATAATCACTGAGAACCTGGAATTTTCTGAATGGGTCCTGAGGCAGGAGCATAAGGAACAACTGGAGGTGCATGGTCTGCTGGAGAGGGATCAGGTGCAATCTAGAGGAGCCAAAGTCTTCAGGAGGACTAATGGTGCGTTTACACAGAGAGATTTATCTGCCCAATTTTGGAAGCCAAAGCCAGGTATGGATTTGAAAAGAGGAGAAATCTCAATCTTTCCTTCATGGCCTGTTCTCTTTTTATAGTCTGTCCCTGGTTTTGGCATAAAAAATCTGTCAGATAAATCTGTCTGTGTAAACGCAGCCTTAGACTCTCCTGTTGACATCTCCCTTGCTGTGCAACTTGATCCGCAAGATCCCAAAGATCTTCTTTGCTTTGGGACACCACCCCTTTAATGGATACGTCATAAAACATTATGATTTAAATAAATGTCTTTGTAAAATGCCATGCAGTAGCATCCACCACCTGTAGCCAATTATGGCATCCATTTAACCCTTTAAGGACCCTTTAGCACCGGGACAATTTTCAATTTAGTGTTCTCGTCCCCAAGTCGCGACAACATGAGAACCCGAGGGAAAATTAGTTCCATCAGGGGTCCTGGAGCCTGAGACGCATAGAAACATAGAAGATTGTCGACAGAAAAAGACCACAGTGTCAATCTAGTCTGCCCTTTTAGTACTTCCATTCTTATTATCTTAAGGCCCTATTCCACTGAACGATCATCGTCCGTATTCGGCCGATTTCGGCCGCTACGGACGATAATCGTCCCGTGGAATAGAGTGCAACGATCAGCCGTCATCGTTCATGTCGGCTGATCGTTGCAGTCGCTTGATTTTCAACATGTTGAAAAACAAGCGACTGATACAGCAACGATACAGCAACGCTGCTGTATCCTATGGGCTGCCCGGGCGATCAGCGATCTCCCGGGCAGCCCCCCCCCGCGCAGCTCCCCGCCGCCCCTCCTGCACTCACCCGCTTGCTGCAGCCGCGTTGAAGAGCGCTGAAAGCGCTCGTTTGCTCCTCTAAAACGACCCGTGAAATAGGGGCTTTAGGATAGATATGTTTATCCCACAGGTTTCCGCAGTGCTTCGGGGGCACAGGGAGAGGTAAATAGTGATTGTGTATTATATATCCCCCTCCCCTATCTGCTTGCAAATTATCATTTTCACCAGACTTCTCCTTTAATGCATACCTTTTTTTTTTTTTTTTTTTAACAAGATCCTGTATATTCCATGGTTTATTTTACGTGGTATACTAATATATGCTGGTCTGAAGAGGATCAAAAGCACTCTTTTTTTGGCCTCCATCTTGCTTGCTTGAACAGAGTCTAATACTCTCAATACCTGAAAGGCAGTGGCGTAGCTATAGGGGTCGCCATGCCCCCCTTGCCAGTTGTCTCTTTAAGCATCCCGAGAAGCTGCGGCCGCGCAGCTTCTCGGGATGCACAGACCGCTTTGATGTTCCTCCCGCACACTGAGAGGGCGGAACATTAAAGCGAGCAGAATGCAGGAGCAGGACCTGTCAGCGTCCTCCTCCTGCATTCCCTCCCATAGGCTGCCGGCACTTCATACCAGCAGCCTATGGGACGCCGGGACGTGACCTCTCTGGCAGGCGTGATGATGTGACGTCATCACGCCTGCCGGAGGTCCCGTCCCTGCGGCTCGCAAGATGGAGCCAGAAGAGGAGGAAGAGCTGCTGCCTGCACAGCATGGATTAGGTGAGTAGGATGTTTGTTTTTTTAGGGGCACCTCTGGGGGCATTATTAGTTCATGGGGGCACCTCTGGGGGCATTATTAGTTCATGGGGCACCTCTGGGGGCATTATTAGCTCATGGGGGCACCTCTGGGGGCATTATTAGCTCATGGGGGCACCTCTGGGGGCATTATTAGTTCATGGGGCACCTCTGGGGGCATTATTAGTTCATAGGGGGCACCTCTGGGGGCATTATTAGTTCAAGAAGGCACCTCTGGGGGCATTATTAGTTCATGGGGGAACCTCTGGGGGCATTATTAGTTCATGGGGGCACTTCTTGGGGCATTATTAGTTCATGGGGGCACCTCTGGGGGCATTATTAGCTCATGGAGGCACCTCTGGGGGCATTATTAGTTCATGGGGGCACCTCTGGGGCATTAATAGCTCATGGGGGCACCTCTGGGGGCATTAATAGCTCATGGGGGAACCTCTGAGGGCATTATTAGTTCATGGGGGGCACCTCTGGGGGCATTATTAGTTCATGGGGGCACCTCTGGGGGCATTATTGGCTCATGGGGGCACCTCTGGGGGCATTATTAGTTCATGGGGGAACCTCTGGGGGCTTTATTAGTTCATGGGGGAACCTCTGGGGGCATTATTAGCTCATGGGGATACCTCTGGGGGCATTATTAGTTCATGGGGGCACCTCTGGGGGCTTTATTAGTTCATGGGGGAACCTTTGGGGGCATTATTAGCTCATGTGGGCACAGAAGGGGGCATTATTAGCTCATAAGGGCACCTCTGGGGGCATTATTAGTTCATGGGGGCCACTTCTGGGGGCATTATTAGTTAATGGGGGCACCTCTGGGGGCATTATTAGTTCATGGAGGAACCTCTGGGGGCATTATTAGTTCATGGGGGCACCTCTGGGGGCATTATTAGTTCATGGGGGCACCTCTGGGGGCATTATTAGCTCATGGGGGCACCTCTGGGGGCATTATTAGTTCATGGGGGCACCTCTGGGGCATTATTAGCTCATGGGGGCACCTCTGAGGGCATTATCAGTTCATGGGGGCCACCTCTGGGGGCATTATTAGTTCATGGGGGCACCTTTGGGGGCATTATTAGTTCATGGGGACACAGCAGGGGGCATTATTAGCTCATGGGGGCCACCTCTGGGGGCATTTTTAGTTCATGGGGGCCACCTCTGGGGGCATTATTAGTTCATGGGGGCACCTCTGGGGGCATTATTAGCTCATGGGGCACCTCTGGGGGCATTATTAGCTCATGGGGGCACCTCTGGGGCATTATTAGCCCATGGGGGCACAGCAGGGGGCATTATTAGTTCATGGGGGCACCTCTGGGGGAATTATTAGTTCATGGGTGCACCTCTGGGGGCATTATTAGTTCATGGGGGCCACCTCTGGGGGCATTATTAGTTCATGGGGGCACAGCAACAAGCATTATTAGCTCATGGGGGCACCTCTGGGGGCATTATAGGTTCATGGGGGCACCTCTGGGGGCATTATTAGCTCATGGGGGCACAGCAGGGGATCCTACATACAGAGGGCATCCCACATTCCTACTTTACTACACATAACACCAAACAGCGCAGTTACTTTGGGAGCCTTCGGGAGGGAGAAAGGAAAGGAAGTTGCTAGAAATGTGCGGAGCCTAAATTTTTTGGCTCGCAGGTTCTGAAAAGATTAAACGTAGCTGGAAGGACTCATCATGGAAGACTGGACTGGATGGAGAGGAAAAGGGAAAGTGACTCCTCAGATCAAAGAAGACGTCACCTGTGAGTCACTGTATGACAGTTTTCTTATTTTGTAGAACATTATTTAGTAGGGGTGCCCCGAGGTGGAAAAGGTTGGGAAGCACTGCGCTAATCTGTCCCGCTGCGCCCGCTGGCACATGCTGTCATCTGATTGGGCCTCTTACCTAATCAGATGACAGCAAGTACCAGCGCCCCCTCCTCCAGACATCTGCGTTGGCGGCCCAAGCTGTGTCCTATGGCCGTACCTTTACGATGTTGAGCTCCAGCTTGTGCTGCAATCCACCTCTCCTCAGCTTGAGGCCCCTCCCCCAGGTCAGATGACATCACTGTACAGACGGCAAGTAACATCAGAGAGTACAGCAATGTTGTGATCCGGTGGAGGAGGAGCCTCAACCCTGGGGAGCCACTTACACCACAGAGGAGAGGAGAAGTGGACTGCAGGTGACTACTACATTATCTGTATTCAGAGATATCACTGTGTTATCTGTGCTGTTACATAGGACTGCAGGTGACTACTACATTTTCTGTATTCAGAGATATCACTGTGTTATCTGTGCTGTTACATAGGTCTGCAGGTGACATCTACAATATTATCTGTACTCAGAGATACCACTGTGTTATCTGTGGTGTTACATAGGACTGCAAGTGACTACTACATTATCTGTACTCAGAGATACCACTGTGTTATCTGTGGTGTTACATAGGACTGCAGGTGACAGCTACTATGTTATCTGTATTTAGAGATATCACTGTTATCTGTGCTGTTACATAGGACTGCAGGTGACTACTACATTATCTGTACTCAGAGATATCACTGTGTTATATGTGGTGTTACATAGGACTGCAGGTGACAGCTACTACATTATCTGTACTCAGAGTTATCACTGTGTTATCTGTGGTGTTACATAGGACTGCAGGTGACTACTACATTATCTGTACTCAGAGATATCACTGTGTTATCTGTGCTGTTACATAGGACTGCAGGTGACATCTACAACATTATCTGTACTCAGAGATACCACTGTGTTATCTGTGGTGTTACATAGGACTGCAGGTGACTACTACATTATCTGTACTCAGAGATATTACTGTGTTATCTGTGCTGTTACATAGGACTGCAGGTGAAATCTACTACATTATCTGTACTCAGAGATATCACTGTGTTAACTGTGGTGTTACATAGGACTGCAGGTGACTACTACATTATCTGTACTCAGAGATATCACTGTATTATCTGTAGTGTTACATAGGACTGCAGGTGACAGCTACTACGTTATCTGTACTTAGAGATATCACTGTGTTATCTGTGGTGTTACATAGGACTGCAGGTGACAGCTACTACATTATCTGTACTCAGAGGGATATCGCTGTGTTATCTTACATAGGACTGCAGGTGATATCAGGTGACTTCTCCAGGTTGCAGAAGTTCAAACTTCATCGTGCCCTGCTGACAGTTTATTATGGGAGTTGTAGTTTTGCAGCATGTGGCTCTTCAGGTTGCAGCACTACAAACCCCATCGTTTCCAACTGGCAGTTCATGATGAGAGTTGTAGTTTTTCAGCTGGAGAGTGAAAGATTGGAATACAATGATTAGACAATGACACAGTACAGTCCATTAATTATAGGGGGGCAGTAGTGCAGTACATGAGGTGGAGGCAGTGACAGTGCATTAGAACATAGTGGCACATTAGAGTATTGGATTGGATATAACGTTAGATATGACTTTGCCTGATGGGGTGAGATGGGGGGGCCCCAAGCTAACATTTTGCACCAGGGCCCATCAGCCTTTAGCTACACTCCTGCTGAAAGGATAATCTCTAACCCAACAACCTGACCGCAGGACTGGGAAAGAATCATCAGCATAAGTTTGATTCGAGGCCTGCATTACTTATATTGCTTCCTGTAGCAGACATCAGTGTTTACTGCCCCTTGTGTTGCTAATCCCCCCGCTCACCTAGTGGTGATGGACTACATATGAATGTCCAAGATTACTATGTGCATGCACATCATTGGCACATCAGGGCCCATTGTGCTTGCAAAGGGCAGTGTGAACTTGGTGACATATTTCATTTTATATCATAAAGAAAAAAATCAACTGCATAATAATGGTTGCTAAGATTTCTACAGAACTAAAATGTCATTTTTAGTCTCTTTGAGGAAAAACAACATTTAGAATGAAATAACACATTTAGAGATAGAAAAGAAGTGTGGCTGTAAAATACACTGCATGAACATATCAAAGAATAAAAGTCCTTTTACTAGCACACCAGGCAGTCTGTTCTACAGAACCTAGGTAAAAGCGCTGTGCTTCTCTTCCCGTTGTAAGACGCAGTAGGAGGTATTCTCACAGGTCATTAAGTAAAGAAAATTGTTGCTGTTCATATAGCACAAGATTTCCCAGATAAATGACAGAGCAGGACGGCACATTCTGTGATTATATGGGTTTTATTTTATTGTTATTTTTCCCTTTTTCATGTTTTGAGAATGTGAAAAGATCTTTCTGTACCCAAGTATGCAAGGTATTTAGCTATTGTGCCAAAACAGTCTTTTCTTTTAATGATACCCTGTTCTTTATTTTCTTATAAATATCCATGACAAATAAATTGGCTGCAATGTCTGAACTATTCACATTGTTCAGAATTATGTGCTGACTGTGGTAGGCCTCAGAAACATTGTGGGGGTGTACTTCCTGGTAACACACGAGGTTCTTGCCGTATTCTAGGACAGGCCAACTGAGAAAGCAGATCATTATGCAGGCACTGGTTATCCAGATCGAAGAAAAGGAATAGAAATAATAATAATAATAATGCTTTTATTTGTATAGCGCACACAGATTCCACAGCACTTCACATAGTTTTTTTTTGCCAATTTTATTACTCATACCTGTTATACAAAGGGCAAAAGCATCATTGGTTTGCCAAAAGATCTCCCAAATGCATTCTGGGAAGTAAGATTATCAAGGCTTAAACATCCTCTAATACAACACAGGAAGCCAAGCGACTCAACACTCCACTGATAGGATTCTCTTGGCTCTGGGCAATCAGTGGTTTTGGCAATTAGTATGTTATTTCCTCTTCCAGCTGTAACAAGTATAAAAACCCAGTGTATGCCTTATACAAGTGTATAAGCACCCTACTGTATATGTTCCCACAGGTATTTAAGTGGCTTTTCTGGTGTGTCACAAATCCTGAGGAGCAGGTAATGTGGGCAGTGTTTGTGGCTGCCTAAAATAATATGCAACTTTCAAATTACATAATTATATTATTACTACATATAAATAATAAATACTATATACTATATATTTATTAGTGTCTGTAGAATTGTGCCAAATTATATATATACAGAACCTATAGTATAGTCTGTCAGTCAAGTTGGTGCACACACATGCCCAACTCTTGTCCTGTTCTTGGAAAGGATGTGAATACCGTTTGACTAAATAATTATAAACAATTAAATGAAATAGATTTTGTTTTTCATTAGAGTTTACAGTGTAATGGTCCTTTTTTATGGAGCAACACAAGCACAAAACAAACTCTGATCTAGTATATCAGTGCTCATTTAGATCAGTGCTTCCCAACCTTTTCCACCTCGGGGCACACCTTGGAAAAAAAAAATTCCTCGGGGCACCCCTACTAATTAATGTTCTACAAAATAAGAAAACCGTCATACAGTGACTCACAGGTGACGTCTTCTTTGATCTGAGGAGTCACTTTCCCTTTTCCTCTCCATCTGCCATGATGATTTCTTCCAGCTACTTTTCATCTCTTCAGAACCTGCGAGACAAACAATTTAGGCTCCGCACATTTCTAGCAACTTCCTATCATTTCTCCCTCCTGTCGGCTCCCAAAGTAACTGCACTGTTTGGTGTTATGTGCAGTAAAGCAACTAGGAATGTGGGATGCCCCCTGTATGTAGGATCCCCTGCTGTGCCCCCTGTATGTAGGATCCCCTGCTGTGATGAACTAATAATGCCCCCAGAGGTGCCCCCATGAACTAATAATGCCCCCAGAGGTGCCCCCATGAACTAATAATGCCCCCAGAGGTGCCCCCATGAGCTAATAATGCCCCCAGAGGTGCCCCCATGAACTAATAATGCCCCCAGAGGTGCCCCCATATACTTATAATGCCCCCAGAGGTGCCCCATATACTAATAATGCCCCCAGAGGTGCCCCCATATACTAATAATGCCCCCAGAGGTGCCCCCATATACTAATAATGCCCCCAGAGGTGCCCCCATATACTAATAATGCCCCCAGAGGTGCCCCCATATACTAATAATGCCCCCAGAGGTGCCCCCATATACTAATAATGCCCCTGAGGTGCCCCCATGAACTAATAATGCCCCCAGAGGTGCCCCCATGAACTAATAATGCCCCCAGAGGTGCCCCCATGAGCTAATAATGCCCCCAGAGGTTCCCCCATGAACTAATAATGCCCCCAGAGGTGCCCCCATATACTAATAATGCCCCCAGAGGTGCCCCCATATACTAATAATGCCCCCAGAGGTGCCCCTATATACTAATAATGCCCCCAGAGGTGCCCCCATATACTAATAATGCCCCCAGAGGTGCCCCCATATACTAATAATGCCCCCAGAGGTGCCCCCATATACTAATAATGCCCCCAGAGGTGCCCCCATATACTAATAATGCCCCCAGAGGTGCCCCCATATACTAATAATGCCCCCAGAGGTGCCCCCATATACTAATAATGCCCCTGAGGTGCCCCCCATGAACTAATAATGCCCCCTGCTCTACCCCTTAAAAAAAAACAAACATCCTACTCACCTAATCCGGGCTGTGGCTGCAGGAAGCAGCTCTCCTCCTCCTCTTCGGCTCCTCTGCGAGCCGCGGGGACGGGACTTCCGGCAGGCGTGATGACGTCACATCATCACGCCTGCCGGAGAGGTCACGTCCCGGCCTCCCATAGGCTGCTGGCATGAAGCGCCGGCAGCCTATGGGAGTGAATATAGGAGCAGGATGCTGACACTTCCTGCTCCTATATTCTGCTTACTTTAATGTTCCGCCCGCTCATAGTGCGGGCGGAACATCAAATCGCTCTGTGCATCCCGAGAAGCTGCGCGGCCGTGCATTTCCCACCGGGATCCCGCGGCACCCCTGGCGGGTTCTCCCGGAACACTGCGGCACCCCGGTTGGGAAACGCTGATTTAGACAACCCTGGACGTACAGTTATGCCCTGGCCGCCTGTCACCAGCGGACCCTGAACGTAACTGTACGTCCTGGTGTCTTAGGTAAAAATGTTTTTAAAAAATACCCCAAAGCCCCTCCCTAATAAAAGTTTAAATCACCCCCCTTTCCCATTATATAAATAAAACATATAAAAATAAATAAATAGACATATTATATATCGTAGCGTGCGTAATTGTCCGATCTATTAAAATATAACAATTGTCATCAAAAACGGCGAATGGTGTAAAGTAAAAGAGGGAAAAAAAAAAAAGATTGCCGATTTTTTGTTCATTATATACACACAAAAAGATTTATAAAAAGTGATCAAAACAAACGGTCTACACAAATATGGTATTATTTAAAACTAGAGATCATGGCACAAAAGATGACACCCCATACAGCCCCGTAGGTGAAAAATTAAAACCGTTATAAGTGTCACAATAGGGCCAATTTATTAATAATTAATTGCAAAAAAAGGATATATAACATTGCAAAAAAAAAAAATATAACATTAGAAAATCTGTGTAAACCTGCATATGGTTGTGTTCGGACTGCCCTATAGAATAATGGTATCCAGTGGCGTAGCTAACATGAAGGCAGGGAAGGCGACTGCTATGGGGCCCCTGCAGGAAGGGGGCCCGAGGAAGCCTGCCCTGCCTTCATGGTAGGTACTGACACTGACATCCGACCAGTGTACCCCCAGGGGTCCAGAGAGGAAGAGGGACCCGCCACTACACTGTTCAGCCCCCTCACTGTAGTGCCGGGTGAGCGGGCTGAACAGAGGAGAAGGATCTTATGGTCACATGACCCAAAGGTCCTGAATACTTCTATGTGAAGATCAGCCCGGACTACAGGAGGAGGAGAGGTGAAGCCTGGGAGCTGTAAGTGCTGTGTATTTGTGTCAGTGGGTGTACATATGTATTTGTGTATATATGTATATGTCAGTGTGTGTATATATGTATCTGTGTATATATTTATATGTCAGTATGTGTATGTATCTGTGGCTATATATGTGTGTGTGTATGTCAGCAATGTCTGTAGCACTGGTGTGTATATGTGTGTGTTTGTGTATGTTAGTTGTGTCTCAAGTGATTGACAGGTTTGCTCCCAAAGATGTTCTGCAGCAGCTTCTATTATTGCTGGGCTCTAATAAAAGAACCCACCACTAGGGATGCACGATGCACCGAAATATCGATACGACTATCGATATTCCGAGCATAAAAACGGTTCGGTACCAGGATTTCCTGGTATCGATACTTTATGTTAAACTGCATAATAACTCAGCTTAACATAAAGTATAGTGCAGAGAACGCGGCCGGTAGCTAGCTGAGCGCCGGCCGTGTTCTCTGTGCGCCCCCTGCGGTCACCTCCTGAGCTTACTCTCCCTTCGCTCCCGGCAGCACCAAATTCAAATAACCGGCACATAGCGATTGCTAGTGTCGGTTATTTTAGTGTAGATGCCGC
Source organism: Dendropsophus ebraccatus (assembly GCF_027789765.1). NCBI lineage: Eukaryota > Metazoa > Chordata > Amphibia > Anura > Hylidae > Dendropsophus > Dendropsophus ebraccatus. Next base: position 55,770,965 of record NC_091454.1, on the reverse strand, counting down.
TGTCACACCTGACAGCGGCATTTAACCCCTCCCGAGCAGCTCCATATGCAGCACAGATCTGCTGCATATGGAGCGGCCCGGCTGAGGAGAAGGAGGTGCGGCCACTATATATCCAGCGCAGCTGTGAGGTGAGGGAGGCCGGCCGGGGCTGTCAGGATCCTGCCTGTGCGGACATCAGTAATGGCAGGGTGACGGTGGATGTAACCTGCAGATTACCCTCACACACAGGTGTGGGCTGTGCTGCCTTCATTTTATTAGAAGAAACAGAATTCTAGTGCAGACAGCGTCTAGGGGAAAATCACATGTCATCACACTGACCGGGAAGCAGGGAGCCTGAAGAGAACGCTGCAGCCTCCCGACAGCCTGCTGGACACTGTGTGCCGGACTGGTCATTAGGACATAAATCACTGGTCTGCAGGCGAGGCAGCTGCGGCAGCGTTCTCCATAGCACAGGCCGTGCTCCCTGGGCAGTGTGGTGACCTCTGCCTGGCCTGTGTGTCTTCTCCCTCCTCCTCAGTCTCCCCGTGCAGCCTACAGGATTCTTCTCTCTCCTCTTTCTAGCTCCTATCTGTCTGTTTAATTACATAACTAGTTTCCTCTAGCTTCTTGCCTTATTTCCTTGTATCCATCAGTCAGTGTGAGTGGCTTGTATTATCTATCTATCTCTCTATTTATCTACCTACCTATTATCTATCTATCTATCTATCTATCTATCTATCTATCTATCTATCTATCTATCTATCTATTATCTATCTATCTATCTATCTTATATCTGACTGTCTATCTATCTATCTATCTCCTACCTATCTATCTATCTATCTATCTATCTATCTATCTATCTATTTCCTATCTATCTATTATCTATCTATCTATCTATCTATCTATCTATCTATCTATCTATCTCCTATCTATCTATCTATCTAGACCACGGACCAAAGTCAGCTACGTACAGATACCCTGCAGGACTCCAGATAATTTGATAGAAAACATGGGGACTTTATTCCATCAAGAAACGACGCCCAGCAAACAAGGTAAATACACACAGCGTTTCGGCGTAACTTACGCCATTTTCAACATAAAAACAGCGTAAGTTACGCCGAAACGCTGTGTGTATTTACCTTGTTTGCTGTGAGTAGTTTCTTGATGGAATAAAGTCACCATGTTTTCTATCAACTTATCTGGAGTCCTGCAGAGTATCTGTACCTATCTAACTATCCATCTATCTCTCTGTCCGTTTCCTCTATCTGTCTCTTCTTTCTCTCTGTCCCCTATGTTTCCTCTTTCTCTCTCTGTCCCCTCTATCTATGTCTGAATATTTTGTGGCAGTCTCCCCCATGTACATTGTGCCAACCCTGGTGCTGTGCATAGACTCGCTGCAGTGTGTGCCACAATATATACAAACACTTACATCTCACAGTATATACAGACACTTACAGTATATATAACAATCCTATAATGATAATCCGGATCATTTGCTATAATTGTTATGACACAAGTTACTGGCCAATTGCTGCTTTGTTCATATGCTGCGGTATGGTTATTTCTTGCATGGTTTTTACATATTTAAATACCTGGAGGGCAATAACTGCATTGCAGCCTCCACAGACTCAAAGGGGTCTCCCAAAATATAGGATACCGAATAACTAAATGATTGGTGGGAGTTGTAGTGCACAAAGAGATATGTTAGGAGTTGCAGTTGTACAGCAGCAGCCTCCTGACACAACTCCCAGCATACATCCTTGTGAACAAAGAGGTATGCTGGGAGTTTTAGTGCACATCCGCAGTCTAAAGGGGGGCGGCATTATATATGTATTTTTACGGGGTTTCTTTTCAAACTTTAGTATCGAAATGGTATCGAGTATCGAAATAAAACAGCAGGTATCGGTATCGAACTCAAAATTTTGGTATTGTGACATCACCACCACCACTAATATCTGCTGCATTTTCTTTTATTTCTGGTTGAGTATTTCTTATTACACTGAGATGATTTCCCTGTGTACAGTCTACTCATGGAGTATACATCAGCACTAGTGTAATCACATTACAGCGTATATATGTGTGTATGTCAGTGGCGTATCTGTATATATGTTAATGGTGCCTCTGTGTGTGTATATGTGCGTCATTGTCAGTATTTGGCAGTGGGGTGGGGGTAGGGGAGCGTACAGGATTCATGGGGCCCCGTACAGTTTTTTGCTATGGGGCCCCATGAATCCTAGCTACCCCCCTGTTGGTATCATACTGCTTTTACTATATAATGCATTACGTAGACAAAGGAACCCCCCAAAAGTTACCATATTTTTTTTTACGATTGCACCAATTTTTATTTTCATAAATAATATTTTGGGGATTCCATCATACATATTACGGTAGAATAAAAGACACAATTCTAAAGTACAACTCCTCTGAAAAAACAAGCCCTTACATGGCCCTGTAGATAGAAAAATATAAATGCTAGAGCTCTTAGAAGGGGAGGAGGAAAAAACAAAACACAAAAATAAAAATTTGGGCGGTCCACTGGGTCATTTTGGGCCTGGTCCTCAAAGGGTTAATGGGCCTATTACAGAGTACAACTATTGCGCAGGCAAGGAAACACAAACATCACTGAATCATTCATGTGGCCTTTTACTTCACTCATTCGTTAGCTACACATTGGGCAGCGGCTTACCCCTCCACAGAATTGTATGGTGCTGGGTCATGCTGGAGCTATGGAGATGGAGTGGGAAGCTAATGCATAATTATGCATGGCAGGGAGTGGAGAGGATTAGCGCTTAGAAAGATTTCCATGCTGAATTTCTAACCTGATGTGCAGCATTGTGTATTCTTGTCATTTACAATAGTAATTTTTCACAAATTACTGGAGGTATACTTTAAAGTGACTCTGTACCCACAATCTCACCCCCCCCCCCCCCCAAACCACTTGTACCTTCAAATAGCTGCTATTAATCCAGGATCTGTCCTGTGGTCCGTTCGGCAGTTGATGCAGTTATTGTCCTAAAAAGACAACTTTTAAACTTGCAGCCCCGTGCCAAACGGGAGTATCTGTGCCCTAACTTTGCACCACCCCTTCGTCCCTCCTCCCCACCCTCTTCATCATTAGGAATGCCACTGGAACATTTTCTCCATGCTGAACATGTGCTTAACAATCCAGCCCATGTGCCGGGCTGACACAGCTGATGAATAGGAGGCAATCTGCCTGGAGCATTCCTAATGATGAGGAGGGTAGGGAGGAGGGACAGAGAGGTGGTGCCAGCCTAATGCATACACAATGTAAGCCCCGACCGTTGGGCACTGGGCTGCCAGTTTAAAAGTTGTTTTTTAGGACAATAACTGCATTACCTGCAGAACGGACCCCAGGACAGATCTTGAATTAAAAGCAGCTATCCGAAGGTACAAGTGGTTTGGGGGGTCAGACTGTGAGTACAGAGTCACTTTAAACCTACCGAAATAATAAAAAAAGATAAAGACAATTTATTAAACAAAAGGTAACAAAAACTCAATGAAAATTTAAAAGTAAATTAAAGTAGAACATAAAAAAGTGGTGTTTTCTTGTGCCAGTCTTCTGCCAGTCTATCACACATATATTCTTCCATTCATTTCTCGAGTATTTACCCTTCATCTGTTAAATCTATTACTTCAGAGCCTTGGGCTGCCTGTTATTTTTAGCTATCAAGCTACGGGTGGTTTGCTTTACAAAGGCAACAAGACCCTTGGAGGGGGTATAGCAGAGAGCATTTTAAGTGAACCATTAGACCATTTTAAGTAAACTATTAGACCTTTCCCCAAACAGATCTTACATTGTTGGGTTGGCATCTGGGTTTCTAAAGAATTCTGATCTCTCTGCAGTTTTTCTCATAATTTTTTCTGTGAAGAACCAATTATAGAAAATATCTGGATAACTAATATATTTCATGTTCTTATGTAATGTGAACAGCTGTTGCCACAAAACCAGGAGGTAATGGGAAGGCAAGGCAAGTGGGCCCTAAAGCTAGACTCACCCAGCTGCCCCTACCTATTTGCTACCTGTACCCTAAGTGGTAGTGGACAACGAACCACATGCCGTCCCTGTGCCACACACAGAAAGTAACAGAAGAAACAAAAGGGGCTAGGAAATATGTCAATCACAAAGGTAAAACCCAACTTAACTGTCTAAAGGCCACAAGAAACTCAGCAGGACACCAAAAAAAGCACAATGTCTCAGAAGCCTGAACAGGTGCTAATGTCACACCTTACACGTACCATACAGTCATATAATATACAATAGGGTATATTAAGGCTCTATGGTTAAACTCTTTTTACACTAAGGGTATGTTCACACTGAGAAAATCAGGCTGAATTCTTCGGCAGAACTCTCCATGCCACTTCTTTGAGCGGAGAGCGGCGGCAGCGGAGGAGTGCGCTCCCTTCCATACACAGGCTATGGCACACCCAGGCAGGCAGGATTCCGCAGCGGAGAGTTCTGCCGCAGAATTCTGCCTGATTTACTTAGTGTGAACTGGCCCTAAGGCTGCATTCACACGTCCGGACCTATGGAGAGCGAATGCATGCAATGGATTGTTACCATGCCTGGCATGATGTGTCAATATCATGCTGACAGCAGGGAAACTCTTTGAATTGTAGCGGCACTGTAATGACAGAGCTGCAGCGATTCAAAGAGTTTCCCCGCTGCCAGCATGATATTGAACATCATGACGGTCTGGCAAACAATCAACTGCATGCATCCACTGCCCGTAGGTCTGCAAAATCTACGGATGTGTGAATGCAACCTTGTTGTAGTGTCCAACGGGGCTATTCAGCAGGGAACTCTCAATTATATACCTCCACCATATAGCTTTGATGGATGCACTTAGTGGCATCTATTACACAAAGTATACGGTATACCGCATGGCATACACTTTTTTTTTTACTTAAATAGAACAGAAAAATGTAAACCCTAATAGAAAGGACACTTTGGCTTCTGTTGGGTGGTTGGGATCTATGAATATGTTTTGCATATGCATCACAATATTTCTTAAAACATTCAGGAAATGGACCCAATAAACATGGTGTGAAAGGAGTCTAATGTACACAGATGTATATGTATATACATCTGTATATGTTCTCGATTTTATACTTTGTTTGTGTATTTATTCTTATTGATCTGTACAGCATAAACTGTGCAGCATGTATGCTAAATAGGCTATATGCACACCGTATTAGCATTGTCTACTTGCATTGAGCTCTTGTAAAGCATACATCAAAGTGTGTTTTGGCAAATATCAGACATATGTGACACTGCAAAACACAGTATGAAAAGAGCCTGAATTAAAATACCTCTTAGAGTATGAAGAATGAGACCGCACTGGATTTTTCAGCCATGTCTGTGCTTTCATAGCCTGACAACAATGTTCCATCTGTAAACAGTTTTTGTTTTTTTTTCAGAGGAGAGGCATGAAAGTTTATTTTATAGTTTTTATTATAATTACTTCTGGTTTTCCCTTAAAACACAACAAAAACAACACAACAGTAAAGACTGAATGTGGAGTATATTTCTCATATGTATATACAAAATACTTAAAGTGTAACTGTCATTCACATTTTTATTGCAGAAATCAATAGTACAAACGATTTAAAAAATTGTAATAGGTTATATTAGGCAAAAAAGACTTTTTCCGTACTCAAAAAGCTGTTTTACAGAGGAGCAACGGGATGATGGGTTTGCTGAGCCCATTATAACCTACGAAGGGGGGAGGGGCCAAGCGGGATGAGTGAGCAGAGAACCAGCCCAGCAGTCAGGAGACTGGGCACATAAAACGCTGGATTCAGAGGTCAGAAAGGTCAGTGCTTATTTAGAAACTTGGTGAGATATGATTACAGGATGTAGTGTTTTGCAGTTCTGCCTTTTCTCCTCTCCATGCTCACTCATCTCCCTCGACCCCTCCCCCCTCCATATAGCATAATGGACACAGACATCCTGCTTCTTCTGAAGCTTTCTGAGTACAGAAGGAAACTCTTTATAAAAATTAATAAAACCTATTTCAGAGTTTCTTAAAATCACTTGTACTATTGATAATTATTGATTTCTGACAATCTTCTATGATTCTATATGCGGTAGGGGAAAATTTATTTAAGAGAATGAAACAAAAGTTGAGTAATGTCTATAGTTAAAATGAGGTCATTTGTAGACATTACAAAATCACTGGCTGTTAATGTGGCTGATGAACTAGTGATTCACATGGTGAAACACAAAGGCAGACTAGACAGTGACACCAAGAGTGCATAAAGAGGTTTACGTTTTTTGTACCGACAGTGACACTTTAAGGTGTGTAGCTACTTAAGTATTTACAGACATTCATTACACAAGAGAAATAAATGTATTATCATACAACATACCTTCCAGTATAACATCACTGCGCTAGCACCAAAAACATGTGACAGGTTCACTTTCTGAATTCATGATGTTAGTGCTCCAGTACTGTTCTCAGATAATAAATTGGGTAATGTCCCACGGACAAAATAATACTTAATTTTGATAAGACTAAGGTAGTAAGGAGACCCTGTGACTTAGGTTAGCACAGAACCCTGGGATCATAGGCCAACATCAAAGTTTTTCTGATACACTTGATACAATGAGAGGCTGATCCCGATGTGTTTTGTTTAATAACACTCTGGAAACTACCCACCATCTGTTATTTATTACTGTAATATTGCTTTTGGTTTGGTTTGATAAGTCTACGCTGCTTAGATCTTCAGTTTATATTCCTATATACTTTTGTATTCAGTTCTTTAATGTGACACAAATGTGTTCTAGCTTTGTAATTTATTATATCACATTTGGTCCATATGTGCAGGTCTTAGGGAAAACAGCTGTATTTATGTATGCATATCCACATGCCAGACAATTATATAGATTAAATAGGTACATAGAGATCAATGTATCACTATATCACCGAGGACAGCTTATTGCTTTGTTATATGAATTTGATTTGTGCAATAATTTAAAATTTATATTCTGGGCAAAAAACTTCATAGTCTGGTAAAATCCCTAAAGAAGTCCCTCAGACCTTTTGCTTGCATTGTTCTTGCTGGTTAATACCCTGGAGTAGTATTGACTCTGTTTATTGATGACACATCAAAGCACTCTTCAGGAAAGATATAATGTTTGGACTTCAAACTTATGAGGTCAGTTGACTGATAGAGAGTGAATCCTGTCCCGACCTTTTACCCACTCACCCTTTTTTCTACTTTCAAAAACTCCTCCCAAGCAACAGAGCCCTCTTACGCTTCTCTTTTATGGTACTTAAAGCGAATGTACGATCAGATACATCGTTTTGGTTTTTTTACCTTAACGGATCATCGCTGGTGCGGGGATGCTGGCGGTGCAGTCCTTTTTTTTTTTTTTTTACCGCCATCTGGTTCCCACACGGTCTATTACCAAACACCAGCCTGGCACAGAGCACTGGTGACAGGCCCACTACCTTCCCACCTCTCCAGTGTGACGATCTCTCCTCTGTAACACAGTTGCATTGATTCTAATAAGGCCACATTACAGAGGGAAGGGGAGATTGTCCCACTAGGGGGGGTGGCAGGTCTGCCCCCTGTGCTCTGGGGCGGACCGATGCAGTGCAAAGGAACCAAGAGACGGTTCAAAAAAAAACCATGCCACCAGCATCCCCACGCTGACACTGATCTGTTAAGGTAAAAAAACCTAAAGCGATGTACCTGATATTATATTCACTTTAACCACTTAAGGACCGGGCCAATTTCGATTTTTTTGCACTTCCGTTTTTTTTCCTCCTTGTGCTTAGAAGACCATAGCAGATGCATTTTTTCACCTAGAAACCCACATGAGCCCTTATTTTTGCACCACTAATTGTACTTCGCAATGACAGGCTGAATTTTTTCATAAAGTACACTGCGAAACCAGAAACAAATTTAATGTGTATTGAAATTGAAAAAAAAAACGCATTCTGTTTATTTGGGGAGTATTTGTTTTTACGCCATTCGCCGTGGGGTAAAACTTACTTGTTATGCATGTTCCTCAAGTCGGTACGATTACAATGATATATAACATGTATAACTTTTCTTTTATCTGATGGCCTGGCTTATAGCGCTTTTATCCTTTGGTCTATGGGGCTGTGTTAGGTGTCATTTTTTGCGCCATGATGTGTTCTTTCTATCGGTACCTTCATTGCGCATATGCAACATTTTTATTGCTTTTTATTACAATTTTTCTGGATTTGATGCGACCAAAAATGCACAATTTTCCACTTTGTTATTTTTTTTTTACGCTTACGCCATTTACCGTGCGAGATCAGGAATGTGATAAATTAATAGTTCGGGCGATTACGCACACGGGATACCAAACATGTTTATTTATTTATTTCCCTGTCTATGTTCCAATACTCGCAACCGAGTGGGACTTAAGGGGTTATTTATCAGGGTGGTGTGGTGCTCTCCCCATCATGGAGGCACCCCGTTGGCAACAGGCTAGAGATATCTGGCTATCCCGTGTTTTGAGACTCGTAACTGAGGCTCCACGGACTCTTGTTTTGCATATTTAAATTTCTGGGGGCCTCAGTGGAGACTCTTGATTGAGTACTTCATTGGAATTTTTTTCGCTGTTCTCCTTGAGTTCAGTGATTACTGTGTTTTGTTGGTTGATTTTTCATTGCCCCAACTAGCCAGAATCCTACCCCACACTGAAGAGGGGCAAAAACCCCGAAACGGCTGTCTGTGGGTGGAAGCCTGCCTTTGCAAGCCCTTGTCATGATCGCAATACTCGCACCTTGAGTTAGACATTGACAAAAGGGGCCACCCTGTTGTTTCCCTGTCTATGTTCCAATACGCGCAACCGAGTGGGACTTAAGGGGTTATTTATCAGGGTGGTGTGGTGCTCTCCCCATCATGGAGGCACCCCGTTGGCAACAGGCTAGAGATATCTGGCTATCCCGTGTTTTGAGACTCGTAACTGAGGCTCCATGGACTCTTGTTTTGCATATTTAAATTTCTGGGGGCCTCAGTGGAGACTCTTGATTGAGTACTTCATTGGAATTTTTTGCGCTGTTCTCCTTGAGTTCAGTGATTACTGTGTTTTGTTGGTTGATTTTTCATTGCCCCAACTAGCCAGAATCCTACCCCACACTGACGAGGGGCAAAAACCCCGAAACGGCTGTCTGTGGGTGGAAGCCTGCCTTTGCAAGCCCTTGTCATGATCGCAATACTCGCACCTTGAGTTAGACATTGACAAAAGGGGCCACCCTGTTGTTTCCCTGTCTATGTTCCAATACTCGCAACCGAGTGGGACTTAAGGGGTTATTTATCAGGGTGGTGTGGTGCTCTCCCCATCATGGAGGCACCCCGTTGGCAACAGGCTAGAGATATCTGGCTATCCCGTGTTTTGAGACTCGTAACTGAGGCTCCACGGACTCTTGTTTTGCATATTTAAATTTCTGGGGGCCTCAGTGGAGACTCTTGATTGAGTACTTCATTGGAATTTTTTTCGCTGTTCTCCTTGAGTTCAGTGATTACTGTGTTTTGTTGGTTGATTTTTCATTGCCCCAACTAGCCAGAATCCTACCCCACACTGATGAGGGGCAAAAACCCCGAAACGGCTGTCTGTGGGTGGAAGCCTGCCTTTGCAAGCCCTTGTCATGATCGCAATACTCGCACCTTGAGTTAGACATTGACAAAAGGGGCCACGCTGTTTTTTCCCTGTCTATGTTCCAATACTCGCAACCGAGTGGGACTTAAGGGGTTATTTATCAGGGTGGTGTGGTGCTCTCCCCATCATGGAGGCACCCCGTTGGCAACAGGCTAGAGATATCTGGCTATCCCGTGTTTTGAGACTCGTAACTGAGGCTCCACGGACTCTTGTTTTGCATATTTAAATTTCTGGGGGCCTCAGTGGAGACTCTTGATTGAGTACTTCATTGGAATTTTTTTCGCTGTTCTCCTTGAGTTCAGTGATTACTGTGTTTTGTTGGTTGATTTTTCATTGCCCCCCACTAGCCAGAATCCTTCCCCACACTGACGAGGGGCAAAAACCCCGAAACGGCTGTCTGTGGGTGGAAGCCTGCCTTTGCAAGCCCTTGTCATGATCGCAATACTCGCACCTTGAGTTAGACATTGACAAAAGGGGCCACCCTATTGTTTCCCTGTCTATGTTCCAATACTTGCAACCGAGTGGGACTTAAGGGGTTATTTATCAGGGTGGTGTGGTGCTCTCCCCATCATAGAGGCACCCCGTTGGCAACAGGCTAGAGATATCTGACTATCCCGTGTTTTGAGACTCATAACTGAGGCTCCACGGACTCTTGTTTTGCATATTTAAATTTCTGGGGGCCTCAGTGGAGACTCTTGATTGAGTACTTCATTGGAATTTTTTTCGCTGTTCTCCTTGAGTTCAGTGATTACTGTGTTTTGTTGGTTGATTTTTCATTGCCCCAACTAGCCAGAATCCTACCTCACACTGACGAGGGGCAAAAACCCCGAAACGGCTGTCTGTGGGTGGAAGCCTGCCTTTGCAAGCCCTTGTCATGATCGCAATACTCGCACCTTGAGTTAGACATTGACAAAAGGGGCCACCCTGTTGTTTCCCTGTCTATGTTCCAATACTCGCAACCGAGTGGGACTTAAGGGGTTATTTATCAGGGTGGTGTGGTGCTCTCCCCATCATGGAGGCACCCCGTTGGCAACAGGCTAGAGATATCTGGCTATCCCGTGTTTTGAGACTCGTAACTGAGGCTCCACGGACTCTTGTTTTGCATATTTAAATTTCTGGGGGCCTCAGTGGAGACTCTTGATTGAGTACTTCATTGGAGTTTTTTTCGCTGTTCTCCTTGAGTTCAGTGATTACTGTGTTTTGTTGGTTTATTTATTTATATTCATAACATGGGAAAAGGGGGGTGATTCAAACTTTTATTAGGGGAGGGGGCTTTTTATTAATAATGACCTTTTTTTTTTCTTTTACACTTATACTAGAAGCCCCTCTGGGGGACTTCTAGTATAAGCACACTGATCTCTCATTGAGATCTATGCTGCATAGATATACAGCATAGATCAATGAGATCCTGCTGCAGCCGAAAGCAATCGAGTGCCGAGCCAGGATCAGCGCCATAATTAGCAGGCACTGCGATCGGACAGTGCCCGCTAATAGCTGCGGTCCCAGTTGCCCAGATGACAACCTGTCACGCACCTCTCCCTGCTGCGGACGGGGAAATTAAGCTTAATTTTCTAGGATATAAAGCTGCTGCTGCAGCCATGGCCGGTACGTGCCATGGGCTGCACAGGAGCTTTATACAGTGCTGCAGGGAACCAAATCAGCCCTGTTGGGCTGATTGGTTTCCTTTAACTCCACTCATAGGCATAGGTATCGGGTGCAGATCCAGCCATGGACAACATTAGATAAAAGTGTAATGGTTCATTCAGACACGACCAACATCTGTTGTTGGGAAATAGTCGACTGGTCTTGCCAAAATCAGCCAGCTAAGTTTTTTTAAGACAGCTAGTGTTGTTACTATTTGTCACTATGCCAGAGCTATTAGTTACTGCCCAATGGTCTACAATTAGATCCATATGTATGCCTCAGAGACTGAATCCATACCATGACATTACAAGGGCATAGGAATAACAGCCAATGAAATCCCATAGGAGAGAGAGGATTATAGCTCCACTAGCTGTGCCATGGAATTCAGATTGTATGTATGAGATGACACACATCATTTTACAGTGACATTGTGAGCTATAATTTTCTCCAAAGTGATGTGGGCTCCGCTTCTTTTCCATTGCTCAGAAGGCGTAATAATATTCCCTTGTCACTTTGCTGCATTAAACCTTCTTAAAAAATTAAGAAATTAACTCCTGTTCAGCAGGAAATTATTTTTGGGTTCCAGCAATTTTTACGGACAGCTGTCCTGATAGGAGAGAATTATCCAAACCCAACTGTCCCACTATAAACAGGTGCTGTTTACGGATCTATATTCTGATTCAGGCAAGTGTATTGGCAGATGGCGGGAGTGATAACATGGATATAAGCTAGCATAATAACACATATTGCCAAGTATAAGTGGCCGTCTGCCATCAGTACCATTGTATATTGTATATCTTTCTTAAAATACCATGAATATATAAGTTAATTAGTGTCTAGTATATAAATAGCTACTGGGACATATAAGCATTTCTGTTGTTTATTACAGTAGCAGACATGCCATTTTCTATTACTATTTCTATTACTACAATGTTATGTACAAGACAGGTGGTGAAGAGGAAAATAAGGCCAGTGCTGTGCGGCAGCTTGACGTCACTTCCCACCAGGCAAGAAATTTGTCAGTTTCAGTTGTCCAGACCAAAAGGGCTCGTTCACACAGAGCAAAAGCAGCTGAATTTCTGCGCTGAATCAGCGCTGAAATTTCAGCCGTTAAAATAGGTGCAGAGCTAATTTCCATTGTGTTGAATGGAAATTCTGCTCTGCAGTTCACACAGTGGAATTTCCGCACTGAACTAATCCGCTTTCCTCCAGAAGAATGAACATGTTCATTCTTCCGCTAGCGGAAGCCTATACAAACCAATGGGGCTCTGATTTTCTGTTTCAGCGCTGAATACGCCCGTATTCAGCGCGGAATACAAGCGTAATACAAGCGGAAATTACGCGCTGAATCAGCGCGGTAATGGGGAAAAAAGTGGGGGAGGAGGATTCTAGTATATATTCTGGTATAGTCTAGTTTACTCGCCAAATACTCGCTGAATTTCAGCGCTGAATGCATGCGGATTCAGCGCGGATTCCTCGAGTATTCCACACTGAATTTGTCAAGAGCTGATTACAAGCTGAACACTTTCCTAGCGGAATACGCAGGGATTCTGCTTATATTCTGCTCGGAATTCAGCGTCAGTTGATTTCAGGCGGAAATATTTCCTCCCGTAATCCGCCCCTTTTGCTCTGTGTGAACGTAGCCAAAGAGTGTAAACTATCCTGCTGCCTGACGCTAATTTTACAATGCTATATGTAGAAGAAAGTGTTAAATCCGGCCAACAAAAATACAAAAAGCTTTATTTTTCCCGTAAAAAAATTGTACATGCAACTTTTAAACCCACGCATGGATCTTATCAAGCATAATTTTTGTGTTTTTGCTAAAGAAGCCTGGATCAAAACTGTTTTCTTTATAGATGGGGCATCTAATGGTCTGCGCTTGCTTGTAGGTCCTAGTAAAATTGCAATATTATAACTCTCCACTTAGGGATCAAAAGGACTCCCAATATACACTTCCAGTACAAGGCTGCAACATATCCAGGGTCGCCAAATGACCTGTACATTCTTAGACCAACTGTAAAAATTGGGGACATCGTTCCACTGTCCGTAAAAAATGAAACAAAATATGCATCTTTGATTTTTTTTTGTGAGTTTGAGGAACTTGTTATCGTTATTGTAATAAGCATTACTTTACAGGGATACTCAGAGTTAAAAGAACTTATCCTGTGTGTGGAATATTTTGATTAATTTGGATACAAACAAATAATTAGGTTTCGAAATGTCATCTTCTAAAAATTAAGAATGTAAAGGGTCCCTATATACAAGCATGGGGTTCCAGTATAAGGACGAAGAGCTTAATGATGCATTTTGATGACGTCCATAAGCTAGAGTCGATGACCACTATAATTTTTGTAGGAGGATGTCAAATTAAGCCTCAACTGCAGTAGTCGCTTGGGGGGGGGTCTGAAATTGCGGAGTTTTCAACATCAGACGTCACACATCTAGTCAGATGAAATTTAGGAATGTGCATGCTGGAATAGTTATTGTTCTTTTTCCGGATGTGGTTATTTTCCTTGTTTTGTACTACTTATTATACCTTACTCTTGGACATTTCATAGTACAACAGTGGTCAAGTGTGGGACAATGGGCCTTAAAGAAGTTCCTTATTTCATGCACAGCATAAGCAGATATAATGCAGAGACTGCCTCTTTGTCGGGCTGTGAATCTAATCTTAGCTGTTATGTACTCGTATGTTTAAGTATACTTTACCCATGTTTTGTATTTTTGAAAACATCTGAATAAAATATGTTTTAAAAAAAAACTAGAAACTAAAACTAAAAACTTAAAAGAAATGTGAAAGATCTGGTATTCTTCCGTTGTAACCATTTCTTTGATGGTACTTTTTTCTCCCTTATAGCCTTCTGCCTTTCACATGCTTTGCTCTCTAATAAACTAAAGCCGTAAGCCCCACTCGCCTGATGCGGTACAGGTTCTACCAGATTTAAGAGGCATGCACCTCTTAGTAAATCCGGCAGGGTGAATGGGGACAGGGCCTAATTTAATAAATGTCAACCTGGTTTTTATGTTTTATGCAACTTTTATGTCCATATCCCACCTTGTTTGCTTTCCTGAAATGTCTTCTGGACATGTAGAATAAAAAACACTAACATATAATAACAAATACAAAGGCACAAAAGAAAAGCAAAAACAGTAGTGGATAATACTTACAAGGATAAACACCAAGGGGGACATTTATGAAATCTGCGCCACTGACGTATGCCAGGGAGAAGGCGCGGGAGATTCGCCCCTTCTTCCTGGTGTATGCCTGCCGTATCCCCTGCTCACCTGATGGGCTGGCGGGGGGCCTGTAAGCAGATGAAAATTATGATACAAACATAGATTTGTTGCTCCAGGCGCAGAGCTGGCTGGGGTTAGTTAATCAGGCCACGAAAAAGGGGTCAGGGCCAGCATACTCGTATGCCAGTGCTCATATACAATAGAGCAATCTACGTCTACCCCTTCCCGTTTCCAGGGTTGGCCGAAGAGTATTGTGCCTGTGTCCTCCTGCACAGTTACACAGATTTAGGGCCCTATTCCACCGGACGATTATCGTTTGCATAATTGTTAACGATTAACGAAAGCGTTCACTCATTTCCATGGAACGATAATCGTTACTTATGATCGTAATTGCAATCGTTTCTTCTTCGCTATTTATTCGCTATTGCGTTCGTATCTATTGCGAACGACCGAACAATGTCTTCTTCAATGCGAACGATTTGCGAACGTTTTGCGAACGAGCAACGATAGAAATAGGTCCAGGTCTTATTAAGCGATCAACGATTTCTCGTTCGGTCGTTAATCGTTAACTGCATTTCAACCGAACGATTATCGTTTAGGCTGATGAGGAGCGAGGGGAGCCAGGAGCTTCACACACAGCCGCGGCACCAAGCAGGTAATGTATGCGTCAGGCCGGGGCTGCGGGCGGTGGGGGTTAAAGGGGCCAAGTCACATATCTGCAGCGGAATGAATATTCCGCTGCTGGTATGTGGCCCCATAGGCCTTCAATAAACCAGGATCCGCAGCGGATTTCGCTGCAAAGTCGCAGCGTGAAATCCGCTGCGGATCCGGTACGTGTTGAGGCACCCTTAAGGAGTTTAGCAGAAGCTTACCGCTCCCCCTCAATTAAGAATCCTTGAAGATGTGTTTATTTGCATCCAAACCACAACTGATTAGTGTTCCTGGGTATCTATGTAGCCATAGGGTAATGCCCTTTCAGGTATCATACCCTGAAGGTTATTGATACCTATAATGCAGAATAGGCTTTTGCTGTGTAATTTGATTGATTTGACCATGATTATGTAGCTATAGGGTTAAATGTTTAAACAGCAAAACCCTATGCTACATTACAGGTATCATAGCCTGGGGGTTATAATGCCTATAAATGCAGCATAGGGCTTTGCTCAGTAATTAGTTGTGTACATTGTCATTGCCTGTAGGCACCCCCAGCCTCCCGAAAACTTGCTGGGGCCTGTTCACTTTCAATCCAATATAATTTAAATGAAAAAGTCTCCAAACTTCCTAACCTGCAGTAGTGCGCTAAACCTTCACACTACGGGGAAAGAGGGTGGTACAGGGCCCGCTTGAATCCCAGCTCAGCATCATACTGTATGTCTGTTTGCCCTTGGGTGGGGCTATTTGGGTCCTGACCAGGCCCCCATGGTCTGCCTCTATAGTAGGTCCACTAGTGGTGACATCGACTTTCTATAGTATTGCTTATTACTCTTTTTATATTTCACCTCTGGTGATTGATGTATGCACAAAACCATAAAAAGCATGAAACATTGCAGCAACATTTAGGCCAGACAAGTTGTCCTAAATGCCAAGTGTACATTTCTTTCCGAAAGCGAGTGAGCAATTACCTGACAGCAAAGGAATTATGTTGGATCATATGATATCCATTATAGAAGAATGCCGAGCAGAACAGTAAATCTTAGACAAAGACAACTAAGAAATAACAGCAAATAGATCATAGTGCAGAATTACAGCAGCATTTCCATTCAAAATCTTATTGTGATCTATGATGCTGATAACATTATCCATCTGCTACATGGAAGTGATTACTTATCATGCCCTGATACACAGCATATTTCACAGGGCATTAGGGATCAGGTATTCCTATGTGAAAAACAATACAACTGGTGTCAGAAAGTACCAGAGATTTTTTATTTACTTTCATTTAAAAACATCTCCAAAAGGTCTTCCAGTACTTATCAGCTGCTGCGTGTACTGCAGGAAGTGGTGTATTCTTTCCGGTCTGACACAGTCCAGGAACTGTCCGGGTCAGTAGCAAATCCCCATAGAAAACCTCTCATGCTCTCCAGACTGGAAAGAATAAGCCACTTCCTGCAGGACATACAGCGGCCATACTGGAAGACTTGAGATTTTTTTTAACAGAGGTAAATTACAAATCTCTGGCACTTTCTGGCATCAAATGATTTGAAAGAATTATTATTTTTTGCTGGAGTATTCCTTTAACATGTAAAATTTGCAGGTGCACTCAGATTATATACACATGCATCTGCATCTTACCTTACTGACTGAGCAATGTACAGGATATCTATACTTTGCACAGAAATAGTGTGAAAGAGAAGCATAGGAGTGGGTGGTGTAATTATTAAGCAAGGGCCTGGTGGTTCCCTTCCTGAAAACCAAGATGATGTATGAAGAAATGCACATAGAATTTGTTAGCAATGCTTACTTACAACAAGGGCTCTATTTGTAAGAGGCACTGACACTTGGTGGTTACAGAAACATATACAAGGTATGGAATGTCTGGCTGTTCTCACAATAAAACTAGTGACAATGGTCAGGCTGGTGCTTCTAGTGCAACCTGGACTAAACATGAAGTTATTTGACTCATAATAAACAAGCAGTTCTCCAACCCTTGCAACCAATGCTTTTTCCATATACTGTCAGACTTTATAAATTTGCAACCAGGACTCAAGAGATACTCACGTTTTCTTGATTCTTGCTCCAGGAGCTATTTATTCTCTTGGCAGTCTCTCTTGGCTGAACACTCTCACTTCGGACTGGGGTATCTGGGGCCCACCAGAGGAAATGATCCTGGGGGCCCAGTAATGAAGAACCAATGAGAAACAACATGTCAGTAAGGGTTTGTGCAGGTTCTATAGCTGGGGGCCCCCCGGAGGATCCTACGGTCCTCTGGTGGGCCAGTCCGACACTGGTTGGCACACTCCACTGCCCAATAGCTCAGTGCCCATCAGCCACTGGTCCCTGTCCCAGAAGCCTTCTGACCTAAGGCTCTCTGGTATGAATTGCATAGGGTCTCTACAACCCATGTCTTGTTGTCATCAGTACTGCTCTAGCCAACTCATCTCAGCATTGTACAACACAGCTTCTCATGTTAGTTTCTAGTATTACCTAGAACATAAGGGGTTAAGCACAAGGACACGCACTCTTACCTTCTTCCCTGGGCCCCCCTCCTGCACGGGCCCGATAGCCTACCCTGCCTCTATGGTAGCTACTCCACTGGTAAGCACAGCCAAGAAGAAGAAGACTCAATGTAATTCAATACAATTACATACAGTCATGGCAGGTAGAAGGCGGCACAGTGGATACATATCTCCCCACTTTTGTCAATGATTTAGTACAGTTTATTCATGTAAAAATCTCTTGAAATGCTGCCAGAGCTCTGACAATCTACATGTATACACTCTCATAAAAGAAAAGCTGTCAATCATGTGGGTGGAAAGAGCAAGACTTGCAGGCTTTCCCTATGAGTCCCTGGCAAAGGATCCACAGCTGTATACTAAATCCAATTATAAAAAACTATATACTATATCCTAGTGCTTAATATATATATATATATATATATATATATATATATATATATATCATATATGGTCCACAGACCTGACAAAGTCCTTTTACTACTAGCTACATTGATGGTGTAATTGGTGTGTATAGCGATTTGTAATATTAACTTGGTGTGAACAAAGCTTACGTGTAGAGAACTACATTTTCCTGTGTCCTCACAAAAAATCTAAGCCAATTTCTGTGAATGAATATGATGAATATAATCCTTAGGTATGTGAAGAATGCAGCCATCCAGATTCAACAATTTCCCCTGAATCATGAATATTCTTTGGATTCTGGTATTATATGTGATATATGTGATATAATTTGGATTCTGGTATAATATGTGATATATGTGATATAATGTGCATTCTGATATATATATGTTATATAATGAGGATTCTGCTATAATATGTGATATATGTGATGTAATGTGGATTCTGTGAAAACATGTGATATAATGTGGATTCTGGTGTAATATGTGTGGAGCACTATGGTCGACCGGTCACTTGCCAGGTAGTACTGTGTGACGGCACTACTGTGGTGGTTAGTCGGAGTGTAGCTCAGCCGGATGGTAGGTTGTCATGACACTAGTGCCGGTTGGGCACACAGGTATGGAGGCACATCTGTTTTTATTTTAGGAAGGCTGGCTATGTCCTTTCCTCTGTCGTCCTCTGTAAGGGGGTCCCTTGGGTACTTATCACGGTGTTCCGAAGTGGCGCTGTGACCCACCCGGACTATCAGTACCGACACCCACAGAAAAGGGAGATGACCCAAGGATAGAGCAGTGACTGTGTAGGTGTCGGAACAATAATTACTGAATCCTGTTACCATAAATAAAATCTCCTTTACTTCAGGAATACTTAGTACAGTAGCAGATAATAGACTTCTGACTTGACTAGACTCAATCTGTGTTAAGAGCTTTTGGAGCACAAGAGCTGTGATGACTTGGGTGTGTGCTGAGAAGTAGAGTGAGTTTAGAGCAGTAGAGAGGAGTTTGTGCTGAGAGTTCAGAGTAGTAGAGAGGAGTTTGTGCAGAGAGTCCCAACCCAGGGTAGAAGTGTGCTCTGCCAGAACTTTAGAAGAAGAAATAGAATACTCAAGAATACTTGAAAGTAGAAGACTACTTGTGCCTGTGTTTCAAAATTTGTTATCACTGTATCACCTGTTGCTCTACAGTGTCGGGTGACCCGTCCTCCCAGGGTGACACAAGCCCCAGACCTTGTGACCTGAGTTGAGCAAGGTGGCCAAGATTACCTGGTTACACCTGCGTTGTGAGATAGAGTACGTAGGCTGGTAGCAACTTTGCTCTATCTGGATCAGTTCCTCTTGTTTCACAATACTGTCCTGCGCTTTTAGAGATGTTCAACGGCGTGGGTTGGGGTGATCTCTGACTTGTCCTATCCTGAGTGGTTTAGCACTGCATAATAAGAATAAGTGTTGTTTTGAAGAAAAGAGTCTCTGTGTTTCCCATAACTCTGTCCACTACCACACTCTCGACTAGACTACACTGGACATGTGGGGGGACCTAGCAGAGCCAGGGCCCAGCTGAACTACAGCAGAGACCGTCTTGTTGTGCGTCCTCTCTCTACCAAGACTTGGATAAGACTCCCTAAGTGTGGGTGTATACTTCCTCTCCCCATGTGAAAACTTCCTACAGGGTGTGTAATACCTCCTGTGAGTGGTGGAGAAGAAAGTGCAGAGAAAAGAAAGGAGAATAGAGATAGGTGGAGAACATAAAACCGCTCTTATTGGTGCGCAGATTACAAACAAACAATAACCCCTTGTTCACTACAGCTGTGCAAAATACAAGTGCATATACAAATAATAGCGACATCTAGTGGCAAAACCAAGGCATAATTTCATTACCACTTTACTTGAAGTACAGGCTTTTGCGAGGGGTGTATAGGTTAGCGACACCCGTGGTGGGACACCACATATGTGATATATGTGATGTAATGTGGACTCTGTGATAACAAGTGATATAATGTGGATTCTGGTATAAAATGTGATATATGTGATATATGTGATATAATGTGGATTCTTCTATAATATGTGATAAATGTGGATTCTGGTATATGTGATATAATGTGGATTCTGCTATAATATGTGATATATGTGATGTAAGGGGGATTCTGGTATATGTGATGTAATGTGGATTCTGCTATAATATCTGATATATGTGATATGATGTTGATTCTGCTATAATAGGTGATATAATGTGTTCTGCTACATAAGGGCAATGCACTTTTGGTTTTTAGTAAATGAAGTATTACAGCAGAAATCCTGCATTCCATCTACCTCTAGTTCATCAGGCTGAAAGTACACAATGGTTTTTAAGATGTAAATGATATATAATTTAGGAATAAATAGAATTGCAAAGTATGGGCTCAGAAAGAAGGCAGTGTGAAGATGAGGCCGTATTCAGGCCACACTGTGTAAACGCGTTCTGAGCATGCACTGGATAAGCCCCTAGTGCATACTCTAAATGGAGCTATAGATTTTGACTGTATTGCACTACCACTGTATGAGTGTGATGAAGGGAGATTAGTATCCTGAAATGCCTTATCCATTTTTATCTGGATTCTAAATACTTACTTACCATATGCTGACTGCAGCAGAATTTTTGGACAGGATCGGCAAAGTGGATCATCCTTTTGTAATACGTCACAATGTCAGGGGACCTAATAAATAAATCTGCAGCTACTTTGCTTTCATGGGAATGAGTCTGGACCGATTATTTTCTGTCACCCGAACAAGTATGTGAATATGAACAGCTTTGCAGTTTTCTTCATTCTTTTGTATCTAACTTTGCTGCGGTTGAGTGACCAAGAAAATTTAATTTTAATAGAACCGCTGACTTGTGTGAAATCTCTTTCTCACATTTACAAAGCATTTATGAAGATCTACCTGGAGAGCTACTCTAACAATTGCTTAGAAAATTGAGGGGAGATTTATCTCCCAAAAGGTGTACCACTAAAAGCTAAAATTATTATGTTAATTTGTTTTCCCTAAGACCCATTGGCATCACAACATATGGGGTAAATTCGCCCCTGCGAGCCCCTGGGACGAAGGAATATTTAATGAAAAAATAACAATTAAATTTTAATCCCCTCCTCCATGAGGTATAAATAGGCTCCACCTCCCCCTAGACCTCAGTCTAATTATAAAGAAACATAAAACACAGGGAGGGAGTCTTGTGATGCCAATGGGTCTTAGGGAAAACAAATTAACATAATAATTTTAGCTTCCCTTACGTCCCATTGGCATCACAACATATGGGGAATTAGCAAGCATTATCCCCAATGGGCGGGTTATTTATTACGTCCGCATTAAGAACAGATCTTGCAAAGGTTGTTCTTGACAAGAAAGAAGTATCCAGCCTGAAATATCTCACAAAGGTTGTCAAAGACGACCAGGTAGCTGCCTGGCATATGTCCTCAAGTGGCACAGCGGCACGCTCTGCCCAAGTGGAGGCCACAGCTCTAGTAGAGTGAGCCCTGGTAAATTCTGGTGGATCCAGATCAGCAGAGGAGTAACATAAGGCAATGGAGTCACAGATCCATCTGGATATTGAAGGTTTTGAAGCCTTCCTCCCCTTGTTCTTTCCTGCGAAAGGGATAAAGTAATTCTCATCTTTACGAAAATCACCTACTCTATGTAGATAGATCTTGATAGCTCTGGATACGTCCAATAAAGAAAGATCCAAGTCTTCTTTAGATGATCCAGTAGGAGAAAATACAGGCAATACTATTGGCTGGTTGATGTTGGCAAATGAAGCCACCATAGGCAGGAATCCTGGAAGGAACCTAAGGATAACTTTGTCTTGGGAAAAAATCACGTATGGAGGTGCGGAGCCAAGGGCTTGAAGTTCTCCAACTCTCTTAGCAGAGGTAATGGCTAGTAAAAGAGAAACTTTCAATGTTAACTTGAAGTCTACTTCCTCCCAAGGCTTAAAGGAAGGAAGACACAGGCGTCTCAACACAAAGGATAAGTCCCATGGGTCTACCTGCTTTACCAGGTTAGGCCTAGTCTAGCCTTAACAAAATTCTTTACCTCCAAGATCTGAAAGAAACGTGAGTTTAGGTGTGCAGAGAGGGCTGCTATCTGCACCTTGATGGAACTAGGTTTTAATCCTTTATAGAAGCCTTCCTGTAAAAACTCCAATGACTGTGGAGTAGAAGGTTTAAGTCCATCAATACTCCTGCTTGCACACCAATCTTGAAAATCTTCCAAATACGTGCATAAGATTTATTTGTAGTGCTACTACGAGCGTGAGAAAGAGTATACTATACCTTCTCAGAAAAACTAGAGTCTAATACGGTCCTCTCAGTCTCCAAGCTGTCAAGCTGAGGCTGGAAGATTCCTGCACAGATGTTGACCCTGGAATATTAGATCCGGATGCAGAGGTAATCTCCAAAATTCCCCTCTGCTCATATTCCTGGGCAGGGTGAACCATGACCCCTTCGGCCAGAAGGGAGTTATTATTATTACTGACGAATGATCTAGACTGATCTTCGTCAAACTCTGGGAATCATGGCTATGGGAGGAAAGATATACGCCAGCTGGTATGTCCATGGTATTGTCATTGAGTCCACTACCGTGGGATTGTCTGCCCTGTAAAGGGAACAGAAATTCCTCAGTTTGGCATTGCTTGCTGATGCCATGAGGTCTCTCTGAAGAAGCCCCCACCTCTGGGTTAACTGAATGAACACTCTCCTTGAGAGAGACCATTCCCCCGGTAATGTCAGGCCTCGACTCAATCCGCCAATATATTGTCGACACCCCTGATATGAATCGCAGAGAGTCTGGTTTTTCTGGTTTCTGCCCAACAGAAAAATCTTCTCTACTTCCCTGAGGAGAGAAGGGGATCTGGTACCTCCCTGTTTAGGTACGCCACACAGGTCCTGTCGTTCATCCGGATTCTGACTGCTCTCTGTAAAATAGGAGGAGAAAAATGAAGAAGAGCTAGGTAAATCGCTCTGAGCTCCCTCACGTTGGAGGGCAGAGCGGATTCCTATTGACTCCAAGATCCTGCAGTCGTGATGACTGTCAGATGAGCTCCCCAACCTGTTCCTGAAGCATCTGTCGTGATGGTTATCCAGTGTGGTCCTGAAAATAAAACTCCATGTTTGACTTGTCTCCACCACATTAGAGAAGGTCTTGTTTGAGTCGATAGAACATGCATCGCATCCAAGTCCTTCAGTCCTCGGTTCCATACTGTTAGTGCTTCTCTCTGAAGAAATCTCATGTGCCATAACGCCCATGGCACCGCGTCTGCAGCTGAGGCAAGGAGCCCTAGAAAGCGCATTTATGTTCTTATGGATACCTGACGAGGAGGAATTAGGAATTAAGTCTGATTTCTCTATGTTGATAAGCCAACCTAATTGTTGAAGTATGTCCTGGACATAGTTCAACTGAACTCTCAGAAGATCCTGAGTCTGAGTCATAATCAACCAATCGTCCAGGTAAGGGATAACTTTAACCCCTGTAAACGGAAGCGAACCATCATGGTGACACTATCTTTGTGAAAACAAAGGGTGCGGAGGTATTCCGGATGGAAGGACTTTGAATTGTAAGTGTCTTACCTTCCCCTGGATTTGGATGGCGAAGGCTCTCCTGTGAGCCTTCAGAATCGGTACATGAAGATATGCATCCGGTAGATCTATGGTGACCATAAAATCTCCCTCCTGGAGGATAGATTTTACCGATCTTATGTTCTCCATGTGGAACGTCTTCTTTACGATGCACCTGTTGAGATATCGCAAATCTATAATAAGCCTCCAATTTCCGGATGGCTTTAGCACTAGTAACACTGGGGAGTAAACTCCCTGACCGATCTCAGATAGAGGAACATCCTCTAGAGCCTCAATGGAAAGGAGGTAAAGAATTTCTGTCTCTAGGACTAAGTGTCTTTCTGGCTTAAGATTTCTTGACAGAAGAAATCTTGGAGGAGGAAGAGATGATAAATGAAGGACATAACCATTTTGAATAATATTTAACATCCAGTGATCTTTTCTTAATTCTTCCCAGGCAGGGAGAAACAAACTCAGACGTGTTCCCACTGGACAGCTTCTGCGTCAGAAGTCTGGTTTCTTGTTGGTGTCCTTATTCTGCTGCTTCCCAGAACCTCTTCTGGAATAGTTTCTTCCTCAACCTCTGTACTGGTATCTCCCTTTGCCTCGCTGAGGAGATTTTGCTCTGCGAAAGGAATCACCGCTCTTATAGGACAATGGTAGGGACTTCCCCTTCTTGTCAGACAATTCCTCCATTAATTTATCCAGCTCAGAGCCAAACAGCCTACCTGGCTGGAACTCCATATTACAGAGCTGAATTTTGGAGTTAGCATCTCCAACCCAGGGTTTTAACCATAGCGCCCTTCGGCAGCGGTTGAGAGCGTACTAGTTTTTTTACGCTAACCTGGTTCCCTGAGATGCATCATCGCAGAGGAAGTCAATGGCCATAATGACCTTTTTAAGGAGCGAAGGACCTTGTCCCTGCTAGCTCTACCTTCCAAATTTTCCTGGACCTTGGTCAGCCCTCTTCTTAGGCTTCTAGAAACCTCAAAGAAGAAATGGAGACTGCCCCTTGGGCTGCCGCTGCCGTATATGATCTCTTGAGGGCTACCTCCACCCTTCTATCCATCGGATCCTTAAGATTGGATCCGTCCTCCGCAGGCAGCACAGTAAATTTTGACAGTTTGGCTATGGCCGGGTCCACCTTTGGAGGCTCAATCCAGTCCTTACATTGTTCTTCCTTGAGAACATATAAGGTCTTAAACCTCTTGCTCAAACCCGGAGCCTTTTCCGGTTCCTTCCATTCCGCCTGTAACATAGACACTGAAGTCTTACCCACAGAAAAAGCCCTAGGCTTTTTTGAGGAGGACCAATCCTATCCTCTTCTATTTCCTCAGGGTGTATTTCAGCCTGCACAGCTTAGCAGAGCTTGTGTGAAATACCCCCTGAATAATTCTTTCTCATCTTCAGAAGTAGAAGAGGTTTCAGAAGAAGATGATGACTTAACTTCATCAATCACAGTAAAACTGAAAATGACCATAATCCTACAGCCATAAAGTAATATACTCAGAGGCTGGGAGTAGAGAGAGAAATACTCCATTTGGTCTTTAACTTAGGACACGGGCGGCGATTCTCATTAGCCGCTAAAGTCTTTTGCACATAGTCCTTGACCCATACAACTACCTCCTGAACATCAGGCTCCTCATAGGTTTAGGTCTGCATGAAGGACAGCGTACTTAGGCATTATAAATATTTTTAGGCATTATAAATATTTTTAGGCATTCATAAATATTTTTATGAAAGAAAGGATGAATCTTATCTGGAAAAAATGATCCTCCTACGGTATCCATAGCCGTCAGGTAGAGGAGTCTCACACTCGGCACATGAAGTGCTTCCTTAGAAGGTCTTTTGCCAGCAGCAGGACTGGTCTCCATTTCAGACATCTGCAAATAATCAATGTATTACAATACATATAAACCACTAGCCTGGCTAGAGTGATATCGGAAAGAGACACTAGGTGGCAGCAACACTTACTTTTAAGCATATAGAAGAGAGATCGCAGCACTTTGCACTCAGATGTTTTCTATTAGATTCAAATGAGCCACAGAAAATCCTTCCAGAGGAAGACAGCCAGACCTAGAGGTAGCAACAGCTTACCTTCTGCCTTGAACACACAGCTAATCCGGCATGCAGAGAGACGCGCCGCTGCCGGCCCCCGGAAGTGACATGACGCTGATGCCACAGTGCTGAGACGCACGCAGCGCCGATGCGTTCCACAGTCGAACGCGACTGGAAGAAAAGCCAGCGGCTCCGGTGACACGCAGAGTGCGTTCCAAGACGCACTAGGTGAGAAAAACTTAAAAGCTAAGACCTGCAGAAGCAAATATCAGGATACTACCTGGACACCGGCTCCAGCGGCATCCCAGCAATCATTACCTGGAGAGAAAACCTGAATGCAACAGGTTAACAAAGCATAAAAACGGAGGAGGGACAAAGTCCCCTAGGGCTAACAGCAACGAAGTAAAAAAAGACTGAGGTCTAGGGGGAGGTGGAGCCTATTTATACCTCATGGAGGAGGGGATTAAAATGTAATTGTTATTTTTTCATTAAATATTCCTTCGTCCCAGGGGCTCGCAGGGGCGAATTTACCCCATATGTTGTGATGCCAATGGGACGTAAGGGAATGTCAGCTTATGCTGCAAAAAAAAAAAAAAACTCACATATCTCCATTGGCAAATAAATTAAAATATTACCACTCTTACAATATGCAAGACACAAACAGTTTTTATGGTATAATGCCATAAACTATAACAAAAGCTATATAAAAATGGATATCACTGTAATCAAACTGACCTGACAAATAACTATAACATGTCATATGTGACGTATAGTAAATGCCATACAAAAAATAAAGATAAACAGCTGCTACATTTTGTTTTTTATTCGTACCACCTCATAAAAAATAATAAAAAAATGATGAGGGTGTCACATGTCCCTCAGAATGGTAACGATGGAAACGTCAAAATTCCCTAGGTCTCTGTCATGTCTAAGGCCTGTGGAGTCAGATGACGCACTGAGGCCACATATGGGGGATTTCTAGAAACATTGGAATAAGGGGAATAAATATTGGGGGAGATTTATAAAAGGGTGTAAATATATACCTGGTGTAAACTGCCCACAGCAACCAATCACAGCTCCTCTTTTATCCTACCAGAGCTGAAAGCTGATCTGTGATTGGTTGATGTGGGCAGTTTACACCAGGTGTATATCTACACCCTTTCATAAATCTCCCCCATTGAGTTCCATTTCACATTTAGTATTTGCTGTGTTAGAGTAAATAAATGGATTAAAATAGAATATCTGCCAAAAAAAGAAAAATTTTAAATTCCCCCTCCAACTTGCTTAAATTTCTGCGAAACACCTAAAGGGTTAATACTTATGAAATACTACTTTGAATACTTTGAGGGGTGCAGTTTTTACTGTGGAAGGATTTATGGGGGTAAATAACATACAGGCCACACAAATCCACTTCAGAACTGAACTGGTCCCTAAAAAAATCTAAATTGGAAATTTTCCTGGAATTTTGAAAAATCGCTGCAAAATTTCGAAGCCCTCTAACATCCTAAAAAGACGTTCACAAATGACTATAAAGTAGACATGTTGTAGATGTTGCATTAATAATTAGTTTATGTGACATGACTATTTTTCTCAGAAAAAGAGATTTTGAAGATAAAGAAACATACATTTTTCTAATTTTTGTGCAAATGTTGTGTTTTTTTTTACCAAAAAACTACTGAGTGTATCAACAAAAGTATACCACAAACATAAAGAGGAATATGTCACAAAAAATCTCAGAATAACTGTGATAATTAAAAGCATTGCAGAGTTATCACTACATAAAGAGACACAGGTCAGATTTGAAAAAAAGGCTCTGAGCATTAAGGCTAAAACAGGCTGTGGAGGCCAAAATGGTTGGTTAAAGTGACTCTATACCAGCTCCTTGCCGCCCCTGAACTACCAGTACCACATTGTAGAGCTTCTCACATCGTGCCTGTTTCCTGGTGCCAGTATTTAGAAGAAAAAACAACTTTTATTAAAGGGGTTATCCAATGCTACAAAAACATGGCCACTTTTGACCCACTCTTGTCTCCAGATTGGGTGTGGTTCAATTGAAATAAATGGAGCTTACTTGCAAGCCACACCTGAACTGGAGACAAGAGTCTGGTAAAAGTGGCCATGTTTTTGTAGTGCTGGATAACCCCTTTAACGCGACGGGCGGGCAGTCAAACTGCTGTGGCATTAGTGACGGGGGCCTGCAGTGCCCCTCTGTCCACCTCCCGTTACTTTTAGAATGTCCCTGGGCTGGATGGAGGCAGGCAGAGAGGCAGGCCTAGGGCACTGATGCTCTAGGCCACGCAAGTTTGACTGCCCGCCCCACCGCATTAATACAAGTTGTTTTTCTTCTAAAAAGACAGTGTGGGAACATAACCTAAGGCTATGTTCCCACAATGTAAAAAAAAAAACAACGGCCGTTATTATTGATCATGATTATTTGCCATTATTTTACATTGTAGGAACATAGCCTAAAATTGATTTCTTAGTCATTCAGCTGACCATTTCTTTGATGCACACCCAGTGTGACTAGCAGACTTTTTGGCACAAGCTGGCCCCCATGTTAATTTACTGATGGATTTTCGATTTGTTATATTTTGTTACTCCATGTCCTTACAATTCTTTAAATTCCCTGGATTTCCAGGGAATGTATCTTGAATTCCCTGGAAGATCCTGCCCGCAGATTCCTGGGATCGCAGGCATTGCACTGGAGTTCCGCTCAGCTCTAGTAAGTATCCGGGGCTCTAGCGGGGGGTCGGGCGGCCTTCACCCCGGCACGGGGGGTGGGAGGTTCCCTTTAAGCAGTCTTAAAAACAATCGCAATAACGATTTTTCTTACGAATTTTCTAACAATTTTTCTAACGATTTATTTGTCTAAATGCTGATCGTTATAAAAACCAAATAGTTGCTTCAAAATCGTTAAACGATCGATTTGCCGATTTGTGTAAACGCAGCATTACTCTAGCAAATCCAGTAATCTGGCACGCGCAAGTGTATGCGCTTACATAGTTACATGGATCACATGAAAAAAAAATCATCTGTCCCCAAAAATGTTCATGAAAGTGCTTTGAATGGAATAATAAAGCATTGGCCCATTCAGTCAGTATAGTTTTACTGAATGTATTATAATAATTACAAATTAAGTGCCAGGAATTTTGGGGGGGCAGTTTATGTCTGTAAATGGCAGGAAAAGGTCTGGTCTGCAAATTGCGTAAAAACATTTGCTGTAGCAAAAAAAATAATTTTTTTGCAGCTCAAAATAAGTGCCAAAATCCTGTGTGTGTGCTCATAGAGTCACTGTGTAATATGTTCAGTATGTAATATGTTCTTCTTCTTCAAGTATGTAAAACTTCAGTTGGCGTTTCCTAAATTGGACATATGATACTGATCTCTGGCTTGTGTGGAAGAAATTAGTGACTCAGAAATATACTTTGTAATAGTTTATTGCAAGGAATGCCATTAGGTAATGTGCTGACTCCAGATTGAGAAATCGCTTGCCATGGCCTCAAAAAATCAGGTCAGGAGTATCTCTGTATCCCCAGGGAACACGACTTAGACTAGAAACTCCTGCAATTACTGTATAATTTGACAGAAGACATAGGGATCACTTTCCTTCTTGGAACTATGCAAAGCTGTAGTACTTGGCTATGATCTTCAGAAACATGAATACTTGTTGATGACATGGAACAATTAGTCTAATACGGATCTAAGAGTTATTGCCACATGTGCTGTTTATTACGTCTAGAAACTAGAAAGCAGCCTGTATGTTAACATTATACAGTATGTACCTCTACTATATCTTTTTGCTTTTCTATAAGAGATCCAGCTATTATTGGCTGCTATGTGCTTGCACATATGTAAATAAACATTCCATTCTTATGCAGTTACACATATTCATGGTGTGTGTATGGCCAACAAAGAATATGAAAGGCATTCTAGTAACCAGTATACAATGAAGAGGGCACTCTAATGAGGTACAAAAAATTGTGAAGACTTTTAGGGCTAAGAGGGAGAAATTTGAAATACACAATCTGTTGTCAGAGCAGATAGAGAGCCAGCAAGAGGAGCCAGAGACAGTAACGTTGTCAGACAAAGCAAGATCAGACAGTTCAGGTTGACAAAATAATCAGGTTCGGGCAAGTCCAAGATAAATACACAGACTTTCAAGTGCCTGCCAAAATATATGCATAGCATTGTGGTGACACAATTATGGCACAAACAACATTTGGTAACCTTTATACAATACAATGAATGCTAGTGACTGATATCTAATACAGATGTGTGGAGACGACTGATGAACAAAATGGATTATGGTGACAAATTCAAAACAGAGGTTGCAGAATGATGGCAGTTAATAGGTAAGCTTGGCCATCTGCATAAGCTATAAACCCTTATGACTCTACTATACAATATAGAATCCCAAATCTCCAGAATGACAGCAGCAGATATCTGTTGGAAAGCAGCAGTGCACCTCCGATGTCTATGGACTAGAAAAATGCAGAAACTACATCTCTGTGTCAGGAATGTGCAGTAGCCTGGTTTGAATTGGGCCTGGTTTTCGCTTTTGTGTGACACACCCGCTTGCTTCTCGGCTTCCGGCAATGCAGGAGTAACCCTGAGCTCTGCTAGACTTGATTGCTGCAGCTGAGCAAGTCTTTAGATTGACTTTTTCCTCTGCCCGTCCAGAACCTTGTGGATCAGAGCACCGGTCCAATGGGGTTCCGGACCGGGCTCTTGATCCTCAGAAAGCTGAGCCAGTCTCTCATCGCTCACTATTAAGGTTCACACCCTGATCCCAGCTCTCCCTGTCTTCTCCTGCAATCCCCATTCCTAATTCCTCTGCTCGCTCGACCTTTTATCTGACCTTCCACCTGACCTTTGACTGTCTGAATGTTTACTGATTTTGTACTGTATTGCCCCATTGGTTTTGACTTACACCAGGGCAGAGACCGCCTTTGTGGGTGTCCGCGGCTGCCTAGGACCGTTTGAGGCAAGTAGGTAGCGACAGTGGGTGGGTTCAGGCCTAGGGCTCACTGTCGTGTCTTATCCCTACCTCTCTGTCCTGACAGAATAGCCAGCCAATTTTTCGCCTCACGGTCATCATGAATGCTATGACCAAAATTGTGGACCAATCGCAGTGCCTCAACACCATGGTGCAGGAGCTGTCTGAAAGGGTCCAAAAGCAGGAGACGGCCCCCTGACAGCTTACTATGACCTCCCCGGTACCTCCTGTCCAGCTCCCATTGAAATTCAAGGGGGACAGGAGCAGCTTCCGCACTTTCCGGGAGGGTTGTAAGCTGTTTTTCAGACTGCGCCCTTGTTTCTCTGGTGACGAGGCTCAGAAGGTGGGCATAGTTATGTCCCTCCTCCAAGGGCCACCTCAGGAATGGGCCTTCTGCCTGTCACCTGACTTCCCCGACTTGCAAACAGTTGACCGGTTGACCGGCTGTATGATGACCCGGGTAGTGCAGCCAATGCGGAGTGACAACTAACCATGTTACAGTAGGGTAAACGTCCAGTATTTCCGGAAGGGGAGCGGCCCTTCCACTTGGAACGACTGCGCCCTCTGGTTCCAATTCTGGGCTGGGCTAAGCGACTGACTAAAAGACCTTTTTGTGGCCTACCTGACTCCTGATACCCTTAAGTTTACCCGAAGTTTGAGGGACAGACAGCGGGAGAAGGGTACCCCAGACCTTACAGGAACCTTCTTGACTCCGACCTCTTCCTCTAAACCTTCCCCTCCTGTTCTACCCCTTCTGGAGGAACCCATGCAGGTAAATGCACAGGCGCCAAGGCCAGATGGGCACACCGTCTTCGAAATAACCTCTGTTTGTACTCTGGCAAAGCTGGGCACTGCGTAAGAGGATGTCCTTCCAGGCCGGAACCACCACCAGAAAGCTCCAGGTGCCCAAGCGACTATCGAGGGGGTCACTCAGGCGCACAGGTAACAAACTACTACTGCCTATTTCTCTGGTGTTGGGGGATAGATGTATTTCTGGGTACGTCCAGGTTGATTCTGGGTCTTCTGCCAATTTTATTAACCCTGTGTTTTTGTCCGGTTTAGAGGTATGTCCCCTGCTGCTCAAATGTCTGGTGAATGTCACTGGAGCAGACTCTGCCCCCTTTGCTTAAGGGGATGTAAGGTACATTACCCCCCACCTTGAAGTTAAGATGGGGTCTGTTCATGTCAAGACCCTCGATTTCCTTCTCATGCTAAATTTGTCTTCTGATGTGATCCTGGGGTTACCCTGGCTGGAAGCACATAATCTTGTGTTCGATTGGTCCAGCAGGGAACTTGTTCGGTGGGGGCCTAAGTGTGCTTCCCACTGTATTGCTGTGTCGCTTGCGGAATGTTCCCCATGGGAGGGGGAGATTCCAGAGTCTTTGTCCGATTTATACTGACGTGTTTGATGAGAGTTCAGTGAAAAGGTTACCCCCCCCCCCCCCCCCCCCCCCATCGACCCTATGATTGTTCGATTGATCTCTTGCCCGGGGCCAAATATCCTAAGGGACACATATTTAACCTTTCCTGCCCGAGAGAGAGGCCATGCGGGAGTATATCAAGGAGAGTCTATGTAAAGGTCACATTCACCCCTCCTCCTCTCCTTTGGGGGGCGGGATTCTTTTTTGTGGGGAAAAAGGATGGTGGGCTTCGGCCCTGTACTGATTATTGAGAGTTAAACAAGATCACGGTTAAGAACCAGCACCCGCTACCCCTTATCCCTGACTTGTTTAACCAAATTGTGGGTGCTAAATGGTTCTCAAGGATAGATCTGCGGGGAGCATATAACCTGAATAGCTTTAAGTAAGGTGATGAATGGAAGACTGCCTTCAATACCCCAGAAGACCATTTTAAATATCTTTTTATGCCCTTTGGTTTATGCAAGGCCCCGGCGGTCTTTTAACACTTCATCAATGATATTTTCTGTGAATATCTTGGTCGGGTTCTTGCGGTATATCTTGACGACATTCTTATTTTTCCCCCGATTGGCTTCTCACATTATGCATGTCCGTACAGTCATGGAGCTTCTGAGAGTAAATCATCTGTGCGCCAAGCTGTCAAAATGCCAATTTAAAATACACGAGGTCTCATTTTTGGGGTATAAGATAACTTCAAACTCGTTTAGTATGGACCCTCTAAAGGTCCAAGCCATTAAAAACTGGGAGCGACTTAATTACCTTAAGGCTTTGCAAAGGTTCTTGGGTTTCACTAATTACTATAGGAAATTCATTTCATAGCCAAACCCCTTATCGATTTGACTAAGAAGGGGGCAGATCTGGTCAATTGGACCCCAGACGCTATCGTGGCATTTGACGGACTCAGGGTGCCTTCACATGTACCGTATCGCTGCGTATTTAACGCTGCGTGTTTGGTGCGATTTTTACATGCGAGTTTTGATTTTCACATGATTTTCATGTGAAAATCAAAACTCGGATGTAAAAATTGCACCAAACATGCAGCGATAAAAACGCAGCGATAAATGCGCAGCGATATGGTACGTGTGAAGGCACCGTTAGGCAGTGTTTCTCAGAGGCTTCAGTATTAATTCAGCCGGACTTTGAGCATCCTTTTATTGTTGAGGTGGACACATCTGACACATCTGAGTTACTAGCGATTAAAATGGCTTTTGATGAATGGAGACACTTTGCACCTAGAGGGTGCAAAAGATAAGGTTGTGGTTCTTACCGATCATAAGAACCTCATGTGTCTTGACAAAGTTAGACGTCTCACACCAGATGGGCTTTATTTTTCACTAGGTTAAATTTTGAGATAACCTACTGGCCTGGTTCCAAGAATGTCAGGGCTGACGCCCTGTCTAGCAGCTTTGACATTGAGACCACGTCTAGGGTCCAACCCGATACCATCCTGCCCCCTGGTGCCACTTTGGTTACTTTTACCCCCAGATTATTAAAGTGGAACTCCGGATAATAAAAATTTAACCTGTTGAATACCAACCCATGATTTAAGTTTGTTTGTAATAGCTTTCTGTTACATGAATTGCTCCATTTGTCTGCAGCACATCCTGACTCACACCCTGAAGCTGCTGAAAATTCTTATTTCCTGGTCTCCACTCCTGTCCTTCCCCACCCTTCTGAGACAGAGGCATTTTAAAACCCCAGCTTTTTTTACAGTTTCTATTAGGACAATAAATCCTAGAGAGAAGCTTTAAGGAGTTGTCTGACCCTTTTTTCTATTGAAATAGACTATTATCTGACAAGCCAAACTTCTGGGTTAAAAACTGCTTGGTAGATAGCTGTTAGGTCAAGGACACATATGATACCTTTCATATATCCAGCTGTGCTTCCATAACATACAAAATGCTTTTATTTTGGACATTCTGGAAGCACAGACAGATATATGAAAGGCACCATGTGTCTACTTGACCTAACAGGTATCTAACAGTGTCAGTCAGGGGCGGATTAAGGATACCATGGGCCCCGGGCGGTTCAGAAATTGTGGACCCCTAGCTAACCACACCCCCTCTAGCCCTGCCTCCATCCCAATAACCACGCCCCAATTAACCCTGCCCTGCCCGGGATTTTTTGTGGCCATTAACCATATAAATTACCACAGAAAAGCCCTACACAGCATCTAGAGGTCACATAGCCTGAGGACATAGTATATTGCCCCCTCAGGCTATGTGACCTATAAATGATGAGCAGGGCTGGGCTTTGCTGTGGCCATTTTTTTTTTGTTTCTCCCAGGCTGGCACATTTTAGCTTGTGGGGCAGCACTGGGCAGTGGCGAATGAGTCAATTAATTTAAGCCAATTAAATCAGCAAATCTGCAATAAGTGTGAACAGTGCATTAAGGAGACTATGTGAGGTCCATACTAGGTACACAGCTGCAGATACAGGGTGACACTGGTTATGTCACTATATCTAACACTTGGCTGCTGGGACCTGTAGTCCTGGACCTGGTACAGACCTCACAGACTTCCTTTAAAAAAAATAAAGGACTGTTTTGTTTTGTTTTACAAAGAGAGCGGTACATCCAGTGACTCACAGGAGGCGTCTTATCTACACGAATTACAAGGGACGTTTTGCTAGTTGAAGTTGTTTGTTTTTTTCTTTTCTGGCTCAGTCCATCATGAAGACTTCTCTGGCCATGACTTGTCTCCACAGGATCTGTCAGACAAACATTTTAGGCTCCTTGCTCCAGCATCATCCTCATCGCCATCTGCTGCACACAGTAGCTCCCATAGAAGCAGTTAGCTCCAGTTTATGCCTCCAAATAGTAGTCTGTCCCTCTGATCCCCATATAATAAATAGCCTTTTCCTTTGCTGTTTTCCCATATAGTATTAAGCAATTCTACTTTGTTCCCCCCGCCCTCCATATAGAATAAGCCACCTCTGTCTAGCATCCCGTCTATATAGAATAGCCCCCTCTGTGTAGCATTCCCCTACATAGAATAAGCCCCCTCTGTGTAGCATCCCCCATGAATAGCCCCCCCATGAATAGCCTCCCCCATGAATAGCCCCCCCATGAATAGCCTCCCCTGTAACATCCCCCATGAATAGCCTCCCCTGTAGCATCCCGCATGAATAGCCCCCGCCGTAGCTTCCCCCATGAATAGCCCCCCCTGTAGCATCCCCCATGAATAGCGCCCCCTGTAGCAACCCCCATGAAAAGCTCTGTAGCATCCCCCATGAATAGCCCCCCTGTAGCATCCCCCATGAATAGCGCCCCCTGTAGCATCCCCTGTGAATAGCTCTGTAGCATCCCTCATGAATAGCCCCCCCTGTAGCATCCCCATGAATAGCCCCCCCTGTAGCATCCCCATGAATAGCCCCCCCTGTAGAATCCCCATGAATAGCCCCCCCCTGTAGAATCCTCCATGAAAAGGCCCACCTGTAGAATCCCAGTCAGTATGTGGTGGTATTAGTCAGTATGCGGTGGTACTAGTCAGTATGCGGTGGTGGTGTTAAACTCGGCACGGTGACCGGGGCCGGAAGCAGTCGGTCTCTGTACACTGTGTAGTGGTGAGGACTCTCGTGTTAGCAATGTCGATATTTCACTCTCATTGTAAGAGCTCTTCCTTTTGAACGAATGTAAAACCACTTCTAAAAATGACTGTATAATGGATATGACATCACTGGAATGTCTTCAGTTTGCGGCTTTCTGGCTGGAATAGATTCCCAGACTGCACACTTGCACATAATGAGAACTGGCCAGTTTCCAGACCACACTCTACATAGGACTTTTTGTTGTTCTATTAAAGGGTTATCAGGAAATGTACCTGGTAAGTTTATTAAAGTTAGTAATTTGCTTTAAAGTTTTTTGTGTAAGCGTTTAGCCCTGCCAGAGCAGGTGTCAGACCCCTATTGGTTATGTTTCATTGGCAAACACCTATGTGCCCCTGGGAGGGGGGGGTATTACTTCATATATTACAGGTGCTCCATTCTATATACTTTATTTCTTAATCTTTTATTGGAGCTTTCATTGAGGTAGCTGTAACTGAAGACCGCTTACTCAGTTATGTTACTATGCTAACAGAGAAGGGTTGTGACTCTATATACTGGGCACCAAAACTTGACATCCCCCACCTTCTCAGCCCTGTTTGTGACCCCATACCCCCGCAAAGTCTTGTGGTGAAGGGCAAATGGAGCTGCGAATGGAAGTGGATCCATGAATTCACAGGCCACAAGTTGTCATATCATTTGAAGAAGTTGAAGAAGATCTGAAAAGACAGGGTAGTGTTGATGAGAATGCAATTTCCAATGGGGTTCACCATCCAAATCAGGGGCAGGGAACTTTGGCTCTCCAGCTGTTGCAAAACTACAACTCCCATCA
Organism: Dendropsophus ebraccatus; assembly: GCF_027789765.1. Taxonomy (NCBI): domain Eukaryota; kingdom Metazoa; phylum Chordata; class Amphibia; order Anura; family Hylidae; genus Dendropsophus; species Dendropsophus ebraccatus. Next base: position 55,734,442 of record NC_091454.1, on the reverse strand, counting down.
TGCTTGGACAGCCAAAGCTTTAGCCTTCTAGGCATGATGGGAGTTGTAGTTTTGCAACAGCTGGAGAGCCAAGGTTTCCTACCCCTGATCTTAATGTTCTAATAAATAAAGTTTCTTATTATTATGGAGTCAGTGCAGCCAAGAGAAAGCCGCAACTCTGCACATTATTCACAATAAAATGTTAACATTTGCTAGGACATGAGATGGAATAAACACTCTGACACGCTGTGAATACAGGTGAGGGTTAACAGAAAGGCACTGGAGTTTTATTATGGTCTTTGTGAATCTCTCGGGGCTTGGCACATATTCAGGAATTTATACAGACATACTCATCTTCCTAATTTGGCCATATCTTTTAGATACTACCTTTGAGGGACAGAGAAGACTCCTTGCAGCAATAGGGTTGAGCGGTATTGACCTCTGCAGGAAAGAAATAGATACTGCATGCAACACTTTTCACAGTCCTTAAGACCAGATCAACATTTTTTTCGTTGCAGGTCTTGGTGTTCAGACCCCCACCAATAATTAGAACAAGCTGGGAAAAGTGCATGGATGAGTGCCTGTTTTAGCCTACTCTGTACCCGCCACAAGAAGCAGTACTTTAGACATTCTATAGAAGTCCATCTTGGTTGCATTGACAGAGCTGGGAGAAAATGTACTTAGCACGGACTTCTCCTAGCAACATCTAGCAATTGGTCAAATCTTTTGACTTGTCTCTATTAGGCTTGATCGAACGTTGGGAAAAGCTAAGTTCGATCTAACAGAGAGGGTGTGCCAGCCTAATGCATACACAATCTAATCCCCGGCCGTTGGGCACGGGACTGCCAGTTTAAAAGTTGTTTTTTTAGAACAATAACTGCATCACTGCCAAACGGACCCCAGGACAGATCTGGGATTAAAGGCAGCTATCCGAAGGTACAAGCGGTTTGAGGGGGTCAGATTGTGGGTACAGAGTCACTTTAAGGTCAAAGTCAATTTTCATTGTTGCTCTTTTGCTTTTCCCACTTTATGTTTAAAAGGGAAGTGCTTGCATTTTTTCACCTAAAGACCCACATGAGCCCTTATATTTTGCAAAACCAATTGTACTTTGCAATGACAGGCATTATTTTTCCATACAATATGCTGCAAAACCGGGAAAAAAATCATTTGCTCTGTCAAATTGAAAAAAAAAGGAATTTGTATTTAATTTTAGGAAGTTTCGCTTTTACGCCGTTCACCCTATGGTAAAACTGACATGTTATGTATCTTCCTTACATCAGTATGATTACAATGATATGTAACTTGCATGACTTTTATATTATTTGACAGCTTTTAAAAAATTAAAACCTTTAAAAAAAAACTTAATGGGGGAGATTTATCAAAGGGGTTTAAAGTAGAAGGGCCCCAGTTGTCCCTAGCAACCAATTAGATTTCACTTTTCATTCTTTACAGACTCCTTGGAAAATGAAAGGTGGAATCTGATTGGTTGCTAGGGGCAACTGGGCCAGTTTCACTTTACATCATGTTTGATAAATCTCCCCCAATGTGCTCCATTCCCATCCTTATAACTCTTTTATTTTTTGGTCTGTGGTGCTGTTTGAGATGTCATTTTTAGCGCCATGATCTGTACTTTCAATTGGTACCTAATTTGCACATATGTGACTTTTTGATCATTTTTTATTACTTTTTTTTTTAAGTGACCAAAAATGCGCAATTTAGTACTTTGGAATTTTTTTTGCGCTTACGCCGTTTACCTTGCGAGATCAAGAATTTGATAATTTAATAGTTCGGGCGATTACACGCGTGGTGATACCAAATATGTTTGTTTATTTATTAAAAGGGAAAAGAGGGGTGATTTGGACTTTTATTAGGTGGGGTTTTTTTTTTATTAATGAAAACACTTTTTTACATTAACTAGAAGTCCCCCTGGGGGACTCCTATGTAAACAGCATTGATCTCTCATAGAGATCAATGCTGTGTATATACACAGCAATGATTCATTAGATCATTGCTGAGCCGAATCAGCGTCAGTGCAACGCTGAGGCCCGGCCCGAAGAACTGATCTCCCCCACCCCCCCACCCCCCCCCCCCCCCCCGTGATGAGATCCGACCCACTAGACACCAGGGACTACAGGTACAAAGCATTTTAATGCCGCTGTCAGGTTTGACAGCTGCATCGAAATGCTTAATTAGCAGGTGAGGCAATGGGACCCGCGCCGGCTAATAGAGGCGCTCCCCGGCTACAGATAACAGATCCTGGGGTAGACTGTTCCACAGATTCACTGTTTTCATGGTAAAGATGACTCGTCGGAGTGCCGCTATGCGGGACCCACCGCTGAAACCGGAGAGGTGAGTGGACGTCTTTTCCCTCAGCCACCTCCTCCCCGGTCCCAGCAAAAAAAAGGGCCCCCTCCCCCCCGCTGGAGTACCCCTTTAATATACTGTGCACAGTATTATGTAACAGAAATCACCCCCAAAATGCCTGCATCACTTTATCATGAAACATTGGAGAAGGGTGTCCACAAATTCATGCGGCAGAGATTCCGGGACAGTGCTGGTTACATACTAGATTATGCAGCCATTGTATATTAAACTACGACATGGAGAGAAGGGAGCGGCTGCACATCACACCTATGGCTGATACTAATGCCGCTAGGCTATTTTTAAAAACCAACGCCAGGATGTCGGTATATAATTATATAAATTGATCAAACCATATTGCCCTGTGTACCACGTGCCGGTCTCCTGGTTCACACGGGTCCCTACGCTAACTTCACACTGTGTCGATCAGCGACCGCCAACCTCGCAAAGCGTGCACATGCAGGGAAGGGATCCCTGCAACCCCAATGTCACAGGACCAAACCCAAAATGCCCACCAAAACCCAGCCGGCACCACCGGCGGAGAAGGCTGCCCCCAAACTACACAAGTATGAATATGGTATTGCACTCACCACCTCTGCTGCAGACAGAATGGGAAAGACATGAGGTACTGACATGTGAGCACAGGTGTATATTAAACTACAGTGGTGCCTTGGTTTAAGAGTAACTTGGTTTAAGAGCTCACAGTTTTTGACTTGGATTGAGAGCATTGCTTTGGTTTGAGAGCTCCCTATACTGGGTGGGAGGGGCGTGGTCTACAGCACTGTACTCTGACCCAGGAAGTCTCCTTCACCTTCCAGATCATGGCAGATCCACTTCAGGCTGGGGCTTACATCAGGGGACAGGACTGTGGAGGTAATCTCTTCATAGCTGTAACCCCTCTCTCCCCAGACAGAGAGTGTTTCATGTATGTGCTCACATCTGCCCCGCTCATTCCTTCCTGCTCCCTGCTGTCTCTGTCAGCCCTTGTGTTTCCTATCCTCTCCATTACTGTACAGTAACTTATAATATCACATATTTTGCTGTTTCTCATTGTTTGTTTCATTTGTTTTACATGTTATTTAGAATAAGTTAACATTTATTATGTTAATGTGTTTTCCCTGAGTCCTATTGGCAGCACAACAGATGGGGTGTCTCCACCCCTGTGTACCCATGGACAAGGGAATATTTTAATGAGGAAAAATTAATAATCTCCACCCCCTCTGGTATAATAGGCCCTCAGGAACTTCCTCCCACTGAGTAAATTTTAAAGTACATAATAGGGTGGGACTCTTGTGCTGCCAATAGGACTCAGGGAAAACACATTAACATAATAAATGTTAACTTCCCTATTGTCCATATTGGCAGCACAACAGATGGGGATTTAGCAAGAAAAACACCCCTATAGGGAGGGCTCTCATGCTGTAACAGAACTTAACACTGCTCTGGCAAACATCGTCTGCCTGGCAAGAAGTGAATCAATCCTATAATGTTTTACAAAGGTGAGTGGAGAGGACCACATAGCGGAGTTACATATTTGGTCCAATGGGACAGAACACCTTTCCGCCCAAGTGGTGGATATGGCTCTGGTCGAGTGCGCTCGGGTGAAATCCGGAGCTTCTTTGCCTGCAGCAGAATAGCAGGATCCAATACAGTCACAAATCCAGCGCGAAATGGATGGCTTTGATGCTTTCCTTCCTTTGTTCTTCCCGTGGAAAAGGACCAGCAGATTCTCTTCAATCCTAAAAGAAGAAGTTCTCTGAAGGTAAATTCTGAGCGCTCTTACCACGTTTAGATTGGAATAATCTTCACCTTCCTCCAGGCTTTCTGGAGAAAAAAAACGGAAGAAGGATGGAATGATTTATATTAGAAAAGGTGGAGACTTTAGGGTGAAACCCTGGTAAGTATCTCAGGATTACTTTGTCTTCTAGGAAGACCGTATATGGATCTCTTGCCGCTAGTGCTTGCAGCTCCCCTACTCTTTTGGCTGTAGTTACAGCCAAAAGGAAAGCCACCTTAAAACTGAGGAACTTGATTTCCACAAGTCCAGAGGTTCAAACGGCTGTTTACATAGCTGCTTTAGGACCAGTGTTAGGTCCCAAGGAGGAACAGGTTTAATTATTGACGGTCTTAAATGGTCTATTGCTTTAGTAAAGTCTTTTACCTCCTTTTCCTGCAGAAGCCTTCTATTTAGGAGACAGGACAAGGCTGCAATTTGAACTATAATGGAACTGGGTTTCAACCCCTTGTCGAAACCCTCCTGCAAAAAATCAAGAATTTGAGCCACTGATGGTCTTTTTGGATTAACATCATGTGAAACACACCATCTTTGGAAGATGTTACCTATTCTGTTGTAGGAACGGTTGGTCACCACACAGTGAGAGAGCGTTTCCAACACTTTCTGGGATAGGCCCGTAGTTCTCAGTATGGGCTGGTCAGCCTCCAGGCTGTCAAGTTGAAAGCCCTGAGACTCTGGCACACCTGGCTGCTCTGAGACACCAGGTTCTTCATCATTGGCAACCTCCAGTACTCTCCCCTGCTCATGTTCAATAGCTGTGGGAACCAACATCTCTTTGACCAAAAGGGAATGATTGCTATTACATTTGCTTGATCCTGGCGTATTTTGGCTAATACCCTCGGTTTTAGTGGGATCGGTGGAGATACATAAGCCAGGTGGAAATTCCACTGTATCGACAAGGCATCTACTGCCAGGGGATTGCCTTCCCTGTAAAGTGAGCAAAACTTGCTCAGTCTGCAATTCTGTCTTGTTGCCATAAGATTCACCTGGGGAAGACCCCATTGATCTACTATCTGTCTGAATACATCCTTGTTCAGAGAACATGCCCCTGGGACCGTGAGTCCTCGACCCAAACGATTCGCTATCACATTGTGCGTGCCCTTGATGTGGGTTGCGGATAATCTGGTTATTCTTCTCTCTGCCCATACAAAGACCCTCTCCACTTCACTCAGAAGAGTCTGGGACCTTGTGCCTCCTTGTTTGTTGATATAACAAACGCACGCTATGTTGTCTGTCTTCTTTGGTCCATAATCCTGAAATCTGCATCTGATGAAGATGGGCTCCCAATCCTGTGCCGGAGTCGTCTGTGGTGATGAGCTCCCAGACGGGTTCCTGAAGCCCCATACCGTCCTTCACTTCCTGCCACCACCTTAGGGACAGTCTGGTGTTTACAGACAGGACATGGGTATGGTCCAGGGTAGTCAGATCTCTGTTCCATACCCTGAGAGTCTCTTGTTGAAGATGCCTGAGATGCCACAGAGCCCACGGTACCGCTTCTGATGTTGATGATAGATGCCCTAAGAACTTCATCAGGGTTCTTAATGAGACCTGACGAGGGGTTAACAGGAACTGACAACCGAGCTGGATTCTGTTCTTCCTCTGCGCAGATAGATACAATTTCATCTCGATGTTGTCTACTATGAACCCCAGAAATGCCTTGGTAGTTGATGGTTCCAAGTCTGACTTGTCCTGATTCACCACCCAGCCTAGCTGATGGAGGAAATCTAGGACTACTTTGGTTTGCGTGCATAGGAGGTCTGCTGTTGGTGCCATGATTAGCCAGTTGTCTAGATAAGGAACTATTCTTATCCCCTGAAGTCTCAATACAGCTACCACTGCTGAGACTATTTTGGTGAAGACGAAAGGCGCCGTGCCTATGCCAAACGGCAGCACCCTGAACTGGAGGTGTCTGACTTGCCCTTGAATAGGTAGGGCGATCCTTAGAAATTTCCTGTGGCAAGGTAGGATTGGCACATGAAAGTATGCGTCCTGGAGGTCCAGAGACGCCATGAAGTCTCCAGGCAGGATTATCGATTTGACAGATTTTATTGTTTCCATGCGGAATTTTTTGTTGAAAATAAAATTGTTCAGATACCTTAAGTCTATTATTAGCCTCCATTTCCCGGACAGCTTCGGTACCAAAAAAATTAGGGAATATACCCCTTCCCCTACCTCTGCTGGAGGAACCTCCTCCAGAGCTGCAATTGTAACTAAGTGTAGGACCTGTTGCTCTAGAATGTTTCTTCTTTCGCCTTCTGGTCTTCTTGAAATTAAAAATCTTTCTAAGGGAAAAGGGTCTAAAGGAAGAGAATATCCATATCGGATAGTATTTACGACCCAGGGATCTTGAACTGCAGATTCCCAGGTCTGCCAAAAAACTGTAAGGCGACCGCCTACCGGTAATTCTCTGGAGTCAAAAATACGTTTTTTTTGTTCACTCTTAGGAGACTTGTCTTGAGATGCCCCTTCTACGGGAGAAAGTACCTCTTCCCCTGTTAGAATATCTGGACTGTTTCCCTCTTTGTGGAGATCTTGCTTTTCTAAACTGTCTCCTGGCTACAGGCATCTGAGGAAGGGACTTTCCCTTCTTGTCAGACAGCTGCTCCATCAAGTCATCAAGCTCTGCACCAAACAACCTCCCAGGTTGATAGTCCAAATTGCAGAGGTGATACTTGGAGGAGTTGTCCCCTGTCCAAGGCTTTAGTCACAAAGCCCTTCTGCCAGCTGTGGATAAGGCCAATGCCCTGGATGCTAATCTGACCTGTTGTAAAGAAGCATTGCAAAGAAAATCTATGGCTAGATTGATTTTCTTATACTGGGCGAGTATGTCATCTCTTTTAACTCCCTTTTCCAAATCCTCCTGGGATTTAGCTAGCCATCTTCTAAGCGATCTTGCCACCCCAAAGGAGAACAAAGATACTGAAGTCTGGGCAGCGGCAGCAGAGTTAGACTCTGCCCTGCGGTCCATTGGGTCCTTTAGGCTAAACCCATCCTCCGCTGGCACCAATGTGCGTTTAGAAAGTTTCGCTATAGCCACATCTACTCTAGGTGGGGCTAACCACTCCTTAGTCTGATCTTCTCTGATGTTAAACATGAGCTTGATTTCTCTGGCTTTTTCCATTCTGCACGGATCATATCCATGATCTTATCCTCTAAATAGAAAGCTCTTCCCCTAGAGGTGGATGTAGCAGGTTCAGAAGTGTCTGCCAGATGGATTTCCAACAGGACAGCTTTAACCAATTTCTGAATCCTATCTACTGGAAAGTAATACTTTTCAGGTCTAATTTCCTCCTCATCTGAGGAAGATGACGAGGATGTTGGCCCGGCCACATCAATAACAATAAACTCCTGATCAGAGTGAGAAGCTAGAGGGGAAGACTGGCTCCTTCTTGCCCTTTTTCTAGACTTGTTTTTAATAGTGTCCTTAACCTCTCCAATAGACTGCTGGACGAAGTCTTTCACCCAGACAACGACATCCTGGATGGAAGGTTCATCCGTTTGGTGAGGAACTGCGGCAGTCCTGGCAACATTGTGTCACTAGTCTCCGGGAGAGACTTATCTGTGGACAAAAGCATGCAGTCAAGACCTTCCCTGACCATAAAAGCAGAAAAAAAAGGGTGCAAGGAACTATCCTCGACTTACCACACTGGATACAAGATAGATTTCTTTGCTTAGAGGAGAACTTCCTTCCTTGAGATCCCCTGCTGGATTCCATAGAAGACATCTGCAATATACATTGTATTAAAATATGCTAGCAAGCAGTACAATAGCATACATATCTGGTCGGGATTCAGCTACCTCGAGCTGAATGATAGGTCAGTAGACAAGATTATCACTGTGCAAATGCCGATCCGCCTCTGGCTTCTATAGTCTGGGACTGCTTCACATGTGTTGTCCTGAACGCCAGACACTACTATGATGGTGGGAGCGGTTTAAATGGCCCCCTTTGGCGCCACAACGTATGCTCCGCCCACTCAATGGCGTCCCATAGACCCTAATAGGAAGCCAATTCTATGGGTAAAAATACCCCTCCGCGCTTATTCCCCTTAATGGGGATGCTTAAAGTGAGCAAACCGCTCTCCTAAGAGAGGTCTCTTACCGATGCCCGCTCCGTTGTGGTGTTCTGTACCGTGGCGGAGACCCGGAAGTGGTCGTTCTGACCTCCGATGGCGTCACTTCTGCCTCTACCAAGATAGCGCCGCCGCGTCCTTCTGATCCGCCTGGTAGCTGGAACCCCGCAAACCGCTTGCAGGATCTTCCAGGTAATCAAACAGCTGAAAGCTGATTCCTGTGCCCCTGGAACGCTGGCCGAAAATAAAAATAGCAAAGCTTTCCAGTCCGGTACCAGGGGCAGAGAAAACCTGTGGATGGGTCACAGAGTAACCACAACCTAACTGCCTCAAGTTATTAACTCTAATCACAGCCAGACAAAAAGCTGGCTGTGACTCCCTTAACCATAGGTTAAAGGGACAAGAGAAAAAAACTCAGTGGGAGGGAGTTCCTGAGGGCCTATTATACCAGAGGGGGTGGAATTTATTAATTTTGCCTCATTAAAATATTCCCTTGTCCATGGGTACACAGGGGTGGAGACACCCCATCTGTTGTGCTGCCAATATGGACGATAGGGAATAAATCATTATTTTGGGGATGTGGAACCGATTATCTGCACTTCTATGATTTCTTATGGGAAAATTTGCTTTGGTTTAAGAGTGGATTTGGATTACAAGCACGGTCCCAGAACGAATTATGCTCATAATCCAAGGCACCACTATATATTATAGGAAACTTTCATCACTTTCATGCTGCCAAAAGGCGTTAGGGTGGTCCTCTGCGATATCTCCCCCTTTTTGGGTATAAAGAGAGATTGACCAGCCAAAACCGGTGAGGCGGAGGGGAAGACACCAGGGACCACCCTAATGGTGGTTTAGGCAGCATGAAAATGATGACAGACATCCTGTAGAGGTAGATGATATAGGTACTACACTAAATAACAGTGTTTACAAGGACATGTGCTTAGATTTCACAGTAGGATCAGCTCACACCATAAGTTACCATGCACCCTTAGGGTCCATTTACACAGAAAGATTATCGGCCAAAGATTTGAAGCCAAAACCAGGAATGGATTTGAAAAGAGGAGAAATCTCAGGTTTTCCTTTATGATCTGATCTCTGTTTATAGTCTGTTTCTGGCTTTGGCTTTACGTCTTTGGCAGATAATCTGTCAGATAATCTCTCTGTGTAAATGGACCCTAAGGGCCCTATTCCACCGGACGATTATCGTTCGCATAATCATTAACGATCTCAAACGACCGCTATTGCGAAAGACCTGAAAACACTCATTTTCATGGAACGATAATCGTTACTTATAATCGTATTTGCGATAGTTTTTTCTTCGCAATTGCATTCGTATCTACTGCTAACGACCGAACAATATCTTATTTAATGTGAACGATTTGCGAACGTTTTGCGAACGAGCAACGATAAAAATAGGTCCAGGTCTTATAAAGCGATCAACGATTTCTCGTTTGGTCGTTAATCGTTAACTGCATTTCAACCGAACGATTATAGTTTAGATTCGAACGATTTAACGATAATCTGAACAATAATCATCCGGTGGAATAGGGCCCTTAGGCTTGTTTCACACATACTTATTATGGCCGCCAGCACACCTGTCAGTTCGAGTCAACAGACCTGCTGAGAGGCCGGGTCTTGCAGCCATAATACGCCTGTGAAACCAGGCCTAAATGTCAAGCATGTGGGAATTCTTTGAATACAATCTGCAGATGTTCTAGTAGAAATTTGACATACCAGTCAAACCCAAAGGTCTGGATGTCACCTCCGTTACAACGTAGACATATGCAGAAAAGCCATTTGAAGAAAAACAAAAGCACTGAAGCTGGGGACCATCATCAAAAAAAAAATAAAACAATATTTACTGCGCTCTTTCAGCTGTCTGGTAAAGCGGTGGCTCCACCCGTACATGTATAAAGATTACACCCAGTCTAATGCTTGGTAGACAAAGCCACTGTAAGCACTAATAAAAAGAAATGATAGCCACAATTTACTACAGTGGTGCCTTGGATTACGAGCATAATTTGTTCCGGGACCATGTTTGTAATCCAAATCCACTCTTATACTAAAGCAAAATTTCCCATAAGAAATAATTGAAATGCAGACAACTGGTTCCACATCCCAAATATAATGATGTTTAAAATTATCAACAACATGTAGAACAGATGAAACAAACAATGAGAAACATTATAAGTTACTGTACAGTATAGCAATCAGCATGTGGTGTATAATATATAGTAAATACATAAACCTGAAAAAACAGCAGCAGTTTGTAGATTACAGGATGGAACTGCAGATCCCCATAATGCAGTAGCGTAGTACAACATGCTAGAATAGAGAAGCAGGGCTGCTGTCAGAGGTCTGTGTGGTCACATGACAGCAATTGGTAAGGGGGGGTGCTTAGCATGGTCCAATCAGAAAGTGAGAATCTCAGAGCTGTGCAGGAGAACAGTGACAGAAACTTCTCTATACAGCAGTGTGAATGGCCAAGTGTGAAGGAATGAGCAGGACAGATGTGGGCACATATATGCAGCACTCTCTGTCCGGGGAGAGAGGTGTTACTGCTATGAAGAGATTACCTCCACAGTCCTGTCCCCTGATGCAAACCCCAGCCTGAAGTGGATCTTCTATGATTTGGAAGGTAAGGGAGACTTCCGGGGTCAGAGTACAGTGCTGTAGACCCCGCTATGCAGACCAGGCCTCTCCCCCACTCCCCCTCACACCCAGTACAGGAAGCTCTTAAACCAAAGCAATGCTCTTAATCCAAGTTACTCTTAAACCAAGGTATCATTATATATATTCACCGTGCATTAACAATATTGTTATATTTAACCCCTTAAGGATGGAGCCAATTTTTGTTTTTGCGTTTTCCTCCTTGTGTTTAAAAGGCCATAGTGATTGCATTTTTCCACCTAGAGACCCACATGAGCCCTTATTTTTTGCGTCACTAATTGTACTTTGCAATGACAGGCTGAATTTTTGCATAAAGTACACTGCGAAACCAGGAAAAAAATTCAATGTGTGGTGAAATTGAACAAAAAAACACTTTTTTATTTAGGGGATTTTTGTTTTTACGCCATTCGCCCTGGGGTAAAACTGACTTGTTATGCATGTTCCTCAAGTCGTTACGATTACAACGATATATAACATGTCTAACTTTTATTGTATCTGATGGCCTGTAAAAAATTCAAACCATTGTTAACAAATATATGTTCCCTAAAATCGCTCCATTCCCAGGCTTATAGCGCTTTTATCCTTTGGTCTATGGGGCTGTGTGAGGTGTCATTTTTTGCGCCATGATGTTTACTTTCTATCAGTACCTTGATTGCGCATATACAACTTTTTGATCGCTTTTTATGAAATTTTTTCTGGATTTGATGCGACCAAAAATGCGCAATTTTGCACTTTCGCATTTTTTTGCGCTTAAGCTGTTTATCGTACGAGATCAGTAATGTGATTAATAGTTTGGGCGATTACACAAGCGGCGATAGCAAACATGTTTGTTTATTTATTTACTTTTATTTAAAACCTGGGAAAAGGGGGGTGATTCAGACTTTTATTAGGGGAGGGGGCTTTTTACTAATAACACTTTTTTTTTCTTTTTTTTTTACACTTATACTAGAAGCCCATCCTGGGGTTAGGGTTATTCCCCCTGGGGGACTTCTAGTATAAGTATACTGATCTCTCATTGAGATCTTTGCTGTATAGTTATACAGCAAAGATCAATGAGATCGGCACTCGGATGCTTTCTGAGGCTACCTATTTAAGCAATTATTAGTCTGCTTATACTGATCAATGCTATGCCATTGCATAGCACTGGTCGGTGAGATTGGTGCTCTGCATGCAAAGTCTGCCTGAGGCAGACTCCAGATACAGATCGCTGTTCTGATAGAATGGAGGTGTATATTCTTTGTCTATCATTAATGTGTGTGGCAATGTTCACACTGAAGCAGCCCTGCACACATTAAAATACCTTTACACCAGGAATGTATACATACATTAGTACTGCACAAGACACTGACAGTAGGAATATATATAGCCATATGGCTGATGTGAAGGGGTTAATTCTGCTCTTATCTTATCTCTGCTTATTAGTCTTATCTCTCAGGAATTTCTACAACACATCTGCCCTAAAAGGGTTATCCCAAGATTAAAAGTTATCCCTATTCCACACAATAAAGGGATCACTAGCTTTCCTATTACCTAGTTTTTTTTTTAATCAAATTTAGTGGTGATGGGATAGTTTATACACCACAAGAAAATAAAGAGAAAATAAACAAAACATTATAAAATATAAAACTTTAAATTCTAAATTCCACAACTAAACAATACAAGTCACACACAATGACACAATACAGACATGCTCAAGTGGAATGAGGATTAAATGATCATAATGCAGGATTATACTTAACAATATGTACATCTGGTAAATCTGAGGAGCCTAAGTTATTATGACATACTGTAATTGTGAACTGACTCAATTCTCCAACTATTCAGAAACTGTATGAACAAGTATATCATTCCATTTACATTATATTAGAATACTCGTAGTTTCAGGCCAACACCTTTCACTGCTGTACATACGCAAGGATATTAATATAATAACCCATATACAGTATAACTGTGTTTGTACTATTATTGTACAATACACAATTCTTCTCACTTCAATTCTTCTTAATACAAAAAAAAATCCATGAAATCCGCAGCAGACATTTAATGCCTTTTTGACTGTAAAAGAGGAACCCAAACACAGTAAAATGGATAAAATGACAGCAACTAAATAATAAGGGAACTTGTAAATTGTCCATTACTTAATAATCTGCTCTGTATGAGGGACATACATGGCTTTTAACAGCTTTAAGTGGAGGAAGTATTTAGGAAAAACCCGAGATCCTTTTGTGTACTTTAGGTGTAGGTACAGATTCATGCCAGTCACATATTTGTCTGCAACCAGAACACCATAATCCAAACAATGTCCATCCAATATCAATCTGTAATGTTCTTCCCCTAAAAGTCCATGGAACTGGTGGCCAGGTAGTCTTTTCTCCCGATGGTGCTCACTTGCTTGGTCTGCATAGCCTCCAACTTGGGACAGTCTGTAATACGATGACCCAAACCTCCACAAAATGCACAGCCCCGTTCCCCTAGAAATACAAAAAGATAGTTTAGAACCATAAATGCATGAACAAATTAAAACATGTCAAGCTTTTTAGGAGAAAGCACCATATACAATATTGTAATGGATTCTGCATCCTCCTACATCATATTTATAGTTATGAGCTCTTCCTATGAAAATGGCCCATGTTGCAGGCATGTACTTATATAGTTTATTGCCCTGTCTCACATGGACTTGGTTCTCATACTGCATAAGCTTTTGGCTGTGTTCACACACTGTGGTAATGCGGTAAGCTTGCAGTTTTTATTGTAAATTTCTAAAATCATTGTAAAACTGCAGTGTCTATTGCTGTGTTACAACAATATGGGAGAACAGAGATATAGTGTATATAAGGGTGTTTTTTTAGTTCCTTCAGGCACAAAATCTTATATCACGTTCACATCTTTTACATCACCACCCTTTGTCCTAGGTGGTTTACATCTTAAGGACACTTATTAAAATTAGTTGGCTAAGAAACCTCAATTCAATGCAAAAAGAAATCATTCATTTTACTTTTGAGAGAATCCTTAAACAATGAGCAGACAGAGCTAACTCAGGAAATGGCAGGGAGTGGTTTGCATTACTCACCTCCTATGTCCAGCATGGTCTCGTCGCTTCTGTTGAGTACCTGCAAGACAGGGGGCACTCGCTGCTTCGCCTCCATAAGTAGGGCTTTCAGATCCATCAATACTGATTCATCTGTAGAAGATGGAAGGTTAGTAACAGAAATCAGGCAGCACAGGCATACATTACTATCAACCTACTGTTATAATACCTGCGTGAATACTTACCGCATGCCTTATTAATGAAAGTGGTTGCAATTCCTGTGTTACCAGATCGTCCTGTACGTCCTATTCTGTGGACTATATATGAAGAGAAGAGAGACATGCCAATATGCATTTCATATTACATTGCAGTTACCATCAATGCTCCAGCTTTACTAGGAAAAAAAAAATGTGTAAGTGTGTAAAGGTATAAGATACTTTGTCTCCTAAAACCATCCCATTCCTGACTTGTGTGTTCATTTTTAAGGATATATAGTGATTCTGCTCCAGCCATCAATATCAAGCTACTTTATACGTTATCAATGCAGTTTGTAGGAAGACAGCGCTATTTCTTAATGCACGTGCTCTTAAGGCAGATAGTGAAGCCCATATTAAAATCCACACAGAAGATTCCACACTGATTTTTAAGTGTGTTTTTTTCTTTACAGTGCAGATTTTGCCCATGTAAACATACCCATACACTCCCAATAATCAGCTATTCCTGTTTGTTCCAAAACTCACCATAGTTCTCAATCTCTTCAGGCATATCATAGTTGATGACATGTTGGATAGCCGGAAAGTCTAAACCTTTGGAAGCAACATCTGTAGCAACCAGGACATCCTTTTTTTCTTCCCGGAAAGCCTCAATAGCTTTGGTTCTCTCTTCTTGGTCTAAAAAAAGAATACACCATACAGTTATCATTTAAAGTTTTCTTGTACTTGAGGAGTCGTCCAGAAACGGTGATGGTTTCTGTATTTAGCAGTCTGGTATTTTCAGGCTGCAGCGGCAAAATAATAACAGGTGTATGTTGCGGGCAAGGCGAAACTATGCCCACGCGCAATGTCCAATAGCTGCCCGATGTTGCCCCTGCATCTCTACCAGCCAGCTATTAAACATCACCTGCAACATACATCACCCCCTCTCATAGAAACATAGACTGTTGGCAGAAAAAGACCACTGGGTCCATCTAGTCTGCACTTTTGGTATTTCCATTCTTATTATCTTCGGTTAGAAAGATGCTTATCTCAGGCAGGTTTACATTTCAATTACTCTTTCAATAAAGTAACATTTTCTCATGTTGCTTCTGATCTTTCCCCCAACTAACCTCTCCCTGGGTCCTCTTGAGTTTAGTTTTTTTTTCTTCTAAAAACACTTCCCTCCTGAACCTTAGTCGTTTAACATACTTAAAGGTTTCGATCATTTCCCCCCCCCCCCCCCCCCTTTCCTTCTTTCCTCCAGACCATACAGATTGAAATCTGCATTCTGACTTCTCTACACAGGTGTAATGGGTAAATTTAGCAGTTTTTATACCCTATTTTATATCATACATCATGGTGCTATGTGCTAAGTGGGCGGGGCTTCACGGCAACAGCGCTACTCAGCCCCGCCTACAGCGCCACTGTTGACCCCGTCCCCTCTGCGATGTCATCAGCACATTGGCCCCGCCCCCTCACCAACCATTGAAACAGGCTGGCGTAAAGGTCCAGTCCACACCCCCTCTAGGTCGGCCCATACCAATAGGTGAAGAGGGGGCGCGCCTGTGTGCCAATGACGTTGTGGAGGGGCGGGGATAAGTGGCGCTGTTGCCTTGAAGTAGGGCTGGGCGATATGAACGATATGCAAAAATATCGTCATCAATTCGGATCACGATATAGATTTTCGGCATATCGTCATATCGCGATACATGCCCACAGAGCGGTAGTGAATAAGCTTCTCACTTACCGCTCCGTGGTACCGCGCTGCAGGGCCTTCCGTTCACGCATCGTCAGCGCGCTAGCTGACGATGCGTGTGACGTCAGGTCTCTCCCAGTGCATGCTGGGAAGAAGACGTGGCCCGTCTCGCCTCGCGGACTCCATCAGCCAGCCCTGCAGGAAAGGTAAGTAGCAGAGGGGTCGGGGGGTGCAGATGGCTATGGCATGGGGCTGATGATGGCCCTGGCTGGGGGGACATGATGTGGCAATGGCATGGGGCTTGGCTGGCACATAGGGAAAGCTGATGATGGCATAGGGGAGGGGGAGATGACTGGCAAGGGGGGGGCTGATAACTGGCAAGGGGGGGGCTGATAACTGGCACAGGGGAGGACTGATAACTGCCACAGGGGAAGGACTGATGACTGGCAAGGGGGGCTGATGACTGGCAAGGGGGGGCTGATGACTGGCACAAGGAGGGGCTGATAACTGGCACAAGGAGGGGCTGATAACTGGCACAAGGAGGGGCTGATGGCACAAGGAGGGGCTGATGGCACAGGGAAAGACTGATGACTGGCACAAGGGGGGCTGATAACTGGCACTTTATTTTAAACAATTTTGTGTTTTACTAACACTTAATCTTTACCTTGTTTGGAAAAAGATCTGTTATACAATACACATCTTAAAAAATTCTTAAAGTGTTGTAATTTGTATACACACAAAAAAAATTGATATATCGTGAATGCATCTAATTATATTGTGATATAAATTTTAGGCCATATCGCCCAGCCCTACCTTGAAGCCCCGCCCACTTAGTACAATCTGCAGTTTATAAAACATCACTTTTTACTTGAAAAAGCACCATGACATAGGATATAAAATAAAGGTATGAAAACTGCTAAATTTACCCATTTCACCTGTGTAGAAAAGTCAGATCGCAAAAAGGGAGTGACAGTGTCACTAAGTCTTTCCTCATATATTTTACGCCTCACACCCTCCACCATTTTTATAGTCCGTCTTTGGACCCGTTCTACCCCTAAATTCTTCTCCTCTGCAGTCTTTGCCAACACAGAACTGTTGATATGACACTCGTCCCCAAGTGCATTATTTTACATTTGGAAACATTGAACTGCAGTTTCAATTGTTTGTACCACTTATCTAGCAAAGCTAAATGATTTTCTATATTACTGACACCTCCAGGAATATCAACCATATTGTACACTGTAGTGTCATCAACTAACAGATAAACCTTACCTACCAAACCCTCTCCTATGTCACTTACACACATATTAAAAATAATAGGACCCAGAACAGACCCTTGTGGTACACCACTTGTAACCATTCTCTGCTCAGAAGATACACCATTAACAACAACCCTCTGATATCTCCCTCCTCTCGGAAGGTATAGAAGGAGAGAGGTCGAAGAGGAGCTCCAAAGAACGGCTAGGACCTTTTTTGCTCAACATTCAAAGGGTAACTAATCACAGTGCCCGGTAGGGGTTATAAGCACTTGAGGTAATTGTCCCCACCCTGTGACACTTGCTGCTCCTTTGTTTCACCAGCAGAAATTCGCAAATCTTGATATTCCTTATTTAAAAAGACTTCCCCCTCACCTTTCCCTCCATGAATGGCTACTGCCTCCACTCCTTTTAACAGAAGATACTCATGTATGGCATCTACATCAGCTTTCTTCTCAGCAAAGATCAGCACCTATGACAAAATGGATCAATAGCATATTGTTTAAGCACAGTCATATAATGTGTATATAACCTTTATTATTATTATGCCAACACAAATGTGGACACCCTTGGTAACTAGGGAATTGATGAACTACAAGCTCACACCTAAAATAGTGCATAAAATACTGCATGCCACATCTAAAGACAAATCGGTAACGGTGGAACTGATGGTACTAAGGATTTGTGAATTTCAGTATGGTACTACGATGACATTTTAACAGTGAGAGAACTGATGTGTTTTCATTTTTCATGGTCTTTCAATGATACTATGAATTAACATTTCTTGTGCCTGTCATTGGGGGACACAGCACCCTGATTCATACTGTAATACTACGTTTGGGTACCACTTGGTGTGAGTAGGGGTACTCACAACAAAGACTAAAGGATATAATAAAGTTATTTGATGAGCTATCCTCTCTGGTACCAAACATAAGCATACATTACAGCAATGCTCAAAACCCAAGTACAGTATAAGAATATAAGCATCAGACAATACTGTAAGCCTGTCCTTTAGAAAAATGAGTGTTACTCACGGGAGGTGGAGTCTTCTGCAGACACTCCAGTAAATAAACCATCTTGGCCTCCTCCTTGACATATTCTACTTCCTGAAAGAAGGACAAACATGGGCATCAGTTATCAGAAGGAATACTAAGTTACTAAACTACCCGGGCTTCATCTACACTTATTTTTGCAAAAGGCTACATAGTCTCAATGGTTCTGTACTATGTCATATGGGTTATTCTTCCAAATGTTTGCAGCATCCAAGCACACCATATTGACTTTGGTCAATTCAGACCAATATGGTGTGGTTTTTGGAAAAGGGGCAGACCCTTTTCTCGAATCCCAGACAAAGCTGAAGGTAGCTTCCCTAAACATCAATGTTCAACCCTTAAAAGGGGTATTCCAGCAGGGATTTCAGAGTCCCCGTACGGAAGATTGCAGGGAGCCGCCCCAGCAATTGGATTCCCCCCCCATGATCTTTTAGTTATACCCTATCTCATGGTTACTGTGGATAGAGCACAGCATATCAAGAGGAGTAACCCTTAAGGGTGCGTTCACACCTACAGGATCTGCAGCAGATTTGATGCTGCGTTCAGTTATTTAAATGAAATCTGCTGCAGAAAATCTGCTGCTGATTCTGTAGGTGTGAACGCACCATAAAAGAGCATTAAAGCATGAATGTGTATTGTATATCAAGCCCCAATCAGAAGAGGGAGTCCCCTATTTATACACAGTTGTTGGAACACCAATTTGTAGGGAGGGTAAATGCAACAGATGGCATTCTACATAAAGTTTTTTTTTCCTTTTGGAGATTACCTACTTTATAAGGACTTTTACCATGGAGCATTGTACAGCTTGTAAGATTCCATATATAAGTTTGGCAGTCTCCTCAAGGAGATCCAGTCCCAAAAAGAGGAAAGATTTTTGCCACTTCCCACACTTTGGATGGTATTGTATGCATCTCACTTGTCATGTCGCAATACTCGCAACTGAGTTAGGCTATGACATAAAAGGGCCACCCTGTTATTTCCCCTTTTGTGTCCCAATACTCGCAACTAAATTTAAGGGGTCTCATATTAGGGTGGCTTGGTGATCTCCCCACTGGGAGGCACTCCTTGGCAACAGGTCTCCTTCCCAGGAGGGATATCTGGCTGTTCCCGTGTTTTAAGGCTCGTAACTGAGGCTCCACTGACCCTTTTTTGCATATTCAAAATTTTTAGGTAGCAATGTATCAATGGAGACTCTGGAAGGGTAACCCATTGGATTTTTTTTTTTTATACTGCTCTCCCTGTGGTCAGCGATTGTTGTGTTTCATTAAACAAGATGGACCAAGTAGCTACATTCACAGCACTTTAATTAGTAAGATGCTGTGCATAGTCAGATGGCCCCATCCGACAATTAGCTAAACATCTGGCCTGGTGTCACATGCAAGTTTTCTTTTAAAAACTGTCACTGCAGTTTTTGAGACAAAGCCAGAAGTGGAATCAAAAGGTACGGGAACTACAAAGGAAAGAGTACTTCCAGCTGGATCAACGTTTGGCTCAAAAACTCTAGTGATCGTTTTCCAAAACTATGTCTGTGTGTGGGGTCAGCCTAAAAGAGGTTACCTTGCAAAACAACCTCTTTCCATATGTCCTTTTTGGGCATATCAACCTGTTAAGTACCACCTTCCATGAGTCTGAACAAAGAGCAACAGGTATCATGACTTTGGCAGACTCGTCTTGTCAGAATAGATGCCATGTGATACTACATTTACCTGCTTTGTGGGATCCTAATTCTCAGTGACAGATTTTCATTCACACATAACACACTGTGTTCAGTAATATATTAATGAAATATAAAAAAACAAAGCCTAGTTCTATTAAAAATAATTTTAGAGAACTAGGTGCTAGGTGTTTTCCACAGATAATTTTCACCTGAATGGAAGGGGGTCCGCTGTGCTGGGAGAGAGAATCCTAGAAGGGGTGGAGGGGTTTTTAAACTAGGGATGTGGAGGGAGGACAATGTAGTATGTAATATAGTGGCTGATTAGGTTAGAGAGGGGACAGAACATTGAGGAGGGAGGAGAAGGGTCCTGTGGGGGGAGGATAAGAGCAGTGGATAAGGAGATCAATATGTTGCAGATGAGCAGTGAGGATGATTGTAGCCACAGCACTTCAATAAATCCCATTTCTTATAGTGAAGGGGTTAAATTAGATGGTAATATAAAGTGTATGGTTACTAATGCAAGAAGTCTAGCCAGCAAGATGGGGGAGCTAGAGGCCTTGGTTCTGGAGGAGTCCATTGATGTGGTTGGTGTGACTGAGACATGGCTGGACTCCTCACATGACTGGGCTGTCAATATTCAAGGATTTGCATTGTTCAGAAGGGACCGGGTGGGCAGAAGGGGAGGAGGAGTATGTCTGTATGTCAGAAATTATATTAAAAAGATTTTAAAAGATGCAATAGTGGGCGATGACTGTGATGATGTGGAAGCATTGTGGGTAGAACTACAGAGGGAGGTAAACTGTGAAAAATTTATTCTTGGTGTAATCTATAGACCCCCCCCCCCCCCAACATTACTGAGGTGATTAATGGTCAGTTGAATAGATAAATATAGCGGGCTGCCCGGGAGGGGACAGTAGTGGTAATGGGGGACTTCAACTATCCAGATATAGATTGGGGTCACAGTTGAGCTAAAACCACAAAGGGGAGGGAATTTCTTAACCTCCTGCAGGATAATTTTCTGGGCCAGTTTGTGGAGGAGCCAACTAGAAGTGATGCCTTGTTGGATCTGGTTATTTCTAACAACGCTGAGCTGGTTGGGGATGTCACTGTCCATGAACACCTGGGTAATAGTGACCACAATATAGTGACTTTTAGCTTAAAGTGTAGAAAAGAAAAACATGTTGGGAGGGCAAAAACTCTTAATTTTAAAAGGGCCAATTTTCCTGGGTTAAGGGCAGAACTTCAGGGCATAGACTGGGAGCGGCTGCTGTCACATACTGATACCGCTAAGAAAATGGGAAATCTTCAAATCCACATTAAATAACTGTACTGACAAATATATTCCTATGGGTAACAAATAAACGGTTAAAATCGAATCCCACATGGCTAACAACCGAGGTTAGAAGGGCTATAAATGAGAAAAAAGGGGCATTCAAAAAATATAAATCAGAGGGGTCAGCTGTAGCATTTAAACATTACAAACAAGTCAACAAACCCTGTAAGGCTGGGTTCACACTACGTATATTTCAGTCAGTATTGTGGTCCTCATATTGCAACCAAAACCAGGAGTGGATTAAAAACACTGAAAGGATCTGTTCACACAATGTTGAAATTGAGTGGATGGCCGCCATATAACAGTAAATAACTTCCATTATTTCAATATAACAGCAGTTGTTTTAAAATAACAGCAAATATTTGCCATTAAATGGCGGCCATCCACTCAATTTCAACATTGTGTGAGCAGATCCTGTGTTTTCAATCCACTTCTGGTTTTGGTTGCAATATGAGGACCACAATACTGACTGAAATATATGTAGTGTGAACCCAGCCTTAAAATGTAAAAAAGCAGCAAAATTCCACAATGAAAGGCAGGTAGCCATAGATAGCAAAAGAAACTCCCCAAAATTCTTCAAAATATATTAATGCAACAAAACCAAGGTCAGAGCATGTAGGACCCCTAAATAATAGTGATGGGAAGTTAATAACTGGAGATCAAGAGAAAGCTTGAGTTACTTAATGGGTTCTTCAGCTCTGTATATACAAAAGAAGAGGATGGAGCTGAGGTGGGTGGAGCCAGTACTGCTAACACATGTAATGTAACCAAAGCTCCAGGGCCTGATGGATTACACCCCAGAGTTCTTAGGGAACTCAGTTCTGTAATTTCTTTACCCTTGTATGACATATTCAGTGATTCTTTGGTGACTGGTATTGTGCCAAGGGACTGGTGTAAGGCAAATGTAGTGCCGATCTTGAAAAAGGGCTGTAGGACTTGCCCAGTTAACAACCAGTAAGCTTAACGTCCATTGTGCGGAAACTATTTGAGGGGCTTATAAGGGACTACATCCAGGAATATGTAGTGGGTAAAAGTGATAACCAGCATGGTATTACTAAGGATAGAAGCTGTCAAACCAACCTAATATGTTTTTATGAAGAGGTGAGTAGAAGCCTGGATGGGGGCGCAGCTGTGGATATCGTGTATCTGGATTTTGCAAATGCAGCTGACACAGTTCCTCATTGGCACCTGATGGGTAAGTTAAGGTCTATGGGTTTGGAAAGTTTAGTCTGTAACTGGATTGAAAACTGGCTTAATAATCGTACCCAGAGAGTGGTGGTCAATGATTCCTACTCCGAATGGTCCCCCGATACCCCAAGGGTCAGTACTGGGCCCCCTTCTGTTTAACTTGTTAATTAATGATATTGAGAATGGAATTAACAGCAATGTTTCTATCTTTGCAGATGACACCAAGCTTTGTAGTACAGTACAGTCTATGGAGGATGTGCAGATGTTACAGGATGACTTAGACACACTGAGTGTTTGGGCGTCCGCTTGGCAAATGAGGTTCAATGTGGATAAATGTAAAGTTATGCACCTGGGTACTAATAACCCGCATGCATCATATGTCCTGGGGGGAGTTACACTGGGAGAGTCGCTGATAGAGAAGGATCTGGGTGTACTTGTGGATAATAGACTACAGAACAGCACACAATGTCAGTCAGCTACTTCTAAGGCCAGCAGGATATTGTCATGCATTAAAACAGGCATGGACTCTCGGGGCAGGGATATGATATTACCGCTTTATAAAGCTTTGGTGCGGCCTCATCTGGAGTATGCTGTCCAGTTTTGGAACCCGATTCATAAAAAGGATGTTCTAGAGCTGGAGAGGGTACAAAGACAGGCAACTAAACTAATAAAAGGGGAATAGAGCATCTTAGTTATGAAAATAGATTAATAGAATTTAATTTGTTTAGTCTGGAGAAGAGTTGTTTAAGGAGAAATATGATCAATGTATTTAAATATATAAATGGCCCCTAAAAGAAATATGGGGAAAAGATATTTCAGGTAAACCCCCTCAAAGGACAAGGGGTCACTGCCTCCGCCTGGAGAAAAAAAGGTTCAGTCTCTGGAGGTGACAAGCCTTCTTTACAATGAGAACAGTGAATCTGTGGAACAGTCTACTGCAGGATCTGGTCACAGCAAAAACAGTGGAGGGCTTCAAAACAGGCCTAGACAAGTTCTTAGGCCAAAATAAATATAAATGCATATGTATAGAACCTATTATCATCTGTCCCCTTCCCTATATCCATCCCCTCCTTGTATATCCCCCCTTCCCTGGATCCATCCCCTCCTTGGTTGAACTTGATGGACATGTGTCTTTCTTTAACCGTATTAGATATGTTAACTATGTAAAACAAATACTCAAATGTCTCACCTGTATAACATCCAAACTGGCGGCACCTGCTCGCCCAACGTTAATAGTTATTGGCTTCACTAGAGCACTTTTAGCAAAGTTCTGAATCTTCTTGGGCATAGTGGCACTAAAAAGTAGTGTTTGTCGCTGACCCTATAAAGATTTAAACAGATATAAGAATAAATATGTACTATCAGGTTTTTTTTTTTTATTCTCTAAAGCATACACTACATCATCATAAGTGTCACTTTGCAAATAACACAAAACAAACAGGAAAATCATCCCATATAGAGGTATTTGGTATCAGTATACTTAATAATTATTATTTTTGGATCAACAAAAAATATACTTCCTTCATGGTATACTCTTTTTAAAGGTAGAAAACATATCCAAAGCTCAAAATACATATACATTAAAGGAATGTACCTTAAAGTAGGAAAATATTGTTCTTATATCTTCTTCAAAGCCCATGTCAATCATACGATCAGCCTCGTCCAAGGCCAGATACCTGCAGATGTCCAGGCTCACCATCTTTTTCTGAAGCAGGTCCATAAGTCGTCCTGGGGTTGCCACCATCATGTGCACACCTCTGCAGGAAAAACAAAGTATTTACAGTCACACTCAAAACAGTATGTACAAAATAGATAGTTATGTCAATATATTGCTAAGGGCAATCAATGTCAGTTCCATACCAATGGATTGGAAATCAAACAAGCACATTACCCCTGCATTAAAGGGATTTCCCAGGGAGCAGAAGAGACCTCAACTCCCCCTACTTCTTGTCTTGAAAGTATACCTTCTAAGATAAGAGGGTGGTGGATGCATCTTGCAAGCATCATGTATAGGCAAAGCCACACCCGCATGATGGTTATGACAAGCACCCACACCTCTGAAGGTATACTTCCAAGATGAGCGAAGGGAGGAAGTGAGTGCTATCCCCGGACAGCCCCTTTAAAAAGAGGCACTTGGGAAACAGTTTTAGTCATTAGTAGGAGTCCTGGTAGTTGGCCCCTAGTGATCAACTATCTTCCACCTTAGATAGGTGATAAGTGATTTTTATAAAAAAAACAAACAAAAAAAACCACCTTTAGGGTGCGTTCACACCTACAGGATCTGCAGCAGATTTGATGCTGTGTTCAGTTATTTAAATGAAATCTGCTGCAGAAAATCAGCTGCAGATCCTGTAGGTGTGTACGCACCATTAAAGTAACATAGGCATAAAAATAAATGTACGTTATATATATTGGAGACAATGTAATAGGACTGGGAAAGTATTATCTGGCAAGAACACTAGGGCCTCATTCTCACATCTGCAAAATTTGTCCATAATTGTGGATCCGCAAATACAGACAAAATTAAAATCACGTTTATTTCAATGTGCCTATTCACACAGCCACACTTTTTGTGGATCCGTGAAGAGGCAGTGATACATGCCGTAAAAAAAAAGGACAGGTCATAGTAAGGATCCGAAATTGCAGCACAGGTCACTGTCTAGAATGTAGTGGTCTGTGAATTGTGGACCACTATGGAGGCACAAAGCACACTGCATTGCGGACGTGTGACTGCATAAACTGAAAAAGTTTGACAGCTTCTGATTTAACAAGTGCAGACATCTCACCCACAAATCTCTAAGCAGACAGCAATCGTCGTGAGTAGGCTATTAAAAGATTATTATTGTAACAATACAAAGCTTAACAGGGAGTAACACAATAGCGGACATTGGGTTCAGGGCCATTACATGTTGTTATAATAACCTACCGATAATTAAAAAGATAAGTTATAAAAATGTAATGTAAGAATTCTTTTAGAAGAAGAAATGTTAAGATTACACTTGTGCGAAATAGACCTTTGGGCTTGTTCAAAAGAGCAAAAACTGCATTTAAAAAAAAAATTAAGCCAAAAATGCATCAAACATTTAACAAAAACTGCACAGTTTTACCCATAAAATCAACTACCATTTATTTCAAGTGGTAATGTTTAAAATCACATGCAAGGGAGAAAAAAAAATCTGTGACGTCAAAGAGGAAAAAACACATCAAAATCAGTACAGAAATGCATACAGTTGGTTTGTAGGTGTTATTTTTTTTCAGAAAGACTTTAGTCTATGTAAACATACCCTTTTTGTGATTAAACCACGTGATGTTAAGGCACCCACCCCCTGATAAAGTCTAAGGGAACTCACTGCTGGTGGTTGGGTTCAGGCAGCAGTATAAGTTGTATGGTGGCCACCACCATCATCATCAGTTTGGTGGTGTTTTTTTGCTGCCTGACACTTTTTTTTTTTTTTTTTTTTAGAGGGAGAGCCGACACAAGAGCAGTCTGGCTGTGGCTTATCCCTCCCCCTACCATAGGAAACACATAAGGGTTCATGTGTCTGGGCAGGTCGTGAGAGAGATTTTGAAAATCGGTCAGCTTTAGGTAGATAACACTGCAGACCTTATCATAATTTGGACAAAATTTAGTAAAGGAAATGAGAAGGAGCACTTACTGTTTTATAGTTTCCATCTGCTCCTTAACAGACATACCACCAATGCACAGTGCTGTCCGTAAGGTTGGAAAGTTATCTTCTTGTAATAAGCGGCAGTAATACTCAATGATGCTGTGTGTCTGACGAGCCAATTCTCTCTATAATAACAAAGCAGTAAACAGTGCTTAGTAAAGAACCACCAAAAAGTATAACTGTTTAAATGTACCTTCTCACATGTCTATACAATATAATATTGGGAGGGTTCATGAATTTAGAAGTGCACCATAAAGTACAGTAAACATGATTTTTCTTACAGTACTTTTTCTGCTCTATGAAGGATCACACTGAATGCTCCTCACCTGTCCGGTTGCAAGACCAGTGTGTGAAACCCCCGGGGCTGGGTTAAAGCTAGGTATTCTACTATCGTAAAAATATATTTATAATTTCCTCATCACCAAGCACTTAGCAGGACAGATGTAAGATGTAAGGACAGCACATGGAGAATAGTGAAGATACTTACTGAAGGGCAAATAATAAGCCCATATGGTCCTTCCCTCTTTGTAAAAGGCAATCTCTTTTCTTGCTCTAAGCAAAACATGATAACAGGTAGTGTAAAAACCAATGTTTTTCCAGACCCTGTGAAAGCTATGCCAATCATATCTCGTCCAGACAAGCTGCAAGAAAAATTAAATTCCCTTAGTCATATAACAGATGTACAAATAAAATCAGATTCACCCTTTTTTACAATTACTGTACCACATCACTAGAGCTCTGAACACTGTAGAATATATGTAAAACAGCAGTACTTACATTGTCGGGATGCCTTGAATCTGAATGGGGGTAGGGTGCAGAATCCCTTTTTTCTTCAGTCCACGTAGAATGGCTGTTAATAGATTCATAAATACATAAATATTAAATGGCACTTTCACTAAAAATGCATCATTTAATGAATTGTTCCTCAGTCATAAGAAATATACATATACACCAAAAGAACATTTAGGACAATGAAAAAAAAAACCCTCTTTGTATTTGCTCATTTCCTGATGTACAGATGATAACAGTGGATTAACCATCCTTTTCAATCTCTTGCTTGAATGCTCATCACAATGTGCCCAAAGTTCACAGGTACACAGCCAGAATATCCAGGACTGTACGTATCTAGGGGAAGGGGGTGACTACCCCATTTGCCCCCTCCCCAAAACACAGCACCACGTTTGTCTATGAGGTGCACTTTGCATTGCAGCTCTGCTTGATTTAAGTGGACAGCATTAAACTGCAACTACAGAAATAGGCCATGGATAAGAGAAAAGCAGTTATGGTCTTGGACAGACTTTTTTTTTTTTTTTTTAATCTGATACAACTCTCTTATCTCTGCAATAATGTAAAATATAACTATAACAAATACTCAAGTATTTATATTACACAAAGATCATAGCCGTGTCTGGGGGAAAAAAACGTCCGATAGTCACCTGCTGGGAACTTCATCTCCTTGAAACGCTTTATGGGAGGAGGAATGCCATCCCCTTCAACCAAAATGTGATATTTCCGTCTGACACGCTCATGCCGAGCTTGTGACATCCCAAGAATATACCGTGGAGCTTTCCAACTGATAAAAGCAAGGCTATGGTTACTAAGCAGAAACTAGACATACAATGAACAGCCATAAATCAACTAAAATACACCCAAAATTGTAACAGGATAGTTTTTTTTCTGAATGTATTAAAGAAAAAAAAATGTAGATAAGAGTTGTGTTGGCGGAAAATCTCTTTCTGTATTCATGACTATACAGCACATTCTGACCTCGGGAGTGCAAACCTGAGAAAAATAATAAGGCTGCAAAAAATGTAAAAAAAAAAAAAAAAAAAAAAAAATGCATAAACAAAAAAGGGGTATGTCTGACAGTGACCTAAGAGTAAAAGAAAAAAAAAAAACTAAATGGAAGACTCAAAGAATGACAAAGGAAATATGGGCTCACCTGGTCTTTATGGGGTCATCATACGTAATACCTTTTGCCATTTCTTTCACAGACATCAAAGCTTTATGGAAAGAAAAACATGCATCAGTATTGGAACTATATACAAATTACCAAGTAGGGATAAAAGGAGGGGGGGGGGGCATCTCAAACACATGTCTTAATTAATCCCCCACCTACACATTGGCATGCTGTAAAGATTCGGGTGCATCAGAGTTACCTGTGCACCCTTACTGAAATCCATGTGAGCTATAATTCGTGCCTACCTTCACCCCTGCACTCCAACCAGAAAGGCACTATTTTTTGAGATTACATGCATTATAGCCATGAGTACACAATGTTGTTTTCACTGTACAGATTAGATGCAATAATGCACTCACCTCTTCCCTCAGTCACACTCTCCAGGATCTTCTCCTCTTCTTTCAGCTGCTTCTCCTTTGCAGATTCTTTTCTAGCTGTAAAATAAATACATTCATGACTACAACTATCATCATCATTTTTATATCAGATTTGACATTAAATCACAGAAATCTGCCCAGCAGATGTGGATAGACATTAGTGTAATGCTATATGGTACAGTCAACAAGGCAAACGTTTAACCGTATAGTGTGCATGAAATTGTTGCCTTGACAAATGTACAACCAGAAAAGCTCTTGCAGCATGTCTCCGTACCTGATATAAGATTGGGCAGATAGTGCAGTGACCTGTCATCTTAAATGTCGGAATATGCTTTCCTTTGTAGTGCAGCATGTTACAAGGAGAGGTCACTCATCTACTGGTTTAAATCTGTACAAAAAATATTCAGGGAACAGACAAAGTACAATAAAAATCCTCATACCTTCTGCTTTTTCCTTTAAGTGTTGATGCTGATCCAGAAGACTGACGTTAGATCGGGGGCCCAAAGGAATGTCATCCTCATCCCCACGATGCTCACTGCCGCTGTCCTTCTGCTCTTCTTCTATGACTCCTTTCTTACGCATCTGCAAACGCTTTTGAAGCTATCGGTGAAAAGTAAGAAAAATGTGTTAAAAGGGGAACTGTTACAAGGAAAAAAAGTCAAATACAAATACAATAAAAGGCTGAAAAGATAAGAGCAAGGATATATAAATTACCAGCTGTTGCCTCCGCTGCTTGAGTGGTATATAGGGCACATAGTCCTCATCTTCTGACAATGCATGGTGCTCCTCTGGGTCACGATCTCTCTGGAATGAGACAATTTTAATATTTCAGAATTGGGACAAATAATTAACAGGCTATTCTCCTCATAAATAAACTGATTGCATATCACTAGTCCGCCCTCACCAATCCTAATGAATGAAGGGCCTGCAGCACTGACTTTACCCTACTCTGGAGGCTGAGAGCCTTACCCATCACTAGAACTAATAAAGCAATGTACAGACTCAGTCCAGAAAGGTGAATGACTTGTGGTGCTGCACAACTCCCTTTAAGTCAATGGGCGATATGTAAATAGCATAAAACAGTCAATTTGGCTCCGCCAGACACAAGCAGGCTGAAGAGGCACAGGCAGCTGCTGTTCTCAGACTCAAAAAAATTCCTTTAAGGGATTCTCTTTATCCAGCCAGACAATCCCTTTAAATACATGTAAACAAAATGTTACTGCTCAATATGTTGCCTAAGTTATGTAGTTTCCAAAAAAAAAAGCAATAATCCGATTATAAAAACCTAGCAGACATGAGCAGGGGAAAGTTGAAGGTTACCGGCCTGACTCTCCCACAATATCCAGTAATAAAGATGGTGAGGCTGCTATAAACACACTGCAAGAAGAAGAGCACTAACCTTCCTGTCACTGCCGCCTTCCATGACACCGATCTTCTCTCACACCACAGACGCAACAGGAACGGCACCACGGAGTCCACAACACTTCCGGCGCCTCCGTGTCGTCACAAGGAATCTGGCCAATCACAAACAAGAACGAGTCACGTGTAAAACAATGTCGTTGTTTACAGGCCGGGAGAAAAGGACGATGAGGTAAAAGTTATGCGGCAAGTGTAACTGGTGACGTCAGTGCCAGCGGCCGCGGAAATTAGTGGACGGATTGTGTGTCACGTGGGGCTGGCTTCCCCGCTCTGTATGTAGAGAGCTGAAGGGTAGTAAAGGATGTCATAATACAGACAGACCATAACATGCCCTATAAGTGCACTCACCGAGCCATTTCTCTATTGTGAAGCACAAAATGGATCATCATGTGGATGGAGAGGGTCGGAGGCATGATGGGAGTTGTAGTTCTGTGGCAGGTTGGAGAGTCCTGACACCATACACTGCAAACCATCACCTCTCCTGGCATAGTTTTTAATAAATACTTGTATTCCCCATGGAATTACAATATGGGGACATTCTGAAAATAAATGAATACATTGACAACTGGGCGTTGCCATTCCCCCTTGTCAATACGGTGCGACCCAGTGTAAGGGCGGGTTCACACTACGGAATTCTCGCGGACAATGTCCGCGAAATTCCGTCAGCTGTCCGCCCACACGGGCACGCGCTTTTCCGCCAGCTCCATAGACACCATTCTATGGGCCGGCGTATTCCCGCGATCCGCTAAAAGAAGTGACATGACACTTCTTTCAGCGTATAGCGGAATACGCCGGCCCATAGAATGGTGTCTATGGAGCCGGCGGAAAGGCGCCCAGATGTGCGGGCGGACAGCTGACGTTATTCCGCGGACATTGTCCGCCCTAAGGGTATGTGCACACTGAGCAATTCTCGAGGAATTGAAGCAGAAAGTTTTCAGGCAGAATTCAAGCAGAATTTAAGCCCCCCATTGACTTCTATAGGATTCCTCTAGCAGATCTGCGGCAGAAAATTCTGCTCTGAAATTCTGCAGTGTGAACAACAGAACAGAAAACCCATTAAACACAATGGGACTTTGCTCTGTACATATTTTACGGGAGGAATTTCAAGCTGAATTCCTCGCCTTTTCCTCAGTGTGCACATACCCCAAGGACGGGTTCACACTATGGAATTCTCGCCGCGGAATTCCTTCAGCTGTCCGCCTGCACGGGCACGCGCTTTTCCACCGGCTCCATAGACACCATTCTATAGGCCGGCGTATTCCGCGATCTGCTAAAAGAAGTGACATGAGACAATGGGTAGAACATGCAAGGAGAAGCTCTCAGCTAAGTGCTTCTCTCCCAATGAGGGTATGTGCACACTGAGCAATTCTCGCGGAATTCCGCCCGAATTCCGCCATAAAAAGCCAGCGGAATCCGCGTGGAATTCAGCCCGTATAAATGCAACATTGCTCCTTCCATAGAGAACAATGGGATTTCCGACTGCCCGTGCACACAGATTAAATTTCCATCCGGGATTCCGCGCAGAATCCGCATTCCGCCCAAAGAATGTACATGTCAATTCTTTGGGCGGATTCCGCTAGAGCAGGCATGTCCAAACTTTTTTCGAAGAGTGCCAAATTTGATGAAGTGAACATGTGCGAGGGCCGACCATTTTACATGCTACATGCTATATGCTTTATAACACAGGCAGATAATAGCAAGCTGGATACCTGGGGGGCCGTAAAAGTTCGGAACACGGGCCGCAAATGGCCCTCCGGCCGGACTTTGGACATGCCTGCGCTAGAGGAATCCTATAGAAGTCAATGGGGTTTGAATTCTGCTGGTAATTCCGCTTGATTTCCGCTCAAATTCCGCCCCAATTCTGCTCAAATTCTGCCAGAGCAGAATAGGCGAGGAATTTCAAGCAGAAATCTTTCAGCTACAATTCCTCGAGAATTGCTCAGTGTGCACATAGCCTGACTGTTCTTGCTGCTGAAGAATAATTCTATAGCAAGTCTATGGGTCCAATCTTGTGTGTTTTAGTGATCTGTGTGGGTTCCAGCAAAGAGCTGGCTGCTCAAAGCTTTTGATATGTTTCTATGACACCTCAAAACACTATAAAGCTCAAGTCAACAAAACACAGTAAATCACTGAAAAAATTCCAATGAAGTACTCAATCAAAAGTCTCCACTGATGCCCCCAGAAATTTAAATATGCAAAACAAGAGTCCGTGGAGCCTCGGTTGCGAGTCTCAAAACACGGGATAGCCAGATATCTCTAGCCTGTTGCCACGGGGTGCCTCCAGGATGGGAAGAGCACCAAACCGCCCTGTTAGATAGCCCCTAAAGTCCCACTCGATTGCGAGTAATGGAACATAAATAGGGAAACAACAGGGTGGCCCCCTTTTGTGTCAAAGTCTATATCAAGGTGGAGGCGCCCCGTGGGGCTAGGGATATCTGGCTATTCCCGTGTTTTGAGACTCGCAACCGAGGCTCCACGGACACCACTGCCTTCCACACCCAGTAAAAAATTTTAACAAGTCAAGAAAACTATAATATTTGATTTAAGATGTATGCTGTGGTGTCCCTGAGCATTGAGGCAGTGACAGATCTGTTTTAAATATAGGCATCGCCAAAACGTGCATCGGGGCGGGGGCAGTCAGTGGGCGTCCCTGTGGTTTACATATAGGTAATGTCACCTTTTTTACATGGTTGTTTAGAACTCTTCTTTGAGCTTTCACTGATTTATGATAGATTTTCTCCTGTACCTAACTTTGCAGCACTATAAACAGTCCATTTGTAGCAGCCCCCCCTTTTTTGTTTGCTGTTTTTAATATTTCTTGCAGCGATTCATTCGCCTGTAGATTTTGCAGACCTATGGACTGTGAATGCATGCAATGGATTGTTCCCTACCTGGCATGATGTGTCAATATCATGCCGGCAGCGGGGAAACTCTTTCAATCGCTGTGGCTCTGTCATTACAGTGCTATGGAGATTCAGAGTTTTCCCACTGCGGGCATAATGTGCAATCCATTACAGGGCTTTACCATTTGTACATCCGCAAAAACTACAGATGTATGTGAGCAGTGTGTTGATTCCAAAAAAATTAAAATAAAAAAAAAAAAGCATTTTGTCTAGAAATTCCCTGTATTCACAAGGAGAGTTCTGTTCCAGTCCTTTACTTGCTGAATATTGCCAGCCAGTGTGTACAACCAAATACAACAGCAGCAGCCGCTGCCAGCATCGGTCATTAGTGAAGATGGCAGCCAGGAGCAGCACTCTCCTCCTGAATAGAAGCATTAGTTTGATGTATTTTTTACTATAGTGTTTTAAGTACATCTTTTTGTGCCATTTGTAATACCTTATTGGAATTGTATCTATAATATAGTGCCCTAAAAAATCCCAAATGTTATGGCACAATATCCACTTTTATAAGCTGTACTTTGATAATGACATTCACAAACTCAAAGACTAGAAGTTAAAGAGGAGCAAATCTACAGAAGGAACGAAGCAAAGCGATTCATTCCTATCGGGATTCTGCTCACCAGGCTGCAGGCTTTGAAGTCTGCTCTGCTCCCTGCCGCTCCTCCCTAGGTGCTGGGAGAAGTTGGATCCAGACCTGGGAAATGTCTCCTTCTGATACATAAGTATGGGATGGTAAGAACAACACGGATACTCGTACATTACACGCTCAATAGAAAGAATTGTCGGGATAAAGGAAACAAAGACCAAACTCACTTTTACCTGTGTCCAAATGTCATTTAATCTTTCTGAATGAAAGATTTTCACAGTATAAAAAACGTAACATAAAAAAATAAAAACAAAAGAAAAATAACACAGCAAAGCCAATATACACTTGGCGAACAGAACATTAATAAAATCCAATATCGAATCCAGAGGACCAGCTTATCCACAAGGTCAAAGTCCTACGGTTTATTCGAGCATAGCACCAGCTGTCAGGTAGAAATAATGTGAAAGAAAAAAAAAAAAAAAATACATCATTTCTGTTTCTATTGAAGCCAGATACATTATTTTGGTTGGTAGAAAGAGATGCAAGGGGAATACACATAGCAAAGGATGAGGGACTATTAAAAGGGTGCTCTAGTTAAAAGTACCTCCCATTACACCCTTCTGAAGGTGTCACACAAGATGCTAAGTGAAGAAATAGGAGTGATGCAAGTGCTTGATAAAGAGGTGTGGGAACATAAACCACACAACTGTGGCTTCTGATCATTCTATTATTTTATACTTTACTGTATAAAAAAGAAAACAGGATAGGACAGTTCTCGTCTAGTAATCCATCTAGTTTGCAGTTTCCATCACCAGTTGACTGCAATAATTGCATATTACTGAATAATTATTTTAATAGTAAGACCAGGTTTTATGACCTCTGAAGTAGTCAGGACTCACAAAGGATGGGAAGAGTCTATTCAACTTAGCACTGCAGTCCTGGTTTCCAGGGAGAGCAATGATCAGATAAATCTATTAGGTAACAGTTCCCAGAACATTGAAGTGTATCATCTGAATGAAAGGATGGTGTAAAATAGGAGATCACATGCGGTTAATGGGCATGTGCACATACACATTTATTTACAGAATGGAAACCAAGTCAATGAGTTAAAAACAAAAATGTTAAGAAGTGAATTAAAGATGTAACTGTTATATTAGCTCCAATAAGAATTTGTAGCTATTAATTCCTTGGCTGTATTCTTGGTTGACCAGAAAAACAGAATTTAAGAACTTGAAAAAGAACTTTGAAATCACACTTTATAATCGGTCAGTCTTTACAAAGGTACATATTATTAGATTATTATTATTGCCTAGGTTGACCTACATGTTAGAATTCTGGAAACTGAAAAAGACCCAAGAGTAAAAGATATCAGAAAAGAAAGTGGTTAAAGACATGGCAAATAAAGGGGGTGTTCTTCCTAGCAGAAGAGGCAGTTCATTCATCCCTACACTGGAAAAACAATGAGACATGGATTTCAACAGTGTGGGCCAGGGAGAATGCACTGGAAATGAGCCTTGCCAACTTTCTTATTAAAAAAAGAAAAGGAGGATATATTATTAAAATCCCTCAAAGATTTGTGACAGTGCAAAAAGAGAATAGCGGGGAACTAGAGGTCAGTTGTACGGGATAGAAGGTGTATTGGTGAATTAGAGAAGAAGGAAAACGTTGGAAAGTGCAGGCATCACTGTGCCACATTGGAAGTGGTTTTCTTCAGGCTAAAATTGGTCCAATTGACAGCCACTTTCTGGCGTGTTTGTTTGGCAGAGTCCAGACAGAACCTAAAAAGGAAACAAGAATTCATGAGAATCTTTTTGTTTAAGCACATGTAAAGGTTCTGGTGTTGTCTTTGCTAATCCTATCTTGAAGTAATTAAAAGGGTAGTGTGGTGTAAGGCATTATTTCACTAAATAACACACATTACAAAGTTATACAACATTGTAATAAGTGTTATTTAAGTGAATGGCCCCCTTCCCCATGTCCCCCACCACCACACTAGACCCTGAAGTGTGTTGCCAATTGCGGGTCAGCAGCCGATGACACGCTGGATGGGGGCCGGCATGAGGGAGGGCTAGAGCGGTCCGGCCGGACTCCTGAAAA
The DNA here is from genome assembly GCF_027789765.1 of Dendropsophus ebraccatus. Classification (NCBI taxonomy): domain Eukaryota; kingdom Metazoa; phylum Chordata; class Amphibia; order Anura; family Hylidae; genus Dendropsophus; species Dendropsophus ebraccatus. Next base: position 55,699,150 of record NC_091454.1, on the reverse strand, counting down.
TGACATGATCGTCGCAAGATGGCGTCCGGGGTCGACAGTGATTCCGTAAGTATACAGCATCACACTTCCGGGTCGGGGGGGGGGGGGGCGTTTGGGGAACATGATGAAGGGGGCCAATCACTTAAATAACACACATTACAATGTTGTATAACTTTGTAATTTGTGTTATTTAGAGAAATAATGCTTTACACCACATTACCCCTTTAAACCCTCTCCCAAGTAGGGAAGTATGCAGGGTGTTCAGGGGCTAAAACCTTTCAATAGGCAGTGGGTGTCAGCTGGTAACGGACACCCAACATCACTGACCATCACGGGAGATCACTCAGACACTATTTAACTTCTCAAATGTCACAGTGATTGGAACCCAGCGATTGCATTGCAGAGGTGCCAATCAGTTGTCATGGCAGCCAGGGAACAACTAAAGATCTACTTAGCTGCCACTTAAAAGTACTATTGCAGACATGACAGTACACTTTAATTCACTGTATAAGAAATTGAACAATTGCTGGTACAAGTCACAAATACATCCCCCTCCACACACACACACACAAAAAAACTACTATTTGTCAGCCAGCAGAGGGGAACATAGTAAACAATCACTACTTATCACTCCCTGTGCCCGTGAAGCGCCATGTCACAGGCTCTGGGGTTCCAATGTTGCCACAATTAGGAGGATTGCCCCATCAGCCAATCAGTGACTGCGGCGGTTTCCCGCCGCAGTCACTGACTGGCTGAGAGGGCAGTCCATGAACTGTCCATGTGACGGTGCAACCGAAGATGATCCCGGAGCCCGACAGGGGGTCCCAGAGTGGTGAGGCAAAACTACAAAGGCATGGGGAGTGGTAAGTAGTCATTGTTAATTACGTCTCCTGCCGGCTGAAGTTTTTTTTTTTTTTCAACCGGCAGGCTTTTCCTTTAATTACTTCGATTTTAAAGTAGTCTGTAAATTGATATTTTAATATGCTGCTGGGGGCGCGCAGGGAACATAAAAATGTATCCTTCCCCATTCTGCTCCTCCGGCGCTGCTGGTTTCACAAGGCTTGCATGGACATGCCATGTGAACAGGATATGCAGCTTGGCACAGGCAGCATATATCTCTCAATGCGGTCTATGCTGAGTGGGCATTTCCTGTCCACACCACACATCAGCAAAAGCCTGAAGAAGGTGGTGGTGGTGGAGACTGGACAATCGGAAATGTGGTGGGAGAGTAAGACAATAGAGTTAACATGTTTATTATTTCCCCTGCAGCCCCAGCAACATATTAAAATAAAAAATGCCCAGGCAACCCCTTTAAGTGTGAAGATTGTTAGTCCTTACAATAAAAAGTTAAAGAATACAGCAAGAAATAATGCTTGTAAGGATAAAGATCACACACCACTGATTTGCTGCAGACATTTATTCTATTTGGGACTTAAATAAATTCTTACGAATAGATAAAAGGAATGTACTTTCCGTTTTAGAAGTTTCTGAACTTAACAAATATGCATGTGTATTCACCTTTAGGCTATGTTCACACTGCGTATATTTCAGTCAGTATATTTCAGTCAGTATTGCAACCAAAACCAGTAGTGGATTAAAAACACAGAAAGGATCTGTTCACACAATGTTGAAATTGAGTGGATGGCCGCCATATAACATTAAATAACTGCCATTATTTCAATATAACAGCCGTTGTTCTAAAATAACAGCAAATATTTGCCATTATATGGCGGCCATCCACTCAATTTCAACATTGTGTGAACAGAGCCTTTCTGTGTTTTTAATCCACTCCTGGTTTTGGTTGCAATACTGACTGAAATATACTGACTGAAATATACATATACTGACTGAAATATACGTAGTGTGAACGCAGCCTAAAGGAGAATTCTGGGCTGGGGTGATTTTTGTGCTGGGGAGTGGGAGGATGAAAGCCGTAACCTGCTCTCGCCTCCCCCACTCCAGCGCTGGTGCTGGTATCCTGCGGCTCTGGTCCCAGACGTTTCTGGGTCTGAATGGGAACCTGGGACGTGATGTGTCAGGCCTGCACAGCCAGTCAGCACTCTGCCACCCCACCCTGGAGTTCTCTTTTAATGCAAAACTAACAACAGGTTAGAAGAATCTCATCTGCCATTATGCTCCTGTAGGGCAGGAGATGCTGAGGAAGAAGGCAGCTTTTTTACGGCTCCCAGTCCACCCATCTTCATGAATATTTATCCAGACTTCTGCAATCATGAGTGCCCTAAGTGGCATCACAGCAGAGCACTGCCTCATTATTCATGAAAAGGAGCAAACAAGCCAATCAGTGCCCCGCGGGCTGTAATACCGTCCCCAATGCACCTAACAACCTATTTAACATAATAAAGCAGGAAAACAATGCTGAGAATGAAGTTAAGAAACCTGCCTTCTTCCTCAGCATCGCCTGATCTATGGACACATAACAGCAGGTTAGATTCTTCTAACTTGCTGTTAAAGGGGTAGTGCGGCGGTAAAAAATTATTCACAGAATAACACACATTACAAAGTTATACAACTTTGTAATGTATGTTATGTCTGTAAATGGCCCCCTTCCCCGTGTCCCCCCACCCCCACCCGTGTACCCGGAAGTGTGGTGCGCTATACTCGCCTATCACATGCCGACACCTGTCTCCGATCTTCATTCAGTGACGTCTTCTTCAGCTGGCCGGCGAACAGCTCCATCTGTTCCGAATGCCGGCCGCACTCTGCAGCGTCATCAGCCGCTTAGCCGCGATTGGCTGGGCATAACTGTGCTCAGCCAATCGCGGCTGAGCACAGTTGTGACGCACCGGAGGGGGGACGGGCGGCAGCGACTCGGCCGCCCGAAGATGACGTTTGGCACAAAATGGCGGACGGCCCTTGACACGGATCAAGTAATGTATAATGCACCAACACTTCCGGGTACACGGGTGGGGTGGGGTGGGTGGGTCACGGGGCTATTCACAGACATAACATACATTACAAAGTTGTATAACTTTGTAATGTGTGTTATTCTGTGAATAATTTTTTAGCGCCGCACTACCCCTTTCATTTTCCCATAAATAAATGGCATTGATGGAGTTTTTGTATAATCATATGTGCCTTTCTTTAACTTAAATAACCATCCTCACCTTTTAAAATACTCTACTTCTCTGTCAATTTCATCCATTTCCATGCTGTCTAAATCTTTTGGAAGGAACACATCATCTAATAGAAGACAGAATAGTAATAGGTTAGGATTCATTCATGCGGATTTTTCCAAAGCATTTTTCTATTTTCAAACCTGGCTAACACCACATAACACTTATGTCTCCCGTGCCACCACACCAGTTTTATGCAGTTCCATCCCCACTGTGCAGCTGCTTCCAGGTTAGTGATGTGGTAGCCCCCCAAACCAGTTAGTGGGGGGACACTGCTGCAGCTTCTGAGTGGCTGAGCGGGCCAGCAGAATCATGATTCAAAACTAAGAAGCAGCATAATACCAGCAGTGCCAGGGAGGTGAGTGTATGTTATTCTTTTTAAACCCCCCTCTTTGGGCATAGACAAAGAAAAACTCTCCTGCCCAGCCAACCACTTTAAGTTACACGATTTTCCCCACGTTTTAGTGCATAAGGCTGGGTTCACACTGCGTTTTTGCAATCCGATTTTTTTCATCCTTTTTTTGCAAAAAACAAATGGAAAAAACGGATGCATTTGTGTGAATTCGTTTTGATCCGTTTTTCCATTGACTTCCACTGTAAAAAAAAAAGGATCAAAACGGATCCGTTTTTTTGACGGACGCAAAAACGTAGCTGACACTATTTTTGTGCCCGTAAAAAAAAAAAAAAAAAAGGATCCATTTTGACCCATTTTTCTTACAATGGAAGTCAATGGAAAAACGGATGCACACAAATGCATCCGTTTTTTTCATCCGTTTTTCTCAAAAAACGGATGAAAAAAAACAGATTGCAAAAAGGCAGTGTGAACCCAGCCTAACTGTTACGGTTGATGTTTAGGATAGGTCTACATGGAGATTCCTGGTCACTCAACTCCATCACTCATACAAGGGAATGGGGTCATGCTGCATCTTACAAGTGACTATGACCCTACAGTAACAAAACAAAAAAATCCATCCAGGATAGATTTCTGCATCTGCAGGGTCACAGTCGCTTGTGAGCCCACTGTGGTCCCATTGTGAGTGATGAAGTTGAATGACAAGCAATGCAAAACAGTGGTTGCTGGTTGTGCAAGTGAGAATCGCTGTGCAGCCCCAGCCTTATGGGTAAAAAATTACACACCTAGAGCAAGCACCATATCTAAAAATAAAATAAAACCATGTTCATGGTTTAAAAGGAAAATAATATTTTTCCTTACATCAATAGGAATCTCTAGTATGGTATGCACTGTAAAAAAAAAAAGACTTGAAATATCATGTAGGATCCTGGCCATAAAGAAGCAGTTCAAAAAAAATTTTGTGCCCCCCCGCCGCTAGGCACTTGCGCTTATACTCACCACAGCTGATTGGTGTCCCGCAGTGCGGCTTCTTTTCGGTCCCGCGGCGCCGTTCAAATCCGCAAAAGCTTTACAATGCATTATCTATAGGAGTGCATGACTTCCGCCGTTCATTCACAGGAGACAGAAGAGAGGTCACAGCAGCGGATGACGTGAGTGAGCTCCGAATTTGAACGCCGCCGCAGGACTGTATACGTGTATACGTGCCAGCGCCTAGCAGGGGGGCCAATAAAATTTTGTTTTGTGAACTGCTTCTTTAAAAACCAGCTACACCATATAAACAGTATATTTACAGTCAATGAGTGTATACAACCCATATATTCAATGAGATATTAAACTCAAAACAAACAAACAAAAAAAAAAAAAAAATCAAGATTCCCTCCCTGTCCTCTGCCAGACTGCCATAATCCTGTCTTACTCTTGACATGTCTACTGACCAGCACTGGCATAATGTACAGAACATACTAAAACTGGCATCCTTGCTGCAGACTGGTTGTAGTTACTTCCTATGGTGTCTGCTTAGTGGCAAAATCAGACAGTTGAACCACATATAATAGTTTAAAGCGACTCTGTACCCACAATCTGAACCCCCCAAACCGCTTGTACCATGAGATAGCGGCTTTTAATCCAAGATCTGTCCTGGCAGGTGATGCAGCTTTTGTCCTAAAAAACAACTTTTAAACTTGGAGCCCTGTGTCAAATTGGCGTGGCCTTGAGTGTGTGTGCCTTGCTCTGCCTCTCTGTCCCTCCTCCACACATTCCTCATCATTAGGAATGCCCTGGGCAGTATTTTTCCTATTCATCACTTGTGTGAACATTGCACATGGGCCTTAATGATCCAGCACATGTGCAGTGTTCAGACAGGTGATGAATAGGAAAAACCCTGCTCAGGGCATTCCTAATAATGAGGAGGGACGGAGATGTGATGCAAGGCTTGGGCACACACACTCTAAGCCACGCCAATTTGACACAGGGCTGTAAGTTTAAAAGTTGTTTTAAGGACAATAACTGCATCAGCTTCCGAACGGACCCAGGACAGATATTGTATAAAAGCAGCTATCTGACGGTACAAGGGGTTTGGGGGGCAAAGGGTTGGGGTCAGATTGTGGTTTCAGAGTCGCTTTAAATCTGGGGACAGAAGGTCTAGGTCAATGATATATCAATTACTACACTTAAGTGTAGTGATAAGACTCCACTGCTTCTTTGCACAAAGCCAGAGGCATCATGGGACATGCAGACAGACCTAGCAAACATCATCAGTGAGGAAATAGGAATCAAGATGGCTAAAAACTTATGAATACCACATCAACTAATATAGGTATACACATGGCATACCAAAAAAGTCTCGCTTGTAATAATATTCTATAATAGCAGCCTATGCTGTACTATATAAGAGAAAAACAAATTCAAAATAGATAAAGCCAGACTAGTTGAAAAAAAATAAAAGTAAACATCAGATCATGAAAAAAAAAAAAAAAAAATTACTACAACGCACCAACAGAGATACCGGGTTTATCTGTCTTGTTCCTGCTTTTCCTGGATTTGCTTTTATTACCATTGCTGGATTTTATATCAGTCCTCTCAGATCCTGGTTCACGCTTATCTTTTTCAGGCCTAAAATTAACACAATTCACAGTGTCTGGTCCTTGTCTTGAAACGTCCTCTGTTTTTTCAAGTAAGGGCCTCTGCTGGGCTTTTGTTCCTTGTGCAGGTGTCTTGGCCAGTAAACCCTCTCCATTCTGAGGCTCACACTTTCGTGTTTGGAGGCTTTGTTTTTTGCTCTTCTTCACACGACTTCCAGTTACAGACTGCCCTTGAAGTCTCAGATTTTCTGAGCTGGATAGAACCTTGTCTGGGGCAGACCCAGTATTTGTGTCCGGACCTTGTCCCGATTCTGAGTTCTTTTGAGACTGAACCCAGATCATGCGGGAAAGATTCGGTACAGCACTCAACCTCTTAACAACACCATTTTCTGCAGATTGTGAAGGGTTGACATTTTCTTCTGTCTGTTTTGCTTCTTGGCCCTTTGAGACACTGAGTGTAAGAGGTGTAAGATCTAGATCAATCTCTTGGAGATCAGAAGAACCATTAATGTGTGAAAGCAGGTTTTTCTGCTCCAGCACAGCAGCTTTTTTGGGGAAGTCATTGACATCAAGGTTCAGATCATAGACACTAAAGCTCGCTCTAATAGAGTCTTTGATGGTATTTTTTATCTCTTCAAGCCGACTGGTCAGGAAGCTGTTCACCCTTTCTAGCTCCAACTGAGGCCACTGGAGTAGCTTTTCCCCAGAAGACGGAGATCCTGCTTCTTCAGCATTTGAACAATAAGCATCTGATGATTTCTGGCACTCAGCCTCCTGAAGAGCCTTTTCCTGAGGGAAAGGGGGGGGGGAATAAAAAAAAAAAAAAAAAGGTCACGATTAATAAATACATTTTTTTAACCACCATTAAAACTGGAATAACCCTCCTGAAAATGTCACTTTTTTGTGTAGATTTTTAATATCAACTCAAGTAAAAAGTCTATTTTAATCCCTAGTGACATAACCAATTTTAACTCAAGTCATAAATTTTTTATTCATTCTTTTGTAACTGTACAAGACTGTATTTTGCAGGACAGGTTGTTGTTTAGGGTGATCTTAGGGGCTCAATAACAGCATTATTACTGGCTGGGGTGGATTACCACTGTGGCAAATGATGGGCTGCGCAGGTATTTCCTGAATGCAGTGAGCTGTGTGGATCAGGCAGATGAATATATACTATTTTTTTTCCAGACATGCTTTACAGTAGCCCCACAGACGTAGGAAACAACTGACTGGGGCTAAACCATTGACTTCTGAAGGCAAAGACGGGAAAGAATCTGAAAAGAGTTAAATCCTCAAACTTATAAAAAAGGGAACACGCCCTAACTGTGCACTTGTAATTCAGTGACAATTCTCCTTAAGCCTTTTACCTTTTTCTTCAGCTTATGTCGTGCTCTCTTGGCTGCTTTGTTGCTGCTAGTGCTCTTAGGTTCGGTGCTGTTAATAAAGTCGAGGAGTTCGTTTACATCACGATGGTCCACAGCCTGCTCCCCCGGAGAATATTTTTTCTGCGGTACCTCTTCTTTTCTCTTGGTCAGTCGTGATCGAAGTTTCTCACGCATTTCTGGGTAATTTCGACTAGTTGGGGCTGGAGGAGGCTTAAATGACAGGAAGAAATTTAAATATATATTATTTTCAGTTTGTCTATATAGACACCCTTGTGCGATGATATATATAATTCAATATTATAGTTGGTTTATTGTGTTATGGAAGGGGAAGGCCATAGGCAAATTTTAAGTTTTCCCTGTGTACCACTTCAATAAGTTTATAAATGAAATACTAAACATATTGATTGTATACCTCTTGTGAATTTTGTAATACACCATGTTTGCTCTAGCCACTACTGCCAGCCTCCTTCTTAAATGTTGGACCCCAACTTATTATAGAGGATAACTTCACGAGATGGGAATAACCCTTTAAATTTCTATACCCTTTCCTTTAAATGTTTCTTAGTTTAAAGTGAATCTGTCAGCTGCATTTCACATTCCAACCTGCTGACACTGTTAGGGTAACCTATGCATAGGGGACAGCTTCATTAAATCAGAATACCCCTTTAATATTTACCAACATGGAGCTTTTCTAAAAATCTATAGAGAGAAGCACCTCAGATCTTATTAGCTGCATATTATATAAAAATTCAGTCATTACTGAGGAGAAGAGAGGTACAATGGTGTTTTTTTTACACAGACAATTATCTAATGTATATATTACTTACTGTGTTGTGGCCAAAAAACTCGCAGTAGCAGCAGTCACAGAACTTGCCGTCTCTCTGGTTTGTGGAGGAAGATGTACACGAGCTGCGTTCTGAGCTACTATCTTCATCTTCGCCCAGTCCCTCATCTGTTTCACAAGGTTGTGTGGCCAAGCAGTTTGACACATTAGAAAATTTGTGTCCTCTGCACGTTGAATCCCTACAACGTTAGGGTTAAATTAGGAAATAAAGCAAGACAGATATGCCCCCACACACACACACCAGCTAAGGAAATGTTCACATTTGCATTGTGGCATCCAATAAGACTAACCCACAATGGTTCTTCTGAATCAGTCATACACTGATGTGTCTGACCCGCTGATGGAAAGAATAGTGCCTTCATATATGCCGGAATCTGCATATGTGAACATAGCCTTAATAATACAATAAGACCAGACTGAAGTAAAAATTTATTGACAGTACATAAGCAGTGCATGTAGGATTAGTCACTTATCACCAAAGTGAGAATAGGGAAAATTATTTCATTAAATGAAAAATAAAAATTTCAGAAAAACAGAAGAGTATTTGCAAAGTCAATTATTTAGTGTACAAATCGCCTATATACCTGTTAGTGGCCCCCGGGGTGTTTCCTCCTTGAAGTGCATTTGTTCCACTGCAATGCCCATTGCAGGGATGGCTACAGGTTGAGAGTGGTGGTGGAGGTGGATTGACTTTCAGGAGGGATGGGCTAGACCCTGTTAAATGACTACCTCTGTGAGCTCCGGAAGTGGTGCAGACAGTGGCTTTAGATGGTGCAGAGTGAGTGGAGAGGCTTGTTGCTGAGAAAGGGGCTGAAGAGTTACTCGAAGAAAGGTGAGGAGGCGGAGGACTGTGAGGAGATGTCAGCTGCTGTGATGAGAGTCCCGTTGGGCTGTTTGGTGGTGCACTAGGGTCAGAATGGCGATGGAGCTCTGAAGAATGATACGCTTCACCTGTAAAGACAAAGTCTGTAAAATGTATCTTTGCCAGGAAGGTTCTGTATACTGTAGCATTTGGATAGTTAGACCCAAGGTGGTGACTGTACCCTCTCTCAAGCCATAATACTTCCTTTCACCCCCAGCACAAGACACAATTATGGGGTGCTGAGCAGTTGAGATGGGAGCCTAGCAAATGGCGTACTGGTAAAGTGCTCAGATCACTATACACTCCATTACAATAGTATTGTAATGTACTGTACAAGTGATCACTTATTCAAGTACCTTAAAGTGACACAGTCATCCCCTTTTTGCATTCTGACTTCTCTACACAGGTGTAAAGGGTAAATTTAGCAGCTTTTATACCTTATTTTATATCATACGCCATTGTGCTTGTTCAAGTAAAAAGTGATATTTTATCAACTGCAGATTGTGCTAAGTGGGCGGGGCTTTGCGGCACCATCTAAGACATCGGCACATAGGCCCCACCGCCTCGACGCCCATTGGTATGGGGCGACCTAGAGGGGTGGGGCCTAGACCTTTAGACCATGCCTGTTCCAATGGTCGGTGTGGGGGCAGGCCCTTTGTGCCTATGACGTCATGGAGGGGCGGGGCCAGCGGTCGTGCTGTGGTATAGTGACAGTGTCACTTTAAGGTAACTGTGGTATATGTTTTATCAAATGAAAAAAGCAGACATAATTGACCACATTTATAAATGTCAGAAACGCATAATAATATTATTATTAATATTATTATTATTATTACCACACCTCCCAAATAAAATGCTACAGCACGCCACAAAAATCTAAATATTAGGGTTCGGAATACAATGCAAAGAAAATAAGAATTATATGTTTGGTATCCAATCATAATGACCCAATGAGTTAAGTTAACAAGCAGATTGTAGTTTTATTTTTTAATATATGGAAAAGGAAAGGTGCCATCAAAAAGTTCAACTTGCCCCACAAGCCCTCATAGAGCTATAGAAACAGAAAATAAAAGTTGCAGGTCTTAGGCTGCATTCCCACGTTCCGTGATCCTGACGGATCACGGACGTGGAATGCATGTACCGGAGTCCCCCGTGCCCGGACAGCATCTGTAATTAGATGCTGGGAGCGGGGGAGACTGTATTCATAAGCGCCGCGCTGTAATGAATCAGCCGCGCGGTGCTGTTACTACAGCGCGGCGCTTATGAATACAGTCTCCCCCGCTCCCAGCATCTAATTACAGATGCTGTCCGGGCACGGGGGACTCCGGTACATGCATTCCACGTCCGTGATCCGTCAGGATCACGGAACGTGGGAATGCAGCCTTAGAAGGCAAAGGGGGAAAACTGAAACTTCACTACCAAGAAACACTGCAGCAGCGTGTACCCAACACAACCAAAAACCCCTCCATGCTCACCTGGGGATAATGGCCTGTGACACATAGTTTTAAACTGCTTCGGAGATTTACAGAAGTTAAGTGAGGTAGGGAGTGTTCCTGTACTGGCTCCAGAGGGACTATATGGACACACCTTCAAACCAGAGAGCTTTGAAGTCTTGCTGGCATGTTCTGGCGATACTGACAGTCCACTGCTTTTTTCCCCTAAAGCATACAATAAATGACTATTTAATTTTTCTGAATCTTTGCATTTACCATATTACTCACAGGAGAATATGAAAATGTCAAGCTGGTTTTTGAAGGCACCAAATGCTGACATTTAATAGCAGAATCACGCTTTTCAAATTTAGCAAATGTAGCCATGTCTAACTCTTGTAAATGTAATTCATAAGTATCAAAAATATTTTTGGTTTTAAAAGGGGTACTCCAGGCAAAATGTATATTGTAAAATTTTACTACAAAAGGAAAGTCAGACAAATCACTAATATACACTATTTATGGAAAATGCACACAAAGTGATATTTCCCTCAATTTAGATCAGGCAGGCTCAATTTCTCTTAAAAAAAAAAAAAAAAGTATAAAATAAGAATAGACGTCTATGTAGAAGTCTGTATAGTTGAATCAGTGCCCTCTCTCTTCATCCCTCCCTCCCTTCCTGTGCTGCCCTGTGCTTGCAATGTCCCCCTCCCTCCATCCCATCCTGCTGCCCGTCTCCCTCCCAGCCATGCTGCTTGCTCCTAATACACCTGCCGCCCGGTCCCGTGCAGGAGGGTGATCGCTCCTCATCTGCTGCACCTCCTTCCAAGCAGCTGCCCGTGCCCTCACTGAGCCATCCTCTCTGAGCCCTTGCAGCTCTATGCCCCGCTGCTTCCCAGTGCTCACCCCGCCGCTCGGTCCTGGCGAGGTGAGCGCTCCTGCACCTCCTCCTGTCCTCTCTGTCCTACTTCCAAACAGCTGTCCTCCTCCTGTCCTTTCTATGCACCTGCGGCTCCGTGCCCCGCTGCACCTCAGCGCTCACCCCGCTGCTTGGTCCTGTTTGGGGTGAGCGCTCCTGCACCTCCTCCTGTCCTCTCTGAGCCCCTGTGGCTCCATGCCCGGCTGTGCCTCAGCGCTCACCCCGCCGCTCGGTCCCAGCGGGGTGAGTGCTCCTGCACAGGACAGAGCAGCGGGGTGAGCACTGGGAAGCAGCGGGGCACGGAGCCGCAAGGGCTCAGAGAGGATGGGCGTCAGTGAGGGCCTGGGCAGCTGCTTGGAAGGAGGTGCAGCAGGGTGAGTAGCAGATAGGGAGCACTCACCCTCCTGCATGGGACCGGGCGGAAGTTGTATTAGGAACAAGCAGCATGGCCGGTGGGGAGGCAGGCAGCGGGATGGGATGGAGGGAGGGGGACATTGCAAGCACTGGGCAGCACAGGAAGGGAGGGACGGAGAAAGATGGGCACTGATTCAACTACACAGACATCTATTCTTATTCTATACGTCTACATGCACCCCCTACTGTACCCTGCATACACTTGAGACGCGAGCATGCTCGAGGTTCGCTCATCTCGAGATTCGTCAGGTTTTTTGTTTCTTTTAGAGGAATTGAGCATGTCTGATCTATTAAATTGAGGGAAATAGCACTTTATGTGCATTTCCCATAAAAAGTGTATATTAGTGATTTGTCTAACTTTCATTATGTAGTAAAATATAAAAAAATACATTTTGCCCGAAGTAGCCCTTTAATGGATTATCCAGCCGTGGAAAACTGATGGTCTGTCCTCAGAATAAGCCATCACTATTAGATTAGCTAGGGTGTCGGTAGTCATACTCCCTCCGATCAGCTGTTTGTAGCACTTGCGAGGGCACCACAGTCAATGTTTACCAGCACTCACACCTGCATTGCTGTACTTTTAGTGATGATAGAAGGTACTGCAGTAATGTCCCATTAAAACGAATAGGGAAACGCTGTAGTACCTTGCTAAGCAGCTACTAATAGCTTATCAGTAAGGGCGCTGGGAGTCTTCCACCAATCTCCATCATTAATTTTATAGGGCTTTAATATAATTTCACAGTAAAGATTTCCAAAACTAGGCTCTTCTTAAGCACATATAAAAAGAAAATGTTACATTTACTTTTTTTTACAATACCTGTAAGATGTTTATGCTAACAGCAAGCATATGGGTCATTGGTAATGTGTTTATTTGTACTTACCTGCAGATCCAGCTCCAGGGATTCCATTGGAGTGCTGCGAGTTCCAAAGTCCTGACAGCTTGTGAGCAGACAGAAAGGAACTAGGGTCCCAGTCCCCAGAGTTACCTTGGCAAGAAGATGAAGACGAAGAGGAGGAGGAAGATGAAGATGTAGAGGAAGATGAGGAGGATGACGAGGAGGAAGAGGAGTGTGAACCACCACCACAGGTTTGGGACTTGCAGGATGTGTGCGACAAGGACACCTGCAATAGGAGCATACAGAACAGTGGTACAATATGTAAAAATTGAAAAGGAAAATGGTATTAACATTACTGTACAGTACAATAACACAAAACACAATTGTTGTAATTGAGCAGCAGCATAGACACCTAGGGGTCATATTACTCATAGGGATAATCTGCCGAATAAATTATGACTCTGTGTAATAAAGACAATGATCAGCCGATGGAACCGATCATTGGCTGATCGTGTCTTTCAATTTATAAATTTTTATCATTTTACACTTAAGGCAAGAGCTGCAGGGACTTGCTAACGATATATATACAGCCCTTGCTGCACGATTATTGAGCTGTAGAATAAGCTTAGTAAGTGAGCACCCATCTAGCAGATTGGCACTGGCTTATCTGGCATATCGAGCCATGTAATAGTGCACTAGTGCACAGGGCTTTGTCTGCTTTTACAGCAATAACTGGAATGTGTGGCATATATCTGTACTGATGGAGCTAAACTACATTGTTAAAGTAAAGCCAAAAGGAAGAACTATAGCACTGGATATATAACTGGAGATACACATTAATTTTGTACTGCACCCTTTTACACCTATGGGTCACTAGGAGATTGCATTACTGAAGCAAAAGAGTCTGGGTAAGGGTAGCTTCACACATACCAGATCGCAGCGGATTCCACACTGCAAGTTAAATTCGCTGTGATTCCCGGATTTTTTATTCTGCTGCGAGTAATAAAGCCCCTTCCCACTCAACCCGGCAGCTGCTAAGCTAATACATTACCTGGCCGTGCTCCAGCTTGCTTCTCAGGCTCTCAGCTCCCTGGCGTCCCGCTCAGCCAATCAGTGCGCTGCTCTGCCACAGCCAATGATTGGCTGAGCGGGATTTCAGGGAGACGGGAGCCTGAGGAGCAGTCAGGAGTGCGGCCAGGTAATGTATTAAGATAATACAGCTGCCAAACAAAAAAATACTCGAAGACGGTAATGTGCAGAATGGAGTTCGTGCACATTACCGTCTCAGCGTGTTCCATCTCCATGGATACCCAACCTTTTGGCCACTGAATGGATTTCACCACTGATAGCGGTGGCCAGCTTCCTGACAAGTACACGTTAAAGGGGTTTTCTGGGAGAAATTCATACTAAGCCATGGTACCAGGGCTGCGGAAGACATGTCAGTAATGTACCACTGGAATTAGCCACTCTCCAAAAAGCCTATGCTGACCATTAATTTTCTATGGGGACTGATGTCATCGGATGTTATGAAAACGCTAACAGTGGTGTAGAGTGGATCTACAGCAGGGGAGCGGGATAGGTAAGTATACATTACTGTCATGTCCCCCACAGCCCTGGCTAAGTATGAATTTTTCCTGAGCCTTACCGCTAATGGTTGCTCTGGGACTGCCTGTCTTTCTTCTTCTTCTACACTCTTCCGGCAACTCTGGCAAATCCACAGTGGCATTTCACCCAGCAGGTTCTGTGCTAAAGACGGCATAAACGAGGCAGGAATTTCGTCCACTGGCGACAGTAGCCCATTGTGCTGGGCTGAACCCAGCCAATCTTTCTTCTCTCGATGACACAACAGGCAGCACGTTTGTACAAATTCACTTGAAGATGGCAATACCTAAAAAAGAAAAGCATATCTCAGTTACTAAAAAGATGCAGAACAAGAAGAGCAGAAGAAACATGAGGGGAATTTAATAAGCCTATTTTTTATTTGGGTGACAGCTCCACATGCAAGTATGCTTTGGCTTGGAATTAGCATTTACATACTGCAACTATTTTTTTTAAAAGCACTGAAAATTTTTGCATAATGGGACTTTAACTTCAAGCACACTTAGTGAACAGGGAAATTCATGCTCTTGTTACCCTAATAGGCACAGAAAGCATAGATAAGCATATACTTCCCAAGCTGCAGAACCATTCCCATTATAAGGCCCCACTCAGATCACACCTACACTGCCAATAAACATTGGGATAGTGGCTAAAATGTACTCCAGTGTATACTGTGCTATGGCCATTGATTTTCAGAAACCAAGTGTAGTCTATTAGTGACAGTTTGTGGTACTTAAAAACATGATGTGAACAGAGCTCAACAATATTCAAAAACCTCTTACCAAAGGTAGGAGGACCCTCTAAGTTAGTGGGTTTGTCTAGTTTTGCCACATCCATCACCAACAGCATAAATCAAGCACATCACTATACGTTCTCCATAGACAGACAACAGCAGTAAAATGATTTGTTCACTTTCAATATGTTAATGTCATAAGATGCAACCTCAATAAAAGGCTGCTTGTGTCACAGCTGATCCAATAAACAGCTAGTTTAGTTATTAAGGAATGTCTAGAAACACTTACAGCTAAGCCGCACAGTCACTCACACATCAGTAAATGGCTGCAGTGCTTAAAGGGATAGTGTCACTTTTTTTTTTCTTTTTCCTTTAAATGTAATTATAAAAAATAAGTGGTTTGGTATTTTTTTATTTTTATTTTGCCTGTAGTATCAATGTTTTATAACCTTGTGATGCTGGCCACAGGGGGCTGCCATGTTGAATAGCATTTGTGTATGGTGTCTTTGCACGACACTTACACAGATGCTGTACGGCACACACATAACATTGAAGTGAACGGGACGGAGTCCGTCCCGTTTACTTACATTGTGCTTCATGAGCTGTGTGCTAGGCATATTCGAAGGCATGCGTAGTACACAGCTGGGGGAGGGCGATGGCACCATTTTAGAGGAGCCTGCTCCTGGAAGTACTGTGAAAAGTACTGAGAGTGGCTGAAAGTTACTTGAACTGTGGTTTCCAGCTTGCTTGCTGTTACGGCCGCGGCGGCGTCCCGCGTTCCGGGCCGCCGCCGCGACCGCTACCTGCCCTATGCAGCAGCCGGTGTCCATAGTCGGGGACCCGGCGCTGCTGTCACCTCGGCCCCGGGGGGCGCCTCACCTCTCCACGCTCCTGTCTCCCGCTGTGCCGGCCGGCGCGCGCGTCCCCGCCTCCTAGGGCGCGCGCGCGCCGGCTGTCTCAGATTTAAAGGGGCAGTGCGCTCCTAATTGGTAGTTGCACCCAATCACTCCCCTATAAATCCCAGCATGCCCTGTCCTTAGTGTTGGAGCCTCTACATGCTTCCCATAGCGTTTGGCCCAGCTCCCTGTTGTTCCTGTGTCCTGTCCGTTACCTGGTCCCAAGTCCCTGTTCCTGAGTCCTGTCCGTTACCTGGTCCCAAGTCCCTGTTCCTGGTTCCCGTTTCCCTGTCACTCCACCTGTTCCCGTGTCCAGCCTGTCACGTGCTCTCTCATCTGCAGACTATTGCCTGTGCCATCTCCTGCCACGCCTCGCCTGCCGACACCAGCAACCAAGCCAGGGGTAGCGACCTGGGGGTCGCCTGCCGCAGCAAGTCCATCCCGCCTTGCGGCGGGCTCTGGTGAAAACCAGCGGCCCCTTAGACTCCGCTCCCTGGTGAGGTTTGTGCCATCGCTGGTGCCGGTCCAGTGGATCCACTACTCCGGGCGTTACACTTGCTGCTGCTTCTTCACCATAAGTCCCTGGTTTTATGGTCCTTCTCTGTACTAACTCCCTGAACTTGTTGCTTGTCTGTGTGCCGCTGCTGCCTCGGTCTGTGTTCTCCCTGCTCCCCCCGTCTGTATGCCGCTGCTGTCCCCGATCTGTATATCGTTGCTCCCCCCGTCTGTATGCCGCTGCCCTCCCTGATCTGTATGCCTGCCGCTGCTCTCCCCGATCTGTATGCAGCTTCTCCCTCCTGTATGCCGCTTCTCCCTCCTGTCTGTATGCCGCTTCTCCCTCCCTCCTGTCTGTATGCCGCTTCTCCCATCTGTCTGTATGGCGCTTCTCCCATCTGTCTGTATGGCGCTTCTCCCATCTGTCTGTATGGCGCTTCTCCCATCTGTCTGTATGGCGCTTCTCCCTCCCTCCTGTCTGTATGCCGCTTCTCCCTCCCTCCTGTATGCCGCTCTCCCTCCTGTCTGTATGCCGCTTCTCCCATTTGTATGTATGGCGCTTCTCCCTCCCTCCTGTCTGTATGCCGCTTCTCCCTCCTGTCTGTATGCCGCTTCTCCCTCCTGTCTGTATGCCGCTTCTCCCTCCTGTCTGTATGCCGCTTCTCCCTCCTGTCTGTATGCCGCTTCTCCCATCTGTCTGTATGGCGCTTCTCCCTCCCTCCTGTATGCCGCTCTCCCTCCCTCCTGTATGCCGCTCTCCCTCCTGTCTGTATGCCGCTTCTCCCATTTGTATGTATGGCGCTTCTCCCTCCCTCCTGTCTGTATGCCGCTTCTCCCTCCTGTCTGTATGCCGCTTCTCCCATCTGTCTGTATGGCGCTTCTCCCTCCCTCCTGTCTGTATGCCGCTTCTCCCTCCCTCCTGTATGCCGCTCTCCCTCCTGTCTGTATGCCGCTTCTCCCATTTGTATGTATGGCGCTTCTCCCTCCCTCCTGTCTGTATGCCGCTTCTCCCTCCTGTCTGTATGCCGCTTCTCCCTCCTGTCTGTATGCCGCTTCTCCCTCCTGTATGCCGCTTCTCCCTCCTGTCTGTATGCCGCTTCTCCCTCCTGTCTGTATGCCGCTTCTCCCTCCTGTCTGTATGCCGCTTCTCCCTCCTGTCTGTATGCCGCTTCTCCCTCCTGTCTGTATGCCGCTTCTCCCTCCTGTCTGTATGCCGCTTCTCCCATCTGTCTGTATGCCGCTTCTCCCATCTGTCTGTATGGCGCTTCTCCCATCTGTCTGTATGGCGCTTCTCCCTCCCTCCTGTCTGTATGCCGCTTCTCCCTCCCTCCTGTATGCCGCTCTCCCTCCTGTCTGTATGCCGCTTCTCCCATTTGTATGTATGGCGCTTCTCCCTCCCTCCTGTCTGTATGCCGCTTCTCCCTCCTGTCTGTATGCCGCTTCTCCCTCCTGTCTGTATGCCGCTTCTCCCTCCTGTCTGTATGCCGCTTCTCCCTCCTGTCTGTATGCCGCTTCTCCCTCCTGTATGCCGCTTCTCCCTCCTGTATGCCGCTTCTCCCTCCTGTCTGTATGCCGCTTCTCCCTCCTGTCTGTATGCCGCTTCTCCCTCCTGTCTGTATGCCGCTTCTGCCTCCTGTCTGTATGCCGCTTCTCCCATCTGTCTGTATGGCGCTTCTCCCTCCCTCCTGTCTGTATGCCGCTTCTCCCTCCCTCCTGTATGCCGCTCTCCCTCCTGTCTGTATGCCGCTTCTCCCATTTGTATGTATGGCGCTTCTCCCTCCCTCCTGTATGCCGCTTCTCCCTCCCTCCTGTATGGTGCTTCTCCCTCCTGTCTGTATGGCGCTTCTCCCTCCCTCCTGTATGCCGCTTCTCCCTCCCTCCTGTATGCCGCTTCTCCCTCCCTCCTGTATGCCGCTTCTCCCTCCCTCCTGTATGCCGCTTCTCCCTCCCTCCTGTATGGCGCTTCTCCCTCCCTCCTGTATGCCGCTTCTCCCTCCCTCCTGTATGCCGCTTCTCCCATCTGTCTGTATGCCGCTTCTCCCTCCCTCTTGTATGCCGCTTCTCCCTCCTTTCTATATACTGCTGCTGTCCCCTGCCCCTCTTGCTATGTGCCCCTGCTCTCCTCCATATATGTGCTGCTGCCCCCTCAGTGGGAGTCTTATACAGTACAGTGTTCTGTGTTATTACCTGAGCTCCTCCTGCAGCTGTAAATCGTCGGATCCCCAGTGCAGCCACTGCCCGATCAGAGCACTCACTTTGGCTCAGCTCCCTGCCCTGTACTCAGCTTATGTGACTGACCCCACAATAACTGAGTACAGGGCAGGGAACTGAGTGTCCTGATCGGGCAGTTGCTGCACTGGGGATCCGACAATCTACAGCTGCAGGAGGAGCTCAGGTAATAACACAGCTCTCTTATGTCCATAGCGAAGCAATTTGTTGTAAATTACAAGTTGTAATGATTAACTGTAACTCCTATCATTGGAGCTGATGATGTGTTTGGTGGATTCCCCTATAGTTATATAATCACTGTGGAGGATATTGCATGTGTATGCTGGGAGTTATTGTCGGGTCCAAGCCAGATAAGGTACCAGTACATACATGTATTATCCCCCACAGTGATTATATAGGAATAAACCAAACAATCAGCTCCCAGGACAGAAGTTACTGTTATCCAGAACTATTGGCAACTATTTGTTACACTGCAATAGATACATCTGTACAGACAGGAATATTGTAACCAATCAGTGACTGCAGCAAAGGAGTTACAGTTGCTTATTACAGCCAGCAACTCTTGTCTCACTGAGGTGGCTGCATTTGGCAGAGCAAAGTGTCTCTCCTACTCTTTTTTAATTGGTACAATTAGCCCCCATATACACCAGAGAGCAATAGCCGGTACTCTCCTGTGTGTGTGTGTGTGTGTGTAAATAAATAAATATATTATATATATATATATATATATATATATATATATATATATATATATATATATATATATATATATATACACACACACACACACAGATATAGATACATACAGGAGATAGATAGATATATATATATACACACACACATACATGCAAGAGCCATATATATATATACACACACATAGTTCCACAATGGAGTGCATTTTTTTCACTGAAGGACGTGCTATAGGTCTCTTTGTGTGTGTGTATATATATATATATATATATATATATATATATATATATATATATATATATATATATATACCTTCTCTACCTGTGCTATGTGTGACACTGCGGTGTATTATGAAGGGCTTTATATATATATATATATATATATATATATATATATATAATGAGCCCTTCATAATACACCGCAGTGTCACACATAGCACAGGTAGAGAAGGTATATATATATATATATATATATATATATATATATATATATATATATATATACTCTACCTGTGAGACACGTCTGTTGTATGTGTACTTCTGTGCAGACAACAACAAAATGGCGCTGCCCAGCAGTACACATAATATCACCTTTCCCCTCTTTGTTCCTTTGTGAAAAGAGGAGGGAGGTGATGATGTCACAGCAGTTGAGCAGAGACTGCCTCTTTTTTCAGCACAGCCGTATATCAGGTAACTTTTACCAGCAGTTTTTCTGCTGGAGCTCCCCCTAGGGGCCATTACTGGGAAATATGGAAAATTAGATAGTTATTTTTTCATATTTCCTTACATGTAAAAAAAAAAAAAAAAAACACTTACAAATTAACAAAAAAACCAAATTCAATTTTATCATTTTTATTTTTTTTTTTTTTACTTTGTGACACATTCCCTTTAAGCTGCACTCACACGTTCGTAGATTTTGCGGACCTACAGACGGTGAATGCATGCAATGGATTGTTTCCCCATCAGACATGATGTGTTAATATTATGCAGGCAGCGGGGAAACTCTTTAAATCGCCACGGCACTGTAGTGACAGAGCTGCCCGACTCTCTCACTACACATTTGTGAATGAAGCCTTACTACCCAGGTCCAGGATGCCTCCAAAAGGAAAGTCCAAACAAACACTGTTTGTTCCAAGCATCATGAATAGGGCTTCCATTGGAAGTCTGTTGGAATTTTGATGTGTGTGTAGTAATTATTATTGGAGGCCTTTCTTAAAGTGGGTTACCTTCTCCTAAGGTCATCCCCATCTATGACACTTTTGGGAGGATTAAAGTGTACCTGTCGTTATAAAAGGAAAAAAACTTTTAACATGTCAAAAGTTTTGATCGGTCCAGTACGAGTGCTCAGAGCTTTACCCATCGGAAGATAGAGCGGGGAGAGGACCTCAGCGTGTCCTCTCCCCGCTCTGAAAAAGAAAAGAAAAAAAAAAAGGTGTGATTCTTTTTTTAAATTCAGAGCAAAGAGTGGACACGCTGAATCCCTTCTTCTCCCAATCAATACGGGACTGAGCACTCTGACCAGGACCACTCAAAACTTTTGACACGTCAAAAGTTTTTTTTATAATGACTGGTAACTTTAAGGCTCTTTTACACTTGTTGATAGAAACTCTCATTAGGGCGATAATTAGGCGCCCCATGTACAGCGGTCAGTGATCAGCCATGGAGCGGAAAAACACCCAATGCTCGACTGATCACAACTCTTATGCAGGCCTAAAAAAAGATGATTACCGTCCGAGTGTAAATAGGAGATGAGTGGCCGATAGCAATGTATTTAAATGGCCGCACAAACGATACAGGGATCATTCATATGGTCCGGCTGCTCGGTTAATTGTGCTGTGAAAGGCATTGCAAGAAAGTGCCGATCTTGCTCAATCATCGCTCATTTGTGGCTGTGGACGGCCTAGGATTGCCAAGTGTAAAAGCTGCTGACTGCAACCCAGGCATCCTTACAGGCCCACATGTATCTGTATGGATACAAGTCCAAGTAGCCATATTTCTATCACAGAATTTGGCAGAAAAACGTTCCAAATGATGAATATGAGCGTGTCTATATCCTTTACGTGGAGCTATTCTAATGCTAGAGTCACACATGGCGGATCTGGAAAACTACCACTGACAGGGTACCTGTGCAGTCACTTCTGTAGCTGGAAGATCGGATAACTATGTATATCACCATAACTGTGATAAGATTTTACTGGTATCCAGCATACTGGGTACCTAATATAATAATAGAGAGCGCAATGTAATAAAAGGCTTTTTTCACACGCTTTACAAACAATGGCCGTTCCCTGTGAATGATCATTAATGCCGCCCGTAGGTAGCGTTAAACAACGTCTGTTCGCGTGGAATGGATGTTGTTTATACCAGAGTGTGAACATAGTCTATGTGTTATACAGAGGACATGTACACAATATGTGTATAGGAGGAGTGATACCCAGAGGACATGTACATAATATGTGTATAGGAGGAGTGATACCCAGGGGCCATGCATACAGTCTGTGTGTGTGTCTTATACAGGGGCCATGCATACAGTCTGTGTGTGTGTGTGTGTGTGTGTGTGTGTGTGTGTGTCTTATACAGTGGCCATGCATACAGTCTGTGTGTGTGTGTGTGTCTTATACAGTGGCCATGCATACAGTCTGTGTGTGTGTGTGTGTGTGTCTTACACAGTGGCCATGCATACAGTCTGTGTGTGTGTGTCTTACACAGTGGCCATGCATACAGTCTGTGTGTGTGTGTGTGTCTTACACAGTGGCCATGCATACAGTCTGTGTGTGTGTGTGTGTGTGTGTGTGTGTCTTACACAGTGGCCATGCATACAGTCTGTGTGTGTGTGTGTGTGTGTGTGTGTGTCTTACACAGTGGCCATGCATACAGTCTGTGTGTGTGTGTGTGTGTGTGTGTCTTACACAGTGGCCATGCATACAGTCTGTGTGTGTGTGTGTGTGTGTGTGTGTGTGTGTGTGTGTGTGTGTGTGTGTGTGTGTGTGTGTGTGTGTGTGTGTCTTACACAGTGGCCATGCATACAGTCTGTGTGTGTGTGTGTGTCTTATACAGTGGCCATGCATACAGTCTGTGTGTGTGTGTCTTATACAGTGGCCATGCATACAGTCTGTGTGTGTGTGTCTTATACAGTGGCCATGCATACAGTCTGTGTGTGTGTGTGTGTGTGTGTGTGTGTCTTACACAGTGGCCATGCATACAGTCTGTGTGTGTGTGTGTCTTACACAGTGGCCATGCATACAGTCTGTGTGTGTGTCTTACACAGGGGCCATGCATACAGTCTGTGTGTGTGTCTTACACAGGGGCCATGCATACAGTATGTGTGTGTGTCTTACACAGGGGCCATGCATACAGTGTATGTGTGTGTCTTACACAGGGGTCATGCATACAGTGTGTGTGTGTGTGTGTGTGTGTGTGTGTGTGTCTTACACAGGGGCCATGCATACAGTCTGTGTCTTATACAGGGGCCATGCATACAGTCTATGTGTGTTATACAGGGGCCATGCATACAGTCTATGTGTGTTATACAGGGGCCATGCATACAGTCTATGTGTGTTATACAGGGGCCATGCATACAGTCTATGTGTGTTATACAGGGGCCATGCATACAGTCTGTGTGTGTTATACAGGGGCCATGCATACAGTCTGTGTGTGTTATACAGGGGCCATGCATACAGTCTATGTGTGTTATACAGGGGCCATGCATACAGTATGTGTTATACAGGGGCCATGCATACAGTCTGTGTGTTATACAGGGGCCATGCATACAGTCTGTGTGTTATACAGGGGCCATGCATACAGTCTGTGTGTTATACAGGGGCCATGCATACAGTCTGTGTGTTATACAGGGGCCATGCATACAGTCTGTGTGTTATACAGGGGCCATGCATACAGTCTGTGTGTTATACAGGGGCCATGCATACAGTCTGTGTGTTATACAGGGGCCATGCATACAGTATGTGTTATACAGGGGCCATGCATACAGTATGTGTTATACAGGGGCCATGCATACAGTATGTGTTATACAGGGGCCATGCATACAGTATGTGTTATACAGGGGCCATGCATACAGTATGTGTTATACAGGGGCCATGCATACAGTATGTGTTATACAGGGGCCATGCATACAGTATGTGTTATACAGG
This sequence comes from Dendropsophus ebraccatus, assembly GCF_027789765.1. Taxonomy (NCBI): domain Eukaryota; kingdom Metazoa; phylum Chordata; class Amphibia; order Anura; family Hylidae; genus Dendropsophus; species Dendropsophus ebraccatus. The sequence continues at coordinate 55,675,624 of NC_091454.1, read as the reverse complement.
GGCCATGCATACAGTATGTGTGTGTTACCCAGGGGCCATGCATACAGTCTGTGTTACCCAGGGGCCATGCATACAGTATGTGTTATACAGGGGCCATGCATACAGTATGTGTTATACAGGGGCCATGCATACAGTCTGTGTGTTACCCAGGGGCCATGCATACAGTCTGTGTTACCCAGGGGCCATGCATACAGTATGTGTTATACAGGGGCCATGCATACAGTATGTGTTATACAGGGGCCATGCATACAGTCTGTGTGTTACCCAGGGGCCATGCATACAGTCTGTGTGTTACCCAGGGGCCATGCATACAGTATGTGTTACCCAGGGGCCATGCATACAGTATGTGTTACCCAGGGGCCATGCATACAGTATGTGTTATACAGGGGCCATGCATACAGTATGTGTTATACAGGGGCCATGCATACAGTATGTGTTATACAGGGGCCATGCATACAGTATGTGTTATACAGGGGCCATGCATACAGTATGTGTTATACAGGGGCCATGCATACAGTATGTGTTATACAGGGGCCATGCATACAGTATGTGTTATACAGGGGCCATGCATACAGTATGTGTTATACAGGGGCCATGCATACAGTATGTGTTATACAGGGGCCATGCATACAGTATGTGTTATACAGGGGCCATGCATACAGTATGTGTTATACAGGGGCCATGCATACAGTATGTGTTATACAGGGGCCATGCATACAGTATGTGTTATACAGGGGCCATGCATACAGTATGTGTTATACAGGGGCCATGCATACAGTATGTGTTATACAGGGGCCATGCATACAGTATGTGTTATACAGGGGCCATGCATACAGTATGTGTTATACAGGGGCCATGCATACAGTATGTGTTATACAGGGGCCATGCATACAGTATGTGTTATACAGGGGCCATGCATACAGTATGTGTTATACAGGGGCCATGCATACAGTATGTGTTATACAGGGGCCATGCATACAGTATGTGTTATACAGGGGCCATGCATACAGTATGTGTTATACAGGGGCCATGCATACAGTATGTGTTATACAGGGGCCATGCATACAGTATGTGTTATACAGGGGCCATGCATACAGTATGTGTGTGTTACCCAGGGGCCATGCATACAGTCTGTGTGTTACCCAGGGGCCATGCATACAGTCTGTGTGTTACCCAGGGGCCATGCATACAGTCTGTGTGTTACCCAGGGGCCATGCATACAGTATGTGTGTTATACAGGGGCCATGCATACAGTATGTGTGTGTGTGTGTTATACAGGGGCCATGCATACAGTCTGTGTGTTACCCAGGGGCCATGCATACAGTATGTGTACAGTCTGTGTGTTACCCAGGGGCCATGTACAGAGTCAGCAGAGTGTTATACAGAGGACATGCAGCAGCACAGTGCCGGGCCCATTACCTGCCCCCCTTTGCCCATCTCGTCGAGGCTCTCCCTCACATCTGTCTCTGCTCCATCAGAAGAGGGGGACCCCTTCCCCGGCCTCTGCTGCCCCGGCGCTCGCTCCCTCCTCAGGCTTCCTTGCTTGTTCCGCCTCCTGGTCATGGCTGCTTTCTTCCTACGGCCTCCTGAACTTACACGGCTCGTTCCGACGCCAAATTTATTTTCCAAAGACAATAATCCAGACCTATACCCCTTGGACAGGACAACAGGCAATATGGCGGCTTGCTGGGAACCATTACCACGCCCCTTGCCAACAGGGTAAAGGTTATAGCGCAGCTGGCATCTAGCGTGAACCTGATGCTACGGCCGCCATTTTTGTTCAGGGCAAACGCTCGACGACGCACTGCGGAGTCCAAAGTTAAAAAAAAAAAGCTACGCCATGTTTAGTGTGGGCAGACTTCAGCTTATGTGCAAGCAGACGGGTAAACGTGGGTGCTAGTAATAAATACAGTACAGATGGGCGGGTTATAAGTAGTAGGTCAGCCTAATACTGAAGCAGGTGGACGTGGGAGACTGGAGGGGGCATAGAACTAAAGAGTTAAGCTTAGGCTTGACAGAGTAAGACTCCTTGCGCCACCAAACAGCTGGGACCTGTTGCCATGGGCTCCTCAATACCTATAAAGATGTTAGCAGCAAATCCTTATGCTGGATATGCAAACAATTTTCCACAAGATCCTCAACTGTGAATTTCCTGCTAAAATTGTTAGCGGCAAATCTACAAAGTACACACAATTGGGGTGGATTTAGTGCAGTTTGTTCCCGCACAGTATTTTTGCTCAGTAGCCTTTCTGTGTTTTCAATCCAGTTTTGGTTTTGTTTGCAAAATACTGAGTGGGAACATAGCCTAAATGGAGTATTCCCATCATCCAAGCTTTTGTTAGGTGATAGGGAAGGCAAAAGAAACCGCAAATACGGTTGTAGTTCCCGACCACTGCTCTCAGCTCCGAGAGCAGTGGCCGGGCTGTGAGGCACTTGGGTGGCCGGGATCCTCTGGAGAGGTAAGTATGTACTATTTCTCACTCTCTCCTACTGAGCTTATACATGTCTCCAGGGCTTGGATTGTCCCTGGAGACCTGTGTAAACTCAGAGGAAGACACAGCGATGCTGAGCTGATTCAGCTCAGCACCTCTGCATCCTCTCCTCGCTCCCCCTGCGCCGAACCAGGAAGTGAGCAGGAAAGCAGTGATGCTGAGGTAAACTCTGGGTAGAGAAAGTGGTAAAGCAGTTCACATAAGGTACCTGTACAGGTACAGTGACAACCCGCATGAGGAATACATAAGTGGTATAGCATATAGTTTACAGCACACTATGAATAATATGCAAATCAAGGCTATTAGCCAGTGGTAAAAAAAAATACAGTGGTACCTCGGTTTAAGAGTAACTTGGATTAAGAGCGTTTTGCAAGAAGTGCTCACAGTTTTTCAAAATTGAAACTTGGTTTAAGGGCATATTCACACAAACGGCAGGTCCTGGTCTGAACGACCGCAGCGAGTATGTAATTCTGCCGCCCTTAACCCCTTCTGCTCCCGGCCGGCTCCCCCGCTGTAAGCATACATTACCTGTCCTCGCTGCACGGACCCGGCGTCCTGCTCTCCCGTCCGGCCAATCAGTGGCTGCGGCTGGGCAACACACCGATTGTCCGGACGGGAGAGCAGGACGCCGGACCCGTGCAGCGAGGAGAGGTAATGTATGCTTATAGTGGGGGAGCCGGCCAGGAGCAGAAGGGGTTAAGGGCGGCAGAATTACATACTCGCTGCGGTCGTTCAGACCGCAGCGAGTATATAGTTTGTGGGAACTGCCAGGACCTGCCGGTCTCGCAGCGAGGATCTCACTGCGAGACTGTTCGTGTGAATATACCCTAAGAGTATTGCTTTGGTTTAAGAGCTCCCTGTACTGGGTGGGAGGGGGAGTGGGGGAGGGGCATGGTCTGCATAGCATGGTCTACAGCCCTGTACCTGGAAGTCTCCCTCACCTTCCAAATCATAGCAGATCCACTTCAGGCTGGGGCTTGCATCAGGGGACAGGAATGTGGAGGTAATCTCTTCATAGCTGTAACCCCTCTCTCCCCGGACAGAGAGTGCTGCATGTATGTGCCCACATCTGCCCTGCTCATTCCTTCCTGCTCCCTGCAGTCTCTGTCAGCCCTTGTGTTTCCCATCCTCTCCATTCCTGCTATAATGTGCATGCACTTACACTCAGCTATACACACTGCTGTATAGAAAAGTTTCTGTTCTCCTGCACAGCTATGTGATTCTCACTTCCTGATTGGTCAATGCTGAACACACACCCCTCCCCATTGCTGTCATGTGACCACATAGACCTCTGACAGCAGCCCTGCTTCTCTATTCTAGCCTGTTGTACTACCCTACTACTACTTGATCTGCAGCTTCATCCTGTATCTACAAATAGAGGATCCTTTTTCAGGTTTATGCACTTACTATACATTAATCTCCACATGCTGATTGCTATACTGTACAATGACATATAACATATTCAACTGTTTCTAAATGTATATTTTCATTTGAACATGTTATTCAGAATAAAAATAATAATTTTTGGGGTGTGGAAACAAGTTTTCTGCATTTCAATGATTTCTTATGGGAAAATTTGCTCTGGTTTAGGAGTGGTCTGAATTACAAGCGCACCGCTGTATATATAAAAAGTAAAAAGCATAGTTTTGTGGCTGTACAACAACAATGTGAGCATATACTCCACTAGGGCAACAATGCACCATCTGCAAAAGCATAAACTGTACAATGTTAGCAGGTTGAAAGAGAAGCAAGTCAAGCCATCGTGGCAGCAATTATGGTCCTTTTACACAGAGCAATAAATCTCTCTACCGATTGTTTAACGATTGTTTATGCCGATCAGCGTTTAGACGAAGAGATAAATTGTTTGAAACAATTGCTTTAAGATCTCTTAAGGCCATCTCACACACTAGACAAAGCGATCTGCGAATTATCAGCGATGATTAAAGAACATGTTGAAAGACCAAGATGAATTATTTCGTCGATTGCTCTTTAGCTGTGTTTACATGAGCAGATAATCGCTCAAATGCGATTATTATTTTTTGTGCATCAAAGTTAAGCATACTGAAATGAAAACAGTGGAACAGAAAAACATAATGTGAACCCAGCCATATTGTGTGCAAAAATGAAGAAAAATTTCCCCCATTATTCTGAACTCAGTACCCTAAAATGACAAAGAAAAATATCTTTGCCAGTCTTGGGTATGATGCCACATGGTTTGCACACCTGCATTTGGGGATTTGCTTCCATTCTTCTCTGCAGATCCTCTTAAGTTCGGGCAGGTTGGATGGGTAGCATTAGTGGAGCCATGTGTCTGTGTGCTAAGGGTCCATTTACACAGAAAAATTATCTGACAGATTATCTGCCAAAGATTTGAAGCCAAAGCTAGAAACAGCCTATAAACAGAGATCAGGTCATAAAGGAAAGCCTGAGATTTCACCTCTTTTGAAATCCATTCCTGGTTTTGGCTTCAAATCTTTGGCAGATAATCTGTCCAATAATCTTTCTGTGTAAATGGGCCCAGAGGGTTATTGTCATGTTACAAAGTGAACCCTCTGCTCATTCTAATGCTGCGTTTACACAGACAGATTTATCTGACAGATTTCTTAAGCCAAAACCAGGAACAGACTATAAACAGAGAACAGGTCATAAAGGAAAGACTGATTTCTCCTCTTTTCAAATCCATTCCTGGCTTTGGCTTCCAAAATCTGTCAGATAAATCTGCCTGTGTAAACGCACCATAATAAGGGTGCGTTTACACATAAGGTTTTGTCTGACAGATTTTGGAAGCCAAAGCCAGGAATGGATTTGAAAAGAGGAGAAATCACAGTCTTTCCTTTATGACCTGATCCCTGTTTATAGTCTGTTCCTGGTTTTGGCTTCAAAGATCTGTCAGATAAATCTGTCTGTGTTAATGCACCATAAGATCCAGAGTACTCTGGATCAGGTTTTCATTAACCATCTTAGAATTGAGCCAATTTTGACTTTAAAGGGGAACTATCAGCAGGTTAGACGTATCTTGGAAACTAGACGTATTTTGGAAACTACAGCCCTCAAGTTATTCCTCCAGGCCTGTATTGAGCATATTGACCCCACAGGTGTTTGAGCAGTGCTTTTTGCTTTGGGTAGCAAAAATTTAAAATTTAATTTTCCAGTAATACTGTATGTCATTTCCACAAAAAGGCAGGCCAAAATTTGTTCCAGAGCAACACCCCATATGTGGTTATAAACTACTTTTTGAAGACATAGCAGGGCATAGAGGGAGCTCTATTTAGCATTTGTAGTGTAGATTTAGTAAGAAATTATTTTAGGAGTCCATGTCACATTTGTAGAGGCCCTGTGGTACCAGTACAGTGGAATACCCTGGGAAGTAACCACATTTTGGAAACTACACTCTTCAGAGTATTCACCTATGGATGTAGTGAGGATTTGATCCCCATTGGTGTTTTCCAGAAATTAGTACCCAGCTGATGTAGCACAGTGACAATTGCACATTTTCACAGGCCTGCCATTTTAGGCCTCATGCACACGTTCAGTATTTTTTTCTGGTCCTGAAACAACCCGTGAGAAATTGCGGATTGGACATCCGTATTCCATCCGTATTCCATCCGTTGCTGGACCAGACTTCAGAAGGGTGAGAGGTGTCTAATATCCATGCTGCTTAGTGAATCCCTGTGGAAATCGCCGATCTCACAGCACAGAGAGCTACAGCGTGTGTAGGAAAAGATGCAGAGATTTGCTACTTACACAGCCCTATGGCTCTGTGATGCGATCTCCTTCTTGTCCTGTGCCGATCTCTCTCTCTCTCTGCCATTCCTTCACTGCTCAGTAACTCTTAATTGATTCATTCATACTTTTCCTTACCACATTGTAAACACCAATTTATTATGCTAATTGGTAATGATGAGTGACAGCTGGGCTACAAACGTACAATAGCTGTCCTGTCAGTGTAGACAACTATGGCAGGGCAGCATTAACATTAAAGACTGAACCCCATAGAAAACCATTAGGACAGATAGAGTAGCCTAGCTGTCACTCATCATTACCAATTAGCACAATAAATTGGTGTTTACAATGTGGTTAGGAAAAGTATGAATGAATCAATTAAGAGTTACTGAGCAGTGAAGGAATGGCAGAGAGAGAGAGATCGGCACAGAACAAGAAGGAGATTGCATCAGAGAGCCATAGGGCTGTGTAAGTAGCAAATCTCTGCATCTTTTCCTACACAATGTTAGGACAAGGCTCTGTGGTAAGATAAGACAATAGTTTGGGAGAAAAATTAAGCGTTTTTTTCTTTGAGAACAGATTTACATATTCCCACACACAATAAACACCTAGTTTTCTCCAAAAATATTCACAGACGTTTTACATGATTTCAGGCAAGGGGGGTTGTCTAAGGTGCTGGGAACAGTTTTCATGCAGTACTGGTGGTTGGGGAAATATCAGGTCTGCATATGGGACTGACATCTGCTACATTGTCTGATATCACTGTGTCACTGTGGTGTTACATAGGACTGCAGGTGACAGCAAGAATGTGGCAATACAGTGGAGTAGTTTATGGCAGAAGTTACAAAAGTTAGGGAGGTGCAGCTCACTATCAAGGAGATCGTTCCTGGAACTGTGTCATCATTGAAAGGGTGAGAGGTGCCACCGGCAGTGTTTTTTCCAACTATCTCTCCCCAGATCTTAGAGCAGGCACCCTGGTCTTCACCTTGTGGAGTACTACAGATCCCAGCTCTCTGATTATATAATCACCAACACTGCCTAGGATTCTGCTACAATCTGCACACCATACTGTAACTAGGATTCTGCTACAATCGGCACACCATACTGTAACTAGGATTCTGCTACAATCGGCACACGATGTGCAGCAACAGAGATCCGGAGAACTATAGATCCCAGCACTTCTATAAACTGCTGTGCAAATAGGAGCATGAGTTATCCATATTTTTTTACGGAAATACGGATGCCAAACATGTTGCAATCCGCAAACAATCCGTAGACAATTGATGTCAATGAGAGCATCCGTAAATAAATCAGGGTCCGCACCGGGTCCGTACTAGGACATGTCCTTTTTTTTTCAGGATTGATTTTCATCCATTTCTGCTACTGAAAGTGTGAATAGGACAATGGACATCAATGTGCACTAACTCGGATCCGTAATTACGGATCCGTAAATTACGGGACGTGTGAATAAGGCCTTAGTGCCCAATATGTTGTGTCCAACTTGTGCCATAGTGACAATATGGCTTACTGACTATTATGCAGGGTGTCCTGGCTTTAGAAACAGCCTACAAGTGACCCTAAGCTACTGCCTAGGCATATATCCCAGACGTGAATCATGCCTGTTGCCTTTTAATGGCTAATGTGATGGTTTACGTAACACTGATAACCAATTGTAGATGACATGAGAACCCACATAATGTGAACCCATGGAAACTGCACCCCGTGAGGCATTTATAAAGGAGTATAATGAACATTTTGATCCCACTGGTGTTTTCAAATAGTTAATAATAGTTTCTGGGCACCATGCTCCCTTTCAGAGCCCCTGAGGTACCAGTGGAGCCACTTACAAAAATTTCTGACTTGTCATAGTGAGGTGTCAGACGTTTTGATCAGTGGGGTCTTCTGATCTGTAAAAGGCACCGACCCTTTGGGCAGAGGCTCTGCCCATTTGTTTCTGCTCGCCACCTCTAGTTTTTATTTCTTCAATGATGGAGCTATCTGAGGGTGAACGTTCTCTTTGGTATTATTTTTGAGCACATGGGACATATTGATCACATTTTTCATTCTTTTAGAAGGTGGTATGACTAAAAACACCAATTCTGCTAGTTTTTTATTATTTTTTTTTTATTTGTAGTTTAAATGACATGTTTTCTTTATTCTGCAGGTTGGTGTTATGGGGATACCCAAATTATAAACTTTTTTAAAGGTTTCCTACTTTTACAAAATAACAAACATTTAGCGGCATGTATCAACAGTCGACTTTTTTTTACACCGTACTTCTTTTCATTTTTCCCAGGTTTGTGCTGCTGCATAATTTTATTTTTTCACAGAGCTGTATTAGAACTCATTTTAGCAGAATTTTACCATTTTGGAGTACATGCGTCATTTCAATCACTTTTTGTGCATTTTTTCAATAGGGAGTGAAGTAGTATCATTGCATTTTCATATTTACGGAGACCTGAACTTTCGGATAAACAGAGGAACTCGCCGGATCAGCAGGCCAGCATGACAGGTACACTTAAATTCTTGTAATATGTATTTTTTCTACTTTTTTTTTATCTTACTTTTCCACCTTTTTTTTCACTGTCCCACTGGGGTACTTAACTAAGCAACCTTTTGATTGCAGGTTCAAAGGGGTTATCCAGCGCTACAAAAACATGGCCAATTTCTTCCAGAGACAGCCCTACTCTTGTATCCAGCTTGGGCGGGTTTTTGCTGCTCAGTTCCATTGAAGTGACTGAAGCTTAATTGCAAACTGCACCTGAACTGGAGACAAGAGTCATGTTGTCTCTGAAAGAAAGTGGCCATGGTTTTGTAGCACTGGATAACCCCTTTAATACACGGCAGTAGCAATTTATACTGAAATGTATTATGTCTTTCACCGCTTCACAGACTGCTCCGAAGCTGATCAGCTATGTCTGAGCCTGATTGGCTTGCGTTGCTAGCACACTGGCTGCCGTGGCTACCTTTTGCACTCTGCAGTCTATTCACTGAATGCAGGTGGAGAAAAAAAGCGGATTTCCCCCTCTGTCAAACCTTTAGACACTGTGGTCGTAATGACTGCAGCATTTAAAGGGTTAACTGTCAGGAAAGAAGAGCCTTTCTGGTCCTGACAGTTGCAGCATGTTCTATCCCCGTGTCTTCCTATGGACGTACATGTATGTATGTATGAGCGACTGCTAATGGTAAGATGTTGATGTATTTTATTATTAGTTTTAATTTTCTTTCCATGTAGAACACTTCCTATTCTGAGACTTCCCTTCTTGTCACCCTCCAATCCAACATAGAAGAGTGACAGAATAACTTAAAGTATACCTATTTTGAGGACCCATGCTAGATGAGTGGTGTAGTCCACCTTTTGGGCAGAAGTTTGGGTCTCCATGACTACGGAAAGACATGAGATCATAATGCGTCCACCCCTGCAGTAGTTGGATGCCTCTCCAAGGGAGTCCTGGAAAGCATGGATACAGCCATAGGGTGGGTTCACACTACGGAATTCTCACGGATAAACTCAGCAGAATTCCGTCGACTGTCTGCGCGCCTTTCCGACGGCTCCATAGACACCATTCTATGGGCCAGCGCATTTCATTATCCGCCGAAAGAACTGACATGTCACTTCTTTCGGCGGATAGCGGAATATGCTGGCCCATAGAATGGTGTCTATAAAGCCGGCGGAAAGGCGCGCAGCCGTGCGCGCGGACAGTCGACGGAATTCCGCTGAGTTTATCCGCGAGAATTCCGTAGTGTGAACCCACCCTTAGACTGCATCTATGTTTCTTGCCAGCCCTAGTGGTGCATCCAACTTCTGCAACTGTGGGGAATATCAAAGAACGTTGCCATCCCTGAACTGTTTGACAGGTCCACTCAACACTACACGTCAGTTATGACTATACTGACAATATCAAATGACAACATTGCGGACATAGCCTAACCACAGAGAAGTGGATGATATACAGTGGTGCCTTGGATTACGAGCTTAATTCTTTCCGGGACAGCGCTTGTAATTCAAAACCACTCTTAAACCAAAGCAAATTTTCCTATAAGAAATCATTGAAATGCAGAAAATTGGTTTCACACCCCAAAATAATGATATTTTATTCTAAATAACATGTACAAATAAACAAATGAAACAAATATTCAGAAACAGCTGAATATGTCATATTATAAGTTAATGTACAGTATAGCAATCAGCATGTGGTCTATACAGTGTCGGACTGGGGTACCTTGGGCCCACCAGGGAATTTAATTCTAGGGGCCCACCCTACATATAGCAGATATAACCAAACCTTTGCACAGTGCTGTGTATGTGACCAGCAATGATGGCTCACTGCTGGTAACTTGTCAGTCACTCTATGCAAACAGTATAGGGTGCCACATAAGTATCTTGAAAGGAAAAGTCCCATTAAAAGAGAACTCCAGGTAGAGGTTAAAAAAATGAATCTTCTGCAGAAGCATAAAGCATTACTTACCTATCTATTCCATTTTTGAAACTACCAAAAATCCATTTGTTTTGGGGGGTTTTGTTCTGTTTTGTGTTTCTGCACTTCCTGGTTTATCAGTTGTACACAGGACTACAGGTTCCAGAATGCAATGCTTTCCCTGAGCTGTTCATAACAGTCCTCCACCCTGCACATTCCCCGCCCAAAGCTGCTGCAGAACATCTAGGCTGTGTTTACACATTGCAGTTTCATTGTGTTACTGAATTATTTGCAGTAATTTATGATTTCATTGTGGTCTCACACAGCACGCTGTATTCTCTACCTGTAACACCACACAGCACGCTGTATTCTCTACCTGTAACACCACACAGCACGCTGTATTCTCTACCTGTAACACCCCACAGCACGCTGTATTCTCTACCTGTAACACCACACTGTATTCTCTACCTGTAACACCACACAGCACGCTGTATTCTCTACCTGTAACACCACACAGCACGGTGTATTCTCTACCTGTAACACCACACTATATTCTCTACCTGTAACACCACACAGCACACTGTATTCTCTACCTGTAACACCACACTATATTCTCTACCTGTAACACCACACAGCACCCTGTATTCTCTACCTGTAACACCACACAGCACGCTGTATTCTCTACCTGTAACACCACACAGCACACTATATTCTCTACCTGTAACACCACACAGAACGCTGTTTTCTCTACCTGTAACACCACACAGCACCCTGTATTCTCTACCTGTAACACCACACAGCATGCTGCATTCTCTACCTGTAACACCACACAGCACTCTGTATTCTCTACCTGTAACACCACATAGCACACTGTATTCTCTACCTGTAACACCACACAGCACTCTGTATTCTCTACCTGTAACACCACATAGCATGCTGTATTCTCTACCTGTAACACCACACAGCACGCTGTACTCTCTACCTGTAACACCACACACTGCTGTATTCTCTACCTGTAACACCACACAGCATGCTGTATTCTCTACCTGTAACACCACACAGCACGCTGTATTCTCTACCTGTAACACCACACACCACGCTGTACTCTCTACCTGTAACACCACACACTGCTGTATTCTCTACCTGTAACACCACACAGCACGCTGTATTCTTTACCTGTAACACCACACAGCACGCTGTATTCTCTACCTGTAACACCACACAGCAGGCTGTACAGTAATACCTCGGTTTTTGAACGCTTTGGAATTTGAACTGCTTGGTATTCGAACAAAAATTTACCCAGAAGTAGTGTTTGGAATTCGAACTTTGCTCGGTTTTCGAACGGTTTTGCGAGCGTGGATGGTGGGTTGTACCTGGCGAGTTAAGCAGTGGTGAGGCTTCACATACAGTACAGTGCTGTATAAGACTGCTGAAGTGCATATACAGTGCAGTAGTAGTACAGGCAGTGCACCACCATCTCCCATACATTACAGTGCTTGGATGGGGGGGACGCTATACAGTAAAGGATAGGTGAGGAGTTGGTGACTACTGTACTATAATTGCTGGTTCTGATAAACATTTCTTATGTTTAATGTCCTGTACAGTATAGTGCTGTTCTGTACTGTACAGTAATGATTATACTGAGCACTTATCAGTTTAATAAATGAGTATTGTAGGTAATTATTGGTGGCTGCTGGAACCAATTAATCACATTTACATCATTTCCTATGGGAAAACACTGCTCGGTTTTCAAACTGCTTGGTTCTCAAACTGCCTTCTGGAACCAATTAAGATCGAGAACCGAGGTACCACTGTATTCTCTACCTGTAACGCCGATATTGGAATAAAGTAAAGAACTTTTTGAATTTTTTTTCCTTTTCATTACCACGCACATATTATGATCAAGCATCTGTTATCTTTGAAGATGAGCCCCACAATAAGGCTCTGGGCCTCTCTGCCATTTAGCATCATTTACATGTGTTACTGCATAATTTTTGTGTATACCCTGCAGTACTGCAATGACACTCCAACATGTGTGAACACAGCCCTAATTTCACTGCACACTTCTGCACAATAAGAGAAATCAGTGCAACGCTTGCTTCTGGCCAGTCAGAGATGGTGAATCACTCAGGGGATTGTGGGATCCAGCCAAGCCTCCTGGGACATCACGCCCTGCCCCCTGTCTGCATCATCAGCCTGCGCTCAGCAAACACACAATGTGAGACAGAGGCATGGAAGATTTGTCTCCTAAGGGGGATAGCAGAAGGAGCAGGAGACAATGTGGATTTGCACAGGGGCCATTTTTTTTCACTTTCTGGATTTCTATCAGTTACCAGTGTGACAGAACCATACAGATACGGTAATACATTGCATAGACACATATATTTAACTTTTAATGTATTTTTAATAGAAAACAAGTTTTTCTTATCCGGAGTTCCCCTTTAAACTGACAAATCTCTGGCAATCAAGTACATAATAATGAAAGTATACTTACCTGTACCTGCACTTACGCTGTTTACTGTGGATGATCAGGAATGTGATCGTTTAATAGTTTGGAAGAATATGCAAGCAGCGATACCAAATATGTTTATTTATTTGTAAAAGGGGGGTGATTTAAAAAAAAGCAAGAATGGGAGGTATTTCAGTATGAATTCTGGGAGTCTATGTAGAACAGATGGTATAAAGTGGCCTCCATCATAACTATATGGGAAGGTATGGAGGTCATGGAGCAAAAAGAATAAAAACTTGGTGTGAACGAGACTTTAATATGGTGCATTTTTACAATGTCTAGTCTAAGTTTCCACTGTCAAGCTAACTGACTTTTTTATTTAATTTAAAGAGGTACTCTGCCAAAAACTTTTTTCTTCTCAAACCAACTGGTGTCTGAAAGTTATATATATTTGTAAATTAGTTCTATTTAAAAGTCTTCCAGTACTTATCAGCTGCTGTATGTCCTGCAGGAAGTGCTGTGTTCTTTCCAGGCTGACACAGTGCACGGTCTCTGCTGCCACCTCTGTCCATGACAGGAACTCTCCAGAGCAGTAGCAAATCCCCATAGAAAACCTCTTCTACTCTGGACAGTTTGTGTCATGAACAGAGGTGGCAGCAGAGAACACTGAGTCAGACTGGAGAGAATACACCACTTCCTGCAGGACATACAGCAGCTGATACGTACTGTTTTTTTTTTTTTTAAATAAACGTTAAATACAAATCTTTATACACCAGTTGATTTGAAAGAAAAAAAGGTACCAATTTAATTCTACTGAATTCACTACAAATGTGAACCAAGATTAAAGGGGTTGTCCGGCGAAAAAAAATTATTCACAGAATAACACACATTACAAAGTTATACAACTTTGTAATGTATGTTATGTCTGTGAATGGCCCCCTTCCCCGTGTTTCCCCCCACCCACGCTAGACCCGGAAGTGTGGTGCATTATACTCACCGCATGTCGTGTCGTCCACGGTCTCCGATCGTCAGCAGTGACGTCTTCTTCGGGAGCTTGGCGGATCTTCCCGAGTGCCGGCCGCCCTCTGCAGCGTCATCCGAAGCTCAGCCGCGATTGGCTGAGCATAACTGTGCTCAGCCAATCGCGGCTGAGCGGCTGATGACACGGCCACGTCATCAGCTGCTCAGCCGCGATTGGCTGAGCACAGTTATGCTCAGCCAATCGCGGCTGAGCTTCGGATGACGCTGCAGAGGGCGGCCGGCACTCGGGAAGATCCGCCAAGCTCCCGAAGAAGACGTCACTGCTGACGATCGGAGACCGTGGTCGGCACGCGACAGGTAATGTATAGCGCACCACACTTCCGGGTACACGGGTGGGGGTGGTGGGACACGGGGAAGGGGGCCATTCACAGACATAACATACATTACAAAGTTGTATAACTTTGTAATGTGTGTTATTCTGTGAATAATTTTTTTTCGCCGGACAACCCCTTTAAGACTGTCGCACATCTTCCTGCTTTTTGGTGTTTTTTCTGGCACTTTTTCTGCCATGTTCTCATTTTAGTGTAACGTTTAGTTCTCATTTTATCCCCTGTGGGGCTTTTTTGGTACAAATCATGTGATTCTTTATCATGTGATTCCAGGTTTTATGTTGATGAACTGGGGAAAAAACACTAATTTCCATATAGACATGACAATATTCCCCCCTATAGAAGCTTGTGGCAAAACACAAAAAAAAATCACCATAGCAGAAAAATTTTCCCCACTGACTAACATCTGGTCTCTGCGTTTTTGAACCCCAAAAATGCCATATGACATATTTAAGAAAAATGCCTAGTCTGAGTCCAGCCATATAGTACATGAGAACATACCCCTCTCCTAGTTATTCACAGGATAAGGGATAACAAGACCTAAAGAGAATTAATGGAGCACTGTCCCCACTGTTTATTTGAGGGGGATATGTTTCCCACATTCTCATAACCACTGGGACCCCAACCAATCAGCTTGATATCCCCTATCCTGTGGACTTTGCAGGGGGAGGGGGGACAGCTACCTAGCCCACACCTGCATGGATGGGTGTGGGGGCACAATACTCTGCCTTGCCCCTGATCCTGCTCACACACAATAGTCACTGGGTTATGTATATATGATGTATATTTATGGTGGTGTCCGTGTTGCTATGATTGGTGTGACCCTGTCACTTGATAAAACCTTTTGCCAAGCCTTGTAGATGTAGGTATGAACCTTGTGATGCATGTTTTTTTCTTCAAGATTTGAGTGTTCCTTTAATCCAGGGATATGCACATACAAGCAGGAGTTCCACCAGCCACCGCTCTATACTACTTGCGCTCATTGTGCAGGTGATAGATCTGTGTAGTAGGCAGATGTCCAGCTTTATGACTCTGCAATATGTGATGGACCCCCAACTCCCCCAAGTTAAACCAAAGAACGCAAAATAAAGACACAACACAATGTAATCAGGTGTCAAAGGGTCCCAATTTTATTTAAAAATACATGACACTGAAAATGGCAGACCCCCGACTCACGAAGAGTCACCCTCCAGCACTCAGGCGAGGAAAAACCCCCTGTGGGGGAAACCTCGAAGGAGCCATGGCTGGAGAGCTGCCCCTCCCCTGGGCTTAGAGGGTAATACCATACTTTAAGTATAATAAACTGGATGTGAGAGAGATGAGGCTGCAATATCTGTCACCTTATTGATGGCTAGGCAGCTGTATCTCTTCTCCTTCACAGATCCAGGTCCCCTGCTAGAACCTCCAAATTTCATCAAGGGTAGGGGGCAGTAAATTAGTGAAGCTCAAGGTCCTCTGGCGCATCCAATATGGCACTGATCAGGGCGCGGTGCAGTGCTTTATGGAACCTTCTTTATGACATAAGCGCTTGTCATCACAGTGCATGGTTGCCATGGTTACCGCAGGTAAACACATCTTAAGCATTAACCCATTAATGACTGGCGATGGTCTTTACTGCAGAGGTCACTAAACACACTTGTGACCAAGTAAACAGCCTATGGTTAGGCCACACTAAGAACACTAAATAATATGGTTTGATGTGGCCCATAGCAACCAATCACAGCTCAGCTTTCATTTCTCATATTATTCTGGTAAAATAAAAGCTGAACTGTGATTGGTTGCCATGCACAATTTAGACAGTCTAATCTGCCCATAGCAACCAATCAAAGCTCAGCTTTAATTTTATAACAGCTTGTTAATATATGAAAGGTGATCTGTGATTGGTTGCTATAGGCGAATCAGATTGTGTTTTGTCTTTGGCAGGTTGATAAAGGTGCTTCATTGCTGTAAAATCTTATGATGATGATGATGATGATGACTGAAAACACATGACATCAAGCTTCCCCATAATGCTTTGCAGTCAGCCCTTCCTCCATACCTCCCAACTTTTTGGAGGGACACTTGTGGTTCACAGACATTTCTATACACAGTTTAGAAAACCACTGGTATACAGTTATATACGGCGGATTTGTTAACATGAATGAGACAGCTGATTTTGTTGTATGTGGAAAGGGCAGCCAAAGAGTATTACTACATTTCCCAGGCTGTCATAGGAAATTGGTGATCACCCGATTAGTTGATCAATGGAGAAACTGCACTGACTGTACAAAAGGGGCTGTCAAGTTGTTTAAAAGTAAAATAGTCCACAGTATTAAAGATGTACTCCAGCAAAAAAAATATTTCAAATAAACTGGTGCCAGAAATTTGTACTTTACTTCTATCAAAAAAATCTCCAGTCTTCCAGTACTTATTAGCTGCTGTATGTTCAGCAGGAAGTGGTTATTCTTTCCAGTCTGACACATTAATATCTGCTGCTAAAGTAAGTAACTGTCCAAAGTAAGTTCCTGGCATGGACAAAGGTGGAAGCAGAGAGCAATGTGTCAGACTGGAAAGAATACACCACTTCCTGCAGGACATACAGCAGCTGATAAGTACTGGAAGGCTTGAGGGGTTTTAGTAGAAATAAATAAAAAATCTATATAACTTTGTGACACCAGTTGATTTGAAAGATTTTTTCCTTAGCTTGACATCCCCTATCCTATGGATTTCAGGGGGAGCACCACCTTGGGCCCACCTGCAAATTTGATTCTTGGGGCCCACCATACCTTACACCAGATATAATAAGCACCAAACCTTTCACATTACTATAGTGACCTTGCACAGAGCTGTGTATGTGACCAGCTGGCTTACTACCAGTAACTCTTCAGTCTATGCGAACAGTATAACTCGCCACAGTCCAATGAAACTAACAAATCTCAGGTAGGCAGGGGGGTCCAGGAACATAATAAAGAAAGTATATTTACCCATCCCTGTTCCCCCAAAGCTCTTCCTTAATGTGCCCGCTCAGCCAATCACTGACTGGGGATGGACACCGCTGCAGTTATTGAACAGAATCTGTTCGAAAATTACTGGAAAACTTCCAGCAGCTGTGGGAGAGAGCGCGGTCCAGGGGCACAGGGACTGGTGAGTATAGTTTTTTATTATCTTCCCACACTCCACTGCCTGACTATCATTTGTTATGAGACTTCTGTCAGCTGTAATTCGCGTTCCAAACTGCTGACATTGTTAGATGCTGTTAGGTCAAGAAGACACATGGTACCTTACATATATTTGTCTGTGCTTCTATAGCATAGAAATTGTTTTTATTCTCTGGTAGAAAGAGTCAGACAGGGAGGCCCACCTCCTGCCAGGGGCCCACCAAGGGGTAGGGCCCACCGGGGGATTCCCCTGGTTCCCTGTATTCCAGTCCGAGCCTGGGTGTATATTGTATAGTAAGTGCATAAACCTGAAAAAAACAGCAGCAGTTTGTAGATACAGGATGGCCCTGCAGATCCCCATAATGCAGTGGCTTAGTGCAACAGGGTAGAATAGAGAGGCAGGGCTGCTGTCAGAGGTCTGTGTGGTCACATGACAGCAATGGGAAAGAGGTGTATGTCCAGCATGGACCAATCAGGAAGTGGAAATCAGAGAGCTGTGCAGGAGGACAGTGACAGAAACTTTTCAGCAGTGTGAATCGCTGAGTGTAAGTACAGGTACATTATAGCAGCAGTGTGTATAGCTGAGTGTAAGTGCTGGCAGATTATAGCAGGAATGGAGAGGATGGGAAACACAAGAGCTGACAGAGACTGCAGGGAGCATGAAGGAATAAGCAGAGCATATGTGGGAACATAAATGCAGCACTCTCTGTCCGGGGAGAGAGGGGTTACAGCTATAGAGAGATTACCTCCACAGTCCTGTCCCCTGATGCTAGCCTCAGCCTGAATCTGTGGATCTGTTATGATTTGGAAGGTGAGGAAGACTTCCTGGGTCAGAGTACAGTGCTGCAGACCACACTATGTAGACCATGCCCCTTTCCCCCCCCCCACCCAGTACAGGGAGCTATTAAACCAAAGCAACACTCTTAAACCAAGTTACAATTTTGAAAAACTGTGAGCTCTTCTTGCAAAACGCTCTTAAACCAAGGTACCACTTTATGTGGATGCAAGTCTGCCACTATGGCTTCATTTGTTTATCTTTTAATCTGCTTTTTAGTTTATGATTTTGCAGACTGCGTATTGTTACTGCATCTGTATTTAAAGTGTCTGTATTAGTTTAGGGGTCTATAGGGGGTCTGGTCTCTATTTACTTTTCTCTAAACGCAATGCGATTGAAATGCCTTGGGCATGTGTCATGCCAAGTAAAAATACAAATATAATCCACAATTGTCGTGTATGTGTGAATGAGCGAGAAGTATACACCATGTTGTTGAAGTAGAGCTGCACCTTTACCATCTGTTGACATTTTGGAAGGCCGACACCTCATAGAGTCGAAGGTTTGTTGCACAGAATGTCTTTCAGCAAGTTGAACTGATTTTCCTGCTATTCCTGCTTCCATACAGCATTTTTATTAACAGGGTCCCCATATATACAGTCTTCATTGTCTTGTTCTATTTGTTCTTGGGACTGAACCTCTTTTTAATTTCCTGAACCTCAGCGGGTTTTGGTGATTTTTTTGCGGCATTTTTATTCAGGGCATTTATATGTTTTTAAGTATGCTTGAACATTTATGCGTGTACATAAATACAATATGATTACCAGACCTTGTGCACTTAATGTGCTGCATCACTCCGCCACCAGATGTCAATTTCTCTCAGCTTTAAGGTAAGTCATGAACAAGCTAACTGGTCACTGAAGGGTGGGATTTAGCTCGCTTCATCCAATCAGCGACTGCAGCAGTGTCCCACCTCAGTCACTGACTGGCTGAGTGGGGCGTCCAGTCAGCCGGGTCCTGACACAGCTGCACGGGACAAGTGCAGACTGTCAGTGGGGTCCAGGAGCAGGTTGCGGCACTGTGCAGGCACCAGGCAAATATAACTTTATTATGTTTCCCCCCAACCTCCAGATGGAAATAATTTTTTTACCCACCAGACTTCTTCTTTAACCCCTAAGGACAGACACTGAAATGGCCTTAAGGACCGGGCCAATTGTCACTTTTGCGTTTTTGTTTATTCCTCCTTGCCCTTTAAGACCCATAACTTATTTTACCACCTACAGGGCCATAAATGACGGAACCCCCCAGAATATAATTTATGGGGTAAATTTGGGTCAAAAAAATTATATTTCACAAATTTGGGGGGGGGGGGGGGAGGAGGGGGTTAATGTTTACATAATGCACTTTATGGTAAAACTTGTTTTTTTTTTTTTTTATTCTATAGGTCGGTCTGAACACAACGATATGCATGTTTACGAGGTTTTCTAATGTTTTACTATTCCTATTGGCAGTAAAACTTGTTTTTTGCAAATAGGCATATTAAAAATGGCCCTATTGTGATTCTTATAGCGCTTTTATATTTTCACCTATGGGGTCGTATGGGGCATCAATTTTTGTAGCAAAGCTGACTAAATGTCTTTTTTTTCTGCATCAATTTTTGCTCTAGCTCTAGTTTTTATTAGTAACATTTTTTTCTAGATCAGACTTTTTGATCACTTTTTATTAATTTTTTATACATAAAAAGTAAATAAAAAAAGGAATCCCTGTTATTTTTACCGCTTTTTGTTCACGCCAGTCACCGTGCAGAAACAATATTGTTTTATTTTAATAGATCGGACGATTACGCACGCTACGGTATATTATATGTTAATTTACTTTATTATTTTTATGTGTTTTATGTATAAAATGGGAAGGGGGGGGGTGATGTTCACTTTTATTAGGGGAGAGGCTTTGGGACATTTTTTAAAACTTTTTTTTACTCTTTTTAAAGTGACTCTGTACCCACAATCTGACCCCCCCCCCCCAAACAGCTTGTACCTTTGGATAGCTGCTTTTAATCCAAGATCTGTCCTGGGGTCCGTTTGGCAGGTGATGCAGCTATTGTCCTAAAAAACAACTTTAAAACTGGCACCCCCGTGCCCAACGTCCGGGGCTTAGATTGTGTACGCATTAGGCTGACTTAACCTCTCTGTTCCTCCTACCTGCCCTCATAATCATTAGGAATGCTTTAGGCAGATTGTCTCCTATTGAGAAGCTGTGTGAATACTGAACACGGGCTGGATCGTTAAGACACCTGTGCAATGTTCAGACAGGAGAAAATGTTCCAGTGGCATTCCTAATGATTAACTGGGTGGGGAGGAGGAACGGAGGGGTGGTGCAAAGTTAGGGCACAGATACTCCCGTTGGGCACGGGGCTGCAAGTTTAAAAGTTGTTTTTTAGGACAATAACTGCATCAGCTGCCGAATGGACCCCAGGACAGATCTTGGATTTAAAGCAGCTATCCGAAGGTACAAGCGGGTACAAAGTCGCTTTAAGTCCCCTTAGGGGACCTTTACATTGCTACATTCGATTGAACACACTGATGACTGCTATGCAATAGCATAGCAGGGATCAGGGTTATCTGTTAATGTCGGGCCCGCCATTGAGGGTGAGGGCCTGGCTGCAGATAGCAGCTGGTCCTCACCCAGTATGGGGCGAGCTCAGCTTGTGAGCCCGCTCCATAGGCCGGGACTCCGGCAGTGGGGGCATAAATGTAAGCCACTAGTCCTTAAAGGGGTAGTCTCATCTCAACATAGATACTTGTAGGGCTTGCCAAGTGAAATAATATACATAATATACATATATATATATATATTATATATATATATATATATATATATATATTATATATATATATATATATATATATATATATATATACATATACACATTTTCTCTATTTATGATGTCATCTAGAATTCTATTTTGGTTAGGAATAAGGCAAACTTTCTTCCCATTTTCATTTCATTTAATTCCTTATCCAAGCAAAATGAAACATCTATGTTGACCATGTAAATTGAGAGCCCATCTGTGGTAAAATTACTTATTTAGTCAGCATAAATGTATAGTAGTGTATAGAAATGACATACCTTAGTTGCATAAATGTAAAAAGAAATTAAGGCTAGTAAATTATTTGTAGTATAAAAAGCACAACTAATTTTGCACTGGTGAGAGCATTTAAGGAAATACTCATGAAAAAGGTTACCAGTCACATATGATATCTCTATGAAAAAAGGTGCAAAACCAGTTGTACAAGCTCAAAGACATAGCAGTGGCACTGAGAGGAAAGCTTGAATAGAAGTGCTGCGTCAGAGGTTGATGTCATTAATAATAGCAGCAAACCCTCAGCCTGGGGAAATTCTTTTCTTTTTAGGTTTTGGATAAAATTTCGCTTTATCCCATTAGGGTCCATGTTCATATTACAGCTTTTTATATAGGTGTATTTCTACTTTAGGCAGCACTGACATAGCTCACCGCCTGGCTGCTCTCACTGCTGCCCACCACAGTTTGGAGAAATTATTACATTTTCGGTGTAGTCTGCACTGTTTACCCTGAGCAGGGCGATTATGGTATTCAGGAATATGTCCACAATAAACATGAAATACCCCTTAGCTTCAGCACCACCTCTGCTTCAGTGTTTCGCATGCAGCGGTGATCACAAAGTCTCGTGAATGATGTATGTAATGTCATCACTTTAGGCCAGGTAGGACAGTCTGGAACAGCGGCAACAGTTGCAATGGAGAATTTATAGGTGGGTACATTTATTTATGCTGGTTCTAGCCCACAATGTTCTATAAATCCCAGGAAACTTTTTTTATCATCTGTCACCACAATCTGTTTGTCCCTGGGGCTTCTCTTCTGACTGAGCTGTTTATGTTCAGCAAGTTGTTGTAGTTAGTTGGACGTACATATTCCCATGTCTAATTAATGGAGGGACACAACGTCTCCAGGGATTATGTATTACACCATAAGGATTCTCAGTGATGCTCGAGATTTTCCCCTAGAAGCAAAGCTGATTCCTTATTCCTGGAAACTGCACTGGGGATCCAGCAAATACTCAACAAAACCTAACCGAATAATCCTGAGCACCTCTCCCTCCACTCATGCTGTCAATCACGTGTGTGTGTGTTGGTGGGTTGCAGGACTGTTTAGCCACTGCTCCTATATCTATTGACTAGATATGGTTTTAACCACCATTCAGCATTGATAAACAGATTGCATAGAAGGAAAACTGCATCAGATCACTGCTCTTATCATCTGTTAATTCACTGAGGACAGTGTGTGGGGCACATGTTCTTTTCAAAAACTAGATCACGGAAAGGAGCTAGCCATTTTTTCCCCCCATTATCTACAATGCCTAAATATTGTTAGTAAAAATATGGGAAAAAAAATATATATATTAAAAATATAGCAGCGGCTTCCTCTTGCAACTACTCCCATCAGCTCAGGCTGCAAAAGTTGATTAAATAGAAGTTTACCGAGTGATCTAAACACAAGCACCGCAGCCACACAGGGAATTAAAAAATCTCTTTTCTTTTCTCATCTCTTCTCATCAACATATCAGAAAATATTTCCCCTGAGAGTTGATAGCAGAAAAATATACCTTTACAGTATTACCCCACTACAGCGGTTTAGAAAACCTGAAGGGGGTTATCCAGGAATATAAAAACAGCATCATATTTGTTCTTCGTTGGTATGTTGTATTGCAGCTTAGCTCTATTAAAGTGAATAGAGGCAAGTTGCAATATCACACAACCTCTAGGTATGTTGTGTATTTTACTGTTGACTGCCAGCTAATAACTGGATATGGAGTTTTTTGTGTCACCCATGGCACTTTATGGGAAAAGCACCTTGTGAAATACCACCCTTAAATGCATAAACCTCACTTAAAATGGCAAAATCAGAGTCCTGAGAACTAGAAGTAAATTCTCCTTTGGAAAGTACATGAACATCTTTTGCACCTAGGGACTTTAGCTGTGACTTAAGAGGGTTTGTCGGAAAAAGGAAGGTTTCTTTAAATATGTGGCACAAGCTGTAGTGAAAAGAACAGATATACTTACTTAGCCTGACGCCCTGCCAGTACTAGTCCCAAACATCTCTTTTCCCTATAGTCCTCTTCTTACTTGGTCCAGCAACATGCTACGCTACAGGAAATGTCTGCTGAGCACAGTGAGATTGGGTATATCTTGCGCAAATGAGGATATTCCTTTCACTATGTTGCTTTCATGATGCCAGAACTACGAGCCATGGGTATGGTCCTGGTGGTCTTTGCCAACCCCTCGGCCTTGATATTGAAAGAGAGGGCGGCAAAATGAGAATAATGATTGTGTTTATTAATAAAATCTGATGGTATTCATTCTAAAGGCCCTATTCCACGGAATGATTATTGGCCATATTCGGCCCCTTTAGCACATGTTACTAACAAAAAGTGCAGGGGATCTCTCTGCCCATGTTGAAACAAATGTAAAACTGGATATGTTGGAACTGCAAGACAAGGTCTTAGAATTACAGTACATTAGTCAGATTTATTTACATTTGGGCAACTACCAAATAAGTTATGTCCTCTAACAACTTTTTTTACCCTAGGGTTTAATGTGGTTGATTAATGGCACTAAAGGAGCACTGCTAACAGTGTACTTTGCATGTAATGCACTTAAAGGGGTATTTCCATGTGGTCTACTATGCCTTTTGTATACAGAAAAAAAATATATATACGTAATAGTAAATAGATTGCAAGACAATGGGTAATGGATATTGCTATTTAGCATACAGCAGCATTTGCTTATGGTATAGGCTATTATTTTTCAACAGTACAAAATAATTGCAAACAATTTACACAGTGTAGGATCCATTTGTTGTATGTTTTTTGACCTTCCCCCCTTAAAGGGGTATTACCCCCAAGAGCTAAAAAAATGTAATGCTCCCAAACCTAGCTGGCCTTACTCACCAAGTCCTTCTGAGTATTTTGAGATGTCTCCCATCTTTCTAGCTGCTGCCGTTCCTGAGTTACAAGTTTTTCTAAACGCCGATCTATATCCAAGATAGGAAACTACATTTCCCATCATGCAATGCTTCTGCCTGATGATGGTGAAGTAGCAGAGCTGAGACAATGAAGGAGATGATGACAGTGTAGCAGAGCTGAGACGGCGGTGTTGGTGTAGCAAAGCTGAGTTGGCGGTGACGATGTAGCAGAGCTGAGTTGGGGATGACTGTGTAGCAGAGCTGAGTTGGCGGTGATGGTGTAGCAGAGCTGAGTTGGGGATGACGGGAGTAGCGGTGCTGAGATGGCGGTGTAGCAAAGCTGAGTTGGAAGTGAATGTAGCAGAGCTGAGTTGGCGTGGCGATGGTGTAGCAGAGCTGAGTTGGCGGTGATGGTGTAGCAGAGCTGAGTTGGGGATGACGGAGTAGCGGTGCTGAGATGGCGGTGTAGCAAAGCTGAGTTGGAAGTGAATGTAGCAGAGCTGAGTTGGCGGCGATGGTGTAGAAGAGCTGAGTTGGGGACGACGGTGTAGCAGAGCTGAGTTGGGGACGACTGTGTAGCAGAGCTGAGTTGGGGACGACTGTGTAGCAGAGCTGAGTTGGGGACGACGGTGTAGCAGAGCTGAGTTGGGGACGACGGTGTAGCAGAGCTGAGTTGGGGACGACGGTGTAGCAGAGCTGAGTTGGGGACGACGGTGTAGCAGAGCTGAGTTGGGGACGACGGTGTAGCAGAGCTGAGTTGGGGACGACGGTGTAGCAGAGCTGAGTTGTGGATGACTGTGTAGCAGAGCTGAGTTGGGGGGGACGGTGTAGCAGAGCTGAGTTGGGGGGGACGGTGTAGCAGAGCTGAGTTGGGGGGAAGGTGTAGTAGAGCCGAGATGGCACTGACCGAGTAGTAGAGCTAAGATGGTGCGTGGTGCAGATGAAGGTGGTGCCCCATGGCTGATCACGAAGGGGGGTGCCACTTGGTGATCGTGCGGTGGAGGGGTTGGGCGGTGATCGCGGGGTCGGGTGCCGCTGGTGATAGGGGGAGGAGCTTGCTGCGGACGATCGGGGGGGGCGGAACTTGCCGCGGGCGATTGCGAGGGGCAAAGCTTGTTGCAGGCGATCGCGGGGGGGGGAGGGGGGCGGAGCTTGCCACGGGCGATTGCGGGAGGGGGGGGAGCTTGCCGGGGGGTGGTGCCGCGGGTGAGTGCGGAGGCTATGCCACGGGTGAGTGAGGGATGCCACAGGTGATGGGGGGGGGGGCTGTGTGCTGCGGGTGAGTGCTGGACGGTGCGCCGGGAGGCTCTGGACACTGGGGGTGAGCTCTGGGCTGGGGGTGACCGGGTGGCTGCTGTTAGAGAGGGAGACAGTGACAGCTGCACTGATCACTGTCTCCCTCTCTCAGGGGCGGTCTTAGCATTTCTGGGGCCCCAAGCAAAGTCATGTCTGGGGCCCCCCCATGCCCCCCTCCTCGACATGCGCTGCCCCCCCCCCCAGTAGTCCTCTTATAACCCTCCTACCACCATACAGAGATTACATATCACCTCAAAACTGCTCTGAACAAAACAGGAAGATATTACCAGATATTACTACAAACCCTATAACAGAGTGCAGTTACATCCAGTGACTTACAGGAGGCGTCTTCTCTGATCAGCGTCTTTTACTTTTTTTTTTCTTTCTCTCTCCATCCAGCGTGAGCCACCTTGAAGTCTTCTCCCGGCTGGTAATCTTCCCTCCAGAATCTGTCAGAGAAATATTTTAGGCTCCAACACATACAGTAGTTAGGTCCCCTCTACGTCTATATAGTAGTTACGCCCCTCTGTGCCCCCACAGATTAAAGGTGTCCCTGTGCTCCCACTTAATAATTAGGTATGTTCTGTGCCCCAGTATAGTAGTGAGGCATATAGGCACTTCTGTGCAGTCCCAATGTAATTAAGACCGCTGTGTTCCCCCAGTTATATAGACCCCTTGTGCGCTGCCGACAGTAGTAAATACCACTTGTGTGCTGCCCCCAGTAGTATATACCTCTTGTGTGCTGTCCCCAGTGGTATATAGACCCCCCTGTGTGCTCCCGCAGTTATATATAGACCTGTGTGATCACCCAGTTATACATAGCCCCCGTGTGTGCTCCCTCAGTATACTATATAGACCCCCTGTGTACTGCTCCCAGTTGTATATACCCCCTGTGTGCTCCCCCCAGTTGTATATACCCCCCGTGTGCTGCCCCCAGTTTTATATACCCCCTGTGTGCTCCCCCACTTGTATATAGCCTCCCTGTGAGCTCCCCCACTTGTATATAGCCCCCCTGTGTGCTCCCCCCTTATATAGCCCCCCTGTGAGCTCCCCCACTTGTATATAGCCCCGTGTGCTCCCGTTTATATAGCCCCCCTGTGCGCTCCCCCCGTTTATATAGCCTCATGCACTCCCCCACTTATATAGAGCCCCCCTGTGTGCTCCCCCGTTTATATAGACCCCTGTGCGCTCCCCCCATTTATATAGCCCCCCTGTGCGCTCCTCCCGTTTTATATAGGCCCCCACTGTGTGCTATACATATGCTATATATAGTATATAACACAAAAAAAAAAACATTTTTACTCACCTGGGACCGGCTTCTCCTCTTCTCTTCCCTCTTGTGGCCGCGGAAAGTGTTTCCCCTGCGGTCACATAAGGCCGCTCTCCCGTTGTCATGGCACCGGCGCTCCAGTGACGCCTCGAGCACCGGCACCAGAGACACAGAGCAGCCTCTTGTGACCGCAGGGGAAACACTTCCTGCAGCCACAAGAGTGACTGACAGGGAGGGAGCCAATGTAACTATGTGCGCTCGTTACGAGCGCACATAGTTAGCAGCAGCAGTCTTGGGCACCAGAGCGGGGCCCCCCTGGATGTCGGGGGCCCCATGCAATTGCGTGGGATGCGTGGTGCCCAAGACCGCTACTGCCCTCTCTAAGAGCAGCCACCCCATCAGTGTTCTCAGTCACTTCACTGTGCTGGGACTGAGGACAAGTGATGCCGTCTCGGAGGGTCGGGGCCGGCAGGGAGCGTGTCGGGTTGGACTGAGGTCTGATGATTCTATGCAATCCGTGGGGGTGAGTGCAGCTGGATAACAGCAAAACTGTGTAGAATCCTTAATACATTGATATTGGAAAGATGGAAAGCTAAGGGTGGGCAACATATTAATGCAAAAAATTTTTTTTTTGGGGGGGGGGAATACCCCTTTAAGGTCCCCATACACTTTAGACTATTGTCAACTGTAACTTCCGCTTGCGGCTTGTCCAGACATTACTGTAACATGTATAAGGCTCTACTGAACAACCATCCACAGATGATGTTGGTGGTAACAGGGCTTCGGTGTGAGGGAAAATCAAAGCCAATCCCCTTTGTCCAGGGAGAAATAAGGTGTGGCATGAATATGCCCGCTACGGCTTATCCCTCCCCTTTTCGTAGAGAACACAGGAACGTGTGTGGGGACGGGCAGGAAACATAGCCGACAGCCAAAAGTGTACAGTCATGGCCAAAAGTTTTGAGAATTATACAAATATTAATTTTTACAAAGTCTACTGCTTCAGTTTTTAAAATGGCAATTGGCATATACTCCAGAATGTTATAAAGAATGATCAGGTTAACAGCAATTACTTGCAAAGTCAATATTTGCCTAGAAAATGAACTTTAGCCCCCAAAACACATTTCAACATCATTGTAGCCCTGCCTTAAAAGGACCAGCTACCATTGTTTCAGTGATTGCTCCATTAACACAGGTGTGGGTGTTGATGACAGGACTGGAGATCAATCTGTCATGATTAGGAATGACACCACTGGACACTTTAAAAGGAGGCTGGTGCTTGGCATCATTGTTTCTCTTCTGTTAACCATGGTCAAGAAAGACCAGCACGCGCAAGAAAGACCAGCAAGCGCCAGGACCGTCTCTTAAAAGTGTTTCAGTTGAGTGTTCAGCAGTGCAGAGCTTGCTCAGGAATGGCAGCAGGCAGGTGTAAGTGCATCTGCATGCACTGTGAGGCGGAGACTCTTGGAGAAAGGCCTGGTCTCAAGGAGGGCAGCAAAGAAGTCATTTCTCTCCAGAAAAAACATCAGAGACAGACTGATATTCTGCAAAAGGTACAGGGAGTGGACTGCTGAGGACTGGGGTAAAGTCATTTTCTCTGATAAATCCCCTTCCCGATTGTTTGGGACATCTGGAAAACAGCTTATTCGGAGAAGACGAGGTGAGCGCTACCACCAGTCTCGTCTCATGCCAACTGTAAAGCATCCTGAAACATTCATGTGTGGGGTTGCTTCTCAGCCAAGGGAATCGGCTTTCTCACAGTCTTGACTAAAAACACAGCCATGAATAAAGAATGGTACCAGAATGTCCTCCAAGAGCAACTTCTCCCAACCGTCCAAGAGCAGTTTGGCGATCAACAATGCCTTTTCCAGCATGATGGAGCACCTTGCCATAAAGCAAAGGTGATAACTAAATGGCTCAGGGAACAAAGCATAGAGATTCTGGGTCCATGGCCTGGAAACTCCCCAGATCTTAATCCCATTGAGAACTTGTGGTCAATCATCAAGAGACGGGTAGACAAACAAAAACCAACAAATTCTGACAAAATGCAAGCATTAATTGTGCAAGAATGGACTGCTATCAGTCAGGATTTGGTCCAGAAGTTGATTGAGAGCATGCCAGGGAGAATTGCAGAGGTCCTGAAGAAGGGTCAACACTGCAAATATTGACTTGCTGCATTAACTCATTCTAACTGTCAATATAAGCTTTTGTTACGATTTTGTTATGATTGCAATTATATTTCTGTATGTGATAAAAACATCTGACAAACACACATAAAAACCAGAGGGCAGCAGATCATGTGAAAATATATTTGTATCATTCTCAAAACTTTTGGCCATGACTGTATTGCCAACTTTAAGGAGGTGGCAACCAGATATAGGCAAATCTATAGGAGCTAAAGTAACAACCAAACGGAATGGAGTGTGGCCACCTCTCCAATCCTTCCCGGTTCAGATGCAATGTTGACATAGGTGTTGATTCCAAAGGTAGGATGTGCAGAGATTTATGGCATAACCTGTGAATATGACTTAACTGAAAAATCATTTAAAAATTGTATAAAAACAACAAAGTAGATATGACTTCTGGCACATGATATGGGTGTGTCCCCTGATTAGAGAGTTTTGGGAGGGGGTGCTGAAATAAGTGGTAGTCCCGTATGATCCTAAAATATGCCTATTTGGTATTCTAGACTAGGAAAAATGGACACACCACCAAAGAATATTTCTGAAAGAAGCTTTATTTTTGGCAAGAAAAACAATAGCAATTCGGTGGATGGACAGCAGACAACCGACTGTCCGGAAATGGAAGTCCTTAGTTAATACTATGTTGCCATATATGTTCGTTACTTACAAAAATAAGGGGTGCACTGCTAAATTTAACAAGGTCTGGGATCTGTGGTGTGCTTCCCCGGCCACTAATTATTCACCTAATCAGTACATGAGAGCGAGGGATACTATGTAAATATGCCTATGTTATACTTCCTTTTCTTGTTTCAGATACTGCAATTTTACAAGATTACGTTTTCTATACCCAATTGTTTATGCTATGATTGGTCCTTTTGAGAGAAGAGTTGGACTGACCAAGTTCCAGCCATTTTCCATTCTATTGGAAGTTTCCAGCAGACTGTTTAGGATTTATCTATGATGTATGTTATCTTTCTTTTATTACATGTATCACTGGACGTGTATGTTCGTATTTTATTGGATGTACATACTTCAATAAACCGCCATCCTATAGCCATGTATACCGCCATCCTATAGCCATGGATACCGCCATCCTATAGCACGTTTATGAAGCAATGCCTCCCATCAACTCTTCAGCGAAGACCAAATGACTTCACAGAATAAAAACAGAATTCTTGCCATACAAAAACATACAGAAAGGCCACAGGTCCACATTGTCAGATTATGTATGGCTAATCATTACAAGTGATTAAGTATCATTCTATGCCTGTAGACAAGGCACACAGCCAATGATAACTACATAGTGGCCCAGAAATCAAAGTCCCATTGTCTGTGTGGTCTCCTTCTCAGAAGAGTCCTTATATTTTCCATTAGAACAATAGAAGGTTTGATGGATGAGATCCCGTACAGCCGAGACATCATTAACATCTGAAACACAAAACAAGCATACCCTAATATGAACATAAATGTTTAGCAGAATGGATTCTAAGAAAGTTGACCAAAAACTAAAGTAGGTGTAGCATTATTTTTGTAGACAACAAAGATTGCTGACTATGGGCCCTATTACACAGGACGATTATCGTGCGAAAAATCGTTAAATCGTTCGAATTTAAACAATTTCATTAAACAAACCTAAAATTATCGGTAATCGTTCGCTGTAATTCCACGTTCGTTCAAGTTCCGCATTTTTTCACTAATAGTGCAGTGTAATTGCACATTGTTCATTGTTTTTCTGGGATCAGAAGGAATAAATGATCATAGTAACGATCGCAATAACGATCGTAACTAACGATTATCGTTCTGTGTAATACAGTGAACGATTTCAGGTTAACGATAATCTCTTTGCGATCGTTTATCGTTAAAAATCGCTCAGTGTAATAGGACCCTGACTCTGCACTGCAGTAGACAGATTAATATGTAAATGAGGCTCAAGTGCCCAGGGGTCGTTCCCATCTGCATGTGCCAAGGGTTAGCCAACCCATCTCCACTCATTCACCACGGAGGGTAGGCAAGACCCTGGGCTCTTGCTGCGCTTGGGAACACCCCCCTATGGCACTTTAGTAACATTTCCATATTATACAGACTGCTGACAGAGCCACTATAAAAGTAACCTATTAGATCACAGAAGGTCACAAGCTGGTGTCCTTTAACCTGAAACAATTTTGCCCCTTATGCCACATGCCTTACATTTGTGATGGACTAAAGACATGAGCTTGACCAATGTGACAATCTGAAATGTCATACTACTATTTTTGCATAGATTTCGAATTTCAACACAGGGTATCCAGCTAGTAAAAACTCATGTCTTATCCTCAGTACAAGCTATCAATATTACATTAGTGGGTTCTGTCTCCTGATAAACCCACAAATTAGTTGTTCGAGGGGAGCATGGTACTCATGTGGGTTAGTATTGGCAGACTGTATCACCCCTTTATAAAAGAGTGCACCTACTGTGTTCTTAAAAAAAAAAAAAAAAAAAAAAAAAACAACAACAACACAGGATTCATCTGCCAGTGTCGCTACAAAAAAAAAAAACAACAAAAAAACATTTTCTAGATCTCATCACCCCATAAAAGAAGCTGATGTAAGCCCAAAATATTTCTTTACATGCCACAGATAAAGGTTCACTTACCTATATGTAATTTACTAAGAAGGGATGTGAATTCCTCATTTTCCTCCAATACACGCAGAAGGTTAGAGGATTCTATCCTTTCCAGTGTTATGGACCAATATACATAAATTTTCTGATTGAAACCGACATAAACCAAACAAGGACTATTCTGGTTACCCCTGCAGGCATATAGTCCTAGTGAGAATATTAAGACATGTAAGAAAAAATTTAGGAGGATTCAAGGGTTTCCAAATATCTATTCTATACTGTACTACCTTTAACCTACCAGCACAGAACGCACTGACATTTTCATCAACCTGGAATCGAAGGACTGTGCGATTGTGATCAATGATGTATGTTTGCCCATCCCATGCACAGGCCACAACTTCTTCTTGTCCATTGCCCTGAAGGAAAAGAGAAAGTACATAATCTTAGTTGATCTTTACTTGCATATACTGAAAAGCAGGAAATAACTATAGGTAATACTTCTACATGGCCTCCATGCATGGTGCATCAGTGTTCAGGTGCAGTTCCTATACAAGGCAGGATTAAAGTTTCATTTACACAGAAAGGGTGGGTTCACACTGAGGAATTCTAGCAGATAAATTCCGCGGAATTCAGTCGGCTGTACGCGCACACGGCCGCCCACCTCTCCGCCCGTGCCATAGACACCATTTTATGCACGGGCAGATTCCACATTCATGTCAATTCTTTCGCCGGAATGCGGAATCAGTCGGCCCATAGAATGGTGTCTATGGAGCTGGCGGAAAGGCGCGCGGCCGTGCGCGCATACAGGCGACGGACTTTCGTGGAATTTATCCGTGAGAATTCCTCAGTGTGCACCCACCCAAAGATTATCTGTCAAAGATTTAAAGCAATTTTTGGCAGATAATCTGTCAGATGATCTTTCTGTGTAAATGGACCCTACCTATACGGTCATCTAAATGCAGTTATTGGCCGCACATGTTTAGACAAAGATCAAATCAGCTGACGAATGAGTGTTTGCTTGCTTGTCAGCTGATTGCTGGCCCTTTTACAAGGGCTGATTATGAGGTAAATAAAGCACATCTAGGAAATCTCATTAACAATAGTTAGGCCCTGTAAAAGGACCCTAATGGCCCTATTCCACGGGTCATCATAGAGGAGCAAACGAGCGCTGTCAGCGCTCGTTTGCTCCTCGTTCCCCGTTCGCTGCCGCCGCTATTCAACGCAGCAGCAGTGAGCGGGTGAGTGCGGGAGGGGCGGCGGGGAGCTGCGGGGGGGCTTCCCAGGTGATCGCTGATCGTCCGGGCAGCCCATAGGATATAGCAGCGTCTGCTGCAGACGCTCCTACTCAACGGAGCGACGGCAGCAGATTGCTGCTATATCAGTCGCTTGTTTTTCAACATGTTGAAAAACAAGCGACTGCAACGATCAGGCGACATGAACGATGTCGGCTGATCATTGCACTCTATTCCACGGGACGATTATCGTCCGTAGCGGCTGATATCGGCCAAATACGGCCGATAATCGTTCCGTGGAATAGGGCCTTAAAGGAGTAGTGCGGCGCTAAACAATTATTCACTAAATAACACACATTACAAAGTTATACAACTAGGGACGGTCGGAGCGGTTCGGACGTCTGTCCGAAGATGACGTCATGGCACAAGATGGCGGACGGGGGTCGGATAGAGGCAGGTATGTATAGAACACTACACTTCCGGGTCTAGTGTGGGTGGGTGGAAACACGGGGAAGGGGGTGATTCACTAACATAACATACATTACAAAGTTGTATAACTTTGTAATGTGTGTTATTTAGTGAATAATTGTTTAGCGCCGCACTACCTCTTTAAGGATGAGGCAAATATAGCACTGTTGCTATTTGAAAAATCTGGTAAATAGTTCTGTAACTGTCTAGCTTTTATACTAGCCTGAGGTTGTCTTAGAAAAAAATATGTCCCTCAATGTTGGCGTGTCACATTTTAGGGCATGCTGCTTCCCTTGAGGCCACGCTCCCACCATGAAGCCATGCCTCTTGATGAATGCGGAACAAACAGTGTCCAAAACACTTATTTTTAGACAAACATGCCACACTGCATACAAAGGGCATCTAAAGGTCCTTTTAAAACTAAAGACTTGTCAGGCGTAAACTGATCAGCGATATTGACGCTCGTTTGCAGTGCCTTTACACGGCACAACAATTTGATAGGTATATATCTGTGCTGTGAGTTTTCAGATCACAAGCAGTGTTTAGTTACCATCCGTGCTGCATGTGATCTGGCACCCAGATCTCCATTCCTCCGACCACCAGCTGAATCATCAGGCTCCAGCTGTCAATTATTCGGGAGGGGCAAGGCCTGAAGAAACAGCAGTGGCCAGAGCTGGACAGGAAAGCAAGATGCCAAATTGCAAGCAGTGCTAACTATAGTAAGGTTCTGTAAGTATGCATATCTGTGCAGTCAGTTTCTCTTTATTGATATTGGGCACACATAAAACTGTTTACACAGGGAGATGTGGGACAGATAGCAAAAAATTTTGAAACAGGCTCAAAAAGCATGATCTGTCGAAGATTGGTTGTGTTCTGTCACTTTCATACAGGCTGATTATTGGCCGAAGATAGTTTATAGTAATGCTAGTAAGAGACCCTTAACCCTTTGAGGACCAGGCCCAAAATGACCCAGTGGACCGCGCAAATTTTAATCTTAGTGTTTTCGTTTTTCCCTCCTCCCCTTCTAAGAGCTCTAGCACTTTCAGTTTTTTATCTACAAGGCCATGTAAGGGCTTATTTGTTACAGGAATAGTTGTACTGTGTAATGGCGTCATTCATTTTACCATAACATGTATTATGGAATTCCAAATATATTATTTATGAAGATATAAATTGGTGAAATCGCAAAAAAGAATGCAATATGGTAACGTTTGGGGGGTTCTTGTGTCTACGTAATGCACTATATGGTAAAAGCGACATGATGCAATTATTCTATAGGCCAGCCTGAACACAACCATATGCAGGTTTACACAGATTCTCTAATGTTATATATATTTTTTTAAAATGAAATCCTTTTTTTTGGCAATTAATTATAAATAAAATGGGACTATTGTGACGCTTATAACGGTTTTATTTTTTCACCTACGGGGCTGTATGTGGTGTCATTTTTTCCGCCATGATCTCTAGTTTTTATTAATACCATATTTGTGAAGATCGGACGTTTTGATCACTTTTCATTAATTTTTTTTATATATAATGTAACATAAAATAGGTAATCCGCGCACTTCTTTCCCTCTTTTCGTGTACGCCGTTTACCGTTCGCAATGACGCTTGTTATATTTTAATAGATCGGACAATTACGCACGCTACGGTATATTATATGTTTATTTGTTTATTTTTATATGTTTTATTTATATAATGGGAAAGGGGGGTGATTTCAACTTTTATTGGGGGAGGGGTTTTGGGGTAGTGTGTTAGTGTTTTGAACTTTTTTTTTTTTTTTACACATTTGAAGTCCCTTTGGGGGACTTCTACATTCACTACTTGGATTTCTACACTGATGATTGCTATGCCATAGGCATAGCATTGATCAGTGTTATCGGCGATCTGCTCATTGAGCCTGCCTGTGCCGCAGTCACACTGTGGGGGGTACCGATCGGTAAGTGACAGGGGACTCCCCCTGGCACACTTAAACGCCGTGGTCGCGCCGCTTACACTTAAACGCCGTGATCGCGGCGTTTAAGGAGTTAATGACACGCGGCAGCGCGATCGCTGCAGCGTGTCATTACCGGGAAGGTCCTGGCTGCTCACTGCAGCCGGCCCCCACCTCCTATGAAGCGCGCTCCGCTCCGGAGCGCGCGTCATAGCGGGAGAAATACCCAGGGCGTACAGTTACGCCCTAGGTCGTCTGGGGACAGACTTCCATGGCGTAACTATACGCCCTGGGTCGTCTAGGGGTTAAAGGAGAAATCCTGCAAAAAAATTTTATTAAAGTATTGTATTGCCCCCCCCCCCAAAAAAAAAAAAAGTTATACAAATTACCAATAAACACTTATTACGGGAAATGCTTATAAAGTGCTTTTTTTTCCCTGCACTTACCACTGCATCAAGGCTTCACTTCATGGATAACATGGTGATGTCACGACCCCACTCCCAGAGCTGTGCGGGCTGTGGCTGCTGGAGAGGATGATGGCAGGGGGACACTGAGGGACACAGGGCACTGGAGGGACACTGAGCATCCCTCTGCCATCATCCTCTCCAGCAGCCACAGCCCGCACAGCTCTGGGAGTCGGATCGTGACATCACCATGTTATCCAGGAAGTGAAGCCTTGATGCAGTAGTAAGTGCAGGGAAAAAGCACTTTATAAGCATTTCCCGTAATAAGTGTATATTGGTAATTTGTATAACTTTTGGGGGGCAATACAATACCTTAATGAAAATTGTCGCTGAATTTCTCTTTTAAGCATGGCACAGTTAAAGCCAAAAATAAAGTAAATCCAAGTTGATAAATTTAGGCCACTGTCCTTCTTGTGTGTTTGCAGACAAGGTAGATGAAATAGTGACCCCGCCCCCCACAAACACTGTAGACAGGGACAGATAAGTCATTTTATAGTGATCATTTTTGTACAATATAGGCACTGGCTCACCGTTACATCAAGCTTCTCCAAAGCAAAGAGCTGATGATCAACCTGAACTGACCATAAGAGCCTGTCAGATCCCTGCATGAGCTTTAGTGTGCCTAGAGAGATACAATGACAAAATGAAAATTTAAGAAAAAAAAGCAGAATAAATCCAGTCAAAAGAAACTGTCACAGGTCAAATCAAGTTCTAATCATAGCCAGCAAAATAACTGTGCTACATGAGAATACTGCCATATACGTAAAAGGGCCCCACAAACCCTCCGACTCTTCACACATGCATGTTTACTGCCCCAGATTAGGATATATAATTAGCTATTTCACTATCAACTGAAAACACTTATAACCTATAAAAAAAAACCACACACACACACAGTCAGATATGCTGAAATCTAATAGGTCTGATCCAGTTGAGCTGCCTCTTAAAGTAAATCTGTGAGGTCAGAATTGGAGTACAAACTGCTGGTAGACATATAGGTGATAATACAAGCCATTCAGTACCTGCAGTGTAGCTGCCTGTGCCTATAAAAAACACTTTTATCCCCTGGTGACAAGTGTCAAAGAGGCGGGGCCCCTGTGCTGCAACAGCTCTCCATTGTCTCTCTTGTTTGATGAGCAGGACAGACAAGGTGCGGCTTGCAGTCCCGAACCTTGATGAAAACTCACACATGCACAATACCAAATTGTTGAGCAGTGAGGCCGGTCCAAAAGCCGGCAAGCTCACTGCTTGTGCATCGCACAAGGCATGTGTGAGAGTTCTTAAGGGCTTGTGCTGCAAACCCAACCCTGTCTGTCCTGTCTATCAAACAAGAGACGCAGGATTAGGGCTGGGCGATATTGGCCTAAATCAATATCGCGGTTTATCGCACATGTAGCCGCCGTAACGATAATTGAACGATAATTATGACACACCCCTTTTGCAAACCACACCCACTTGCCGTGCCAAACTGGCGATATTTTGATTAAAAAAAAGTTAAAAAGAACTCACTGAGCAGCAACCCATGGTTAGTCTATTATCATTATTATTATTTGTCATTATTAGGGGGTCTCAGCAGAGACCTGGACATGTGTATATACAGGTATACACCCTCTACAGGGTATACACAGGTCACAGAGGGATAGGTGTGTATGACTATATGGGGGGGATGGATTGGGGTGTATTACTATACAGGAGGTTGGGATCGGGTTACAGGACTATACAGGCAGCACATAGGGATAGGGGGCGGATAGGGGTGTATGACTATACAGGGGGGGCAGATAGGGGTGTATGACTATACAGGGGGGGCAGATAGGGGTGTATGACTATACAGGGGGTACAGATAGGGGTGTATGACTATACAGGGATGGCAGACAGGGGTGTATGACTATACTGGGGGATAGGGGTGTATGACTATACAGGGATGGCGGACGGGGGTGTATGACTATACAGGGGGGGCGGATAGGGGTGTATGACTATACAGGGGGGGCGGATAGGGGTGTATGACTATACAGGGGGGGCGGATAGGGGTGTATGACTATATACAGGGGGCGGATAGGGGTGTATGACTATATACAGGGGGCGGATAGGGGTGTATGACTATATACAGGGGGCGGATAGGGGTGTATGACTATATACAGGGGGCGGATAGCGGTGTTTAACTATACAGGGGACGGATAGGGGTGTATGACTATACAGGGGGGGCATGACTATACAGGGGGGGGCGGATAGGGGTGTATGACTATACAGGGATAGCAGACAGGGGTGTATGACTATACAGGGAGGGGGCAGAGGGGTGTATGACTATACAGTTAGGGTGGACGGGGGTGTATGACTATACAGGGATGGCAGACAGGGGTGTATGACTATACAGGGAGGGCGCACAGGGGTGTATGACTATACAGGGAGGTGCATGCTGGTACCTGTAGTCCCCTCAGCAACAATACAGGGCTGTAACATAGGAGGAATGGATGTGCTGCAGCAGGCAGGATACCACACACAGCTATAAGTTATCCTGCCTGCTGCAGCCCATTATTCCTCCTATGTTACAGCCCTGTATTGTTACTGAGGGGACTACAGGTACAGCTGCTCCTCCAGCTATGACATGCCGGCGTCACTGCACACACAGCACAGGGACGCCGGTATCAGAGCGGGAGGTGGAGGAGCAGCAGGGCCCAGGTGACAATGCCGCCCGACGCGC
Organism: Dendropsophus ebraccatus; assembly: GCF_027789765.1. Lineage (NCBI taxonomy): Eukaryota > Metazoa > Chordata > Amphibia > Anura > Hylidae > Dendropsophus > Dendropsophus ebraccatus. Next base: position 55,637,122 of record NC_091454.1, on the reverse strand, counting down.
CCCCCGCCCGTCTGGTCCCAGGCCCCGTCCAGCCGCACCTGTCCATCCATGCGCCCACCCGTCAAGTCCGGCGTCCCTGCACACACAGCACATTGACATGTGCAGCGCTCGCCGGCCGGGGGGGTGGCTCGGACGGGACTGGTGCCGGTGAGGGCAATGTCAATGTGCTGTGTGTGCAGGGATGCCGGACGGGACCGGACTTGACGGGTGGGCGCATGGATGGACAGGTGCGGCAGGACGGGGCCTGGGACTGGACGGGTGAGGGTGCTCGGACAGGCGGGGGGCGGGTCGGGCGGCATTGTCACCTGGGCCCTGCTGCTGCTCCTCCACCTCCCGCTCTGATGCCGGCGTCCCTGTGTGCAGAGACGCCGGCATGTCAGTGGTGGAGGAGCAGCAGAAAAAAAATACAAAAATACCGCAGATACCGTCCTGGCTAAGTTGAGGTCGGTTAACCGACGCCAGTGACGGTATCGGTATTTTTGCGGTATACCGCCCAGCCCTACGCAGGATTAACAGTTGTTGGAGCACAGGGGCCCATCAGAGGGAAAGCTACATCTCTCTGACACGATCTACCAGAGGATTAAAGGGTTTTCACAGGCAGAGAGTTGCACTACAAGTACAGAGTTACAGAGTATCTTCTTGTTATACTAACTCTGCCAGAAATTTGTACTCCAATTTTGACTAGACAATTTTACTTTAAAGTCTTTGCAGGATCTTTCAACATTTATCAAAAGTGTATAGCCCGTTTTTTTATAGTCTGTGTTCAATTACACACCTAGCAAAATTTTGAGACTTAAAGATGAACAAGTTTTTTTGTGTGTGCTTTTTTTTTTTTTAATAATTATGTATTGAAGCTGGTATTCAGCAGTATTTTCCACAATCCCCCCCCCCCCCCCCCCAAAAAAAAAAACAACAAAAAAAACCACATACCATCCAGGGTGCAAAGTGCAAACAAACCGGGTTCCTTGTTTCCAACACCAGGTCCTGACAGGAAACACATTTTGGCCATGTTATGCATATTCTCGATAGGCTTTTCTTAAAATTTACTTTACATTCATATGCCAATTAAATTAGATACTTCTAATTGCATTAAGCTACCATTACATTGTAACCGCACTTTAGATCTCCTGTCAGATATGATGGATAGAAGTCGGACACCTATAGAGTATCACATAAGTTCTATTTTGATAGTACCATATATTTAGCTTAGCAGATACACCACCAGCCTGCAGTAGTGTCTCTTCATGGGCAATCTCAGATCAGGCAGGGGATCTTAAAGGGGTTATTCAGTGCTACAAAAACATGGCCACTTTTGCAACACTCTTGTCTCCAGATTGGTTGGTGTTTGAAACTCAGTTCCATTAAAGTAAAAGCTTAATTGCAAACTACACCTGACCTGGAGACAAGAGTAGGGCAAAAGTGGCCATGTTTCTGTAGCACTGGTAACCCCTTTAAGTGGAAGTACACACTACATCTGAGACCAGATACCTGACTGACGGCATTTCTTAAACTTTATTTGTATAGGGAGAGTATGTAAAACTTATGTGTACTCTCCCATAAGGAAACAGTAAATGGCTAATAAACAGAGAACTCACCAGTACCTTCCTCATCAACAGATTGTATCCCTTGCTTTGTCAGACACCAACAGCACTTGTTGTGCATATCATTGAGGGCACAAAGTCCACTGACAATGTGAATGGTACCTCCTACTTAACATCTGGGTTTGGAATAGGATACTATTACTTCAGACAACATGAGATGAAGTCTTATCTCTGGGTGAAGTAAAGGAAATTGGTGCTACCTAATGGTTCTTTCAGATGGCCCGATATGGGGCAGTCGTCAGCGGAAGCAATTGAGCGCTCATCAAAAAGATCGGTGCTCACTTGCAGTGTCTTTATGCGGCACAACCAATCGAGCAGCTGGGCTGCACGAACAATGCATATTGGCCGCACATCCCATTTACACAGGAAGATGTGCAGCTAGTAAATAATGGTCTGCTCAAAAGATAAGATCAGCCAAGGATCAAGCGTTTTCCCACTCCTCAGCTGATCGCTGAAACATTTTTACATAGGCCAATTATCGGCCAAATGAGCAGGTCTAGGAATGCTTGCTAATTGTCCCGTGTAAAAAGGCCTTAAGAGAGTCTCCTTCATGCAGCTGCCGTCACCTGCCTTGTTCACCAAAAAGGTGGCAGGGGACGACATTGTCCACAACCAGTTACCCAAAAACACTCACCTTGCTTGATATTTCCCATCAAGTGTGTGGAAACATTTTTATTGTGTATGCGGCCAGAGGTCTGGTGAAGGATGACATCTCGAGCAGAGTTCTCCCTGTTCAACACAACAAATGTGACAATTTTACCAACAGTGTTTTTACCAGTTCCTTTTGCTTTTTATCTCTCAAAACTCATCACCTACCTTGCCTCTGCAGCTCCTGACCCCTCTGCTCCCAGCATGGACTCATCACCCCAGGTACACTTTAGAATTGCATATCCACAACCCGGCTGGGACACCATTAACTCAGGGATGCCATCTGCACCAGGGTTTACAGAAAGACTGTCAACCTGCAGTGGATAAAAGTCAAACTAATATTAAGCTGCTAACCCTCTCAGCATAGTTGCCAATAAAGTTGCTAAATAAAAGTTATACGCCGTCTCATTTATGAACAGCAAAAACAAGATGCCAGGTCTGCCTTGCTTTTAGGCCCCGTTCCCACTGAGGAAAGGTAGCGGAATTCCGCAACGGAATTGTCCGCTGCGGAGTGCCGTTAGCCTCCCGCTCATAATGGGAGTCTATGGGAGGTGCGGGCTCCTGCCCTGTCCGCGCTGAAGAATGAACATGTTCATGTATCTTCGGCTCCAGGAACGGGACTCGTCGGAAAGGGTAAGTATCCAGGGGCTGAACCAGCGGGTTGGGCGGGCTCTGTGCCCGCGTCCCCGGTGACAGGTTCCCTTTAATGCCCAGGGCCTATTTTTCAAATCTGACCTGTCTCTCTTTAGGAAGAGTTAAGTCTGCGATGCTTTTAAGTATCAGGGTTATTCTGTTTTTTTTGTGACATATTCCTCTTTATGTCTGTGGTATACTTTGGTTGATATACTCAGTAGTTTTTTTTGGAAAAATTTTCATTTCTTTATATTCAAAATTCTCTTTTCTTAAGAAAGATAATCATGCCACATGAACTAATTATTACTGCAACATCTACAACATGTCTACTATGGTGACGTCATTTGGTGAACTTCCTTTTACTTGATAGGATGTTAGAGGACTTCAAAGTTTTGCAGCCATTTCTCAATTTTCATGAAAATTTCACTTCTAATTTTATTAGGGACCAGTTCAGTTCTGAAGTGGATTTGTGAGGCCTGTATGTTAGTTACCCCCATAAATCCCTCCACTGTAAAAACTGCACCCCTCAAAGTATGCAAAGTAACATTAACAAGTTTATTAACCCTTTAGGTGTTTCACAGAAATTTAAGCAAGTTGGAGGGGAAATTTAACATTTTCATTTTTTTGGCAGATATTCTATTTAAATTATTTTTTTCCTCTAACACAGCAATTACTAACTGAGAAATACCACTCACTATTGATTCCCCTTATTGCAATGATTCTAGAAATCCCCCATATGTGGCCGCAGTGCGTCACCTGACTCAACCACAGGCAGCAGACATGACAGAGACCGCTTTTACTTTGAGAGAACTATGATAAATGTTTAGTGCAGTGGTGAGGGGCCAAAGGCCCCCTGCCACTGGTTTATCATCACAGCCCAGATCAATAAGACTGCATGGTCTCCATATATCTGTGAAAGTGTGTTTATTCAATACATGTGAAACTTAGAAGACCACCCCTCGTAGGACCACTTTTTATTTCCCTTTTATGCGTGTGAGGGGATGCATGTGGCTTAATATAGATTATATCTATTTATATACACACACTGATGGCACTATGTACAGGAGTCATGTATACATGAATACATCAGTGCTGGCCATGTGGATTATCAGCAAGTACATAACTGTATTACACATAGTTTACCTGTCCCTCCAGCAACCATTTCTTTAGAGGAACAAGCTGCCCACAGGACAGATCAGCATCTGGGGGACTCTCCCAACGAAATGCTCGGACTACACGGTCTGTGTATCCTAAAACTAACTCACAGCGGCCATCTCCATCTAAAATGAAAAGTTAACTGCAGAATAATAGATAAAAAAATATTTATAAAGCTATCCTTATGAATATCCCCAAGCGCTTAACATTAGTCCTATACTGTGTATAAGCAGACAGCTGTCAATCAGAGCCCATAGACAAGGGTGCACTGTGGCACAGCACTTGTTCTCCAGTTTATCAGAGGATCGGCTGCACAGAATGATGTAAGTGATACAGAATTCTGTTCATAGTCTGTTAATACTCTATGTTGTCCTTCTATGAAGCCAAATGGTGAACACTTTCTTTACAAAGCAAAAAAAACCTTAGTGCCCTATTCCACCGGACGATTATCGTTCAGACTATCGTTAAATCGTTCGAATCAAAATGATAATCGTTCGGTTGAAATGCAGTTAACGATTAACGATCGAACGAGAAATCGTTGATCGCTTTATAAGGGTCCTATTCCACGGGCCGAGGAGGGCCCGATCAACGATGTAAACGAGCGGCGATCTGCTAGATCGCCGCTCGTTTACTGGGCCTATTCCACGGCCCGATGATCATTGATCGAGGGCTGCAAGGACATAGTTACCGATGTCCTTGCAGCATCATACATTACCTGTCCAGGCTTCTTCTCCGCGCTGTTTTCATCTTCAGTAAATGGAGCTTAATTGCAAACCACACCTGACCTGGAGACAAGAGTAGGGCCATGTTTTTGTAGCCCTGGATAACCCCCTTAATGTGGTAAAAGTCTGCACCCACGCATTTAGGCTGTGCTTCTACATATGCATTCTGGTTGTGGTGAGACACCCCCCCCCCATTTCTCCCCTAATAGCTGCGCAGTAGCATTGCACAGGTCTTGGGGAGAAATTGGGGCATAGCTTCCATGCCATTCAAAATGCACTCTAAATGCATATGTGGAGACACAACCTCGAGGTCCTTCCTTTTCTGCTCCTTGGCAATCTACTTCCTCCCCCTGGCCATCTCAGAACTTACAGATAAGGATAAGAGAACTTGCATGCAATGTTCAATATTGCAACGACATCGGGCAGCTATTGGACATTGCGTGTAGACATGATTTCATCTGCATATAATGCTCCCGACATACACCAAAAATCCCCTCTGTCGTCTTGGAAAGGTATACTTCTGAGACAGCCAGTGGGAAGAAATAGAGCAGAACAAGTAGGACTATTTCTGCTCCTCAGATAACTCCTTTAAGGGTACAAACACACACAGCTTATACGCTGCGTATTTACTGCTGCGATACGCAGTAGATACGCAGCAGATTAGATCTAAATAACTGAACACAGTATCAAATCTGCTGCGTATCTGCTGTGTATGTTTGTACCCTTAAGGGAACAAATCACTGCTAGCAAGACCCCAGAAAGGAGTGCTTACACAGGATTTGTGCACCAGCCATGACTACTTTGGTGCTGGAGGAACACCCTAAAGCCTACATAAATTAATACAGCGAAGGAAATTTTCATGGGCTAGGAGGATAGCTGTTAGCGATCACTTACATGTTTGGGAACAGCACTGGGGGCTTTCTGACACAATATGCATAGCTGTATGCTGATTTAGCAGTGATTGGTTCCTTTTAAAGCAGACCTGTCAAGGTGGTTAAACTAAGTGCTTGGTTGTATATGGTTTCTCAGTCTGATTTTTATGCATAACTTACTTTTACAGATTGAGCCCTCCACTGCTGAGATGGTGGTCTTTTTACTATTATGGAAATCATCTCCAAAAGCCCAGGGGATGTTCCCTCTGGATATAAAAGCCCAGCTATGAAAATCTCATGGCTTGCCTGCAATGCCCCGTGCAAACTTTTATCTGCCTCTAACTGCTTGATTGACATCCAGAAGGCTTTACTTTCAACTACACAGCCCAAGATGAAATCATGCGTGAGTGCTCTCCAACCTATGCTCTAAGGGTGCTTTTACACAGTGCAGTACTGCTGAAATTTTGAAGAGTTTACTCGCTGCAAAAGTGCACCAAACCACAATGTGTGAACACAGTCTAACAGTCTAAATAGACAAATGTGCGATTACTACTCAAAACATATCAACCAGTGAATGGCGGGTGACAGACCTTTTAGCTCTTACCTATATCGCTTATCAGGGCAAGCTTAGTATTTGCAGGTAAATGCTGAGTGTATGTAGCTTTCTGTTCTTCTCCCATTGTAAGGTCACATGGGACATCCAATTTTGAGCTAAGATCAAAGAGATGAAACCAGCCCTCTGCACTTACTGCCACCACAAAATTCTTACAGAGAAGAAAAAAAAAAAAAGTGATACATACAGTTGTAACATAATTGTCACTAAAAAGAAACTTTTGACATACAAAAAAGTTTGACCACTCAGGGTCTGGGTGTTCAGACCCTTATGGATCCCTAAAAGAAGTAAAGAGGGGCTTAGCTAAGCACTTCACTCCCCAACCACTCCTGGCAACAGCTACAGTATTTTGTGCTAATTAGCACTTCATCCAGGTCAAGAATTTTCCTGGCTGCATTAAGTGCTGATTAGCATGAAATGGTTCTTGCCAGGAATACACCTGCCACTCCCTGCACTGACACACTGTAACAAATAAAGGCTATGCACAGTGAATCTGTGAGTTTTGCTACTGTTTTTTTACTTGTGAAGAATACCTTGTAATAGAACTATGCAATGTCTCAGCTACCTGGGGTATAATATGGGCCTTTACCAGGTTTTTGGATTCCACTGCAGTTGCCATTCCACTTCCAGTCATCCACTGCTTCCAAGAATAAAGCTTGGAGTAGGACATGCCCGCTCAGCCAATCACTGGCCAAGACACAGCTGGCAGGCCCTGCTCCAATCCCTTGTCTCTGAAGCAGATAGAAGACATGAGCATCGGAGCACAAAAAGAAGTAGAGCAGGAGCTGCAGCAGGCCAGGGTTTGTAAGTCTAGCTTACAAATTTTAAGTCTAGCTTAAAATTGTAAGTCTAGCTAACTTAAAATTTTGTCTTCCTATGGGCACTGCGATCTGTTTTTTTCTTTCTTTTTTTATGCCAGAGTAGCCCTTTAAACGGTTAAAAAAAATGGCATCTGAGCACACAGTGAAATATAAAAGTAATTGACCATCCCCAGAATTTATACTTACCTTTCCTTTATTGCACACATCACCAACACCTACACAGGTCAGCTGAAAAACAGAAACAGTATACATTTGACTAATGCTGCGTTTACACGGCGTGATAATTCGCCCGATCGTACGATTAACAATTTCGAAGTAACGTTTTTTTTTTTTAATAATGATCAGAGTTTAAACGGAACGATATATCGTACGGAAAAATCGTTTTGCAACCGTTTAAGACTATCTCGCACATAGGTTAAATCGGTGAACAACTGTTTACATAGAACGATCTGTGAATTTTTTCCGAACGACCAACAACGATTTGAGAACATGTTCAAAGATCAAAATGAATGATTTCTCGCTCATCGCTTGATCGTTCGCTGCGTTTACACGTACAATTATCGTTCAAATTCGATCGTTATCGTGCAAATTTGCACGATTATCGTTCTGTGTAAATGCAACATAAGTGTCCAGATCACTATTAGGCAGAGAGGAGGGGAGAATTCTGAGCGATGACATGAGCAAGTCTTATGCTGCGTTTACACGGAACGATTTATCGTGCAAATTTGCACGATAACAATCGAATTCGAACGATAATCGTACGTGTAAATGCAGCAAATGATCAAGCGACGAGCAAGAAATAGTTCATTTTGATCTTTAAACATGTTCTCAAGTGATTGGTCGTTTGCAAAAAATTTGCAGATCGTTCCGTGTAAACAGTCGTTCACTGATTTAACCTATGTGCGAGATAGGCTTAAGCGATCGCAAAACGATTTTTCCGTACGATATATCGTTCCATCTAAATGCTGATCGTGATAAAAAAAAAAATTGTTACTTTGAAATCGGTAATCGAACGATCAGGCAAATTATCGCTCCGTGTAAACGCAGCATTAGTAATTTACATTTAGAAAAACTATACAACCATTTTAAACTTCCAGCTTCTTCCACTGGGGAGCGCTATCAACATATAGCATGTAATACAAAGCAAATAAACTCAAGAATTGTCACCTTCTCTTTACTTCAAGCAGGACCATATATATCTGGTGTATTGCTCCAGAGGTTGGGGATAAGAGAGAACCTGGGTCACTCCCCTGATAGATGAACACCCCTGGGCTCTAGACCTCTACTTCCAATAAGCTGCATGAGTTAGGCTAGGTTCACACTGCGTTTTTGCATTCCGTTTTTTTTCATCCGTTTTCTGCAAAAAAAAACGGATGGAAAAAAAAACGGACGCAAAAGTAGTGTCAGCTACGTTTTTGTGTCCGTCAAAAAAAACGGATCCGTTTTTTACAATAGAAGTCAATGGAAAAACGGATCAAATGCACACAAATGCATCCGTTTTTTTCATCCCTTTTTTTGCAAAAAACGAATTGCAAAAACGCAGTGTGAACCCAGCCTTATGCTGCGTTTACACAAGACGATAATTGGCCCGATCGTACGATTAACAATGTCGGAGTAACGTGTTTTTCTTTTTCCATAACGATCAGCGTTTAGACGGAACGATACATTGTACGGAAAATTCGTTTTGCGATTGCTTAAGCCTATCTGACACATTGGTTAAATCGGCAAACGACTGTTTACACGGAACAATCTGCGAATTTTTTGCGAACGACGATGAGAACATGTTGCAAGATCAAAATGAACGATTTCTCGTTCGTCGTTTGATCGTTCACTGCGTTTACCCGTACGATTGTCGTTCGAATTTGATCGTTATCACGCAAATTTGCACGATAATTGTTACGTGTAAACGCACCAAAATAAAAACCTGTTTTCTCTGACATAATATGATAAGGAGACTGAGTTTTCTTTTAGTCACTTACACAATATTACCCAGGATATCTGAGTTGTTGCTTTTTTTTTTCGTTTTTTTTTTTAACCATGAAGATTTATTCAGTGGGTGACCAACTACTGGCACCAACATAGGCACAGAGCTGGAAGTAGACAGCTCCATGTATTGTATAGCTGATGTGCTGGTTACTCAGCTCTCATTCCCTTCGATAGGAGCTGAGCTGCAGTGACCCAGTATGACCACTACACACTATACAGCGCTATCACATCCTGTGCTGGGATCATGCTTTACACTGCAGCCCTGCTGGCTCCCAATGGTCAAGGTTCTATCTACTTGTAAATAGAATAACATAGGCATAAAATAATGTAGAGAAAACTAGATCATAAACCGCTAAATAACACTGTAGTCTGTATGTGCACAGTATATGACACTGCCCGATCTTCTGCGCCTAGCACATACATCAGTGATACACGACTACAACTCCCAGCATGCCCTAAGAGCAGTGCGGGCGGCAGGACCCACCATGCCGGAGCAGCAGCGGCTCAGCCAGGGCTTGCTGTGGTCGTTCTTGTAGACGTGCAGCCTCCCGCAGGTGTCCCCCAAGACCAGCTCGTTCAGCTGTAGAGAGAAGAGGGGGCGTGGTCAGTGTCTGGCAGCGGCACCAATTGTCATCCCCCAGACCCCCGCCCCCTCCCGGTACCGAATCATTGTCCGCGTCCCCGAGGCACAAGGCGTGCGGGAACAGCGACCCGCTGAACTCCAGCACAGCGCGCTGCACGTAGCTGAGGGACCGCATCACTGCCGGCAGCAGAGCGCCTCCCGCCCGGAATGTGTGCAGCACGGTGTCGCCTGCTGATGACGTCTCCTCGGGAGGGCACGTGACTTGTCCCTGACTCTGCTGTCCTTACGTGCGTTATTAGTGCGGCTCTGTCCTCTGGACTGTTTGTCCCAAATAACATCCTGTGCTATTTGGCTAATAGAAGTGATGCAAGAATACAGAGGAATGATGCGGATTTACCTGTCTGGTGGAGCCTCCATGGTGTGTGACACTAATCTGCCCACCAAGTCAATGGTTCCTGATGAGCTCCATTGTCAGGCTGTATCATCAGCATAAACAAATTGCCAGCCCTTTCTTTCTTGAGCCATTTGGTCCATGTTTGAAACATTTCTTAAAGGGGTTATCCATCGAAAATATTTTTCTTTCAAATCTACTGGTATCAGAAAGTTATATAGATTTGTAATTTCCTTCTATTTAAAAAAATCTCTAGTCTTCCAGTACTTATCAGCTGCTGCATGTCATGCAGTAAATGTTTTTTCAGTCTGACACAGTGCTCTCTGCTGACACCTCTGTCCAAGACAGGAACTATCCAGAGCAGCAGCAAATCCCCATAGAAAACCTCTCCTGCTCTGGACAGTTCCTGACATGGACAGAGGTGGCGGCAGAGAGCTCTGTGTCAGATTGAAAAGAAAACACCATTTCCTGCAGGACATACAGCAGCTGATAAGTATGGAAATACGATTTTTAAATAGAAGGAAATTCCAAATCTATATAACTTTCTGAAACCTGTGGATTTGAAAGAAAAAGATTTACAGCGGATAACCCCTTTAAGCAGTATGTAAAGGTTCTTGTGTATGCCTTGTGCTGTTTTAGCTAATGTGGCAGGCATGGGTTTCCCACCATACTTATTCCTGATCTCACATTAAAATGATTTTCTAATGCTGCCTTCATTTCCCATGATGCCTCTCACTGCATAAGTCTCATCACTGCACTTCACCTAAATGGATCTTATTTAGGCTATGTTCACATAACGTAAATATAGGGGCAAAATACAGATGTATTTGGATAGTTGTTGCAATGTTTATTTCAGGCCGTATTTATCCAAATACGGACGTATTTTGCCCTTATTTTCACATTGTGTAAACCTGGCTTTAGAGTGTATTATAAAGTAATATTACCATCCATGCTTTGGCTTAAATACTGGAAGTTTTGAAAGGAAAGCACCCTAGTGTAACAAATATTCAGAATAAAATCAGAATGGGTCATACCTATACATGTTCACTAGTATTGTGATGCCTCCCCCACACACACAGTATTTGATGACATATTGCACCATGACACACTACCTTCTCAGACTTACCTCTAAGTACTCTTCCCGGGAGATTCTGACTTGGCTGATCCTTTGTAGTCATCTTTCAGGGCTCTGTTATTGATCATATATTGATATATAGGACAGTTGTCTCCAATAGGTGGCACCAGAGAGCAAGCTCTCCTCCTTTTGGGTAAGCTGGTGTGCTGCTTGAGAACATGCATTTTATTTTCTGGCATTTTTCAAGTCATATACGGTACATCCAAAAAGAAACCAAAACGCTAGTAGCACTTTGAATATTTTACCATAGACTTTAATGCAACTTCCATGAAAAACTCATGGACACTTTTAAGGTAGTAATCAAATGAACACAGAAAGGGGTAGTATAAATGGAGAGCTGATGCCTGTCTATTGTGTATCTACCACCCCTGTGCTTGGCTCAGCCATAACTACGTGTGTGAATGCTGGTACTCTCACACCTTTTAGATCACATTGATACATAGCTGTCGCAATGTTTGCGGTGAAGTAATGAAATGCTTACATTTGTTCTACCTTTTTGGTTAGTTATTATTGGTTAGTGCCGGATTTATAATATTTGTTTAACAATTTAACAAGAATCTACGACAATTTAGTGTTTGAAAAGCAAAGTTCATTCTCCCATCTTGGTGTAACAACCCAGCTAAATCAATATGTTACTTCAATAGCTGACTCCAAAAAAACAAAGTCTATGGAGGGTCTAAATCAGGGATGTCAAACTGAGGCCCTCCAGCTGTTGCAAAACTACAAGTCCCATCATGCCTGGACAGCCAAAGCTAAAGCTTTGGCTGTCCAGGCATGATGGGAATTGTAGTTTTAAAACAGCTGGAGGGCCTGAGTTTGACACACCATCTGTGCAATCCAGTTGTATAAGAATCACTATGTGTACGAGCTGTAATAGAGCTGGCATAGAAGTCCATGAGGCCTCCAAGTTCTTACAGTGGCATACAGATATTTTCCTCTTGGATTCTGCAATGTGGCTACTAATGCTCTGTAATATGGCTCCTGATGGAACACGTATAGCTACATGTATAGCTTAAGTATAGGTGAGCAAACAAAACCTATACAACCCCATTCGTCTGAACTTTGCTAAAAAATCGGTTCAGCACAAACTTGAATTGGTCACATGACAGAAAGGAGAAGGAGGAAGGATCCCATGACCTCTGGGTAGCCCATAATGCTTTGCAGTCAGCTCTACAGGCTAATCAGGAGACAATATAGGTGTGATGCCAAAGCCACTATAAACAGCCTATGTACATAGCGTCAGCAGACATTTTACAGATAGCAGGTGTTAGGAGATGATCTCTGTGAGGTACAATGAGCAGAGGACAACACAGATAGGAGTAGGCCTACACAAGCACAATTATACATACAGCAGCTGAGTCTGCTCTGTCACTGCTAAACCTGTTTCATTGCAAGTTGTGTAGCTTTTTTTTTTGTTTGTTTGTTTACACTTATTGTTTAGAAAAAATTTGTGCACAGAGGGTTTTATGTCAGAGGATATTGTCAAGTTTAGGCCAACTATTAATTGGCTTAAAGGGAAACTATCAGCAGGTTACAAGCCTCTAACCTGCTGATATGTCCCTATTGCACACGCAGTGCTGAGGATGAAGGTAAGTTTCTAACCTTCATCTTCAGCACAATTTTTGTGTAGTTTGAATTTAATCCAAATGCTAATGAGGTGGTTTGGTGCACTGGGGCAGGGCTACCACCCTCATGCACCAATCCGACTGGCCCCTGGACAGCCCATCCCTTCTAATGAATATTTATCCAGTGTTGTGCAGTGATAAGTAATGAACTAATGTCACTGCAAAGCACCACCCACAGGCCGTCCAGGGCAGATTGGTGCACTGAGCGCAGTAGTCACACCCCAAGTGCACCAAACCACCTCATTAGCACATTAATTAAACTAAAAACTACACAAAAATGGTGCCAAGGATGAAGGTAGGAAACTTACCATTATCCTCAGTGCCTATGTGCTTCAAACCTGCTAATAGTTTCCCTTTAAATGTGCACCAGAATTTGCGCAACTATAGCTGTGCCCCTTTTATTAGAATCCATCCACCTGCTTTTTGGAACCGTCAGAAAAGTCTTAACAAAAGTGTTGAAAATGTGTCAAAAGTGATATGAGAAAGTCTGTGGTGTAATAGTAAATATGGACCATTGTTTCCAGGTGCAAAGCCTGTTGCTACTTCCATAAAAGAGATTCCTCCGCTCATGCAGCGTGTTTTTAAACAAGCTGTTAGTTACCTTAGCCATGCATATTGCTGGATTGCTGCTATTATGACTATTATGGGGGCATCTATGATGGCATACACCACGGAGAAGGCACAGGCATAAATCATGGGAGAAATCTACACCTGTTCAGGAGCAGGTATAGATTTCTGCGCCCACCATGCAGCAGGCGTGGGTCCCACCAGATTTACCTAACATGTGCCTCTCAGTAGTTCTGGCTGGGAAAAGAGGGAAAGGGCTTTATTTAGAGTAAGACTGGTGTAGTAGTGTACCAATCTTGATAAATGTCCACCTTTGTATTATACATGAGTTTATATGGTGAAGTTTGGGTTGGAACCTAACATTTTGCTTTATTCACCGAACCTGCCAAAGTGAACTTTTGACATTTTTTTTACCAACTTTGTTAGCTGTCCTCACTAAACTGCTGCTCTGTCTGACCCGGTTATCTCTGAGAAAGCTTAGAGAACAAACAGCATGATCCCCAGGCATGTGAGCGCCATGACATCATCCAGTCACAGATCTTACATAAAGCTTGTTGGTAATTAACAAACATTTATTTGTAGGGTCTGCATCTCCTTACTGCCCATCAAAGAGGGAGCTCAATAAGTACATTCCCCAGCACACATTATCTATCTATCTATCTATCTATCTATCTATCTATCTATCTATCTATCTATCTATCTATCTATCCATCTACAAATTGGATGAGAGTGGCACTACAAAGCCAAAATGTAGCGGGTGCCAGCAGACTTGGTTCCGACCACGAACCTTGATTTGTAGAGAAGACGATGATCCGCAGCACACCAATCGAGTGAAAAACTAGTGTTTTATTATAAAGTTTTCAAACACAGCAACACAGTGTAGCACGACGTTTCGGCGGGATATCCGCCATTTTCAAGTGCATTTCAGTGAACTCAAAGACTGATTTAAATATCCACACATCATTATACATAGCAAACGTGATTGGTGAGTCAAAATGTCACTCACAGTAGGGGACCAATCGGTCCATTATAGTGATTAAAGGAAAAAAACAGGTGCATAATATAATAGTGAAAAAATATTGTGATACGGTGAATATAAGAATATACAAAATAGAACTTGAAACATGTTATATGAATATATACTTTCTTAAGGAGAGTGAAGCAATAAACCGGATCACTTGAGAGACGCCACATACTTTAGAAAATTAAAAAGCACACGTGGGACCGTATGTACAGAGAACAAGATTCAGAAATGCATATATATAATTGTATTCTACATGCTAGGCAAGACTACTCCACCAGACGGGAGGCTCCGCCGATTCTTATCCGGAACGGGCAAGGAGTCAGCGGGTAGTGACCAAGTCCAACAACCGCACGGAAACCGCGCGAGATGCATGAACTAGTCCCAATCCTCCTGTCATGTTGTGGATACTTGTCCTGCCACAGGCGCATGATGTGAATAGTCCTTATAAGTAATGTGCAGTGAAAGGCGAAGCTCTCTCTCCGGTACGTTCACTCTCCATACAGATAGAGCATCTAGGAGAAATGCAAACATAAGACGTAAGTAAAAAACTAATTACGATATATACTGATATAGTTATATATTAATGTATAGGCTCATATTGAGAGTTCACTGAATATTCTTACTCAAATGATACTGAGTGAAGACAGACATAAATGCATTGGCATGTGGAGTTTATCTGAACATGGAAGTTGTTACTTTATATTCCACATTTAACCCTGCAGGTTGCAAAGTGTTTAGTTCATAAATCCAATAAAGTTCTTTCTTCATGAGAATTGTGTGTCTATCACCCCCTCGTTTTAAAGGTTCCACACGGTCCAAGACCATGAATCTCAGATCTCTCTCCGTGTGTCCCCTTTCCGTGAAGTGCTTTGACACAGGTAAATCAAGTTTTTTCTTCCTGATAGAGTATCGGTGTTGTGCCAGTCTCGTTTTTAAATCATATGTTGTCTCACCAACATATAATTTTTTACAGGGACAGGTCAAAACATAAACCACCCAATCAGATGTACATGTAAGAAAATGTTTAATCTGATACTCTTTCTGAGACATCGGATGTGTAAAGCTGGATCCCTTTAGCATATATTTACAGTTCACACATCCCAAACAAGGGAAGGAACCCATTCTTTTGGATGTCAGGTATGTTTGTTTGTCTTGTTTGTGTTTGTTCAGGTCTGAGGTGACTAATCTATCTCTCAAATTTCTATTTCGTCTGTAAGACATCAGTGGGGGGGCGTGTCAATTCTGCAATGTCACTGTGATTCCGTGAGATAATTTGCCAATGTCTCAGTAGAATACTATTGATTTGAGAAGAAAAGTCATTATATGTGGTCACAAAGGGTATTCTTTCTGGTGTTTGTTTTGTTTTTGTCACCAATAAGTCCTTACGTTGTATTTTTTTCACCCTCTCCTTACAGTCATGAATGACCCTGTTGGGGTAACCTCTTTCAGCAAAGTTCTTACCCATAGTTGTCAGCGCATCAGTCAGTCTGTGTTCACTGTCAATTATACGTCTCGCCCTAAGCATTTGGCTATATGGTAGTGAAGTTGTAGCTCTTCTCGGGTGACAGCTGTCATAGTGGAGGATAGTGTTACAGTCAGTTTTCTTCACGTAGATATCGGTATGCAATGCGTCCTCACCCTTGGTAACTAATACGTCCAGGTAGTGAATTTGAGTAGAATCAAACGTCATTGTAAATTTAATCGTCTCATCGATACTGTTGAGAAAATTGACAAAATCTTGTAATTCATGTAAATTGCCTGTCCAAATCATGAAAATATCGTCTATGAATCTCCACCACTTCAGGACATGCCCGAAGTGGTGGGACACATAGACGTTCTCCTCCTCCATATGTGCCACTACAGCATTTGCATAAGTCGGTGCCACATTGGCACCCATCGCCACGCCCCTTTGTTGTAAATAAATTTTCTCATTGAATACAAAATAGTTATTGCATAACACCAGATCCAACAGTCTTAAGATGAAGTCAGCCTCCCTGGGAGAACAACCCAGAGAGGGTAACATACATTCTATTGTTCTCATACCTCTGCGATGATCAATAGAGGTATACAGACTGACTATGTCAAGTGTAACTAATATCGCTGTGGGTGGAACCTCAGTGTGTTGCAATTTGACTAAAAAGTCAGTAGTATCTCTTAGATATGATTTAGCACCTTCAGCCAGAGGTCTCAGTATTCTATCTAGGAACACAGAAATATGACTTAAAATTGAACCCCTACCCGAGACAATGGGTCTGCCTGGGGGATTTTTAATATCTTTGTGTATCTTTGGCAAAAAATAAAGAGTAGGCATAACTGGACACTTAACAGTCAAAAATTCACAAAGATACTCATCAATGATATCCTGTAACATTGCTTCCTGTAGAAGAGAATCAATTTTTTTCTGAATTACAAATTTAGGATCAGATGACAATAAAGTATATACTGCCCTGTCGCACAGCTGACGCTGTGCTTCTGCTATGTATTTGCTCCTGTCCATGACCACAATAGCCCCACCCTTGTCAGCGGGCTTGATGAAAAAAGCAATTACATTGAGACTCCACATTTCTACCCTGGGACGCTACCACAGTGTTAAACGTATCCCTCGGGGTATGCGCTCAAGATTGAAACCGACTATGCTGCTGGAGGATATGGAGTTTAGAAGTAAGTTTGAAATGATTTCTAATAAATATGCACTGGACTTGATATTGCTGCACATCGAAAGTATGCAAAGACAATTGCGGGAGATTAATACTAAGGCAACTGCTATGGAAACTTCATTACAAACAGCAATGAGTCAGGACGATTTTGATAAATATATACAAAAACAAAAGGACTTTCTAGAGACTTTTAAAGCTGATTTGCAAGAAGAAAAAAGGAGAAAATGGCAAAGGGATTGTCAGGATTATCTTACAGGCAAGGTCTATTTATGGACCAATACCCATCCACAGGAACAAGCAAGGAGACCTATTGTTAAAAAGATGGATTCTACAAGACCGGTTTCTACAAGCGAAGAACACAGACCTTTTTTAGGAGCTCGCCCCCAAGAGGATCCCGGAGCCGAAGAGGGGGCAGAAAAAGGAAAAGACACCGAGACTCCGAGACAGAAAACGCCAAGAGTGAACAAGAATCAAACATCGAAAACCACCACGAGGAGAAAGAACCCAACATAAATGTGGTAAATATCTCCTCCTTTGATTTAATGCCTAGTCAATTACATCTATTATCTAGGGGTCTGAGCTTTTGTCCAAGCCCCCCAATAGACTGGTTCCAACTTGATATAGATGTATCACAATTTATTAGGAGGATAAATTTACGGGTTTGGTTTAACAAAACCCCTATGTCTATTGCCACGGGTAACACCACTGTTAAATTGTTTGATGCAAAAAGGTTGGGTCTGCGACAGGACAGTGACTTTATGCCACCATATATGTCCCCCACAATAGAAACATTTCATACTCTGATAAAAAATGATCTGTGTGCGTTGAGAGATAAGGTGGGCGATTCTGTATTGCACCCTAACATTACTTCAACTGACTTACAGGCATTGAATGCCCTTGTCCATGACCACAACCTGGTCATCAAGCCCGCTGACAAGGGTGGGGCTATTGTGGTCATGGACAGGAGCAAATACATAGCAGAAGCACAGCGTCAGCTGTGCGACAGGGCAGTATATACTTTATTGTCATCTGATCCTAAATTTGTAATTCAGAAAAAAATTGATTCTCTTCTACAGGAAGCAATGTTACAGGATATCATTGATGAGTATCTTTGTGAATTTTTGACTGTTAAGTGTCCAGTTATGCCTACTCTTTATTTTTTGCCAAAGATACACAAAGATATTAAAAATCCCCCAGGCAGACCCATTGTCTCGGGTAGGGGTTCAATTTTAAGTCATATTTCTGTGTTCCTAGATAGAATACTGAGACCTCTGGCTGAAGGTGCTAAATCATATCTAAGAGATACTACTGACTTTTTAGTCAAATTGCAACACACTGAGGTTCCACCCACAGCGATATTAGTTACACTTGACATAGTCAGTCTGTATACCTCTATTGATCATCGCAGAGGTATGAGAACAATAGAATGTATGTTACCCTCTCTGGGTTGTTCTCCCAGGGAGGCTGACTTCATCTTAAGACTGTTGGATCTGGTGTTATGCAATAACTATTTTGTATTCAATGAGAAAATTTATTTACAACAAAGGGGCGTGGCGATGGGTGCCAATGTGGCACCGACTTATGCAAATGCTGTAGTGGCACATATGGAGGAGGAGAACGTCTATGTGTCCCACCACTTCGGGCATGTCCTGAAGTGGTGGAGATTCATAGACGATATTTTCATGATTTGGACAGGCAATTTACATGAATTACAAGATTTTGTCAATTTTCTCAACAGTATCGATGAGACGATTAAATTTACAATGACGTTTGATTCTACTCAAATTCACTACCTGGACGTATTAGTTACCAAGGGTGAGGACGCATTGCATACCGATATCTACGTGAAGAAAACTGACTGTAACACTATCCTCCACTATGACAGCTGTCACCCGAGAAGAGCTACAACTTCACTACCATATAGCCAAATGCTTAGGGCGAGACGTATAATTGACAGTGAACACAGACTGACTGATGCGCTGACAACTATGGGTAAGAACTTTGCTGAAAGAGGTTACCCCAACAGGGTCATTCATGACTGTAAGGAGAGGGTGAAAAAAATACAACGTAAGGACTTATTGGTGACAAAAACAAAACAAACACCAGAAAGAATACCCTTTGTGACCACATATAATGACTTTTCTTCTCAAATCAATAGTATTCTACTGAGACATTGGCAAATTATCTCACGGAATCACAGTGACATTGCAGAATTGACACGCCCCCCACTGATGTCTTACAGACGAAATAGAAATTTGAGAGATAGATTAGTCACCTCAGACCTGAACAAACACAAACAAGACAAACAAACATACCTGACATCCAAAAGAATGGGTTCCTTCCCTTGTTTGGGATGTGTGAACTGTAAATATATGCTAAAGGGATCCAGCTTTACACATCCGATGTCTCAGAAAGAGTATCAGATTAAACATTTTCTTACATGTACATCTGATTGGGTGGTTTATGTTTTGACCTGTCCCTGTAAAAAATTATATGTTGGTGAGACAACATATGATTTAAAAACGAGACTGGCACAACACCGATACTCTATCAGGAAGAAAAAACTTGATTTACCTGTGTCAAAGCACTTCACGGAAAGGGGACACACGGAGAGAGATCTGAGATTCATGGTCTTGGACCGTGTGGAACCTTTAAAACGAGGGGGTGATAGACACACAATTCTCATGAAGAAAGAACTTTATTGGATTTATGAACTAAACACTTTGCAACCTGCAGGGTTAAATGTGGAATATAAAGTAACAACTTCCATGTTCAGATAAACTCCACATGCCAATGCATTTATGTCTGTCTTCACTCAGTATCATTTGAGTAAGAATATTCAGTGAACTCTCAATATGAGCCTATACATTAATATATAACTATATCAGTATATATCGTAATTAGTTTTTTACTTACGTCTTATGTTTGCATTTCTCCTAGATGCTCTATCTGTATGGAGAGTGAACGTACCGGAGAGAGAGCTTCGCCTTTCACTGCACATTACTTATAAGGACTATTCACATCATGCGCCTGTGGCAGGACAAGTATCCACAACATGACAGGAGGATTGGGACTAGTTCATGCATCTCGCGCGGTTTCCGTGCGGTTGTTGGACTTGGTCACTACCCGCTGACTCCTTGCCCGTTCCGGATAAGAATCGGCGGAGCCTCCCGTCTGGTGGAGTAGTCTTGCCTAGCATGTAGAATACAATTATATATATGCATTTCTGAATCTTGTTCTCTGTACATACGGTCCCACGTGTGCTTTTTAATTTTCTAAAGTATGTGGCGTCTCTCAAGTGATCCGGTTTATTGCTTCACTCTCCTTAAGAAAGTATATATTCATATAACATGTTTCAAGTTCTATTTTGTATATTCTTATATTCACCGTATCACAATATTTTTTCACTATTATATTATGCACCTGTTTTTTCCTTTAATCACTATAATGGACCGATTGGTCCCCTACTGTGAGTGACATTTTGACTCACCAATCACGTTTGCTATGTATAATGATGTGTGGATATTTAAATCAGTCTTTGAGTTCACTGAAATGCACTTGAAAATGGCGGATATCCCGCCGAAACGTCGTGCTACACTGTGTTGCTGTGTTTGAAAACTTTATAATAAAACACTAGTTTTTCACTCGATTGGTGTGCTGCGGATCATCGTCTTCTCTATCTATCCATCTATCTATCTGTTGCAGTGAAATGATAGAATCAGGTATTTGATCAAATCCCGGGAAATTATTAAATGAGCCGTTCCATCATTTCCCTGAATAAAGTCAGGTATTTGATCAAATCCCTGACCCCTTTCAGGGAAATGTTGGAATGAATTCTATCATTTCCCCTGCGACATAGAAGTTGCTTACTGTATTGCCTCCTGCTCCCAAAGCCCGTCTGCTCTGCCCCCCATCTGCCTCCGCTGCCTCTCTGCTCTCCATCCACCTCCACCGCCTCTCTGCTTCCCGTCCACCTCCGCCACCATGCCTGCCGGGAGGTCTGGGGAGTTCCTGCGCCATCTTGGTCCTCTTCCTCGCCGTCCACCTGCTGCTGCTTTGTCTGCCGGGAGCTGACAGGACGACACCAGCGTGCTATCATGGGCCTCCTACTCCACGTCCTCTGCCGCTGATGTGCCTGCCGAGAGGCCGATGCCTTCTTGGGCCTACTGCTACCATCCATCCACCCCCAGAAGCCGTGCCATCTGAGTGGCCACTGCCATCTTGGGCCTCCTGCTCCCCCCACCCCCATCGCTGCTGTGCCTGGCCTTGGGTGAGTAACAGACTAATGCTGCGTTTACATGTAACGATTATTGGCCCGATCGTACGATTAGCGATGTCGGATTTACAATTTTTTTTTATAACGATCAGCGTTTAGATGGTACGATATATCGTACGAATATTCGCACTGCGATCGTTTTGCGATCGTTTTGCGATCGTTTAAGCCTATCTCACACATTGGTTAAATCGGCGAACGACTGTTCACACGGAACGATTTGCGAATTTTTTGCGTACGATGAACGACGATTTGATGACCTGATGAAAGATCAAAATGTACGATTTATCGTGCGTCGTTCGATCGTTCGCTGCGTTTACACGTACAATTATCGTTCGAATTCGACCGTTATCGCACGACAATCGTTACGTGTAAACGCAGCATTAAACAGGTTACTCATTCCATCATTTCCCTGAAAGGGGTCAGGGATCTGATCAATACCTGACTTTCTTCAGGGAAATAAAGGAACAGCTTGGTTATTTCATCATTTCCCGGGATTTGATCAAATCCCTGGATTCTGTCATTTCACTGCAACATATCTCTCTCTCTATCTGTCTATCGCATGTCTGTCCATCAATCTACTTATCTATCTATATGCATGCAGTTACTACACAATGCAGTTAACTAATGCAGTATTTGCATGTAGTAGCTTTGTGTCTGTGTATACCTTATTTGTATGCAAATCTCTGGCAGTATGTTGCTGCTCTAATATAAAACATAAACATCCTTACCTCTCCACGCTCCCCCAGTGTCCTGCGGCATCCCTGGATTCCCTGCTGAACACAGTCATCACCATTTCTGAGACGGACTCGTCTTGGCAGTGACAGTCCACTCAGCCAATCACTGACTTAAGCCCCTATTACACTGGCCAATCAGTGGAAGCAAGCTGTCAGGTCAGGTCAGCACTCGTTTGCTCCCCATTCCCCGCTCACTGCCGGCGCTATTACACGTGCTAGCGAGTCAGTAAATGCAGGGGGCGCAGGAAGCTGCAGGAGGGGCTCCGCAGATGATCTTTAGATTGTCCGGGAAGCCCATAGGAGAAAGCTGCGGTCAGCTGCTGCCGCTTCTATTACGGCAGCAGATCATTGCCATCGTTGTAGTTAGTCTTTTAACATGTTGAAAGACACTGAAAGACAGCGATCAGCCAACGTCCTGCATGTCGGCTGATCGTTGCCTTTTATTACACAAAGTGGTTATCGGCCACAATGGCTGATAATCAGCCAAATACGGCCAATAATTGCTTGGTGTAATACGGCCTTAAGATGGGACAACGTTGATTTGATCTTTTGTTTGGCCGTGAAAACAATCATTATTGGCTGCACATCTCTCAGTGTCAATAGGAAATATGTGGCCAATAATAATTCACCTTAATGGCCGCACGAATGATACAGCAATCGTTTGTGCAGATTAGTCGTGCGATTTTTCATGTCTAGCAAGTCAGCACAAAGCTGGCTGATCGCTCGTTTGCTTCCATAAAAGGACCCTTAAACAACTAACCACAGATCTTGTGTGTATGTTGCTTCTTGAATCTTTCTGGTTCCTCCCAGACAGAGTCAATGACGTTGAGATCAGGGCTCGGTGGGGAACACATCATCACTTCCAAGACTCCTTGGTATGCTGAAGATAGTTCTTAGTGACACTGGCTGTGTACTTGGGGTCATTGTGTAGCTTTGGGGCTAATCAGACATGTCCCTGATTGGAGCATTTTATTCCACACCTGCCTGAAACTTTTGCACAGTACTGTATGAAGCAAAACCATAACATATAAAATGTCAATCTCCTGTTTTGTCACATACAGCCTAACCCCCTTAAACTGCTAGATATAAAGTATCTACAGACCAACCCAGCCCCCTTAAAAAATCAAATGTGCAGTATCAATATATTTAAATTGTTTCAGACTAATAAATTGATGGTGACTAAGGGTACTATTACACGGGCCGATGGGGGCCCGATAATAACTGTAAACGAGCGCAGATCTGCTAGATTGGCGCTCGTTTATTGGGCCTATTACACAGCCCAATAATCGTTTAACAAGAGCTTCAGGGACATCGTTACTGATGTCCTTGCAGTCCTTGTTTAAACTATATGCGAAGAATACATTACGTGTCCATGCTGCAGGGCTCCCCTTGTGGTCCGTTTCTCCCCGGGTCCCGCACGCTCCAGCTTCAGAGCAGCCTGTCTGAGCTGATAGGCCGCTCAGCCAATTACTGGCCGCAGCGGTCCCGGCCAGTGATTGGCTGAGTGGCCTGTCAGCTCAGACAGGCTGCTCTGAAGCTGGAGCGTGCGGGACCTGGGGAGAAGTGGACTGCTAGGGGAGCCCTGGACCATGGATAGGTAATGTATTCTTCTTTGCATATTGTCAGTAGCCGGCCACGCACCGCTATTACACATAGCAATGCACGGTCGGCGCCTGACAATTATAGGTCCAAACCTATATCAATTAGCCGATGACAACGACAACGATAGGGCCGATACAGACGATTATGGTTCCGTGTAATAGTACCCTTAGTCTTTCCTAGGCTGAAGGAGCCATAAGTGGTGACGTAATGGGTTTTACATCAATGCTCAGCAGGTTATTGCCCAGTCATTAATTTCTATTACAGACTGCCCATATACATGGGGGGGGGGGGGGGGGGGACACTGACAGCATTAATAACTCCCTGATGGATACAACAATTAAAATTTTGGAGGTGCAACATTCTGCTAAGTGTTAATCTAAAACCCATTGAGTCACCACTTAAAGCTTTTGAGCCTAGGAAAGACTTGGTGTGTTTACACAGAGAGATTTATTTATCTGACAGATCTTTCAAGCCAAAACCAGGAACAGACTCCATTCCTGGCTTTGGCTTCAAAAATCTGTTAGATAAATCTCTCTGTGTAAACGCACCATTAGTCACCTTGCCAATCAATAAATTAGTAATCAATATTGATACAAGACATTTGGTAATTTTTGAGGTGACTGGGTTGGTCTGTAGATACTGCAGACCTAGTAGTTCAAAGGTGATTGAGCTGGTATGTGGAAAAACAGGAGCCTGGCCTATTATACCTATTAGTATTGCTACATATAATATTACATAATTAGCTACAGAATGTACTGAAACCACAGAGGAGTTTTTTTTTCTAAAAATTAATTACCTATAACCTTATTTTGTTGAACGCAAAAGAAAAAAAAAAAAACAATTTTAAGACAGCACACAAGGAGTGTTCTTGTCTATAAATACTAACTATGACTCAATCAACTAGTCAAATATGTACTGCTTGTTAGTTAGAAGGCTAACAGAGCCGAGGTAGGGTTTTAGAGGGCTAGAGCTTAAAGGAATTGGGGGAAAGGGAGGGAGAAGAGGAAAGAAAGAAAAGTAGAGGGGGTAAGGGTAAAGGGGGAGGGAAAGCAGTTAGTCACATAAGGCAATATTTTGAGTTACTGACTATCAGAAGGCGAGGAGGAAAAAAGGAAATTGAAAAATGAAAATTGTCGCAGTCATATAGGCCACTTTGAGCTGTGTCATGAAGGCGTTAATCTGTCAGAACAGTGCGGAAGGTGGTGTCACGGCCACAAAAACGGCTGCCTGGCATGCCTCTCCTCTTTTCCCTCTCTTTCCGCTGCCATTCCGTTATGTGTGAAACTGGCCTTAGTAAAATTTTGTTAAAGTTAGGCTACATTCAGACAGCACTTTGTGCCTCCATAGAGGTCTGCAATTCATGGTCAACCACATTATAGACATGTCATTTTTTTACAGCACAGATTCACGGGTCTACAAAAATTGGAGATGTGTGAAAAGGCCCATTGAAATCAATGATTTGTCCGTAAGTGTTTGTTCTAGAGTATTGTCTATTTACTTTGACACATGGCTTCCACCACGGACATGAGATATGCGCATAGTAATGAGTAATAAGGAGCCTACATCAATAATGTATACTGTCTTCTTGCTGCTTCAGGAGTAAAAACCATTTCATTGATTTCTTTTTCTTAATATTCTTAGTAGTAAAAGGAAAGCCAAGTGCAGGTTGTTGCTTGTATGGCACATAGCGTGTTGCTTTACACCCCAATTGTGTAATGTGGTTGTGGGTTTCCTGTTAAGAAATGGAATGAATAGGTGACACCTCAGCACCTGGATCAGTAGTGGACATGTGGAAGCAGGCAACTGTTCATGATTGCATAGCACCTTTTACATATATACAATAAAGAGCCATTACAGGAAGAGGTGTAAAGGTAGCTGGCCGTAAATCCCCTGTTCCTTTCATGTTCCGGGCAGTAACTGCCTTTTACAACTAACTGTAGAAACAATACAAATGGAACTGTGAATGGGTATGCTTCCTGTAGTACGTATACTGACCCCAGTATCAGAAATACAGTATATACCATGTGGGATTACTCTTAGTAGCACAGTGGGGCATGTAAATGGTTCTGAGCCTCTATTCTTCCTTGTGAAATTATTACATGCTTTATCTCTACCTTAATACATTGTTATACTTCCCCTCCCTTTAACGTATTTTACTGAGAAGTTAAAGGGAAAGTCCAGTAAGTTTTTTTAGGTTTGCTGATAAATAATTTCCATGTTTGCACTTCATCGGCCTTTGGTCAGGATGATGATACTAAGTTATAGAATAATAGTATGATTATTATTCAGTCACAGTATGAGGCCATGTTGGGTCACGAAACGGCCAGTCTCTGCCCAGATCATCCCGGCCGGTACTTAAGTACCGGTCGGATGATCTTTCCGGCCGTAGGGTTCTGATGCGGGCGCATCAGTGAACACCCGCATCAGAACCTCCCACAGCACACAATGAAACAAGTGGCCGGAGGCGCTTGCTTCATTGTGTAAATTGACAGGATTTTCTAAGGCCACAATTCGTTGAATTGCGGCCGCAGAAAACTGACATGTCAGTTATTTGCGGGTCCGCACGGGATCCCGGCCGGAGCGTATACGATGTGTATACGCTCTGGCCGGGATCCCATAGAAGTAGAGGCAGTGTTCCACAACGTGAAAAGTACGGCCGTTGTTGCCGATGGCAACAACGGCCGTACTTTTACGTAGTGTGAACATAGCCTGAAGGTATCAATCAGTCACAGAATGATAGTTTTAGTCATGCTATGATGGCATTATTCAGTCACAAAATGGCCATGTTCACACCCTGTAAAATAACGTCCGACATTGGAATTTAAAATAACGGCCATGCTTTTCATTCTTCATTGATTTTCATTGAAGTCTATGGAAACAAATGATTGTTTATGTCATTAATTTGTGGCTGTTATTGTGTGAACAGCGGCCATTATTTTAAGTTGTTGACTTATAGTCCTGTTTTTCACCTTCCTTTCTCTGTCCTAAACTCAATGGCCCTTTTAATAAAAGACACACCTATAAGGGCCATCTTTGACTTCAAACTAAAATAATGTTCCAATGGCCGTTATTGCAATGACGGCCGTTGGAACATGCTAAACCACAGCCGTTGTGTGGTACTCAAAACAATGGACATTATTTTGGGTATCAAATAATGACATTAAAAAAGTGTTCTGTAAACATAGCCTGGCAGCAGTATTATTCGCTCTTGGTATGACAGGATTATTCAGTCACAATATATGAGTGTTATTCAGTCATAGTATAACGGTATTATTCAGTCATTGTGTAATGATAGTATTCAGGCACAGTATATCAGTATTATTCAGTCACAATATATCAGTATTATTCAGTCACAATATAATGGCCTTATTCAGGCACACCATATCATTATTATTCAGTCATAGTTTGGTGGTGATATTCAGTAACCGTGTGTTGGTATTCTTCAGTCATTGTAGTAATTAGTCATGGGGTGGTGGTAATGTTCAGTGACTACATCATAGTATCATTCAGGTAAAGTATAGTGGAATAAAGCCAGGACTATGCTTCGACTTTTAGTAGGGTTGCTAATGATTTTAACTAAAGCCTAAGGCATATCCCCACATGGTCTTCTTGTTGTTGCACATAGCTGCGTTTCTTTGTTTACTTAATTAAAACCTATAGAGTTTGTGTGCTTTGCAATGAGATTACCATTGTCATGCTTATTCAGGTTGTCTATGACAGTCTGTTGCAAAATAATAAATGCATGTCTTTCTTTAAAAATGCATGAGTTTTCCTAGTGTGTTTTGTCTGCTGTTCTGAAATGCAAATGTGGGAACTCAGCCTCAGGGCCCCATTACATGGAGGGATTATCTGCCCATAAGGCTGATACTGCCTTGTCTATAATGCCCAGTTGTTGCCGGTTTCATCAGCAGCACATCTCCCTGTGTAATATGGGAATGTCATGTGTGCCCGACAATGATGGAAGAAAAGCACACAGCAATAAAAAGCCATGTGATAGGCCTTTAGAAAAAGTGCTGATCTACCTCAGTGCCTAAATCATCCATAGGAATGCCCATGTAACAACACCATCAGTCACCAACATTGCTGTTATTTGTTCACAGTCAGCTGTATTGTGGTATTTTTTCAGACACTATATGCTGATATTATTTAGTAATGGCAGTGGTGACACTTCTTTTACCTACAGTCTGGTCTTGTTCACAGTATTTTTGTTGACTGTAGACTATTGCACTTTGGCATATAAATGGGTAGGATATGTGTATGTATGTGTGTGCGTGGAGGAGTTAATCTTATTTAATCTTCAGTCATGGTGTATTCCTGTCTCCTCTTAGCACTACTATTGGCCCATCATATGACTATAATTCACAGTTATGCTACATACCTAGTTGTGACAAATGATAGTGTATGAGATAGGAAGATGCCGGACACAGCCAGCAGCCCTTCATGCTCAGTATCCTCAGGGCTCAGGGGGTTTTGGGGATATGGGAGGAAGTGGGCACCTTGTCCCATCTCTGTGTATGAAAAGGCACCCACCTGAAGGGCCAGTAATGACTGTACAACACAGTCCTGGATATGTGGTATGGGGGAACTACTGTAATAGAGGACTGAGTGACAACTATTTATATATCTGGTGACTGTGACTTGTATGGAGGGCAATAAATTCTAAGTACAGTTATCTAGAATAGGAGCTCTATAAAGTATGGTTTCATATACAGACCAGCCCATGTCTATGTCATGATAATGTCCTTGGCAGTCAAATAGAAAAAATCCCGGCACTCGCCAACTTCTGCAAAGTGATTTATTTACACGTGCACAAACAGACAGGCGGATAAGGACGCGTTTCGGCGTAGAGCCTTTCTCAACAAGCCTGTTTGAGGCTTGTTGAGAAAGGCTCTACGCCGAAACGCGTCCTTATCCGCCTGTCTGTTTATGCACGTGTAAATAAATCACTTTGCAGAAGTTGGCGAGTGCCGGAATTTTTTCTATTTGATGTTCCCTATTTGGCCCAGGCACCGCTTTTCATCGGAGTGCCGACCTTTTCCAGATCACAAATGTCCTTGGCAGTGGCACCATTGTTTGATAAAACTTTAGGTTTCTTGCTCAGCTACAGCATAATGATGTCATCTCTGCTCTGTCCAAATACTGTGATAGTCCTCTGCTTCTGTCGGGGTCCATTTACACAGAAAGATTATCTGCCAAAGATTTGAAGCCAAAGCCAGAAACAGACTGTAAACAGAGATCAGGTTTTAAGGGAAAGCCAGAGATTTCTTCTCTTTTAAAATCCATTTCTGGCTTTGGCTTCAAATCTTTGGCAGATAATCTGTCAGATAATCTTTCTGTGTAAATGGACCCTTCTACATACTACCAGAAAAGAAATCATCACCAATGGCCCTTATGTCAAGAGCGTCTGATGGGGGAGCTGTGTATTATTCTCATTTATTATTCTAATTGGAGATAAGTGAATTTACAGTAATAACGAAACAAAGTGTTTTGTTAGGGCCCAGTCTCACTACGGAATCCACATGGATAAGCTCCGACAGATTCCATGCACGCTCCCGCTTGAAGATCTGGCCGTCCCATAGCCTCCATTTTATTCAGACAGATTCCGCTGTCCGCCCAAAAAGAATTGACATGTCAATTCTTTGGGCCGACGGCGGAATCCGCCAGACCATAGGATGAAGCCTATGGGACGGCCAGATGTTCAAGTGGGAGCGTGCATGGAATCTGCCGGAGCTTATCCTTGTGGATTCCGTAGTGTGCAAGGGCCCTTATCTTGGAAATCTGCTGCAGCCTTTTTGGATCCAGTCCTGGAAAACTTCTCCCAGTTTCCCAGGACTGGATCCAGCTTTTCACAGCAGCTGAGAAGGAGTGTCAGTCAGTTAGGTGGAAGCAGGCAGATGAGCAGACTGCAGAGATAATGAAGCACTTTGCTCATCTCTAATTCTAATGTACATTTCTAATGCAATATTATTCTTATGTATTATTGTTTATTACTTATTCTTTTTAGTTGAATATTTACTCTACTATTGAATATTATTATTTATCACTAGTATATATTGTTTTTCTCATGTACTATTATGTATTAATATGTTACTCATTACTTTCACTGGTATGCATTTTTATTAATCTCATGTACTGATATTTATAAGTATTTTTTACTTACTTTTTACTAGTATTAGTGATATGTACTGTTATATATTAGTAACTATTACTAGTATGCTTCATCATGTATTATTTCCCTGCACTCTTATGTATTATTATTTCTAGCTATTATGTATTATTCTTCTAATATCCTAGTGCCATGCACTATCCGCAGACACATAATGAGGACAGCTCCAGGTCGTCAGGTCCCTCCACCAGGCTGTGCCCCGCCCACCCGTGACATCACCGCCCGGCAGATGTCTCTGTTCTCAGGTCGGGTGACGTCAGCACGCCAGTCATTGTTTAAACAGGTGAGGGAGGAGTGAGGTGTGAGGGCGGTCATGCTGTGACGGGCAGCGGAGGAGCAGTAGTCTGCGCTGGAGACAGGACGGGACCATGTTACCCTCTGTGGTGCGGAGGTGGCTGAAGGGACCCAAGGTAGGCGGGTGACACGTAGCTGTGCTCTCTCCTGTGCCCCTGTAGCTGCTGAGCTTTGTTGTCCTCCTCTCTGGTGATGCTGTGACTGTGTCCATCGTCCCTCAGCAGTGTGCACAACTTGTTAGACCTGTTCCAGGGCTGTGGACAATGGAGCCGGGCACATGTGCTGCCTTTGTTCCCATTACCCCCATAAGCAGGGGTAGTGTGTGTGTGTGGGCACAGGGGTAGTGTGTGTGGGCACAGGGGCACAGGGGTAGTATGTGTGGGCACAGGGGCAGCAGGGGTAGTGTGTGTGTGTGTGTGTGTGTGTGTTTGGGCACAGGGATAGTGTGTGTGTGTGGGCAAAGAGGCAGCAGGGGTAGTGTGTGTGTGTGGGGGGGGCACAGGGATAGTGTGTGTGGGGGCGAAGAGGCAGCAGGGGTAGTGTGTGTGTGTGTGTGTGTGTGTGTGGGGGGGGCACAGGGATAGTTGTGTGTGTGTGTGTGTGTGTGTGTGTGTGTGTGTGGGCAAAGAGGCAGCAGGGGTAGGGTGTGTAGGGGGGGCACAGGGATAGTGTGTGTGTGGGGGCAAAGAGGCAGCAGGGGTAGTGTGTGTGTGTGTGTGTGGCCACAGGGATAGTGTGTGTGTGTGTGTGTGTGGGCAAAGAGGCAGCAGGGGTAGTGTGTGTGGGCACAGGGGTAGTGTGTGTGTGTGTGTGTGGGGGGGGGCACAGGGGTAGTATGTGTGGGCAAAGAGGCAGCAGGGGTAGGGTGTGTGGGGGGGGCACAGGGATAGTGTGTGTGTGGGGGCAAAGAGGCAGCAGGGGTAGTGTGTGTGTGTGTGTGTGTGTGTGTGTGTGTGGCCACAGGGATAGTGTGTGTGTGTGTGTGTGTGTGTGTGGGCAAAGAGGCAGCAGGGGTAGTGTGTGTGGGCACAGAGGTAGTGTGTGTGTGTGTGTGGGGGCACAGGGGTAGTATGTGTGGGCAAAGAGGCAGCAGGGGTAGTGTGTGTGGGCACAGGGGTAGTGTGTGTGGGCACAGGGGCAGCAGGGGTAGTGTGTGTGGGCACTGGGGCAGCTAGTGCTGAGAGGCAATGGGCTTGTATCTATAGGGAGCCACCTGACTAATGATGATGCCACAAGACTGGATCTGCCCACCTGCTGCACTGGGCATCACCCTGACCTGCAGGCTTGGTGTTATGTTCCCATGTACAGTACTCTGCCCTGAGGAGTGAGCTGGGCACCAGGCTGGGCAGTGAGTGACCCCCCTGCTTGTGACCATCCATTCATCATCATGGAGCATGTCCTTAGCGTAACATGGCAATGAGGAAGTGAAGGCACGCTTACATCACGCTGTGCTGGGGACCGGTGTGTCTGCATACCTAACCATGTAGGCCAGACGTAATATGGATTTACGCCTCATAAAACAGTGCTCACCAGCTGTTGCACAACTGCAACTCCAACAGCCTATTACACCTCTGGGGGTCACGCAGAGCCCCCCATAATAAAGTAGCTGGTAATATGGCATGCCCATTGACTATCAGGGGGGCCTGACTATGCCTCAGCTGCATATTTTAGGTTTTTTTTCTGTAGCAGTGTTGGATCCTATTACGTTCATGTTTTTTATGTCTCTAGTTAAAAGTAGGGATACCAGCAAAAAATGTATTACACTGTAACCTCAGAGGGTCAAAAGTTTTGATTGGTGTTCTCTCCCTGACTTGTTGCCTCTTCTGACTTTCCACAAGGAAAGTCAAACTCTGGCCCACGGTGCCAATATTTTATAGCACGCAAAGGAAATCAATTGAAGTTGGCCGCCGATAGAACATGCAACAAATTATAATATGGGTGGTACAAATAGCCACCCAGACCAACCATATTATAGTCTTCTAGGCTGCAGACAGTTTTAGGCCTGCACCCTAAAAGTGAGTGAGCCGTGTCCCAGTGCAGACAGCATGGTGACATCATCACCTGTCCTGCAGCATGGGAGCCAGGAGAGGTAAGTTAAGCCTATTCTTGGTGGGCGGGGGGGGGGGGGGGGGGGGGTGTCTGCTGACTTTCCTCTATGTGGGGCACTGTTGGAGGAGGCTGATTACCATGTGGGGCACTATTATGGCATTGCCTACTGCATGTGGGAATAAAGGGGGAACTACTGTATGGGGGCAACTATGTTATGGAGTAGACACACGACACTATGGGCAGAAAAGCTGCACACTTCAATAAAAATCAAGGTTGACCTGTGACTTTGTCCAATTTTTTAAATTTAGGCCGTTTGGGAGAGATTTAAGGGTGTAAAATTTAGACTGGTGCAAACTGCCCACAGCAACCAATCACAGCTCCTCTTTCCTTTCAACAGAGCTAAAAGCTGAGCTGTGATTGGTTGCTGTGGGCAGTTTGCACCAGTCTAAATTTCACACCCTTTGATAAATCTCCCCCTTTGTGTATTTGAGTTTGACAGCTCTGATCTACATTTTGTATCTATGGAGATTTTTGCAACCAAAGCCAGGAACGGACTATTAAAGACTGAGATTTCTCCTCTCTTCAAATCCATTCCTTGCTTTGGCTTAAAAAAATAATTGTCAAATATCCGGTGGTGTAATAGGGCGCTAAGTGTATATCTGTGTTTGCAAACAGGCTGTAAAAGCTCTGAGTAAGCAGGAGAGTGGATAATGTACACAGGGTGTCTGTGTAGCCAAAACATATCTTTATCAACTGTTTGTGTACAGACAAACTTGCACCCTTAGGCCGGGTTCACACTACGTATATTTCAGTCAGTATTGTGGTCCTCATATTGCAACCAAAACCAGGAGTGGATTGAAAACACAGAAAGGATCTGTTCACACAATGTTGAAATTGAGTGGATGGACGCCATTTAATGGCAATTATTTGCTGTTATTTTAAAACAACGGCTGTTATATTGAAATAATGGCCGTTATTTACTGTTATATGGCGGCCATCCACTCAATTTCACCATTGTGTGGACAGAGCCTTTCTGTGTTTTCAATCCACTCCTGGTTTTGGTTGCAATATGAGGACCACAATACTGACTGAAATATACGTAGTGTGAACCCAGCCTTAAAGGGGTAGTGCACCCAAAAAAATTTTCTTTCAAATCAACTGCTGCCATGAAGTGCCAGAGATTTGTAATTTACTTCTATTAAAAAATCTCAAGCCTTCCAGTACTTATCAGCTGCTGTATGCCCAGCAGGAAGTGGTATTATTTCCAGTCTGGAGAGCAGGAGAGGTTTTCTATGGGGATTTGCTCCTTCTCTGGAGAGTTCTTGACATGGACAGAGGAGGCAACAGAGAGCACTGTGTCAAACAGGAAAGAAAACACCACTTCCTGCTGGGCATACAGCAGCTGATAAGTACTGGAAGGCTTGAGATTTTTTAATAGAAGTAAATTACAAATCTCTGGCACTTCATGGCAGCAGTTGATTTGAAAGAAAACATTTTTTGGTGCACTACCCCTTTAAAGCGTAACTGTCATGTTTTTTTTTTTTTTTATTGCAGAAATCAGTAGTATAAGCAATTTTAAGAAACTTTGTAATAGGTTTCATCAGCCAAAAAAGCCTCCTTCTGTACTCAAGAATCAATCTCCCAGCCTCCCCCCCTGACTTCATATCTGTGCATTATTAGGCAAACACGTCTTCATTACAGAGAAGCCAGTGAAGACGGGCTCTGCTCTCTCTATTGTAAGCCTATGAAGGGGGGAGGGGCTGAGGGAGATGAGGGAGCAGGAAGAGGTGACATGAAGGTCAGCTGTTTGTAGACTCTCTGGGCACCTAAACCGCAGGATTCTGGGGTCAGAAAGGTCAGTGCTTATCTATGAACTTACTGAGAGAAGATTGCAGGGTGTTGTGCTGTGCAGGACTGCTCCATGCTCAGTCACTCCTAACAGCCCCTCCCCTCTCCATAGCCACATAATGGAGACAGAAATCCTGCTTCATTTGATGTGAGGGGGGAGGCTGGGAGATTGCTTTTTCAGTCCAGAAGGAAACTCTTTTAGTACATAAAACCTATTACAGAGTTTCTTAAAATCGCTTGTACTGTTGATATTTAATGTTTTCAGAAAAATGACCCTGAAATGACAGTTACGCTTTAAGGATTTAAAGCCCCTTTATACAGGCAAATTATTGTCTGAACATGTAAAGGGCGCTATGATCAGCGGATGACCCAGCATAATTCCTTGTGCTTTGCCTTTTCCATGGAAACTTCAAATACATTTTGGCAAGCTTCCCTCTGCATCCGCATATTGAAGAGAAAAAAAAAAAAAAAAAAAAAGCATGGTAATATTTTTTTTTTTTTTTTTTTGGTTTGTAATCTACTATGCTTTTGTGTAATCTTATGTACACATCAGTTTTTAACAGCACTAAGAGACATACTTTACAGCAGGCGTCATGGACATAGATGACAATAGACAGAACCTGTCCCCTTAAGATGAATGTAAAACATTACTGAGCATGCTGTTACCTTTTGAAGAGGTAATTTCACAGGGATCTGCTATTGTGTTATACTTGTGCTATCTACTGGTATCACTTGTTGTTTTAATTATGTACTAATCACTTTACAGCAGCCTCCTCCTTCTCATCCACAGACAGAACAGGAAGTCTCAGTTTTAGGGTATGTTTACACTGTGGAATTAGTGCAGAATTTCGAGGGGAGCCTGCGCTGCATACTACGCTTGAAGTTCCGTCTGTCCCATTGATTCAATAGGATGTTTCACATGCACTCCATCACCTGCAAAAGGATTGACATATCATGGACTCCGCTTGAAATTGTGCGCTAACTCTGTAGTGTGAACAGACCCTCAAGCTGACTGTTAGTTGTGGCCAAATCTTCCTGTGCTCTTTGGGGAGGGGTAATATATTATACCTTTGAGATGTAGGACAGTGAGTGATCTGCAGTTCCATTCATTTTCTATGGAACTGCTGGAGATGATGACCAGGTGGTGAATTTTTATTTCCTCCTCTCCATTGTCAGTGTACAGCAAATATATATATATTTTTTAACGGCAAAATGTAGAGATCATGAAAACAGAAGACTTTAGAGTTGACACAATCTTCTGGTACACTTTCTGTTTCCATCATTTGGAAATTCAAAATACTATATTTGCTCAGTTGAGAATACCTACACTGGAGCCTATATTCTGCACGTCTGTGTTCACACAGTTTGGATGGATTTGTTTCATGCAAAACGATAAATTTTGCCACGCCCTAAATAAATATAGATGGTTGAAGAGGGATTTAGTTTGTAAAATATCTCAAGGACACCTATGATTGATGGGATAGTTATTGTTTTCGGAGTAGACACTATCCTATGTACTGTTTGCCCTTTAAACACAGACATTTGGAGTGTAGCCTTTGGTGTCCACATTTTTAATCTGGCTCTCTAAGCTTTTTGTACTCACAATTATTTGCTATGAAAGATTTGGTAACTAATTTACCTGGCTACTTTGTAAGTCCTCATATTTCAGAGGACTCGTTTCCAAATTCTTCCTATTGAACAAAGAACTCTACAGGAGACAAGTGAAGTACTGCTTGTTTAGTTTTTTTTTTTTCAGCTTTCAGGCCATGTTCAGGACCTGCAGTCATCAGACACAGCGTATATACTCTGTGGATGGGCCGTAAATGTTGAGACTGAAATACCACTTAAAAAGAAGTACTCCCATGATGCCTACTTGCATATCTCCAATGAGAACCTTGTAGTGCATATGTCTGAATTCTAGCCTTAGATCTTGCATAGTTTGCACTTGGTTCTTTCAGGGCAGTCCCAGTCTTCAGTATGAACACAGATTACTGGCTCTTTCAATCTTTTTAGGCCTTATTCTCACGCTTCGTAATCCATGGACCCTATGGAGCCAAATGATGCCAGAAGATGTGAAGATTTAAAGGGGTACTCCAGGCGGGAGGGCTTTTCTCGCTATGGCCGGGGAAGAAGAAGGCAGCTACGTCCACTTACCTCCCCGGTTCCAGTGCAGAGTCCTGCATCGCACTGCTCTGGTCTGCGGTGCCCGGCTATTTCTATACTGTGAGTGCACTGCCGGACAATTTCCCATTGACTTAAATATAGAGTATTACTACAGTGAAAATACATTGTGTTTTTACCTAAAGGTTACAGTCGTATTCTTCTTTCCCTTTAGGGTGTGTGAACATATTCTTAGTCTGGTTTCACATGACCGTATTAGGGGTGCAGGTCATGGCCTGCACATAATTTTAAAGGACAACTCTGTCAGGAAAAAAAAAAAACACTAACAGACACAGATCCTATACTCTTGAGTCAATTGCCATTCGAAAATCCTGCCGGCCGCGGTCCCTGTCAACCCCATCCGCGTCTTCAGATCTTCGTTACTTCCGGGTTCCTGTGGCATGAACGAGAGCGAAAAGGCTGCCAATGCGTGTGTGCATCGGCAGCCTTTTTATTGGCTGGATCGCATCGCATGGATTCCAGCTTTCTCAACCAGTCAGAGCTAAGCAAGCTGGAAACCATGTGATGCATTCCAGCCAATGAAAAGGCTGCTGGTGCACACGCGCACCGGCAGCTTT
Organism: Dendropsophus ebraccatus; assembly: GCF_027789765.1. Classification (NCBI taxonomy): domain Eukaryota; kingdom Metazoa; phylum Chordata; class Amphibia; order Anura; family Hylidae; genus Dendropsophus; species Dendropsophus ebraccatus. The sequence goes on along the minus strand of NC_091454.1, from coordinate 55,600,382 downwards.
TTCGCGCCCATTCATTCCAAAGGAAGAAGTGGAAGACCAGGCCCGCCCCCCACTTATGATGACATTACAAAATGGTGGCGGTAGAAGAGTGTTAGTATAGTTTCTTTTTACTTCGGGGGGGGGGGGGGGGGGGGGGTTGATAGGCGGAACGGCTCCAGGCAGATGACAAACACACATTACAAAGTTATATAACTTTGTAATGTGTGTTAGTTAAGGGAAAAACACGGGAGTTGTCCTTTAATGACTCGAACTGACAGGTCTTTTGCTGTGTGACAAAATACAGTTCCATAGCGGCTTAGGCTCATTCCACATTGCAGGCTAGTATGTCAGCATTGTACATTAGCATACCAGCAGAAAGGTTAGCCTACCTATACAGACATATACATATAACAGGGCGTACATGCAGAGGGCCTATTTAGGCCAATGGATCCAACATAGACTAAATATGGACTTTATTATTACTATTTCCCAAATACATAATTTTATTTTATTGGACTCACAAGTGCTACAGGCTATGAAGTATACATCAGCAGACCATTTTGTTGGTATATGCTTGGCATGTAGACCTTGGATGCACTGCCTAAATATAAGCCTTAACATGGTTCCTGTAAATTTGACCCCCATAAAAATGCTATAAGAAGCATAAAGTAACAAAAGGCTAATATAGTTCTCAATGCAGGTTGGCTTTAAAAATAAATTATACAATTTTAATAAAGTTTGTTCCTTTTCCATCTTGACTATATAAATTGACAATGTTTTATTTTTCATCTGGAACCTGTATTGACATGCTGCTGCTCACCGGATTGTATGACACTCATTGTGATGCGCTTATGAAAGTATGAACACCCAGCCCTAAAGCCTTGGATAGAAACATGACCCTGCTGTGATTCTTGCAGAGCTCTGCTTTATCATAGTTTCTTGTTTAACCTGCCAGACGACTGATTCATGTTGTGCTGCTCATGTTCTCATGTTAGGGCAGACATGCTTTCTGTATTTTACTTTCTCTTGAAGGGGAAAAGTCCAGTCTTGCAAATTACTGATATGAAAAAAAAGAAGTCAAGTTAATAAGAACTTCATTAGCTTGTGATGTGTGTACGTCTGTGCTCACTAATGATATCTTTATCAGGCAGGTCTCAATAGGTGATATCTCTTGTACTATTTTCCCTGTCAGACTACAGATAATTCTGCCAGCTAATCCCTGATAATACAGATGCCCATTGTTCCTCCAGTGAACACAGCTATAGTCTATGCCAAAAATTATTTAACAATTTACCCATATCTTTCTAATAAATCTAACCCAGAGCTTAATCCGGTAGAACAGTCAAATAGACACAAAAGCAGTCAGTTATGTTGGTAAATCGCCACAACCCGAGAGACCTGTGAAATAATGGGGAATGTGTATGCTATGCACTGTACTTATTCACTGCTGGAAAAACACCCTGTACAAAGTATAGCCTCTGATTTCTGACACCTATTTGCCCAATTTTGGCCAAGTATTCTGCCACGGTTTTGTACATAGAATAGCCCCATCCAATGAGGTTGATTTGCATTGTGGATTATAGGCACATTTCCACAAGTGACCTGACACATACTCCATCATATTTAAAATAGTTGCTGAGAAAAAATTATGGCATACGTATTTGCAGACTGATGCCTGAAGCCTCTCCTCTCCATGACAGCCTCCCTAGCTGCACCTCACCAACAACTGGGTGGCTCCGTATGAAAAGCATTGCACTTATACTATTATAGGGTGTGGAGGAGATAAGCGGCGCTTATACAAAGGGCCAGCACTCTAAAAGCAAGCAGTGATATGATTAGCACATTGTGACTGTGTAGGAAAGTTCTTGCCCTTGGATGACATGAGCAAAAAGGTGGCTAGCATGTTACCAATAGTAAGGGCCCTATTACACGGAACGATAATCAGCTCTGTGTAATAAACACAACGATCAGCTGATGACAACAATATCGGCTGATCATTGATAAAGGTTTAGACCTATAATTGTCCGGTGCCGACCGCGCATCGCTACGTGTAATAGCAGTGCACGGCCGGCGACTGACGATTTACATTAACTATCTAGGCTGCAGGGCTCCTCTTGCGCGCTTCTCCCCGGGTCCCGCGTGCTCCAGCTTCAGAGTGGCCTGTCTGAGCTGGGACCACCACGGCAAGTGATTGGCTGAGCGGCCTGTCAGCTGATGTCCATGCAGCCCTCGTTAAACGATTATTGGGACGTGTAATAGGCCCAGTAAAGAGCGACTGTCTATTTCCGATTTTAATGGAGCCACATCACAGAGGGAAGGGGGTTTCGTCACACTGGGGGGCAGAGGGACGGCCTCCAGTGCTTCATGGCCAGCTATATATCAGTCTCTGGGAGCCATTAGAATGAATGAATTGATGCCCCGGAGAGGAATGGAACTAGCTCCCAGAGACCTCTAGATGAAGTCACATTTTAATAGAAGAGTAGTAGCTGCTTGGAGCAAAAAAAATGCTTACAATAAAAGTCAAAGATTCATCAAGGCCAGTGTCCCTAATGATACATTTTGAGGAAGGTCTGTGAGTTTTAGCCCATCACAGGAAAAAATGTGCAGATGATAAATGTGCCTTATGTTGTGTGTTTTTTTTTTTTTTTTTTTTTTTTTGCTGACAAACTTGTATGTTTCACTTACTGGTGACATCACCATCTTATCAGGGAGCTCTGTCTTGGGACTAGTGGCCAGTAAATAGCTTTATATTAACATTTCATTGTATATTTGGTGTACAGTAAAGTTTTAACCACTGCATTTTCCATCATGTGTCCGCCCATTCAGTTTAGTGGCCACAGCTCCTATGTGTGCCATAGAAGTAAGTGAAAAGATTGGTGCAAGTAGAGCAGGATATCCATAGTCTGGTCTTTTTCACAAACATATACCTTTGTTTGTTCTAAAATCACCTCCTCCTGACCCCTTTATTCTCTGATAGATGTTGACAGAGCTGTCTGGCTCTGGGCCATATTACACGGCCGTGTGTGTGTATGTATGTGTGTAATATAAATATATATATATATAATCTTGTGTATGTGTGTGTGTATATATATATATATATATATATATATATATATATATATATATATATATATAGTATAATTATACAACATAATAGATATAAAACCAATTGCCTTATTTTGTCCAATATTAAAACATTAAAATGCATAAAAACAGTCAGGGAGTCTGGTGTGTAAGAGAGGGTCATGTACAAAAATAATCAGGAATAAAGTGCAATCATTCAAAAAGTTACGCTGTGTATACACTATGTAAAAACAAGTAACTGTGGCAGTAAAGCCTCCTGAAATGTACTATCACAATAATTCCCACAGATATATTTGCATATGTATCCTGTAACAACAAAAAAGGTAACAATGCGATCAAGTGACCCAACACTGGGATTTTACCTCGACCCCCAACACGCATTTTGCCCAAAATGGCTTTAAAAGAAGGTGTAAGTGGTATACAGGACACTATGATCATGGCATAGTGGAATACACACTGGGCTTTTAGGTGAAATTACAGCTGGATATCCAATGTGAGGGTACTGGGGAGTCATTCCCTGCACAGTGTTAGTTTGGATGATGACCCATTACTGTCATTTCTCCACAGAAGTCAGATCCCCGTCTGCTGGCCAAGTTCTTTTATATTGATGAGGAAGTAAGTGCAATTGTACATGAATTACAGTGCCTTGATGTGCGGAAGGATCCTCAGAACTATTTGGTCCTGCTCAGCCAGTTACACAACAGCCAGGTAAGTCAGTCCTTGTAATTCATGAGCTGGATGACCTCTTACATTCTCATGCTGCATTTGTCAATTGGTGAAATGTCTATATACTATTCATAGTTAATACATGGTTAAACAGTTCATAAGACAGGCTCCATAGAGCTAAAATAGAGACTGTTCCTGCAGTGAGACGGGAAAGGCAGCAAACTAAGTAGTGAAGCTCATAGCTGCATATCGGGGGGGCATGGACACGGGGAAAGGAAGGTTTGGACTCCACTCTCTGTGGAACAGTCTACCACAGGATCTGGTCACAGCAAAAACAGTAGAGGGCTTCAAAACCGGTCTAGACAAGTTCTTAGACCAAAATAATATAAATGCATAGTATCACCCCTCCCCCTTCCCTGTATCCATCCCCTCCTTGGTTGAACTTGATGGACATGTGTCTTTTTTCAACCGTATTAACTATGTAACTATGTATTACATTCCCTCCTGCCCAGATCGGCTGCTGTTTTTTGGAAATGTGCCAATTTAAAGTGTCACTGTCATGAATTTTTTTTTTTTTTTGCAGAAATCAATAGTCCAGGCTATTTTAAGAAACTTTGTAATTGGGTTTATTATCCGAAAAATGCATTTTTATCATGCAAAAGCAGTTTGAAGCTCTCCCCCCTGTCTTCATTGTTCTCCTATGGAGAGAGCTAAAGAAAAGACCAAAACAGGACAACAAAGAGTTAATCTACAAATCCCTCACGGGATATCTCCTGTGACAGTCACCAGTGACCTGTCTGAGCTCGGATTACAGCTGTCACCCAGCTCCCTGCCTGTAATCCTCTGTTATCTGCTTTCTGCTGCCGGCTAACTCCCTCCTTCCTCCTCCCCCCTCCCCTCTCCCTAGAACAGACAGGGTACGTCTGATGCAACAAGTCACAATTTTCAGATTTTTCAGAGTGGATGAAAAAGAGGAAGGAGGGGGGGACCTGGGAAAAGGCTTTTTACATGCAGATAATGGCAGATTTGGCTAATAAACCCAATTACAAAGTTTCTTAAAATCGCCTGGACTATTGATTTCTGCAAAAAAAAAATAAAAAATACGACAGTGACTCTTTAAGTAAAAACTGGTCATATGATTGCACACAACTCCTGTGTTCATGCCTTTGCTGTATGACTTGTCAGGCATGACTGTTATAGGTTGTGACTTTCTGGTTACTTTGTCATTAAAGGGGATGATCTATCATTAGAAAAACATGGCAGTCTTAAAGAAAAACAAACAAAAAAACAAAACAAAGTGGCACCACTCCTTTATCGTAGTTCCATCCAGATTTGCAGCTCCGCTGGACTCGCGGCAATACAACACACAACCTTGCAATAGGTGTGGTGCTGTTTTTAGCAGACAGCAGCCATGTTTTTACTAAAACAGTATACCCCTTCAACCTTCAGAGCAAAGGTATTTCAAACAATCAACTTGACCAACTTGTCTTTTGGAATCTTGTTTCTGCTTGCAGGAACGCATGCTTGCCATACTGGAGCAGATTCTGGAGAAGTGTGTACCAACAAAGAGGAGGCAGAGAGACTACCACCTCAAGTTCCCTGATGACATTGTTAATAATACTATGACCACTCATCTCCTCTTTGCTGCTGAGGTATAGTTGTGTGTGAACGCAATGGTTAATCCTCATAGTATTTGGGCCATGATATAGTTGTATCAATATATATGTTTTTTTTGTTTTGTTTTGTTTTGTTTTTTTTCAAGCTTTTGGTTGGCGGTACGTATGTTGAAGTGGAAGAGGCAGATGGAATTCTACTCCGACCACTAGCCAGAGAGTTGCTTCAGAGTCTGGAATGCCTGAGAAGAGTTCTAAGGGAACAAAGCCTTGAAGATCCTGGCATATACCCAGAATCGACCCACAAAGCTATGCTACAGTATGACAACCTGTGTGCAGAGTTTGAGTTGAGGTGCGTATCTCCTAATACTGTTGTAATGTGTATGCCACAATATTTCTTGGACAGACAGCAGCTTGCAAATATCATACTATACTTGGCTAGACTACCCGTGCAATGCTCTTAAAGGGAATTATGTAAATGGAAATTTCTTAGAAAACTAGAACTCTTGATTGACCATGTTTGCTTAAAAGTAAGAATGTAGCCAATATTGAGGCTGTGCCTCATGTAAATGCTGCATAGAAGCCTCCACCTTATACAATCCTTATCCACCATTCATAATACATGATGCTCATAGTGTTGCTCCTTCCCTACATGCACAGAGCAAACCTGGAAAACTTTTTCCCATAGAAGTCAATGGGAGATTTGTGAAACTGTCTAAGGCTGGTTTCACACAGGCTAAAATTTTAGTAAAAATGCTGTGGACAGATGTTAGCTGTGAGTCAATGGGACTTTATGAAATGCCATACTTGGTTGCTATTGGTGACAAAGTTTTTCTTTAAGAAAGCTTAGAAACAAAAAGATTTTAAGAGGAAAATGAGCACTAGTCTGCCCTTTTTAGTATTTCCCTTCTTTAATCATTTCGTCTGATATCTGGCAGGTATATGTCACTGGTGGTCAGTATAAAGTCTCCTGAAGAAATCTACGAGCAGCAGGAAGTAGCCGTACTTTTTTGTGAGACGGTTTCAAGGTAAGCATTTTAAGCTGCAAGTTGCAAAATAGTTATTGCTCAAGAAATACCCAACCTTAGGAGCAGCTATGAACAATATTGCCTATAAAACTGAGGGCCGCCTAGCACGACCCTGTCAATTCTGTGGGCGGAGGGCAGATTAAGCTTCAAAATATCAATGAGTAAATTTCCGCCGCAGTTCCGTAGTGTGCACATACCCTAAGGCTATGTTTACACAATGCATATTTTCGTAAAAGTACGGCCGTTGTTGCAATTGACAACGCCCGTACTTTTCCCGCAAAGATACGTTGCCTTGTCTTCTATGGAATCCCGGCTCGAGTCTATACACTTAGTATACGCTCCGTCCGGGATCTCTCGCGGCTCCATAGAAAACTGACATTCAGTGAATAGCGGCTGCAGATAACCCTGTTAGTGCACACTATGGAGCGAGCGGCTCCAGCCGCACGTTCCATAGTGTGCAGTGGGAAGCTCTGATGTGAGCGCATCAGAACTGTGCAGCTGCAAAGATCATCAGTACCAGCCGGTATGATCTTTTCAAAGACCGGCCGAGCAAGGCAAGAGCCCAGGTCCTTTATTTCTGGTGGTTGCCACTTAAGGCTACTTCCCACAACGTAACATTGACGATTTGCAACAACGGCCGTGATTAACCCCTTCACGTCAGTAACGTGTGTGTGTGTGTGTGTGTATATATATATATATATATACGTTCCTATTGCACATACCCCGTGCAGTAGGAATCTATATATACGTTCCTGACTGAGGGGGGCTTTATGATGAGAGCGGGATCGCTGCAGAGATAGCGATCCCGCTCTCCTCTGAGTAAAGCACCGGAGGTAATGAGAATCGGCTGCGATCCCACAGCTGACCCTCATTAACCCCTTAGTAATGGGCCGGTGCCGCCGCTGTATTTCATCTCCCCCCACCGTGCGGGGGTGTGGGGAGATGAAATAAGTAAAATCAGACCCCAGATCAGCCCCCCTAGTGCCCCAGTCATTAACCACCCCCTCCCCGCGGCAGCCATCAGATCCAAGATGGCCGCCACCATCACTGTGAACAGAGTATATCTGTTCAGTGATCTTGTAGTAAAAATTAATGAAACACCCATGCTCTCCGCCACCGGAGGTGCCCCTAACCACCGCACATTGCCAGTGACCCCCTCCAGATTGCCTGTAACCACCCCAAATTACATGTACCCAACCCAGATTACCTATAAGCACTTCAGTTTATCCGTAACAATCCTAGATTGTCTGTAACCCCCCCAGGTTGCCCCTAACCACTGCAGGTTGCGCATAACCACCCCAGCTTGCCCGTAATCATGCCAGATTACATGTAACCCCCCAGATTGCACACAACCACCGCACCTTGCCTCTGACCACCTCAAATTGCGAATGACCCCCTCCAGATTGCCCGTACCCACCGCAGATTACCTATAAGGACTTCAGTTTATCCGTAACCACCCCACGTTGCCTGTAACCACCCTAGATTGTCTGTAACCACAGCAGGTTGTCCGTATCCACCCGACGTTGCCCGTAACCAGCCCAGGTTGCCTGTAACTAACCCAAGTTTCTTGTAACCACCCCAGGTTGCCTCTCAATACCCCAGGTTGCCTCTTAATACCCCAGATTGTCCGTAACCACCCCAAGTTGCCCGTAACCACCCACAGGTTTTTCTCCTGTTCCTTGTGAAATTTTGAAATTTCAAACTAAACCAACATATTATTGGAAAAAATCTAGTTTTTCATTATTACTGGCCAATTTTGAATACTTTCCTCTAATACCTGTGGGGTCAAAATGCTCATCCTACCCCAAGATGAATTCTTTGAGGGGTGTACTTTCCAAAATAGGGTGACTTTTTTTTTTTTGGGGGGGGGGGGGTTCTATTCTGTAGACATTACAGCGGCACTGCAAAAGCACCCGGCGCTCAGAAACTTCTTCAGAAAAATCTGCACGGAAAATGCTAATTGGCGCTCCTTCCTTTCTGAGCCCGGCTGTGTGCCCATACAGTGGTTTATGCCCACATATGAGGTACCTTTTTACTCAGGAGAACCTGCGTTACAGATTTTGGGGTACTTTTTTTCTCTTTTTCCTCGTGAAATTGAGAAATTTTCAAACTAAACGAACATATTATTGGAAAAATTCATTTTTACTGGTTTATGCCCACATATGGGGTACCGTTGTACTCAGGAGAACATGCGTTACATATATTGGGGTGAGTTTTCTCCCCTGTTCCTTGTGAAATTGAGAAATTTCAAACTAAAGGAACATATTATTGGAAAAATTCGGGTTTTTCATTTTTACTGTCTACTTTTGAATACTTTCCTCTAATACCTGTGGGGTCAAAATGCTCACCACACCCCAAAATGAATTCCTTGAGGGGTGCACTTTCCAAAATGGGGTGACTTATGGTGAGATTTTACTCCGCTGACACTACAGGGGCTCTGCAAACACACCTGGCGCTCAGAAACTTCTTCAGCAAAATTGGCATTGAAAAAGCTAATTGGCGCTCTTTTCCTTCTGAGCCCCGTTGTGTGCCCATGCAGTGGTTTATGCCCACATATGAGGTACCTTTTTACTCAGGAGAACCTGCGTTACAAATTTTGGGGTACTTTTTTTTTCTTTTTCCTCGTGAAATTGAGAAATTTTCAAACTAAACGAACATATTATTGGAAAAATTCATTTTTACTGTCTACTTTTGAATACTTTCCTCTAACACCTGTGGGGTCAAAATGCTCATCCTACCCCAAGATGAATTCTTTGAGGGGTGTACTTTCCAAAATGGGGTGACTTATGGTTTTTTTTCTCTCTGCTGTCACTACAGGGGCTATGCAAACGCACCTGGCGCTCGGAAACTTCTTCAGCAAAATCTGCAATGGAAGAGCTAATTGGTGCTCCCTTCCTTCTGAGCCCGGCTGTGTGCCCATGCAGTGGTTTACGCCCACATATGGGGTACCATAGTACTCAAGAGAACCTGCGTTACAAATTTTGGGGTGCTTTTTCTCTCATGTTCCTTTTGAAAATGAGAAACTTTAATCTAAACGTATATATTATTGGAAAATTTCTATTTTCCATTTTTTTACGGCCTAATTGTGAATACTTTCCTCCAGCCCCTGTAGGGTTAAAATGCTTATTATACCCCTAGATTCATTCTTTAAGGTGTCTAGTGTCCAAAATGGGGTCACTTATGGGGGTTTCCAGTAAACAAACCTCCTAAATCAACTTAAAAAAAGAACTGGTCCCTAAAAAAAATCAGTTTTGGAAACTTTCACGAAAATGTGGTAATTTGCTAATAAATTTCTAAGCCCCGTAACACCCTAAAAAAGTAAAATATGTTTATGAAATGAAGCCAGAATTAAGAGGACATATTGGTAATGTGACCTAGTAACTGATTTATGTGATACGCCTTTTTTTTTAGAAGCAGAGAATTTCAAAGTTCATAAAATGCTATTTTTTTTACATTTTTCATGATATTTTGATGTTCACAAAAAACACACAAAGTAGTGACCAAATTTTGCCACTTATTTAAAGTGCCATATGTGACGAAAAAACATCTCAGAATCGCTAGCATATGTTAAAGCATCACTGAGCTATAAGCGCATAAAGTGAGTGTATAGACTCCAGACTGGATCCCTAGCGGCTGCAGGAAAACTTGACATGTCAGTTTTGTGCGACTGCTGTTCATTGAATAGCGGCCGCACAACACTGACAACTCGCACAATGGAGAGTGTGGCTCCAGCTATGGTAAATTGGGATGTGGGCGCACACTGATGCAGTACTGGCCGGGATGAACTTTACTGTCACCGGCCGTTCTGTGACTGCATGTGTACACTCATCAAGGGCAACCCAGGGCACCCCCTGGGATTTATTTAAACATTTAGTGACCTATACCAGTACACATGCTCTTTTACATTTTAACAAAAAGTTTATATCCTGGGGCTGGAAAGGAATATGGAGATTAACCCAAAGTAAACCTGTCAGCTATGGTCTGTTGCCCTTGACGAGCGTACCCATGCAATTTTTAGTTTTCTGTCCCTGATAATGCTGATTAAACTGTGCTGCCCTTGCCACTACCAATGATTGACATGTTTTCTCGCTATACACAATTTAACAGATTCATTTAATGGAAAAAACTGATGAAGTTGGCCAGGTTCAATCTGCATTTTTGCAGTGTGTTTTTTTTTTTTTTTTTTTTTTTTTTTTTTTTTTTCCCTCTATCCATTCTTTATTAAAGGGGTTGTTCACCAATTTTTTTTTTTTTCTTTCAAATCAACTGGTGCCATAAAGTGTCAGAGATTTGTAATTTACTTCTATTAAAAAATCTTAGTCTTCCAGTACTTATCAGCTGCTGTGTGTCCTGCAGGAAGTGGTGTTTTCTTTCCTGTCTGACACAGTGCTCTCTGTTGCCTCCTCTGTCCATGTCAGGAACTGTCCAGAGCAGCAGCAAATCCCAATAGAAAACCTCTCCTGCTCTCCAGACTGGAAATAATACAACTTCCTGCTGGGCATACAGCAGCTGATAAGTACTGGAAGGCTTGAGATTTTTTAATGGAAGTAAATTATAAATCTCTGGCACTTTATGGCAGCAGTTGATTTGAAAGAAAAACTATTTTTGTTGTACAACCCCTTTAAATTTTTCCATTGACTTTTAAAAAAATCTAAATGCATTTTTTTTTTTTTTTTGCATAAAACAATCATTAATAGTAGGGATGGCCGAAACTGCCGAGGTTCGGGTTTGTATGAACCCGAACGCTCGGCATCAGATTCCGGCTGTCTGCCCGCTCCGTGGAGAGGGTGGATACAGCGGGAGGACCGCCTGGAAAACTGGGATACAGCCTATGGCTATCGCTGTATCCCAGTTTTCCAGGCGGTCCTCCCATTGTATCCACCCTCTCCACGGACCGGGCAGACAGCAGGAATCATTACCGAGAGTTCGGGTTCGTATGAACCCGGACCGAACTTGGTTCGGACCATCCATAATGAATAGTTTTTAGGTGTTTCAGTGTAAATATTCGTCGTTGACAGTGATCACTAGTGTATTATGATCGTACTCGGAATGGGTGTTAATAGTCTGAACACCCCTCGCAAAAGCCTGTAACTCAAAGTGAAGTGGTAATGAAGTCATGTATAAGTTTTACCACTAGATGTCAGTAGTCTGTGTATTCATGTATGTATATTGCTCAGCTGTAGTGAACTAAGGGTATTGTTTTGTTTATGATCTGTACATCAATTAGAGCTACTCTTCTCTTCCAACTACCTCTATCCTTCTTTCTTCTTGCACTCTCTTCTCCACTACTCACAGGAGCTGTTACACACCCTGTAGTAAGTTGGCACATGGGGAGAGTAAGTGTAGACCCACACTTAGTCAGTCTTTGCCAACTTTCTGTATAGAGAGGACTCAAGACAGGACAGTCCCTGCTGTAGTAAAGTCTGTAGTCTAGTCTGGAGTGTGGTTGTGCACAGACATATTCAAGACACAGAGACTTTTTTTTAAAGCAACACTTCTACCTATAATGCAGTGCTAAACACCAACAGAGAGGACAAGTCAGAGATCACCCCAACCTATGCCATTAACAACTTAAACACAGTGCAGGACAGTATCCTACAAGATAGAGGATCCGGATAGAGCAAAGCAGCCAAGAGCCTACGTACTCTCTGGCAACGCAGGTGAAACCAGGTAACCTTCAAGTATTCTTCTACTCCTTCTGAAGTTTCGGCAGAGCACAGTACTACATTGGGTTGGGACTCTCAAGACAAACTCCTCTCCACTACTCTGAACTCTCACAACCTATTCCTCTCCAGTGTCTGACTGGGCCACCGGAGGATCCTCCGGTGGGCCCCTCCCCCCCACGCCCAGTGACCGTCCAGCAGCTGGGGCCCCCAGACAGCCATAGAATGATGTGTCGGACGCTGCGGCAGCTGTCAGGTCTTCAGCTGCGCTGCGAGGATACCTGGACTCAAGCCCCGGCAAAACCATGTCCTAGGTATCACCCGTGAAGCTCTGCCCCTGCCATGGGAAGCCCCGCCCCTTGTCGGCGTGACTGATCTCTCTCATGCAGGGGACTAGAGGAAGCATACAGGTGAGGTAGGTATAGCTGTTTTTTGGTTTTTAAATACAGATGGAGGGGCAGGAGAATGATGAAGGAGGCTGTAGTATGGTGATGAGGACAAAAGGATGAGAGGGGTACTACTATGATGATGGAAGGGCAGGAGGATGAAGGGGTAGTAGTATGATGATAAAGGGGGTGGTAGTATTATGATGAAGGGGTAGTAGTATGATCTTAGAGATGCAGGCGGATGAAGGGGGGAGTAGTATGATGATGGCAGGGCAGGAGGATGAAGGGGGGAGTAGTATGATAGGGCAGGAGGATGAGAGGGGTAGTACTATGATGATGGAAAGGCAGGAGGATGAAGGGGGGAGTAATATGATGATGGAAGGGTAGGAGGAGGATGAAGGGGGAGTAGTATGATGATAGAGGGCAGGAAGATGAAGGGGGGAGTAGTATGATGGAGGGCAGCAGGATGAAGGGGTAGTAGTATGATGATGAAGGGGGAGTAATATGATGATAGAGGGGCAGGAGGATGGGGAAGTAGTATGATGGGCGGCAGGAGGATGAAGGGGGTAATAAAATGATTATATGGGGTGCAGCTGCATCATATGGGCACAAACTACCAGTAAATACAGTCAGTCATTGGAGTGCCATCTCTATAGCCTGCTCTGATTGGGGGACAAGGGAGTTGTCACAGATCCAGATGAATCCAGAATAGGGCACGGGTCAGTATGTTGCTTTTTACCGATTCTTCTTTGGTGGGCCCCAAGGATCATGTCCCTCTCCACTTCTTTGAGCTCACTCTGTTCTTCTCAGCACGCAACCAAGTCAGCACTGCTACTTTACATTCACAACCTCTACAGTTCTTGGTGCAGATCTAGTCGAGTCAAGTATGAAGTGATTGTCTACTTGTATGCCAACATATTCGTCAGTAAAGGAGGAGTTTATTTATTTTACCGGGACTCAGTGGTTATTGTACTAGCACCTACACATCCGTTACACCGTCCTTGGGTTATCTCCCCTTTCTGTGGGTGGTGGTACCAACAGTGCAGGTGAGTCATAACTCCACTCCAGACCACCGTGATAAGCGCCCAAGGAAACCATCACAGCCCGGCAGGTCACGACCATTGGGGAATAGTATAGCCAGCCTCAAAAACTAAAAGCAGGTGTGCCTTCATACCTGTGTGCGTCCCAACACTATACCATCTGGCTGAGCTATACTCCACTGTCCAACCACCCTTGTAGTTCAGTCACACTCTACCACCTAGCAAGTGACCGGTCACAGTTGCTACAACACCACCTGGCAGCCAAGCACCACATCAACGGTCGCAATTACATATTAATGACTTTTTCATATCCATTTATCTTTTCATCTAAAAACCTGTGATTTCAAAAGAAAACGCGTATGCAATTATGCATTTGTGTAAAAGGACAAGTGAACTTTCGTTACTAGCATCTGCTCTCTCCCATCACACTGCAGCATTGGGGAGAATAGAAGCATTGCCAGATTTGAGATCTATACATGTGTGTACTAGTAAAACAGAGAAAAAAAACAATGTATTTCTGCTTTCTTTATAGAGCGCTACAAAGAGGATATTTAACTCAAGAAATGATAGATGACTGTGAACCAGAGTTGATGATTTCCATACCACGCTTGGCGATTATCAGGTAAGATCTGATATTAAGGAGGTGCGTGGGTGTTTTTATATATACATATATATATATACGCATGCTGTACTTGTTCGCTTTTATCTGACAGTTTAGTGAGGTACATTAGGGAATATATTAGAGCTTATATGTTTTCTGGCATATAAAACTCACAAGTTTTTGTGCAAGCTTCAGTTTCTGCAAACATTATGGTCAACTATTTACCTTTTTGCACTGCTCTTTAAAAAAAATGTAAAATGTATGCAGGGATTGCCATAAATTGTCTGAAATCTACTCCAGCTTCTAGCATGGTCAAGGAAACATGCACCAAATCTGTTAAAAAGGCTTGCATTTATCAATGATTTAGAATTGGAGATGAGCGAACCAGGTTCATTCTGCATTTGATTAGTGGTGGCTGCTGAAGTTGGATAAAGCTCTAAGGTTGTCTGGAAACATGGATACAGCCAATGACTATATCCATGTTTTCCACATAGCCTTAGGGCTTTATCCAACTTCAGCAGCCACCGCTAATCAAATGCCGAAAGTTCGGGTTCGGATGGACTCGAGCATGCTCCAGGTTCGCTCATCTCTATTTGGAATCTAGATAAGTGTAAGAATGCTAATATTAAAAAAATTCTACTTAAATAGTCTAATAGACTTAAAGGGGTTGTGCAGTGTATATTTTTGTGATTCTGTGGGGGAATAGTTCTGTATACTTATCCATCCCAATCCGCCACAATTTTCATTTCCTGGGCCGTCTGCTGTCCTCTTCTGACCTTCCACTGATGTGCCGTGTGGACAGAAAATGGCCGTTCCGCACACTGCCTATGCTGAGCAGTCCTGTGTGCACAGCATGTCAGTGGAAGTTCAGAACAGCGGGCAAAGTATCAGTCTCAGACCTTTACTGAAAGGGATCTTGTTGCCAAGATTGTTATACATGTCTGTGGTGTTGGTGGTGGTGTTTTTTTTTTTTTTTTTTTTTTTTTTTTTTTTTTTTTTTTTTTAATGCATTTAGGGTCTATAATGTGAAAACTTAAACTTTTACAGTGGGCTTCTGATATTTCCTGATGGACCATTGAATTTGGAAAAACCACCGGAAGAGATGTGTGAACTTTTTAGTCCATTTTATGGCTTGCTGAAGAAAATAAGGTGACTGGACAGTTGTATTTAGTTGGTAGGAAAATCTGCTGTCTGCAAAATTCAGAGCTTTAAAATGACTTCTCTTACTGTTACCACTAAATTATCGTAGCGTATATTCCAGCCACATATGCCCCATGTAGTTTCCGTTTGATTGGGAGTGTCAGTAGCGTAGCTACTATGAAGACAGACCACGCAACTGCCAAGGGGCCCAGGCGAAGCATGGTCTGTCTTTATGGTATGGCACTGATGGCACCCTCCAGCCCCCACCCCCGGATCACAGCAGCACCCAGCACCCCACACTGATAAAACTGAAATATCCCCTCTATACCATAGTCCCATGTCATTTCTATGTATAAAATAAATAACTTTGCTTTCATGCTCATACAATAAAGATAGGAAAATGGATAATGTCAGTTTTCCTTCATGACTATGTATTCCATTAAAGGGGTTGGCCACTTTTTAGTAAAAATGCTCAGTGTACAGTATTAGCAAGTGTGGTCACTGTATATACTGACAGCAGCTTCCTGTGTACCTCATAGAGCTAATATCAGACTCCTCTCCTCCAGGCTGGGCTGCCCTGCTCTGTGGTGTTTTGGACCATAAGATTGCTTACATGGAGGAGCATGTGACCATGCCCCGCCCCCCAGTGTCCACCACTGAGCCTGTATATGCCTATGGAGGACAGAGGGGACAGGGCCTGGTCACATGCTCCTCCATGTCAGCCATTTTATGGACTGAAACAAAACAGAGCAGGGCAGCACAGCCTGGTGAAGGGGAGTCTGATTTTAGCTCTTGAGGTACACAGGGAGCCCCGGTCAGTATATACAGTGAGTACACTTACTAATACTTTGTACTGACCTATTTTACTATAAAGTGGCCAACCCCTTTAAGATTGTAGTCAACCAGTTGGGTAGATATTCTCTGATGAGCTGGACTCATTCTTCTGTGCTAAAATACTGGAGACTCTAAGTACAGCTTGGCTTTACTGTTACTTTTCTAAGTATTCACAATGTCTTTTTTTACCTTTTTAGGGAACTACTCTGCATATTGACTCAGGATGAACTATTGTCCTTGGAGAGAGCCCTGTGTTCTTCCTCTGAAGGTCCTTCCACACGTCTGTCGTCATGTGCACCAACTTCAAGTGACACAGGTTCTCCAGATTACAGTCACCAATCTGTGAATGCAAAGCTCTCATCTGCCAGTGAACAAACGTTCCAAAATACACAGTGGACAAACTTTTCACACAGTACCATTGCTACATGTAATGGTACTGTATCCAGTGCATACTTCCCATGTATGCAGAATACAATAAGTGGTCAGCAAAGTAGTGTTGCAGACTCTGAATACATGAGAAGCCAAGATGTGAAACTGCAGAATGGTACAAGACGACCTGCAGAGATTCTCCGCAATGTGCATGTCCGATGTTCTATCAGGTAAATGGTTATATAAACAAGATTTGTTTCCTTATCAGATGCCATCTTTGGCATTAAATAGGTCTTCTAGGTAGAGCATTAATTTGTGTAATGCCAGCATCTGGTAGACCAGTGGAGAAACTTGGTGAGACAGTAGCATGACATTATCACATGTAGTGTAGTTGTGGCCTGTACATCCAGGCTGACTACAGGACATCTGCTTTTTTTTTTCCCTTCAACTGCATAAGGGTGGCACCGGCAGGGCTGTGGCCATAATTGGCGTGGTGGTTGCTAGCTGCATGCTTCCTCTGGCTCATTCTAACAATTGTTTATATACAGACCCTGACATCATAAATCAAGTCTTCCCATACTTTTCCTGCAGGACATACCGCAGCTGATATGTTGAGACAGGAACTGTCCAGAGCAGCAGCAAATCCCCATAGAAAACATCTACTGCTCTGGACAGTTCCTGTCTGGGACAGATGTCAGCAGAGAGCACAGTGTCTGATATAGAAGTAAATTACGAATCTATATAACTTTCTAAAAATAGTTGATTAGAAGGAAAATGATTTTCACTGGACAACCCCTTTAATGACAGGAATACTTTAACTTGCACCTTTATAATTCTGTTAATTTGTTTTTATGACCTGTTTGAAACAAAATCCAAAATCATTGTGGTTTGTGAAACATTATCTAGAATAATAAAAGTGTAAATTGCTTATATGAAAAGCTAAAATATCCTTGTACAGCAGGAAATAAAATGAATAGGCTCTGACAGTGAATTTTCCCAAACAATGACTTCTTTATATTGTAGGGGATCAAAGCTGAGTGAAGTGCGTTCCCGGTATCGCAGTGACAGTGATATGCTGCATCGCCTATTTGTTTGCATCGCTGGTGAGTCTTCCTCTAACACTTAATCATACCAATCTGCAGCCCTGGATCTAGCATGATGGTAGTGTTCTGTCTTGCAGGCGTTGCTGACCAGCTGCAGACTAACTTTGCTGGTGATTTGCGTGTTATCCTTAAAACTGTATTTGAGACGGTGAGCTCAAGGCAGCAAGCAGATACACAAAGTGAGACAGGTGAGTAAGGCAGGCATCATGTTCCTCCTACTATTTTGCTGATATGTATATTCTAAATAAAATTGTTATTCTCAACTATAGCTGTCCATATGTTAGAATTGGGCAGGTTGGATTACAACACATCTGATAGTATACAGACTTCCACCACCAGTGTCTGATTCCTATGATAAATAAATGCTGCCACCTGGTATTTGTTGAGCTGATCAAGGGAGCTAAATCACAAACATCTGCTAAAAATATCAGAAGCCGCTAGTATCTGGGGCACCAGGTGGGAATTTGAGGGCAGCCTACAGACTCCACTCATAAAACCCAAGGCTGTGTTCACACATTCATTGATAGAGCATTTCATTGCAGTAATCATTTAATTGCCATCCTTCATTGCATTAAAACTCCAACATGTGAACATCCGAAGGGCCCATTTACACAAAAAGATTATCTGCCAAATATGTGAAGCCAAAGCCAGGAATGTATTTGAAAAGAGGAGAAATCTCAGGCTTTTCTTTATGACGTAATCTGTTTATAGTCTGTCTCTGGCTTTGGCTTCAAATGTTTGGCAGATAATCTTTCTGTGTAAATGGACCCTTAGGGTCCTATTACACAGAGCGATTTTTAAGGATAAACTATCGCAAACGAGAATGTTTATCGATAACCTAAAATCGTCCACCATATTACACAGAACGATGGTCGTTAGTGATGATCGTTATTGTGATTGTTACTCTGATCGTTTACTCCATCTGATCCCAGCAAAACAATGTGCAAATACACTGAACGGTTAGTGAACAAATGCGGAACTTGAGCGAATGAATGTGGAATTACAGCGAACGATTAACGATAATTTTAGGTTCAGATCTAAAGGCCCTATTACACAGGCCGACAGAGCTATTAGCGCTCGTTTGCTCCTCATTCCCAGCTTGCTGCCGCCGCTATTATGCGCGGCAGCAGCGAGCGGGTGAGTGCGGGAGGGCTGCCCAGGTGATCGCTGATCATCCGGTCAGCCCATAGGATATAGCGGCGATCTGCTGCCGCTGCTCCTGTTACATGGAGCATCGGCAGCAGATCGTTGCTATATAAGTCGTTTGTCTTTCAACATGTTGAAAGACAAACGACTTCAACAATCAGCCGACATGAACGATGTCTGCTGATCGTTGCCTCCTATTCCACGGGACGATTGCCGATAATCGTCCCGTGGAATAGGGCCTTAAATAAACGATCATCGACACACAAACGATTTTTCGATCGTTTCCTGCAATTACACAGAACAATTATCGTTTACATTCGAAAAATATAACTATTTTTGGCACGATAATCGTCCCGTGTAATGGGGCCCTTAGTAGTACATACAAAAGTCAGTTATCTCTACTGTGAGCATCTAATAGTTGTGTGGTGAATGGACCATCAACCAATACTGGTCATTACTTGCAGAAAATCGGGAAAAATTACTACTTTAAAGCGTAACCCGTATTATTATAATCGTAAACTGTACTTCCAAGAAAGATGCTGAGTGAATTTTGAAGTCATTCAGTATTTATTTTCAGAATGAGTATATGGGGTATAGAGCTAATTAAAGTAGTTGCTTGTTTTTGATTCGACTTTTTTCTTACAGGAACACCTGAAAAAGCCTTTCATTTACCAGACTGTTCTGCTTGCCAAAGAGAACAGGACATTGGGGAAGCAACCATTGGTATGTTGGTATCTGTTAAAGTAATTCAGAAAGTGCTTAGATGGAAGGGATCTAGCTTTTTGTGTGCTTGTTGCTGCTTGCATGGCCTAACAAAGGTAAACTATTATAGCCCAGATTTATCACACTGTCCGATACAAAAAACTGATCTGATTAGTAACCAATGACAGCTCTGCTTCCATATCTTGAATTACCAGTATTGGTCAATTACCAATTGAAATAACTTTCTGGCACCAGTTGATTGCAAACTCCCCCCCCCCCCCCCCCCCCCCATTGTACCCCTTTAAGCATCCAAAGATGCAGTTGGCACTGAACAAACAGCCTATGGTCATTTCACTAGGGTTCTCCCTAAGTTTGCATAACAACATTTTATAGTTTCACTAGCATTTTGTTGTTGTGTGATCCTCATATTGATGTTCTTTCTTTCTTCTAGAACCTCCAGAATGGGTTCCAGACAGTGCCAGTACTCAGTGCATGAGCTGTTGTGCACCCTTCACTCTATTACGGAGACGGCATCACTGTCGGAGTTGTGGAAAGGTAACCATAGTTTGTTCCTTTATGCTTTGAAATGACCAATTTAGATCTTGTGTGTAAACTTTAATATTATAATTTTTTTTCTTCTTCCTCTTTAGATTTTCTGCTCCCGCTGCTCAGGTTATACAACATCCCTTCCTCATGTTCACAGTTCTCAGCCTGTCCGCGTATGCTCTCATTGTTATCACGTGCACCGCAGTCCTCACAATCAGGAGAGGAGGAAGGATGTGGAGATTACCACCTAGCCAGATACTTTTATGGCACCTGAAGAATAGTGGTTTGAAAAGCACATTTCACCCCCCCCCCCCCCCCCCCCCATCGTAACCATGCTGATACAGACAGGTTTAGATGGATATATATTCTTGGACAATCCTCTGTGTTTACATTACAGTGTAAGCATCGGGCCCCTGTTTACCAAGCACATCAAAAACTGAACAGGGTATGTAATTTATATGTGAGGTTTTAATACGTATTTGAGCCCCATTGGCAGGCTTACTTTAACATTTGAGATACTTTTGCTCTTTTATAGTGTTATATGAATACTTTTTAAATCTTATTTGTGTTGATTATTCCTTATGTATATAGTTTGTTCAGTGTATATTCTCTTCTACCAATAATTTGAATACTTTAAAAAAAAAATTATATGTATTGTACGTCTACAATGTGGCCAAATCCTGAGCTTGGAACCAAGTCCAGAACTGTGATCAGCAGCTTCCAGCATCCAGTGGTTGCACCCTGCTCCTTCTTTGCTATGTACTAAAAGCAGCACAGTGGTGACCTCTTTGCAGGATTTAGCTGCACTTTAAAGTGATACTGAAGATCTCTGGATTATGAGATTTGCCATATTTGAGTATTTGCAACATTTATTATAGTATCTAATTGTGATGGAGGATAGAACATCACTCGTGTGGAATACATGCTCTATTGGGTCTTGGTAACTGCTGGAAAATTATACCAAGCGATTGTTTATACCTGGAGTTTTTACTAGTTATATTTTTATGTACTTTGTTACACAATAACTTTGTATGTTTTTAATCCACTAACTTGCTTAAACTCAGGGGCTGTATAACGGTTGTGTTATCTAAGGGTGTGCGGGGCGCACCACTGTACTATTTTCATGGCAATAAATGTTTTATATTTATACACAGTTCTCTGCTAGTTTCATGTGTAAGGCATACAAAACATTTGGAAAGTCTTCAGAGGCTCCCACTAATTTCACATTGATAGCTTTGTAGAACAGGAGCGGAGGCAGCAGCAGACCGCCGCTATCTTCTATGGGCTCCTGCAGCCCCCCCTGCACTTGCCTGCACGCTGTCGGCACGTGTTATAGCACCGGCACATGCAATAGCACCCTGTTCGAGCCACTGATAAACACCCCATCGGCATGATGCTGCCACCACCATACTTCACTGTAGGGATAGTATTGGGTAGGTGATAAGCAGTGCCTGATTTCCTTTAATAATGATGCTTAGAATTGAGGCCAAAAAGTTAAATATTTGTTTATCAGACAAGAGAATCTTGTTTTTCAGTTGGAGAGTCCTTTAGGTTTTTCTGTAAACTCCAGGAGGATTTTCATGCGTCTTTTACAGAGGAGAGGTTTTTCTGGTCACTCCATAAAGCCCAGATTGGTGGAAGCTGCAGTGATGGTTGACCTTCTGGAGCTTTTTCCATCTGTGCACAAAATCTTTATAGCTCATCCA
Organism: Dendropsophus ebraccatus; assembly: GCF_027789765.1. Taxonomy (NCBI): domain Eukaryota; kingdom Metazoa; phylum Chordata; class Amphibia; order Anura; family Hylidae; genus Dendropsophus; species Dendropsophus ebraccatus. The sequence continues at coordinate 55,578,776 of NC_091454.1, read as the reverse complement.
GAGTAACTGATGGGTTCTTGGTCACCTCTCTTACCAAGGACCTTCTCCCCTCAATTAGATTGGCGGGACAGCCAACCCTAAAGGCCCTATTACACCAAACTATTATCAGCTGTACTTAGCTGGTACTTGGCTGATAATTTTTGGTTAAATAGCGCATGTTAAAAGACCACAATCAGCCAACTTGCGCATGACAGCAAGAGTCTGCTGCTTGTCACTCCATGTAAATAGGAGCTTACTTCAGTGGGCCCCCCGGACAACATGAGCTTACTTCAGTGGGCCCCCCGGACAATCGAAAAATTGTCCGGGCAGCCCCTCCTGCAGCTCCCCACTTGCTGTCTGTACGGGAAGCAGGCACTGACCTAAGCTACACATAAGCCAAATACAAGTTATGGCTGGAAATAATGCTACTTCCCAGGTACATCGGACAGCTGAAGGTCACCTGAAAGTACAGGTACGCTTGACCTATATGAATGGTGATACAGCAGGAGGTAATAGACAATGGAAAAGCACAATGCATGATGGATGACATGAGCTTGTTTTTAGCCACACAATGTCAAACGTGTATACACTATTCAACAGGAAAAGTGTGCTCTTTATGGGCTAGCTACATCATGACTAGTATATCTCCAACTGTGATCACATAGAAACTTGAAGGTTCTGTAAAATTGCAGGGGGCAGATACAGCATAGTGATGCAGGTAGGCATCTGATCGCACATTTAGGTTATGTTCACACAGTATTTTTGCCATTAAATGATGACCATGCACTTAATTTCAGCAGTGTGTGAACTGTGTCTTTCTGTGTTTTACAATCCACTCCTGCTTTTGGTTATAAAAATACTGTGTGGGAGAATAGCTTCAGGCTAGGTTCATACACAGTATTTCTCTCTGAATTTTGGGCATTCCCCCCCCCCCCCCCCCCCCCCTCGACATGACAGCACCAACCAGAGAGACTCCGCCCCCCCAGGAACAGGAACCTGAAGAGATAAAAGAGCAGGTCCTCCTCAGTGGTTTCTTGTCCCTGCGGGAAGCCTGAAGGTTAATGTTGAGACCGGGGCTCCCTCTATTCCCTGGGGCTGTATGCTGAGGGGGACGCTCTAGAAGCCGTAGTTTCGGCCTAAGACCTTCTCCCCCCCCCCCCCCCCCCCCCCCCCCCCCCCCCCCGGGGCTGATGACGCACCGGGGTCTGTTTCCCAGTCGGCAGGCCGGACGGAGTATCGTAGCTTCCGGAGGATTGCGGCCTAGTACCAGAACTTCCGGAGTGACGCGTCTGGGATTTCCGAAAGTCACGTCACACACCGGAAGAGCACCGGAGGCCGGAGGCTCTTCAGTGAGGAGCGCTCGTGGTATCAGTGAGGGATCAGCAGGGTCATTACAGTCACTAGTGGATAGAACTTTAACCATCTTAGGAAAACTGGGCTGGATTGTAAATTATGAAAAATCTTTTCTGTCTCCAGCTCAAAGGAAAAAATTCCTGGGGATCATTTTAGTCTCTTCTGTTCAAAGGTCTTTTCTGCCAGAGGAAAAAATTCAGAAAATACAATCCGCAGTGTCGCTGGCAGTAAGAAATCCCAGGTTCACAATCAGAAGTGGTATGTCTTTGTTGGGGCTATTTACGGCAGCTATTCCAGCAGTCCCATGGGCGCAGACACATTCCAGACCCCTTCAGACATATCTCCTAGATCTTTGGGATGGGTCCCCAGGAGGGCTAGACAGGTCCATAGTATTGTCCAAAGGGGTTGTAGAAAGTTTGTCCTGGTGGTTGGTAAGAGATCATCTTACGGTGGGGTTATCCTGGGTCTTCTTTAATTTTGTGGGAACAAGACAGTTAAATATAGCGAAGATTCTGGATTTTTTGCAGAAAGGGCTAGAAAAGGGATTAAAACCAGCAACCCTAAAAGTACAGGTTTCTGCGCTAGGGGCATTCTATGATCAACAGCTAGTTAGACACCCTTGGATCATGCGTTTCTTTAGAGCCTTAGTAAAAAAATATGCCCCAGAGTAGTGAACAGAACTCCTCCATGGGACCTAAACATGGTCCTGAATGCTTTAAAGGACAACTCCGGGGAATTTTTTTTTTGGCTTATTTAACACCCATTACAAAGTTATATAACTTTGTAATGTGGTTAAATACCCGGTCTGGCCCCCTTCCCCCACTTTCCGACCCCCCCACCCCGGAAGTTAAAGAATGTATACATTACCTATTACGGTCGTCACGGTCCTCTTCTCTGGTGTCGGGTGACGTCAGAGCTGGGGGGCGGTCCGGGTCTTCTTCCTCTTCGGCGTCTTCATTGAGAGTGAATGGGAGAGAAAAGGCTGCTGGTGCACATGCGCACCAGCAGCCTTTTCATTGGCTGGAGCACATCACATGGCTTCCAGCTTGCTCAGCCCTGATTGGCTGAGCTTGCTGGAAGCCATGTGATGCGCTCCAGCCAATGAAAAGGCTGCCGGTGCGCAAGCGCACTGGCAGCCTTTTCGCTCTCATGGACCCGGAAGCAAGAGACATCGCTGGACGGCGGACGCAGGTGACGGTGAGGCGGACGGCGGGCGAATGGAGTGGCGATAGTCACCGGAGGGATGGTGAGTATGGTGTCTGTGTGTGTCTGTGTTTTTTTTTTTTTTGGGGGGGGGGGTCCCGCCGGAGTTGTCCTTTAATTAAAAAGCCCTTTGAGCCATTGTCAGAAGCTTCCCTGAAAGTATTAACGTGGAAAACAGCCCTGCTGGTGGCAGTCACCTCAGCCAGAAGGGTTTGTGAGATAGTCCACTTATCCAGTACGGAACCCTACACAAAAATACTTTCGGATAGAATTATCTTTAAGCCAGATCCCTCTTTTCTTCCAAAGGTAGTCTCTAATTTCCACCGAACACAAGAAATAGTCCTCCCATCCTTCTGCAAGAATCCCAGGAATGATAAAGGGAATTTCACTTGCTGGACGTGAGGAGGGCAGTGATTAAGTATTTAGAGATGACAAAACTGTTCAGAAAGGCAAATTCCCTGTTTATACAGTTTGCAGGTCCTAACAGAGGTAGTAAAGTATCTAGGGGGACACTAGCTAGGTGGATTAGGCAGGCTATATGTATGTTACTCGTCTTCTGGTCTGTCTCCTCCTCTCTCTGTAAAAGCTCACTCTACTCGAGCAGTCGCCACCTCCTGGGCCGAAAGAGGGGACGCCTCGTTAGATCAGATATGCAAGGCGGCAGTATGGTCTTCACCACACACTTTTTTTTGTCACTATCGTTTGGATCTTTCTTCTGCCTCTGAGCTTGCTTTTAGGAGAAAGGTGTTACAAGCGGTGGTCCCTCCCTAATTTCCATCTCTGGTATTCTCTGGTTGGTGCTGTCATGTCGAGGGGGAAAACGGAAATTACTTACGGTAATGATGTTTCCCGGAGTATATGACAGCACCATGGGATAACTCTCTTGATTTTTGCTATAAATACTGGCAGAAACTGCAAACCTCAAACTGCATTTCGATATCCATGTGTCAAAATATACAGACCTTGGAAGTGAGGAATAAGATTTATTTCCACAGCAAACACATTGTTTACATGCATACAATTAACTTTTTTTTTTAAAGTATCACTGTTACAAAAAAAATGTTGACATGTCATACAGACTGCTGTAAAGTGATCTTTACAGAATTACAGCATCATGTGACGAGTAGATAGCAATAGTAGATGGAATGTTCTATTCAAAGATCAGAGTACGCCCAGAAATGTATCCGATCAGACAATCGATAGATTCTGTCGATTATCTATAGGCCCTATTATATGTAGTGATTATTGTGTAAAGATTCGCTATAACGATCGATCGTTATTAACTAGCCATGTAGTAGTGATGAGCAATGTTTGTGAGGTTATTACATTTACAGATGTAAACGAACATTATATGATCAATAATTGTTCTTCAGGACAACCAAACAGCATCATTTATCTGTGAACAACTTACTGGACTTTGGACGAACTACCAATGATGATTTTTTTTTTTCCCCCCGACATGTTGAAAAAGTCAACGATTTATGACTTTTTGTTCATTGTTTGGTGGTTGGGTCTTATTACATGGACAGATAATCGCTCATTTTCAGTTGTTATAGCAAATTTTTAACTTTAAATTTATAACCACTGTATGTGTGTAATAGAGCCTTATGTCTATGAGGCTTGCTGGAAAGCATGGCACAATGCTGTTAAAACAGTATGGCTGCCCCACATACAAAGAATTAAATAAAAGTAGTCATAAAATAACAAATCATGATAGTACCTGCCTTTATTTATTAAAAGAAATCTAGGTGATACATGCCATTTAATGAATTTTTCATTAAATGAATTTTCCATAGATGTTAGGTATTAAAGAAGTCCTGTGAAATAAAGAAGAAAAGTAAGTAAGGAGGGAGGGGCGTGCAGGAACATAATAATGAAAGTATACTTACCCATCCCTGTAGCATAGTTCCTGCGTCTCATTGACAACCACTGGCTTCCTGCAGTTCTGAGCAGGTACCAGTGTATAGGCCACCCCTCTGTGAAGCAAGCGAGCTCCTGTGCTGGGGATCATGCCCATAGTGGCGCCATTACTTTGTAATAAAGCCGTAGGAGCTGTGACTACTTTGAGCACAAATCCATCAGGCATAGTACGTTATATGCCAGTGAAACCTGTATATTGAGCAGCACACCCAAATCAAGGCCTTATTTGGTAAAGTTACTAATTTTATAATGTCAGTATATTGGATAAGCAGAGAATTCTAGTCAGTAGTTAAGGCATTTAAAGGAGAAGCCCCACCAAAAAAAGACAAGAAGTAAACTTACCTATCCTCATGCCCTATAAGTGCCGCTCTCTGGTCCCATTGACAGCCACTGGTGACCTGGAGCTCTTCCAGCTGGACAATCAGCCGGGCTGTGACATTGCAGCTGGAAGAGCCAGGTACATGATGGTACCCAGTTTCCAGCCAAAAACTGAATATGTATATGCATTAGGTTCACACATGGCATACTTTGTGCTTTTTTGGAGGGGCACAAACGCACTACCCAGATATGTACACTGTAGCATCAGGTCCAAGAACATCCTGTATAAAAACTACCTAATAATGGAGTCTATGAGAATAGGCGGGGTGGGGATTACAGCACCGACCAAGGCAAGAAATTCACTTACTGTAGATTTACCAACCACTTTTGATTTTTTTTTGCCTCAAAGGTCCATGTGCCACCAAATAGGCACAAAATCTGGCAAAAGTTGCAGATAACTTTCCATGAATTCCCCAATATGTGAATGAGGTCTCAGCATCTGATAGCTGCTTACCTAGGTTTGTCCTCTTCAAGCTGTCAAGCTCCAAGTGGCCCAAGATTGTTTGGGTTTAGAACTTTGGACATTATGTAACAGTTGTCACAGATGGTTTCTATGATGTCATATGTGCTGTGATGTCATAACAACTGCCACTTCTGTGTAATGATTATAATAAACACTGTGCTGGGTTACTGCAGCTCCGCTCCCATTCACTTCAATGGAAGAGATTTGCTGTGGCTAACAAAAGACATTCCTACTATATGACAGCTTGATAAATCTTCCTCTTATTTTTCTACAATTATCAGGCCGCTAGTACTCACATAGGAGGGATCACAGATTATATGGCGTGGTGGTCAGTTTTAGTGTGTTATTCATGGAGACTTTTTCCCTTTAAAGTGAATGGGCTGTGGTCAGTACGTCACGGTGTAGGTCAGCATCACTCGGCATCCATCCCGCTATGCCAGGAACACACAGGTGTGTGTGTATGTATATATTATATATATATATATATATATATATATATATATATGGTGCAGAGGTATGTGGGCCCTGGTGCTGCACAGGACAACAGTATTATGCAGATAAGACAATGATGTTGGTCCCGACGGAGTGAAAATACGACAATGATGTATCTGTATATGATGAACAACCTGCGTCCAGTCACATAAAGCCACAGTGTAGACGTAAGATGGAGGGTGGGAGGACCCGGGGCAGCCTGGTGCCCCCTCCAGGGCGCTGTGCTTCCATCACCGCCAGGGGGCGCCCGCTCCTCTCTCACCATTGTCCCTGAAATGGAGGATTTTGAAATTTGAAAGATTTCTCTATTCCCGCCCGATTCTGTTGCCATCCCAGATGACGTCACACCTTGGGCCACACCCACTGCTCCCTCAGCCAATCGCCATCAACATCCAGAATTCTCCGCCCGTTTCAGGAAGCTCCGTGATAACCGAGTATTAAGGTCAGAAGCGGCTAACAAACCGGGGAAGGGAGACGGAGGTGTCCGCCGTCCGGAGGATACGGGGTCCGGGCAGCGCGGGCGTAGGTTTTTGTAGCCGCTAGCGGGCACAGCTTGGGTGGGTGTGTGAGCTGTGGGCGTGGCCTGGGCGGGACCAGCTGACTGCTTAGTCTTAGTTACATTGTGTAGGAAAACAGCGTCCGGATCTCCGGCTGAATCCGATCGGGCCCAGTGTCTCCGGTCACCGAGAGCTCCCGCCGGGCCTAGAGCGGTTGGAGGCCTGAGTCTCCGTGCACAGGAGGCCTTTGTAGCCGAGGCAGACGCTGGGTAGGCCGGGGCCCCTGGGTGACACGGAGAGGTGACAGCGAGCGTCCCTGGTGCCGCATCCCGTCCTGCCAGCTATGGAGGCGCTGCCCACCAACCTGCAGGTGCTGCTACAGGCGGCCGAATACGTGGAGAGGAGGGAGAGAGGTAAGGAGGCTGCTCCATTGTACGGGGCCCAGGCTGCTTCCCCTCCCCCCTGTGTTTACCTCACTGTGGAGGGTTCGGTGCCCCTGCAGCGCCCCCTAGTGTAGTGTATAGGGGCAGGGGGGGCTATCCTGGTGGGGGCACCTCTTTGTGTGCCCTTCCCAGTAAGCACTACCTGCCCCTCCTATAACACCTGTTGTCAGATGCTGAGGCCTGGCAGTGATCAGGGCCCCCAGTCACCTCTGTGTCCCATCAGCCTCCGCTCCATTGTCTCACCCCAGGCTCCATCTTGTCTATCTACATTCACATTCAGGATTTCCTTCAGGGTATGTTCATACACAGCAGATATCCAATGTGTGAGCGTCCCCCGCATCAGAGGGTTCTGTATAGGGGGCTGATCACCATCTTCAAACCATTCATCTCAGCGTCTCCTCAAAATGGTATACTGACATATCCATGATAGGAACAACACAGGCCCCATAGACTTTAATGGCCCGAATGTAGTCGGTGAAAGATTTATTACACTTATATTGAGATTCTCTTTGTTGCCCATAGCAACCAATCACAGCTCAGCTTTCACACCTCCTGTTGCTTTCTGGTAAAATAAAAGCCAAGCGCTGTTGGGTTGCTATTTGCAACAAGAGGATCTTACTATAGCTCCCTAGGGCTGCATCCAACTTTGCCAGCCAACGTCGGTATTCAGATGCCAAACAATCTGTCTTTAAATGCGGCAGTAGCGCTCATCTCCGCTAGTGATTGCTGGTACGTCACTGGGCCGTACATTCAGATTAGTGCTGGATATATCCAGTTAGGGTCTTATTACATGGGGCGATTATCTGCCCCATCAGGCATAATCAGGCAGATATCACCATGTGAGCGTATGTTCAGACTGAGGAATCCGTGCAGAGAGGTTCCTGTGGATTCCGTTGCTCGTCCACGCTAACGGCTGCGCACATCCCCGCCCATGCCATAGACTCTATTCTATGCACAGGCGGATTCCGCCGTCCGTCCAAAGAATGAACTATTTCATTCTTTGGACGGCGGAATCTGCCCGTGCATACAATGGAGTCAATTCCAAAAAATTCTTTTTAGGCGGCATGTCTGTGTCGTGGGTGGTGCTTATAGTAGGAAAAAATTCCTATAGCATCATGAAAGTTCAAATCTCGGCACTCACCATGGTGACTTAAACTTTTACAATGGAGTCAATGGCACGGGCAGAAATGCGCGTGTCCGAGCAACGCAATCCGACGGAACATACCCTTAGGGTACAAACCCACGCACCGTATACGCAGCAGATACGCAACAAATACGCAGCAGATTTGATGCTGTGTTCAGTTATTTAAATTTAATCTGCTGCGTATTGCAGCTTTAAATACGCTGCTTATACGGTGTGTGGGTTTATACCCTAAGGGTACAAACACACACTGTATAGGCAGCAGATACACAGAAGATCTGCAGCAGATTTGATGCTGTGTTCAGATCTAATCTGCTGCGTATTTGCTGCGTATTTGCTGCGTATCGCAGCAGTAAATACGCTGAGTATACGGTGTGTGTGTTTATACCCTCAGGGTGAAAAAACACATACCGTATACCATTTCAGACTGTGAGTTAACAGCAAAATCCGCTGCGGATATCTTCACTGTCAGTTTTAATGTAATTTCATACTTGCAGCAGGAGTATGTAAATGCTGCCCCCCTTAACTCGCTGCCTCCGGGAAAATACCTTACCTGGTCCACGCTCCGGCTGCATCTGAGGCTCCCAGCTCCCATTGAGCCTCATGCAGCCGGAGCGCATACCTGATCCTGTGTTGTCACGGCCCAACTCAGAAATGCCCACTGACACTGCTGCAGTCAATGGCTGGGGTAGTTCCTGTGGGGCCGCAATGATTAAGTAGCACCCATGCTGACAGAGAGCTGATGAATCTGTGCCTCTGACCCCTCTATCTCATCTGGCATTGTTAGCTGTTTTTCTTTGTGTACGGTGAATATTTAGTTAGAAACATAGAAGATTGTCAGCAGGAAAAGACCACCTGCTTCATCTAGTCTAGATTTTAGTTGTTCAGGACATGGAGGCTGGAGACTGGCTGCATCCACTGCACACACAGGAGAAGCTGCTTTATATCTTTCCTTTTTCCCTCAGAAGTTGCCCCAGGATTATGAAGAAGCTACTGAGCCAGATATACATTACACCAGTGTGATAAATAACTCCCCTTGTGTCTGGCCATTTATGAGGGAGTCGAAGCTGCGGCTTACCAACTCCACAGCCCTGGTTAAAGGGTAACTATCATTTGTGCACCGCGGAAGGATCCTATTTTCAAACTCCAGCAACTCCAGTGAAAAAAGAGCAGTATATTGAACTTCTGGAAGTCCTATAAACTTACATTGAAATGTGGGAGTGAAGAAAACTGGCCTCTGTGCAATCCACTGCCTTGTGCTGCTTCTGCTAGCCCCCCCCTCAGGAGACAGAAATCATGTGACCACTGTGATTGAGTTTGTTTCCTGACTGATGATGCAGACATGAGAGGGGGGCATTGATTAGAGGCCAGGAAAGGGGTGGGGTATGCATGGGAGGGGGCGGGGTTACATGCAGAAGAAATAGGACATTCTGAGTGCATACCGCAAGGACTCCTAAGAAATGTAGTCTGAGTAGTTCAGGGGAAGAGGAAAAGTAAGAGAGCAGGCAGAAAACGGCATCAGAAGGGCAGGACTACTGTAAAACCACACCATGGGGTGGGGGTGGTAAGGTTCCATAGGTAAGAACCTTGCACTGTTTAGATGATTTTTTTTTTTTTTACACAAGGCTACCTGAAGTTCCCTTTTTAAGGCAATTCTTTATACCATTCACTTTAGTGGTAGAGATAGAGTTGCCAAGGTGATTTAGTAATGGATCCTGCCGCAGCAGTTAAATGGTCGTTACCTTTAAAAAAATCTGGTGTTTTTTCCCAACAATCTAATTTTTGTACATGCTTTTCAAAACCAAAAATTTTCCCCCAAAATTGTAAGAACGGCCTATTTAAATCACATTTGGGATTTACTAAGATTGATGTTTCATCAGCTTGCTGTGAAAGTGGTCTCTGTCAGCACCTCTTCATAAATCAGGCGTATCTGTGCCATATCTGCCAGTTACTGGCGTAATTTATGATAAATGTGCTAGCCCCCTTGACAGCAAAGCTCCATTGGCTTTTTGAAAAGTGGAGGCATGGTGTAACCAGCCCCAAAAGTCATAAATGTTTGTGGAGCTTTATGGAAAAATTTGTGACAATTTTATGCCTCAAACTGACAAAAATAATAATTTCCCCTATGGTGTGTTTTGTGAAGAAAACCTTGTTTTTGGGTTATTTTTAGGCAGTCGCATTCTCTCCTGCTTGTTGTGGTGGTTTCTACATTAAAATATAATGTGAACATATGCTTAGGCTAGGGCTACACAGTGAGTTTGGTTGTGCCACACAAATTATCGTTATTGTAACATACAACATAGTGCCACTGTTCTACCATTGAGTTGATTTTTATTTTTTTAAGAGCACATTGCATCTGTAATAGTTGTGCAAATAGTTGTGCTGAGTTTTTGATGCAGTTTGCGTGACATAAGTCGCCATGTAGCCCTAAGGTATGTCTCTCTTACTCACAGTATTTTGGTCAGTGTCTTTATCCAAAACACGGGATTGTATTATATTTTAGTGTTTTTGCTATAAATACTGATTAAAATGTGTGAAGGCCTAAAACTTCGAGATGAGCAAATTTATAATAATAACGAAGCCAAGCACTTAGTTATCTCTGAAATACACTCAACAGCCGGCTACCTTGTAACTCAATGCCGCTCCATCCTGGGTGCTGGGAAAAGCTGGATCTAGGCCTGGGAAACTTTTCTCAATTTTCCAGAATTAGATCCAGCTTTTTCCAGCACCCAGGGAGGAGCGAGAGTCAGTTACAAGGCAGCAGCTATTGAGTGGATTGCAGAGATAACTAATTGCTTGGTTTCCCTATGGCCCCGTTTACACTGAGCAAGAACGTCGGAGAGCTCTGCTGCGCTCAGTGTGCTGCTTTGAGTGAAGGAGAGGGCACGCTTCTCCACTGCCGCTGCTCAAAGAAATGACGTCATTTCTTTGAGCGGAGAGGGGAGGAAGCAGACTCAGTGACACACTGAGCACGGCGGGATTCCGCAGCAGAGCGCTCCGACGCAGAATTCCGACGTTCTCGCAGTGTGAACAGGGCCTATTACTGTAAATTCCCTCATCTTTACCTAAAACACACAAAACATTAAGAGCAGAGTGTGAACTGTACTTTAGTTATATTATGGTGGATAAAGTGAATTACTGATCCTTTTGTTACAGAAGCAGAGCATGGATATGCTTCAATACTACCCTGTGATACTGCCACACCTGGTAGAAGAAAACGGCAGAGGACCACCAGCAACCCTGACAGTGTTAGGTAAGAGGAGGGTGGCAACTGTTCAGCATCACCTACCATCACAATAGTGTCAGTAGTGTTTATGCTGTACACTGGTCAGGCCTACTTATTGTCCACAATGTATAGGCCTATCTATGTCTCTTCCATTATGATTCAGTCACTAGTGATAACTTTTCATTAGCTCTGCTTGTACCCATCATATACAAGATACAGCAGAGCAGAAAAACCTTGTGTTTATTAAGTTAAGTAAATACCAAATTGATAGAATGATAGAAGCATGTACTTGTCCTATACTGGACTTCCAGGTAGAAGTATAAAACAAGTATCGTGGCTAATACAGCATTTTCCCTAAACCTGTATTACCCACAATGTTTATCTCCAGTAATACTACTTATGTGTCTCATTTTAACAGTATCTTTTATTTTCAGGTCTGTCCACAATGAGCTGGAGAAGCATCGGTGAGTGAATATTCATTTTATGTGTTATCTTAGAGAATACCTTGTCCCCCTGCCCCTCCAAATAGTGCATGTAAAGATTAAAAAAAAAAAAAAAAAAGTTGCAGTAGGTTACCACAAAGAAACTTTTTTTTCCCAACAAACAGTATTTTAGTATTATTCTTTTATAGATGTGAAACTTCCACACCTTCCAACACCTTTTTTTACATTGAGTTCCATGGTTATACAATGGGTATGGAAAGTATTCAGACCCCTGTAAATTCTATTACTTTCTTTTATTGCAGCCATTTGGCAAGTTTAAAAAAGTTCATCTTGACAGGAAAAAAAACTGAAAACAAGAAAAACTGAAATCACCTGGTCATAAGTATTCAGAGCCTTTGCTCAGTATTAGAGTAGAAGCCACCTCCCTTTTAAACTAGTACAGCCATGAGTCGTCTTGGTAATAATGCAACAAGTTTTTCACACCTGGATTTGGGGGTCCCTTGCCATTATTCCTTGCAGTACCTCTCCAGTTCCCTCAGCTCGGATGGTGAACAGATAAGGAGGCCTTAAATGTCATCAGGAAAGTATCAGGATTTCCTGACAGTAATCCGTTTTTACCTTCAGGAAAAGCCTTCAGGATTTCCTGATCAGAAGAAAAAAATAGGACGTGATGGGAGATTTAGTTCTGCAAACTGGATGGCCACAGCTTGCAGAAGTACAACTCCCATCATGCCCGGCTGACAGGTCATGATGGAAGTTGTACTTCTGCAGTCTGTGGTCACCCAGGTTGCAGGACATGATGGGAGTTGTACTTGTGCAACCTGGATGGCCACAGGCTGCAGACGTACAACTCCCATCATGACCTCTCAGCAGGACATGGTGGGAGTTTAAATTCTTGGGGGGGGGGATCTCACCTGTCCTGGTCTCCTGATCTGCGATGACCGCGGCGATGTTGCTGCGGGGGGGGTGTGTGTTTTGCCGGGGGAGGCGTTTACAGTGGGTTGGGGAGGTCCAGGGAGTGGAGGAAGAGGCAGCAGGAGGCCGGGGCAGACCGGGGGGCAGCGGCGGAAGGTGGTCCGGGTGAGTGGAACTCCGGACGCTTTCCTGATATGCATCAGGAAAGCGTCCGTGGCCCGGGCGCTCCCATAGACTTCTATGGGGGCGTCCGGGCCGGATTTCCGGACGAAAATAGGACCGATTCTAAAAAATCCGGTCTTATTTTCCGGAACGGACACTCTTCCGGAAAAATCCGGAAAGGTATCCGTGTCCAATGAAAGTCTATGCGTCCGGAAATCCGGGTGGTTTTTCCGGACGTGTGAAGGGGGCCTTACTTTGTGAAAACTGCCCCCCCAGCTGGGCCTCACCAACAAAAAGGGGGCGCCTCAGTTTGAGAAGCATTGCTCTATTGGGTTTAGGTCAGGGCTCTGGCTGGGCCAGTCAAGAATGGTCACATAGTTGTTCTGAAGCCACTGCTTTGTTATTTTAGCTGTGTGCTTTGGGTCATTGTCTTGTTGGAAGATGAATCTTTGGCACAGTCTGAGGCACAGAGCACTCTGGAAGAGGTTTTCATCCAGGATATCTCTGTACTTGGCCGCATTCATCTTTTTTTTCAGCCCAGTCGTCCTGTCCCTGCAGCTGAAAACACCCCCATAGCATGATGCTACCACCACATTTCACTGTTGGCAATGTATTGGGTAGGTGATGAACAGTGCCTGGTTTTCTCCAACCACATACCAATTAGAATTAACACCAAAAAGTAAAATCTTTGTCTCATCAGCCCAGAGAATCTTATTTCTCATAGTCTGGGAGTCGTTCATGTGTTTTTTGGAAAACTGTATGCAGGGATTTATGTCTTGCCCTGAGGAGAGGCTTCCGTCGGCACACTCTGCCATGAAGCCCCCCGACTGGTGGAGGTCTGCAGTGATAGCTGATCTCCCTACTGCATCCCTAAACCTCCATTATATAAAAAAAAAAAAAACCTGATCAAAATGGATCCTTTTTTAAATGTACAGAAAAACGCAGTCTCCGTTTTTTTTGTTTTTTTTGTTTTATAATGGACGTCAATAGAAAAAGGATCAAAACAAATGCATTCTTTTTTCCATCTGTTTTATTTTGGAAAAACGTGGTGTGAACCCGGCCTAAGTCTGTGTAAAAGCACTCTTATGGTGTGTTTACACAGATTTATCTGACAGTTTTTTGCAGCCACAGCCAGGAATGGATTTGAAAAGAGGAGAAATCTCAGTCCTTTATGACCTGTTCCCTGTTTAGACTGTTACTGGCTTTGGCTTCAAAAATCTGTCAGATAAATCTGTGTAAAGGCACCATTAAACGACATGATTCTCATGTGCTTTGACATGCATTATGAGGTCTTATATAGTCAGAGTACTTATGACTATCTGATACTTCAGTTTTTTTCTCGTTTAAGAAATTTACAAAAATATCTTCATTTGTTTTTTTTTCTGTCAAGATGGGGTGCAGAGTTATAATATTGAGCAAAAAAACTACTGAAAATACAGACAAAAACACTGATCTCAACAAATGATGTGTTGTTAGGGTGCGTTCACACCTACAGGATCTGCAGCAGATTTGATGCTGTGTTCAGTTATTTAAATGAAATCTGCTGCAGAAAATCAGCTGCAGATCCTGTAGGTGTGAACGCACCATTAAGGAGTATTTGGAGTTTTGTTAGTGTGCAAACCATCTTTCCAAAACATTCCCATAAAGATTGCCCTTTGTCTGGTGTCATTGATCATCTATGGCCACTTTAAATCATTCAGCATTTCTATTCTAGGAGAGCTCAGCTGCGGAGATGTCTAGAACAACTGAAGCAGCAAGTTCCTCTAAGTGTGGATACATCTCGTCACACAACTCTCAGCCTCCTGCACAGAGCCAGGCAGCACATTAAAGTGAGTCAACGCATCAGAAAGAGCAAACTGAAAGAAAATGCTTGTCTGTTAGGGAAACTTTACATTGCAACTTTGGGGGGTATGTGTCGAAAAAGCTACTGGTTTATACGTTAAACATATCCTAAGGAGTAGCATTTTGGTAATATATGTTGGAGTTTGCTGGATAGCGCAGGCTTTTGCCACATGAAGAGGATATAGTATATAAAATGAATACTGCATGGTGTGTCTAAAATAATATCTATCTCTATATATTATGCCACATACATGTTAAACATTTGGTTACCATCTTTTGGAGTTTTTTTGGATCCAAACAGAAGAAAGCATTACAACAATCTGACTGTATGTGAGGCATAGACCAATTCATATTATACATTGCAGAAACTGGAGGATCAGGAACTGAGAGCAAAGAATCTAAAAGAAAAATTGAGGACAGAGCAACAGAGGCTACGCCAGAGACTAAAACAGCTTCTACCTTCTAGTAGCACTGAACGGATAAGAGCAGACAGCTTGGACTCCTCCACGCTGTCATCAGAAAGGTCTGACTCTGACCAAGGTGGGTCCTAGCAACATTGAGGCTGGATTCTGGTTGGGGGGGGGACCCATAATCCAGCATTCCATATTGAAATATATATTATATATATATATATTTTTTTTTGTCTTGCAGAGGATTTGGAAGTAGATGTGGAAGGAGTCATCCTAGGAGCCAGTGAAGGGGACCTGTTTGTTTCATTTAGTGCTGGCATGGAGCACAGTTACTCTACTCCAGCCCATGCCTGGCTATGACAACAGTGAGGAAAACCTAAACAGCAATAATACAGCTTTATGAAGACTCTTAACTAGCATATATTCAACTCCTAAAATGCCATAGCTCAGAAACCCTTCAAGGATCTTTCCATGAAGGAAGATTTTTTTTATACCACACCTTCCTTCCCTAATGACTTTCCTCCTTCCCCCATAGCGTTTATGGTGGTGACCTAGGGGGAGATTTATCAAAGGGTGTAAATATACACCTGGTGTAAACTGGCCACAGCAACCAATCACAGCTTCACTTTCCTTTCACCAGAGCTGGAAGGTGAGCTGTGATTGGTTGCTGTGGCCAGTTTACACCAGGTGTATATTTACACCCTTTGATAAATCTTCCCCCTAGTGTCTATACCATGAACCTAACATCCTTCATCAGCATAGCTAGAGCATATGGCAGAAACGATGCTTTTGTAGAGATATGTATTTTAATTTGGACAAGACTTTTGGGACCTCTGGACGTGATTCTCTTCAGCCATCAGCAGAAGAACCATGGCACTTGTGTAACCAGCAGGTCACATGTTTAGTGCCATCATTATCACATAATTTATTGTACATAGAGAAATGCTGGAGCCTCTTTCACCACATTGCTGTGCACTGGTTGTACAGCGCTCCTGGACATATAAGAAGCACTTTGTTATGCGTGCACTTAAAGGAATACCCATGTAAACGACTATAAATATATTTTTATTCTTTGTAAAAGTCTAAGAACTTGCAGGACTTACAGGAAGAAAGCATGTAGTGAGATTTCAATCAGATTCTCCAGGGTCATCGATCTCACATTTTATTTCCAGTAAAATAACAAAACAGATGTGGGAAAAAAAAAATCTCTGGGAGGTTTAATGTTTACATGACTGTCCTGACATTGTTATAAGTCCAATCTCTTACATGCACTTGCTGAAGAGGAGAAGCATCTTGATCGAGCTGCCTTAGCTGATCTTCTCTTAGCACAGCACAAGCTTTTAATTGGAAAGACCTCTCTATTCCACACAGCATTAGGGAATGGGTGTTACAGCCCCTGAGTTATAAGCAGCTTACTTACATTCCTAAGCCCAACCACTATTTGTAAGATGGGCAAAGAGGGGGAATCCTTGTGATAAGCATTTTATATTGTAACTTCTATTTTAGTAAATGTGGTTTTTGTTCTGTAGAAATGCTTGTACTTTTTCCTACTCAACCTCATAGAGCTGCAGCAATGGTAGTTACCAGCACCTGAAACTGGATTCCAGATACAGGCCATATTGAAGTGGTTGAAAGGCGAAAAACCACATGACATGGATTCTTTTGTCAAGGTATACACTAATATATATATATATATATATATATGCATATATGCGCAGGATTATTTTTTAAGGAACCATGGCCTAGACAAAATGTAACACTAATGTATGAGAAATACGCAGCATAGTTCCATGATAGAAAAACACAAGAGTTGATATTGGCTTTGACTAACCAGCTCTGCATTTAAATTTCTTAAAGTGTGAGTGAACATGGACATTATGTGAGTGAGGGCTTCTAAAAGTGCAGATTAAGGGGGTACTTTAGAGAACTTTTTTTTCTTTTAAATCTACTAGTCAGAAAATTATACAGATTTGTAAATTACCTCTTAAAAAGCTCAAGCCTTCCATCCTTACAAGTTGCTGTATGATCTGCAGGAAGTGGTAAATTCTTTACAGTCATAGGCTGGGTTCACACTATGTATATTTCAGGCAGTATTTGGTCCTCATGTCAGGTCCTCATAGCAACCAAAACCAGGAGTGGATTGAAAACACAGAAAGGATCTGTTCACACAATGTTGAAATTGAGTGGATGGCCGCCATATAACAGTAAATAACGGCCATTATTTCAATACCACAGCCGTTGTTTTAAAATAACAGCAAATATTTGCCATTAAATGACGGCCATCCACTCAATTACAACATTATGTGAACAGAGCCTTTCTGTGTTTTCAATCCACTCCTGGTTTTGGTTGCTATACAGCCTCACAAATACAGCCTCAAATATACATAGTGTGAACCCAGCCTAACACTGTGCTCCCTTCTGCCACCTCTGTCTGTGACAGGACATGTTCAGAGCAGTAGAAAATCCCCATAGAAAACCTTTCCTGCTTTGGAAGCTCCTGTGATGGACTGAGGTGGCAGCAGAGAGCTTCATATCAGATTGGGAAGATTACACCAGTTTGTGAAGAACATACAGCAACTGATAAGTACTGGAAGGCTGGAAATTTTTAAATAGAATTCATTTACAAGTCTTTATAACTTTCTGACAGCACTTGATTAAAATAACATTTTCTCCTCTGGAGTATTCTCTTTTCCACTAGTCTATGCTACTGCTAGCCCCAAATTCAAACTTTTACAAGTGATCCCAGTTTTACATTATGGCACCTGGCTAAAAAACTATATCTCCCAACATGCTTTGCACCTCAGATCCAATTGCCAAGTAACCGTCCACGTGCTCACTGATAGATGTGAGTTGGTTACAGAAGACTTATTACGAGCTTGCCAGGCCCACAGAAAAGAGTGATGGCCAAAGTTTGTTTGTACAAACCCGAACCATCGGCATTTGAATCCACTGTCTTCCCTCTCCGTGTGAAAGGTGAACACGGCCTATGGCCTAGGCTGAATCCAGGTGGGACTCTAGCTGTCTTCACCTTCTCCACAGGGCAGGCACATAGCGGGATTTAAATGCTGATGGTTTGGGTTTGTACAAACCCAAACTTTGGCCGGGCTTTCTCAACTAGACATAACACATCCTCTGTTTCAGAAGTGGAGAGAGTGGACCAGACAGTGAGGATTTTCACCAGCTTCAGGGTCTGAGTATGTGATACAAACAGCCCAATTTATGAATTACGGTCCATTTACACAAAAAGATTATCTGCTAAAGCCAGGAACAGACTATAAAAAGAGATCAGGTCATAAGGGAAAGCCTGAGATTTCTCCTCTTTTCAAATCCATTCCTGGCTTTGGCTTCAAATCTTTGGCAAGTAATCTTTCTGTGTAAATGGACCCTAAGAAACCTATTACAAACAATCTTAGATTATAGGTGGGGATTGAACAAGGTTAACTCTTTCTTCCTTAAAGGGGTACTCTGGTTAGGAAAGGGAAAAAAAACCCTTGCTTCTACATCCCCTGCTGCAGTGGTGACATCACAGCTAATCTACAGCCTCAGTCTTGTGGACCTGGCAGAGCACCAAACAGATTTGTTATTTAAGGGAAACCAATCATGAGAATATAGGGTTCTGAGTTACAATAATGATAATATGAAGCATGCTGCAGCATTTCCTGACAAATAAGCTGTTTGTTTGCTGTTGCCTCAGTCTCCCTGAAAATGTAGGTTAATTCCTCCCCTCGCTGTATGCAAATCAGTAGCAACTAGTCACAGTTCCCAGGCTGTAGCTACGGCTGTAATCCTGCCTCTTGGAGCATAATTCACAGGCCAGGCGCCATCATTTAGAGGCGGGATTATAGCCTAGGAGCGTTTTGGAAGAGACTCCGCCCACATGACTATTTGCTGCTGATTTGCATACAGCAAGGGAAGTAATATAGCTATTTTCGGGGAGACTGCAGCAACAGCAAACCAGCGGTTCATATGGCAGGAAACACTGCAGCATTCTTCATATCATCATTATTATAACTCAGAACCTTAAATCCTCAGGATTATTTTCTGCATTTCCCCAATTTGTAAAAAAAAAAAAAAAAAAAAAAAACCCAGAGAAGAGGGCGGAGAAAAAAAAACAAAAAAAAACATTTATGTACAGCTAACATCTGTCTGCGGCAGTTTTTTAGGTGTTTTTGCAAAGAAAAAAAAAAATATGTAGCTAATGTGAAACCAGCCTAAAAGATATTGTAACTGCTGCATGTTAGCACAATATTGTGCAGCCATTGGCTGAAATTGATGAAACAGGAACCTGCTCACCCCTACTCCTGGACACATCTTTGCATAAAACTTCGCTCAAATGACACAGGTAAGCTTTAACCCCAATATATCACTTGAATAACAAATGCCCCACATCATGTGGCTGTCAAAAGTAAAAATCACAAGATAAGCTGGTAGCCCCCATTGTCTTTTTTTTTTTTTAAAAAAAAAAACATTGCCAGAATTAGGAACAGTCACCACTCTGACCAGGTGACGGAGACCCTTTGATGTCCACCTCCAATTGTTTGCTATTTCAAACACTCAAAACATTCTGGTACCATATTCAAAGCCAAATGTATGTAAGTGTTACATGATCATTTCTCATTACTGGAGGTACACATTTATATTACACTAAATCAGTGCTTCTCAATTCCAGTCCCCATGGCCACCAACAGGTCATGTTTTAAAGATCTCCTTAGAATTTCACATGTGATAGAATTATACTCAGTGCCTCAAATATTATTACAGGTGCTCTTTGTATGGTATATCCTCAAAACATGACCTGTTGGTCGCCCAGGAGGACTGGAATTCAGAAGCACTACTCTAAATCAATGATTTACACCTTGGCGTCTATATTTTGCAACATGAAGAGGATGTGTGCACGCATCTTACCAGTACATACATTCTTACAAACAAATAGCATGAGCTTGGAACCCACAAAGGTCACTCGGACGCAATGGAATAATCAATGTGATGACAAAAACAGATAAAGGGCTTGAAAATAAGCCCAAGCAAACATCAGGATTTACTGGAGTTGTTAAACTAGGAGCTGTCACCTTAGGTTTTCCCCTTCCTATTGAGTTTATAGTCAGTCTAAGGTTAAAAAGGTTCGCCCCCCCCAGTAAGGACATAGATGGCCAGAATGTCCCCATGTTTCCCATTTAAGTGCATCAAGACACATGAACAAAGGGTTGTACTTGTCAGCCCCATACAGTAGAAAGGAACAGCGACAAACACGTCGGACTAAGATCTTTACTAATCAGACACTCTCCACCTATCCTGTTTCCTTTGTGAGAACCCCCATTTAAATTCTGCATTAGGACTAATTTGTATGACTGGGGCTGGAAGGCTGCCATATTAATGAAGAAAGAAATTTAATTTTCTGCAGTGCAGACAGCGTTACATAAAGCTGCTTTTTCTATTTCAGGTAAGCATCAAGAGACATGTTGGCTTATTGATATCATTGTTTAATCATAAATAAAGCTTAGAAAAGGGTAATTGTCTGACATTTCTTTGCTCATGTTAACATTCAAGTCTTCTTCACGTTCAATGTGATATAGAGTGTTGATTGAAATATAGAAAGAATTATTTGGTTCAGCTGACCTATGAACCCAGCAACCCTGCCAGCCTCTAGGCCTGTGGTGCAGTGATCTAGGATGTAGAAAGGCAGCCTAGGGATTGTCACACATACTGTTGCTTCTTACTAGTAGCTGCCTTATTGGCCAAGTCTTTGGCTTTCTCCTTTGCTGCAAGGGCTGTCTCTCTTGCCTTTTCTTTTGCCTCCTTTGCGGTTTCCACTAATGTCCTGGCAGGTGTATCACCTGGAAAAAAATTCATTATCCTTAAATTCCTGTACGTGGTTATTATTCACCTAGTGTTATATAGGAGCATCAACAGTGGCACTAAGCTATAAATCTGCCTTTAGGGTGCTTGTACCACTAAACAGGAAGTTCTTACAACACAATGGACATGTACAGGGTTGTGAAATTAAATAAACACCTTACTGTCTGACACAGTTGTAAACTCTTCTTCAGGTTCATAGCAGATGAGTGCCTGAAACATACGCACACTTTGTATTGTATTGTACTATAACATTATTACAGGACTTCTAGACTTAAAACAATCATCTTATTCCTGGAATGTTGACATGTTATTAGCATAGATCCTATGGCTCACTTGTTTACTACTATTACCTTCCACGTGACCTCCTTCCAGTCACGCTTCCTGTCTTATGACTCAGACATTGCAAAGTGCACTGGTCAGCATTACAGAGGAGATGCTATACAGGCTGAATGTCGCTCACCCACTTACCTTGCATTTTTGCCAAGATGTATTCATAGCCTTTCATTGCCTTGGTCACGTTACTCTTAAACCTGGCCAGGCCAAACTCCTATAAGACAGAAGAGATACCTAAGGATAGTGGGATTTTAAAGGGCTCCAATATTGAATAGTTCACCAAGCTGTTTTTATTATCCTTGTCCATTTTATACTAAGAAAGTGAGCAATATCAATCACCTATATTGCTATTTCATGAATCACATACTTCATGAACACCCATCAGAACTTCAGCTCCAAGAACCTTTTGTAATTGTGCAAGGACAGAGTGTATATACCTTTTACAGCATAAGCTATCATTACTGGGTATGTATACTGCATGCTATTGGCAGGAACAAGGACATATCACAATTCCTGTGTTACAGTTTAGCCATTTGATCCACATCCACACTGGAATATCCCTGTGTAAGCACCAGACTAAAGCTGGCCGCACACCTCACACAGCTGTTGGTGAGATGAGCATTCAGTCACTTTCTCTCCCAATCCCTTCATACACTTGCATGCTGCCAGACACCTCTGCCACAAGGTTATGACCCTGAGAACCAAAGAGGTGGGGCATGCTGAAATCCCACTGCTCAGTTGTTTCACTGCCATGTGGTGGGGGGAAATATTAATTCAACTTGTACAGCCATCTTAAGGCAAATTCTACAGCTAATGGCTGCTACTGTAGGTTTATATATCACAGAGATTTCAGGAATAGCAATATATAGTCAGCTGTAGAAAATACTGCCTTTATGTAAGGTAAAATGGTGATGACTTTTTGCCTGCACCTACTGATGGTCATGTAGCTTGCATGATAGAAAAACGCTGCTGAAGCTCCCAGCTGATTCAAGTGCTTAGAGGTAGGCTTTTCTTGTTAGATGCCTAGAGTGCTTTGTATTAAAAGCAGCCCAGGCCCCCCCCCCCTCTTAGTAATGACCGATAGCTGGGACAGAGATAGCGCTATAAGTTATGGCTGAAAGGAGGGGGCAGAAATGCCCTAATACAAAGCACCCTGGGCACCCAACATGAACAATCCACCTAATGGACACTGGCAGCAGGGATAAGCGTCAGCAAAGATTTTCTTAGTTAAGATGCATAACCAAGATGTCAAGTTAGACTTCCCTCCTAAACCTCTGTATAGGCTGGCCAGAAGTGTTGTGCTCAAAACTGCAGACAAGTCCTCTTTAAAGCACTATTAATTCAGCCATGTTTTAGTTTTGGGTGCAAATAATTCATTACATGTAAACTATCCTGCGAAGCTTGCAGACTACATCCATCACACTGCAGGCTTAGTCGTCCTTATCTCACCTGTATTGGTCTGCTAAATCCAAATACTTTTGAGGACACCCAAGCCTCTCTTCTAACCTCGGTACAATTTTTGTTCTCAGGATTTTCACAGTATACGCAGCGTTCCTCCACAGACTGCAATATAAACACACAGCAAAGGAATAAATAACCATAGTGCTTGTAAGTACACACCCTTATAACCAGTCTTCCACATTGTGTCTCATACCATGACAGTGCTGTGGTTTATGTTCCATGTGTAGGTGGTCAAGGTTTTCTTCTGGAGATCAATTATGGAGTCTTCAAAAATGTACACAGCGTGGGCCACATTGGCTGGGAGAAAGCGCTCAGCCCACCGTGGCAGGCGGTTGGTCTTTGTTAATAACCTCCTGGTCAGCAGCTTGTGGTCACTGGTCACCTCACGGTATAGAATGTCTTCGGTCAGGACATGTTTGCTTTATACCCAGAAAGAAACAAACATCGAAGTCAAACATTTTATGTATTTCAATAAATGAACAGGTTAACAGGTTGACCAGGCTAAGAAAAACATGGCCGCTTTCTTCCAGAAACAGCACCACTCATGTCTACAGTTTGGGTGTGGTTTTGCAGCTCAGTTAAAGGGGTAGTGCGGCGGTAAAAAATTATTCACAGAATAACACACATTACAAAGTTATACAACTTTGTAATGTATATTATGTCTGTGAATGGCCCCCTTCCCCGTGTCCCACCACCTCCACCCGTGTACCCGGAAGTGTAGTGCATTATACATACCTGATCCGTGCCGACACGCGTCCGCCATCTTGTGCCAAACGTCATCTTCGGCCGGCCGGCCCGAACACCTCCGATCTTCCCGAGTGCCGGCCGCGTCATCAGCCGCTGAGCCGCGATTGGCCGAGCACAGTTATGCTCAGCCAATCGCGGCTGAGCAGCTGATGACGCGGCTGGCACTCGGGAAGATCGGAGGTGTTTTACCGCCGCACTACCCCTTTAAAAATAAAGTGAATGGAGCTGAATTGTGATACCACATGCAACCTGGGGACAGGAATGGTGCTATTTTGCAAGAAAGCAGCTGTGCTTTTTCTAACCCTTTACCTAGTGTATCTACAGGAAAGTATACACACAAAAATTCTTATAATTCAGCATCCAAGTCTGGCTGGCACTTGTTACCAGCAAATAACTTGTCAATCTGGATTTCCAGGAATTGCAACATGTGTAAGATTTGCAGTACTTTACATGAATGGAGAAGTGAAAAAAACTTCTGCAACAGATGTGACATATGTACACCTGCCATTTAATGTATATACTTTTTAAAGCTGCCACTAAAGGTAGGGAATAAAATATAACATTTTCAAAAGGCAGTGATTCCTAGCCCTATTATGGTGGCAAACCTCCTAAAGAATATTTACTCCTGTGGACCTCCTACTGCCCCCCTTGCCTCAAAGCGGCTTGGTGTAGGGATAGGTTAAGCATTCCATACTTTAGTCCAATTTACTTAGATTGATTTACTAATCCAGCCTGACACGTGAAGGGGAAGCCCAGCGTTTCCATAAAAAAATAAAATGAAGTGCACAAAAAGCATATAGGTGCACTCTATAATCCCCCACTGGTTGTATTCACACTTTTACAAATGATCCCAGTTTCTAGGAAACTTCCTCTTCCAGCATGCAATGCACCTCGGAACCAACTGCTGGGCACCTGCCCCTGTCTTGTAGTATCTGCCCAACATTGGATCAATCTGCTTTAACTCTGCACAGTAAACACTATCTATCTTTCTTTCTATTTATGTATATAAATAAATTAGGCATAGAGATGAAACAACGTTGTCTCTTTTCCTCCATACTACTCAGGAGAGGATGTTGTTTCTTCGCCCTTGGCCAGGTGATCACTGTGAGATGTCAGTGGTGGGCATGGTTACAGATGAATGGAGACCAGGAAGTGAGGATTTTCAGCAGCTTCAGGGTGTGTCAGGATGTACAGCAGACATACATCCCAATTCATGTAATAGAAACCTATTACAAAAAAGCTGACATTATAGGTGGGGATTGAACAGGGTTAAAGGAGAAGTCCGGTGAAAAATTTTTTAAGGCATTGTATTGCCCCCTAAAAATTATACAAATTACCAATATACACTTATACAGAAAACATAAGTGCTTTTTTTTTTCCTGCACTTACTACTGCATCAAGGCTTCACTTCCTGGATAATATGGTGGTGTCACGACTCCCAGAGCTGTGAGGGCTGTGGCTGCTGGAGAGGATGATAGCAGGGGAACAGGGATAGAGGGACACAGGGCACTGGAGGAACACTGAGCATCCCTCTGCCATCATCCTCTCCAGCAGCCACAGCTCTGGGAGTCGGGTCGTGACATCACCATGTTATCCAGGAAGTGAAGCCTTGATGCAGTAGTAAGTGGAGGGAAAAAAAACACTTAATGTGTGTTTCCCCTATAAGTGTATATTGGGGATTTGTATAACTTTTGGGGGGGCAATACAATTTTTTAATAAAACTTTTTGCCAGACTTCTCCTTTAAATCTTTCCCCTTTAAAGTAGCCACACATCTCCATCAATTATATCTCTGAATCTCCCCATACACATAAATGTTCTGCACAGGTCAATGTTCATATGTTTCCATGAAGAGGAGACAGGCAATCTCCTCCCATATAATGGCTTATCGTTCAGAGAACAAAAGGGTCAGACAGTGCATGTCTAACCCATGACATCTGTTAGGAGGCACCTTACACCTTGGACAGACGGTCAATTTGGCTGACTTGACTAAAGTGCATGGGAACTTTTATTATCTCTATGTGTTTGTGAGTCTTTCCGCGAAGTGTTCCGCTTTCCTTTTACTCCCACGCAAATAAGATAATATTGAAGCATGTTTTTGAGATAAGGGAATTAACAAAGGAAAACAGTGGGGTACACAGCTTCACAGGTCAACAGTGGTGGCAATTTATCCTGATACACAAGCATTTTATTCAACAGTACGCCAAGTGTTACCTGTAGGGGTTAGGATAGCGCTGCCAAAAAGCTGAAAATACTTGGTCCCAGGAGCTCTTCAGCTCATTCAAGCCTAGGAAATACTTCACCATTGTTCCCAGAATCACTGCGCCAAGCAGGACGGGCTCAGGAAACCATCCGAGGATGGCAGCGACGTGGTGAGGGGGTCACCTGGAGGAACCGTCTGAATCCAGTATGACGCCGGGGTGCGTCCTAATGCAGGGACTGGGCAGAGTACAGACAAGAGATGTATTACCATCAGGCACAAGTAATACTAAGATATATATAGATAGATAGATAGATAGATAGATAGATAGATAGATAGATAGATAGATAGATATATGTCATTGTGCACAATGCAGTTTCCATTTCTGGTGGATATGTCGGATTCATCCCATGACACAATGGGGTTTGCAAGCTTCCCACAAGGCAAAAACATGGCTGCATGCTGCTCTATTCCCCCAGATAGTGACACATACACTGCATGTGAACTGACCCTAAAGGTGACCCCATGACCTGTGACCTACTAAGCTATGGAAATCTTTATGCAGAGCCAGTCATAGGATGCCAATGTACTGGGTACTGAATGCACTCTATAACTCCCTGGTATCTGCCATTACAGGCTCCCACATATAGGTCAGACGTAAGTGAAGGCTACAGCTGTCATGGAGTAGAGGACACGAGCAGTGCAGGTCACAGCTGTAACGCCGGGACACATGAGGACACCACCGCGCATGCCCCGCCATCCCTCTCGTCACCACACACGCACTGGCGCCCATTGTGTGCTCTCCGTACCTGCCCCATGCAAGGATTCAGCTCCTCTTGGCCGCCATGAGGTAGCTGCTGAGCGCCCTGAACTTCCGGCAGCGAGAAGGAAGATCGGACGTCACATGACAGCGACGTTGCCGTGATTCTGACGTCACGTCCCAGTAATTCCGGAAACTGGGTAATGGGCGGAGCCTACAGAGGAGTGGGCGGTGCCGTGCGCAGCCATTGGGTAAAGTAGTAAGACTATGTGTGTGTCTTCAGGCGGGAGGGCGGAGCTACGATAGATTAGTGACAGGCTGGGCCCCGCAGAGAATAACAGACAACATGACATGGGAGCAGGTGCTGTAGACAGTGAGCGGCGTGCAGTACCCGGAGAGCACAGAGGGGACGCTCTGGACGAGGAGGACAGGCCGCATCCGTCTCATCACATCTCCGCCTGTCATCTCCATTCCAGCTACGATCCGGGATTCCCGGCCCCGACCAGTGACTGTCCTGGCTGGCAGATGACGTATCCGCCGCCGGCTTGTCCTCGGCTTGGTCGCTCTCGTCACACACCATGAGCGGGCAGCGGGTGGATGCCAAGGTGGTGATGCTGGGGAAGGAGTCTGTGGGGAAGACCAGCCTGGTGGAGAGATACGTGCACCACCGCTTCTTACTAGGACCCTACCAGAACGTAAGTGCAGTCACTGCATCCCTGCTGCCCCCGGAGCTTGTGCTGTGCTGCCGGGACTCCTTCTCTGTGTATGGGGATAGTGTCACCCTTACCCACTGCACCCTACTCCCCTCATACAAGATGTCTTACTACACCAGCCCTTCCCTGTGTGTGAGGATAGTGTCACCCTTACCCACTGCACCCTACTCCCCTCATACAAGATGTCTTACTACACCAGCCCTTCCCTGTGTGTGAGGATAGTGTCACCCTTACCCACTGCACCCTACTCCCCTCATACAAGATGTCTTACTACACCAGCCCTTCCCTGTGTGTGAGGATAGTGTCACCCTCATTCACTGCACCCTCCTCCACCATACAGGATGTCTCCTGTCCTGACACTATCTTACTACACCAGCCCTTCCCTGTGTGTGAGGATAGTGTCACCCTTACCCACTGCACCTTCCTCCCCTCATACAAGATGTCTTCTGTCCTGACACTTACTACACCAGCCCTTCCCTGTGTGTGGGGATAGTGTCACCCTTACCCACTGCCTCCTTCTCCCCTCATACAAGATGTCTTACTACACCAGCCCTTCTCTGTGTGTGAGGATAGTGTCACCCTCACTCACTGCACCCTCCTCCACCATACAGGATGTCTCCTGTCCTGACGCTTACTACACCAGCCCTTCTCTGTGTGTGAGGATAGTGTCACCCTTACCCACTGCCTCCTTCTCCCCTCATACAAGATGTCTAACTACACCAGCCCTTCCCTGTGTGTGAGGATAGTGTCACCCTTACCCACTGCACCCTACTCCCCTCATACAAGATGTCTTACTACACCAGCCCTTCCCTGTGTGTGAGGATAGTGTCACCCTTACCCACTGCACCCTACTCCCCTCATACAAGATGTCTTACTACACCAGCCCTTCCCTGTGTGTGAGGATAGTGTCACCCTTACCCACTGCACCCTCCTCCCCTCATAGAGGACGTCTTCTGTCCTGACACTTACTACACCAGCCCTTCCCTGTGTGTGAGGATAGTGTCACCCTCACTCACTGCACCCTCCTCCACCATACAGGATTTCTCTTGTCCTGACACTATCTTACTACACCAGCCCTTCCCTGTGTGTGAGGATAGTGTCACCCTTACCCACTGCACCCTACTCCCCTCATACAAGATGTCTTACTACACCAGCCCTTCCCTGTGTGTGAGGATAGTGTCACCCTTACCCACTGCACCCTCCTCCCCTCATAGAGGACGTCTTCTGTCCTGACACTTACTACACCAGCCCTTCCCTGTGTGTGAGGATAGTGTCACCCTCACTCACTGCACCCTCCTCCACCATACAGGATTTCTCCTGTCCTGACACTATCTTACTACACCAGCCCTTCCCTGTGTGTGAGGATAGTGTCACCCTTACCCACTGCACCCTACTCCCCTCATACAAGATGTCTTACTACACCAGCCCTTCCCTGTGTGTGAGGATAGTGTCACCCTTACCCACTGCACCCTCCTCCCCTCATAGAGGACGTCTTCTGTCCTGACACTTACTACACCAGCCCTTCCCTGTGTGTGAGGATAGTGTCACCCTCACTCACTGCACCCTCCTCCACCATACAGGATTTCTCCTGTCCTGACACTATCTTACTACACCAGCCCTTCCCTGTGTGTGAGGATAGTGTCACCCTTACCCACTGCACCCTACTCCCCTCATACAAGATGTCTTACTACACCAGCCCTTGCAAAAAACAAAGAGTGGTCAGCACTCACAAAAAAAAAAGGTCCCTTTAGATGGAATGTGGTGTTCTTATTATGGCTGTATGCCTCTCCACGAGCACGCGAGAAAAAACCCCCGGACCCAAGGGCATCCAACAAGGTATAAGCACGAAAGTACTCTCCAGCTCGCTTGATTACTTTTAAACCTTTATTGTATAATGTTTAAAAGGCCGACGCGTTTCGGGCTCTCTTGCCCTTATTCATGGCTCTCTGTCAGGAGGTCCCAAGACGACCCATGAATTAAGAAGTCGTCACCCAAAATATAAGGGGGGACCCTGTCCATGCCCTACAATGATAAAGGAGAAAGGTGAGCAGAGTGGCGTCAATAGCCCCGCCACAAGAGATTACACCAGCCCTTCCCTGTGTGTGAGGATAGTGTCACCCTCACTCACTGCACCCTCCTCCACCATACAGGATTTCTCCTGTCCTGACACTATCTTACTACACCAGCCCTTCCCTGTGTGTGAGGATAGTGTCACCCTTACCCACTGCACCCTCCTCCCCTCATACAGGATGTCTTCTGTCCTGACACTATCTTACTGCACCAGCCCTTCTCTGTGTGTGGGGATAGTGTCACCCTTACCCACTGCACCCTACTCCCCTCATACAAGATGTCTTACTACACCAGCCCTTCCCTGTGTGTGAGGATAGTGTCACCCTCACTCACTGCACCCTCCTCCACCATACAGGATGTCTCCTGTCCTGACACTATCTTACTACACCAGCCCTTCCCTGTGTGTGAGGATAGTGTCACCCTTACCCACTGCACCCTACTCCCCTCATACAAGATGTCTTACTACACCAGCCCTTCCCTGTGTGTGAGGATAGTGTCACCCTTACCCACTGCACCTTCCTCCCCTCATACAAGATGTCTTCTGTCCTGACACTTACTACACCAGCCCTTCTCTGTGTGTGAGGATAGTGTCACCCTTACCCACTGCCTCCTTCTCCCCTCATACAAGATGTCTTACTACACCAGCCCTTCTCTGTGTGTGAGGATAGTGTCACCCTTACCCACTGCCTCCTTCTCCCCTCATACAAGATGTCTTACAACACCAGCCCTTCCCTGTGTGTGAGGATAGTGTCACCCTTACCCACTGCACCCTACTCCCCTCATACAAGATGTCTTACTACACCAGCCCTTCCCTGTGTGTGAGGATAGTGTCACCCTTACCCACTGCACCCTCCTCCCCTCATAGAGGACGTCTTCTGTCCTGACACTTACTACACCAGCCCTTCCCTGTATGTGGGGATAGTGTCACCCATACCCACTGCACCCTCCTCCCCTCATACAAGATGTCTTACTACACCAGCCCTTCCCTGTGTGTGAGGATAGTGTCACCCTTACCCACTGCACCCTCCTCCCCTCATACAAGATGTCTTACTACACCAGCCCTTCCCTGTGTGTAAGGATAGTGTCACCCTTACCCACTGCACCCTCCTCCCCTCATAGAGGATGTCTTCTGAGGATGTATCAGTCCTTCCCTTACACCACATCCAGCTCAAGCATTTTATTTAGTGAAGTTCACTCAACACTGATTATATTCCAGCCCTTTCCCAACACGCCTCTCTGCCCTAGTATAGGATTTCCTCATATCCTGACACTCTTCATATAGGACGGCAGTGCCCTGGCAACATATATGCTCTGCACCCCTCTGCCCTTACATATATCACTGTCCTATCACTTACCCACTGCACCCCTCATACAGGATCTCCCCATATCCTGACACATACCCTGCTTATTTTGCTAAAGCTCTTTATAGAAAATTTGTCATCAGAAAATCTGGGTTTATGTTAAACATTTTTTTAAAAGTTGGTATTTTATTTTGTAATTGCTAGTTTTACTATTTATATCGGGGATGGGATAAGGAATCTTCCACTGTAGTTGTGCAGCAGCTGGGGGGGCTAAAGCTTCCTCATCCCTGACATATAAAAAGAAAAAGCCCTGCTGTGTTTGTACCTGTTATAACTTTCAAAATATAAATCAACGGTAGATGTGATATAAAGCAAGTCTGCTATTTATATTAATTATTTTGTTGTTGTTATTATGCTGTAATACAAAGCTGAACTTACCAGAAATCCAGGTCCAGTCTCCTGAAGGCAGATTTTCTGACTTGTGCTTGTTGTAAAAAAGAGACTAAACACAAGAATTCTGGCCAGTACAGAGAGTCACGGCTCAATATGTCCATCAGTCACATGACTGCCTTCTCTGTGAGTGCTCAGACGACCTGGGAAACACTGGACTTTGAAAAAAAAAAGAGTCAGAACTTAGGAAGTGCCGTGCTTTCTATGATAACTAAAATCACATGCTTTATATCATATCTAATCTACTGTTGATTTATGCTTTAAGGGTGGGTTCACACACAATGGATCTGCAGAGGATTTCACACTCCAGATTCGCTGCGAAATCTGCTGCGGATCCTTAACTGTCATTTTTAATTAAATTCCATACTTCTATATTTAAAAGTCTCCCCCCTTAACCCCTGTGGCCCAGCACATACATTACCAGGTCTGCGCTCTGGCTTGCTTCAGGGGCTGCCAGTGTCTCAGCAAGACATTGCTATAGGGAACAACTCCATACAAAAATTTTACAAAAATTGGGAATTATGGATACAATTTTATGAAAAGAAGAATAAAATTAAAATGTTACCACCTTGGGCCTTATCTAAATAACTTTATAATATTTTCATATAAATATATGAGTAAATTTCTATTGATCCCTGTTTGAATTTGAAATTGATGAACACTTATTTGGATTGATATTATTACAACATACCTACAAAGATAGGCTTATTTGTTGTTGTCTTTTTTCTTTTTCTTTCTGTATTCTTATGTGATTGTATTAATATCTGGAGTACTCATATCTGTGGAGAGAAGGATATATCTCTACAGAAGAAATGACAATGATTGTTTGCGTCTATTAAGTACTCATTACGTTATTAATGTTTCTTTTCTTGATAAAAATTTGAAAAATTTACACAATAAAAACCTATTGAACCACAGGAAGGAAGCCAGAGTGCGGACCTGGTTATGTATGTACCGGGCTGCAGGGGGGTTAAGGGGGCAGAGTGTTACATACTCCTAGCAGGATTGTCATGTGTAATTTCATTTAAAAAATTAAAAATGACAGTAAAGGATCTGCAGCAGATTTCGCTGAGAATTTGCAGCGTGAAATCTGCTGCGGATCTGTTGTGTGTGCACCCACCATAAAAGTTATAATGACAGGGACACTTTAAGCCTAAAGCTAAGCGTAGAGTTCCTGTTCGGTCTGTGACAACAGGGAGGACACCTTTCCTATTCATGTCAGTGGGATAGCACTTGTCTATTGTTGCCTAGGTCCATGGTGCTTGCTGTAAAGCATATCTCCAAATGCTGATAAAACAGGTTAGGCAAGATGGCTGCCCTTATAATACTGTACAAAAAAATTACAATCAGAAAATAGAAACTGAATAGAATAATAGTATGTAGGAATTAGAGTATTTGGCTCTAATCAGTAAAAAAAAAATCTAGGCGATACATTCCCTTAGATATAGCTGGATATAGGAGTACTGTGTATAGTATGGCTCTTTTTGGATACAGAATATGCAAAGCTGTTTAGTCATAGGAAAATAGAAGTAATTCTGTAATCTAAACTCTGCTGTTTCCCTTGCTGACTACATTCAGAACAGAGTTTTTCCTTCTGTCTATTTCAATAGATAGGGATACAAGTTTTTACATGCCTTGTATCCTCTGCTGTGCATTAGATATACTGTACTACCTGTGCCTTATATTTTTTCCCCTGCAAAAACAGGCACTATGGGGAAGATTTATCAAACATGGTGTAAAGTGAAACTGGCTCAGTTGCCCCTAGCAACCAATCAGGTTCCACCTTTCATTTTCCAAAGAGTCTGTGAGGAATGAAAGGTGGAATCTGATTGGTTGCTAGGGGCAACAGAGCCAGTTTCACTTTACAGCATGTTTGATAAATCTCCCCCTATGTCTTATTTCTCTCCCCCCGGAATACATATAAAGCATACCTATAAAATTCTGACATGTCATGGTGATCAGTGGAGTAACTGGCCTCATCTCCGCTTTGCAGAGTGTAATTGGTGCTACAGCTCAGATTTCTCAAGCTGCCTGAAACTTAGGGCCCTTTTACACCAAGCGATTAGCGGCCATACTTTGCAAATTAGCGGCAGTTCTGTACGTTTATAGTTTAGTGTAATAGGTTATATTATAGTAATAGCATAATGGCACAGACAGCTAGCACTGACCTGACAGGTCGTCACTCACTTGCTTCAAAATATCAGGCCAAGTAATAGGGCCCCTAATTGCTGTGGGAAAACCAGACAGTGGGTTTCAGGCAGCTTGATGAATCTAAGCCTATTTGAAATTACAGTGGAAGTTCCATAGATTTCAATGGTGCTGAGCTGCAAAACCACCCCCCAAACCGAGGACAGGAGAGATGCTATTTCCGGAGAAGAGTGGTTTTTCTAACCCTGGATAACCCCTTAAATCACATCTGCTCCTCTATTGACCTGGTAAATAAAGAGTCTGACCTGTGTGGCTCATAGGACTTTGCCTTATACTAAGAAACAGTGAATCAATGCCATTTTTATCATGTACTTATTTCTTTCTTTCTTTTTTTTCTTTAAAGACTATTGGAGCGGCATTTGTTGCCAAATCTATAAATGTTGAAGGCCGCAATGTGACACTGGGAATCTGGGTAAGTAGCACTGAAAGAAACACAACATTAAAAGTGTAAAGTTTAAAATATAGTTATGTGCTGCTTTAGTTTATTAAATAAGATCCCCAGAAGAAACACAGCATTCTATCACTGCACCCCTCTTCACCTCTCTCACGTCACACTATGTATATTGCTATCACTGCTCTGCCATTCCGCCTTCTGGTTGCTTCTGACACCATCTTGGACTACACATCATTGCTTGGATTACACATGAATTGCTTAGATGCACATGCGATTTCAGTAAAATGGAGTTCAGATTCTGCATTGTTGTCCTCCAGGCTCTGAATGCAGGGGGTACACAAAGAATCCACATTTGGGCTACATGCACACATTTGCAGTGTTACATCTGCGATCCACCAAATTATGCCCACAGTGTGCCCATATTTGTCTGTTATTTTGTGGGCTACAAAAAGTAAGATTGATTCCAAAAAAAAAAGGGGGGGGGATGGATGTGTAATTTGTGGAAGTTACCACTGTAATATCTGCAAATTACAGACTCTCCCATAGACTGACTCCATGATGTAATTACAGCCCATATGAGGGATTTTGAGTAATTTTTGTGGCCAGATTATGGATCTGTAAAATTACGGACGTGTAAATGGGCCTTCTAGAGATCTGCAATTATGGACAGGAAACACAGACGTGTGAATGAGGCCTAAAGGCCCTATTCCACCAACAGATCTGACGACAGATTATCTGCCAAAGATTTGAAGCCAAACCCAGGAGTGGATTTGAAAAGAGGAGAAATCTCAGGCTTTCCTTTATGACCTGATCTCTGTCTATAGTCTGTTCCTGGGTTTGGCTTCAAATCTTTGGCAGATAATCTGTCATCAGATCTTTTGGTGGAATAGGGCCTTTAGGCTGGGTTCACACGTAGGTGAGAATTTATCATTTGCAGTGTATTGACCCACCAACCTAATCTATGTATGTTTTTGTGTAACGTGCACAACATTATTAAAAAAAAAGTCACACCCAACATGTGAAAATCCATGCAATAATACTGAAAACTGGCAAGACTGTTCAGAGCTTGTGTAGATTTGTGCAAAAAGTCGCACATATTAAATGAAACTTACGTATAAGACTAGACATAAATATAAGGCTTCATGCTGTCCCACACATTTTTGCACTTGGAAGGCGCACCAGGAAACAAAGCCGTAAACTTTAGAGTGATTGTGCAAACAATTTTCAACTTCTTGCCACAACTACACCATTGATAAATTCCCCCATAGTAGTGGAAACTGACACAGAGAAAAACTAGAGTGGAAAAATTTGCACCGTTTTCTGCATTTCAGACCTACTAAAAATGAAGATCAACATACCATGTGTGAATCGGGCCTATATTGTCAAGGTAGTGATCTGAGTAGCACAGCTTAATGGAATCATACAGGGGCCAAGTACAATAAAAACTTCTGCCTCTGTATCCTTTTCCTGTGTTTAGTTCAGAAGCCGCAGTAACAACTGCACATGTGATACCAGTGTTAGTTTAGCCAGAGGGTGGAAATAATGATTGATATTTACTACATGCAGTAAAGAATTATTGCACACTTTGCTTTATGCTGCTGCTAGCTTTAAGTGCTAATAGTTTATGTAGCCTAAGCTGATGTTTATTTTCTATTTCCAGGATACCGCAGGCTCAGAACGTTATGAAGCTATGAGTCGCATTTATTATCGGGGAGCTAAAGCGGCCATTGTCTGCTATGGTAAAAAAAAAAGAGGGTTTATTACCCGTTGTTAATATACCATGAACATGTTCTGTACTGGGCAGGAAATATTAACTCATTAGGATCTGTATCTCCACTCCACTAAGTGCTGTAAACAAAACAGAATGTGCCTTTCCCCTACATTGTAAGAGCAATCATGTGTGTAGAAGATCAGCCAAAATGCAGGAGCCAAACTATACACCACTAGGTGTCAGGCATAAAGCCAGTCACTTCTAACCTCCTGCTCTATATAAATTAAAGGGCTAATAGCATGATCCTTGTGCTAGAAGCTGGTTTACTGACATAGCTGATGGCAGTGTGGGCATGATGCCATCAAGAGAATCAGGCTGTCACACTAGCCATCCAGATCTGTACTGTAACAGGGAGCTGTGATAATCACTATCCATGAGTGACTATTTTGAGTCTTTTGCATTTTAGCACTTGCCAGGGAACCCTGTAAAGTCTTCACTGAATTCACAATGATACAATAAGCTGTTACTGTATGATCCTTGTTAACAGTAATCTGTAAATGGCGATTCGAGAATTGCTAGAATAATAAGTTTCACACACATGCTAAAAAATATATAGTTTACTTCAGCGCAAAAGGTCAAAAAATATGCGCAGAAAGAATATCAAAAATCTACAAAGAGATAAGCCAATTGTTTAAACCTACAAAGGCACTCATTTAGCTTTCCAGATCCTGGGGAGAACCCTGCTGGGTCCCTAAGGGCAGGGGAGCAAGGGGATTATTGGAGCCTGTTACCTAGGTAGTTTAACTACTTTGCGGATGGTTAACCAAGGAACCAAAGATTAATCTGTCCCAGATCCCTGCACCTCTGATGGTCTGTCCTCGTTCCTCTATGTTGATAGGTGAGGGGATGCAGGTATGTCCATAATTGTAATTGGAGCCCCTCTTATATGGGAGCTGTGGCTTTCAAAAACTGTTCTTTATATCTTATTTGTTGTCTTTGTTCTTATAAGAGGAGCCTGCATATACAGCCCTCCTTCAGCTTGTAAAAGTAGTTCTGCAGCTTGTGACTTGAGTTCATGGGCTATGCTGGTGGTTGGTTGACCGCTGAAGGTCTTTTTCATACCCTTTAATTCTTCACAATGCACTAAGTCACTTCTGTCCCATCCACAAAGTGCTCCTATCCGGATGCAGATGGAGCAGCATGTAATGAGACATTTAACCTTTTTCATACTAAGGGCCTTATTACATGGGGTTTTTATTTACCGCATGGGCCAATACCGCCCCGTGTAATAGGTCCAGCGATCAGCTGATGAACAAATACTTTGTCTTTTTTGGCAAAGTCCTTGTGCAATTAGCTCAACTGCTACGGCAGAGGCATTTCCAGCTAGTCTTTTTCATTTAGTTTCAGTGTTTAAACCTAAGACACTAAAAAACCTAAGACACTAAAAAATGATAACATACTGTAAGGGCACATTCTTCTGGTTATAACCAGAAGTTCTGGGCAGCCTTGTTAGACAAACAAACTAAAAAAAAAACCTTCCAAACAATGCAAGGTTTTTATCTCTTGCAGGGAGGCCAGGTTTATTCAATAACAATGTCAATCAACTTCCCATGCTGCAGTACTGCGCCGACAGCATGTAATTAACGTTCAATGTATTTTTATTTTTTTTTTTATAGAAAATTATTTTCCCTATCCTGAGTTACCCTTTAACCCCTTAAGTACCCTTAAGTACAGGGTTCTCATCGTCATTAAAGTGAATCCATACTGGCATGTAGCACCCCCCAAAAAGGTGGTACCGTGCTGTACAGGGCTTAACGCCGTGTCCGGTTCTAGTGTCTGTTTTTTGTCCCAGAGACGGTATTTAGGAGAAAAACTAGTTGTATTTCTGCTGCGCGGTGGGGAGTCAGTGTGGTGTTGCCTAGAGCATCGGTGTTCTAGGCCTGCAGTGTCTCTCTCCCGCCTCCATCCAGCCAAGAGGCGCGCTGAAAATTAAGAGAGGTGCTGCAGGTCTAGAGCATGGATGCTGTAGGCAACGCCACATTGACTCCCGGCAAAAAAAACAACAACTAGTCTTCTCCAAAATACCGCTCGGGAGAAAGGCCGATCCCCAAACCAGACACAGGGTGGAGATCTGTACAACACTGTACCTACAGTTTGCAGGTGGCTACATGCCAGTACAGATTCACTTTAACCCCTTAAACACTGCCGATTGCAGCATTTTAAGTGTCAGTGACAGGGCATGAGCTAGAGACATTTGAACAGAAATAAAGAAAATATGAATTGCAGTGATGTTAATTGTTAGGACTTATGGTGAGCCTCACAGCATGTAGTTGTGAGTCATATCCCTTATGTTATGTTCACATTGAGTAAAGGGACAAATAAAATTTCCTGAGAAATGGATTAAGAAAATTTCTCCTCAGAAATCTTTGTAAAATTCTCTTCAATTCCTCACCAATCCTTGTCGAGTTGTCATCGAAACAGAATTAGAGCGAATTCCACATGAAATTCTTAAAGAATTGGCTTTCTTCAAGCGCAACTTAAAGTGTATGTGATATTTAAAAAAAATGGCACATAAAAATTTCTAATTAGCCAGGATCTGGGTGCTTCAACCCCCATGATTGCCAAAAAGCTGAGCACTGTTCTCCCCATCTCCCTGCAGCAGAAAGGCTATGGCCATATTCTTGTCCCTACTGGTACTAGCAATAGATGGGGGTCTGAACACAGGGTTTTGTTTTTTTTTAATGATCGACACTTTAAATTCCATGTCAATTTTAAATTGAAATCAATGGGGCTAGTATTCCAGGTAGATTTTGACCCAATATCTCCAAATCCATAGGAAATCTGCTTCAAAGTACTCTGTCTGAATATACCCTTTGAGTACATGTATTTACACACAATGTAAATGAACAGTTCACCCTTGAGACACTTACAACATAGCAGCTCACTAGGCACATGTATGCTTGACACATTCTATACATTTTTCCCTCATACTTCCCAGACATTGTCATGATATTACACTATGCCACATCACTCCTTTTGTGATACAGGAAATTCCTGCTATTACTTGTACTAAACAGCCAATGGCAGGCAAGGGAAACAAAAGCAGAAATCTGTAGATGTTTCTTTTACTGTCACCGCCATAATAATGTATTTCCTCCCAATGTCATTTCTGGAATGTCAAAACTGTATAACTTAATCCCTGTGCATTTACCAGATCCACAGATGAAAAAAGAAGTACTAATAAATTAATAATTAATGAATCAATAAGAGCGTACCTATGTGAACCCATACACATCAGCTAAAGGGCCGTGTGATGTAAATGCATTTTCCTTTGGTGTCAGATGCATTCATTCATATCACACAGAGCAAAAAGTTCTCATCCTGGATAATCATTATTCATGTACAGAGACTGCATGTAAACTGCATAGAGGGAGCTTACCGTAAATGGGGTGTTTGTTCTCAGGACCGTAGAGACATCAGATGTTATACTGTGTACTGTACATATGACTGGCATTGTTATGCATGGTGGATTTAATTTTTTGTGGTAAATATAATTAATTATTCAAAAAATTTCTAAACAAATAGTACATTTTTCCCTAACAACGTATAGGGATTAATTGTAACACTTCTGGAGTTGAGCGAACTTTCAGCATGCTAAAGTTCCTAGTCACATGCTTCTCTATGCTGAACACCTTATGGACAGACTCACTACAGAGCGGTGTAGCACAGCATCCCTTTAAAAAAAAAAAAAAACAAAAAAAAAAACTCCCACTGCACTTTTTGTGCCCAAACCGTAAGTGGATCCAACAGAAAAGAGAAGTACAAGTCCTCCCTTTATATTTTCCATCTCATTTAAATCCACTTCTGGCTTGGCACAAAAACTGTTGTTTGTGAAACCGGCATGAGGTACACAGGGGGCTGCTGTCAGTAAGTGCAGTGAGTACTCCTACTAATGCTATACACTGAGCAATTGTACTATAAAGTGGCCAACCCTTAAAAAATGCATCTAATTTACACAGAAAGATTATCTGCCAAAGATTTGAAGCCAAAGCCAGAAACAGACTATAAACAGATCATGTCAAAGGAAAGCCTGAGATTTCTCCTCTTTTCAAATCCATTCCTGGCTTTGGCTTCAAATCTTTGGCAGATAATCTTTCTGTGTAAATGGGCCCTAAAAATCCCTTGACAATGTGTATATTGTAAAGACAGAAGTGTACTGACCCTGAGTCCCAGCTGGAACAAGAGTAGGGTCAGATAATATTTTTTGTGTAATAACCTTTAATAGTACATTAGTCTTTTTCTCTTCCTTCAGATCTTACAGACCGCAGCAGCTTTGAAAGGGTAAAATTCTGGGTGAATGAACTGCAGAACTTTGAAGAGGTTGGTATACATGAGCAATGATTTCTCATCTGGAACCAGGCCTGCTCCATGATTCTAATAATGTTTCCTTCAATTCCCAGCATTGCCGAATATACATTTGTGGCACAAAGAGCGACTTGGTTGAAAATGACAAGAGCATGAGACAAGTTGACTTTCACGATGTGCAGGATTATGCAGATGGTAAGTGGCATATATATATATTTCATGCTCAGTAACAGGAGTATAATGGAATATGTATATGTAAAATCTTCCATAATGGAATTCTGGTCATGTGTAATTTCCTTCTGCTATTCTATTGCGGCAAACTTCCCTTTTAATTCTGAGGCTGTTCTTTTATAAATGCCTTTTCATTGGATCCAAGATTTATATAAATACAGTGTAGATTACTCTGGTCAATCATCGTAACCCTTTATTTATGTAAAAATAATAAAACAAAAACAGTACTTACTTGTCCAACCTTCTGCCAATCCAGCACAAAAGC
Source organism: Dendropsophus ebraccatus (assembly GCF_027789765.1). Lineage (NCBI taxonomy): Eukaryota > Metazoa > Chordata > Amphibia > Anura > Hylidae > Dendropsophus > Dendropsophus ebraccatus. The sequence goes on along the minus strand of NC_091454.1, from coordinate 55,538,846 downwards.
TCCCTGGAGCCCCTCAGTCTTTGGTTACAGCAGCCAGCATGTGACCACTTTAGTCAAACAGTGGCCTATACTACCGGCAAACTTTTAAGGCAGCAGTGCACAACTTGTGGTCCTCCACCTGTTGCAAAGCTACAATTCACATCATGCCCAGACACCCTTGGTCTATCTAGTCATGATGGAAATTGTAGTTGTGCAATAGCCAGAGGGTGGCATGTATTGTATCCACTACTGTATTCAACTATTTTTATATTGATCAAACAGCTTTCTTTGAGCACTGGGTATTTAGATCCATATAATAGTTTACATAGGTGTTATCCAGCAAAAATCTTTCTCTTTCAAATCAACTGGTGTCAGAAAGTTATATAGAGTGTAACTTACTTCCATTAAAAAAAACCTCAAGGTTTCCCATACTTATTAGTTGCTGTAGGTCCTGAAGAGACAGGAATGCTCTATAGCAGGAGATGCTTTTTAGGGGAATCCCTATAGAAAACCTCTCCTTCTCTAGATAGTTCCTGTCTCGGCCAGAGATGTCAGCAGAGAGCACTCTGTCAGACTAAAAATAAAACATTTTCTGCATAACTTATAGTAGCTAATAAGTATGGGAAGACTTGAGATTTTTTAATAGAAGTAAATTACAAATCTATATAACTTTCTGACACCAGTTGGTTTGAAAGAAAAAGATTTTCGCCCGACAACCCCTTTAATTTCTCTCATGTGCTGGTTTATTTATTTGGCCTAACCTATGTGTTGTTCCTCTTGCAGTAATTGTGAATGTTGGGCGCCTTCTACAGTATTGAGGATAAAGCCACATGCAGCATTGCTATAACAAAGGAGCAAAAACACTTGGCTGAGTTTACTGCCTTTTAGTATCTGCTAAGTTGTTACCAGAAAGCTGAGCCTGCAGTGTACAGACTTTCACTGAAGCCGTACACTGCACACCTGGCAGCTTGCACCATATCAATCCTGCCGTGCTGCTTGAATGGCGGTGGTCAACAGCAGCAGTGTGCTCTGCCAAGCAAAGAAAACCCTACCTTACACTGCAGTATCTGATTACACCCCTCTTTGAAATTGTTAGCATGTGATCTGCTGCTAACTCTAAGGGCTCGTTCCCACTGAGCAAAAGCAGCTGAATTTCTGCGCTGAATCAGCGCTGAAATTTCAGCCGTTAAAATAGGTGCAGAGCTAATTTCCATTGTGTTGAATGGAAATTCTGCTCTGCAGTTCACACAGTGGAATTTCCGCACTGAACTAATCCGCTTTCCGCCAGAAGAATGAACATGTTCATTCTTCCGCTAGCGGAAGCTTATACAAATCAATGGGGCTCTGATTTTCTGTTTCAGCGCGGAATACAAGCGTATTCAGCGCGGAATACAAGCGTAATACAAGCGGAAATTACTCGCTGAATCAGCGCGGAAATGGGGAAAAGGGGGGGAGGAGGATTCTAGTATATGTTCTGATATAGTCTAGTTTACTCACCAAATACTCGCTGAATTTCAGCGCTGAATGCATGCGGATTCAGCGCGGATTCCTCGAGTATTCCGCGCTGAATTTGTCAAGAGCTGATTACGAGCTGAACACTTTCCTAGCAGAATACGCAGGGATTCTGCTTACATTCTGCTTATATTCTGCTCGGAATTCAGAGTCAGTTGATTTCAGGCAGAAATATTTCCTTGCGTAATCCGCTCCTTTTGCTCTGTGTGAACGTAGCCTAAAGAAGGAACTCTCTAACTCAGCCACAGCATTCAGTAAATACGCACCTTTATTATATCTCACAAATACAGAGAAGTTTTGTTTAGGAAAGATTAGGTACAGAGCTCCATTAAATTGTCTCCAGGCAGAGGACTTAATGACGTATATTTTGCAACCGTCCTATGACCTGACACTGCTCTGTGGAGCTAGAGATGAAATTGGGAGCAGATGAGCCATGCTGTATAGCACCACACACTAAACAAGTAACTGGTGTAATGCATTGCATGCCCACTCTCTATTCTCATTCAGGGAGACTAGGGCGAGCACTCTAGGATATGGGGCACAGTGCAGACTATCTATACAGGGTGGGTAAGAAGTTGTATTGGGCTTTCCTCCTTATGACAATAAATGTGTCTAACCTTATTTATCTTTTATGCAGAGATTAAAGCCCACCTTTGTGAAACATCCAGTAAAACTGGACAAAGTGTAGGTAAGTTGTGGTTACAAAGGGGGTTTATTTTTGAGTAAAATTATCACAGTATGTTAGAGAAACTGGCCAATGTAGGGACTGTAAAACAGCAACATAACTTTTTTTTTTTTTTTAACCCTTGAGGGCTTCATATGCAGAATCTCTGATAGCAAACCTATCCAAATGTGTGGATACACCAAAAGGGACCTAACCTGCTACTCTGCATGTTAAGAAATTTATATTGAGCAGTATATTGTATTTTGTTTCTTCCTGCTCTATGGAAGAGATTTTGGGCAATAAGAGTCCGTTATGTATGCATCTGAAACTTCCTAACCCATACAGCAAACTGATCCCACTGGTGTGCTCACATAGCAAATTATTCCCAGCTGTTGTCCTTTGAAATGAAACAATGTACATACTACACACAGATACTATTTTACTGCTATGTTCATATAGTATTTTAGGAACATTAGTGGTTTATGCATGTCATATTGTACACCTATTTGACCAGTTTTTTTTTTCCCTGTGTAAACTAGATGAGCTATTTCAGAAGGTTGCAGAAGACTATGTGAACTACAGTGACTTTCAAGTTCAGTCAGGTAGGCACAATACTATTCTATAGCTTTTTTTTTTTTTTTTTTTTTTAAAGGTACTCCATCAGTCCCACACTGGGTATAAAACACTGATGTGACCATAGGGCTGGGCGATATTGGCCTAAATCAATATCGCGGTTTATCGCACATGTAGCCGCGGTAACGATAATTATGACACGCCCCTTTTAGCAAACCATACCCACTAGCCATGCCAAACTGGCGATATTTTGATTAGAAAAAGTAAAAAAGAACTGAACAGCAACCCATGGTTAGTCTATTATCATTATTACTATTTGTCATTATTAGGGGTCTCAGCAGAGACCTAGATGTGTGTATACACAGGGGGTCATATAGGAATACATGTGTATAACTATATGGGGGGGGGTGGATAGGTGTATATGACTATAGGGGGGGGGATGGATTGGGGTGCATTACTATACAGGAGGTACATAGGGATAGAAGTGTATGACTATATGGGGGTGGATCGGGGTGTATTACTATACAGGAGGTACATAGGGATAGGGGTGTATGACTATACAGGGGGCACATTGGGATAGGGGTGTATGACTATACAGGGGGCACATAGGGATAGGGGTGTATGACTATACAGGGGGTGGGGCAGATAGGGGTGTATGACTATACAGGGGCGGATAGGGGTTTATGACTATACAGGGGGGCGGACAGGGGTGTATGACTATACAGGGGGGGGCAGACAGGGGTGTATGACTATACAGGGGGGGGCAGACAGGGGTGTATGACTATACAGGGGGGGATAGGAGTGTATGACTGTACAGGGGGGGGGGCAGACAGGGGTGTATGACTGTATGGGGAGGAGGACAGGGGTGTATGACTGTATGGGGAGGAGGACAGGGGTGTATGACTGTATGGGGAGGAGGACAGGGGTGTATGACTGTATGGGGAGGAGGACAGGGGTGTATGACTGTATGTTGGGGAGGACAGGGGTGTATGACTGTATGTTGGAGAGGACAGGGGTGTATGACTGTATGGGGAGGAGGACAGGGGTGTATGACTGTATGGGGGGGAGAGGCAGGGGTGTATGACTGCAGTCCCCCCAGTAACAGTACAGGACTGTAACATAGGAGGAATGAATGGGCTGCAGCTGGTAGGATACCACACACAGCTATAAGTTATCCTGCCCGCTGCAGCCCACTATTCCTCCTATCCTGTACTGTTACTGAGGGGATGAGATGACAGGTCAGCTGCTCCCAAGTGCTGCTCCTCCACCTCCAACACAGCCGCGTCCCTGCACACACAGGACAACGTGTGCAGCGCTCGCCGGCCGGGAGTGGGGGGGCGCTCGGACGGGACTGGTCCGGGAGGGGGGACCAGCACAGTCCCGTCTGAGCGATTTTCCCCCCCCCCCCCCCCCGACCCGGCCGGCGAGCGCTGCACACGTTATCCTGTGTGTGCAGGGACGCGGCTGTGTCAGAGCTGGAGGAGCAGCAGCACGTGAGGGCGGCTGTCCTGTACTCCCCTCAGTGAGCAGGGACGGCGGACCGGACGGGCGGTGGGCTCATGGACGGTGCCTCAGAGAGGGCGGACAGGTGCGTGTACGGGGGGGTGGGGGGAAGGTCGCTTGGACCAGACGGGGGCGGTGCGGGCGGTACCAGCGTCCCTGCACATGACGTGCAGCGCTCGTGCCGGGCCGCGCGCGTGTGGCTCTGACAGGACGGGCGCAGGGACATAAAAATACAAAAATACCGCAATTACCGTCCTGGCTAAGTTGAAGTCGGTTAACCGACGCCAGTGACGGTATCGGTATTTTTGCGGTATACCGCCCAGCCCTATGTGACCAAGTTGTTAAAGGGAAAAAATATTTCTGCCTTCTTTTAGAAGTTGCACCTTTCCTGCCCCCAGTTCCATTGAAGTGAATACAGCTAAATTGCAGTACCACGCACAACCTGGAGCCAGAGATTGTGTTTTTTGTGCAAGAAAATAAAAGCTTTTTGCATAACCCCTTTAATGTCTGCAATATTTTGCAGGTTGAAAGTCACACTACTGCCTGAGGATCTGTGTGGCTCTACTCTTCTATGGGATTGTTTAGCATTAGATAACACTTGTTTTAATATTTACAGAGCCAAAAGGAGTGGACTTGAACTTTAGAAGAGACTTGACATCTTATGCCTGCTGCCATCACTAGACGGAAAATAAGTTCATGGCCTCAACTTTTTTTTTTTTTTTTTTAAACTGTCTTTGTGCTTTATAGTTTGTTTTTTTTTTCCTTTAAAAACATGGTGTGTTGACACCTGCCCCGTGATCACATCAAACGTCCATGCCTTCTGTGGGAGAAGTTACCATCTTCTATATATGCACATTACGTGATGAAACATAAAGGGGCAACAAACTAGAAGCATATAAATGGATGACATACAGCTGGACAGAGGGGAGCTGGTTCTATACATTGATTTGCAAATAAACTCACAGTGATCAGATCTCACAACAAAGACTTTATACAGGAATGAAGGAATACGACTACAGACTGTCAAATGCACAGAATGGGGAGCTGTTCTGTTCACTGCAGCAGTAATTTTTCCTTTCTCAACAGCCAGTAAAGAGTTAAGTGTTTTCAAATAAAATTTAATTCCCAATTCTCCAATAATGCTTTTCATGGAGTGTAATCTTCCCTGGTGGGAGTTCAGGTGCAGTTCTCCCTCAGGCTCACAGGGGAGGGGAAGCTAAAAAAAATAAAAATAAATAATCACATAGTAAGAAAGAAAAGCCAAGTCTAATAATTTTGGCCTTCCTCCATGGATTTCAGCTCCATGTCTGACATAAATATACTCTAATATACTGTAACACTGCTCCTGTGTATCATCTTTCACTTTCCCAATAAGACAATAGCCCACATTTATCAAAGCTGACCAACATCCAGTGTCTGGGTTTTCCCACACTAACTGATCACAGCTCACACAGGTCTCATTTTACGGGAGCGTATTAAATCTGAGTTTCAGACATCTTAATAAATCCAGACCAATATGTCAGAACTCTAATGGTCCATTTAGATGGAGCGATTAATCGCTCAAGCGGTTGTTTACAGACTGTAAAGCAACGATTTTATTTTTCCTGCGATCGACATTTAGATGAGCAAATTGTAGCAAAATCTTTTTTTTTTCCGATCGTATGCTTTTAAACAGTACAAACAGACTGTTTAGACAAAACGATATAAAAATATTAAACGACCAGCGACAATTTATGGACTAGTTAAAAGACAACAATTACTCGCTTGATCATTAGCTGTTTTTACATAAGGTAAATCGGTCAGCTGCAATTGCTGACACAATTAGATTGCTGTTAGGTCAAGGAAAAATAGACAAATGCTTTTATTTTCCAGCTTTCCTGAAGTGCTAAAGGCTGTAATGCTTCCTCACCCAGGGTCCTCCCATACCTATCCTGCTATATTAGCCCCAGGGATCAGATCACATTAAATTGATTCAATGTCAAAACTCCAGATGCAGTATTCAGGGCACAGCACTCTCTGGGTGTACAGGAAAAACCCCAAGCCAGCAGCTGTTCAGCTTGGTACTTGTAACGTAATGTATAAGATCTTAAGCTCTGCTTAGGTCAAACTTTCAGCCACAGACACCGAAAGAAAAGAGGCATTTACTAAGCATGTAAGGAGCTGTCCAGTCATTAGTGATAATTAAACACATTGTGGAGAAACTAAAAGTTTTAGAATGTGTTCACACACTCTCTGCAAACTGTGCGTAGTACGAAGTGTCCTGCGGAGTGGATCTTAGAGCTTCCCACATCATGATTATGATATCGGAAGCTCCGATACTATTTGCAAGTTTGTGCTGGTGAACTGTCACAGCGCTAGGTCTTCTGGATTCTAGCTATAAGTGCTATAGAGAGTAGGACACTTCGTCTTCTATATGCAACGGCTGCACTGGGGGGACCGGGGCAGGGGCCAGACTGGACATATGGCTCGGGTGAGACTTATGTCGTCCAGGAAGTTTGTTACATTTTAAAGAGATGCTGTAAGTGAATGAAAATATTCTTATTAACATTTATAGGATTCAAACCTGTCCCTTACCAATCCTGCTCTAAGCTGAGTGGATACAATTGTATCTAATCTAGACAATGCCCTGTGAGCCAATATGTAAAGCTCCAATGTTCCAGTACAGAGCCCAGGCTGTTTAGCTCACAGAGCAGTGATCTGGGCAGCTAAAGGCCCTATTAGATGGAACGATAATTGGCTGTTACGGACGATAATCGTCCTGTGTAATAGAAAGCATCAGCCGACATAGTTTGTTTGTCTTTCAACATGTTGAAAGACAAACGACTAAATACAAAACCGACAATAAGATTGGAAAAAATTAGAACACACATTAAAAAAAAAATTGAGAATTTTTCTACTATAATCACATAACAATGAGGGACAAACATTTAAAATCACTTAAACACACAATACATTACTGTTTGCTGCTTTAATACAACACAACAAAAACTGAAAGATCATAGACAAATGCATGGAGTGGCAGCTAAATAATAAATCAAAGCAAGAAATGATGCAAAATTACAAATAATGAAGTGTTTCAAACCCCAAAATCAGACAAAAAATGAACACTGAATAAATATAGCTAAAGTATAACACATAAACCACCATAAGTGCAAGAATTAAACCAGCTGCCATTCAGGATACAGCCAGAACACCCAGAACTGTATCCTGAGTGTCAGCTGGTTTATTCCTTGCACTTATGGTGGTTTTGTTATACTTTAGCTATATTTATTCAGTGTTAATTTTTTGTCTGATTTTGGGGTTTGAAATCATTATTTGTGATTTTGCATCATTTCTTGCTTTATTATTTCGCTGCCACTCCATGCATTTGTCTAGGATCGATCAGTTTTTGCTGTGTTGTATTAGAACCAGCAAACAGTAAGGTATTGTGTGTTTTTTTAAGTGATTTTAAACGTCTGTCCCTCGTTATGCGATTAAATAAAAATTTGTGAATTTTTCTACTATAATTTAGGAGGTGCAGTCTAATTTTTTCCAACCTTATTGTCGGTGGTTTTATATTATGTGCTTAGGTTGTGATGACTAGCACTCCTTTTAGTATCATTTGTGGTGCCAGCCCTTTCTCTGTATACTTGAAAGACAAACAACTGTCACAGCAGCGATCTGCAGCCGTCGCTCTGTGAAATAGGAGCGGCAGTAGCAGACTGCCGCTATCCTCCATGGGCTGCCCAGACAATTAAGCGACCACCCGGGCAGCCCCTCCACAGCTCACTGCTGCTGCATGTAATAGCAGTGGCAGTGAGTGGGGAACGAGCAGACAGCACTCATTTGCTCCTCTATGTCACCCTGTGTAACAGGGGCTTATAACCTGTCCATTATCAACAAGTCAAACCACATTAACCCTTTGAGGACCAGGCCCAAAATGACCCAGTGGACCGCGCAAATTTTGATCTTAGTGTTTTCGTTTTTCCCTCCTCCCCTTCTAAGAGCTCTAGCACTCTCAGTTTTCTATCTACAAGCCATGTAAGTGCTTGTTTTTTACAGGAATAGTTGTACTTTGTAATGGCGTCTTTCATTTTACCATAACCTGTATGACGGAATCCCAAATATATTATTTATGAAGATATAAATAGGTGAAATCGTAAAAAAGAAGAATGCAATATGGTAACGTTTGGGGGGTTCCTGTGTCTACGTAATGCACTATATGGTAAAAACAACATGATACTATTATTCTATAGGCACAACCATGTGCAGGTTACACAGATTCGCTAATGTTATATATATATATATATATTTTTTTTTTTTATGAAATCCTTTTTTTTGGCAATTAAATAATAAAATGGGCCTATTGTGACGCTTATAACGGTTTTATTTTTTCACCTACGGGGCTGTATGGGGTGTCATTTTTTCCGCCATGATCTCTAGTTTTTATTAATATCATATTTGTGAAGATCGACCGTTTTGATCACTTTTTATAGATTTTTCTAAATATATAATGTAACAAAATCCGTTATCAGCGCACTTTTTTCCCTCTTTTCGTGTACGCTGTTCACCGATCACAATGACGCTTGTTATATTTTAATAGATCGGACAATTACGCACGCTACGGTATATTATATGTTTATTTATTTTTATATGTTTTATTTATATAATGCGATAGGGGGGTTATTTCAACTTTTATTGGGGGAGGGGTTTTGGGGTAGTGTAATAGTGTTTTGAACTTTTTTTTTTTTTTTTTTACACATTTGAAGTCCTTTTGGGGGACTTTTACATTCACTAGTTTGATTTGTACACTGATCATTGCTATGCCATAGGCATAGCATTGATCAGTGTTATCGGCGATCTGCTCATTGAGCCTGCCTGTGCAGGCTCAGTGTAGCAGATCGCCGATCGGACCGCACGGAGGCAGGTGAGAGACCTCCGGCGGTCCGTTTCAACGATCGGGACCCCCGCAGTGTGGGTAAGTGACAGGGGACTCCCCGTCACTTACACTTAAACACCGCTTAAGGGGTTAATGACGCGCAGCAGCGCTATCGCTGCAGCGTGTCATTACCGGTGAGGTCCCAGCTGCTCACTGCAGCCGGCCCCCACCTCCTATGAAGCGCGCTCCGCTCCGGAGCGCGCTTCATAGCGGGAGAAACACCCAGGACGTAGAGTTAAGTCATGGGTCGTCTGGGGACAGACTTCCATGACTTAACCCTACGTCCAGGGTCGTCTAGGGGTTAAAGGTCCCCATACTTTTTTTTTTTTTAAGGGAGATATCAATTCAAACATGACTAATCCCAGCAGTCAAGTTTATCACCGACAAGCTGGCTTCATGAGACATTCCCTTTAATATTTTGTTATATGGCCATTACATATATGAATCATTATATATCAGTCATGGACAAGCTAGTCCAACAACATTCTTTCTGACAAGTCTGAAACTGGCTCTACCAGCGCTTTCATAAACACAAGATCACATGTATTCGTTGGTGAAGAACACTACATTGTATAAACATGTCATGTGTGAAATTGAACATACAAACATAAAAGTATTTAAAAGAATATCTGACATCTCAAACGCTTTCTACTAACTAGGAATTGCAGGGGGAAAATGTATCCTCATTCATTTTATATATATATATATATATATATATATATATATATATATATAATGCTTTGGTCCTCCTAATCTTTGTTTCCATGACATAATCATATACCCACATCAATGCACATGCCTATACAAGGTAATTTAATATGCGGTTAAGGGTTTATTTCTTGTTTATGTATTAAAATACCCATGTGGGCTACTGTATAAACTAAAATGAGATAAGGATCCCCAAAGCACCAACTCAACCATTAGATAAAAACAGAAATCTGACACCATAAATTTCATATACCCAGTTTCTTTCTCTTATAAGATATTTATACCTATTTCTGTAGTTTTCATTTCCAGAGGCATTAAGGACTGGAAGTTTGGGGAGATGTATCCTATAAACGAAAAGTTCCAGTATGAATGTTTTCTACACACATCAAAGTCATATGTTGTTCTATATGGAAAGAATGTTAATCCCATACTAATCGAGGGGAGGGTCATTCACTTAAACTGGTGACAAACTTATTTTAGCCAAATTTCAGCAGCAGAAACATCTTTAAATAAAGTTTGACAACCCCAATCAGCCAGTTTAGACATTGTCCATGCTTGTTCTATATACCTGGTCTAATAAGTTTTGCCCATGATTCAAATTTACTGTGGATTTTTCATAGGTTTTATGCATGAAAAATCCAAAACAGATTACAGCATCAGTCACGTGAGATTTCAACAAATCGTATCCACTCAAATTGACCTATAAGTTGTCAGATTTGTACCTTGACTTTTGGTGGACTACTGAAATACTGAGCATGGCTTCTTTATGAAGGTGGTAGTGAGCATTGCTGACAATCATGAGTAGAACATTTTAATCAGTGAAGAGCATTGTTTTTCAAGAAACATATCAAATTTATTTGGCTAGAAGTCTAAATGTAGATGGAATCTGTTTACCTAGCTTCCTGAACAGAAAACTGAAACAAAACAATAAGACAGGAGTCAAGAGTAGACTTAAACTTTACAGTATCGTGTTTTCTTCTATATACAAAGAATTACAGTACATATTCATGGAAGGTGCACAACCACCTTCCACTAATGACAAATGCAAGAGCCTAGTTACAAAGAAACAAAAAAAAAAAAAAAGTGAGAAACCAGTTATGTCATACATGCCGCCTTCTCAACGTGTGATGAACAGCGTTACACCCAGTAACCATTCAGATCACTTATATAGTCAGCAGGATGGAGCAGGAATTCGGAAGAAAGTTCTGCTTCTCTACAGTTGGGTAGCACCAGTGAATGTGGAGTCTTGAACTTGGCGGTTCGAGTAGGCTTATTCAAGAGGCTAGAACTGCAGTCTGTGTCTTATTAGTCCGCAAGCAACATTAGCGTCAATGGGTTAAAACGTACACAATAGAATATTCAGTGATATGCTTAGACGGAATGTTCCCCATTTCCGGACGTATCATACGTCTTGCCTTCAGGATATAGAACATGACCACCTGACATTCTCATTGGTAAAGACAATGTGTTTCAGATCAGGGATAGTTTGACCCGTGCCACTCTTATGTGCTTTATGTAGTATAGGACTGCCTCACCTCTTCTATTGCTATGACCTAACAATGTGTCCCATCTGTCAAAGGAATATAGTTGGATTCAGAGAGAAATTACACCCCCAGAAGTTCTCTACATATAGAATCTCTAGCTAATAGTGATCATTGGTTACAGTTCATCTTGAAGCTCTGCTGGGGGCATTGGCCGAGCATGTGTAAGGGAGGGAAAAAATGCTTTGTCATCATGACAAAAAGGAAAAAAAAAATGCACATACAAAAAGCCCCAAAACACAAATTCTGCAACATTCATGCATTTACAACAGTTTAAAATCACAATGGTCTAGTTTATTAATAAACAAAAAAAAATATAAAATTTTCGGCACGCTAAACCAAACCATTGAAAGATAAAATTTACAAATGTTCACAGGACCGGAGAAACAAACAAAAAACATGAAAGTGAAAACTGCTTATGTCATAGAGGCACTGGTAGAGACCAACACCAACGTTTACAACAAAAGTAATATAAAAAAACAAAAAACATATACAGTAAAACATTACAGCTGCCCATAGCACCAAAATTCCCATCATAAGATTGCTCATGAATCAATAGAGGCAGGTGTGAGTTTCATGTGCGGAGAATATTTAGTGTGGTGTGTGAGGGACTGGTGTGACCACTATAGGCATAACTTAATATTTAAATTGTTACTGTCATAAAAAAAAAATCTCCTGACATGTCAAAAGGTTGGATAGGTCAGGGTACAGGTATTCAGACCCTACCAATTGCAGGGGATGTATTCTATAGTAAATCTATGGAGCCAGAGACTGGGAGAGAAGCACACAATTAGGCACTTCTCACTGGTTCTAGTGTTCAGTGGGGGGTCTAAGCACCAGGACCCCGACCTATTAAGGACAAAAAGTTTTTTTTTTTTTTTTTTTTTTTTTAAATGACTGTAACACTTGTGGCTGAGCACCTCGTCCATTTCAGAAAGTATGTCTCCACACACACAGAAAGAATTACATTTCAAGCCAAAATCCAAAGGCCTGAATACAACATAATACATTTTTCATTCCATTGTTGACAGGAAGGAAACAATGGATTCCAGACGGTTACAGCTGCAATGCTGACCAGGTTTTCAATTAATAATGCTTAATCTGTGTATAAAAAGGAAACCCATCTAACTTTCTAATATACTTCTGGTTTCAATTCCTTACCATTTGTAAGATTTCTAGGTTTGCTCTGATGGTATACACTTTAGGAAACCCATCCATGGCACAAATCTCTTCTGTCCCGATAGTTCGGACGCAGGGCTGCTATAATATATTATGGTAGGTCAAATGTTCTACAGCTCTCTACAAAATTCCTAGAATAGGTCTAGTATTTATCTCCTTATAAGGGTGCCTTCACACCTACCGTATCGCAGCAGAAAATCCGCTGCATATCCGCAGCAGATTTAACTAAATGAATGAACACAGCATCAAATCCGCACTTACAAATCTGCTGCGGATCCGCAGTGCGTTTTTAATGCTGTGTTCATTCATCTAGTTAAATCTGCTGCGGATCCGCAGCGGATTTTCTGCTGCGATACGGTAGGTGTGAAGGCACCCTAAAGAGTGAAAATGGTGAGGGACTAAAAAACACAACATGTTAGAAAGTTTTGGCCCTTTTCAGTAGAGAACGATAAAGCTTTTTTCATCCAACCCTCTAAGCCACTCTGCTCACACTGTACCGTCACGATTTGCACAATTTTATTATAATTCTGGAGGGATCTTTTAGCTGCAAAAACCAATACAGTACTGCCAATATAACAGACCTCTTCTTATAGCAGGTTGAGAGCATTACGCACATGGGATTGTACTATTACCCTTATGTTTACTTTAAGGCTCAAGTTTTCTCTTGGACCGACCATCCACACTGTTCACTTACCAGAAGATGTAACCTGCATGGTTCAATGGAAGGATTCACATTAATGATTTAATACTGCAGTGACATCCTACAACACATGCCATAATACTACATCTGTAGTTGTATATTGGCATGAATAAGCAATATATTGAGGTGTGGTGTCCAAACACTACACCTTTTGTCATAGGAAGAAACCCCAGACACGCTGTTAAAGATCTTGACATTAGTATCAGTTGACTAGGCAAGAAGCAGGTATTTTAACCCGAAAACACACAATCCATTTGAGGTCCATTGGCATTTAAAGATTTCCTGATATCCACAGCTTAAAATACAACATCTTTTAATAAGGCACCTCTCTCTTTTCCCTGCCATCAAGGCCCATAGCATTATGTGCAGAGTTACTACGCTGACAGAAGTGCCTTATTGCTCTTCTACAGAACACAGCCTCTTTTAAAGAAAAGCGATTGACCTGATTATGTACTAGACAGGAGAACCCACTGATGCATTACGAGACTTAAGCAGTTCATCAGTGATGTGATTTACAACTCTATCTGCAAGAAGCCAACAACTAAAAAGCAAAAACTAAATGCAGCAGCCTGCTTGTTGACTGTCTCCATATGGATTATGCTGCAGCTGTTTTGTTTGTGTGCACTACAGCCACATTCAAGATACGTGGTATTTCTCACTCAGTCACAACAATTTGTTTCCATCTGTCCTCTAGTGTAGTCCTAAGTGTCAGTCCTTGTCGAGAGCTATAGATACAGCAGGTGCTGGACAAGGGCTAGATGCAGTTTTTGGCTGACAATCAGTAGCAAAGTTTTGATCTACAGAAACAGATGACTCCTGCTGAACACTGAGCAATGCATTTTTTACTATGCCAGCTGAAATCTCTCCAGATGGATTGTTGGAAGCTTTCTCATCAGGGGTTTGGTTTTCTAAAGCAGAGTCCAAGTTCTGTACTGAATCTACTGGCTCCTCCAAAGATGATTGAATAATAGGTCTCTCCTTCTCCACTGCCATAGAACAGGTTTGTTTAGAGGCGTTTGGCTCATACATATCTGTATGGTTAGATGATCTATTTGACTTTTCCACTGGATCTGGGGGCAGATTTTTAACCCTTTTTAGAAGCTCATTCCGAGGTTTACTTTCTTTTTGTAAGTCATTAGGCTTCTGTTCAGTAGTGACTAGGGTCAATGGTTCCTGTAAAGAATCACATTTGTCTTCTGAATCAAGCAGTGGTCTTTTTACAGGATGAACAGCATTGTCAGTTTCTATGTCATCCTGGCATATGTTTACATGATCAGGTTTCTCTTTCGGTTCTTTGCCTTCATCATCAACAGGTTTTTCTTCAGCACTCTGTCGTCTTACAGCAGCAGTTGTCAGGAGCACCTTTCCAGCCTCAATGGGGTATTTTCCAGCTGTTGCCAAAACCACCTTCCGAGTTGGCAAAGGCTGTTTCCCTGTAGAAGATAGCAGCACTCGGCCAACTGATGAAGAGCCCTTACCTACAGAAGTCAATAGTACCTTCCCAGCAGGGAGATTTTTCTTACCTATAGAAGCTAACAAAACCTTACCAGGAGATAAGGATTTTTTTCCCAAGGAAGCCAAGAGGACTTTCCCTGCAGGTAATTGTTTCTGTGCAGTTGATGCAAGAAATAGTTTCCCACCCACTGGGGATTTCTGGCTACCAGGAGTCAGAAGTAATTTACCAGCTGGTAGAGAGGTCTTCTCAGTGGAACCTACCAAAACCTTCGCAGAAGGCAGGGAATTTCCCCCAAGAGCCAGCAACACATTACCAGATTCTGAGGTACTAGTTACTGAGGGCATCAGCATCTTTGTCAGTGCCAACTTCTGCTTATTACTTGAGGATTTCTCCTTAACATTGTGCATTGTCCCCTTTGCTGGTTGAGCTAGCACAGAAGAAACATTTTCTGCCGAGGATGACTCTGTTTCTCGAATTTCCCCTGGCTCCAAAGGATGTGGTCCACATGGATCATGCTCTGTACAAGATAACCGTCCGTCCAGCTTGGAGATGAAGAGCATGCCCTCACGGTGCAGCTTGCAGAAGGAACTTGGACACATTTCACAGAATGAAGCTGCCTCCTTGCTACACACATCACACTGATGCCACGGACACTCCCACTTGCCTATAAAGATAAGGGAATTTCAATGAAACACTGATTTCTGAGAACTGCCCCCCCCCCCCCCCCCCCCAAGAGTACTCGACTTGACAAATTCTATTTGAGATCTTAAAAGGGAAACTATAAGCCGTTTAGAAGAATCTAATTGTCTTACCTGCATTGTCAGTGATGTTTTCCTGCAATCCTTAGTTTTATTACTAGTTCGCTGAATCGACTAATTAAAAGACGAATAAAATGCAGGATTGCAGCGCTAAGGATGAAGGTAAGAAAACTACCTTATTCCACAGCATTCCCTGCTCTATGGGAAGTTTACGTTCTTCTAACCTGATCTTAATTTCCCTTTAAATAATATATCAGAAAAAATCTAAGATGGAAAGGGACAGTTTCTTGCAACTGTGTGTATAGAAAATGGACACTATAATAACCAAACATCTTTCTATACTAAAGTGCAGGAGATAGTCAAGTCATCCAGCTTAGCCAATCTACATTACATGCTTAATTACCACATGGTGTACCATTACCAAGGACACTTGGCTGGTTAAAGGGGACTTTCCTGTGGGGTCTAAGTTTTTTTTCACTGCAAGCATAGCACAATGCATATTACGGTGGATATCTTTTTGGCTACTTTTATTTGGCACCTAATTAAACCAAGGTGAGGTTTTGCCATATTAGAAGGTCTATTTACCTGCAGGTCTACGTGTTAAACTTAAGCAGTCTGCGTGGTATACTTTTGGGCACCCTGGCTTTTTGCAGGATACAAGCTGTCCCCCATCTCCACAACTGAAGCATTCATCTTCGTGCTCTTTAACCATCTCAGTTTTCTTGCGCTTCACATATTTTCTCCTGGCCCGATCTTCAGGAGCAACAGGCTGGTTCTGGATGTGAAATTTGACAAAGGTTAGTCACTTATAAATACATAGTAAACATAGTACAATAATGACAATGACTCTGATAGAGTGTGTGTAAGTTATATACATTCTTTAAAGGTAATGTCTGATTATAAGTTATGTATGACATGCATCAATAAGTACTATGAGCTCTGACTCTGTACTCACTGTAAAATCCTCTCACTGTATTCATTTGGCGACAACCCACCATGGGGATAAGCCCTGTCACTGGGAGGCTGACACAATGTATGAAAAAGTCCTCAATATACTCATCATCGCTAATCTTTATCGCCAACGGCTCAATGCTCAGGGCGAACAGGAGGGGGGAAAGAGGACACCCCTGCCTTGTACCCCTCCCCAACCCAAACAGTTCCGAATCCATCCCATTAGTACAAACCGAAGCCCTGGGGTTATCATATAATAGCTGGACCAAACCAATAAAGTTATCCCCAAACCCATAGCATCTAAGCACCTCCCACAGATAGTCCCACTCCACCCTGTCGAAGGCCTTGGTAGCGTCCAGTGACAGGATGGAATGGGACCCCAGCGTCTCCACCATCTGTATGTTTTCAAATAGGCGTCGGACATTATGTTTTGGCATTCTCCCTGCCACAAAACCGCACTGGTCTTTATGTATCAACCCACCCACTATCTTCCCTATCCTCAGTGCCAGGGCCTTAGCAAAAATCTTCACATCACTATTAAGTAGGGAGATTGGTCTAAAAGACTCGACCTCAAGTGGGTCCTTACCAGACTTGGGAAGAAGTACAATAGACGCTTCCCCCATGGACAGTGGTAATTTTTTCATCTCAACCGCCTCATTAAGAACCTGGCACAATGCTGACAGCAGCACCTCCCTGTGAGCCCTGTACACCTCATAGGGTAAACCATCCTTTCCCGGTGTAGTGTTCCCAGATATTTCATTTAATGCCCTGCTTAGCTCGGCTACCGTAATTGGGGCCTCAAGTTCCTCTCTCTCCTGATCACTTAGTTTAGGAAAATCTATTTTCTGCAAAAAGCTCCTCAATTCTTGTCCCCCCTCCCTTGTTTGACGAATATAGTTCAGCAAAGTAGTTTTTAAATTCCTTATTAATCTCACTAGGAGTGTTAACCACTCTCCCATTTCTATTGCGTATGGCTTCTATGTTACCCTTATCCCTTTGATTATTTACCAGGGCCATCAATCCCTTATTAGGTTTCCCAGAACCCCCCCAATTTATCCTTCCCCCAAAAAGCTTCCTTGTGACGTGCTTTTTCTAATAAGTATTTTTCTAATTCTTCCTGACTGTTTTTTTATCTCTCTTCTAGTGTCTGTGAATGTGATTTTTTAATTTCTTTCTCTATTTCCACTACTCCGTTAATTAATTCTCTCTCTCTACTTTGGATTTTTTTCTTACGTGAACAAATAATACTAAAATATTTCCCCCGAATTATAGCTTTTAACATATCCCACACCACCCCCCCTTGTGCAGTGCCCCAATTTATGTCCCATAACATCTTAATTTCCTGATTTAACTCCTCTCTATTTTTTGCTAAATGAATCCAGTACGAATTAATACGGATACTCCTACCCACCCCACTAACTTGTTTATTTAACTCCACTACCAACGGTGCGTGATCCGACAAACATCGATGTAAATAGTGTATATTCTTAACCATAGGTGCCATGTGCTCATTAACCAACCCTATATCTATACGGGACATTGTCCTTGCTGTTTTATTCCAGCAGGAGTATGTGGATAAATCTGGGTTCCTTTCTCGCCAGAGATCCCTGGAAGGCCCGGTAAATTAGATTTTTTTCACTACCACGTTCCCACCAGCCATACGCAATCTATCCTTCTGTTCGTCCATCACTGTATTTATGTCCCCCATTACTAAAATAGGGCAACGGTCTTTGCTTTTACTATATTCAAACAAGGAGTACAACACATGGGACTTGAACGGGGGTGGTATATACACGAAGGCGAGGATACACTCCAACCCTTCAATCTTACAGTGTAGAAAAACAAACTGTCCCTCATCATCAATTTTACATCCGAACAAGTACCACTTTATGCTTTTATGTACAAGAACAGAGATTTCCCTTGAATAATTAGAGAAGACTGAGTGGTATTGATGTGACCACCACATCTTCTGCAGAGAGTTAACTGTTTCCCCAACTAGGTGGGTCTCCAATAGTCCAACTATACAGGGCAGGTGAGTCCTGACAAAATTCAAGACTGCTAATCTCTTAAATCTATTGGCTAAACCTCTAATATTCCATGAGATTATTTTAGTCATACCACCAATCTAAAATAAAAAAAGGGGCCTATTTTTCAATGTAAGTGCTCCAACTCAACCCTCCCCCTTCCCCCCCTTTTTTTCATTATTAAATTTTTCATTATTAAAATTTTTTCATTATTAAATCTCAAATATTCTCTCTCTCTCCCTCTCCTCAGAAGTCTTTCCCTATCTCCGTAACACATGAGTTTCACAATAATGGATCTAGGTCTGTTCCCGGGTGGTGGTGGTTTTGCGGGGATCCTATGCGCCCTTTCAACACAAAAAATTTTTGACGGGGCGAGGAGGGGGGGGGGGGGGGAGACAGGATATCCCTGTATGCAGATGATCTGCTTTTTTTTTGAGTAATCCAGAGATTGCGGTCCCCAGAATAATGTATTTAATACACGAGATAGGGAGGTTATCTGGCTTGTCTATTAATTGGGCCAAGTCGGTACTGATGCCCCTAGACCCGAGCCAGGCGATGATCTTCCCTCCGTTGAGAAGTCTTGAAAGGGATAGTAGTTTTAGGTACCTGGGAATACAGATATCTAGAAGAGTGGATCAGTTTAATCAGTTGAATACGGAAATAATAGTTAAAAATGTGGAGGATAAGGTTAAAATGTGGCAGAGATTCAGCCTCACAATGGCGGATAGGATAGTCTTAATTAAAACAATCCTCTTACCAAAACTGCTCTATTTATTCAATGCGGCACCAATATGGATAGAGAGGAGGTTTTTCAAAAGAATCAGAGCAGCTTGGAATGCACTGATATGGGGGCGGAAGAGGGTTCGTACTAAATTGGAAAAATTATGTGCCCCATTGATTAAAGGAGGGCTGGGTGTTCCTGATGTGGAGAAATATTTTTTGGCCATACAGCTTTACTGGTTAGCCAATTGGAAAAATAACAAGTTTTTCTCCGTTTTGAGTCATAAGTTTGGTGGTGGAGCTTGGGATATTTTCCAAATCCTAGAGGGAGGAATCTTGGAGGAGAAGGAGTGGAGAAGCAGCGCTATGGTTTCATCTCTGGTTAGAACCTGGCACAATCTGAAGAAGAAGCTAAAAATTCGGGGGGTAGTAGAGTTTGCTCCTTTATGGATTAAGGATGAAGGGGGAAGGGTTGAGTGGGTATCGCCCCTGTATAATGCTGGTATAAAAGTGGTGTCTGACGTGAGGGTTGGAGCGACTATTAAGGGGTGGGACGTAATTAGAACAGAGCACATTGTGGAGGATAAATACTGGCTGCTTTATGCTAGAACGATTGAGACTCTTAAGGAAAGAATTCGGGGTACTGGCAATGTCATATGTAAGCCACATAGTCTAGTAAAAAAACTTAGAGAAGGATTCATCAGGAGAAAGGAGGTGTCAATAATTTACTCCCATCTGATATTGGAACCAGATTTAGGGGATAGATGTAAAAAGAAGTGGGAGGGGGAGATAGGGGGGTTAAGTGATAATCAGTGGAAAGTAATTGTGGGTAATATGAAGGAAGTATCCCCAGTGGGTAGTCATAGGACCATACAATTCCATATTTTGCACCAACTGTACTATACCCCTAGATTTTTGCATAAAATCAGGAAATGGAGGGATAGTAAGTGTCCCAGATGTGGAGAGGAGGGGGCTGGGATGGGGCATTTGATGTGGTCCTGTGATGCCCTGAAGGGCTATTGGGAGGAGGTGTATGACTGGATTAAAGGGAAAGTGGAGCTTGATTTTGAGTTTGGGCCTGCTCTGGGAATTCTTGGGGATACCTCTGGGTTGAACATAAGGGGTAAAACCCTTAGTAAGAAGATACTTAGATGGACCTTTTTTGCTAGACTCATGATAGTGAGACAATGGATGGCATCCTCACCTCCTTCCTTTCAAGGTTGGGTTAGCTTTGTGAAGAATTATGAAAGGTGGTTTAATGGTGGGTAGAGTTGAATTGCAGGGGTCATTTATTTAAAGGTATATATGTTTGATGGAGATGGAGATGGCATGTGTACAGTTTTATATGTATGTATCCTTGTTTCTGTGTTAAGTGGCCAACTCGGGGGAGGGAGGGGGGGGGGGGGAGTACATTTCTTTATATTTATAATGACTTATAGGTGTATGTGTATATGTGGAGATATATGTGTAATTTGTTTTCATTTTGGGAAAAAATAATAAAGAAAGTTAAATTAAAAAAATGTATGAAAAAGTGTTCGCTGTGCCTATGCATGCAATACCCCTCCACCATCAGGGGGGAGAAAGGAACATTACATAGATCAAAAGAAAAAAAATTATATATTTTAAAAGGGATAGGGCCATTTCATTAAAAGACAATAATTCACTGGTTATTTCAGTGGATTTGTGGTTGGCTGATGGATAGATACGACAGGGTTTCTCTTAACCCCTTGCCTCCGC
This sequence comes from Dendropsophus ebraccatus, assembly GCF_027789765.1. Classification (NCBI taxonomy): domain Eukaryota; kingdom Metazoa; phylum Chordata; class Amphibia; order Anura; family Hylidae; genus Dendropsophus; species Dendropsophus ebraccatus. The sequence continues at coordinate 55,517,923 of NC_091454.1, read as the reverse complement.
AGCCTGTTTTGGCCTTAATGACCAGGCTCATTTTTCAAAATCTGACCTGTCTCACTTTATGCGCTTATAGCTCAGTGATGCTTTAACGTATGCTAGCGATTCTGAGATTGTTTTTTTGTCACATATGGCACTTTATATTAGTGGCAAAATTTGGTCACTACTTTGTGTGTTTTTTGTGAAAAACATCAAAATATCATGAAAAATTTTAAAATTTTGCATTTTATGAACTTCTGAAATTCTCTGCTTCTAAAAAAGGAAGTCATAGCACATAAATTAGTTACTAAATCACATTACCAATATGTCCTCTTTATTCTGGCATAATTTGGGAAACATATTTTACTTTTTTAGGCTGTTATGGGGCTTAGAAATTTATTAGCAAATTATCACATTTTGTGAAAGTTTCCAAAACTGATTTTTTTTTAGGGACCAGTTCTTTTTTAAGTTGATTTAGGAGGCTTGTATGCTGTAAAACCCCATAAGTGACCCCATTTTGGAAACTAGACACCTTAAAGAATTAATCTAGGGGTATAATGAGCATTTTAACCCTACAGGGGCTGGAGGAAAGTATTCACAATTAGGCCTTAAAGAAATCGAAAATTTTAATTTTCCAATAATATATATGTTTAGATTAAAGTTTCTCCTTTCCAAAAGGAACAAGAGAGAATCTGCACCCCACAATTTGTAACACAGGTTCTCTTGAGTACAACGGTACCCCATATGTGGGCGTAAACCACTGTATGGGCACACAGCGGGGCTCAGAAGGGAAGGAGCGCCAATTAGCATTTTCAGTGCAGATTTTGCTGAAGAAGTTTCTGAGCGCCAGGTGCGTTTGCAGCGCCCATGTAGTGCCCGTAGAAGAGAACCCCCCCAAAAGTCACCCCATTTTGGAAAGTACACCCCTCAAAGAATTCATCTTGGGGTGTGGTGACCATTTTGACCCCACAGGTATTAGAGGAAAGTATTTAAAATTAGACAGTAAAAATGAAAAACTCGAATTTTTCCAATAATATGTTCGTTTAGTTTAAAATTTCTCAATTTCACAAGGAACATGAGAGAATCCGCACCCCAAAATTTGTAACGCAGGTTCTCCTGAGTACAACGGTACCCCATATGGGGGCATAAACCACTGTATGGGCACACAGGAGGGCTCAGAAGGAAGGGAGCGCCAATTAGCATTTTCAGTTCAGATTTTGCTGAAGAAGTTTCTGAGCCCCAGGTGCGTTTGCAGAGCCCCTGTAGTGTCCGCAGAAGAGAACCCCCCCATAAGTCACCCCATTTTGGAAAGTGCACCCCTCAAAGAATTCATCTTGGGGTGTGGTGACCATTTTGACCCCACAGGTATTAGAGGAAAGTATTCAAAATAAGACAGTAAAATTGAAAAACTTGAATTTTTCCAATAATATGTTTGTTTAGTTTGAAATTTCTCAATTTCACGAGGAACAGGAGAGAAGCTGCATGCCCAAATCTGTAACGCAGGTTCCCCTGAGTAGAACGGTACCCCATATGTGGGCATAAACCACTGTATGGGCACCCAGCCGGGCTCAGAAGGGAAGGAGCGCCAATTAGCATTTTCAGTGCAGATTTTTCCGAAGAAGTTTCTGAGCGCCAGGTACGTTTGCCGCGCCCCTGTAGTGCCAGCAGGATAGAACCCCCCCAAAAGTCACCCCATTTAGGAAAGTACACCGTTCAAAGAATTCATCTTGGGGTGCAGTGAGCGGTTTGACCCCACAGGTATTAGAGGAAAGTATTCAAAATAAGACAGTAAAAATGAAAAACTCGAATTTTTCCAATATATGTTCGTTTAGTTTAAAATTTCTCAATTTCACGAGGAATGGGAGAAAAAATGTACCCCAAAATCTGTAACGCAGGTTCTCCTGAGTACAACGGTACCCCATATGTGGGCATAAACCACTGTATGGGCACACAGCAGGGCTCAGAAGAAAGGGAGCGCCAATTTGCTGGAGCAAAACCGCAGCTAGTAATGGTTATTAGAATAGCGCAGTTACTAAAATACAAAAAAAAAATGAGATTACAGGTAATGTGGGGGGTTACGGATAATCTGTGGTGGTTACGGGCAACCTGCGGTGGTTACGGGCAACGAGGGGTGGTAACGGGCAACGTGGGGTGGTAACGGGCAACCTGGGGTGGTTACGGATAAACTGAAGTGCTTATAGGTAATCTGGGATGGGAACCTGTAACGTGCGGTGGTCGGGGGCAACGTGCGGTGGTCGGGGGCAACGTGCGGTGGTCGGGGGCAACGTGCGGTGGTCGGGGGCAACGTGCGGTGGTCAGAGGCAACGTGCGGTGGTCAGAGGCAACGTGCGGTGGTCAGAGGCAACGTGCGGTGGTCAGAGGCAACGTGCGGTGGTCAGAGGCAACGTGCGGTGGTCGGGGGCAACGTGAGGTGGTCGGGGGCAACGTGCGGTGGTCGGGGGCAACGTGCGGTGGTCAGAGGCAACGTGCGGTGGTCAGAGGCAACGTGCGGTGGTCAGAGGCAACGTGCGGTGGTCAGAGGCAATCTGGGGGGAATTACATGTGATTAGGGGCAACCTGGGGGGGTTACAGACAATCTGCGGTGGTTACGGGCAACATGGGGTGGTTACAGACAATCTGGGGTGGTTACGGATAAACGAAAGTGCTTATAGGTAATCAGGGGTGGGTACATGTAATTTTGGGTGGTTACGGCAATCTGGAGGGGGTCACTGGCAACGTGTGTGAGTTAGAGGCAACGTGCAGTGGTTAGAGGCAACGTGCGGTGGTTACGTGCAATATGCGGGGTTACGGGCAATCGGGGCTGATTACGGACCATCTGGAGGGGCTCACTGGCAATTTGGGGTGGTTACAGGCAACGTGCGGTGGTTATGGGCAACATGCGGTGGTTATGGGCAACATGCGGTGGTTATAGGCAACATGCGGTGGTTATAGGCAACATGCGGTGGTTATAGGCAACATGCGGTGGTTATAGGCAACATGCGGTGGTTATAGGCAATGTCCGGTGGTTATAGGCAACGTGCGGTGGTTAGTGGCAACGTGCGGTGGTTAGTGGCAACGTGCGGTGGTTAGTGGCAACGTGCAGTGGTTATGGGCAACGTGCGGTGGTTAGTGGCAACGTGCGGTGGTTATGGGCAACGTGCGGTGGTTATGGGCAACGTGCGGTGGTTATAGGCAACATGCGGTGGTTATAGGCAACATGCGGTGGTTATAGGCAAAGTCCGGTGGTTAGTGGCAACATGCGGTGGTTAGTGGCAACATGCGGTGGTTAGTGGCAACGTGCGGTGGTTAGTGGCAACGTGCGGTGGTTAGTGGCAACGTGCGGTGGTTATGGGCAGCGTGCGGTGGTTATGGGCAACGTGCGGTGGTTATAGGCAACGTGCGGTGATTACGGGCAATCTGGGGTGGATACGGGCAATCTGGGGCGGATATGGGCAACCTGCGGTGGTTACGGGTAATTTGGGGGGTCTAGGGGTAATCTGGGAGTAAACTGCAATTATTACTATAATAAAAAGTGTGTGTTTTATTTTTTTGTATGTTTTTCACTTTTTGTACTTTATACATTAATTTTCACTGTATTACTATGATTACTGTGATATTTTCTATCACAGTAATCATAGTTCAGTGACAGAGACCAAATTGGTCTCTGTCACTTTAAATTTTCAGAGCTAACTGATTCTGGAGCGCATGCGCACTTCAGAATCAGCCTGGACGTCGAGGAGGACGGAGCTCCGTGGATCAGGTAACGTATGTGCGGAAGGGGGGGTGACTGGGGGACGGGGGTGACTGGGGGGGTGGGGGGCGACTTGGGGGGGGGCACGGTGACACTTTTTATCCCCTGTCACCAATGATTTATGGTGACAGGGGATAAAAAGTGCTGATCAGCACTGGGAACAGGCGATCGGCGGTATATAGTATATACCGCCGATCGCCTGCTCCGGGACCACACGGGGGGGGTCCCCGATCACTGCCCCATGCTCTCCGCTACCTCCGGTGGCGGAGAGCATGGGGCTTTGATCACTTATTCATTTCCATCCCTGCCAACAAACATCGTTTGTTAGCAGGGATGGGGGCGGCCATCTTGGATCTGATGGCCGCCCGGGGAGGGTGATCGGGGGGCTGATCTGGGGTCTGAGGGGACATTTTTCATCTCCCCCCACCGTGGATTCACGGTGGGGGGAGATGAAAACTATCGGCGGCGCCGGTAATGCCCGGTACCGGCGGATCGCCGCTAAAGAGGTAGTAGCGGCGATCCGCCGGTATCGGAGGACGAGGGGAGGGGGCCGGGGGACACAGACAGCGTTCTGCAGCCTCCCCCCGCCGCCCGATCGGCGGGGGACACTGAATCTCCCCATAGACGCTGCGGTCGCATTGACCGCGGCGTTTATGGGGTTAACTGCCCGGGGGGGAGCGCGGCTCCCCTCCGGGCAGTGGCAGCAGGAGGATGCTGTGTGACACAGCCTCCTCCTGCTGCCCGATCTCACCCAGGGACAGAAGGGGGAGGCAGGGAAAGCATGACGTCCAGGGACGTCATGATGCATTCTGCCACTGCTTTTCATGACGTCCCTGGACGTCATATTGGGGGAAGGGGTTAATGGTGTAAGCAGTGACTGGTTAAAAGTGGTGGCCACAAGGGTCTATTCTGGGTCCTTTCTTAATTTTTAATATGTGTGTAAGTGACATAGGAGAAGGTTTGGTAGGTAAGGTTTGTCTGTTTGCTGATGACACAAAAGTGTGCAATAGGGTTGATATTCCTGGAGGTGTCAGTAATATAGAAAATAATTTAGCTTTGCTAGATAAGTGGTCAAAACAATGGAACCTGCAGTTCAATGTTCCCAAATGTAAAATATTGCTTTTGGAGAGGAGGAATCCTCTATCTGAGTATCATATTGGCAGTTCTGTGTTGGCAAAGACTGCAGAGGAGAAGGATTTAGGGGTAGTGATTTCTGACAGCCTTAAAAAGAGTCACCAGTGCAACCAGGCGATGGGGAAAGCTAATCATATCTGGGCTGTATAGCTAGAGGTATAACCAGTAGGAAGAGGGAGATTAGAGCTCTATACAGCAGGTCACAATGAGACCACATAGGGAATACTGTGTCCAGTTCTGGAGACCTCACTTACAAAAAGATATTGATAATTAATTAGAACAGATTTGATTTAGCCCCCCCCCTCTCCCCCCACAGCACAGATTCCATACCTATATCTTATGCAAATCCACTGAATGCATGTACACCAGCACCATGGATTTCAACATCCACAGACTTTTTAATATTCACATGAATTCCAAGACAGAAAACTATGGAATAGCTCTACTGAAATACAACTGAGCTAATGCATCTGCATACCAATCCCTGACAGAAACTCAAGTTGGGGGTTATCTCCTGGAGGCTGGAGCCATTTATTACATACTATCACATACAACAAGAACTACATAATATCTTATCAGGTTATTATACAAGCAAAAACAGGGGACATTTTTCTCCTCCGCAGTCCATCATAGTATTAGAGCATACACTGTATATTACCTTCAGAAATTAAACATGTCAAACTCATGTAAAACAAATATGGTCACAACCACAGAATAGTTCAGAAATAACTTTCATTTTACAATACCAACCTTAGGCCTAACTCCAAGAAAACCACTGCAATTTGGAGCACCGCATTTACACACAGTCTTCCCATTGCCAAGGCATTCCAAGTTGTAGTTGAAAGTCAACTCCGTTCCTGAAAAGGGAAAAAGGTCAGACATAATACCAGGAAGTACAGTCTACTATAACAAACACAAAAAAAGATAAAAACCTAGTCGCAGTTCTCACCAATTTTTGTTTTATAGTAGATACTTTACTAAGTAGCCATTTCTAAGTCACTGTAAGCAAACACTTATGTACAAAGAACTTAACATTGTGATCTTTAATAATGTATATTAAATATTATGGTAATCAACCTGAGCACCATTTAAAAAAGGCACAGATTATTTTTTTCTTACCAGCTTTAATATCACACAGGGCAAAAAGACCCACTCGGGTGTCACCATTCACAGTCCATTTCTGAGTTTCGCAGTTTGGCTGGCAGCAGTGGTTCATAAAACGTGCAAAATTTCCCTTTGGCCCAGCATCAATGACACGATCCTATAAGAGAAGACAGGCAGACTGATGAGCACATGGGCCAGGAACCTAACCTATCTAAAAAAAAAAAGAAGTAGTAAACCCTTAAAATCAGGATAAATATTTTTTGCTAATTCGTCTGACCATTGCTTTTAGAGCAGAGTTGTGGTTGGTACCACAGACAATGGGCTGTCAACAACGGGATGGAAGGAGCAGGCATATCAGGAGAAGTAGGCCTCCTGCAGCGCCTTATTTAGCATGATTTATGCCTGCCTACAGGTGTAGATTTAGTACGCAAGTTTGCAGGTGCAGGTTCGGGCGCCCGGCCATATTCACTAAGAGACGTGCGCCTTTTAGCGAATCCTGCTGTGTAGGGGACGGGGCTTCATAAATCCCCCCCCCCTCTGTGTCAAGTAAAAAAGTAAATCTGTATAAAATATGCCATGTTACATACGGTAGCATCAAGTTAAAAATGTTTTAACCCAAGCATTAGATGGCTATTACTACCAGCTAAACCTACCACTAGGGACAACGATTGTATGTTGAATCTATTGTTAAAACCAATGTGGAGTCCATAACTCTATAGGAAAACTTGTAATTGGTTCTAAACCTTGACCAGAAGGTGCTCTGTTTTTTCCTGTGTCCTGTTGGGCTATAGTGGGTGCTGAGGAGAATTACTTCACACTATTGCCGATGCACAGTCTCACATAGAAACACAATGGGTCACTTTTTATACCTATTCTCTTACAACCAGTACTTGCCATAGAATGCCCTATTATACAGGGTGATGTATGGCGATGATCTTTAAATCTGTGAAAACCATGCAATCAGCCAATGGACGAGTGTTTGCAGCCATAATACACAACTTAAGATTAGGAATTGTGGGTATAAAATGACCAGTGTCCCTGACAAATTGGGCCACTAGGAACATTTAATTGAACCAAATGATTAAGGTTACAGACAAACCCTATTTGATTTAAATGTCTCAATTTGATTATTTACACTATTACAGTGATGACTTTAGCAAGTAGGTTTATATTTGCTTGTTGAAAGAAAATCCAGCAAAATCAGAGTGTAAAATCTAAACAAAAACTTTCTAAATTAATCAGAATCAGCTGAGTGCAGAGAAGGTGAATGTAAACCTTCAAAGAGAATAAACAAGGAACTTCAATGCTGCATAAAAAACACAAGGAAAGAGCATGTACTGTTAAGCGCTACTGGATAATAGAATACCCACCCTCTATTAAAAAAAAAATAAAAAAAATAACGAAATAATGTAGTATGATGGAGCTACTAATATTTACTCTTATGGGAGTTATGTGAGCACCAGCTTGGTCAGCTGTTTTCACCATCCTGGTCACGGTCTGTTCCGGAAGGCCAGACAGACTGAAGAGCTGCCATTCCAGAGAAAGGCGAGACTTACATCTGTCAGGTGTATGCCATAAATATGCAAAAATGTTTGATATGTTCCTTTATAGTTATGAGCGAACCTGCTGTACATCTGATTCATTCAAACCTAAATGCTTGAAATTCGACTTGTGCTACCTGGATAAGTTTGATGCAGCCCGAGGGCTGCCAGGAAGACACGGATACAACCCATGGCTGTATCCATATTTTTTAGGACTTCCTCGGGCTGCACCCAGCTTCAGAAGGCTGGACCTGGGTTTTTAAGTAAGTTTCATGTAAATTGCAAACATATTTATATAAAATCTACTGTTGAGTCAGATTTTGAAACGTATAACGACGGTGACACCAGTTTTACTAACTTGGCCACATTTATTAATCTGTGTACAAGAAAAACAACAGAAAATTACAGCTCTAGATTGTCATGTGAAAATTACCCCAGTTTTTGTTTAACACAGATTGATAAATCTGGGCCATTACTTTTAATAGATTAGAATTGTAAAATTGTAAAAATAAATAAAAATCTAAAAATTACCTTATCAAGAGTAAGCATGTAGAAATTTGTGATATCGTGCTCCTGTGCATAGCGGATGCGAGCATGACACTCTTCTTCATCAATCATTTCTCCCACATACTCATTTACAAATTCCCCCTACAAGGAATACAGCATACAATAAATGAAAGAAAGCAATACAATAGAAGGCGTTGGAGAAAAGAAATTATATGCATAATGACTTGATCATTGCTGTGTCAAGAAAAGCAACATGAGGAACATACTTTTTTAATATCTGTCTTGCAACGTAAGCCCCAGCCTCTGCTCAGAGTTCGGAAAATCTCCACTTCTGGATACTGACGTTTAGAGAAAGCCTGATTCTGGCAGCTCTCGCCAGCTGGGCACACGGAGGGATGGCATTCATACAGCAGCATACGGTTAATGCATTCGGAGTCTTGGCCACAAGGGTTATCATCTGAGGCCTTACAGTTACAACGAGGAATTTCTGACAAATCAGCAGTCAAGATTTGAACCTTTCCAACGGGTCTGTTGACCTGCCAACAAAAGCACAGTTAGTATACCATCTAAGGCTAAGTTCACACAACATAAATTATAAATTAATCACGGTTGTTGTTGCAATTTGCAACAACGGCTGTGATTGACTATTTACACTGTGCAGCAGACAATAGAATCCCGGACGGAGTGTATACACATATTATACACTCCAGCCGAGATTGCAAGCAGCCGCAACGAAAACTGACATGTCCTGACAGTTCACACAATAGAGAGTGCGGCTCCAGACGCACTTTCCATTGTGTGCAATAGTGAATTGTGAGCTGGAATAAACTTCACTGACACCAGTCTCTCTGTGACACGGACGGGTCACAGAACGTCCGGTGTCTTACCCTGTGTGAACCAGCCTTAAAATGAAAGCTGGAATAAGATTGACCAAAACCTCAGAGATGAGTGTAACTTACAAAAACTAACTTTCTAGCTTTTTCCTCTGGCTCAGTATGATTTCAGCAAAGCAAACTTATCCAGGTATTATTCAGTTATTGTGTACATTTTATAAATAAGGCACAATAAATTTTTATTAATATTTTAAAGGATAAAATAATTTTATTGTTCAGGTCATTACAGAAAGATACACAACATGCTTTTTTTTGTGTGTTTTACATTCACATGGTCTGTGCATGGTCCGTAAATAGGGAAGATGTGCTGAGGAATGGGTATGGAGTTACCTGTATCATTCATGACGACGCCAGGAGCTCCGAAACAGTTTAAATGTTTGCGCTACTGTACTGATGCCGCATGTCACTACAGTAGCACAAACATTTAAACTGTTTTGGAGCGCCCGGCATCATTTAATATTCGGGCATCATTATTTATTGTTTACGGACCGTGCATGGAACATGTGAATGCCCCCTAAGGATACAAACACACACACACCGTATACGCAGCAAATACGCAGCAGATTTGATGGTGCAGATTTGATGCTGTGTTGAGTTATTTAGATCTAATCTGCTGCGTATTTGTTGCGTATTTGCTGCGTATCGTAGTGGGGGATTAATAAAAAACAATAATGCATATAAATAAGATGTAACCAAAGGGACTTTGTAGTATATCACAGAAATAATACATTACACTAGTACACTGTATTCTGCCTGTCAGCATGATGTTGACAGGCATTGTACCCAGCTGTGCTACAGCCAGGGACAGGTATCCAGAAACCTACCGTAAAGCAGTAGGATTACAGATATACTACTTTATTTATATTTAGGTTTACTACTTTACTAGACAATAGACAAAAAAAAAAGACTGTATGGTCACATTCCAAGTCCCTTAACGTCTTAATATTCCACCTGACAGGGAAAATAAAAGGGAACGGGTAGAACAGAGTCCGCAGACTTAAATGTTGTAGTCACAATCTGAAAGCAGAATGTAAGGGGTTAATCAGGAACTGAGGTTTCTCCATTTCTGGTGGTTACAATGGGAGCCCTGCACACCAGACCTGCATTGCCTTATTCTAACTCCACCCTAAAACCACATAACCAGGCAAGAGTACATGTGACAACCCAGCATAGTTAAAATATGTATACCATTCTAATACAATGAATGTGCCTTGAAACATAATCAATCCTGTCAGCTACAATTAATATTTCAAACTGATAAAATCAAAACTATACTATACCACTGTACTACTTACTTTAATATGCTTATAAGGCGGTGGCTTTTTATCATTTTTCTTTTCCTCCTGTAGTTGCCTCATTTCTTTCTGTGCTTTCAGCTCTTCAAATCTTTCCGCAGCTTCCATCAGTCCTACAGGAAGGAAATATAATTGTAAATCCAAAAACATGGGATAGCACTCTCAAAAACCCAAACCCTTTTCCAGCATACCTTTCTTGTAAACAGCATCTACTCCCTTGCTCATCTTATCTTTGTTAAGGGCATCTCCCTCCATGTATGGGAAAACTCTAGCCTGATGAGTCCACAAGTAGTCCTTAGAACCGAAAAACAAAACTGGGAACTCTCCAATATCGTGTTTCATCTTCTGGATATTTGTTGGAATGGTCTTAGGATGACAAACCTCAGCGGGCCACCACCTGCATCGAAAGACTGATTTTTATAACCATTACCAAAAAAGTTGGAATAGCGTTGGAATAGAAAGCAGTCTGTTACCTGTATCTACCAACTTTAACCCATACCACTTCTTTGTAATGTGGCTTTTTGCCAGCTTTACAGTCATTGCAGAACCAGCTTCCCTCAGGCATGTCAATATTAAGACATTCACGGTGAAAAGCAGCTGGACAGGACTCACAACAAAGAAGACTCCCCCCTGGAACAAAGAAATGCGGAATTATAAACTTCAGAATATTGCATTTTACAATGGAAAAGCATTTACAGATAACCACCATTGTCCTTTTACTAAGTAAAAACATGCAGACGATTTGAAAGTTGTAAATGGAAAACATACCTTCAGAGCACACGAAGCACCAGCTGACATTAACATGCTCATGGTTCTTACAACCTCTGCGAGGGGTAAAGTGGTTTGGGCAGATAATACTATTAGAAGCCAAGGTAACCGTTCCTGCTGCCTGACAGAAATCGTTGGCATGATAAGCAACGGGGCATCGCACACATCTCATCAAACGACCTGGCCCCAACATATTTGAGAGATATGGGGACAAAAAAAAATGAAAATTAACAATTAAGTAATACACATACATACCTATCTCTATTCATAGAATGCTGTTAATATACATTCTTTAGGTAATTTGCAGTGTATCTGGCATAAAAGTAGTACTGATTTAAGCATCTTTTGCTTAAATCAGCACCCCCTTGGTTGTGGTGCTGCTAATCTGCACTGCTGTGAACAGGTTCTGAGCAGTCTCCTTTCCCCCCCCCCTCCCCAAAAGCCAGCAATATAGTACTTTTCACCAATATAGGTAATGTGGGACCCATATATACTGTATGAATTTTATAGTATGCACTCCCTTAGAAACAAATAACACACACAGAGGTAAAACAAAAAGTATACAGTACGTGAGGGTTCGTCCTAGCTTTACCAAGCTAACAGCCTGTCTTCTCACCTTTACTGCCATGTTACTGCAAAAAAGCTGGTTCTTTTAAGACTGAATTGAAACTTGTGTGGTCACCAGCACTCAGTTTTAAAAAAGGGATATGCATATTGCTATACAGTTTCAACACCAGGTGGTGCCATAACAAGTAAATGTCATAGACCTCTTTGTTGGATATTTTTAATAGCAATTTACACTGTTGGAATTTTTTTTCATGATCCATACAGTAAATATGATATTTAAGTTCTTGCCGACATCTGCCGTACAAGTATGTGTTATTGGCAACGTCAGTGACCACATCCAGCGTTGGGAATTGAATCCCCTAAATGCCATTTTCAATAGCATCTGCAGCATTTAAGCAGTTAGATAACATGCGTTATTAACATGTCATTAAGGCCTTATTTACATGTTTAGTGCACGTTTCGTATATATACGGACAATGTGCTATGGAACAGAGTTTGGAGTTCCCGGCATCATCATTCATGATGATGCTAGAAGTTTCGAACCTGCTTAGATGTTTGTGCTGACTGTTTCAGCAGTACTGCAAATATTTCAACAAATTTGGAGATCCCAGAATTATCATAAACTCTTTTGTTCCATAGTACATCGTCCGTATGGTTCGGTCATTGTAAAAGTAAAAGTTATGGCTCTTGGGAGAGGAGCAAAAAACTAAAAGTGGATGCATTTGAAGGGCAGCAGCCTGTAATATGGGGGCAGCTCAGTAACTTGTCTCTGTTTTAGAAAGTTATAGGTTGACATTTTTTTTCTGTAGGGTACCCCAGTTTTACAGTAAACCATCCCACCCAATAAGTTCTTTTATATTTATTGACACATTAAATGTAGCTCACCTTTTGATGCAGATTGGTTGTTGGGGTTGTTGGAATGACAAGTAACGCAGACATGTAAAGAACAGCGGAAACCTCTGTTCAGTTGAACGGTGGCAGAATAATTAAGAGCACAATTTTCATGGTAGTACTTTCCACACAGAGGGAGTGAGCAGCGTTTTACACCTTCATCTGAGGACTTGCATACAAAACAGGTATGGACGCCTTAAAATAAATAAATAAAATAAATAGAAGGCCTGGGGAAGGCTGTGGACATTGTGTATCTGCATTTTTCAAAGGTATTTGATACTGTGCCACATGAAAGGTTGGTCTGTAAAATGAGGATGCTGGGACTGGGGGAAAACATATGCAAATGTGTAAGTAACTGGCTGAGTGATAGAAAACTAGTGGGGTACCGCAGGGCTCAGTATTGAGTCCACTTCTTTTTTACATGTTTATTGATGAGCTTGCAAAACTGCTTCCGAAATGGACCTGGGGATATTTGTGAACAGTAAACTGAACTTTAGTGATCAGTGCCAGACAGCAGCTGCCAAGGCTAATACAATAATGGGATGCATCAAAAGAGGTATAGATGCTAAAGATGAGAACATAGTTTTGCCTCTTTATAAATCACTAGTCAGACCACATATGGAATACTGTGTACAGTTTAGGGCACCGGTATATAAGAAGGACACAGCTGAACTGGAGCGGGTGCAGAGGAGGGCGACAAAGGTCATTAAGGGAATGGGTGGGTTACAGTACCAGGATAGGTTATCAAGCTTGGGGCTATTTAGTTTAGAAAAAAAGACGTCTTAGAGGTGATCTGATCACAATGTACAAATATATGAATGGACAGTACAGAGATTTTTCTAGTGATCTTTTAACACCTAGGCCTGTAACTATGAAAGGGGGAATCCACTACATCTAGAGGGAAGGTTTCACCATCAGCACAGTTGCGGATTCTTTACTATAAGATCAGTAAGACTCTTGAACACTCTGCCACACCATGTTGTCATAGCTGATTCATTAAACAAGTTGCTTTTCTTGAAACATTGTAAATTATGGGCACTATATTACATGTGATAGGATGTTGATCCAGGGATTATTCTGATTGCTATTTTGGAGTTGGGAAGGAATTTTTCTCCCTGTGATGGGGCAACTGGCATCTGCCTCATAGGGGGTTTTGCCTTCCTCTGGATCAACACAGTAGTGTTTCTCTAGGTTGAACTTGATGGACTCTTGTCTTCTTTCAACCTTATTTACTATGTTAAACAGAAGTGAATTATAGCTTACAGAGACCCTTTACTTACCTGAAGAGCACTCGCTGCAGATGAACTTTCCCTTAGGCATGTCACTCAAACCAAGGCACTGCAAGTGAAATGCTCCACAGCACTGTGCTTCACACAACAGCAGCTCTCCTGGCTTCTCACACACCTAAGGAAAACAGATAGGACATTTTCCAAATACACAGCAGTAAGGCAAGAGACATTTTTATTTTCTTTCCAACATTACAGTAACTCAGTAAAGGTGCATCCCATCTAAAATAGTAAGACATATCACTAGGACCAACCACTGGGTGGGTCCAACCTGAGATCATGAAAAGATGGAATCAGGGAGACACCGTTCCTGCATGATAAATCTGTGAAGGAGCAACACTTTACCAGCCTTTTAACAGTATACCTGACACACATTCTCTTTCATGGCAGCTCCCCCACCACCTCGCTCAAACTGGATCTTCTTTGATGTAGATCCATGCTCATGCTCCAGCCCTTCTTCAGCTGTGTCACTTGGACTGGCGGCACCATTTTCATGGAGTTCTCTCTATATATAAGGTACAAATCAAAGGATAAGCAAACACACCCAAAACCTAGTTTTGAAATGTACTTTACAGTGAGAATTTGGTAACTCCAGTATACACAGGCCAAGGAAGGCAGCAGATCCATAAATGAAACACATGCGTACAAACTCCAGTTGAGAGTCCAGATAGTAGAAGTCACACAGTTAAAAAATTGTTTGCAGAGCATTACACCTAGTTCTGAACAAACACTTGACAAAAAAAAAAGCAACTAGTCATGAACTCACCTCAGAATTTGATGATTCCTGACGCATCAGGCTATTTCCCTTTCTAAACCTGCCAGCAAGTCTTAGTCGTTTTCGTCTTTTTCGATTCTCAGAGAGCCTGCTAGATGCTGAAAAATGTAGGTGATCTTATGGTTCAGTAAGTTAAGATATCAAGAAAATGTAGAAAGCAGAAAAAGAGCAGTTAAAGAGAAATTGTTTTCTTGAGCCACATATTTTAAGTGGGTGTCCTGTTTAGAGAATATTTTGGGTAAATTCACACAGTTTATCTATGGATGTGCCTGGGTAAAGCCAGCTGTGGGATTTCAAATCCACAGCATGACAGTATTCTATAGTGAACTGGCCACAGATTTTTAGTCTTGGCTACTTATAAAGTAAAACTGTGCAGAAGTATGAATATGCATTTTGTAGTAAAATAACTGCAGATTGACAGCAAAATCCGCTAGAGCAGATATAGACTACCTATCCTGGGAAGGGGTGATATATGTCTTGGCTATGTTTTACTTGGGTGTATTATGGTCGTATTTTTAGATCTGTATTACTGCCGCAATCTAAAGCTCAAGTCACGTCAGGATCCATAATAAAGGGGATTTCCCATCAGAGGTAGTCATGTCCTATCCAAAACGCACACAGACGTGCACTGGTCTGCTGATTTTATGGGTCATTCTAAATAAAGTTTGGATATGGCTCATAGCTCAATCACTGATCTGAAGTGACTTTTTACATGCCCTAACCAAAGTATGCAGAATATAGGGCATAATTATGAGATCCTGGGGGGGGGGGGGGGCGTCAGACCATTGCCTGCCCCCCCCCCCCCCCCCCCCCCAGATCTCAAGAGCAAGGAGCCCTAAATCCCAGAGCCACTGGCAGCAAATCGCAGCTCCATTCATTCTATTTGAAACCACCAGCTGCATTCGTCTCTTATTGCTGTCTTCATAAAGAATGAGTGGAATTGCAGCCTGCAGCTCTATACTATGGAAACTTCAGGGTCCCAATTCTTAAAACCACAGGGGGGGGGGGGGGGCACCTATCCTGTGCATATTCTGGATATGACATAACTACACCAGATGAGAATACCTCTTAACTAGTATTTGAACAGCAGCATAAAGGTACTTTTGTTATGTGTTCTTCCATCTCCCAGATTTTTCCTGAATATTTGTAACTAACATTTGTAAGATTTTCAGGTATATATAGGTCAGTATTGTGAACAGACTTTGCTCAACCTGCTGATATTTTCTTTCTAAAAGTACAATCACTAATTATAGGACCATTTATAAATTAAAATACACTTGCAATGTTTTACAATTGAAAAATTATTTAGAATTTTGGAAGATACATCATTATTACATATTAATCTGTTTTCCGGTCATTTGTTACAGTCTTGGCACACAAATAGAACGTAGTTTACACAGTCATACCTGCTCGGTATCGAATACGTTTCAGAGAGCTTTTCTTCAGAGGAACCGATGCAGACTGTGTAATAAAAAAAAAAAAAAAGTAAATAAAATTGTATATACAATTATATAGTCAGTTCAGCAAAGTCATTAGAACATACTTGCTGTGCTATAAGACTAGCATCGAGCGGATCTGTATTTTTGGCTGACATGGAGTCCGCAAAAAATATAGATCCTATAGGCTTCTATTGGTGAAAAAAAATGTCACCTCAAATAGCCTCATAGACCAAAAGAGTGATAGAGTAATTTTAAAAACATATTTAATAAAAGTTATTGTTGTAATTGTACTGACTTGAGGAACATAGATGACATGTCAGTTTTACCATAGGGCAAACAGCGTTAACAGGAAACCCAGTGGGAAAAAAAAATAAAGCTTTTTTTTTTTTCCCCATTTTCACCATTCAAATAATTTTTTCCCCGTTTTTGCAGCATTTTTATTTAAAAATTAGGTGTCATTGCAAAGTACAATCGGTTTCACAAAGAATATGGGCTCATGTGGGTCTGTATTGGAAAAAATACAAGTGCTATGGCCTCTTAACCCCTTAAGAACAGAGCCAATTTTCATTTGTGCACCTTTGCTTTTTCCTCTGTGTTTAAAAGGGATTTAGGCATATTTGCCCTCCTCACCACTTGTCAATGGTTGAAGGCAGCAAAGAATTTAAACAGAGCATTGGCTGCACAGTTTATTCTGGGGACAATTTTGTTCCAGTGCTTGAGATCAGGGGAGGAAACCCAGTGGCCATATTCCCTTCAATCAGCATGTTGTCCTGTGAATAACTTGCTCAGATGGGAGTGCTCTTTTAAGTACAGTGTCTTTATGGTAACATACTCTATAAAGTCCAATAATTAGAGGTGAAGCACACTACCTTAGAAAAAGTAAAAGTATTTTCCTCTTCTTCTTCCTCTTTAAGGCCAAGTTGTTCATCCAAGTCATCAAATTCACACACTCTGGGGATTAGCTTACTCTTGCGTCTGCTCCTACATTGTTCTTTATTTTGGAAAAAATAAATAAAATAAAATTACTAAAGATGCTCCCAAATCTAGCTGGTCTTACCAAGTACCCCTGAGTATTTTGAGCCATCTCCTGTCTTTCTAGCCGACACCATTCCCGAGTTACAAGTTTTTCTAAAATCTGGTCTATATCCAAGATGGTGCTGGCCTGGAAACTACATTTCCCAGCGCTTCTCCCTGATTGGTCAATTTGTACCCATCCCCTTAGCTTTGTTTACTGCCCACTGCTGTCATTACTACATTGCACAGTAAACACAGTGCAGATCAATCCCTGACAATATGAATTAGTGGAATTATAGAATATAGTATTATATACCTTCAAAGCCTTCAAACACCTCCTGGCATTATACTCCTACAACACCCAATAAACTTGTAGACAGTGACTTATTTTTTTTCCTTACAGTTTATACAAAAAGTGGGCTAGTAATTACTACTGACCAACAAGCCCACTATAATAAACATTGGTAGTGATTGGTGATTTACATGCACCCAAGCACTACCAATGTCTATTACATTACTGTAATGGCCACACAGTGCTCACGGGGGATGGGAGACAGGACAGAGGTTAGAGGGGGTACAAAGTGATCATCGGTGAAGGGATAAAGGTCAGAGGGGCCATTGAATAACATTGGCAAATAAGGACAGGAAAACGGTCATGTGAATGTAGCCTAAATGTTTATAGAGAGAAAACCAAGTAAGGCTGGATTCACACTTCCACCGCAGCTCTGAGGGGACCAAAAAAAATAAATAAAAAAATACTGAAAAACAATCTCTTGTTCACTAAAATCCTTAAAAAAAAACAAAAAAAAAACACCCCATTTAAGTCAACGGGATGTCTCAGGTATCCATCTGCATCAGTCAGTGTTTTCACATAAACAGACTGCCTCGCTCCATTTTATGGCACTGAACTAACAGAGCACCGGCGGCAGTGTGAAATTAGTCTTAGTGATAATGGCCAGGGTACTTTTTACTGTAGTTTTATTTAATTCTGCTCTTATGATGTTATCAGTACAAGAGGTTCTCCCTCCAGAATAAAAGCTGACAAAACCAGCAACAGAAAAATTCATTTACATAAACAGGTTGTACTTCCTCTCATCCCACCTTGCTTTGACTCAGATTCTGAACCCCGATCAGGATGTTCAGAGGCATCTGAAGACAATGATGGTGTGATATTCTCAGTCTTAATGGGAAAATCATTGCAGAAAACTCCTGGAGAATTTGTTTCCATAGTAGAACTATCATCTGTATCACAAGTTGGCTGTAAGGACTGTTCAGCAATATGCTTCATTCGGCCACCATTACGTGGGCGTCCAGTACGGCTTCTCTCTTTGGGGACCTCAGACTGTTAAAAGTATAAAGTTTAGAATATATAAACAACATAAAGCTTTACCACACATGCAAAAGGATGTAAACAGCCAACATGCTTTCTCTTCTTTACGTCCATGTTTCAAAAGAATTGATGTAATACAGCTCCTCATTTTTTAAATTTACCACTGCTTTCTCTAGCGGTGTCAATGAGATGTTTCAAGTATACAAGACATCCCTATTAGACCATAATGCTACCCATGGTTGACAGGAAATGTACCACCAGAAAATTACCTTTATCAAGAATTTTTGGTGATGGTGATTTCGATAACTAGATAAAAATAATCCTGAATTCTTGCAGTTTTCACTCTGGCCACAGAACCCAAAAGGCTGACCCTGTAAACAAAGCCTTTTAGCACTACTTTAGGATTACAGTGAAAAGTGACACCAGTATATAGGTAAGATGGATCAGGCCATTCACAATAGGTGATTGTTACAGCTTACTCTCCCCCTACCCCAGAATCATACAAGATTGTTGGCAAAAAAAAGAGCACCTGGTCAATCTAGTCTGTCCTTATATTCTCTCTCTTATCCTAGGATTCATAGATGTTTATCCACTTACTGTAGCTTTACCTAACACTTTAACTGCTTAGAGGGGTTATCCATCGCTACAAAAACATGGCCACTTTTCCCCCCTCTCGTCTCCAGATTGGGTGGGATTTCAAATGGAGCTTAGTTGCAAACCCCACTTAGGGTATGTGCACAAGTTCATTCTTTGGACAGAGGAAAGAATGGAGTCTATGACATTGGCGGAGACACGCGCGCCTGCTGCAGTCCGCGAGCGGCGCATTTTCCGTCACTTTTCAGCAGTGTGCACAAACCCTTGAACTGGAAACATTAGAGGGGAAAATTTTTGTAGCGCTGGATAACCCCTTTAAAGTTTGTTCTAAATCATTTCTGTTACTTCTGATCTGTCCCCTAACTATTCTCAGATTGTCCCCCTTTGTTCTTGTGCTCAGTTTTCTTTTTTCCTCCTGAACCTTATTTAGCCCTGTACAATGACCTCTACATAGTTTGCACAGCATGCCTAGAAAAAAATCTCCCATTGAAGTCAAAAGGTCAGCTCTAGACTTTTGTTTACAGTGTCCATGTAGCTGCAGTAAAGCATTTACCAAAATGTATTTTTTATTTTTTTTTAAACATCTGCAACTACTATTTTTACAGCAACAATTAACTAACTTGTACACACTGAATAACCCAGGTAGGGACAAAGAAATTCTAACGTTAACCTAGCGTCTCGATGAATGAATTAAAAGGCCATAAATTTGACTTCGCATTTTTTAGTTTGAAGTTACAATACTACTGGCAGGGCGATCCTGGCTAAACAGCTTTCCAGTCAGGCAGCTAAACCAGGCATCCCATTCTTATATAATTCCCAACAAGAGAAAATTATGAGTTCACAGGGTATAGCAGACACTCTTGCTGAATTCTATGATGACAGATTATATAATTTAAATAAGAACTCTAACACAATCTAGCCCGGTGGCTCAGCTATTGAGACCTTTCTAAATAGCATTCCCTTCCTTCCAGCTCTTCCCACCAGTTAGCGGAGCCGTCCCACCTAGTTAATGAAGCATTTACCTAAATTTTACCATATTAGCTGAGCAGAAGAACAGGCAACATGGCTTCACCCATAATAAAAAAAAAAAAAAAGGGAAAAATTTTAGGGGGAAATGGACTGAGTTACTGTGATGTGAACAGCCCCAATAAATGTATGATCTTGGCCTTCTAGATTATAGGAAAGGTGAAAAACTAGAAGTAACAGGGAGATCCCAGATCAATATTCCTTTTTTCAAAAAGTGTTTCTGGAATCAGACAAGAAAAAGATCAAAACCATTAAAGCGACCCTGGATAACAAGAATATATAGAGATGTTTACCAGAGAAGAAGCCACGGGCTGACTGCAATTCCGTTTCGTTGGAGCGACGGACGTCCAGTGCTCATCTGCATGATTTAGGGTTCTCTTTTTTGATTTTTTTCTGTGTTTTTTACCCCAACTTGATCCTGAAAGAACAAAAAAAAAAAAAAAACTGTCAGTAACCATCAAGCTACATGACCTACTTACTGGCTGCTTTTAGGCTAGAGCCTCACAGTTATACACAAAACTGTTACCCTATGGTGGCCGAGGCTGCACCAACAGCTGACCACACAATCGAAATAAAAGTCATTTAATGTTATTGATACTTATTGAAGAGGCCGACAATCTTTGTTCAAGCTGCTTATTCCTTTAGTTCTCATAATGAAATAAATATGCACATTCAACAGACCAAGGTTAGGAAAAATACCAGTCGGCCAAATGAACATTTATGTAATAGTAATCTCAAAACAAAGACGTCCACTCACCTCCCCGGATCCAGTGGCGGGTCCTGTATCACAGCGCTCTGGTCCCCGGCCGCTTCCTGGTGTCTGACGCGGGCTCGAGACGTGACCAGAAAGCGGCCGGGGACCAGAGCGCTGAGATACGGGACCCAACGCTGGAACCTTCCCGGCCAGATCCCAAAATAGCCCCTCCGCTGGAGTACCCCTTTAAAGGAAATGTGTCATTATTATTTTTGTTTTACAGTGGTACCTCGGTTCTCGAACTTAATTGGTTCCGGAAGGCAGTTTGAGAAGCAAGCAGTTTGAAAACCGAGCAGTGTCTTCCCATAGGAAATGATGTAAATGTGATTAATTGGTTCCAGCAGCCACCAATAATTACCTACAATACTCATTTATTACACTGATAAGTGCTCAGTATAATCACTACAGTACAGAACAGCACTATACTGTACAGGACATTAAACATAAGAAATGTTCATCAGAACCAGCAATTATAGTACAGTAGTCACCAACTCCTCACCCATCCTTTACTGTATAGCGTCCCCCCCATCCAACCACTGTAATGTATGGGAGATGGTGGTGCACTGCCTGTACTACTACTGCACGGTATATGCACTTCAGCAGTCTTATACAGCACTGTACTGTATGTGAAGCCTCACCACTGCTCAACTCGCCAGGTACAACCCACCATCCACGCTCGCAAAAACATTCGAAAACCGAGCAAAGTTCGAATTCCAAACACTACTTCTGGATAAATTTTGGTTCGAATACCAAGCAGTTAGAGTTCCAAAGCGTTCTAAAACCGAGGTATTACTGTATTTAACTAATGTCTTTTAAAATAGACTATTTGGTGTTTTGTAAAAAAAATAATAATGTACTGCACTGAGGGCTGCCATTTGCAATAGCATCTGTGTAATATCTCCCTGCATGACATATACAGTTGCTTTATGGCAGCTGACAGTCTACAGACGCTAAATCGACAGTTCCCCACTGGTCCGCTACAACCTAGCTGTGAGCAGACATGGAGATGAAAAGGAAGCCAGACGCCATACTTCTGAAGCCTATGAGGCCCTATTACACCAAAGGATTATCAGGCGTACTTGGCGGATTACCAGCCGCTCTGGCCAATCATCATGTGGTGTAATAGCCGACGTTAAAAGACCACGACCAACCGACATGCACAATGTCATCTGATCATGGTCTTTCGACAAAAAACACGACCATGTCAGCGGCTACACGCTGCTCCATGAAATAGCAGACCACTGCTGACTTCAGCGGGCAGCCGAACAATCTAATAATTGTCCGGGATACCTCTCCTGCTGCTCCTGTTTGCTGTCTGTGCATGCAATAGCACAGGCAGCAAGCAGGGAATGAGGGGAAGCGAGCGCTGACCTGACAGCGCTTCCCCCTTATCATCATGTGTAATACGGCCTTTAGAGAAGCTGCACTTTGACCAGCACTAACCTCAGCAAGGTAAACAGCAGTGCTAAGAAGTTCTCTCCTTCCTCCATACAGACTGTGACTCATCTGATATGGAGCCCAAGCAGCCAAGACTAAGGTGCCTATTCCACGGAGGGATAATCGGCCCGATTCGCTCCGTGGAATGGAGAGAACGATCAGCCGATGATCATGTCATCGGCTGATCATTCATTTAGGTTCAAACCTAAAATCAGTCACCACCCGTGAATCGCTACGTGGAATAGCGGGCACGGAGGGCGACCGACGTTTTCCCAATCATACATTACCTGTCCAGGCACAGGTGGTCTTCTCCCGGTCCCGCGCGGCAGCATCAGCTTCTGTCTGGGCTGACAGAGCGCTAAGCCAATCACTGGCCGTGGCCAGTGATTGGCTGAGCGTTCTGTCAGTTCAGTCAGGCCGCTCCGAAGCTGCTGCGGCGCGGAATCGGGAGAAGGAGAAGACCTGCAGCCTGGACAGGTAATGTATGAAACAAGGGCTGCAAGGACATCGGTAACGATGTCCCTGCAGCCCTCGCTAATGATTGTCGGGCCGTGGAATAGGCCAAGTAAACGAGCACCGATCTAGCAGATCGGCGACCGTTTACATCAGGCCCTGCTCGGCTCGTGGAATAGGACCCTAAGCTCAGTGCAGCAGCAGGGGAGGCGATGCTTAGAAAGGTCGGTCATGTCCGGAGAAGGGAAAAAACTGTTAGGGTCCTTTTAGATGTGGCGATCCGTTTGCACAACAAATCCAGGGGCCCGGGCTGCGCAGACAATCCTTGTATTGTCCGTGCTGCCTGGGAAACTGACAGGATTGATATGTATATATCTGTGCTGTCAGTTTAAAGATCACAAGCAGTGTATACTTACATCCGCCCTGCTGGTGATCCAGCATATCTTCTACAGTCTGGCTGCTAGCTGTATCCTCAGGCCCCACCTTTGCCAGGAGCCTGACAATACAGCCAGCAGCATCTTTAAAGCCTACTCTAAAGAAGCGTTTTCCCCGCCCTCAGCTTTTCACTTTTACACGGGCCTATTCACAACTAGACTAGGTGGTCTTTTCTGGCTGACTATCTTCTATGTTTCTAACTAAATATTCACCATAGACACAGAAACACTGCTAACAATGCCAGATCCCTGTAATATTGGATGTCAGCCATAGTGATATAGAGGGGTCACACATAGTGATATAGAGAAGTCACACAGTGATATAGAGGGGTCACTGTGGGTGTGGGGGCACACCATAGCGCGCACACACACACACGCAGCCTGCTGCAGCCATAGAACACTGAAGAACAACACCACACTGAGGACAGAGGTTACTGCTGCACTACTTATGTCTTCTCCTCCTCCTCTATATTACACAGGATATCTTCATATTACACTGCTGCTCATATACAATCATCCAGCATCCAGAAGGAGAACAGTACAGATGTCCCCCCACACAATGGACTCTTCCAGCTCAGAAACAAAACTGCCAAATAGACCAACAACTTTTCCTCGACCACCTTATATAATAGGGGCAGTGTCCTATTAGAATGTTGCTCACAATATATATTGATGGTCGGTATATTTTTTCCGACTCCAGCCAAAACTAGCTCCGACTCCACAGCCTTGGCTATAACCTTTACTGACAAAGGATATTATATAGAGGTGTTTTGCATATAACCTAGGTGAGATTTTTATTTCAATTCCAGGCCAAATTTTTAACCCCTTCTCAACACGTGACATACCTGCATATGTATAAGTATAGTACAGGCTCAGGTGCTGCACCTTCACCTGCAGTTAAGGGTAACTTCACACGTACCGGATTCTCAGTGGATTTCACACTGCAAGTTTGCAGCGAAATCCGCTGCAAATCATGGTAGTGTTAAGTTCCATCGGGTCACATACCCACAGCAGAATTTTCATTCAGCTCCGAGTATGTAACCCGGCTCCTTTAACCCCATCGCAGCCCGCCATTCGCAGCCCGCCGTCTGCTTGGCGCCATGGCTGCATGTGAGGCTCAGATGCAGCCACGGCACCAAGCAGGTAATGAATGCTGCTGGCTCCGGTCGGGGATTTAAAGAGGCTGTGTTACATACTTGCAGCAGAATGAAAATTCTGCTGGGGTTATGTAACCCCATTGAACTTGACACAACCAGGACTCGCAGTGGATTTCGCTGCAAACTTGCAGTGTAAAATCCGCTGCGAATCCGGTATGTGTGAAGTTACCCTAAAGGAGTATTCTGGAGAATTATTTTCTATTTCACGCAACGTTTGCACAGCATTTTTGGGCTGAAAAATTGCCACAAAAATGTGCAAAAGACTTCCCGCAGCTTTTCTGTATTTTAAGCATTTTTTTCTGGCATTTTCTCATTTTTGTGTACATTAATATAAGCATTTCTAAGCATATAGACATGATGTTTATGACATGACTGCAAATGCACTGAAAAACTCCATTAAAAAAAAAAAAAACTAAAAAAAAAAAAAAAACATCCTGTGGGTATTAAATTTTATTTTCCCCATTAACTCTCAGCTAACATGCGGCCACAGTGTTATTGGCACCAAAAATGAATGCTCTAAATTTGGTGTTTTTCCGCTTGGTCCATCTAGTATGCCCTTTTAGAACTACTTTTCTTATGTATGTTTATCCAGGCAGTTTTAAATTCAATTACTGCAGATTTGCCATCCCCATCCTGCCGTCTAATCTGTCAATCACTATCAATGGCTGCTCTCTGTCCCCTATCCCCTAAGTCCGTTGCCTCGGGGTCACCTTTGACTATGCCCTGTCCTTTAAACCACATATTTAGGCCCTGACCACTTCCTGCCGCCTTCACCTCAAAAACATTTCCAGAATCTGCTCTTTTCTCACCCCTGACTGCACAAAACTGCTGGTACATGCTCTCATTATCTCCCACTTGGACTACTGTAACATCCTCCTCTCTGGCCTTCCATCAAACTCCCTTGATCCCCTCCAGTCTATCCTTAACTCTGCTGCCTGACTAATCAACCTTTCCCCTCGCTTTGCCTCTGCCTCCTCCCCCCTCTGCCAATCCCTTCA
Organism: Dendropsophus ebraccatus; assembly: GCF_027789765.1. Lineage (NCBI taxonomy): Eukaryota > Metazoa > Chordata > Amphibia > Anura > Hylidae > Dendropsophus > Dendropsophus ebraccatus. The sequence goes on along the minus strand of NC_091454.1, from coordinate 55,492,802 downwards.
CTGGCTCCCCATTGCCCAACGTATTCACTTTAAATTGTTGACAATGACGTACAAGGTCATCCACAACCTGTCCCCTCCGTACATCTCTGACCTGATATCCCGCTACCGTCTCTCACGCAACCTTCAATCCCCCCAGTGACCTCCGTCTGCACTCCCCCCTTGTTCGTACGTCGCACAACCGCCTCCAAGACTTTGCCCGAGCCTCCCCCATACTCTGGAGCTCACTACCCCGACACATCCGGCTCTCATTCACCATCAAGTCCTTCAAAAGTAACCTGAAAACCCATCTCTTCAAACTAGGCTATAACCTATAATTTTGCATCACACTTGACTGGCTACACTTTACCTCCTGTTTCTCTCCCCATACCTTATAGATTGTAAGCCCTCGCGGGCAGGTTCCTCTTCCCCCATGTACCAGTCTGTCTTTTGCCTTCATGTAATGTGTCCTGATCTTGTAATGTTCCTGCTTGTTACCCCTATCTATTGTATAGTGCTCTGGAATTAAGGGCGCTTTATAAATAAATAATAATTTGCAAGTCAAATCTGCTGAAAGATTCATCCAAGCATCTACTACTTTTTTAATAAAGTAAAATTTTCTCATGTTTCAGATTTTTCTCAACTAACCTCAGATAACAGGTCACTCTGCCTGTCAATCAAAGCGCTGCAACTAGTCACACGAGGCTCCCCGTCCAGATGACTAGTTACTGCCCCTTTCTTGGCCTCGCATGCTGGAATAAAACACCTTTTTCCCCTTTTGTAAAGCTACAGCTGCAGAAGTGGCTGGTAAATCACCTGGGGCCTGTTTCCGGCCTCCGTGCATCTCCTGGCCCATTCCCGGCACAGGCAGTGTGGCGTACACTGACTGCGCTGGGAATCCCCGAAGCTCTCTCGAGCAGGCGAGCGTCTCATCGAAAGAGCTCGGGGACGCTCAGCTGCCGGGAGAGCTTTGGAAGAATGACAGAGGCTTCGGCAACTTCCAGAGCCTCAGTCATTCTACCCAAGCGCTATGGGCAGACGAGGGTCTCAGAGCTCCTTCGATCCCCAGCGCAGTCAATTTATGTCTCACAGCCTGCGCCGGAAACGGGCCAGGAGACGCGGGGAGGCCGGGATCGGGTCCCAGGTGAGTTAAGTTGTTTTTTTTTTTTATAGTGGTCGCCCCATACGGTGGGGATGGGGAGACTATACCTGGCGTATAAGACGACCCCCAACTTTAAGATTTTTTTGGGGTTAAAAAGTCGTCTTATACGCCAGAAAATATGGTAGTTTACTATGCCCAGAATTTGAGAATTAATTTGAATTGCATAAAAAAAAAATTGTTAATTCGATTCTCACCACTGCTCTGACCTGCAGGGAGAGCAGGGCCCAGGTGTGTAGTTACCGGTAGCCTCCAGCTTGAACAGGGAGTCTGACTGGGCCTGGAGTAGCAAGCTGCCTATCCTGCAGGGCCGCACACCCGCACCCAGGAGATCGCTGCTGCCTGGGGTAGGGGAGACCCAGATCACCGGAGAGCAGGTGAGGACTTGGCATGGTGCTCCACCCCTACCTAGTAACTACCACCACTACTACTACTCCCACCACTATTGCTACTACTACTACTCCCACAACTACTACTCCTATTAGCTTCTACTACACCCCCCATCCACTATGCCTCTACTACTACACCCATCATAATTAGTTAAAAAAAAAAAAAAGCTTTTAAATTGAGTGTAATTTTTCTTTTTTAAATTGAGATTTTATTTTTTGGCCGTATCACCCAGCCATCAGTAACCTAAACAACGAGCTATCAATAATTGTTAGGAAAAGAGCAGCATATCAGGAGAAGATTGCTAAATGACTCTTGATGAGTGCAGAGCTGCTTGTCTTTCCTTCCTGCCCACTCATCCCCCTTGGCCCCTCCCCCCTCCATAGGTTATAATGGACACTCAGCAAACCTGTCTTCATTTTGCTTCCCTGTAAAGAAGACTTAGGGGAGATTTATGAAAGGGTGTAAATATACACCTGATGTAAACTGCCCACAGCAACCAATCACAGCTCCTCTTATATTTTACCAGAGCTGAAAGCTGAGCTGTGATTGGTTGCTGTGGGCAGTTTACACCAGGTGTATATTTACACCCTTTCATAAATCTCCCCCTTAAGGTCCATTTACACAGAAAGATTATCTGACAGATTATCTGCCAAAGATTTGAAGCCAAAGCCAGGAATGGATTTGAAAAGAGAAGAAATCTCAGGCTTTCCTTTATCACCTGATCTCTGTTTATAGTCCGTTCCTGGCTTTGGCTTCAAATCTTTGGCAAATAATCTGTCAGATAATCTTTGTGTAAATGGACCCATATTTGCCTGATAATGAGCAGATTGTGTGTGTGTGGGGGGGGGGGGAGGGGCTGCAAAACAGCTTTTTAAGTACAGAAATAGTCTTTTTTGCCTAATAAAATCTATTAAGAGTTTCTTAAAATTGCTTGAAAGATTGATTTCAGCAAAAAAAATAAAAAAAATAAAACCACTTTTAACTGGAGTTTTAGCTAAAACAAGCATTTTGTGATTCAATTACAAACATTCTAAATTTCTAAAGATTCTATTACCTCGTTTGCGTGGTTCTGCTTGGGTTACTGCATTAGGAAGCCCAGTTGCTGAAAGCGTGGCATAAGAATCCTGCTGCGGAGGTGTTGTCTCTTCTTTCTCACGTGGACTGGCAGCAGGAAGGCTACTGTCTTGGCCCATTTTACCAGCTTGCTTAAACCTTTGCCAGCGCTTTTTTGGTGCAACACAGTTAGACTCATCAGACTCATCCCATCCTAGGCACTCATTACTCAGTTCAGACTCTGGTTCAACCAGCCCCTTGCAACAAACAAGCGTTTCACTGTTATGGCTTTGGTGAGGCTGTGCTTCACTTGCATCAGCGGTTTTAACAACTGCCTGGACAAATTTACCTAAATTTTCTTTTGTTAGTGTGTCTTTTTTAGGAGACTGCTTGCAGTGGAAGGAAGAATCCAGCTCTATCCCGCCAGGTGCACTTCCAGCCAATGAGTGTTGTGCAAGGTCTGAAGAGGATTTGTCCTCACAAGTAGAGTTCTTTGATGTACCAACAATCAAGTTTTCTTTTGCCTGGACTCTTCTTTTCTGCAGAATACATGGTTTTATAAATTTTTTGTTCGAGCATGCTACTTTAGAATTAAGGTTTGCAGAATCGTCCACACTACCTGTAGACAGAGGCCGTGGTGGTGCACTGAACTGTACTTTAGAAGACTCACCTATAGCACAACTAGAACTGTCAGTCTTATATTCAGACTTAATACCAGCCACTGACTGCTTGCATGCTGTTCTTTTTTCAGAAGAGCTGTCATGATGGCTATACATGGAATCTGTATTCTGTCCAGTCATAATCTGCCTCTCCTTTTCTTTGGTATCATGCAAATCTTTGATTAACATCAATAGGGTGCTGTATTCATAACCTGGCTCCATAGGTATTTTATTTTGCCGAGACTGTTTAGAGTCTGCACTTTCACAACTGTCCTCCCTACCTGCCCTGTTGGATGGCTCTTTTAGGCCAGCCATTAAATGCTTCACTTCCCCAGCCTGTAAAAGGCCACAAGCTCTTCCATGAGAATCTGTTGAAACTGCAGGCACATTCCCATTCCGCGTCGTGGAGTTTACCTTAACATTTTCATGTTTGGGATGCGACGATGGATTTTCCACATTTGAACAGGATTTGTTATCAACTTTTAAAGGAATTTCTTGCTTAGTTGAATTGGAATTTTTATTGCTATCTAACACATGTAAAGATTTCTCAGAAGAATCTGATGCTGAAGATACAGTATTATAGGACGAAGAGTCTCTTAGGGAACGCTCATTACTCTGTTTACCTGGACTGTTCAATTTCTCTGCTGTCAAGGGGCGCTCTTTACGAGGGGACTGTGTGTCTTTTTTGCAACCCTGCAAATCTTTGAAAATAGCAGACTTCTTGTTGGAGTCTACAGGGCTGGAAGTAGACGTTTCCCTTGGCCGTTTCTTGTTTTTACTCGTACTGGCTGACAGTTCATCCTCTGACCTTAAACACTGAGTAGAATCAGGACCCATGGTTTCAGCCTGAGTTTTAAAGAGGTCATTGGTAAAGGACACACTGTCTATTTGAGATTTCATTTCCACTAAGCAAGGATCTTCCTTCACAACACAGGCACTCTTCTCAAACAACTCAGAGGAAATGCCCGAAATCAAATCACAACTAGTTGCACTGGAACTAACTTCCTGATTAAGGCTGTAGGAGTCATTCAATCCTTGCCCAGTATTACCCTCCTCCTTAGGGGGTGTCATTGTAAACTTTGTATCATCCATTTTGCTACACAAATAATCAGGAGACATTGGTTTTTCAGAGCTAACAGAGTCTTCATGCAACTGTTTGGTCTTGGCAGCAATCTTATTTATAGGCTTATGGTTAACGCCTTCTTTTTTATAACCAGAGTTTATTTTAGCGCAAGAAAATGGGAGAGAAGTTTGCAGAGAGGGCCTTACAAAACCATTCAATCCGCTGTTCATTGTGCCATTGAACTCCTTCCCAGCACACTCCGCTTGTTGATCGGCATGACTTTCAAAATGTATATGCTCCCCGTATCCGGTCTTGGAAAGGCAATCCACAGCATGAGCAATACTTGACTGCCACAATGATAGTAGTTTTGAAGGAATCTGAGAAAGTAAGAATGGTTTGTGTTACATGCATATTTAATACTTCTTTAGTATGTAATTCTAGTGGCCTAGTGCTTATCCATAAAATATGGGACTGATTGTGGGGTGTCTAACCTCTAGGGCTCCTATGATCTTTAGAATGGTCACCCAAGTTTCCAATCAGGATGGAATGGCAGTGTGGACATATGATCACTGCTCCATTCATTCTCTATAACATCTGCAAAAGAAAGCTAAGCTCTGTATCTCCAGCGACTATCATAGAGAATGAATAGAGCATTGATGTGAACGCATGACCACTGCCCCCCCCTTTTTTTTAACACTTTCAGAATAAAAACATGTTATAGGGTACATTCACACTTACCGGATCCGCAGCGTATTTTCTGCTGCAGATCCGCTGCGGATCCACAGCAGATTTCATTTAAATAACTGAACACAGCATCAAATCTGCTGCGTATCTGCTGCAGATCCTGTAGGTGTGAACGCACCCTTATGAGGGTTTTTTTTAGAACCATATTGTTGATTCAGGTGTGAATCTTATGGGCCTGTATAATCCGACATATATGTACAACATGGAGCAATCTGAGACGTAATTCGGGTGTGATCTGGGGTTAGTTAAGGTGAACAAGAGCTATGGAAATAGCTGAGAACGTTTACGTCTATTGCAGAATGCTGATACCATAATGTTTCTTTGACTGTTTCATCACTACAAAATTAGATGCACAGTGCAGTCCATGCCCTACAACAAGACAGGCTCTTATAACTGATCCTGCATTTGGAAATCTACCACACACATACTAACCCCGTAGGGATATATACATACAGTATAAACTGGTAGGTGGAAAACCCCTACCTGCCTGAAAGTAGCTTAGTCAGAGGCAGATAGAGTTAAGGACTACTAATTAAGGACTGCTGGATTTAACATGAGAATTACAGCCTGCAACAATGGTGTAGCAACTGCATTACTGTGATGTGGGGGGCAGCTCAAAATTTTATATTAAATAAAATAAAGCAAAGAAGAAAAAAAAAGAATAAAAAAAAGATATACACGTAGTATAATAAAGGACTACTTTACATGGATTTTGTAAGGGAACCACATTCACTAGTCAGGATAAAGACTAGCTATACTAAAAAGAACAAAGCTGCATCCAAAGCCATGCCATACAAACTAAAATTATACCGAAGAAATGTACAGATACAGGATATGCATTTCTGCCATATGATGCATGATGGATTTTCTGACTTCTCCATAGAATAATTAAGAGTATTTATGTAAGAAATAAAAAGCTAATGTACCACTAGTTTTATTTACATTAACAGATCCGCGCAGGTCCCTTTTTATTTTTGAACTGCCGCCTGTTTCCTGCGTACGGTACCAGTCTTATTCCCGAGCACCGTCCCTTAATGAAGCACTGGGGGCCTCCAATGTGACGAAACTCCCTCCCCTCTGTGATGCGGCTCCACTAGAATCAATAAAGCCGCATCAGAGAGGGGAGGGGAGATTGTGGTGGCGTGCTAGCGATGAACCTAGAGGTACACTCACTAAGTTATTTGTGGAAATATCAGAAATAAGGGTCCAAGTTGTGCAATTTTATAGGGGAAGAAGCAGATAAGATTCTAAAAATAAAACCCACTTGTTAAAATGTGACTCAAAATAGTTTTATTAAGTAGAGAACCAATATACATTTATTACAGGACTTACCTTGTGCGAGCCTTCCTTCAGCTTTTGAGGATGTCGTGGGTCTGGCAAACCTTCAAACTGATACTCTCCTTTGAATGGAACAACTGCCTTAGCCGTGACCCAAACCTTTTCAGTAAGATCTCCCAAAGTTTCTACGTAATACTGCCGAGGAGGCGTCTTTGTGCCCTCTTCTGCAAGATATTCAAAGGGGGGGTGGGGGTTGGGGGATGGAAATAATGCAATTTAAAACATCATAATAAATTGGAAAGAAGTCATGAATATCCTTAAATAGTTCAAGGCATTTGGGGCTCTATGAAGTGAATTAGATACGTTCCAATTTTTTATTTTAAATGATCACCCTCCCACATTATTTACTTCTATTAAAAAAATCTCAAGTCTTCTAGTATGTATCAGTTGCTGTATGTCCTGCAGGAAGTGCTGTAATCTTTCCGTTCTCAGAAGGTGGTTCTGCAGGCTGGAGGTAAAGCCGTGCAAAAGGTCCGGGACTTTGGTGGTGCTGACGGCATCCGATGGACTTTACTCCTTGAATGATGGGAGTAGTAGTGGTGGATGTAAAATCAGAATTTTATTTAAAGGGGTATTCCCCCAAAATTATTTTTGCATTAATACGTTGCCCACCCGTAGCTTTTCATCTTTCCAATATAAAGTTATTATGGATTCTGCACAGTTTTGCTGTTATCCAGGTGCACTCACCCCCACCGAATGCATAGAATCATCAGCTCTCAGTCCAACCAGACATGCTCCCTGCTCCTGGCCCGCACCCTCCGAGACGGCATCACGTGTCCTCAGTCTCTTCAATGTCCTGGCTTTTAACCCTGCACACTGAAGTGAGGGAGGACACGGAGACAGTGACAGCTGCTTCTGATCACTGTCTCCCACTCTGAAAGCAGCCCCCCCCCCCACGGTGTGTGTGATCTGCGAATGTTTAGCGAATGACCAACAATGATTTGAGAACATGTTGAAAGATCACAATGAACGTTTTTTCGCTCGTCGCATGATCGTTCGTTTACAGGAGCAGATTATCGCTCAAATGCGATTGTTATTGCGAAAATTCGACCAATAATCGATCCGCACCATCAGTAATAGCTATTTCATTAAACTTAAAGCGTAATTGTCATTTCAGGGTCATTTTTCTGAAAATATCTATAGTACAAGCGATTTTAAGAAACTCTGTAATAGGTTTTATTTACCAAAAGTGTTTCCTTCTGTACTGAAAATGCTGTTTTTCTAGCTCCCCCCTCAATTCAGAAGCAGGATTTCTGTGTCCATTATGCTCTATGGATAGGGGAGGGGCTGAGAGGAGTGAGTGAGCGAGCATGGAGCACTCCTGCACAGCACAACACCCTGCAATCTTCTCTCAGCAAGTTCCCAGATAAGCACTGACTTTTTTGACCCCTAAATCCAGCGTTTTAGGTGCCAAGACAGTCTACAAACAGCTGACCTTCATGTCTCCTCTTCCTGCTCACTCATTTCCCTCGGCCTCTCCCCCCTTCATAGGGATATAATGGAGATAGCAGAACCAGTCTTCACTGGCTTCTCTGTAATAAAGACGGCTTTGACCGATAAAGCGAAGATACGAAGGCTTGGAAACTGCTTTCTGAGTACAGAAAGGCTTTTTTTGCCTAATAAAACCTATTATAGAGTTTCTTAAAATCGCTTATACTACTGATTTCTGAAAAAAAAAAAAAAAAAAAAAAAAATTATAATGACAGTTAGGCTTTAAACTAAAAGAAGGACTGGGCTCACCTAACTTCTGACGTTATCACAAAGCTGCAACCATTGCCTATATCTTCCACTGGTTGCATCATGAGGCTTTCAAGCAATGGGTCAGGGTGGAGAGGGAATGTGTGTGGGGAGATTCTAATAGACCTACCTCCTGTTCCTCATTCTTTACTAGCTCCCAGGTGTTAAGCTTTTGGCACAGACAGGCTATAAAGTTGGGGCTTACATCTCTCCCCTCCCCCAACACCAGTGTTTGAGAACCTGGCTTTTGAGGGTATATCGCACTTCCTAACAGCTGGGCTCTGACTTCCTTCCCTGGCGGAAGGTCCCCGGGAGCCTGGTTACCTTGCGCTATACTTACTTTTCACTTATTAGGGCTGGGGGACCTCACTATTTGAGAAGGCCTGTGGTTGTAGCAAGTCTATGTCCTACCTGATCTCTCTTTTATACGTGCAGTTACTGCAGGAGTGGGAGTTTACTACACCATCTACTTTTATGCAGGAATAAGAAAGGAAATTGGGGTGCCCCTTGAGTGGATGCAGGTTTGCCTCTTCATTCAAAAGTCCTCTGTGTCTTGCCACTTGCAGCAGAAACTGCTATTAAGATGGTATAACCCACCCACTAAGCTACAACATGTTTCATCTCACCTATGGTGACCTGCTGAAAATGTAGAGAGGAGAAAAGGATGCACATTAAAGTGTACCTGTCGTTATAACTTTCACCAGTAGATATGATATAAAGCCAGTTTGCAATTTACATTCTTTTTTTGTTCTGTTACAAAGCTGTATTTATCTAAAATCGAGGTTCAGTCTCCTGAAGGCAGATTTTTAGTCTTGTGCCAGTTAAAAAAAAAAGAAAGACTAAGGACATGAAGTCCCGGCCTGTACAGAGAGTCACAGCTCAATGTGTCCATCAATTACATTGGGGGTGGGTGTATCCCCCTTACCTTTGACATCTTGCCGAGGATCAGCACAAATCTTGCATGGCCACCATGGGCGTCGACTGAATTTTGCCCAAACAACATCCCCTTCTTCGAATATGAGAGCAGGTCTTTTTCCACTTGGCTGGCTCTAGTAAGGCAGAGTGGGGAAAAAAGTTTAAAAACAAAACAAGTCATCAGACCTAACACACCCTCTAGGGAGAAACTTAGGGATTGGCTGAGTGCTCTGATCAGTGAAGGAGAGCATGGGTTATTTTTTATCTTTAAGCTTATATTCTCCAACTGTAAAAATCCTTAAAATTTTAAGCGAATGCACCATCAGGTTCATTTGCTTTAAGTGTTACATATGGAAAGAACACCATTGACGCAAGGAAGCAGGTGCCACTGTCCTTTTTGTGAACCACGGCCCGATTCTCACGCACGGCGCTGGTGTATTGTCGAGCATCGGCCTGGGCTGAAGCACTGGAGGTGGGCCGACCCGCCCCCAATGGGAGCGCTTCAGCCTAGGCCAGTGCTTGGTAATGAGACCGACAGCGGGCCGTGGTTAAAAAAAAATAGAAAAAAAAAGGCTGCGACACTGGCATCGTACTATTCACATGCAACACTTAAAGCAAATGTACCTGATGGTACACTTGCTTTCAAGGGACTCTGTACCCACAATCTGAACCCCCCCCCCCCCCCAAAAAAAAAAAACCACTTGTACCTTCAAATAGCTGCTTTTAATCCAAGATCTGTCCTGGGGTCCATTTGGCAAGTTATGCAGTTATTGTCCTAAAAAACAACTTTTAACCCCTTGCCTCCACAGCCTGTTTTGGCCCTAATGACCAGGGCCTATTTTTCAAATCTGACCTGTCTCTCTTTATGTAGTAATAACTCTGCGATGCTTTTAACAATCGCGGTTATTCTGAGATTGTTTTTTCGTGACATATTCCTCTTTATGTTTGTGGTATACTTTGGTTGATACACTCAGTAGTTTTTTGTAAAAAACACAACATTTGCGCAAAAATTTGAAAAATGTATGTTTCTTTATCTTCAAAACTCTCTTTTCCTAAGAAAGATAGTCATGCCACTTGAACTAATTATTACTGCAACATCTATAACATCTCTGTTTTATGGTGACGTCATTTGGTGAACGTCCTTTTACTTTTTAGGTTGTTAGAGGGCTTCGAAATTTTGCAGCGATTTTTCAAATTTTCAGGAAAATTTCAAATTCTGATTTCATTAGGGACCAGTTTAGTTCTGTAGTGGATTTGTGGGGCCTGTATGTTAGTTACCCCCATAAATCTCTCCACTGTAAAAACTGCACCCTATAAAGTATTCAAAGTAACCTTTCATAAGTTTATTAACCCTTTAGGTGTTTTGCAGAAATTTAAGCAAGTTGGAGGGGAAATTTTACATTTTCATTTTTTTGGCAGATATTCCATTTGAATCCATTTTTTTCCTCTAACACAGCAAATACTAACTGACAAATGGAACTAAATATTTATTCCGCTTATTCTAATGTTTCTAGTAGTCCTCATATGTGGCCGCAGTGCGTCACCTGTCTCAACCACAGACCTCAGACATGACAGAGGCCTGGGGAATTTTGGGGCCTTTTTTTATTTCAGTTTTTTTTTTTAGCCATTATACCATGTCACAGAGGCCTTGTGGTGCCAAAATATTTGTGTAAGACAAGTTGACGTTTCCATCTGTACCATTCGGGGGGACATGTGACACCCTGATAATTTTTTAATTAATTTTTTATGAGGTGGTACGAATAAAAAACACTATTTAGCAGCTGTTTTTCACCATTTTTTTGTACGCCGTTTACTATACGTTACATATGACATGTTATCTTTATTCGTCAGGTCGGTACGATTACAGTGATATCCATATTATATAACTTTTGTAATAGTTTATGGCATTTATACTTTTCTAAACTGTTTGTGTCTTGCATATTGTAAGAGCAGTAATATTTAAATTTTTTCACCAATGGAGTTATGTGAGGGCTTTTTTTTTGCGGCATAAGCGGACGCTTTTAGTGGTTCACCTTTTGGGTACATGTGACTTTTTGATTGGTTTTTCCTTTATTTTTTTAGGGGGCGGGATTAACAAAAAAATTTCATTTTTGTTAGTTTTTTATTTATTTTTTTAATGGCGTTAATCGGGTGGAATAATTAATGTAACGGGTTAATATACAGGGTCATTACGGACGCGGCGATACCAAATATGTGTATCTTATTTATAGGGGATCATTTATAAAGGGGGATAGGGAATGTGTATATTTATTTAATTTATAAATATTTATTTATTTATTTTATTATTCATTTATTTATTATGTATTTATTTAATTAATTTATTTATTGTAATTAATTATTTCTTTAATTATGTATGTATATATGTATGTGTTAACTGTTTTTTTTTACTTTCACTTTTTCACATATATAATGCATTACAGCACATGATCAGTGCTGTAATGCATTATATATTGAATGATCTGTCAGTGTTACACACTGACAGATCATTCAAATGATCAGGTCCCTGCCTCAGTGCAGGGACCTGATCATTAGAAATCATAGCAGCCCAGACGCACTGGAAAGCGTCTGGGTTGCTATGGATGATCTGCCAGATCTCACCTAGGGACAGAGGGGGGAGGCAGGGAAAGCATGACGTCCAGGGACATCATGATGCGTTCTGACACTGTCATATTGGGGGAAGGGGTTAAACTTGCAGCCCCGTGCCTAACGAGCGTGGCCTATACTGCATATGCATTAGGCTTGCACACCCTCTCTGTCCCTCCTCCCCACCCTCTTCATCATTAGGAATGCTCCAGGCAGATTGCCTCCTATTCCCCACCTGTGTCAGCCCGGCACATGGGCTGGATCGTTAAGACACCTTTGCAATGCTCAGCATGGAGAAAATGTTTCAGTGGCATTCCTAATGATGGAGAGGGTGGGGAGGAGGGACAGAGGGGTGGTGCCAAGTTAGGGCACAGATACTCCCGTTGGGCACTGGGCTGCAAGTTTAAAAGTTGTTTTCTAGGACAATAACTGCATCACCTGCCGAACAGACCCCAGGACAGATCTTGGATTAAAAGCAGCTATCCGAAGGTACAACTGGTTTTGGGGGGGGGATCAGATTGTGGGTACAGAGTCGCTTTAAGAACAGTATGGATCTCGTTTACAGCCCTTGCTGCATGGTAATGGAAGTGCAGCTACTGGTGTAAACAATGACACTTCCAAACTTGGCTGACAAAGAGTTTTTTTCCCCCCTTTTCATTAGTGTCTGAAACATGTGGGAAGACTCTGACTTTATTACACAAGCCAATCCTCTCTTCTATCACCACACAGCCTGCCACCTTCAAACATGTTAGGACATAGAGGAAATTCTGTACAACCAACCGGAGCCTGTGTTAGTATATGACAGTGTAAAGCAGAGGCTTTACTACTGGGACTATACAAGGGTGATCTAAATTTTCCAATTACAGAACAAAGATTTTTCTGCCAGCTGACAACCCCTTTGAACAAACAAAATAAATAAGAAAAAACGATTAAAAGAATAGAACGCAGGCCTTAGCAGTTGTAAGGAACTATAGAAAATTCACTGCTTTCTGATCTTTTTTTCATCACAATCTGCTTTAGCATTGAAGAAACAAGCAGCAGTTAAAGGGGTTATCCAGCGCTACAAAATCATGGCCTACAGTTGTCTCCAGTTTGGGTGGGGTTTTGAAACTCCGTTTCATTGAACTAAATAGAGCTTAATTGCAAATCACACCTAACTGGAGACAAGTGGGGCAAAAAAGTGGGCATGATATTGTAGCACTGGATAACCCCTTTAATACAGTCTTTTTAGCTGCAAAGCAATTTTCTTCTTATAACAATTTGTAGAAACCTATATTAGCATTCAACTTTTATTAAAAGGGGGTATTCCGGAGAAGTCCTACAAAAATTTTTATTAAAATATTCTATTCCCCTCCAAAAGTTATACAAATCCACAATATACACTTATTACGGGAAATACACATAAAGTGCTTTTTACCCTGTACTTACTACTGCATCAAGCCTTTACTTCCTGGATAAAATGGTGATGGCGACCAGACTCCCAGAGCTGTGAGGGCTGTGGCTGCTGGAGAGGATGATGGCAGGGGGACACTGACCATCCCTCTGCCATCATTCTCTCCAGCAGCCACAGTCCGCACAGCTCTGGGAGTCAGGTCGTGACATCACCATTTTATCCAGGAAGTGAAGCCTTGATGCAGTAGTAGGTGCAGGGAAATAAGCACTTTATAAGCATTTCCCGTGACATTGCGGCTCTATTCATTCTCAATGGAGAACGAAAATGAATAGAGCCGAGGGTCACATGCTGTACCTGTGGCTGTATTCAAAACAAAAGAGTCAGGGACCGATCTGGAGATTGCTGGGGCTTACAAAGGTGAGACCGCCAACAATATCTTAATTGGCCCCTATCCTGTGATTAGTTTAAAGGGTAACTCCAGGTAGAGGTTAAAAAAAAGAAACTTCTGCAGAAGCATAACGCATTACTTACCTGTCTATCCCAGTTATGAAACTACCAAAACTTCATTTGTTTGGGGGGTTATTGCTCTGTTGTGTTTGTTCTTCCTGGTTTGGCATTTCCCAGAATAAAATGCTTTCCCTCATGTGATCATCACAGCCCCTACCCATTACATACAGTAAAATTAGTGCAGCAGCTGCTTCTGTTCGGTCAGAGATGGTGAATCAGTCAGGGGATTGGGTTATCCAGCCAAGCCTCCTGTGCCATCACACCCTGCCCCCTGTCTGCATCATTAGCAAACACACACAATGAGAGACAGAGGCATGGAATATTTGTCTCCTAAGGGGGGAGAGCAGAAGGAGCAGGAGACAATGTGGATTTGCACAGGGGCCATTTTTATTCACTTCCTAGATTTCTATCAGCTACCAGTGTGGCAGAACTGTACAGATATGGTTACATTATACATTATATAGACACATCTATATAACTTTTAATAGAAAACAAGTTTTTCTTATCCGGAGTTCCCCTTTAAGGTGGAAAACCTCTTTGGGAATGGTCAGATGAGTGTGCCATTCAAATTCCAAAGTGGGGTAGCCGTTAGGTCAAACACACACAGTCCCTTACATATATCCATCTGTGCTGTAACACTTACTAACTACCCCCTCCCATACCTGTCCCTGCTTAATTCACAGGCATCTGCAAGCTGAGCTCCAAGCAGGGTAAGGGATGAGAGGGGAGGAGGTATTACTGCCCTCAGAAGATCAGGATCTTGGGAAAGCATTTTTCTATATTGTGGAAGCACAGGTACCACAAGTCTCCTTGACCTAACATCTAACAGTGTCAGCAACTTGGAATGTGAATTGTATCTAACAGATTCCCTTTAATTTTAATAATGGGAGTTGTTATCTGGTTATGGGTGAGATTATACAGTCAGGGGGTGTATTAGGCATACATGTAAAACATTCACACCCTCTGTCTGTATAATCACAACCATAACCTGAAATTTACGTCCATTACCAAAACAACTAACAACAGAATTGTCAAACTATAAACCTATGTATCTTGCTAAATCAACCTAAGCTATGTCATGATAGTTAAAAGCTTTTATGAATAAAGATCAGCAGGGGAAAAAGAAACTGAATATTCAAGTGTTCCACAGGACAAATGTCACCTATGTTAGAGACGAAAACTTTACAGTGAATGTATTGCTTTCATGATGTTTATTCTTAGTACATGATCTTTTGGGCAGCCATCTTACCAGAGTTAACAACAACATTTAGCTGTCATTTCAAGTAGTCTCCTCATCACAGACTTAACACAAATTGTCCACTTTTTAGGCTTGAAGGGACTGTCAGTGGGTTTATGCTGCTCTAAGGGAAGCCTTAAAGGGGAACTCCGGATAAGAAAAACATGTTTTTTATTAAAAGTACATTAAAAGTTATATAGATGTGTCTATACCAGTGCTTCTCAAACTGTGAGGCGCCCCCTAGTTGTTGGCGAGGCCCAGCCAAGGGGCCAGTTTTCCCACAGTAACTATGATCTGCACAGTTTTATGCGGTTTTAAAAAAAAATCTCCATTTTAGCTAAATTATTAATTTATTTTGTACTTGCTTTATTAGTATATAGAGCTTGGGAGATGGGTGAAAGCTAGCCCTAGCATTATTTTCAGCTTTTAAATGGACTTTCACCACAGATAGTGAGGCCCAGGCACCCTCTTGGTCAGTCTGGTGAGGCCCAGGCATTGCCTTGGTCTGTTGGGTGAGGCTCCAGTAGAAAAAGTTTGAGACGCACTGGTCTATACAATGTATTACCATATCTGTGTGGTTCTGCCTCACTGGTAGCTGATAGAAATTTAGGAAGTGAAGAAAACTGGCCTCTGTGCCAATCTACATTGTCTCCTGCACCCACTGCTCTAAACCCTTAGGAGACAAATCTTCCATGACTCTGCCTCACATTGTTCGTGTCTGCTGAGGACAGGCTGATGATGCAGAAAGGGGGCAGGGCGTGATGTCACAGGAGGCTTGGCTGGATCCCCCAATCCCCTTGGTGATCCACCATCTCTGAATGGCCAGAAACAGGTGCAGCACTAATTTTACTGATTGTGATGGGTGAGGGACTGTGATGATCAGCTAAGGGAAAGCATTGCATGCTCAACCAGAAAGGACAAATACAGAACAAAAATCCCCCACACAAATTGATTTTTGGTAGTTTCAAAACTGGGATAGATAGGCAACTAATGCTTTATACTTCTGCAGAAGTTTTATTTTTTTAACCTCTACCTGGAGTTCCCCTTTAACTAGTGACTGAACAAAATTTATTACTGACATTGTTTTGTGCAGCTGATTCTGAGATATTCTAGAGCAGTGCTTCTCAATTGCAGTCCTCAGGCCTCGCCAACAGGTCATGTTTTGAGGATTTCCTTAGTATTTCACAGGTGGTATAATTATACTCAGTGCACCAAGTATTCTCACAGCTGTTCTTTGTATGGGATATCCTCAAAACATGACCTGTTGGCGAGGCCTAAGGGCCCTTTTACACAGAAAGATTATCTGACAGATTATCTGCCAAAGATTTGAAGCCAAAGCCAGGACTGGAATTGAAAAGAGGAGAAATCTCAGGCTTTCATGTATGACCTGATCTCTCTTTATAGTCTGTTCCTGGCTTTGGCTTCAAATATTTGGCAGATAATCTGTCAGATAATCTTTGTGTAAAAGGGCCCTAAGGACTGGAATTGAGAAGCACTGTTCTAGAGGACTCCTCTAAGTCCTCGCTCCATAATGTGTATGTGCTAAGTAGCCCTCAATATTTATGAGCATCAGTTCTCTCTGCCCACCAGCAACTGATTGCCAGTTGTCTATAAATACTGTGTATAGGCAGCCAGAGGGGAAAGGAAGTGGTACAGAACAAAGCAAATTCTCCTGCATATCTTACGGTGAGCAAAACCACTGTTCCCGTCCTCCCCATACAAACACCAAGACAGACTGCAATATATGGGCGCAGAGCTATCACCACAAGTTTCTTTAGGGTACTGAGAGACAGCATGTCTTTGCTATCAGCCATAAGATTTCTGCTCTACATACATGCTTACAAGTAGCCAATCTACCTCCTGTCATCTTATGGCTCTACAAGGTGCCTGTGTGAGAACACAGCTTCTATTTTTGCTAGCCAGATTTTTCTTGGTAACATTCATACAGATTTGCCTATTTCTGAGTACGGGACTGATCTTGTTTTTTTTAAACAGTTTAACCCCTTAAAGGCAGAGCCAATTTCAATGTTTAAACTTCGTTTTTTTTGTCCTTGTGCTTAAAAGGCCATAGCACTTGCATTTTTTCACCTAGAACCCCACATGAGCCCTTATTTTTTGCACCACTAATTGTACTTTGCAATGACAGGCTGAATTTCTTCATTAAAAAACACTGCAAAACCAGAAAAAAAATAAGTGTGGTGAAGTTGAAAAAACTGACTTGTTATATATATTCCTCAAGTCATTACGATTACAACGATATATAACATGTATAATTTTTCTATTATCTGATGGCCTGTAAAAAATTCAAACCATTGTTAACAAATATGTTCCTTAAAGTCGCTCCATTCCCAGGCTTATAGCACTTTTATCCTTTGGTCTATGGGGCTGTGTGAGGTGTCATTTATTGCGCCATGATGTTTACTTTCTATCGGTACCTTGATTGCACATATGCAACTTTTTGATCGCTTTTTATTACAATTTTTCTGGATTTGATGCGACCAAAAATGCGCAATTTTCCACTTTGGGATTTTTTTTTACACTTACGCAGTTTACCATGCGAGATCAGGAATGTGATTTATTAATAATTTGGGCGATTACACATGCGGCGATACCAAACATTTATTTATTTTTATTTATAACATGGGAAAAGGGGGGGGGGGGGTGATTCAAACTTTTATTAGGGGAGGGTTTTTTTTTAATTTTTTTTATAAATAACATTTTATTTATTCATTTCACATACTAGAAGCCCCCTGGGGGACTTCTAGTATATGCACACTGATCTCTCCTTGATCTATGCTGTATATAGTTATATAGCATAGATCAATGGGATTGGCACTCGATTGCTTCCGGCTGCTGCAGCCGAAAACAACCGAGTGCCGAGCCGGGATCAGCGCCATTACGGTGCTGAACCCGGACGGCAAAGGATGTGTGGATCGTCCCGGGGGCGATCTACCCCACTAGACCACCAGGTATGAGGGACAGCAAGCAATCAGATGCAGCTGTCAACTTTAAAAGAAACAACCAGTAAGATTTTACCTATGGATTTTTACAGGTAAAATTAGCAGCAATACAAATAGCCATGTACGTGCAGCTCTTGCATTAAAATAGTAAAATAAGCTGTATACATACCTTTCCACGCTCCCCAGTGTTTTTCTCGCTTCTGCCCGCAGAACCACTGGAACTTTAGAGCAGGTCTGTGAAGGGACAGGCCACCAATCACTGGCAGTGGTGGCCTCTCTCAGCCAGTGATTGGCTGAGTGGCTTTTCACTTCAGAGACCGACTCTAAAGTTCTAGTGGTGGCTGCAGACAGTGAAGCTGTAAACCGAGCACTGCTATTACACATAGCGATGTGCAGTTAGGGGCAATGATTTTAACAGGTTGAAAGACAATGAGCCAAGGATCATTTCTTTATTACAGTGAGCAATAATCTGCCGACTTGGACTGATTGGGCAGATCATCACTCCGTGTAATAGGGCCTTTAGAGGAACAAAACAAAAAACACACACGTATGGTTAAAGGCGCTCATATGGCACGTGTGAATGTACCCTAAAGGATTCTGTTGTATTCAATGACTTATGGTACACTAGACTGCATTCAGAACACAATCTCAAGTAAAATCTACGCAGCATTACCCTGTTGACTTTAAACACTAAACGCTCACCGATTTACTGGACCCCCACCAACTTAATATTAGTGGCCTGTCTTTAAGATAGGCAATCACTTTTTAAATACTAGCTAATGCTAGGTTTACACTGTGTTAATGTCTGTTAGATTTACAAGTCAGGAAATCTCCCAAACATATGTTCAACCTATAACTTTGAGACATCGCGACCTACCCAGCACTTGTATTATATGGCGCCTACGGGACACAGAACTTAGCCAAACACTGTTAAGTTAGGAGAAATACAGATATATCAAAATATGCAACTCTAGCAGCCAGTAGTGATGACAAGCCAAGTACCACCACTCAGGAGTATATACTATACGAAGTAATAACCCTGAATAAGGACAGCGATGTTCTACCATTGTGATACATAAGCACTAGCTAAAAGATTCAAATTGTTTAAAAAAATGGACATTCTATCAGGG
The DNA here is from genome assembly GCF_027789765.1 of Dendropsophus ebraccatus. NCBI lineage: Eukaryota > Metazoa > Chordata > Amphibia > Anura > Hylidae > Dendropsophus > Dendropsophus ebraccatus. The sequence continues at coordinate 55,473,937 of NC_091454.1, read as the reverse complement.
AAACCCCAGGTCTTAACAGAGGGGGATATGGCACACTCTGTTTGCAAGGTCTTCACAGCCCTGACAGATGATCGCTAAGAAAACCCCTTTAAGACCGCTGTCACATACAGCAGTTTTTGAGCTGCAACTTAGGCCAGACTCCAATGTAAGGGCGGGTTCAGACTAAGGAATTCTCACGGAAAATGTCCGCGGAATTCCGTCAGCTGTCTGCCCGCACGGGCACGCGCTTTTCCGCCGGCTCCATAGACACCATTCTATGGGCCGGCGTATTCCCGATCCGCTGAAAGAAGTGACATGACACTTCTTTCAGCGTATAGCGGAATACGCCGGCCCATAGAATGGTGTCTATGGGGCCGGCGGAAAGGCACCCAGATGTGCGGGCGGACAGCTGACGGAATTCCGCGGACATTGTCCGCGAGAATTCCGTAGTGTGAACCCGCCCTAAGGCATATATACGGTCCATAAGCTGGCTGTATATCACAGACTAAACTCTATAGGACACCCTGCATAATAATTTAGGACATAAGCTCCAGAAGAATTATTGAACAGACATAGCCGTGCCAGTGCAGTAGCGTACAGCTGTAGCCATATATTTACTGACGTGTGAAGCTGGCCTAAGGGTGTGTTTACATGGACAGATTTATCTGACAGATAGCAAACAGATTATTGAAGCCAAAGCTAGGAAAAGACTATAAATAGAGAACATGTTCATAAAGGAAAGACAGATTTCATCTTTTCAAATCCATTCCTGGCTATGGCTTCAATAATCTGTCAAATCTCTGTCTAAACACACCATATGGCTATCTTCCCACACAGTATATTTTAAGCAAAACCAGTAGAGGATTGGAAACACAGAAAGGCTATGTTCACACACTGTTGAAATTGAATGGATGGCCGCCATTTAACAGCAAAAAATTACCTTTATTTTAAAACAACGGGCTTTGTTTTGAAATAATGGCCATCCACTCAATTTCAGCAATGGGTGAACATAGCCTGTGTTTCCAATCCTCTCCTGGTTTTGCTTGCAAAATACTGAGCACAAATACTGTGTGGGAACATAGTCTAAGGCTATGCTCACACATGGCAAAACAGCGGCCGTTCTGTGACACAGCCGCGTCACAGAGCGGCCGCTGTCTGAGATGTTAAACCCGGCCGAAACATCACTTCTACTTAATTGGAATGTGCACACACTCTGAAGTCCCTGCACTCCAATTCGCCAAAGTACACAATGTAAAGTACAGCTGTACTTTGCATTGTGTGCACAGCCTATTTTGTGCGGCCACACAAGATAGACACAACAGTTTTCTGTGCGGATGCATAGAATCCTTGCCATAGTGTATACAGGGGACAAGTAAGTTTTGTCTTGAAATATCCCTTTAAAGCGTAACTGTCTTTTTTATTGCAGAAATCAGTAGTATAAGCGATTTTAAGAAACTCTAACAGGTTTTATCAGCCAAAAAAGCCTCCTTCTGTACTCAAGAAGCAATCTCCCAGTCTCCCCCCCCCCCCCCGACTTCTTATCTGTGCATTATCGGGCAAACACGTCTTCATTACAGAGAAGCCAGTGAAGAAGGGTTCTGCTCTCTCCATTCTATCCTTATGGAGGGGGGAGGGGCCGAGGGAGATGAGGGAGCAGGAAGAGGTGACATGAAGGTCAGCTGTTTGTAGACTCTCTGGGCACCTAAAACGCTAGATTCGGAGTCAGAAAGGTCAGTGCTTATCTATGAACTTACTGAGAGAAGATTGCAGGGTGTTGTGCTTTGCAAGACTGCTCCGTGCTCACTCACTCCTAACAGCCCCTCCCCTCTCCATAGCCACATAATGGACACAGAAATCCTGCTTCTTCTGAAGTGAGTGGGGAGGCTGGGAGATTGCTTTTTCAGTCCAGAAGGAAACTCTCTTGGTTTATAAAACCTATTACAAAGTTTCTTAAAATCGCTTGAGCTGTTGATATTTAATGTTCTCAAAAAAATGGCCCTGAAATGACAGTTACACTTTAAGTATGCTATTTTTGCTGAAGCTTGTTAGCACACACCAATCAATCAATTGCTAAACCTCCCAAAACACCAGACTTTGCTTACATCTAGTAAATCCAAGGTCCCAGGAGAAAGTTCATGGTTTCCTTCAGAATCTTCTAGGTCTTCCTCTAGAGACATTGAATCATCCCCTTCATGCATCAAAGAAAGTGGGTCTCGGCCACCAAGCTTACCATCCAATTGCGTGGGAGCTAAAAGATTGTCCGATATTGTACTGACATGGGCCCCATTGGGAATTTCTGAATCTTGAATCATTGCTAGAAAAGAGGTTTTCCTCTCCACATCCTTGCTCTGCACTGAATTTTCACCATCATCTTCCCAATCTAAGGGCACCAAATCCTCCAATTCCGTATCAAAGCCTGGAGGGGTGCTGATTTTATTGCCGGTTTCCACGATACTTTCCACCACTGACGGCTGCTGTCCATACACTGGCAATTCCATGCCAAATCCGGATGCGTCTAGGTTATAATTTAGATGCCCCATGCCATAGTCGGGGTCCATGTGATGGTAAGATCCAAGGGGGTGCATTCCATTTTTTACAGTCTTACTATACTTTAATGGAGCGTCTGCATAGCCGTGGTTGGGATCCGGTCTGGCGGGCTGAATGGCCGGATCACCATGATTATAGAAGTAAGACTGAGAATTGGCCTCTGTTCTTTCAATCTCGTGCGATCCGTTCAGGTCGTCTATATCCATCATGGATGCGATGTCTTGGAGCCTTCGGAGAGGAATGTAATGGGAAGAGGAATCCTGCCCATATCCCGGAGTATTCTGCAGCGCGGGAGTCAATGGGGCGTTGCAGCGGCTGGGCTTATAGGGGGCATCGGGCTCTATGGAGGGGTAGTAGCCGGGGGCACCGCTCAGCCTGCTGCCTAGATCACAGGCTTCATCCATCCTGTGCAGGCACTCACCTAGACAAAAAGACACAGAGATCAGCACCAGGGAACAATGGCAGCAGGTAAGATGCACCGAGATGGCCAATGGCTGCTGCCACCTCCTCTCATACCTACCCAGTGCAAGCACGTCCTCCGGCCAAGATGGCAGCCACCACCTCCAGCACCAGGAGAGGCGGCGGGCAGCGGCCTACACGGTCTGCCCGGGAGCAGGAGGAGGCGGCCGCTACAGCTCGGTGTGCCGGGGACCTCGGCCTGCCCTCCCCCACCATGTGATGCACACACTGCTCACAGCCCGGCGCTCTCACCGGTAATCCCGTATAACCGGCTTTGTGTCCCCCCTTATTATATAAACAGGCGCCGCAGGTTACGTGCACAACAACGCATGCGGTAACGTGCGACCGCCAAACACACAAACAACATGCACGAAATAACGCGCTCACAAGGCAGCCGTGTGTGCCGCCGGCCTTACCGTGCGCCTGCCCCTCATCACACGGCGCTAGGCCCGGTGTGCTGGCCTCCTCCCCCCGCCGCACGCTGCGGCCGCTGCTGCTCTCCTGGCTGAGGACGGGAAGCGTGCGGAGCCTGCGTGGGGGAGGGGAGGAGAGGCTGCTGCTGCTGCAGTCGGCGCTGGGCTAGCTGGCTGCTCGGGAGGCTAGCCGCCTCCTGCTGTTGCAGGGTGGGGGAGGGGCAGTACTGCGGGCCGGGCACTGGGGGCACTGCACAATGCCGGGGCACTTATCACTGCAGAGCAGCATGGGCCTCATACATTATAATGGGGGACACGATGGCTGATGGGATCGCTCTGCTGGGAGGACACAGGGAAGCCATTGTGTGCCGGACGGCAGCTGAAGGGGGCGCTCTACACAATCGCACGACGCACTTCCCTGTCATATGATATAGAGGCATTGTGTACGCCCCCTGCTGGGCACAGGACACCCCGGCGGCACTGAGGCAGTGGAGTGAACATGGCAGCCAAGCTGTGTACTGCTCCTACAGAGCGGCCTCAGCGCCATGACACCGCCTCCTCCCTCACCCTGACTGATAATAAGGCCGTTCGCCCTCCACCACACAATACACTTGTGCCCCCTCACTCCCAGCAGTGCAAGAGGCAGACAATATCAACATGGCGGCCCGGGCGCGGCCTGTCCTCAAGGAGGGGAAGTGGACACCTAGCCAGCTATGTCCGTGTGCCTGGATACAGACACAGCCTGGCAGGGAGACATTACTGACACCACAGCACGAGATACAACACTATGGAGACAGAAGTGTCGTCCGTCCTGTGGGGTTGAGCATTTGATTCAATGCATCGTCTCTAGTTCAGTCAGCAGCCATGAATAATCATGAAGCGACTGCAGTGCTGTGGCCTAGAGCGTCCTGTGTGCCGCCACCTAGCGGCCGCTGCCGCTCCTCACACCCGCAGGCCTCAGCCCCCACTGATCCCTGTGTACACGGATGCCCTGAGGTGCGATTCCTCATCTATAGGGGAAATAGGTGACTGCTCCACAGCCTGCTTCAGTCAACTCACTCGTGTAATAAGAGTTCAGCAAACATGACCTTACAAGAGACCTCTAGTGCACCATAACTATCCCTTACACTAGAGTCCTCCTCAGCACTGTCTCCTATGGGGCTCACAATAGAAGTTCCATATTCACGTAGCAGGGATTGGCGGATCATGTGCTGCCATCATTTGTCAGCCAGGACATTACCTATTACATGGGAAGATGTGCAGCTGACCAGCAAGGAATATTTTATATTTTAGTATATATATATATATATATATATATATATAGGCCTGTTCAGATGGTAATCACTCCATGCTACAAGGCCCCAAGGCTGGGCTCACATTTCATTCAATGTATACTTAGGGGTGTAGGTTAGTTATTCGTATACCGCAACATATCTTTGGCAAATCCCCTGCTACTAAAGGGGTTAATCACTTTATAGTAAAAGTGTACAGTAAGTGCACTTGCTGACAGCAGCCTCGTGTGTACCTTGCATCACTGATATCACTTACCTGTCCTCCAGGCCGTGCTCTCCTGGTCTATATACTGAATAGTGATTCTGTTCATAATATGGCTGCTAAGCAAAGAGGCCTCCAATGAGCCTGAATATGCTATAGAGGACACAGGGGGTGGGGCACAGTTACATGCTCCTCCATCTTAAAGTGAATGTACCATCAGGCCTGAAGCACTGGAGGCAGGGCAACCCTCCCCCAGTGGGAGGAACCCCCCGACCTTCTATGATGCGGCTCCATTAGAATCAATGAAGCCGCATCATAGAAGGGCGGGTTTTTCCTGCCACTGAGGGTGGGTCGGCCTGCCTCCAGTGCTTCAGCTCGGGCCTGATGGTACATTCACTTTAAAGGGGTTATTCAGCGAAAAAACGTTTTCATTCAAATCAACTGGTTTCAGAAAGTTATACAGATTTTTAATTTACTTCTATTTAAAAAAAATCTCAAATCTTTCCAAACTTATCAGCTGCTGTATGTACTGCAGGAAATGGTGCTTTCTTTTCAGTCTGACACAGTGCTCTCTGCTGCCACCTCTGTTCATGTCAGTAACTGTCCAGAGCAGGAGAGGTTTTCTATGGGCCTTTATATGCCTATAGAGGAAAGAGGGGTTCAATACCTCAATTTGCTGCTGCACTGGCCCGTTTTGTCTCGGACCAAAGTGACATTTACCTCAGTGTCTGGTCCATTAAATGGAAACTAACAGCAGGTTAAAAGACTTTATGTTCCTATAGCGCACAGGATGCTGAGAATAATAGTAAAATTTCTAACTTTCATTCTCAGCATCTTGTTAATTAGGCACTTTGGTACATTGGGGCCGTACTACAGCTGCTGGTGCACTGATCTGTACACTTACCCGCCCCTACTGATGAAAATTCATCCAGAGCTTTGCAGTGATGAGCGCTCAGCAGTGACAGCCTGCTCAGTCAATCACTCTCTGAGACGGCACAGCAGTGCGGCCAGTAATTGGAGGAGCGAATTGATACTGACGAGACAAGTCCATTTTGGAAGCCGGATAGTTTGCTGTACGGACCTAAAGATGCTGCAGGAGAACACAGGACATTTTTGTGTGCTTCCAGGAGTTTTCACTCATATATATCTTGAGAGCAGCAAGATGGCTGAACTTCCTTTTCCTCAGGAATCACATAGCATACCATAGTTTTTCTGGGCAAAATAAATAAAGGCCATGAGAAAACGCTATATACATAAGCATTGGTGTTTTTGAGACGAACAGAAGAAATACCATTGAACTCTATGGGAGAGAAGTAAAGCAGTTTGCAGACAAAAACGCCCTCACTATATTGCATTTTGTAAAAACTGCTAGAAAGCCAAAAAAAAAAAAAACTTCAGAGAGGAGACAAAAATACAAAAAAATGCCAAGTAAGAATGGCTTTTTATAAAATTCCACTAACACAGCAATGGAAGTCAATGGAACATTTGGCCATGTTTTTTTTGTTTTTTTAAATTTAGCCAGTGTGAAACCAGTCTTAAAGGGCTAAGCACATTTTTCAAAACTGACCTGTCTTAGTTTATGTGGTAATAACTGTGTAATTAGGTGTGTAGTGAGCCTTTAGACTCCACTGACATTTGAGCAAAGTTTATGGCACTAGGCCGCAAACTAAACATTTTTCCTAATAATATTTACATTTTACAAGGAATGAAGTGCTTAATGCACCCCAAAATTATTTTGGCACACAGCTTTTTTAGAGCATATTTTGCTGGAATGGGGGAACCCCCAAGTGACCTTATTTTGTAAACCACAATTTTTTTTAGTTTTTCAGAACCTGAAACATTAAGACAATATGAAACATTTAGACAGCATTTGAAAATGTATCATGGTATATGGTAAAAAGTTTCTTGAGGGTGTATGCTTTGATGAATTTGGCTCTAAAATTACCAATCTTTAGCTGGATTCTGCCATTTGTTTTTGCCTTTTGGATGGCAAAATTTTTTCCCATCCCTGCCCTCTAAAAGCCATGACTTCAAACATTTTTCCTTCAATATAGCCGTATGAGTGATTGTTTTTGTACGACAAGTATTTGTAAAGGAGACCTCAGGGCAAAATCTATTTTTCAATTTGTTATTACATAAGCAAAGTTTGACAAATTCCTAATATACACTAATTATAAGAAATTAACATATAGTGCTATTTACCTCAATTTAGAATATCAGACAGGCTTCAATTCCCATGACCCGGGTGTATGTACCTCTCTGTGCTGCCCGGTGGCCGTGCGATTTCCCACCCTCCTGCCCTGTGCTGCCCGATTCCGTGCAGCGTGGTGAGTGGCAGGTAAGAAGCGCTCACCACCCTACAGGGCACGGGGTGAGAGGGAAGAAGGGAGATTGCATGACACTGGGCAGAACAGGGAGGGAGGCGGGGAGATAGCACGGCACAGGAAGGGAGATTGCATGGCACTGGGCAGCACAGCGAGAGAGGGAGATCGCACAACACCAGGCAGCACAGGGAGGGAGATCACACGGTTACCAGTCAGCACAGGGAGGAAGGGAGGGAGCTACACAGGCACAGAGCAGGGGGGATGAATCCACTACATATACTTTCTACATAGACTTCTAATTCTATACCTACATATACAGCAACCCCTGCTGGACACTTCAGGTACATACACCGAGGTCGTGACGTCATGTTTTTTTTTAGAGAAACAGAAGCCTGCCTGATCTTTTAAATTAAGGGAAATAGCACTATATGTGCATTTCCCATAATTAGTGTACATTCTTATGTAGTAACATATTACAAAATAGATTTTGCCTGGAGGTCGCCTTTAATGACACCATATGGTGTATTTAGAAAACAAACAGCAATTCCGCAATTTTTTTAGTCTACTTTTATGATATATCATGTATTATAATGTGACATTTTAACTACATTTTATACACCAGGCCGTATTTGCCAATAGTCGGTTTTCCAGTGCCTAGGGCAGCACCAGTAGCAAGAAAAAAAGCCCTAGCTGGAAATAGCAACCTAAAAACTGTGTAAACATGGCCTGGGACTGTGTTACAGTTCAATCATGTTTTTTTGATGCCCGTATATCATTCGTATCATCACTGTAGAGAAATGGATAAATATTCTTCAGGAGTAGCAAATCAGTTCACTGAGATAGATAGTCCTTCCCCCCCAGTGCACCAAACAACCTAATTTGCATATGGAATGGAGTCAAGATTTTCCTGCAAATGGCACTGAGGATCAAGGTCAGAAAGCTACCTTCTTGCTCAGTGCCCTGTGCGCTATGGTATCATTACAGTAGAAGTCTCAAACCTGTTAATTCTCAGACCCAGAGGCATAACTACCACGGTAGCAGCTGCTACAGGGCCCAGTGCATCAGTAGGCCTGTTGGCTGGTCCTATTATGGACCAGGCTACCTGAGTCGTCATCACTAGTAGCACCCGGTGTCCAATCTGAGCAATCATGCAAATGGCCCTTTAACTGCAGGCACTGCAGTGCTGTGATGACCATTGGCTTCCTGCCCTGTCAACCCCACTTCTGCCGCCAGCCACAAGTGGCCGTTCTCTTCCTCATCAGTGCTTGCAGAGCAGGGAGAATAGACTATGAAGAGTAGAAAGAGAAGACTGCATGTATAGAGGTGGAGTTTGGATACATATTCGCTTTAACTACTATATGAGGGCACAGATGAGCCTAGCTACTATATGGGAACACAGTAGGGTCTAACTACTATATAAGGGTACAGAGGGGGCAATACACATGTAGAGGATAACAATGGTATATGAGGTAGGAGCCAAAAAAGTTTAGCAGATTCAATGGGGACGAGTCTTGACTTGAAGAAGTCCTCATGATGGCGCAGGCCGGATAGAACAGAAAAGGTAAAGTGAGGGTCTCAGATCAGTGAAAAAGTCCCCTGTGATTCACTCAAAGAAGACATTTTTGAGTCACTGGATATAACGTGTGTTAATTTGTCGCTGTATCACTGTTGTATATAAGTATAGAGTGTTATCATGCTTAAAAAAATTGTCTTATCTATGTTCCAAAGGGGTAAGAGAGACCCAATCAAAAGCTTGCTATGGGGCCCAGAGCCCTTTAAGCAGGTAAATAAACAACCATAAAAAAGGCTATAACATTAAACATGTGTTTGCTTATGAGTCTGACTGTAACAATTTGGATATTTTTTATGCCGTTACATAAAATCTAACTTAAAGGGGTTGTCTGGGATTTTTCAATAAACTAGCATTGCACTGACCTCTGTGGGTGGTGTATATTCTACATACACTTCTATATTTTATTTATAGTGCTTATTGTGTTCTCAGGCTTAGTCACACGACCAGCCTGCCTTTGTTTTCTTTACTTCCTGTGATGTCCTGTTCCCTTTTTGTTTCCTGTTCCTGCCAGTAAGGAAACAGTGAGTCATCAGGTGGGCGTGGTTATGCCTCCACATTTCTTTAGCCACACCCCTAACATCTAACATCTGAGCCCAGTAGTAACTGCACAAGTAATTGTAGCATAACATGGAGGAAACCAGGGGCTGATAGCCATGTTGCTTTGTAGTGTTGGGGTCCTGGGATAACAGCTACATGTATGTCCCCCAATGCTTGCAGGCATTTTATCACACTCTCCAAAATATTGTGAGCTTCACTGGGGACAGGAACCAAGATGAGTGACTATAATCTCGATACAGCTCTACAGAATAGGTTGGAGCTATATAAATAAAGGAACTATGGGGGGGGGGGGGTGATTTATCAAAACTTGTGCAGAGAAACAGGGAAACAGTTGCTAAAAGCAACCAGTTAGATTCTAGGTTTCATTTTCAGAGGTCTTTTTAAAATAAAAAAATAATAATCTGATTGGTCGCTATGGGTAACTGCTCCCCAGCTCCTCTGCACAGGTTTGTGATACATCTCCCCCTATATTGTTACTATTGTAGTGTAAGGATGTACAGTGTTAGGGCAGTGCTGCTGCTGCTGTGTGTAATATGGAGAGGAGAGAGGAGACTTCACCTCATGGCAGTCACCATTATATCCGTTTCTTGCTGAGGTAACAGAATCCTGCCTCATTGAGACCCCGCCCACCTGTAGGATGGCTTCTGTAGTGTATATGTAATCCAGGACTACAACTCCTATCATGTACAGACATTTCCTGCCTATAGGTAGGGTGGGTGGAGATTCAGAGAGGAGGGGGTGGAGCTATAGGCTTGCAGAGCTGTGATGTCACTGCTGACCCCTGTGACCTGGAAGTTCTTTATGTAAACATACACAAATCCAAAAAGCAGTAAAAGAGGAGGATGCCAGGACACGGGTGAAAAAAAGGTTAGAGGAAACAACTAATGGTCCTTTTACACGGAACGATTTATCGTTCGAATTTGCACGATAACGATCGAATTCGAACGATAATCGTACGTGTATAAACACAGCGAACGATCAAACGACGAGCGATAAATCGTTCATTTTGCTCTTTCAACATGTTCTCAAATCATCGTTGATCGTTCGCAAAAAATTCGCAGATCATTCAGTGTAAACAGTCTTTCAACGATTTCACCTATGTGTGAGATAGGCTTAAACGATCGCAAAACAATCACATAGCGAATTTTCCGTACGATGTATCGTTCCGTCTAAACGCTGATCGTTATAAAAAAAACATTGTTCATTCAAAATCGTTAATCGTGCGATCGTGCAAAAGTACCATAAGGGCCCTATTCCACCGGACGATTATCGTTTGCATAATCGTTAACGATTAACGTTCTCAAACGACCGCTATTGCGAAAGACCTGAAAATGTTCACTCATTTCCATGGAACGATAATCGTTACTTATGATCGTAATTGCGATCGTTTTTTCTTCGCTATTTATTCGCTATTGCGTTCGTATCTATTGTGAACGACCGAACGATGTCTTATTCAATGCGAACGATTTGTGAACGAGCAACAATAAAAATAGGTCCAGGTCTTATAAAGCGATCAATGATTTCTCGTTCGGTTGTTAATCGTTAACTGCATTTCAACCGAACGATTATCGTTTAGATTCGAACGATTTAACGATAATCTGAGCGATAATCGTCCGGTGGAATAGGGCCCTAAGGGAAAGGGGCAGATTACAAATTATTCCCTTTTTCAATAAGAAAAAAAATGTTGGACAACCTCTTTAAAGCGAATGTACCATTAGGTACATCACTTTGTTTTTTTTTTACCTGAATGAATCGGTGCAGGCGTGGGGAGGTCGGTGGCGCGGTTCTTCCTTTGAACCATTGTCTGTTTTCCACGCACAGGGTCAATCTATTCCTGAGCACCGGAGGGGGTTTTGTCACTCTGGGGGCCCGTAGGCCCGCCCCTAGTGCTTCATGCCAGGCCGGTGCTTGGGAACCGGCTAGCTGTTCAAAAAAAGGACTGTGCCACTGGCGCCGATCCATTCAGGTAAAAAAACTAAAGCGATGTACCTGATGCTACATTCACTTTCAAACCTATATTTATTCTAAATTGTGATGCAGCAAGACAGGAAAACATAAAAGGAAATATTTTCCTAAAGTGATAAACTTTTTCATGGACAACCCGTTTATGATGAAAAGTGGTATATCATACAGAATCTTTGATTTTAAGATTATCTTAATCTGCACATTTCAGACATTGCGTGCATGTTTTCTGTCAGGCCTTGGTATGTTTCAGGCTGCTTCCCTTTTGTAAAAGTCAGCAAATAATCTACCTCTCTGATAACTGTCAAGTCGTGTAGCTAACATCTCATTTCAGCAATATATTGTACATTAGTCATGCTTCCTATGAATGACTTTTCCATTTATCTTTTCTCTCATCAGAATTAATTGAGTAACTTACAATTAAGAAAAAGCTCAATGCTTCATTAAAAAATTCTTTTCCTTTTCAGAATTCTGTATTATATGATCAAAGCATTTTTTTATTACCTTTGCACCAGAGAAGCAACAGCATAAATCAGCAACATGACCTTAAGGAAAGACTCTAGACAAAAGTGAGGATGGGCATGCGTCACTCAGGGATCTAAAGGATAGCAGAAAGAATTCTGTATGTCGTGCTCCACCCCACAGATGCGTAACTAGACATAAGACTGTATGCGTTTTGCCTGGACTGTTCACAGCCTTAGAAGCTCCCCCCGATGTATTGAAAAGTATATACAGTACACGGGGGCTGGGGGGGGGGCTGCTGAGTATCAATAGTGCTGTGTCACGAACATTGGTGGCAGCAGAAGGGCCCCCATGTCACTCCTTATTGCTGCTACTCAATGAAAAGTCATGTATAAAAAAATATACATTTATTTTAATGAAGTTATATTACGAAGTAATATAACATTATAAATGCAATGTACTGAAAAAAAGCCTGTTACTCTTCGGAGAACTCCTTTAAAAGATTAAAGCAATGCAGCAGTCCTGTGAGTACTTGGCCATAAATTTTTGTATCTAATATGTTTATATTTACATATAAGCTAACAAATGAATTGGGTGAATTTAATGAGTTTCAGGACGTGGCTTGTCCGCCTTTTTTGTAGGAGGAAGCACGTGGCTGAGCTCCTGCACAAGAATCTGGTAAATCCTTCCTGGGACCGGCAACAGCAGCTTGTGACCCTCCAACCCCTGCACTTGTCCCCCTGGAGTCAACTGATGTGACCGCTGTGTGTAAAATGGTCCGCGGGCAAAAGAAAACGAAAAAGATGGCACAGGAAAGCAAGGAGATACAGTGGGTAGACTGCAAAGGTTTGCCAGGACTACCAGAAACTAGGCAGCCAAGGGCACTATTAAGGGGGAGAGCTACGTTGGCTTAAAGGAAAGGAGCAGCACACAGACACCAGATGAGGACTGGGTGCCGGGTGGCCATAAGTGCTGTGGAGGCAGCTTGCATTAACCCCTCACAGTCTGGGACAGAGCAGAGCATCCAGAAGGAGGCGATCCCTGCCACTTACACTAACCTTACACTGAAAGATGTATATTCTGCCCTTACAAAAAGCAGTGCTTTATTAGATGTACATATTGGAAGTGTGAAGGAGGACATTAGTACAATACAATACAATACGACATGACCTCAGAAAGTTGAATGACAGAATCAGTGCAGTGGAGAACAGAGTCAGTGAAGTTAAGGATAGGCTACCACCTTTGACACGAGAAGAGAATGGTGCATAATATACATTAGCTGCACTGATCGATAAAGTTGTTGATTTAGAAAATAGAATGCGCCTTAATAACTTGCATTTGCTGGGAATGCCGCAAAAGTCAGAAGGGAAAAGTTTGGTGCTGATAAACTTTCCCATTTATTTGCTATAGTGTGGGTACATAGAGTACCCTTTCGGGCTCCAACACCGGGGGCGGCACCAAGGCCTATACTATTGCGAGTCCTACATCTCAGCGGTCGGGACGATACTCTACACATGGCACGTGACAGCACAGATTTGACCATCGATGGCGCATGCATCTCGACCTACCCTGATTTTTTAGTGGAGGTGCAAAAGAGGAGGGCGCAATTTGTGGATATCCGGAGGAGGTTTCATATCTTAAACGTGCCCTATTCCACCATTTACCTGGCAAAGCTAAGAGTATCTGCACTGGACACTACGCAATTCTATAAGGATCCGAAAGCTGCATTTTGCATACCAATGAGCAAAACAGTTGCATAGATCAGTTGATTGGCAATAATGGTCACATTGTGGGACTGAAGCCTTCAGTTTTCCACACCGTAGTGCCTTTGTATCCTTACATTGCTATTTAGTTCCGCTTAAGTGATGGTTAATATGTTTTGTGCCTAACCTGATTATGGTATGAATACTGATTCACGGGCACACTGTGATCCTATGTGGTACAGAAAATGCAGGACATGCTAAATTACTTTTGCGATACTCCGATAGTATGTTGATCAGGGTCAAAAGGTTTCGGTTGACCCCAAGTCCCTATCTATGAGACAATGTTGTTGTGGTTTTATTATATGTTTTCTTTTTTTCTTATTCATATGTGATACCACAAAATATTTTTCTCTTTCTGTTGCAGGATTTCTGTGTGAGTTTACATGGTAGGATGTCCATTACTTCCATGCACCATAGGGGCTAAAGCTATAGAATGTAATGTCTTGACATGGAATATTAGAAGGGCTGGGGATGCTAAAAAATTATAAACTTTGTTTTCCTATGTACAATAATTCCAGCCCTCCATAGTCTGCCTATCTGAGACATATATGACAAAAGACACTACTCAACAGTCTCACCATTCTACATATTCTGCACAGGCAAGGGGAGTACTGTAAGTGTCCTTGAACAAAGATCAATGCCTTACCAATGTTTTAGGTCTCAGGTGGACTCGGAGGGCAGATTTGTGTGTCTGTTCTACTCTATATTCTATGTCCAAATAATTTTGGTAGCGGTCTATATTCCCCCACCTAACTCAGGAGATGTCCTGAAAAAAGTATTTTTTTTTGGCAACAGTTCCAACAGTTCTAGTCTTAATTATAATTATATTATGGTGATTATAATAATGTGTTGCTACCCCATATCAATAGTTGAACAGACAACTTAGAGAGTCTGGGCTTTGCTATTTGTGGAAAATTCAACATCTAGTTTCGATACAATATTCCTGTTACTTGGGTTCTCACCTGTCCCTGTTGAGGATAGATATGGCCATAGGTTCCCACGCCTTGTTTCATATGTGCGTAAAATAAAGTATCTTCCCCGTAGTATATCAGATCACTCCCCTTTATTGGTCAGTCTATCCCTGGGGTGTAGAGAGGGTATCTGTGCACTACCATGGAGCTTATACCCTTTATGGTTGCAGTTAGTAGAAACAGACACCATGATTGATATGGCCATTAAGGAGTTTTCAGTAATAATGTGGGATCTACTGCTTTTTGTTGGGTTTGGAAATTTATGAAAGTGTTTGTATGGGGACAATATATAAAGAAAATTAGTCTGCATAAATCCAGGACACAGGAAACAACAGAATTATTACAACGCCAGGTAGTGGAATCAGAAAGGGTTTATATAGAAACGCCTTTACAAGCTACTGAAATTTACTATATTATATAGGGACCTATATTATATAGGTGCCTTTAATATCTTGGAGCACATTGCATACCTAACAGTTATATTGGGTCACAGGGGACCTTAAAACTATATGGGAGCAAACAGGGGTCTAATTTTTTTTATTGGGGCACAGGGGACCCAACTACTACATGTGCTTGACCAAGGAGCCCTAAAATTTTTCTCTAGCAGATTCTGGAGAAAGGATTCATGGTCCGGGCTTGATAGAGAGAAAAAGGAATAGTGTGAGATTCTGTTTGGAGAAGATGCTCCCTGTGAGTCACTGAATGTAACTGCACTTTGTTATAGTCTGTAGTGGTAGTGATAGTGGGCATGGTGTGGCGGCATTATTTAGATATTATATAGTGGTATCATTGGTAATATCTTTCTGTTTTGTTAGGAGCAGTTTGGAGGCGATATGTAATTACTGTATGGTGGTAATGTTATATGATAACTATGTATGTTTTGGGGCTCTTGATACTGTGTGAGGGCACTTTCAGGGCATTATACTGTGTGTGGATCAATGACTCTGATAACGATGTGTTCCGGTGGGGGCACAAAAAGCAGATTCCGCACAGGGCGTCATCTCCCCTAAGGCCAGCCCTTTGTATGAAAATAGCCTTTCTGTGTTTTCAATCCACTCCCAGTTTTGGTTGAAAAATACTGAGCACAAATACTGTGTGTGTGAACATAGCCTTATGATGTATAAATGTTTAATGGAGTAATTGAAATAGGGAATTTGGACGATATGACAACGGGATAAAATAGAAATGTTTGGACAGACAGGCTGGGTTTACACTACGTATATTTCAGTCAGTATTGTGGTCCTCATATTGCAACCAAAACCAGGAGTGGATTAAAAACACAGAAAGGATCTGTTCACACAATGTTGAAATTGGATGGACACCATATAACAGTAAATAACTGCCATTATTTCAATACAACAGCCGTTGTTTTAAAATAACAGCAAATATTTGCCATTAAATGGCGGCCATCCACTCAATTTCAACATTGTGTGAACAGATCCTTTCTGTGTTTTTAATCCACTACTGGTTTTGGTTGCTATATGAGGACCACAATACTGACTGAAATATACGTAGTGTGAACCCAGCCTTAGGCTGCGTTCACACTACGTATATTTCAGTCAGTATATTTCAGTATAATCCACTCCTTGTTTTGGTTGCTATGAGAACCTGACATGAGGACCAAATACAGCCTCAAATATACATAGTGTGAACCCAGCCTTATGCTGTATACCATGTCAATGGATATGTGCGCTGCTGTGATTGTCATATATTATGTGATGCCGTGAACATGGGCAGAGCAATGTATGATATTTGTATCTCTAATTTCTTTATGTGTTTCCTGTTCTGCCAGTGATGTAACTGGCAAACAGATAAAACAACAAAATTATTTTATTTTCAGTTTTTATGTCTGAGTAGAAAGTAAGGGTTCGTTAACACTGAGCAAAAGTGACGCCTCCGCCAATTCTTTGGGCAGAAAGCAGAAGCACATGAGAAATTCTATTGAAACAATGGGAGAGGCGGAATTTCAAGCGGTGCGGTCTTGAAATTCCACCATTTTTGCTCAGTGTGAACGGGCCTTTCGGCAGCATTTGTAAAGACACAAAGGAGAATGCTGCCGTGAAGAAACGATCTGTTGTTAAAGAGACATGATGAGTACAGTAAATGCGCTCCAGGGAGGAAATATGTTATTGCATTGTTGATAATTTGCTGCACAGGTAATGGAACTAAAAGGCTTTACAAAAATAAGAGGATGTGTAGAACAGTTGGACAAAATAATTTATTCAAAGGGGGAATGAAGTGTAAGGCCAGGGCTATGATGCAATGTTTTTTTTGTAGTGCTACAGATTTTATGGCTGCTCTTAGGACTCATTCACACTATCGATTTGGCGCCCAACTTGAATTCCTCCTGCTATATCTTTGAATAGGAGGGCTCGCATGCCTCTGTTCTCCGCGCCTCTCCGCTCAATGAATTGACATGTCAATTCTTTAAGTGGGGAGCGGAGACACGAAAGCCCTCCCATATTAAATCCCCATTCTAAGGGTGTGTTCACAGTCAGGTTTTTTATTGCATTTATTGATGCCAAAACCAAAAACATATTATAAATAGAGGAGAGGTCATTAAAGGGGTACTTGGGCCAAACACTATTTTACCCAGAACCCAAACATATAGAACATTGTAATAACAATAAATTACATTCTAAGGCTTGTTATTTCACTTTCTGTACCACTCTGAGCAGCGGAAGTGTAGTGGTTTTTCAAAATACTTGCATCATTGTCCGGCTGCGTACCAGTGCTGCCATTTTGTGCTGTGACATCAGCTTTCAGTAGGCATCGCTTCTTCCTAGATGTGCTGCCCTCCTCTTTTGGGACAGCCCTTGTGTGCCGTACTGTCGTGAAAGGCGTGAGTACAGCCAACTGAGAAAAGCCATTGGACCCATCTCCCCCTGGGACATTTAGATTGTACATCCCTCTGTTCCCAAGTTGTTGGGATTTTACTATCTGGCTGCATGAGCAATTGTGAATCTTAAAGACGCAGTCCATTTTTCAGGTTTTTTTTTTGCTTATATCAAGCACACTTAACATCACTAGCCCAACAGGGTTATCAGCTACATTAACTGAGCTACTGAGCTAGAGGCCATGCATTCATTGTCTGTCATCAATAAATTAGGGGAGATGACAACATATAGTAGTGGGGAGAGGGGCTAAGTAGTAGGCGCATGCCTACATGGGGAGGGTAACTACCAGGGGAAATGCCCACACAGGGAGGAGGGGCTAACTACCATAGGGGATGCCTACATGAAGGGGACTAACTACTAGTGGAGATACCTGACATGGAGATGCTATCTGCTGTGGGGGGCTAACTTACAGAGGGATTACCTATAGTGAGATATGTTAGTTGAGGGGAAAGATCAGAGGTTAGTTTGGGGAAAGATCAGATCAGAAGTATTACTTTACTGAAAGAGTAGTAGATGCTTGAAACAAATTTCCAGCAGATGTGATTGGTAAATCTACAATAACAAAATGTAAACATGCCTGGGATAAACATATATATATCCTAAAATAATAAGAAAGGAAATACTAAAAGGGCAGCCTAGATGGACCAAGTGGTCTTTTTCTGCCAACAATCTTCTATGTTGCTATGCTTTTATAGAGGGTACCTAAACTGGGGGACACAGAGAGCACTGTAATATATGGAGGCACAGAAAGGCCTAAATACCATATTGGAGCACAGATAGGTTAAGCTACTATATCATGGATACAGAGAAGTCTAACTACCATGTAAAGACAGAGGGTCCTAACTACTATACAGGGGCCAGAGGGTCCTAATTACTATAAGGGGGTACACAGAAAGCCTAATTACCACATGGAGGCACAAAGGGGCCAGTCAACTGTATGAGGGCAAAGGGGGGGGGGGCTATGTTCTATAAGGAGGCACATAGGGGGCTTATTTATTATATGAAGACACAGATGGGTCGATCTTTCTGCTATGTGACGGCATAGAGTAGGCCTAAGTACTGTTAGAGGATTCAAATTGGGCCTGACTACTACATGGGGGTACAAACTGGGCACTCTTACAGTGGTTGCATAGAGGTGAGGATGTTGCTGGAGCAAAGAGCCTAAAATGTTTGCCTCGCAGATTCTGCAGAGATGAGTTGTGACCAGGAGAAGTCTTGACACCCCGGCACATAGAGAATAAAGGAAAGGTGAGCGGCTCTGATCAGAGAAGATACCTCTGTGTGTCACTGGATGTAACTGTACTGTAATCACTTATATGATATGCAGAGCCTGTGTACCTTTATATGGGTCAATGTATGGGGAATACTGGTCTTTGTAAAGAGGATTTAATTTAGTAATGGTATGATGGTGTTAGTCACTGTGTGGTGGTAATGGTAGTGATAACGGTGTGTGGTGATATGTGTTTTTTTTATACACTGGTATTATTCATCTTGGTTTATTTGTTCACTATGAGGTGAAGGTGTGGTGATAATATTTGTTTCTTATAGACTGATATTGTTGGTTTTCGATTTTGTGAACAGCAGAGGGAGAAGTTTTTGAGCATGGCTATGGGGATGCCCTATGGGGTATGGCTATGTGGGCCTTACATACTTTGGGCATGGCTATGGAGACATGCCATGTTGCCTTGAATGTCCCTCTGGACATCTGGAATTTCTGTCAAGTGCCAGATGGGCCATTCCCTCTGTAAGCTGCTATCCTGGCTCTTTCCTTGCTCAGTGGGCTTCTTGTACTTCACAGCCTGCTACAGTCACAGCTGTGTAGTACAGCTAGTCTGCTGCGCAGGGGAAAAGCCTATGTACAGAGCAGCTGAGGAGAAGGATCACACTATTAGGTCATCTAATGAAACTCCAGGGCCTCACAGACATAGTGTGTGTGCCTTCTGGTCATCAGACCCCTGGTCAGACAGGGACTTACAACCCTTATCCTTTAACATTGTAAAACTAGCCTCACTTAGGGTATGTACACACTGAGGAAAACACACAGCGGATTCTGCCGCTCGTCCCTGCGCGCTCCAGCTTCACTCTCCACCTGTGCCATAGACTCCATTCTATAGTCAGGCAGATTCCAGATTCAGGCAGAATGAACCCATTTATTCCTCGGGCGGACCCCCTGTGCACTCTCCCCTGTAGTATATAGCCCCCCTGTGCGCTCTCCCCCTCCCATATAGAGCCCTCCTGTGCGCTCTCCCCCTCCCATATAGCCCCCCTGTGCATTCTCCCCCTCCCATATAGTCCCCCTGTGTGCGCTCTTCCTCCCATATAGCCCCCTGTGCACTCTCCCCCTCCCATATAGCCCCCCCTGTGTGCTCTCCCCCTCCCATACAGCATATAACAAATAAAACTAACACTTATACTCACCTGGGTCCGGCGTTTCCTCTTCTCTTCCCTCTTGTGGCCGCACTGCAGCAGTCACAAAAGGCCGCTCTCCCCTTGTCCTGGTGTTGGCGCTCGAGTGACGTCACTCGAGCGCAGAAACCAGAAGCAGAGAGCAGCCTCTTGTGACTTCTGCGGCCACAAGAGTAACTGACAGGGAGAGAGCCGATGGCCCTCTCTCTGTCAGTGCTCCTGCAAGGTAACAGTGAGCGCTCGTTACGAGCGCTCATAGTTACTGTGCAGGAAGTGGTGCGGCCCAGTATACAGGTATACTGAGCTGCAGCCGGGGTCCGTTCTGCCAGTTGGGGAACCCTGCTATAGAGGATGGAATGTCTGCTGAAATTAGCTGAAATTAGGAGAAGAAAAAAAGAGAATGACTCTGATCATAGAAGAAATCACCATTGAGTCTCCTGCCATGTGTTATTGTAGATCCTTGTGTTATTGTAGATAATTGTGTTGCATCTTTACTTTGTAGAGGGGTGTTTGTCTGTTATATAGATGTTTGTAGAGTGATGTTTGTCTGTAATATAGCACTAACGTACCCAGTGTGACGTCTGCTTGGTGGGCCTGGTCTTAGCATTGACCATATAAGAGGCTAGGAGACCACATTTTTCCTGCCCCACTTCCCTTGCCTTGTGAGTCTTGGTAGCTGAGTAGATACTGATGGCCCCCGTTTTTGTATCTGCTCAGTTTCCAAGTTTCAAATGACACGAGAAGTGGGGCGGGGAAAAGACAGCCCCCTAGCCTCTTACTCGCCCTGGCACTAAGACCAGGCCAACCAAGCAGACATCACACTGGGCATATCCCGACCCCAAGATAATCGTAACCAGTTAGATGTGATGAAAGCATTTTCCTATGGAGTACAAGACTTCCGGACGCGGTAAGTGCAGATAATATAGCACTATGCGGCCCGAAGCGGTAGAGAGAGTATATTTTGATTTGATATAACTTTTGTACAATCGTTTAAAGGGGATATTCAGTATAATAAATTAGTGTTTAAATAAAACAATAACCCCAGGATTCTGGCTTCAGTGTGCTTTCGCATGCTTCACCCCTGACAGAAAATAAAAAATACGAGGACAACAAACTGATCATTGTCTACAGCTCCCTGACTCCTCCCTCTCCTCGCAGACAACATATCATCCTCTGCTGTCACAGGAGTCGTGGCTGGATTTAAGATGTTACCACCACTTACCGGTCCCACCATCCCCCTGTCATATACACAGATATATCTTTATAGGGGCAATAACCCCTTACGGACCAAGCCTATTTGGGCCTTAATGACCAGGCTCATTTTTCAAAAAGTGACCTGTCTCACTTTATGCGCTTATACCTCGGTGATGCTTTAACGTATGCTAGCAATTCTGAGATAGTTTTTTTCGTAACATGTGGTTCTTTGTGTTAGTGGCAAGATTTAGTCACTATCTTGTGTGTTTTTTGTGAAAAACATCAAAATATTATGAAAAATTTGCACTTTACGAACTTTGAAATTTTCTGCTTAAAAAAAAAAGAAAGTCGTATCACATAAATTAGTTGCTAGGTCACATTACCAATATGTCCTCTTTATTCTGGCTTCATTTCGTAAACATATTTTACTTATTTAGGGTGTTACGGGGCTTAGAAATGTATCAGCAAATTATCAAATTTCTTGAAATTTCCAAAACTGATTTTTTTAGAGACCAGTTGTTTTTTTAAGTGGGTTTAGGAGGCTTGTGTACTTGAAACCCCCATAAGTGACCCCATTTTGGAAACTAAACACCCTACAGAATTAATCTAGGGTAATAATGAGCATTTTGACCCTACAGGTACTTGAGGAAAGTATTCACCATTAGGCCATAAAAAATGGAAAATAAAAATTTTCAAATAATATATTCCTTTAGATTAAAGTTTCTAATTTTCACAAGCAACAGAAGAGAAAAAGCACCCCAAATTTTGTAACGCAGGTTCTCCTGAGTAGAAAGGTACCCCATATGTGGGCTTAAACCACTGTATGGGCACACAGCCGGGCTCAGAAAGGAAGGAGCATCAATTAGCATTTTCAGTGCAGATTTTGCTGTATAAGTTATCAGGGGCCAGGTGCGTTTGCAGTACCCCTCTAGTGCCAGCAGAGTGAAACCCCCCCTCCCAAAAGTCACCCCATTTTGGAAAGTAAACCCCTCAAAGAATTTATCTTGCGGTGCGGTGAGCATTTTGACCCCACAGGTACTAGAGGAAAGTATTAAAAATTAGACAGTAAAAATGAAAAAGTAGAATTTTTTCAATAATATTTTTGTTTAGTTTGAAATTTTTCAGTTTCACAAGGAGCAGGAGAGAAAAGGCACCCCAAAATCTGTAACGCAGTTTCTCCTGAGTACAACGATACTCCATTTGTGGGCATAAACCAGTGTATGGGCACACAGCAGGACTCAGAAGGGAAGGAGCACCAATTAGCATTTTCAGTGCAGATTTTGCTGTCGAAGTTATCAGGCGCCAGGTGCATTTGCAGTACCCCTGTAGTGCCAGCAGAGTAAAACCCCCCTCCCAAAAGTCACCCCATTTTGGAAAGCAAACCCCTCAAAGAATTTATCTTGGGCTGCGGTGAGCATTTTGACCCCACAGGTACTAGAGGAAAGTATTTAAAATTAGACAGTAAAAATGAAAAAGTAGAATTTTTTCAATAATATTTTTGTTTAGTTTGAAAGTTGTAGAAGTTTTCTGGTGCCTGGTGCGTTTGCAGTGCCCCTGTAGTGTCAGCAGAGTGAAACCCCCCATAACTCGCCCCAAGTGCACCACTCAAAGAATTACGAGCAGTCTGTAGCAATCTGGGGTGGTTACGGGTAACCTGAGCGATTACAGGTAAACTGGAGTGGGTATGAATAATCTGGGGTGGTTACAGGTAATGCGGGTTGGTTACAGGTAATTCGAGTTTGTTACAGGTAATGTAGGGTGGTTACAGGTAATGCGGGGTGGTTACAGGTAATCCAGGGTGGTTACAGGTAATGTGGGGTAGTTACAGGTAATCCGGGGCACTTGGCTTGTTATCCCATCACCAATGATTTATGGCGAGAGGGGATAAAAAGTGGCGGCAGCATTTGGAACAAGTGATCAGTGGTATATAGTATATACAGCTGATCACTTGTACCAGGACCACATTTGGTAGTCCACAATCATTGCCCCATGTTCTTTTGTTAGGAATCAATCACTGTGAACACTAGGGTTAAATCGGGGTTGGGGGGACACATGTATTCATCTCCTCTCACTGTGGATTCACGGTGAGAGGAGATGAAAGCATGCAGCGTTCTTTTCCGGCGGCCAACGTTATACTGTTAATAACGGCGATCGCCAATGTGGGGACCGGTTGGGACTGAGGAGGGGGCTGCGGGCCCGCACTTATTCTGTGCCATCGTCATAAAGAGCTGATGGCACCGGAATGGAGCCCATTAGTGACTGCTGTAAAAATCTGTATCGGCGGTCACTAATAACATAATACATGTATTCTCTGGGTCACTGCGGTTGCGGCGATACCAAATTTGTGTAGGTTTTTTTTAACTATTACCACTTTAGCGCAATAGAAAATATCTTTCTAGCAAAAATCCACAAAAACTGTCGCCACATTGCAAGATCCATAGGGTTCCTATCTTTTGCGGTGTAAGCAATGAGGCGTTAAATACGCCTGGTGAATATAATATATTTGAATGAGCTTATTGTTGGCTGCTGGGGACACATATGTTTGGGACTCTAAAAGGGCCTCGCATTCCTTATCATCAAGGCCAGGAAGAGTGGATTTCCATTTATCTAAGGCTGGTAAAGGGCTGGACGCCACCACCGCAGCAATCAGATGGGAGTAGAGAGTAGAAACAAGGCCACCTGGACCTTGTGATCTTATTACACCTATTAAGGGATGTGAAGACAGCGATGTAGAAGGGGATGGGAACTTTGCATTCAAGGCGTGTCGTAATTGGAGGTACCTGTAGAAGGAGGTGCGTGGGATACCTAGAGTATCTCTGAGAGAGTCAAAGGTGCGTAAGGTGTGATCCACATACATATCATAAACATACAGAACCCCTGATTGTATCCAGTAATCCTGTTCAGGGAGGGATAGCAGATGAGGGAAGGAGTGGTTATTCCATAATGGTGCCTCCAGGGGGGTACTTTGGAACTGCAATGTATTTCTTACCGCCGCCTACACCTTGCGGCCTACCCTATGGGCTGGTAGAGACTGTACCCAAGGGCATATAGGTGATTCCATATAGGACCACAATGAAACCGGGGCCATGAAGTCTATTAGGTGTTGATCTGGAGAGTGATCTAGGTCGGCTTGCAGCCAAGGGTTTAGGTATTTTAGTGGCCCCGCTAGATAGTAAAAGTAAATATTAGGGAGAGCCATTCCCGCATTGTCTTTTGGGCATTGTAGTTTGGCAAACTGGAGTTTTGACAGTGATGAACGCCAGATGAAAGGAATCATAGTGGAATCCAAATCACGGAAGAAGGATTGTGGGATGGGTACGAATATATGTTGCAAGGTATATAGGCATTTTGGTAACACCACCATCTTTATTAAATTGATTCGGCCTGCCACCGATAATGGCAGAGAGGCCCATATTCTAAATTTCTCTCGGAAGTGTCCCAGCAACGGTTGGACATTCGATGCTAAGACTTGTGCAGCCGACTTCGCAATCATAATGCCTAGGTATTTGAAATGGCCCATTATGATCAAACCTTCCATCACTGCCCCCACACTGTGATTCCTAGAAGAACTAAGAAATTGTAG
Source organism: Dendropsophus ebraccatus (assembly GCF_027789765.1). Taxonomy (NCBI): domain Eukaryota; kingdom Metazoa; phylum Chordata; class Amphibia; order Anura; family Hylidae; genus Dendropsophus; species Dendropsophus ebraccatus. Next base: position 55,449,352 of record NC_091454.1, on the reverse strand, counting down.
CTAGGATTTTCCCCAATTGATAATAAGGCCTGAGTTCATTCCATATGCATCAATCATCTGAATGGCAACCGACAAAGACTTCTCAGGGTCCTTATCTGGCTTTAGTAAAAGTATTATGTTGGCATCATAAAATTACTCTGGTAGCCTGCCTGACTCAAATGCTACATTTGAGTCAGGCATTAAGAACTGCCAGCAGGTGGGGAAGGAGAATATCTTGATATTTTCGGAGTACAATTCAATGGGGAAGCCATCCGGCCCGGAGGGTAATTTGTGATAGATAGTGGGATATCTCTGCCGAAGAGCGAGTCAGCCTGGTGCTGTATAGGTCCCTATAGAAGTGGACGAAAACATCTACACTCACCGGCCACTTTATTAGGTACACCATGCTAGTAACGGGTTGGACCCCCTTTTGCCTTCAGAACTGCCTCAATTCTTCGTGGCATAGATACAACAAGGTGCTGGAAGCATTCCTCAGAGATTTTGGTCCATATTGACACAATGGCATCACACAGTTGCCGCAGATTTGTCGGCTGCACATCCATGATGCGAATCTCCCGTTCCACCACATCCCAAAGATGCTCTTTTGGATTGAGATCTGGTGACTGTGGAGGCCATTTGAGTACAGTGAACTCATTGTCATGTTCAAGAAACCAGTCTGAGATGATTCTAGCTTTATGACATGGCGCATTATCCTGCTGAAAGTAGCCATCAGATGTTGGGTACATTGTGGTCATAAAGGGATGGACATGGTCAGCAACAATACTCAGGTAGGCTGTGGCGTTGCAACGATGCTCAATTGGTACCAAAGGGCCCAAAGAGTGCAAAGAAAATATTCCCCACACCATGACACCACCACCACCAGCCTGAACCGTTGATACAAGGCAGGATGGATCCATGCTTTCATGTTGTTGACGCCAAATTCTGACCCTACCATCCGAATGTCGCAGCAGAAATCGAGACTCATCAGACCAGGCAACGTTTTTCCAATCTTCTACTGTCCAATTTCGATGAGCTTGTGCAAATTGTAGCCTCAGGTTCCTGTTCTTAGCTGAAAGGAGTGGCACCCGGTGTGGTCTTCTGCTGCTGTAGCCCATCTGCCTCAAAGTTGGACGTACTGTGCGTTCAGAGATGCTCTTCTGTCTACCTTGGTTGTAACGGTTGGCTATTTGAGTCACTGTTGCCTTTCTATCAGCTCGAACCAGTCTGCCCATTCTCCTCTGACCTCTGGCATCAACAAGGCATTTCCGCCCACAGAACTGCCGCTCACTGGATGATTTTTCTTTTTCGGACCATTTTCTGTAAACCCTAGAGATGGTTGTGTGTGAAAATCCCAGTAGATCAGCAGTTTCTGAAATACTCAGACCAGCCCTTCTGGCACCAACAACTATGCCACGTTCAAAGGCACTCAAATCACCTTTCTTCCCCATACTGATGCTCGGTTTGAACTGCAGGAGATTGTCTTGACCATGTCTACATGCCTAAATGCATGTTGCCGCCATGTGATTGGCTGATTCGAAATTAAGTGGTAACGTGCAGTTGGACAGGTGTACCTAATAAAGTGGCCGGTGAGTGTAGGATGTCCTCATTACTTGTTGGATTACAGTTGGAGAGGCAGTGTTTTGGTGTATTAGGTAGGCAAGGAGGCTGCTAGATTGATTGCTCTTTTCAAAATATCGCTGGTTAGTAAAGAATACTTAACGTTTCGCTTTTTTTATGTAACATCATATAAGATCTACCAGCCTGCAGCCACCTCGCTCTGTTATACTCTGAGGGTTGGGCAATGAACTCCGACTCTAACCTAGCACACAGGGCAGCCGATTCATCCTCAACCCTGGTCGCTTCCCTCTTATAAAAGGAGATTAAAGATTGTACGCAACCCCTCAGGTAAGCTTTTAGGGCTTCCCAATAAATCAGGTGATTACCATCTGGCTGGTTAGCCTGCAGGAATACAGATAATTGGTCGGGGATTCTATCCTATTCCCCAAATAGAGATAACCAGAACGGATGGATCTTCCTAGGTCTCGAAGGGTTTGGTAGGGGGGGGTAAGGTCAAAGTCAGCCACCAGAGCTGAGTGATCAGACACTGCTCGTAGGACATGGTATATATTCGTCATGACTGATCGTGCTCAGGGGTTGCCAGATACATAATCCATGCGGGAGAGACTATTTCTACCCAGTATGTGACATGTGAACTCCCTCACCCCGGGATGGGCAACCCGCCAAAGGTCTTACCAACCCACCTCCAACATGAGGCGCGCCAGTGGTGAGAGCCCGGTGGTGGCCTCTGGGCCTAGAGCCATTTGGAATCTGTCTAATACTTGATCATGTAATAAGTTATAATCTCCCATGAGATGGGTAGGTAGATGCAAACTTAATTGCCTCATGCAGGATAAAGACAGGGGCCGGTGGTGGTAGATAAATTCCCAGGAGGACCACTGGTACTTGGGCAATTTTCCCCTGTACAAAAACGTCTCTCCCCTCCGGGTCTATATACGTGTCGCCCGGCTCCCAACAGAGGGTTCTATGGACTAGCAGGGGCACACCTCTGGACCCCATGGAGTGAGTGGCATGCAGGGACCACTGTACCCATAGTTTAGCTAGATATCGTAACGACTCCGGGGTCATATGTGTCTCCTGAAGGCACAGTATTTATGGACTGTGCCTCCTGACATGCTCAAACACCATTGCTTTCTTTCTCGGGGTACCTAAACCCCTCACATTAAAGGACATTAGTCTTATAGGCATAATGTTCACTCTACAACTACAACTATGACAACTCTAACGTACAACTATGAACCCAACAACACACACGAACAACACACAAAGTACAAATGAACAAAGAAACAAGTATGAAATTCATGGCTTCTTATACAGGGGAAAGTCTGAGAATCAGAATTCCAGACACTCAGACTCAGTGTTATCATAAAGCAATCGGGGTTACCTATATAGAGAGTAGATGCTACTAGTGATAATACATGAGTTTGCCACTCATCAGTGGCCAGACTACACAAAGTGTATAAAACTAGCACTTAACAGAACATTAAAGGGATCATAACGATATGGAGACCTAAGTCCCAAGGCGCGGAATTAGCAGTGGTTATATCCTCGGGTAATGGGCTCAGCCGTGGCAGGTAACTCACCCCATGGCGTGTCGCCGCCGCAAATCGGTAAGAAATTAAGAAACTCAATGGGCGGGAGAGTTTGGTCTCAATATTTTGGCTGAGGGGAGTGTTCGTACATGGCTGTTAGGGACCATCAGCCTGGTGGTTCATGAGTCCAATGGAGTCACTAACGTGGAGACGGAGGCGAGGGGCGCCTGTGTCCTAGCGATTGCAGCCACTCGTCGGCTTCAGCCAGTGAGTTGAAGAACAAGGCCCTTTCATCATAGATGACCCGGAGGCGGGCCGGGAAGGGCATGGAGTAGATAATGTGTCTTTCTCGTAGCTTAGCCCTCACAGCCGTGAAGGAGGCCCTTGTTTTCTGAAGGGCTGCCGAGAAGTCCAGGAATACGGACAGTGCCGCATCCCTGTCACGGCTGCTGAGCGGGCACACTAAAAACGGCCTTGGTGGGGTCCCAGGTGGCAGTGCTCTCTCCACCGCAAAAACCAGTGAGAAGTGCGCATCAGGTAATATATCTTTCAGCCAATGTTCAGCAAAGGCGCAGGGGTTCTTCCCCTCAGCCCGCTCAGGGAGGCCCAGGATTCTTAGGTTGTTACGCCTGAGTCTATTTTCCAAGTCGTCAGCTCTTTGGGCCCAGGCAGCCGCCTTGTCCAGGGCAATGATTTTAGCAGGTTAGACGGCCGGGCAAAATCTTTGAGCTTATCTGCAGCGGTGTTTTGTGGTGTGCGGTTCATTTTGGTGCCGGAACGACCCCTTGGCATTCAGGAGCAGGCAGGTTTGGTAGCATATATCGGCAGGATAAAGGCGGCAGGCCGGTTGTTAGCTGGAGCTCACATGCAGCACGTCTGCTCTGCTTGGCGGTTAGCCACGCCCCCCATATGCCACTAAATTTAAACATTGTGGGAACATAGCCTTTCTGTGTTTTCAATCCACTTTCTGGTTTTGGTTGCAAAATGATTTGCCTAAGGCTAGGTTCACACACAGTATTTTTCAGTCAGTATTGTGGTCCTCATATTGCAACCAAAACCAGGAGTGGATTGGAAACACAGAAAGTCTATGTTCACACAATGTTGAAATTGAGTGGATGGCCGTCATTTAGGGTACGTTCACACGTACCGGATCCGCAGCGGATTTTCTGCTGCAGATCCGCAGCAAATTTCATCTAAATAACTAAACACAGCATCAAATGTGCAACATCAAATCTGCTTCGGATCTGCTCCAGATCTGCTGCGGATCCTGTACATGTGAACGCACCCTTAATGGCAAATTTGCTGTAATTTTAAAACAACAGCTGTTGTATTGAAATGCTGGCAGTTATTTACCATTATATGGCGGCCATCCACTCAATTTCAACATTGTGTGAACAAAGCCTTTCTGTATTTTCAATCCACTCCTGGTTCAGGTTGCAAAATACTGACCAAATACTGACTGAAATATACTGTGTGTGAACCAAGGCTAAGTATGTATAGCCATAGAAAATGACAAGAAACAGTATCACAGCGTAAAATCTGCTAAGATGTGTTAATGTATGTGTGAAACTGGCCTAAGGCTAATGCAGTTTTTGAGCCAGAATGGATCCAGTAGGAAGTAGAAGTCCTCCCTTTATAATTGCCATTCCATTTTAATCCACATCTGGCTTTTGGACAAAAACTGGATTAGAAGTTTTCCAAAAACTGCATAGTATAAAACCAGCCTTATGGTGCATTTACACAGAGAGATTTATCTGACAGATCTTTAAAGCCAAAGCCAAAGCCAGGGACAGACTATAAACAGAGAACAGGTCATAATTTAAAGAAAGAGGGATCTATCCTCCTTTTAAATCCATTTCAGGCTTTGGCTTTAAAAATCTGTCAGATAAATCTCTCTGTGTAAACACACCTTTAGGAAGAGTGAGGAGTAATTACCCCATGCTGCGAGTCGGTACGTGTGAAGCATAGCTGTGTTCACCCAAATTGCATTACTGCCTCAGCTGAGGTACTGCATTATTTCTGGGAAAATGCTGCATCACTGGGATAGTACTGCAAAGAAATTCCCACATTTGCGAACCCAGCCTAATACTGAGCAGGTGCTGCTACCTCACTGATGGAATGGTGTGCAGTGAAATGAAATGTTTTTTAGGGTATATAAACACACACACCGTATACGCAGCAAATACGCAGCAGATTAGATCTTAATAACTGAACACAGCATCAAATCTGCTGCAGATCTGCTGCGTATCTGGTGTGTGTGTTTGTACCCTAAGGCTGGGTTCACACTACGTATATTTCAGTCAGTATTGTGGTCCTCATATTGCAACCAAAACCAGGTGTGGATTGAAAACACAGAAAGGCTCTGTTCACACAATGTTGAAATTGAGTGGATGGGCGCCATTTAATGGCAAACATTTGCTGTTATATTAAAACAACGGCTGTTATATTGAAATAATGGCAGTTATTTACTGTTATATGGAGGCCATCCACTCAATGCCACCATTGTGTGAACAGATCCTTTCTGTGTTTTTAATCCACTCCTGGTTTTGGTTGCAATATGCGGACCACAATACTGAACCCAGCCTTAGAGTGGGGAGACTGTGATGAAAAACTTGTAGTAGTGAACAACTGTTCAACCAAGAAATTCAACCATGAAATACAGAACTAAGACCCCCAAAACAAATGGATTTAAATCTGGTTCAGAACTGAGGCAGACAGGTAAGCAATGCTATATTCTTCTGCAATATGTTTATTTATTTTTTTACCGTTTTATGTTTTCTGAAATGCACAATAGCTATATATGGTATCTAGAAGTCACGCATAAGTCCTGTGTCATGCACACAAGCTACATGGATGGGCTAGAGGCATCAAAATCCGGTGCCATGTACGGCATCACTGGGATGCCAGGGATATTGGTAATGATAGGGTTAACTATTGGTAAAGATGGAGTTAACCATTGCAAGGCTATGATTTCAATGTGGGTTTACTATTGCACCTCCAGTAGACATGTGTGGGATGATGACCAGTTCCTTACTACCCTATTGGTGTCAGTTTGCAGCAAGGCTGTTGGGTAATGTTGGGAGTTTGGTTGGGGAGGAGTTACAAGCATTTCCTATATAAGACAAGCTATTGCTGTCACAGGGTTGATAGCCGTCTCTTCCTGAGGCTGCTGTGTCCAGCAATGAAACATGTGGCAGTTGCATTACCTCTATTTTATATAGCAGTAGTGTGCCTCTGCTTACAGCCTTGTTCTGCAGACATCGCCAGCATTATACCATTGCTCTGACAAAATAATTGGCATACAAGGATTTTTCTTTACTGTACTTTTAATAGTATTAATATAAGTTAAATTTTAGGGGTGAGGTTTACAAACAGAAGGACTGACCAAACATATTCATTAGTAGACTGTTAGGTCGATCAAAGTCAATACCATCAGGTAACTACTAGTGGCATAACCTGAAAACATAATGGAAATGAGGCCTAAGATTCATAAATGACTGCCACTGTGCTAGTTACCAGAGCAGCCGCCATACAGTACACCTTGTACAGTCACCTTTATCTCAGTCATCTATAGAAATGTATCTCTCTATTTCGGAAGTGTAGTGAATGACTTATATTGACAATGATTTATGGGACTTCCTCTGAACACAAAGACCTTCATTTTCTCTTCGTTTACACATTGTGTTTCAATCAGATACTTTTTTTTTATCAGATATTTTTCACTGAATACTTAGAAAAGTCAAATTCTTGTGTAAAATTGGCTTCCTGTTGAGGCTTGTAACTCTGGTATAAAACTGACCAGGATTAATCTATGATCAGGACTTTTCATTCATGTTTACATTTCAAAGCAAATAGCTTTACTGGTTGAACCATGAACAATACATTCATAGTCTCCTGCACCTTACTCAGTCTATTGTATCTGATTGTAGCAAACCCTTTGTTAAAAAGAGACAGTGACATTTCTCTGAAACAAGCCATTGATGAGCTAAGCTACACCAAGGAGGAGGTAAGATTTCAGCCAGCCATATGTTTTACCTTTCTAAATAGAATGTATAAGAAAATAATTCTATCTAAATATTAATACATGAAATATATATTGCATTTATTACAAAGATGCAATAAGTAACAAAAAAAAGAAGTAAAAAATGCACATAAAAAATAGATTCTTAGAATTCAGTCAATGAGTAAATGTCATTCTTGCAGGCAATGTTTTAAATGAATCAGCATGTTTATCCTTATGTGTAGAACAGACTGTACTACAGCTCTGTTTCTGATCTATTGACCCTATTGAAGGTCAGACAGAATAGCAAAGGATGGTACTTTTTTTTTTTTTTTTTTTTTTTTGTTTTTTTATCTTTTTTTTTTTTTGTCCAGAATGACAAAACAACTTTTCCATTGAAATTAATGGTGTATAGATTGCATTTAGCAGGAATTGCAAAAAAATAAAACCAATTGTGTTATCTGTCCTACTTACATTTACATAGGTTCACATAATACAGCTAAATACAAGCACTTAGTAGATATTTACCATTTGCTACCATTTCTTTTGACTTAATAAGAAAGTGAAATATGCTTTACCTTTTTTTTTTTTAAACTTTTTAGATAGAACACGTAGAAATTCTTGTACCAAAATTGTATTGGTATTCCAGCGAAAAGGTAAGTGTTAAAAAAAAGTAGACATGAGGTGCCTGTCTATCTATCTATCTAATATCATCCTCTGCACATTTATGGTTTTAAAAAAATTTGAAATGAAAAAGTCTATATTTACAATATAATCTTGAGATTTGAGTAAAATAATACTAAAACACGGCCGTAATTTTGAGGAAAAATAAAACCATTTCAACAGGTTAAAAAAAACAGCCACAAGTTGTAAATAATAAGCATTTTCGTTATTTTTACGCCCCTTCTCAATTATTGCTGTTTTTTCTCTAATTGTGTTTGCACTGATGGTCAATTCCGCATAGACTTCAATAGAGCACATATTACATTGAAAATACACAGCCTAAATATTGAAATCACATTCTGATCTACAATACAATTGTTAATAGTTTAAAGTGAATGTACCATCAGGCCTGGGCTGAAGCACTGGAGGCGGGCTGACCCACCCCCAGTGGGAGGAAACCCCCGCCCCTGTATGACACTGCTCCATTGATTCTAATGGAATCAATGGGTTTCTGCCCACTGGGGGTGGGGCAGCCCACCTCCAGTGCTTCAGCCCAGGCCTGATGGTACATTCACTTTAAGGCTATGTTCCCACACAGTAAGTTTGGTCAGTATTTTGCAACCAAAACCAGGAGTGGATAAAAAACACAAAAAAGCTATGTTCACACACTTATAAAATTGAGTGGATGGACGCCATTTAATGGCAAATAATTACTGTTTGGAATAACAGCCATTATTTGCAAATAAATTACGGCCATCCACTCAATTTTTAACAGTGTATGAACGTAGTCTTTCTGTGTTTTCAATCCACTCCTGGTTTTGGTTGCAAAATACTGACCAAAATACTGAGCAATAATACTTTGTGGGAACATAGCCTCAGACTAAATTCCCACGTTGTATAAACAAGCGTTCCACGTGAACGGTATAATGGTACCTATAGCCAGAATTAATGGACATGATCATTATATCCAATCGTAGATAGCGTTAAACAACGGCCGTATATTCAGAATGGACGATGTTTATACAGCCTTAGGCTATGTTCACACAACGTATGTGTTGTAGAAATCACGGCCGTTACAACAACGGCAGTGATTTATACAGCACACACGTTGTATGTGAAAGCATAGAATCCCGGCTGGAGTGTATACTAGTGTATATTATGAATAACAACCGCAGAAAACCCTGTCAGTTCACATAATGAAGCGTGCGTCTCCGGTCGCATGCTCTATTGTGAGCAGCGGAGAATCCGTGCGCGCCCGCATCCGAATTCAGCAGGATGATCTTTTCTGGCACCGGCCGTTCCGTGACCTGGCCGGGTCAGGGAACGGCCGGTCTCTTATGCCATGTGAACATGGCCTAAAAGAGCAGTTATTTATTAGAGATGAGCAAGCTCGAGACGATCCAAACCGAACTTTTGGCATTTGATTAGCGGTGGCTGCTGAAGTTGGATAAAGCCCTAAGGCTATGTGGAAATCATGGATATAGTCATTGGCTGTATCCATGTTTTCCAGACAACCTTAGAGCTTTATCCAAGTTCAGCAGCCCCCGCCAACCAAATACCGATTGTTTGGGTTCGGATCGGATCAGTTCTAAACTAAAACGGAAGTGGATCCAGCACAATTTAGAAGTACAAGTCCTTCCTTTATATTTCTCATTCCTTTTGAATCCACTCTTAGCTTTGGCTCCAGAACGGCAGTGCCAATTTAAAAAAAAAACTGCCGTGAGTGATAGCAGCCTTAAAAAAATTTGGCAGAGAGAGTGCTAGCATTCTTTTCAAGCTTCCATATATTTTCTGTCTAGTTTACTCATTTACATAAATATTCTGTTTATAGGAATGGGATATATCGGTTGAAGAAATGTCATGCAGAGCAGCCGAAACCCTTTCAATCTTCTTTTCCACAGCTGCATTTAAAAATCTTGATGACATTTTAAAAGACCATTTTCTTAGGCTGAACCGTGCCCTGTATTCCATGTCAAGCCGGGTAAGTTCCAACCTGGAAAAAAAAAATTAGACATAAAGGGGATGATCATGTTTAAAAAAATTTGGCTGCTCTCTTCTAGAAACATCATAGGGCTTATTCACACGTTCTGTGAAACACAGAGAGCATGGATGTTAAAGTCCTGCAGTGGTTTCTTTCCCTGCCTGGCATGATATTGATACTTCATGCCAGGTGGGGAAAGAATCCACTGCAGGACTTCCACGTCCATGCTGTCCATGTTTCATGGTATGTGTGAATAAACCCTTAGACCAACTAATGGTTGTTCTTTTTTAGGCTGAAGATCTAACACATCCAAGATGAAAGAAATGCAATTTTTATTCAGCCAAGTGCCATACAACGTTTCGACCAACAATGGTCTTTTTTAACTATGTGTATACAGTGTGAGGCAGTATAAATGTGAGCAAAAAAAGCAATCCACCAATCACAAGTAAACCAACAGTGACGTCAGAATACATTAGGTAGCACAGTTTATACTGCGTCAATCATAAAAAAAGACCATTTTGAAACATTTTATGGCAAATGGCTGAATAAAATTGGATTTCTTTCATCCTGGATGCTGTTGGACTCTGGACTTTCTTGATGTTATGGCATAGTGAACCCCTGCCGTGCATTCTTTTGATCTATCTGGAAACCTACTAATCTATTGGTGCTGCTGGACCCCCCACATTGCCTAGTATGTCATCAGGTATGTCAAAACGTTTTGACATGCTGAGACCCGTTGTGATCAGGAGATAGAAGCAATTCCGACAATGTAAGTCATAATTGCCTCTAGCACTCTCACAGGTGTTAGAGCAAGTGCTGTCAGCTGTGATTTTCACTTCAGCCACTAGGTGTCTCACTCTCCCCAGTGCACAGCTGCAGTATGTGTTAAAGGGAACTTGTCACCCCCCGTGCCGGGGTGACAGGCTCCCGACCCCCCGCTACAGCCCCCTATACTCACCTTATCCCGCCGGGTCCAGCTTCTGGATCCGGTCGGGTCACGGAGATATCAGCCGCTGCAGCCCGGCGCGCGCGCTGAGAGATGAGTGCAACGCTCATAGAGAATGACGGAGAGTCCACTGTACATTCTCCTGCATTCTCTCACCCTTACTTCCTGTCACACCACCCTATACAGAATAGGGGTTTCCTGTCAGAGCCTGGTAGTCTAAGCTCTGACCTAGTGGAGTGCAGTTCAGTTCTGATCCAGTTCAGTGTGGAGTCTAAGACAGCCAGTATGCAGTGCTGATGCATTAAGTACTTTACTGACACTACGCTCGACTAGTTGGGGAAATCTTCACTGGTTAGCTCAACCCAGAGACAGAGGCCTGGGGCTCATACTACCTCGCTTGTCGGTCTCCGAACTAGTGTAGGCAGAAAGCGGTCAGATATCTACAGTCATATCTAAACCTGAGTATGAGTATCCTTTTCAGCACACTTCCCCGAAGAGTACTGTTAGTACTAGACAAGGGCTCCTATCTGGCCTCTATACTACCCTTGCACACAAGCTTCTTTTCTTCCTATCTCAAGTCTACCTGAAGTTTCTACTGTGTTATTGATTTTTCAGCACTAAGCCCCTGTGAGCAGTATTGTCTATACCTTGCATTGCACCGAAGCTTTCCAGTAAAGTTAATCCATTGTTTAAGTTGGGACTCATCACCTGCGTCGCACTTTGCACCTGCATCTCACACCAGTTCTACCAAGGTCCGGTGGGGGGTATTACCACTCCTGGCAACTGTGACAAAGTTGCCTCAAAACACCAGAGCCCACCAGCTGCACATAACACCTGCAAGCAGTGCCCCGGGCCACGGCACATATACCAATACTAATATGGTCCATGAAGTCTGTTTATATGATCAATCCTTCATCTTCTAAATGTTTTGTTTTTTTTCTTCAACAGACCTGCATCATATTCAACAATTCGAAGTACACCCTGTCCGATGCAATGGAAGATCTCCTTCATTTTTTAAAATATAAATTGAAATAATTTGATTTCGTTACACATGGGGGGAGATTTATCAAAGGGTGAAAAATTTAGACTGGTGCAAACTACCAGCAACAAGCAATCACAGCTCAGCTTTCAGCTCTGGCGAAAGTAAAGAGGAACTGTGATTGGTTGTCATTTGTGATCATTTATTTAGCTGAATTAGCTGAATTACTAGTTCCTCCTCCACTTCTAGAAGGTTCTTAGCTGCGTGAGTGTATGTATAGGTTTACCCTTACATAGCACTTAGCCTTGCATGGTGCATAAAATCCTTGTCTCTGTTGAATAACAGTATAAAAACTATGAAAAAAAATGGTGCATATTCAATAAGGCACATCTAACATGGGCAACATACGCGATGACATCCAACTACAGACCTCAGTGGGATTACTGCTATATTAAAGTAGGGATGCCAGATCACCCTGTCTCTTATGATGGAGCCAATTCAGTTGTGCACTGCACATACTCTGTGGCTTTAGCTTTTAACAGCCAATATATGATAGCCACCAAAATCTTAAACAACGCCAAGAGGAACTTCTAGCTAGTAGTCCCAGGAAAAGAAGTACTCTGGCCCCAGGGGATTTAGCAGTCTTCTGCCAGGGTTTACATCCCACTAGATTCAGCAAGTAAAATTGGTTAAGGCACCCATACACCTTAGGCTAAAGTTGGTGGGTTCATCTGACTGCCTTAAAGACCCCATATACTTTATACTTTATACTCACGGCATGTCAGCAGTCAGTATGCAGTGTATGGGGCTCTCCCAAGGCTCTAACAGATGATGTTAGTGGAGATAGGTGTCAGGTGTGATGGAAAATCACTGCCCGTCCCCTCTGTTCTGCTCTTTGAAGCTTATCCCTCCCCTTCCCATAGAGAACACTGGAAGGCTCAACCGTGCTGAACATTCATGTGTATGGGGAGAACAGATGCAAAAACTGTCGGCCTTTATTGAAGTTGTATGGCTACCTTAGGGTGTATGTTGGTAATGTTATTGGAGAGAAGTGTCAGGCACCTAAGCCTATTGTTCTGAAAGAGATAAGCTACCACCAAGGGTAGGTAAGCTACCCCTCCCTATAGAGGAAACATGAACATTTGGCCGTGCAGAATATTTATTTGTATGGAAAGGTTGGGAAAGATAAGTGTCATCCTAATGGCTGAGGGAGGTTGCTATGGCAAAGATGGATGATGGAGTACAAGGATGGTTTTATCTGTTTGAATTTTGTAAATTGTAATGACAATTGATTAAATAATTTAATAATAAATAATTAATAAAATACATTTTATTATTAATATTAAACTTTTTGTCTTTGATGTTTTTCGGGAGCTGGTACTCTTCCATAGATTTACAGACAGCAAGTCCAGAATTTGTCAGCCTGCTTGATGGCTAAAAAGAGCCTTATTATGACATGCCCATATTGTTGCAAAGGGCCTGCCAACCAGTCAGTCACCATTGCCAGCCAGTTAGTTGGTTTGTCTCAAGGTGAACCCTTGTCAAAGCTGCCCTAACCTGGGGGTTTAGTATTTAGTACCTGGGGGCCTTACTGCTTTATTGGTGCACAGAGGTGACCTAACTTCTAAATGGGGGAACAGGGGCCCTAATTTTTATACAGACGCTAGAGGTTTCCTGACTACTAAATAATTTTATAGATGGGCTTAATTGCTATGTGAAGGAGGGGGATACCAGATTACTAAATGGGGCACAGAGGAGGCCTAATGCTATATTCGCTGGACCAAGAAAACTATTGTGTTTTTTTGGCAGATTCTGTAGAGAAGAGTCAAGGCTTGGACCGGATGAAAAAGAAAAAGTAAGTGACTTTGATCAGAAGAAGATACACTTGTGAGTACTGGATATAAGTCACTGACAATTATTTGTATGGTCTACACAGCCTGCGTAGAGCTTGTATCTATCAGTACATAGTCAATTTATAGGGCAATACTGGTGTTCGTTTAGTATAGGATTTTTTAGTGTTCTGCAGCAGAGAGTTCTCTAAATTCTATACAGCACAGGCATCACTGTCACAGCTAGAGGCTCCCAGTAATCCAGGTATTATAAAAAACAGAGCCCCCTACAAAGAGGCTGCAGCTGAATCCCCGGGAACCGCATAGAGAATGCATCATCTTTTTTAAGTACATTCTCACTCATAATGTATTTACCTTTGCAGACAACATTTACCATCATATACAATATACACCAACGATCGGCACACCAGTAGGCCGAGGTGCCCAGGGAACAGTAGACCAATGAAACAAGTATCCCGCCACTCATGTAGGGGGGGGACTAAAACTGGGACTCATTTTAGACCTAGTCACACAAATTTATTTATGAGTGGCTTCGAGTCCCGCTACATTGCGGATTCCCCCTATACTCCTCCTTATATTAGGTACTACAAGAGGTACATAGATGACATCTTCTTTGTTTGGAAAGGGGATGTGGCCTTAGTGGAATTATTTTTCGAACATCTGAATTCCAACTTGTGGGGGATAGAATTCACCCCTCATATAGATTAGGAAAGAATGGTGTTCTTGGACGTGGAAGTTGAGAGCAGTGGAGAAAGTATTATTACACAAACTTAGTTTTACACACATGGGGGGACATTTATGAAGGGTCCGCCTGAGGTGTAGCCAGGGAGAAGGTGCAGATTTGCCCCTTCTCCCTGGTGTACGCCTGCCGTATGCCCCGCTCACCCTATGGGCAGGCTGGGGGAGCTTTGGGGGGTGTGACAAGGTGGGTAGGAGGCGTGGCGAAGGCGTAAATCATGATCCAAATCTACACCTGTGTAGGTGTAGATTTAGTACGCCGGGCGCAGGTTTGGGTGCCCAGCCAGCTTCCCTATGAGGCATGTTCCTCTTAGAGAATCCTGCAGGGGAAAAGGGAGCGGGGTCTAATATAAGACTGGCGTACTTGTACGCTGGTCTTCATAAATCCCCCCCCCCCCCATAGTTTTTTTAAATGATCAAAGGGCACATTATAGAAAATGAGTTAAGAACATTCCATTAACATCTGATTTTAAAAAAAAAACTGTCTAAAGTGTTAGATGAGAGATTTAGTCCGAAGGGCTACCCCAGGAATATTCTGAAACATGCTTTTAAACCTCAACAAGATATTTTATCCCCAACGGAAATACATAAAGAAAAAAGAAAAGTCAGTGGGTAGAATAAAAGGGAGGATTTTAAATCAAAATTCTCAACTACTTTTAATGTAAGAGTTAAAAAATTCGGGCCTGCCTTGAAAAGAATTGGAAGATTTTACAATTAGAACCAGATTTAAAATCTGATAATCCCTCCAGAAAAACCCAGATTACCTTCAGGTGAGCCAGGATCTTGAAAAACATTTTGACTTCACGTTACCTAACCGAAGTGAATAAGAGCAAACCAAAAAATGGGACAATGCGAGGCTAATCTGTGGAATGTAAGATTAAAGGATTTCTGTGTTGTTCTAATATTGACCATAACATATCTAGTTTTTACAGGAGAGCCATTGTTAGGGTTCTGCGTCCATAACAGCCAGACTTCTCTTGTTTTGCTCTGCTATTCTTTATTTTGTGTTTCACTCTCTGGCTGATTGGCTTAGGTGTGGTGCGTTCACTGTTGACTGACAGCTGACTCACCAGTTAGCTGTCGGTATCTGGGCAGGACCTGGAGCCTCAGCCCCAATCACACCTGGGGCTGGGAGTCCAGGCTCCATAAGTATCCTCACTTGTCTCATATTCCTTGTCTGCGATAGTGCATAGTTTGACTAGTGTTACTTGACCTAGCATTTATCTTGCATTGTATTCTGGGCATCTGACTTCTGACTTTTGACTACCCCCTTGGACACGTTTTGTACTGCACCGCTCGGCTGTTAATGATTTGGACTTCTGACTTCACTGCTATTGTGTTGCGTTTGTCTTGTTTTGTCCTATGTTGTACCTAGTTGAGAACAGGGTTTGCTGACCAGTTGTCCGTTGCCGTTTAGGGCTTCTGAGGCAAGTAGGCAGGGACAACAGCGCCGGGTGCCAGCTTCAGGGCTCACCTGTCCTTGTGTCATCCTGTCCCTGATTCCTAACAGCCATTTAACAGAAGAGAGACATCTTCCATTAATACAGGGTTGACTTATGAGTCAAATTTTGTAATCTATTGGAATGGCTGATGTAAACTAGTCCCTGGCTGGCTTTACCTGCAACTTTGTAGCTTCTTTGTAATGCTGGGCGGGTTAAATTAAGATCAGGTTTCTGATGAGTTCACTGTAATTAATCCTCTGGCATCACAAAGTAGTCACAAATTTGCAGATAAGGACTAGTTTACATTAGCAATCTTGGAAGGGAGGGTGACGAAGTGGAGACGGAGAGAAAAGCTCAAACAGTTTTTTGTGTCTTCAGCATAAATAAGCAGCTGGGATCTGGGAGAAGAAGACTGAATAGATAATTACAAGTATGGAATGAATTGTTAGCCTCACCATGGGCAGCAACATATGTAAAGTTATGTTAGAGTGGAATACCCCTTTAACATTTTAAGATTATTGTTACAAGTCGCATAGGTATAGAGTTGAAGATTAATTTACAAATATATAATCCCAAGTTTGATATGCTTGGAATTTCTTGTGGTAAATCAGAACTTTATGGTTGTGGTAATGGTTGTGGCAAATCAGAAGTTTACAGACTTATTATCTTTGTGTGATAACTTCTGATTGGATGTGAGTTTTTTTTCTAAAAATATTTCCAGTATGCCACAAAGCTATGTGAAGGTGTACATGGCTGGTTGTAGCCCTTCAAGATAACCACAATCTTTAGTTTAACAGCGCTCAGGAATTTCACATACTTTTTATGGCTATGTTCACACAACATCCAAAAAAGAAAAAAGGCGTCCGCTTTTTGTGTTTAAAAAGACGTCTGTTATTGCACCATTTTAATTTTCTTAAATAAAATGCATCAAAGTCTATGGAATAACCGACGTCTTTTTAACATATTGTATTGAATGATGGACGTCTTTTAAGGTGGACGCATTCAATACAATGTGTGAAAAAAAGTCCGTTATTTCATAGACTTCAATGCATTTTAAGTCACTTAAAATGGTGCAATAACGGACATCTTTCTAAACACAAAAAGCAGACGCATTTTTCCTTTTTTGGACGTTGTGTGAACTTAGCCTAACTCTGTTTTATTTGTCTTTTATAGGTTGTTACTTTTCAAATATTGCCAGCTTAAATATAAATGTTTAGTATGTATAGTTTTAGTGGTTTTATGAAGATAAGTACATGTATACATGGGTAAAAGTAGGATGTATGTTGAACTTTCTGTTTTGGTCACACTTTCAGCAACATTATTATTTTTATACACTTTTTCATGACAAAGTGGGTTCACACTGAGGAATTCTCGCAGATTTTCAGGCAGATTCTGCTGCAAAATGTGCGCGGAATCCGCACGGAATTCCGCCCGTAAAGAATGAACATTGTGAATGTACATTGGCTTTAATGGGCTTTCCACTTATTTGTTCACAGAGCGGAATTTCCGCGTTGAAAATTCCCCTCCGGATCTGCTTTCCGCCTGATTGACATGTCAATTCTTTGGGCGGATTCCGCTAGAGGAATCCTATAGAAGTTAATGGGGCTCTAATTCTGCTTGTAATTCTGCTTGAACTTTCTACTTCAATTCTTTGAGAATTTCTCAGTGTGAACCCACCCATAAATGAAACAAAATTGCATGAAATAATAATATTTTTATATTTATATTGTGCCAACAGATTCTGCAGTACTTTACAATTCTGGGGGTACAAACAGACAAAAATGAGACATTACAGAGATTTACATATAATTATTGATACGTGGGGAGTGAGGGCCCTGCTTACAAGAGCTTACATACTATTAGGAGGTAGTTTGAGACAAAAAAGGAAGAGGGACAAAGTGCTTCATTGTTACAATGGTGCGGGCATCTTTATAAATTCGGCAGTGCAGGTAAGGGTGGGTGAGCCAGTCACCAACCAATGACTGGATGCTACAAGTCTAAGCGCTTAAATTCCTCGCACGTGTGTGTGTGTGTGAGGGGGGGGGGGGGTTGTTGAGGGCAAGTTTATAGCTTTAGGTATTAGAGGTGAGTCTGACAGTCTTGGGTAATGTAATGCATTAGACAGAACTGGTGCAGCTCGGGTAAAGTTCTGAATATGGGAGTGGGAGGTGCTGATTAAGGAGGATGTTAGGCGTAGGTCATTAGCAGAGCGTACAGCATGGCTAGGACGGTAGACAGAGATGAGGAAGGAGAAGTAGGGAGGTGCAGCATTGTGAAGAGCTTTGTGGGTGAGCAGGAGGAGTTTGTATTGTATCCTGTGTTTAATAGGGAGCCAGTGTAGCGACTAGCACAGGGGGGAGGCATCGGTGTAGCGGCTGGACATGGAGATAAGCCTGGCTGCTGCATGAAGAATAGACTGGACAAGGGAGAGTTTAGAGGAAAGAAGGCCGATTAGTAAGGAATTGCAGTAGTCTAGATTGGAATGAATCAGAGCGACAATGAAAGTTTTAGCAGATTCGACAGTAAGGAAGGGACGGATTTTAGAGATGTTTTTTAGATGCAGGTGACAAGAGCGTGAAAGGGATTGAATATGGGAAGGACAGATCAGAGTCAAACATAACCCCAAGGCAGCGGGCTTGTTGTCTTGAGGCTATAGTTGCACCACAGACATATATGGAAATGTCAGGTGGAGGGTGGTTAGCAGAGGGAGGAAATACAAATTTGGTGAGCCCCTGTGGTGCTATGGTGGAGGTACAGCCGGTCACTTGCTAGATGGTAGAGTGTGACACCACTCCGGTGGTGGTTGGCCGAGATACAGCCGGGCCCAGTGATGTTATGTCGTGATGCCAGTGCGGGTTGGGCAAACAGGTGTGATGGCACACCTGCTTTCAGTTTAGAGGGCTGGTTGTACCTTGTTCCCCTGTGGTCAGTAACCTGCCGGGCTGCTGAGGGGTCCCTTGGGATGTTATCACTGTGTGCCGGAGTGGCGTAGTGACCCTCCTGGACTATCAGTACAGCCACCCACAGAAAGGGAAAATGTCCCAAGGAGTGTATGTATACTGTGCTGGTCTGGGGCTAAAAATCACAGAATCTCTTTACCATAAATGATCTCTTGTTTACTCTGAAAGTTCTTAGGGTACAGCAGAACATACAGCTGTTCATTGACAGGATAAGTTACACTTGATAGAACCCTTGAAATTACACTTGCCAATTGAGAGGAATGAGTTAATCCATCCAAAGTGTGAAGGAAGATATAACAGGATGAAATAAGAAGAAAAATAAATTCTTTTCTAATGAACTTTCCTACATGACTGAATCCTGTTCAAGGACAGACAGCTGGTCCACCATCTGTTTCCAGCAGATAATAAATGTTATTTTAGAATTCACATTTATGTAAGCAGATAACAAATGTTTATGTATCAACATCCTTATGTAAACAATTTTAATTGAACATTTAATCTTATTGTATATCCATATCTGTCAAGACATATCCGTAGTTATTCGTTCTTTTGAAGTTGATGACTTGCATAGTGTATGACTTTGCATTTTACATTCATATCCATTGGTTTTTTCCTGTATAAATAAAGGTGAGTTCTCAGAGATAGCAGAACACACCAGACTTGTTTTCAAGATACATAGTCTGTGTCCTCATTCTAAGTTCATGGTGTGGGAGAGGGGATCCGGACCCATTCTTCAACTCAATTAGGAAACAGCCAACAACAGTAGGCCTTCTTTGGGAAGGCACCCCGACATTATTGGCGCCCGAACAGGGACACGCCCATTACATCGGGAGATCGGATGACCTACACTGCTGTACCGGGAGAGAGAGGGGTGAACAGGGAGACCACAAAACCTGGCCAGGTAAGAGTAAAATTTGTTTGCTCTTTTCTGTGCTCTCCTCCTTCACATCTTTCTTACCTACCTATGCAGAGTGGGTTATCAAAGTGAACTCACAATAGGCGTGTCAATTTGAACTTTGTTCTCCTCTTGTTGGCTGTTCTATGTTTGTTTGTCCTAACCTGTGAGGGATAGTATATAGTAGGCGAAGAATTGCTCATTCAGGCTAAAACTGTTACCCAGAGCCCGGCCGTGGTTGTCACAGGTCCTCATAGACACGGAGCGTTGTGCGGTGGGAACAGTGCCAGTGCTAAAACCACTTTGGAATGAGCCTAGTAGCCTAACTATACAAGGACACTGGACAGTGGTCTGGTTGTTTCCAAGGGAAAGATCTGTAATATGCTAACTACTGTCCTCTGTATACTTGGGGTAATTTGTTTTGCAATCTACATAGCAACAAGAGTGTATTTCAACATAAGAGAAGAAAGCCCTGAACCGTGGAATATTCTAAGTCCCGGCTTTTGGTAGTGATCCGTGGTCATAAGTGTACAGGACACAAGAAAGAAAATAGTCAGTTGATTATTCTGGGTGCCTCCTGTTATACGATCACGAAGTAATATAAAATGGGACAAACAGAATCAAAAGGGGTTTCTGCAACCCACATAGTGACCTGCCGATATGGCAAAGAACAAGCAAAAAGGGCAAAAGCAATGTTGAAATATTTTAACATCCAACACGATGCTGTTTTTAACCCCAATACTTGGACTAAAGTCCAAGAAACAAGGGGAGGATTAATAATTGATAACGGATGGGACATCACAGTTACCCATATGAAAGATCTATCTCAACAGGCAAAAGACCAACAATGGATGTATGACTGGACAGAGGGGACCTGGGATATAACCCATAGGGGAGATAACAAAAAGGGACCAAGCCTTACTTCAGCTCCAAATTCCCCCCCTTCTTACACAAAAACAGTAAACGGACCCCCGGGATGGGTATGTTTCAACTGTGGTCAACAAAACCCAGACTGGGAGGACACTTGCCTGGCATGTGGGGCACACAAGCCTCATCCTGATTCTTTGCACCCTGTGATTGAGAGAAGGGCATTTATTAAGGAACCAGTAGATCCTGACAATCCTGATGCTCCACGAGATTACCAACTAAGGACATTTGATGAATATAAACCCTGGCAACCTGGGGATCAAATGTCCCTGTTACAGAATGCACCAAATCCTGGAATAGCTCCTGTTAGTTTTTGGAGATATCTAAATCAAATTCAAGGTACATATAGAACCGCTTGGATAGACATGATGGATCTCTGTAGAATGAAAATGAGCCCAGTTCAATTTTCCCAACTCCAGGCACATATTGGCAATCGTGTACCTCATGACATAAGGTCAATGGCATCAGGACAACAGTTTATGGCACATTTAAATGTTTTTTGCCAAATGCAACAGAGACAAAAGGGATCCGCAGGACCAGTAATACAAGGTCCTCAGGAATCAGTGACTGATTATTCTTTCAGACTAAACCAGTCATATCAAGATGAGGGACTGGATATACAAGATGCAGCAGTCAGAAGATTGCTAGCAAGAGCTTTCATAGATGGTTTAAGACACCCAATTGCAGATAAACTGAAATTATGTTGCCCAGAGTGGAGACAGGCAGATAATGTGGATGATATGGTTACAAAAGCATGTGGAATCCAATTGGATTTGCAAGAAGGAAAACAAAAAAGAGTCGTGGTAGCTGTGGCCAATGAACAGCAACCTGGCCAGAAACCACGGAGAGGTCCCACTTGCTACTATTGTGGTAAGATAGGACATGTGATCAAGGAATGCAGGAAAAGAAAACGGGACAATAAAGAAGGAGAAAAGGAGAAGTCAGAGCCAAAGAGACAAGAATGACTATATGCAGCAGAGGATAAAGACACTAGAGGACCATTTGTCAAAATACCCATACAAGTCTCTGGAGTTCGAACCCAAGCTCTAGTAGATTCAGGAGCCTCAAGATCAATGATACCCTCTGACAAGTTGTCTCCCAATGATATATCAAATGATGCAGTAAGTGTATCTGGCTTTGGTGGTCAACTACAACAAATTTCTCTTACCCACCCACTAAAAACAAAAATAGGTCCACATATATTGGTATCCAGATTTCTTGTGGGTGGATCTGGGACAATGGCACTTTTGGGTGCTGATCTTTTGTCCCGCCTGCAGGGGAACATACAATATATGGAAGATGGGAATGTTATGTTGAAAATTCCCTCAGACCTACAACCTGAGGCACTGTGTCAAATACTCAGCCTTGAAGAGCAGAATGATAGCATTTCTGCTACTTTTTAGTCTACACTCCTTGATTCCTTACCTCCCATTTTATGGGCTAAGGATAAAATTGATGTAGGAGACATGCCAGTAGCACCAGTGAAAGTAAAATGAAAAGAAAATATCACACTGCCTCAACTTCAACAGTACCCTCTTAACTCTGCTCAAGAAAAGTCATTATCTGAGCAAATAGAACCATTGTTTCAAAGGGGGGTACTGATTAGATTAAAATCTGCAGCCAATACTCCATTATTCCCTGTTAAAAAGAAGACTATCAAGGGACAACCAACTGTTTACCGAATGGTTCATGACCTCAGAGCCATAAATGCAATATTGGAACCCCTCACTCCAGTAGTCCCAAATCCCCATACGCTGCTCAATCAAATACCATCTGGAACACAGTACTATACTGTCATTTACTTGGTCAATGCCTACTGGTCAGTGCCATTGCACCCTGATTGCTACCACCTGTTCGCATTCACACACAAGGGTGTCCAATATACATGGACAAGATTGCCACAGGGAATGGTTCATTCGCCAACTTTGTACTCTGCAGCAATGGCATCTGTCCTAGAAGCCTTTCAGTTGCCACCAGAGTGTGCTCTTACAGTATGTTGATGACTTACTTCTTTGCTGTCCAACAAAAGAAGTTTGTGAAAAAACAAGCATGGAATTACTGAATTTCCTTGTTACAATACACTGCAAGGTGTCCAGAGACAAATTACAATTTGTCCAAGAGAAGGTCATTTTTCTAGGACATTGTCTATCAGCTGGCCAGAAACATCTGAGTCCAAGTCGCATACAAACTATACAGCAAGCCAAACCTCCAACCAATGTGAAGAAGCTTCGTGCTTTTCTAGGACTCGTATCTTACTGTAGGCAGTGGATACCAAATGCTGCAAAACTAATGCAACCATTGTATGACTGCACAAAAGAAATTCCTTTCAAATTTCCAGCAGAAGCGGCAGCTGCATTTCAAACTCTCAAGCAAGAATTGTTGAGAGCCCCTGCCTTGAGTTTGCCAAATTACGAGTATCCTTTCTTTCTCTTTATCAGAGAAATAGATGGGTACGCTTTGGGAGTCCTTACTCAGAAACATGATGGCAAACATAGACCTCTGGGGTACTATTCAGTCAAATTGGACTCAGTGGTCAAAGCAGCTCCCACTTGCCTAAGGACTGTTATATCAGTACAAGTCATTGTGGATAAAGCATCAGATGTATCTCTAGATTATCCTACAACCATTCTAACTACTCATGACGTCTATGCCATACTAACACAGGTCCAAACTAAGCATCTGTCAATGGCTAGACAAGTCCGTATGCAATATGCACTTCTCCTTCCTCCTAATTTCATCTTTCAAAAACTCACAAGTCTAAATCTGGCTGAACTTCTCATATTCACAGATTTGGACAGGGGGGAAAAGGACAGTGACAATGGTGAAGAAACACTTGAAATCATGGAACACGACTGTGCTGAACTAATAGAAGCAGAGTCACAACCTATTCACAATATTTCAAGAATCCCATTGCCAAATCCTGTGCATGAATTTTTCATTGATGGCAGCAAGTTTGCTGATGAGCATGGCAAATTCCATACTGGATATGCTGTGGTAACCCTGCATGAGACAGTGATATGTGGCCCTTTGCCGTCAGGCTGTTCTGCCCAGGTCGTAGAATTAACAGCACTGAAAAAGGCCATAGAACAAGCAGGAGATGATGCCACCAATATCTACACTGATTCAGCATACGCACATGGCGTAATCCATGACTCAGGCCACATTTGGGCAGTGAGAGGGTTTCTGACTGCAGCAGGAAACCCTATTAAACATGGGACTCTGATCAAAGAACTCATAGAGACAGCTGCAAAAACCAGAGATCTTGCAGTGATAAAAGTGGCTGCTCACACACGAGCAGATACCAAGGAGGCCAGAGGGAATGATTTGGCCGACAAAACTGCAAAGAAAGCAGCTCTTCTTCCACTAGAACCTGATGAAGAAGTGGATACTGTGAGTGATCAAACAGAATTACAAAAAGTCATTCAGTCCATGACGGAGGAAGAGCTTGACGAATGCACAAGAAAAGGGGTGTTGGTGGATGGAATATGGCATATTGAAGGGTTACCAGTTTTGCCAAAAGCCTGGTTTCCAACCCTTTACTCAGCCTTACATCTACCTAGCCATGTCAGTGCAAATGTGATGTTGCAACAAAGCAGAAAATTCTGGTATGTACCAGGATTCAGGCATTATGTGAATGAACGCCTAAGGGTATGTCACATTTGCCAGGCCAATAACCCTGGACAGACAGTAAAAGTCCCACAAAAACACTTACCAAGGGCTTATTATCCCTTTCAGAGACTTCAAATTGACTACATCCAGATGCCAAAGTCTGGTCCACATGAGTATGTACTTGTCTGTGTGGATCTCTTTTCTGGATGGCCGGAGGCATATCCGGTAAAGTCAGCCAATGCCAGAAATACAGCAGCTAAGATTGCTATGGAACTGGTTCCAAGATTTGGCCTACCAGAAGTCATTGAATCGGATCGAGGAACGCACTTTACTGGTCAAGTGTTCCAAAATGTGTGTCAAGCTTTGGGTATAGACTCAGCACTACACACCCCCTACAGGCCACAGGCCTCGGGAAAGGTGGAAAGGCTGAATGGTACCCTTAAGCTGAAAATACAAAAAACAATGCAAGAGACACATAAACCATGGCCACAGTGCTTACCAATTGCTTTGTATTCAGTGAGAACAGCCCCTCAGGGCAAGACTAAACTCTCTACATACGAAATATTGTTCGGACGGGCACCGCAGTTGGGGTGTTATCTACCACAGCAGTTGGAAATGAATTGCGATAACCTATCTGCGTATGTTGTCAGTTTGCAAAAGCAACTAAATAATAACCATTCTCGAGTTTTCTCTTCCCTTCCAGACCCTGAGGTTGATGCTGGAGCCCATAAATTACAACCTGGTGATTTTGTCTATGTAAAGAAGCATACTCGAAAAAGTCTTGAGCCCAGATTTGATGGTCCATTCCAAGTGCTTCTGACAACGCCTACATCTGTCAAGTTGGAAGGAAAGGAGACATGGATCCATGCCAGCCATTGCAAACTTGCATCATGATTTTGATCCTGACTGGGTCAAGTGTATCCTTGTTAAAAAACTCTGAGTCTTGAGAAAACATGTTACTAACACATCACAAATTACTTAACATGGAACTAAATGTATCTGACTGTTGGATATGTACCCACTCCCCAGTAACTGCATCTTCTCTTGCTTATCTAGCTATTCCTGTCCCATTTGAAGAATTTTTTGATGCTGATTCATAGTTACATAGTTACATAGTTACATAGTTAATACGGTTGAAAAAAGACACATGTCCATCAAGTTCAACCAAGGAGGGGATGGATACAGGGAAGGGGGAGGGGTGATATGTTCTATACATATGCATCTATATTATTTTGGTCTAAGAACTTGTCTAGCCCTGTTTTGAAGCCCTCTACTGTTTTTGCTGTGACCAGATCCTGTGGTAGACTGTTCCACAGATTCACAGTTCTCATGGTAAAGAAGGCTTGTCTCCAGGCGGAGGCAGTGCCCTCTTGTCCTTTGAGGGGGTTTTACCTGGAACATCTTTTCCCCATATCTCTTGTAGGGGCCATTTATATATTTAAATAAGTTAATCATATCTCCCCTTAAACGTCTCTTCTCCAGACTAAACAAATGTAATTCTTTTAATCTCTCCTCATAACTAAGATGCTCCATTCCCCTTATTAGTTTAGTTGCCCGTCTTTGTACCCTCTCCAGCTCTAGAACATCCTTTTTATGAATCGGGTTCCAAAACTGGACGGCATACTCCAGATGGGGCCGCACCAAAGCTTTATAAAGCGGTAATATTATATCCCTGTCCCGAGAGTCCATGCCTGTTTTAATGCATGACAATATCCTACTGGCCTTAGAAGCAGCTGACTGACATTGTGTACTGTTCTGTAGTCTATTATCTACAAGTACACCCAGATCCTTCTCCGATTCCTGCTGTGACCAATTAGCTAATAATGATACACAGTACAGTAGTCAGTGGAATGTCAGTGTCACAATTCCAATAGTAGGGTGGATGTCTCTTCCATGGTGGGTGGGTGAAGTGAGGTCTCCAACCCAAGGTTACCAATATCTAGCATTCAAAGGGGGTAGTTGGGTGAGGAGAAATTCTACTCAAATAATACACATGGGAGATGTGCCCTTAGAGAATGTAAAAATAATATTCAATAGGACAGATGCTAGTAAAGGGACATCAGATGTGTGGAAACCATCCCTATTAGAAAGAAAGATCATAGATTCCAAATGGGAATGGTCATATTTATTCAAAGGTGGTAATGAGACAACCTGTCAGAATGAACAACATAATTTGTGGTGTGATGATTCATCGGCATACAGTCCAAACGAACCTACATGTGGAAACCCAGATGCTGGATATTGTAGCCCTTTGGGACAAGATCCTGAGTGGTGTGTAATAAAGAGTGTAAGCAAATTGATTGATCTTGCCCATCATCTGGTTCTACAGCATTCACAATTGTGGGACCTGCCAAGGGGAGTGTATTGGGTGTGTGGAAAAAATGCTTACAAATGGCTCCCAGTAGGAGTGAATGGTACGTGCACCATAGTACGACTCACACCGGCTACATTTGTGATTCAGACTAATGACCTTCCGGTAGGTAAGATTCCTAGACATTCACTAACAAAAAGGGCTGCTGATAACAAAGATCGGCCAAATGGTAGGCCACACTTGGTACAAATGTCTAAGGTTAATAATTTTTTTTAGTATTCTGACTATCTTCCCGATGATGATGCAAATATGGGATAAAGTAGTGGAGGCTACTGACTACCTGGATGATCAAATTTTTGCCATATTAGATATCCTCAATACCTCAGTAGCAGTACAAAAACAGCTCATGGTGGTTACAAATCAACATACTATAGTTTTAGATTATCTTACTGCTGCTCAAGGGGGAATGTGTCAGATAGTTGGTCCTACGTGTTGCCATTACATAGATGATCAATGTTTGGTGCAAATCTCAGCTGGACTGGATAAAATTGCACAACTAAGGAAAAAACATGATGAGATGATTTTGGCAGACCAGGATAAATGGTGGTCAGGGGCATTAGCTAGCTTAAATCCTGCAAATTGGTTCAATGGTATGGGAGGATGGTTCATGGGAATACTACAAACAGTTTTTCAGATCATGTTGTTTCTTTTATTAGTCTACTGTGTAATCAAAGGATTATGCTGTTGTTGTCAACAAGTTACAAAGACTAAATCTTATACTCTATAAGTAATGATGTTTGTTTCTTTTCCTTCTAGATTGGCGTTATGATGAGGAAATCTCTTGGAGGAGGATATGCCCATGTGGCTCTAGATGATGGTGTTGGACCCAGAAGCATCCGCACCCTGACAACCCGCGGTCAGAGAGTGTTTAGGGTACATACTGGGATTTAATCCTATTCAGGACCCAGATTTCTTCATCATCGCCAAAAAGGGGGGACTGAGAGGAATGAGTTAATCCATCCAAAGTGTGAAGGAAGATATAACAGTATGAAATAAGAAGAAAAATAAATTCTTTTCTAATGAACTTTCCTACATGACTGAATCCTGTTCAAGGACAGACAGCTGGTCCACCATCTGTTTCCAGCAGATAATAAATGTTATTTTAGAATTCACATTTATGTAAGCAGATAACAAATGTTTATGTATCAACATCCTTATGTAAACAATTTTAATTGAACATTTAATCTTATTGTATATCCATATCTGTCAAGACATATCCGTAGTTATTCGTTCTTTTGAAGTTGATGACTTGCATAGTGTATGACTTTGCATTTTACATTCATATCCATTGGTTTTTTCCTGTATAAATAAAGGTGAGTTCTCAGAGATAGCAGAACACACCAGACTTGTTTGCAAGATACATAGTCTGTGTCCTCATTCTAAGTTCATGGTGTGGGAGAGGCGATCCGGACCCATTCTCCAACTCAATTAGGAAACAGCCAACAACAGTAGGCCTTCTTTGGGAAGGCACCCCGACACCAATACAGGACCTAGATCTGTGATAGGAGTTTAGTGAAGAGTACAGTCGTGCTGACTTAGTTGCGTGTTGAGGGAGACGTAGATGAATCAGAGGAGCAGAGAGGAGGATATTGTGAGAGTCCCAGCCCAAGTAGTACTGTGCTCTGCTGGGATGTTGGAGGATGAGGTAGAAGAATACTGAAGAAGAAAGAGAGAATACTTGTGCCCGTGTTTTGACCTTTGAGTCTTTGCATCACCTTATGCCCTACCAGTGTCAGGGGACCCATCCTAGTGGGTGACACAAGCCCCAGACCCTGTTACCTGGGATGAGCGGAATGCTGAGGTTTCCCTCCTGACAACCGCGCTGCGAGATAGAGTTCATAGGCCTTAGCAACTTTGCTCTATCCGGATCAGTTCCTAGCTTGTTTGCTATCTGTGGATACTGT
Organism: Dendropsophus ebraccatus; assembly: GCF_027789765.1. Classification (NCBI taxonomy): domain Eukaryota; kingdom Metazoa; phylum Chordata; class Amphibia; order Anura; family Hylidae; genus Dendropsophus; species Dendropsophus ebraccatus. The sequence goes on along the minus strand of NC_091454.1, from coordinate 55,420,998 downwards.
CCTGCACTGTGACTCTCCTAGTCCACGGCGTGGGTTGAGATGATCTCTGGCGTGTCCTCTCCTGTGAGGGGTTTAACACTGCATAGTGTTGCATAGAGTCTTGCTTCCTCACCATACAGGAACCTGACTAAGACTGCTACTTAAGGCTGGGGGACCTGGCAGAATCTAGTGACAAAAGACCTCTACATTTCCTCTACCCATGTGACTTCCTTTCTCCAGCAGATCTAAAATGTGCTGTGAGTGGGTGAAGAGTGCATAAGAAGAAGTAAAGTAAGAGATGATAGGACATAAGAAGAACATACTCCCTTAGGTTCACAGATCCACGTGACACATAAATAAACAATAACCATTTCCATACTTCAGCCGTGCAACAACTAAGTGCATATACCTACAATAGCGACATCTAGTGGCGAAACTTTATCACTACTACATCACCACTGACTCACAATAAGTACAGGCTTTTACAAGTTTTAGCAAAATTGAGGTTTAGGAATAGCGAGGACATAATGTTAGAGACAACAGGCAGACAGTTAGTGGTGTTCTGTCTGTGGGGTGTGGGGGTGATATCACTGGAGGAGATATAGAGCTGGGTATCATCAACATAGAGATGGTACCAAAAAACAAACTTATGCAGGGCAGCGCACTGATAGGCTGACCATTAGCAGACGCCAGGGGCCTAGAAGCAAGCAGGAGCGTGGAGCAGGTAATGTATGCTCCGGGGCCGCGGGGGTTAACATACTCGCAGTGAGGTGACAATGTCAGCCCATTGAAATGCATGGGCAAGTATCCGCATCGGATTTCGCTGCGAATTCGCAGCGAGAAATCCACTGTGGATACGTTGTGTGTGAAGGCACCCGAAGGACAGAAAACCAACTGAAGGGGTCAAGAAGAGAGTTTTCAGAGCGATAGTGGGTTAGGCGGGAATAGACCACGCCTTCCAAGAGTTTAGAGATAAAAGGGAGATTAGAGACGTCTATATACTCGGCTGTACAGGAGGGGTCTAGAGAGGGTTTTCAGTAATGGAGTGAGGACGGAGTGTTTGGAAGTCGAGGGAAAGATGCCAGAGGAAAGGGAAAGGTAAAAGATTTTAGTTAGGTAAGTAGTGAGAGCATGACAGAGAGAGACTGGACAAGGTGTGAGGGAATAGGATCACTAGGGCAGGTGGTGGGGCCAGAGCAGGAGTCTGAAGACATCTTCCTCTGTCACTGGTTCAAAGGATGAGACAGAGTAGGAGGAAATGTGAGAGGGAATAGGATCAACACTTCCTGGGGACTGGGAGATGATCTGACAGATGGTATCTATTTTGTCCTTGAAGTAGGAGGCTAGGTCTTCAGCGCAGAGGTTAGTGATGGGTGTCTGAACTTTGGATTTAAGGAGAGAATTGAGGGTATCAAAGTGGCTTTTTTGGTTATGGGATAGAAAAGAGATAAGAGTGGTGAAGTAGCACAAACTTATGTGTAGGAGGTCTGCTACAGTTTTAGATTTCCTCCACAGATGTTTGCAAACCTTGAGCGCCACATGTATGTAAAACCTGCAGAGTAAACTGTGAAAAAAAGTGCCTCATGTATCACCACTGGGAGAAGAAATAAAGGGGAAGGTGAAGAGGTGCTCACTTTTTTGCCCCTTAGGCTTTATGCAAATCACCCCTTATGGCAGGGGTCCTATATGTCCTGATGAAATCATGGCGGAAGTGTAGCCAGGAGACAGTACACCACACAAAGTATAAGTCTTTTTGGGTGGTCATGGGCCCCCCAGGAGCTCAGGGCCTCGGGCTGCCGCCCGGAACGCCCCTATTATGATCCACTGCTGGGTATGGGGTACTATTGTCAGGTACAGTGACTTGTTGGGTGTTTAATTTGTACATGTCAGAAGTGAGAAAGCTGTCTATTAACTCCTGACAGTGAAAGAGTTAAAGAACTTAACCCTGAGTTGCAATTAAAATCACATTTTCTGCCTATCCTGTGCAGTAGCGGATTATAATAGGTCTATTTGGGCGGTAGCCCGGGGCCCTGAGCTCCTGGGGGCTCATGGCCCCCCAAACAGGCATACTTTCAGTGGTGTATTATCTCCAGGCTACAGTTTTGCAGACAATGCAGTAACATTAGAGAACATAGTGAACGACCTTATCATGTGGCAATGATGTCACCACAGGTCCTTTACAGGCTGCATTATGGAGGAAAAAGACTAAAGCTAGTGCCACCATAGTTACAGTGGGTTGGGGGGCCCAAGCTTGGTGAACAGCCCGGGGCCCATGGTAAAGTAAATCCGCCCCTGATCCTTATATTGGATATATTGGATACAGCTAGCCCCAAAGCAGCCAGTGTGCGCTGACTGTAGCACTCTAGTGACATCTAGAGGCTAAATATGACACTACTAATCAACCCTGAGGTACAACAGAGCAGTGTCTCAACTCCAGTCCTCAAGAACGTGTCATGGTTTGAGGATTTTCTTAGTATGTCACATGTGATATAATTAAAGTAGGTGCATCAGGTGTCACCAAAGGTGTTTTTCCTATGGGATATCTTCAAAGCATAACCTGTTGGGGGTACTTGAGGACTGGAGTTGAATGCTGCAGTAGAGCCTCATGTTGTCAACTGCATTTATATGTGACAAGTTTCCAATACTTTGATAGAGAGATTTATCTGACAGATTTTTTAAGTTAAAGTCAGGAATTAATCTGAGGAGACAGAAAAACTAGAATCTGCCCTGTTTGTAATGTTTTTGTATGTTTAGTTTATTCTATTGCAGTTTGTTTTACCATTCATTTGATTTTAATGGAGAATTTGTCTCTGCCTCCATGTAGTGGGGTGGTATATATGACAAGCTTCAGCTGCCTTGTTCTTGTTAAAATCAACAATTGAAACTAAAGCACTGTGTCATGCTGTAAGTTGTAGTTATTATTATGCAGCAAGTTTTTGCTAAAGAATGATTACATAAAACCACAATGACTGAATGGTCTTTATGTAATCAGCTGGCTTATGGTGTGTTTAGACAGAGAGATTTAGCTGACAGATTTTTTAAGCCAAAGCCAGGAATAGACTATAAATAGAGAACAGGAAAGACTGAGATTTATCTTCTCCAATCCATTCCTGGCTTTGGCATCGTCTTACAGTAAGTTGTATTTATTTGCTTACAACAGGGATGGGGAACCTTATGCTCATTGGCTGCATCTGGCCCTAGAAATCTGATGCGGCTTGCAGACTTGTGCTGGGCGCACAGCGCTCCCCTGTGTTCGACTGCACTGTGCACAATATAAATTAGTGCAGTGCCTGCCAGATACAGAAGGGTGTGTTGCTCCAGCTCCTATAAGCCAGAGCAGGGCACGTCTTTTTTCTCCTGCGGGCCGTGCAAGATGACGTAATTTCATTGCGCACTGTCTGCAGGAGGAGATGTGCGCTGCTAAGGCATAGACTGCAGGAGAAGGTAGAGGACCGGGCAGCACTGGAGCGGAGAAAAGCTGAGTGGCATATTTATTGGTTTTATTTGGTACTGACTACCAGGGCACCACTGAGGGAAAGGGGGGTCTTAACTACAGCTACCAGGACAGCACTGGAGGGGTTAGTTACAGCTAGCAGGGCACCACAGGGGAGGGGGGTAACTACAGCTACTACAGCTGCCAGGGGCATCACTGAGCACTGGGCGGGGGGGGGGGGGGGGTTAACTACCAGCTACCAGAAGCATCGGGGGGGGGGGGGGGGGGGGGGGGGGGAACTACAGCTACCAAGGTCATAACTAGAGCTGCCAGAGCACCACTGGGGGGTTAACTAGCGCTACAAGGGCAACTGAGCCAGTTTCACTTTACACCATATTTGATAAATCTCCCCCTTAGTTCTTTTAGTGCTTATCCTATATCTACTGTGCAGTGCTAAACACTACAAGAGGGAGAAGAGTCGTGGACCAATCTAGCCCACGCCGTGAACCATTCTAAAAGGTGTAGGGCAGTATCTTGATACACAAGAGGAACTAGCCTGGATAGGACAAAGCTACCAGAAGGTCTACATATCCTATCTCGCAGTGCAGGCAACTGAGACATCCCCAGGAACTTAGCTTTACCAATGTAGCCAAGGCTGGGACTTGTATCAACCTAAGAGGACAATTTAGAGGTTTCCCAGCAGTAGCCATCTGGGACAGGAAGACCTTGGATGAGTCCGGCGCAGGTGACATGCACAGTGGTAGCAAATGCCGCTTAGTATATAACCATAGGCGGTATATTACAGTGAAGATTTACAAGCAACGCGTTTCGGCTCTATAATAAGGCAGAGCCTTCCTCAGGCATGTAGATATACACAGTAAACACTCTTATATACAGATAGTAACTCTAATAGATCTCAGCCACTTCCGGGTGGATGAGGTCAAATGTCCCAAAAAAAAAAAAGGGTTAGCAACTGATAGCATAGAATAGAACTGCAACAGTACCTTACAAAAGATGTTCATAGAAACCATAGGTCTTTGTTTGGAGTCTATATCCTTGTGTGTTGCACCATCTGTCCTCCAGTGCTAGTCACATGATCACATCACATTGTCACAAGGTATATGACCAAAATATTACATTTGGGAATATGAGCATACAGCTATTACTCTTATCTATCAGATAGGGGTACATGTACAAGAAAAAAATAAAAATTAAAAAAAATAAAAAATAATAATTAAAAAAAGTAAATTTTTTTTAAAAAAAGTGTATATATATATATATATATATATATATATATATATATGTGTAGAAATATATATATATATATATATATATATATATATATATATATACATACACTCACCGGCCACTTTATTAGGTACACCATGCTAGTAACGGGTTGGACACCCTTTTGCCTTCAGAACTGCCTCAATTCTTCGTGGCATAGATACAACAAGGTGCTGGAAGCATTCCTCAGAGATTTTGGTCCATATTGACATGATGGCATCACACAGTTGCCGCAGATTTGTCGGCTGCACATCCATGATGCGAATCTTCCGTTCCACCACATCCCAAAGATGCTCTATTGGATTGAGATCTGGTGACTGTGGAGGCCATTTGAGTACAGTGAACTCATTGTCATGTTCAAGAAACCAGTCTGAGATGATTCTAGCTTTATGACATGGCGCATTATCCTGCTGAAAGTAGCCATCAGATGTTGGGTACATTGTGGTCATAAAGGGATGGATATGGTCAGCAACAATACTCGGGTAGGCTGTGGCGTTGCAACGATGCTCAATTGGTACCAAGGGGCCCAAAGAGTGCCAAGAAAATATTCCCCACACCATGACACCACCACCACCAGCCTGAACTGTTGATACAAGGCAGGATGGATCCATGCTTTCATGTTGTTGACGCCAAATTCTGACCCAACCATCCGAAGGTCACAGCAGAAATCGAGACTCATCAGACCAGGCAACGTTTTTCCAATCTTCTACTGTCCAATTTCGATGAGCTTGTGCAAATTGTAGCCTCAGGTTCCTGTTCTTAGCTGAAAGGAGTGGCACCCGGTGTGGTCTTTTGCTGCTGTAGCCCATCTGCCTCAAAGTTGAACGTACTGTGCGTTCAGAGATGCTCTTCTGCCTACCTTGGTTGTAACGGTTGGCTATTTGAGTCACTGTTGCCTTTCTATCAGCTCGAACCAGTCTGCCCATTCTCCTCTGACCTCTGGCATCAACAAGGCATTTCCGCCCACAGAACTGCCGCTCACTGGATGTTTTTTCTTTTTCGGACCATTCTCTGTAAACCCTAGAGATGGTTGTGCGTGAAAATCCCAGTAGATAAGCAGTTTCTGAAATACTCAGACCAGCCCTTCTGGCACCAACAACCATGTCACGTTCAAAGGCACTCAAATCACCTTTCTTCCCCATACTGATGCTCGGTTTGAACTGCAGGAGATTGTCTTGACCATGTCTACATGCCTAAATGCACTGAGTTGCCGCCATGTGATTGGCTGATTAGAAATAAAGTGGTAAATGAACGTTTTTTTTAATACGTGCTCCATCATCTCATTCAAACCTTCCGGTATAAGTGTCTGCAATTTATCGATCCAGAACGATAGAGATCTCTGGAATCTGTTCAATCGGGTATACTCGGATCTTATTAAAAAATTTTGCGCGTTCTATCAGCAGGTGTCTAGACACACTATGTTTAATAAATCCCTTTTTTTACATTACAGCGATGGTTATTTAGTCTTTTGTGGAGGGGCTGCATTGTTCTGCCTACATATTGTAGCCCACACTCGCAGTGAAGTAGATAAATTACAAAGTCTAAAGAACAATCTAAATAATGTTTGATAGAAAATTCTTCACCAGTCACCGATGATATACTTTTTTTCTCTCAATCTGCGATATTTGTACAACACAGGCACATTTTTTTGTTGCATTTAAAAATACCTGCTTCGGTTTTCGTTCTTTGGGGTGTCAGAGTCGTTACGAATTGTAGTACCCCTGCGGAAGGTAATTTTTGGTTTAGCCGGTAGCAATTTTTTTTAAAAAACATCTGTTTTTAAAATATGCCAATGTTTTTCCAAAATTGCTCCAATAAAATGGTTGCTATCATTAAAACTAGTAAGAAAATTCATAAAAATTGTGCATGATTCTTGTTTTTTCTTTTTAGGTAACAGAAGATCACTCTGTTGCTTCTTCAAGTTTTTGTTGTATGCCTCTTGGATCAGCTTTCTGGGGTATCCTTTTTCTTTAAATTTATTTTCCAATAGTGAAACTTGTTTTTTATAATCCTCCACCCTAGTGCAGTTCTTTCTAACACGATGGAATTGGCTATAAGGGATATTCCTCACCCATTTTCCATAATGGCCACTGGTGTAATCAAGGAAACCACTTTCTTGAAATTTGTACTCGTTATAATACTACCATGTTCATGACTTATTGCTAGGTATAAAAAAAATAATATTCTGACTATCAAAGCATGGAGAGAGTTGGAGGCCCCAATCATTCATATTCAGATGTTCAATAAAATCTTTCATAATACTGGTGTCGCCCCTCCACAGGATAAAAAGATCATCAATATATCTTTTATAATAAATAATATGTTTAATAAACCAGGGGGACCGCATATAAAATAGGGACTCGAACCGCCCCATAAATAATTTTGCATAACTGGGCGCGGCCCGAGTCCCTATCGCTGTACCCCTGGTCTGATGATAGACACCTTCCTGAAAGGTAAAAACATTGTAATTTAAAGAGGACCTGTCACCCCCTGTGCCGGGGTGACAGGCTCCCGACCCCCCATTACAGCCCCCTATACTCACCTGATCCCGCCGGGTCCCGCTTCCTGATCCGGTCGGGTCACGGAGATATGAGCGCCCAAAGCCCGGCGCGCGTGCTCACAGGAGAGTCCGACGCTCATAGAGAATGAATGGGGAGTCCGATGCTCCGTCATTCTCTATGGGCAAAAATTGAATTTGAGTATCCTCCAAAGAGCCATTCTTTTTCAGGTAGAATTCCATAGCCTCCAGCCCTCGGTCATGTTCTATGTTTGAATATAGTGAGGTAACATCAAGCGAAAGAAAAATAAAATCACTCTCCTATTTGATCTCCACCAGGTCTTTGATCAGTGCTGTAGAGTCCTTTAAAAAAGAAGGTAGCTTTACCTGTTCGGTTTGCAAAAAAAGGTCCACATAATGAGATAAATTTGCTGTCAGACTACCTATCCCTGCTATTATAGGGCGTCCAGGGGGATTTTCTAAATTTTTGTGGACTTTGGGGAGATGGTAAAAAAAAGGAATCTTGGGATTATTAACCGATAGAAAATTCCTTTCTTGCTTGTTTAAAAGACCATTATTAAAACTCTCCTCTATTAAAGACGTATTCTTTTTCAAATTCCTTGTGGGGATTAGCAGAGAGTTTTTTATAATATTTGTCATCCTCTAAAATTCTAAGTGCTTCCCCAATATAGTCCTGGCGATACTGAATCACTATACGCCAGGACTATATTGGGGAAGCACTTAGAATTTTAGAGGATGACAAATATTATAAAAAAACTCTCTGCTAAGCGTCACCAACAACATCTTAGTATATCACTGGTCGAGCACCACACCAGGACACCACCGGGGGTTAACTACAGCCACCAAGGGCATCACTAGGGGGTTATCAAGGGCTACCAGGACACCACTGGGGGAGGGGGGTTAATTAGAGATATCAGGACATAACTGAGGGGGGGGGGGGGTAACTACAGTTACCAGGGCACCACTAGAAGGTTAACTACAGCTACCGGGGCATCATTGGGGGTGGTTAACTACAGCTACCAAAGGCATCACTGGGGGGGGGGGTTTAACTACAGCTACCAAAGCTATAACTAGGGGGTTAACTAGATCTACCAGGGCACCCCTGGTGGTGGTGGGGTTAATAACAGCTATCAGGGCACCACTGGGGGGGGGGGGGGGCTACAGCTATCAGGGCATTACAGGGGGGGGGGGGTAACTACAATGCTAAGGGTGTTGGGGGGGCACACTTCTTTGCCTTGCTCCCGACTCTGCCAACCCACACTACGCCACTGCCCCACACAGTATAACATTAAGTGTGACAGCCAGGTATTGTAAAGGGTCATCAACCCTGGTTTACAACCTATTAATCTGTGCATACAGTATTGCTGACATTAACATGCCACATCAACAAGAAAAGGTAAGCAGAACTTATATATGCACCAATTGTAGCCAACAGATGGCGATCAGGTGCCAGATATAGCGTTTTAAACCTCTAACAAGACAGTTTTAACCAGAGCTTATTACGTACTAGTGATGAATGATGACTACAACAAAATAAAATCCCTTAATATTAATAATAATAATAATATGTTGATATATGTGTTAATTCTAGCTAGCATTTGAATTTACCCTCATGCATGCACTATCCACCCAGCTGCATCCTTCTTACACAGGCACAATTCATCGATTCATCCTCTGTCTTTTGTATGGAGGCACCAATCCTGAAAAATGCCCAGAGCGCATAGCGAGGGGCATACATGTGGGTGCGTTGAATACCCTTAGTTAGTTAATCTAATGGGAGGGAGTAAGTGGTTTAACCTTTCTAGTTTTTTCCATAGTTACTAGGCAGATTACAAGTAACTGGACAGATTCCAGATAAGTGGGTTCTGATTGGCGCAGTGAAGATGATGACATCAGCTAAGGAAAGAGTAAAACAAAGATTTCGGCGGGAAGTTGTGAAGAAAAAATCTTAACCTTTCTCTACCTGCTTTTACCTGTGTGGTGATCGTGAGGCGATGGAGGATCTGTTCTGCCGTTTCTTGTCCAGGGCCTCCGGGGTCGGAGGAGAGGAGTGGCTGCGACAATGCTTATTGTCGGCCCCTGAAGATGTCGGTGCCGCAGGGTTGGAGCCAGGACCACCACTGTTGCTGACACCGGGCCAGGCGGGGACTGCTGGAGGATGTGACGGAGCTGAGGGCGGTGCTAAAGGCGGTTCTTCCTTTGCAATTTGCAGGAGGAGCGGAGGACAGTTGCGCCGTCAGAAAAAGATGGTGTCGTCGGCTGCTGAGATTGCAAAGCAGAAGGCTAGGCAAAAGAGGACCGGGCCAGCTACCAAGAAAAGAGGGCCAGTGAGGGGAGCGGCAGTGTAGGAAGCCGGGGACCCGTCCGTTACTGGTGAGTTCAGCGCCATGAGCGCTTCACCCGTCCCTCCAACCCCCTCTGTCCATCCTGTCAGTTCTGCCACCATCGGCATCCTGTGACGGGAGTTGATCCGTCTATGCTGGCTGGAGTCGCCACATTTTTTAAGATGCTGGGAAGGGCTGCTATTAGTGAGTAAACTACTGATTCTTGTGCTGTGACTGGGGCTAAGATCAGCGCTGGGGGGACATCTAGTGTGCTGGTGGCCTGTGTGACTGCTGTGCCTGAGCGCTCTGAGGTGCATTCTGACATGCCTGTAATTCCTGTGGTTAAGCCTGGGGTCCTGCAGGTGTGTTTCAAAGAAGCTTTAGGCTGTGATATGTCCCCCCTGGGATATCACCTGAATAGTGCTATAAAGGAAAATATATGGAAAATGGAATACATAAATGTATTTAGCCCTTTGCCTCACTTTAAAGATAAAGTGGAAAAGAAGGATGATAAGGAGGATAAACGTAAGTGCCCCCCAATTGCCAAAACTTTTAATAACTGGCTGCAGGCTTTTTGCATCTATTCGGCTGTTTTGGGGGAGAGGTTCCCTGATAAATGTGTATCTCTCTTCCAACACATTGATATCGTGCTTGAGGCGTACAGGAATTTTAGTGGGTCTGCATGGTATCAATATGATGAAATGTTTTGTTAGAAGTTGTCTGTTTATTCAATGCTAAAATGGGGACAAAAGGACGGGGGGCTTTGGATAAATTTGATGATTCCTCAGCGGTCACGTCCTTTACCTACAACTGCGGCAAGTTTCTTTCGAAAAGGAATTTGTTACGCATTCAATGAATCCCAGTAAAGGTGGCTGCAAAATTGCATGTACAGACACAAGTGTACACACTCGTGTCTGTTCGTGATCACACTTGGTCTCTAGATGTTTTAAAAATCTTAACCAAAATTCATTATCTCAGCCCGCAAATAGAGAGCTGTTTTCAAAGAGCCCGGACTCCAGTGAGTCTTCCAAAAATGCGCTCGTAGCTCGTCTCTTACCCAAACCAACGGATGGCTGAGTTAATTACCTTTGGTTTTGCTTGCGGTTTTGCAGTTCCTGCCTTTACTGCGTCTGGTTGCAAAATGGTTTACAATTTGCGTTCGGTGACTTTGCTTCCTAACCTTTCTATTTTTTTCCATAGTTACTAGGCAGATTCCAGGTAACTAGACAGATTCCAGGTAAGTGGGTTCTGATTGGCCCAGTGAAGATGATGTCAGCTAAGGAAAGAGTAAAACAAAGATTTTAGCGGGAAGTCGTGAAAAAAAAGCTTAACCTTTCTCTACCTGCTTTTACTTGTGTGGTGATCGTGAGGCGATGGAGGATCTGTTCTGCCGTTTCTTGTCCAGGGCCTCAGGGATCGGAGGAGAGGAGTGGCTGTGACAATGCTTATTGTCGGCCCCTGAAGATGTCGGTGCCGCAGAGTCGGAGCCAGGACCATCACTGTTGCTGACACCGGGCCAGGAGGGGACTGCTGGGGGATGTGACTGAGCTGAGGGCGGTGCTAGAGGCGGTTCTTGCCAAAAGTAAGAAAATTCATAAAAATTGTGCATAATTCTTGTTTTTTCTTTTTAGGTAACAGAAGATCACTCTGTTGCTTCTTCAAGTTTTTGTTGTATGCCTCTTGGATCAGCTTTCTGGGGTATCCTTTTTCTTTAAATTTATTTTACAATAGTGAAGCTTGTTTTTTATAATCCTCCACCCTAGTGCAGTTCTTTCTAACACGATAAAAAATTGGCTATAAGGGATATTCCTCACCCATTTTCCATAATGGCCACTGGTGTAATCAAGGAAACCACTTTCTTGAAATTTGTACTCGTGATAATACTACCATGTTCATGACTTATTGCTAGGTATAAAAAAATAATATTCTGACTATCAAAGCATGGAGAGAGTTGGAGTCCCCAATCATTCATATTCAGATGTTCAATAAAATCTTTCATAATACTGGTGTCGCCCCTCCACAGGATAAAAAGATCATCAATATATCTTTTATAATAAATAATGTGTTTAATAAACCAGGGGGACCGCATAATAAATAGGGACTCCAACCGCCCCATAAATAAATTTGCATAACTGGGCGCGGCCCGAGTCCCCATCGCTGTACCCCTGGTCTGATGATAGACACCTTCCTAAAAGGTAAAAACATTGTGATTTAAAGAAGACCTGTCACCCCCCGTGCCGGGGTGACAGGCTCCCGACCCCCCGTTACAGCCCCCTATACTCACCTGATCCCGCCGGGTCCCGCTTCCTGATCCGGTCGGGTCACGGAGATATGAGCGCCCAAAGCCCGGCGCACGTGCTCACAGGAGAGTCCGATGCTCATAGAGAATGAATGGGGAGTCCGATGCTCCGTCATTCTCTATGGGCAAAAATTGAATTTGAGTATCCTCCAAAGAGCCATTCTTTTTCAGGTAGAATTCCATAGCCTCCAGCCCTCGGTCATGTTCTATGTTTGAATATAGTGAGGTAACATCAAGCGTAAGAAAAATAAAATCACTCTCCTATTTGATTTCCACCAGGTCTTTGATCAGTGCTGTAGAGTCCTTTAAAAAAGAAGGTAGCTTTACCTGTTCGGTTTGCAAAAAAAGGTCCACATAATGAGATAAATTTGCTGTCAGACTACCTATCCCTGCTATTATAGGGCGTCTAGGGGGATTTTCTAAATTTTTGTGGACTTTGGGGAGATGGTAAAAAAAAGGAATCTTGGGATTATTAACCGTTAGAAAATTCATTTCTTGCTTGTTTAAAAGACCATTATTAAAACTCTCCTCTATTAAAGACGTATTCTTTTTCAAATTCCTTGTGGGGATTAGCAGAGAGTTTTTTATAATATTAGTCATGCTCTAAAATTCTAAGTGCTTCCCCAATATAGTCCTGGCGATACTGAATCACTATACGCCAGGACTATATTGGGGAAGCACTTAGAATTTTAGAGGATGACAAATATTATAAAAAAACTCCCTGCTAAGCGTCACCAACAACATCTTAGTATATCACTGGTCAAGCACCACACCAGGACACCACCGGGGGTTACCTACAGCCTCCAAGGGCATCACTAGGGGGTTACCAAGGGCTACCAGGACACCACTGGGGGAGGGGGGTTAATTAGAGATATCAGGACATAATTGAGGGGGGGGGGGGGGGTAACTACAGTTACCAGGGCACCACTAGAAGGTTAACTACAGCTACCGGGGCATCATTGGGGGTGGTTAACTATAGCTAACAAAGGCATCACTGGGGGGGGGGGGGTTAACTACAGCTACCAAAGCTATCACTAGGGGGTTAACTAGAGCTACCAGGGCACCCCTGGTGGTGGTGGGGTTAATAACAGCTATCAGGGCACCACTGGGGGGGGGGGCTACAGCTATCAGGGCATTACAGGGGGGGGGGGTTAACTACAATGCTAAGGGTGTTGGGGGGGGGGCACACTTCTTTGCCTTGCTCCCGACTCTGCCAACCCACACTACGCCACTGTCCCACACAGTATAAGATTAAGTGTGACAGCCAGGTATTGTAAAGGGTCATCAACCCTGGTTTACAACCTATTAATCTGTGCATACAGTATTGCTGACGTTAACATGCCACATCAACAAGAAAAGGTAAGCAGAACTTATATATGCACCAATTGTAGCCAACAGATGGCGATCAGGTGCCAGATATAGCGTTTTAAACCTCTAACAAGACAGTTTTAACCAGAGCTTATTACGTACTAGTGATGAATGATGACTACAACAAAATAAAATCCCTTAATATCAATAATAATAATAATATGTTGATATATGTGTTAATTCTAGCTAGCATTGGAATTTACCCTCATGCATGCACTATCCACCCAGCTGCATCCTTCTTACACAGGCACAATTCATCAATTCATCCTCTGTCTTTTGTATGGAGGCACCAATCCTGAAAAATGCCCAGAGCGTATAGCGAGGGGCATACATGTGGGTGCGTTGAATACCCTTAGTTAGTTAATCTAATGGGAGGGAGTAAGTGGTTTAACCTTTCTAGTTTTTTCCATAGTTACTAGGCAGATTACAAGTAACTGGACAGATTCCAGATAAGTGGGTTCTGATTGGCCCAGTGAAGATGATGACGTCAGCTAAGGAAAGAGTAAAACAAAGATTTCGGCGGGAAGTTGTGAAGAAAAAAGCTTAACCTTTCTCTACCTGCTTTTACCTGTGTGGTGATCGTGAGGCGATGGAGGATCTGTTCTGCCGTTTCTTGTCCAGGGCCTCCGGGGTCGGAGGAGAGGAGTGGCTGCGACAATGCTTATTGTCGGCCCCTGAAGATGTCGGTGCCGCAGGGTTGGAGCCAGGACCACCACTGTTGCTGACACCGGGCCAGGCGGGGACTGCTGGAGGATGTGACGGAGCTGAGGGCGGTGCTAGAGGCGGTTTTTCCTTTGTGATTTGCAGGAGGAGCGGAGGACGGTTGCGCCGTCAGAAAAAGATGGTGTCGTCGGCTGCTGAGATTGCAAAGCAGAAGGCTAGGCAAAAGAGGACCGGGCCAGCTACCAAGAAAAGAGGGCCAGTGAGGGGAGCGGCAGTGTAGGAAGCCGGGGACCCGTCCGGTACTGGTGAGTTCAGCGCCATGAGCGCTTCACCCGTCCCTCCAACCCCCTCTGTCCATCCTGTCAGTTCTGCCACCATCGGCATCCTGTGACGGGAGTTGATCCGTCTATGCTGGCTGGAGTCGCCACATTTTTTAAGATGCTGGGCAGAGCTGCTATTAGTGAGTAAACTACTGATTCTTGTGCTGTGACTGGGGCTAAGATCAGCGCTGGGGGGACATCTAGTGTGCTGGGGGCCTGTGTGACTGCTGTGCCTGAGCGCTCTGAGGTGCATTCTGACATGCCTGTAATTCCTGTGGTTAAGCCTGGGGTCCCGCAGGTGTGTTTCAAAGAAGCTTTAGGCTGTGATATGTCCCCCCTGGGATATCACCTGAATAGTGCTATAAAGGAAAATATATGGAAAATGGAATACATAAATGTATTTAGCCCTTTGCCTCACTTTAAAGATAAAGTGGAAAAGAAGGATGATAAGGAGGATAAACGTAAGTGCCCCCCAATTGCCAAAACTTTTAATAACTGGCTGCAGGCTTTTTGCATCTATTCGGCTGTTTTGGGGGAGAGGTTCCCTGATAAATGTGTATCTCTCTTCCAACACATTGATATCGTGCTTGAGGCGTACAGGAATTTTAGTGGGTCTGCATGGTATCAATATGATGAAATGTTTTTTTAGAAGTTGTCTGTTTATCCAATGCTAAAATGGGGACAGAAGGACGGGGGGGGGCTTTGGATAAATTTGATGATTCCTCAGCGGTCACGTCCTTTACCTACAACTGCGGCAAGTTTCTTTAGAAAAGGAATTTGTTACGCATTCAGTGAATCCCAGTAAAGGTGGCTGCAAAATTGCATGTACAGACACGAGTGTACACATTGTTCGTGATCACACTTGGTCTCTAGATGTTTTAAAAAGCTCAACCAAAATTCATTGTCTCAGCCCGCAAATAGAGAGCTGTTTTCAAAGAGCCCAGACTCCAGTGAGTCTTCCAAACATGCGCTCGTAGCTCATCTCTTACCCAAACCAACGGATGGCTGAGTTAATTACCTTTGGTTTTGCTTGTGGTTTTGCAGTTCCTGCCTTTACTGGGTCTGGTTGCAAAATGGTTTACAATTTGCGTTCGGTGACTTTGCTTCCTAACCTTTCTATTTTTTTCCATAGTTACTAGGCAGATTCCAGGTAACTAGACAGATTCCAGTTAAGTGGGTTCTGATTGGCCCAGTGAAGATGATGACGTCAGCTAAGGAAAGAGTAAAACATAGATTTTAGCGGGAAGTCGTGAAAAAAAAGCTTGACCTTTCTCTACCTGCTTTTACTTTTGTGGTGATCGTGAGGCGATGGAGGATCTGTTCTGCCATTTCTTGTCCAGGGCCTCAGGGATCGGAGGAGAGGAGTGGCTGTGACAATGCTTATTGTCGGCCCCTGAAGATGTCGGTGCCGCAGAGTCGGAGCCAGAACCACCACTGTTGCTGACACCGGGCCAGGAGGGGACTGCTGGGGGATGTGACTGAGCTGAGGGCGGTGCTAGAGGCGGTTCTTTCTTTGCGATTTGCAGGAGGAGTGGAGGACGGTTGCGCCGTCAGAAAAAGATGGCGTCGTTGGCTGCTGAGATTGCAAAGCGGAAGGCTAGGCAAAAGAGGACCAGGCCAGCTACCAAGAAAAGAGGGCCGGTGAGGGGAGCGGCAGTGAAGGAAGCCGGGGACCCATCCAGTACTGGTGAGTTCAGCGCCATGAGCGCTTCACCCGTCCCTCCCAGGGACCGTTCCCTTCACCTCCTTTCCAAAATTTCAGACTTTCCCCTCTGGGACTTGTTCCCAAGAAAGAACCTAATAAATATTGTCTGATACACCATCTATCTAGGCCCAAGGGTTCTTCCCTCAATCATAGTATTGACAAATCGTTGGTCTCTCTTTAGTATAATTCATTTGATGATGCCTTGGACATAAGAAGTTATGGCAAGGGTGCCTTGTCAGCGAAGGCTGACATTGAAGCAGCCTTTCGTTTGTTGCCTGTTTGTAAAGCGGGATTCAATTCTTTGGGTTTTGTGTGGCGTAATATGTTCTATTTTGATAAGGCTATGCCTATGGGCTTCTCGATGTCTTGTTTTAATTTTGAAGCTTTCACATGTTTCTTGGAATAGGTTTTCCAGTTTGAATGCAGTTTAGGTATGTGCACCCATTATTTAGACAATTTTTTATTTGTTGGCTGTGCGAATTCTGAGGAATGTTCTAGGTTGCTGAGTTCTTTTGTGTCTATATGTCAGTGTTTTAGTGTTCCCCTCGCTTCTCAGAAGACTATCTTACCGTGTACTTGGTTGGAATACCTGGGGATCGTGATTGACACTGTGGAAATGGAGTTTTGTTTACCTGTTAGTAAAATTCATAAGATGGTTGCTTTGTTGGAAATTACGTTGCTTAAGAAAAAAGTTATTTTGCGTGATCTACAATGTTTATTGGGTAATTTAGTGTTTGCAATAAGGGTTATACCAATAGGTAAAATTTTCTGCAGGAGGTTGTATGCCGTTACCAGGGGAGTTAGGTCCCCTCCTTCTCATATTAGGCTTACCATGGATATGCGAGAGGATTTACATTTATGGTTGTCTTTCCTTAAAGACTTTAATGGTAGGGCTATTTGGCAGAGTGAATTTATTGCAACGGATGCTTTGGGTCTTTAAACCGATGCGGCGGGTGGTTTTGATTATGGTGTATTTTGGGACAACCATTGGAGTGCAGAAAAGTGGGATGCGTCCTGGATTGAAAGTGGTGCGGTCAAAAATATTGTTTTATTAGAGTTGTTCCTTGTAGTGATGGCATTGTCATTATGGGGCAAGGAACTCCGTAATAGGCATATATTGGTTCAGACTGATAATAAAGGGGTAATGTATGCCATCAATTGCCTATCAGCAGAATCTGAGTTAGTGGTGAAACTTATGAGATATTAAGGGTCCTATTCCACGGGCCGAGGAGGGCCTGATCAACGATGTAAACAAGCGGCGATCTGCTAGATCGCCGCTCGTTTACTGGGCCTATTCCACGGCCCGATGATCGCTGAGCGAGGGCTGCAAGGACATTGTTACCGATGCCCTTGCAGCCCTTGCAGTAGCATACATTACCTGTGCAGGCTTCTTCTCCGCGCTGTCTTCATCCCCGGGTCCCGCGCGCTCTAGCTTCAGAATGGCCTGTCAGCTGACAGGCCACACTCAGCCAATCACAGGCCGCGGAGGTCCCGGCCTGTGATTGGCTGACCGCTCCGTCAGCTGACCGGCCATTCTGAAGATAGAGCGCCGGACCCGGGGATGAAGACAACGCGGAGAAGAAGCCTGGACAGGTAATGTATGATGCTGCTTGTCAAATCTTCGGTTGCCTGCCGTGCACCGCTATTAAACCGTAGCGATGCGCGGTGGGGGAACGATGATTTTAGGTCTGGCCATAAATAAACGATCAGCCGATGACACAATCATCGGCTGATCGTTCTCTCTGTTTCACCGAACGATAATCGGCCGAATCGGGCCAAATGGGGCCGATACGGCCGATTATTGTTACTGTGGAATAGGGCCCTAAGTCTTACTTTGCTTTCGTTTGGATGTGTGGCTTAAGGTGTGTTATGTGAAAGGTATTCATAACATCATTGCAGATTCTCTTTCCCATTTCCAGTTTCTTCGTTTTCATCGACTGGTGCCAGGGGCCGACCCAGAGGGACTGCCGTGTCCTGCTCATTTGTGGCGCGTAATATGGAAGTAATTTGTAAGTTTTTGAGAAAATTATTATCATTCGTTACATTGTTAGCTTATGACTCTTCCTGGCGCACGTGGTTTACTTTTTGTGTTAAACATAATTTTATTGGTTATACTACTTGTTCAGTTGCTTATTTCTCATTTGTTGCATTGTTTCTGCGCAGAAATGTATCTCGTACCCTGCTCTGTAAAATGGTGAGTGGTGTTTCTTTCTTTCAGCACTGGACAGTACTTTTTCAGACCTCTTTTTGTCTGGCTTTTTTTGCGGCTATGCGTATTGGGGAGCTGGTTTCCAGGACTGGGAAGACAGTGTCCCCTTAATTGTGCTCTGACGTTTCTGTGTCTGGCTCTATTTTGAGTGTCTCTATTCGTAAATCAAAGACTGACCCTACTAGTAGAGGAGTAGTGTTTACATTGCGTAGTATTCGCAACCCCTTAGTTTGTCCAGTCCGAAAAGTCAGGGAATACTTGTCTATCCGCCCTAATGTTTCCGGTTCTTTCTTTTTGCACACTGATAATTTGTCCCTATCTAAACTTCAATTTAATGCAGTATTTAAGAAATGTCTCAAGGTTCTGGATACCAATTTGTATGGTTTTTCGTCCCATTCATTCAGAATCGGTGCGGCAACAGAAGCATCCCGCTTGGGTTTTCCCCCTGAAGGTATAAAAGGTTTAGGTAGGTGGAAGTCTAAAAGATATCAATTATATGTTAGTCCTCAGTTATGTATTTAATGTTTTGTTTCTTGCAGGTCACTCTCCTCTTATTGTGTGGGTCCTGAGACATTTATTTGTGCACTGGGCAAGTAGACGAGCTAGCTCCAGACCGTACTCTGAAAACTTGGGGCTAGGCCCGCATATGTGGATGGGCCACCCTCTCCACCACAAAATGATAACACTGAGGTATATTTATTCGGTTATTTATTTATTTAATAAATAATTTGTTGGTTTTATTAAACATGTGTGAATTTAAAAAATTTTTTGATTAAATTATCGGTTAAGCCTTAAATAAATGGCCTACCCTCCACTAGAAAATGTTAATTCGTGTCTGGTCTCGTTATTTACTTAGGTAGTTCATATGGGTATGTCAATTGCACTCACATGAAAAATGCCCAGAGCGTATAGCAAGGGGCATACATGTGGGTGCGTTGAATACTATATAGTTATATAGAATATATATAGTTAAACTAATGGTAGAGTCGGCCCTCCCCACTGGGAGGGAGTAAGTGGTTTAACCTTTCTAGTTTCTTCCATAGTTACTAGGCAGATTCCAGGTAACTGGCCAGATTACAGGTAAGTCGGTTCTGATTGGCCCAGTGAAGATGACGAAGTCAGCTAAGGAAAGAGTAAAACAAAGATTTCGTCGGGAAGAAACGTTACTCTGCGAGGACAAGCCGTGAAGAAACAAGCTTCCCTCCCTCCCACCCCTTATTTTTTTTTTCCCTTGTCACAGCGTTTATTTAGAGGACTGTCACTTTGCAGACAATTTTTTTTTATAGTGTTGGATGGGTCACCCTTCCCCCCTTTGTTATGTGGTGTTGGGGGTCTGGGCGGACAAAATGATAACACTGAGGTTTATTTATTTGGTTATTTATTTATTTAATAAATAATTTATTGGTTTTATTAAGCATGTGTGAATTTAAAAAAAAGTTTGATTAAATTATCGGTTAAGCCTTAAATAAATGGCCTACCCTCCACTAGAAAATGTTAATTCGTGTCTGGTCTCGTTTTTTACTTAGGTAGTTCATATGGGTATGTCAATTGCACTCACATGAAAAATGCCCAGAGCGTATAGCAAGGGGCATACATGTGGGTGCGTTGAATACTATATAGTTATATAGAATATATATAGTTAAACTAATGGTAGAGTCGGCCCTCCCCACTGGGAGGGAGTAAGTGGTTTAACTTTTCTAGTTTTTTCCATAGTTACTAGGCAGATTCCAGGTAACTGGGCAGATTACAGGTAAGTCGGTTCTGATTGGCCCAGTGAAGATGATGAAGTCAGCTAAGGAAAGAGTAAAACAAAGATTTCGTCGGGAAGAAACGTTACTCTGCGAGGACAAGCCGTGAAGAAACAAGCTTTCCTCCCTCCCACCCCTTATTTTTTTTCCCCTTGTCACAGCGTTTATTTAGAGGACTGTCACTTTGCAGACAATTTTTTTTTATAGTGTTGGATGGGTCACCCTTCCCCCCTTTGTTATGTGGTGTTGGGGGTCTGGGCGGACAAAATGATAACACTGAGGTTTATTTATTTGGTTATTTATTTATTTAATAAATAATTTATTGGTTTTATTAAAGAGTCACTGTCATATTTTTTTTTTTTTGCAGAAATCAATAGTCCAGGCGATTTTAAGAAACTTTGTAATTGGGTTTATTAGCCAAATCTGCCATTATCTGCATGTAAAAAGCCTTTTCCCAGGTCCCCCCCTCCTTCCTCTTTTTCATCCACTCTGAAAAATCTGAAAATTGTGACTTGTTGCAGGAGTCGTACCCTGTCTGTTCTAGGGAGAGGGGAGGGGGGAGGAGGAAGGAGGGAGTTAGCCGGCAGCAGAAAGCAGATAACAGAGGATTACAGGCACAGAGCTGGGTGACAGCTGTAATCTGAGCTCAGACAGGTCACTGGTGACTGTCACAGGAGATATCCCGTGAGGGATTTGTAGATTAACTCTTTGTTGTCCTGTTTTGGTCTTTTCTTTAGCTCTCTCCATAGGAGAACAATGAAGACGGGGGAGAGCTTCAAACTGCTTTTTCATGATAAAAATGCATTTTTCGGATAATAAACCCAATTACAAAGTTTCTTAAAATCGCCTGGACTATTGATTTCTGCAAAAAAAAATTTCACGACAGTGACACTTTAAGCATGTGTGAATTTAAAAAAAACGTTTGATTAAATTATCTGTTAAGCCTTAAATAAATGGCCTACCCTCCACTAGAAAATGTTAATTCGTGTCTGGTCTCGTTATTTACTTAGGTAGTTCATATGGGTATGTCAATTGCACTCACATGAAAAATGCCCAGAGCGTATAGCAAGGGGCATACATGTGGGTGCGTTGAATACTATATAGTTATATAGAATATATATAGTTAAACTAATGGTAGAGTCGGCCCTCCCCACTGGGAGGGAGTAAGTGGTTTAACCTTTCTAGTTTTTTCCATAGTTACTAGGCAGATTCCAGGTAACTGGGCAGATTACAGGTAAGTCGGTTCTGATTGGCCCAGTGAAGATGATGAAGTCAGCTAAGGGAAGAGTAAAACAAAGATTTCGTCGGGAAGAAACGTTACTCTGCGAGGACAAGCCGTGAAGAAACAAGCTTCCCTCCCTCCCACCCCTTATTTTTTTTCCCTTGTCACAGCGTTTATTTAGAGGACTGTCACTTTGCAGACAATTTTTTTTATAGTGTTGGATGGGTCACCCTTCCCCCCTTTGTTATGTGGTGTTGGGGGTCTGGGCGGACAAAATGATAACACTGAGGTTTATTTATTTGGTTATTTATTTATTTAATAAATAATTTATTGGTTTTATTAAGCATGTGTGAATTTAAAAAAACGTTTGATTAAATTATTGGTTAAACCTTAAACAAATGCTGTGGCCTACCCTCCACTGGAAAATGTTAATTCGTATCTGGTCTCATTATTTACTTAGGGTCCATTTACACAGAAAGATTATCTGACAGATTATCTGCCAAAGATTTGAAGCCAAAGCCAGAAACAGACTATAAACAGGGAACAGGTCATAAAGGAAAGCCTGAGATCTCTCCTCTTTTCAAATCAATTCTTGGTTTTGGCTTCAAATCTTTGGCAGATAATCTGTCAGACCCTTAGGTAGTTCATATGGGTATGTCAATTGCACTCACATGAACAATATTACACTCAGAAAGTAGGCACTATGGGGGACAGTAATGAAGTCCGCCGTTTTTTACGCCGGGCTTACAAATGTCCCCGCAGCTTTAGTATCAATGATAAAGTGATAAATGCGGTGCACGCAGAGGCCGAGCCCGCTTTGTGTGCAGCCGCACCCCCCGTAACGCCCCCTCTCCCCCCAATGGCGAAGATGGTGCAGATGAGACCGATGCAAAAAAAATACTATAAGCAAAAATACTATTTGCTAATATTTTTACAGCCCATCTGCGCCTAAAAAAGGCATTTTCGCCTTTTCATAAATGTCCCCCTATTTCTTTTATCAGTAACTGGAAGCAGAAGGCTCTTAGCCTCGTGATTGGCCATGACATCCTCTCTGTGAACAGTGGGTCATTGGTCACACAGACGATATTTTTTTTGACTGGACTCATGTATGAGCAATTACATAGCAGGAGCTGGCCATTCAGATTGATGTATCCTGCTATTGTTTTCTTGTCTTTTGTGTCATTTTGTTTTTTGTCTATTGGTTGTTATGGAAATCATGTGCCACAATTCGAAGTTATTAAGCCCTAGTTGGCGGTATGACCTCTTAATTTGACCTCAGCCACACTGTTCAGCATGAAGCATGTTGGAAAAGTGAAATGGTTAAAGTGACTCTTATCCTGTGTCTCACAAGTAATATCTTCTATGAATTGGTTGTTATGGAAATCATGTGCCACAATTCGAAGTTATTAAACACTGGTTGGCGGTATGACCTCTTAATTTGACCTCAGCCACACTGTTCAGCAAGAAGCATGTTGGAAAAGTGAAATGGTGAAAGTGACTCTTATCCTGTGTGTAACCGGTTGCTTTTGATAATAGTCTGAGAAGGCTATAACCACACAGATTTATAGAAAAATAAGAGATTTATTACAGAAAACAATACTTAGCTGCAGTAACAGATGGTACAGATGCATAGATGTTCCTTCCACAATGAAATGGGGAGCCCCATTGTATATTATGGACTAATATACACCCATCTCGCTCGATGACAGGGTGCTGGGCACCTTCCATCCATGGTCCCAGCTGAGGCTGACTAGAAGCTACATACCCCCGATCTTTATAGTAAGTTTGGGTGGGGGGTGATGTGCTTCCAGAAATGTCTATGTAGACCACTGATGACCATGAATGGAAGTTTCCCAGGCTTTGTACATGCTTACCAAGAAAAATGTGGTTGTACAATTACAGCTACATGAATTTGGACAATAACAACAACTGTGTCCTCCAATGTTGACACTACTGGGGAGGTTTATGGCCGAACAGTTGACATAACAATACATCTACCTATTCCCATGCACATAGCTAAATACAAACCAATCCCACTTACACAGCCAGCTAAGATAGATAGATAGATAGATAGATAGATAGATAGATAGATAGATGGATGGATAGATAGATGGATAGATACAAATAAGACATGAAAACACTACATTCCTTCCTATCACATGAATAAGACACTTTAACAATCTGAAATAAACCCATCCGGTTACACTGTGTCTCACAAGTAATGTGTTCTCTGAGTTGCTCAGTTTTCTTTTGAACATTTTAGGTTCCTCCCTGGGCCATTAAATACTCAAGACCCCCT
Organism: Dendropsophus ebraccatus; assembly: GCF_027789765.1. Classification (NCBI taxonomy): domain Eukaryota; kingdom Metazoa; phylum Chordata; class Amphibia; order Anura; family Hylidae; genus Dendropsophus; species Dendropsophus ebraccatus. Next base: position 55,397,624 of record NC_091454.1, on the reverse strand, counting down.
GTGCCCCCATATAGTAGTTAGGCCCCTCTGTGACATCTAATAGTAGTAAGGCCCCTAGGTGCAGCAGCCATATAATATTTAACCTATTTATGTCTTCATGTACAGTGGGGAATATAAATACTTGATACACTTTCAATTTTGCCAGTTTTACCACCTTCAAACAATGGAGAGGTCTGTAATTTGTATCATAGGTAAAAGCTGTGAGAGACAGAATCTATGAAAAAAGTTTCAGAAATCACATTGTATGATTTTTAAACTAACCAGTAAGAATTCTGGCTCTCACAGACCTGTTAGTTTTTTGTTAAGAAGCCTTCTAACTGTGCACTCATTAGTATTTTTTACCTCTATAAAAACACCTGTCCATACATTCAATCAATTACACTCCAGCTTCTCAACATGACCAAGATGAAAGAACTGTGTAAGGACACCGGGGAGAACATTGTAGACCTGCACAAGGCTGGGATGGGCTACAGGACAATGGGCAAGCAGCTTGGTGAGAATGCTACAAATTTAGGCACAAGCTAGTATGGAAGAAACACAATCTTCCTCTACCTGGAGCTCCATGCAAGAGCTTGCTCGTATGATAAGGATGATTTTAAAAAAGGTCAAGAGGTCCTGATCAATGACCTGAAGAGAGCTGGGACCACAGTCTCAAAAGATAACCTCAGTAACACTCTATACCATAATGGATTAAAATCCTGCAGGGCACACAAGGTCCCCCACTCATGCCAGCACATGTCTTAAAGTTTAAAGTTCACCAATGATAGGATGATCCAGAGGAGGCATGTGGTGGAGAAGGTCAAGTGGTCAGATGAGACTAAAATAAAACTTTTTGGTATCAACTCCTTTTACTGTGTTTGGAGATAGAAGGATTAGTACAACCCCAAGAACACAGTCTTAACCGTGAAGCATTAGGGTCGAAACATCATACTTTAGGGGTGATTTTCTACAAGGGGACAGGATGACCTTATTGAAGGGAGTATGGATGGGGCCATGTATTGCAAGATTTTGGCCAACAACCTCCTTCCCTCAGTAAGAGCATTGAAGATGGGTTGTGGCTGGGTCTTCCAGCATGACAATGACCCGGAACACACAGCCGAGGGCAACTAAGGAGTGGCTTGTTTAGAAGCACTTTAAGGTCCTGGAATGACGTAGCCAGCCTCCAGGCCTGACCCCAATAGTAAATCTTTGGAAAGAGCTGAAACTCAATGTTGCCCAGCAACAGCCCCAAAACCTGAAAAATTTGGAGAAGATCTGTATGGAGGAGTGGAAAATCCATGCTGCACTGTGTAGAATGTTAATTTCTTTTTTTTTCCTATTGTATTAAATACTTATTTCATGTAATAAAATGCTAAAGTGCTGAGTCTTTAAAAAATCAAAGTGTGATTTTATGAAATTTTAGTTGGTACACAGATCTCCCACAGACATGTGGCCATAAATAAATAATTAATTAATAAATAAATAAGCATGTTTCTTGCAGCCACACTTAATCGTGGTATCATGATTAAGTGTAGCTGTGAGAAACACGTAGTTACACAGATCTCCAGAATGGAGTTTTACCTTCATGACATAATAAAAGAATTAATAAAAGAATAGGAAAAATATGTTTTGGAGTGCTGGATACCATCACACATGAAATTACTGTACATCCACAGTAATAGGGCGTCTTTACTGGGTGTTTCTTTTGCAGCGCATGTGCTCATTTATTTATTTTGTTTATTCATGTTCACATGAGCAGTTACAATTGAATTGGTTGAATACCTTCTGCTACATTTTTCACTGCATATTGTTGTCTGCAATGTCATACCAGAATGTCTGCCATTCTCTACCCTTAGTTTGTGTACATTCCTTGTCACATTTCTTTCTTTTGATGACTTTTAAAAAAAAAAACATTTGAATCGATAAAAGTTACTTATATTTATGTAACTATGGTCTAGTTTTGTATCTTTGCCCTTTGGGTAATATGTCAGATATACTGAGCATTGGACATGTACTAATGGGAACCCTATTTATACCAATTTATAAAATGTTTTGCTAGTCCAGGGGCATGCACATCTAAATATTTGGGATTAGTTCTCCTCAATAAAAAACAAACAAACATACGACACAAACTTAAAATAAACTTGTCATCCATTTCATGCTGCTTGAACCTCAAATCAGTCTCACGAGGCCTCTGCCTCCCCTGCCAGCCTTAAAGGAGAAGTCTGGAGAAAATTTTTATCAAAGTATTGTATTCACCTTCAAAAGTTATACAAATCACCAATATACACTTATTATGGGAAATGCTTATAAAGTGCTTTTTTTCCCTGCACTTATTACTGCATCAAGGCTTCACTTCCTGGATAAAATGGTGATGTCACAACCCGACTTCCAGAGCTGTGAGGGCTGTGGCTACTGGAGAGGATGATGGCAGGGGGACACTGAGGGACACTGAGCATCCCTCTGCCATCATCCTCTCCAGCAGCCATAGCTCGCACTGCTCTGGGAGTCAGGTTGTGACATCACCATTTTATCCAGGAAGTGAAGCCTTGATGCAGTAGTAAGTGCAGGGAAAAAAGCACTTTATAAGCATTTCCCATAATAAGTGTATATTAGTGATTTGTATAACTTTTGGGGGACAATACAATACCTAAATAAAATTACAATAATTAAATTAAAATTTTTAAGGAAAGATGCCCATCTGGTTAGTGACAATCTCACCATCTGGTGAGTAAACAATGAACAAAAGTAAACCCCTTTTCACAATGATTTATGTATAAACATATTAATATGGCATCAAAAGGATAAACTCAAGTCAGTAAATCCTAATTTTATTAGTGCTGTTGGTATATGTGAAAATTAAAACTCGTAAAAACAAGCGGGTATGTGTGAGATCTACTGAACTATAGTCTGACGAGGTGAACCTGTAGGGCTCCTATACCCTGGGAGGTGAAGAGAAGTATGTGAAAAACAGGGGTAACATGTCCTCAAGAAAGACTGCTATAGGGGTGGTATGTAAATATAAAAGAAAATAGTAGTAAGGGTTATATGAAATGTAGGTATTTATTTGCTAGAAAAAGTGTATCGTAGATGGCATAAAGTAATAACAGTTGTATAAATAAATTACAAATGCATAAATACGGTAAATTCCTTACTTAAAAAGAATATCAAATAATAAAAATTAAAAATGAAAATGACAATGAAAAGATAAAAACAAGATACAAAAGACAAAAGTGCATGTATAAAAATGTCTCCAATGGTGCAATTACTGGATGATAGTCTCTAAAATAGTTTTCATGATAAAGTCTCTGTACCAACAGGCACGGGTGATCCGGTGATGCTTGTTCCGGGCGCTCGCACAAACGCTAACGCGAGCGCCCGTAACAAGCATCTGACACCAAGCAGCATTACCTGTCGGAAGACTCCGCCAAAACGGCCTGACACCATACGGAGTATCATTTATCCATCTGCAAAAGCCCCACCAAGCCAATACATATGGGCTATTTATACAAATGCAGACACGCTGTCTTATGACATTTACAGCTTACCGACTGCTGTCCTACTGAAATAACGGGCTATATATATATATATATATATATATATATATATATATATATATATATATATATAAACTTACTACCGCACTGCGGCAAAAGTCCAGACTCACGACTGTACTAATTCATAAGGTCATAGTAACCTTTTATACTTTTTACACTGACTTTTTCACTTTCCTCCAACATCCCTGGGGCTGATCACCCCATGCCTGTTGGTACAGAGACTTTATCATGAAAACTATTTCAGAGACTATCATCCAGTAATCGCACCATTGAAGACATTTTTATACATGCACTTTTGTATTTTATATCTTGTTTTTATCTTTTCATTGTCATTTTCATTTTTAATTTTCATTATTTGATATTCTTTTTAAGTAAGGAATTTATCTACCATATTTATGCATTTGTAATTTATTTATACAACTGTTATTACTTTATGCCTACTACGATACACTTTTTTTTAGCAAATAAATACCTACATTTCATATAACCCTTACTACTATTTTCTTTTATCCACTATTTTCTTTTATATTTACATACCACCCCTATACCAGTCTTTCTTAAGGGACCTGTTACCCCTGTTTTTCACAAAATTAAAACTCGGTTGACTACTGCAAAGTAAAAATGAAATGAAATACAAAGGCTCTGTTCAGATTTATGTTATGAGCTTTCTCTTCTGGTATTTGTAAGGGAATGAATATTGTTGTCTGCACCCCGTTTTAACTGCCAAGCATACCAAAGCCCTAATTTATGTCAAATCCACATAATAAAAAATAAATGTTTATTAATATGCCAATCAATAAATATCACAAGGCTGATCAGAAATTCTTTGTTGTATTGAACTATATTTACTAATGTTTCTGCTTTCTATCTGTGGTCAGTAAATACAATTTGAATTAATCAGAAACTATATAATTAAATAATTATTTATAATTACTGTAAAAAAGTTATAATATTTAACAAAAATGATAGGCTTTAAAGGGGTATTCCCATCTCAGGGGTATTTCCATCTCAGCTAACATAAAACTTGTCAGGTCAGCTAACATGTCAGGTTAACTATTTTTGCATATACCTTCATGCCTTTTTTTCCTAATATGTTGCTCTTTCCCTTCCATTGTTGACAGCTTGTTTTCTAAGTTACCAACCACCACTCTGCTCTAAAAGCTATAGTATACATATTTATATACTGTATATTATACAGTATATATATGCTTTATCTGTATACATCTACACAGGTCGGTAATCTAGACAAATAACTGTTAACATTGGGAGGGAAAAAGCAGCATATCAGGAGGAGAAGAGTTTACTAAGTGATTGTATTTGCAAAAAATATTTTACGTAATGAGTCGTGATGGTTCACACTGCATTTTTGCTTTTCGTCTTTTCATCTATTTTATGCAAAAAAACAAATGGAAATCAAAAATCAAAATGGATGCACACAAATACATTAGTTCTTTGCATAAAGCGGACTGCAAAACCGCATGGTGAACCCAGCCTTAGTTGAAAAGGCAATACCCCTTTAATTATACCTGCATTAAAAAACACATTTATTTTCAGAAATAAAAGCTGAGCTCTGATTGGTTACTATCTGATTATCTACTATCTGCCATATGAATATGGCAATTGCGCCGTAAATTTAAACTTTTAGGCTATGTTCACACACCATACTTTTTATGAAAGGAATGGCTGTGGTTTTCAGTTAAGACAGCTCCTTTTCTTTTCATAATGCAATGAAGTCAATGCAAACAACAGCCATTGTTTCACACAATTCATTGAACAAAGGCCATTGTTTCGCTTTGGTCGTTGAAACAGTCGTTGTTTTAAGTGCCACATATTTATATGTAGTGGGAACATAGCTTTAATATGTCTCAGTAGCTGAGTTTTGCATGTTAGCTGCGTTGGTAATTCATCTAGGATCGAAGCTGAAGTTTTGCTTTTGGAAGTAGAGAAAAATATGTTTTAGGAACGAATTAATATCTTCCTTTTTATCTTCTAAAATAGTGCACTGCACCTGTAAATAGGGAGAAAAGAATGAATTACTAACAGTATATCTTTTATATTTGGGCTTGTCTTAAGGGCTAGAGCATACAGTCGTATTATAGGTCCTCTTTGTATAAGCTTCCATAGCAATGCACTTTACGTCTATATTCCTCTGTCGGACTTCATAAGAATGTGACAGAAAATAATGATCAGTCCTATCAGACTCTGTATGAAGGTCTGACGGAGCTTGTTGCTCAGGGCATGGATGGTGCATTTCTTTAACCTTAGGACATTTACAGGCTTCAATCACCTCCATGCAGGCTCTGTCATGTGCTCTTATCCCCTTATACACATGAATCTTAAAGAAATCTTAAAGTGGGGGATTTTGCATTATGACTGCCCTACACAGTTGTAAAGGGTAAATTTAGCAGTTTTCATACCTCATTTTACATCATACGTCCTGATGCTTGTTCCAGTAAAAAGTGACCTTTTATCATCTGGGATTGGGATACCTGGGATACCGAAGCATCACTCAGCCATGCCCCCAGCGCCACTCAGCCACGCCCCATCCATGATGTCATTGCCGCATTGGCCTGCCCCTCAGCAGCCATTGGAAGGGCCGACCTAAAGGTATAGGCCACACCCACACTAGATTGTCCCACACCTATGGCCGCTGAGGGGGTGTGGCCTATGCGGCAATTACGTCACGGAGGGGGCTAAGTGGCGCTTCGGCTGTGAAGCCTTGCCCAGCCCAGGTATCCCAATCCCAGATGATAAAAGATCACTTTCTACTGGAACAAGCATCATGAGGTATGATAGAAAATGAGGTATGAAATCTGCTAAATTTACCCTTTACACCTGTGTAAAGCAGTCATAATGCAAAAAGGGGGTGACAGTGTCACTTTAAAGACTCATACTTACACCATTTTGAAACTTAGACAGACTCTTCTTGAGTTTTTCTAGATGCACATTGTCAATATTGCAAGCTTTTTCCAGTGATTTTAAAGCTCTGCAGGAAATTTCAGCAACTGATAAATTCTGAAAGTAATGAAAATCCATAAATGAAAATTGGGTTTTAAGATGACAACAAATTTACATGTTTACAGATGGCTTAAAAACAAAATGATAATAGGACCTCCTTAATACACACTTTGGCTATGTTCACACAACGTTTTTTCAACTCAAAATTACGTCTGTCATTTTGAGTCTAAAATAACAGACGTCATTTAGCAGCCTGGGCTCCCCTTAGTGCAATGACTGATGTTGGTACATTATTATAGTTTGGATTACCAATTGGACTTTGGGTGTGGCTTAAGTAAAAAAACAGTCCATTGAATTTAATAGTAAAAACGGAGAAAGAACGGTGACAAACGAAAAACTGTGAGTGAACAACTAATAAAAAATGTCCGCTGTTTGCAAAAGACGTCTGAAAATAATGATCATGTTCATTATTTTGACTTCCGCGGTAAAAACGTCCGTTATCCAATACATTGTGTGCATTGGACGTCCTTCTTTCCATTGACTTCAATGCATTGCCATTGCAGTTACTTAAATCTCAAAATATCAAAATTGTCCACCTTTTCTCTATTTTTGTGCGAACATAGCTTCTGCTTTTTTTTTTGCTTTTGGAAAACCATGAATTTCAAATGGTTTTCTTTTACGTTACTTTAAAAAAAAAAAAATACCAACAATCCTAAAAACAGCAATATAACAAGCACAGAAAAAAAACTATTGTTAAAACATGAATAACAATGAAAACAATAAAATACAATGTCTGCTAAACCAGCCTTAGGCGTTGGAATAGGTTTTATTATTGTTACATATTCTCTTATAAATTGTATGTATGTCAATGAGATTTAAACCATTTTAAATACAATGTAAAATATGTTTGTCGTTGTTCTATTGTTCTTTCTCCCCTCTGGACCTTAATTTTCTAAAAAAAACACCAAAACAAACATTATAGATCTTACCGTTACATAGCCCAGTACATCTGCTTTTTCACAATGGTCCTATAAAATAATAACATTGTTATTCAGTTTAGAATTCAAAGCACACATTTCTAAAAAGCAGATACTAGCCATTATGTCACTGATGATCTAGATCAATTAATTACCCATTAACAGTTCCATATACCATCAATGATTGATCAGTGAGGCACTAACCAATTAGGAAGCAAAGGGACCACAGCGGTAGGTGCTTCTTTTTCACTCCTGATCTGACATTTGTTAGTAATTACAAAGCAGCCTCATCTCATTGATGAGGATTGTTTTCCAACTTCTGATACTTGGTCAAAGATGGTGCTCTATGTAGGAGAAGCCAAAAGCAATGTGGCCCCTTTACTTTTGAGATTGGTGGGGGGCATCTGTTGCCTTATTGATATTCTTTTTAGTGATTGGAAAAAACCCTTTAGTGTCACAGTATTTTAACAAAACTTTGGATGTGTCATGGAGACATGTCAAATATTTTAATTGGCCAGGGTCGGGATGTTGAAACCCCCACAGATCTCTAGAAGCAGTGGCAAAAAACACTCGGCTGACTTATTATAGAATCTGTCTCTTGCAGTGAGAAAGGGATAGCAGTGAATCCAAAGTATGCAAAGAGACAGCACTTCCAAAAATAAAGTGAATTTTTATTCCACATAGCAAGCAATGTTTCGGCTTATCCTAAGTCTTTTTCAAGCTGAAACATTGCTTGCTGTGTGGAATAAAAATTTACTTTATTTTTTAGAAGTGCTGTCTCTTTGCATACTTTGGATTTTTAGACGGATGGATTGTCCAGTCTGGTGAGGCATGCAACATTTGACATTTTCGAAATTTTTTTTTATTATTGTGCTGCTTTGTTACAAGATATTTAGGGATAGCAGTGAGCCAGCAAAAGAGGTGTTTAGCTAAGTGCTTCTCCCAGCTGTTTAAGTAACAACAAATAGTGGAAGTAATATAAATAGTATACATTGACATATGTTACCAATATATCGTCTTACCGTGTGATTTTCTGATATCAAATTTGTTATTATTCCTAGAAGCTCATCGAAATGTCCTTTGGGGTAAGCATAACTGAGATGAAATAAGCTGAGAGCAGTGCAGAAGATCTTCAGAAAGTTACTCATGATCTATTGATCGAAGCTCAGATCCCAATATTCCTCTTGTCCTAATGTTCCTCATCCACTGAGATTTATATTCAATATACAAACCTCAAGGGGAAGTGATGTAATGCATTAGGACATGTTCATTTGCTGACTGGTAAGAGAAGCATATCTGATCTCTGATCACATCCTTTCTCTGTTAAATAATGAAAAATGTAAATTCAGATGGAAATATATATTTAAAATAACTTCTAGGAATGTAGAATTTAGTATAAATGGAATCCGGTTTAACTGAAGGTATTTTCTACTAATAACTTACTTTCAATGTTTACAAGATGCTTGCTTCTGTTAATTGTAAAAGCTGATTATAAATCTGATTTATCTGAATATAAATTATAAAAGACAATGCTTGTTTATCCAATAGCTAATTTCTATACTGTTCCCATAAACATGCATGATAAAGAGACATATTGGAGATGCATGCTTACTGGGAGGGGAAATCCAATATGCTTATTCTCTTTTTTCCCTATGATATCAGACTAAAGGATGCTCAGAGAGATAAACCAGAACGCCGCAGGGACACCATCACGTGTCTCGATGTCAGTGTATTCTAGAACATTGCCCCCTGGGAAATCCAATATGCAAAAGAACACTGCAGAGACACCATCACGTGTCTGGACGTCAGTGAACTAGCCAGAACAGCCAAGCCAAGGAATGTCTCCAATCAAGGAAATCAGCCAAGCAAGGTATCCATCCACAGACAGCTGTTTCGGGGTCAACCAGCATCCTTTTGCATGCACTTACTAGGCATGTGCTCCCACTATCCAGAAACCTACTCCACACTGATGAGGGGCAAATACCCCGAAACAGCTGTCTGTGGATGGATACCTTGCTTGGGTGGTTTCCTTAATTAGAGACATTCCTTGGCTTGGTTGTTCCTTCCCGGAGGAAGGTCTGGCTAGTTCACTGACGTCGAGAAACGTGATGGTGTCTCTGCAGTGTTTTTTTTTGCATATATGATATCAGGCTGGCATTGTCCATGTAAATGAGGCAGAATGCAAGTGATTTTCAGAAAGCATTAGCCCTAAGAAATTAATAAAGAACTATCAATACAATAAATGCACTTGACTACTTTGCTAGAGATGAGAAAATAAATTGAGGTCAAACAATCTTTATATTTCAATCATTTTAGAAATGTATACTGGTTTTAAGTGAACAGAAAAATATTTTACATCTTAATCACGGCCATTGTTACCACATAGTATACACTCCGTCCGGGATCACTAGTGGTCACGCAAAAAACTGACATGTCAGTTTTCTGTGGCCGCTATTCATTGCTCTGGCTGTACGCTCCATTGTGTGCAACAGTGAATTGGGATGCGAGTGCACACCGGTGCGCCGGCAATCAAATTCACCAGAAATGAAGATCATCCGGCCGGTACTGCAGGGATGATCTTCAGTAACACTGGCCATTCTGTGATCCGGCCGGGTCACAGAACGGCCAGTGTTATACTAAATGTGAACATGACCTAAGGCTGAGAACCTTTACAACTCAAATAAGGGCAATCAGACACATAACTCTCACTTGTCTTGAACATTTGGCCATTTTCTTACTATAGGCCAATAGAGTTATGAAGTTTAAAAACAGTACCATCACAGTTATACGCCGACCACCAGCATAACAGCATAACATAAAAATTACAAATCTCTGGCACTTTCTGGCACCAGTTGATTTGAAAAGAAAAAAGATTTCACTGGAGTACCCCTTTAACTAGGTATGGATCTGGGTATGCACACTGGAAATGTGCAGAGCCAGGAAAAGCAGAGCCAGGAGGAGTGGCAGCAACAAGAACATGGCAGTATACAGTTGATGTGCTCTTATATCCTGTACACACAGGTCGCAAAACTACAACTCCTATTGTGAACTGTCAGCAGGACATGATGGGGGTTGTAGTTCTTCAACCTGGTGAGCCACAGGTTGGAAAACTACAACTCCCAGTGTGACCTGTCAGCAGAACATGATAGGGTTGTGCATCCTCTCTTAGCCCCCTAAGGGCCACATTGTTCTTTCCGGCGCACAAAGGGTATGGATGCCATACCGTAAGTAGCATCTGCCAATATGCTGTCTGCTATAAAGTTCAGAACACCTGTCACAATGATGGGTGTTCTGCTTCTGCCTTTTTGTGTATTTTTCCCCTTAGTTTTTCAGATATTGTTATTCAGAGGATTACGACGGATTCATTGAATTCATGCCAATGAAGTTATTTTTAAATAAAATGGTCAAAGAGAGGTGTTTTGTTGTTTTTTTTAAAGACTTTTCTCTATTTTATTGTTTCAAAATTTTATTTCAGGCTTAGCAGTGGAAGCTGATAGACGGCACTCATTACTAAGTTGGGGCCTAGTGTTAGCCGGTATAAAATGGCTAACACTAACCCCCCCAATATTACCCCAGTACACAATGCCACCATGGGTACTGGGAAGAGCCGGGTACCAGTAGTCCCAGAGCGTCAGCTTTGGTGCTCCTGGACTAGGTGGAAGTAGGCTGGTATTATTCCGCTGGGAAGGGCCAAAAAAAAGTCCCTTCCCAACCTTGTACTACTTGGCTGCTGCTGTTTAGTTTTTAAACCTGGTTGTCTATGGAAAAAGGGGGAACCCTATATGTTTTTTTTTTATTATTTATTTGATGCTCCAGGACTACTGGTACTTGGCTCTTCCCAGTACCCTGGTGCGGTGGGTACTAGGGTAAAATTGTAGGGGGTTAGTGTTAGCCATTTTATACCGGCTACCACTAGGCCCTGACTTAGTAATGGATGCCGTCTATCAGACAGCTTCCACTACTAAGCCTGAAAGAAAATAAAAATAAAACACAACACAATAAAGAAAAGTATTCTATTAAAAAAACATCCCTCTTTGACTATTTTATTTAAAAAAAAAAAAACAACGCTGGTCATCAACGTAGTTCACCGAATCCGACATAATCAGGATATCGATACCTGAAAAACAAAAGGGAAAAACACAGAAAACAAAGGCCAGAAGCAGAATACCCATAATTGTGACAGGTGTTTTGAACCTTACAGTAGGCAGCATCTTGGCAGATGCTGATTACAGTATGGCACACAAGGGGTCAAGTATGGATGCATGGCATCCACACTTAACCCTTAGTGTGCCAGACGGAACATTATGGCCCCCAGGGGGTTAAGTGAGGATGCATGGCATCCTCACTTAACCCCATGGGGGCCACATAGATGTCACAATGTACCCTTTCCAGCAAGGAAGGGAGTTAATTGCTCCCTTCCTTACTGGATGGGTGCAGTGCTGGAGGGAGAAGGGGGCCCTATTGATACTCACCCACACAGCTTTGTTCTTCAACAGAGCCTGGCACACTGAGCTACAAGTGTGCCAGGCTCTGCCTGTTCAAAGATGGAGCTGCAGAATCAGCCGCTGCAGCCGTGACACTGATTGGTTGAGAAGATGATGATCCAGCGTCATTTCAGCCAATCAGCAGCTGGAGCAGTGTCCCTGCTCCCCCCCTCCCCAGGACACGGAACACAGAAAACTGCCACCCGCTCCAGCAAGGAAGGGGTCACTTATTTTGACCCGAACATGGACTTCTGCATTAAAGTTCAGGGAAAAAATACTGACCTGAAAAATGCCTGAAGTCTCAAAGAGACCTTTACACTTAAAGGCAAAAATGGCAGAGGAAACCCCATGCGTCACATTTGCGTTATTTGTTGCGTTTTTTAACTGCCATACAAAACGCTTAACAAAACCTATGTGTGAGGGCACCCTCAGGAAAAAGCAGTAGTGTTGTGATAAAAACTAAATCACTGCAGCACTCTAGTAAAGTGATCAATTGTAGTGAGAAATAAATCACTACGATTGATCACCTTACTGGAGTGCTGCAGTGATTTTGTTTTTAGATAGATAGATCGATAGATGAGAGAGAGGACATAGACAGGCTTACTTATGAGGTAGATGAGGTAACAGGTCACCACACCAACAGGGAAGCACGGCCCATGTAACAGATAATTACACACAGTGGACTGATATACGCTGAGCACAGCACAAGTTCAGCAGAAAGTTTAGCAGGCAGCGTGTCTGGTGGCTGCAGCTTTATTTTACAGAGCCATTTACTTAACCGTACTACAGTGTCGGCTACGTATGAGAGGAGCCGACAGTGCTCTAACTACCCAGCCCTAACTTGATTTTTTAAAGCAGCATTTCTTCTTTTTTCCCCACTGATGCCTCCCGCGTTTTTCCACACTGATGCCTCCCCTGTGATAGGCATCCCACAGGTTGAATAAATCTGGTTTAGATGATTTGGGCATGGTTCATTAGAAGGAACAATGGTACAGTACATTAGAGTACAGTGGCATTCTTCGTTTGGTCATGGTGGCACATCACAGAGACAGTAGTAAAGATTATTTGGGCATGGTTGTACAGTACATTAGGGGACAGTGCTACCATTCATCATTACACGGTGGCACATTAGGTGAAATTAGAACAATAAGGGTCCATTTACACAGATTATCTGCCAAAGATTTGAAGCCAAAGCCAGAAGCAGACTATAAGTAACATCAGGTCATAAAGGAAAGACTGAGATTTCTCCTCTTTTCAAATCCATTCCTGGCTTTGGCTTCAAATCTTTGGCAGATAATCTGTCAGATAATCTTTCTGTGTAAATGGACCCTAACGGCGCACAGGTAGATTCATCTGACAGATTTTTTAAACCAAAGCCAGGAACAGACTATAAACAGGAAACAGGTCATAAAGGAAAGACTGAGGTTTAAACTCTTTTCAAATCAATTCCTTGCTTTGGCGTTCAAAATTGGTCAGATAAATCTGCCTGTGTAAACGCACCATTAGTAAGTGCAATGAGATCATTAAATTGCTTAATAGTGCGTTTACACAGGCAGATTTATCTGACCAATTTTGAACGCCAAAGTCAGGAATGCACTTGAAAAGACAGGGAATCTCAGTCTTTCCTTTATGACCTGCACCCTGTTTATAGTCTGTTCCTGGCTTTGGCTTCAAAAACCTGTCAGATAAATCTCTCTGTGTTAAACGCACCATAATGCTGGGTTTACACGGAGCGATTATCGTGCAAATTTGCATGATAACAATCGAATTAGAACAATAATCGTACGTGTAAACGCGGCGAACGATCGAACGACGAATGAGAAATTGTTCATTTTGATCTTTTAACAGGTTCTTAAAACGTCGTTCGTAAAAAATTTGCCGATCGTTCCGTGTAAACAGTCGTTCACTGATTTTACCTATGTGCGAGATAGGCTTAAGCGATTGCAAAACGATCGGACATCGAATTTTCTGTACGATATATCGTACCATCCAAACGCTGATCGTTATAAAAGAAAAATCGTTACTTAGAAATCGTTAATCGTACGATTGGGCAAATTATTGCTCCGTGTAAACCCAGCATAAGAGGGGAAAATTGGCACAATGAAGTGATGTGAGGGGGCCAGTAGTACAATTAGTTTCTTTAGTACGCTATCTTCACCTGTTTTATTACCGCTATGTCCAGTGTTACTAAACCACTCATCCATACTTTGTTTACTTACCTGCAGAGATTACATGCCCAGTCACTAAAAAACAGTACAAATTCTCGCAGCAATAGATAACCCAATAGATGGGTGCTAATCTCACAGGACCAGACCCAGGTATGTATGATAGTCCAAACAAGCTATCTGATTAAAAAAAACAGATAACAACAAGTGATATGGGGCCAGCACATCCAAGGAACTTCACTTTTATTCATACCAGTGCATCGTTTCTCACAGCTGCACTTAGAGACGAAACGTTGCACTGGTGTGAATAAGTGAAGTTCCTTGGATTTGCTGTCTCCATATAATTTTTTGGATGCCCACTCACTGGCTTCAGGGGTCTTGTGCCATTAACTGCTGAGGCCAGTGAACACAGCAGAGATAATATAGGTGAGTGTAGCATATTTGTTTTACTTTCTGACAATATCAGACTGTATTTTTTTTTTATTTATAATTCAGACAATCCATTTAAGGAATCACAGCGGGAGTCATAGAAGAAAATAGTATATACACATCTGGGCAGCAGTCTCCTGACTGGACACTGAAAGAGGATGTACCATCAGGTACATCCTCTTTATTCTGACCCAGGGATAGTGCCGCAGTCCGTTTTTTGAACCGTGGACAGATTCCTGTGTATGGCGCCGTTCTATCAACGGGTCCCGGGCCGGAGCTGAAGCACAGGAGGTGGGCCTGCCCGCTTCCAGTGGGAGGGAATTCCGTCCCCTCTATGACGCAGCTTCATTAGAATCAATGGAGCCACGTTATACAGGGGCGGGGGATTCCGCCCACTGGGGGTGGGCCAGTCCGCCTCCAGTGCTTCAGCCCCGGCCCGGTACCGTTGGATAGAACGGCGCCGTACACAGGTGGCAGGCCGCGGTTCAAAAAACTGACCGCGGCACCGGCTCCCCGTGATGGCGCCGTTCTATCCCTGGGTCAGAATAAAAACGATGTAATTGATGCTACTTCCTCTTTAAGCTATTAGTCATAGCTGAGAGAAGGTGCTGGGAACAATGCACCGAGCACCTAGAAAGAAAGAAAGATGCAGTGTGCTGCGGCAGCCAGAACATTCTCAGTTATGCAATCTGCCAAGACATCAGGCACATATAGACTATTCTCACCACCCTTTAAATGGGTCTGTCAACATTTCTGAGGCTCAAATAGGAAATCTTTAAGGTACTGCCAACAAAAGTATGTTCTGATACTGACAGTTGTAGTTGTTGACACTATATTTAGGTGAGCACATACTTGTTGCTTACACATACCCCCATATCACTGAAACGGACAAGATGTACCATATTTTTTGGCGTATAAGACACCTGGGCGTATAAGAGGACCCCTGATTTTAAAGAAGAGCTTTGGGAGAATGGCAGAGGCTTCTGGGATTTCCGGCGCTTTTGTCATTCTCCTGAAGCTCTCCTGGCAGCCGAGAGTCTCCGAGCTTCTCCGATGAGACGCTCGGCTGCCGGGAGAGCTTCAGGGACCTCTAGCACAGACAGTGTCTCTGCATCACACTGCCTGCGCCGGAAACATGACGGGAGATGCGCAGCTGCCAGGAATGGGTCACAGGTGGTGTATAAGACAACCTTGACTTCTGAGAAGATTTTTCAGGGTTAAAAAGTCGTCGTATACACCGGAAAATACGGTACTCTGCTCTGCTGTGCTGTGGGGAGATGATTTGAATAAGAGTATGTTCACATTAAGCAAATTCGGCAGAAATTCGCCGTGGAATCCCACCTGCCTCAGGGCCGCACCCGCAGGACCCATTTTTTGTTAATTTTTTTTTTGTTAGCCCCCTTCCACCGCCCCGCCACTGACGTCCGCACCCGAGGGGTGGGATCGATCAGGGGGCAGCTTTGCGGCCGGGGTGAGCTTCCAGCACAGACAGCCTGTCACTCAGGCTGGTGGTCACAGCTGCAGCCGCGTGGGCCCTGAACTTCTATCCTGATCGGCAACGGCGCGATGACGTCTCATCATATGCGCCGCCAAGCAGGGGAGAAGTTCGGGCACCGCGGGGATGTAGCTGTGAGCTTCCGGCCTGTGTGACAGGTTGTTTGTGCCGGAAGCTCACCCTGCCCAGCCTACCTCTGCCTTTGCCCCTGCCACCCGGCTGCTCCCTCTGCCCCTTAGGTGCTCCCCCTGCCCCTCGACCGTTCCCTCTCCCCCCCAGCTGTTCCCCCTGCTTCTCCATCTGCCTCCCCTGACACCCCATCATCTCCCCCTGCCACCCCCAGCTGCTCCCCCTGCCCTCCCATCTTCTCCCCCTGCCACCCCGAGCTTCTCCCCCTGCCACCCCCAGCTGCTTTCCTGCCTCCCCAGCTTCTCCCCCGGCCCCTGCCACCCCTAGTTGCTCCCCCTGTCCCCCAGCTTCTCCCCCTCCCCGTCACCCCAGCTGCTCCCCCTGCCCCCCAGCTGCTCCCCCTCCCCCATCACCCCAGCTGCTCCCCCTGTCACCCCAGCTTCTCCCCCTGCCACCCCCAGCTGCCTTCCTTCCCCAGTCACTCCCATCTTCTCCCCCTGCCACCCCCAGTTTCTAACCCTGCCACCCCATCTGCTCCATCTTCTCCCCCTGCCACCCCATCTGCTCCCCCATCTTTTCCCCCTGCCACCCAGCTGCTCCACCTGCCCTCCCACCTTCTCCCCCTGCCCACCCATCTTCTCCCCCTGCCCCCAAGCTGCTCCCCCGCCACCCCTAGCTTCTCCCCCTGCCACCCCCAAGCTGCTCCCCCGCCACCCCTAGCTTCTCCCCCTGCCACCCCCAGCTGCTTCCCCTGTCACCCAAGCTTCTCCCCCTCCCCTTGTCGCCCCAGCTGCTTCCCCTGCCCCCTAGCTTCTTCCCCTGTCGCCCCAGCTGCTCCCCCTGTCACCACAGCTGCTCCCCCTGCCCCCCAACTTCCCCCCCTCCCCGTCACCCCAGCTTCCTCCCTTCCCCAGTCAACCCCAGCTGCCCCTCTGCAGATGAGTTGTGGTCGGAGAAGTCTTCATGATGGCTGCGCCAGATAGAGAAGAAAGCAAAAAGTGAGCGACAGCAATCAGAGAAGACATCACCTGTGAGTCATTATTAACTGCACTGTAATGACTTCTATAGTGTGCAGAGCCTGTGTACAATTGGTGTCTAAATGGGTCAGTATATTGTTTGCGGTAGTGTACTGACACAGCCCCGCGGTCACTACAGTACACTAGCGCAAACTTTTAAACTAGAATCTAACTACAACAGCTGCAGGCACTACAACTCCCAGCATATCCTGAGGGCTGAAGACTGTCAGTAAATGCTGGGAGTTGTAGTGCCTGCAACTGTTGTAGTTGGTTCCTAGGTTCATTATACACTGGATGCTTTGTGGCATATAAGAATACATATATCTGTGGGGGCTCAGCGTAGGGACGTGACCCCAGAACAGCACTAATAGGGGAGAGAACAAAAACATCTACTCCTATCCCCTATTAGTGATGTTCTGAGCCCCTACAGATCTATGTATTCTTATATTCCACAAAGCATCCCGTGTATAGCACCCAACTACAACAGCTGCAGGCACTACAAATCAAAGCATGTACTGACAGTAGTCTGCAGCCCTCAGGATATGCTGGGAGTTGTAGTACAGTGAATAGCCAATCCTCTGATCACTGCCGCTGTAGACAGATGTATTGCTGGACCTTCAGGGCTGATGGTTGTCATCCACAGATTGCAGCCACCAGGAGACTCTGCACACAGTGATTTATTAAAGGGTTATCATCTCAGAAACTACAACTCCCAGCATAGCCTGAGAGCTGTATAAATGTAGGGGGTTCTGAGAGTTTTAGTTCGACTGAAAACGTTATTCACAAGGGATTTGTCACAGAGACAGATGATTTCAGGAAAGGACGGGGTCAGCATGTCGTGTCTCACTGGTTCTTTATTGGTGGGCCCCAGGTGCCCCAGTCCAACACTGGACAGAAGCGGTCCCTGAACTAAGATGTCCCCGGCCTCCTTCCTTCCTCCATCACGTCTGTTTGATGAGAAGAGCAGGCATCAAGCAGAGCGGCACCCCAGGGTATGCACCATGCATGTAACCTGCCAGTGCTGAGGAGGAGGGGGCTCAGCATGCAAAGTGCCTAGGGCAGCATGAACTCTAAATACAGGCCTGGCCCGCCTCAGTGTCAGACAGTGTCTGGATGGGAGGGCGCGTGTGCCTCCGCTCTCCGCGGCTTTTCGCTCAAACAATTGACATGTCAATTCTTTGAGCGGAGGAAGTGGAGGCGCGCGAGCCCTCCCATATTGACAGCATTTGACACTGAGGCAGATGGGATTCCGTAGCGGAGTGCTCTTTTGAATTTGCTCAGTGTGAATGTACCCTAACTGCTTCTTTCTTCGTTGAACAAGATATACAGTATGTCAAAAGATTCCAAGCCTCTCACCATACAAAGATGGCTGTTGCAACGTTTCAAGGGTGGTCCCTCTTGCCATGCATGAGTAAGAGGGACCACCCTCAAAACATTGCGTGGCAGATGGGACCCACGCCAACTCTGTGAATGTACACCTCAATGCCTCCTCAGCTTTATGAAAATGGACGTGTGAATAAAAGAGATAAGAAGACAGCAAACAGTGAGTCAGACTCCTGTTTTTTTCTAACGTAATACGTACCGTCATTAGTATATGGCTCCAGTTCATTATCGTGATATGTTGTAAGGAGACCAGTGGAGGTCAGCAACTGTTTTTGAGCCAGATAATTACTCCCTGCACAGACCTATTGTATTGATTGACTTATGGTGCGTTTACATTGGCAGATTTATCTGTCAGATTTTTGAAGCCAAAGCCAGGAACAGACCATAAGCAGGGAACGGGTCATAAAAGAAAGACTAAGATTTCTCCCTTTTTCAAATCCATTCCGGGGTTTGGCTTCCAAAATCTGTCAGATAAATCTGCCTGTGTAAACGCACCATGAGTGGTTGAATGAAGCAATTTATAATCAAATCAAACTACTGTGGGGAGCTGTTTTCTCTTTTTTAAATCATAATGTCAAACACAAAAGTATTGGAACACAACAGGGGGCAATATATCGGGGGGGGGGGGGTGTCACAACAGGGGTCATTATTACTATGGGGGGTCACAACAGGAGGCTTTATTACTATGGGGGGTTTACCATGCAAGATCAGGAATGTGATAATTTAATAGATCGGCTTAATACGTGCGCGGCAATACCAAATATGTTTATTTATTTGTATTTACAACATGGGAAAAGGGGAGGGGTGATTCAGACTTTAATTAGGTAAAGGGGCTTTTTATTAATAAAATCACTTTTTTTCCCCACATACATTAATTAGATGTCAACATGGGGGACTTCTAATAAAACTACACTGATCTTTCATATAGATCAGTGTAGTATACTTTATAGAGCAATGATCGATTAGATAAGCGCTGTATTGCTCTGGGCTGCTGCTGCCCAGATCTATGGATTGCCAAGCAAGGATCAGCAGCTTTCTGACGCTGAGGCACAGCCAAAACAACAGATCCCCTCTCCGTGATCGCATTGCGCGTGGAGGGTTGCTTTACATTGCATTTGTCTTAATTAGCGGGCACGGTGATCAGACCATGCCCGCTAACTGCCGCGGTCCCTGGCTGCGTGGCAGTTCAGAGTGGGGCCACTTTCTTCCAGAGACAGCACCACTCTTGTCTCCAGATTGGGTGCAGGTTTTGCAACTCAGTTCCATTGAAGTGAATGGAGCTTAATTGCAAACTACACATGAATTGGAGACAAGAGTCATTCTGTCTCTGGAAGAGAGTGGTCATGTTTTTCTAACGCTGGATAACCACTTTAACAAAGCACATGGTAACCTCCACAATTCCTGTAATTTGTCCTGATCTAGAGACAAATGACAGTAATAAACTAAAAAGCCCAACATTAAGGCATCAGATTGTTGACGTTTTGGTTACACTTTAATGATTTTGTTGTTATATCACATTGCAACATTCAGTTATATAGAATCAAAATGCAAGTTACATTATTAACATCTGAATCCAAATTTATAAATACATAAGCAAATAAAAAATCTAAACATTACAATAATTAGAAAATATAGAGGAATAATTAAATAATTAAATAGGCTGTATAAATATATATTTTAGGTTATAAATGTAGAAAAAATACAGTGATAATGTTTTTCTTTATAAGCACAATACTTCTCTGCTGTTTCTGTCTGTGGCCAGTGTAGTGATAGACTAGAACATTAACCCTAGACAGTTGTTTAACTGAATGTTTTCAATCTAAAATGTGTACATATATATAATATATATATATATATATATATATATATATATATATATATATAAGATAAGTTAAATTAGATGTGAATTTAGGCAATAAATATGAAGAAAAATATTATATTCTATATACAGTATTAAGGTTTGGAGGTGTAGATTTCTTTTTGGAAGTATTTATGAAGAGATCTGAGAAAAGAAACTTTATCTTCCTGTCTTGTGTCCTCATGCACAATGCATGTCACCTGTCGAGGAAGTTGAAAAATATATATTAACAGCAATACCCAGGTGATTTGAGAATAGACATAATGTTCAGTAAAATTATTCCATGTTAAAAATTCCAGGATCAAGTGCATTGTTGTCACTGACACTTTTTGGTCTCTTTCACATTATTTGATCAGTATTTCTCCATTTTCATCTATTTTATGAGCCAAGATCAGGATTGGTTTCAAGAAACAAGAGATATAAAAATGTTTCTATAATATTTTTTCTGAGTTTAGGATCCATTCCTGATTTTGCTTGAATAAATCAAAATACTGATAAAATATTGTGTGAAAGCAGCCTTTTATTTTTTAATGGTAATGTTTAGTCATTTGTCATAGTTTTGTCCTACCGAAATAAATAGGATTCATTCACAGGCTGCTAGTGTAAGAACATCAGGTTAGGCAGTAAACCCTGATGTTTACTATCACAAATAATTCAAAGAGTATAAAATAAGTACACTTTGGCCCCGATTTATCAAAGGGTGTAAAATTTAGACTGGTGCAAACTGCCCACAGCAACCAATCACAGCTCAGCTTTCAGCTGTGGTAAAATGAAAGCTGAGCTGCGATTGGTTGCTTTGGGCAGTTTACACCAACCTATATTTTACACCCTTTGATAAATCACCCTCTTTGATTTTAGCAGGTGTTACTTTAAATCATGTACACTATTTTAATTACTCTTACTTACTTTTTTCTGAAAAAGCTTCAGAGATCGTTTAAGTGTATGGAAGTTCTTGTTGGTACTATTACAAGGTTCCAAGCATTTCAGAGCTCTGCATGAAACTTCAGCTAGTGAAGAATTCTAAAAGAAATACAGTTGACTGGAGCATTAGTTCCTCTATAGAGAAACATGGATATACACAAGGTTACAACAACTGTTTTGTGCAATGTACCAAAATGCAGAATGCAGATCTGTAATATTTCTCTTATGGGTCTTAGGGCTCGTTCCCACTGAGCAAAAGCAGCTGAATTTCTGCGCTGAATCAGCGCTGAAATTTCAGCCGTTAAAATAGGTGCAGAGCTAATTTCCATTGTGTTGAATGGAAATTCTGCTCTGCAGTTCACACAGTGGAATTTCCGCACTGAACTAATCTGCTTTCCGCCAGAAGAATGAACATGTTCATTCTTCTGCTAGCGGAAGCCTATACAAATCAATGGGGCTCTGATTTTCTGTTTCAGCACGGAATACGCGCGTATTCAGCGCGGAATACAGGCGTAATACAAGCGGAAATTACTCGCTGAATCAGCGCGGAAATGGGGAAAAGGGGGGGGGGAGGAGGATTCTAGTATATGTTCTGGTATAGTCTAGTTTACTCACCAAATACTCGCCGAATTTCAGCGCTGAATGCATGCGGATTCAGCGCGGATTCCTCGAGTATTCCGCGCTGAATTTGTCAAGAGCTGATTACGAGCTGAACACTTTCCTAGCAGAATACGCAGGGATTCTGCTTACATTCTGCTTATATTCTGCTCGGAATTCAGAGTCAGTTGATTTCAGGCGGAAATATTTCCTTGCGTAATCCGCTCCTTTTGCTCTGTGTGAACGTAGCCTTATGGTTATTGCATTTTGAGAATCCAAAATACTGAATACTAAAGGTTGTCTTCCATAAAAACAAGAATCAAAGGACTCTTGGACACAAATAGGCATGTATAATATAAATAAAACATAGTAGGTGGGAGGCCTGTAACAGATTTTGCATTTGAGAACTAAGGCCCTTTTTTCACCTGCTTATGTGCCCAAACATGGCTTTATCATGGCACATTTAAGTTACAGCAACGTGTTTGGCTATGGGTAAACAGATGGTACCGGATAGTAACTAACAGTTTATTTAAAAACATACAACAAAATAAAAATAATGGTCCAAAAATGATCCCTTTTAAAGGGGTTATCCAAAGCTAAAAAAAACATGGCCACTTTTGCCCCACTCTTGTCTCCAGTTCAGGTGTGGTTTGCAATTAAGCTCCATTTACTTCAATAGAACTGAGTTCAACCCTTTAAGGACGGGGCCAATTTTCGTTTTTGCATTTTTGTTTTTTCCTCCTTGTGTTTAAAAGGCCATAGCACTTGCATTTTTCCACCTAGAAACCCACATGAGCCCTTATTTTTTGCGTCACTAATTGTACTTTGCAATGACAGGCTGAATTTGCATAAAGGACACTGCGAAACCAGAAAAAAATTCAAAGTGTGGTGAAATAAAAAAAAAAAAAAACGCATTTCTTTTATTTGGGGGGAATGTGTTTTACGCCATTCGCCCTGGGGTAAAACTGACTTGTTATGCATGTTCCTCAAGTCGTTACGATTACAACGATATATAACATGTATAACTTTTATATTATCTGATGGCCTGTAAAAAATTCAAACCATTGTTAACAAATATATGTTCCTTAAAATCGCTCCATTCCCAGGCTTATAGCGCTTTTATCCTTGGGTCTATGGGGCTGTGTCAGGTGTAATTTTTTGTGCCATGATGTTTACTTTCTATCGGTACCTTGATTGCGCATATACGACTTTTTGATCGCTTTTTATTACATTTTTTCTGGATTTGATGCGACCAAAAATGTGCAATTTTACACTTTGGGATTTTTTTGCGCTGACGCCGTTTACCGTGCGAGATCAGGAATGTGATTAATTAATAGTTCGGGCGATTATGCACGTGGCAATAGCAAACATGTTTATTTATTTAGTTATTTACTTTTATTTAAAACCTGGGAAAAGGGGGGTGATTCAGACTTTAATTAGGGGAGGGGGCTTTTTAATAATAACAATACTTTTTTTTTTTACACATATACTAGAAGCCCCCCTGGGGGACTTCCAGCATATACACTTTGATCTCTCATTGAGATCTTTACTGTATAGTTATAAAGCAAAGATCAATGAGATCGACACTCGTTTGCTTTCGGCTGCTGCAGCAGAAAACAAACGAGCGCCGAGTCGGGGATGGCGCCATCTTGGAACGGTCCCCGGCCAGCAGCAGTAACGGAGATCGCTCCTCTGGGACAACGTCCCGTAGGAGCGATCTCCCCCACTAGACACCAGGGAAGTGCTGCATCCAGTAATCGGATGCAGCTGTCATGTTTGACAGCTGCATCTGATTACTGTATTAGCGGGCACGGCGATCGGACCATGCCCGCTAATACCCGCGGTCCCGGGCTACAAGCGGCACCCGGGACCACGGCGGTTCAGAGCGGGGTCGCCGCGCGGGCCCGCTCTGAACACCTCTTACGGGCGCATGACGTACGGGCGTCCTTAAGAGGTTAAAACCCCACCAATCTGGAGACAAGAATGGTGCAAAAGTGGCCATGTTGTTGTAGCGCTGGATAACGCCTTTAATGGCAGTTGCTTATACACACAGTGGAAGAGATTTATCAAACTGGTGTAAAGTAGAATTGTCTTAGTTGCCCCTAGCAACCAATCAGATTCCACCTTTAATTTTTCAAAGAATCTGTGAGAAATGAAAGGTGGAATCTGATTGGTTGCTAGGGGCAATTAAGCAAATCTACTTTACACCAGTTTGATAAATCTCCCCCAAAGAGTTATCAGAAGAAGCAATGGCTTTTTTCATATGGTTGAAACATGTATACATCACTAAACGTGACCCATAGAGCATAGGTCAATAAAGAAAAAATATTAAGAAAGCATTGAAAAAGATTTTAGTGATCTCTCTTTTTTGAACCAAAGTTTTCCTTGAACTGAGAAACTGTTTGATTCTGGTGAAATAAATAGGGATCAATAAAATCTTTTCAAGTGTTGCCTTTTTTTGTGTGGCAAAAAGTTACACAGATTTGTAAATTATTTCTATTAAATAAATTAACTGCTGTCTACCCATCAAGAATGACTTTTTTTTCAGTCTGTCATTTACAAATCTAAATAACTTTCTGGCATCAGTTTAAATGGTGTTTCTTCATTGTTCCTGGTAGGGAGCTGATTACTACTGATAGGACAGGCCATTAAGTCCTGGATAACATATTTAGGGTGCCTTCACACGTACTGTATCGCGGCGGATTTCCCACACAAAATCCGCATGGTACAAATAAACGCAAATAATACGAAATACATTGCCACTGAGTTACATAGTAATCATTATCGCAGCGGATTTCATTGCGATAAACTCGTATCATGAAATCCGCTGTAATACGGTACGGGTGAAGGCACCCTTAAACTATTACCTGCATAAGGTTATGTATTATAGGAAGACACTAATATACTGTAAAATGTATTACCTTTGTATCACCAAGTACATATATGAGAGGACATGTGACCTAAAAAAAAAAAGATATTGTTTAATTACCAGAATTTATATAATTACCCATAATACTTAGCTTGTAAAAATATATTGTATACAGAAAGTACCAATAATAATCATCATCATACAAATGAAAACTCGAAATAGAAGAGGGAATATAGAATGAGAAAAGCATTCATTCTATTATTATTTTTATTATTTAATTTTACGTTTGCTATTTATTAATGCCATGAGTTTGCACATGAAAATTACAGATAGGGATGTGTGTAAAAATAAGCATATTGGTGTCATAAAACCTAAAATACAGATGCATACCTAATAGAGATGAGCAAACCTCGAGCATGCTCGAGTCCATCTGAACCTGATCGTTCAGCATTTGATTAGCAGTGGCTGCTGAACTTGGATAAAGCCCTAAGGCTATGTGGAAAACATGGATACAGCCAATGACTATACCATGTTTTCCACATAGCCTTAGGCTGTATTCCCACGTTCACGGACGTGGAATGCATGTACTGGAGTCCCCCCACGCCCGGACAACATCTGTAATTAGATGCTGGGAGCGGGGGAGACTGGGAGTGGGGGAGACTTATTCATAAGCGCTTAGGAATACAGTCTCCCCCGCTCCCAGCATCTAATTACAGATGCTGTCCAAGCGCGGGGGGGATCCGGTACATGCATTCCACGTCCGTCATCCGTCAGGATCATGGAATGTGGGAATGCAGCCTTAGGGCTTTATCCAACTTCAGCAGCCACCACTAATCAAATGCCGAACGATCGGGTTCGGATGGACTCGAGCATGCTCGAGGTTTGCTCATCTCTAATACTTTATACAAAGTGCATTTTTTATAGTGAAAAAATGTTTTAGCAAAAAAGTTGCTGTTTTTTATGGAAGTTTTTTCTAGAATAAAGTAAGCATTTTTAAAGGACTTTTTTGCTGGAACATTTTTTCACTTTTGGATTTGCTGCTGTAACCCGATCGTTCGGCATCCGAACCCAATCGTTCGGCATTTGATTAGCGGTGGCTGCTGAAGTTGGATAAAGCCCTAAGGCTATGTGGAAAACATGGATATAGTCATTGGCTGTATTCATGTTTTCCAGACAACCTTAGAGCTTTATCCAAGTTCAGCAGCCCCTGCTAATCACATGACGAACGTCCGGATTCGGTTGGACTCGAGCATGCTCGAGGTTCGCTTATCTCTAGTAAATTTGTATGCTCACTGCATTACAGATTGCTAAACCTCCAATACATCCTAGACTATCAGAAACATTGTCATTAATACAAATAAGACCATTGTGGATATTAAAGATGATATTAGAAACATAGAAAATGACTTAGTATTATGTAGGCTCTGTTATACTGGTATATATTTAGAATGGTAAAAGGTTCCCGGCCCATGACAGCCACTGTGTAAGTTCTTACCGTGTCATTTCGAGCAATCAAATTTTCAATCACGCCCAGCACCTGATGAAATGAAGTACGGAGCCCCGATGTTGCAGCACTAAAATAAAACACGCTAAGAGAAACGCAGAGAATCTTCAGTAAGTTACTCATGGTTGGCTTGTAAATGCTCAGGTTAGAGGACCTTCCTTGACTTAATGCTAAATTCATCAATGACTGGGGTTTATATTCAATTTATAAACCTCAAAAGGAAATGACATCTGCTTGAAATTATATCTTGAGGTAAGTATATCTGATTTCTGATCATTTCTGAAACTCTGATAATATAATGATGATGACATAAATTCAAAAGGAAAACTTAAAATAACTTCTAGGTATGAAGATTAAAGTGTGAATGGAGCATTGGAAAAAATATACTGTGAGAAATACAAACTTCATGTGACCATCAATCTTCACTCATACAATTCTTCATAAATTTTACCCAAAAAAATGTGATCCATTTCATCCAGATATTTTTAGTATGGATTTTTATGGAATTGGGTTAGCTGACCTACCAAATAATGTACTAGCTCTAATTGATTGAGTAAATTCAGGATAAACAATTTTCAGATGTGACATAATGTCCTTCCGATTTGAGGAAGAGGTGACAACACCTCAAAACACATTACCATTGGACCCAATAAAATTACTTTACCTATACAGCCTACACAGAGGCTTATCTATTCTTGAAGTTCTATATACAGCCTTGGGCCTTGACCACACAACATCTTTCTTTGGCGTTTGACGTCTATTTTTGGACAAACAACGGCCGGTATTGGTGGTATAACAGACAGTATTTTAAAATAACGTCCAGTTTGCCTACGAAATGATGGCCAAGAAAATGTGTTGTGTGGTTGTGGCCTTGCTCTATTTCCAGTGGTGATCTGATATCAAGATCTTCTGGCCACTGTTCTGAGGTCTACAAGTAGATTCCGATCTACAATTAGACAAATTTGTTCACAAAAACCTATGGTTTTATGCTAACCCTACATCACCAAGCACCATGTCAACTGTTAGATGGAGTAATGTAGTACATGTCATCACTGGACTATGGAGCAGTGGAAGCATGCTCTGAGGAGAATGTTACCTGCCTGACTGCATTGTTCCAGCTGTAATGTTTGACGGCAGAGGAATAATGTCATGAAGGTTTTTTTTGCGTGGTTGGTCTATGCCCCGTAGGTCTAGTAAAGGAAAATTGTATTGCTTTAGCATGCCAAGACATTTTGGGAAATCTTATGCCTCCAACCTTGTGGAATCAGTTAGGCGTTGAGCCTTTTTTTTTTCCAGCATGACTGCGCCATGGTACACAAAACAAGGCTAATAAAGGCATGGTTTTGTTGGGGTGGAAGAACTTAATTGGCTGCACACATCATTGAACATAACTTCACTGAACAGCTCTGAGATGCACTAGAGCACAGATTGCCAGCCAGGCCCTCTCACCAACCATCAGTGGTTGACCTCACAGATGTTCTTCTGGATTAATGGTCAAACATTTCCCCAGAATCCTCCAAAAACTTGTAGTCTTCTCAGAAGAGTGGAAGCTGCTAAAAGAGAAAAGATGGGACCAGCTCCATAGTAACGCCTATGGATTCAAAATGGGATGTCTTATATTCTCCTATAAGTGTAATCTGTAGGTGGCCCAATATTTCTGTTTATATAGTATATAGTATAGTATATAGTATTTCTGTTAATATAGTATATAGTATAGTTTTTTTTTACTTTGGCTTAAAAAATTGCCACAAAACTAGCCTTAACCCCTTCAAGACCAAGCCTATTTGCACCTAAAAGACCAGGCTCATTTTTCAAAATCTGACCTGTCTCACTTTATGCGCTTATAGCTCAGTGATGCTTTAACGTATGCTAGCGATTCTGAGATTGTTTTTTCGTCACATATGGCACTTTATATTAGTGGCAAAATTTGGTCACTACTTTGTGTGTTTTTTGTGAAAAACATCAAAATATCATGAAAAATTTTAAAAATTAGCATTTTATGGACTTTGAAACTCTCTGCTTCTAAAAAAAGAAAGTCGTATCACATAAATTAGTTACAAAGTCACATTACCGATATGTCCTCTTTATTCTGGCTTCATTTCATAAACATATTTTACTTTTTTAGGGTGTTACGGGGCTTAGAAATTTATCAGCAAATTACCACATTTTCATGAAAGTTTTCAAAACTGATTTTTTTTAGGGACCAGTTCTTTTTTTGAGTTGATTTAGGAGGTTTGTATACTGGAAACCATGAAACTTGAAAAGTGACCCCATTTTGGAAACGACACACCTTAAAGAATTAATCTAGGGGTATAATGAGCATTTTAACCCTACAGGGGCTGGAGGAAAGTATTCAACATTAGGCCGTAAAAAAATGAAAAATTAAAATTTTCCAATAATATATACGTTTAGATTAAAGTTTCTCATTTTCAAAAGGAACATGAGAGAAAAAGCAACCCAAAATTTGTAACGCAGGTTCTCTTGAGTACTATGGTACCCCATATGTGGGCATAAACCACTGCATGGGCACACAGCCGGGCTCAGAAGGAAGGGAGCACCAATTAGCTTTTCCATTGCAGATTTTGCTGAAGAAGTTTCCGAGCGCCAGGTGCATTTGCAGAGCCCCTGTATTTTCTCTATATTACTATGATTACTGTGATATTTTCTATCACAGTAATCATAGTTCAGTGACAGAGACCAAATTGGTCTCTGTCACTTTAAATTTTCAGAGTTGGCTGGTTGTGGAGCGCATGCACACTTCATAACCAGCCAGGACGCCGAAGAGGAAGGAGCTCCCAGGATCAGGTGAGTATATGGGGAAGGGGGGGTGACTGGGGGACGGGGGTGACTGGGCGGGTGGGGGGCGACTTGGGGGGGGGGGCACAGTATCACTTTTTATCCCCTGTCACCAATTATTCATGGTGACAGGGGATAAAAAGTGCCGGGGAGCACATGGCACAAGCGATCAGTAGTATACAGTATATACCACTGATCGCTTGTACCGGGACCCCACAGGGAGAGAGCATGGGGCTTTGTGGAGAGCATGGGGCTTTGATTCATTTTTACTATTTGATCACTGTGAACAGACATTAGTCTGTTCACAGTGATGGCGGTGGCCATCTTGGATCTGATGGCCGCCGCGGAGCACTAGGGGGTCTGATCTGGGGTCTGATTTCACTTATTTCATCTCCCCCCACACTGGATTCACGGTGGGGAGAGATGAAATACAGCGGCGGCATCGGCCCATTAGTGACCGCCGTATCGGCGATCACTAAGGGGTTAATGGGGGTCAGCTGCTGGATCGCAGCTGATTCTCATTATCTCCGATGCTGTACTCAGATAAGAGCGGGATCGCTATCTCTGCAGTGATCCCGCTCTCATCATAAAAACCCTGTCAGTCAGGAACGTATATATACATTCCTACTGCACGGGGTATGTGCAATAGGAACGTATATATACATGTTACTGACGTGAAGGGGTTAACACCCACCCCCAGAAAACAATCTGTATGAATTCCCTCTCTTAATTGTTACTACAAATGAGTGCATAGTAATAAGATAAATTGATGACACAATGTAAGGAAACACCCAATAGACCCCAAACATCCTGTGGTGCAAATATTTTGTAACCACTTATCATTTTATGACCCAATATGTGTTTTATATAGTTGTTCTGATAATAATCTTTACACAGATATTAGCATTAATTATGTTTTCATATGTATGTCAGCATTTTTTATTTATTGTATCTTTTATCTTACCATATCTGTGTCTTGCTGGTTTGTGATTCTAGCATACTCCTACATCTTTTGTGATTTTATGTCTGGCGCAATCCTCCTACTGCTTAAAAAAAATGACAATCATGTCTGCTGTATTTTCACTGGTTAGAGTTCAAAGTAAATGTTGTGAGGCTCTTACTTGTAATCCACATTGGAAAATACAGATAGCAATTTCTGGAACTAATATAACAGGTTTTATGACAAGGTTTGTGGAATAACTTTTTATTCTAAATGTTCTGAAAAAGATATGTCCAATAAATAACACACACACACACCCCCTACAAAATTTGAATATGCAAAGAAGGGGTCCGTGGAGTCACAGTTACGAGTCTGAAAACACGGGAATAGCCAGATATCCCTCTCACCAGAGAAGGACGACCGTTGCCAAGGGGTGCCTCCTAGTGGGGAGAGCACCAAACCACCCTGATACTTAGTCCCTCAGGTCCTCACTCTGTTGCGAGCTTTGGGACCTAAATAGGGAAACACCAGGGTGGCCCCTGTAAGTCAAAGTCTAACTCTATGGCGAGTATAACGACATAAGACAAGGGTTACCAAGGCTAGGCATCCATCCACAGACTGCAGTTTCAGGGTATTTGCCCCTCGTCAGTGTGGAGTAGGATTCTGGCTACCGGGGGCAATAAAAAATAGACCAACAAAACACAACACTACTGTATATATATATATATATATATTTACAATCCAAGTTAGGAGCAGTGATCACAATTAACCAGATGCACAGTCCCAGCCAGGTAGACTCCTCCCCAGTCTTCACAGAACGTAACATAGACAACATCTCTTTCAATTATTCAAAGTTTATTTTTCCAGTTTTGCATGCAAAAAATGTGACGTTTCGGCCTGTATATATTGAGCTTGAGAAAGCATATGGGCATATACGGGCCGAAATGTCAAATTTTTTTGCATGCAAAAATGGCAAAATAAACTTTGAATAATTGGAGGAGATGCTGTCCGCAAGTCTAAATTAATATATACATATATTTGTGCTCAAAAGTTTACATACCCCAGCAGAATTTTTGCTTTCTGTCCTTTCTTCAGAGAATATGAATGATAACACAAAAACTTTTTTCCCACTCATGGTTAGTGGTTGGGTAAAGCCATTTATTTTCTCTTTTTAAATCCTAATGACAACCAAAAAACATCCAAATTATCTTGAGCAAAAGTTTACAAATTCTTAATACTGTTTATTGCCTAGTCTAACATCATTGACAGTTTGACGTCTTTTGTAGTATTTGTCGATTACTTTTTCAATTTTCTCAGATGGTAAAGCTGCCCATTCTTCTTGACAAAAAGTCTCCAGTGCCTGTAAATTCCTGGACTGTCTTGCATCAACTGTGTGCTTGAGATGTCCCCAGAGTGGCTCAATGATATTGAGGTGAGGAGACTGAGATGGCCACTCCAGAACCTTCACTTTGTTCTGCTGTAGCCATTGACAGGTCGAACCTGACAACCAAAAACATCCAAATGACCCCGATCAAAAATTCACATACCCTGGTGATTTTAGCCTGATAACATGCATAGAAGTTGACACAAATTGACAAAACTTTTGGCCACAACTGCCAGGAAAATTGTTTAGGATGCAAAGAAACACCTATAAATAACATCAGCTGAAATACAGAACTCTCTGAAAAATAGCGATGTGGCTGTTTCAAGATGCACAATAAGGAGGCACTTGAAGAAAATGGGCTGCATGGTCAAGTTGCCATAATGAAAGCCATTACTGCGCCACAAAGTATTTCGCCTACAATACGTCAAACAGCACAGAGACAAGCCTCTGGAATAAGAAAATTTGTGTGTGAGTGATGAGACCAAAATTGAACTTTTTGGCCACAACCATAAACGTTCCATTTCTCATCATACCAGAAGCTGCACATGGGACGTAATTGGATGTTCCAACATGACAACGATCCAAAACACAAGGCCAAGTTGACCTGACATTTACTACAGCACAATAAAGTGAAGGTTCTGGAGTGGCCATCTTAGTCTTCTGATCTCAATATCACTCTGGGGAGATCTCAAGCGCACAGTTCATGCAGGACGGGCCAGGAAATCACAGGAACTGGACATTTTTCCCTAAAAGAATGGAACGCTTTACCATGTGAAAAAATAGAGCCTCATCCACAACTACCACAAAAGCCTTCAAGCTGTCACTGATGTTAGAGGAGGTGTTATCACTCATATTCTCTGAAAAAAGGACTTTTGAGCACAACTATATATATATATATATATATATATATATATATATATATATATAATCTGGAAGTTTGGGTCCTGTGGAGCCCCTTATACTGATAGATATACTGTTACTAGGGCTGATAGCCCTAGTAACAGAAATGTCATGTTACTTATTGCTAACTAGTAGGGCAGAGCTATAAAAAGGGGACAATTGTGTTGAATGGGAGAAATAGGAGATAGCACATTAGATGACAAATTTTGCTCCAATTTTCAGTAGTGATCTTCCAATGGTTAATTGGGATAATATAGTGTTGAACACATTTCACATCACAGCTACTGCAAGCTCTCATCTAAATCATCCCCTCAGTGTCTGTGAGATAACGAAAAGAAAGACTCAGGAAGCTATTAGTCACGTACAATAGGCAGACAATACAGAGTATGGTTGGAGTGAAATAGCAGTGGGTCTGTTCACACAAATACAAATCAAAATGTATCCCATACTACTGAGAACCATTAAAGTATACCTGTCGTTATAACTTTCAAAACCTAAATCAACGGTAGTTGTGATATAAAGCAAGTTTGCAATTTGCATTGATTATATTTTTTTTAGTTAGCATGGAAAACATGGCACTTCCTGCATTTAGTCTCTTTTTTCCCCCCCAAAGAGTCTATACACAGGAAGTCCAGTGTTTCCCAGGTCACCTGAGCACTCACAGAGAAGGCAGTCATGTGATTAATGGACACATTGGAGGATATTTATCAAACATGGTGTAAAGTGAAACTGGCTCAGTTGTCCCTAGCAACCAATCAGATCCCACTTTTCTTTCATCACAGACTCTTTGGAAAATGAATGGTGGAATCTGATTGGTTACTAGGGGCAACTGAGCCAGTTTCACTTTACACCATGTTTGATAAATCTCCCCCTAAGTGTCTGTATTTGCATCTGACCACATTCATGTGTAAGACTCGATTCAGGCTTGTCCCAGATGAGGGTCCTGGCAGAACTTCAGCTGTGCAATACATAATACACCAAGTTTGATAAATCTCCCCCATTGAGCGGTGACACTCTGTACTGACCAGGTCTTCAAGTGTTTAGTTTCTTTTTTTCAACCAGCCAAGACTGAAAAGCTGCCTTCAGGAGACTGGACCTGGATTTCTGGTAAGTATAACTTTGTTTTATAGCATGATAACAAAAAAATAAATAAATAATAACAATGAATGTAACTTGCTTTATATGACATCTACTGTTGATTTAGACTTTGAAAGTTAAAATGACAGTGACACTTTAAGCCTAATGTGATAAATCAGATTTGCAGATAGTAATAACAATAAAAAAAAAATTGCATTCACATAGCGCCAACATATTCTGCAAGAACTTTACAATAATTCTGGGGGTACATACATTGACAAAAGTCATTGTTACGGAGATACACATGTAACCATAAAGTCAAACATTAGGAGCCTACAATCTATAAGGAAAGTGTTAAAGAAAGCTTGCAATCTATAAGGAAAATGTTAAAGGACAACTCCAGCGGAAATTTTTTTTTGCTTATTTAACACACATTACAAAGTTATATAACTTTGTAATGTGGTTAAATACCCGGTCTGGCCCCCTTCCCCCACTTTCCGACCCCCGACCCCCCACCCCGGAAGTTAAAGAATGTATATATTACCTATTACGATCGTCACGGTCCTCTTCTCCCGGGCGACATCTGGTGACGGGTGACGTCAGAGCTGGGGGGCGGTCCGGGTCTTCTTCCTCTTCGGCGTCTCCATTGAGAGTGAATGGGAGAGAAAAGGCTGCTGGTGCACATGCGCACCAGCAGCCTTTTCATTGGCTGGAGCGCATCACATGGCTTCCAGCTTGCTCAGTCCTGATTGGCTGAGCTTGCTGGAAGCCATGTGATGCGCTCCAGCCAATGAAAAGGCTGCCGGTGCGCAAGCGCACTGGCAGCCTTTTCTCTCTCATGGACCCGGAAGCAAGAGACATCGCTGGACGGTGGACGCAGGTGACGGTGAGGCGGACAGCGGGCGAATGGAGTGGCGACCGTCACCGGAGGGATGGTGAGTATGGTGTCTGTGTGTGTCTGTGTTTTTTTTTTTGAGGGGGGGGGGTCCCGCCGGAGTTGTCCTTTAAAGAAAAAAGGAAGAGGAGCTAAAGATGGGATTTTGCTAATGTTTTTAATGGTAAATTAGCACAGCAGACCAGGGCCGGGACAAAGGGTAGGCAGGCATAGGCGATGGCCTAGGACGCCATCTAGTGGTAAATTACAGGGGGCGCAATTTGAATGTCCTTAAAAATTTTTTTTACCAGGCTACTGTACTTCTGATGGCCGCCCCTCCGCCTCACATTCCTCCAGCGCCTGTCCTCACTCTCTCTCCCTCCCCCCGGGCAGACAGTGATCGCTCCTCTGCTCTGCCCTAAAGCAGCTGCAGGCTCCAGCCCTGCTCTGCCGAGCGCCACCCTCCACCTCACATTGCATCAGCAGTGTCAGCACCTGTCCTCACTTTCTCTCCTCCCCCTCCCCCAGACAGACAGTATATCCCCCCACCCGACCTCACCCGTGGCACTGCATCCCTTCTCCACAGCTGAGGGCTCTAGTCCCGCGGTGGCAGACATCTACACACACTCCTCCTCCTCCCTCAACTTGGCTCTGGACCGTCTGACCAATGAGCTTCTTACTAATATGTCACATGATGTCTGGAGCCAAGGAGGAGAGAAGAGGAGTGTGGCATGGTAGTAACCCGGTAAACTGCTTCTAGATTAGGCAGTGAGGGCTACACTGAGGGGGTGTATGGAGATGTATATACACTGGGGGCTACACTGAGGGGGTGTATGGAGATGTATATACACTGGGGGCTACACTGAGGGGGTGTATGGAGATGTATATACACTGGGGGCTATACTATGTGAGGGGTTGTATGGAGATGTATATACACTGGGGGCTACACTGAGGGGGTGTATGGAGATGTATATACACTGGGGGCTACACTGAGGGGTGTATGGAGATGTATATACACTGGGGCTACACTGAGGGGGTGTATGGAGATGTATATACACTGGGGGCTACACTGAGGGGGTGTATGGAGACTGTATATACACTGGGGGCTACACTGAGGGGGTGTATGGAGATGTATATACACTGGGGGCTACACTGAGGGGGTGTATGGAGATGTATATACACTGGGGGCTACACTGAGGGGGTGTATGGAGATGTATATACACTGGGGGCTATACTATGTGAGGGGTTGTATGGAGATGTATATACACTGGCTATACACTTTGGGGGCTATACTATGTGAAGCGGTATATGGAGATGTATATACACTGGGCGCTATACTATGTGAGGGGGCGTATGGAGATGTATATACACTGGCTATACACTTTGGGGGCTATACTATGTGAGGGGGCGTATGGAGATATATATACACTGGCTATACACTTTGGGGGCTATACTATGTGAGGGGTTGTATGGAGATGTATATACACTGGGGGCTACACTGAGGGGTTGTATGGAGATGTATATACACTGGGGGCTACACTGAGGGGTTGTATGGAGATGTATATACACTGGGGGCTACACTGAGGGGTTGTATGGAGATGTATATACACTGGGAGCTATACTATGTGAGGGGTTGTATGGAGATCTATATACACTGGGGGCTATACTATGGGAGGGGGTGTATGGAGACAGTATATGTACTGGCTATACACTGTGGGGGCTATATACTATCTGAGGGGGTGTATGGAGACTGTATATACACTGGCTATACACTGTGGGGGCTATAGTATGTAGGGGGTGTATGGAGACTGTATATACACTGGGGGCTACACTGAGGGGGTGTATGGAGACTGTATATACACTGGGGGCTACACTGAGGGGGTGTATGGAGATGTATATACACTGGGGGCTACACTGAGGGGGTGTATGGAGATGTATATACACTGGGGGCTACACTGAGGGGGTGTATGGAGATGTATATACACTGGGGGCTATACTATGTGAGGGGTTGTATGGAGATGTATATACACTGGCTATACACTTTGGGGGCTATACTATGTGAAGCGGTATATGGAGATGTATATACACTGGGCGCTATACTATGTGAGGGGGCGTATGGAGATGTATATACACTGGCTATACACTTTGGGGGCTATACTATGTGAGGGGGCGTATGGAGATATATATACACTGGCTATACACTTTGGGGGCTATACTATGTGAGGGGTTGTATGGAGATGTATATACACTGGGGGCTACACTGAGGGGTTGTATGGAGATGTATATACACTGGGGGCTACACTGAGGGGTTGTATGGAGATGTATATACACTGGGGGCTACACTGAGGGGTTGTATGGAGATGTATATACACTGGGAGCTATACTATGTGAGGGGTTGTATGGAGATCTATATACACTGGGGGCTATACTATGGGAGGGGGTGTATGGAGACAGTATATGTACTGGCTATACACTGTGGGGGCTATATA
This sequence comes from Dendropsophus ebraccatus, assembly GCF_027789765.1. Classification (NCBI taxonomy): domain Eukaryota; kingdom Metazoa; phylum Chordata; class Amphibia; order Anura; family Hylidae; genus Dendropsophus; species Dendropsophus ebraccatus. The sequence goes on along the minus strand of NC_091454.1, from coordinate 55,360,843 downwards.
CTATCTGAGGGGGTGTATGGAGACTGTATATACACTGGCTATACACTGTGGGGGCTATAGTATGTAGGGGGTGTATGGAGACTGTATATACACTGGGGGCTACACTGAGGGGGTGTATGGAGATGTATATACACTGGGGGCTATACTATGTGAGGTGGTGTATGGAGACTGTATATATACTGGCTATACACTGTGGGGGCTATACTATGTGAGGTGGTGTATGGAGACTGTATATACACTGGATATACAATGTGGGGGTATACTATGTAGGGGTTGTATGGAGACTGTATATACACTGGCTATACACTGTGGGGGATATACTATGTGAGGGGTGTATGGAGTTTGATAATTCCCCCAGTAGGTGTATATATATATATATATATATATATATATATATATATACACATTATATATATATATATATATAAAAATTTTAGGAGGGGGGGGGGGGCATTTGCCTTCTCCGCCTAGGGCACCAAAACTCCTTGTCCCGGCCCTGCAGCAGACTACAGATATCTGCTCTTGGGCAACAGAATTCTAACAGGATAAAAACTAGCTAATGGCAGATCATGGCATACAAATTCCATTATTACCTTCCAGGGCTGGACTGGGATTAAAAATAGCCCCAACACTCAAATCCCAGCAGCCCACATTCAATATAGTCCCTGTCATATGAAAAAAAATATGCAATGTCACAGAAAGCCTGCTGCAATGACCTGTTAATTTGTAAATCACACTATGAACACAACAAGGGAAATAAAATAGGAGTTATCATTTAACTAATCACATGATCAGGAGTAGACTACTAGTAAGCAAACATTCTATAGTCTGTCAGATGTATCTTTCTGCATCTCGCCGAGAATGAGATGATAATCTTTTCAATGGATTTTCGCTGGTATACATTAACAGAAATGAACCAATTTGCTTACTCCGCAAAGATCCCCGTGGCATTGGCCATTTTTGTTCCTGTGATCAGCGCTGGTTTCTTCATGTGCACTTCAGCCCGCACTATGCAGTGGAGGGAGGCCCAGCACCCCTAGTATAACAATATTTCCTTCCCTCTGTAACGTGGCCAGACTTAACCGTAATGGAGGCATCTCACCGAGGGGAGGGGATATTGTTACACTGGGGGTGCTGGACCCACCCCCAGTGCATAGATGGGCCAAAGTGCACATGAAGAAACTGGCAACAATCGCAGTAACTTACCTGTTTTTTGGCACCGGCGCCAACTAAAAACCCTGGACCTGATCTCCCAACTAAAATACAGAACCTATACCCTACCCCCTAAACTAACTAGCACTATAACTGACCCCTTAAGAATTGCAGATCTCAAATTCAGACCCTACACTAGGGGTCAAGAAAATAGCAAGAGACAGCACCTCTAGTGAGAAACGTAATTTATTATTTCATTTAATTTATTAATTTATTTGTTCACATTTTATGAGACCTTTCAGCTGGTTCTCAGCCTTTTTCAAGCGTGCTTTGCAGCATATTATACAAAAAGCAACTTTATTAGATGATCATAAAGTGCAGAGTACATAGAAAGTGCAATTATTACATAAGTGTGCAATAGAGGTATGAATGAGTTATTAAAAAAGGCGCCTCAGGACAGGATGCTGACTCTGCACAACTAGATCCTGCATGTCGAGCATCTGAGGAAGGGACACAGTATCTCTTTCCCTTGAGAATATAGCCCCGACGGCATGCCACACATCATTGACATGCTAAGACATTTCTAAATTTTGTTTATGCCTTAGCTGCCAAATTCATCATCCAAACAAGGGGGTATACTCCCTCCAGCATCCTAGGTCTTAACCTTGCTGCCGTGCCTTACATCGCGGGCATGACAACGCCACATTTGTGACCTAAGGCTAATTGTTCATCAACTACATATATCACTATATGATTCTCTGCACAACCACATATATAGGAAAGAGCTTATCATTAGGAGCTATCCTGGGACCTCTGTCAACACAGACTAAAGGCTGCACCTGATCATCAGATTATCTACACTACACTCTAATAACCTACATCAGGACCGATCAACATTCTCTATGGAACACCAACTGCTTCCAAGACCATTTCCACACTAAGATGGTCCTCCAGACCACCGAAACCATAATACTTCCATGATACCTCCCTGATGAACCTCTGTACACCACCGAGGGGAAACACGTCGGAGTAACTGGAAGAAGTGGAAACTTGCTACACACTCCTAATACAGTTAGGGCCAGAAATATTTGGACAGTGACACAAGTTTTGTTCAGAAAATACAGAAATACAATTATATATATAATATGGGCCGAAAGTGCACACTCCCAGCTGCAATATCAGAGTTTCCACATCCAAATCGGAGAAAGGCTTTAGGAATCATAGCTCTGTAATGCATAGCCTCCTCTTTTTCAAGGGACCAAAAGTAATTGGACAATGGACTCTAAGGGCTGCAATTAACTCTGAAGGTGTCTACCTCGTTAACTTGTAATCAATGAAGTAGTTAAAAGGTCTGGGGTTGATTCCAGGTGTGTGGTTTTGCATTTGGAAGCTGTTGCTGTGACCAGACAACATGCGGTCAAAGGAACTCTCAATTGAGGTGAAGCAGAACATCCTGAGGCTGAAAAAAAGAAAAAATCCATCAGAGAGATATCAGACATGCTTGGAGTAGCAAAATCAACAGTCGGGTACATTCTGAGAAAAAAGGAATTGACTGGTGAGCTTGGGAACTCAAAAACGCCTGGGCGTCCACGGAAGACAACAGTGGTGGATGATCGCCGCATACTTTCTTTGGTGAAGAAGAACCCGTTCACATTATCAACTGAAGTCCAGAACACTCTCAGGGAAGTAGGTGTATCTGTCTCTAAGTCAACAGTAAAGAGAAGACTCCATAAAAGTAAATACAAAGGGTTCACATCTAGATGCAAACCATTCATCAATTCCAAAAATAGACAGGCCAGAGTTAAATTTGCCGAAAAACACCTTTAAGAAGCCATCTCAGTTCTGGAAAAGTTTTTTATGGACAGATGAGACAAAGATCAACCTGTACCAGAATGATGGGAAGAAAAAAGTTTGGAGAAGAAAGGCAACGGCACATGATCCAAGGCCCACCACATCCTCTGTAAAACATGGTGGAGGCAACGTGATGGCATGGGCATGCATGGCTTTCAATGGCACTGGGTCACTTGTGTTTATTGATGACATAACAGCAGACAAGAGTAGCCGGATGAATTCTGAAGTGTACCGGGATATACTTTCAGCCCAGATTCAGCCAAATGCTGCAAAGTTGATCGGACGACGCTTCATAGTACAGATGGACAATGACCCCAAGCATACAGCCAAAGCTACCCAGGAGTTCATGAGTGCAAAAAAGTGGAACATTCTGCAATGGCCAAGTCAATCACCAGATCTTAACCCAATTGAGCATGCATTTCACTTGCTAAAATCCAGACTTATTACAAACCCACTTGACGTATTTGCTGCGTGAATCAGTCTTAAAAATAAGCAGGCAAAACGCAGGTTGGCTTTATACAATTGTTCTGCGTTAAAATACGCAATTGCGTATTTTTGTTTTCCAAAAAGATTTATTCAATTTTTAGTTTTTCCGCAAACAATTGCACATATAAGAACATTGAATTTACAAAGTTGCCCATAATCGGCAATGTATAAACAAACATCAAATAAAACATCGAACAGATCAGAATGGTGTCTGTCATTATTTCTATATAAGGCGAACCATACATGACTTATTTCCAGTCCATAGTCAAGTGGCCACCATAATGGGCAGACTCAACCAATGTCTGCCAACTTCAACTGGACAGAGACCCCGGAGACCAACATCCGGCGGGATCGGGGCCAGAGTAACAAAAGAAGAGAAACAGAAAAGAAGAAGAGAGAAAAGACGGAGAATGGGAGTGAGGAAAAGAGACTAGGGGAGAGAGGGGAAAGGAGGTAGTATAAAGCCCTCGCACCGCCCAGGCCCGTACATCAGCAGGGGAATCCAAGGCCGACAACTGTACATAGAGGATGATACATAAGAAATCCAGGGCTGCCAAAACCTTTGAAATTTTTCTTCCCTATCATGGAGAAGAGCATGCAGCCGATCATTGACCATAATCCAGTTAAGTTTAACTTTTACCAACTCCAGGGGAACAGCCCCCTTTTTCCAGGAGGTGGCAATCGCTATCTTAGCCGCTAGAAACAGGAACGAGGCAAACTGTTGTACAGCCTTGGAGGCCCCGGAATCTTTACATTTAGCAGGGCATAAGAGGGAGACATGCGCACATTACACTGCGTCAATGACAATAATAAATTGAAGATTCTCCTCCAAAACCTTTTAACCTTTGGACAATCCCACCAAATATGGCTCATGGTCCCTGTGCCACCACACTGTCCAAAACAGAGCGAAGAGTAGTTAGGAACCATTTTAGCAATACGAGCCGGGACCAAGTACCAACGGAGCAGGACTTTATAATTGGCCTCCACCAGAGCCACGTTAATGGAAACTTTAGCAGTACTGGATGCTATATCTTGCCATTCCCGAGTGGAATAGGAAAGAGCCAAATCCCTTTCCCACTGCACCATGTAACTTAATTTATCTGGAGGTGTGGTGAAATGAGCATACAATAGTGACAGCACATGTTTCCCCAACGGGGAATTAATGCATAAACCTTCAAAAAACGTAGTCACAGTTACATCCGTACATCTATCTTTCCAGGCATTTAGAAAGTGAACAATCTGATTATATCTAAAATATTCAGCTTCAGGCAATTTGTGAATCGTTACAAAGAAATCTCTAGGGCGAATGCCCAGTCTATAAAAAAAGTTGCCAATCCTGTATAGGCCTTTATCAGACCACCATTTAAAGACAGAGGAGCGTGAGCCTGGGGCAAATTCAGGGTTGGCAAAAAGTGGAGCGGCCGGAGTGTGATCCGATCCCAAAGCAAAAGAGCGATTAAGCCGATCCCACAGGGCTCGGCTTAAGAGAGGAGTGGGCACAAAATCGGTGGGCGTTTCTTCATAGAAAGCCAAGGTAATAAATCCAGCGGAAAGGCCGGGCAAGCAAATTGTTCTATGAGAACCCAACCAGGACAGGCAGAGGTACGATGTAAAGAAACGATTGGGGCCAGGCGGGCAGCGTAGTAGTATTTAGTTATGTTAGGCAGACCTAGGCCTCCATTAGTCCGGCTAGAGTACAGTGTGCGTTGAGGCACACGACAATGGCGGGGACCCCATATAAAAGCCAAAATCTCCTTTTGCAGACCCCGGAGAAAGGAAAGAGGGACATCCACGGGGACTGTACGGAATAAGTATAGTAATTTGGGTAGCAGGGTCATCTTTACGGCCGCAATGCGGCCTAACCATGAGAGATTAAGAGTGGACCAAAGTTTCAAGTCATCATTCAGTTTCCTCCGTAGAGGGACAAAGTTAGATGAAAAGAGGGAAGGAAGAGAGGGGGTAAGAGCAATTCCAAGATAATTCAATTTATCTTCTCTCCAACGCATCTCAAAATTTAACTGGATCAATTTAGCGGCAGCGTGGGGAATATTTATATTCAAAATTTCTGACTTACTATGGTTTACCCCCAAACCCGATACTTTAGCAAACTTATCTAGCAAACTGTAGACATTTGGAAGAGAGGTCAAGGTGGAAGTCAATAATAACAGAATATCGTCCGCATAAAGCGCACATTTATGTTGTTCACCGTTCACCTCTATTCCTTTAATGCTCCCATGCGCCCTTATCAGGCGCGCCAAGGGCTCTATTGCAAGAATGAACAAGACCAGAGACAAAGGGCACCCTTGTCTAGTTCCGCGTTCTACCGCTATGGCAGGGGAAAGATGGCCCTTAATGTTAACTCGAGCTGTTGGGTGGGAATACAGACCTCGCAAGAGAGTTAGAAAATTAGGGCCAAAACCCCATTTGTCCATGATATAGAACAAATAATCCCAATCTAGGGAATCAAAAGCCTTACGCAAGTCTAACGACAAACATAAAGCTTGTTTGGAGGAGGTCGGAGCCCATTGTGATTGCACCAGGGATATAAGATCTAGCACCCTCCTTGTTTGATCCGCCGCCTGCCTATTAGGAACAAAGCCCACTTGATCTACGTGGATATATTGGTCTATAAAGGAGTTAAAGCGCGAGGCCATAATTTTAGTGAGAATGTTAACGTCAACATTAATAAGAGATATAGGCCTATAATTTTCACAAAATAAATGATCTTTATCGGGCTTGGGGATTACTGAAATATAAGCTTTAAGAGAGTCAGGACATAGCCCCGAACCCTCCCTCAAAGAATTAAACAATAAAACTAAATGCGGGGCTAGAAGGTCCATAAATTTTTTATAGTAAAAGCTGGAGAAGCCATCAGGCCCTGGTGCGGAGCCGCGTTTAAGCCCCTTAATGGCGCTCTTGACCTCCTCCAGTGAGACTGGGCTTTCCATTAAGTCTATGTGTGCTGTTGCTAAAGTGGGCAAGTCCAAGTCTGCGAATAAAGAGTGTGCCAATGATGTTGGGAAGTTACCCTCCCGTTTATATAGTTTAGAATAGAATCCATGAAAGGCCTCTAAGACTGAAGGGGGATGTTGTGAAACGGTACCATTAGGGAGATTCACAGTTGGAATTGCTGTATGTCGAAACTTCGGAGACAAACGTTTAGCTAGGAGGGACCCAGGCTTATCCCCTTGGCTAGAGAATCTATATTGTGTCCACCGTAAGCTGCGCTCTGCCACCGAGGTCAAACAAATATTCAGTTCAGTCCTTGCCATTTCTACTTTAGATAAAAGCCCAGGGCTCGGGTTTCTTTTATGGAGGGCACTTAACTGCTCATATTCTGTAGTTTTTAACTTTAGAGTAGCGTCCCTCTCTTTTTTGAGTCTAGAAGCTAATTTGATTAAAGTACCCCTAATCGTGGCCTTATGGGCCTCCCAATTAACCACAGGCGAAGTATCGTGCAGCAAATTAACAGCAAAAAAATTTTGAAGACCGGCAAGAGCCTCAGCACAAGCAATCGGATTAGTCAATAAGGTCTCATTTAATCTCCAAGGCAAAAAAGGAGGGGCAATCCAGAAAGAACCCAGCACCACTGATACCGGGTCATGATCAGACCAAGGTATAGGGGAGATATTAGCCTTAGAGAGATTAAAGGAGAGCTGCGAGGAGAGAAGAACGTGGTCTATGCGAGAATAGGAGGAGTGAGCTACAGAGAAATATGAATAATCTTTGGTAGTAGGGTTCGCTGCCCGCCAGGCATCAACCAGATCATAAGAATGGAATAATTGTGACAGAAGAAGGCCTTGTTTGGATGGAGCTCTGGACTTGGACAGCTCTCCAGGTTTTTTATCCAGAGAAGCGTCCAAAGCCAGATTGGAATCACCCGCCAAAATCAAGCGGCCCTCAAAGTGGGGTGCAAGCAATTTAAGCATATTTTGAAAAAATTGTACCTGTCCCGTGTTAGGTGCATAATAGGATAAAAAAGAAACTGGGGAACCTTGTAGAGTACCTGTCAATAACAGGTAACGTCCGTCCGGGTCGCTATAAGAATTGGACAACGTGAAATCAACCGATCTGGAAAAAAAGATGCCCACTCCTCTCTTCTTTTTTTCCGCTAAAGCTAGAAAGAACACAGGATAATGGTTATGCATACATTTTGGTGCAGAATGCTTAGAAAAAATGAAGTTCCTGCAAAAAAACATCAGCCTTCATTGAACGATACAACTGAAAAGCTTTCTTCCTTTTAGTGGGACTATTCAAGCCCTGGACATTATGCGTTACCACTTTGAGGTCAGATCTATTTGACGCCATCATGCATGGACTTCATCACTCTGAGAAACAAGCACAGGGGGAGCGAGGGACAGAGGGACAAGTAATAGGGAAGAGAACAGGAAGGGGACAGAGAAGTAGAAGAAGAAGAAAGAAGAAAACCTACAAGGGACCAGGGTCCCCAAAATAGGACCTTAAGAGGTCGCCACCCCATAATTAGGGAAGCGAGCTCCGAGGGTCAAGGAGAGCACAAGGGCAAAACCCCGTCAGTCCACGGCAGCCGATTAAGGGTCAGGCTCCCAATATGAAACCAAAAATATAAAACAAACCAAAAACTCAACAATATTAGCAAGAGTACCGTGGTGACGGTAACAGTCTAGTGCATATATCACACCAGAGTACAAGGACAGAACATGATCAAACGACAAGTAGGCCATCACTTCCGCGGTGATCTTGAGCTCCTTTTCCAAAGTGGGGAGAGAGGCGGTCTCCTCCTCCAATCACCATCCAACGGAGATCTTGACGGAGAGCCCTCAGGCTCTCTTGTCAGCAGCCCCAAAGAAATGAAGGTCGACTCTCCCTCTTGTAAGGACATGAAGCTATGAGGCCGATTCTTGTAAGTAAAGACTAAACGGAAGGGGAATGCCCATCTGTAACGAATCTCCTTCCTCTGTAAAATTTGCAACAGTGGTTTCAGCCTGCGTCGCTTTTGGATCGTGCTGGGAGCCAGGTCAGCATAGATCTGAATAGGTGTTTCACGGAGCATCAACTCAGGGTTATCTCGCGCAGCTCTCAACAGTTTTTCTTTAGCCATATAATAATGAGGCTTGACCACCACATCCCTTGGCAGGCCGTCAGCCCTGGGCGCCGTCAGGGCCCGATGAACTCTGTCCAGATCATAATAGCGGTCAGGGAGATCCGGAATGAGAAGATGAAACAGTTCTTTAACCGCCTCCTCTAAATCCGTGATACTCTCAGGAAGGCCTCTAATACGGAAATTTTCACGGCGCGACCTATTTTCAAGGTCTTCTATTTTTGCATGCGCCACATCAAGTTGATCATATAGCTCCCCCATGCAGGAAGAGTGCTGGTTAACTGTGCTCACAGTAGCATCTATTTTAGATTCCATAGCATCCAGCCTCACCCCCAGTTCTTGAAAGTCAGATTTCAAGTCAGCAGTAATTTTAGAGCAGGCTTTCCCCAATTCTTGTTGTAAAAGTAATGAAAATCTGGACAGGAGAACTTTATCAGGAGAATGGTGTGCCATGAGCTCAGAGTCTCTGTCCTCCAGGCTCCCTCTCTCTACTTCATGATTGTCGGGGCTGCGCTGGCTGGGTGCCAAGTCAGAACTGGACTGACTGAGGGCTATATCTGCCATAACTTTGTCCAGGGATGAGCCCTGTGTGTCCTGGTCCCCAAAAATGTCAGATGAGGGGCTGGCTGATCTGGCCCGGATAGACGCCATGGGGGACTGGGCAGGTGTTACCTCCTTCTCGGGAGAAGCCCGCTGTCCCGCAACGCTCCTGGGGGAAGGTTGAGAGGGAGCACGCTGAGGCAAGATGGTGCCTCTCCGGGTCTGCTGCGGGGAGGGCCGCCGCTGCGCAGCAGAATGAGGGGCTGCCATGTGGCCGGAAATCTTGCCTTTTTTGCCCGCTTTGGTCACCATCCTGTGCCCTGGATCGTCACCAAGCCGTACGGGGAGAAGAGGAGCTGGACCGGAGCGTATAGTCGCTGATTAGCGCTGCCGAGGCTGACGGGACTGCGGAGCTCAGCAGGACACGTCCGCCATCAACCCCGCCCGCATGCGCTCTCCAATTGCGTATTTTTGAAGCGTGAAGCTACATGCTTTTTTCGCACAGGTTGTTAACAACTGATGCTTTGCTAACAACAAGCTTCATGCTTCAAAAATACGCAATTGCGTATTTTAACGCAGAACAATCGTATAAAGCCAACCTGCGTTTTGCCTGCTTATTTTTAAGACTGATTCACGCAGCAAATACGTCAAGTGGGTTTGTACCCTAAAGACGGAAAGACCCACAAACAAGCAAGACCTGAAGGCTGCGGCTGTAAAGGCCTGGCAAAGCATTAAGAAGGAGGAAACCCAGCGTTTGGTGATGTCCATGGGTTCCAGACTTAAGGCAGTGATTGCCTCCAAAGGATTCTATAATCCTACATAAGGCTCAAATAGTGCGGTCTATGTGCACCCAACACTGTCCAACACAAAACCTAAAAAAACAACTACGAATGCAAGACCAGTATATATAAATTTACTTTATTGTTTACATATCACCCTCGATAAAGCAACAAGCGAAACGTGCGTCGGGTGTACGGTGAGGTGGATATATGAACTAAGGACACGTATGGGTAATGTTCTATTATAAACGGATGGTATTTATTTATTTCTGTATACTCACTGTGAGTTATATTTATTTATTGCATGCTGTACCAGCCCAGTGCCCAGTACATATATAGGTTCATTACTTTCTATTGCTATTTGCTCTGTGATGTTATACTTTATATGTAAGAACCCTGTTAATCCACCGTTTATATGGGGATTTGTATTAGCTCCAGCCCCCATGTGATGTATCTTTTTTAAAAAAAATAGTTTCACTCTTTGATATGTAAACAATAAAGTAAATTTATATATACTGGTCTTGCATTCGTAGTTGTTTTTTTAGGTTTTGTGTCCTCCAAAGGATTCGCAACAAAATATTGAAAAAAAAAATATTTTGTTTGGGTTATGTTTATTTGTCCAATTACTTTTGAGCTCCTAAAATGTGGAGTTTTTGTAAAGAAATGTGTACAATTCCTACATTTTCTATCAGATATTTTTGTTCAACCCTTCAAATTAAACGTTACAATCTGCACTTGAATTCTGTTGTAGAGGTTTCATTTCAAATCCAATGCGGTGGCATGCAGAGCCCAACTCGCGAAAATTGTGTCACTGTCCAAATATTTCTGGCCCTAACTGTATCATAGGAATTGTAGATAGCACATACGATAGCATATACGAATGTTATGAGTCATTATTGCCGTGTACTGACCTGAGACACCATCCTAGTCTCAACCGCACTACCTGCACAACCGATCGATGCCTATTTTACTAAAGCCATCGATCTGACATATATACTTCCTTGACAGCCTACATACCTCTATATGACGAACCAGTGCAGGGCCAGAAACCGTCTGGCGGAGGGACGCCTTACCCAGCGGTCCCTCAACTAGTATAGGTAGGGTATAACAGGGTCACCTTACCCCGACAGCACCCTAGCTTTTTTAATAACTCATTCATACCTCTATTGCACACTTATATTTGCACTTTCTATGTACTCTGCACTTTATGATCATCTAATAAAGTTGCTTTTTGTATAATATGCTGGGCTCACCACAATAGTCCTTCTTCCTTCACTATTTCTTGTTTGTACTATAGACTTGTGGGAACCAAATATAGAATTATTCAGCCAGGTACCATTCTCCTTTCTTACTCCTAATTCAAGCGTGCTTTGCCTACACTGGGGATCATATTATTCCAGCATAGCTCATATAAGCGTCATATTAACTGACATAAAATGGGATGATATGACTTTTGTTGTAGCTCATATAACCTCTGTATGTACACATGGCCTCTGTAGGGGTTGATATGAACAGGGATGATATGACTTGTGTAGGAAGGAAGAACCAATCCCTAAATTAGTCATATCAGCCATCATCGTGGGAGCCCGTCAGGGCAAGGTCTAAACCCACCCACTGTCCCTACCTACTTGCCTCAGTCGGCCCTAGGCACACACTAAACATGACAGACAGACAAACACAATAGAGGATGGTGAACAAGCCAAGTCAAAACCTCACGGGCAACGCAGTACAGAATCAGTAATACAATCAGATAGCCACAGGTCAAGTGGGAGGTCAAATAATGAGTCAAGCAGTCAGAGGGAATTAGGAAGGGATATGCAGGAATAGACAAGGGGGAGCTGGGACCAGGAGTTCACCTAACAGCCGGCTCTGAGAAACTCCTTCAGCTTAGTTTTATGCTGACCAAGAGCCTGGTCCGGATCCTCATTGGACCGGCGCTCTGATCTCCCAGTCTCCAGACAGGCAGAGGAACAAGTCAGTCAAGAAGCCCCCTCAGCTGCAGTAATCAGATTTTTGCAGGGCTCTGGTTAACTCCTGCATTGTTGCCGGATGCAGAGAATCAGTCGGGTGTGTCACATAAAGGCAAAAACCAGGCCCAGTTCACACCAGGTTACTGCATGATCCTGACACCCGTGGTCTAAAAAAAAGTCGATCAATTTATTGTGAGTTCTAGTGACTATCCCGCTAGCATTTATCCATTAGTAGTTTCCCTTCCTCTCATATTTATTGACGTTCCCAATTCTTTGGCCACCTCGCAGGAGATCAGATGTTGCACACACATGAGCAAGGTTTCAGTTTGGCCTTCATAACTGCCCAAGGAACAAGGAAAATCATAGGGAATCAAGGTTTTTGTCCACATGGCACACTACCACTCTACTATTGCAACACTCTTCTCTCCTGAGGTTGGTGTCACAAGGGCATTACAGACATCTTTTTTTGTGTCTGGTATATGTGGCATTTTTGTTAACATAGCACAAGCTGCTCAAATATTCCATCAATAAAGCAAGACCACCCACTGCCTGCTGAGAAGAGGGCAAAGAAAGACTCTATACTGTCTTCTTTAAGGGACCACCCCCAGGCACCGATGAACAAAATCCTGGGGGAGGTAGAGGGGCAGGGGAATTATGGGAGGGGTGCAGGTGGGATTAGGGGCAGAAGGGGATTGTATACTGTATGGAATGAGAAGATTGATAAAAAAGGAGCAAAAGCCAAAAATACAGAAATGGCTGCACATCGCACCCATGGCTGACACGAAAGCTTATTCAGCTACATTTAAAACCAACATTAGAAGTTAGTATATAATTTGGCGAAACCATATTGCCTCATGTACCACGTGCAGGTCTTATGATACACATGAGTCCCTAACCAAAAAACATCACTGTGCCTCCCCCGCCGGTGGTGCTGGACGGGTTCTGGTGGGGCTTTTTGGGTCTGGTCCTGTGACATGGGGGTTGCAGGGCCATTCCATGGCCTCCCTTCCCTGCACGTGCACGCTTTGCGAGGGTGGCGGTCACTGACCGACACGGTGTGGAGTTAGCGTAGGGACCCGTGTGAACCAGAGGACCTGCTTGTTGGTACACGGGGCTATTATGGCTTGATCAAATCATATACAGACACTCTGGTGTTGATTTTTAATATAGGCCAAGGCATTAGTATCAGCCATAGATGGGATGTGAAGCCGTTCCTTTTTCTCCAGTTTCCGGATAAAAAAGGAGGCTTCCTGGATTATCAGGACAGGAGCTCTGGGGCCCATGACAGAAAAAAAGTATTTAATAAAGTATTAGTATTTTTGTAGTTTATACTGTACCTTCTTCTTATTTTATATACTTGTGTCAAAATATGTGTATGGTATTTTTATTTTGTTTTGCACTGTTTTTCACAGTATATAAGGTTTACTATCAAGTTAACGGCCTCTGCTGAGCTATTTAAGCTACTCAGTGTGAGTGACGTAACAAACTTTGAGCCAGATGAAGCACAGTAGTGTGAAATGGACAAAGTATCCCCTCCAGAGCTCCCCTACCCATATACCGTTCAGGTCCTAGTGTGCATACACTATCCACTCTCAGACCCCCCCCCCCCATCAGAATGCAGCTAGACAAGACTCACCTGCACTGCCCTGTTTGGTCTGCTGTACTCCATGCATGTCCTGGGACTGCACGTATTTTCTGTTGTCTTCTTCCTCCTTCTGTTGCAATGACACCTGTGACCACTAGCGTGTGCATGTGGTCAACTGCTCTGGATTTATAGAGGTTGCTTATCTCTACCTGCTACTGCCATCTGCCAATCAAGAGCCACTGCTTTTTGGATTCTAGCATTCCAAGCAAATGTGTCTATCTGCTGTTCTGCTGTATTACCATGTATCCTGACCTGTGCCTGTTCTTCAAATTACGCTTCTGCCTGACCCTGGTCAGTGCTGCCTGCCTTTACCGTTGCTGATTGCCTGACCTGCTTCTGCCCTGACCTGACCCTTCGCCTGTCTGACTAAGCTACCCTTCTCATCCCTGGTACTGCACTTGTGGTGTCCCACAGTTAAGGTCTTTAGGCACCGGTCAGAAAGTTATCCCTTTAGTGGTGATGAAGGTGCATTCTTTAGTTTCACCACAAGGTGCCAGTGTTATGTTTAAGCTCTGTTATGTGTTGCACAGCTGTAGATGCTAAAGGGTTACTGTATGTTTGTACCACATGGTCTGTGCCGACCAATAGGAGATACTCTTTCTTTTCTCTCGTCCAATCAAGGCGAAAAGCTCCCGGCACCACACTCCCCAGATTGGCTAGGAAGATATACACACCGCTAATGGATTCCCTCTTTACCACTGTAGGTGTTGCTCAACAATGTAGATAACACAACACTCATCAATTCAGTGGAATAAAATAGCCTTTATTGCACAGCAGCTTGGTCGAGACACTGAAAAGTGACTGGGCTACAGCCGTTTCACGCCCATGTGTAGTGTGCTTCCTCAGGGCCCTTTTTCTGCTCTATATACATACACACACAACCCCTAGGGGACAGTCCAGTCAAGTTGGGTTGTGTTAGTAGTCAGACACACGTGTATGGAGAACTCAGAAACTTTCCACTTCCAAGCTATACTTACAGATACTATGCAGTGTTAAGCCCTAAAGGAGTACATGTCAGAGATAACATAGTGGACACAGCTTCGCTCAGGTAACTTAGTCTGTGGCTTGTGTCCCCCTCGTAGGATTGGTACGTGTACGCCGTTCTCCGTTCGCAATGACGCTTGTAATATTTTAATAGATTGGACAATTACGCACGCTACGGTATATTATATGTTTATTTGTTTATTTATTTTTATATGTTTTATTTATATAATGGGAAAGGGGGAGGGGTTTCAACTTTTATTGGGGGAGGGGCTTTGGGGTAGTGTGTTAGTGTTTTTAACTTTTTTTTTTACACATTTGAAGTCCCTTTGGGGGACTTGTACATTCACTACTTGGATTTCTACACTGATGATTGCTATGCCATAGGCATAGCATTGATCAGTGTTATCGGCGATCTGCTCATTGAGCCTGCCTGTGCAGGCTTAGTGCAGCAGATCGCCGATCAGACCGCACAGAGGAAGGTGAGAGACCTCCGGCGGTCCGTTTTACCGATCGGGACGCCCGCAGTCACAGTGCCGGGGTCCTGATCGGTAAGTGACAGGGGACTCCCCCTGTCACTTACAATTAAACGCCGCGGTCGCGCCGCGATCACGGCGTTTAAGGAGTTAATGACACGTGGCAGTGCGATCGCTGCAGCGTGTCATTACCGGTGAGGTCCCGGCTGCTGATTGCAGCCGGCCCCCACCTGCTATGAAGCGCGCTCCGCTCCGGGACCTCCGGGAGAAACACCCAGGGCGTACAGTTACGCCCTAGGTCGTCTGGGGACAGACTTCCATGGCGTAACTATACGCCCTGGGTCGTCTAAGGGTTAACAGTGTAAAGAAATATTTGTACATTGTAGGGTCCCAACGGGACAAAGTGTCCAATCCTACTATTATTTCTGTGCAAATGATACAAAAGTCTTTATGTGTACTTGCACCTTGCACAAACATTAGTTTGCTTTCTTCTCAAACCAGCAACACACCTGCAGGCTGTGTGTGTGGTATTACAATTTGTCTCTATTCTCTTTAAGTGGAACTGAGCTGCAATACCACACCCAAACTGAGGACATGGGTGGTGCTGTTTCTGGAACAAAGCAGCTATGGTTTTACACAGTTATATATGTGAAATTTAAAAAGCCTCCTACACTGCTCTCACTGCTCAGCATTGTGGTCTACTGAGGTTCCCTATGGGTAACATAATCGGTTGGGGGCCCACTCAGACTCACTCGCCCCTCTAGGCTGAACCCCTGGCAACGCCCCTGCTGTACCCACAATCTGACCTCCCAAACCGCTTATACCTTTGGATAGCTGCTTTTAATCCAAGATCTGTCACATGGGCTGGATCGTTAAGACACCTGTGCAATGTTCAGACAGGAGAAAATGTTTCAGTGGCATTCTTAATGATGAAGAGGGTGGGGAGGAGGGACGGAGGGGTGGTGCAAAGTTAGGGCACAGATACTCCCGTTTGGCACAGGGCTGCAAGTTTAAAAGTTGTTTTTTAGGACAATAACTGCATCACCTGCCGAATGGACCCCAGGACAGATCTTGGATTAAAAGTAGCTATCCGAAGGTACAAGTGGTTTGGGGGGGTCAGATTGTGGGTACAGAGTCGCTTTAACTTAACCGTAGGCCCTGGGCAGTTCACCAAGCCTGGGGCCTCCACCATGCTGTAACTATGGCAGCACTAGTGTGGTGCTCATAGTACAGGATAGATAATCTCAGGATGCCCTGATTTGTGCAATACACCACTGAAATTATAAGTCTGCTTGGGTGGCCATGCCCCCCCCCCCCCCCCCCAGGAGCTCAGAGCCCCGGGCTACCACCCGAAAGAGACCTATTATAATCCACTACTGATTTCAGCAGCTTTGTTTTTAATATTCTTTGACAGCCCTTTCCACATACAATTACATCAGATTCTCAGTCGTTTTCTTCATGTTATCAAATCCGCCGTATATATAACCGTATACCAGTGGATTCTAAACTGAGTGACAGGAAATGCTGGGAATTGTAGTGTATAGAAATGTCTGTGAACCACAAGTGTCCCTCCAAAAAGTTGGGAGGTAAATAGGAAGGGCTGACTGCAAAGCATTATGGGGAAGCTTGATGTCATGTGTTTTCAGTCATCATCTTTACCATCATCATCATCATCATCATCATCATCATCATCATCATAAGCTTTACAGCAATGGAGCAGCTTTATCAATCTGCCAGAGATTGATTTGCCCATAGCAACCAATTACAGTTCACCTTTCATATCTTAACAAGCTCCTATAAAATTAAAGCAGAGCTTTGATTGGTTGCTATAAGAAAGTTACACTGTCTAAGTTGCGCATGGCAACCAATCACAGTTCAGCTTTTATTTTACCAGAGTTATATGAGAAACAAAAGCTGAGCTGTGATTGGTTGCTATGGGTCACATCAAACCATATTATCAAGCTCTTTGCTTGGTTACAAGTGTGTTTAGTGACCTCTGCAGTAAAGCGCACTGCCAGTCATTAATGGTTTAATGCTTCAGATAAGTTTGCCTGTAGTAACCATGGCAACCATGCGCTGTGATAAAAAGCACTTATGTCATAAAGAAGGTTCCATAAAGCACTGCACTGCGCCCTGATCAGTGCCATCTTGGATGCCCCAGAGGACCTTGAGCTTGACTATTTTACTGCCCCCGACGCTTTATGTAATTTGGAGGTTCTAGCAGGGGAAAAGGGGTGGTCTGCTTTAGACTACCACTTCATCAAGTCTCCACCTTCTTGAGAAGTGGACCTGGATCTGTGAGGGAGAAGAGACACATCCGCCTAGCCATCAATAAGGTGACAGATGTTGCGGGCAGACTCCTCTCACATCCAGCTTATTATATTTATAGTGTTTATATTTATAGTTATTACCCCCTAAGCCCAGGTGAGGGGCAACTCTCCAGCCATGGCTCCCTCGAGGTTTCCCCCACAGGGGTTTTTTCTTCGCCTGAGTGCTGGAGAGTGACTCTTCGTGAGTTGGGGGTCTGCCATTTTCAGTGTCATGTAATTTTAAATAAAATTGGGACCCTTTGACACCTGATTACAATGTGTTGTGTCTTTATTTTGTGTTCTTTGGTTTAACTTATTATGCTTGGGAGTTGGGGATCCATCACATATTGCAGAGTCATAAAGCTACAAAGGTCTGTCACCTGCACAATAAGCGCAAGTAGGATGGAGCAGTGGATAGAAGAACTCTTGCATGTATGTGCGTATCCCTGGATTAAGAGGACACTCAAATCTTAAAGAAAAGCATCGCTAGGTTTATACTTATATCTGCAAGGTTTGTCAAAAGGTTTATTCAAGTGACAGGGTCACACCAACCTAATTATACATAATTTATACACAACCTAGTGGTTCTTGTGTGTGTGGGCAGCTTCAGGGGCAAGGCAAATTATTGCACCCCCTCACACCTACATCCAGCGCCCCCCCCCCCCCCCATCTACAAAATAGGGGATATCAAGGTGATTGGTATGGGTCCCAATGGTCACGAGAATGTGGGGATGTTAGTAAATGTGGAATTAATAAATGGGGAATTAGTAAAAATGTGTTTGGTGTTTTGCCAGAGACTTCTATAGGGGGGAATATTGTCATGTCTATATGGAAATTAGTGTGTGGCCTAGATAGCTGCTTCCCCCTTAATCCACAGGATAGGGGATATTAAGCTGATTGGTGGGGGTCCCAATGGTCACGATAATGTGGGGAATGTGTCCCCCTTAAATAGACAGTGGGGATGGTGCTCTATTAATTCTCTATAGTTATCTCTCTTGTTATCTCTTATCGTGTTAATTACTTTGTGAGAGGGGTAAGTTCTCATGTACTATATGGCTTGACTGAGACTAGGCGTTCTTCTGAAATATGTCATTTGGCATTTTTGCGGGTCAAAAACACTGTTACCAGAAGTTAGCCCCTATGGTGTTTTTTTTTTTTTTTTTGTGAAATCGTAGCAGGCTATGTATTTGGTGTTTTGCCACAGACTTCTAGGAGGGAATATTGTCACATCTGGAATCACATAAGGAATCAGGGGATAAAACATCAAGAGTATTTTACACTAAAATGAGAAAATGGCAGAAAAGGTGCCAGAAAAAACACCAAAAAGTAGGAAGTGTCAGAAAGGTATAAAGATTTGTTTTCATTTCTATTTATAAATCTCCAGTCTTCCAGTACTTATCAGCTGCTGTATGTCCTTTAGGAAGTGGTGTATTCTCTCCAGTCTGACTCTCTGCTCTCTGCTGCCACCTCTGTGCATGAAAAAAACTTGTTTCAGGCTTCCTCCATCTCCATTATGTGCTGTTGCTGGCAGTTGGGACACAGGAAGAGGGGAGGGAGAGGGGCTGCAGCCTACACAGTGTGGCCTTGGAGCAGCAGATCTGACAGCTGTACCTTGTGATTTTCTGTGCCAGAGGTGAATCTGTGAACATGAAGTATGTATGTGAGTATGTGTGTATGGTGCATGTGTGTATTATCTATGCATATATGTAATGTTCATTTGTTTATATCTGTATATGATGTGTGTCTACATATCATGCATGTGTGTGTACTATGTATGCATATAGGTAATGTGAATTTCTTTATATCTGTGTATGATGAGTGTATATATTGTGCATATTTGTATATAATATGTATTTACACATTATGTTCACTTATTTGTACTTCCCCCCTCCCATACCTAAACCTGCTGAGGACTCAGCTTCCAAGTATCACTTAAGCAGGAAGAAGCCTCTTTTGACTCTTTGTAGCAGAAAATAAAAGTATTTTCTATGCTATGGAAGCGCAGACAAATATATTTAAGGTGCCTTGTGTCTTCTAACAGCATCTAACAGTGTCAGCAGTTTAGAACGTGAATTACAGCTGACAGATTCCCTAAAGGAGAAGTCTTGTGAAACTAACAAAGGAAAGCCAGGCAGGGGGATGCGAGAAAATAATAAAAAACTATACTCACCAGTCCCCATCCCACTGCACTGCTCTCTCCCACAGCCACCGGAAGTCATTTTTAGTCATTTTTGACCGGGTTACGTGTATGTCACGGCCCCAGCTCCTTTAGCTGTAATGTCACATACTTGGCTGATGGATTGTCTGCTTAGCCAGTCAATGACTGCAGTGGTGTCCATCCACAGTCAGTGATTGGTTGAGCTGGCGATCCATCAGCCAAGTATGTGTCGTTGCAGCTGGAGGAGCTGCAGGAGGCCGGTGGCTACTGGATATCATTAAGGAAGAGCTATAGGCCACGGGCAAGTATACTTAGCAGTCCCTGTGCAACTGTATGCCGCTCTCGGGTCTCTTTCACAACCGCAAAAAGTCATTTTTGCCTGGGTGTGATGTACGTCTCAGCCCTGGCACCTCCAGCTGCAATGTCACAGAGCGGCTGATGGATTACCTGCTCAGCCAGTCAGTGACTGCAGCAGTGTCCCATCTCAGTCACTGCTTGACTGAATGGGTAGTCCATCGGATGAGACGTTGGGTAATCCATCGGCTTAGCATGAGACGTTGCAGCTGGAGAAGCTGGAGGAGGCCGGCGTCTGTTGGATATCGTTAACGAAGCACTATACTTTCGTTATTATGTTCACGCACCCACCACCTGCCTGAGATTTGTTAGTTTCATGGGACTTATCCTTTTAAGAAATTTAAGAAGCACACTATGCTGTTCGCATAGAGTAACTGACAAGTTACTAGCTGTGTACCTATTACTATAGCGCTGCGTAGCTATAGTAATGTGAAAGGTTTGGCGCTGGTTATATCTAGTATATGTAGCATGGGCTCTAGAATTAAAGTCCCTGATGGGCCCAAGGTACCCCAATCTAACACTGTCTGTGTCTGCTGTATTGATTTTTTTAATTTCATACTTCAAAAATGCACCAAAATGGCTCTGTTCACATCAGAAGCCTTCATTACAGATTTCATAGTTCATCACTAGAATAATATAGACACCGTAACAAAAATGGATCCCATTAAACTCAAAAGGGTCTATTGGCTGTCTTTGATGTCTGATGAACCATGACAGATATAACTTG
This sequence comes from Dendropsophus ebraccatus, assembly GCF_027789765.1. Lineage (NCBI taxonomy): Eukaryota > Metazoa > Chordata > Amphibia > Anura > Hylidae > Dendropsophus > Dendropsophus ebraccatus. The sequence continues at coordinate 55,340,335 of NC_091454.1, read as the reverse complement.
TGTATTGTTATTGTTCCATTAACCTATTTTCCAGCATCAAGCTGTTTTTAAGAGCAACTTTCATATATCATTCAAGGTAAGATTTCTCTTTGGGCAAATTTGTATGACAAATGGGGTTTTCATCAGAAAGACATGCTGCATCAGAGGAAAATAGTCTGATTCTCATTGTGGTTTTGAAAGGTGTGAACATGGTAACTATTAGACAAAAATTATTTTACAGTTTCTACATTGAATTCCTGTCATTTAGATGTTTTGGCTCATAATCTTTTATCTTATCAGATTGTTGGATTCTTGTAATAATAAATTTGAATCTTTCAATTACGCATTTATTACTCCGACCTTTTTTTCTTTTACTCTATGGCAAACTCACACCCTCGTAGGCCCCACATGTGGGGCTTGATTCTACACAAAGTAATCTCCGTTGTGGTGCTCAGAATAAATGTTAAACAACTCCATAGCATCACAATCCACAAAGAGCAATAATATATGGCACTCACCACTTGCTACATGTAGGTTTATGAAAACACTGTGCTATACAGTCAGCAGTACAGGGCAAAAGCCATTTTGTAATCTTGTGCTGTGTACTGTACAAGGTGCCAAGATAGGTGCATATATGTGCATATATGCATGCAATAAAATTGGAAGTACAACTATAAGAAGTTTCTGCACATGCTCTGTCAAGACAAAAACTTACCCACTTACAGTTTATGTTTCTTTCCTTTTTTGGGTTTGGGCATGCATTTATAGGTGTTCTGTTATGTAAGTGACATCCTGGACTAACTTTACTTTTGACCCCTGGGAAATATAGATGTATTCATATTAATACTTGATCTAACATGTGCTTAGCTAGAAAAATAAGCACCCAATTTCAGACCTTGACATTAAAGAGATTGGTGAGATTAGAGAACCAACCTTACATCCTCATCTCCTCGCCAGATGTTTTAGAAAATCCTATTAATTTGAAATGTCACCATCTAATAAAGTAAACTCCCATTCTAATCCAACAAAGGGTGTGCTCATTATGGTCTTATTGTGTGTTCATCTCCGTTCATACCCAAATTTCTGTATGAAATCCCCACTGATCTGGCAGCGGGCCATCATGACAGGTACACGTTAATATTCTCTGCGGTGACACAATAGGGGAAATGAATGCTTATTGATTCCCCACAACTGATCACCACTCACAGGGAGACTCTTTTTGATTAGTAAATGGTGCGAAAGGGTAGGAACTATCCAAAGTAGACAGGACTCTTTAAAGAAGTTTTGGAGGAACAAAAACAATTAACAGAACCTATTATACAAAATATGAACCCTTTGATTTCCACCACTCATATTAACCCTTGTTTCCAAATCGAGAAGTCTCACTATAATCGTTTTCCTGTCCATCATATCCATCATCTTCCATTTGTGGAACTGCTCCATAACTAAGCAGATCTTAGAGGACATGACACCTTTGATGTAACTGACAATTTGCTTACAGCTAAGCTTTAAGAGTAGTAGAGTTTTACTTAAACTTTAATTGCACACATACTAAAAATATGAACAACATAAACTAATTTTTCAACTTAGTCATTTAGGTGTATAAAGGTTGTTTTCAACAATGCATCAGGAGAAATACCCTCATTTCTCAAATAAGTCCGTATATATGGATTGATTACCAGAACGCCTGGCATCATGTATCATTATGATGCTGGGAGCTCTGAAACAGAAAATTTTAAGTGACTGTGTATCCACTAACCCACTGCAGCAAACCGGTAGTACCTTCCATTTGATTAGATTAAATCCTTAGGAACACCCTCAGGCAGGATTATTATTCATCGCTCATCTAAAATGCACCTGTGCCACTTTAGCCCAGGTGCATTTTAAAAGACACAACAGGTAAGGATTTACTCTCATCAAACAGGAGGTGCTAGTGGTTTGGTGGATACAGAATTGCTTTAAACAGCTTCAGAGCTCCCGGCACGAACAGTGGGAATAAGGCTTAATGTTTGCTGTAGTTGAAGCACCCATTCTGACAATAGTGCAGTGTCCCAGAACATGCAGACTACTACTCCTATTATGGCCATTTCTATTGCTGTGTCAATGCCTGTTCTGGTAAGTGTTTGCACTGCAACTACTGCTGGTTTTCCCCTAGTATTCTCTGGTAATGTGCATTCTCATGTGTATTCTCATGTATTCCTGTGTATTATTGCATTTTACAGTGGTATGCAAGGCTGTTGATCACGTGACCGTGCCAGTGCCCTGTAACCATGGTTCCTCCAATGGCCGACTAGCTCTGGCCAGGAGCAACCATGTGACCTCCCACTTCCTCCTGACAAGTGAGTCTTCCCCCTGCTTCCAAGCAAGGAAGTGTGTGTGTCGTCCCTCTCCTACCTCAGAGGAGTTGGACTTCTTCTTTGCAGTTCCCACTTCACCACTAGAAGTGTGGATCGAGTGCTCTGCTGTGTTCAAGTCTTCGGCTGTATCTGCCTGCTCAAGTGTCCAGAGTCTTCTCTCTCATCTGGGTGTCATTCCGTTATCTCTCATCATCGCTACAAGGATTCACAGCAAGTATTATTCTCAAGCTAATCCACCCAGCAACGCTATTTCTCTCATACTCCTACTCCCATCATCCGGCACGTATTCTCACAGCCTATGCAGCACCACTCCTGCTTTATTTGTCAAAGCCTGCTATATACCCGGTTGCATCCGGACAGAACTGTTGCTACTAGTTATCTCATCTATAATAAAACCGCTGTTACTGAACCCTGGCATTGGTGTCCACTAACTGGCAACCCATAGCCAGCTCTGAATATCTACCACTAACTTAACTACTGTAGCTTGTTCCTTCCAATTCATTGTAAGCTGCTTCTGCTCCAACATCCTCAACAGTATCCTCATTAAAGGGGTATTCCCCCCAAAATTATTTTTGCATTAATACGTTGCCCACCCGTAGCTTTCCATCTTTCCAATATAAAGTTATTACGGATTCTGCATAGTTTTGCTGTTATCCAGCTGCATTCACCTCCACGGATTGCATAGAATCATCAGACCTCAGTCCACACCGACACGCTCCCTGCTCCTGGCCCCCACCCTCGTGTCGGCATCACGTGTCCTCAGTCCCAGCACAGTGAAGTGACTGAGAACACTGATGGGGTGGCTGCTGTTACAGAGGGAGACAGTGATCAGCGCAGCTGTGACTGCATCCCTCTCTAACAGCAGCCACCCGGTCACCCCCAGCCCAGAGCTCACCCCCTGTGTCCAGAGCCTCCCGACACCGTCCAGCACTCACCCACAGCACACAGCCCCCCGCCCCACAACCAACTGCCCCCCCATCACCCGTGGCATCCCTCACTCACCTGCAGCATAGCCTCCGCACTCACCCGCGGCACCCCCCCCCCGCGGCAAGCTCCGCCCCCGCAATCGCCCG